>NC_052056.1:33787589-36307589 GCF_903992535.2 Arvicola amphibius | reverse complement strand
GTGTGAATATTATAGGACTTTTTGGTAAATAGGTAATAATATATGATTCTTTAAGGTATCTGTATTGTTATTTAATGCACTTCCCTCTCCCTCCCTCATCTCTAAGTAGCCCCCTTTCTATTCCCTCTGTCAGCTCACTTATATTTTTCAATTCCCTTTTTCCTTCTTTCTACATTCCTCTGTGTTTACCTCCATTTCCCTCCTGAAGCATTCTCCCAAATTTCTATTTCTCTGATCAAACTGTAAAGCTCATTTTTTGCTCTGTTTCCCAACTATTCCAAAAAGTCAGCAGGTAGTAGGAATATTCATAATATCTTGTAACTGTTTGGTCATAGGTAATGTGCACTTAAAGCATGTTTTAATCAACTATATACTCAAGTAACTCTTAGACAACCAGATTTTAACCTAAATTCTTTAACTGTTATAAAATTTAGGCTATTGAGACCTTTCCTTGATCTTATAACATTTCCTCAATAAAACTCCCCAGCTTAATTCTTTCATGGAAGCTGTTAGCTTCTTTATTTGGTGAAGCTTCTAGATGGTGGTAAAATACAGAGAGCAAGAAAGAGTCTCGGAGGCAGCCTAGATAGTGATTTAAAGCATACACCACTCTGAGAACAGAGCAACGTTTGACAGTCTACCCATTGTCATAAATATCACTCCTATACTCCTGTAGCTTTTTCTTTCACTGTGGGAATTGCGGGTGGAATTGCTATAAGAAATGAAAGTCATCATTCCCCAACTAAATTTAATGAAAAATCTGTTCAAATTTCTAACAATATTCTGAAAATTTATGTCTTCTTACTGAAACATATCACTTCCTCATCACATATAAGTGGGATATGAGACATCTTGCTATCAATGGCATCATATATCTGTCCTTTACACAGGAATTAAACGACTACACCAAATAATGTATTTATGGTGTCATAGTGAATATAATACCAACCTGTTATTAAGATGTTTAAATTTAGTTTCTACTTTGTTTATTTTCTTATACTAGAACATTTTAGTAAATTTTTTACATGATTTAAAATATTTTTATGGAAATGGGTATATATCCAAGTCTATTTTAAATGCTAGCTCTGGGAAAGAGGAATGTGCTCAGCAGGTACGAGCTCTTGCTGCATGAGATGAATAACTGTGTTTGCATCCCACACAACATAGCATGCAAATGTCAGTGGAAAAAAGAAAGCTGAATATTTCAGCATTGAGAAGATCATGGCCGCACATATACCTGTAATCAGTGATGTGAGTTGTTGAAATAATTGTTGGGTTTAGCAGGATGCAAACTTAGCTATAGGAAAAGATCTCTTTCCAAAACAGTTAGGCTATAGGCAGGATGTCAGGTGAACTCCTTTTCCTTCCCAAGTGTGTACATGGTCAAATGTAAATATGCACATAAGTGTGCATACACCATACACATATACCCCATACATTCATATACACAAAACCAGCAAAAACATTACAGGATCTATAACTGCCAAATATTTTAGAAAGAAAAACAAAATTTAGATACATGAAGACTTTATGATTTTATGGTGTTTTAATAAGAATACAACCAAAGATAATATGAGACCTAAGCATTTCTCTTTAAGAATTTCACTAGTGAATTTTTTACTTGATTATTTCTTAAACTGTAGATAATTGGATTTAGCACAGGAATTACAATAGTGTAAAATATAGAGTCCATCATATCTTGATCATCGACTTGTGAAGATGCTGGACGCACATACATAAAAAGCAAAGAGCCATAGTATAAAGACACAGACAAGAGATGAGCTCCACATGTGGAGAAGGCTTTCTTTATGCCTTTGAGAGATTTCTGCTTTAAGATTGAAAACAAAACAAGTGTATATGAGACAAGAATAGTTAAAATACTAAACACCTGAATTGAGCCAGAGAAAATAAAAAGCATTAGGTAATTGAGAGAAGGGTCAGTACAGGAAATCTTTAATAGTGGCATAACATCACAGTAGAAGTGATGTATTATGTTGGAATTACAGAAGGTTAGTCTGAATAAAAAACCTTCATGAAGCAAAACATGAATAAACCCACCCATAAAGGACAGTGTTAGCAGACGTACACAGAGTCTGTTTGTCATGATCACTGGGTAGTGTAAAGGTTTGCATATGGCTATGTAGCGATCATAGGCCATTGCTGCCAAGAGAAAACATTCTGTGGTTGCACTGATTCCAAATGAAAAAAACTGTGCCATGCATTCTGAGAGAGAGATCAGTTTACTCTTGGCAAAAACGTCAAATAGCATCTTTGGTGTCACGGTGGATGACAACCAGGTATCCACAAGGGCTAAACTCCCTAGAAATAAATACATGGGGATGTGAAGGTCAGGGTCGTTCCAAATGAGAGTGATCAGACCAAGGTTCCCCACAATGGTGATGAGATAGATCACCAAGAACAGCAGGAAGAGGGGGATTTTCCACTGTGGCAGATGAGTGAGTCCTGTGAGAATAAACTGTGTCAGCACTGTTGCATTCTCTGTTCCCATGTCTTCTCTTTATGTCCCTGAAATGAAAGACACTGAAAGCCATATAGCATTAATATGAGTCTGTAAGTTGAATTTCTCTGTGTTGCAACTTTAATGCAGCCATGTAGTTATAAGAATGCCCTTTTATTTTACCCAATGTTATCTTGATAGATGGAAACTATCCTTGATATTTTAGAACAATGCAAGTTCATTATCCAAATGTTAAATGTGAATGTACCAGCAGATGACAGACGAAGGGCAACCAGAAGCTTCAAACATTCAGAAAATGTATAGAAATCTCATTTTTCTTGATAAAAAAATTTGTATTTAAGTTGCAGATTATGAGCCAAGAGAAAATATTTTTAAGTACCTGCACTGCATCTTAGACTGAAATGAATAGTCTCAACCAATTGGAAGAGGGGGACTAATATTCAGGTGAAAGTTAAACATAGGGACTAGCTGGCAAAATGCCACAAAATTAATTCTAAAGTTAGTATACAGTGGTATAAAGAAACAGGTTTTAGGAGGTGTTGGGCTGGAAGTAGCAATATTAGAAAGTCCTTACTGTATTCAGAAACTTCCAAGTCAGGTTATATATCAAAATTTTCTGCAACATTTGTGTGAAATAGAACTGTAGAAAAAGTTTATGCATTAGTATAAAAAGGTCTAATAGTTTATCTTTCAAAACATACCCAAATTACTTTAGATTACATGAAATTAAATGTATATGTGGTAGGACACTGGGGATAATTAGAGCACAGAATGGTAAATCACAAAGAATTCTTAATACAGACCTACTACTAAGAAGTGAACTATAGCATGCTAACTAGATGTTCAATGAAAACAAAAAGTCCAAACCTCTTTGTAAGCTTTGTATTGGATCTTTAATTTGAGTTTGAGAAATTAGATAAATCAGTCTGTGTTTTTATTATGAACAAGAGAGCCGCACTATCAAGGCTTAATCACAATGTGTTCTTGGTTCCTTTCCTTTTTCTGCAATGACTTACTCTACCCTCAACAAGAATTTCTATCTTAGGGCCAATCTCATTTGCAAAGAAATATTTCTTGTTGCAACCATGAATCTATGTCACTCCAATGAAATATACAAATATACTTTGGGCAAAAAAACATAACCAGATAGTTTAAGGTTGTGATCACCAAGAAAGAAAAGGTAATGAAAGGGAAAAGGTGAAGTACAACTGATTATAGATCCCTGCATGTTGAAAATAGAGAATTTTAACAGCTTTGGTGAAAACAGTTTCCTGCACATTATAGAGCCGATGCAGGAAAATAGAAGTAATAGGAGAAATAGATGGCTACATGGTATAGGACTGCTGTAGTCTAAGAAATGTGAGGACAATAGGCATTTATTAAGCACTCATACATAGGCTGCTATAATCTATTACCTGTGGAGAACTTTTCCATTAATTATAAACAAAGGGAAATTATAAGTGGGAGGAATATACATTATGTGAAAAAAGCACAGGAAAGATAAGTACAAAAAGCATAAATCTGGAAAGGGAAGATTAATGGAGTTACTCTACAGTAGGGAGGGCACAAAATCCCAAAAAGACACCTTATGCTCGCAAATGAAAACCTCCTTTTTGAGTAAGCCCACATATACTCACTCCACCCGGCAAACAGTCTATGCCCTTCTCTCTTGGAACCCTTCAGAACATGACAGCATGTTCCTGTTGCTTCATAAATCACACACTTGAGTCACAGACCATGGAGAAATTGATTAAAATACTAGCTTCATAATATTTCAAAAGTCATTATGGCAAGATTGAAACATTTTAAAAACCACCATTAAGGAAACAATTCAAGCTATCTTACTTACTTTTATTTAGTGATGATGTTAAAAATATTCCTAATCCTTTCCTCTTGTTTTCATTTGTATCAAACTATGTAGAAATCCAAAGCCAAGTATAACATTGTAATAGAATAAAAACTATTCTTGAACATGGTCGATATTATTGAACTTATTTCTCACTTTAACATATCTTGCAAGAAACCCTTGAGATACTTAAACTGTGTGGCACTATCTAAATCATAAAAGAACACACCTGAGCAGGTGCAAAAAGGCAGTAATATGTGTAGCAATTCTTCTCACAGTGATTCATTTTGGAAGTTTAACTGTCCAAACTCAAAATATATTGTTTATAGGAACTCTATTCTTCAACACAAGAATCAGATTATATCCCTGCAAGGTCTTTCTAGAAGAGGATTGATTAGAGAACTGAAATTCCCATTTGAACTAAATGTTCTCTAGAGAACTAGATAAGACTGCTCTATTGGCCACCATAGATTTGGAACCCTATAAAATGCCCAAATTAGTCCCAATGAGTATCACATGGTTAAATTTCATAAATTTCCAATGTTGGAAGAAAACTGAATATTAAATATTGAAAATCCATTTTAGAGATCTCACAATTTCTTCTCAAGGACCAATATTGATAAAAGTGAGTCTCACTGAACCTCTCTACATGCTTCTCCCCAGCACATAAATCTAGTCTGGATCTCATTCAATGCCCCTGCCCAGTTTGGTCACTCCCTTCTGCACCCCATAGTCTAGTGTGGGCTTTCCCTATATGCTACCACTCCTAGGTCCCTTCTTTTTACCCAGTGTACTCATATAGTCATACATTCCACAGTCTTCTCCAGTGTCTAACCTGTACCTACTCTATCTGCCACAACCCACAGGTGATTTCTCGATATCCAATCACTCTACCCAACCATATATCCAACATCTTTATTGTCTATCCCAGACCAACTATTATACCTGCCACCACTCAAGAGATCCCTTGTGTTTCTAATGTGTTTCCTGCCATTTTTTAATGTAGGCACTTGGTGTTATAAGCTTGCTTCTTGGATGGATCTAGAAAAAATATCTTAAGTGAGGTAATTCAAACCCAGAAAGGCAAGTATAATATGTACTTACATATAAGTGGCTTTTAGACATATAGCAGAGAAAAACCAGCCTACAATCCACAAACACAGAGAGGACCCAAAGAGAGACATACATGAATCTAAATAGGAAGGAGAAACTGACCAGCTCTCCTAATCTTGTAAATTGGGAGCATGAGGGTCACAGGGGTGGGTAGAAGAGGAGAGGGGAGGAAGGGACAGGAGTGAATAAAAATGATGAGGAGCAGAAGGAGGGAGAACATGAGAAAGAAAGTCAGGACCGTGAGGGGTGCGTTCACCCATGGAGACGGTGGGACAGAACTAATGGGAGATCACCAACTCCAGTTGGAATGGGACTGATGGAACATGAGACCAAACGGACTCTCTGAATGTGGCCGACGGTGGAGGCTGACTGAGAAGTCAAGGACAAAGGCGCTGGGCTTTGATTCTTCTGCATGGACAGGCTCTGTGGGAGCCTTCTCAGCTTGGTTGATCACCTTCCTGGACCTGGGGGGAGTTGGGAGGACCTTGGTCTTAACATAGAGTAGGGAACCCTGATGGCTCCTTGGCCTGGAGAGGGAGGGGAGGTATGGGTAGAAGGGAGGGGAGGGAAGGGGGAGGAGGAGGGGAGGAGATGGAAAATTTTTTAAAAAATAAACCATATAAAAATAAATAAATAAAATACAAAAATAAAAAATAAAGGTATCAAACATGAAAAATAAATAAAAATAAAAAAAATTTAAGTGCCCTAGAATTTAGTGCATAAATGTTTAGGATTGAAACATCCTCACAGTGAATTTTTCTCTTGATGAGTAGATAATGTCCTTCTTCATTTTTCTAATTAGTTTTGGTATAAAATGTATGTTATCAGATATTAAAGTTTCTTCTGCTGCTTGTTTCCTGGATCCATAATGATGACATATGATTATTGGATGCAGTAGAAATGTGGATCCTGCTTTTTCAACTAATTTGTCTGTCTTTTTATTGGGCAGTTGAGACCATTGAGAGTTATCATTGAGTAATATTTATTAAATCCTACTACTTTAGTTTGAGCATATGAATTTTTCCCCCTCTTTTTCAATTTACTCATCTGGGATTATTCTTTTCTATTATATTCTTGGATGTAGTTCACCACTTCAGACTAAAGTTTTCCTTCTAGTTCATTTGTAGAACTAAATTGGAAACTAGAAATTGTTAAAATTTGGGTTTTTTTTTGTCTTTCTCTCTGGATTGTGATTGATAGTTTTGCTGCATATAGTAGTCTGGGAGAGCAATTATTTTCTGGCAGAGTTTATAGACATCCATACAATACCTTCTGGCTTTTAGTGTCACCATTGAGAACTAAAGTATTATTCCAATAGCCTTGCCTTTATATATGACTTAATCGTTTTCAATTGCAGCCTTCAATATCCTTTCTTTTTATCATGTATCTAGCAATTTGATTATTATGTGTCATGAGAAATTCTTTTCTGGTTCTGTCTATTTAGTGTTTTGTCTGCTTCTTTTACCTTGCTGGGCACCTCCTTCTTCAAGTTAGAAAAACTTCCTTTAATAATTTTGTTAAAATTATTTTGCATACCTTTGATTTGGGTTTGATTTCTTTCTATCCCTATTCTTATTTGTAGACTTGGTCTTAACAGAGTATCACAGATTACCTGGAAGTTTTGTGTCTGTATTGTTTGTTTGCTTGCTTGTTTGATTAGTTTTACATTTGCTTTGATTGAATATTCATTTCTTCTACCTTGTCTTCAACACCTGAGGTTCTCTATTCCATGTCCTCTAATTTGTTGATAAGGTTTACTTCTGGAATCTCTATTAGATTTGTTAAATTTTTCAATGCTTGTTTTATTTCAGTGTGCACTTTCTTTAGTGATTCTATTTACACTTTTATATGTGGGTATCTTTTCATCATTTCATTCAACTGTTTCTTTGTGTATTCAGGGATTTACTCATATCTTCATTAAGGTCATTGAACATATTAATAGTTTGTATTGTGAAGTCTTTCAGCTATAGTGCCTTTCTCAGGACTTACTGTAATATTATTACTTGGTTCTGGTGGAGGCATATTGTCTTA
Source organism: Arvicola amphibius (assembly GCF_903992535.2). Lineage (NCBI taxonomy): Eukaryota > Metazoa > Chordata > Mammalia > Rodentia > Cricetidae > Arvicola > Arvicola amphibius. The sequence continues at coordinate 36,300,120 of NC_052056.1, read as the reverse complement.
TCTGTTGACATATGTATTTTTATTCTGGGATCTAAGACTCTGATATGATATTTGGGACATTTCTTCATGGTAATATCTGGTTTGGCCTTTGTTGGGTGGGTGTTCTTTTCTTTGGGTTGTCCTTCATGTACCCTAGGAAATGTGGTGGCTGCTTTGACCATTTTAGGATGTATTTTTGCAAGTAAGTAGGTAGTGTACTGGAGAAGGCTAAGAAGAAAGACTGAGAAGACTGGAGAGAGCTAGGAAGAAACACTGAGATGGTCTTTGGCAGACCTAGAAGAAATTGGGTCTGTCCCAAAAATGTGGAGTCCTCAGAAAGTAGGAGTTAAATAAATAAGCCGGGCGGTGGTGGAGCATGCCTTTAATCCCAGCACTCGGGAGGCAGAGGCAGGCAGATCTCTGTGAGTTCGAGGCCAGCCTGGTCTACAAGAGCTAGTTCCAGGACAGGCTCTAAAAAAAAAAGCTGCAGAGAAACCCTGTCTCGAAAAAAACCAAAAAAAAAAAAAAAAAAGAAAAAGAAAAAGAAAGTAGGAGTTAAGAGTGTGTAGGAAGAACAGCTAATTTTCTTTGTCCACTTGAATAAGACCTAGGGTAATAAGTAAACCATAATTTCTAGATGAATCTGTCAGGGGATTTCTTTGTTAAGTGTGTTGCATATTTGAGTTGTTGGAATAAATAGTTATTTTACCTCAAAATATGTAGAGCCATCATTATGTCAACTGAGTACCTCAGTAAAAAGAAACTTGGAGAAAGGTTGAGTTCATTTTCCACCCATTATACTTATTGACCTTCTCCTCCCACTGGTATAAATCAATTTCAGGCCTTCATATTCAGACTATGTAACACTATTGGTTATAATCCTATCTAAACTTTGAGCTAAGCATGGGCTTTGTTGGTATCTATGGAGTAGACTGGAAATATGGATCTTATAAGTTCATTTTCATATGAAGTTCATATTCAAATTTGTAACCATGCAGCACTCATTTCATATTTGATATAATTATCTTTTCCTTGATAAAAAGGTAGATATAATTATATAATTGCAAGTTAATGTCTTCAAATAAATCTCACACAAAATGAACGCAAACAAAAAAGTAAAAATAATATATTTTAAGCAAATGGATGTCTTATACATAAACTATAAAAACTATACACCAAAATTGACTCCTTTGATAAATAATATTTTTGTAATTAATATAAACTCCTCATGCTAGCTACACTTAAATAATACCACAGAATCTAGCTAACTATTGTCACTGTCAACACCGTACCCAGAAAGTTAGCAAATGCCTCCTTCAAATACTTTTAATACTGATCTAACTCACTAAGCATGGGAAAGTAAAAGCAGATGATATGAATCTTGATATTCTCTTATTCAAATTTAAATAATTAATGTAAATATGTGGACACTTTACTTTGACTTACACATATTTATTTTATATAGAATTTTTGCAAAACATGATTTTTGAGCAGTAATTTTCTAAGTATGATTCCAAACCAACTTTATTAACATTGCTGAATTAGATACTATCAAAGTAGAGCAAGATAGGTTGTGCTTTCACAAGCTTTTTTTGACTTTTAATTCTTATTAAACATTCAAAGACTCTTTTAAAAGAGTCAGTTAGCAAATAAAATAAATCAATGATAGTCATTAAAGACACTCTTGAATAGGTGTTCAGCAGCAATCTGCATTAATAGGACATGATCCAAACTGATTTTTATCTCTATGTGTCTGAGCTGCCATTCTCTTCCCAGTGATCAAGTCCATGATCAAAAGAAGTTTGTGGAGGAAATTATTTATTTCAATTTACAGCTTATAGTTCATTGTCAAGTGAAGCAAAGGCAGGTACTGAAGCCAAGATTGTGGAGGGTACTGCTAACAGTCCTCTTTCCATAGCATCTCAGTTTACTTTCTTATATAGCTCTTAACCACCTATGTATGGGCAGCACCGTCATATGAGCTGGACACTTCCACAACATTCATCAGTCAGAAAAATGTCCCCAAAGGCCAATCAGATGGTAGAAATTCTGCAAATGAGCCTTTCTCTTTCTAAGTGACTCTGATTTCTTTTGAAAAAAACTACCTAGTGTACAATGATTGTTGATTTATTCCTAAATTGTAATGGTTTTCTTCTTTTTATAAGGAATAAGATAATTTTGACAATAATTTAAAAAGTAGAATGAAGAAAATATATGTGTACATGTACACAAAGAAAGAAAATCAATGAATCATTTTAAATAGCCAAGTTAATAAATTAATAAAATATTAGTAATAAATAAGATTCCCACTTTATTATTAATATTTCAAGTTCCTAGTCATACACTAGACACTCCTGTCTGTCACTGAAATACAAAACTGTATTTCAACCCAGATAAATGTGATATGAGCTTCCAACTTGAAAATAAAAATCACATTGAAGTCTTTTGCTAAGGGCTTACTCTCCTATAGCAGCTGAAGTCACAATGAAGAACATGAAAACCAGTTTCATGTGTTATTACATTTATTTTATCATAATATAATGTTTGATTATGTCTTTGCATGATTGAAAATACACATAAAAATATTAGAGAGAAATAGACCTTTACATATTAATTCATTAAAGTCCTAGAACAGGTACAATTGGAAAGTACATGAAACTATATGAACAAAATTAAGCCAATACATGTTTGTGATATTTTGATAAACAGACAACAGATAGAAACATGGAACCTAAACATTTTTCTTTAGGAATTTTGACAGTGAATCTTTGATTTGCTTGTTTCTCAGACTGTAGATAATTGGATTCATCACAGGGATTATGACAGTGTAGAATACAGAGTCCATCATGTCTTCATCCTGCCCTTTTTGAGATGCAGGAAGCAGATACATGAAGAGAAGAGAGCCATAGTATAAAGACACAGATAAGAGATGGGCTCCACAGGTGGAAAATGCTTTCTTTATGCCTCTGGCAGATTTCTTTTTTAAGACTGTACACAGAACAAGTGTGTATGAGCCTAAAATAGTTGAAATAGTGAATACTTGTATTGACCCAGAAAAAATAAAAACAATTAGGTAATTAAGAGAAGGGTCAGTACAGGAAATCTTTAACAGTGGCATAACATCACAGTAAAAGTGATGTATTGTGTTGGAATTACAGAAGGTTAATCTGAATAACATGCCTTCATGAATTGAAGCATGAAGGATTCCAGTTACAAAGGTCAAGACTAGCAGACGTACACACAGTCTGTTTGTCATCATCATTGGGTAGAGTAAAGGCTTGCATATGGCTGCATAACGATCATAGGCCATTGCTGCCAAAAGAAAGCATTCCATGGTTGCACACATTACAAATGAAAAAAACTGTATCATGCATTCAGAAAGAGAGACCAATTTACTCTTAGTTATGAAGGTGAGAAGCATTTTTGGTGTCACTGTGGATGATAACCAAGTATCCACAAGTGCTAAACTCCCTAGAAATAAGTACATGGGGATGTGAAGGCCAGGGTCGTTCCAGATGAGAGCGATCAGACCAAGGTTCCCCACAATGGTGATGAGATAGATCACCAAGAAGAGCAGGAACAGGGGGATTTTCCACTGTGGCAGATGAGTGAGTCCTGTGAGAACAAACTGTGTCAGCACTGTTGCATTCTCTGTTCCCATGTCCTCACTGGATGTCCCTGAGATGAAAGGCAGCAAATTTCAAATAGTATTCACTAAAGACTTGTAAATTAAATTTTTCTAATGTACTTGAAATACAGCCATATATTTGTCAGAATGACCTTTAAATTTTGTGCAGTTTGAATATAATAAATGGAAACTATTCCTAAAATTTAAGAAATAATTTCAGTTCACTAATATAATTTTAAAATGTAAACTTTTCTTTGACCTCTATACATGCACCATTGCCATTACACCCATGCCAGCACACACACACCATGCACACATATGTCCACATACAAATGAAGAAATACATTTTTAAATATAAAATAAATTGGTGAACAAGCATCAGAACACAAGCTAGAAGCCTTATGTTAAAAAACAAGCAAACAAACAAAAAAACAAAACAGGTTTTTTTTTTTTTCTAGAACCCAGACATAGCGTGAGTGTTGAAAGTGTTGGTTAATCTTCCGGAGTTGGTAATGTAATCAAGCAGGGTGTGGCATCATCATGCTCGCTCTATTATATAGTCTTAAGAATGGAAAACAACAGCAAAAACCCATCTTCACCACACTGAACACATTTCTGATTCAAAAGCAAACCCACATTTTAGTATTCATTGACATTTGAAAGTAATGTCCTGCTTTGAAATTCAGAAACACAACTTTAAAAAGAAATCCTACACTGTCAGAATTGAAAAATTAACCTGAGTAAACCACTTGAGTTTTGTCAATTTTAATTCTTGCCATACATATATGTTATTTGGAGACCACGCTCATTTACTTATAATTAAATGCAAATGTAACACTTGCTGTATCTTTTAAGGACAAAAATCAGAAAGCCAAGTTTCACTAAACAAGAAAGACAAAGAAAAAAGAATTTCTTTGGTTGCTTTTATAGAATGACATTTGGGTCTCTCCCCCAAAAGTATTGGGTTGAAAGCTAACCTCAGTGAGATGCATATTGAGGTAGACCATTTGCAGATTAGGTTGTGAGGACATAGATATCATAAAATAATTATGAAAGCAGCTCAGGAATCTTCCTTGTCCCTTTGCTCTTAGGAGGACTCTGATAGAAAAAGTCTGTTTCTTATCTAAGAAGTGAGCACTAATTCAGCCTGTGTCTGTAGCATCTAGTCTCTCCTTCCACTGTGTTGGAGGGATCAAACTTGGGTTGCTAAGTTTGCCTTTACTTGCTGAGTCATCCTGTTGGTTCCCTTTCTCAATTTATATCCTCATTTACTTGATAAAAAATTTACTCACTGTGACTAAAAGCTGTTTTAATGTCTTTCATTATATTATAATCATGATACAGCAACACCAACCTCAATAAAGCATGGATCCATTATTTAAAAAATAAATAAATAAAATGTAAACTTTTTAATAGATTTAACAATACCATGATACTTCTAAACATTTCTGAAATGCATGGAATATCCATTGATTTGGTAGGAAAATTCAGTGCCTGCATAATAGACTCACTGCCATTGCAAAGATTATAAATTTTTAAATTTATTATACATTATTGTAAAAATTATTAATTATAAATTATAAAGTGTGCTAAATTTTGTTATTTCAGTCAATTAGAATATACTTCCTTAATGAAAAATGAACATAATAGATAATGACAGGAGGAAATATCTCAAAATTAATTTTAATTAATCATATAGCAGTAACAAAGTGGGGTTCTGGATCGGGAACTAGATTCAACGGTAAAGGTAGCTCCTTACTCTGTACAGAAGCTTCCAAAGCAGATTTTATATCAGCGCTGTATGTGAACATATATTCAAAAATAAATTTGGATAACTGCAGTCAGGTTGTAAAGTAAATGAAAAAAATTAAATAAATAAAATAGAATTAATTCATAAAAGCCTGACTCCCTATGGCCTTTGAAGACTGACTTTGCACTAGATTGGCCTTAGTGCTGGTGAGGTTTTGTTCTCAGAAAATGACTAGGCTATCCTTCCCAGTTTGATTACAGGCCTAAGGGTGACCAGGACAGACAAAGGCCATATTGCCCCTATTGCAAGATCCTCTTAATTAAATTAACTTTTCATAGTATACTGTGTTAATTCCAAAGAAAAAATATATTGAGAGATGTAACTACAGATATTGGTTCAGCAATTTATAAAAATTTCTCTATCTTTTACATTGTCTACAGATGATTTTAAATGCAATTGAAGTTAACTGTTACGTGTAAATGGACATTGGAAGATATTATGAGGAAAAGCATATAAACTGCAAATGATTCATAATATAGAGCACATACTATGCATTGTTTTAAGACATAAATTGGATGTTTAATAAATAGGAACAAAATACTTTGGTAGCCGTATAGAAGGTGTTTTAGAATGTAGCTTGAGAATTTAGGTGCACTACTCTGCTGTTATCACAAAGCAAACAGGAGACATAGGTGTAGATCTTTGGGAGGTCTACTAAGGCTTAATCATAATTACATGTGACTGCCTGCATCCCTTTCTGCCCAGTGGCGGAGGTCGAAATAAAGGATCTGGTTGAAGGAGTGACTAGAGATTTCCAAGTGTTGAAAAATTAAGAAATTTGTAATGGCTTAGGTGAAGACACCTTACTGCATACCACAGAATTTACATAAAAGAACATTGGTATTAATGAGAAGTAAATAGCCATGCAGAGAGGAAATAACATTAAAAATGAGGAATGATGTGGAATATTCTAGAAAGTATGGAACAGAGTTAGCATTTGTTCAGTGATTCAAGGCTACAGTAAGAAGAGCTTTACAACAAGGGATAGACAGTGGCTGGAGAGAAGAGGAAATTATAGGAAGACCAGAAAAGGACAATATTTTGGTAGGAGAAAGAGGGAAATGAAGAAAAATAGGAAGTATACAATAAAGGTGTAGAAGGATAGCTGTGGAAAGGGAAGACAAAGAATAGACAGGAAGTAATTTTCAGGAAGCCTGAAAATTAGAAGAATTTCTAATTTTTTTTGCAAGTTTCAGAGACTTAGGATTAATGTTTGTCTTAGCCTTGGTGTTTATTTGCTACAGCTAATACTAAAATTTTAATGCAGTTCACCATCACATGAATCTCTTGTATACAAAGGAACTTTAAAAACTAAGCAGAAAGCACAAAAGCTACACAGAGCAACACTGTCTCAAACAAAACAAAAAACCCAAAAAAACAAAACAGAAACAAAAAATCCAACCAAACAAAACACTAAACATAAAGAAAAGCAACAGCTTAATTTTTAAAAACGTATCACGGAGCCGGGCGGTGGTGGCGCACGCCTTTAATCCCAGCACTCGGGAGGCAGAGGCAGGCGGATCTCTGAGTTCGAGGCCAGCCTGGTCTACAAGAGCTAGTTCCAGGACAGGCTCTAAAAAAGCTACAGAGAAACCCTGTCTCGAAAACCAAAAAAAAAAAAAAAAAAAAAGAAAAAAAAAAAAACGTACCACGGAACTAAACAGAGTTCTCAAAAGGAACACAAATGGCAGAGAAACCCTTTTTAAAGTGTTTAAAGTCCTTAGTTATGAGGAAAATGAAAATCAATACTAACTTGAGATTTTTCTCTTACTATAGCCAAAATAGCTAAGATTAATTAAACAAGTGACAGCATAGACAGATGAGACTGCGGAAGAAAGGAGTGCTTATTCATTGCGGCTGGGCGTGCAAATTGGTATTGCCACTATGGAAACTGTGGAATTACATATGGAGCTTCCTCATAAAATGAAAATAGATCTACCTCAAGAACCGGCAATATCACTCTTAAAATACACACAAATAGTTCTATAATTTACTACAGAGGTACTTGCTTGTTTTTGTTTTGTACAAGTGAAAATTTATTTTCCTATAGAATATATATTTATAAGGCATAAATATTAAAATTTCCCTCATTCTGTTTGTGTGACATGCATAAATACACATACAGTCATTGTCTAAAATTTCTTCCTGTGTTATATGCTGATTTTCATTATAATTTAATGAATTAAAAAAACATTATCCTAGAAATCTTATATTTCAACTTGAACTTTTATTAAAACACACACTCTCTTCAACAATATTTTCCTGTTATTTTGTTTTAACAGAATAAAATTGATTAGACCAACTCCTATATATATATATATATATATATATATATATATACTGATGTAAACATGGTATGAAAATTAGTAAATTTTAGGTAAATTCATATTTCTTCTATAGAGGCTCAATCATAGCAAAAATCCAAATTTTCAAATAGGTTAGCATATGGGACATAATTAAATCATAAGTGTAAAAAAACTTAGTGAGAAGAATTTCCTGCATGTTTCCTATATGTATCTCTCTGTATGTGAACAGGAACATATAAAAACAATATTCCACGAAACATATTCCATACATCTGTTATATATTTATTCACATATAATATAAAGTTTTACATATTACCTCAAGTAATTTTTAGAGGTAAAATATTACATAAGTTAGTGAACACTTTAATTACTCACCTTTAAAGACTTAGAATATGTGACTAAACAGAAAACAGTTCATCTTTGTACTGGAAATCATCAGAACCACTGCTTATACAGCAATCATTATATGAATCTTTAAACTGAATTTTAAACTAACACTCTAATCCATGAGAATTTAAAAGCCAATACTTAGTTTAAAAATTCGAAGTATCATTTAATAGAACAATTCAACATACTTTGCTTATTCATATTCAGTCATGAAATTCATATACATATGTATATTTATATATGTATATTTCATCGTTGCAGCTGCCTTCATTTATACCAATGGTGTGTAGGCATCCAAAGTCAAATATAAAATTATTATAAAAGAAACAGCATTTTTAAATCTCTAGGGAAGGTACGGTGCATGTTATAGAACTCTTTTCTCTACTAACCATATCTCAAAAGACAGATCTATTATCTTTGGGAGCACTGTGCTTTCCAAAGCAGAACACGGTGGAACTTGAAGGCACCATAGATAGAAATTCTTCCCCTGGTGACACATTTAAAAGTTTCATTGCCCAAGCCCAGGAAACTTTATTTACATGAATTTCCACTCAATAAAGAACCTACCAATTGCATCACTGTTGATTCTTACAGAGAATGAAGGGCTAAGAGAACTGAAATTCCCAAAAGCTCAGGGTTCTCCGGAGGACCAGGTGAGGCTGCTCTACTGGGCACTGTGGGTTTGGTCGCTTACAAGAAGCCCAAATTGGTCCCTCAGAGCATCACATACTTGATACTAATAAATATCCAATACAGTAAGGTATTAGAATTTTAATTCCAAAATTCTACTTTATACTATTGTTTTCCATCAAAGATGGCAATGTTGACAGGTTTAGACAAACTGTATAGATGAAATTCCACACTCTGAAGGCTTTGACTAGGATGGATTTGTGAAGGTTAACCAAAATATGACTTATGGCTGGAGAACTAAATGCCAGCTGCTTAAACTATGGGGTTTGATCCTATGTGGAATCATGACACAGTGCCAATTCTGATTCACAACAACCCAAAATTGTTTTTTTTTTTCAAATTCAAATAAGCAGGGAGCCCAAGGTAATTGTGTTAGTGCTTGCAAAGTTGCAGTGGGGCAAGTCTTGGTACTGAAATAAGAAGTAGAACTACAGACAACTAAAGCAAGTGGGAGAAGTTGTCTTCCCCAGGGAAGCATGCATTGATTAGTTACCCAACAAAAGTCATCCCTAAAAGCACATACTGAAGCAGCATAATGCAGACAGAGCAGGTAGTACTTATGTATTTAGGACTATATATACAGAAACAATTAAAAAAGGGGCTATAGATTTGAAAGAGAGGAAGATGGTGTATATGGGAGACTTTGAAGGGAGGAAATGAAAGAGAGAAATGATGTAATTATAGTATAAAGTCAAAAAGTAGAAGTAATTGTTCTTAAAAGTACACATTCATCATGACAAGCAAAACCAATGAAGTCATTGCTGAACAGCTTCATTCAGAGTCCAGACTATTTATGAATTGTGCTGTTGTTGCTGTTCATGCAAAAGTTTTCTGCTCCTAGAGAAACATAATGGGTTATTTGATGAAAGGTTTTTAATTTTCTTCTAACATCATTGCTCATCACATCAGAGATCTGAAATGGAAAAAGTTAAGTTCTAATACATAGCTCCTTTAGATATCTATCTTGCATTTGCAAGAATATTTGATTTGCTTTCATTTATTAGTAAAGCTGTATTTTATAAAATATAGGCTATAAAGTGAAAAACTACAACTAGTAAGAAGAACAATAGACTCATGAACATTTCCATTCAGCAGTCATTTCAGGTGAATTCTGTCTTGCCTTGCAATAATGGCTGTTTGTGTTGAGGTTATAAAGCATCTAATGTTACTTCCTCCAACCTGAAGGAACTGTTAGTGTTTTCCACCAAAGACAGTCTAATGTAAGAGAGTAAACTTTATTACAAATAAGCCTTGCAAAATTAACACGTAAAATATGTGACTATAGAGACAAGAGGATACAAATATATAAAATACACTTGAAGAAATAAATTTATTCATGAGTTTATAAATAGTTAAAAATATTTGGGCCAATACTTTAAATATTTAAAGGATCAAAGCTAAAATGTAGAAAAAATAATTTCTCTAAGAATAAGGATAAACTTCTTAAGGAAATTTTTACTTTAATATTTATAAAATGAATCTCATAGGCTATATAATATTGCAAAACTTTCCTACATGTACAGATCAAAATAAAAGACAATAAAATCAAATATTATGAGAGAGAATAATTTTATAAGAAATTTTGATCTTTTGCTATTTGGAAACCTAAAATAGAGACTCTGAAGGTTATAATAAAGAAATTATACTACTCTAAAAATGTATTTTATCAAGAGATTTGTGATAGTTGCTATTTTTCATACCTAAATATTTAGCTAAAAACATGGCAAACTTCTTGGAATTATTGAATTAACAATTACTAAACTGCTTTTTCTTTATTCACAAATGACTTATTTTTTTCATCAACTACAAGACTTTAGTTCCCCTTTTTAATGATTATTTTCTTTTACAAATGTTCGCAAAGGAGCCAGATTGAATGAGGAATATAACTATATTCTTCAATGTTGATTCATCCAATTCTATGTAATAATCATAAAGTAAAAAATTGTGAGAATAAATTCTTAGCCAGTAGTTGAGAGAGAATTTATTGCTATAGATTTTCATTCTTCTTAGTAAATTTCACATAACTGATATACTTTCCTTACCTTCCAATCAATTATTGTAACAGTGGAAATGGTGACCACAAGACCGATTTTTGCCATTTATTTTACTATACCAAAACATTCTAAAATTATAAATTCCTGAATACCTCAATACTTGAAATATTAATCAAATATATGTTGAGTTAGAAGCATGAGCAATGATTTGTTTTAATACTTTATCATTTTAAACTTATTCCAATTTTCATTTATCTTCCTATGATCCTCCAACATTGATTTGAACTCTTTATTATTTCCTAAATGTTTGTCCTGAAATTCCACATTTCTTAGGGAATATACTCTACCAAGATGGAGACTCATTTTCACCTCTCTGCACATGTCAAAAATGTAAAAAGCCACACTGACTTTTTGGTCAAGGAGAGTGGGCTGAGATGATTCAAGAAACTAACCATGTTCTTGCCTCAAGTGAAATTATCTTTCCTTAATAATTTTGTACTGTTTCTAAGTAGTATTTCCAATTATTCATTATAAATTTGGAATTCTCTAAGAGTATTTAAGCAAGACAGCAGTAGTGCCCATCTTTACCAGCACTCAGGGAGGCAGAGGTAGGCTGATCTCTGTGAGTTCAAGGCAAGCCTGGACTACAGAATGAGTTCCAGGACAGCCAGAGCTACACAGAGAAACCCTGTCTCGCAAAACCAAGTAGAGAAAAATACTTAGTCTGCATAAACTAAATGCTCAGATGCAAAGGCACATAGTGTTTCTGAATGTTCTAACTGTGGGTTACATTACCAAAGTTCACTGGGAAGTTAATGAGAAACTCATTTCCTTCACAGGGAGCTCAGGTGAAACTGGTGACCTTGAAGAACACATTCTAGTCCATCTTTCTATTGATTGTTCTGCCCCTTTCAGAAGGAAGAAATACTCTGAAAATTATCTCGCTACTATTTATTCTTCATTTTTCTTCTCAAGGCAGTTATTACCTCTTTGTTCCTCAGACTGTATATAAAAGGATTCAGAAAGGGAATTATTATTGTGTAAAACAAAGAATACATCTTGTCATTATTTTCACCTGACCCCAACCCAGGACGAACATACATGAGGAATAGAGTACCATAGAACAAAGACACAGAGAGCAGGTGGGAACTGCAGGTGGAGAAGGCTTTGCTTCTGCCTTTTTCAGACTTTGTTTTCAAGATAGCAAAAAGAACATAAAAGTATGAAATTATAATAGTCATAAAAGTAAAACCTTGTATAAAAGCTGAAAATATTAAAACCAGGAGGACATTAATTGTAGGATCAGTGCAGGAAATTTTGAATAGTTGCAAAATTTCACAGTAGAAATAATGTATGATGTTGGATTTGCAGAAATTCAATCTCACTAACAAACCCACATGAATGGCTGAGTGCAGAAAACCAACAACATATGAAACATGTATAAATTGCATACAGAGGCTATTTGACATCATCACTGGATAAAGCAAAGGATTGCATATAGCCACATATCGGTCATAGGCCATTGCCGACAGGAGGAAACATTCTGTGGTTGCACTGGATCCAAAGAAATAAAACTGGGTGAAGCATTCAGCCAAAAATATTTTATGATCTTTAGATAAAAAATTGACAAGCATCTTTGGGGTCACAGAGGATGAAGCACATGCATCAGCAAAAGCTAAACTTCCCAGGAATAAGTACATGGGAATATGAAGGTGAGGGTCCTTCCAGATGAGAGCAATCAGTCCAAGGTTGCCCACCATAGTGATGAGGTAGATGATGAGGAACACCAGGAAGAGAGGAACTTGCAGCCTGGGCTGATCTGTGAGCCCTACTAGGACAAGATCAGTCACAAGAGTCTGGTTTCCTACTGTCATGTCTGCCCTGGACAATCACTGGAATGAAATAACAAGTAAGGAACAGTCAAAGAAATGACACAATTGTCTTTACTCGTGCTACCGATGTATTCCTAAAGAAAGCTTCTTGGTTCATCCGTGTACACCTTTTTTTTTATTTGTCAACTTTCAAAAATTCATAGTCTATTTTTAAGTTAAAATATATTAGCATCATGTCTTTGTCTCCCTCTCCATTCCTCCAGTATATCTCTTTTGACTCTCTCCTAAGTCCTCAGCATTTTTTCTTTCTTTGTTTATATATATATATATATATATATATATATATATATATATACCCCATATATTCCTAAGTATATAAGCACAATATTTTTAGATTCTCAAAATAACTCATTCAATATGGATAATTTGTTTTCAGTATGACAGGTTTTAAGAACTGTGTTATTGTCTATATTTACAATTCATAGAAATGAATTTGAAAATTTTCCTGTAATTTCAATAATGTAACATTTTATTTATTCCTGTATTTTCTGTCGCTTTATAAATATAAAATTTACTATTTCCATGAAATAAAGACTTTATTTATGACTAATAAATAGTATCTGAAGGAACTTGGTTTTCTTAATTCTTTTCTTCTCAATTTAAGGTTTTACTATATAGTCTGATGGCCTGAAACTTGCTTTGTAAATAAATTGACCTTGAATAAAAAGTGATCCTCCTGCTTCTGTCACCTGAATGCTGGGTTTGTAAATACATGCTACTATTTTCTGCTTAATAGTTTTGAAAAGGAAAAAAATTCTTGGAAGTATGTATATGCCTTGTTGTGTTTCTTCCACACTTGCCAACTTCCTTAATTATAGGATACTATTCCCAATGCTTAAGAAACACAAAAATATTTCACAATGAAAAATTGTATAAAACAGGGATTATACATTTTTGAAATATAACTAAATGCTACCTTTCTAAAAGATAAAAATCTCCATAATTAACCAATTTTGAAATCTCCGCTTATTTTTTCTAAAAAAATCCAAGAAGAATGAATGAACTTCATAATTCTTACCTCTATATTGTACTAAAAGATCCATTAAATAAACAAGCCCAACAATGCTTTTATTACTTCTTTTATTTTACCAGATTGTAAAATAATCACAACACTTCCCTATTCTGTTTTCTCCATTTATATCCTCCCAGAATACTCTCCAGGCCCTATTCCAAATTCATGGCCTATTTTTCATTAATTTTAAAATGTTTTTAAGTTGAGAATTTTATCATGAATTAACTAATACAGTTAACACACACAAAAACAGACACATCCTCTAAAGCCCAAATTTTCTTATTCTAAATATAAAGTAATATTGAGCATGAGATTGCACTTCAGTTAGAAAAACTTATACAAAACTTATATTCCACCTACTACAATAAGAATATCCTTACTAACAGGTATGAATCATGCAAATAAAACTGTTATGTAAAGTTTTCTCTTCATAAATTTTAGTCTTTGATACACAAGATGTATAAGGATCCTATTATCATTACATTTGTTAACCACCAATAGTCTTATTATCCATGAAATCAAATAGCTTATATTACACACACACAGACACACACACACACAAACACACAGACACATATACACACAGACAAACACACAGAGACAGATACATACTAAAGCCAAAACTTACTCAATCTAAAAGCAAAAATAAATAATATTTGAGTCTCAGATAGAAAAATTTACAAACAATTTGTTGAAGCTTTCTAATCATTCACTTATTTTCTCTTACTGGAAGTTTATATCCCTAATTTCTGAAAATTTTGTTACCTTTAGAAACAATAAAATGTCCATTGTTTATGTTTATGTGAGTAATTACTTGTGCTAGTAAATATTTGAGGTGCTGATTTTTTTAAGATTATTTAGTACTTTAATCTCTTACTTTGTTATCTGCAGACACATTACAAAGAAATAACAGAATTCTGAAAATCTTTTTTCACTCTCACCTAAATCCTTTAAAGCAGTAGAAACGGAATGCTGCTAGTTTTCAGGAAGAAACACAGAAAGTATAGGAAGAAGCAATATTATTTGTGTGGACATTCCATACCAAGAGACATAACATTATTATTTTTATATCAAAATGATTCTTTAAAACACTTCAAAATTCCCTGTATACATCCCAGAGATCCCCAGGGGGATGAAGTCAAGGTTGTTCTGGGCATGGTGAACTAATCACCAAATTATCTACATAACTAGTTCCACTGTGTGTCCTGCAGGGCCTGTTTATAAAATACCAGGGAATCAAGTTTAGAATGAGATTTTTCTTTTTTACTCAGTTTTTCTAATCTTTTTATTTTATAATTTTATTGAAAGTAGATTTTTTTTCATATAATACTTTCCGACTATCATCTCCTATTCCTTCCAGTTCTTGTCCACCTCTCTTCCCATTCATATCCACATCTTTTCTGTTTTTCCTTAGAAAACAAACAAGCATTTAAGGACTAATAGTAAAATAAAATAAAACAAAAACAATTTGAAATGGGATAAAACAAACAAATAGAAGAAAAGGAACTAATGAAAAACCACAAGTAGCATATGAGTACAGAGGCATACTTCATTTCAACACACAGGAATCCATTAAATAAAATTTGACATGCAAAAATCTGAAGCCTTCAAGACACAAATGGAAAATGGACTGAGAAAAAAGTCACGAAAATTATAACTTTCACAATGTACTAAAAAATGTATTGGGGTAACTTTAACCAAGCAAGTGAAAAACTTATTTTCTATAACTTAACACAGTGATTTCTGTTTAGAAATACCAAATGTGCCATACAGTTCACATATTTGTTGATTATACCCCCCCAATTGGTATTCTCTTGGACTTCCTATCTCAGGGGAAAAAATTACTCAAAACAAACAGGAAAATATCCTCGAACCTTTGCCTCAGTACCTTCCTTTCCACCACTGTCAAGTTCCCAATTTTTATTAATGTATAATAAAAATAAGTTTTTCTCTATCTCTATAATTGATGTAAAAATTCTAGAGGCTGTCCCTTGGAAGTGGAAAATATTGGGAGAGAAGACAAATGTAGTAGGAGGCCACATGTTTGTTTCCAGCTGATCAGCACTGAAATAATCACACAGAAACCATATTAGTTGCAATACTGTATGGCCAGTAGCTTAGTCGTATTTCTGGCTAACTCATTTCTTAAATTAACCCATCTCCATTAATCTGTGTATCACCATGAGGCTGTGGCTTACTGTGTAAAATTCTAGCATCTGTCTTTGGTAGGGCTGCATGGCTTCTCTCTGACTCCACATTCTTTCTCCCAACATTCAGTTTAGTTTTTCCCTGCACAACCCTAGACAGTTTCTATATTAAACAATGGTATTCATAAACAGCATACAGAGGGGAATCCCACATGAGAGGAAGATGGTGAAAGATATGCAAGAATAGTCTACTGGAATTTTCAGTGGATAAATTGAGGAAAATTGAATGACGAATATCAGAAGAGGTATATGATGGCTGCCATCTTTACTTTCAATAATAAAGTAAAATAGGACATTTTGTGTAGCATAACAGGAAAATAGAGTCTTTCCAGATATTATCCATGAATCATGAATCTCTGAGGACTACATACCCTCTCCTTGAAAAGGAGCAACAACCACATACAACAGAAGCATTGGCTTAAAACAGAGAGGTCCAACCTGTCATTAGTGTTTTGAGAGGATGTGAGGTAAAGGGAAGAGTCTTCTGTTGCTGGTGGGAATGCAAACTGGTACAGCTGCTTTGTAAATCAACATGGAAATTTATCAAAAAATTATGAAACAACCTACCTCAAAACACAGCAGTACCACTTTTTTGAGGTATATACCCAAAGGATGCTCAGTCTTACCACAAGGACATGTTCTCAATTATGTCCATAGAAGCATTATTTATAATAGCTATTCATAACAAAAGTGACCCTAAGAGATACATGCATGGATCTAATATACATGGAAAGTAGAAAAAAATAATATCTCCTGAGTAAATTGAAAGCCTGGGATCATAGAAGAGGTTAGAAGGGGTTGGGGGAGGAAGGGAGTTAAGAAAATATATAGCTCAATAAAAACAATAAGAAGGTTCAAAACATACAGGAAGTATATGTGAGTAAAAGACTTCTAAGAGCCAAACAGAGGAAGGAAGCAGACACAAAGTGACTATAGATTGCAAAGGAATCCTGATCAATATCAAAATGTTGTTTTTCACAGAAATAGAAATAGAAATTATTTTAAAAGTTGATAGCATCTTGTGGCACATATACATGTATATGTATGCACATGTATATCTATGCACACAAAGAGATATGTAATGTATATTAGCATCCATTTTTGTTGTTTCCGTATCTAAATGGTTTCAAGATAGACCACACTGCACTGGACAATCAATAGGATGGCTCATCCCTAAGAGAGGCTAATTCTTCCAGGAGTCTTTAGTTGCCTGTAGTTCTTTCTCTAGGGGTGGAACCCGTGATAGTCCCCTTTTCATGCTTACATGTCCCTTGATGATGGGGACCCCTTTTCAGCCAATGGTCTTTGGGATGCTGGACCAGGTTGGGGCATAGCTTTAGTTATGAAAAAGCTGCCGTCCTGCCCGCTTGCTGCTCTTCTTCCCTCAAGCCAAACCCGGATGTCGACACCATTCCTATTTCCTTGTTGTGATCTGCGAGTTTCCCTTTTAATAAAGAAAAAACTTAGTATACCCTATTCGAAGCTAGTGTGGGATTCCTTTACTCACGTTTTGCACCCCCCCACGTGTGATGCATTCTGCTCACCTTGATACTGCCATTGTTCCTGTGTTGTTTATGAACCGTTTCTAAGACAAACTATTTTGCAGCAGATTTCCTGATATTCTGGGTTTTACAATCTTTCTGACCCTTCTCCTGCAATGTTCTATACACAATAGTTATAAGGATCTGTGATATAGATGCACTATTGGTGCTGGGTTTGCATGATCCCTAGGTCTCTGCATTGTGTCCATGTATTTTTCTGTGATGGTCTTCATTTGTTGTGATAACAAACTTTCTTTAATGAAGGTTATTAGTTTCACTTCTCTGTGGGTGTAAGGGTATAAGACCTATCTAGCTTGCTAGAGCTATTAAGATAGATCATGGATCTTAGAAAAAAATCTACTGTTGCCATTTGCTAATATAGCATAATATCTTACTACATTATTATTCTTATACCTACAGGTGATAATCATTTCTATCTAACAAATTTTGATGTCATTGGTCTTTGTATAGATACAAATAAATTTTAAAAGGTTTTAATTTTGCCTTATGTTTTAAATATGTATAGTCAGTACATAAATTTTTGTCAGACATCTCAAATTCTATTGAGCATATGTCCTTTACATAACTGTAGAATATTTTTAAGAACTTTAACAGAATATTGTCATAATAACAGATGAGGCTGTTGATATGAAAATACATGTGTTGGTGGAAGCTGTTTATTTGTCCCCAGCCACACAGACCCAAAATAATCATGCAGGAATGTTATTATTGTACCATTGCTTGGCCTATTAGCTCACGTTTCTTATTGGGTAGTTCTTATATCTTAAATTAACTCATTTCTATTAATCCGTGTATCACCACATGGTTGGGGCCTACAATAAGGTTCCATCCATCATCCGGTATCTGTCTCCTGTGGAGGTTATATGTCTTCTCCCTGACTCTGCCTACTCTCTCTTCCTCTATCTGCTTGGAATTCCTGCCTTGCCCTATTCTG
The DNA here is from genome assembly GCF_903992535.2 of Arvicola amphibius. NCBI lineage: Eukaryota > Metazoa > Chordata > Mammalia > Rodentia > Cricetidae > Arvicola > Arvicola amphibius. Next base: position 36,281,719 of record NC_052056.1, on the reverse strand, counting down.
CACTGCAATAAGCCCAAAGCAACTTCTTTATTAACCAATGGCATTCACAGCATACAGAGGGGAATCCCACATCATTCAGGCAGTAAAGATTCCATCCACTTCAAAGAAATAGAGAACGTCTAGCCCTTTGACGAAATTCGTAGAGTATATTGTCATCCTTACAAGATGAAGGTTAAATACCTTTGACATTTTTATAACACGTGTTAAAAATAATATAGTTTGCACACTTAGTAGCTATATGCTTATTTCATTCCAAGCATTCCCATTAAGACCATACAACTGGCACATCAGTAGCAACAGGCAGCAAATCATCCTGTACTCCTGACATTCCACCATTGACATTCATGGTCCATGTGATTGTGCAGAGACTGAACAGAAATGACACTGGGAATGCAGTGAGAATCACCCTCGCAACAGTTGTTGTGTCTCTGAGATCCATCATTCCTGATTTTATATGAAAATGCCAAGTATATGCTTCTGAGATACAAAACATTTTACTGTTTTCAGCTGGCAGTGTTCACAGTTCTCATGAAGCCTTTAATGGAATCTTAGCCGTGCTTATTCTAAAAAAAAAAAAAGAACTTACAAATTCCTTTCATACTTATAAAATTATGGTCTAGCACTTCCTTTATCTGAATAATTTTTTCAGATAAACTCTCAAAGCTTTGTTTAATTATTACACAATACAATCTTTAAAAATGCACAGTTTCACAAATGTTTATTGACTTGAATAGACTGACTCAAGTATTTTAAAATTGTTCATGAGCTTCCCTGGTAGAGGGTCATATTTAGTTTTCTGTAGACATGTAAGGTTTTCTCATGTTTTCTGTTAATTTTAAATACCAGATCAAGTTAGAAGAACACATGGTGACTGGCATACAAAAAAGCAAATACAAATTCAGCTCAGGAAAATACAAAATGAAAGACATAAAAAATTTTGAACTCCTAGGTTTGGTCCTTCTCCCATCCTAAGGCACTTTTATTAAAATGCTTTAAAATTACATTTTTGTTGTTGTTATTTATAGTACTGCTTTTAATCTGAGTTTATCAACTGATTATATATATGTGTGTGTGTGTGTGTGTGTGTGTGTGATATACTATACAAAATCAACATTTTGAGTTTTGGAGAATATATTTCTATGTGATTTATGAATAGCTCAAAAATAATTTTACTATGAGAGCTGGTCTTTACTCTGCATTTAATATTTCAAAGTTTTAGTGTTTAAAACTTTGTCCCCACTATGTACACATCTAACATCAATGCTATGATAAAGCATTGTAATATGACAATTTGGAATATATCAAACATTTCTTTGAACCAATTTTGTAGAAAATTCTACATCCTAAAAATCTACAGCTGTTGCTTTAAACAATAATACAAGGTAAAAAAATGTCATTTCTTTTGTATTAAGATTCATTAATTTATGTATAGTGTTCTATCTGTATGTTTGCCTGAAGGCCAAAAGAGGGCAGCAGATCTCATTATAGATAGTTGTGAGACAACATGTGATTGCTGGGAATTGAACTCAGAAACTCTGGAAGGGCTGTCAATGTTTGTAACCTCTGAACCACCTCTCTAGTACCAGGAGAACATGAGGGAACAGGATGGTTGAGATCCAGGAAGGACAGAGGAGAACCATGAAAGAGATATTTTGATTGAGGGAGTCATTATGGGACTAGCACTAGAGAATTCCTGGGAACTCTCAGGAATCCTCATGGATGACCCCAACTATGATCCTAAACAATAGTGAATAAGGTGCCTGAACTTGCCTTCCATGTATTCAGATTGATGAATACCTTAATTCATCATAGAACCTTTATCCAGCAACTTATGGAAGCAGATGCAGATATCTACAACGAATCTCTGGTCTGAGCTCTCAAAGTTCAGTCAAAGAAAAGGAGGAGTGATAATTTGAGAAAATGTGTCAAGACCATAATGGGGATACCCATTGAAACACCTTACCTGAGCTAATAGGAGCTCATTGACCGATTCCATATTAACAGTGAGAGAGCCAGCATAGGATCAAACTAGGTTCTGTGAATATGGGTGACAGTTGTATGGCTGGGTCAGTCTGTTGTGTCACTAGTAGTGAGACCAGAATTTATCCTTACTGATTTAACTGGCTTTTTGGAGCCCATTATTTTTGGAGGTATACCTTGTTCAGCTTACATATAATGGGGAGAGCCTTGGTTATGCCTCAAAGCAATGTGCTAGACTTTGTTAACTCCACATGGAAAGCCCTACCCTCTCTGAGGAGTGGATGAGGATCAGTGTCTGTGGAAGGTGTATGGTGGAAGGAGCAGGCAGAGGTGGGGAGTGGAAACTGGGATTGGTATGTAAAATGAGAATTGACCAGAATATATGTAAAGGTTAGTACAGACAGAATTTTCTGGGATGGAAGGGTTTGAAAATTCTGTTTGAGTTTAGTGAAAAGCTTTCATGCATTATGTCTATGGAAGGGATCTGTTGATGCTAAGACTGATTAGTTCAGAGTGGAAAGGCTGAAAGGAAACTGAGAATCTTCAACAGAGTTGGGAACAACTTGGATGTTCTTCAACTGATGAATGGGAAATAACAATGTGGTACACTCACACAATGAGTTCCACTCAGCTGAGAAGAACAGTGAGATCCTAAAATTTGCAGGGAAAGTAATAAAGTCAGAAAATATTGTAGTGAGTGAGGCAATGCAAAACATGTTCTCTCTTTGCAGATCGTGGCTCAGAGGCTTTAGATTTGAGTATTTATCCTGATAACTGCAGAAGCCAGGGAGGTAAAGGGTGACCATGGGATAAAGGGGAAAACAGAATAATTCTAGAGAGGATGATAATGGGACACAGGAGCTATGAAGTGAAATTTAAAAAAAAAAAAAACTAGGAGAGAAATTACAACTTTGAAAAGGAGGTTGAGGTTAATACAGAGGAAGAAAAAGAAGAGATAACTAACCCTCAGAGTACTTGAAAAGGGTATGAGGAAAGTTTAAATGGAATGACATTACATAGGGCCATAATGGTTCTTTCAAGAGCCATAGACTATCTGATGGAAGATCCAGTTTCAGGCTTAGAAATCTCCCTTTGTGCTGTTGAGGGGAAGGTGTCAAAGAGATTCACCAAACAATATGGACTATTGCCATTGTCCTTGATTGCATCCCAAAACTTAAAGATTAGACCCCATTGCTAAAATAAAAACACACTTTAAATACAAGGAATCCAGATGAAAAAGACCAGCAAGACTTTTACCTAAGACCAAATGAACACAGGTCTGAAGGTACTATGCAAGTTGCCAAGGGAGAAAAAAGATCAATAATCTTATCCAAATTTAAAAGCTACAAACAATGTTCAACCAGGAAGAGGCCCACAAAGGCAAAATAGCATTAGTGTTATTTTTAGGGTAAACAACGTTCGTGTAGATGAATATAAATAAGGCCCACTCAGGATGGAACTTCAGCCCAGTACTGTAAACTTAGCCAAAAACCTGTGGCTGTAGACATCAGAGGTTCTAAGTGAGAACCAATTACTGTAACTTTCCTATAGCAATATAATTTCAAACTGCATTCTTAATTCTTATGTACTCACAAATAGGTATTACTCTTACCCCTCAGCAGCGAGACATCTTTCTTCAGAAGGTGGACGCTACTAAGTACAACAACCATTTATTTGCAAAGTTAAGCCCACTAATAGGTTATCCAATCATAAGTCACCAACTATAAACCCATATATAAGAAAAAGAATAATTAGTTTTAAGTGTGTGTGTGTTTTGTGTGTGTGCATGTATATACATGGTGCAACTATGATTATATAAAAGTTCATAAAAATGAGTGGAATTTGTAGGGACACAGGAGGAGAAGGGGAGAAAGTTAAGGGTGGAAATGATGTAAATATATTACTTGTATATAAAATTCTCAAAAACTAAGTTTAAAGTTAAAGAGATAGCCAGTGGGCTCTCTCACATTCATTGTATGTGAGACTACACAAGGACATAAGTATTGCATTATTTTTTAATAATCTTATTATTAAAATTATGTTTATTTCTCAGTTTTCAGAGTATCATCTTAATGGTTCATTTATGTTAGATAATTATCCAATTTGTTTATAATACAATACAGTATAATTAATTCACTGAATGTCCTTTCATCTCTTGTGCCTATACTCTAGATACTATAGCAGGATTTGAATCTATCATCTAAGTTTCATTGATAACCCTCACAATTTGCCATAATAGCCCCTACTACAAGTCAAGCCACAATTACATGTGAATAATTAAGCTTTTCTCTTTGAAGTAATATGGTATCTGATTATTTTTGTTAAAAGAATTATGACATAATTATACTTGTAAACTCAAAAAGAATGACTTTTTGTGTGTGAATGAGTATTTTCCTACATGATTGTATGTGTGCTATGTGCGTGCTTGGTGCTATTTTAAGAGTGAATGAGTATTTATCTGCATGATTGCATGTGTACCGTGTGCATGCTTGGTGTCAATGGGAGTGTGGATAAGTATTTACCTGTATGATTGCATGTGTACCACTGTACCATGTGCATGTTTGGTGCTGAGGGGAATGTGGATGAGTATTTACCTACATGATTGTATGTGTGGTATGTGTGTGCTTGGTCCTGATGGGAGGGTGGATGTGTATCTGCCTGCATGATTATATATGTACCATGTGCGTGCTTGGTGATGATGGGAATAAGAACAAGATCTGTGATCTCCTGGAGTTACAGGATGTTGGAAGTTGTATAGTGGACATGGAGAACTGAACTAGGTATTATATAAGAGTAACAAATGCTTTTAAAAACAGAGTTAATTTGTAAAATTTCAGGGATAGTAAAGACTTTTTGAGCTGGTTGGTGGTGGCACATGCCTTTATTCTCAGCACTCAGGAGACTGAGAAAGGCAAATCTCTGAGTTTAAGGCCAGCAAAGTCTACAGATGGAGTTCCGGGACAGCCAGGACTACACAGAGAAACAAGAACTGAAGAGAGAGAGAGAGAGGGAGAGAGAGAGAGAGAGAGAGAGAGAGAGAGAGAGAGAGAGAGAGAGACAGACAGACAGAGAGAGACAGATAGATTTGGTAACATAGATTTTAAGTTGATATGCCAATTAAAATATGTTAAAGCATAGATAAAAAGAAAGTTTAGGAAGCAGATTGCAATGTTAGGAAAATAATTCAACATTTTAAATTAGATGTACATATAAATAACTTTTCTTTTGATTTTTCAAGACAGGGTTCCTCTGTACAGCCCTAGCTGTCCTAGAACATTACTCTTGACCAGGCTGGCCTTGAATTCAGAGAGCTGCCTGCCTCTGCCTCCTGAAACCTGGGATTAAATTAATGTACCACCATGCCTGTATACAAATAATTTTAAAATGAATTTAGTTATGTAGTATATTTTTAAAGGACTTTTGTCACAGAGAAAATAAGGGTATTTATTTTAGGATGAGATACAAAAGTTGACTTTTTTCTAATAATGTGCATTTTGATTATGGTTAAGTAATTAAATAAAGGCATCATACAGCTTTCTTTATAGAAAATATTTGGTATTGTTGTTGCCACTGACATGCAGATAAGCTGCTTCCAACTAGTAGAACAAGGCATATCTGTTAGTAGTCCAACAATTTAAAGCTAATTCTTTTGATACTTTTCACAAATTTTGATATTTTTCACAAATAAATATATTGAAATAATATAATTACTCTTTTTAAAAAATAATGAATTACATATGTCTACAAAAATAACACTCATTAAACTAAAATATACAATTGTGTGGTATATTATCAATTAATTTACATCTGATGTGTACCTGCAATCATTATTTTTCTATAGTTGAGAATTCATTAGCATAACTTTGTATTTATTTAATTTTAGGTGCCAGACAATCTTGTAAATTCCACTTTCAACTCTAACTAAAATTGAAAACAACAGTAATGTAATTACCATGAAGCTTTATGAAATTGCTTTTCACTGCGTTAAAATTTATAAATTATTATAAATATTATAAATTATTATTTACTATCATTGATAAAATGGTAGCCTGGGCTCTAAATATAGACATGACACATTTTGAACATTTTAAGTTATGGCTACTCCATTTTTCTTCCTATATCCATTGATACCATCTTTATATTTAATTGCATTTTCTTTTTTTCTGATATTCAATAGTACATATCTTCTCAAGAATGCATTCCATCATGAAATAGAGAATTTTTTTGTTTTTAACAGTGTTTTTTAGTGTAGTAAATGATTAAAAACCTTATTAAAGAGGAGTAAGCTTTTCCTTCCTGAAAACCGCTAATTATATTTGCCAAAGATGATTAGAGTTATTGTCTCGGCAATTTTGTCTCAGGATGTCTTAGTAAAACTACAAATTCACATCTGAAAATTTGGAAATGACAAAGAAAATAGTTAACATGAAAATCTAAAAACCCAAATAAAGTAGAGAATATTATTTCTAGACAAGGTGTTTATGAGTTGTGATCCCACAGCTTCTCTGACCGTTATGAAAGAAACCAATGGGGTTTCAGACCTAAAATTCAAAGCTAGTTGTCCCCAGCAGAGGGCACTGACCCTGCAGGAGAATGACAGAGTTCTGGTCAGTACATAGGAGCTCTTTTCTTTTCTGCTGATTATGTCATCTTATTTTTCACGTAATGTGAGGGAGAAATGTCTTAAATTTGTACAATTAGTATTTCCTTACAACTCTTCTAAAGGCACCTATAACCTCTTTGTTCCTGAGGCTGTAAACAAATGGATTGAGCAGGGGAATTATTACTGTATAAAATAAAGAAAGCATCTTCTCTTTGTCTCCAACTGGTCCAGACCCAGGGCAAACATAGATGAGAAAAAGAGTTCCATAGAATAAGGAGACAGAGAGCAGGTGGGCACTGCAGGTAGAGAAGGCCTTGCTTCTGCCCTTCTCAGACTTCTTTCTCAGGATGGCAAAGAGGACACGGACATATGAGACGATGATGGTTACAAAGGTGAAGGCTTGTATAGAAATTGAAAATACTAAAAGCACAAACATGTTAATTGAAGGATCAATGCAAGAAATGCTGAAAAGTTGTAAAATTTCACAATAGTAATATTGTATAATGTTGGATCTGCAGAAAGTCAGTCTAAGTAACAAACCCACATGAATTGCCAGGTGCAGAACACCAAGTAAGTATATCACCGCTATAAACTGAGTACAGAGTCTATTAGACATCAGCACTGGATAAAGCAAAGGCTTGCATATGGCCACATAGCGATCGTAGGCCATCACAGACAGGAGAAAACATTCTGTAGTTGCACTGGAACCCATAAAGTAAAACTGAGCAAAGCACTCAATAAGGGATATCGCATGATTTGTAGACAAAAAGTTGATAAGCATTTTGGGAGTCACAGAAGATGAAGTGCATGAGTCGGCAAAGGCTAAACTGCTGAGGAATAAGTACATAGGGGTGTGAAGGTGACGGTCCTTCGAAATGAGAACAATCAGTCCGAGATTGCCCACCATAGTGACAAGGTAGATGACTAGGAACAGTAGGAAGAGGGCAGCCTTTAGAGTGGGCTGATCTGTGAGTCCCGTGAGGATAAACTCAGTCACCAGAGTGTGGTTTTCTTCTGGCATGTCTGACATGGACAGTCACTAAAATGAAAGAATCAATAAATACAGAGTTCCTAAAACTATAAAATTTGTGATATCCTTGTCACTAGTATATTCCAAATGGATGTTTCTTAAACCAGGACTTTAAAAATTTCGTCATTGTCTACTTTAATATGCATTACAATTTCTGAATATTAAAAAAATTAAACATTAACACAACTAAAGTAATATGTGCATTTAGTGGAAATCCTTTTTGTTTTTTTTTTTTTTTTGCCGGTGGGGTCAGGCATGAGTTTTCTATGTAACTGCCCCAGTGGTCTTGGAAGTGACTCTGCAGTCTAGGCTGGCCTTGAACTCACAGAGATATGCTTGCCTCTGCCTCCCAAGTGCTGAGATTAAAGTCATAAGCCACCACCACCCAACTGTGAAAATATCTTTAAATTTTATGAATGTAGTTTGTGTTTTCCATATTTAGAACTGCATATCTCATTTGAAACTCACATGAATAAAACAGATTCCCCTCTCAAGAGAATAATCTTTTTGATACACTTGAGTGTATTTGATGTTAAACTGAAGCTTAAAGATTAAATAATCAAGATATTTAGACATTGCATAATAGAGAAGTGGGATTAGAAGAGCTCTCCAATTCTAATATAAAAAGAATAAATACTTAAACAAATATGCATTGTCATACAGTGGGAAAGTGTAACTGATGTGACAGATTATGCTAGCACTGTCAGCTGTAATCTGGAAATACATAGAATGAAATTCCTACTGTGTACTCTGCATATACCTACAGGAAAATGAACACACATCACATCTCCTCAGGTATATGATTAGCATAAAGTAAAAGACATCACAGTGCTCACTCGACATTAAGGTGAAGAAATTGATGTTTTCCCATATTACTTGTGAAATACTAATTGAAACAACCTTTGGGATACAACTTTACAAAATTCAATTTATTTGAATAAAATATACTTACTAATAAACCTACCATTCTTTTAGTTATACTTTAGAAATCTAAACATTACTGTATAAAAACAGATATACAAAGAATATATAATTCATCAAAAGGAGCACATAAGAGAAACAGGTAGATATTTCTTGGTACATTCAAAAGAGAACTATTATCAGTTGTACTGGAATTACCACAATGAATATTATCTCTGAAGACCAAAATATGCAGGAGTAAAAATTGCCATAATCATACAGTAGACAAATAAGCTCTGATTTTTAAAATATACTCTTAATTTCAAAAATATGTTTAAAACACATTATATTTATAATATTGGTTGTCTTGGTATCTGAGTAGATACTTGGAAGAAGAGGGAGAGGTGGGAAAGAAGGAAAAACCAACTAGGTATTTCATAAAAGCAGACTTATATAATTAATATTTTACACAAAATTATATCTACATGTAGATATTCTCATCAATATGCATATATTAAGTGGTGGGTAAAAGAATTTTATCAAACATGTTAATAGCTTATAAACTTGAGAACAATGGAGTCTTGATACTGTCTTTTTTTAAAAAAATATTTTGTGACATGAAAATTTAAAAGCAATAATTTAATTTTTTATAAGCAAAGTTCAATAGAAATATAGAAATAACCTCCAAGATATTTTCATATTTCTTTAGCTATTATAGGAAAGAAATTTTTGGCATTGAGAATGTGTATATATATATATATATACATATATATATGTTTGTAATACTTAGGGAAGATTTTAGATACCTTTTAACTTCAAAAATGTTCTTATTAAAATATTTCCATTGTGAGCTCTGTGAGCATCTGTTTAGAATATAAGATTTATATTTCTTTTAAAATTGTATAAACAAAATGATTTTTTAATATTTTTAGTCACAGAAAAACTTCAAAAATTTTCATATGAAAAATAATTTAAAATAAAATGAATAAATAAAAGCATAGATATTGCTATCCTATATGCAACTTTCAGAACATTTTTATGTGTAAAAATGTGCAGAAATTGGCTGTCCATAACTTTAAAATGAAAACACATTTTCTTCTAAGAATTGAATATCGGTATAAGGAATGATTTTTGAGCTGCTGTTCTATCTAACAGAAAATAAAAATCACATTTGAGAACTTTTACTTTTAAACACATAGAGTCCTAAACATACATCAGGATAAAATGTATGGCCAGATATAACTATTGTAACTGTCTTCAGTTATTTTGATATATAATTTAGCTTAGAATTAATAATTTTAACTTAACAGTAAGAATATTAATTCAATGATAATTATTTAGCTGAACAGTTTCATGAAGCACTTGGAGACAAGTAGAGTCTGTGGCAGTTGCTTTCCTTAGCTTCACATGATTTGGTGAATTTGAAGAAATTTTATTTCACTCAACCATGATCACTTAAGAGAGAATTTCTCATTCAGAAATATTATAAATAAGTAATAATTGTGGCATAATCATGTCTTAATTAAGAAAACCTTTCACACTACAAAATATCCACTGAATACATTAAAATTTTCTTATCATTATTCATTTTTTACCTTCATTGTCTGATCAGTGAGATCATTCTTAATGAGTGTTACTGATGCAATGCAATCCCAAATGATATATATTTTTCAGACTGCCATTCGTAGGTGTCTGTCTTCTTTTCTGTTGCTAATTTTTATAAAATCCTTTTAAAATTTTTTAATTTCTTATGAAAATATTCTGTATAAATTACAAATTTGGAAATCTGCTTTCTCACCCAATATCTGTGAAATACCAGGCAACTAAAAATGTGCTCATTTTCTGAAATTTATGTTAATCATATGGGGGAAAGTAGTATTATCTGTGAGCCAAGTTCCCCCTACAAACTCCAAAATGAAGAGATTTAGCATCTTTTCTTTCATGGAAAACAGATTATTTAAATCATCTTCAAATTCTCTTAATTTCCCAAGGTATCCCTAGCAGGATAAAGTCAAAGTTGTTCCATTGGGCATTGAGAACAAATCATCACATCATACACAAAGCTAATACAATAAAAATGCATTGTGTCCTCAGAGTTCACAGGGGAGACTGTTTATTAAAAAAAGTCACTGAGCAAAAACTTAGAATAAGTTTATTTTCATTCCTCTTTGTCACAAATACCCACCTATACTTCTTGCCTGGCCAATCAGCATTTATTTAAAACAGGATTGACAGATTACAGACAATTCTCCCACACCAAATATCATTTGTTGAGGCTCATAATTTCATAGAGTTCCATCCATCTTAGTAAGGAAGACAGGATTGTTGGCTATGTCCATGTTACTTAGAATAAAATGACAGATGTTCATTTTCTTATTTTCTTTCTGTAGTTTTCTCTTTTTGAACTTATAATTACAACATTTGTCCTTCCCTTTCCTCCTTCTAAAACCTCCTATACAGCACTCCTCATACTCTTTTAAATTCATGGGATCTTCTTTCATTAATTTTTATTTCATGCATATGTATGTGTATGTGCAAATAAATTTCTAAATATAAATTATTCAGTCCATATAATGTTACTTATATTTATGCTTTAAAAGCTCTCTGTTGACCACTGGACAGCTAATTCATAAGCTCCTCCCTGAGAGGACTATCTCTCCCACTCCCAGCTTTTCTCAGTTGCTCATAGTTCTTTTCTTACAATCTATAGAGAACATAATGATAGAGTATTTCCACTATTTAATAAATAGCCAAAATAATAAAAAATAAAACATCGAGATGTATGTGTTCTTTTATCACAATTAATACACTTCAAATTATTAAAATTCTCATTCTTCTTTATATGCATATATTTACAGTTAAAATCATAAAGATTAAATGAAATTATCAACTCAAATCATTAACAGTTATTGTCTCAGTTCAGGTGAGAGAATAGAACAAAGGAAAAAAGAAGAAATCAAAGTTATTCAATTTGTTCAACTAGTAAAATATGTATTATGTTGTGTTTGTGTGTATTTATATTCATATGTATTCATATATATATGTATATTTTTTCTGTAAATAAAACTAATTGTAGGGTTTGTGTTTACATAAATGTTTTATATGTTTATGGATGTAACTGTTTGTAAAGGTGTATGTGCACAGCTTTGTATATTCACGTGGAAAATGGAAATTAATCTCAAATGTCTTTCCTCAAGTACTCTCTACAATGGATTTTGTTTGTTTCTTTGATTTTGTTTAGATTTGCTTTTAGTTTTTTAGAATATTTTTAGACAAGTTAACTCACTGACCTGGGGCTCTCTGTGTTGTCTACCCTGGCTAAGCAGTGAGACACCAGACTGTGCTTGTCATAACCTCTATCATTGCCACGGGTTCACCATAATGCCAAGACTTTTATATGGATGTTGCAGACTGGATTCAGACTCTCATGCTGGCAGAACAAGAATTTTACTCACTAAGCTATTCCAGAAGCTTTTAATTATAGCTTTTTTATGCATACAATGATAGAGTTGTTTCCATAGACAATATATGCAGTTGTCTTTTTTCCCTTTATTTATTTATTTATTTATTTATTAATTTATTTATTTATTTATTTATTTGGTTTTTCGAGACAGGGTTTCTCTGTAGCTTTGGAGCCTGTCCTGGAACTAGCTCTTGTAGACCAGGCTGGCCTCAAACTCACAGAGATCCGCCTGCCTCTGCCTCCCGAGTGCTGGGATTAAAGGCGTGCGCCACCACCGCCCGGCTTATTTATTTATTTTTCCATTCAAAAATTTCCACTTCCTCCCCCCTCCCATTCTCCTCCCACTCCCCCACTCACCCACTCCCCCCTCCAGTCTTAAGAGAGGGCAAGGTACCCTGCCCTGTGGGAAGTTCAAGCTCCTCCCCACTGCATCCAGGCCTAGGAAGGTGTGCATCCAAACAGACTAGGGTCCCAAAAAGCCAGTACATGCAGTAGAAACAAGTCCCAGTGCCAATATCAATGGCTTTTCAGTCAGCCCCCATTGCCAGCCACATTCAGAGAGTCTGGTTTGATCACACGCTCATCCTTGTAATCCTGATGCTTAGCAGATGCTTTCTATTTTCTTTATTCTTGAGGTTATAATATAATTATATCACTTAACACTTCTTTTTCCTCCCTCCATATACCCTTCCTACTCTCTTTCAGATTCATAGTCTCCTTTTAAATTAATTGTTGATATATAAATACATACATACACACACACGCACACATATATATATAAATTATATATATATATATATTCCTAAGTGCAACCTACTCAGTCTGTGACAAATCACTTGTATGTATGATTTCACGGATGACCATTTGGTATTGGATGATCAATTCTGTTATTCCCAGGAAAAGACTATTTCTCCCACTCTCACACTCTCAGCATTTCTTTGTTGTCTGTGGTTCTTTGTTTGTGATCTCATGGTCTTTTACCTCATCCAATGTTTCATGCTGTCCTTGTTCAGCTCACGCTTAGGCAGTCAAGTTGATAAGATAATTTCTCTTCTATTAAATCTACTTATGTAAACAACAGAAACGTGGAATCTCTCAAATGAAAGTCATCTGTGAATTCCGGCCATATCCCATGTTGCTTGGGTCTCAGAACCCTGGCTGGTGGATGTGAGGGAATGAAGAAAAAACAGACACAGAAACACATGTAGAGCGAAAATGGAAACAGATGGTGTTTTCTAGTGCTCCCTACCTCAGCAACCCAGAACCTCAACATGTTTACTAGGTATAACACTTGTCAGGGGTTAGCTAGTCTTTGTAGAGTGTCTCTATATGAAAATAGGCTTAGGTTGTAAACATCCAGAAGGCAGAAGCCACAGCTGATAGTATTTGCATGAAACAGTTCCCAAGCACTCATATTCAGACTCCTGAGGAAACATTTTACATTTTTGTCTTGAGCATGGCCCACTTAAGTAATATCTTTGCCAATTTCCCATGAGTCAACTGGTCTTGGAGACTTCAACAGATGATGCTCACATCCAATACGTATTTATTTAGGATTTCACTCTCTCAAGGATTCTTTGTTCCCTACTGTAGCCAGTTCTTCTCTGTCCTGCCAACCAGCTCCCAAATCACAACAGGGAGACTTATTAATTAATTACAAAAGCCAAGCAGCTAGCTTAGGCTTCTTTCTTATTAGCTCTTATAACTTAAATTAACCCATATCTTTTAATTTACATGCTTTTATGTGACTTAGTTACCTTTATTTTTAATGCTTGTGCTGCTTGTGCTGGAACTGCTGGTGTCTCTGCTTTTCTTCCCAGTGCCCTCTGTGCTGAGAAATTTTGCCTATCTAGTTGATGTAGAAAAGTGTGAAGTGGAGGATGGGAAGAGCTTGGGGGATATAGGAAGGGTAGATATGGGAACAAGGAATTATATATCTTAATTAAGGGAGCCATTCTAGGGTTGGCAGAGACTTGACTCTAGAGGGGTTCCCAGGTGTCCAGGAAGACGCCCCCAGCTAGTTCCTTGGGCATCTGAGGAGAGGGTACCAGAAATGTCCAGATCCTATTGCCATACTCATGAATATCTTGCATATCACCATAGAACCTTCACCTGGCATTGGATGGAGAAAATGACAGAGCCCCACATAGGAGCACCGGACTGAGCTCCCAAGGTCCTGATGAGGAGCAAAAGGAGGGAGATCATGAGCAAGGAAGTCAGGAGCGTGAGGAGTGCGTTTACCCATTGAGACGGTGGGACAGATCTAACGGGAGACCACCAAGTCCAGTTGGAATGGGACTGATGGAACAGGGGACCAAACCGGACTCTGAATGTGGCTGACGGTGGAGAAGGACTGAGAAACCAAGGACAATGGCGATGACCTTGAACTCTACAGCATGGACGGGCTCACTGTGAGCCTTGTCAGTTTGGTTGCTCACCGTCCTGGACTCAGGGGGAGCTGGGAGGACCTTGGACTTAACATAGTGAAGGGAACCCTGATGGCTCTTTGGCTTGGAGAGGGAGTGAGTGGAGGTATGGATGGAAGGGAGGGGAGGGAAGGGGGAGGAGGAGGGGAGGAGATGGAAATTTTTTATAAAAAAAAGAATTAAAAAAACTTTAGCAAAGAAGGGATTTAGGGAAGGCATAACTATCTCAGAATGTTTTTAAAAGCTGTAAATGGGAACATCCTATTTTATATGATGCATGAGTTTAATTTGAGTTACATTACATGGGGGATTATGCTCCTCACAAAAGTCATAGATCTCCAAATAAAAGGCCCAGTGGTGGATATAAAAATGATCACCCATCAGATGATGCTTCAGAGATCCAAACACAATATAGATTATTCCAATTTCTCTTGGTTGTCAAGAAGAACTTGATAAAAAAAATACCCACCTGCTAAAAGTACAACGATTAGGTCAATACTGACCAAGAAGATTTCTCCTTGTTCATTCACTCCCAAATTACTGGAAAATGCTAGGTAGGCTGATGGGGAATAGGGAAAATCCATCAATAGCCTTAGCCAGCTATAGATACTGTGAGCTTCAATAACAATCAGCATGGCAAGATATACCCGTGGGTGTAAAAGTGGCATGAGTGTTATGGTGGTAACCAGCCATTTTCTAATTGAATTTAAGGCCCATTTCATAGAAAGAAACACAAGTATTATATATCTGACAAAACCTCATAATTGGAAAACCAAGAGATCAAAAGGTGATCCTATTATTCTTATTTGGAAAAACAGGCATAATATTGCAGGCAAATGGATGAAGCTAGAAAATATCATTTTGAGTGAGGTAACCCAGACCCAGAAAGACAATTATCACATGTACTAACTCATACGTAGTTTTTAAACATAAAGCAAAGGAAACAGCCCACAAATAACAATCACAGAGAACCCAAACAACTATGAGGACCCTAAGAGAGACATACATAGATCTAATTTACATGGGAAGTACAAAAAGACAAGATCTCCCCAGTAAATTGGGAGCATGGGAACATTGGGAGAGGGTTCAGGGGAAGGGGGTGGGCAGGGAGGGGAACAGCAAAAATGTAGAGCTCAAAAAAAAAGAAAGAAAGAAATTGGAAAATAAAGAGCATTTGGTCCAGGAAAATTTATTGGTTATAGAAATAGTAATGATTAAAAGTAGAAAATAACTTCTTTTCATGCTGTCAGCTGATGTTTATTTAAATGAAAATGTCACCATCCAGAAATAAATTAGGAAGTTGAAAAATGATAAATTTCTTAAACATACAGTACTTCAGCACCTTGTTAAAATAAATCTATTACATTTGTGGTTTTGTAATACTTTACATAGGCCAATTTCATTTCAACATTCAGAGTATAGTGACTTCTGTAGATTTTGTTCTTATTTTTACTCACTCCCACCCTATCCTTCCCTCCCTCTTTTCCATCCTTTCTCCCTCCCTCCCTCCCTCCCTCTTTCCATCCCTCCCTCTCTCCCACATCCTTCCCTTCTTTCCTTCCTCCCTCTCTCATCCCCTCCTTTCTTCCCTATTTTGCTGTATTTTCATCATTCTGTCTTCTCTCCTTTATGCCCTGATTTTCTGCTCTTTATCTTTCTGTCTTCATTATTTCTATCTATGCAATGTGAGTCCCATCATTACACATATAATTGCCTTTTGGGCATTTCTAAAAATTGATATCTACCATATGATTACTTAAATTTACACACACGTGTACTGACATAGAAATAGTTACCTAAAGCTTCCTATAAACTACTAGTTTTCCTGGGTCACCAATTGAGTGTTACTCTTTTAAATAAAAAGCAAAAATGCATGTCTGTAAGGAGCTGTTGATTAGATTCTTGCTATTTGAAGGTTGAGTTAAACTCCTGCACTGTAAGACAATTCCCACACATCACCCATATCTGATGAATCTTAATACAATGATTTGGCTTTGGGTTCATTGCAGAACAGAACATTACACTTTTATGAGACAATTTGGTCATAAGTAGGAGGAGAATTAATATATGAAAAAGACAAATATTCTTTTCTGTTCCCATTTGGATGAGGTTCATGCCTCTGACTTTGTAGAGCAAACCACTGCAAATGCACACGATGATGCAGATTAAGTAAATACGGGACAGTTGTATACAAACATATTCAGCATAACACATGGAGATATTTACTTGGTCGGATTTTCCATTTTCACATAAAAATGCCTCATATTCAGCGGCAAAATTCAGGGGCATTGTCATTGACATCCATCACTTTAATAGCAACAGGCACTCAAGATATCTGGCTGTGGTTTCCTATGGGAAGGAAAAAATAACATCAGCATTCAGGGTGTTTCCTTTGAATTTATGACTCACCTTCCCTCTCTGTCTTTTGCTGTCTCCCTTCACTAGGTTGTATTCCAACTAGAGACTGTAGAGTATAACTTAAAAGTGTTGATGAAGAACAGCAAATGTTTCACTCCTTTTAAAAAAGGCAGCAAATTAGTATTCTAAACACCATTTTCTAGAGCTTACTTCACAAAGGACCATATGTAAATAACTAAGAGACATTGTGTTTATGAAGTTTATTGATAAAGACAATTTTTTTAAAGGAAAATCAATGTATATAACAAAGATTGATCTGTTCACTAGGAGAGAACTTTTATTTTCTAAGCATGCATCTATTAAGATCAGGGTTAAGAAGCCAGTACAAGTGTAGAATTAAATCACTTGTTGAAAAGGAGTTCGCAACAGTCATGAAAATGATAAAATTTGAGATGAACAATCATGTATCTTTTAAACTTTGTGTTTCATTAAAAATCAATGTTAGTATATTTTTGAAAAGGCCAGAAGACTGATATTTTCATAAATACATTCATATAAATAACATTATAGTCTTTTAATGTTTCTAGCTTTACTTCTATAGTAGAGAACTCGATATATAATCTAAAAGTGTTAGGTATCTAAACTAAATATAAAGTATATGGATATATGTGTCTGAACAAACACACAATATAATTGGTTCTTAATGGTTTTGTTGGGTTAGGCAATAATTTTTGTGAGTAATAAATGCAATTCAATTTGACTCTGACTGTACCATGTTATAATCTTTGATCTGTTGTAAATTATACAGAATGAAATGGAGAGGGCCATTTATTTATTTGCATTACTGAAGCACTGAATATTTATAAGCAGTGAGGAAAAACATATTTAGTTTTTAATATAGACAAATAGGCTTAATTAAATATCAAACTTCTCTATTTGTCAATTGATTAAGGGAAAAAATCTACAAAACTTACAAATATCACTATTTTATGTATAAAAGTGATTTCTAAAGCACACACAAAATAATTATTACAGCCATGCTGCAAATTTACTGTTACTTCCTTGTTAACCCTTAAAATTTGAATTCAGCTAATTGGGGAAGCATGCCCTAAAATTCAAAATTGATTTGATGATATTTAGTTGACATTGACAACATGGAAATACTCTCATGTAAGTAATGGGACACAACTTCCTGAAAATTAAGATAATGGCATCCAATGCCTCCCAAGTTTTGCCTTTTTTACTTTGTTGTTTATTACCTAATTAATTAATTGCTTCTCTTATAGAGAAAGCATGTTACTCTATAGTTTAATGGAATGCAGACTCTAAAAACAGTGTAACACATATCTCTAAGACAAGAAAACGACATTTCAAATTTTGTCTAGTCAACAACTCTGCAAAGGTTATACTTTAAATTAAAATGACTGTGTCCTTAAAGGCTTATATCGCTTTCTACCCTGACCATGATCACTCCTGCAATGTAGAATGAATTGTGTTTACAGCAAACAAAGTTTAGAACCCTAACTTACCCTCTTTCACAGCTGTTTTGACTCATTTATCTCCCCGGGGAAATTGAAAGTCCAGAATTTAACATTTTATTGACGAAATTATTGCAAATCTTATAGTGAAAGAAATAAAGCTTATCACTTTTAAATACTTACCATGTATTTAGGTACATTCTAGCCTTTGCATTTGGTAGTTTTCAGTTTTATCAGCACTGTGCATATTATGTTTGTTTAAAAATATTTCATACTATAATAATCTTAAAATTTATTCAGTTTTGGTCTTTCAAACAGGAACCATTTTTATTGCAAAATTTGGGGAATACAGAATATCCTCAGGGACCCAAACAGGACCAAATCTTCAAATGTTCAAGTTTGTTGTTTTTATCTTAAGTTTTAGAAATCTTTGAAAATTGAAATTGGATATCACGCTGACTCTAATGAATTCTATAAGAACTAATTGTCTAATAATTGTACTTATAATCTACAATCCTCAGTAAGAAGTTGTACAATTTAACCTCACTATTTTATGGTTCTGTTTTATCATTGAAAACCACCCTTAATGAATTATTTTTTTCTTTTTATTATTATTATTTTATTATTATTATTATTATTATTACAGTGCTGATTAGCAAGTCCAACTTAAAGAGTCTCACCTCACCACTTATTAAAAGGTAAAACCGAAAGAAAATACAAAAGATTATTAATGTTGTAGAAGAGATATGATTCAATGTATACTAAGGAGAACATGTTAATTAAGTCTGTTCTATGAGGTAAATTAATAACTTTTTTCCTAGCAGCACAACAGAACTACTGTATCAGTCTCCTCATTAACATGAGCACGTAGGGAACATTTCACTTATTCAATTAACTTTTTTTGCAACGTGTTTCCATAATTTTTTATCTTATTGCAGAATTTTTTAAACCATTGACACAAAACTTCCCATTTTCTTCTCTTTTATTTTATTCATTAAAAATTTACACCTTCTCCCCTCCTCCGATTTCCCTCCCACTACCCCCACTCCCCCTCCCCATTCCCTCTCCAGTCCTAAGAGAAGTCAGGGTATCCTGCCCTGTGGGAAGTCCAAGGCCCTCCCCCCTCCATCCAGGTCTAGGAAGGTATGCATCTGAACAGACTAGGTTCCCACAAAGCCAGTATATGCAGTGGAATCAAAACCTCAAAACCCAGTGCCATCATCATTGGCCTCTCAGTCAGCCCCCACTGTCAGTCACATTCAGAGAGTCCAATTTGATCACATGCTCATTCAGTCCCAGTCCAGCTGGACTTGGTGAGCTCCGATTAGATCAGGCACACTGTCTCAGAGGATGGACACACACTTTGTGGTCCTGTCTTCCTTGCTCATGTTCTCCCTCCTTGTGCTCTTCATCTGGACCTTGGGAGCTCAGTCCAGTGTTCCAGTGTGGGTCTCTGTCTCTATCTCCATCCATTGCCAGATGAAGGTTCAATGATGATATGCAAGATATTCATCAGTGTGGCTATGGGAGAAGGCCAGTGCAAGCTCCCTCTCCTCTGCTGCCCAAGGACCTAGCTAGGGAAATCCCCTTGGACACCTGGGAACCCCTCTAGAGCCAAGTCTCTTGCCAATCCTAAAATGGCTCCCTTAGTTAAAATATCTTCTTCCCTGCTCCTATATCCACCCTTCCTCCACCTCAACCATCCCATTCCCCCAAGCTCTCCCCAATCCTCCTCTTCTCCCTTCTCTCTTCCCCTCTCCCGTTCCCTCCACCATACCCACACCCCTGTGCTCCTAACTTTTTCCCAGAGATCTTGTCTACTTTCAGTTTTGAGGAGGATAAATATATGTTTTTCTTTGGGTTCACCTATTATTTAGCTTTTCTAGGATCGGGAACTATAGGGTCAATGTCCTTTGTTTATGGCTAGAATCTACTAATGAGTGAGTACATACCGTATTCATCTTTTTGGATCTGGGTTATCCCACTCAGTTAAGTGTTTTCTATTTCCATTCATTTGCATGGAAAATTCAAGATGTCATTGGTTTGTTGTTGTTGTTGTTGTTGTTGTTGTTGTTTTTCCACTGAGTAGTACTCTAATGTGCTTATGTGCGACACTTTCTTTATCCATTATTCCATTGAGGCACACCTAGGGTTGTTTCCAGGTTGTGGTTATCACAAATAGTGCTGCTTTGAACATAGTTGAACAAATGCTTTTGTAGTACGATTGGGCATCTCTTGGGTATATTCTCAAGAGTAGAATTGCTGGATCCTGAGGTAGGTTGACTCCCAGTTTCCGGAGAAACTGCCACACTGATTCCAAAGTGGTTGCACAAGTTTGCATTCCCACCAGCAATGGATGAGTAGCATAAAGTATCTTGGGGTAACTCTAACCAAGGAAGTGAAAGATCTATTTGACAAGAACTTTAAGTCTTTGAAGAAAAAAAAAATTGAAGAGGATACAGGAAATGGAAGGATCTCACCTGCTCTTGGATTTGGAGGAACTACATAGTAAAAATGGCAATTCTACCAAAAGCAATCTATAGATTCAATCCAATCCCCATCAAAATCCCAACAAAATTCTTCACAGACCTTGAGAGAACAATATTCAACTTTATACGGAAAAACAAAAAACCCAGGATAGCCAAAACAATCCTATACAATAAAAGTACTTCCGGAGGCATTACCATCCCTGACTTCAAACCCTATTACAGAGCTACAGTAAAGCCGGTATTGGCATAAAAACAGAGATGTTAACCAATGGAATTAAATTGAAGACCTGGATATTAATCCACAAGCCTATGAACACCTGATTTTTGAAAAAGGAGCTAAAATTATACAATGGAAGAAAGAAAGCATCTTTAACAAATGGAGTTGGCATAACTGGATGTCAACCTGTAGAAGAATGAAAAGAGAACCATATCTATCACCATGCACAAAACTCAAGTCCATATGAGTTAAAGACCTCAACATAAATCTGACCACAATGAACCTGATAGAAGAGAAAGTGATGGGAAGTAGTTTGCAACATATGCGCACAGAAGACCACCTCCTACGTATAACCCCAGTAGCATAAACAATAAGAGCAACAATGAATAAATGGGACCTCCTGAAACTGAGAAGCTGCTATAAAGCAAAGGACACTGTCATCAAGACAAAAAGGCAGCCTATTGAATGGGAGAAGATCTTCACCAACTCCACATCAGACAAAGGTCTGATCTCCAAAATATATAAAGAACTCAAGAAACTAGACATTAAAACTCTAACTAACCCAATTAAAAATGGAGTACTGAACTGAACAGAAAATTATCAACAGAAGAAGTTCAAATGGCCAAAAGACACTTAAGGTCATGTTCAACCTCCTTAAGTGATCAAGGAAATACAAATCACAACAAATTTGAGATACCATCTTACACCTGTCAGAATGGCTAAAATCAGAAACACCAATGATAGGCTATGCTGGAGAGGATGTGGACTAAGGGGAACATTCATTCATTGCTGGTGGGAATGCAAACTTGTACAACCACTTTGGAAATCAGTGTGGTGATTTCTCAAAAAACTAGGAGTCAACCTACCCCAGGATCCAGCAATTCCACTCTTGGGAATATACCCAAGAGATGCCCAATCATACTACAAAAGCATTTGTTCAACTACATTCATAGCAGCACTATTTGTAAAAACTAAACCATTTTTAATCATAACTTGTTACCTACATAAAAACAATCCTTTTAGGAGTTAAAATATTTTCTTTGATAAACAACTTAAGCTTTTATATTTCTGAACCCTATAAACTTTACATCTCTTTGTAAGTTTATTTTCTGATTTAATTACAAGGAAAACTAAAACTGTTACTTAGTTTTTACCCCGATTAGAAACCATAGAAAGATCAAATATTACCTGAGTAAACAGAAAGTGCAGAACAAGCAACTTCCAAACCTATATAAATAACAGAGATATCTGGTTGCCTAGAAAGTCACCTTAAGTTCCTCTGCAACATTGTGGCATCCATTTTCAGTCTACAAACCTAAAATATTCAATAGACTTCTCTTTATAGCATAAATTTTGAGACACTGGCCTACCTTATCTTGGCAATGTTTAACAGTTGACTACCTTTGTTCCCTCTTATCCAATTTGGAGAGCATATGGTCAGCAGCTAAGGCAAGGACAATTTCTTTTCCAGTGGCTGGCTTTGCCACATTGAAAGCAAGATCCATATGGAGGGTATCCAATGTCCAAAATCTTCCCTGAAATAGATTGGTGCTGGCTGGAGAAGACATATCTCACTGTCATAAAAAAAACTTATCATTAAAATTTATTAAATGTTATGTTCTATAGATCCTTGAGGTGCGTGAAAATAATCTATATATCTGAAATATACCTCTGTTTAACCTTGAAAACAAATCTAAGATGAATACAACTTTGTTATAGATAACTAATTACTAACCTGCATTTCTTAATTATCCTAAATAATTTGTAATAATAGCTTTCAAGGAGTAGAACCTTATACTGCATTTTAAATTAGCTAAATAAGTACAATATCCTAAACAAAGTAGATAGATAGATATAGATAGATGATAGATAGATAGATAGATGATAGATGATAGATAGATAGATAGATAGATGATAGATAGATTGATAGATGATAGATAGATATAGATAGATGATAGATAGATGATAGATAGATAGATATAGATAGGTGATAGATAGATAGATAGATAGATAGATAGATAGATAGATAGATAGATAGATAGATAGATAGATAGATAGATAGATAGACAGATAGATAGATAAATAGATAGATAGATAGATGATAGATAGATTAATTGAATGGTATAAAAAATAACCTTAAAGTTATATCAGTATTCAAATTCCACACAAATGTAAAATATTTGAGACTAGTAGTTGCTTTTTAGTTTAAAAGTTGATTTAGTAATCTACCCTTTTATTCTATCATTCCTATATCCCTATGCCATTTTTTCACTAGATAGAAGAGAAGGAAATAAATCCTTTAATCTAAACTTCATTGTTTATTTTCTGCCCTAAGACAAATAGCAACTTGCACCTACTCCCCCTTACCAACAATAACAAATGTTCACCACCAACTGAATGACCAAAAACCACCCACGACAGCTTTGGGAAATATGGGCACCATGTTCTTAAAATTATTCCCTGCAGTCTGGAGGCAATTGCATCTTTTGGGAGCCCCAAGAAAACTGGAATAATATCAAAGTCCAGGGAGAGCTAACTGTATCATTTGTTGTCTGGTCTATTTGTGATTGGAAATGCAGGGCTTAACTGAAATCCTGGCTGAAGTAGTCTGTGAGACTGGACGATCTTGTCTAGCCACTTTGAAGCTGTTCTAGATGCAGATTTTTGAGGAAACTGCAACAGATACACTCTGAGAGGATAGATAACCTGGCTACTTCTCCTCATTGATGTTTGGTCCTTTTTTGTTTTCAAAAAGCGCACAAACTTTTAAAGGAAACATACATATCTACATTAATACCAGCATGGAATGTGTAGTGTGCACAAATCAGCTAAAGATGATTTTCTGTTCTGTGACTAAACTGGCAAAAGACATCTCACAACTTATAAAGCATTTTGGACTATCTAACCAAACTGTGATATAAATCTCTAATCATGTTATTGGAAAGAATGATATTCAGTAAGCAATAAGGTCTTTGTAGCCAACAAGATGAATCATGTCTCATCCAGTTTTAGAGTTGTTCCCATATACAGGCATCAGTATATATGTCACCTGCCTTGTAGTTTTTCTTGGTTTCTTACTTCATATCTGCGGCCAAGATAGAAAGTCAGTACATCTAAAACACCAGAAGACTCTTAATGGAATGTGTGTCTTATCATTAAATTGTAATGCTTTTGTTTTCTAAAGAATGAAAACATGGAAACAATTGTCATAATAGGTTTGTTAGAAGTGACTTCTTAATTTTTGAATACTATCAGGAGACTAGCTATTCTACTGGGATTCTGTTAGTACTATAAAAGGAATTTCAGTGTTGACCTCACAAGCAGCATTTAAGATGTGAAAAAAAAAACATTCCATCTAAACAGTTTTTAAAAAGAATTGACATGAAGAGAAAAATTGTCTATGCTGTCTTCATTCTTCACCATAAGCATTCTTCATGATGATGTAGATCTCATGACATCCATATCAGTACGTCTTCTTATAGGCATTAGGTGAGATAGAGTATTTCATTTGAATAAAACTATTTTTTAAAGTAGAATCTCTTAATACTAAGAGTTTTTTTCATAAAAGTACTAATATACTAAGATATCTCTGGTGAGAGGATCTGTGGAATACCAAATGAAATAGAAAGCAGAACTGATTGTGATAATATCTGAAACATCTTGTCTGGTACTCTTAATCCTTATGCATACACTTCGGTATCTGTACCTCAGGAATTAGAATCTAGTAATATAAATGTGTGAATAACTCTGTGCTTAGATTTTTTGCTGTGCTGCTTATTGACATCAATGAAAAACCACGGATTAATATTGATGAGGATATGCATGTTGATGAAGTCAAAACTTTGTAGGAAAATAAAAAGATTTACAAGATTTATTAGTGCAGACAACCCAGTTATTTAGAGGTGGTAATTGAGGATCAAAGATTTTGAAATTAAGTGTGTGTGTGTTGTGTGTGTGTGTGTGTGTGTGTGTGTGTGTGTGTGTGTATGCATGTGCACATACATGCTCCTGTAAGATAAGAATAAAGAACAAATATCCTGGATATTTTACTAAGTAAATATTTTCTGGCACTGACATTGCAAACTTTCCTGTAGCAGAAAGACTTTCCCAACTGCTGAGAACCATATAAGTGTGTGAGATCTTTGTATACTGAGGACTGTCCTAACCTAGATCATGCTTTAGATATAATTCCTAGAAAAATGTAGAACACTCTTGTATCTGAAGAGTCACTTTCATTGCTGAATTCTTGGCAAATACTAGACGAGGATAATCTGATGCCTCTGCAGATTTAGTGTAGAATACCAAATAATTATTAGACTCACAGAAAACTTCTCTGTTAGTTAATATATTATGATGTCAAGTCAAACCCCAAACAAAAGATTTTTGTTTCATATTCTCAACAAAAATGGAAAGGAATAATTTCTACAATATAACAATATTACTTCTTTGTTTCAGAAAAAATCCTTTAGTATATCCATATACTTTACTGTCTTAAGGTTATTCTTTGCAGCTTCCTTTTTTTGTTAACTAACTCTCAGTTTTGCATAGTAGGGTTGGATAATTAGAAAGCACATGCTTTGAGAAAATCAGCTTCTGGCAGTCACAAACTGAGGTGTGGAATATTTACCTAAGTACATAAAGAATTTTCAATATGATACAGAAGCAAAAATATAGGTGTGTATCAGCAATACAAGAAATTGAATAGCTGAAATATAGTTTATGCTCATAATCATGCCTAATGTGTCATTGACTAAATGTTTAACTGACAATGTTGACTTGGATTTCCCTCCCTAAGCCCAAGTTTTGCAGAATCAATCCATTATTATTATATTCCTGTTTGTGAAATTTTCAAACATATTTTGAGAATTTATTTTGCTTTATGTATCTTTGTCATGGATATTTTGCATTAATTGACATTATCATGTTCTCCTCAACTGATTTTCTCTTTAAACAAAATTTGCAATTTGTTTTTTGTTTTCTTTAAATGTGCAATTTGAACACTTAAGTAGAATCCAAATAATGATGACACTGCTAATTTTTGCTTATTGTGACTATTTTTCAATATAATTTTTATTTTTGAGATTCTTACATGATTACATAATTTCCTTGTCTCTACCCATCTCTTCCCATAAACTCTCTACCACTGCTCTCTTTCAAATTTATGTCTTCTTTTTCTTTAATTGTTTTGATGCACATATATGTGTATATATACTTACATACATGTATGTATTCCTAGCCATCAAAACAAACTTTTCAGTCTGTATAATGTTATTTTTGTATATGTGTTCAAAGCTGACCAATTAGTTTCAGGTAACCAATTGGTATGTTCTTCCTATAGAAGATTTTTACTTATTTTTATGAACTTATTTGTTGCAGAATTGTGGCTTATTTTGTAATGTTATCTTCTAATTTTGATAACTCCCTTTGTACTACTATAGGAACAAATGTACAATTGTTACAATCTCCTTAGAAGCATGTGTAATCAAACTGTTAAAAGAAATTATCAGCTGCATGCTCTTTGGAGTTGGAAAGTGTATATACAGTACTTGTATTGATCTGTAATATGCAGCAAATAACTTGAGTGTGTTTGAACTAGTATGTTTCTCTTATAATAGTTATTTTAATATCTTGAGCATATCACCTGTTATCAATTCTATGTCATGATAAGAATTATAGTGTCATAATATAGAAGATACAAAATAGTTTTCTAAATGAACTAATAGCTTCTCAGTAAAATTTTCTTGAAAAAATAAAAAAATATTTGATATGAGTTCAAATTATTATCTTTTTATCTTTGTTTGTCTTAGATAAAAACTATTGATTAAAATATATTATTAAAGCTAAACTTTCTGTTTTTGTTCTTCAGTATAAAGAAGGTAAGAAACATTTGAGATATTGATTATGCACCTTTGTACTTTTATCGGTGTTGTTAAAGCAGCTGTAGTGGATAACCATTAAGTATTTTTATTCTTCCTTGTGTATAAACATTACAACTATCTATGCAACTTGAGTAACTATGATGGTACACTAAGACCTTATTGGTGTTTTTAGGCTATTCCTTAATATTTCTCATAAAAACATTCCATTAAAATTTACTCTATCGAGGCTGACTGAGAAGCCAAGGACAATGGTGCTGGGCTTTGATTCTTCTGCATGGACGGGCTCTGTGGGAGCCTTCTCAGCTTGGTTGATCACCTTCCTGGACCTGGGGGGAGTTGGGAGGACCTTGGTCTTAACATAGAGTAGGGAACCCTGATGGCTCCTTGGCCTGGAGAGGAAGGGGGGGGTATGGGTAGAGGGGAGGGGAGTGAAGGGGGAGGAGGAGAGGAGGAGATGGAAATTTTTAAATATAAAAAAATAAACCATGAAAAAAATTTACTCTATCTCAAAATCATTCTAAGAAGCATCATATGTTTGGTGTATTTGTAAAATATGAAATATTTTATATTCACATGGGTTGATTGATGAGCATCTGAGGGAGAAAATGTGACTCTGACATCAATTTTACCTTGCTTGAATTTTGTTCATAATTTCTTCATCTAAATCTCTTTACAGTTAGCAGGCTTAGGGGATATTATGGAAGTCAACAGGACCCTGCTGACTGAGTTTGTCCTCAGAGGAATAACAGATCGTCCAGAATTACAAGTCCCCCTGTTCCTGGTGTTCTTCTTCATCTATGTCATCACCATGGTGGGCAACCTTGGCTTAATCTTTCTCATCTGGAAGAAACCACATCTTCACACTCCAATGTACTTTTTCCTTGGAAGTTTGGCCTTTGCAGATGCCTGTACTTCATCCTCGGTGACTCCGAGAATGCTTGTCAACATCTTAGACCGTGGCAGAATGATTTCTCTATTTGAATGCATGGCCCAATATTATGCTTTTGGATTCAGTGCCACCACAGAATGTTTTCTTCTGGTAATGATGGCTTATGACCGCTATGTTGCCATATGCAATCCTCTCCTTTATCTTGTGGTGATGTCCAATAGAGTGTGCACTTGCCTGATAGGTATTTCATATACAATTGGTTTTCTGCATCCACTTGTCCATGTTGGATTATTATTTAGATTAACATTCTGCAAGTCCAATATAATAGATCATTTCTACTGTGAGATCTTGCCACTCTTTACACTTTCTTGTACTGACCCATCTATTAATGCATTGGTGGTGTTCATTTTTGCTGCTGTCATACAAGCTATCACCTTCATGAGTATCATGGTCTCCTATGCTCATGTTCTCTTTTCCATCCTGAAAACAAAGTCTGAGAGGGGCAGAAGCAAAGCCTTCTCCACCTGCAGTGCCCACCTGCTCTCTGTTTCCTTGTTTTATGGCACTCTCTTTTTCATGTATGTGAGCCCTGGGTCTGGACCAAGTAAATATAAGGATAAGATGTATTCTCTGTTCTACACCATTGTGATTCCTCTGCTGAACCCTTTTATTTACAGTTTAAGAAATAAAGAAGTTTTAGGTGCTCTGAGAAATCTCACTCGGGAGGCAGAGGCAGGTGGATCTCTGTGAGTTCGAGACCAGCCTGGTCTACAAGAGCTAGTTCCAGGACAGGCTCCAAAGCTACAGAGAAACCCTGTCTCGAAAAACAAAACAAAAAAAAAAACCAAAAAAAGAGAAATCTCATAAAGTCATAAATGATTTTCAAAAAATATTAGGTGTTTATTTTTTAAAAAATTTCTAGTCTTGTATTGTCACATATAGCAAGCTAATATACTGTTAAATAATGAAATCTTTATTTAAACATAGTCTGTGCAATTGTCATAGAAATATTATAGATTTCTAAATCATCAATGCATACTTTAAATATAGATTTTCATTACTTGTTATTTGAAATCCATGCAGATAAATTAAAATTAACTCAACAAATTAAATCTCCTTGTAACATAAGCAACCTGTGGTGTTTACAGCTGTATAAATTTTAATAATGGTTTGGATTTATATTTCCTAAGAAAATCCTTTTTTGTATAAATCCTTTCTTTAAAATATGTTTATACTCTTCAAAAACATGTTTTACTACTTTTAATGCATTTCTATTTAATGGTTAAAAGTGGAAAATTTAAGTTGATTTTTAATAATAACAGGAAAACTTATATTCCATATTTGCTCTACAGAGACTCTTGGTTCTAAGTGAAGCTCTTACCTTATGTAGTAACTTCTCTCTTTACTTAAAGAAATGTGGTGTGTGTGTGTGTGTGTGTGTGAGAGAGAGAGAGAGAGAGAGAGAGAGTAAGAGAGAGAGAGAGAGAGAGAGAGAGAGAGAGAGAGAGAGAGAGAGAGAGAGAGAGAGAGAGAGAGAGAGAGAGAGGGAGAGAGAGGGAGCGAGGCCAGAAGAAGGTATCAGTTGTCCTGCTTCTCGTTTTCCAATTTAGTGATTTTGAGACATAAGCTCTCACTTAACCTCGAGGATAGCTTCTGTCCAGCCAGTCCCAGTGATCTTATGGTCTCCAGATTCTGCTTTGCTTTAGCTACTGGTGACCTTGACTTTTTAGATACAGAGGATTGAAACTCAGGTTTGTACAACGTGCTTGCACAGCAAACTCTCTTATTCATTGATCCACCTTCCCAGCCCTCAAATTACTGTTTATGTGAGATTTAACAAGACTTTTGAAGAGGTCAATTTTTCATCATATATTGAAGTTACCAAATTTTAACATTTAAATGAATAAAATTGTTTAAATTATTTTAACATCACATAATTCCTAGTCATTTTAAAGCTTATTTTAATCTTTTTTATTTAAAATGTTTTCATAAAATATATATTGCTCATATTCTTTCCCCTCCACAAACTGATCCCAGATACTCCTCACCTTCTTACCTACCCAAGTTTGTTTCTTCTCACAAAGCAAAGCAACAAGAACAACAACAAATACACATAAAATATATTATTTAGCAAGAATTCTTCAAGTAGGAATAATGACTACAAGCAAAATATTCACTACTGCTGAGGCAATGACATTCTGACTATTGAAGATTTCAAATCAATAGAAAACATTGATTTAGCATTAAGACATATTTTAATCATATCCTTGAGGCACACAGATACATTCTGTTCATCAGGTTTCAAATAATCCATCCCATAGATGGATAGAGCATAAAATTTTTGTTCTACCAGTTATGTGGGATGTCCTTTTGTATATGTGTCACTTTCATTGGTTAATGAATAAAGCTGTTTTGACCAGTGGCTTAGTAGAGATAAGCCAGGCAGGAAATATGAACAGAGATATATAAAGAGAGTAGGCAGAGTTAAAAAAACAATGCCCAAATTCCAAAAATTATTGTTTATAAACGTTTGTTTTCATTTAATGGGTGTTGATTATAGAAGTTAATTGTCACAATGAATCTCTTTCTAACAAACAGAGAGGGAATATGATACAGAAATGAATACTGTACATTGGTATGGACTTTGGTTTATTGATACAAATTTAAGGTCAATTTTATGTATATTCCTACTTTTCTTTAAGGTATTATGTTTAAACATCTCATTTAAAAAGGTAATGTATAATTTAAAATTACAGATTAATAGATAGTCATTTATAATAGTCAACCTTATACTCATGATAGTTAGATTTTCTAGATATAAAGATATATTTCAGTTAGAAAATTTTCAACACTTTAAAGACTAACAGAATATGGCATTTAAAAAGCTTTAAGGTCTTAGACCTTTCTCAACAATGAGACATATCTGCTTCTGGCAGCACCAATTACTTTAGAGAGGCTAGTGATCATAGAAGAAACTTGTTATGGAATTTGTCTTCAATGTAACAATGCTAGCCATTTGGGCAAGAAACTGATATTTCCTGGACTGCTAGATGGTATACTATATAAACCGGACTTGCAGTACCCACAGAAAAATGATGGCTGAAGTTGCCAAAAGAATGTGAGATAGTCATTCATGGTTCCTGTTTCACAGAAGAAACCACCAGATATTCTACAGGACACAGAAGAAAGCAAATGACAAACTTTGCCAGTGCAAGGCAAAACAGATCTTCAAGTTTCCTGCTTTATTGAAAAGTCTGCTAAATATTATGGACCTATAGACTGATGCCCCAACATTCCTAAATGCTTTGATTGACTATCCAGGCAGTGAGATATCTCTGTCATTTCTAGAGCTTTGGAAGTTGCTTACAATGCACTTCCTGTTTACATAGGTAATATAATATTCTTCTGGAGTCTTTGATGGAGTTGAATATAGTTAGTTATAGTTTTCCTTAGTTATGATAAAATATAAATTAGATATAAAACTTCAGGAATGCAAGATTGGATAGATGATAAAGTATTTTCCTTAATTTTCCAAATGCAAATAGATTAAATATTGCAACTATATTTCTTGTTTGATAACTGTTTTGTATATGTAATTTTACTATGTGTCTGTATGGAAGTTAAAGCCTTCCTTTTTATTTAGACAGAAAATAAGAAATGATGTGGGATGTTCCTCTATATATGTGCTGCTTCTATTGGTTAATGAGTCAAGCTGCTTTGGCCAATGACTTAGCAGAGTTAAGCCAGACAGGAAATCAGAACAAAGATATAGAGAGAGAGTAGGAAGAGTCAAGATGCCAACTATGCCCTGAGGAAACAAAAAATGTAGAAAATGAGATAACACCATGGCCACAAGTCAATGCATATAATAATAGAAAAGTGTTAAGCTAAGATGGAAGCATGAACTCAAAATAAGATTGAAACAGCAACCAAACAGTGACGTAATTAATGTAGTTTCTGTGTATTATTCAGGTATGCATAGCCAGGAAATAAAAGTGTAGTCTCTGTCTACATCGAAGCTAGATTTCTTTCCTTTTAAAATAAACATAAAACCTTAATTTTGTAAGTATAAAGAGAAAATTAATTTTTGTCAGTATATTTAATTTTGACCTAATTTTTTTCAAAGATTGTTTTTATTATGTACATTTTAAAATAATTTATTATATTTTTAAAAATGCTAATCCAAGTTCCCA
The DNA here is from genome assembly GCF_903992535.2 of Arvicola amphibius. NCBI lineage: Eukaryota > Metazoa > Chordata > Mammalia > Rodentia > Cricetidae > Arvicola > Arvicola amphibius. Next base: position 36,249,814 of record NC_052056.1, on the reverse strand, counting down.
CTCTCTCCCCTCCTCCCTTTCCCTCCACATGCCCTCTCATCCACTCCCATCAAATCCTCACAAAGAGTAAGGCACATTGCTTTGTGGAAGGTCCAAGGCCCTCCCTACTATATCTAGACTGAGCAAGGTATCCATCAAAGAGAATAGGTTTCTAAAAAGTCAATACATGCAGTAGGAATAAATCCTGATGCCACTGCCAGTCGCCCCTCAGTTTGATCCAGCCATGCAACTATCAACCACATTCAGTGGGACTAGTTTGGTTGGAAACAGACAAGATTACCTGACAAAATATTGAGCATGGGGGTGAAGGGACAAGGGAGGGTGGAAGGGGAAGAGAAGTGGTAAAAGAGAGGGGTGAGGAGACCTAAGGAAAGTTTAATAGCTTTTAATTTAGTGAACTTAATCACATTCACACTACCTATACATTTTATCGCTCAGGCATTGTACTAAATAGTTAACCATTCTAGTTTCATCCTTATACATTTAAATTTTGAAGAATCCTTTACTGTTATATCTAAACTAATTTACAATCCAAAATTATTTTCTATCCCAAAGTGTTTTCTTTTCCTGTTATTTGTCATCAAAAATATGTTTCACAATAATCTTTTTATATTTGTTTCTACATTTGATGTTATCATACAGTCTTATTCTTATTAAAACAGATTATTTTATCATAAAATACATCCTGATTGTAATTTCTATCCCTTCACTCTTCCCAGTTCCTTCCCACCTGCCACACCCTGTGATTTTTTTCCTTTCTGACTCTCATTAGAAAAGAACAGAATTCTAAGAAATAACAAAAGAACATGATAAAATAAGATATAATAAATGAAGCAAGAACTTTCATATTTGAGTTGGACATGGTAACCCCATAGGAGGAGAAGAGTCCCATGAGCAGGCATAAGAGTCAGAGACACACTCATTTTCATATTTGGGAGTTCAATTTAAAAAAACTGATCTAATAGATATACTATATTTGCAGAATACCTGATGTAGGCCATATGTTTGTGGCTCCAGTGTCTGTGAACTCATCTGTGCCTTGCTTGGTTAATTCAAAGGTCCCTGTACTCCTGGTGTCCTCCAACCCCTCTGACTCTCAAAATGTTTCTGCATTCTCTTCTGACAGATTCCCTGAAAGCTGAGGACGGGGATTTGATAGAGCTTTTAAATTTAGAATCTCTCCAAATAATGTATGACTGTGGGTCCCTCCATCTGTTCCTATACGCTGCCAGAGGAAACCTCTTTGATCAAAACCAGATAAGGCACTAATCTGTGAGTATAGCAAAATAGCATTAGGCATCATTTTATGACTTGTTTTGTTTTGTGTGTGTGTGTTTTGTTGGATTTTTGTTTTTTATTTTACCAGTCCTATTTGGTTTTACTGTAAGTCTCTTGCCTATCTAGTTTATGGTTTTTAGTCTCTCAAGCCATGTCCAGTATGGGTTCCATGTCATAGAATGGTCCTTAAGTAAAATCAGACTTTGTCTGGCTACTCTCACAAGTTCTGTGCCATCATTGCTAGCATATTTTACAGTAAGAACAGACTATAGGTCAAAGATTTTTGTGTCTGTGTTTGTGTTTGCATTTCTTTTTAGGTAGTCTGCAGAATATTTTCCCATATCAAGGAGACTAAAACATAGTGGGAAGAGCATCGTATAAGCACCAACCCCATTTCCCCATGTTCAGTGAGTTGTATAGATTCATCCTTGGTAATGTGATCTTATTATCCATTTTCAGAGAGAAACCCTTTGATCTTATCAACAGCCTGGGTTGCTTGGGAATTTCCATGGGACCCTCTTGGTCAACAACTTAATTGAATCCTACCCAGACCTGCCACTGTCTTGCCTGGATACAAGAAGCAGTCAGTTGAGATTCGATATCTCCCATTACTAGAAAGCCTCTTTAGCACCATCTTCATAGATTCCAGCAAGTTTCCACTACATTAGGTTTCCACATTATCTGCTAAATGCCCCACAATTCTAGACATTTATCACCACAATTCTCCCTCCATCCCAACTCCCCCACTCACCTGATTCCTTCTACACCTGGTACCTCCCACTCCTATCCGTACTGGCTTCCAAACGACCCATAAATTCTTTTCTGTTTCCAGTTCCCAGGGAGATCCATTGGTTCCTCCTCTTTTTCTAACATTTTTGGATTATAGCTTGGTTATCATTTACTTAATGTTTACTATCTCTTTATAAGTGAATATATATCATATTTATCTTTCTGGGTTACATCACCCAGAATATTTTTTCTAATTTTATTCATTTGCCTGAAATATTCATGATATCATTTTAAACAGTAATACCCCAGTGTGTAACTCAATCAACTTTTGTTTCTCCATTCTTTTGCTGAAAGACATCTATATTGTTTTCAGTTTTGGATTATTAAGAAAGCTGCAATGAACATGGATTATTGTGGTAGAATGCAGCATGATTTAGGTATATGCCCAACAATGGTACAACTGGGTTATAAAGTAGGTCAATTCCAATTTTTCTGAGGACCTGTCATATTGAATTTTCCCACCATACTGATTTCCATATTAGTTGTACATGTTTGCATTCCCACAAGCAATGAAGGAGTGTTCTGGCTTTTCCACATCCTCTCCAGCATGATCTGTCACTTGTGTTATTGATCTTAACAATTTTGACAGGTGTAAGTTGGAATATCAAAGTCATTTATATTTGCATTTCCCATGTAGTCATTATAGATTACTCAACTGAGAATTCTATGTTTGAATATGTATCCCATTTTTAATTAAATTATTTGATATTTTGATATGTAGTTTGTTGAGTTTTCATATATGTTACATATCTTCTAGTGAATGTGGAGTTGATAATTTTTTTTTCCATTTTGGAGGCTGCTGTTTTATCCAAATGAGTATCTTTTGCTTACAGAAGCTATTCAGTTTCATGAGGTCCTATTTATTAATCAATATTAGTACCTGCTTTATTAATGTTCAGTATAAAAAGTCATCTCATATGCTAATTTTTAAAGATTATTCCACACTTTCCTTTCTATCAGGTTCAGTATATCTCATTTTGTGTTGATATATTTGATCTACTTTAGACTTGAGTTTTGTGCAGAATGATAGATATAGATATAGATCTATATGCATTCTTCTACATGCAGCCAGTTTGCAAAAATCATTTGTCAGAGTTGCTTCTTTTTATTCATGTGTATCTCTATATTCTTTATTGAAAATAAGGTGTCCAGACTCTGTGGATTTAAGTCTGCATCTTTGATTCGATCCCATTAATCAATCTTTCTTTTTTCATGCCAATACCATGTGGTTTACTGTATTATAGTTCTGTTGTGTAACTTGAAATGGGGAATGGTGATATATCCAGCAGTGCTTTTGTTTTTCAGGATTGTTTTAGCTATCCGGGTACCAGTGGCCATGCCAGAATAGCAGAAGATGGCAATTGAAGTTTGGGAGGTTGATCCACCAGAGAACAAATCTCTGCAGGGTGAATCTCAGATAGCCAAGGCTCTGAGGGATTTGGCCCTAGAATTCCTCTTGCTACTACTGTGTCTTTATATGTTTGCTGCTGCCATTTTTCTCTGGTATCTGGCATGGTGTTTATGGGCATGGGGAGATTCCCAGTGCCTTTAATATTGTGTGATTATGCCATGGAAATACCCTGTCCTACTTGGCATTTTTACCTATGGTTTAGGAAGAAGATGATTTCTGCCTAAACTGCATCATTTAACTGATGCAATGATTTCATATAATAATATTGTTACTTTAAACAGGATTTTGATGAGTGAGGATCATGAATAAACATAGTAAGGGATTGTGGTAAAGATTAGCTTAGTGTAAAAAGTAATAGAGGTAAAGGCAAGATATGGTATTGCCCAACCCTGATAAAAACATCTGAAAAGGATATAAAATAAGAACAAGAAAATATCACTCAGCTAGTTTCTTTTGAGAAGCTGTATAGATTGTGGCTTATGTTAATGATTAAGAAAAATAATTGAGTCCCAAAAGCTAAATTAATCCATGTTCTTTTAATCTTAATGTTGTGAGATGTGACATGGTTTTGTGTGTTTGTGTGTGTGTGTGTGTGTGTGTGTGTGCATCATTGCTAGAAAAAAATATTTAAACATGACAAGGTTAAGTTAAGACATTTTCATTAAAGGCTTTGAGGTTTAATGAAACCTTCAAAAATAATTTAAATGAATAATTTTAATAGCTGAGTAAGGTACTTATTGAGGTCAGGGAGCTGGGACCATGGTAGTCTTGTTACTGTTGGCTGACATGCTTTTTTTGCTATGATGAGTTGATGATCAAAGACAATGATTATTAATTCCTTGTACTCATTTCTCTCCTTAGATTCCTGAGATAAAATACTGTTGATGAATGGGTATGCACCCTAAGGATTTAAAATAGAAATAGTTGATTCTTGGTCATATATAGAAGATTATATTTGTGACTCTTCTAAGATTCCTTTAAGATAACTTTTTGAGATAATTAATAAAATTATTAGCACTTTCTTTGTAACTGCAAAATGCAGTCTACTAGCAAAAGTACTTGCTAACAAAAATACCTTGTTTGCTTACACCCAGTTACTCTATAGCAAGTTGCTTGAGTATGAATGAGTATGAATGAGTATGAATGTATGGGGATGTTTGAGACAATTCATTTTTGACCCATAATATGTAAAACGTTTAATCATTTAAGGAATATGAAAAACATGTCATTTTTTACTTGTGTTCATTGTAATCACTCACTTAAATAAAATAAATAAAATGTAACAACATTTTAAATTTTATAGTGCTTGAAAGATTTTTCTGAGGTACATAAACTGTAAGGAACAAAATAAAGTTAATTATAAGGAAAACATCAAGAGAGACAGAAGGGGATACATCTGAATAGAGGTAGGAAAAGAAATAAAGAACAGAGAGAAAAGATGATAGACAGGCCCTAACTGGGTCTTTCCCCCACCTTTTTTTTTTTCACCAGACCCACAGAGATAAGTTTTGTACCCTTTCGTTGGCTCCAGAGAACTAAGTTTTACTACCTCAGATAGTGATTTCTGACTCAATCCCTGAGCTGCTGAAGGCTAATCCTCACTGCAGAGGGATCTGGAGTGTGTTTCTTTTTTCATATGAAGTTGAGAATTGTTGTTTCAAGGTCTGTAAAGAATTGTGTTTTCTCCCCCTCCACTGGACTCAAAATTAGGGCCCATAATCCAGCCAGGTTTAGTAGAGGCCAAATCAACAAAATCAGAAACAAAAGGGGTACATAAAAACAGACTCCAAGGAAATTCAGAGAATCATTAGTTCATAATTCAAAAATTTGTACTCCACAAAATTGAAAAATCTAAATGAAATGGAAAATTTTCTTGATAGATACCATTTACCAAAGTTAAATCAATATCTGAAAAACAATTTAAATAGACATATAACCAACCACAAAGGAAATAAAAGCAGTGATTAAAAATCTCCTAACCTCCCCCCCAAAAATTCCTAGGGCCAGAGATTTTTAATGCATAATTCCAATTAGAGTTGCCAATATACTATTAGCTTTGCAGCCATATTACAGAATGTGTTTCATTTACTCTATCTATACATTTACAAAAAACCAACTTTCCTTTTTCTGAAAACTATCATTTACCATTATCTCCTCAGGTTGGGATGAGAATTCATGCCCATGCACATACCCACCACATGGAATTTTGTCTGACCTGAACTTGCACAGGTCTTATGCATGTTGTTATATGTATAGCTGTTTTACTGTATCCAGAAGATATTGTTTACTTGAAGTCATCTATTATCTCTGACTTTTACAATCTCATTTCCATCTTCTACAACAATACCTATCCCCCAAAGGAAGGGGTACGATATTGCTGAGCAGCTTACAATTGATTGTTCCAGAATCTCCTATCCTCTGTACTTTGACTGTGAAATTCTATGTTCATTGTCAATTAGTAATCAAAGGAGCTTCTGACATAGGTTTTAGAAATATGTGTTAAATGCTGAACAAATAAGTTATTCCTCTTTTAAGGTCTCAACCTCAGGAAGCTTGTAAGAGATAATTGAAAGTGGCTAATAGTGCATGAAAATTTGGAGCAGAAGTGATATTTGGTCTTTTGGAAACAAATGGAAGTACCTTAAGTCTTTTTTTTTCTTTTGTTTTTTGTTTTTTGATACAGGGTTTCTCTGTGTTGCTTTGGAGCCTGTCTTGGAACTACCTTGTGTAGACCAGGCTGGCCTCGATCTCACAAAGATCCACCAGCCTCTGCTTCCAGAGTCCTGGGATTAAAGGTGTATGTCTCCATCACGCGGCTTCTAATAGTTTTTTTTTTTTCGGGGTGGGGGGGGGGGCTTAAGTCTTATCAGTGTCTTCTGACTCATTACTACATGTCAAGCTCACAACTTTTATATTTGAAGTCTGCACCTATAGGCATGTGTGATCTGTTGCCCCCTGTTTGTCACAGAATATGAAAGCGTTGCAATCCTATTCTGGCTCCTCAGTTGTCTGTGCTGTAGTCATTACTCAATGCAGTTCTCTACTTCATAGATCATGCTGCAAATAAGAGGCCTTCTTGAAGAAAAAAAAAGGTATATGCAACAGAGACAGCACATATTGACTGTAGCAATAACACAGACACAAAATCTAAATGGTACATTTAAGGAAATAATTAGTAAATTTATCATTTATGATTATGACCCAGGTATACCACTCCTTGCTATATGCCCAAAGTACTCAACTTCCTACATCACAGAGATGTGTTCAACTGTACTCATTGCAACTCTCTTTACAATAGCTATGAGATGTACATGACATAAATTCACTAAAGAGATGAATGGATAATAAAAACATGTTATGCAATAAGAAAATTGAAATCATGAAGTTGCAGGTAAGTGAATGGAATTAGAAAATACTATATTGAATGAGGTAATCTGGACCCAGAAAGACAAATGTCATATGTTCTGTACTAGAGAGAAAATCCACAACTACTCTTACCTCCTACAAAGGTAGCACAAAAATTAAACTCAGAATGTATATTCTTCAAGACTATTTTATAAAAAGAAGGCAGCTATTGACTGTAACTGTCTTGGGTGATCATGGAAGAAAAAATTAAAAGATAATAATAAATATTCATTGTAATCTTTTTCCACTTGAAACATGAATTGTCTGCAGCTCTTTTATCCACTCTCCTGCTCTAAATAAATATGGCTGGAAACAATACTGCATAGTTTCATACTGAGTGAGTCATGTTGTTACTTAGTACAGACTTTCATGAAACTACAGATAAATACAGCCGACAAAGTCATACATATATTATTAGCATTTGGCAAATGCATAAGATGGATTCATATTAGTTACAAACATTAAAAATCTAGAGTTTTGCACTATGTTTAAAATGAGACATAATCTCTTCAGAGTCTTCATTCACAAAGAAACAACCTGCTTGTATTGGAGCCTGTACGTCAGAATAGAAAGACAGATACAGAAGGAACAAAACCAACAAACTTGAAGTCAATCTGTCCTCTGTGGGCTGAGTATTATAGGACTCACTAGACTTTTCAATTTTAATTAAAAGGTAGGGTATAACATGTCATGTACATGTAGACATTTTTCGTTTATTTTACATATTCAGAAGTCTGTATCCAACATAGTCAGAAGGACAAAGAGGTCATATACTTTCATGATGGCCTTACACACTCATCCTTACTTTAGAGGAGGAAAAGTTGATTTAATTTCCTGTTTGTAGCAGCAGGCTGCTTGTTTGTCCCAGCTACCCAGAACTGAAATGATCATACAGAAATTGCACTAATTAAATCACTGCTTGGCACATTAGCTCTAGCTTCTTATCGGCTAACTCATATTAATTTAACCCATTTCTATTAATCTGTATATCCACGTGACATTGACTTACCAGCAAAGATTCGGCATGTCTGACTCTGGCGGTAGCTCCATGGCATCTCCCTGACTCTGCCCTTATTTCTCCTACCATTTAGTCCAGTCTTCCCTGCCTACCTAACTTCTGCCTTGTCAACAGGCCAAGGCTGTTTCTTTATTCATTAATGGTAATCACAGCACACAGAGGGGACTCCCACATTACCTGTTGAAGGTTTCAATTATAGAAAATAGCTATAATCAGTTGGCATCTGCAAGTCAGGAATGAAGGTATAAAACAATATAAGTTTAAAAATAAATTGTAGAAGTTTTGTAAAATTTACATTTTTCTTTTATTCTCCATTAAATTTTTAGGTTTTCTTCATATATTAGTTTGATTGATGGCGGTTACATACCATGATGTACAGGTCAGAAAAGAACCTGATGGAGTCAGTTGTCTCCTTCCACCAAGTGGGTCCTGGGGTTCTAACTCAGTTTGACAGACCTGGCAACAAATATTGTACTGCTGAGCTATTGACCAAGCTTTCTATTATTTTTTTGGTTTTGTTTTTAAGCTAATAAATTTGTATATTTTCACTGGGAGTGATAGAATTCTTTAGGCCATTAAGACTACTCATATTTCTCAAGAAATACTTACTTTAAATGCTTCATTTTTTAAATTTGGCATAATTACACATATTTTAAACAAAAGATTTTTTATGGAACTTCCTCAAGAATGAAGAAAAAAAGGTGTGTAATCAGAGGAATTACACATATATTCAGCTAAAAAGTCAGCAGAGTTCTAAAATACATGAAAACTGTGGGGAAAAGTTTAACAGCCTACTAAAAATATGTAGTGAGTATGGATTAAAATTGAAGTAGGGGTGGGGCTATGACTCAGCTATCAAAGGATGTGCTACTTTTCCAGAAGATCAACCATCCCTAGCTGCCTAAAACTCAAGCTCCATTCAGAACTTCACTCTGGCTCCTGGGGGCAGTAACACAGTCATAGCAGGTGTCTTTCTCTCAATCTCTCTCTCTTTCTCTCTCTCTCCCTCTGTATGTGTGTGTCTTTTATATAAATAAGGGATTTAAGAATATTTTAAATACTATAAAATCAAGAATTTAAGAATGTATGTAACTTAAAAACAAGAGATTCTTACTTTTATTTCTTTTATTATTATTACTATTACTATTATTAAAAATCTCTCATAAAACACATTCCAACTACAGTTTCCCCTCCCCAACCCCTCCCAATGTTCCCCACCTCCCCTCTCTCTAAGATTCATTTCAGAAAAGAGAAAATAAGCAAAAACAATAAAACACGACACAACGAGATATAGTAAGACAAGGCAGAGGACTACATATGTAGCCTGGCAAAGACAACCCAATATAAGGAAAAGAGTTCCAAAAACAGGCAGAAATCAGAGACAAGATTTCTATGGATTAGAACAATAAGGAGTACACACATAAAACAACAAATGACCAGGAATATCTCTTAAAACATTCATTTAATATTTTAATTATAATTGCATAATTAGACATGGATGTATAGTCCAGCCATAGGTAATATTTCTATTATATTCAAAACACACTATCAAATAGTATGAAATACTGCAGAAGAGAAGAAAAACATACTTAAAACCATGAAAATTTTGGGAGATGGTAATCATTTCATGACTCTTTTGAGAGCACTTAAAACTTCCTTGTTTCTTAAACTGTAAATAAAGGGGTTTAACAGAGGAATCACAACTGTGTAGAACAGTGAATACATTTTATCCTGGGTTTTACCTGGTCCAGACCCAGGACTCACATACATGAAGAGGAGAGTGCCATAGAACAAAGAGACAGAGAGCAGGTGGGCACTGCAGGTGAAGAAGGCTTTCTTTCTGCCCTTCTTAGACTTCATGTTCAGGACAGCAAATAGGACACGGCCATAAGAGACTACAATGGTCACAGAGGTGCTGATTTGTATGGAAGAAGCAAAAATAAAAGCCACCAATGCATTAAGAGATGGATCTGTACAAGAAATTGTATAGATTGGCATGATTTCACAGTAGAAATGATCAATAATATTAGATCTACAGAATGTTAATCTGAATAACAATCCCACATGAACTATAGGATTTAGGAACCCAATTATATATGACATACTTACTAACACAGTGCAGAGTCTTTTGGACATCACAACTGTATAGTGCAGAGGATTGCATATGGCTACATAGCGGTCATAGGCCATTGCAACCAATAGGAAAATTTCTGTGGTTGCACTGAAACAAAAGAAGTAAAATTGGGCAAAACACTCACCCAGAGATATCATGTCATTCTTATTTGAAAATTTCATAAGCATCTTTGGAGTTACAGAGGATGAAGTACAGGCATCTGCAAAGGCTAAATTTCCAAGGAAAATGTACATGGGAGTGTGAAGATGGGGGTCCTTCCAGATGAGAAAAATTAAGCCAAGGTTGCCCACCATGGTGATGACATAGATGGAGAAGAACACCAGGAACAGGGGGACTTGCAGCTCTGGACGATCTGTTATTCCTCTAAGAACAAACTCAGTCAGCAAGGTCCTATTTCCTTCCATCACACTGGCTCAGGATGCTCACTGTAGAGAGAGATGAGAAAAAGAAAATATGGCCAACTGTCAAAGAGAATAGGGTCATATTGTAGTCCACATTCCCACGTGTCAGATACTCCTTAGTAAATATGGACAAAGTGGACTATGTCTGCTTCTGTAGCTCTCCTGAAATAGGAAATATTTTTTAAACAATTTTGATGAATAGTTTTTAAATTTAAGTTCATTGGTGTTTTGCCTACACGAATGTTTGTGTGAGAATGTCTGGTAACCTGTAACCAGAGTTACAGACCATTGTGACCTGTCATGTGGATGTTTGGAATTCAAACAGGTCCTATGAAAGAGGAACCAGTGTTCTTAACAGCTGAGTCATCTCTCCAGTCCCAGTTTATATCATGCAATTATACGAAAAGGTAACTGAAAAAGCCATAAATACTGATTCATTTGGCCTTATGTACATTGACCTAATAACTAAAAATTATGTTTAACTTAATATATATCTAGATTATGTTTAATTTAATTACATTTATAATATGTAATTTAGAATGATTAAACATACAAAACATACTTTGTACTAAAATATTTTAAAAACAAACTACAGCATGGACGGGCTCACTGTGAGCCTTGTCAGTTTGGTTGCTCACCTTCCTGGACTTAGGCGGAGCTGGGAGGACCTTGGACTTAACATAGTGAAGGGAACCCTGATGGCTCTTTGTCTTGGAGAGGGGTGGAGTGGGGGTATGGGTGGAAGGGAGGGGAGGGAAGGGGGAGGAGGAGGGAAAGAGATGGAAATCTTTAATAAAAAAAAATGAGGAAAAAAAAAGAAAAAAAACTCTAGTCAAAATGTCTTCTTTTTTCAATATTTCAATAATGACATTTTCATTCACATTTACAGTGGATTTTGAACAGCTAACTTTTTCATGTATCTCTCCCTCTTCTGATGTTTCTCTGCCTTTCCAAATGGCTTCATCCTACTTTCTTTTCATCTGCATCTTTCGAATGTATTTACATGAGAAGAAAAGGGACTGTGCTTTTGTTATTACTAATATTTGTGTGTTATTCCTTCTAAGACATAAACAGGTCAGCTAATACTAAATATTATTGCTCCTTTTATCCTTTTCATATTGATTATACATCTATAAAGCAACAATGAAATCTGAACACAACATTTATGTTTTGTTTTCAGCAGAGTACATGTAAAGAAGCATTAATTCACTTCCTCACAGGATTAAAGACACCTAAATTAAAATGTTATGATTTTTAGTGTGCAACAAAGAACCTATTAATCATATATTAGTCCATGATGTTACAATCACTTTTATTTTAAGATAAAACACATATACACACATTTTTTACATATTTTTTACATATTAATGAAAGAGATAAGAAATAAAATTTAAACATGCCTGTTTGGAAAATTGTCTTTTAGAATTAAGAATGACTTTTAATATTTCAGTTGCCTACGATTTTAAAGAGATTTAAACAATGAAACAATGTCACAGTGTTTCTGGAGCCTTTAATTTTCTTGAGGGTTATTGTAAAGTTAAAAATGCTGTTTAACATTATAAAACACATCATATGGGGCTAGAGAGATGGCTCACTGGTTAAGAGCACCGTCTGCTCTTCCAAAGGTCCTGAGTTCAATTCCCAGCAACCACATGGTGGCTCACAACCATCTGTAATAAGATCTGGTGCCATCTTCTGGCCTGCAGTCAGAGTACTAAGAATACTGTATACATAATAAATAAATAAATCTTTAAAAAAAATTTTAAAAATTAAGATTCTTTAAAAAAAACACATCACAGTAGAATGAATGACCAATGTCTCCAATATCTGCATTTTATCCCAAGATATTAAAAACTTTATATAAAAAGGGTTAAGTAGGTAAAACATGAAGATACCTAATTTATAAGGACCACAAAAATATCAAGCAAGGCAGATTATTTCACTGAAATCCATGTACCCAGGAGTGTAATTAGTCAGGGCAGTGGGGTAAAGTCTTAGAATACAGCAGGGTGAGCATTCAAGTTAAGACAACATTGCTATGTTTCTGTGTGAAAATAAGCACAGTTCTGGGCATAAGGTGGTTTACGTATTGCAGTACTGTATTGTTGATCTAAGATTGAAGCTAATCACTTATAAATATCAGATTTTGGTGGCTAAACACCCAATGAATAAGGAAAGCCATAGTATTAAGACAAGGACAGCCAAATGGGTTTCTTACCAGCATACTCTTTGCATTTGTTTTTTGAGCTTAGCAACCAATATGTTTTATAAAGTTAGCCCATAGCTCTGAGTTCTCATCAGTGTTTTTAAGAAACTATTTTTCTCAAATAATTGGTTTTGTGTTTTTCAAGGGTGTAGAGTTCTTTTTAAAAGAATAAGAAAGGAATATTCTTAAGGCAATAAAACATGTAGGAGAATGGAAGTGTTTTATAGAGGTTCACAGGGTATTTTAATTTCACTATTTCAACTAAAAAGAAAAACTGTTCTGTGGAAATAGTTCACCTCTATCGTTACTGGGTATAGGAAAGGGAACATTTGCTTAGAACTTTGTTGGATGCTGAAGCACAATAGCAGAAAAAATGTAATGTTTGTTAGAATTATTAAATGTTTCACTGTCATATCTCATAAAAGCATAAAAAGATAACTCTTATATTTTTATTTTTTATATTTTCTAAAAATTTATCATGAAACAGATGCTGCTGCCATGGGGGAATCTTCCTTTCTTCATATTCCCAGAATTCCCAAGGAATCCATCAACAGGTGAGGAAACAGGCATAGGTGACTTAAGCCACAAGCCTTGTGGTTCCATGAACCAGAATTCATCTTGACTATGGAAGAAAGGGTAATTTTACTTATTAAGAATAAAAGCATGATAGTTGACCACATGAACTCTTACAAAGTCACATGATTGAGCACAAGTCTTTGGTGTATAAGCACATATGGGTGTCAGCAGGGACTTAGAGAAAGTGAACCAGATAACAAAATATCTCATTTATATTCTCAGGTCTTTTGTTTGTCACTTTTGTTAGAAAATTTTCTTAAAAGATGTGTCCATGTTATTATTTCTATGCAGACATTCATACATTATGATAAATGTTTTCTAATGGAGTGGCTGAACTATTAAAATGACAATAATATTTTACTCACCAGACTCCAATGAAAACAGTTGCAAGCATAGATGCCAAGAAGCTTATATCTCCAAGAAACTACTCTAGCTTCAGCAGCAAGAGTGTCAGTGACAACTGTCCTTCTCGGGTCAGCTTCCTATAACAAAAGCAGTTTGTAGGGGATATTTATTTCTTATCATCTTCAATACTATTTTAAATTCAAAACTAAAACTCCCTCAGTGCTACCAAAATTTCCCTGTAGGATTAAGTCAATCTGCTGGGCATTGTTGATTATTCAGCTAGCTATTACTAACAAACCTATTATAGCTGGACTTACATAGGCTTGCTAGCTTTCTAAACCCCAGTATTAAAGGTCAGCTATAAATAAAAGCATTTACTCCACTGACATTCTTTAGGTATTTTGGATGGAATTGACTCACCATCTGTATTATATTGTAACACATGGAGAATATTTTATAAATACATACATTTTACTATGAAGATGCCTTTTTGGAAATTATTAAATGTTCCCATGGTGTCTTTATTTTAAACAAGAATTTACTTTTTTAAAAAAAGAAAACAATCTTTTTTCATTTTACATCCCAACCCAGTTCCCACTCCCTCCCCTCTTTCCCTTCCTTCCACCTAACCACCCACACTCTACCCCCCATCCATTCCTCAGAGAGGGTAAGGCACATTGCTTTGAGGAAGGTCCAAGTCCTGAGCAAGGTATCCATCCAAACAGAATGAGTTCCAAAAAAGCCAGTACAAGCAGTAGGGTTAAATCCTGGTGTCACTGCCAGTGGCCCCACAGTCTGCCCCAGCCATACAACTGACACCCACATTCAGAGGGACTAGTTTGAACATATGCTGTTTCCTTCCCAATCCAGCTGGAATTGGTGAGCTCCCATTAGCTCAGGTAGGCTGTTACAGTGTACCCATCATGGTCTTGACCTCTTTGCTCATATTCTCACTCCTCTCACTTTTCATCAGGATTTTGGGAGCGCAGTCTAGTGCTCCAATGTGGGTCTCTGCCTCTGTTTCCATCAGTTACTGGATGAAGGTTCTATGGTGATATTTAAGATATTCACTCTGACTACAGGGCAAGGCCTGTTCGGGTACCCTCTCCTCTATTGTTTAGGGTCTTATCCGGGGTCCTTGTAGATTCCTGGTAATTTCTCCAGAGCCAGGTTTCCTGCCAGCCTCATAATGACTCCTTCAATCAAAATACCTCTTTCCTTGCTCTCATCTCTGTCCTCCCTCCATCTCAACTATCCTGTTCTCTCAAGTTCTCCTTTCTGTTCCCCTACTAATTCAAATTAAGTCAATGGTAAAATAGATTGCTTTTCATCATTTTCCCACTGATACTAAGTTTTATTGAACTATATGATATTTCCAGTATGAATGTATTTCTCACATATCAAATCAACAAATTTTAATGTGACTCACTGTAATCAAATATCAGAAAAAATGTTTAAAGCAATGAAAATACATAAAACATAAAGAAAACAATTTCTTCAGTCACACTGATTGCTGATCAACGCTAATAGCATTTACATTAATTATGCAAAAGCTACACATGTTGCTTTTTTATGCAGGCCCAAAATAACAAACACATTATATTTATATGTATGCACATGAAAATAGATCTATACCTACATTAACATAGTATCATATTTCCCTGATTTACAAGCATTTGGAAAAATTGTAAAGTTTATAAAGATTTATAAGTTCCCTTCAATTTTATTGAAAATTGAAAAATATGGTTGCAATTATTTATGAGGACAAAGTGATGTCTTTATGCACACATGCTGTGCATCATGGTTATCCATTGTCATTATTTTGTGAAGATGTCACCACCACCAAATGTCTTCTTTTACCATTGAAACCTTCCCTTAACCACCATTCCTCAGTCTGCCAACTCTCCAGGCTCTGGCAGCTGCATGTCTAGTCATCTATGCATCTCGCTGTTTTAGATTCTCCATTTAAGTGAGATGAAGAAGTACTGGTCCTTCCAGGTCTACATAAATCCTTGTGGCATATCTTCTAGGCTCATCCCTGATTTTTAGAATTGCAGTATTTCCATCATTTAATTAGTAATCTGTTCACCTCATTTAGCTTGTCAATCTATCCATTAGTGGTCATGCAGCATACTTCAATACTTTGGGCATTGCAAAATATACTGCAGTGGACATGACAATGAAGTCATTTTTTCAGAGTATTGATACAGTAGATGTACTTGGTTTTGAAGGTGGTTCCATACTATTTGGAACATACAAACTTGGAGATTTTTGCCTCTAAGATGTTGATCAAATGAAAATTCTTAAACTTAATTTCCTCACTTGCCAAGTAAAGTTACTAATGTGTACCTACAATGTTTCCAGAGAGTCAAATGGAAGGATGATAGGGAAGCTCTTGTCACTGGTGACAAGATGGTAAAAATCCATGTAATGACTTGAATTGTATTGGTGGTTGTTTTACTCATTCATAAAGGAAACTGCCCATCTCTTTTACAAGTAAATCGAGCTGCAGACAGCAAAAGTGAGATATGTGCTGTTAAGTGGAAATTTAACTCTATACACAAAAGAAAACTTTTACACATAGTTCATTCCGTCTTTAACTTGACATGGAGAACAGAAAGTTATTTAGGTGGAGTAAATGAAGAAAAAACACCAGCAGGTATAGTCCATTTTAGAGACAGCTTTGTCATTTTTAATAATTATTATAACATTTCACAGCTGAGTGTAGCAGACTGCAATGTTAGGCCATAGACATTTCCTTCATAACTACAATACAACTTTGAAGTCTGACTAGGTTAACACTATGTCCCCTTCTCCAGTGTTCATACTTACTTTTTACAAGATTGCATTTGAGTCTTTCCTTTTCAAGAGTCTCTTTTTATCATGAAGAGTACCTTAGTTATGTTCCTATTGCTGTAACAAAATTGCCTTAAACCATCAATTTTAGAGAGAAAGTGTAGTCTGAATTTCTTAAGACCACCAACTCCCAAATAATGACATAGAGACTTCTAATTAAGCATAAAAGTTTGGCCTTAGCTTAGGCTACTTCCCAACTAGCTCTTATAACTTAAATTAACCAGTTATATTAATCTATGTTTTACCATATGTCTGACTTCCTTTGCATCTTGCTGGTAAATCCTCACCTCATAATCTTCCCTCAAGTTCCTTCCTCTCCCCAGAAGTCCTTCCTATTCTCTCCTGCCTACCTATTGACTGTTCAGTTCTTTATTAAAACAATTAAAGGATGCCTTAGGCTACTGTGGTAAAAACAAAGACACATCTTCATGGTGTATAAAATGATTATCTGACAAGAAAGCGTAGTTTGGGGTTCATAGTTCCATGGTAATGCAGTACTTCATGATCAGAAAATCAAAGTAGCATGAGATTGAAAGAGTAGATCATTGCACCCTCAATCAAAAAACAGCAATAACAGAGAATAGGGCCACGATAGAAAGACTAAAAACCCTACTGCCATTGACCAACTTCTCCCAGCAAAACCTGCACATCCTAAAAGTTCCAGGACCTTTCCAAATAGCAAAAGCTGGAACCAAACCCAGGATTCAAACCCAGGATTCCCACAGTGAATATTTTCGATCAAATTAAAACATTCTAGCTGAGGACCCCATATATTCATGGTCCACTTAATGGCAAGAACATTCAGTATAAGTTTAATGCTCCTATTGTCTTTGTTTTTCTTTCTTTTTTTTTTTTTTACTTCTTTTTTTTTTTTTCTCATGGTTTATTTTTTTTTTTATATTTAAAAATTTCCATCTCCTTCCCTCCTCCGGCTCCTGGTTACTGTATGATCATGGATAACCATATTAACCTCTGGCTTTGAAACAGCCTGGAGCAGTGGCTCACAGCTACCAAAGTGGTCTCCAGGTTCAGCATAGCCCATAGAAGTCTTTAAGGAGGTTCAATCCAGATATAAACTATTCTTCATTTTAGGCATCCTTTCACTTCCTAGAACCAGGGCAGACTCGCAACTCTACAGTGTGTTGGGGGATGAAACAGAATGCTATCTCCATTGGCTGCACACACCCTTGTTAGCCATACACAGGAAGGACACATTCCCAGTCAACTGCAGCCCTTCCTCACACCCATCACTGCCATCAAGTCTCCTGTTCCTCCTTCTCCAGTGCTCACCCAGAGCCCCATTCCTCCAACATTCCTACCTCTTGCTCTCATACTCATTTGTCATCCTGGCATTGGAAACTGCAGTGTGTCACACAGTATTTTTTTGTCCAGACACCTTTATATGTAAATATCCCTTGCAAAGAGTCACTAGTCTGGTTCGAGGTTTATGGTTTCTGACACCATGAATACTGAGCCATTGCTGAGACTTATCTCAGATAACCTTCTGTTGCCCAGAATCATGGTGATTTTGTGACAAGGCAAAGCATTCCATGGAAGTCTCAGGCTGCTGCACACCTCCCTATCCTGTATGTTGGCTGCCCTGTGGCTTGCCAGGCTTGACTTTTGGGTTTATAAACTGCAGATAGCAGAGCTCTCTGTCTCCCAGCAGGGCAGGCATCTTAGTCTACAGCCACAGTGGCTCCATACTGGGCGATGACCAGTGGGCCCCTGACCAGCCCTGTAGCTGCTTTGGAGGATTGACCCAGAGCACAGAATCTGGGACTAAATGGCAGTTGAGTTGGTCAGATAAGGACAGGCCTGTCTCCTAGGACACCAGGTCGGAGTCTGTCATTCAGGACACCACCTGCACAGACCTATCTCACCCCCAATGTTTAAACTAGTCCTAGAACTGGTCAAAAGTTCAAAATCTCATGGAAGAGACTTAACTAATGTTGGACTCAAGGTGACTTATTTTACTTTCTTTTTAAAATTTATTTATTTTAAAACAATCTTATTCATTTTACATACCTATCCCAGTCCCACTCCCTCCCCTCCTTCTGCTTCTTCCACCTTCCTCCCACCATACCCCCATCCACTCCTCAGAGAAAGTAAGGCTTCCCATTGGGAGTCAACAAAGTCTGACACATTACTTTAAGATAGAACAAAGTCCCTCCTCTCTATATTTAGGTTGAATAAGGTATCTCTCCAAAAAGAATGGGCCCCCAAAAGCCAATTCAAGCACTGGGGATAAATCCTGCTCCCATTGCTAGTGGCTACAAAGACGACCTCAACCACACATTGACACCCACATTCAGAGGACCTAGTTTGGCCCTATGCAGGTTCCATTGCTATCAGTCAAGAGTCAGTGAGCTCACACTGAGTTTGTAAATTGTTTCTATAGTTATTCCCATCATGGTCTTGACCCCTTTGCTCACATTATTGCTCCTCCCTCTCCTGGACTGGTCTCTGGAAGATCAGTACAGTGCTTAAATGTGGATCTCTGCATCTACTTCCATCAGTTGCTGTATGAAGGTTCCATGATGATAATTAATATAGTCATCAATCTGACTACAGAGGAAGACCAAGTTAGCCACATTCTCCACTATTTCTTAGAGTCTTCACTGGGGTCATCCTTGTGGATTACTGGGAATTTCCCTGATGCCAGGTTTCACGTTAGCCCCATAATGGCTCCCACAATCAAGCTCTCTCTCTCTCTCTCTCTCTCTCTCTCTCTCTCTCTCTCTCTCTCTCTCTCTCTCTCTCTCTCTCTTCCTCTCTCTCCCTCCCTCCCTCTCTCTCTCCCTCCCTCCCTCCTTCCCTCTCCCTCTCTCTCTCTCTCTCTCTCTCTCTCTCCCTCTCTCTTCTAGTCTATTATATATTTCTGATTAAAATAATGATATATAACTGCAGCACAATAATTTTATCCTAACAAAATTTTTACTATGGAATATATTAGGCCACTACTTTTCAATTCAGTCTAAATCTACTTTTTAGAGGCACCATGAGATTCTTTGCCACAGTATACACAGAGAGACCTCTATGTTACCATTATTCAACTCTGTAACATCATGAGACAGACTTAAAAATTCAGTATCCTTTCTCTATTCCCTGACATCCCAAACTCCAATTAGAGTGGTCTATTAATTTCTTCTTGTAGCTTACCCAAAGTTTCAAACTCATCCATGCTTCTGCTCCAAAGGACTTACAAAGGCCTAAGAACTACAAGGTGAAGACACTCACAGCAACCACACTGACTTGTGCCAGTCTTCTGCTTGAACCACTTTTTGTAAAAGGTAAAGCATGGATTAAGGTTTGCAGTTTCTGGAGCCTAAAGTTCCCATGACTGAAACTATAACATTGGCCACATTGGGTACACCTTCAAGAAGCAGAGCAAAAATAAGAAGGGGATGGGGCGATAGGGATTTATGGCCTGCTTGTGCTGATGCACCTCCTTCAGCAGGAATGCACCTCCTAAAAATTCCATAGTCTTCCCAAACAGAAAGACCAGATGGGAACTAAGTGTCCAACGTGAGAGCCTATGGGGCCTTTACACATTCAAGGTCATTGTTGATCCTTTTCCCTTCAAAAGTCTCCTTAAATAGTATAGTCATGTTTTCATGTATTCTACATGGTGGTTTTTGCATCTTACACGGTTCATCCTGTTTCCCCCTTTCTTATATTGTTTGAACACTCAGAGAAATTATAAACTGTCGTGACAAGGATATTCCTGAATGACACTATTGACTTCATGTGGCAAAAGGCATGAATCACAGTTCACCTGCTCATCTTACTCCTAATGAGATGCATTTGGAGATCTTTGCTGGTAGACACACCAAGATGTCTGACTCTGAGCCAGAGAAATATGTGAAAACAAAAGAAAGACATACACAGCAAAAAGACAGACACTTTGTAAGAATTTAAAACTATCTTCTTACATTCTATGAAAAAATATGTTTATTGTAATTTTTAATACTTTAAGAAATTTAACTGATGTAAAATAAATATTTTTGTCTATCAGATAACTTGAAAATAAGAAATACCACATTTAAGTGCTTGTGTGTTATTCTTCCTTGTCATATGAAAAATACATATTATTTACTTTTTGCTGGTAATAAAACCACAGATTATTTAAAAGAACTTTGCTCAAGTAATGATTAGAAGGGGAATAATATGTATTAAACCAATCGTTTACAGACCTGAATTGCTTTTTAATAAAAATAAACTCAAGAAGTTGTAATAAATATATTAAACGAATATTTATTAATTTAGTAAATAATTTAATGAAGGAACTTACACAGAGAGTTTGAATTTAAAAAAAGACAGGGATTAGATATTAAAGTTCTCATTAACTATTTTATAATAATGTGACTACGAAAGAAATTCACAGTTTCAGCTTTTATTCCTTTATGGAGAAATACAAAAATTTTCTGTTATGTGCATAACACAGGTTCCAATTTTATGATTCATTGCTAAAGAGAGGACAGGTGATACAAAAAATCAAAACAATAAGGAAATGATTATCATTTCATAACTCTTTTCAGAGCACCTAAAACTTCTTTGTTTCTTAAACTGTAAATAAAGGGGTTTAACAGAGGAATCACAACCGTGTAGAACAGTGAATACATTTTATCCTGGGTTTTACCTGGTCCAGACCCAGGACTCACATACATGAAGAGGAGAGTGCCATAGAACAAAGAGACAGAGAGCAGGTGGGCACTGCAGGTGAAGAAGGCTTTCTTTCTGCCCTTCTTAGACTTCATGTTCAGGACAGCAAATAGGACACGGCCATAAGAGACTACAATGGTCACAGAGGTGCTGATTTGTATGGAAGAAGCAATAATAAAAGTCACCAATGCATTAAGAGATGGATCAGTGCAAGAGATTGTATAGAGTGGCAAGATTTCACAGTAGAAATGATCAATAACATTAGACCTACAGAAAGTTAATCTGGATAATAGTCCTATAAGAACTGCAGGATTTAGGAACCCAATTATATATGACATACTTATTAACACAGTGCAGAGTCTTTTGGACATCACAACTGTATAGTGCAGAGGATTGCATATGGCTACATAGCGGTCATAGGCCATTGCAACCAATAGGAAAATTTCTGTGGTTGCACTGAAACAAAAAAAGTAATATTGGGCAGAACACTCACCCATTGATATCATGTCATTCTTATTTAAAAACTTCATAAGCATCTTTGGAGTCACAGACGATGAAGTACAGGCATCAGTAAAGGCTAAATTTCCAAGGAAAATGTACATAGGAGTGTGAAGATGGGGGTCTTTCCAGATGAGAAAAATTAAGCCAAGGTTGCCCACCATGGTGATGACATAGATGGAGAAGAACACCAGGAACAGGGGGACTTGCAGCTCTGGACGATCTGTTAGTCCTCTGAGAACAAACTCGGTCAGCAAGGTCCTATTTCCTTCCATCACACTGGCTCAGGATGCTGACTACAACAGGAGATGAGACAAAGAAAGCATGACCGAGATTTAACAAGAATAGGGTCATATTATAGTCCACTTTAGTACATACCAAACACTCCTTGGTAAATAAGAACAAAGAGAACTGTTTCTGTTTTTAGCTTTCCTGAAATAGGAAGCATTTTCTAAACTCTCTCTCTCTCTCTCTCTCTCTCTATATATATATATATATATATAGTTTGTATATATATATATGTATGTATATATATATATACATATATTATCTGAAAAGTAATTATTTGAAAAGTAACTGCGAAGGCCACACACATCAATTTACCTGGCATTAAAAATATTGACTTAAGTAACTACAAATCAATTAATTTTAGACTTTGTTTAATTTAAATACACTTATAATATATAGCTTTAATACACAATTTGCGTTGAGGAAAATGCAAAATGCAATTAATACAAAAATATTTTTAAAAGAAACTCAAGTTGAAAAGTCACACTGTATGAAGTGTTTACTGATTCTCGTTTATAATGGGATTTGAACATGTTGACACTCTCCTGGTCGCTCTCCACCCTCCGATTTGTCACTCTGCCCTCTCAAATGGCTTCATCCTACTTTCTTTTCACATATATCCTCAAAACTTCCTATATGGAAGTCAAATGTATTAATTATTTTGTATTTGATAGAGATATATTTGTGTTATATTCTAGTTATATTCTAAAACATGAACATGGCAGGTAATAACATTATAACTAAAAATATTCTGCTACTTCTATCCTTTTCTTATATACTAACTGATTTTCATATATTAAAAACAACCACAAATACTCATTACATTTTTTTCATTTGATTTTTAACAAAATACATGCAAATAAACATTTATTTTATGGTATTAAAGATATCAGAATTAAAATACTATGATTTTTATTTTTGAAAATGAACCTGTAACTCTATGTTATTCCATAAGGATATAAGTACGTTATTTTTAGATAAAACACATAAACATACATCTTCACCCATCTTTTTATATATTAATAGCTAAGAAATATAGTTTTTTGCCTATGTTGCCTATATGAAAATTGCTCAATGAATTGTGAATGTTTTTAATATTTTATTTCTAAATGTATTTAAAGCAATTTTAACAATGTCACTGTGTTTCCTGGGTCTGGTTTCTTTAAGAGAGATTTTGAAACCAAAGGCACTGTTTAACACTACAGAATATATCACTGTAGAATAAATGGCCAGTGTCTCCAATATCTGAATTCAGGCTAAGTAAGAAATATTGCATTTATATAAACAATCAAGTAGGGAAAACATGAAATTACCTAATTTATAATGACCACAGAAATAACATGCAAGGCAGAAAAATTCACAAAACCACAAGTACACATGAGTGTAATCAGCCAGGACAATGCTGTCAGATCCTAGAATATAGCAGGGGGAGCATTCGAGATGGGACCGTGTTGCTATGCCTCTGTAAAGATAATATGTACAATTCTGGGCATAAGGTGGTTTGTGTGTTTACATCATTGTATTGTTGATCTGAAATTGGAGCTTATCATTAGAAATATCAGGTTTCAGGATATAAACCTTCAATGAATAAAATGGAGCATTAAGACAAGTCCAGCCCACTGGGTTTACTACCAACATAATCTTTAATTTTTTAAATCTTAGTAGTCAAATAGAATTAGCTAACAGCTACATACCAGAATATGCAATTTGGATAGACTATTTTCTCCAATTATCTGCCTTATTTTTTAAAAGAATGGAAAAAGATCTTTTTAAAAATAGGCAAGAAATAATCTGTAGGCAATAAAAATATATAGAACTAAAATATTGTATAGAAATTTGCACAAGGTACATTTAGTTAGTTGTCCCAACTAAACACCAAAATTATTCTGTGGAATTCATTCACCTCCATATTTACTGGAAATATGAAGGAGAAAAGTTGCATGGAATTATAATGAAATGCTGAAACACAATAGTATAGAAGCATGTATGTTTATGGAATGTATTGAGTATTCCACCATCAAATCTCAAAAAATATAAGATGACCTGTGTTTTATGTTTTCCAAGAATTTAACATTAAAAAGATACTGTTACAGTAGAGGACCCTTCCATTCTTCATGTTCCCAGGATTCCCAAGGAATCCAATGACCAGGTGAGAAAGAAGAAATAGAGGACATAAGAAGCCACATAGTCCTCTAACTACAGGAAACAAAATTCATCTTGACTATGGCAATTTCAAAAGTAAAATGTAGAAAGGGTAATTTTACTTATTAACAATGAAATCAGAATAGTTAACCATACGGAATCTAACAAAGTCACATGATTGAACACAAATCTTTGGTGGATAAAACCATAGCAGTATGTCAGCAGTGTTTTATAGAAAGTTAACAATGTAACAGAATATTTCATTTAGCCTTTTAGGACTGTTGTATGTCACATTTATGTTAGAAATGTTAGAAAATTTCCTTAAAAGATATTTCCACATAATAATTTTCATGCAAATATTCACACATTATGATAAATGTTTTCAATTAAGGGGCTGAACCATTAAAGATGAAAATAAAATTATTTTTCTCACCAAATTCTTATGAAAATAGCTACAGGCATAGATGCCATGAAGCGTTTTTCTCCATGAGGATACTCAGGCTCCAGCGACAAGAGTGTCAGTAATAATTGCTCTTCTCTGGTTAATTTTTTCTAACAAAAGCAAACTCTAAAGGATATTTATTTCTTATCATCTTCAATACTATTTTTAAATCTACTAGTAAAACTCCCTGAATGCTATAAACTCCCTATAGAATAAAAATCAATCTGCTGGGCATTGCTTATTTCTCAGATAATTATTACTAGCAAACCTATTATAGTTGGTCTTATATAGTCTTGCTAGCTTTCTAAAATTCAAATATTAAAGGTCAGTTATAAGTTAGTTTATTAGCTCCACTGACATTCATTAGATATTCCAGATGCAATTGACTTACCATCATTATAAATCTTTGATTAATAATAATATTATGCTTAAGAAAAGTTTATATATATATATATATTATATTAATATACATATTACTAACCATTATGGCAATTTTCAAGGGTTCTCCTAGAATTTACATGATAAAATATTTATTACTTTAGAATCAATAACTGTGGAATAGAATGTTTCACACCCTTACACCACTAAGAATAAATTTTGTTTAAACATGATATTTTCAGTATGAATGCATTACTCACATATTTAATGTGGCTTACTGAATTCAAATATCAGAAAAATGCTTAAAGCAATTAAAATAAATAAGACATAAGAGAACAAATTTCTTCAAACACACTGATGACTGGTGAATGCTAATAGCATATTCATGCATTCATCTTCCATATTATACCCATACATATGTTTCAATTTGAATATATGGTATATGTCAAAATCAAAATAATGTAAATATATTTTGTCAGGGTTTCTGTCATGCCCAGTTCCCACAGTTGTGAAGTCCCAAAGAAATCACACAGAAGTCTACATTGGTTATAAACTGATTGGTCCAGGCTTCTTATTAACTCATAACTTATATTAGCCCATTATTCTTGTCTATGTCAGCCACATGGCTTAGTACCTTTTTCAGTGAGGCAGTCATATCTTTCTTCTTCTGTTGCTCGGTCAGGACTGCAGAAAGAGCTTTCCTCTTCCCAGAATGCTCCTGTTATCATTGACCCACCTCTAGTTCCTGTCTGGTTGTCCTGGCTATACTTCTTGCCTGGCTACTGGCCACTCAGTGTTTATTTAAAATATAATTGACAGAATACAGAAAATTGTCCCACACCAAATATACATATACTTTCTTTAAAAATAAGTGACATATTTTCTAATCTCCTAACTTGAAAATTTATGGGTTTTTATTAATTTTTTTATTGAGCTCTAATTTTTCTCTCCCCTCCTCACTCTGCCAATATCCCCCAAATCCCAATTTACACAGAAGATCTTGTCTCTTTCTACTTCCCATGAAGATTAGATCCATGTATATCTCTATAAGAGTTTTTATTATTGTCTAGGTTCTCTGGGATTGTGATTTGTGGGATGGTTTTTGTTTAAAAACCACTTATGAATGAGTACATATGATAATTGTCTTTCTGGGTCTGGGTTACCTCACTCAAAATGATGTTTTCTAGCTCCATCCATTTGCTTGCAAATTTCAAGATGTTGTTATTTTTTTCTGCTGTGTAGTACTACATTGTATAAATGTGTCACATTTTCCTTATTCACTCTTTGGTTGAGGAGCATTTACGTTGTTTCCAAATATTGGCTATGACAAACAATGCTGCTATGAACATAGTTGAGCACATGTCCTTGTGGCATGATTGAGCATCCTTTGGATATATACCCAAAAGTGTTATTGCTGGGTCTTGAGGAAAGGTGTTTCCTAATTTTCTGAGAAATTGCCACACTGATAGCCAAAGGAGCTGTACAAGCTTGCATTTCCACCAGCAATGCAGGAGGGTTCCCTTTACCCATAATCCTCTTTAGCAAATGTTGTCATCAGTGTTTTTGATTTTGGCCATTGTTACAGGTGTAAAATGGAATCTGAGAATTGTTTTGAAATGCATTTATCTGATTGCTTAGGCTGTTGAGCATTTTCTTAAGCTTCTTTTAAACATTTTAGACTCCTCTGTTGAAAGTTTTTGTTTAGGTCTGTACTCCATTTTTTATTGGGTTACTTGTTCTTTAGATGACCAATTTCTGGAGTTCTTTGTATATTTTGGAGATCAGACCTCTGTCCGATGTCGGGTTGGTGAAATCTTTTTCCATTCTGTAGGTTGTTGCTTTGTCTTGTTGACCGTGTCATTTGCTTTACAGAGGCTTTTCAGTTTCAGGAGGTCCCATTTATTAATTGTTACTCTCAGTGTCTGTACTACTGGGCTTATCTTTAGGAAGTGGTCTCCTGTGCCAATGTGTTCAAGTGTACTTCCCACTTTCTCTTCTATGAGGTTATGTTGAGGTCTTTGATCCATTTGAACTTGAGTTTTGTGCATGGTGATAGATATGGATCTATTTTTATTTTTCAACATGCTGATATCCAGTTATGCAAGCAACATTTGATAAATATGCTTTCTTTTTTCCAATTTATGTTTTTTTTTCTTCTTTGTCAAAAAACAGGCATTTGTAGGTATGTGGATTAATATCTATGTCTTTGATTCAGCTTCATTGGTGCTCCTCTCTGTTTTTATGCCAATGCCAGGCTGTTTTCAGTACTGTATCTCTGTAGTAGAGTTTGAAAGTCAGGGATTGTGGTGTCTCCAGAAATTCTTTTATTGTACAGAATTGTTTTGGCTCTCCTGGCTTTTTTGCTTTTCCAAATGAAGTTGAGTTCTTTCAAGGTCTATGAGGAATTTTGATGGTATTTTTATCAGCATTGCATTGAATCTATAGATTGCTTTTGTTAAGATTGTCATTTTTACTATGTTAATTCATTCCTCCTACCCAAGGGCAAGGGAGATCTTTCCACTTTGGGGTCTTCTTCAGTTTCTTTCTTCAATGATTTAAAGTTCTTGTCACACAAGTCTTCTACTTATTTGGTTAGAGTTACTCTGAGATATTGTATGCTATTTTTGGATTATGAAAGGTGATGTTTCTCTGATTTTTTTCTCAGTTCATTTAACATCTGTTACAGGAGGTTTTTTTAAGTTAATCTTGTATTCTGGTACTTTATTGAAAGTGTTTGAGTTGTAGAAGTTCCTTGGTAGAATTTTTGGGGTTGCTTATGTAAACTATCATATCATCAGTAAATAAGGAGAGTTTGACTTCTTTTTTATTGTGTACCCTTGGTCTACTTTTGTTGTCCTTTTGTTCTAGCTAGGACCTCCAGAACTATATTTAATAGATATGGAGACAGTTGGCAACCTTGTCTTGTTCCTGCTTTCTGTGGGATCGCTTTGAATTTCTCTTCATTTAGTTTGATGTTGGCTGTTGGCTTTCTGGATATTCCCTTTATTATGTTTAGGTATGTTCCTTTTATGTCTGCTTTCTCCAAGACATTTATTGTGAAGTGATGCTGTATTTTGTCAAAAGCTTTTTAAGCATCTAATGAGATAATCATGTGGCTTTTTTTTCAGTTTGTTTATTTTTTTCTATTTGTCAAGGTCTCGTTTACTAGGATAAAGGTTACAGCTTATATAGCCCTTGAATAGGGTGGAGGTAGGGGTAGGAAGGAACTTTGCCAGGGTAGCAGAAGGTCATCAGTCAGTACCCCTGGTGTAAGACGAAACTGTGATTCCATTAACATTTTTCAAGATAGTTGGAATATGAGGAGGGTTCCATAAACAAATGGTTCTTAAGATGGTTGGGATGTGGGGCGGGTTCTCCGCAAACATCCTTAGGGCAATGACCTCTGCTATCCTTTAGGACAATGGTCCCTGACATATGATGTGTGTGTAATGTTAAAAATAGTTTTAGAGGTGTTGGAAGTATAATTCAGAGAGAAAGAGTTGGGGTATCAATGCCCTGAGGTTGTCTATGTCCCCCACATCAGGTCATCTCATTAGAGCAAACTGGGGTGATAGGATGCTAGCCCACTCCAACATGTGGCTCTGGCAGGCCTTGGCCCTCTTCCCATTCCCTCTGTCTTGGTAAAAACCATTAGATGACATTCCTAAAGCTAGCCACCAAGGTTTATTCCCTTATTTGGTTTATTCTTCCTGAAGCTGACTACCAAAGTCCAGCAATTGAAAGCCCCCTTTGGCTCACTTAATTCACATGCCCAATTAAAATTTAACACCTCATCCTAACAGGGGTTTCCCCTTTTACCTTTATAAATCACCATTTGCCTATGGGCCACATCAGTCTTTCCCCTATCCAGAAGCAGTCCTTTGTCTGTGTTTATATGGTGGAATATGTTGACAGATTTTTGTATGCTGAGCCATCCCTGCATCTTTGGGATGAAGCTGACTTGATCATGGTTCTGATGTATTCTTGGATTCAATTTGCCAGTATTTTAGTTAGTATTTTTGCATCAATGTTCATAAGTGAGATTGGTCTGTATTTTTCTTTCTTAGTAATGCCTTTATGTGGTTTGAGTTTCATGGTAATTGTAGCCTCATAAAAAGAGTTTGGCAATGTTCCTTCTGTTTCTATTGTGTGGAACAATTTGAGGAGTATTGGTATTAGTTCTTCTTTAAATGTATTGTAGAATTCTGAGCTGAAACCATCTGGTCCTGGGCTATTTTTTTTTTTTATTTGGAGACTTTTGATGACTGTTTCTATTTCTTCAGCAATTATAGATATGTTTAATTTGCTTATCTGGTCTTGATTTAATTTTGGTAAGTGATATTTATCCAGAAAGTTGTCCAATTTTGGGGAGTACAGGTTTTCGAAATATGACCTGATGGTTCTTTGAATTTCGTCCATGTCTGTTGTTATGTTCCCCTTTGCCAGGCACTGCGGCCCCGGTCTACACTCTATGTGCTAGACCCCAGTTCATGAGCTTCGGGCAAGGGTCTGGAGGTTGAGAAAACACATGCAGAGACAGAAGACACCCAGACCTTCAAACACTTGTACCAAAAGCCCCTCTTTAATAGCACTATGTAGGCTTAGATACACTGCAGTCAATGGCCAACAGGTGAAAATCCCATCCTCTGATCCTCTAAGCTAGCCACAGCTTCTAGTAACTTCAATTAGAAGGTTCTAGCAGGGAAGAGCAGCTGAAGGCCAGGACTCATTAGTCCCGACATCCAGCTGAAGGCCAGGAGTCATTAGTCTCAATACCCCTTTTCTTTTATGATTTTGTTAATTTGGATATTATCTCTCTGCCTTTTGGTTAGTTTGGATAAAGGTTTGTCTATTTTGTTGATTTTTATTGAAGAACCAACTCTTTGTCTTATGGATTTTTTGTATTGTTGTGTTTGTTTCTATTTTGTTGATTTCAGCTTTCAATTTGATTTTTCATGTCATCTAGTTCTCTTGGGTGAGTTTGCTTCTTTTTGTTGTAAAGTTTTCAAATGTTCTGTTAATTCACTAGTGTGAGATTTTTCCTGCCTCTTTATGTAGGCATTTAGTGCTATGAACTTTCCTCTTAACACTGATTTTATTGTGTCCTATAAATTTGTGTATGTTGTATGGTCATTTTCATTGAATTTTAAAAAATCTTTAATTTCTTCCTTTATTTATTCCTTGACCCATTGATGATCCAGGAGAGCATTGTTTAATTTCCATGTGTTTGGGGCATTCTGGAATTAGTATTGCTGTTGAATTCTAGTTTTACATGAGTTAATCCAATTTTTTTTATTTCTTGAGGTTTGTTTTGTTACCAAGTATGTAGTAAATTTTTGAGAAGGTTCTGTAGGTGCTGAGAAGAAGGCATATTCTTTTGTGTTTGAATGAAATATTCTATAGATGTCTGGTAAGTCCATTTGAGTCATAACCTCTATTAGTTCCCTTATTTCTCTGTTTTTTGTCTGACTGACCTGTCCAGTGGTGAGTGTGGATTGTTGAAGTCTCCCACTATTTTTATGTTGGATTTAATGTATGATTTAAGCTTTAGAAGTGTTTCTTTTACATATGAGGGTAACCTTGTATTTGGGACATAGATATTCGGTATTGAGATTGAAATTTGATGGATTTTTTCCTGTGACTAATATAAAATGTCTTTCTTTGTCTCTTGATTGATTGTAATATGAAATCTACTTTGTTAGAAATTAGTAAAGATACACCAGCTTGTTTCTTAGGTCCATTTGATTGGAAAATTTTATCTCAACCCTTCACTCTGAGGTGATGTCTGTCTTTGAGGTTGAGGTGTCTTTCTTGTATGCAGCAGAAAGATGGATTATGCTTCTGTATCAATCTTTTAGCCTGTGTCTTTTTATAGGTGAATTGTGAATTGAGTCCATTTATATTAAGGAATATTAATGACCAGTGATTGCTATCTCCTGTTAATTTAGTTTTCATTGTTAGTGATGTTAATTTGTGTGTTTTCCCCTTTTTTGGGTTTGCTGCTGTGAGATCATCAATTGTCTGTGTTTTGGTGAAATAGCCAACTTCCTTGGGTTGGAGTTTTTCTTCTAGTACTTTGTGAAGGACTGGGTTTGTGGCTAGATATTGGTTATAAAATATCTTTATTTGTCCTTCTATGGTGATTGAAAGTTTTTCTGAGTGTAATAGTCTGGGCTGGCATCTGAGGTCTCTTAATGTCTGCATAATGCTTGACTACAACCTTCTGGCTTTCATTGTCTCCAATGAGAAATCAGGTGTAATTCTGATAGGTCTGCCTTTATATGTTACTTGGCCTTTTTCCTTTGAAGCCCTTAATATTTTTTCTTTACTCTGTATGTTTAGTGTTTTGATTATTATGTGTCAAGGGGATATATTTTTGATACAGTCTATTTGGTGTTCTGTATGCTTCATGTACCTTCATAGGCATATCATTCTTCTGGTTGGGGAAGTTTTCTTCTATGATTTGCTTAATATATTTTCTGTGCTTTTGAGTTGAACTTCTTCTTCTTCTATACCTATTATTCTTAAGTTTGGTCTTTTCTTGAATATTTTATGTTAAGCCTTTGTTAGATTTAATGTTTTCTTTGTCTAATGAGTCTATTTTCTCTATTGTATCTTCAGTGTTTGAGATTCTTTCTTCCATCTCTTGTATTCTGCTGTTTATGTTTGCATTTGTGGTACCTGATTGTTTTTTCATGGTTTCTGTTTCTATAATTCCCTTGTCTTGTGTTTTCTTTATTATCTCTATTTTCAGTTTTTAAGTCTTGAATAGTATTTTTTTCATATATTTGATTGCTTTTTCTTGGTTTTCTTTGGGATTCACTGATGTCTTCCAATTTTTTCTTTGTCTTTTCCTCTATTTCTTTGAGGGAATTTCTCATTTCCTCTTTAAGAGTCTCAAACATTCACCTGAAGTTATTTTTAGGTCATTTTCTTCTGCTTCATGTATATTTAATTGTTCAAGTCTTGCTGTTGTGGGGTGACTAGATTTTAGTGATGTCGTGTTGCTCTTTGTTGTGTTGTGTGTGTTCTTACCTTGTCTACTTTTCTTTTCCTCTAATTGGTATTGTTGGGACTGTCTGTGACTCTGGTGATTCATTGATGGAGGAGTGTCTATGTGTTACTTTTATTGATTAATAAATAAACTGTCTTGACCCTTTAAGATGACAAAAAATTAGGTAGGTGGAGTAGACAGAACAGAATGCTGGGTAGAAGGCAGTGAGGCAGAGGCTCGAGGCAGTCGCCATATGCAGTCGCCATGCTTCTCTCCGAGATGGACACAGGTTAAGATCTCTCCTGGTAAGCGACCACCTCGTGGTGCTACACGGATTACTAAATATGGGTTAATTAGCCAATAAGAGGCTGAAACTAATGGGCCAGGCAGTGTGAGCAAGGAAGTCAGGACCGTGAGGAGTGCGTTTACCCATTGAGACGGTGGGACAGATCTAACGGGAGACCACCAAGTCCAGTCGGAATGGGACTGATGGAACAAGGGACCAAACCGGACTCTCTGAATGTGGCTGACGGTGGAGGAGGACTGAGAAACCAAGGACAACGGCAATGAACATGAACTCTACAGCATGGACAGGCTCACTGTGAACCTTGTCAGTTTGGTTGTTCACCTTCCTGGACTTAGGGGGAGCTGGGAGGACCTTGGACTTAACATAGTGAAGGGAACCCTGATGGCTCTTTGTCTTGGAGAGGGGTGGAGTGGGGGTATGGGTGGAAGGGAGGGGAGGGAAGGGGGAAGAGATGGAAATCTTTAATTAAAAAAATGAGAAAAAAAAGAAGAGAAAAAATAAAAAAAGAAGAGAAAAAAATAAAAAAAGAAGAGAAAAAAATAAAAAAGAAGAGAAAGAAATTAAAAAAAGAAGAGAAAAAAAGAAAAAAAGAATACAGTTTCTGTGTAATTATTTTGGGTAAAGCTAGCCGGGTGGTGGGACTCAGCCCCACC
The DNA here is from genome assembly GCF_903992535.2 of Arvicola amphibius. NCBI lineage: Eukaryota > Metazoa > Chordata > Mammalia > Rodentia > Cricetidae > Arvicola > Arvicola amphibius. The sequence continues at coordinate 36,217,028 of NC_052056.1, read as the reverse complement.
GCTCCATCTACAATTCATCTTCCTGGTGCAAGTTAATCCAAGGCTTAGATGATTGTTCCTCATGGTACAGTCAGTGCCATGGTTCTAGTTATCCTATTGATCACTCCACATTCCTGGAGGTCTCTCAGTGCTCCCAGGGTTTGCTCCACTCCCATGAAGTTTGCTGTCTTTGGTCTGCTCTGATAGGTTGCTGGCTCAGACCTGTTATTATAAATGTCCCTGGTCTGGATCTGCTCCTGTGGAGGTCCCTGGCTTGTGGGTAGTCCTGCATAGGTCTCTGGCTATGATCTTCTTCCTTGGAGGTCTCATACTTGGACCCGCAGAGAACTTGGCTCAGACCTATTTCCTCAGAGGTCCCAGACTCACACCCAGACCCACAGGGGTCCTGGCTCAAGTATACACCCTCAAAGGTCCCAGATTCCTGCCTGGACTCTCAGAGGTGACTCTGGCTCCAGCCCACTTGCTCAGCAGTTGTTCCCCTGTACCCACTCCTATGGAGTTCACTATCTCAGGTCTGTTCCTGCCCAGGCCACTGGCCCAGTCCTGCCTCTGCAAATGTCCCTGATCTGGATCTGATCCTGATTTTGTGGAGCTTGCCATCTCAGGCCTTTTCTGGCCTAGGTCACTGGCTTAGTCATGCTCTTGTGGAATTCACTACCTCAGTCCTATTCTGGATGAGGTCGCTGGCCCAATCCTGCTTCTGCAAATGTCCTTGGTCTGGATCTGCTCCTGACCTCCATTCTCATGGAGTTCACTGTCCCAGACCCACTTCAGCCCAGGACGCTATTTCAATCCTGCTTTTGTGGAGTTAACTGCCTCAGACCTGTTCTGGCAGAGGTTTCTGGCCCAATCCTGCTTCTGCAAATGTCCTTGGTCTGGATCTGCTCCTGTTCCCTCTGTTCTCCTGGAGTTCACTGCCGCGGGCCTGCTCTTATGGGCTTATTTTTCCTCATTATAAAAGATCTGTGAAAGCTAAAGTTTGAAAGCATTGTTGGATAGGCAGATATTTTGTAAGAGCTGGAGGATCAGAAAGTTTGCTGTGAGGTATGTCTCCTATCACACATATGAGAAGAATATCAGAAGAAACATTCAAAAAATCTCACCAGCGTTGCTGGCAAATATGAGTTGAATAGGAATAACACCAATGAAAATGCCAAACAAGATCCATAAAATCCCATGAGACCTCGGCCCTATATAAAAAATATATATATAGTCTATTGTGGAGAGCTGAGAGCAGGAGATGTGGTCTTCCTCGGGTAAAGGCACACAAACTGGTTGTCTAGTGCAAATTATCAGCCTTAAATAAGTACATAAAATAAACATTATATGTGTCTGATCATTCTGCTTTTCCTGAATAACAACATGGACAATTCTAATTGATTTTAAAAGCTAGGCCTTAGCTTAGGCTTGCTCGCGACTAGCTCTTTAAAAATTAACCCATTTATATTAATATACATTCTGCAATGTGCTCATTACCATTTTTCTGTACCATACTTCTGACTTCCTCCAAACCTATCTAGTGAATCTCTGCCAACTCATATTTTTCCCAGAGTTTCTATCTCTTCCCAGAAGTCTATAATGTCCTCTCCTCTCTAACTATTGACAACTCAGCTCTCTATTAAATTAATCAGAAGGTGCCTTAATTGCATGAGGAAGGACAAAGACACATCTACACATAGTGTACAAAAATATTATCCCAACAATTACACAACTGAACAGTTCTGTATACTATAGCAAATGTAATACATATGTATTTATATCAGTACATTTATACACATAAATGTATGCAATAGTAATTTTGGAAAAGATCATGAACTTGAAGGAGAGTAGAAAGGGGTATATGGGAGTGTTTGGGAGAAGAAAGAAAGGAGAAAAATATTAAAATAAGTTATAGTCTCAGAAAAGTTCTATGACTATCTCTAATACTAAAGTTCTAAAATTGAAAACATTGCAGCCAAATGTATTCTTATTGTTAAGGGTGTTTTATTACAATGTTGTAGTGATTCTTTGGGTTATGTTATCATTTATATTACAAATCCTGAAACAACACATGTCCTTACTCAATACCACTTTGGGATTTGATCAACTAACACTATGGAATCTCCAGTGTTTATAAATACAATTCACAAGGTTACATTTGAGATATTCTTTTTTAAGAGACATTTTTCCCATGGAAGTACCTAAGATACATTCCTGTTGTATAACAGATTACCCTAAACCATAAATTCAGAGAGAAAGCATAGTTTTGGGTTCATAGTCCCATAATGATACAATCCTTCATGGCAGGAAGGTCAATGCAATAGTAATTTGAAGCAGATAGCACATTGCTCCCAGAATAAGCAAACAGAGCAATAACAGAGAGTAGGGCAAGGCTAGAAAGCCTCTAACGCCTCTTGCCAGTAAACAACTTTTACCATCAAAATCTATACATCCTAAAAGTTTCACGACCATTCTGAATAACAAAAACTGGACCAAGATTCAAACCAAGGACCCCAGGGTGAATATTTTCCATTCAAACAAAAGAATTCCAGCCATGGTTCCATTTGATAATGGTGCCCATTTCATGCATAGAAAATTCAGTGTAACTTTTAAAGCCTCATTGTCTTAATCAGTCATAGTACCAGCCAAAAGTCAAAAGTTTCAAAGTAGATTCCCTAAATAAGGGTGAACACAAGGTCACCTCCAAATAGTGATACCAACCCAGTAAATTAAATTTTAAAACATTTTCCACTTCTATCATGCAGCAACACAGAGCAATCATTTCCATTCTAACAAGAAGAAAAGGAGCATAGAGGGCAAATTGGACCAAAGTAAGTACAGTATACAGGAGAGATAACAGAAGCTGCAGGTCCATGTCCAGCCCATGACATGAAAAGGAATCATCTAAGCAAAAACAGGCTTGAAAACCTCATCTCTGCAACTCCACTACCTGTGGCACATACAACCACTGTGCTGTCCCAACTCGATTCCATGTGTGCAGCTGTCCTTAGCTGATATCGCATTGTTCTTGCACTTCCTACTCACCGGGGTCTCCACTGTTTTGCCTTCATAACTTCCCACAACGTGCTCTCAGAGCCCCCTTGCAAGGATTCTGAACCTGCCACATGTTGTCTGTACAGTGACGCTTGCTATAAGCCCCTTCAATCTTGCAACTTTCATTCCATCAAAGATAATGCCACAAGGAAAATGTTGTCAAGTTCTGCAGCCAGCATCCTGTACCCTTGCATCACAATTATATTAGCTTCTTAGATTCTGAGGAAGCATTCTGCTAGGCCGGCGCTTACCAGGATCAAAAAAATATTTCTTCTTTGAGATTGGGCATTATGGTTTTATACCTATTTGCATTTTCACTCTTTGGATTCATTGATGGGTGAGCTTTTTTTCCTCTCAAGGCCCCTGCCACAGAATACCTCTAGGTCATCCTTACTCACAACATATCTATAACAGCGTGAGACAGGCTTCAAATCCATATTTTTCTTTTCTCCCAACATTCTAAACTCCCATTTGAATTCATATTAAACTCTGCTTGTAGCAGGAAAGAGCTTCTCTTGTCCAATGTTTCAAACTAATTCATGTTCTTGCTATAAAGAAATTCCAAAGGCCTAAGAACCACAGATGAAAATAATCACAACAACAACACTGTTTTGTGACAATCTTCTGTCTGAACTGCTTTATGTAAAATGAAAAGCATGGATTAAGACTTGCAGTTCCCGGAGACAACAGTCCCTGTGGCCAAGACTAAAGTAATGGCCACATTGCATGCTCACTCAGGAAGCAGAGCAAAAATAAGAAGTGGGGTGGCTATAGAAACTCTATGCCTGTTTGTGCTGACCCACCTCCTCCAGCAGAACTGCATTTCCTGAGAATTCCATAGCCTTTCTAAACAGTGACACCAGATGGGAACTAAATGCCCAATGTAAGATCCTCTGGGGTCTTTTCTCATTCACTATATAACAGTGTTTCTCTTTTTCCCTTCAAAAGTCTGTGTAAATAGTAATAGTCATGTTTTCATATATTCTACATGGTGGTTTTTGTGTCTGTAACTGTTCATCTTGTTTACTTCTCATATTGTTTCAACATCCAGAGAAATATTAGTCATGACAAGAATATTCCTGATCGATGTCATTGACTTCATGTGGCTCAAGAAGCACAGTGCATCTGTTCATCTTTCTCCTAATCAAATGCCTTTTGAAATCTTGGCTAGAAGATGCACCCAGATGTCTGACTCTGAGCCACATGTCATATGTGAAATATGTGAAAAAAAAGAGACAGGCATAGGAAGCAAAAAGACAGATGATTTGTAAAAATTTAAAGTTTCCTTCTTATGTTTTATGAAAAACAAAATGTTTATTGTGATATTTAATAGTGTAACTTTGAGAATTTCCATGGATGTAAAATAAATATTTTTCTCTATCATGTTATTCTTAAATGCCAGGCATCTAAATTTAAGTGTTTTGATGTTATTCTTCCATGTCATATGATACATAAGGATTATTTACTCATGTACACATAATGTAACTAAAGATTATTTAAATGAACTTTGCTCAGAAAATGATTAGGGGGGAACAATAGGTGTTAAACCAATCATTTATGCTCCTGAATTGCTTTTTGATAAAAATAAGCTCCAAGAGTTGTAATACTTATCTTAAACCAAAAATTTATTAATTAAAAAAGTAATTACTTAGTGAAGAAACTTTTTGAGAGAGCTTGAATTTCAAAACAACAAATGGCAGGAATTAGCTATTAATGTCTTCATTAACTATTTTAGAATAATGTTACTAATACAGACTTTCACAATATAACCTTTATTCCTTTAAAAATATGTAAATTTTTGATTATGGGCAAAACACAGAGTCAAATTTTATGATGCATTGCTAAAAGAGAGGAACGATTATACAAAAATTTAAAGTGATAATCAAATAATTATCATTTTATAATTCTTTTCAGTGCACCTAAAACTTCTTTGTTTCTTAAACTGTAAATAAAAGGGTTTAACAGAGGAATCAAAACTGTGTAGAACAGTGAATACATTTTATCCTGGGTTTTACCTGGTCCAGACCCAGGACTCACATACATGAAGAGGAGAGTGCCATAGAACAAAGAGACAGAGAGCAGGTGGGCACTGCAAGTGAAGAAGGCTTTCTTTCTGCCCTTCTTAGACTTCATGTTCAGGACAGCAAATAGGACATGGCCATAAGAGACTACAATGGTCACAGAGGTGCTGATTTGTATGGAAGAAGCAATAATAAAAGTCACCAATGCATTAAGAGATGGATCAGTACAAGAGATTGTATAGAGTGGCAAGATTTCGCAGTAGAAATGATCAATAATATTAGACCTACAGAATGTTAATCTGAATAATAGCCCTACAAGAATTGCAGGATTTAGGAACCCAATTATATATGACATACTTAATAACACCGTACAGAGTCTTTTGGACATCACTACTGTATAGTGCAGAGGATTGCATATGGCTACATAGCGGTCATAGGCCATTGCTACCAATAGGAAAACTTCTGTGGTTGCACTGAAACAAAAAAAGTAATATTGGGCAGAACACTCACCAATTGATATCATGTCATTCTTATTTAAAAATTTTGTAAGTATTTTTGGAGTCACAGACGATGAAGTACAGGCATCAGTAAAGGCTAAATTTCCAAGGAAAAGGTACATGGGAGTATGAAGATGGGGGTCCTTCCAGATGAGAAAGATTAAGCCCAGGTTGCCCACCATGGTGATGACATAGATGGAGAAGAACACCAGGAACAGGGGGACTTGCAGCTCTGGACGATCTGTTAGTCCTCTGAGGATAAACTCAGTCAGCAAGGTCCTATTTCCTTCCATCACACCCACTCAGGACTCTCACTGCAAAGAGATGAGACAAAGAAAACATGACCAAGATGAAATAAGAATAGTTTCATATTATAGTCCACATTAATAAATGCCAAATGCTCCTTAGTAAATAAGAACAAAGAATATTCTTTGTGCTTTTGTTTTTTCCTGACATAGGAAGTATTTTCTAAGCAAATTTTCTATATATATTTTGTAACATGCAATTATCTGAAAGGTAACTAGGAAGGCCACAGACATCAATTTACCTCGCATTAAGCATATTGCCTTAAGTAACTATAAATTAATTTTAATTTAATATGTATTATATATATCCTTTGCTTAATTTAAATACATTTACAATATATAATATTAATACGCAATTTAGATTGAGGAAAATGTAACATATATTTTATGCTAAAATATTAGAAACAAGCTCAAGTTGAAAAAGTCACATTTTATGAAATATTATTTACATAATATTTTTATTCTCAACTATACTGGATTATGAACATGCTGATGCTCTTCAGGTGGCTCTTCATCCTCTGATGTTTCTTTTTGTCTTCTCAGATGACATCATTCTACTTTCTTTTCACAAAAGCATTTCAAATGTTTTTTTATGGTAGTAAAATAGTATTAGTTATTCTTGTACTTGTTAGAGTCGTATTTGTGTCATATCCTAAGTAGTAATATTCCAAGATATGAACATGCCACGTAATAAGGTAACTTAAAATGTTCTGTTTCTTCTATCCTTTTCATATATGTTACCTGATTATAACTTTATTAAAGACAAATAAACATTATTCATTTCTTTATGGGTTTATAGACATCTGAAAAAAATTATGATTTTTGTTTGTGACAATAAGCCTGTAACTCTATGTTAGTGCATGATGTAACAAGTACTTTCCTTTAAGATAAAACACATTTATACACAACTTCTGTGTATTAATAGTAGATATAAGAAATATAATTTTGCAAAAATGTAAAAATTTTTAAAGTTGCCCGGTGAATTTTGAATGCTTTAATATTTTATTTGTAAATGGATTTAAAGCAATTTTAGCAATTTCACTGTGTTTCTTAACACTGATATTTCCTTGAGAGAGACTGTGAAACTAAAGGTGGTGTTTAACATTGCAGAACACATCATTGTAGAGTCAATGCCCAGTGTCTGCCATATCTGCATGGCACAAGTGATAAATGTTACATATATATAAATAATCAAGTAAGAAAAACATGGAACTACTTACCTCATGACCACAGAAATAACATGGAAGGCAGAAATTTTCTCAAATTCACATGTACCCATGAGTCTAATCAGTCAGGACAGTGGTACCAGTTCCTAGAATTCAGAAGGGAGAACATTCAAGTAGGGACCACTTTACATGTTTCTGTAATGCTAATATGCACAGTTCTAGCATGAGTTTGTTTGTGTGTTTATATCACTGTATTGTTGATCTAAAATTGGAGCTGATCACTAGAAATATCAGGTTTCAGGGTCTAAACATCCATTGAATAGAATAGCCATGGAGTATTAAGACAAGTCCAACACGATGGGTTTCCTACCAAGCTGAATTTTAATATTTTGAATCTTAGTAGTCAGATGGAGTTATCTAACACTTCCATTCCAGAATATGAAATTTGTATAGACTACTTTTCACCAGTCATCTGTATTATTTTCGAAGAAGAGGTAAAGGAGATCATTTTAAATGAATAAGCAAGAAACAATCTTCAGGCAATGAAAATATGTAGAACTGAAATATTATTTAGAAATTTGCACAGGGGACATTTTGCCAGTTGTTCCAAATAGGCATATAAACTATTCTGTGAAATGTGTTTACCTCTATATTTTCTGGAAATTTTGAAAGAGAAAATTTTCCTTTAATTTATTGGATGCTGAAACACAATAGTATAAAAGCAAGTATGTTTGTGAAATTTATTAAATATTTTACTGTCAAATCTTAAAAAAACATAAGATAATCTTTGTTTTATATTTTACAAGAATTTAACATAAATAAAATGCAATTGATTGGGGCACCCTTCCTTTCTTCACGTTCCCCAGATTCCCAAGAAACCCAATGGCCAGGTGAGGAAGAAGACATAGAGGCCATAAGAAGCCACATAACCCTGTGATTCCAGGAAACATAATTCATCTTGACTATGAAAATTACAAAAGTAAAATCAGAAAGGGTAATTTTTCTTTTTAAGAATCAAATCAGAACAGTTGACTGCATGGAATTTTATAAAGTCACATGACTGAGCACAAATCTTTTATGTATAAAACCACAAAAATGTGTCAGCAGGGATTTAGAGAACATAAACAAAATATTTCTTTTAGTCTTTCAGGACTGTTGTCTGTCATATTTGTTAGAAATTTTCCTTAAAAGATGATTCGATATGATAATTTTATACAAATATTCACACATTATGATAAACTTTTTCCAATTAAGGGGTTGTGCCATTAAAGATGAAAATAAAATTATTTTTCTCACCAAATTCTTATGAAAATAGCTGCAAGCACAGATGTCATGAGCATTTTTCTTCATTAAGATACTCAGGCTTCAGCATCAAGAGTGTCAGTAACAACTGTTCTTCTCAGGTTAATTTTCTTTAACAAAAACAAACTCTAAAGGATATATATTTCTCATCATCTTCAATACTATTTTTAAATTTAATACTAAAACTCCCTGAGTGCTAAAAAACTCCCTACAGAATGAAATCAATCTGCTGGGCATTGCTCATTACGTAGATAATTATTACTAACAAACCTATCATAGTTGGTCTTAGATAGACTTTCTAGCTTTCTAAAATGCAAATGCTAAAGGTCAGGTATAAGTTTATTAGTTCCACTCACATTCTTAAGATATTTTAGAAGCAACTGACTTACCATTTTAATACATCTTCAATTAATAATATTATTACGCTTAGGAAATTTTTTGTTTGCCTAAGTATATACATTACATTTTAATATAGATATTACTTAGCATTATGGCAATCTTCAAATCTTTTCCTAGAATTTATATATTAAAACAAAATTTACTATTTCAGATTCAATAACTGTTAAATAGATTATTTCACATCTTTCTTTAAATAAGGATAAATTTTATTTAAACATGATATTTTCAATAAGAATGCATTACTCAAATATAAAATCAACAAATTTTATGTGGCTTACTGAAATCAAATCTCAGAAAAACGTTTAAAGCAATGAAAATATATAAGACATAAAGAGAACAAATTTCTTCAAACACACTGATTACTGGTGAATGCTGATAGCATATTCATGCATTCGTCTCCCTTCTTCTACATATAGTATTTATGTAGACTGCCCAAATCAAAATGATGTGAATATTCATATACTTTCTTTAAAAATAAGTGACATATTTTCTAATCTCCTAACTTGAAAATCTATGAGCTTATTTTTCCTCATAAGAGAAGCTTTGTGAATGCATTCCCACACCTAAAGCTTAGGGGACATTGTAGGACAAAGGCAGATATTTTATAAGAGCTGGAGGATCAGAAATTTTCTATGAGGTATGTCTCCTAAGACTATCAGAAGAAACATCCATAAATTCTCACAAACGTTTCAGGCAAATTTGTGTTGAGTAAGAATGACACCAGTGAAAATACCAAACAGGATCTAAAAAAAGCCCATGAGACCACATCCCTACATAAAGAAACAGTTTTCTGTGGTGATCTGAGAGCAAGAGATGTGATCTTCCTCAGTAAAGGCACACAAACTAGTTGCCTAGTGCAATGATCAGCCCTGAAAAAATACATAAAAGAAACGATATATGTACCTGGTCATTCTTTGAACTGACTATTCCTAAATATCGAAATGGATACATCTAATTAATTATGATAGCTAGGCCTTAGCTTAGGCTTGCTTCCAACTAGTTTTTTTTTAAAAAAATGAACATATTCCCCCAAGGTCTCCCCAATCCTCCCCTTCTCCCTTGTCTCTCCCCATCTCTCCTTCCCCCCAACACCACCACCACCCCCTGCTCCCAACTTTCGCCCCGCAATCTTGTCTACTTCCAATATCCAGGAGGATAAATATATGTTTTTCTTTGTGTTCACCTTCTTATTTAGATTCTCTAGGATTACAAACTATAGGCTCAATGTCCTTTGTTTATGGCTAGAATCCACTTATGAGTGAGTACATACCAAATTCATCTTTTGGGGTCTGGGTTACCTCACTCAGGATACTGTTTTCTATTTCCACCCATTTGCATGCAAAGTTCAGATGTCATTTTTCTTTACCGCTGAGTAGAACTCTAAAGTGTTATGTGACACACCTTCTTTATTCATTCTTCTATTGAGGGGTACCTAGGTTGTTTCCAGGTTCTGGCTATTACAAATAGTGCTGCTATGAACATAGTTGAACTATGCTTTTGTAGTAAGATTGGGCATCTCTTGGGTATATTCCCATGAGTGGAATTGCAGGATCCTGAGGTAGGTTGACTCCCAGTTTCCTGAAAAACTATCACACTGATTTCCAAAGTGGTTGTACAAGTTTGCATTCCCACCAACAATGTGATGGTTAAGATGGAGGAAGGGTGGATATGGGAGCAGGGAAGAAGATATCTTAACTAAGTGAGCCATTTTAGGGTTGACAAGAGACTTGGCTCTAGAGGGGTTCCCAGGTGTCCAAGGGGATTTCCCCAGCTAGGTCCTTGGGCAGCAGAAGAGAGGGAGCTTGAACTGGCCTTCTCCCATTGTCACACTGATGAATATCTTGCATATCACCATTGAATTTTCATCTGGCGATGGATGGAGATAGAGACAGAGCCCCACATTGGAGCACTGGACTGAGCTCCCAAGGCCCAAATGAAGAGCACAAGGAGAGAGAACATGAGCAAGAGAGTCAGAACGGCACTGGGTACGTCCACCCAAGGAGATGGTGGGACTGATCTAATGGGAGCTCACCAAGGCCAGCTGAACTGGGACTGAACGAGCATGTGATCAAAGCAGACTCTCTGAATGTCGTTAACAATGAGGGCAGACTGAGAAGCCAATGATAATGACACCGGATTTTGATTCTACTGCATGTACTGGCTTTTTGGGAGCCTAGTCTGTTTGGATGCACATCTTCCTAGACCTGGATGGAGGCGGGGCCTTGGACTTCCCACAGGGCAGGGAACCCTAACTTATCTTAGGACTGGAGAGTAAGGGGATGGGAGAGTTGCGGGAGGGGGAGGGAAATGGGAGGATGGGAGGAGGTGGAAATTTTTAATAAATAAATAAAAATAATAAAAAATGAACATATTTAACAAAATGTGCTGACATAACTTAATATCAACATGTAGAAGAATGAAAATAGAACCTTATATATCACAATGTACAAAAATCAAGTCCAAATGGATCGAAGACCTCAACATAAAGTCAGCCACTCTGAAACTCATAGAAGAGAAAGTGGGAAGTACACATGAACACATTGGCACAGGATACTCAGTAGCATAGACACTGAGAGAAACAATTAATAAATGGGACCTCCTAAAACTGAGAAGTTTCTGTAAGGCAAAAGGTATGTCAACAAGACGAAATGACACCCGACAGAATGGGCAAAGATTTCACTAACCCCACATCGCACAGATGTCTGATCTCCAAAATATACAAAGAGCTCAAGAAATTGATCATCAAAAGAACAAATAATCCAACAAAAAAAAAATGGAGTACAGACCTAAACAGAGAACTCTCAACAGAGAAATCTAAAAAGGCTTAAAAACACTTAAGGAAATGTTTAACATCCTTAGTCATCAGAAAAATGCAAATCAAAACAACTCTGAGATTATACGTGTAAGGATGGCCAAAATCAAAAACACTGATGATGACTTATGCTGAAGAGGTTATGGGGTAAAGGGAACCCTCCTGCATTTCTAGTAGAAATGCAAGCTGGTATAGCCCCTTGGGATGTCAACGTGGCCATGTCTCAGAAAATTAGAAAGCAACCTTCCTCAAGACCCAGTAATACCACTTTTGGGTATATATCCAAAAGATGTTCCATCATGCCACAAGGATATGTGCTCATATATGTTCATAGCAACATTGTTTGTCATAGCCAGAACCTGGAAACAACCTAAATGCTCCTCAACCAAAGAATGGATAAAAAAAATGTGGTACATTTACACAATTAAGTACTACACAGCAGGAAAAAAAAAAAACATCTTGAATTTTGCAGGCAAATGGATGGAGTTAGAAAAACATGAGTGAGGTAACACAGACTCATGAAGACAATTATGACATGTTCTCACTCATAAGTGGTTTTTAAACATAAAACAAAGAAAACCAGCCCACAAATCACAATCCCACAGAACCTAGACAACAATAAGGACTCTAAGAGAGACATGCATAGACCAAATCAACATGGGAAGTAGAAAAAGACAAGACTTCCTGAGTAAACTGGGAGCATGGGGACCTTGGGAGAGGGTTGAAGGGGAGGGTAGAGGCAGAGAGGTGAGCAAAGAAAATGCAGAGCTCAATAAAAATCAATAAAAATGAACTCGTCTATATTATTATACATTGCAATTTACTTGCTACCATTTTTCTGTGCCATACTTCTGATTTCCTCTGAATCTGGTTGGTAAATCTCCTCTGCCTCTGATTCTTTCCCAGAGTTACTCTCTCTCCCCCAAGTGTCTCTCCTGTCCTCTTCTGCTTAACTAATCAACATTAAGGTCTTGATTAAGTAATCAGAAGGTACCCTACGTGCTTGAGGAAGGACAGAGACATATCTACACAGAGTGTACAAATACATTCCTCAAACAATTGTTACAACTGAACAGTTCTGTATGCTATAACAATTTTAATTATATATATATATGTGTGTGTGTATGTATATATATTAATATATATATATATTAATTTTGGAAAAGATGATGAATTTGAAGATGAGTACAAAAGGGTATATGGGAGTGTTGGGGGAAGGAAAGGAAAAAGAAAAATATTATAATAAGTTATAATCTCAGAAAAGTTCTATGACTATCTCTAATATTAAGGTTCTAAAATTAAAAAACATTACAGCCAAATATATTCTTATTTTTAAGGATGCATTTTTACAATTTTGCAGTGATTCTATAGATCTATGTTAACATTTATATTACATATCCTGAAGCAACACATGTTGCATTTCGATAAAAGCCAAAAATAACAAACATCTCATAATTATATGTATGCACATGATAACATGTCTCTACAAAAATATAGCACTATATTTCCCAACCTACGTGTATTTGTAAAATAATAACATTTTACCAAGAGCTGTAATTTACCTTTAACTTTATTGAAAACTGGAAAATATGGTTGCATCTATTTCTGAGGACAGAATGATGTTTTGATAGATTCAAACAGTTCTTCATGATGAGCCATTGCCACAAATTGATAAAGATGCCCCAAAATGTCTTCTTATACCATTTAAACATTGTCTGTTACCATCTATTTCCATGGTTTGTTAACTCAGCAGGCTCATTTACTTTGTCAATCTACCAATTAGTGACCATGTAGGACGCTGTAATATGTTGCGCATTGTGAAAGTTCATGCAATGACATGGCAGTGGAGATATCTCAGAGTACTGATATTATATGTTTCCTTGTTACTTTTGGAGCTGGTTACATCCTGTTTGAAACACACAGGTTTGGATATTTTACCTATAAGATATTTACCAATGAATTATTCTTAATTTTAATGTTACAAAACAAACTTACTTACAAAAGAAAGTTATTAATGTGTTCCTATGTATCCAGAGAGTCAAATGGAAGAAACAAAGGAAAGCTCTTGTTATTGGTGAAAACTGGTTAAGACATACATAATGGTGACTTGAATTGCATTAGTGGTCATTTACATATTCATAAATAAGGCTGCCCATTTCTTTCTCAAGCCTCCTCTTTTGGGGAATAAAATATGAGATATATGCTATTCATTGGAAAATTAATTTAACTCTATACAAAACACCTTTTACTCCACCGTTAAGTTGACATGGAGATGAAGAACAGTTATTTAGATGGAGTAAATGAAGAAAAATACCAGCTGGAGTAGTTTATCGTAGGAGATTACTCTCATTTTTAATGATAATTATAACATTTCACAGGAGAATGCTTTATACTGCAACACTAAGTTACAGATGTTTCTATCCTTAGTCAATACCACTTTGATATCTGATCAGCTAACACTATGGCATCTCTAACATTTACAAATTACCATAAGGTTACATCTGAGTCACTTTTTTTTTCATGAAAGTACCTATGTTATGCTCCTGTTGTATAACAGAGTGCCCTAAACCAAAAAATTCAGAGAGAACGTACAGTTTTGGGTACATAGTGCCATAATGGTACAGTCCTTTATGGCAGGAAGGTCAATGCAATAGTAATTTGAAGCAGCTGGCACATAAGGAAATTGGTGTGGGAAATCTTTCTGTCTATTTGTTGCCTTTATTGTCTGCCTTGGCCTGACAGAGTTGAACTTAGGTAGGTGGGGAAAACTAAACTGAATACTGGGAAAAAGAAGGGCTGAGTTAGAGGGATACCATGGAGCCACTGCCAGAGATAGATGTCGTGAAATGTTGCTGATAGGCCATGCCCTCGTGGTGATGCACAGTTTAAAAGATATGAGTTAAATTAAGGTGTAAGAGTTAGCCAATAAGAAGCTAGAGCTAGTGGGCCAAGCAGTGATTTAATTATTACATTTTCTGTGTGATTATTTTGGGGCTAAGCAGCATGAACAAATGAGTGGTCCCTTGCAACAATATGGTATCAACGTTGCAAATTAAAATCCACTTAAAAACCTGAGAGGGCTTGAAAAGGAATTCTAGAACACAGTTTCTTGCTGTTTTCTGGCATGTGGCAGCTCCTTTAAGAGAGGTTTCCTAATTCAGCCATAGCCGAAGAAAAGCTGTTCCTGTTTGAAATGCCAGGTCTCTGGACCTTGCTACCAGTGCAACCTCTGGCTCTTTCAGGAGACAACATTTCAATGGGGTTTGTGAGGAGTGTGCTGTGGCTTGCCTGATGGCAATGTGGACCAGCTATGTGCCTGGAAGTGGGGCGGTGTGTGTGGCTCTAGGAAGCAGCAACCAGCTCTGCCATAATGGTATAGGCACAACAAGCATGAAGTATCATATGTATCCTAGTAATGTCACAGCTTAGATTCTTAAGCACTTAGCATTTTAAGAAGCACTTCTGGTCAGAAAATAATTACAGATATGCAATAAAGACAAATCGAGATAAAAAAAAAGACCTATAAATGGGTCACAGTATTTGATAAATGTATGTAGGCTTGGGAGAAAGAAGAAAATGAGTATAGAGAGTTATAGAAAAAAAAATAAATGGTTTTTAAAAAGGTAAAAACTTTAAAGAGACAGAATAAAAATAAATAAGCCACATAAAGATGGGAAATACACAAAGAGTCTTGATTATGTATACTATTGTGTTTTCATTCAATTTTTTGACTGTGAATGTACTAAGAGAAGCATTTCATTGTATGGGCTGATAACCTAAACCAGCATGTATATTATAAAGATACACGATTTCCAAATTTGGGTCTAAGGATATGTGCTGTGGAAAAAAAAAAAAGGTTCTTCACTTGTTTCCACAAAGGATGAGAACCTGTGGATTGATTCCAGACTGGTGTGGTTTTGCAGAGCATGATACCCTGAAAAGTCACTGTGAATACCCTCAAAAAATTACTCACCCAACTGCTGACTGAGATAAACAGAGAACACAGGATACACCATGAAAGACCTGATTAATAGCAGCCCCAAACAGCAGGAAGGAGTATGTACAAAACTATGCCCTTATTCCCAAATATTCTTTATAAATGCTCCTGTACATTTAAAGGGTGATATTCTATAGAGATTTGCATTGCTATGGATCTTGGTTTACTGATAAAATTGATTTTAAGATCAATTTTGCTATATGTATATTTCTGCTCTTGATTAAGGTATTTTAATTGTGCAGTTCATTTAAAAATGTAATGTATAATTATGAAATATAAATTAATAGATACTCATCTATAATTGTCAAGCTTGTACTCATGTTAGATTTTCTTGATATATATAGAGAGATTTCAGTTAGATAGGTTTTCTTCAAATCTTTCAGAGACCTTCAGAATATGGCATTTAAATGTTATAAACAGTATTCAGGAGGACTAAAATCAAATGCTGCAGCTCCATGTCCAGTCCATGACATGAAAAGGAATCATCTCAGCAACAAGGGGCTTGAAGGCCTGATCTCTGCAACTCTGCTGCCTGTGGGTCATACAACCACTGTGTTATTCCAACTTGAATTCATGTGTGCAGCTGCCCTCAGCAGATATCCCATGGTTTGGCCCCTCCTACTTGCTTTTGTATCCACTGTTTTGCCTTCATAACTTCCCACAAAGTGCCCTCAAAAATCCCCTTGCATGGATGCTGAAACTGACACATGTCTGGACAGTGATGCTTGCTAAACCACCTCAATCTTGCAACTTTATTCCATAAAGATAGTACCACAAGGATGTTGGCAAGTCCTGCAGTCGGCATTAAATGTGTTTGTACCCATGCATCACAATTATATTAGTTTCTTAGATTCTGAAAAAGCATTCTGCTATGTAGGTGCTTACCAGAATTAAGAAAATATTTCTTCATTGATATAAGCCTCTTTGAATTCATATTTATTTGCATTTTCACTCATTGGATTTGTTTTCAGGTGGGCTTTTTTCTCCACTCAAGCACCTTTCTTAGTGTTCCAGTGCAGAGGATCAAGTTTCACTTCAGTGGAACTAATCGTTTATCAGATACAGATGCAACATACATTCCCCTTCTTGAAAAGTGCAATCTTATGACCTAATCATAGTCACATTTTATATCTCCTTTGACTGGTTCCTTCCCCTCCCCTCTGTGTATCTGAATGAGAACAGTGGAAAACAACCATTACACAACATAACCACTTATTAAAATTTCTCTTATGGAACATATTAGGAAGTATATTTTCATTCAGTCTCAATTCACCCACAGAATACCTCTAGGACATCCTTACTCTCAACATCTCTGTAACAGCGTGTTACAGGCTTCAATTCCATATTTTCCTTTTCTCCTGACATTCCAAACTTCCATTATAGTGTGCATTAAACTCTGCTTGTAGCACGAAAGGGCTTTTCTTGTCCAATGTTTCAAACTTTTACATGCTCTTGCTATAAAGGAATTTCAAAGACCTAAGAACCACAAGATGAAAACAATCACAACAACAACACTACCAGGTGCCAATCTTGTGTCTGAGCTGATTTATGTATAAGGTAAAACACGGATTATGATTTGCAGGTCCTGGAGACTACAGTCTCTATAGCCAAGTCTAAAGCAGCGGCCACATTATACACCTTCAGGGAGAGGAAATTTAAGAAGTGGGTTGGGGCTATAGAAACTCTAGGCCTGCTTGTGCTGACCCTGACCACCTGCTCCAGCAGAACTGCACCTCCAAAAAATTACATAGCCTTCCCAAACAGCGACACCAGATGGAAACTAAGTGCCCAATGTGAGAGCCTCTGGGGCCTTTTCACATTCACTATATAATAATAATGTTTCCTTTTTTCCCTTCAAAAGTCTGTGTAAATGGTATAGTAATGTTTTCATATATTCTGTGTTGTGTTATTTAAAACTGACACTGTTCAACTTGTTTTACTCTTTCTTATATTATTTCAACACCCAGAAGAATTATAAAAAGTCCTGGCAAGAATTGCTCCTAATGACAATCATTTGGAGTTCTTATTCAGTTGATGCAGCCAAATTTCTGATGCAGAGCCAAAGAAATAAGTGAAATCAAAAGATAAGCAAAGGCATCAATGTGACAAACACATTTTAAGAATTTAAAATTGCCTTATATGCTCCATGAAAAATTGCTCATTTTGTTTTTTATAGTTTGAGAATGTAAGTGAATGTAATATGACTATTTATCTCTTTTATATTACTCTTAAACTCAAGAAATACCCAAGTTAAGTATTTGTGTATTAATCCTTGTAATAGGTTGCATAAATAATATTTACTTATGTACTGGTAATATATAGTTACAGGTAGCTAAATGTTTTGAATGTCCATTCCTCAAGAATTATTTGAAAGTGGAAAATATGTTTTAAACAAATCATTTGCAAAGCCTATGTGTGCTATGAGTTTAAAAATAACTTCAAAATATTTAACATAAATTTATCAATTTTTATTGACAACTTTTTGACAGAGTTTGTCAGTCTAAAGAAGAAATTAGGTCATAGATTTTTATAGTGAGTATGACTTTCAAAATCACAAATAATAGGGATTAACTTTAGTCCTTCTTATTTTACAATTATATTACTAAGACAGCCTTTAACGGTCTATGTTTTATATTTTATGTAATAGTGTGTAATATTACAATTATGTGCAACACAAAGATCAAATATTATGGTACATTGCAAAAGAAATGAGTAAGTACAAAAATCAAATTTTAAATTCATAATTATCCTTTTACAACTTTTTTCAGAGCACCTAAAACTTCTTTGTTTCTTAAACTGTAAATAAAGGGGTTTAACAGAGGAATCAAAACTGTGTAGAACAGTGAATACATTTTATCCTGGGTTTTATTTGGTCCAGACCCATGGCTTACATACATGAAGAGGAGAGTGCCATAGAACAAAGAGACAGAAAGCAGGTGGGCACTGCAGGTGAAGAAGGCTTTCTTTCTGCCCTTCTTAGACTTCATGTTCAGGACAGCAAATAGGACACGGCCATAAGAGACTACAATGGTCACAGAGGTGCTGATTTGTATGGAAGAAGCACAAATAAAAATGATCAATGTATTAAGTGATGGATCAGTACAAGAGAGTGTATAGAGTGGCAAGATTTCACAGTAGAAATGGTCAATTATGTTGGACTTACAGAAAGTCAATCTAAATAATAACCCTACATTAACTCCACAGTTTACAAAACCAATTATGTATGACATACTTACTAACACAGTGCAGAGTCTATTGGACATCACAACTGCATAGTGCAGAGGGTTACATATAGCTACATAACGGTCATAGGCCATCGCTACCAGGAGAAAAATTTCGGTAGTTGCACTGATACAAAAAAAGTAATACTGGGCAAAACACTCACCCAGGGATATCATGACATTTTTATACAAAAATGTCATAAGCATTTTTGGAGTCACTGTGGTTGAAATACAACCATCAGCAAAGGCTAAATGTCCAAGGAAAAGGTACATAGGAGTGTGAAGATGGGGATCCTTCCAGATGAGAAAGATTAAACCAAGGTTGCCCACCATGGTGATGACATATATGGAGACGAACACCAGAAACAGGGGGACTTGCAGTTCTGGACGATCTGTTATTCCTCTGAGAACAAACTCAGTCAGGTGGGTCCTGTTTCCTTCCATCACACCCACTCAGGCTGCTCACTACATCGAGAGATGAAACAAAGAAAATATGTCAGAGATTCAGTAAGAATAGGATGATATTATAGTCCACATTGTACATGGCAAAATCTCCTTAATAAACAAGATAATGGTATACTGTTTCTGTTTTTGAAAGCTTCCTGAAATCAAAATAACTTCCTGAGCAGTATTGATCTGTAAGCCTGCAATTATCAGAAAAGGTCATAGACACTGATTTTCCTGGCATTATGCACAATGCCCTAAATCATTACAAATTATGTATAATTTAATGCATATTTAGATTTTCTTTAATTTGAATACATTTGTAATATATAAATCTTATACAATAATTGTAATGATAAAAATTCAAAATATATGTTATGCTAAAATATTTTAAGAGCTGAAGCAACGGCTCAGTCATTAAAGGCTAGATTCACAACCAAAATACAAAATGCTTAAAAAAAAAGCTCAAATTGAAAGTCTCATTATATGAAGTCTTGCTTTCCGTAATGACATCCTCATGGTTACAGTGGATTCTGTACATGGTGACACTCTCTAATTTTCTCTCTCTCTTCTTATGTTTACCTTCACCTTTCAAATGGTATCATTCTACCCTCTTTTCATATTTATCATTCAAGTACACTTATATAGGATGAAAATGAGCTGTGCTTTTGGTAGTCGCTATATTTGTGTGGCTATTATTCTAAGTCATAAACAGGTCAACAACTAAGTTGGTAATTTAAAATATTTCTGCCCTTTTATGCTTTTCATATATGCTATCTGAATGTGTATTTATAAGAACAACCACAAATATTAAATGCAAATTTCCATGAGGTTTTTTTTAGCAAAATACATGTAAAGAAGCTTTTATTTATTTCCTCATGAGAATAAAGACAACAGAATTAAAATATCATAATTTTTAGATTGCAGCAAAGAACCTGTTACTCATATCTTAATCCACAATGTTAAAATCACTTTCATTTTAAATTAAAACCCACATACACCCAAGTGTACATAACTTGTTTACATATTGATGATAGATTTCATAAATGAAATATAAACATGCCTGTGTTGAATTTGTCCCATTAATTAAGAATGTCTTTTAATATTTCAGGTCTCCATAATTTTAAAGAGATTTAACAATGTTGCAATGTTCCTGAATCTTTTATTACTTTGAGAGAAATTGTAAAACTAAAAATGTTGCTTAAAATCACAGAACACATCACCATAGAAAAAATGGCAAGTATCTCCAATATCTGCATTCAGCAAAAGTGATAAAACACTATGTTTTATATAAAAAAGAATCAATTAGGTAAAAGTTGAAATTACCTGATTTACAATGATCACAGAAATAATATGCAAGGCAGAAAAGTTTACAAAGTCACATGTACCCATGAGTCTAATTAGTCAGGACAGTGGTGCCAGATCCTAGAATACAGCAGGGTGAGCATTCAGGTTGGGACCATATTGATGTGTTTCAGTAATGATAATATTCACATTCTGGGCACAAGGTGGTTGTTGTGTTTGCATCACTGCATGGTTGATATGAAATTGGAGGTGATCATTAGAAATATCAGATTTCAGGGTCTAAACATCCAATGAATAGAATAGCCATGGAGTCTTAAGACAAGTCCAGACCAGTGGGTTTCCTACCACCATGGACTTTTACTTCTTTGAATCTTAGTAGGCATATAGAGTTAGCTAGCAGCTCCATCCCCAAATCTGTGCTTTGAAGAAACTGGTTTTTTTTCTCAAATCATCTGCTTTACTTTTTAAAGGAGTGGGAAAGGAGATCTTTTTAAAGGTATAGACACGAAATAATCGAGGTAATAAAAATATGTAGAACTGAAATACTGTACAGAAAGTTTCACAGGAAACTTTTTGTCAGTTGTTCCAACTAAATAAAACAACTATTCTGTAGAATTAATTCATCTCCATATTTACTGTGAATATTAAGGAGAAATTTTGCATGGTGACTTGTTCGTTGTTGAAATACAATGAAATAGAAGCAGGTATGTTTGTGAAATTTATTAAATGTCCCATTGGAAATCTCATGTTCCACTGTCAAATCTCAAAAAGCATAAGATAATCTTTGCTTTATATTTTCTAAGCATTTAGCTTGAAACAGATGCTGTTGCAATTACCTGATATACAGGGGACCATTTATTTCTTCATATTCCCAATATTCCCAAGGATTCGAATGACCAAGTAAGAAAGCAGGCATAGATGAATTGCCATACAGTCTTGTGATTCCATTAACTATAATTCATCTTGACTATGGCAATTTCAAAAGTAAAAGTCATAAAGGATAAATTTACTTAATAAGAATCAAAGCATAAAAATTTATCACATGGACTCATAAAATAACATGATTGAGTACAAACCATAGTTGTGAGTCAGCAGGGATTAAGAGAAAGTGAACAAATAACAGAATAATCAATTTAGCTTTTTAGGACTGTTGTGTGTCATATTTATTAAAAAATAATTCACATAAAACATATTTCTTTTTTTGATTTTTCGGGACAGGGTCATAAAACATATTTCTATGTGATCCTTTTCACACAAGTATTGACACACTATGAGAAATTTTTGGTAATGAAATGTTTGAACTCTTAAAGATGACAATAAAATAATTTTTCTCACCAAATTCCCATGAGAATAGATGCAGGAGTAGATGCCAAGAAGCTTATATCTCCAAGAAACTACTCTAGCTTCAGGAGCAAGAGTGTCAGTGACAACTGTCCTTCTTGGGTAAATTTCCTTTAACAGTTTGTAGGGGATATTTATTTCTTGCCATCTTCAAAACTCCCTCAGTGCTACCAATAATTCCCAATAGGATTAAGTCTATCTGCTGGGCATTGTTTATTACTCAGCTAATTATTCCTAACAAATCTCTTGTAACTGGTCATACACAGGTTTTCTTGCTCTCTAAAACCCAAATATTAAAGGTCATTTATGAAGAAATGTGTTTGCTCTACTGATATTCTCTAGATATTTTAGATGCAATTATCTTAGCATCTTTATTTATCTTCAATTAATATTCATATTATAATGTTTAGAAAAATTTTATTAGCACATAATATTAGTATGGATTTTACTAACCTTTATGACAGTTCTCATGTGTTCTCATATCATTTTCATTTTAGAACAGCATTTACTAATTTAGATTCAATCAATGGTGAAATTAATTCTTTAATGCCTTCTTGCACTGTAAATAAATTTTATGAATCATATAGTATTTCCAGTATGAATGCTTTTCTCACATATAAAATCAGCAAATTTAATGTGGTTTACTGCAATAAAATGTCAGAAAAATGTTTAAGGCAAGGAAAATATATAAAAACATATAGAGAAGAAATTGCTTCCGTCACACGGATTAGCATTTTAATGCATACATTTCACTCTTTCTACTCATTCATGTCTTTCCATTTGAGTATATAGTATAAGTATATACTGTTAAAAACAAAATCATTTAAATGTACATATACTTTCATAACAAAATAAATGACATGTTTTCAAGTCTCTTAACTTGAAAATACATGGGCTTATAGTTCCTCATTATAAAAGTTTTTGAAAACATTTTTGACTTAAGTCTCAGGAAATATTACAGAATAAAGGGCAGATATTTTCTAAGAAGAAGATCAGGAAGTTTGCTGTGAGATTATGCATCCTAGTAATATCAGAAGCAATATCCATATATTTCCGCCAAAATTGTCAGTCAAATGTATGCTGAGTAAGAACGACACAAATTAGCATGCTAAGCAAGACACAGAAAAACCTGAGACCACAGCCATATTTTTAAAAGTATAGGCAACTGAAGAGAGCTGAGAGCAGGAGATGTGTTCTTCCCCACGGAAAGACAAAACAATTGATTGCCTATTTTCAAATGGTCAGCCCTTAAAACATAAACAAAGACAGGTACAACCCAAACCAGCTGAATTGTCCCAACTTCCAGACCCTAAACCCCAAGCACATCCTGTGCCCTTTCTGTTGCCGGGGTTTTCCTGTCAAGAACTCCCTGTATCTAATAAAAATTCAGAAACTTAATATTAATTGCAAATGTATGGCTGAGAGCTCATGCTTGTTACTTACTAGTTCTTACAGCTCAAGCCATTTCTATTAATGTATGTTATGCTCGTGGCTTTTACTTCTATCCCATTTTGCATGTCCAGTTCATTCTGCATCTGGTTGGCCAGTTCTCTGATGCTGATTTTCCCATTCCAGCATTTTTAGTTTGGTTATCCTGCCTGGCTACGAGCCAATCAACTTTTATCAAATTTAAGAACAATACATATTTATAGTGTGCAAAGATTGTTCCACAGCATTTACCCCTTTTCTTCTAATTAAAAAAGAAAGGTTTTAATTTTAACATAGTAAAATTATATAAAAAGAAACAGTTATCAAATAAGAATAACAGTCTCAATAGCCAATCCATTTGTACTTGGCAAAATCAGAGTAAATATTTGATAATCTTTCCTGTCTTTGTGAGTTCAAACTTATATACCTAATTTGCTTTATTACATAACTAAGAAAAACTATAATTTTAACTATTTATTCTATAACTGTATTAAAGACCCCAGAAAGATGAATGAAAAGAAACATCAGATTGCCTAGATGGTCACCCAAAGTTCCTCTGCAAGGTTGTAGCATTCAACTCTGTCTTACAGGCCTAGCATATCTGACAGACTTTCCTGTTTAGCAGAGAATTCTCAAGGATTGTTTTATCTTATTTTGGCAAAGTTCATCACTCACCTTTCTTGCATACTACTGATCCAGGTTGGCAATATATTGACAGCAATTGAGGCAAGAGCATATTTTTGTCCCAATAGATAGTTTTTGCTGTTAAGAAAACAAACCCCATACAGAGCTTCTTCAATGCTCATCATCTTCCTTTGAAGTAAATTGATGCTACCAGGATAAGATGTCTCCCTGTCATGAAAAGTCTTAGGTTATTAAGGATATTAAATGCCATATTCTGTAACTATTTCAAGTGTTTGAAGAATATTTATCTATCTAAATATATCTGAGCATGGTTTTGAATATATACCTAACATGACTATAAGTTTGACTGTTATAGGTGACTATTATTATTTATTTTAGATTATACCTTACATTTTTTCTTTCAGTGGAAATACCAATATATTTCCTCAAATTTCTCATAGCTTTTTTAGCAGTTGAGAATCCTTCTTTCTTCTGTCTTGTATTTTTTTTTTCCTCATGGTTTATTTTTTTTTATATTTAAAAATTTCCATCTCCTTCCCTCCTCCTCCCCCCTCCCTCCCCTCCTTCTCCCCTTTCTCTCCCCTCCTTCTCCCCCTTCCCTCCCCTCCCCTCCACCCATACCTCCCCTCCCTCCCTCTCAAGGCCAAGGAGCCATCAGGGTTCCCCGCTCTATGCTAAGACCAAGGTCCTCCCAACTCCCCCCAGGTCCAGGAAGGTGATCGACCAAGCTGAGAAGGCTCCCACAGAGCCCGTCCATGAAGAACAATCAGAGCCCAGAGCCATTGTCCTTTGCTTCTCAGTCAGCCCCCGCTGTTGGCTACACTCAGAGAGACGGGTTTGGTCGCATGATCCATCAGTCCCATTCCAACTGGAGTTGGTGATCTCCCATTAGTTCTGTCCCACCGTCTCCATGAGTGAACGCACCCCTCTCGTTCCTGACTTTCTCCCTCATGTTCTCGCTCCTTCTGCTCCTCATCGGGACCTTGGGAGCTCAGTCCAGTGCTCCAATGTGGGGCTCAGTCACCTTCCCCATCTGTCGCCAGCTGGAGGTTCCCTCACGGTCCTGACTTTCTTTCTCATGTTCTCTCTCCTTCTGCTCCTCATCAGGACCTTGGGAGCTCAGTCCGGTGCTCCAAGGTGGGGCTCTGTCATTTTCTTCATCTATCGTCAGGTGGAGGTTCTATGGTGATATGCAAGAAATTCATCAGTATGGCTATAGGAACTGGCCTTAAACAAAAATATTTTTTTACATAACAATCCCAGTTACTACTCCCACCCATCCACTCACCTTCCTCATCACCACACTCCCCACCCCCTCCTAGGAGAGTGTAAAGTACATTGTTTTGGGGAAGGTCCAAGGTTCTCCCTACTATATCTAGGCTGAAAAAGGTATCCCTCCAAAGACAATGGGTTCCCAAAAAATCCAGTAAAAGCCATAGGGATAAATCCTGGTGCCACTGCCAGTGACCTGCAGTCTTCCCTAGCCACACAACTATCACCCACATCTCAGGGAGTCTAGTTCAGTCCTATGCTAATACCTTCCTTGTGCAGCTGTACTTGGTGAGATCCCATTAGCTCAGGTAAACTGATTCATTGGGTGTCCTCATTATGGTCTTTACCTCTTTGCTGATATTCTCACTCCTCCCACTCTTTATCTGAACTTTCAGAGCTCAGCCCAGTTCACCACTGCAGATGTCTGCCTCCTTTCCCATCAATTGTGTGAAGGTTTTATGGTGATGTTTAAGATACTCATCAGTCTGACTACAGAACAAGGCCAGTTTGGGCACCCTCTCTTCTATTGCTTAAGGTATTAGCTGGGGTCACCCTTGTAAATTCCAGGGAATTTCTCTAGAGACAGTTTTCTTGTTAATCCCATAATGGCTCACTCAATCAAGATATCTCTTTTCCTCCTCTTATCTCTGTCGTTTCTCCATATTGACTATCCCATTCCCTCAACTTCTCTTCCCCCTTTCCCTTCTACTCTGCTCTTCCTCTATGACCCTCCCTTCTGCCCACATACACGTACTCCCAATTTTGTCGTTATCTTATCTATTTTGACCTTCCAGGTATCTATTTATGTTTTTCTTAGGGTTCACCTTATTACTTAGCTTCTATAGGATCATGAACTATAGGCTCAATATCTTTTGTTTATAGCTAGTATCCACTTGTGAGTATATACCATATTCATCTTTTGGGGTCTGGATTACCTTACTCAGCGTAGTGCTTTCTAGTTCCATCAATTTGCATACAAATTTCAAGATGACATTGATTTTTACCACTGAGTAGTATGCTAATGTTTAAATGTACCACATTTTATTTATCAATCTTTCAGTTGAAAGACATCTAGGTTGTTTCCAGGTTCTGGCTATTACTAATAATTCTGCTATGAACATAGTTGAATAAATTTCTTTGTAGTATGGTCGACTACCTTTTGGGTATATGGCCAAGTCTGGTATTGCTGAATCCTGAGATATGTGCATTCTGAATTTTATGAGAAACTGCCATACTAATTGTACAAGATTGTACAATAAAAGTCGTTGTATGAGTTTGCATTCCTACCAGCAATGGATGAGTGCTCCCCTTACTCTACATCCTCTCCAGCATAAGCTATCATTGGTATTTTGATCTTAGCCATTCTGACTGGTGTAAGATGGAATCTCAGTTTTTTTTTTTAATTTCCATTTCTCAGATATCTAAGGATATTGAACATTTCCTTAGGTGTCTTTTGGCCAATTGAGATTCTTCTATAAAGAATTCTTTATTTAGTTCTGTACTCCATTTAATAATTGAGTTATTTAGAATTTTTATGTGTAGTAAGGGGCGAGCAAGACTGCTTTTCATCCTGCCCGGATCCCATACGACTAGCTTTACAAGCGAAATAACAAAACACAAATTGTAATCTTTTAAACACTGCCTGGCCCATTAGTTTCAGCCTCTTACTCACATCTTGACTAACCCATATCTAATAATCTTTGTAACACCATTACCGGGAAGATTCTATCATACGTCCATCTTGGGCCGGAGCTTCATCGCATCTGGCTCAGACAGCAGAGGCATGGCGATTTCCTGAGCCATCTACTTCACTTCCTTCTTCCTGTTCTGTCTACTCCACCCACCTAAGGTCTGGCCTATAAAATGGGCCAAAGCAGTTTCTTAATTAATGAATGAAATCAATACAAACAGAAAACTCTCCCACATCATTTATGTCTAATTCTTTTAGTTTTTTATATATTTTAGAGATTGGTTTTTGTCTGATATGGAGTTGGTTAAGATATATTCCTATCCAGAAGGCTGCCTTTTTGTCTTATTGATTGTGTTCTTTTCTTTACAAAAGCTTCTCAGTTTAAGAAGGTCCTATTTAATTATTGTTGCTCTCAGTGTCTGTGAACTGGGGTTATATTTAGGAAGTGGTCTCCTGTGCCCATGCATTAAAGGCTACTTCTTACTTTGTCTTTTATCAGGTTGAGTATGGTCAGATTTATATTAAGATCTTTAATCCATTTGGACTTGAATTTTGTGAATGGGCATAGATATGACTCTATGTGCATTATTCTATATCTTGACATCCATTTATGCCAGCACAATTTGTTGAAGATGCTTCCTTTGTTACCTTATATAACTTTAGCTTCTTTATAAAAAAAATCATGTGTTCATAGGTGTATAGATTAATATATGGGCCTTTTATTCAATTCCATTTGTCAACTTCTCTGTTTTTATGTCAATACCATGCTGTTTTCATTACTGTAGCTCTGTAATAGTGTTTGATGTCAGGGCTGGTGATGCCTCCAGAAATTTCTTTATTGTACTGAATTGTTTTGGTTATTCTGGTTTTTTTTTCATATGAAGTTGAGTATTGTTCTTTCAAGGTCTGTGAAGAATTATGTTGGGATTTTAATAGGAATTGTATTGAATCTATAGATTGCTTTTGGTAGGATTTTCATTTTTATTATGTTGACTCTACCTATCTAAGTGCATGGGATAGATATCTTTCCATTCTCTGGTGTCTTCTTCAATTTGTTTCTTCTAAGACTTAAAGTTATTGTAAAATGGGTCTTTCACTACTTTGGTTAGTGTTACCACAAGATATTTTATGTTACTTAGACTATTGTAAAAGGTGATGTTGCTCTGATTTCTTTTTCAGCTTCCTTATTTTTTGTATATAGGAGATCTCCTGATTTTTTTTTAGTTGATCTTGCATCCTGCCATATTACTGAAGGTATTTATCAACTGTAGAAGTTCCCTGGTAGAGTTTTGGGGACCATTTATGTATATTGTCATATCATCTGCAAATAAGAAAAGTTTGACATCTTCCTTTCCATATCGAATCACCTTCTTTTCCTTTTTTTGTCTTATTGCAATAGCCAGAACTTTGAGAACTATGTTGAATAGATATTGAGAAAGAGGACAGCCTTGTCTTGTTCCTGATTTTAGTGGAATCTCTTTGAGTTTCTCTCTATTTAATTTGATGTTGGCTGTTGGTTTGTGCTATATTGCTTCTATTACATTTAGATGTGTTCCTTGTGTCCCTGATCTCTCCAAAACCTTTATAATGAAGGAATGTTTGATTTTCTTGAATGCTTTTTCAGCATCTTATGATATTATCATATGTTTTTGCTTTAAGTTTATTTATATGATGGATTATATTGATAGATTTTCATATGCTGCTCCAGCCTTACATCTCTGGGATGAAGACGACTTGATCATAGTGAATGATTTTTTTATGTGTTCTTGGATTCGGTTTGCCAGTATTTTATGGTGTGATTTTGCATCTATGTTCATGAGTGAGATTGGTCTGTAATTCAATTTTTTGGTTCAGTCTTTGTGTGGTTTCGGTATTAGGGTATCTGTAGACTCATAAAAAGAGTTTGACCATGTTCCTTTTATTTCTATTATGTGAAACACTTTGAGGAGCATAGGTATTCACTCTTCTTGGAAGTTCTGATAAAATTCTCCACGAAAACCACCCAATCCTGGGCTTTGTTAGGTTGGGACGCTATGGATGACAGCTTCTATATTCTTGTAGTTTATAGGTTTGTTTAAATTGTTCACCTGTTCTTAATTTAACTTTGGTATATGGTATCTGTCTAGAAACTTGCCCATTTCATTATATTTTCCAGTTTTCTGGAGTACAGGTTTTTGTAGTATGACCTAATGATTTTCTGGATTTCCTCAGTGTCTGTTGCTATGTCCCCTTTTTCATTTCTGATTTTGTTAATTTGTATGTTTTCTCTCTGCCTTTTGAGTAGTTTGGATAAGGATTTGCCTATATTGTTTATTTTATTAAAGAACCATCTCTTTTTCTCATAGATTCTTTGTATTTTTTTTGTTTCTGTTTCATTGATTTCAGCCCTCAGTTTGATATTTCTGTCTTCTTCTCCTTCTGGGTGCATTAGCTTTTTTTTTGTTCTAGAGCTTTCAGGTGTGCTGTTAGGTCACTAGTGTGAGTTTTATCCACTTTATGTAAGAACTTAGTGTTATGAACTTCCTTCTTAGCACTGCTTACATAGTGTCCCATAGGTTTGGGTATGTTGTGCCTTCATTTTCATTGAATGCTAGAAAGTATTTAATTTCTTTTTTTTTATTTCTTCTTTGACCCAGGGGTGGTTCAATAGTTTACTGTTCATTTTTCATAAGCTGGTAGGCATTCTGAGAGTAGTGTTCTCATTAAATTCTAACTTTAACTCATGGTGATCCAATAGGATACAGAGGGTTAGTCGAATTTTTTGTATCTCTAGAGGTTTGCTTTGTTACTATGTGGTCAGTTTTAGAGAAGGTCCTATAAGGTGCTGAGAATAAGGTATTTTTGTGTTTTGGTGGAATGTGCTATTGATGTATGTCATGTTCATTTGAGTCATGACCTCTGTTTTCTTAATTCTGTTGTCTCTGTCTAGTTGACCTGTCCATTGGTAACAGTGCAGTGTAGAAGTCTTCTACTATTACTGTGTAGGGTATGATGTGTTATTTAAGCTTCAGTAATGTTTCTTTTACATATGTGTGTGTATTTGTATTAGGGACATAGATGTTCAAGATTGAGACTGCATCTTGATGGATTGCTCTTGTTTTGAGTATAAAGTGTACTTACCCATCTCTTTTGATTGATTTTATTTAGAAATATATTTTGCTAGATATTAAGAAAGCTACACCCACTTTTTTCTTAGGTCCATTTGATGGGAAAATCTTTTCTCAACCATTTACTCAGAGGTAATGTCTGTCTGTGAGGTTGAGGTGTGTTTCTTGTATATAGAAAAAGGCTGGATCCTGTTTTCATATCCATTCACTTAGCCTTGGTGTGGAGGTCCTTTTGTCTGTGTGTTGCTTTTATTGGTTAATTAATAAAGAAACTGATTTGGACCTATAGCAGTGTTTTAAGCAGAACTTAGGTAAGCAAGGAAGATGGAACTGAATGCTGGGAGGAGGAAGGCAAAGTCAGAGAGATGCAATGAAGCCACCAACAGAGTCAGACATGCTGAAAATATGCCAGTAAGTCGCAACCTCATGGTCATATACAGATTACTAGAAATGGGTTAAATTAAGATGGAAGAGTTATCCAATAAGAAACTAGAGCTAATGGGCCAAGTAGTAATTTAAATGATATGTATTCTGTGGGATTATTTCAGGTCTAAGCTAGCCATGCAGCTGGGAAGAACAAGCGGCCTCCCTCCAACAAAGCCTGAATTTTTTAATAGGTATATTAAGAGATATTATTAACCAGTGATTGTTAATTTCTGGTGTGGGACAATTGTCTATATTCTGTCAATTATGTTTTAAATAAACTCTCATTGGCCAGTAGCTAGGCAAGAAGTATAGGTGAGACAAACAGACAGGAAGTAGAGGTGGGTCAATGAGAACAGGAGAATTCTGGGAAGGATGAAGCCCATTCCTCTTCAGTACTGTCTCAACCACAGAAAAAGGAAGATGTGATTGCCCTGCTTAAAAAGGTACAAAGACCAAGCCATGTGGCTAATATAGATAAGAATAATGGGTTAATATAAATTATAAGAGTTAATAAAAAGCCTGGGATAATGGGCCAATCAGTTTATCATTAATATAGACCTCTGTGTGATTTCTTTGAGGCTAAATAACTGTGGGACCTGGTGGGAAGATAGAAACCAGGTAGGACAGAAACCTCTCCGACAATAAATTTCTGTTATTTTTTCTGTGGTGCTTGTTGTGTGATTCCCTTCTTTCAGTTTTGCTGGTGGGAGCCTATCTGTTGCCTGTGTTTTTGTGGGTGCAGTTAGCTTCCTTGGGCAGGAGTTTTCATTCTAGTACTCTCTGTAGGGCTGGGTTTGTGGATAGGAATTGTTTAAATTTAGTTTTATCATGGAATATCTTGTTTTCTCAATCTATGGTTATTTAAAGCTTTGATGAGTGTAGTAGTCTGGGCTGGCATCCATGGTCTCTTAGTGTCTGCAGCACATCTTCCTAGAACCTTCTGGTTTCATGGTTTCCATTGAGAAGTCGTGTGTAATTCTGATAGGTCTGCTATCATATATTACTTGACCTTTTTCCTTTGCAGCTCTTAATATTCTTTCTTTATTCTGTATGTTTTGCATTATGATTATTATAAGGCAATGATAGAGGTTTTTGTTTTGTTTTTTTGTTTTTTTATTCAATATTTGATGTTCTGTAAGCTCTTGTACTTTCATAGGGATATCCTTCTTTAGGTTGGGAAGTTTTCTTCTATGATTTTATTGAATATATTTTCTGTGCCTTTGAGCTGGGGTTCTTCTCCTTCTTCTATCCCTGTTACTCTTAGGTTTGGTCTTTTCCATGGTGTCCCAGATTTCCCAGATGCTTTGTGTTAAGAATTTCTTGGGTATAATGTTTTCTTTGAATCTGTTTCCTCTATAGTATCTTTAACACCTGAGATTATCTCTCCTATCTCTTCTATTCTGTTAGTTATACTTACATCTGTAGTTCTTGTTCATTTACCTTGATTTTCCATATTCAAAACTCCCTTAGTTTGTGTTTTCTTTATTGCATCTCTTTCAGTCTTCAAGACTTTGAACTGTTTGCTTCACCTGTTTATTGATTGCTTTTTCTTGGTTTTTCTTGGCTTTCTTTGAGAGATTTATTAATTTCTCAGATTTGTGTTTATGTTTTCTTCCATTTCTTTAAGGAAGTGTTTTATTTCTTCTTTAAATGTCTCCATCATCTTTCTAAAGTGTAAAATTGTTTTCCTCTGCTTCTTCTAGGTTAGGATGATCAAGTCTTCCTGTTGTATGACCACTGGGTTTTGGGTCTACCATGTTGCTTTTTAGGTTGTTGGATGAGTTCTTGCATTGGTGCCTACCCATCTCTTCATTCAACTGATGCCATCAGTGCCTTTGTGTATTGGTCCAATCCTTGCAGTGGCTGCCTGGGTATTTGGAAATTGTTCTTGGTCTACTCCATACTGTCAATGTCTGTGTCTCAGGGAGCCAATGAGGTCTCGCTTAACCTGCTCTCTTTGTCTTCTTTCCTGGTTCACTCTCTTGGTTAACTCTGTGCAGTAATAGCTTATACTTTAAAGTTTCTCTCTTGGTCCTCTCAGCAATAAACTCTTCTGTTGCTGACTAGATAAGCAGAGACAGGTGGGGAAGGTACCCAGTGTTTTGCCCCACTATAGAGGGCCTTGAGAGTGGGGTGTCCTGTCACATAGCTGGTAATGTTTTTCTGATTTCTTTCTCAGTTTCTTTGTCAACTGTATATAGATTTTTTTTACTTGATCTTTTTGCCACATTACTGAAGATATTTATCAGCTGTAGGAGTTACCTGATAGAGTTTACAGGACCACTTATGTATACTATCATATTATCTGCAAATAGCAAAAGTTTGACTTCTTCTTTTCGAGGATCTTCTGCCCCACCCCTTACATATACAGGACGGCAAACTGTCCCAGACGACTTATACCTGGTACACAGATGGCAGCTCATTTTTATGTGAAGGGACCTGTAAAGCAGGTTATGTCATAGTATCATATATTGGGATAGTGGAGGCACAGGCACTCCCTGCCCATACCACTAACGAGCAAGCTGAGTTAATAGCTCTTACCCATGCCTTCCAGTTAGCAAAGGGACAATCTTTAAATATTTATACATACTCTGAATATGTCTTTCATATCCTCCTGTCCCATACAGCTATCTGAAAGGAGTGTGGGCTTATGACAAAAGGAGAATCCATAACTATCTCGGGTTACATTATGGACTCGTTACAAGCCTCTCATTTCCCCAAGGCTATGGGAATTATTCACTGCCAGTCTCATCAGACTGACAGCTCCATTATTTCCAAGGGAAATAATTGGGCTGACCAAGCAGCTAGAACAGCAGCATTTCAGAGCCCAAACCTACCTCAGTCACCTTAGGGGGTTCATAAAATATAGCCCACCTTTTTGCAGACACCCACTGACACCCAGGAAATTCTGTCCTACCTACATCAGCTCTTTCATCCTAATAGCAAAGCTCTATTTCATTTTGTTAAGGCTCACCTCCAACCCACCCCTGGGGATTTAGAATTCTTAAAAGCTATAACTGCCTCTTATAAAATCTGTCAAAAGTCAGATCTTAAGACCAAATATTGTAATATCCCTTTTCCCACCCACCAGACCAGGGGCTCCCTTCCAGGAACTGACTAGCAGCTGAATTTTACTCATAAATACATTGTAAGAAGAGTTAAATATCTCCTGGATTTGGTGAACACATGTCTGGGTGGATTGAAGCCTTCCCCACCACTAATAAGAGGGCTCAAACAGTTTCTCATGTTCTTTTTTAAAAAATCATTCCATGGTGTGGAATACCAACCTCTCTTCAGTTGGATAATGGCCCAGAGTTTACTTCCCAGATTTCCCAAAATTTGTCTAGGTCTCTTAACATTCCTTGGTATTTTCATATCCCATACTTCCCTCAGTCTTCAGGAAAGTAGAATGAACTAACCATTTCTTTTTTAAAAATGTTCTTGTTAAAATGTCACAGGAGCTTCAACTCAACTGGGGAAAACTTTTGCCTCTGGCCCTTCTAAGGCTTAGGGCTCTCCCCAAAAGCCCCCCTTTCATTTGGCTCTTAGAACTTATGTAGGGGTGGCCAGTTTTTACTCCCAGCCTCTCACCTAAAACCTCTCCCCTTCCTGATCATTTGCTTACTCTGCTGTTATCCCATCTTTGCTCCCTATTCTGGGATTTTACTGACTACTCATTACCTCAACCATGTGGTAATTCATGCTCACCACTGATTAAAATAGGGGATCAGGTTCTATTCTTTTCCCCAGACCAATGCCCCTCATCCCTTTCCCCTAAATGGCAGGGCCCTTTTAAAGTAATTCTTGTAACTCCCACAGCTGCCAAGCTTATTGAATTCACCTGTCCCATCTTAAACCTTTTACTCTTCCAGCTCAAGATACCACCTCATGTATGGTAACTCAAACAGGGCCCTGCTCCCTTAAGTTCCAGAGGGCATCAAGATCAGCCACTCTTTCTCTAGTTCCAGAAAAATAAAAGTCTCATCCTTACTCAACTCTTCTATGCCAAAAACTCCATATACTCCCTCTTTCTCCTCCATGCTTTACCAACTTCTCCATATCTCCAATGTCATGCTTAAATTCCAGTTAACCACTCATCTGTTATTACAGGGACTATTGTTTAACATAGACCCAGAGGTACAAGGACTGTCAAAAACCAGGTGGTAAGAAACAATAACAAATTTTTCAGCCATAATTCCAAAAAACTCACAAAACAAACTTTAACATAACAGATTTATCACTGGCTGCAGCAATATTTTCTGGGTGTTAAGGTAATACCATGATGCTAAATGAAAACAAGTGCCTTAAGATTTACTTCAGGTAAAACATTAAACAATCTAATAATTATCCTTTTCAATAATTTCCCCCTTCTTTCTACCAACTATCTTCCATTCCAATAATATATCATCATAATCCTAAGCTTTTCATATGTCTAAAATTTATTTCTTTTCAAACATTTTTTTCATAAGCTCCAGGGAGTCAATGTACCCCCTCAATAAACTCCTAAGCGGGTTTGTTGCATGTTCTATGCTTCCTTCTCACTTGCACCGGGTAATTTCAGGTACCACATACCAAAATTAAATCAAGACCAGAAAAACAATTTAAATAGACCTATAAGTACTAAGAAAATAGAAACATTCATTCAAAGTCTCCCAAATTAAAATAAAAAAATAAAGGCTAGGGCCAGATTGTTTCAGAACAGAATTCTACCACAAGTTCAAAGAACAGCTCGTTCTAATACAGCTCAAATTGTTCCACACAGAGAGAAACAAAAGAAACACTTTCAAAACCTTTTTATGAGGCTACAGATGCCCTGATACAAAACCACACAAAAATGCAAAAAAAAGAGAATTACAGACCAAATTCCCTTGTAAAAAATGATGCAAAAATACTCAATAAAATATTGACAAACCAAATCAAAAAAAACATCAAAATAATCATACACAATCAACTATGACAAGAACTTTTAGTCTTTGAGGAAAGAAACTGGAGAAGCTATCAGAAAATGAGAAGATCTCTCATGCTCATGGATCAGTAGGGCCAACATAGTAAAAATTATAATCTTGACAAAAGCAATCTGCAGATTCAATGCAATTCCCACCACAATTCTACACAGAACTGAAAAGAAGAATGCTCAACTACACATGGAATACCAAAAGACCCAAAATACTTAAACCATCCTGAATAATAAAGTAACATATAGAGGAATCATCAACTATTACTTAAAGCTCTAATATAGTAATAAAAACAGCATGGTATTTGGTATAAATAGACACATTGATCAATGGAATCAAATCAAATACCCTGAAATTAATCCACACACCTGTGAATACCTGATTTTTGACAACTGAGCAAAAATTATATAATGGAAAAAAGAAAGCAACTTCAACAAATGGTACTAACATAACTGGCATTGACATGTAGAAGAATGCAAATAAATCCATATCTATTGTCATGTGTTGTATACAAGTCAAGTCCAAGTGAACGAAAGGCCTCAACATAAATCCCATTACACTGAATCTGATAGAAGAGAAAGTGGGAAGTAGCATGAACATATTGGTACAAACTACTTCTTCAATATAACACCAGTAGTACAGACACTAGGAGCTACAACTAATAAATGGGACCTCCTGAAACTGATAAGTTTATTTAAGGCAAAAGGCACAGTAAATAAGACAACACAGCAGCATACAAGACAGAAAAATAACTTTTTCAACCTCACTTCCGACAGAGGGCTGAACTTCAAAATATATAAAGAACTCAAGAAGCTAGACATCAAAATATCAAATATTCCAATAAAAAAAACAGGCTACAGAACTTAACAAAGAATTTTCAACAGAAGAATCTCAATTGGCCAAAATATTTAAAGAATTTCTCAGCATCCTTAGCCATCAGAGAAATGAAAATCAAGATACAGTTAAGATACTGTCTTACACCTGTTAGAATAACTAAGATCAAAAACACAAATGTCAGTTTATGTAGCAGGAAAATAGATGGAACTAGAAAAAATCATCCTGAGTGAGTAACCCAGACCCAGAAAGACAAACATGGTATGTATTCACTCATACATGGATATTAGATGTAAAGCAAAGGATAATCAGGCTGCAATCCATAAACCAAGAGAGAAACTAGATAACAAAGAGGAACCTAAGAAGGACAAGCATCAATCATCCTAGGAACAGAAATAAGATAAAATAACCTGGGTCAACTGGTATGTGATAAATATGGAAAGGAATAGGGGATGAAAACATGAGAGAATGGGATGGTCAAGTAGAGGGAGAGATGGAAAGGGAGAGCAATGAGAGAGATGTCTTGATAGAGAGAGCAATTGTACAGTTAGGGTGAAACCTGACACTAGGAAAATTGCCAGGAATCCACAAAGATGACTCCAGCAAAGACTCCTAGCAATATTGGAGAGTGAACTGATCTTCCCATTTAATGAGATTGATGACTAGCCTAATTATCATCATAGAGCTTTCAACCAGTGACTGATGGAAGCAGCTACAGAAATCCACAACTAGTCACTGGGCAGAGCACCTGAAGTCCAGTTGAAGAGAGAGGAGAGATACAGTATGATAGGTGGCAGACAATGACAGGGAACCCTGCAGAAACAGTTGACCTGAACTAGTGAGAGTTTAAAGACTCTAGAATGATGGCTGGGGATCCTGCAGAGGATTGAACTAGGTCTTCTGAATGTGGGTAACAGTAGTGTGGTTTGGTTTGATGGTAGGGTCCCTGGTAATGGGATAAGGATTTATCCATGGTGCATGAACTGGCTTTATAGAGACCATTGCCTATGGTAAGATACCTTGCTCAAACGTGATGCAGGATAAAGTGGTTGGGCCTCACTTAACTTGATGCATCAGACTTTGTTGACTATTCACTGGAGGCCTTAGCCTCTCTGAGGAGAAGATGGGTATGGGGTAGGAGGAGGTAGGTAAAGTGGGAGGAGAGAAGGGAGGGGGAACTGTGGTTGTTATATAAAATAAAAAATTGAAATAAGCCATACTGAATTTCATAGAAGACAAACTTGGAAGTACATTTGAATGTATTGGTTCAGGAGAACACTTCCTAAATATAACTCCAGTAGCATAGACACTGAGATCAACAATTAATAAATGGAACTCCTGAAACTGAGAAGCTTCTGTAAAGCAAAGTATATGGTCAATAAGACAAAACAGTAGCCTACAGAATGGGAAAAGATCTTCACCAACCCCACATCAGAAAGAGGGCTGATCTACAAAATATATAAAGAATGCAAAAAACTTAACATTAAAAGAACAAATAATAATCCAATAGAAAAATTGGGGTATGGATATAAATACAAAACTCTCAACAGAAGAATCACAGAAGACTGAAAGACACTTAAGGAAATGCTCAGCATCCTTACCATCAGAGAAATGCAAACCAAAACAACTCTAAGATTACATTTTCCACATATCAAAGTGTCTAAGATAAAGAAAAAACACTGATGATAGCTTATGCTGGATGTGGGGTATGGGGAAGACTCCTCCACTGCTGGTGGGAGTGCAAACTTATACAGCTGCTTTGCAAATCAGTATGGTGATTACTTGGAAAATTAGGAAGCAATCTACATCAAGTCCCAACAATACCACTTTTGTACATATACCCAAAGGATGTTCAATAACACCCCCAAGGACATGTATTCAACTATGTTCATAGCAGCATTATTCATAATATCATAAAGCTAGAACTTGGAAACAACCTAGAATGGATATAGAAAGTATGTTGCATTTATACAATGGAGAACAGCTCCATGGTAGTAGTAGTAGTAGTAATAATAATTAATAATAATAATAATAATAACAATGACATCTTAAAATTTGCAGGCAAATAGATATGTCTAGAAAATATATATATATATTGGGTGAGGTAACCCAGAACCAGAAAGACAAATATTGCTGCAAGCCACAACATTATAGAGTAATTGTTCAGCCATTTTTCATGAGCAACTTATGAGAACCAAGGGATCTGGTAAACACTAAACCAAAAGGCAAGACTTTTTGATGTTATGGCTTTGTGAATAAAATGCCTGTCCTTTGCTGTATATTTTTTACTGTAGCTAACTCCTTTTCTATTACATATTTGGGGATTAATTCCTTCAGTTCAGAGCTGTTTGGTGAAAACTGCTTCCCCCTGGCCAGGCCTTGTTCCTTTCTCCTAGGTAAGTGCAGAGGTCTGTCTTCCTGCAGTTATCTTTATAAGCAGGCATTTGGTCAGTATTTGGGCAAGGGCATCCATCCCATTTAAGATATTCACAGATCTCCAAGGAGATAGAATTACTACCTGCCCAAGTCACTGCTCTGGTTTTACACTAAGACCAGAACGACTGATAATAGCTCAACCTGCAACTGATAATTTAGAGGCCTGTGTCCCTTCTTCACTTATAGGAGACCTAGGCCCATAGATACTGCAGGATCTGGTTTATGTGCTATCTGATCAAGAGTCATCAATTTCTCCCTGACTGTTTAAGTAAGTTGCTTGGTTACCTGATTCTATGCTTGCTGGGAAAACAAGCAGAGTACTGATTTAAACAATCCATAACCTATTCATAATTCTACTGAAAATAAAGCTTTTACCCTTTTTATCTACCACTTAAAATGCAGCATATCACACTAACTTTCCTCTCTAGAATTTTCTGATGATTTGATTCCTTTCTTAACTATTTTTTTTTCATTAAGGAGTACACCAGACCTGTACTAGCCACTCCCATGGATCTGTGTGTGTGAAAACACTTATCTGATTTTTTATGGGGCAAAAGAATTCTGGCCCCTAAACCTGCTAAGGCTGAAAAAATTCTGTTTTTAAGGGTATATATGACTAGGAACATTTGTAATGAGGAGGACAAGGAAGAACACTGTAGAACTAAGAACAGGGGGGAACAAGAAGGAACAATGAGAAGTGATGGATTGAAGAGAGAAGAATAAATAATTATTATTGAACTTGTTGTGGGTAGACTTTTTTACCCTCAGATCTTTATTGCCCCTTTAGTTGTTCATGGCTCCCTAATTGAATCCTGTAAAGGAGTCTTAAAGATGAAACACTTTAAGGCTCCCATTAAAATATAATATGTCTGCATTCCTAAGTAGCTTTTATACATAAAACATTTCAAAACCAGCCTATAGTTCACAACCCCAGAGAACCTAGACAACAAAAAGGACCTTAAGAGAGACATACTGGAACTACATAGGAAGCCAAAAAAAGATGATTATCTCTTGAGTAAATTGAGATTGTGAGGGTCATTGGAAAGAGTAGAAGGGGAGAGGAGATGAAGGGAGGGGAGTAGACAAAATTTATAGCTTAATAAAAACAAGAAAAAAAGTTGAAATAATAATAAAAATAAAAATTAAAAAATTAAAAATTGGGTACAGATCTAAACAGAGAATAAACAAAAGAACTTCAGATGGCCTAGAAACACTTAAAGAATTGCTCACCATCCTTAGATATCAGGGAAATGCAAATAAAAATGAATCTGAGATACCATCTTAC
This sequence comes from Arvicola amphibius, assembly GCF_903992535.2. NCBI lineage: Eukaryota > Metazoa > Chordata > Mammalia > Rodentia > Cricetidae > Arvicola > Arvicola amphibius. The sequence goes on along the minus strand of NC_052056.1, from coordinate 36,177,107 downwards.
ACATGTCAGAATGGGTAAGATCAAAAACCCCAATGATTGCCTATGTTGGAGAAGATATGGAGTAAGGAGAACACTCCTCAACTGTTGGCACAAATTTAAACTTCTACAACCACTTTGGAAATCAGTATGGTGGTTTCTCAGAAAACTGGGAATCAATCTACCTCAAGACCCAACTATACCAATCTTGGGCATATATCCAAAGAATAGTTAATCATACCTCAAGGACACTTGCTCAGTTCTGTTCATAGCAGCATTATTCACAATATCCAGAAACTGGAAACAACCTAGATGTCCCTCAACTGTGGAATAAACAAAAAAAAATATGGTAAGTTTTTTGAGGTTTCTGTCCTGCCTGGTCCCACAGCCATTCAGTTCCAAAGAAACACACAGAGGTCTACATTAATTATAAACTGTTTGACCTATTAGCTCAGGCTTCTTATTAACTAACTCTTACATCTTACATTAACCCATAATTTTTGTCAGTGGCTTGGTACCTTTTATCAGTGAGGCATTCTCAAACTGATTCCTCTGTGTCTGAGTGACAAATGCAGACTGAGCCTTTCATTTTCCCAGAATTATCCTGTTCTCGTCACCCCACCTACATTTTCTGCTTGACTACTAACCAATCAACATTTTATTAAACCAATAAAAGTGATAAGTCTTTACAGTGTACAAGACAATTGTTGCACAGAACTTCCCACTTTATTTTTAAAAACAAAAACTCTGAATTTAATCTCTTTGGTTTAGCTTTTTTCCTGACCATTATCCATAACAACTTGTAATCAGTACTCTAAACAAAGACAAACATTCATAATCCATTTTTGAGAATGTGGGCACAGTTTACTAGGCTACTTCCTGCTGATTGGGGTGCTGATAAACTTATAGGGACCTAAAGAAAATTTAGAGTTATGGTCAAGTCCTGAATGGAATATTCTGTAAGACTTGATCTTCACAGCCAGTAATCTTTTTTTTCCTTTTTTTTTTCTTTTTTTTCATGGTTTATTTTTTTATATTTAAAAATTTCCATCTCCTCCCCTCCTCCTCCCCCTTCCTTCCCCTTCCCTCCACCCATACCCCCCCCTCCCTTCCTCTCCAGGCCAAGGAGCCATCAGGATTCCCTACTCTATGTTAAGACCAAGGTCCTTCCAACTCCCCCCCAGGTCCAGGAAGGTGATCGACCAAGCTGAGAAGGCTCCCACAGAGCCCGTCCATGCAGAAGAATCAGAGCCCAGCACCATTGTCCTTTGCTTCTCAGTCAGCCCCCACTGTCGGCCACATTCAGTAATCTTGAAGCTGTTCTAGATGTAGAACACAGAGGAAACTCCAACAGAGCTCCTTTGAAATGTTGGATCATCTGCGTCTTCTGTTCCTATTGGAGATTTCTTCAGGAGGGTCTTCCTTAATCAAACCTGATTTTTTAATCGAAAATGAATCCACAGCTCTTCATTTCCCGTGGAAACAAAAGTAAAAACCTCTTCTGCAAAGTAACATATCTTTTAACTTAAATTTTGAAGTCAAGGCAATTTCAAAATATATTGCTTGGATTAATCCAGCAACATTTATAATCAAATGTCTTTTGGCAGCTGTTGTTTTTTCCTCAGCCATCAAACAATTCAAAGACAACAAAATAACATACAGTACCCAGATTCTCTGTGTATTTCCCATCTTTTGTGGCTTTATTTTAAAGTCTACTTATTTATTTATTCATTCATTCATTCATTCATTCATTCATTTATTTATTGAGACAGGATTTCTCTGTGTATTTTTGCTTGTCCTGAAATTCTCTTTGCAGACCAGGTTCTGGAATTCACAGAGAACCGCCTACCTCTGCCTCTCAAGTGCTGGAATTAAAGGTGGGTGCCACCATAGTGTTACATTTACACAATGGAATATTACTCACAATAAAAAAAATGACATCATGTAATTTGCAGGAAAATGGATGAAACTAGAAAAAGTCACCTTGTGTAAGGTAACCCAGACCCAGAAAGAAAAACATGGTATGTACTCACTCATAAGTGAATATAGATGTAATGCAAAGGATGACCAGGCTACAATCCACATCCAACGAGAAGTTAGGTAACAAGACAGGCCCTAAGAAATTAACATGTATTCTTGAGAAGGAGAAACAGAAGATATTTCCTGGGTAACAAGAAGGACTCTAAGAGATTCACATGCATCCTTTTGAAAGGAAAATAAAAGAGATTTCCTGGGTAAACCAGGAGTGGGAGGATGGTTGTGAAGAGGAAGGGATGGGGGATGGAAAAGAGATATTCATTGGCCATGTTGTGGGAAGGACAGAGGGGAGAGTACTGAAAGAAGTATGCTCATAGAAGGAGGCATTTTGGATTAAGTTAACCCAGTGCCAGGGAATCTCCCAGGAATCCACATTGATGACACCAGCTAAAACTCCTAGCATTAGTGGATAGGGATCTTGAACTGGACTTCTCCTGTAATCAGATTGGTGTCTACCTACCATAACTGTCATCAGAGGCCCTTCATGCTGTAATTGATGGAAGCAAATGTAGAAATCCACAGTTAAGCACTGGACTGAGCTTCAGAATTGAAGTTGAAAGGAGGAACAAGGGCTTTTTGAGCAAAGGGGTTCAAGAACAGAATCGGGAAACCCACAAAGACAACTGCACTAAGGTAGAGAAACTTCATGGAGTCTGGATCGACAACTAGGGTCACATCATGGGATCAACCTAGGCCCTCTGCATATGAATGACAGTTGTGTAGCTTGGTCTTTTTTTCGGGGGGGGGGGGGGGATTAGCAATGGGATTAAGACCTGTCCCTGGCACATGAGCTAACTTTTAGAAATCTATTCCCCATACTGAGATGCATTGCCCAGTCTGTGCAGCCTGCAGAACTTGATATTACCTCAACTTCATATGTCATGCTTTATTGATTCCCATGTGAGACCTGCCATTTCTGAACAAAGGAGGAGTGGATGGGGTAAAGGGGTAAGGGTAGAAAGAGGAAGAGAGTAGGGAGGGTAAACTGTGGTTGGTATGTAAAATAAAAGGAAAAATATTTAAAATAAATTTTTGAATGCAGCATCTTTATTGCTTACAAGTAAATTTAGATTGATATTATGTTACATTATTTAGAAAATATGAATGGGTCAAACTTTTCATTTGACTTATAATTAATTAACCTATATCCTTAGGGTTTTTTTTCTCATTTTTTTATTAAAGATTTCCATCTCCTCCCCCTTCCCTCTCCTCCCTTCCACCGATACCCCCACTCCACACCTCTCCAAGACAAAGAGCCATCAGGGTTCCCTTCACTATGTTAAGTCCAAGGTCCTCCCAGCTCCCCCTAAGTCCAGGAAGGTGAGCAACCAAACTGACAAGGCTCACAGTAAGCCCGTCCATGCTGTAGAGTTCATGTTCATTGCCGTTGTCCTTAGTTTTTGAAAGAAATAGAGCATATGTAAGGATATCTACAATACTGTTACTAGTTTTGATCTGCTAATTAGCGAACAATGCCCAGAAGATTGCATTTATCCTACAGGGAGTTTTAGCCAGCATTTAGGGAATTTCAATGTTCATCTCAAAAACAGGATTGAACGTAGAAAGAAATAAATATGATTCCCTCACAACTGTTTTTGTTAAGGAAAATTGATGCAGAAAGAACAATTCTTAATACCCTTCTTCCCTCACTTAAACTATTCTACATGAGGATTTTTTCTTACATCCATGGGTGAGAGATAATTTTTTATTTTCATTTCTAAAAAGTTAAATTAAGTCCATATCAAATATGAAGACTTTCCCAGTATATTTAACTATATATATAAATATATCATTTAAGGGGATTTATCTAACAAATAGAACACAAAGCAGTTCCAGCTGAAAGAGCTAAATCCATATGGACTCACAGGTACTTGTTTGTGGACAAAAGATTTGATCTTATCATGAGGTTTTATGAAATCCTTGTAGGTAAACTTTACACTGTGCTTCTTATTAATAACACTAAGGAGTTTAGCTTCATAAACTACTGAGGGGTATTGCATCATAGAAACCTAGTATGCATGGTGAAACCATAAACCAAACTTCATAAACTTTTTAAATGAATTACAATAAGTCAAAGGTGGAGTTGAGACTCATATGTTCTGAAAATTAAGATTCTGTTTCCTTATTTAAGATAGCCAGAAAGTGATGGCACATGCCTTTAATCCCAGCACTTGTGAGACAAATACATGTAGACCTCTCTGAGTCTAAGGCCAGCCTGGTCTACAGAGTGAAGATACATGACAGGATCCCAAGCTAGATAGAAACTCTGTCATAAAAAAAGAAAAAGATAATGTAAAAAAATTCTGTCAAAATTTCAGTTAACATTGTAATAAATTTTATTTTTAAATAATCTAGAAATAAAGTTAAATCACTTAAAGGATTGTAACAATTAGGCAGTATCTGTCTGCTTCCTCCCCTGGATCTTGATTCACATAGCACTCCTGGAAGCAGGAAGAAAGACGATTCCCCCACACTGCAACATCAGTTACATTAGTAAATTTTTAGCAGATAACAATTATAACCTTACAATTTTTAAGGATCAGATGTTTTAATTTATTTCAAACATACCAGCTTCCATTAATGTCTTTACAACCTTATAAACTAGAAACAGAATTTCTTTTATCTATTCCCAGTAAAAATGGAAAAGATAACACTTCCCAGAATACTGCCTTTTATTTAAGGGGAACAAAGTCCCTAGATAACTTTCTATGTAATAATCACGTTCCTCATATTTTTACTTTTTTAAGTTATTCATAGTCGTCATGCTTTTTATTTATCTCTATATTCCAACAGTTTTCCATTTTCTTTTGGTTTGTAGTGATGATTCTTGGAAAAAATTACTTTCAGGAGACCACCCATATGAGCTTGGGGTCTATAGTTAAATTCATAATAAAATGGTAAGGTGAAAAATTAAAAAAAATATGTATTGGAACACACCTATGTGTCTGGTCTTTTAGCATCCTATGGCTGTCTATTGTTTAGAGATTCATGCCTGCTGTTGACAGTTGACCTGTTCCTATTTTAGTTTACCAATGCAGTATTGTATATACACAAACACATTATGTGCAGGATTCTGCATATTTTATCATTACAGAAATGCCATGTGATGGTGGTGTCTTAATTTCCCTCCTCCTTGGTTTAGACTGGATCAATCTTCACCCCATGGCTTATTGCACTCATGGATACATGTTGACCTTCATTTTTTTTGTCTGCTATTAACATAGTCACTATCAATCAATTTGTTTCTGAAATTTGTCATATGATTTTCTTTTTTTTTTCTTTTTTTCTTGGCTACATTGTAATGAACTGTGAAGGTAGACACGCTATCTCTCAAAGGTAGATATCAAAGGATTAGGCATTCACAATGATCATCTGTGCAGGGTCACATAGTGCACTGCCTGTGCACATCTTCCTGCAGTAGTCTGAGCATGGGTTCTCCATTGTGTGTGCAGCATGGCCCGCATACTTAGTGACTTTTATAGTCTCTGTATTCAAATGTATGGTGAGAAGCAACTTATGGAAGGAAGGATTTCCCTCTTAAAAATAACTTTAATTTACTGTTTTGTGCCTTTGAGTGCTTTGCCTACTGGATATCTGTGAACCCAATGATGTGCCCCTTGAACTCAATGCCTGAAGAGATTGTCAGATCCTCTCGTGTTTCCTTTGTAATGTTATATAATCTGCCTTCACTTTTAAAATCTCACTCATGAAGTTGAAAGGAACGCAGCGTTTTTTACCATAATTTTGTTGCAAGGAAATAAAAAGGTCTAACTAGAAAGCTGATGGTATAAGGAGCAGAAAAATCATAAATAAGATTTCAAATTGCTATCTTATTTCTTGACATTTAGTATGTACATATAAAAGGATTATGCACATAAGTAATACCAAACACATGTTTACATACCTTTAACATATAATATTTTAAAGATGAATGTATATATATAAAATGAAAATAAAAAGGATATCATCAGGAAGAAGAAAGATTAGGAGAGGGAGAAAATGTGAGATTTCTTAGTTGTATTTTCAAAGCACATAATACAAAATAATGAAAATGACATCATATGAACTATAACTTTGTATAATAATTATTTATTAATAAGAAAATATAGTATTTTGTAGGAAACCATAAACAACTTTTTAAATTGAGCTAGTGTCTCTTTAAGACATGTTATTATAAGCCTGAAATGATGACATGTGCCTTTAATCCCAACACTCTGGAGACAGAGGTAGATAGACCTGAGTTTGAGATTAGTCTAGCCTGAATATTAGCACCAGAACAGTCTGGGCTATATAGATAAACCCTTTCTCAAAAAGACAAAAACAAACAAGCAATCACTTGTGACATTTTAGTATAAAAAGGATTATATATTTTTCATTCAAATGTCTCTATACCACCTCTCTCACACACACACACAAAGTCACACTTTATAACTGATTAAGATATGCAGGGGAAGGTAAATTAGTGTGCATGGACTCTATTTATCTTTCAGATAAGTGGGTCTGAAAGTTTGTACAATAAATTGTTCAGAAAATATTTTGTTTCTGGCATTATTAAAAAGCAGAAACAAGACATCTTCCTATCTATTGACTGTGGAGTACCTGAAGCATACAAAAGTAGTCTCAATACAATCCTATTCTACTGGGTCTTACTTACATTGAAAAAACTCTCCTCCCTCCTTGCAGTGAGCAGTCTGAGCAGGTGAGATGGAAGGAAACTGGACCCAGCTAGCTGAATTTTTTCTCCGAGGACTAACAGATCGTCCAGAGCTACAAGTCCCTCTATTCCTGGTTTTCTTTTCCATCTATGTCATCACCATGGTGGGCAACCTTGGCTTAATCTTTCTCGTCTTGAAAGATCCCCATCTTCACACTCCCATGTACCTTTTCCTTGGAAGTTTGGCCTTTGCTGATTCCTGTTCTTCATCCTCTGTGACTCCAAAAATGCTTATGAAATTTTTAAATAAGAATGACATGATATCACTGGGTGAGTGTTTCTCCCAATTTTATTTTTTTTGTTCAAGCGCAACTGCGGAATGTTTCCTATTGGTAGTAATGGCCTACGATCGCTATGTAGCCATATGCAACCCTCTGCACTATGCAGTTGTAATGTCCAAAAGACTCTGTGTTCAGTTCATTAGTGTGTCATATCTAATTGGACTTCTTCTTGCCTCAACTCATGTAGCATTGTTATTTAGGTTAACCTTTTGCAGTTCCAATATAATAGATCATTTCTTCTGTGATGTCATACCACTCTATACAATTTCTTGCACTGACCCATTCATTAATGCCTTGGTTCTTTTCATTTTTGCTGTTTTTGTAGAATTGAGTACTTTTATGAGCATTATAGTTTCTTATATCCATGTGTTTTTTGCCATCCTGAAAACAAAGTCTAAGAAGGGCAGAAGCAAAGCCTTCTCCACCTGCAGTGCCCATCTGGTGTCTGTTTCTTTGTTCTATGGCACCATCTTTGTAATATATGTGATATCTGTATCTGACACAGAAAATTACCAAGGTAAACTGTATTCATTATTCTACACCATTATCATTCCTCTACTGAACCCCTTTATTTACAGCCTAAGAAACAAAGAAGTTTTAGGTGCATTGAGAAAACTCACAAAATAATCACTATTTTCTAAAAACCTTAAAGTGTTTTCTATCACCAGATTCTCTCTTTTTAATTTCATCATAATATTTGGCACTGTATGTTGCAGATAATGTGAATTTTTTACATATTGTTAGGTAGAGCAATAAAACATAGATGAAAATGCCTGTTATTATTATTGTTGTTGTTGCTGTTAAAATAGTGAAGTCTTTAAGGATAATAGAGAATAAATTGTTTTTTAATTTAAACTCAAAGGAGAACATGAGTTATCTGCAAATTATTTTCTTCATAAGATTAATATATTCTTCTTTTTCTAATACATGTGTTTGTATATTATTGAAACAAAAACTCCATGTGTAGGCATTCAACTTCTATTTTTCATTTATTGATTTTTCTTTTATACATAAATACATTGCAATTGATCATAACTAACATCACCGTCCCCTCTCATCCTCTTCCCACACACCTGCTGATTATCTTCTTACTGTCAAAGGGAGCCCTTCCCTAATCTTATGTTTTTTCACAACTGCTGTATTTAACACGATCATTGCAATTATGAACATACAGCTGTGGAGGATGCTGCACAAAGAACACTGCACTCATGATCCAAAACAGCAAAAAAACAGGCTGGAGTCAAGCTAGAAGCTCTCTCTCTCTGATGAGTAGCCCTAGCCCTTAGAGTACCAGAGAATGCTATAGAATGTAGTTTTCACAAAACCTCTCTTAATCCTCTGGCTTTAACATTTCTTCTGCCCACTCTTCTATCATGCCCCTTAAGCCTTGGAGCAAGTGCTATAGTTGTCCCCTTCCAGACTGAGGACTCTAGAGTTACTTATTTTCAGCACATTAACCATTATTTTATTTAAAAAATGTGTTTTTTGAAATTTTTATATATAAGTACAGTATTTACAGCATTTCCACTCTTTTGTTTTCCCCCTCCAATTATTTATGTTACATTTTCTCACATTCAAATCTCTGTTATGAGTCTCTGCGTTAATCATTGTCCTTCACAGTAATAAGCTTCTCTAATCAAGCCTGAAAACTATGGCTAATAGTACACCTGTTTGGAAAGTAGTCTAACCACGTATCCATTTAGCATGATAATAAGTAGTAAATCCTCCACAACAAGATTTGTGGCTGCCATAGTCAGGTGCTTTTAGTCATGTTTACAGTACCAGGTATACATGTCTTTCCATGGAGTGGGTATGAAATCCAATCAGTTTGCCATTGATTAGCCCCTAAGACTTGTGCTCTCAGAAAATCAGTGGGAAGGAGTGCCTGACAGATGTCAGGGCCATCAATGAGTGAACTTCCCCTATAGCCTCAATATCACCTACTGGTAATCTGAGGGCTAGGTCTACTCAGCAGGGAGAGAGATTCTAGTTTGACTCCAGTCTGTAGCCTCACTGTTATGGGTCAAGAGTGAACTACTTTCACTAATAAAGTTTTACCATGTGTTTCTGTTAGGCACCCAAGAGAAAAATGCAAAAACTTTGCCTTGGGATGCTCTGTGGCCTTCACAGTTAACAAGCAGGGAATTATCCCACACTTGATAATTGTAGTTTTCTTAAAATTACCAGAGATTCTGGTATCAGAAATGGCCAGCATGTCAAAGACCTCAGTTTGAATTTCTTTTATCAAAGCTATCTATATCATTTAATATTGTAAACTATCTCTCAAAGTTTTAGTTTCCCTTTTTACTCAATTAAAACCCATTTCAAATCTTGATTGATTATATAAAATTTCCTGAAATGTGATTACATAATCTGTAAACAATAGGGACATATTTATTTTTATAACCACTGCATATTATACACATAATACTGTATTGAAATCCAGTAAAAAAAAAAACAATACTAGCAGTAACCTTGAATATTCTACTGTAAGTACCAACATCAGACATCAGACATCAGACTATTTTGCACATTTATTCAATTGACAGTGGTTGACTTTGCCATTTGTCTCACATTGCAATTTTCTATATGTCTTTTAAGCTATAATTTTTGATAATTATACACACACATACACACAAACACACACACAGAGACACACACACATATATATATATATTCATCCATTCCTCTCTCTCTGGATACATTCTTCCTACCTAGTTACCTTAAAAGAGATGGTTTCTATGTAGATTTTTCATGCACACATAATTTTAATTTACTCTCCCAAAACCTTCACTTTCCCCCTACCTCACTTCTTCATCTCCATTTTTACCTTCCCATTCTTGGTATCTCCTATTTTCAGATTGTTTGTGTTTTACTGTCCTCACCAAGACTTCATCCAATATCCCCACATCCTGTGTCTCCTCTCTTGCTTTCTTGACTATAAAGATATTCTCTCAACCTTATTAACAAAAATAAAAAAATCTCAAAAATAAGTTTATCAGTGAGAAGTGACATGTAGCATTTGTCAATTTCCCTGAATTATGTCCCTTAATATAATATTTTTAGTTCTACTGATTTTTCTTGTTATTTCAATTACTTAACTTTAATAATTCAGTTCAGCTAACCAAACTGGATTATGTGTGTATCTATGTATATGTATGTGTCATATATATGTATATATACAATACATATACTATATATCACAAGTAAATTTCCATCCACAATTTGCTGACTATCTTGGTTACTTATATTTCCCACCTACTGTGTACAGAGAAGGAATGATTATGAATGTACTGGCATCTGTATCAGAGAGTGTACAGGTTCCTGGGTAGATACACAGGATGGTATCGCTGGGTCTTATGATATTTCTTTTTAGCTATTTGAGAAGCCTGTGTACTGGCTTCCCTGGTTGTTGCATAAGTTTACAGTGTCTCCAAGTGATCATGATGGTTCCTGCTTCTCTATGTCACACCAGCATCCATTTCCATACTAAAGTTGATTTTTCTCTTATAATTCCAGAAATTTAATACATAATGTACTCTGTTCAAATTCCTCTCATTATCCTCCCCTATTCTCTTCCATCTCTTACCAAGTGCCTTCTCCTACCAAAGTTAATGCCAATAAAATATTGGTAACTGAATCCAAGAACACATCAAAAAAAATCATCCACAATGATGAAGAAGACTTCATTCCGAAGATATGCAAGGATGGTACAACACACAAAATTCTGACAATATAATTTACTATATAAACAAACTGAAAGAAAAAACACATGATCATCTCATTAGAAACTGAAACAGACTTTATCTAAATTCAATAGCCCTTCATGATAAAGGTCTTGGAGAATTCAGGGATACAAGGAATGTACATAAACAATAAAAGCAATATACAGCAAGACAACAGCCAAATTAAATGAAGAGAAAAATCAAGGTTATTCCACAATATCAGATAAAATATCCACTCTCTCTATATTTATTCGATATATTACTAAAAAATCTAGCTATAAATCAACAATAAATCAACAAAGGGAGATTGGAAAGGAAGAAGTCAAACTTTTGCTATTTTCACATTATATAATATTCATAAGTGAACAAAAATATTCTATCAGGGAACTCATAAAGCTGACAAACACCTTCAGTGATATTGTAGTTACAAGATAAACTCAAAAAATCAGTATCCCTCTTATATACAAATGATAAATGAGCTGAGAATAAAATCAGGGAAACAACACCCTTTACAATAATCACAATTAATATAAAATATCTTGTGACAACTCTAACCAAACAAGTAAAAGACCTATATGACAAGAAATAAAAGTCTCTGAAGAAAGAAACTGAAGATATTACAAAATGAAAAGATCTTCCATGCATATGGATTGGTAGGATTAATGCATTAAAAATGGTAATTTTACCAAAAGCAATTTACTGGTTCAGTGCAATCCCCATCAAATTTTATTCACATTTTCCACAGACCTCAAAAGAAAACTATTCAACTTCATAGCTAAAAGGAAAAGGCCGAAGATACTTGAAACAATCCTGTACAATAAAGGAACTTCCAAATGTATTACCATTCTTGGCTTCAAGTTCTACTATAGAACTATAGTAATGAAAACATCAGGGTATTAACATAAAAACAGACATGTACATCAATGAATCAAATAAAAAACCCTGATATAAATTCACACACCTATGAACACCTAATTTTTGACAAAGAAGCCAAAATTAAACACTAGAAAAAATAAAGTGTCTTCAGCAAATGGTTCTAGCATAACTGGAAGTCAGCATGTAGAAGAATGCAAATATACCCATATCGATCACCATGCATAAAACTGGAGGCCAAGTGGATCAAAGACTTAAAGATAAACCCAGTTACAAGGAACCTGATTTATAAGAAAGTGGGAGGTAGTCTTGAATGCATTGGTACAGGATACAACTTACTGAGTACAACACCAATAGCACAGACATTGAGACTGAAAATTAATAAATGGAATCTCCAGAAACTGAAAAGCTTCTGTAAAGCATCTCCATGAACATAGCATAAAATATTCCTGACCCACATAGATTTTGAAAATCTATAATATTTTATAATTATATAGAGGGTTAAGTCACCTTAAACTTTATTAAGAACTGGAAAGTTATGGTTGCATCTATTTATGAGTACAAAATTATGTTTTGATAGATTTACACAGTACTTCATGATGAGCCATTGTCACCATGTTATAAAGAATCTGAAACAGTAAAACACATAGAAGAATAATATGTAATTATCAGAGTCTGGAGAATTAACAGACTGAGGAAAGGTTTGCTAAAGGAAGTTTTCCGTAGGATGAGGAGATATTCTGAGACATCTTTACATTTGGTATAACTTTCAGATTAATCCATGGTTTTCCAAATGACAGAATTTCCACCCATTAGTCAATCCACCCATTAGTGGGCATGTGGACACTTTAATACATTGGGCATTGTGAAGGATACTACAGTAGACATGACAATGCAGACTTCTTCTCGGAGCACTCATACAGTAGGCTTCTTATTTTTTGACACCAGTTCCTACCTCTTTGGAACATACAGATTTGGAGATATTGCCTCTAAAATGTTGATCAAATAATTATTTTTAATCTTAATTTTGTCAGTTACAAAGCAAAATTATTAGTAAGAACCTGCAATATATTCCAGAGGCAAGCAAGATGTTTTAAAGAGATCACTTCTGAAGGGGAATGCAAATAAAGTAATCCCATGCTCACTCCAAATAGGGTATAAAATGGTGTTCTTTATTAAAAGGAAACTCACAGATCACAATGAGGAACAGGAACAGAATCCATCATCCAGGAATGGCAAGTGAGGAGCAAGAGAACAAAAAGGCAGACCCAGGTGCTTTTTTGGTATATAAGGCCACCCACAACCTGGTCCAGGCTCTCAAAGAAGTATGTCTCCCATAACCTCTCCCTTTTGTGTAAATAATAGAGTTCCAAACCCAATACAAAACTATATAAAATAAGAACATATATGAAGTATAAAAATTAGAATTACAACAGCTATAAACAATATTAAGCAAGAAACATATGCTAAATGTTTCAATAATTATTCTGTCTTAAGAAGTCTAAGTCTTGTATTAGAAATGGCTTGGATAAGTCATAAGAGGAAAGTAACTATGACTATCTAGTCTTCAACCCTAATGAAAGCCTAATTAGGCAGGAAGTGTAATCAGGCAGCTTCCAAAATGTGCAATAGATGACAGAGACAACTGGCTACCTGGACAACCACAAAAAGTCTCAATTGCAACATTGAAGCAACCAAATTTGCCTTAGGCCTAAAGTAACTGACAGATTATTCAGAGGAGAGAAAGTTTTTAAAACATTCTTACCCTGGGTAGGCAAGGATTGACAGTCTTTTTTATTGTATCCTTCTTGTCCAGTCTGTGCATTTTGTCAGTGGGAGAGGCATGGGCAGTTCCTTGCACAAAGGCCAGTTTTGCCAAAAAGAAAACAAACTCCGAGTATCTTTGGTGCTCAACATTCTCTCTGGAATAAATTGCTGGTGCCCATGTGGCCAAGTAAATCCACATAAATTGTGAGAGGGCATAATAAGGAATTCTAGACAAAAAGTACAGAGTTTAACACAGTTTCTTCTTGTTTGCTGGCAGCTTACTGCAGCTCCTTTAAGAGAGATTTTCCTGATTCAGCCATAGCAGCAAAAAAGCTGTGGCTGTTTTAAAATGCCAGCTTTCTGGACTATGCTGCCATTTCAAACTCTGGCTCTTTCAAGAGAAGAAGCATTTTAATGGGGTTTGTGAGCAGGCTGCTGCAGCTTGCTTAATGGAGGCATGGATTGGCTGTGTGCCTAGAGATGGGGCACTGTGCATGTCTCTCAGAGGCTGTGAGTAACTCCGTCATGCTGGACTGTGCTGAGAGACTGTGCTGATGGAGCAGGAAGTACGATATATATCATAATAATGGCACGGCTTAAGTTTTAAGAAAAACTTGGCATTATAAAAAGCACTCCTGGTCAGAAAATAATTACAGATATGCAATAAAGAAAAATCCAGTTTAAAAAAGAATGTATAAATGAGTCATAGTGTTGAATGAATGTACATAAGATTGGAAAGGAGAAGAAAAAAGGATAGAGAGTCATAAAATAAAGTTAATGCTCTAAAAATGGGGTAAAGTCTTTAAAGAGACTAGAGGGAGAGGTGGCAGACAGCAGTGTAAGAGCACATTCAACAACATAAAAAGCAATATGACCCCATCAGAAACTAGTGGTTCTAAATCAACAAGATCTGAAACATCCTAATGCAGATGAATCAGAAGAAAACAACCTCAAAAATAACTTTAAGGAGAGATAGAGGCCCTTAAACAGGAACTGAAATTTTTCCTTAAAGAAGAAGAAAAAAGACAAAAAAAATGGAAGAAATCCCTTAAAGAAAGCCAAGAAATATAATCAAACAGGCAAATAAAACAGTTCAAGTCATGAAAACTGAAAGAAAGGCAAATGTAGGGAATTCTGATGGAAAATATGGCTAAGCAATTAGGACCTACAGATACAAGTACAAACAACCCAATACAAGTATGGAAAAGAGAATCTCAGGTGTGGAAGATATAAAGATAGAAAATAGATTCAGCAGTCAAAGAAATTGTTAAACACAACAAATCCTTGACACAAAATATCCCGGAAATCTGGGATACCATGGAAAGAACAAACCTAAGAATAATAGGGAGAGAAGAAGAGAACTACAGATCAAAGGCACAGGAAATATATTCAACAAAATCATAAACAATCACTTTCCCAACCTAAAGAAGGACAATACCTATTAAAAACAAAGAAGATTAAAGATTACCAAATAGACAGGACAAAAAGCATTCCCTTGCTACGTAATAATCAAAACATTAAGCATACAGAATAAAGAAAGAACATTAAAGCTACAAAGAGAAAAGGTCAAGTAACATATAAAGCGGACCTATCAAAATTACACCGGACTTCTCAGTGAAAACTCTGAATGCCAGAAGATCCAAAAGGACATTCTGCAGACACTAAGAGACCACAGATGCCAATAAAGACTGGGATATCCAGCAAAGCTTTCAACTACCTTGGATAGAGAAAGCAAGATATTCCACGACAAAACCAAATTTAAACAATACCTATTCACAAATCTAGCCTTACTGAAAGCACTAGAAGGAAAGCTAGTTTCCAACCCAAGGAAACTAGCTACACAGGCAATAGATAATTTCACACTAGCACTACTCAAAGAGGGAAAATGCACACACACATGATACCACCATAAACATTAAAACCAAAATTAACAGGTACTAACAATCACAAGTAATTAATATCTCTTAATATCAATTGTTTTAATTCACCTATAAAAAGACACAAGCTAACTGAATGGATATGAAAACACAATCCATCCTTCTGCTGCATTCAAGAAAGACACCTCAACTTCAAAGAAAGACATTATGTCAGAGTAAAGGGTTGGGGAAAGATTTTCCAATCAAATGGAGCTAGGAAACAAAGTAGGTATAGTTATCCTAATATCTAACAAAATTGACTCCAAACTAAAATTCATCAAAAGAGATGAAGAGCCGGGCGGTGGTGGAACACGCCTTTAATCCCAGCACTCGGAAGGCAGAGGCAGGCGGATCTCTGTGAGTTCGAGGCCAGCCTGGTCTACAAGAGCTAGTTCCAGGACAGGCTCTAAAAAAGCTGCAGAGAAACCCTGTCTCGAAAAACCAAAAAAAGAAAAAAGAAAAAAAAAGAGATGAAGAAAGATATTTCCTTATTGTCACATGATAAATTCATCAAAATGAAGTCTTAATTCTCCAAGGGCACACACATTTGCAAAACAAGTATCTAAGTTTAAATCACACATCAAACCCTAATGACTAATAGTAAATTTTTCACACCCCACTCTCACCACTGGACAGTACTGACAAGACAGAATCTTAACAGAGAGATAAGGGAATAAACAGATATTATGTGATGGAGAAGTATCTATTTGTTAATTTCATTGGTTAATAAAGAAACTGCCTCGGCCCTTTTAATAGGACATAAAATTAGGTAGGTGGAGTAAACAGAACAGAATGTTGGGTAGAAGGCAGTGAGGCAGACACTTCAGGCAGTCACCATATGCAGTCGCCTTGCCTCTTCTCTCCAAGATGGATGCAGGTTAAGGTCTCTCCTGGTAAGCGACCAACTCGTGGTGCTACACGGATTACTAAATATGGGTTAATTAGCTAATGAGAGGCTGAAACTAGTGGGCTAGGCAGTGTTTAAAAGAATACAGTTTCCGTATGATTATTTCAGGTATAAAGCTAGCCAGGTGGTGGGACACAGCCCCGCCGCACCATCTACAATCATGACTCAAATGGACTTAAAAAACAACTATAAGCCGGGCGGTGGTGGCGCACGCCTTTAATCCCAGCACTCGGGAGGCAGAGGCAGGCGGATCTCTGTGAGTTCGAGACCAGCCTGGTCTACAAGAGCTAGTTCCAGGACAGGCTCCAAAGCCACAGAGAAACCCTGTCTCGAAAAACCAAAAAAAAAAAAAAAAAAAAAAAAAAAAAAAAAAAAAACAACTATAGAACATTCTTCCCAAACACACACACAAATTATATATATGTTGTTGGCACTTCATGAAACCTTATCCAAAATTGACCAGACACTCAGTAACAAAGCAAACCTCAACAAATACAGAAAAAAAGGAATAACCACCTGTATCTTATTGAATCACTATAACTTAAAGTTAGAATTCAACAACAACATTAATTGCAGATAGCCCACCAACTCATGGAAATTAAACAGTACTCAATTGAGTCACCCCTGAGTAAAGGAAGAAATAAAGAAAGAAATTAAAGACTTTCTAGAATTCAAGGAAAATGAATACACAACATATCCACACTTATATGACAGTATGACAGCAGTGTTAAGAAGAAAGTTCATACCATTAAGTGCCTACATAAAGAACCTGAGCTTGATCCTGCCTTGACTTGATATGTCATGCTTTGTTGAGTCCCATGTGAGGAATTTTTGAACAGAAGAGGAGTGGATTGTGGGAATACAGGAGGTGATGGTTTGAATGGGAATAGAAGAAGGATGGAAAACTGTGGTTGTTATGTAAAATAAATGGAAAAATATTTTAAAAATAAATGCTTTCTAATGCAGGACAGCATGGTTGTTGCTTAGTAGTAAATTTAGAGAGCAAATCTATTATATCACTGAAAGAATATTGATGGAGTAAACATTTTATTTAACTTATAATTAACCTATACCTTTAGATTTTGAAAGAAATTAACCATATAAGAACAGTTACAATAGCATTATTAGTTTTGAGCTGTTGATTAGTTAATAATGCCCAGCAGATTGTATTAGCCCTACTGGGAGTTTTTTGCTAGCATTTGGGGAGTTTCGCTGTTTATCTCACAAACGGGATTGAAGATGGGAACAATAAATATCACTCCCTCCAAACTGTATTTCATAAGGAAAATTGACACAGAAAGAACAATTCTTGATACACGTGTTCCTTCACTTCAAGTATCCTTCATGAGTATTTTGATATTATATCCAAGGGTAAGAGATTTTTTTCTACTTTCTTTTTAAAAAAAAAAAGTTTAATGATGCCCATATCAAATGTAAATGCTTTCTCAAATATATTAGACAACATATGTGGAAATAACTTTCTAGGGGACATAACTAATAAAAATAATACAAAGCAGTTCCTATTGAAAGAGCTAAATCCCTAGGACACACAGGTACTTGTTTGTGGATCAGAGATTTGACCTCCATCATGAGGTTTTGTGAAGTCCTTGTAGGTAAACTTACACTATGACTCTTATTAATAACACTGGGAAGTTTGTTTTTTTACTACTGAGGGATTTTGCATCACAGAAAACCTAGTACACTGTGGTGAACACTTAAACCAAACTTTATAAATTTGTATATAAGTAATAGTAAGTCAAAGGTGCAATTGAGACTCATAGGTTCTGAAAATTTGTGTTCTGTGTCCTTAAGACAATGTAATAAAACCAATCTGTCAAAATTTCAGTAAATTTTTAAATAAATTTTATTTTAAAATGTCCTAGCATCCAAGTTATGTCACTCAGAAGTGTGTGACATCTAGGCAGTATCTGACTGGTTCTTAGTTCACATGTCTTTCCTGGAAACATGAAAAAAGGAAGAGTCCACCACATTGGAAATATCAGTTACATTAGTAAATTTTTGACAAATGACGATCATGGCATTATAGTTTTGGAGATCAGATGTTTGAATTTATTTCAACTATACTAGCTTCCATTAATGTATTTACAAGCCTAATAAAATTACAAACAGAATTTCTTTTCCCTATTTCCAGTAGGATGGAGAAGGAAATCCTTCCAAGAATATTGCCTCTATTCACGGAAAACAACATTCCTTGATAACTTTTTATGTAATACTCAAGTTCTCAATATTTTTACATCCTTAAGATTATTCTTAGTCAACATACTTTTTATTCGACTTTATATTCCAATAGTTTTCCATTTTTCTTTCAGTTTGTAATAATGATGTAATTAATGATAATTTTAAGATTACTTTTAGGAGACCACAGACAATAGCATGACATCTTTAGTTAATTTCATAATGAAATGGTAAAGTAAAAAAATAAAAAATATATATTGGCACAAAACTATTTGTGTGGTCTTTTAATAGCCCAGGACTGTCTGTTGTTTAGACATTCATGCCTGCTGCTTAAAATTGAACTCTTCCTGTTTTAATTTACCAGAGAAATGTTAATGTACACAAACACATTATGTGCAGAATTCTGCATATTTTGGCATTCCAGAAATGCAATGTAGTGGTACTGTCTTCATTTCTCTCCTCTTTAGTTTCTACTGGATCAATCTTTACTTTCTGGCTTATTGCACTCATGGATTCATTTTGATCTTTTTTCTTCTTTGTTTATTATGTATATAGTTATTATCAATCAATTTGTTGCAGAATTTTGGTAATATGATTTTCTTTTCTTTTTTGTTTTTTTAGGCTACTTGTAATGAACTGTTATGGTGGGCATCCTAACTCATAAGAGGAGATATCAGAGGTGTGGGTGTTCACAACAATCATCTGTGAAGACTCACATATTGCATCCCATGAAAGCACCTTCATGCAGTAGTCTGAGCACGGACTCTCCATCGTGTGTGCAGCACAACCCACAAACTTAGTGACTTTTCTAATCTGTGTGTTCAAAAGCCGGATAAGAAGCAACTTAAAGAAGGCAGGATTTTCTTCTTAAAACATATTTTTTTCTATTGTTTTATGGTTTGGGGTATTTTACCTACTGGATGTCTTTGCTGGGAACTAAACTAAGATCCTTTGGAATAGTGGCTAGTGCTCTTATCCACTAAGTCATTTTCCTGCCTCCTCTATTTCTGTTTTTCTTTGTATCCTTTTCACCACTTGAATTGAATCCAGCTGTTGAAAACATTAGCCTTTCTACTGTTGTTTCTTTTTTAATGTTTAATTTTGCCTTAATGTTGAAAATCTTACTCAGAAAGTGAAATGAACTTACTGGCTTTTTTAACATAATTCTCTTGAGAGGAAATAAAGAGGTCTACTAGAAAGTTATCATGGTGAAAGGAGCATAAATAAGGAAATGCATAAATAGGGTTTTTAATTGTTATCTTATCACTTGACTACTAACATGTTAAGATTAAAGAATTAAGCACATAAATAATACCAAAGATCTGTTAAGTATCTTTACCACATAAAACTTTTGAAAGATATATGAGTATATATAAAATGAAAGTAAAAAGAATATCATTTGGAAAAAGAGAGATTACAAAAGAGGGAAGAATGTGACATACTCTTCATTATATTTTCAAAGTACATAATACAATTAAATAAATATGACATATGTTTATATGTAATAAACTATTACTTTGTATAAAAATTTTTATTAATGAGAACATATAAAATTTTGTGGAAAAATGCAGAAAAATGCAAAAGACTTTTTAGTGAGGTAGTGTCTCTTCATGACAGTATTTTATATATCTGGAATAATGAGACATGCCTTTAATCCGAGACAGAGACAGGTAGAGGTATATCTGAGTTTGATTTCACTCTAGTCTTAATATTAGGACCAAGACAGCCTGAGCCACACAGATAAAACCTAATAAACAATAAACAAAAATAAACAAAAAATCAAAAATGACATATTCTTATAAAAATTATGTATTTATTATTCTAAATTTTGTATAAACTTGCTCCTCTCTCTTTCTCTCTCTCTCTCTCTCTCTCTCTCTCTCTCTCTCTCTCTCTCTCTCTCTCTCTTTCACACACACAAAAACACACACAATTTATAATTGATTCAAGTATGCATGAAACCAGGTAAATTAGTGTTTATTGTCTCAATATTTTTGGTTTCTGGCATATTTAAAAAGCAGAAATATGACACCTTCTTATCCATTCAGTTCAGAGCACCTGAAGTACACAAAAGTGGTATTAATGCAACCCTATTATTACTGAGTTTTAGTCACATTTAAAAAAATCTCCTCCCTCCTTACAGTGAGCAGTCTGAGTGGGTGTGATGGAAGGAAACAGGACTCTGCTGACTGAGTTTGTTCTCAGAGGAATAACAGATCGTCCAGAGCTGCAAGTCCCCCTGTTTCTGGTGTTCTTCTTCATCTACGTCATCACCATGGTGGGCAACCTTGGCTTAATCTTTCTCATCTTAAAGGATCCCCATCTTCACACTCCCATGTACATTTTCCTGGGAAATTTAGCCTTTGCTGATGCCTGTACTTCATCCTCTGTGACTCCAAAGATGCTTATGAAATTTTTAAATAAGAATGACATGATATCCCTGGGTGAGTGTTTCTCTCAATTTTATTTTTTTTGTTCAAGTGCGACTGCGGAATGTTACCTCCTGGTAGCGATGGCCTATGACCGCTATGTAGCCATCTGCAACCCTCTGCACTATGTAGTTGTAATGTCCAAAAGACTTTGTGTTCAGTTCATAATTGTGTCGTATCTAATTGGACTTCTACATGCCTTACTTTATGTAGGGATGTTATTTAGGTTAACGTTTTGCAGCTCCAATATAATAGATCATTTCTTCTGTGATCTCATACCACTCTATACAATTTCTTGCACTGACCCATTCATTAATGCATTGCTCCTTTTTATTTTTGCTGTGTTTATACAACTGAGTACTTTTATGAGCATTATAATTTCTTATATTCGTGTGCTTTTGGCCATCCTGAAAACAAAGTCTGAGAAAGGCAGAAGCAAAGCCTTCTCCACCTGCAGTGCCCATCTTGTGTCTGTCTCTTTGTTCTATGGCACCCTCTTTGTCATATACGTGCTCTCTGGATCTGACACAGAAAATTATCAGGGTAAATTGTATTCATTATTCTACACCATCATCATTCCTCTGCTGAACCCCTTTATTTATAGCCTAAGAAACAAAGAAGTTTTGGGTGCTTTGAGAAAACTCACAAAATGATACTTTTTCTGAAAACTTCAAGGTGTTTCATATCACCAGATCCTCACTTTTTAAGTTCATCATAATATTTGACCCTGTACTTTTTGCAAAATATGGACTGTTTTACATATTATTAAGTAACACAATAAAATGTGACTAAAATGCCTCTGTTTATTATTATTATTATTATTATAAAATAGTAAGGTCTCTAACAAAAGATACAGTATAAATTGTTTTTGAATTCACATTCAGAAATCATGAATTATCTGCAAATTATTTTTTCATAAGATTAATAAATTCTTTTTCTAATACATGTGTTTGTCTATTATTGAAAGAAAAGCTCCATATATATGGATTTGACTATTATTTTTATTTATTATTTTTTATTTTACATGAATGTACTGCACATGATCATTACACTAATCTGCTCATTCTTTTCTTATTACCAAATAAAGCCCTTCCCTACTCTCATGTCTTTGTTCTTCTGTATTCAACATGGTCATTGCAATTATGAACATTCAGTTGTGGAGAATGCTTGCACAAAGAACAATGCACTCTTTTTTCCCAGTTTATTTATTTTTTATTAAAAATTGTCATCTCCTCCCCCTTCCCTCCCATCCCCTCCACCAATACCCCCACTCCCTCCATCTCCAGGCCAAAGAGCCATCAGGGTTCTCTACACTATGTTGATTCCAAGATCTTCTGAAAGTATAGAAATGTTAGAGACATCTGGCTGCCTGAACAGCCACTCAAGGTTCCTTGGAAATGTTGGAGCATCCATTTTTGGCCTACAGGCCTAGAAAATCTGACAGATTTTTATATGAGACAGGAATTTTGAAGAACTGTTCTACGTTGTCTTGATAAAATTTTTGCTTGATAACGTTTGGTAGTCACTTACTTTTGTGCCCCACTGGTACAATTTGGACAGCATACTGTCAGCAGTTGAGGCAAGGGCAGTTTCTTGTCCAAATGACTATCTTTGCCACACTAAAAGAAAACTTTATACAAAGTTTCTTAGATGGCCATCATCTTCTCTGAAGTAAATTGTGCTACCAGTAGCAGATGTGTCTCACTGTCATAAAAAGCATTATGTTAGCTAAACTTTTAAAATGCCATATACTACAGGTTTCTAAGGTGTTTTGAGACCATATACTTAAAACATTTCTCTATTTGACCTTAAAAAATACCTAACATGACTGTAACTTGATTGTTATAGATGACTAATAACCTGTATTTCTTTATTATACATTACATTTTTATTTTTAATAATTTTTGATTGATTTTATTTTATTTTTTTACATGAGATAGTATAGTAGAGCTTTTATTTTTTTATTTTTATTTTTTTATATTTAAAAATTTCCATCTCCTCCCCTCCTCCTCCCCCTTCCCTGCAACTGACAAAGGTCTGATCTCTAAAATATATAAGGAACTCAAGAGACTAGACTATAAAATGCCAATTAACCCAATTAAAAAATGGGGCGCTGAACTGAACAGAGAATTCTCAACAGAAGAAGTTCAAATGGCCAAAAGACACTTAAGGTCATGCTCAACTTCCCTAGCTATCAGGGATATGCAAATCAAAACAACTTTGAGATACCATCTTACACCTGTCAGATTGGCTAAAATCCAAAAACACCAATAATAACCTTTGCTGGAGAGGTTGTGGGGTAAGGGGTACACTCATCCATTACTGGTGGGAATGCACACTTGTGCAACCACTTTGGAAAGCAGTGTGGCGGTTTCTCAGGAAATTTGGGATCAACCTACCCCAGGACCCAGCAATTCCACTATTGGGAATCTACCCAAGAGATGCCCAATCATACTACAAAAGCATTTGCCCATCTATGTTCATAGCAGCATTATTTGTAATAGCCAGATCCTGGAAACAACCTAGATGCCCTTCAGCAGAAGAATGGATGAAGAAACTGTGGAATATATACATGCTAGAATACTACTCAGCGGTAAAAAACAATGACATCTTGAATTTTGCAGGCAAATGGATGGAAATAGAAAACACTATTCTGAGTGAGGTAACCCAGACCCAAAAAGATGAACATGGGATGTACTCACTCATAATCGATTTCTAGCCATAATTAAAGGACATCGAGCCTATAATTTGGGATCCTTGAGAAGATAATAAGAAGGTGAACCCCCCCCCAAAAAAAAGATATAGTAATCCTCCTGGATATTGGAAGTAGACACGATCGCCAGGCAAAAATTGGGAACTTGAGGGTTGGGCTAGACGCGGCCAAGGGAAGATGGGGAGAGAAAAGTGTGAAGGGGAAAATGGGGGGAGCTCGGAGGAATGGGATGCTTGGGATACAGGAAGGGTGGATATGGGAGCAGGGAAGCATATATCTTAATTTAAGGAGCTACCTGAGGGTTGTCAAGAGACTTGACCCTAGAGGGGTTCCCAGGTTTCCAGGGAGACGAGCCCAGTTAGTTCCTTGGGCAACTGAGGAGAGGGAGCCTGAAAAGGCCAGTTCCTATAGCCATACTGATGAATTTCTTGCATATCACCATAGAACCTCCACCTGGCGATAGATGAAGAAAATGACAGAGCCCCACCTTGGAGCACCGGACTGAGCTCCCAAGGTCCTGATGAGGAGCAGAAGGAGAGAGAACATGAGAAAGAAAGTCAGGACCGTGAGGGAACCTCCAACTGGCGATAGATGAAGAAAATGACTGAGCCCCACATTGGAGCACTGGACTGAGCTCCCAAGGTCCTGATGAGGAACAGAAGGAGAGAGAACATGAGAAAGAAAGTCAGGAACGTGAGGGGTGCGTTCACTCATGGAGACAGTGGGACAGAACTAATGGGAGATCACCAACTCCAGTTGGAATGGGACTGATGGATCATGCGACCAAACAAGTCTCTCTGAATGTGGCCAACAGTGGGGGCTGACTGAGAAGCAAAGGACAATGGAGCCGGGCTCTGATTCTTCTGCATGGACAGGCTCTGTGGGAGCCTTCTCAGCTTGGTCGATCACCTTCCTGGACCCGGGGGTAGTTGGGAGGACCTTGGTCTCAACATAGAGTAGGGAACCCTGATGGCTCCTTGGCCTGGAGAGGGAGGGAGGGAGGTATGGGTGGAGGGGAGTGGAGGGAAGGGGGAGGAGGATGGGAATAATGCACTCTTGATCTCAAGCAGTGAGACAACAGACTGGAGGCAAACTAAAATCTCTTTCCCTGCTGAGGAGGCCCTAGCCCTCAGAGTATTAGAACATGCTAGTGTATGTTGAATTTACAAAACTTCTCTCCTTTCTCTGGTTTTTACATTTCTTCTGCCCACTCTTCCATCATATTCCTTAGGCCTTGGAACGGGTGTTATGGTTGTCCCATTAAGGACAGAGAACTCTAGAGTTGCTTATTTTCAGCACTTTGGGCATTTATTCTTTAAAAAAAAACTGTGCTTTTTGAAAATTTTATATATAAATACAATATTTGCAGCATTTTCATTTCTCTCTCTCCCACATCAAATTTTTCTGTCACCTACATCCTCTCACACTCAAAAGCTCTGTTTTGAGTCTCTACATTAATCATTGTCCTCCACAATAAGAAGGCACAGGTAGCAAAAAGATAGATGTTTTGTATAATTTAAAATTTTCTGTTTATGCTACATTAAAAAAATGCTTATTTTCATTTTCAATACTTTATCTTTGAGAATTTTCAATGAATACAACATAAATATTTATCTCTTTCAGATTGCTCTTAAATCTCAAGAAATTACCACCTTTACATGTTTGAGAGGTATTCCTTGTCACATGTTAAATAATTATTATTTACCTGTGCATGATAGTATAATAATGGATTGTTTATAATTTAAATGTAATTTCTTCTAGAATTATTTAAAAGGGAAAATGGGTTTTAAACAAATCATTTCAAAGCCTAAGTTTGCTTTTCGATAAAAATAAATTCAAAGATTATTAATATAGATCTTAAAAACTAAAGTTTGTCAGTCTAATGAAGAAATTAATGAAGTAACTTTTCTCAGTGAATATGAATTTCAAAACAACAAATGACAGGGATTAGCTTTAAAGTTCTTATTAAACCAAGGCCAATTGGACTGGGACTGAAGGAGCATGTGATCAAACTGGATTCTCTGAATGTGACAGACAATGAGGGCTGACTGAGAAGCCAAGGACAATGGCACTGGGTTTTGATTCTACTGCATGGACTAGCTTTGTGGGAGCCTAGTCTGTTTGGATGCTCACCTTCCTAGACCTGGATGGAGTGGGGAGGACCTTGGACTTCCCATAGGGCAGGGAAACCTGACTGCTCAGAGGACTGGAGAGGAAGATAGAGGGGGAGTGGGAGGAGTGGGAGGGAAATGGGAGGAGGGGAGGAGGTAGAAATTTTTAATAAATAAATAATTAATTTTTAAAAAGTTCTTGTTAACTATTATATAATCATATTACTAAGACAGCCATTCAGTCTATATTTTATTTTTTAATTAACAGTACATAAAATTTCAATTATGTACATAACATGGGTTCAAATATTATGATGCATTGCAAAAGAAAAGAGACGCTAGTAGAACAGACTGAAATTTTCTGAAAATGATTATCATTTTATGACTTTTTTCAGAGCACCCAAAACTTCCTTGTTTCTTAAGCTGTAAATAAAGGGGTTTAGCAGAGGAATCACAACCGTGTAGAACAGTGAATACATTTTATCCTGGGTTTTACCTGGTCCAGACCCAGGACTCACATACATGAAGAGGAGAGTGCCATAGAACAAAGAGACAGAGAACATGTGGGCACTGCAGGTGAAGAAGGCTTTCTTTCTGCCCTTCTTAGACTTCATGTTCAGGACAGCAAATAGGACACGGCCATAAGAGACTACAATGGTCACAGAGGTGCTGATTTGTATGGAATTAGCAATAATAAAAGTCACCAATGCATTAAGTGATGGATCAGTACAAGAGATTGTATAGAGTGGCAAGATTTCACAGTAGAAATGATCAATTACATTGGACTTACAGAAAGTCAATCTAAATAATAACCCTACATTAAGTCCAGCATTTACAAAACCAATTATATATGACATACTTATTAGCACAGTACAGAGTCTTTTGGACATCACCACAAGATAGAGCAAAGGGTTGCATATGGCTACATAGCGGTCATAGGCCATTGCTACCAGGAGGAAAATTTCACTAGTTACACTGTAACAAAAAAAATAAAATTGGGCAAAGCACTCACCTAGAGATATCATGTCATTCCTATTTAAAAATTTCATAAGCATCTTTGGAGTCACAGAGGATGAAATAAAAGCATCAGTAAAGGCTAAATTTCTAAGGAAAAGGTACATGGGAGTGTGAAGATGGGGGTCCTTTAAGATGAGAAAGATTAAGCCCAGGTTGCCCACCATGGTGATGACATAGATGGAGAAGAACACCAGGAACAGGGGGACTTGCAGCTCTGGACGATCTGTTATTCCTCTAAGAACAAACTCAGTTAGCAGGGTCCTATTTCCTTCCATCACACTGGCTCAGGACTCTCACTGTGAAGAAGGAAGGGACATAAGATCTGAATAAAGCTGCTGAGAATGGCATCACATTCTCACATGGAACTGTGCTGCATATGCTGCATTTGATCCGTAATCACAAAATATGAAAATGTAATGTTTCTGCATTTAGTAGCATACTGAAAACACAAAGTATTTTCTAACTTTGATATACAAAGTTTTAACATGAAGTTATCTGAATATTAATAGATTAGGCCATGGAAACCAATTTTTGATTTGACTTTATGCTTGTTAGTCTCAATTACTGTAAATGGTGCACATACATGTGACAGATAGGTTGTATACATAATTTACAGGGAAAATGTATAGTTCATTTTGTACTGAAACATTTTAAAGACTAATTGAATGTGAAAAGTCTCTTTTTCAATTCCATATAAAATGTTTTGTTATATTTTAATGAGGCTATACAATGTAGTGTTTTACCAAATGGCATTTTCACTAAAATGTAAAATTCCCACTGAACATATTTATTTCTCAAAAGGCTCTTCCATTTTTCTTCCCCCTTCTAATCTCATTTTCCTCCTAAAATATGCCATTTCTACTTTAATTTCATATATAACTTCCAAATATTTTATGTAAGACTGAAAAATACCTTTGTTATTGTGTGCATTATTCTGTCATCCAAAGACATTGTCAATTAACAAGATAATGATAAAAATCTTATGTTGTTTTCTTTCACTTGCTATTGTGTTATCTGAAACATATTTATAAAAACATTCACAGACTAAACAAGACATGTGTGGTTCTGTTCAATGAAATATATAGAGAGATTACCAAAGAGCAGATGAGATTGAACTCAAAAAAATGATAGTATAGATACAATGGTTAGGATTTTAAATATCTGAATTCAACTTAAAAGCCAAGTTATAAGTTTTTTATAGAAAACATTGAGGAAAAATGAAGCAAACTTATTATTAACAACTACAGATATAATTGAGAAGGGACAGAAAATTTCAGTCTCAGTTGATACCTACAAATGTAACAAAAAAGGAAGTTAGGATAGATGATGTAGAAAATCACGAAGGAGGAAATTCTAATCAACACCATAGTACATTTCTGCCATGATAAAATATGCATATTCTAGACATAGCATGATTTATACTATGACATACCTGTACTTCTGATTTAAAATATGAGTTGGGAAATAGAAAGAGACAGCTTAAGTGACTAAGGGCTATTAATTTATTAATAGGGCTAGCCAGATTATTTTACAGTTTTTGATCTGTTATATGGCTTGTCTACAAACTAAAACTTTTAGATTTATCACAGTCACCAATTCTTTATACAATTAACTAATAACCTCATACCCAAATATGTGATTCCAAACAACTAATTTTGTCAAAACATTTTCTTTACTTTTAAAAATGAAAATAAGCCAAGCAATAGTGGCGCAGACGTTTAATTGCAACACTTGGGAAGCAAAGGCAGACGTATATCTGTCAGATCATGGCCAGCTTGGTCTACAAGAGCTAATTCCAAACAGGTTCCAAAGATGCGGCAAAACCCTATCTTGAAAAAATGAAAAATAAAATAAAATTATAAAATAATAAAAATTAAAATTATGTCAAATTTAATAGAGAGTTTATAGAGGAAAGTATGTACACAAAATATAATTTCAAATTTTTTAAGCATGAAGCCCTGAAATATTTCATAGAAAGGAGCTGTGATATGATTGTTCCACTTAAATAACAAAACTTTTCATGAGATGGGTTCTCCTAAATCTTTATTGGGAATAAGAAAAAAATTGTTTGAAGTTGAATTAATCATCTAAACACATTAACAGAGAAACTGATGTCTATGTAATAATTGTGTAAAAACCAGCCTGGTCTACAAGAGCTAGTTCCAGGACAGGCTCCAAAGCTACAGAGAAACCCTGTCTCGAAAAACCAAAAATAAAATAATAATAATTGTGTAAAAATTATCAGTATACATTTCTGTCAGACAGTACTGACTTGTCTTACTGTGCTTTTATTTGTTTGTATTAATTTTTGTGTTTGTATTTCTGTAGAGATATTTTTATAAGGAAAGAGAGATAAAATAATGTTTATATCTCTGATGTTCTTAAAAGGTCTCAGTCAATCAAAAACCCTATGTAGTCAGTTACTCTGAAATAGCCTGTGGGGTTGAATTCTGTTTATCTTGATCCATTATGTCAGAAAATATCATTTTTATTCATTAGACCCTCTAAATATGGAACCCTCAGAATTCAGCTCATGGCATAGTCCTCTCCAGAGCTCTTCCAAAAGCCTAGAAATACTTACATCATTAAAATTGATTGTATGAATACTTTCACTGAGAAATAAAAGTATTAGTTTTGGATACCTGTGGCTAGTACATCCAAATGTATTTTAAAACAACCTAAATGTATTATTTGACCTCTCTGGATGTCAGCAGTCTAAGATCAGCATCACTGGCTGACACTCAACACTGTGAGTCAGATGCATTCCCTTTAGAGATCCATGGGAAACTCCTCTCTTTACCCTTCTGGCCTCTAGTGGCTGTTGTCATTCTTCATTCTTTACTCTAACCTTTACTCCAGAATTCTTGCAATCTTCTCCTCTGTATGTTTCTTTTTTATAACTTTTATTGATATTTTGATATTATAATTTAATCTCAAGATTTCTCCCTTCCCTTTGCTCCCTCAAAACCTGCTATTATAGCCCTCTCTACAATTTTTCAAATTCAGGGCCTCTATTTTCAAAATGTTTTAGTCCAAGCATATGTATATACAAATATACACAAAATTCCCTAAATATAACCTATGCTGAAGATAAAAGTTACAAAATAATCCCACACTAGCTCAGAATTGCATACAATAAAGGGTTAGTTATTTAGGGGTAGACTCACAGATCACAGTCCTTTGCATGAACAGGAAACAGGAACCAAATCCAAAATCCAGGAGAGAGAGAGAGAGCAAGCCTGTGTTTTATGTTGGCATTATAATATGAGATGCCATGCCCAAGTTGGCTAGCTTCTTAAAGGCTACTGGCTGAAGGAGTTCCTTCAGCACTGTTCAGTCTGGGTGTTACTTGTATGTACTTTTCAGGTCTGACCATTTGGGACTGGAAAACTGCTTGCTGTTCTCTTCCATGGGAAGGACCACCTCTCCTATTTCCAGCTTTCCTTGGTAGCCTATAGTTCTTTGTGTAGGGCTGAGGCCTTGTGGACTTTCCTCTGTGCCTATTTTTTAAAGAGATAGGAAGAAAAGCAAAAAAATTGAGAGGTAAGGAGATGGAGAGAATTTAGGATGAGTTAAGAAAGGAGAAAAAACACAATCAAAATATACAATATGAAAATTTATATAAAATTTGAAAAAAAATGATAAAGCCAATGCAGTGGATATGGCAAACTTCCTTACTTCATATTATGGAAACTACATAAACCTAGAACCAGCTGAGAAAGCAGGTGCAAACATCCTAACAAGTCACATATGCCAGGCGGTGGCTGGCGTATGCCTTTAATCCCAGCACTCGGGATGCAGAAGCAGGGGGATCTCTGTGAGTTCAAGGCCAGTGTAGTCTACAGAGTGGGTTCTAGTACAGTTTCCAAAGCTACACAGAAACACCCTGTCTCAAAAACAAAGAGTGGAAAAAAAGGAGAAGTCACATACTTCTATAACTCTTAGTTGTAGAGTATTCCTGATTCTGGAAGACTACTTCTAAAGACTCAGAAAGGATGCTTTATGTAATAAAGTATTCAACAGTTCAATTTTACAACACTATCTGAATAAAGGGTTTGTATCCCAAGTTTCAGAATCTTCCAGCCTTATTTTAATCAGTTCAAGAGCCTTATTTTGAGGGCTTATAAAATGTGTTGGGTTTCTAAGGTGTATTCTCCCAATATGCTTCTTTATTGTTATTAATGAGAATCATAGCATAGAGGTTAACCACATGAACTCTTACAAATTTACATGACTAATCTCAAATCTTCAAACCATTAACAGACAGTTGTGAGTGCATAGAAATTTAGCGAATGTATACAAAATATTTCACTTAGATTTTGAGGGAAGCTTTATGTCCCATTTGTCAAATAAGTACCCTAATAGATATTTTCATATAAATTAACATACATATCATTATATCTTGTATAAATTATAAGAAACTGTTGGTATCAAAATGACCATATGTTTAAAATTACAATAAAATAAAATAGTTTTTACACAATACTATGGAAATGTGCATAGGCACAGATAACACAAGACATATCTAAATGAAGACATTTAACCTGCAGGAATAAGGGTTTCGGTAGCAAAGGTCCTCCTCACATCAGTTTTCTCTATGAATAGCAGTTTGGAGGGAATGGCATTTATTTCTTGCGATCTCAAACTCTCTATCTGTATAAAAACTCTGTCAATGCTATCAAGAACTTCCCAAAGGATAAAGCCAATTTGTTGGGCATTGTTCACTAATCAGCAAATTAAAATTAACAGATGATTGTAACTGATGTTATTTAAGCATTTATTGTTTAACTACTAAGATGCCAATTAAAGAAAAATAAAAGGTTTACTCCATGGAGAGTCCTCAGATGAGGTAACTGGTTTTCTAAGAAAACTTGAATCTGAACAACAAACATAATATACATCATCAAAACATTTCTATGACCACATATATACATTACATGTGAATATGTATATTAATTTTCTTTATGGAAATTATCAAATTTTCCCACAGTATTTGTTACTTTATACTAATGTTCTGAGAATTCAACATCTAACAATAGTTTAGTGGATTATTTCACACCTGCTGCTATTGAGAATATTTTTTATTTGACCATATGATATACATGTCTTAGATAAGAAACCAATAAATTTAGTATGTAATCATGTCTTGATAGAAACCAATAAATTTAGTATGGCTCACTCAAATAGGATATTTGAAAAATATTAAAGAAAATAAAAATGTATAAAATGACAAAAAATTGCTTCAATTTGGATCACGGGTGAATAAAGGTAATATTTTCATGCATGCTACTCTCACCTTCTATCCATTCATGTGTTTCCTTTTTTATTATTATATGCAGAGATTGCTCATTTGTTTCCCAGCAACACAGACTCAAAGTAGTTGCTCTGAAATTATATTATTTGCAATACTGTTTGGCCAACAGTTTATGCATATTTTGAGCTAGCTCTTACATCTTAAATTAACGCATTCCTATTAATCTGTGTATTGCTACATGGTTGGTTCCCCTCTATTTTTGCTTAAAATTACTGGCTTTCTCTATTCTTACCTGTGATAGGACCAAAGCAGCTTCTTTATTAATCGTAATAAAATATATTCACAGCATACAGAGGGAAATTCCACATCATATTATTGTTATTATTATTATTACTACTACTAATAAAATGATGATAATATACTGTTAAAAAACAAGATGAAATACAACCCAAAAAATATAAAACACAAATGGAAAAAGAGAAAGTACTGGAGAGGTTTGGTTCTCAGCTCTCACAAAGTGGTTCAAAAGCACTTGTAACTCCAGTTTTAGGGGATCTAAAATCCTCTTTTGATGTCCAACGCTTCCTATATGTATGCAATGCACTTACATATATATACATCCTGGCCAGCTCACATCACATAAAATAATATTTTAATCTAAGAATAAGTAAAAAAAGACTGAAGAAAATATACTACTTTATAGGCTATTTTTTAATGTAATTTATGAAAGGCATTTGAATCTAGATAGCATTCATGGAAGAGAGTGTTGCTCTCCAAAGACATAAGTTATTACACAAATGTTTTTTCTTGGCCATGGGCTACTTCTTCATTCCTTATTTGTCAGAGACCTACTCAGACTCTGTTCTTCGTTGCCCATGTCAGTTAGACAGTAAATTCTTATTGCTGAACACAGCAAACTCTGTGACCACAGAAAACAGATAAATCATTCCTGACCTAACAGGAAAACTTCTTCCCTGCTGGCAAACTATCTTCATGCTTAAATGTCTTATAGAAGATTCTCAGGGAGAAAGCTATTAATTTGCCTAACCAGCTGTGAGCAATTTAAACTGATACCTACCTTCTAGGCAAAATTCTCACATATATGCAACAGTGGCATGGCTAGGTGAGGATAACGTCTTCCTTCTCATTGGATTTTGGACCTATACCATAAAGGAACTCATAGCTGGCACTTGACATTTGATAAGAGTATATGATGGGAGGTCATAGGCCCTCTAGGGGGAAAGAAAAATGATTGTATTTGGGAAACAGATATGGTGTTAAACATCCCTGAAAATTGTCCTGTTTATACTCATATATCTAATTGCTTCTATCATCTTTGATCAGAAAAGCTTCAGCTTGCAGTTGGCAACACTTAATACAGATACATATATAGAGTCAATGCAGTGAG
The DNA here is from genome assembly GCF_903992535.2 of Arvicola amphibius. Classification (NCBI taxonomy): domain Eukaryota; kingdom Metazoa; phylum Chordata; class Mammalia; order Rodentia; family Cricetidae; genus Arvicola; species Arvicola amphibius. Next base: position 36,143,783 of record NC_052056.1, on the reverse strand, counting down.
AACAAATGACTGTTAAGTTCTCAGCCTTGCGGGAAATATCTAAATCTTCCCTGCCAGGCTTGTGGAGAATTGCAGAAAGAGAGACCAAACGAATATAAGAGCTGAAGAATGGAAGGACTGATATAGATTTTCATCTTCTGGATATGACATGGTGGATGAGAGCATGAATACACAATATGGATATCCACACAAAAGCTACATGGCACATGGTCCATTAATATATCCACCATAAATGGAAAAATGTACCATGTGACTTCACTCTCAGAGGAATTACAACCATTTAAAGGTCACAGGGAAAATATAATTATATTCTCCAGTATTGCAGTCACTCATACATTGTTGTCATTCAAATAACCTCTGACTTGTTATTATCTAGGTATCCCTAATTAAATGCAGCACCCTATCCATCAAAAAAGGTCATGAAATTAGTACATCAGCTTGGAAAGAAAATGGTATTTTGTGAGAGATGAAGAGAATTGGGAAGAATAATGAGACATATTTTGAACAAAGGACCTTATTATTTAATTTGTGGAATTATAAATGAAAAATATAATTTTTAAAATAAATGCTGATGTGACATTAAATGGCGCCATACTGATAATTTGGATGAACTGTAAACTTGTGCAACAACTAGGAAAGCCAGTACACAGGTTTCTCAAATAGCATAAAAGGAAATATCATGAGACCCAGCTATACCATCCCCGTACAAGGCAAGTAACTCTACACGCTCTGATACAGATACCAATACATGTATGATCATTGCTGCACTACATGCAATAGCTGGGAAAGACAATCAACCAAGACATTCAGAAAAATATGGAAAATTAACATATGGTATATATATATATACATAAGTCAAATCAATTCATCTGTTAGCAATGTGAATTATGAAAATTACAGAAAAATTAGTAGAGCTAAAAATATTACAGTAAGTAATGTAACTCAGACACACAGACAAACTTTATATAATATTCCTCATTAATGAACTAGTTTTGCAATTTTTATTTGTGTAATTAAGCTTGAAAGAGTTTTTCCACAGATGTCATTACTTTTTTCTGCTGTGTAGTACTCCATTATGTCAATTTATCACATTTTCCTTATCCATTCTTTATTCAAGGGGCATTTAGGTTGAGTCCAGGTTCTGGATATGACAAACAATGCTACTATGAACATAGCTGAGCACATGTCCTTGTGGCACAATTAAGCATCCTATATATATATATATATATATATATATATATATATATATATATATATATACATATACATATATACATATATATACACATATATATACCCAGAAATAGTATTACTGAGTCTTGAAGAAGACTGTTTTCTAATTTTCTGAGAAATCATCACACTGACATCCAAAGGAGCTGAACCAGCATGTATTCCACCAGCAATGCAGGAGTATTCCCACAACCTCTCCAGCACAAGTTGTCATCAGTGTTTTTGATCTTTGCCGTTCTTAAAGGCATAAGATGGAATCTCAGAATTGTTTTGAATTGCCTTTCTCGGATAATGACATCTTGAATTTTGCAGGCAAATGGATGGAGTTAGAACACATCGTTTTGAGTGAGATAACCCAGACCCAGAAAAAGAATTATCACGTGTACTCACTTATAAGTGGTTTTAAAAACAAAGCAAAGAAAACAAGTCCACAAATCATAATTCCAGAGACCCTAGACAACAATGAGGACCCTAAGAGAGACATACAGTGATCTAATCTACATGGAAAGTAGAACAAGACAAGATCTCCTGAGTAAATTGGAAGCATGGGGACCTCGGGAGAGGGTTGAAGGCAGGGGGAGGTAAGGAGGGGAGCAGAAAAAAATGTAGAGCTCAATAAAAATCAATAAAAAAGTATACAAAAGAAAGAGTATCATTAAGAGTATCTCCTCAGGCCAGAAAACAAAAGAGAAGCCATAGAATGTGGGATTTGGGGTGAAGTCTTGTTGGGGACAGTAAAACACAAACAGTATGAAAGTAGGAGATACCAAGAGTGGGAAGGTACAAATGGGAATGGGAAAGTGGGATGGAGGAAAGTGAAGGTTTTGGAAAGTAAAACCAAAACTATGGGTAATGAAAGAGCTACCTATAAACCCTGCTGCATATGAAGGTAAGAAGGCAGTCTCCCCAAAGAGAGAGGAAAGGGAAAAGTGGGTGATGGGGTGAATGAGAGATAGATATAATATACGATAGATAGATAGATAGATATATGATAGATAGATTATAGATAGATTCGATAGCTAAGATAGATAGATGCTAGATCGATGACTAGATAGAATAGATGCTAGATAGATAGATAGCCTAGATAGATAGATAGATTCAGATCTGATAGACGATGATAGCTACGACTCGATCGATCTATGATATACATGGGCTTCTCTCGCTCAGATCGTCGCTAGCTATCTCGCCTCGCTACTCGATAGCGATAGACTCAGATAGATCTATAGCTCAGATAGATGATAGATCGATAGCGAGATAGATAGCTAGATCGATAGCTCGCTATCTCGCTCGATGCTAGCTCGCTCCGCTATCTCGACTCGCTCCTAGCTCGCTCGATCCTCGATCCTCTCGCTAGCCTCGCTCCTCGATCGCATCGCCTCGTCCTCTCTCTCGCTGCATAGCTCGCTCGCTCTGCTCGCTCGCTCGCATCGCTCGCTCGCCGCTCGATCGCCGATAGCTCGCTCGCTCGCTCGCACGCTGCTCGCTCCCTGCTCGCTCTGATGCTCGCTCGCTCGCTATCTATCTCGATCGCTCGCTACGCTCGCTCGCTCTCGCTCCGCGCGCGCGCGCAGCGCGCTACGCTCGCTTCTCCTCGCTCGCTCGACTGCTCGCTGCTGTCCCCCCCCTTCGTTCACCCGCATAGAAACCTTGAAATAATAAGGCCAGTAGTGTTTAACAGAAGAAAGTTTAACAATCCCAATAAGAGAGTGAAAACATTCTGGTATCTGATGCTTATACTTAGAGTGGAATACTCAGAGATTACCTGGCTGTGATGGTGTTTATTAGACTTACATCAAAATGGTGTGATGTGTGTACTATACAGTTATTATAAAAATAAAAACTCCCTATTATATACAGATTATTAAATGACATTTCAGGAAATAAGACACAAGCAATCAAGATTTGAACTATCAGGTTTTAGAGGCGTCAACAGGGAAAACTACTATTTTGAGACCTAGCTAACAGTGTTAACAATATAGATGGTTATTATCAAAGAAGTTTGAATCAAGGTACTCTGATTTGTGCTGGTCAATTCTGATGCCAGAATCCATGGGTGTTTTAAGGAAAGTACTATTGTCAGGTTCAGGATAACTCTCTGTGAGTTAGCTGTGGATATACCAGATGATCCCAAAGCAATAGAAGTTGTTGCATTTTTCCTGGGGCCCTGGACCAGAACTACATGGTAATAATCTATTACAGAAAGAACTGCACACTTGGCCCAAGACAGCAAGCCAAAAGACTGGAACCAAGCTAGAAGCTCTCTCCCTGCTGAGCAGCCTTAGCCTTCAGAGTACCAGAAAGTGCTGTTGAGGCTACACTGGAAGAATACTCCTCAATGGCCCTAATACCTGTCAGGCAGCTTTGCCCACTGTTTCAGTGCCAGCACGACTGGTTGGGGTTAATCAACATCTTTCTGATTGCATCTTACATGGACTCCAAGGAATAAATGTATACCTGGTACAGTAAACATGACCAAAAGACCTGACTATGAAGGTCACAAGTTCTGTGGGTAAGATTTGATGCTTATTATTGTGCTAAATGGTCAAACTACTTTCTAAACAAGTGTATTATTAGTCATAGACAAGGGCAACATTGAGCCTTGATCAGAGAAGCTTCTTATTGCTGAGGACAATGATTAATGCACAGATTCAAAACAGAGCTTTTGAATGTAAGAGGATGTAGGTGACAGAAAAAAATTTGGATGGAGAAGACAGAGAAATAGAATTGCTATAAATACTATATTCATATATGAAATTTTCAAAAAAATGTAACTTTTTAAAAAAACTGTCCAAAGTGCTAAAAAATAAGCATCTCTACCTAGAGTCATCAATCCTGAATGGGACAACTATAACACCTGCTGCAAGAAACATGATGAAAGAATGAGCAGAAAAAATGTACAAGCTAAAGAAGGATTTTAAAGAAGGGATTCTGTGAAAAACTAATCTCTGTATTCAGCATGATCATTGCAGTTATGAACAGACAATTCATAATTATAAACAGACATCTTTGAAGTATGTTTGTATAAACAAAGGCATGAGAGGAGGGAGGGGCAATACTTGACAGGAAGAAGAGAATCAGCAGGTGTGGTGGGAGGATGAGAGGGGACACTGGGAGATACTTATAATCACTCATATATGAAATAAATAATAATCAATGAATAAAAAATACAAGTTGAATCCATATACATTGAGTCATGCTTCAATAATATGATAAGACATGTATCAGCAAAGGAATTATTTAATCTTATGAAGACAATAATTTACAGATGACTCGTTCTCCTTTGAGTGGGAATTTAAAAACAATTTATGCTCTATCTTTCCTTAAGGACTTCACTATTTTTATAATAATATTAATACATGCATATTAGCCTAAATTTTATTGCTTTATTTAACAATATGTAAAAATATCCATATTACTCACAAAGTACAAGGCCAGATATTATGATGAAGTTAAAAAGAAAGAATCTGGTGATAGGAAACACTTTGAAGTTTTCAGAAGAGGTCATCATTTTGCGAGTTTTCTCAAAGCACCCAAAACTTCTTTGTTTCTTAGGCTATAAATAAAGGGGTTCAGCAGAGGAATGAAGATAGTATAGAACAATGAATATATTTTACCCTGGTAACTGTCTGTGTCAGATCCAGAGAGCACGTATATGACAAAGAGGGTGCCATAGAACAAAGAGACAGACACAAGATGGGCACTGCAGGTGGAGAAGGCTTTGCTTCTGCCCTTCTCAGACTTTGTTTTCAGGATGGCAAAAAGCACACGGATATAAGAAATTATGATGCTCATAAAAGTACTCAATTGTATAGAAAAAGCGAAAATGAAAGCAACCAATGCATTAATAGATGGGTCAGTGCAAGAAATTGTATAGAGTAGCAATATCTCACAGTAGAAATGGTCTATCTTATTGGAACTACAAAAAGTTAATCTAAACAGCAATCCTACATGAAGTAAGGCATGTAGAAGTCCAATTAGATATGATACACATATGAACTGAACACAGAGTCTTTTGGACATTGCAACTACATAGTGCAGAGGGTTGCATATGGCTACATAGCGGTCATAGGCCATTGTTACCAGGAGGCAAGATTCTGCAGTTGCACTTGAACAAAAAAAATAAAATTGGGAGAAACACTCACCCAGGGATATCATGTCATTCTTATTTAAAAATTTCATAAGCATCTTTGGAGTCACAGAGGATGAAGTACAGGCATCAGCAAAAGCTAAATTTCCAAGGAAAAAGTACATGGGAGTGTGCAGATGTGGATCCTTGCAGATGAGAAAGATTAAGCCAAGGTTGCCCACCATGGTGATGACGTAGATGGAGGCGAACACCAGGAACAGGTGGACTTGCAGCTCTGGGCGATCTGTTAGTCCTCTGAGAACAAACTCAGACAGCAGGGTCCAGTTTCCTTCCATCACACCCACTCAGGCTGCTCAGTGCAAGGAGGGAAATTTTTTTCATGTAAGACTCAGTAAGAGTAGGATCACATTGAGACCACATTCGTGTGCTTTAGGTGCTCCATAATTAAGAAGGTGTAATGTTTCTGCTTTTTAACCATGCCAGAAACAGAAAATATTTTCTGAACAGTTTTAATATATAGACTTTCTGCACCCAATCATCTGAAGGATAAATAATGAGACTGTAGACACTAATTTATCTGATCTTATGCATACCTGAATCAATTATAAATTGTGTATGTGTGTGTGTAAGAGAGAGAGAGAGAGAGAGAGAGAGAGAGAGAGAGATACAGAGATTGTGTACAGAATGTATAAAGAAAAAATACATAATACATTTTATACTAAATGTCTTCTTATTTATTTTTGTTTATTGAGACAGGGTTTATCTGTGTAGCCCAGGCTATCCTAGTGATACTATGCAGACTACATTGGCCTCAGTCTCAGATTCACCTGCCTCATTCTCCAGATTTAAAAGCACATGTCACCATGCCAGGCTTGTAATAAAATATCTTAAAAAGACACTAGCTCAATTTGAAAATTGACCTCAAGACAATGTTTTATTTAAATAGCGGCACTACCCTGGGAAGTATTTCCTCTCCAACCTTACTGTGAATAGGGAAAGAAATTCTATTTAGAGTTGTATTAGCCCTATGAAGGCATTAATGAAGCTGGTATATTTGAAGTAAATTCAAACTTCTGATCTCCAATAAATGTAATTTTTAGATGTCACACACCTCTGAGTGATTTAACATGGATTCTAGGAATTTTTTTAAATGAAAATAATTTAAAAATTAACTGAATTACTTGACAGATTGGTTTTATTACTTTATTTGGGGGGGTTGTAGTTTTTTCTCATTTTTTTATTAAAAATTTCCATCTCCTCCTCTCCTCCTCTCCCTTCCCTCCCCTCCCTTCCACCCATACCCCCACTCCACCCCTCTCCAAGCCAAAAGCCTTGTCAGTTTGGTTGCTCACCTTCCTGGACTTAGGGGGAGCTGGGAGGATCTTGGACTTAACATAGTGAAGGTTTTATTACTTTATATTAATTAAGGTATTAGAAGCCAAATTTTCAGAACCCAATTCAACCTTCAACTTACTATTATTCATATACAAATTTATAAAGTTTGGTTTGCAGTTTTACCATGGTGTATTAGGTTTTCTACAATGCAGTTCCCCTCAGTACCCAAAAAAACTCAATTACCCAATATTATTAATAAGAAACATAGCATAGAGGTTACCTGCAAAGAATTTACAAACCCATATGACAGAGATCAAATCTTTGGTCCACATACAGGTACCTGTGAGTCCATAGGGATTTAGCTCTTTCAGTAGAAATTGCATTGTGTTCTATTTATAAAATAAGTCCCCTAAAAAGATATTTCCAAATATATTGTCAAACCCATTTGGGAAAGCTTTTATATTGTATACAGGCATTATTTATTTTAAAAAAAGAAAGTAAAATAAAATATTATATCTCACCCATGGATATAAGAAAAATTCCTCAAAAAGAATACTTTAAGTGAAGGAAAAAGGCATCAAGAATTGTTCTTTCTGTGTCAATTTTCCTTCAGAAGCACAGTTTAAAGGGCCTATTTATTTCCTTCCATCTTCAATTTTGCTTGTGAGAAGAACACTGAAACTCCCAAAATGATGGCAAAAACTCCCTATAGGATAAATCCACTCTGCTGGGCATTGTTCACTAATCAACAAATCAAAACTAATAACAGCATTCTAACTGTCTTTGTTGGTCTAGTACTTTCAAAAACTAAAGTTATAGGTCAATTATAAGTAAAATAAAATGTTTGCTCCATCAATATTCTTTCAATGATATAATAGATTTGTTATTTCAGTTTACTTCTAAGCAACAACCATGCTGTCCTGCAGTGAAAAATATGTCTATGAATACATACACATTATCTTTGAATATGTATATTATTAATTCTTCACCAAAAGTTCACATAGTATTTGCTACTTTTTGACAATGTTATGAGAATTCAGCTTCTAGTAATTAGGCAGTAGGGTTTTTTTTTATACCCTTCTTACACAGAGAAAAATTGTTATTGAATAGTGACATTGGCAATGTGTAATCATTTCTGGCATATGCAGCCAAAAATTTAATGTGGTTCACTCTAATTAGATTTCCAAAAAAAAGACTTAAGGCAATAAGATGATGTAAAAACACAAAGAAAAGAAATTGCTCCAATTACACTGATCACTGGTGAATACAAATAACACATTCATATATGCATTTCTGCCTTCTAAGTATCTGTGTGTTAATATTCCACATACACTACTAGTTTATTCTGCTAGAAAACTAACTTACTGTACACATACTTTTACATTCATTTTAAACAAAAATGTCAAATACTCATATTCTCATATTCCAATAGTTTGAAAACATAAAGTTTTTCCTGGTCACATTATTTTCATTAATATTCATTATTTTAGCCTTCTAGAATTGAAAGATGATTGTTTACATTGTTCAGGATTTTGTTTGTAAATCTGCAATGAGCAGATTTATAAGCCATATTTGGAAATATAACATTCTAAACTTTAGACTAGCTAGAAGTCTCTCTCTCTCTCTCTCTCTGTGTGTGTGTGTGTGTGTGTGTGTGTGTGTGTGTGTGTGTGTTTGATTTGCTGGATATTTCTACATCCCCATTGTATAAAATAATCATATATCCATTTCATGTACTTTCTTATTTTAATCACTTTTCATGATATTCTTGCTTTTGTTCTTAATGTCTTTTATATATAACCTGTATCAAATACTTGTTTTGCATATTTTCATCCACCATATAGGGTGGTGAATGTTCAATAAATGATTGTCCAGGATAACACATGAGAACTATAGCTTCTGGGTAATAATAGAATCTATGCTATACCTATATGTAAGCCATTAACTTATTTTGAGTTGACTTTATATAAAATGAGAATATCAGTTCACTTTAATTTTTCTGATTATGAATAGGCAATGTTGAGCACACTGTATTTTTTATTTTTGTGTCTTTCACATCATGTATCTCTATTCCATTCATTTCCTCATCCCTTTGTATCCACCCTCTGCCATTACAAGTTTCCCTGCAAAATAAAAGAGAGAGAGAGAGTAAAAAGTAAAAAGGAGAAAAAACTGAAGCTGCAGTGCAGCACAGTGAGTCACCCAGTACCCATTTATCAATATATCTCTTTTCTTGCAAGTGTTCATTAGAGAAAGACATTAATCTGGGTCAAAACATGTGGTTTCTTTTACACTATCTATGCTGGGCCCTCACTGAAATAGTTATCCTGTTGTTGCCCTGTCTGTGAAAACTGCAACCTTGGTTCTTCAGCCTTGGGTCTTCAGGACTGGTTCATTCAAGTGCTTCAGCAGACCACAGATGGGGTGGATGTTGGGGTAGGCCAACATATAACCCTAGTTGTGAGTTTGGATAATTGCAGGTTTGGTCAGTCCACCAGCTCTCCCTTATCCTCACCAACAGGGTGCTGTTGGAAAATGGTTTTAGCCTGTAAACATTTGTTTCTTGTACTTGGTTAATAAAATGCTGATTGGCCAGTAGCCAGGCAGGAAGTATAGGTGGGCGACCAGGAAGGAAGTAGAGATGGGCCAGTGAGAACAGGAAAATTCTGAGAAGAGGATTCTGCAGTCTGCAGTCATAATCCACACACAGAGCAAGCAAGATGTGACTGCCTCACTGAAAAAGGTACCAAGCGCCATGACTAACATAGACAAGAATAATGGGCTAATATAAGTTATAAGAGTTAATAAGAAGCCTGAGCTAATGGGCCAATCAGTTTATAACTAATGTAGACCTCTGTGTGATTTCTTTCGGACTTAATGACTGTGGGAACTGGGCAAGACAGAAACCTCAAACAACAGGGCGAGGTCTTCTGTTCTGTCCCTGGCAAGTTCAGACCTTACAGCATTGAGCAAGGGGCAATATAACTTCTCTTTCTTTCATGTCCTCGAGGTCAGATCCCCAACAACTATGGGTCAGTTCTACTGTGTTGCCCAGACATGAGGTGGGGCAACTCTCCAGAGTGCTACAGCTGATGAGAGGCAGGGCCAGCTCTCTTACCTGCCTCATGCATTGATGGGGGGGGGGGGGATCTCTCTCCTGCCAATGGCACAACATGAGAGATGACTAATGGGGACAGTTCTCCCATGCTAATGACTACAGGGATGACTCACCCACAACTCCACCAACAGGATTGGTCCTATTGTGCTGCCCAGATGATGTGCATTTCCCACTCTCCTGAGAGTTGCAGTGGGTGGAGGACATTGGCAGCTCCCCTGCCCTTCTAGCCTCAGGGTTGTCTCTCTCCAACTCATGCCACATTTTAGATGAGTAGATGGGTCAGCAGTTAAGAGCACTGCCTGCTCTTCCAAAGGTACTGATTTCAATTCCCAGCAGCCACATGGTGGCTCACAACCATTTGTAATGAGTTCTGGTGCCCTCTTATTTTTTAAGATAAAAGTAATTTAATTAAAATTAGTTCAAAACAAGTATAGCTATTTCCAAGTAAAATTTTGTGTAGCTAGTAGATTCTGTTACCAAACTCTTCTGTGAAATATTTGATATCTTCAGTTTTGTTGAACACGGTTAGGTTTTTGAACCTGGAGAGCGTTGTGTTGTCTTAATAGCAAAAGCCAGAGCATGTTGTTGGAATAGAATAACTGTTCTGCCTGTGTTAAACCCACGTGTGGCAAACACTGACCTGTTCTCAGTAAGTCTGGGATTATATTTTACTGTTGTAAAGGTGTTTCCATGCTTCCCCTCAGGATCTGGATCTGACAGTGGCAAGCATAGAAAAAGGAAAGGCACGAAGTGCAGTCAGTTTTCAGACGGTAACTGCTGGAACGGTCTTTGTAAATCCTGGAGCACACATCTGCTGAGCATTTTCATTGTCCTCAGCCCTGTGCTAATAATAAGCAGAGGGAAATATGAAGATAACCTTTGTTTCCACAACAGCTCCTAGTGGGGCAGGGGGGGTTCTTTTCTGTGCAGTAAGTCAGAATTCAAAGAATATAAATTATTGTGCTGTTAAAAACAAACAGAAAAGCCAACGCTACTAGCCAGTGTTAGCATTCCTCATCCTTTGAAGCAGCACCCTGCTGTATCTCAGATAGCCAGCTATGGAGAGTGGATGCTTCAGGATGTGGCCTTATCCATCAGTTGGCTGAAGTCCTTTGTTATACTTGGAACATGGGTAGGCAAGGAGAAGGTCTTCAAGTATTGTTCTTGGCCACCTTTCCTGTGTCTTAGTGTTTGACACCAGTGGCAGCAGGCATGCAGTAAAAATAGTAGGTAGCACCCTCTAGTGTCTTGTATATAGCTCTTGTTAGCTTTATTTACTGGGACAGTTAGTTTTACAATAGTTATGGTTCCTGAGGATTCCTCAGCCTTTCAAGGTAGCTGACCTTGCAGTTTAGGGGCCTAAGTTTTGGATGTCCCCGCCCTTCAGAGCAGCAATTGGTATAGCTTGCTTTGGCCACTGTCATGACTGCCACCACTTGGTAGGGAGCTACCACTGCCTTAGTTTGATTGTTTGTTTTGTTTTGTTTTTTGGTACTGCTTCTGCTGGCTGTTGGGCCACAGCCTGTTTTGTATCCAATCTCTTCTGTAGCTGTCAGTGCACCTGGCCTCTTCACTTTACTTGAAACTTTGCTTGGCAACTGTTCAGCTCTGCCTCTGCCGTCTGTCTGTCTCTACTGGGCAATTGTTTAGCTCCAAGCCTCTGATGCATATCAAGGCGGGTGTGGGTTTGGCTTAATTTTGCAACTCAGCTGATGGATCTGCCTCATCTGCTGTTGTCAAAGCAACTGGAAACTCTGTAGCCTCTTAGAATGGTATGCTGTTGCTGCTACCACATTGTTGTCCCGGTCAGTGCTGCTGTGGCTACTTCCTGTCTCTCAAGCCACTACGGTCTGTTTCTACTTCCAGCTCAGTCTGCTCAAGCAGGCAAGAAAAGCCCATCCGAGAAATTCTTTTTATCGAGCCTAATGTTGCAACATAAAGGGAGGCAACACCGGAGTGTATATTAGTTGGCTCAAAAAGTGAGCCAGATAGTCTTCTTATATAGGCAGAAAGGGAGACTTTCGCCAATCTTTCATAGAAATGAGGGCTTGTATTTATACCAGTTATCTCCTGATCTGGTGCCATCATGAGGAAGAAACCTGGTCAGTCGTCTTCATCAACTTAGACCATGAAACCCAATATGGACAAGTTCAACAGAACCACCATATACTGGCTACCCAAGCATGCTTCAGCATTGCCAGGGCATAAATTTCATTTCTTTCAATGAAGACAGCTCTCTCATGTTGTTTATACTTTGGGGCAGGCTCGTCACAAAACTGCCAATGGGGTTGCTTTATTATGCTGCTCTTGTACGGGAAAACCCTGTATTAAAGACTGTCAGTTTCCTGGGTTTTACTCTTTGTATATTTCTGTGCTATGTAATTAAATTCCTTACTCTACTAATCTTAGACCACTATCCTGATGCTAATCAATTATGAACAGTCAAATTTTGGAGGTTTTTAATTTATCAATTATTATACATAATTTTGATCCTATTTAAGATAAAATACTGAGGAAATATTTTGACTAGAAAATGATTTTAATCTGAAAGGTAATCTTACAGAACAACTTACACAAATTTCAAAAATAATAAAGAAAAAACATTGCAACATATCATAAAGATAGCAATAACAATTGAAATTATGCTTCATATGACTATGAACTGTTGTAGATACAAAAAATACTAGGTTTCTGCTTTAAGTCATAAGAGAGGCAGAGTTACAAAGTTAATACCATAAACTTTAAAGCACACCAGCTTAAGGACTTTGACTCTAAAACACTAATCAAATAAATTCTCTAAGCCTTGGTATTCTCACTTTTAAAGTTAATAATAGGAGCTTAACAAGGTATAAGAGGAGCAAAGTGAAAGAATGCATATCAAGTCCTTCTTGTACTTGACAGAGAGCAGAGAGTATAAAATAGTAACTTAACTCATTTTTATCATTAGATTTCTGGAGAGAGACATTTGCTCATCTCTTTTTTCAAGAGATACAAGCTAAGAGAAATGAAACCAAGACATATGCTTACTCTGTTGGCAGCTTATGATAGTAAAAATTTAACTCCAACCTCTATAAATTTTTCACATCTAGTTCATGCTACCAGTAAGTTATGGAGAACAGAACGTGATTTAGATGAAAAAAATGAGACATATTTAAGAAAAATAACTGTAGGTGTAGTTATGCTTCAATAACACTTACATTTGACATTTTAAGATAAATGCTCCAGCCTGCATCAACCATAGACCTTTTCCCTCCTAATTGACTTGCAATTTTGAGATCTGGCAGAGTTAAAACAAATGAAAAAGAACACCAGGTACAAAGGTATTCGCAGTTCTCATGTGTTGTGAAACCTGCCCTGAAAATTGTCCTTTATACGCATATATCTAAGTGCTGCTTTCATCCTTGGTCAGAAAAGCTTCGGTTTGTGATTGGCAATACTTAAACAGATGCAAATACACAGGCAATGCTCTGAGAACAAATGACTGCTACGTTCTCAGCCTTAAATGCAATGTCTAAATCATCCCTCCTAGGCTTGTGGAGCTTTGAAGAAAGAGAGGCAAAAAGAATATAAGAGCTGAAGAATGGAAGGAGTGATATAAACTGTCGTCTTCTGGACATGACATGGCCGATGTGTGCATGAATACACAATATGGATTTCCACACAAACCCTACATGGCACTGAATCCATGAATGACTACATCATGAATGGAGGAATGGATCATGTGACCTCATTCTCAGAGGAATTACAGTTATTTAAAGGTTACACGGGGAATATAATTATATTCTCTAGTAGTGTAGTCACTCATATCTTATCCTCATTCAAATAATCTCTGATTTATTCTCATTTAGGTAACCCTAATTAAATGCAGTGTCCTATCAATTGCAAAAAAGTCATGAAAGAAGGGAATCAACTTGGGAAGAAGAAGGTATTTGGTGAGAAATGAAGAAAATAGGAGGGGATAATGAGAGGGATGCTGTGGGACAATGAATGGTCTGGTACCCTGTAAAGATCTGTTAGTTATATTTTAATAAAATGCTGATTGGCCAGTAGCCAGGCAGGAAGTATAGGTGAGGTGACCAAGCAGGGAGTAGAGGTAGGGCAACTGTTGTGCCCAGATTATGACCCCCAGAGAGAGACCACCAGAGAGGCCTAGACTGTAATAAGCAAGGTTTAATCAGCACAATACAAACATGTTTGGGACTCATCTCCATCCCCATTACAGCAAGGTGTAGAGATGAGTAGTATCTCTTCTGTTGGGTAAGCTTTTAAAGGCATAACTACAAAGAGAATCTTTGAAGATGCTTTAGAACAGGTACAAAGACTTTTGCTCCCTCCCATTCTGTTAACTCAGCTTTTTCCTTGTTTTTAGAGCAAGGCCACTGTTCTTTTTTTTTATTTTGTTTTTATTGAAAATTTCCATCTCCTCCCCTCTTCCTAATTCCCTCCCCTCCCCTCCACCCATACGCCCACTCCCTCCCTCTCTAGGCCAAAGAGCAGTCAGGATTCCCTATACTATGGGAAGTCCAAGGTCCTCCCTACTCCCCCCAGGTCCAGGAAGGTGAGCATCCAAACTGACAAGGCTCACACAGAGCCCGTCCATGCCATAGAATCAAAGCCCATTGCCATTGTCTTTGGCTTCTCAGTCAGCCTCCACCATCAGCCACATTCAAAGAGTCCAGTTTGATCACATACTCCATCAGTCCCATTCCAATTGGCCTTGGTAATCTCCCGTTAGATTTGTCCCACCGTCTCAGTGGGTGAACACACCCCTCACGGTCCTGACTTTCTTGTTCATGTTCTCCTTCCTTCTGCTCCTCATCAGGACCTTGGGAGCTCAGTCCAGTGCTCCAATGTGAGTCTCTGTCTCTATCTCCATCCATCACCAGATGAAGGTTCTATGGTAATATGCAAGATAATCATCAGTAGTTAGGCCATCTTTATCAGCCTGTACCAGGTGGCTGGCTGGGCTGAGCTAAGTGACCTTGTGCTCGGAATCTCCTGTGTGGGAGAGGGGAAAGCCACCATCTTCCTGGGAAAACAATCTGCTAGGAAATTTCTTCTTGCTCCTTTGAGAATAAGGGGGTGAGGGTCCCACAGCAAAAAGAACAGGGGAATTCTGGGAAGAGGAAAGGTCAGTCTGAAGTTGTCACCCAGATGCAGAAGAAGCAAGATGAGAATGCCTTGCAGAAAAAAGTACCAAGCCATGTGGCTAACACAGACAAAAATAATGGGCTAATTTAAGATGTAAGAATTAGTTAATAAAAAGCCTGAGATAATAGGCCAACAATTTTATAATTAATGTAGACCTCTGTGTGTTTGTTTGAGACTGAACAACTGTGGGACCAGGTGAGACAGAAACCTCTTTCAACAGAAGAATTTTGAACAAAGAACATTATGCCTTAAATTTGTGGACTTATAAGTGAAAATAAACTTTAAAAAGAAAACAAATGCTGATGTGACATAAAAAGGCACCATTATGATCACATGGAGAGAGCGTAAACTTAAGCAACAACCAGGGAAGGCAGTACACAGGTTTCTCAAATAGCTGAAAAAGAAATATCAAGAGACCCAGCTCTACAATCCCTATGCATATAGCCAAGTAACTCTACACTCTCTGATACATATACTAGTACACCCATGATTGTTGCTACTCTGTACACAAGAGCTAGGAAGTATAATCAACCAAGACAGAAAAATATGGATGGAAAATTAACATGATATGTGTGTGTGTGTGTGTGTGTGTGTGTGTATTTCAATTCAGTTCAGCTGTATACAGAATGAAGTATTGGAAATTACAGAAAAATGGGGAGAGCAAAAAGTAGTATATTAAATGACATAACTCAGACTCACAGACAAACTCTACATGTCATTCCTCATTGATGAGCTTAGTTTTGAAATTTTTTGTGTGTGTGATTAAGGTAGAGAGTGTATCCTTACAGGCCAGAAAGCAAGAGAGGAGCCACAGGATGTGGGGATTTGGGGTGAAGTCTTGGTGAGGACAGTAAAACAAACAGTATGAAAATAGGAGATACCAAAAGTGGGAAGGTAAAAATGGGGATGGGGAAGGTATGGATAGGGGGAAGGTGAAGGCTGTGGGAAAGTAAATCAAAACTATGGGAGCATGAAAAAGCTATAGTGAAACCTACAGCTTTAATATAACTATGTAGGAAGAAGGTATCCAGAGATAAAGAAAAGGGGAACGGGGAGGGCAGTGATGGGATGAATGTGTGTGTATGTGTATATATGTGAAAAAAAGCTAAAGTTAAAAAGACACTGAAAATTGCACTATAAAGCAAATATTATTTACCAAAAGGCAAGGTGACTACTTTCTAATTAAGAAAAATGCAAAAGTTTCTAATGTCTCATGTTGTTTATTTAGAGTGAAGTATTCAGGGTTACTGCTAATATTATTTTTAAGGCTCCATCAAATACAAGATGATTCTATAATAAACACTTATTATAAAAATAAAAATATCCCTATTGTATACAGATTAGGTAATCACAATTCAGAAAATGTGAAAGAATTAAGCTTTGAAATACAAGATTTTAGTTGAATGAATAGGAAAACTACCACTTTGATAGCTAGCTAACAATAATAACAATATTGACAGTAATAATAAAAGAAATTTGAACTTAGGTACTCTGGTTTGCTGATTGATTCTGATACCAGAATCCATATGAGTGTTAAGGAAAATATCATTGTCAGGTTCAGAGTAACTCTCCATGAGTTAACTGTGGAGGCCCCAGAGGATCTCAAAGCAATTGAAGTTGTTGCATTTTCTCTTGGGTGCCTACCAGAAACATGTGGTATTAATTTATTACAGAAAGCAGTTTACACTTGACCCAAAACAGGGAGACAACAGACTGAAACCAAATTAGAAGTTCTCCTCTTGCAGAGTAGCCCTAGCCCTCCTGGTACTAGAAAGCGCTATTGAAGCTACTGGGGGAGAACACTCATTAATGGCCCTGACAACTACCAAGCAAGTTTAGACCATTGATTCAGTGCCAGGCGACACCTCAGGGCTAATCAATGACTTACTGACTGAATTTTATACCCATTTCCAGGAAGGAAATGTATATCCAGTGCAGTGAACATGACCAAAAGCACCTGGCTAGGGAGGTCACAAGTCTTGTGGGTAGGATTTACTACTTATTATTGTTCTAAATGGATATGTGGCCAAACTACTTTCTAAAGAGGTGTATTATTAGCCATACACTAGTGCAGATTTCAGCCTTGATCAGAGAAGCCTCTTATTGTGGAGGACACTGATTAATGCAGAGGCTCAAAACAGAGGCTTTGAGTGAGAGAGGATATAGGTGACAGAAAATGTTGGAGGGGGTGACAGAATAGTCGAAATGGTATAAACACTTTATTCATATATGAAAGTTCCAAAAAACATATTTTTTAAATGTCTATGTGCTGATAATAAGCAACTCTGTCCTACAGGGAACAACTATAACACCTGCTCCAAGGCCTAAGGAACATGATGGAAAATTAAAATAGGTAGAAGAAATGTAAAAGCCAGAGGAAGAGGAGGGGTTCTGTATTCAACATGGTCATTTCACTTATGAACAACTGGAGGATTCCTGGATAAACTAAGACAAGAGAGTAGGGAGGGGCACTACTTGGGAATAAGAGAATCAGCAGGTATGACTGAGGGAGGATAAAAGGGAACAGTGGATACTACAATCATGTGCAACAATTAATGTATAAAACAAAAAATAATCAATAAATAAAAAATAGCATCCTTATATGTTGTTTCAATAATATACAGACACATTTAATAGAAAAAGAATTTATTAACATTAATTTGTGGACATATTGTTTTCCTTTATTCTCTATTTTCCTTAGGCATTCCACTATTTTTATAATAATAGTAAAACCATTGTTAATAATACAGGCATTTTAGTCTACATTTTATTGCTTTACTTAACAATATGTAAGAAAAACCAATCGATATTATGTGTCAAGAACAAGATATGATGAAGTTAAAAAGAGAGAATTTGGAGATAAAACACACCTTGAAGTTTATAGGAATTAATCATCATTTTGTGAGCCTTCTCAAGGCACCCAAAACTTCTTTGTTTCTTAGGCTGTAAATAAAGGGGTTCAGCAGAGGAATGAAGATGGTGTAGAATAATGAATACAATTTACCCTGATAATTTTCTGTGTCAGATCCAGAGAGCACGTATATGACAAAGAGGGTGCCATAGAACAAAGAGACAGACACCAGATGGGCACTGCAGGTGGAGAAGGCTTTGCGTCTGCCCTTCTCAGACTTTGTTTTCAAGATGGCAAAAAGCACGCGGATATAAGAAATTATAATGCTCATAAAAGTACTCAATTGTATAAAAATAGCGAAAATGAAAGCCACCAATGCATTAATGGATGGGTCAGTGCATGAAATTGAATAGAGTGGCAAGATCTCACAGTAGAAATGATCGATTATATTAGAACTACAAAAAGTTAACCTAAATAGCAATCCTACATGAAGTAAGGCATGTAGAAGTCCAATTAGATATGACACATATATGAACTGAACACAGAGTCTTTTAGACATTACAACTACATAGTGCAGAGGGTTGCATATGGCTACATAGCGGTCATAGGCCATCGCTACCAGGAGGTAACATTCTGCGGTCGCACTTGAACAAAAAAAATAAAATTGGGAGAAACACTCACCCAGAGATATCATGTCATTCTTATTTATAAATTTCATAACCACCTTAGGAGTCACAGAGGATGAAGTACAAGCATCTGTAAAGGCTAAATTTCCAAGGAAAAGATACATGGGAGTGTGAAGATGGGGATTCTTGAAGATGAGAAAGATTAAGCCAAGGTTGCCCACCATGGTGATGACATAGATGAAGAAGAACACCAGGAACAGGGGGACTTGCAGCTCTGGACGATCTGTTATTCCTCTGAGGATGAACTCAGTCACCTGTGTCTGGTTTCCTTCCATCACACCTGCTCAGGCTGCTTACTGCCAAGAGATGAGCCAAAAAATATGGCCAAGACTCATTGACAAGAGGATCATATTATAGTTCACATTGTACATGCCAAAATCTCCTTAATAAACAAGAATGAAGTGTACTGTTTCTGCTTTTGAAGCCTTGCTGAAATCAGAATAATTTCTGAACAATATTGATACTGCATTTTAAACATGCAATTATCTGAAAAGTATCTGAGAAGGCCATAGACAATTACTTACCTGACATTATATATGTTACCCTTAAAAATTATAAGTTATTTATAATTTAATGTACATTTCGATTATGTTTCATTTTAATATATATGTTATATAACTTTTATACAAAATTAGAATAATAAAAGTTCACAATATACTTTATCCTAAAATAATTAAAAACAAGCCCAAAATAAAAAGTCTCATTGCATGAAGTACTACCTAATATAATAACATTTTTATACTTGTTTTAAATGGATTTTGAAAATGCTCATGCTCAATTTTCTCTCCCTCTTTTGATGGTTCCCTTCATCTTCTCAAATAGCACCACCCTACTGCCTTTTCACCCATAACTTTCAAGTATTCTTATCTGGGAGAATGGACTGTGTTTTGGTATTTGATATTACCTATTACTGTATCTATTATTCTAATATATGAACATGTCAGGTAATAAGATAGTAATTTGCAATATTTCTTCTTCAATATCTATCCTTTTCATATATGCTACCTGTTTATACATTTCTAAGTACAACAAATTTTGAGTATAATTTTTCATGTTTTTTTTTCAACAAAATACATGTAAAGAATCATTAATTCATTTCTTTATAGGTAAAGACAACAGAATTAAAATATTATCATTTTTAAAGTGTAAAAATTGAACCTGTTACACATGTTAATCCATGATGTTAAAAGCACTTTCGTTTTAAGTTAAAACCCACATACACACATGTGTACAAAACTTGTTTACATATTGATGACTGTTTTAATAAATGAAATTTAAATATGCCTTTGTGGAAAATACCCCATCAATTAAGGATGTCTTTTAATATTTGAATTGTGCATAGTTTTGAAGAGATTCTAACAATGTTGCAATGTTTCCTAAGTATTTAATTTCCTTGAAGGAGATTGAGTAATTAAAAGTACTGTTTAAAAATCACAGAACACATTACCATAGAATGAATGACCAATGTCTCCAATATCTGGCCTTGCATAAATGATAAACATTACATTTATATAACAAATCAAATAGGTAAAACATAAAACTGCCTGATTTACAATGATCACAGAAATAACATGCAAGGCAGAAAACTTCACCAAGGCACATATACTCATGAGTTTAATCAGCAGGACAGTGGTGCCAGATCCTAGAATACAGCAGGGAGAGCATTCAAATTGGAACTGCATTGCTATGTTTCTGTAATGATAATATGCACACTTTGGGCATAAGGCGTTTTATGTATTGTTGATCTAAAATTGGAGTGATCAACTTTAATTTTTTTGAATCTTAGTAGTCAAATAGAATTAGGTAACAGCTCCATTCCCATCTGTGAAGTATTATTTTGAAGCAATTCTTGAAGAAAATACACTTGAAAAAGTTACTTTTCTCAAATCATTTGCTTTATTTATTTAAAGAAGTGGAAAATGAGATCTTTTTAAGGGAATATGCAAAAATTAATCTTGAGGCAATGGAAATATGTCATTGAACTGAAATAGTGTACAGAAAATTGTACATGGCACTTTTGGCTTGTCTGTTCCAGTTACATAGAAAAACTACTATGTAGAAATCGTTCACCTTCATCTTAACTGAGAATAGGAAAGATTGAGTTTGCTTACAGTATTATTGGATGCTGAAAAACAATGGCAGAGAATCAGGTAATGTTTGTCAAAATTATCAAACAATCAACAGTCATTAGTCAAAAATAATTAAGATGATCTTTTTTACATTTTCCACGCATTTAAAATGAAACAGATGCTGTTATTGTGGGCTACTCTTCCTTTCTTTATATTCTCAGGATCCCCAAGGAATCCAATGGCCAGATGAGAAAGAAGGCATAGATGCTGTAAGAAGCCACATAGTTCTATGACTCCTGAAACCAGAATTCATCTTGACTATGGAAATTTCCATAGCTAAAGTCAGAAAGGGTAATTTTACCCCATAAGAATCACAGCAGAAGCCGGGCGGTAGTGGCGCACGCCTTTAATCCCAGCACTCGGGAGGCAGAGGCAGGAGAATCTCTGTGAGTTCGAGGCCAGCCTGGTCTACAAGAGCTAGTTCCAGGACAAGCTCTAAAAAAAAAAAAAAGAAAAGAAAAGAAAAGAAAAAAAGAATCACAGCAGAAGTTGACCTATGTACTCTAAGAAACTCATATGATTGGGTTCAGGTCTTCTGTGTATAAAACCAAAGCTGTGAGTCGGCGGGGATTTTAAAAGTAAACAAAATAATTCATTTAACTTTGCAGGAATGCTATGTTTCATATTTGTGAGATAATTCCCCTAAAATATATTTCCACATTATAATTTCTGTAAATGTATTGGCACATTATGACAAACTTTTACTAATAATGATTGAATAAAAAATATGATAATAAAATTTTTTTCTCACCAAATTCTTATGAAAACAGCTGTAGGCATGGATTCCATGAAGCTTTCTTTAGGAACAAAGGTGTCAGTGATAACTGTTCTCAGGTCAATTTTCTTTAATAAAAGAAAATTGTAGGGGATATTTATTTCTTATCATTTTCATTCCTATTTTTAAGTCCAATACTAAAACTCCCTCAATGCTACCAAAAACTCCCTATAGGATAGTGCTAATCTGCTGGGCATTGTTTTTTATTCAGTTAATTCTTATTAATTAACCTATTGTAACTGGTCTTACATAAGATTGCTTGCTTTCTAAAACCCTAATATTAAAGTTTAGTTATACATGAATGTATTCACTCCATTAACATTCTTTAGATATTTTAGGTGGAGTTGATTTACCATCAATATTAATCTTTAATCAATAACCATATTATAATGTTTAGAAAAATATTTTATTAATACATATATAATATATTCGTATGAATATTACTTACCATTATGACAATTGTCAAGTGTTCTCATAGCATGTTCATATTAAAGCCAGCATTTACTAATTCAGATTCAATCAATGATGGAATAGATTGGTTTGCACCCTTCTCCCACTGAGAATAAGTTTTATTGAAATATAATATTTCCTATATGACTAGATTTATCAAACATAAAAGCAACAAATCTAACATCACTTACTATAATCAAATATCAGAAAATGTTGAAAGCAATGAAAATATCTAAGATAATAAAAAGAACAAATTGCATCAATCAAACTGATTACTGGTGAATACTGACAGCATTTTCATGCAATCATCTCCTTCCTTCTACCCATCCATGTTTTTCCATTTATATATACTATGTATATAGTATTCACATATATGTTAAAAACAAAGTGCTATGAATGTATATATACTTTCTTTAAAAATAAGTGACATATTTTCTAATCTCTTAATTTAAAAATTCCTGGACTTAATTGTGAACACTAGAGGACCACAAGAAAACCACAGAATCAACTAATTTGAGCGCATGGGGGCTCACCTACCAAGGAATGTGAATGGGACTGACCTAGGCCCTCTGCCTATGTGATAGTTGTGCAACTTTCTCCTCATTTGGGACTTCTAACAGTGAGAGCAGGGGCTGTCTCTGACTCTGACACCTGCTTCTGACTCTTATCTCATACTGGGTTGTCTTGTCCATCCTCAGTGGGAGAGGAGGTATAGTACCTAGTTACTGTAAATTGATATAGCTTGGCTGGCTGATACAATGGGAGGTCTGTACTTTTCAGAAGAGCAAGAAGGAGGAGTGTGTTGACAGTGGTTTCCATCTGGCCCAGTCTTACAGCTGTTCAGTCCAAAAGAAACACACAGAGGTCTACATTAATCATAAACTGGTTGGCCTAGTGCCTCAGACGTCTTATTAACTCTTACATCCTGCATTAACCCATAATTCTTGTCTGTGTCAGCCATGTGGCTTAGTACCTTTTTTATCAGTGAGGCATTCTCATCTTGCTTCCTCTGCATCTAGGTGACAACTGCAGACTGCCAGACTGTGCCTGTCCTCTTCCAAGAATTCTTCTGTTCTGGTCACTCTACCTATACTTCCTGCCTGATTACTGGCCAATGAGCATTTTATTAAAATACAAGTAACAAATCTACACAGGGTACAAACCATTGTCCCAAAACAGGAGTCAATTGGGGATTGGCAGAACAGAAGAAGTTGGAGGAATGGACTGGGAGGAGAGGACAGAGAGAGGGGAAACTGTGATTATGATGAAAAACATTAATTAATGGATAAAAATTAATTTTAAAATTTCAGAACCTTATTTTTGGGTTATAAAGGTTTTGTGAAAATGTTCCCATAACTAAGGCTCTAGAAACATTGCTGGAGAAGGGGCATATAGTCTGTAAGTGTACAAAGATCAGGGAGTTGGCTTTACGATTGTGTGTCTCCTAGTAATATCAGAAGAAATACCCATAAATTATCATCATCAGCCAAATGTGAGTTGAATCAGAATTACACAAATAAATTTGCCAAACAAGATGTACAAAATCCCATGAGACTTTAACCCTACAAGAAGAGCTATAGTCTACTGAGAGAGAGAGAGAGAGAGAGAGAGAGAGAGAGAGAGAGAGAGAGAGAGAGCAGGAGATGTGGCCTTCCCCAGAGAAGAGCACACCAATTGGCTGTCTAGTATCAAATGGTCATCCCTGAAAGCATACATACAAGAAACATTATATAGATTGGACAGGTTCATATGCTAAAACAATTTTAATACATCATTCAATACTAGATTTAGGAAAAAAAGATATGAATTTAAAAGAGAGTAGAGAAAGCTATATGGGAGTGTTTGAAGGAAGGAAAAGAAAGAAAAAATAATGTAATTAAAAAATTCTAGTCTCAAAAAATGTTCTATGACTATCTCTAATTTTAAAGTTTTAAAATTGTAAAGCATTGCATTCAATTATGTTTGCATTGGTAAGGATGTTATCTTACACTTTTATAATGATTCTATAGTCATATTGTAATCATTATATTGCATATCCATAGGCAACACATGTTGGTTTTTGCATGCCAAAAATAACAAACATACTATATTTATTTGTATGCAAATGTTTACATATCTATATCGACAAAAACATAGCATAAAATCAGCCAAATATTCCTGACTTACATGTATTTGGAAAAGCTATAAAATTTTATAAAGAAGTGTAAGTTAACAAATTTTATTAAAAATTGGAGTTTTTTTTATTTCACATAAGGCCAAAATTTCCCCTCCTTCCTCTCGTCCCAGCACCTCTCCCCTTTGTTCTCAATCACCAATCCACTTTTCCTCCATTTCTGTTCGCGAAAGAGCAGGTTTCCCATGAATATCAACAAAATATGGTACATTAAGCAGCAGTAAGACTAAGCACCTCCCCATACTGGGCAAGGCGACCCAGTATGAGGAATAGGGTCACAAAAGCCTATTAAAGAGTCAGAGACAGCCTCTCCCCCACACTGTTAGGAATACCACAAGAGGACCAAGCCACACAACTGTAACATATTGCAGAGTGCCTAGTCCAGTCCCATGCAGGCTTCCTGGTTTCCAGTTATGTGAAACCCTATGAGCCCAGGTTAGTTGATTCTGTGATTTTTCTTGGGGTGTCTATGATCACTCTGGCTATTACATTTCTTTCATTAATCTTCTGCAGAATACACTAAGTAATGTCTAATATTTTGCTCTGTTCTGCAACTGTTTTCATCAGTAGCTAATAGAAACCTTTCTAGTCAAAGGAGATGACTAGTTCAGACTATTTATTGACTATTGCTAGGAATCTTAGCTGGGATCATCCTTATATTCCTAGGAGATTCCCTTGTGCTGGATTTTCCCCTGACCCTGAAGTGTCCCACCCCCTTCCAGTGGCCTCTTTCAGTACCCCTCTTCACCATTCCACCTGATCATTCATGTTCCCATTCCCTCACATAGAGTCCACACATGAAATCTGTTCTATTTTTCCTTTATAGAGTAATCTAGGCAGAAAATTATGGTTGTATCTATTTATGAGTACAAATGATAAATGATATTTTGTTATATGCATGCGAATTCAACATCCCCTAGAGAAACAAGCATGAAAATCTTGCATAGACATTTACCACATGGACTCCTACAAATCTACATGACTGATCTCAAATCTTTAGACCATAAACACATAGCTGTGAGCACATAGAAATTTAGAGAAAGTACACAAAATATTTCACTTAGATTTTCAGGGATGTTTTATGTCCATTTGTTAAATAAGTCCTCTGAAAAGATATTCTCATATAAATTAATATATTTCATTATATTTTAATATAAACTATGAGAAATTGTTGGTATAGAAATGATCAAATGTTTAAATTGTCAAAAAATAAAAATACTACCTTTTCATCCAATACCTATGGAAATGTGTATAGGCACAGATGCCACAGGAGTTATATCTTCATGAAGATACACTGCAGGAACAAAGTTATCAGTGATAACTGTCCATCTCACATCAATTTTCCCTAAGAATATCAATTTAGAGAGAATACCATTTTATTTCTTATAATCTTCAACTCTATATCAATATAAAAAAACTCTCTCAATACTATCAAGAACGCCCTAAAAGATAAAGACAACTTGTTAGGCATTGTTCGCTAATCAGCAAGTAAAAACTAACAGATGATTGTAACTGGCCTCACATAAGCTTTTGTTCTTTCAAACTTCCAAGTTATGTAGCAAGAGTTCCAATAGGTTTTCATAAAAGCCTGGAGTCAGATAGAGGGGGAAATGCTGAGAGATCAGAGATGCAAAGGAGACAAACCACAGTCACCTTATCTATTCAATTTCCCAGATGAAAAGAGACTGAGTTCCTGTCTCCTGCCACCTTATCATTTCCCCTCTCTCTGCCCAGCCATGTCATTTCCCACCTATCTATGCATACCTCCAGATCTCTCTGGTTAGCTAGTGCATAGTTCTGCCCTTTTATCTTCAGACAAGCTTTACTTGTACAAAAAGGCATCACCAGTAGGATCAACATAATAAAAATGGCAATCCTACCCAAAGCAATCTATAGATTCAATGCAATCCCCATCAAAATCTCAAGACAATTCTTCATAGACCTCAAAAGTAAAATAATCAACTTCATATGGGAAAAAGAAATAGGATAGCCAAAACCATCTGTACAATAAAGGAAATTCTGAAGGCATCACTATCCCTGTCATCAAGTTCTACTACAGAGCTACAGTAATGAAAACAGATTGGTATTACCAGCAACACCAGTCTTGAGCATATACCCAAAAGTTGTTCAATCATACTACAAAGAGATTTGTTCAAGTATTTTCATGGCAACATTACTTGTAATACCCAAGGAAACAACCTAGATGCTCCTCAACCAAAAAATGGATAAAAGAAAATTTACACATTATAGTATTGCTCAGCAGTAAAAAAATTTTAAAAAAACATTGAAAGCCGGGCAGTGGTGGCGCACGCCTTTAATCCCAGCACTCGGGAGGCAGAGGCAGGCGAATCTCTGTGAGTTCGAGGCCAGCCTGGTCTACAAGAGCTAGTTCCAGGACAGGCTCTAAAAAAGCTGCAGAGAAACCCTGTCTCGAAAAACCAAAAAAAAAAAAAAGAAAAAAAAACATTGACACCTTGAAATTTGCACAGAAATAGATGGAACTATAAAACATCATCCTAAGTGAGGTAACCCAGACCCAAAAAGATGAATATGGTATGTTGTCACTCATAAGTGGATGCTAGCTATAAAGAAAGAATATTGAGCCTATTGTTCAAGATCCTAGAGAAGCTAAGTAACAAGGAGAACACTAAAAATTAACATACATAGATCTACCTAAAAGTCAAAATAGAAAAGATACCTGACAAAATTGGGAACATAGGGTTGGGGGACGGAAGGTGGAAGGGGAAGAGGAGAGGAAAAGGGGAGGGGGTGAGAACTTGAGGGAATGGGATAGTCAATATGGAGGAAAAACAGAGATGGAGAGCAAGGAAAGAAATATCCTGATTGAGGGAGTTATTATGGGGTCAGCAAGAAACCTGGCTCTATAGAGGTTCCCAAGAATTCAAAGGGATGACTCCAGCTAAGACCCTAAGATCTTAAGCAATAGTGGAGATGGTGCCCAAACTGGCCTTGCCCTGTAGTCAGATTGATGAATATCTTAAATGTCACTATAGAACCTTTATCCAGCAACTGATGGAAACAGAGGCAGAGACCTGCAACAGAGCACTGGCCTAGCTCTAATGGTTCAGTTGAAGAGTGGGAGGAGTGAGAATATGAGCAAAGAGGCCAAAACCATTGTGGAGACACCCACTAAAACAGTTTACCTGAGTTAATGGAAACTCACCAACTCCAGCCAGACAGGGAAGGAACCAGCATAGAACCAAACTAGTCATTCTGAATGTGAGTGACAGTTGTATGGCTGAGGCAGACTGTGAGGCCACTGGCAGTGGTAACAGGATTTATCCCTATTGCTTGTAGGCTTTTTTTGGGAACCCTTTCTTTTTGGATAGATACCTTGCTCAAGATATAATAGGAAGAGCCTTGAACCTGCCCCAAAGCAATGTGCTTTACCCTCTCTGAGAAGTGGATGGGGGTGAGTAGGGAGAAAGGAAAAAGGAATGGGAGGTTGGGAGGGAGGGAGAACTTGGATTGGTATTTATAATGAAAATATAATTTTCCTTTTTTAAAAAAGGCATTACCATACTTCTCCTTTTTGTCTAAAAATTTAAAAAGGGTTATAACTAGTATTAGAAAAACTATATACAATAAGCACAATAGCTATATATAGGATATACAGGCAATAAATACATCAATAATAGCTAACCCATTAGTAATTGATAAACTTAGAGAAAATACTGTAGCTTTGAGTTGAGTGGCAGCCCAAGGAGAGTGGGTATAGGGAAAACCCACAAAACATAGTGGAGGGGGAGAGGGAGAAAGGGAAAGAGAGAGAAAGAGAGAGAGAGAGCACTATCTGAAAAAATGCACACAGGATTATGCAGAAAATGCACATCTGCCTGAAGGCAGAGACAATCAGTCTAGGACCAATAAGTACTATGGCATTTGGAGTCCAGGTGCCTATATACTTTGGGGCCTGTGGAGTTTATTGCAGAGATGCTGCAACAACATTAAAAATTCTTAAACTAACATACAAGCTAGGGAAAAAAGAAAGAAAACCTAGCTGGTGTAGGGGTGTTTCTATCTGTTGTATCATTGGTTAATTAATAAAGAAACTGCTTGGTCTGAGAGGTCAGAACATAGGTGGGTGGAGTAGACAGAACAGAATGCTGGGAAGAAGGGAAGTGAGGCAGTCGCCATGAAGCTCCAACCCCAGATGGACGTAGGCTAGAATCTTCCCGGTAAGCCACCACTTCATGGTGCTACACAGATTACTAAATATGGGTTAATCAAGATGTAAGAGTTAGCTAGTAAAAGGCTAGAGCTAATGAGCCAGGCAGTATTTACATGAATACAATTTGTGTATTGTTATTTCGGGTGTAAAGCTAGCAGTGCGGGAGCCAGGCGGGATGAAAAGCAGGCCTCCTTGTCTCATCACTACAGAATGGTGCCCATGTGGATAACTGAATCCACAGAAAGCTTGAGAAAGCTTGGGAAAGAATAGAGTAAAGCATGGCTTCTTGGTGGCAGCAATTTCTCAGGTCGCTCTGCTTGCTAGAGGCAAGCAAACACTCTCATCTAAGAGAGGCTTCCTGACTCAGCTTTAGCTGCAAAACCCTGCAGCTCTTTTACTAGGTCCTGCCATGAAACACTTACATAGTGTTGATGAAAAGCCGACCGCATGCTTTTCGGTTTTCAGCTATAGCAGGAAAAAAAGTTGCACTGTTTTAAAATACCGGCTTTCTAGGCCATCCTGCCAGGGCAAACTCTGACTCTTTCAGACAGGCAGTCCAACTGAGGGTGATCTGTGAGCAGAATGCTGCAGCTTGCTTGCTAACAGGGACCTTGAAACACCATAGAGTTGTGGCAATAAACATGGCTACAGCCAGTGCCTCCGCCACAAGGCTGGAAAACTAAGGAATGGGCTGGATCTAGCCGTCAAAGCCATGGCTTTAATCCTACCTATATTGCTCAGTAACTTGAAGGTTCATGTGGTCAGAAAAAGAGAGAGAGATATAGTAAAGAGACATTCAAAAACAAAGAAAACCTCTAAATGATTTACAGTGTGTTAAAAATATATGCAGGCTAAAAGTTAAAGTTCTTAAAGTTAAAAAAGAAAAAAGAGAGTAGTTAGGTGTGGTAGTAAACACCTTTAATTCCAATGCCTGGGAGGCAGAGACAGACGGATCTCTGAGAGTTCAAGGACAGCCTGGTCTACAGAGTTATTCCAGGACAAAGATATACAGAGAACCTGTCTCAAAAAAAGTTAAAAATAAAAGAAATAGAGGTTAAGTAAAGCCGCATAAAGATGGAAAATACACAGAGAATCTTGATATTGTGTGCTATTATGCTCTTTTTGAATTGTTTGAATGCTGAGGAAGGAGCAACAGCTGCTAAAAGATATTTGTTTATAAATGCTGCTGAACTAATCCAACATAGATATTTTGAAAATACCTTGACTTCAAAATTCAGATCTAAGGACATGATGCTTTGGAAAAGGTCTTTCTTTGTTTTCACAGAGGATGAGACCCTGTGGATTGCTTCTATCCCAATATGGTATGATAGACCACACCCTCCTGAAAGGTTGCTGTGAATACTCTCAAAAAATTACTTCACTCAACTGCTGACTGAGATGAACCTGGTACACAGGTTATACCATGAAAGACCTGATTAACAGTGCCCCCATACAGCAGGAAGCAGTTTGGAGAGAAATATCTGTGCCCATATACCCAAATATTGTTTATAAATGTTCTTTTACATTTAAAGGGGGGATATGATATAGATATGAATAATTTGCATTGGTATGGATTTTAAGGTCAATTTTGTTATATGTATATGTATTTCTGATACTGATTAAGGTATTGTGATTGTGTAGTTCATTTTAAAAATGTAATGTATAATTAGGAAACATAGGTTGTTAATGGATAATCATCAATAATAATCAAGCTTGTAGTAATGTTAGATTTTTCTAGATATATAGAGAGATATTTCAGTTAGACATTCTTCATATCCTTAAAAGACTACAGATATGGCATTTTAAATGCTTTAATAAGTTAGAACTGCTCATGACAATGAGACACGTCTGCTACTGGAAGCACTAGTGACTTCAAAAAGAAGATGGGCATCGAAGAGTCTCCTTATTGAGTTTGGTAGCCATTTGGGCAAGAAACTGCTTTTGCCTGGACTGATGCATGAACTGGACACAAAGAACCCGCAGAAAGAGAACTGCTGAACTTGCCTAAAGGTGAGATGATTCTTTGGGGTTCCTGACTCATGAAAGAGTCTGCGAGACATTCTGCAGGACACAACAGATACTGACTGAACTGCCTTTGAAATTTCCTGCTTCATGAAAATGTCTGCTGGAAACTATGGGCCTGAAGGCCAAAGATGGATGCCCCAACCGTACAGAGGAACTTTGGGTGACTATCCAGGCAGCGAGTTGTCTCTGTCATTTCTAGAGTTTTGGAAGTTGCTCACTTCTTGTTTTCTTAGGTAATATTATATCCTTCTGGAGTCTTTGATGGAGTTGAAGAATAAATAGATAGTTATAATTTTCCTTAGTTATGATAAAAGATAAAGTAGATATAAATATTGTAACTATAATTCTTGTTTGATAACTGTTTTTATATGTAATTTTACTATGTTAAAGTTAAAGCCTTCCTTTTTGTTTAAACAGAAAAAGGGGAAATGCTGTAGGAGTGTTTCTATCTATCTGTTGAATCATTGGTTAATTAATAAAGAAACTGCTTGGCCTGATAGGTCAGAACACAGATGGGTGGAGTAGACAGAACAGAATGCTCGGAAGAAAGGAAGTGAGGCAGTCGCCATGAAGCTCCAACCCAAGATGGACATAGGCTAGAATCTTCCCGGTAAGCCACCACTTCATGGTGCTACACAGATTACTAAATATGGGTTAATCAAGATGTAAGAGTTAGCCAGTAAGAGGCTAGAACTAATGGGCCAGGCAGTGTTTAAATGAATACAGTTTTCATGTAATTATTTCGGGTAAAGCTAGCCAGGTGGTGAGAAGCTGCCCGCCGCACTCATATCACAATAGAGTGGCACTCCCACTACACCTAGCCAGGCAAGGTGGTGGCTCTGGCAGGAACCCCACATGCAGCTCCAGCCTGTGCTGGTGGCTGCAAAGCCACAGGTAAGCAGCTTTTTCATGAATTCCTGCCTTTAAGTTGAACACCAATAGTCTTAATATAAAAGCCTAGAGTCAGATATAAGGAAAAATGCTGAGAGATCAGGGACATGGAGTGAAACAACAACCACCTTACCTACTTAACTTCCCAGTCAAAAAAAGACTGAGTTCCTGTCTTCTCCCAACTTATCACTTCCTCTCTCTGCCCAGCCATATCACTTCCTGTCTGTCTATGCAGACTTCCAGACCTCTATGATTACTTTATCTTCAGTCAAGCTTTATTTATACAAACAAAATATCACCCCATTCAAACTTCCAAATTAGAGGCCAATTAAAGTTAAATGAAATGTGTACTCCAAAAAGATTCCTCAGATGATATAACTGGTTTTCTCTCAAAACTTAAATCTGAACAAAAAAAATATGATCTATATCATAGAAAAATATTTATATTATTAAATATATTGTATGTGAATATGTGTATTAATTTTCTTTATGACAATTATAAATTTTTCTCATATTATTTGCTACTTTCAACCAAAGTTGTGAGAATTGAGCATCTAGAAAAAGGTTAGTAGGTTATTTCACACCTGCTGCCATTGAGAATAATTTTTATTCGAATATATGATAAATATATCTAATCATTTCTTAGATATGAAACCAAAAATTTTACTGTGGTTCATTCAAATAGGATATCTGAAAAACATTTAAAAATAAAATGTATAAAAAATAAAAATGTATAAAAAATCACAAAAGAAACAAATCACTTTGATCTCCCTATCCACTGGAAAATACAGGTAATATTTTCATGCATGCAACTTCTACTTTCTTTGCATTTGTATATTTCCATATTTTATTATTATTATCATCATCATCATCATCATTATTTATTATTATTATTATTATTATATACCATTATAAACAAGATGAAATGCAACACAATTAAGAACTTGAAAAAGTAAAGTAGGGAGCATTGCAGAGGTTTGGTTCCCAGCACTCACAAAGTGGCTCTCAAGTACTTATAACTCCAGGTCTAGGGAATGTAAAACCCTCTTCTGATGTCAAAGTACTCTTCATATATGTGAGACATGTACATATGCATATATACAGGAAAACTGACAAACATAAAATAATATTTTAACCCAAGAATGAATAAAAAACTTTATATGCTAGTTGATAGGCTAATGTTAAAAATATAACTTATGAAAGGAGTTTGAATGTTGATAGCCTTCATGAGAGACAATGTTTCTTTCAGAAGACATGAGTTATTAAACAAATGTTTCTGTGTTAGCCATGGGCTGAACAAACTCTGTTTTTCATTGTACTTGTGAGTTAGACAGTAAGCTCTTATTGCTGTAGACAGCACTCACTTTTATCACAGAAAATAGATGAATCATTCTTGAACTGACATGGAAGTTTCCTCCCTGCTGGCTAGCTTTCTTCATGCAGGAATTGCTATGAAGGCTAACAGGGAAGAAATACAGTTATATTCTCCAGTAGCATATCCACTCATACACTGTCATCTTTTAAATAACCTCTGATTTATTCTCTTAATTAAATTCAGTACTCTATCCCTACAAAATTCCAGGAAAGTAGGGCATGAACTTGGAAAGAAGAAAATATCTGGTGAGAAATGAAGAGATTAGGAGAGGGTGATGAAAGGGATTTTGAACCCAGAACATTATGCCTTAAATTTGTGGAATTTTAAAAGAAAAAAGAAAAGAAATGCTGGTGTGATATAGAGAAAAAGGAACCATTATGATCATTTTGAGAAGCTCTGAACTTGTTCAACAACCAGGGAAGCCATACACAGTTTTCTCAAATAGCTAAAAAAAAAAAAGAAAGAAAGAAATGTCATGAGACCCAGCTCTACCATCCCTGTGAATGTAACTCTATACTTTCTGATACAGGTACTAGAAGACCATGATCATTGCTGCTCTGTACACAATAGCTGAGAAATAGTATCAAACACGACAGTCAAAAATTATGCATGGAAAACTAACATGTGATACAAACACACCACACACACACACACACACACACACACACACAATTCAATTCAGTTTAGTTCATCTGTAAGAAAATGAAATATGGAAATTATAAGAAAATGGGTAGAACTAAAAATATTATAGAAAGTGCTGTAACTCAGGTACACAAACTCTGCATGTTACTCCTCACTAATGATCTTACTTTTGAGAATTTTTTTATTTGTGTGATTAAGGTTGAGAGAGTGTCTTTACAAGACAGAAAACAAGAGAGGAGCCAGAGGATGTGGGAATATTGGGTGTGGTCTTGGTGAGGACAGTAAAACAGAAACAGTATGAAAATAGAATATATCAGGAGTGGGGAGGCACCAATGGGGATGGGGAAGCGGGCATAGGAGAAAGTGAAGGTTGTGGGAAAGTAAACCAAAACTGTTGGTGCATGAAAGAGCTACATAGAAACCTGCTGCTTGAAGGTAACTAGATAAGAAGAAGGTATCCAGAGAGAAAGGAATGGGGGGAAGGGGATAATGGGATGAATAAAATGTAATATATATATATATATATATATATATATATATATATATATATACTTCTGTGTATACTACAGTTAAAAAGAGTTATAGAAATAGCAATGTAAGGAAAGTAGTTTTTACTAAAAGGCAAAGTCAACAATTATCAAGTGAAGAAAAGTCAACAACTATTAAGCAAAACATTCATATGTGTGATATTATTATTTAGAGTGGAATATTCAGGGTTGCTGCCAGTATTGTTCTTATTAAGACTCCATCAAATACAGTGTGATGTGTGTAATACTCAGTTATTATAAAAATAAAAATATCCCTATTGTATACAGATTATGTAATCACATTTCAGAAAATCAGAGAGAAGCAATTAAGATTATTTGAAATAATATATTTTAGTTGAGTAAATAAGGAAAACTACTGCTTTGAGAGCTGGCTAACAATATTAACAATATAGGTAATTAAAACAAAAGAAATTTGAATCGATGCACTCTGACGTGTTGATTAATTCTGATACCAGAATCCATAGGTGTTTAAGAAAAATACCATTGTCAAGTTTAGGATAACTCTGTGAGTTAACTGTGGAGATCCCAGATGATCCCAAAGCAGTAGAAGTTGTTGCATTTTCTCTTAGGTGTCTACCAAACTACATGGTAATACTCTATTAAGGAAAGCACTACACACTTGATCCAGAACAGGGAGCCAACAGACTAAAACCAAGCTAGAAGCTCTCTGCTTGCTGAGTAGCCCTAGCCCTCAGAGTACCAGAAGGTGATACTGAGCCTACACAGGGAGAACACTCATTAACAGCCCTGATGCCTGCCAAGCAACTTGTGCCCACAGATATAGTGATAGCTACTTAGGGGCTAATCAATGACTTTCTGATTGTATCTTATACAGATTCCAAGGAAGGAAATGTATACCTGGTACTACAAACATGAACAAACGCGCCTGGCTAGGGAGAGTCACAGGTTAAGAGTTACTACTTTTTATTGTGCTAAATTAACATGTGGCCAAATTGCATTCTAAATAGGTATATTATTAGCCATAGACTAGTACAGCTTTCAACCTTGATTAGAGAAGCTTCTTATTCTGGAGGAATAAGACTAATGATTAACGCAGAGATTCAAAGCAGAGCATTTGACCATGAGAAGATGTAGGTGACAGGAAAAAAAATGGAGGTGAAAGACAGAGGAATGGAAATGGCATATTGTATTCATAAATGAAATTTCCAAAAAAACACACTTAAAAAAAAACCTGGTCAAAAAGCTGAAAATAAGCAATTCTAGAGTCCTCGGTCCTGAATCAGAGAACTACAACACCTGCTGTAAGACCTACAGAACAAGATGGAAGAGAAGGCAGAAGGAATATAAAAGCCAGAGGAAGAAGGGGAGTCTGTGAAACACTGCCACTGTATTCATCATGGCCATGGCAATCATGAACAGACAGCTGTGGGGAATGCCTACATAAACTAAGACATAAGAGTAGGGAGGGGCACTGCTGGGCAATAGGAAGAAAATCAACAGGCGTATGGAGGGAGGATGAGAGGGGACAGTGGGTGATACAATCATATGCAACACATTCCCATATAAAACAAAAAATAATCAATAAATAAAAAATAGAAGTCAAATCCATACACATGGAGATTTGTTTCAATAATATACAAACACATTTATTAGGAAAAAATTTATTGTTCTTATGATAATAATTTGAGAATAATTCATGTTCTTTGTCAGTTCAAAAACAATTTATACTTTTTCTTTAAAGACCACTGCTTTTATAATAACAATAACAATAATATTAACAGTAATACAGGGATTTTAGTCTACATTTTATTGCTTACCTAACAACATGTAAAAAAATACTATGTGCAAAGTACAGGGCAAATATTATAATAAACTTTAAAAGAGAAAATATGGTGAAATGAAACACCTTGAAGTTTTCAGAAAAGATCATCATTTTGTGAGTTTTCTCAAGGCACCCAAAACTTCTTTGTTTCTAAGGCTGTAAATAAAGGGGTTCAGCAGAGGAATGATGATGGTGTAGAACAATGAATACATTTTACCCTGAAAACTGTGGGTGTCAGATCCAGAGAGCACATATATAACAAAGAGGGTGCCATAGAACAAAGAGACAGACACAAGATGGGCACTGCAGGTGGAGAAGGCTTTGCGTCTGCCCTTCTCAGACTTTGTTTTCAAGATGGCAAAAAGGACACGGATATAAGAAACTATGATGCTCATAAAAGTACTTGCTTGTATAAAGATAACAAAAATGAAAATGACCAATGCATTAATGGATGGGTCAGTGCAAGAAATTGAATAGAGTGGTAAGATCTCACAGTAGAAATGATCGATTATATTAGAACTACAAAAAGTTAACCTAAATAGCAATCCTACATGAAGTAAGGCATGTAGAAGTCCAATTAGATATGACACACATATGAACTTAACACAGAGTCTTTTGGACATTACAACTACATAGTGCAGAGGGTTGCATATGGCTACATAGCGGTCATAAGCCATCGCTACTAGGAGGTAACATTCCGCGGTCGCACTTGAACAAAAAAAATAAAATTGGGAGAAACACTCACCCAGGGATATCATGTCATTCTTATTTAAAAATTTCATAAGCATCTTAGGAGTCACAGAGGATGAAGAACAGGCATCAGCAAAGGCTAAATTTCCAAGGAAAATGTACATGGGAGTGTGAAGATGGGGATCCTTCCAGATGAGAAAGATTAAGCCAAGGTTGCCCACCATGGTGATGACATAGATGGAGAAGAACACCAGGAACAGGGGGACTTGCAGCTCTGGACGATCTGTTATTCCTCTGAGGACAAACTCAGTCACCTGTGTCTGGTTTCCTTCCATCACACCTGCTCAGGCTGCTCACTGCAAGGAAGGAGGAGAGTTTTTTAAAATGTGACTAAGACTTAGTAACAATAGGATCATATTGAGACCACACTCATGTGCTTCAGGTACTCCACAGTCAATAGATAGGAAGATGTTATGTTTCTGCTTTTTAATCATGCTGGAAACAGAAAATACTTTCTGAACAGTTTTAATGTTTAAACTTTCCATATCCAATTATCTGAAAAAAATAATAAATCAATAAACACTAATTTATCTGTTCTCAAGCATACCCGAATAAATTTTAAATTGCATATATGTGTGTGAAAGACAGAGAGAGATAAAGAGATTGTATGCCGAATTTAGAATGAAAAAATACATAATATATTTTATACTAAAATGTCATTTTTGATTGATTGGTTGTTTTTGTTTATTGAGACAGGGTTTATCTGCATAGCCCAGGCTGTCCTGGTGCTAAAATGCAGACTAGGCTAGCCTCAAATTCAGATCAATTTACCTGTCTCCAGAATGCTGGGATTAAAGGCACATGCCATTAAGCGAGGCTTATAATAAAATGTCTTTAGGAGACACTCATCCTTCTTATTTTCTCTCAACAAAATTATGGTTAAAAAAAGCAGTAAGTTCCTTTCAATTTCATGAGTGAGATTTTTCAAAGTGAAGGCAGAATAGAAAATATTACAAAAGAAACAAGAGTAGAAAGAAAGGTTAATATTTCAACAGTTGTATTCATTTTAAGTGCTGAAGTTTGAGATGCTTACAAAGAAAAACAGTGAGACTGAAAGAAATAGAGGGCATGGGAAAGGGGCCTGAGTGGTTAAGATCACTAGCTGCTGTTCCAAAGGATCATAGTTCAGTTCTGAGCACCTTCACGGTGACTCACAACCATATGTAAGTCCAGTTCCTTAGGAGTTAAAAATCTCTTCAGACCTCTGAGGGCAGAGGGCATATATCAAGTGCACATACATCCAGTAGAGAAAACATCCAAGAAGACACAAAAGCAATAAGTTAAATTTATTTTTTAAAAAGAAAATCATGAGATCAAAATTCAAAAACAAATTATTATTAAAAATAATTATATATATATATATGTTGAAGAAAACCAAGATCAACATGTATTCATATGTTCAATAAGCCAAGAAATTAAGCTATATCCAGTAGAAATCAAGCAGAAGGGAAATGAAGACACCACCATCGCATCACATTTCTGTAATGACAAAATGTACAGAATCCTGCACATAATGTGTTTGTGTATACACAACACTGCATTGGTAAGTTTAAGCCTGTTTAAGGAACAGGCCAACTGTAAACAACAGGCATGAGTGTCTAAACAGTAGACAGACATGGGTTGTTACCAGACTAGACAAATAGATTTGTACCAATACTTTTTTCATTTTTTATCTCATCATTTTCTTATGAATGTAACTAAAGTCCTCATCTTCATATCTGTGGTCTTCTGAAGGCAATTTTTCCAAGATCCATTGTTACAAACCAAAAAAATGATGGAGAATTATTGGAATGCAGAATTAAAGAACAATCACGTCAATTAATAATAATTTTAAAGTAAAAACATGGAGGACTTGATCATTACATAGAATGTTATTAGGGCCTTTGTTTCACTCAGAAACAAACACTGTCCTGGGAAGTGTTGCCTTCTCGCTCCTTACTGGGAAAAGAGAAAAGAAATTGTTTTTAGTCTTATTAGGCTTGTGAAGACATTAAAGAATCAAACATCTGAACTTCAAAAACTGTAAGATTATAACCTTATAATTATTACCTACCACAAATTTACTAATGTAACTGATGCACCAGGGTGATGGACCCTTCCTTTCTTTATGCTTCCAGGAATACTATGTGAACCAAGAACCAGGTAAGGAAGCAGGCAGATAACTGCCTCGATGTTACACCCCTCTGAGTGGCTTAACTTGGATTCCACGATATTTTTAAAATAAATTTCAATTTATTACATTGTCTTAATTAAGCATACAGAACTCAAATTTTCAGAACCATTGAGTCTCATTTCCACCTTTGACTTACTATTATTCATATACATGTTTATAAAGTTTGGTTCAAGTTTCACCACAGTGTATGATATTTTCTATGATGCAATAGCCCTCAGTAGTCAAAAAAAAATCTCAACTCCCCCATATTATTTATAAGAAGCATTGCATAGAGGTTACCTACAAAGACTTCACAAAACATCATGATAGGGAACAATTATTTGGTTCACAAACAGGTACCTGTGAGTCCATAGTTCAGTTGGAACTGCTTTGTGTTCTATTTATTAGATAAATCCCCTAAAAAGATATTTCCACATATAATGTTAAATATGTTTGGAAAAATTCATATCTGATACAGGCATCATTTAACTCTTTTAAAAGAAAGTAAAATAAAATAT
This sequence comes from Arvicola amphibius, assembly GCF_903992535.2. Lineage (NCBI taxonomy): Eukaryota > Metazoa > Chordata > Mammalia > Rodentia > Cricetidae > Arvicola > Arvicola amphibius. The sequence goes on along the minus strand of NC_052056.1, from coordinate 36,104,922 downwards.
TATCTCTTACCTATGGATGTAAGAAAAATCTTCATGAAAAATATTTTAAGTGAAGGAACAAGTATATCAAAAGCTGTTCTTTCTGTGTCAATATTTCTTAAAAAGCCCAGTTTGGAGGCAATGATATTTATTTCTTCAAATCTTCAATCCCGTTTGTGAGATGAACACTGAAACTCCCTAAATGCTGACAAAAACTCCCAGTAGGATAAATCCAATCTGCTGGGTATTGTTCACTAATCATCAGATCAAAACTAATAATGCTATTGTAACTGTCCTTATACACTCTACTTTTTTCAAAAACTAAAGCTAAAGGTCAATTTTAAGTCAAATGAAATATTTAATACATCCACATTGTTTAAATGATATTTTTAAGTGGAATATATACGCATTAGAGTACTACTCAGTGGTAAAAAAAAAAAAAAAACAATGACATCTTAAATTTTGCATGCAAATGGATGGAAATAGAGAACACTATCCTGAGTGAGGGATGGGGAGAACTTGGGGGAATGGGACAGTTGGGATGGAAGAGGAGTGGATATGGGAGCAGGGAAGTATATATTTTAATTAAGGGAGCCATTTGAGGATTGGCAAGAGACTGGACTCTAGAGGAGTTCCCAGGTGTCCAAAGAGATGTCCCCAGCTTGTTCCTTGAGCAGCGGAGGAGAGGGCACCTGAACTGACCCTATACTATAGCCACACTGATGAATATGTTGCATATCACCATAGAACCTTAGCAGCTGGCGATGGATGGAGATAGAGACAGAGACCCACACTGGAGCACTGGACTGAGCTCCCAAGGTCCAAATGAGGAGCAGAAGGAGAGAGAACATGAGCAAGGAAGTCAGGGCCACGAGGGGTGCGCCCACCAACTGTGATGTTGGGGCCGATCTTATGGGAACTCACCAGGGCCAGCTGGACTGGGTCTGATGGAGCATGTGATCAAGCCGGACTCTCTGAACTTGGCTTACATGAAGGGTTGACTGAGAAGTCAAGGACAATGTCATTGGGTTTTGATTCTACTCCATGTACTGGCTTTGTGGGAACCTAGTCTCTTTGTATGCTCACCTTCCTAAACCTGGATGGAGGGGGGAAGATGTTGAACTTCCATAGGGCAGGGAACCCTGACTGCTCTTTGGACTGGAGAGGGAGGGGAAGGGGGAATGGGGGGAGTGGGAGGAAATGGGAGGAGGGGAGGAGGTGAAAATTTGTAGTAGTAGTAGTAATAATAATAATAATAATAATAATAATAATAATAATATGTTATCTAACTTTACTTCTAAGCAACAACCACGCTGTCTACATTGGAAAAATATTTCCTTTTTTCTTTTCATTTTGATTTGGGATGCCCTTCTGTATATGAATTCCTTTTATTGGATGATGAATAAAGCTCTTTCAGCCAATGGCTTAACAGAGTAAAGCCAAGCAGGAAATCTGAAAAGAGATATAGAGAGAGTAGGTGGAGTCACAGAGAATCTATATAGCTTCCAAAGGAGACAGATGCCAAAACCTTACTGGTATGCCACACCCTTGTGTTGTTACATGGATTAATAGAAATGTGGTAATTTAAGATGTAAGAGCTAGCTAGAAATATGCTTAAGACATGGGCCAAATCATGTGTAATTAATATAGTTTCTGTGTGTTTATTCAGGTCTGGGTAGCCAGAAAACAAAATACTGTCTCCGTCTACAGAATGAGGCCCACCATCCAGAGCATGGATTCACATAAGACCTAAAAGTAAAGCTTAAAAAATAAGAGGGCTTCTAGACCCACAAAAATACAAGTCAATTGGAGCTTCTTCGTAGCCACAAGTTTTTAGATAGATTCTTTGCTGACAGCAAGTAGAGGCGTGGCTCCTTTAAGAGAAGGCTTCCTGACTCAGCCTTAGCAGAAAACCCTGCTTGATTTCTTTAAGAAATAGCTTCCTTGAAAAACCCCATCTTGAAAAACCAAAAATGAAAAAGAAAAAAAGAACAAAAAGTAAAGAAAAGAAATGGCTTCTTAATTTGTGCTGGTGGCAAGAATGGCTCTGGCTCTTTTGGGAGGTCCAGCTTGAATGGGTTTTGTGAGCAATATGCTACAAGTTACTTGGTGTCAGCATGGGCCAACTGCTTCCCAGAGTTGGGGTGGTAAACATGCATCCCACAACTGGTGGTAAATAGACTGCAAAGGGTAGAACCAACAGCCAAAGCACTCTGGTCTTACCCACGTTTACTTAACAGTTCAAAGCAGTGATCACAAAAGAATTAGAGATACACATTAAAGACAGATTTAGACAAAAATGAACCTTTAGATGAGGCATAATATGTTTAAAAATATAAATAGGTTTGGTCTTTTTATTGTGTCCCAGATTTCCTGAATGTTTTGTGATGAGAATTTGTTTGATTTGTTGATTTCTTTGATCAGTGCATTTATTTTCTCTATGGTATCTTCAGAATCTGAGATTCTTTCTTCTATCTCTTGTATTCTGTTGGTTATGCTTGTTATTGTAGTCTCTATTTGTTTACCTAGATTTTTCATATCCAGCCAGCCCTCGGTTTGTGTTTTCTTCCTTGCCTCCATTTCAGTTTTCAAGTCTTGAACTGTTTCCATTATCTGTTTGGTTGTTTTTCCTTGGTTTCCTAGGATATCATTTACGGATTTACTCAGTTATTCAAACTTTTTGTTATTCTTCTTATCCATTTCTTTAAGGGAGTTTTTCATCTCCTGTTTAAGGGCCTCTATCACTTTCAAAAAGTCAAGGTTTTCTACTTCTTCTTGATTGAGGTCTTCAAATCCTCCTGTTGTAAGATTGCTGGGTTCTGGTGATACATATTAGAGTACTACTCAGTGATAAAAAACAATGACATCTTGAATTTTGCATGCAAATGGATGGAAATAGAAAACATTATTCTGAGTGAGGTAACCCAGACCCAAAAAGATGAACATGGGATGTACTCACTCATAATTGGTTTCTAGCCATAAATAAAGGACATTGAGCCTATAATTCGTGATCCTAGAGAAGATAATAAGAAGGTGAACCCAAAGAAAAACATATAGTTATCCTCCTGGATATTGGAAGTAGACAAGATTGCCAGGCGAAAATTGGGAACTTGGGGGCAGGGTGGGATGGGGGCAAGGAGAGATGGGGAGAGAAAAGTGTGAAGGGGAGGATGGGGAGAGCTTGGGAGAATGGGATGGTTGGGATACAGGAAGGGTGGATATGGGAGCAGGGAAGCATATATCTTAATTAAGGGAGCCATTTTAGGGTTGTCAAGAGACTTGTATCCAGGTATCCAGGGAGATGCCCCCAGCTAGTTCCTTGGGCAGCTAAAGAGAGGAAACCGGAAAAGGCCAGATGCTATAGCCATACTGATGAATATCTTGCATATCACCATAGAACCTTCATCTGGCAATGGATGGAGATAGAGACAGAGCCCCACATTGGAGCACCGAACTGAGCTCCCAAGGTCCAAATGAGGAGCAGAAAGAGGCAGAACATGAGCAAGGAAGTCAGGACCGTGAGGGGTGCACCCACCCACCGAGATGGTGGGGCTGATCTAATCAGAGCTCACCAAGGCCAGCTGGACTGGGGCTGAAAAAGCATGGAATAAAACTGGACTCCCTGAACATGACGGACAATGAGGGCTGCTGAGAAGCCACGGACAATGGCACTGGATTTGGCTCCTACTACACATTCTGGCTTGGGGGGGGGGGGCTCCTAGCCTGATTGGATGCTCACCTTCCTAGACCTGGATGGAGGGGGAAGGAACTTGGACTTCCACAGGGTAGGGAACCCTTACTGCTCTTCAGACAGGAGAGGAAGGGGGAGTGGAGGGGTAGGGGGAGGCAAATGGGAGGCGGGGAGGAGGCAGAAATTTTTAAATAAATAAATAAATAAATAAATAAATAGATAGAAAAAATAAAAAATATATAAATAGGCTTGGGAGAGAGAGGAAAAAGAGATGGATAATTACATAAAAAATAGTTTCAAAAAATAAAGCAAAGTCTTAAAAGAGACAGTAAAAGTAATATAAAAGATTACAGACAGGCATAGATTAAAGGAGGCAAGGTAATAAAATAAATATTAAAAAGTAATTGATGTAGGAGTGTTTCTATCTATCTGCTGCTTCATTGTTTAATTAATAAAGAAACTGCTTGGCCTGATAGGTTAGAACATAGGTGGGTGGAGTAGACAGAACAGGATGCTGAGAGTGAGGCAGATGCCTCAGGCAGATGTCATGCCTCTCCTCTCTGGGCAGTCGCCATGATCCTCTGACCTGAGTCATATGCGATGGAGCCAGCCGCCAGGTCAGACATGCTGAATCTTTCCCAGTAAGACACCACTCGTGGTGTTACACAGATTATTAGATACAGGTTAGTCAAGATGTGAGTAAGAGGCTGAAACTAATGGGCCAAGCAATGTTTAAATGAATACAGTTTGTGTGTTGTTATTTCCGGTGTAAAGCTAACCATGCGGGAGCCGGGCAAGACGAAAAGCAGGCCTGCCTGCAGCTCCTCTCTACAAGTAATAGAGTTAAAAATAAGCTTCCTAAAGATGAAAATACACAGAGAGTCTAGATTATTTATATTAGTGTGCTATCTTTAAATTTCTTTACTGCAGAGAAACATTTTCTTTTTGAATTTCTTTACTGCAAAGAGACATTTTATTCTCTTGACTGCTAAGTTAAACATTTATATATTTTATATATGTATATTGATTCCAAAAGTCGAGTCTAAGAATATGTTACTTTGGAAAAGAAAGTTCTGATTTTTTTTTCCACAGAAGATGAGACCTGTGGATTCCTTCTAAACTAATATGGTTTGATGGAACAAGTTCCCCCCCAAAATGTCTCTATAAACCCTAAAAATACTTCACCCAACAAGCAGCAGAAAGCAGTTTGGAAAAAACAATGCCCAAATTCCCAAAATTATTGTTTATAAATGTTTATTTTCATTTTAAAAGGGTTGATTATAAATAGGCAATGAAAATAGGAAGGATATGATATAGAAATAAATACTTTACATTGGTATGGATTCTGTTCTAATGATACAAATTTAGGTCAATTTTGTTATGTTATGCATATGTATTTCTGCTGTTGTTTAAGGTATTATGTATATATAGTTCATTTAAAAATTGTAAAGTATAATAAAAATTACAAATTAACAGACAGTTATATTAGTTAAACTAGTAGTCATGTTAGTTAGGTTTCCTAGATATTTAGAAAAATATTCCAGTTAGATAGATAATCTTCAACACTTCAAAGACCTACAAAATGTGACATTTAAAATGTTTTAAAAATTTAAACTTTTCTCAACAGTGAAACATTTTAATTAATGCAGTTTCTGAGTGGCTGAGAAACAAAATGTAATCTCCATCTACATTTTTATTAAAATTTTTCATATATTTCGCATACCAACCACAGTTTTCTCTTCCTTTCCTATTACTCTTCCTTCCCCACCACCTCCCATATATCCCAACTACTCCTCCTCCCTTTAGAAAGGGGCAGGCCTCCCATGGATTCAACAAACTGTGGCATATCAAGTTGATGCAGGACTCAGTTCCCCCACTTCATCAAGGCTGGGCAAGGCATGCCAGTATGGGAAATAAGTTCCAAAATGTCATCTCATTTGCAGGTATAGGTCCTGATCCCACTGCTAGAAGTCCCACAAATAGCCCAAGCTGTGCAACTGTCACCCTCATGCAGAGGGCCTAAGTAGTCCCATGAAGGCTCCCTAGCTGTCAATTAGGTCAGCTGTGATTTCTTTTCAAAATAATTAAGGTAATAAAGTGATGCAAAAACACAAAGAAAAGAAATTGCTTCAATCTCACTGATCCCTGGTGAACACAAATAACATTTTCATATATGCATTTTTCTGACTTCTCAGACTTCCACATGCAGTACTAGTGTATGCTATTAGAAAATTAATTTACTGTACACGCACATTTTACATTTATTTTAAGCAATAATGTTAAATACTCACAAACTCATATGCAAATAATCTGAAACCATGATCTGTTTTTCTGGCTACATTATTTTTATTAAGAATTTATTATTTTTAAACTTCTAGAATTTAAAAATCATTGTCAAACTAAGTTAATATTGCTCAGAATTTTGTTCCTTAAATCTACAATGAGCAGATTTATAATATATATTTGGAAATATAACATTATAAAATTTAGACTAGCCAAAAGTAATTTGTGTGTTTGTGTGTATGTATATGTGTGTTATTTGCTGGATATTTTTTACTTCCTCATCACAAAATATCTATACTTTCTCATTTTAATCACTTTTTATGACATTCTTGCTTCTGTTCTTTATTTTTCATATCTTATGTTTATCAAATACATGACCTGCATATGTTTTGTCCCACCATATAGGTTATAATCTCATTCAGTTATTTTTGGTTATTTTATGCAAAATCTTTACAGTCTATTTTAACTTTTCATGCTTATAATTTTGGGCTTAATATTCAACAAATATTGTCCAGGCAAATGTAAGAGGTTTTTTGTTTCTTGGGAGTAATAGAGTTTGTAATATACCTTTATTTAAGCAAATAGCTTATTTTGAATTGATTTTTACATATAATGAGAATATCAGTTAACTTTAATTTTCTCAATAAAAACGTGTAATTTTAAACACTATTAATTGAAGACTATCAGTTTTCAAGGTTTTGCTATTTGTTTATTTCTGTATTCTGCTCAATATGTCTAACTTTAGGCCACTATCTTGATATTCGTAACAACTTGATTATGAATAGTCAACCAGTTAGGGGTTTTAATCGATTAAAATAATATATAATTTTAATCCTACTTAAGATAGAATAATTAGGAAATATTTTGACTAGAAAACTATATTAATCTGAAAGGTAATCTTATACAAAAACTTACATAAATTTCAAAAATAACAAAGGAAAAACATGCAACATTTCATAAAGTTAGCAATGACAATTGAAATTATGCTTCATATCACTATAAAATGTTAAAGATACAAAAAAAATACTATGTTTCTGCATTCAGCCATAGGAGAGGCAGAGTTACAAAGTTAATACCATAGACTTTAAAGCACACCAGTTAAAGGTCTTTGCCTCGAAAACACTAATCAAGTAAATTCTCTAAGTCTTGGTATCCTCACTTTTAAAATTAATAATAGGAGTTTAACAAGGTGTAACAGGAGCAAAATGAAAGAATAAATATCAAGTCCTTCTTGTATTTGACAGAGAGTAAGGAGTATAAAATGGTGACTTAACTCACTTTTAGCATTTGATTTTTGTAGAGAGAAATTTGCTCATCTTTTTTGTAATAGATAAGGCTTAGAAGAATAAAACTGAGGCATATGCTCTCCTGTTGGCAATTTATGGTAATAAAAATTTAACTCTATACTTAAAAGTTTTTACATCTAGCTCATGCTATCTGTAAGTTATGTAGTGATTTAAATAGAAAAATGAGACATATTCAAGGATGAAAAATAAATAACATATTAACATTTTAAAATAAATATTTCAACCTGAATCTACCATAGGCCTTTTCCTTCCTAGTTACCTTGTCATTTTGAGATCTTACAGAATTAATATTAATGAAGAACACCAGGAACAAGGGTACTTGCAGCTCTGAATCCTGTTCACTTCCATCACTTCCCCTCAGGCTTCTCACACTGCAGAGAGAAGAAATAAGGAAAATGTATTCAAGACATGTGAGAATAAAATTAGAGAGAGTTCACTTTCAATAATAACCCCAACTGGTAAACAGTCTTAACTCTCCATTTGAAAAACACAGAAGTTGGATGGAAGACAAGAAACTCACTGCTAGAATATTTCCAGCAGAAGATGTGAATGATATCTACATTGAAAGCTTTAAAACACTGAAGAAATCAAGAAACAAGAAAATGGAAAGACTTTTATATTCTTGGATAAGCAGAGTTAATGTGTTGACATGTCTGAACCATGAATTCAAGGAAATATGAAGTAACTGACATATAGAAAAATGTTGTTGTTGTTAATATTCACACAACCAGTAAGTGGAACTATATTCCATTTTCAGAAAATCTGACTATTACATTCAAGACTACTATGTTTTATTGCCTCTTTGTAATATTCCAGAGTGACCCATACCTACTTAAGGGTGTTGCTGTTATTGTTGGTATGAAGCCTCCAGGTTCCTACTCTGTTTGAGTTCCTGCCCTTCAACAATGGTCTACAATGTGGAAGTGTAAGCCAAATAATGCTCGACCCCCAAAAAGAGAATCATCCAGAACCTTCTTCATCCAGTCCCAGAGCCGCACCTTCCAGGCCCTGTGAATCTCATGTCAAACAGTATTCGTGTCAGCAAGTCTTTTTGATAGAAAGCTCTTGTTTCCACTGCATTCTTCTCTAGCTCTTGGTATTTAAAAATAAAAATAATTTTCTTTCTATAGCAGAAAGTAGAACCTTAAACTGTGCTCACTATTCAATATAAGAAATAAACACTAACCACATTCAAAAAGAGAAAAATGCATCTATCTTAGTAACAGGGTTTAATTTCTTATTGTTGATTAAACCATTTGACTATTTTTCAATAATTTTCTCTTTTTGGTTATTGTTTAAACCATTATAGTATTTGTCATTAATCTTCTCTTTCCTTCTCTCTTGTGTTGACAAGCACAAATTAATTTTCATTCAGTTTGTGGGTTTTCTTTTAAAAAGACAGCTTAAGAAAATGCCGGGGTGCAGGTAGGAATGTGTGTGCTTTGCTTCCATCTCGTGGAAATATCGAGCAATTACATCTTAACTAGCATGTCTCACTCTAGTGGCTTTATCTGGTACCCGCTCTTGCCACAGCTGATTCTAGCAAGGGTGTGAGAGGGGAGTGAAAGAACCATATTTCATGCGAATAGCAATATACTGAGACAGAACTCTTAATTGAGAGAAAAAATTTACAGGAAAGGGAAAATGCCATGTCACAGACAATTATATTTCTGATACGCCATTATATTTCCAAATGTAAACAATTTCTGACATAAACTGAAAGCACAGACAGATGGACTGACTGCTCACTGTTGTCCTAGTTTCACTCTACAGTTGCTTCTCCCTAATCCCAGGTCAGATATACGTAGTTTCAAACAACTGCTGATCTAAACTTATCACCAAACATTTTCCTGTGTGGTACATACGCAGCCTGTTTCCATTCTCTTCCATTCCATACAGTGAGAGAGTTATTTACACAGAATCTACATTATACCAGAACTATTCGTAATCTGGGGAGGGTTTAAAGAATACAGGAGGAGTCAATGAGACGACTTGGTAGGTAAGGGCACCCACTGACAGGTTTGATGAGCTGAGTTTGATTCCCAGGACCCACATGGCAGAGAGAGAAAACTGACTCCCAAAAGTTGTCTTCTGATCTCCGCATGTAGAGAGAAAGAGAGAGAGGAGAGAGAGAGAGAAAGAGAGAGAGAGAGAGAGAGAGAGAGAGAAAGAGAGAGAGAGAGAGAGAGAGAGAGAGAGAGAGAGAGAGAGAGAGAGAGAGAGAGAGAGAGAGATGACATGTTCACATGTGGAAAAAATAATAAATCTAATAAATGTTTTAAATAATTTTTATGTGTTTTGGGGTGTAGTGATACGTTGTTTGTAATCTAACAAATAAAGCTTGCCTGAAGATCAGAGGGCAGAGTTAAGCCACTAGAGGCCAGACAGTGGTGGCACATACTTTAATCCCAGGACACAGGAGACAGAGGCAGACACATTTCTGTGAGTTCAAGGCCCCCCTGGGCTACACAAAATTGATCCAATCTAAAAGAGAAACAGAGCTTACACAAAGGTTTTCCTCACACTTGGGATCATACACCTTTAATCCCAGAACTAGGGAGGTGGAGACAGAAATGATATGGCTGGGTTGAGAGAGAGAAATATAAGGTGGGAGGAGACAGGAGGCAATGCAGTCTAAGCAGTAGTCTGAAGCAGTCAGTCTGAGGGTCACTCTGAGCAAAAGGCTGAGACAGGCAGTCTGGGAAAGCATTAGTCAGTCTGAAGCAGTCAGCCTGAGGATGCAGTCTGAGGAGCAGGCAGTCTGAGGACAGGATCACCCTTTTGCTCTGAGCACTAGTAGAGGTAAGAACTTTAGAAGCTGACCTCTCTGCTTCTCTGATCCTTCAGCTTTCACCCCCTGATAGCTGACATCAGGTTTTTATTATTAAGAACAATTAGAATCCATGCTACATTTGGGGCTGTGAACAGATTACAGGCAGAACATACATATCATATGTAAGGCATGAGAATCCTTGTATTTCAGCCTCATTTGGCTTCTGGAATAAGTTCTTCAGTAATGCCATGGGGTGACTGCATTTTTAAAAAAGAAAAAGAAAAAAAAGAAGAGCTGATGTGAACCAAATGACCTCCAAAAATCCTTCTGGATCAACATTTTATGACTACAACTTCTAGATCAACATATTTGTCTATGTGATATTCAAGAAGCTCACTTGAAAATTTCTGAAGCACTGGAATTATTGTCATTGTTGCTGTTGCTATTGTTGTTGTTGATTACATTTGATCCAACTTTAAACTGAGCTTGGCTTTACTATTCTTTTCTATTGTGGGCTAATGACAGCTCCATACCCAAGAAGAATTTGAGGGCCCAGCCATTCTACCTGAGTTCACTCTTGGTTCCTTGCCAGAGAAACAGGCAAACATCATCCGAATGGAGGAAGAGTGAATGAGGCAACTTATGCAAGGGCCAGCTTAAGGGCCAGCTGAAGCTACTACCAGCTTCTCCAGGGCCAGCACCATACTTTGTTTCCTGATAATCGCCAGTTTCTCATTTTGACAGATGTGGTTTTCTGATTTTTTTTTCTTAAGATACTTACTGGGTTTGCAAAGAAAAACACTAAAGGGATAAGATCCACAAGCCCTCTCAGCCTCAAGAGACAGATGCTTCCTTGTAATTGAATGAAAACGCTAAGGCCGCTTATGAGCCAGCTGTTTCCACATTAAGTCACTGGCTTGTTCGTATTTTTATGGAGACCATTTCTGACTTAAAAATTAATCACAAAAATTATAAAGTGTTATAATTAAACATTATATTCATTAAATATATTAAATATCAATATTAGACGTGAAAAAAAGAAAAGACTCAACAAAGAGTTCAGATGAGGTCTCGTCATTGATTTGTCCTTATGATGAAGGGGGCACCCCAGGCATCTGAGCCTGCTACAAGTGATGAGGAGGTAAGCTAAACTGACAGGCATTTCTGAAAAGCAGGTGTCCTGAGAAGGTCCACTCAGCTCTTTAGTGCAGATGCTTCCAATTTAAAGACTCATTCATTTGAGGCCAGCCTGGTCTACAAAGTGAGTTCCAGGACAACCAGTACTTTTATATAAAGAAACCCTGTCTCAAAAACAAACAAAAAAAAGCATTCCTTTGGGTGAAATGTACTTTTTTCCTTTTTTTCTTTTTTGTTGATTTTATTGAGCTCTACATTTTTCTTTGCTCCCCTCCCTGCCTGTCCCCTCCCCTTCAACCCGCTCCCAGGTTCCCCATGCTCACAGTTTACTCAGGAGCATGTACTCTAAGAGCTCCTTCTCCATTGCTGAGTTTTAACAGGTCACACATTTCACTATGAACTTAAAAGTTTAATAGTCATCATAAACAGCTTTAGAATCATAGCAATAGCATTTTGATAAAGCGTGGTTCTACCTGTAAGCAATAATTTCCCAAACTGGATGTTTTAGAGGAACATCTTTTGTTTGAAAGTTTTTGTCTGTCTGTCGTCAAATTGTTTGTTTTAAGGAAGATTTGAGGCCCAGTGGCTCATTTGTTAGCACACCCTACCTTTACTCTATTCTCATATATTTACCCTGTGTGTGTCTGTGTGAACAAAATGTTTCAAAATAGCTATATTTAATAGCCATAGAGGATTGGGAAGAAGAGGAAGATTAGGCATTTTTTTTAAAGAGACCAGGAAAAATAAAGGGTTTCTATGGAAATACTGAACTTTCTATTTGTTCACTATTTATAAAGAATAGATAGAAAACAGAGAATAGAGCTAGTGAGGTGGCTCAGAGGTTAAGACCACTTCTTCCAGAAGTCCTAAGTTCAATTACCAGCAACCACATGGTGTCTCACAACCGTCTATAAGGAGATCTGGCGACCTCTTCTGACATGAAGGCATACATGCAGTCAAAACACTGTATACCTAATAAACAAATCTTTAAAAATAAAACAAGAAAGAAAATGAAGAACAAAGTTATCAGATACTGCAAGGGAACAGAATAAAAAAGAGGATGGAGGTGAAGAAGGGGAGAAAAAGAAGAAGATAAAGGAAAAGAAGAAGAACAATAACAACATGCCTAAAACACAAGAGGCTTTGACCCATGAGCTAAAAGAATACACAGTCTGAGTTAAAATATATTAATGCATAGGTTTCTAACAATACGTACAAGATGTTAAGTTCACACGTCTATCTGAAGCAATGTGCAGATCTCCTCCCACTGTTTCTGTCACTGTGCTCCCTATCTTATAATATTCTAGTTATAGAAAGTTAATTTCACTGAGTGTCCATTCCATGGCATTTTACATCCAGACAGTCTTCTGTCTAGTCTTCTGTCATTTTGTACAAACTTGATTCATCTGGAGGAAGCAACCACAATTGAGAAAATACAATACCTCCATAAGATTGGCCTGTAGGAAAGCCTGTGAGGCATTTTCTTGATTAATAATTGATGAAGGAGTATCTGACCCATTGTGGATGGTGCTGCCCTGAGCAAGTGGTACTGGCAAACATTATAAAACAAACCGAACAAGGAAACCATGGAAAGCAAGCCAGTCAACAGCATTCCTCCATCGTCTCTGCTCCAGTTTCTACCTCCAGGTTCTTGCTTGAGTTCCTGGCTTAGCTTGCCTTAATGATGGACTCGGGACTGAGAGGTAAAATGAAATAAATCCTTTCTTCCTCAAGCTTCTTTTTGTCACAATGTTTTATTACAGCATGGGGAGCCCTACCTAAGACATACATGGCATAGTACCTACAAGCAGGAATATAGGCAGCCTGCTTTTAGAAAAGCATAGGACTCTAATTTAACAGAGACAGGTTAATGTTTGGTGCATTATCCAGGATAGTAATACTTCATGTAGAGGCTTGTTACTATATTTACCCTTAAAGTGAACTACTTTTGTTATGAAGGGAATAAACCCTTAAATGTGATAGTTTACTTGAAAGTACAGAAATACTATTTTCTGCTGTGCAGGAAGGGCTGTGTATTTAAGGAGAGGAAAGAATTTCATTCCAGATTAAATGAAATATCAGGATAAAAGAAAAAGCCTTGTTTACAATGTGTAATTAAGATTAAATTAATCATCTTTCTCTCATTAAGCATATTATTTTACAGAGTCATTACATATATACAAATCATATTGCATTGGATTAAGCGGATTAGGACCTAACCTAGCTTCTTTGTCTGCCGAGGATGTCAGTGGGGAATCAAGCATCGTGCTAAGCAGCTCCCTTAGAAAGAGGGCAAACAAGAGGTGTTGCCTTATTTTCCTTACATTGCTGACAATGTAGACAGACACATAACTGTGTGCGATGCTAATCTTCTTAATCTACAGAAACAATGGACGGCATTGAAGACAATATCTGCTTTTTTTTCTCTTTCATTCATTTTCATGACGTAATAATTATTTTTTGAAAGACACATGGGCAGGAAATAGTAGCTGTATTGGTGGCATCTCTCTACACTTTCTTTGGAAGACATGGTGCTGGCTGTTTGGTTTGTCTTCTTCATCTACACCTGGATCACGTGGATTCCAGATGCTTCTGCTACTTCTGCCATCAAGAAGCACCAACAGCAATGCCTGGCTTCAGTGAGACAAACACGGTAAGATACAGAAATACAGTCATCGACAATTTCCCTCTTTCTCCCAACAACTTCCTCAGACCTTCTGCTGATCTAGAAACGTATCTTTAAGGGAAGCCCATCTTTGTTGCAGTATCTGTGTCTGACCCATCAGAATAAATCACCTCTGGTTAACATCCAAAAGCATGGACTCTTCCATCTTTGGCATTGTTTATTTAATTGTATTTATTTGGGAAGAAAATAGTTAAATGTTTCACATATGGGTCATCCTTCAGAGAGCTGGTCTCTTCAGTGTAGCATGCATTTATCATTAACAATGATACATGTTTACAGTTTCTCCAAATTTTGAATTAGATGTAGTTTAAGAAACAACTTTTTTCTACGTCAGTTTTTTTGGAGGTCAAAATAGCTTTTTATACTTTGAAGAGATAGTGTAAGGAAGCATCAACACCATTTATTATCTGTTGAAAAGTATTCATTAATTTAAAATATCTTCCTGAAGATTGACTCATTGTCATTGTTAAATATGTTCTTAGTTGAAATAGAATTGCATCATTTTCCCCTTCCTTTTTCTCCCCTTCAACCCCTCCAGTGCCCCAACAAACTCTCAAGTTGATAGACTCTTTTTCTTTGACTATTATTGTTACACAAACATGTGTATGTGTATGCATGTACATATGTGTATATGTATATGTGTATTCATGTATATTTGTATATGGATGTGTATATTTACATATGCATATGTGTGTACATACATATATATGTGTGTGTGTACATATGTATATACGCAAATATACAAATATAACCATTTTGAGACCAAATTTTGTTATCTGCATGTATGTAGTGTCAGGGTGGATCAGTCTTTATTGGACAACCAATAAGGGGGGATCCTTCTCTCAGCCCTCATTAGTCACTTTTAGTTCTTTGCTAGGAGTGGGATTTTATGAAATCTTCCACCTTCCACATTCACATGTCCACTGATACTGCCATTGTTCCAGTCTTGTCGATGCAGTCATTTCTAGGAAACTTCACAGCAGATGTCCTCTTATTTGTCTCTTACAATCTTTCTACCTATGAACCATGACAATGACCAACAAGGCAAGATATAGGTAAAGATGCATTAAGTGTCACTCACATGTTGGTGCCAACCAACAGCTGTCTGACTGAACTTAAAGGCCCACTCAACAGGAGAGAAATCATGCCTGGTACTGGACCCAGCCAACTTCCCAGAGCTCATGGGGTCATGGGCCTGAGAAGGAAATCTACTACTGTCACTTTGGTCCTGCTTTGTAAAGTGTACCTCCTACACTTTTCTTCCAGTCTGTTCTCAGACCACAGACCTGAGATGACACAGGATCTAGTTAAGTTAACTTCTTTCTGGATCCTCTCCAAGGAAATTAAGCATGAATGAAAGATTATGTCAGACTATGTGTGATTTTTGGTTTTGTTTGTTTCAGGTTGCTTCTAATATTTATGTAGTTTATTTTATAATAAATGGAGAGTATATTAATTATCATCTGTCATTTAAGGCAATAGATTTTTCTGGCTGTCCCATTGATGTTAACGGAAGGGAAGGATAAATTATAATAAGAGCTATTCCATCATACTAGTCCGCATCTATGTCACAGTAGCTATAGGTGAAAAAAAACCCATCACAAAACTAGTGTCATCATTCACCTACATCGATAGGAGGGAGTTAGCTGCGCTGGGCACATACAAGGCAAGCCCTGTCAACAATGAATCAAGAAAGGCGCAGGTGACTCAGACGGCTTTGCCCTTACCTCTGAGCTATTGGCCATCAGCAGATTCCAGGAGAGATGGAATCACTGTCTTTAGTTCTGTGCCTTTGTTCAACCCACCAGCCTCCAACAGACAGCTCCAGATAACCTGGTTAGGCTCAGTGGGTTATAAAAAATTAGACTTGTGCATGGAGAAAAATTTGCTTGTATGGTGGGGAGGTGGGAGTTAAAAGTGGTCAGTGTGCAAGGTGTGCATGTATGAAACTGTAAACAAGAGCATTAAATTTAAAAAGCTAGATTTATCGCTTACTACACTGTTTAAGTCAACAGGGAACACAAAGTCTTTCTGGTAAGGGGGGACCTTTTTCCTGAGGTTAAATGCCTCTTTTTATTTCCTTTTAAAAGAAAAACAACTTAAGGGTTCTATGGGTCAGGTTTCCCACAGGGGAAATATTCAGGTTTCTGTTGTCTGAGTTCCAAATGCTTGTTTTCCACTTCTCTGTGTACTAACTGAAGAGCCCTTCAGGCCACAAGCCAAAATATGATTCATTAAAATTTATGTCTGCTGCATGTGTTCTGCAGTGAGCAATCCTCCAGGGCAATGAGGATTGTGTAAACCACCACCCTGGTTCAAAGCAGCCACTTAGGATGAAACAGAGGCTCTTTCCCTGAGTGAACACACTAATCCAAGAACCAGTTTCTACACTGGTAGCAGCATTCGCTCATGCAAATGTTAAAGCATTTGGCAAATATACAGTGAAGCCTGGATAGGGGTAGGCTTCTCCATACTTTTCTTGTAAATAAATATTGTGAGGTTCTTTGCTCGATACCCAACCTGATTACCCACAACAAGTAATGGTACAACTGATTAACAATCTACTCCTTATAACACATGAACACTAACAGAATGGAGATGAAAGGAAGACAGTCTTTGTTAGAAAATCACACACTTTGTACACTGCTTTGTGGTTGTATCAATTATTCTGAGCCCTGCTTTCCATTCAGTCAGATCTGTATATATTATATAAATAAGGCTATTTATTTTCATTCAGATTATAAAAATATTGCTTTCTATCAAAAATAACATTTCCTTAGGCTAAACATTTTTTTAAAGTCTTTTATTCTAATATTCCCCAGGTTTCTGAGAAAGACAGTGGGGAGAAACTATGAATACAGAAATTTTGGGCAAGTGAAAATGTATTTCTTTGCCTGGGAAAGACATATTGTTCTACAGTAATCATGCTATATCCTTGGACTGTTTAGGCCAATTATAGCTCTAAGGCAGAATTTAGTAATTATTAAACTAACCTATAATAGGCCTGCCTATTATCATAGTTGGTTTGTTTGTTTGCTTATGCATACTTAAATGCTAATATATTTACTTGTACATCTTATGAGCCAATCGTAATACTATTTTATTTTATAGCAAGCTTATAAATTTCCTGGTAACTGAACAGTGACTCTTATTAATGATTCAGAACAGACACTAGAAGAGATCTCTATAATAACCTAAATATAATTCTTTTTCGTTGTTGTTTTATTTTGTTGTTGTTGTTGTTGTTGTTTGGGGGGATTATTGATTTTTATTGAGCTCTACATTTTTCTCTGCTCCTCTCCCTGCCTTCCCTCCCCCTTTCAAGCCTCCCTCCCATGGTCCCCATGCTCCCAATTTACTTAGATCTTGTCTTTATCCACTATCCATGTAGATTAGATCTATGTATTCTCTCTTAGCGTCCTCATTGTCTAAGTTCTCTGGGATTGTGATTTGTAGGCTGGTTTTCTTTGCTTTATGTTTAAAAACCACTTATGAAGCTGGGAGCTGGTGGCACATGCCTTTAATCCCAGCACTCAGGAGGCAGAGGCAGGCAGATCTCTGAGTTCGAGGTCAGCCTGTTCTACAAGAGCTAGTTCCAGGACAGGCTCTAGAAACTCCAGGGAAACCCTGTCTCAAAAAACCAAAAATAAATAAATAAATAAATAAAAATAAAAACCACTTATGAGCGAGTACATGTGATAATTGTCTTTCTATGTCTGGGTTACCTCACTCAAAATAATGTTTTCTAGCTCCATCCATTTGCCTGCAAAATTTAAGATTTTATTTTTTTCTTCTCTATAGTACTCAATTGTGTAAATGTACCACATTTTTCTTATCCATTCTTTGGTCGAGGAATTTAGGTTATTTCCAGGTTCTGGCTATGACAAACAATGCTGCTATGAACATAGTTGAGCACATGTCCTTGTGGCACGATTGAGCATCCTTTAGGTATATACCCAAAAGTGGTATTACTGGATCTTGAAGAAAATTGTTTCCTAATTTTCTGAGAAATTGCCACACTGACATCCAAAGGGGTTGCACCAGCTTGCACTCCAACCAGCAATGGAAGAGTGTTCCCTTTTCCCCACAACCTCTCCAGCCTAAGTTGTCACCAGTGTTTTTGATCTTGGCCATTCTTACAGGTATAAGATGGAATCTCAGAGTTGTTTTGATTTGCATTTCTCTGATGACTAAGGATGTTGGACATTTCCTTAAGTGTATTTCAGCCATTTTAGATTCCTCTGTTGAGAGTTCTCTGTTTAGGTCTGTACTCCATTTTTTATTGGCTTATGTGTTCTTTTGGTGATGAATTTCTTGAGTTCTTTGTATATTTTGAAGATCAAATCTGTGTCTGATGTGGGATTAGTGAAGATTCTTTCCCATTCTGTAGGCTGTCGCTTTGTTGACCGTGTCCTTTGCTTTGCAGAAGCTTTTCAGTTTATGTGCATTCCTTCAGCATTTCAATCCAAACCCCACATGGTGTGAAAGGTCATGAGCACAGTAGCACAATTAGCAGATTTCTGCTTCTTCTTCAAACAAGATTCAAACTCCAAGTTTCATATAAATTTTTGTAACTTACCGTACCATATGAGCTCCAGATCATGACTACAGAATAACTCTAAAATTGGTCTGGTTTCCTAATTCCATGAGGGCGTCTGAACCCTCAGCACTGAGTTCATGACCTGTTACAGACCCAGATGAATTACAGTAGCTGCCATGTTTCTAGTGGAGCCCACTCCCTGGCTGTCTCAACCACAGAGATGTTCACCTGCTGACCTATTCCCTTTGTAGACAAAAGCTATTGATAATAGTAATATAATATATAATTACTACATAAGAGCATTGTATATTAATTATATAGTATCAATATATTGTTATATAATAATATTATATATAGTATAATAGTAAAAAATAATAATAGTAAAGAAAATCATCTGCACAACAGGACATGCTTCTAGAATGAGAGCAGGTGATGTCTATAGTAACTCTAGAAAATGGATGGAATGTAGGAGGTTCCAAGATCACTTTTTAAAAAACAGAGAATGAGAGACATTTTTCGGTAGCTAAGAATGTGACCATGACCTGGAAACATGGATTCAGGCTACCCCAAATATCATTTTTTTTTTTTGGTTTTTCAAGATAGGGTTTCTCTGTGGCTTTGGAACTAGCTCTGTAGTTTTTTTATACAATATACCCTGATTACAGTTTCCTCTCCTTCCACTCCTCCCAGTTCCTCCCCACCTCCCTTATCATCCAGATACACCCCCTTTCTGTCTTGTTAGCAAACAAAGGAGCACCTAAAGATTACTAATACTGAAATAAAAAAGATAAACAAATAGAAGTAGGATAAAACAAAGAGAAGGAAAAGAGCCCAAGAAAAGGCACAGAAAACAGCCAAGACACAAAGACTAGCTCACTCATATTCTCAAGAATGCTACAAAATACAAAACCAAAAGCCATAATACTTACACAATTACCTGATGCATAAAAATGAAATAAAAAATAAAAAGCACTTTTAATCTTTATGAGGGAATACCTCCTTTATGTCTCCATGTCAAATGCTAGAGCATAGAAATAATTTTATACTTTCTTTGAGTAATTTCCACATTTTCATAGACATCATAAGAGAGTTTTGTTTACATCCACTTATAAAATTTCAAGTGTGCCAGAAAGATGTTTGATCCTCCCCAGACAATGCTAAAATGTTTTGATTCTTAGTTCTAATATGGCCTCAAAGATCCTAGAGGCCCTGAAATCGACCAAATTCTTAATTCCCCTGCCTCGGGCTACTGCTTTCCTAGTTACAGACTGAGATCTACTTCTTAGAAGCCCCACAAAAACAGGGCTCCTTGTTGATCCAGAAAAGAAGTGTCCTCCATCAAAAGGAAAGGTTCTGGCTATTACCAAGACTTATAGCAATAATTTTTTTAATGTCTGTAGCACTTTGTGGTCAAAAGCAATAAAAGATAACAACGCTGGTATTCTCATACAATATAAAACACAGTTTATAATGACTATTCCATGCATTATAAACAATACACAATTGAGTATAATTATAAACATATATAACACCAAGTCAGAGGTTTTCAAAGCAAACACCTGTATTCATAAGGTATCATGTATCTACAAGGGTACATGCAAGCTATCTGAGAGGCATGTCGTCAAATGCAATCTCTAAACAATTTCTGGATTCCATTCTTTATGACCGCTTTCCTGACGATAGATGAAGAAAATGACAGAGCCCCACATTGGAGCACCGGACTGAGCTCCCAAGGTCCTGAGGAGGAGCAGAAGGAGAGAGAACATGAGAAAGAAAGTCAGGACCGTGAGGGAACCTCCATCTGGCGGTAGATGGGGAAAATGACTGAGCCCCACATTGGAGCACTGGACTGAGCTCCCAAGGTCCTGATGAGGAGCAGAAGGAGCGAGAACATGAGGGAGAAAGTCAGGAACGTGAGGGGTGCGTTCACTCATGGAGACGGTGGGACAGAACTAAAGGGAGATCACCAACTCCAGTTGGAATGGGACTGATGGATCATGCGACCAAACCCGTCTCTCTGAATGTGGCCAACAGCGGGGGCTGACTGAGAAGCAAAGGACAATGGCGCTGGGCTCTGATTCTTCTGCATGGACGGGCTCTGTGGGAGCCTTCTCAGCTTGGTCGATCACCTTCCTGGACCTGGGGGAAGTTGGGAGGACCTTGGTCTTAGCATAGAGTAGGGAACCCTGATGGCTCCTTGGCCTTGAGAGGGAGGGAGGGGAGGTATGGGTGGAGGGGAGGGGAGGGAAGGGGGAGAAGGAAAGGAGGGAAGGGGGGAGGGGGGAAGAGGAGGGGAGGAGATGGAAATTTTTAAATATAAAATAATAAACCATGAGAAAAAAAATAAAGTAGACTAACCTGAACACTCACCCCATCTCCTTCATCACCTCCCTTTAACGATTGCTCTGCCTCATGTGACGAAATACAGGCATCTCTCTTTTTCCTAACCGTGTTGTGTGCTTCCCTCTCGTACAAAGCTTCATGAGAACAAAGAGACAATTATAAATATTGAGGTTGAAATAGTGACTGATTCTATACCAAGTAATGTATCATTTTCACACTGGCTTGTTTCCCGCCTTCTTTTAACAAAATTAAAGGAAGAACCTAGTTAATTTGTTAGATGATAAATCACCGAAAATGATTTAAAAGTCACATAATGTGACTTTTAAAATAAGAGCCAGGGGGTATTTAGATAATTCAGATGCATTTTTCAAACAATGTGAAAAGTTTTTTTGATATTCAATGTACTCACACACATTTGAACAAAATTCAGTACTTGTTTCTATAAAACTAATAAAAAGGGAATTTATGCAAAACCTAGTTTCATTCTAACAATGACTAAATCCATTTAACACATAAAATAACTGAAGAAAATATACCACCATTTCATTAACAAATTTATTTTCTCTAAAGTTTTATTCTTAAACTTAGTAGGAGTCAACATTTATATAAATTATTTTGTTCTCTTTGTAAAGGTAATATTAAATTTAAAATTTATTATCAATGTATATACACATTTTCTTTCCAAAAATACTTGTATGATGGGTAAGAAAAATTTATGAAGCAAGAAATGGAAATACAAGTTCTTAGAAAATATTATAAATTTTCTGATAATTTAAAGAAGAAATATTCATTTATTTTTAAATACTTAATGTAGGTATTCAAGTTACTGGGTACTTTTAAAGGAAGAATGTCCTTCTAAATAATTAATATCTAGGTATTTTTAAATGTATAATGAAAGAATTATAGAAGCAATTTATATTTGGGGGAATTATTTTATAATTTTTAATTGTGTGTGGGGTTCTGTGTGTGTCTGCAAAGGTGTCTGTCTGTTCATGTCTGTGGGGATGTGCCTCTGTAAGCCTGTGGGGGTGTGTCTGTGTGTGTCTGTGGGGAAGTATTTATGTGTGTCTGTGTATAGGGTGTCTGTGTGTCTCTGTGGGGTGTGTGTCTGTGTAAGTCTGTGGAGGTGTGTCTGTATGTCTGTTTGGGGGTGTGTATGTGTGTCTGTGGGGGGGTGACTATGTGTATCTGTGAAGAAGTGTCTATGTGGGGGGGATGTTTGTGTATCTCTGGGGAGGATGTTTGTGTGTGTCTGTGTGTGTCTGTGTCTGTGTGTGTCTGTGTGTGTCTGTGTGGGGGTGTCTGTGTGTGTCTGTGTGGTGGTGTCTGAGTGTGTCTGTGTAGTGAGGGGTTCTATGTCTGTCTCTTGGAGGGGAGTTTGCAAATGTAGGTGCCAATGGAGCTAAAGGTGTCAGAGCCCCTGAAGCTGGGGTCACAGGCTGCTCTGAGTCGCCCCATATGGGGACTGGGACCCAAATTCCTGCCTTTTGCATGGCAGGAAACACTCTTGCCCACTGAGCCATCTCTCCAATTCCTTTAAGTATTTATTTAAACATGTATGGTACAGTGCAAGAATTTGTAAAATTGTGTTGTGGGTACAGCCCACATATTCTCCTTGCAAAGAAATTAATTAAGGTAAAAAGAAATCCAGATGAAATAAACATGGACCACTCAGTGCAGGTCAGATAAGTGCTGGTGCCTGTACCCCTCTGCTGCCAAGAGAGCATTTCTCAGCAGGCCTGAGCTCAGCATACGTGGAGTTCTTAATTAAAATGCATCTGTACTTCAGTCTCCTGCAAAGGAATGCTTCTGAAAAGACACATTAGTCACATGTCATTTATTTGTTGTATCCAAAATATCATTACCAGAGGAGTAATTTTTACAAATTTCCCATTACATGTTATATCTACACTTTTGATTTACAAAAACAACTAGCCAGCTTTTTATTAACTGCATGCTATTTTCTACAGGAACAGGTTATCCTGAAAAAAAACGTTACAAATGCAATTTTATGCCCCAAACCTACTGAATCAGAAACTCTGGGCAGAGACCCAGGAAACCAGAAGAGCTGGATGCTTACCAAACATCTGGGCTGATGTCTTGAATATAGTAGGCATTACTTAGAAGTAATTGCTATTAGCGTATACATGTGTGGGGTGGTGTTTATGTGGGTACATGTGTATATGCACATATGTGGAGGTCAGAAGTCAAACTTCGATGCACTTTCTCATGAGCTGTCTACCTTCTGCCTTCAGACAGGGTATCTAATTGTCTTAGGCTCACCATTTAAGCTACTAGTTGATGAGCAAACTCTGGGGATCCTCCTGTCTATGTCTTTGGGATTACAAGCACATGTGGCACCATGACTCACTTGGTGGGGGTAGTTAGAGAGATCAAATTCAGGTTCCTATGCCTACTCAGGAATTACCTTATGACTGGTTATCTCCCAAGTCCTCTATCATTATTTTTTTAATAAATAGTTTATCCTGGCTCCTTAGAATGTTTTCCCTAGTTTATTCTAGTTTCTTGGGAGAAATAGTTCTATGTGTTCAATTAATCACATCACAATATATAAAGATTTAATATATTTAAATTCAAATCCATTGCCTTCTATGCAAAAGAGATTCCTTTCCCAAACTTATCTATTCATATTATTAGAAAAAGAATGCATCTCTAAATCCCTGAGGATTCATCCAGGATCCACCCTATTGAGAGATCACACTGGACCATCTCACAAACCCTCTTCCATCAGCTGCTTCAGGATGTGAAATTCTCCTAGTCAGAGTCATTTTCTTGAGTCAAGAAAATGCCTCCAGTGCTAGTGCGATTATTCAGTGAATACTACCCAGGGTGAGCACCTTGGTTTAATCTCTAGGACCTACAGGATGGAAGAAGACAAGAGAATTCCACGAGTTGTCTTCTGTCCTACACAACGGTGTCATGGGAAACACAAGAGAGCATATGCTTATGTACACACACACACACAAAATCAATCAATAAATAAATAAATAAATAAATATATAAATGAAAAGTGTGGCAAGAAAACACCATTAAATAAATTGCTTCTAAAAAACTGTTTTGTTTAAAAAAAACTGTTTTGTTAAAATTTGCATCAATGTTCCTAAGAAATGGGGGCTCAGCAGAAAAGTATTCCCTTTGTCCCATTCCCTTGCTCACACTCACAGATGCCCAGAGAGACAGGACTTTGTTTCCACATAGCACACCACAGAAAAGACTTGCCATGTGCACTTTGACCTAGAGAGGGAGAGGTAGAAATAGTTGCCTATACCATTGTTAGGTTTGTCCAGATCCAACAACCTTTGAGCCTACCAACTCCAGTAGGCCTTCTAGCGCAATCTCCATCTGTCCTTCTACATGCAATCTCTGTCTGTCCCACAGTCTCTGCTTGTTCTGGCTTTGAAAACCCTGTTTTCATCAGTTTACAGTTTTGTAATGTTTTCACCTCCTTACTGCTTTAAGGCAGAGATTGTCCAATCAATGTCAGTCTTTTGGGTGCTTGTTGAAATGCTCATTCCCAGGCAGTTTCTTGTTGAATGTGTCTTGTTGAAATGCTCGCCCCCAGGCTCTGTTTCCTCAAAGTTTGCCTTAGCTGATATGGGTGTCCGTGAATCTGACCTTTGATTGCCTTTACTCACCTATTGTTTCTCATCTAACGTATGTACTGTGAGAAATGGTGTCTATCTAGGTATTAAATGCCTTTGTGTTTGCTATTTCAAGTACTCTAAAACTTTTACCTATCTGCTCCACCCTTATGTGGCAAAAATACAAATGTTGATAGATATTTGGCTTAATCTGAACTAACAAGATGAAATTTTATGTGTTTATTTTAGACGACACTACATTAAGCAAGATGGATAATAAGAATGAATAAATAAATGTAACTTAGAAATATTTTGTACTAGCTAGGTTTTTGTCAACTTAACATAAACTAAAGCTACCTGAAAGGAGGAAACCTCAATTGAGAAAAATGCCTCCACAAGGTCCAGCTGTAGGGCATTTGTTAATTAGTGATTGATGAGGGGAGTCCAACCCATTGTGGATGGTACCATATCCTGGGTTCTATAAGAAAGCAGGCTAGGCCAACACATAGCCCTGGTTCTGAGCCTGGGTGGTAGCTGGGTTGGTCGGTCTGCCAAATTTCCCTCATCATCACTCTCAGGGAAAGCTCTTCAGCACCTCCCTGACTAGCTCACCCAGTCCAGGAGGCAGACCAACTGCTCTCACCCCTCAGAGCCAGCTCGCCCACACCCACACCACCAGGGTCAGCTCTACTGCTTTTCCCAGGTGAAGTACAAGGTCCCCTCTCTAGAGTTGCAGGGCTCATTCTCCCCAACATTGACCTCATCTATGAACCACTGGAGCACGTGAATGGACTAGACTTGCAGATCCAAAGATGCAGGATCTCCATGACACAAGGAAACAACATGATATTCAAGAATCGTCCCAAGGAGGGCCCAGTATCAGTGGTGTAGCGGATGTAAGCGAGATGCCTCTAACCGGATCAATGACTCATTGCCATGAACACATAACAAGTAAAGATGTACAGACTATGTGACTCCCTGTGTCACACTACAGTTTACACATCAAGACTTTTGTTTGGTTGTTTGTTTGGTTGTTTGGTTGTTTGTTTGTTTGTTTGGTTGGTTGGTTGGTTGGTAGATTGATTTGGTTTGCTTTGGTTTGGTTTGGTTTTTCTTTTAAATTTTATTTTATTTTGGAGAGGAGGTTGTAAGGGAAGAGGACAGATATGAAAGGAAAGAAAGATGAATAAGATCAGAATTCATGATGTGAAATTTATAAAATGTTTTTTAAATGAGAAAGAAAGAAAGAAAACAAAGAGAGAAACAAAGAAAGAAAATAAGCAGGCTGAGCAAGCCATGGGGAGCAAGTCAGTAAGCAGCTCCCCTCCATGGCCTCTGCATCAGTTCCTGCCTCCAGGTTCCTGTCCTGTTTGAGTTCCTGTCCTGACGTTCTTCAGTGATTGACTATGGATGTGGAAGTACACAGAAAATAAACCTTTTCCTCCACAAGTTGCTGTGGCCATGGCATGTCATCACAGTGAAAGTAACCCTAACTAAGATATATATGTATCTTTTTCTCGGAGGAACAGCATAAGGGAAACCAAAATGAGGAAAGACGACAGTACGAAAGTCTGGCCCTTGAAGCGTAAGCAGTTGTTGCACATTGAGGACCATGATTTCTCCACAAGGCCTGGATTTGGAGGTGAGTGTCTTCATCAAAAACCCAGGCTAAAGTCTACCGCACACTCAAGATAGGACTAAAAAAATTGACGCGATTAGTACCAAAGCATTAATAATCTATAATAATAATTAATAATCTATATAATTAATAATCTATAATATAATTAATATAATATATAATATATTTATATTTATATATTTATATATAATATAATTAATATAATATATAATATAATATAATTAATAATCTATAATAATAATCTACTAAAGTCAGTAAGTAAATAAATAACTAAATACTTTCAAATACCTGTATGATTATCTTCCTTTGACTGGGAAAAAGTGACAACATATACATTTTATACTGACATTCAAACTCCTTTTTTCTATTTTTGACACCCTTGCCAATAAAATGTACTCAATATTTAGAAGACACATAGCTTTGCAACCTGGCAACTTGCTTTTTCTACTCTAAGCTGAATGAGATGACATGATGCTAATTTGTAGAATCTCACCAATTATTCCTACAAGATAGAATGCCTGACTTTAACAGTGGAACAATAGCAATATCTGATGCCACCACTCGCTCTGCTGAGTTTATTTTCCTTCTTTTTAATGATTTTAGCAATTAAAACATTTTTAATATCTGGCACTGTGTTAAGTCCTTTATTGTACTGTACCATTTACCTTCACAGTCATGGCACCATCATGAACCTTCATATCCCAATGTAACAACCCAAGGCTAGGGAGGTTAGAAAGCATCCCAAGTAGTAAGTGGTTGAAGCAAGATGTCCTGGCAGCACCGGGAAGGTAGGGACACAGAATCCCCTGAGGGAGCTGTGGATGGTGGAGCAGGGCCCCAGAAAGGGGCTTTGTAGTGTTCTTCTCTTGCAGCTCTTCTACAAGGTTTCATCACTGAGGGGCCATGTTTTCCCGAGATGTACAGGGAGCTTGACATCTTTCAGATAAACTAAATTTCTTTGAGTCTGCCTGGTTGGTTTTTGTTTGTTTGTTTGTATTATGGAAACAAAATCTCACCCTTACAATTCTCAAACTGACAACTTTTCAAAATGCTAGAATATGCAAATAAGGGAAGAGTAGATGAAGAAGAAACAAGACCCTCTGACAATAAAGCAGCCCCAGAGCTTGGATGAAAAACCAGTGAGAATTAGAAGGAACGTAATAATCATTGCATGTTATGCTCACAGCCAAGAGAAGCAGGCAGGCCTGTAAATGCCATGAAAAGTTGATGTTCTAATGGAAAAAAATAAATTTTCAAGCCCTGTTATTTGAAGGGCTGTTTTGGTTTGTTATGGTTTGGTGTGATTTTTCTCTCTTTTATGTATCAGTATGTTCTGTGTAGATGTGTGTCCACACAGATGTGAGATCACATGTGCCAGTGTGGATTCACATGATTACATATGCATTCAGAAGTCCAGAGCTATTTGATCTCTCTTCCTTGATCAATACTCATTATTCATTGAGGCAACACCTCTCAGTTGAATGCAGAGCTCCTTGGTATAGCTAGTTTGGCTAGGCAGATCCCTCAGGGGATCCTGTGTCCCTACCTTCCAGGTGCTGCAATTTTAGACAGTCTGCCATGCCCATCAACATTTATATGAGTGCTGGAGATCCAAACTTTGGTTATTACCCTTACACTTTACCTGATAGGCAATCTCCCCGACCACTAGTTTTCTTTGGTAATTTTCCAGAAACCTCTGGGTTGCCATTCTAAAGACATGATTTAAACTCTATTTCATTAGTGATGCAGACTGTCCTGATCATGAGAACAGTGGAGAAGGCTCTTATCAGTCAGGGTCCTGGACCGCATCTCCAGCATTCCTGACCCACTAGATCTAGGTGAAGGAGATTGAGAGTTGCACAGCTTGCAGATGCTGCTGACATTGCATTGTCAATGATGCTGATGCTGTGGCTCTGAGAATCACACACTGAGAACCACTGGGTTAACATAACATCATCAGATTTAAGTCTTGGTGTGTTTGTTACTTTTGATTTCCAGAGTATTTATCACAGTTATTGAATTGCAATTTACAGTCGTAGAAGCCTGGAAATTATTCAGGTTTAAAGATATTCTTATTTAGCGCTGAGCACTCAACAGTTGCACATTCTCAGTACTCTGAGAAATTATGGGGCTTTGGACTGACTGCTAACCACTGCCAAAAGAAGCTTCTGTGACCAAGGCTGGGAACAGCACTGGTCTATAGGTATAAATGTGAATGACTAGAAGGCAGTTTGACAATGCCTTCCCTCCTACAGTCATCCCCAGTGACTATTATCAGGTTTGCAGCGCTAGGAAACAATTTCCTCCTGTGGATTAAGCCCCATATCTGATCAGAGAACATACCTGTACAAGCGCAGCACAGGATCAAACCAGTCAATTGTTCCAGAATGGGTGGGAGAGGAGATCGTGCGGCTTTGTGTCGAGCTGAGGAGCTATTGACAATTGATGTCTCCCTCAGGAGACAGCATCATTTTTGCTGGAGTATACGGCTACTGAAAGTCTGACCATACTTATGCTAGCACCACTAATTGGATTTGATTTTTCAAAGAGAAAAATAAGGAAGAGGACTTGGGGAGTGGTCAGGATTAACGTTGGAATCCAATGAGGGACTGTGGCATTGGTGTGGATATAATCACAATACGGTGTGTGTGTATGTGTGTGTGTGTGTAAAATTATCAAAGAATAAGTAAAAATGCTAATTTAAAAGCAAAAGGTATTCCTTTCACTCTCCTTCTGAAGCTCCCCTTCTTCTTTCTCTACCTCACTATTTCTCTGACAAGCTTTCAAAAGATTCCACAACTCTTAACTACAATTTTCAATAAACTTGTGCTCATCCAGAAAAGAATTTTCCAAAGTTTGGATAATATAGCTTAGAACTATGGTACAGGTGAGCTGGAGTAGTTTGCTCCATTCTGTGATTTCAAAAAATCAGGAAAAGAAGCTCGGTGTTGCATCCTTTGAGGCCACTAGGAGGCACCAGGCGCACATGAATTGTTAGAAACTGGCCTCATCCTTGAAAAAAGGATGAATCATGAATCTTTTCAATAGGAATTCAAGACTGGTTGGCTGATTTATCTGTTATTTATTTATTTTATTTGTTTGTCTGTTTGTTTTGAGGCTATTGTGAAGGGAACTGTTTTTACTGACTTCTTTCACACTATGTTTGTCATATGTATACAGGAGGGCTACTACTGGTTTTTGTGTTAATTTTGATAGCTTCACTGAAAGTGCATCAGCTGTAGGTGCTTTTCAGGTGGAGTCTTTAGAGAAGGGCACATTGATGTCGCCCTTTCCTATTTGTATCCCCTTCACCTGTTTCAGCTGTCTTCCTGCTCTAGCGATGACTTCAAGCCATAACTCCTGAAGTTGGTTCCTCAATTAAGTTGTTCTCTGGGATAGGGGAAGAAGTGTTGTTGTTGTTGTTGTTGTTGTTGTTGTTGTTGTTGTTGTTGTTGTTGTTTAATAGGGTCTTTTATAGGGACATTAGCAATAAAGAGAGAGAGATGGCTATACTTATTAGTGGACCTCACAGCAAACAATCCACAGACACCTTATTGTTCATATGATTCGTGAATTAGCAGAAACACCAGAGAGTCCATCTAGATTCTGAAGCTCAGGCCCAAAGCCTACATTGTAACTCTGAGTGGTAACAGGATGACCAGGTGAGTGACTATGGAGTCTGCAGAATGCAAAGCCTGCACCCTCCTGTCAAGGTAAAATGTCTACACTTTCATCCTGCACCCTCTAGAAAAGCATAAAACACCAGCCCAACAGGCTCTCTTTGTCTGATCATTAGGAAATACATAATAATAGTTCTAAGTGGTATGCTTTCTAAGATGTAAGCGGAGACAACACTTTCATCCCCAGATTCGAATACTCACACAGAAACTATATTAATTACAACACTGCTTGACCTATTAATTCAGGCTTTTTATGAACTAATTCTTACATCTTATATTAACCCATTTCTATTAATCTTTGTATGGGCACAAGGCTGTGGCTTACTAGTAAGGGTCTGGCTCTGTCTCCTTCCCTAGATATGTGGCATCTCTCTGACTCTGTCTACTCTCTCTCTCTCTCTCTCTATATATATATATATATATATATATATACACACACACACACACACACACACACACACACACACACACATATATCTTCCAGCTTGGCAATATTCTGACCTGCTATATGCTGAAGCAGCTTCTTTATTAACCAATGGTAATAAAACATATTAACAGCATACAGAGGAGAATCCCAC
The DNA here is from genome assembly GCF_903992535.2 of Arvicola amphibius. Classification (NCBI taxonomy): domain Eukaryota; kingdom Metazoa; phylum Chordata; class Mammalia; order Rodentia; family Cricetidae; genus Arvicola; species Arvicola amphibius. Next base: position 36,074,684 of record NC_052056.1, on the reverse strand, counting down.
ATCATCTTCCCTTTTCTGTCTAAAAAAAAAAAAAAGGAAGTTTTTAACTTTAACATAGTAAAATTTTATATATACGAAGCAGGTATCAAAGAAGAATTACAGTTATGATATTCCTTTTTTAGTCTAAAGTTTCATATCTAATTTATTTTTAACATAACTAAGGAAAATTATAATTATCTGTCTTAAAGACCCCAGAAGAATATAATATTTCCTAAATAAACAGGAAGTACATTGTAAGTAACTTCCAAAGTTCTAGAATTGACAGAAATCTTGCTGCCTGGACAGTCACCCAAAGTTCTTCTGTAATGTTGGGGCATCCATCTTCAGCCTACAGGCCCAAAGCATCTGGCAGACTTTTCCATGAAACAGGAATTTAAAAGACTGTTTCGTCTATATTGGCAGTTTATCAGTCACTTTCTTTTGTCTCATGTGGAATGTCTGGCAGACTCTTTCATGAAGCAGGAACCCTGAAGGACCATCTCACCTTCTTTAGATAACTTCATCAGTCATTTTTCTATGAGTCCTGCATGTCCAGTTTATACAGCATACAATCAAGCAGTCCAGGCAAGAGCAATTTCTTGCCCAAATGGCTAGCAAACTCCATAAGGAGGCTCTTCAATGATCATCATCCTCTTGAAGTAATTGGTGATGTCAGTAGCAGACATGTCTCACTGTTTAGAAAAGTCAAAATTCTTTTTTATTATTGATTTTATTGAACTCTACATTTCTCTCTGCTCCCCTTCCTTCCTCTCCCCTCCCCTTCAACCCTCTCCCATGGTCCCCATGCTCACGATGTACTCAGGAGATCTTGTCTTTTTCTATTTCCCATATAAATTAGATCCATGTATGTCTCACTTAGAGTCCTCATTGTTGTCTAAGTTCTCTGGGATTGTGAATTGTAAGCTGATTTTCTTTGCTTTAAGTCTAAAAACCACTTATGAGTGAGTATACATTATATTTGTCATTCTGGGTCTGGGTAACCTCACTCAATATGATGTTTTCTAGATCCATCCATTTGGCTGCAAATTTCAAGATGTCATTATTTTTTTCTGCTGTGTAGTACTCTATTGTGTAAATGTACCACATTTCCTTATCCATTCTTTGGTCAAGGAGCATTTAGGTTGTTTCCAGATTCTGACTATGACAAATAATGCTGCTATGAACATAGTTGAGCATATGTCCTTTTGGTATAATTGAGCATCCTTTAGGTATATATCCAAAAGTGCTATTGCTGGCTCTTGAGGAAGGTTGTTTCCTAGTTTTCTGAGAAATCACCATTCTGATATAGAAAGAGGCTGTACCAGACTGCACTCCAACCAGCAATGGAGGAATGTTCCCTTTTACCCACAACCTCTCCAACATAAGTTGTTATCAGTGTTTTTGACTTTGACCATTCTTATACGTGTAAGATGAAATCTCAGAGTTGTTTTGATTTCCATTTCTCTGATGGCTAAGGATGTTGAGCATTTCCTTAAGTTTCTTTTAGCCATTTTAGATTCCTCTGTTGAGAGTTTTCTGTTTAGGTCTGTACTCCATTTTTTATTGGATTATTTATTCTTTTAGTGACCAATTTCTTGAGTTCTTTTTGGAGATCAGTCTGATGTGAGGTTAATGAATATCTTTTCCCATTCTGTAGGCTCCCATTTTGTCTTGTTGACCATGTCCTTTGCTTTACAGAAGCTTAGAAAAGTCTAAATTCTTAAAACATTTTAAATGCCATATTCCATATGTCTTTGAAGTGTTGAAAATTATCTAACTGAAATACATCTCTGTATATCTAGAAAACCTAAATAACATGACTACAAGTTTGACTATTATTATAAATGACTATTTATTAATCCGTATTTCTTAATTATACATTACATATTTAAATGAGTTGTATAAACATATCTTAAACAAAAATATAAATATACATCTAACAAAATTGACCTTTAATTTGTATCAATAAACCAAAATCCATACCAGTGCAAAGTATTCATCTCTACTTAAATTATTTTTCCCGGGGCTACTTTATGAGATTATTAAATATGCAGTTGAAACATGTGACTCATACTTAGTGACAGGTGGCAGATCATCTCACAATTAAGAATTTTTCTGACAATCATAAACTGGGTTAAACGGTGTTCAGATGGTTTATTGAGTCATTCAGGAAGGAAAAATCCCTGAGTCCAGGCAGAAGTGTCTGTCTACTAGCTCTGTGAAACAGTCTTTAACGATCATCTGCTCAGCTTGAGCAGAACCGTACCTTATATGGTGACTCATTTCTCTGTCCTCAAATGGCTGCTTTCTTTGGGGAAATCAGGCTGTGGAATACAAAAGGCAAGCGTTAATTTATCTATCCTCGCTTCTCCTTGTCCACAGCAGAAGCTCATGAGCATACTTCTCTCCTCTCAGCTAAATGTAACTTCAGCACTTCCCTTGCCTTAATGTGTTTTTCTAATTAGGTTTAGCATTAAAACCAGCTGCTACCAGGGTGGGTTTCTTTTTTTCACTTTTATAAAGCATTGGAAGATTAATTGACTCATTATGTGGAAACAGGAGGATGTAAATTTAGGGAGCTTTTTGTTGAACTCGGGTTATAAATTGCAGCTCGTTTTCTTTATTTATGTTTTCCCGCCCACTATGTCTCCTATAAGTAAGGACTTTTTGTTTCAGTCCTTCCAGGTGATGATTTCTTTGTTTTGCTAAAGTCAATTCAGCACCTCGATTCTGGCAGCTGAGTTGAGACAAAAGCTAACATTATCAAAGCTTCTTGCCGTCCCCACATGTCACATAACAGGCCTGAGAGTCAGAAGGACTTTTTCCCATTCCTACCACTACCTTGCTTCAGATTTCAAACAAGAGTTCATATTTATCCACATAAGTTCATACAGAGGTCACCTAGAGCTAGAAAGCTTCGTGTATCTACCAAGTGGAGTCCGAGTAAGGATATGAAATGATACATTGTCGAATGTAGTGTAATGACACTCCAGAGATGGAGACATAATTTCCACTTAACCCTAACTAGTCTACCTGAAGAAAAAATCCAAATATATACATGAAAAAGTTTACAGATATGTTATTACCTAGTGATTTTTGGAATTTAATTGTCAAGGGGTTTAATATTTAGATAACTTTTACTTGATTTTATCTATAAACTTGGTCAAAGTTCTTATAAAGGTACTATCATTTAAGGTGTTAAATCTATTGCTGACCCAACAGAGAGCAGATGTTAGGTAGAAGAACGTTTGGATGGGCTCAAGGGCTGGATGTGGTATGCGCTCCTTTATGTATTCTCGCAAGAGCCCTACAAGGTGGGCTCCGTATCTGTTCTCTTGATTGATGAACAAACAGAAGTATAAAGAATAAGGAGATACACAGAACTTTAGCCCTACTTTGATTTTGTGTGACTGCAGATGTTGGCATTTTAACACCCGTACTTAATTGTCACTTTGTCTGACACTTCTCTTTACCTGATAGCACAAGAATGAGGTTTGGCAGTATGAAGAGTAACCAATATTCTGTAACTCTCAGTCTTGCCTTTGTTCCTTGCACCTCGTATTCAGCCCTCAACTGTAACAACTCCTTCTACACAGAAGTTGGGTGCCCTTGACAAAGAGTTCAAAGGAGACAGGCATGAGGTCAGAGAGCATCCCACAGGTACACATTGTGGAATCTGAGGCGCTCATCTCCATATAACAGTATAGATGGAAATGGAAGAGAGAAGAAATAGAAGATAACGGGAACTTGATTCAAATAACCGAGCCATATATTACCTTCAGTATAAAAGAAGCCTCAAGATTCCATTGCATGCCCAGCAGTAGGGTAAATATATCATTGAGAGCTAGCATTATAGCAGAGTCCTCAAGATTTCAGAAATAGCCACTAACAACTAGGATATGCACTCAACTCTCCATATCTTTTTCTTTTTTAAATTGTTTTTATTGAGCTATATTTTTTTTATGCTTTCTTGTCTTCAGCCCCCTTCCCCTTTTACCCTCTCCCATGATCGCCATGCTCCCAATTTACTCAGGAGATCTTGTCTTTTTTCTACTTCCCGTACAGATTAGATCCATGTGTGTCTATCTTAGGGTTCTCTTTGTTGTCTAGGTTCTCTGGGATTGTGAACTGCAGGCTGATTTTATTTCACTTTATATCTGAAAGCTACTTATGAGTGATTACTTATTATATTTGTCTTACCTCACTCAATATGATGTTTTCTAGATCCATCCATTTGCCTGCAAACTTCAAGATGTCATTATTTCTTCCCCTGTGTAGTACTCCATTGTGTAAATGTACCAGATTTTCCTTATCCATTCTTTGGTCAAAGGGCATTTAGGTTGTTTCCAGGTTCTGGCTATGACAAATAATCCTGCTATGAACCTAGCTGAGCACATGTCCTTGTGGTACGATTGAGCATCCGTTGGGTGTATACCCCAAAGTGATATCACTGGGTCTTGAGGAAGGTTGTTTCCTAATTTTCTGAGAAGTCCATCTCTCCATATTTTAAGGGATTATTTTCCACTCTGCCACTATTCCTAAAAAGACACCAACTTGTGCAGATGTTTATTTTTGTATGAAAAGGCACAGCATTTACGTATACCCTATCTTAATTCTTCCATTGTCTATCAATTGTTTCTAGCTTACTTCTAATACCTTGTACAATGTAGAGGCTATGTAAATTGTTGTTAATCAGGCAAATACCCAATTGTCCTTAAAAGATCCTAAATCCAAGCTGTTCTCTAGTTTCTTCAGAAAATGAGTGGTGGGAAATCACTGTAGGGTTGTGTGTGTGTGTGTGTGTGTGTGTGTGTATGTGTATACATGCGCGTGTGTGTGCTCTTGCACACATGTGTATGTGTTAAAACAATGTATTGATAACCAGTATGCCTGAGTGTTTGGTTAAGAATAGTGCCCTTCTAGTTGCATTTTTGCATAACTAAGCAAGTAATGTTAATTTATTAAGATCCAAATAAGTCTATAAACTGTACTGTTTATGACCTGTAGTGGTACTCTTTGAGTATCTCTGGGCAGATTTTTGTAGTGAAAGAAACCAACCTTTGGAAAAAATATTTTACTGCATAATATATAATGGCAATGAATTTGTGTTTACACTTCATCCTGGACATTCTGCCACCCCTTCAAGACCTTTCAAAAATCTTATCCCCTGACAGTATTAGAATTAATGGAAAGATTTATTCACCATGAAGTGCCAAGTAAAGCAATGGATGAGATGTTTTCATGAATTTTTCTTTTGATTATTAAGTCAAGAAAAAGGACAAATTTAAATCACCAGTGCTGAACCCTACAAAGGAATCATGTCAAGCTGTTTCCAAGTTCATGTGGAGTTGGAATCGGTGGTAAACAACACTATTTGTGGAGTCAGTGTCATACAAGCTAACTGATCCAATATGCGAAGAAGATGGTTATGACACAAGTAAGGCACTATAAAAGGGTGAGACAGGAAGATATTTGAGTGACAGGCCAAGTACCTGGCTAGTTGAGATTCTTCTAAGTAGCAAATGATAATTTAAAACAAAGAACTTTTGATGTTACTAAAGGTAGCATCAAGAATTAATGAGGTCCCAGAAGAGTATGAAAGGAGTTGACTTGTTTTATACTGTATTATGCATCTAGAAGGCTGTTGAATTGTGTGCATATGTGCGTCACATAGAACATGCTCAGTCATTCTTGAGTCAAGTACGGAAGCTTCTCAGGATGGATTTATCTAAGTCCCAACATCTGGATTAAATAGCTGGGACTCAGCTGTGCAGGATTAATCTTTATTTGTTAATAGTTGAAAGTTCTTTTAACTCGATGAGGCAATATGGTTTAAATAAGAATGACTTTATTACGGTAAGAAAATGCATGCAGAGATTATGTGTAAACATGTGGATTGTGTCAACGTAGATAAATGCAGATCAAATTTCATACCCAAAATTTAATGATAAAGTTATTAAGAGCAATTCTCCTACAGATACAGAGAGGAGAGAGCGAGAGCCTGGGGTGCGTGGGAGGTTGCAATTCCTTCTTAGCGGAACTGGAAAAAGCCACAATGGCTGTCTGACCTGGACTCTCTTGGTTGTTTTCTACATTTTCTGGACTCAGGAACCCTGTTCCAGGAGTCCCAGCTGCCAGTGAGTTTAAAGTCCACTGTCTGAGATTGCTTCAGTTTCTGTCAGAGTGTATTTCATCCAAGTGCCTATACTGTTTGCTTCTTTCCTGTGCCCTCTGTGGCTACTGATCTACAAGAAGGCATGTCTGAGTCTACATCCCTGGTATAGCTTTCGAGCATCTGTCTATCTCTAGGCCACCAACTGCTTCATGAATGAGAAAGGCTGACACTGGGGGAAAGAGAAAAGTGGGATTGACATTCCCAGAGCCAAGGACTCTATTAAATTCACTGAACTGCTATTATTATACAAAATACACAATCTGGCATGCTCTTACACATGTTTCCAAAACATTGTTCCTCTTTAAAACCCTACCAGCCAAAACACAGAATAACAAAACGGACAGCACCAGTTCTAGAATATATTGTACAAGGAAATCCTTAGGCTTTTCCAAGCATGTGAGCAATGATGATAGACGTAGCATTTATTTGTGCATGTGCCTTAGTTATTATATTTGATGGTATGATAAATGATTCAATAGAAAATAGGGGAAATGATGAATAAAAATACTGGATAAAATAAATCACCTTCAATTGTTGAACAATGGTGTTTCTTGGTTTTGGAAAATGTCCAAAATGATTATAATGCATTTCTCAGTAAATTATTCATTTTTCTTTTTGAAGGTTCCCCAGTGCCAGTAGGTATAGATGTCCAGGTTGAAAGCATCGACAGCATTTCCGAGGTCAACATGGTGAGTTTTCCCGTAGGAAATTGAGCTTTTTCTGAAAAGAAGAAAAATGATCATTTTAATTAAGGTCATTGGGTTTTGGTTTTTGAATAAGTCGCTTCCGGCACCTATGTTAGTAGTCTTTCCTTCTTGGCCTCATAGTAGAGTTCTGTTGCTCTCCTCCCCTCCATTCCCTTTTTCTCCCTCTGACTACACGCTCATTCTCTCCTCCCATTTCTGTCTCGTGATTTCTCATTTAAGGCTTCCTGCAGCATATCGTGGTAAATTTGCTATCTGTCACAAGTTGAAAACAAGTGTGTTAGAAAACAGCCATACAGTTAGCAAACTATGAAATCTCAGCCCCAAGGCCTTGTTCATAAGATGATAAACTCCTATGCCAAGCTTTATTATTTCCAGGTGTTTCGGTTGATATTAATTCTGCTTGTCTCTAAGAAACCATTATCAGAAGACAGGGCATTTTAAGATTCATGATCAGTATATTTAATTTAGAAAATTTTGTCTATCCCATGGTATGTTATAGAAATACAGAAGAGTTTGATGTTTTATTTTACAGTGTAATACTTACATTTTCACAGAACATTTTTATTTTAAAAATCACTATTTTATTTGTAGTCATATATGAAAAATAGTTAATATAACTATTTTATATACATATGTATATTAGAAAGAAAAAAATAAAAGAAAAACTAACTTGTCGGATACAAATAAATTCAAAACTTATGTCTACAGAAATAACTATACTTGTTACAGCTTATATACCAAAAATATTTTTTTTTTAAAATCTCCACTCTCAGATTTCATGCTTCTAGTAAAATGTTAGTATTCATTCACCTGGAATTGTATGCTGTGTGCTCTAATATAAAAACCCTACAGATTATGAAAAATAAATAGAAAATATTTAAAAGCTACTTTTTAAACATTTCATGAGAATACACATTTAAAAACTTCAAAACAAGAGAAAATGAAGCATCAGGATTAACGGAATGTCTATTACTGGAATGTCTATTAAACAATAAAGTAGACATTTTCACATAGATGTGAAATTTAAAAAGAAAATACATGATAGTCACCTTTTATTCTCAGTACTCCTTTTAGCTTTCCCAGTCCTCTCCCCGATTTTACTTGCCTTTTCTGCCCTTTTCTCTTCTTTAACTTAGTTTCATCATTTTTAGCCACTTTTATGTTTTAATGGCCTCGACCATACTTTTTCCATTTCATTTTCCCTATTTTTAATGTATAAGGACTCTCTTTGGGTAACTTTCCAAGTAGTTTTTCATTTAAGTGGTTTTCAGCATGGAGGGTACTTTACTATAATGAGAGTTAAGACTGGGCCCAGCTTCTGTACTTGCATACTTGGTTTTCAGGTGGATTTGTTTTACCTCCTTATTTTATGTTAATTTCATCTACTCCGAGATTTGATGAACCCTTTCCTACATATTTGCATGCCAAATCCAGTGCCTTTCTAAGGCACATTTTCAGTGATTTTTTTCCTGGTTTCCCTTAATGGCTGCCGGCATCTGTAGAGACCAGAAGAAGCCCTGAATGAGGGAAATCCCAAGTAACTATTTTGTTGACAGAAACGCAGAGACTCAGACCCAAGGAGTGATGGCAAAGGTCCACTACTAAAATATTGACAGTATGTTCAGAAAAGTCCAGCATAGCTTTACCCCTCCTCCCACATTTACAGCCTGAAGACTGCTCCCCTACAGAGACAGTTCCTACAGAGATTAGCTAAACCTGCCCCCTTGGTCCAGCTGTATATTATAAGCCCCCACCTGCTTGTCCATCTGTATGTAATAATCAGCTTCCTTGCTCAGCTGTGTGCAACAACCCTGCTGTCCATTCAAGTCTATATAATAAACAAATTGAGGGTCCTTTATGCACAGGCTTCTTCAGCAGAAAGTCCAGACCACAGAATCCCAGATTTCTGCTTGACTGTGTGGGTATTTGTCTTTTCTTCAATCCCAGGAAGCACCATTCAGGTTTGTCCCCGGAACCCTGCTAGATGAGTAGCAACCCCCACCCCCACTTTTGTTGTCTCTTCTGCCCTCTTTACATGGGTTTCCTTTGTTTTGATTATGTGTGCATGTAAATAACAAATACTCTTAGCAGGTACCCAGCACCAGTAACATTAAGATTATGGGTCTTTTGGGGTGTACTTTGCATCTTAGTGCCCCCTGAATTGATTTGACTATGAAGCCTTCAGATGGATCCTGTACCCATGTGTTGATCCTAGACTCCAGGTGCTGCTTTGTTGTGGGATTCCCCTCTGTATACTGCAAATACTATTGGTTAATAAAGAAACTGGCTTGGCCTGATATGGTAGAACAGAGCTTGGCAGGGAAAACTTAACTGAATGTTGGGAGAAAAGAGGGCAGAGTCAGGGAGAAGCCATGTAGCCCAGCTGGAAACAGACACCAGAACTTTACCTGGTAAGCCACAGCCATGTGGTGACACACAGATTACTAGAAATGAGTTAAATTAATATGTGAGAGTTAGCCAATAAGAAGCTAGCGCTAATTGGCCAAGCAGTGATTTAAATAATACAGTTTCTGTGTGGTTATTTCGGTTCTGGGTGGCCTCCTACTACACTGTTTCTCTCTAGATTTAGTCTCTCTTTTCATTGAAGCTACCCAGCTGGTCCTTAGCATTATTTGAGATTGCAACTGTTAGCCTGGTAGTAATCATCTTTCCTTTTCCACATTAAACATCATAGCCTGGACTTTTGTGCTGGGGTGTTAAAAGTGTTTTAAATTGAAATTTCAAAGTTGTGCAATTTATGAGATAGACACATATAAAAGGCACAGTATTCCCATCAAAACACGGCTATCTTCTCACACTTTCCTGCAAAAGTACTCAACTTTCTTCTTGTTTTTTGAAATACACAGCATATTGGTGATGAAAAACACACACCTGCAGTCAGTCTTCTGTGTAATACCACATTAGGTCTTCCTGTATAATACCACACTGGAACTTCCTGTATAATATCACACAGGATCTTTCTGTATAACATTACATGAGGTCTTCCTGACCTGCTGTAACTTAGCTCCTGTTTATCTACCTTTTCCCACTTCCCTATTCCTCTCAGGTTCTAGTAACCAACATTCGACTCACAACCAGGATGAGATCAACTATTTGAATATCCACATATGGATCTTCCACATGTGTGATATTTTCCTTCAATAAAGTCAAGGGCTACTTTCTGCATTAACAGGGGAAAATTGAAGTATTTGCATTCTAAATTTTGTTTTTAGCTGAAGAAAACTGTTAATATCTACAAGGGATTCTACATTCATGAATCCTTATAATTCATTCTCTTTATCTGAAGCTTTCACATGTATGAGCTAATGAAATTTTCAAAAGTTGCTTATAGATATTTAAAATAAAACTTTTTGATATATAATCTGTATTATGTATCCTTATTTTTGTAGAAATAACTTTGAATTTAGATTTTACATATGAATAAATATGTAAATACCACAATTAAGGATAAAGTATGAGAGAGAAAGTAAGAAAGGAAGCAAAGCTAGACTTTCTTTTGGGAGACAGGGTTTCTCTGTGTAGCTTTGGAGCCTATTGACCAGGCTGGCATCAAACTCACAGAGATCTGCCTGCCTCTGCCTCCCGAGTGCTGAGACTAAAGGTGTGCACCACCACCAACTGACTGCAAGACTCTCTTAAGGGAACTAAAGAATTTAAGTTCCTGAGTCATAACTCTTTCAGCTGCTTATTTAATCATATATCTTTTATAGTTATCCTTCCTCCTAACTGAATAAAAACTTCAGGAGTTATGAAAATTCCAGATGCATCTAACAAAAATTCCAGGTGCATTTAAACAAAGTCTTCTATGTCCCAATCTGATCTTAAAATTTTCTTCACCAATATCTATTTAGTTCACAAAGGTCTTAAGTTAAACATCCTTTATTTCCCCAGAACTTGCCCAAATGATAGTAGCAAGGACTTCCCTAAAACAATGACTTGAATATCCATACTTCCTGACCCAAAGGCAGCTCTTATTAATACTTCTTGTTTTCTATTGAAATTCTAAAATGGATTTAAATTATATTTAAGTCATACTTAGTGATCTAGCCTTACTTAATACCTGCTGCTTCTCTACAAACCCCAAACTAGGTATTGTCTTTCTCCCCTAAATTAGGTTTACTTTGCTGCTCAGTATCAGATAAACATAAGATGGTTTCATCATGGCCAACTAGAAAATACTTTATAAATGTGAGTGACCTCCACCTATTGTACCTTACTTTGTGTGAAAGGTCAGTCTTTCTAGTGTTCTATACATTATCACCCCATCCATTTAGCCTCACTATGAGCTCCTTTTAAACTCTGTCTCACTCTCCACTTAGCAAACTTCAGTTTGGTACTCAAGAGAGTGTTGGCTAAGTAACACTAATGCCTCAAAGGCAGGCACCAGTGTAGGCTATCTGACTTCATATGTTCAGTGTTTGACCAGTGACCTCCACATCACACTGAGCATATCATTCCAAGTATATGCCTCTTAAGCCAATCCCCCCAGGAACCCATGTTGTGATGGGAGCGGTGGGCTGCTTTCCGCCATCCGGCTTCCACATGCCTGGCTAGCTTATGTCCCAAAATAATTACATGGAAACTGTATTCTTTTAAACACCGTCTGGCCCATTAGTTTTAGCCTCTTATTGGCTAAATTTTATATCTTGCTTTAATCCATATTTAGTAATCTGTGTAGCACCACGAGGGGTGGCTTACCAGGAGAGATCTTAACCTGTGTCTGTCTCGGAGAGGAGATGCATGGTGATTGCCTGAGGCGTCTGTCTGACTCTGCTTTCTTTCTCCCACAATTCCATTCTGTCTTCCCCACCTACCTAATTTTCTGTCCTATCAAAGGGTCAAGGCAGTTTCTTTATTAACCAATGAAAGTAACACATAGACAGATGACCCTCCTCCATCAAACCCACAGAATTCCCCGGGAAATAGTGTCATGTAGAAGAAATGGTTCTGTTTACTAACCTTCACTCTAAGCCACAGTCACCCATACCTAAAGGTCACAGTTAATTCACAGCAATCATTCAGTGGACATTTTTGGAACTCAAGAAAAACAATGTAGCTGGACAAACAATTGATAACTTATTTGCAATCAACTGAGACTTATCTTCTGCTTGTACAATGAATGCCAAAGTTATGTATACACATCAGTGCAAGGAAATTTGCATTTGGGTTGTGAAAGATAAGTAAATAATTGTAAAAAGTGAAATATAATCAAGAAAAGTAAAACACATTATTAATATCCAGACCCAATGACACAGAAGATAAGAATTTCTTTTCAACCAACCAAAATATTAACAGTGACATCTGAATGCCAAATTCAGAGTTAGCTAAATAAATTCCTAAATCTTTGGTTTTTTTTCTGTAATGTTAGTATAGGATTTTATTCCTCATCTTTATATTCTTATAGCTGGCATGCATGATACCAGTTCATCCCCTTGAGCTGTGCAGAACTGGATGCTAACTTAGATTTCTATGACTTGCTCTGCAGCTTTAGAGCCTGTCCTGGAGCTAGCTCTTGTAGACCAGACTGGTCTCGAACTCACAGAGATCCGCCTGCCTCTGCCTCCCGAGTGCTGGGATTAAAGGCATGCGCCACCACCGCCCCGCTGCCATATTCTTACAGTTGGTGTACACAATGCCAGTTCAGATCCCTGAGCCACACTGAATTGGGAGTGCTGATAACTTGCTACTTGGGAGTGTGCGTCTTAAGAAGCTTCATAGGAGATTCTTGTGCAAGCCACCATTTCACAGTAACCTTTCTATAAATGTATTACCATCTATAGCCTTGAATTTCCAGCTACTGGCTTTCCACTAATAAACACTGTCTGTGTTCGCGTTCTTGTGGGACTATAGTGTATTCAATTTGGGAGATCTGTTTTTAAAAAAATAACACAAAATAATGAACATAAAAAACAAATTTAAAAGGGAATACATCTATAGATTTTTCTTAAATATGCTATAGTCCCAGCACCCAGGAAGCCAAAGCAACAGGATCATGGGTTTAAATCTAGACTGTAAATTTTCTGTTTAAAAAAGAAGTAGGAAGTGGGAGAGAAAGAAAGGAAGAAGAGAGGGAAGGAAGAATGGGATGGGAAGGATTCAGAGACAGGAGTGGAAAAGGGTTGTGAGGACAAAGTAAGGGACTAGCTTCATCCTACATCTCTCTGAGATTTCGGTGCAAATAATGACTTACAAGCACAAACACCGTGGCTCTCGGGGAGCTCCTAAGACTGAAGTGGTGGTGAGAGCACTGGTTCTCACCGGCCCCTTTCTCTCTGCCCAGGACTTTGCAATGACATTTTATCTCAGGCACTATTGGAAGGATGAGAGACTCGCCTTTGCTAGCACTACAAACAAAAGCATGACCTTCGATCACAGACTGATTCAAAAGATTTGGGTGCCTGATATCTTCTTTGTCCACTCTAAAAGATCCTTCATCCACGACACAACCGTGGAGAACATCATGCTGCGTGTACACCCGGATGGAAATGTCCTCTTCAGTCTCAGGTATGAGGGCTCCTACGGCTTTTGGCATCCTTCGACCACGGCCATCTAACCAAAGCTGCTGAGTCTCATGCCACAACTAAACTACCAGCACTGCTTTCTGGTTCATGACGCTGAAGATTGGGACACACCCAGATTATGTAATTTTCCCTGCTTCTGATATCCAAAACTTTACGGAATTTCTTTCTATTCTGTATATTCCCACTCTGGCCACATATTGTTTAGACAGATAGAGTGGGGCTGAATTCTGGAAATCCTTAAAAATCTGACACACAGTTATTTAGTTATATGAGCCTATTCCTATTAACCATTTCCTTCCTATCCCTGTACTTCACCAACTAGTTTAGAATCTTAAATTGTCAAAAATACTTTCTTCGGTTAGCTCCTTCATTTGTAATATAATGCACAATCACAATACAAGTTAACATATTTTCTCACTTGTTTTTCCTTGTTAGTTTTAGTTAAAACATGTATTCCAGCACTATGCTATTATAGGCATTCATCTTTAATCATCCATATTTTATTTTAGCTAAATAAATTCTGTATATGTGGAGCAGTTTATAATAGAAATTCTAGAAAAAAATATGTACATTCAAGCTACTCAGCTCTTTTAACACTCTGAAAATCTGAAACAGGGTCTATAGTATGTTTTAAAAACTGAGGTCTTTATTCTTGTAAATCGTGTGAGTTGTTCTGTATGGGGGGAGAGGATCCTTGCAAATGTGCTAGGCTAATGATGTGCCACTCTGCTTGTTTATTTGTTTTTAGGCACATGGTTTCTCTGTGTAGCCTTGGCTGTTCTGGACCTCTGAGTGTCAAGGACTGTCCTCAGCTCAGAGATCTGCCTGACTCTGCCTCCCGAGTACTGGTATTAAATGTATGAGCCATAACATCTAGCCCTAAATTAATGATCTCTATGTGGGAAAATGGTCCTATATTTTCTGTTGTGGCTTTACATGCAGCATAAGAATCTTTATAAAAGAAAAAGGAGAGGAAATCTGATACACACAAAAGACGAGTTGACAATGAGTTACCAAGCCAAGGTCAGCTGGTGTCAACCAGCGTGAGTGGATTTTCCCCTGAAAAATGTTACAAGAGTAATTCTGCACCAGAGAATCTAATCAGACCTCTGGGCTGCAGAATTCTGAAATAATACATTTATACTGTGATAAGACGTTATAGCAGCAATAAGAAATTATGTTTGCTCATCATAAGTATCATTCACAGAATGGCTATCAGCAGCCATTTTTAAAGAGCTATTAATGCAATTAATGAACAGTATGGTTTTCATTCTTTTATATAAATGTACATTGATGTTTTGTCTGACTTTATGCCTACATGAAAGCATCAGATTTGTTAGCTGCCATATCAGTGCTGGGATTTGAACCCTGGTCTCTGGGAGAGCAGTCAGTGCTCTTTAACTACTAAGTCATCTCTCTAGCACTCCCAGTACTGTTTTCTATAGGACTCATAAGTACTACTGTCAAAAGTATTAAAAAAGAATTGAAAAGAATTGAAAAAACAGAATCTGACCAAAGAATCAGCTGTTTTAAAGTTACTTTGGTGAGAAGACGAACTGTAATAGATTAACTCTGGGGATCCTGTTTACTTTGCATATTCCAATGTCTGTTTGGCTCTTGCCATACATGGTGAAATCAACTTTAATCTCTTGGATTATCTTGCCTATGAAGAACGTTTCTGTTAATCTGGAGTCCATAAGCCATACCTGGGAGTATATGCTCATGGTGGTTATGGTGAGTTCCTTATGCCACAGTGTCATTCTCACATCTGGAGAGAATGAATCTAAGATCACTCATCTAGCTGGTCAACTCTCAGTTAAGATTTCCCTCACCAAGGCCTGTGTGAGCTTTCCTGGTCCCCAGTGCTCTGTGAATGATGTCAGGTGTATCACTACTGGTAGATGTCACACTTTCCAGGAAGGACAACTGGAAACTTGTGATTTCTCCTAGACTTGGCCCTCTTGCCTTTTCTGGTTACTGTTTTAATCCTTATTGTAGTAAAGTGCAGTATATGTCATTCAGGTGTACCCATGAGCATAATAGCTATATTGATTCTTAGAGTCTTTCTGCAGAAGCTTAGCCCTGGAGGTAGTCTTAGAGGTGCCCATACTCAAGAGGACTCAAAATTGTTGTAAGCATAGCTCTTTGGTCCAACAAAAAAAACAGTCCAAGCACAGATCCAGATCTCCTGGTACCTGGTATCAGGTTGGGTTCTGAGGCCATCTAGCCAAAATCCTCTTCAGTCATTCATTTCTTCGTGTATACTATGGAACAAGTGGTATAAAGACATCAGAATATAATTCTTTTAACATACTAGGAACACACCAGACAAAGTATGCATTTTGCACAGAAAAAAATCCACACATCTCTGTTATTAATTTTCTGTTCTGACTATTGATGATAAAGTTCAGATCACAGAAGATAAAATGGTTCTGCTCTTCTGATTAACTCAGGGGCACCACAGGCAGGAGCATCTGTTGTCTTTGTTTTTGCAGACTAGCTTGGGGGCCTTTTATGAACCTCTAATCTGCTATTGTGGCTACTGCAGCTCTCACTCTGAGGCAAGATCACAGGACGGCAGCCTCTGCCTGGAGCCAGGAAAATCCAGGAGAATATAAAATTTTATGGAAAAAAATAAGCCTCATCAATATGCAAGTCTTTGCCTTAATAGATTGTGAATAATGTATTATGCATATGGATCTATCACTAAACATGCTCCCGGCTTTGCCTCAGTACCACAAGGAAAATTTCATAGTGCTTTATAAAGGAAACCTTTTACCTATATTTGTGGTTTCACCACTTCAACTCTTTTCTACTGGAGACTACTCAATTTTGCATCTTCTAGAGAGCAGAATGTGTTTAAATCCACTGAAAGCATCTGACTTTGAAGTGTTTTTCTGAAAAAAAAAATAGTCATCAGAGCCAGAAAATGCAGAAGGAGCTAAGCAGAAAACGGTGAGATCAGGACAAGTGTAAGAATTCACTCATCAATCTCTGTCTTGAGCAATCCCTACCCCTATGCGTTTGCTTCCTTGTTATTTGGACACAAGATACTCAGGCCTGTTTCTCATTATCCCTGAAAGGCACCCAAAGCAAGCAAACACTAGCAAGCGTCATTGCTGCATGCTAGTTGGGCCATATGACTAAATGATCACAGTTCTCTTCCTTACTCCGTTTACAGGATAACGGTTTCAGCCATGTGCCTTATGGACTTCAGCAGGTTTCCTCTGGACACTCAGAACTGCTCTCTTGAACTAGAAAGTTGTAAGTCTTTCTGCCTCCTGAAACAAGCCTGCACCATCATCAGAACACACTGCACACCATCACCGGAAATAAGCATGTGCTTAGCAGTCATTTAAGCATCGTATCACCTTTCTCCATTTTCCAGTTAGAGTGTCTTTTCAGTGTTACACCACCAACCTTTTTCTAATGATGAAAATGACAGATCATCTTTCAAATGAGGAGATTCGGGGAGGGGGGAATGCTTTAGTCATTAAGTAGTAGGATTTTCACAATAGCAATAAAAAGGCAGCTCCTTTAGAGCATGCAGCTTTCCAACCTCAGCACTGACCTTCTACATCCGGGAATCCTATAGCTAGACAAGTACGGATCCTCTACTAAATGTGTATGAGCTTCCCAGAGCAGCCCAGCTTAGGGCACAGACTCCATTAAGAGGCGTCTGGTTTAGCTCCATGCCAATAGCTGTTACCCAACATTTACTTTTGATAAGGCAGCTTAAAAGTTGATCACAGTTTTTCAGTCTTATGACTGAAATTCTGACTCTCCATGGATGCTGTCTACATATCTGCTCCTTTGTACACATCTATTACAAACATTTTATGACACAATAAAAAAAGTGTAAAGCTCATTTTAGAATTTTATCTAAGAGAAGTCCATTAAAGAAACTTAGAGGCATGGACTCAGCCCCTGCGAGGCAGTGCCCTGGCCTTACCCTGAGGTCGAGCTTAATTTTATATAAGAATGCATGCAGACAGGCACACTGGAGAACTGTAAACATCACAGAGGGAGAAAGGCCTCTGTCCTGACAGTCTTCAGGCTCTGGATTTTAGAGATGGTTGTGGGGTTGGTGTTTGTTTGTCTTTATTTCCTTTTTGAAGTGTGGGTTTGTTCAGTCCCTTGGAAAGTATCTTTCAATTCATAGCACATGCATACCTCTGAACCAGGAACTGGGGATTCAGAACTGTTGAAAACAGACCTCACCTAACTGCTAAGACATGAACCGTCTGTGTTATTTTAGACGCCTACAATGAAGAGGACCTAATGTTGTATTGGAAACATGGCAACAAGTCCTTAAACACTGAAGAGCACATTTCCCTTTCTCAGTTCTTCATCGAGGAGTTCAGCGCATCCAGTGGATTGGCTTTCTATAGCAGCACAGGTACAGTCTTCTATGTACAGATAATTCTGTGGCAACTACTCATCCCTCCAATACCCACGCAAACTCTTTCAACAAGACATATTGATTCTGCTCTTGGTCCCTCCATGATATGCTTAGTAGAACTTACAGAATGGTCTTTGCAACATGGAAATCACAGCTTAAAGCCCTTTCCAGATCAAAACCCTTTGGAATCGCACTTAGATCCAAGGGCAAGGTTCTCAACATGATCTCCATCCTGCGTGCTTCTCTGACTCACACCAACCCCTGTTCCTATATCATAATGTCCTCTACCTCCCCCTCACTTGCTTCAAGACACTTTCATCTCATTTCTTCTATGTGGTTTTGCTCTGGCCCTGCCCCACTATCTCATGACCAATTACCCGCCTTACTTATAACTTTGCAAATTATCTTCTCAAATGGCGATATCTTAGTTAGCCCTTCAAAGCTAGGCCTCTTTCCTCACTATTTCCTGTCTTCACAGCACATACTTCCAACTGAAGTAGATGCCTCATTGTCTATTGTCTAGGTCTATCTTTGGAAAGAGGTCAGAAACTATCTGCCTTGCTAACCATTTCTTCCCAGATCCTAGAATATGCCTAGCATATCAAAAAATAAAAATCACCTGACACAATTGAGTCAACAAGATGAGCTGTTGTCCTAAAGAGAAAAAAATCTGTTTAGAATCAGTATAGTATATAATTTTCACCATGTTTGGCAGTATTCTGATTTGGTAGCATTTATCCCAGGAATTTTTAAAACTGATCTGGCTGTTAATTAAAGTTAGGAGCAGCCTCTTTCTGACCTCCTCCACAATATCCCACTCCCCACAGCCATTTTCCACCATCTTGCTAGTGACAAGTACTCTGTCATTTTAACCAGAGAAAGTATCATTTGTGGTTCAAAGGAGCAGTCTTCAGGCTACAAGGTGTGCTTGCAGCTGTCCTGGCTAGAATCCTTCTCACCTGCACAGCCTTGGAGTTTGAGGAGCAGATTCTGAGTTGTCTGTCGCACCCCTGCAATTATCTATCTAAAAGTCTGTGTCTTAAGAGAACAGCCAAAATTTAAATCTCAAAGAAGCTAATTGCATCCCCGGGACCAATGTGTCTTTAGCTGTTTATATCGGGAAGAAATGTCTGTTTCACCCTGTTGGCTTGCATTCTTTTTTTTTTTTTTTTTTTTTTTTTTTTTTTTTTTTTTTTTTTTGGTTTTTCGAGACAGGGTTTCTCTGTAGCTTTGGAGCCTGTCCTGGAACTAGCTCTTGTAGACCAGGCTGGTCTCGAACTCACAGAGATCCGCCTGCCTCTGCCTCCCGAGTGCTGGGATTAAAGGCGTGCGCCACCACCGCCCGGCTGGCTTGCATTCTTTGACATTCAACGAGCATTGCTATTAATTTTCATCTTGTTGGTTGCATTTTCTGATATGCAAATAACACACATTTGTGTTCCTTGATCACTGATATATCCCTGGCACATAGAAGATCCTTGCAATCGAATTGTTGAATAAATGAATACGTGGTGGATAATTCAAAAAGAATTTCAAAAGTTTAAGAGTCCTTGGAATACTAGGAACACCTCATGCAGACAAGCTGCTGTGATTCAGTTTTCTGCTTCTCTTGCTCCTTTTTTCAAATGTGGTGTCAGGAAGTTAATGTTTTTAGTCCTCAGTTCAATTAAGTCAGCATTTAAATAAATTAATATATATATGGTGAAAATGATATAACTGAGTTTTAATTTTTCTGTATTACTTCTGTGATAAAATAACTTGACACATGATAAATTGCACCTATAATCTTTCTTTTTAATGTTATTATAATGTGATATATGGGAAACACCAAAATCTAAGGGTGGTATCCTTGTACCAATCAATACAATGTACCTATCATGACAGCAACTGCATTTCCTACAATTTTGAAGCGTAGTGTCCATGTAAATATTTGGTAGAAATTTAACTATTCCTTTTATAGTAGAGGGTAAGTCTTCCAGCTCTTAACTCTCCCTCTAAGACTTCCCATTCACTGTTATCTGTGCTGTCACCAAGGCAGGATCAACACTGGGAAATTTTTATCCTCTTCTCATCATATTTTTGAGTCTGGCAAAATTCAGACAAAACATCGCTGAAAATCTGTTCACAAAGATGCTTTTACTTTTTTTTTTAAATGAACTATGAAGCCTTAACATTTCAGTTTAATTACACTTTTAAGAAATAAACCATTAATTTCTGCGAAAAAAATGGACTAAGATAGATTCCGTTTCAAAAGCTTTGTATAGCATGATGTGAGCTTGCTCTAATTTTAAAAGTGACTAATAGAAGAGTCTTTAACAAAAACCCATATCTGTTATTGAAGAAATGATTTATATAGATGTGGGTATGTTTGTGTGTGCCAGTCTGTTTTAAAATTTGGAGAAGTGGGTAGAGATTGGGAAAAGATTGGAAAAAGTTTCAATTTTATTTCTATACTTTGCAGTTCTGATTCTGTTAAAACATGCACATTTTATTGACAAGGAATAAAGTGGGTTCTAAGAGTAGAAAAATGCAAGAGCACAGCATTTTGAAAGCTGTGCTCTTATATCAAATTAATAGTTGCATCCAGATCTATCTAGTTCCTAAGCTTCAGAAAAAAATGGCCTTAGAAATTGATTTCAGTTCATGAATAACTGCTCTGCCCCACGTTATCCACCATTTTAAATGTGGTACCCTCCTGTTTAAATATTTTAGTATCATGAAAATGATTGTAAATATTTTCCTTATACCTATCATCACAACTACCAACTATAACCATCATCCTAAAATAGCCATATAGGAAAATAGGCTCCCATTGTCAAAACTGGAGTTGGAGGGAGCTGTAGATAGAAACTTACTTTCCACTTTTAACTGGACCACAGAGTCTTACTTTTCTTGTTCGATGCTTTCGTCACTCCCATTGCCTCTGCACAAACCCACAACCACCCAGTGACATCAACAAATAGGAGAGGGTTTCAGTGCTCTTCTAACTCACATACCTTGAGTTCACCAAGGAAAGACTCCTACCCCCATGGAACACATTGGAAAATTATTTATCGAAACTAAAGTACAGGGACAACTACCTAAGTTCAAACTCTACTCCATCGCTTACCACCAGGATAACCTTGGAAGAGTTGTTTGATCCAGCCTTCTATTTCCTTAGCTTTAATATGGTGTTTCCCAATGTCTCTATCTCATAGGATTTTGTAGCTAATAACTATATGGGCAGTGTTTGGGTAATAGTAGTTAGAAAGCTCATCATCACCACTTCCATCAGCATCTTCATTGTGATGCTTTTAATACAATCCAGAGTCTTAGTGTCAGAAAGTGATTAAAGGTGACGATTAATAGGCATAGAAGAAGCTTTTACTGCTGTCTTCGGATGGCACCTCAATTACTGCCAGTGCTTTCCTCATAGTCTTTGGTTCAACTTTTTTCTACTGATGGAGGCAATGGGGATCTAACACTATGCACATGTCTAAAGTTGAGTTCATGCTGTAAAAAGGATGATGCTATACACATCAAAGTATGAAGAGTTTATGACTCACATTATGAGCTTCCTAGAAAGAACAATTCAGGTTGCCAAACAAGTCTGAAAATAGCACAGAAAGGAGCAATTGACTTGAGGTTAAATTTATGGTGGCTTGGGTAGAGTTAAGGTCAAGGATGTTCCCTTTGGTGCAGTAGACACTGATGGCTTGAATTTTTCACGGGTACCAAAAGAGGTTTTGTTTCATTTTTTGTGTTGCAGAGTTTAGTAACATCATTATTTGTTTTTGATTTTTAGTTTATCTATAAGGTAGAAAAGGACATAGAAACGGGGCCTGGGAACTCTTGGTTCTTTAATATTAAAGATGAAATCAGACACTTATTACACTACCTGGAGTGATGATGCAACCTTCTGACAAGGCAGCATGACCTGTTGTAATAGGTAAAGGAGCCCTGCTGGCCTACTGTCTACCCACAGTACCATCTTGGTCTTCCCTTTCTGATCCACAGGGTAGAGCAGCATTCTTCCTTTATGGTTCATCCCTTGCACCAGCCTCAGCAACCAAGTCCCAGAAAACAATTCTCTAGAAAAAATGTTTTAAAAAATCAAGTGGTGCAGTTTAATGATATGTATTATGAGGCTCTGGGTTTAATCCTTAATGTTGCAAAATAATAATAAATAATAATAATGACTATTCATTAAAAGAATAGCCACCTAAATTTATTTCAAGAACTCAATAATGAACAGAAAACCATATACAATCATCTCTCTGTATCCATTGCTCTCACATCTATGAACTCAGCCAACTGTGAGTTGAAAATATTTGTAAACATACTTGTATTGGGCATAAGCATAGCTGTGTATTATCACAACTCCCTAAACAATACGATATAACAGCTATTTACATTGCATTTACATTATATTAGGCACTACAAATAAAAGAGATTACTTAAAATATATAGATAGATATAAATGCAAATAATTCTACAGGATTTCAAATTAGCACCTGAACTTCTATAGACATCAGTACCCAAGAGTCCCTGGAACCAATCCCTTTACACATCTGAAGAAGTAACTATATTGGAATTCTATCTTTATTTATAAAATATGTTTGTAATTATTCTTTATTTTAATCTTCCAACAGTTGTATGAACTGTAGAGGTTGGTATATTATTATTCTGCTGTACAGGCATAATCAAAACTTTCAGTTTCACACACAGCAAACTTAGTGACCAATACAAAACAATGGTTCTTTCCAAGCTTTTAGCTAAAATCAAATGCAAGTGCAAGTCCATGAGTGGGAACAGAAGGTAATGTATATTTTAACCTCAGAATGCGCTGCATGATGTAACATTTATTTCCACTGTGAATGAAATTAATAATCTTGCAGTATGTATGTTTCAAGGTATATGTGTCAGCTAACAGTGAGAATTTTAGTGTCTAATCAGATGAGAAGTATAATAAGCAGCTCACTGAAAGTCAGAGACTGGATATATATATATATATATATATATATATATATATATATATATATATATATATATATATATTCACTGAAAAGTATGAGTAAAGAGCTAGAGAGATGGCTCAGCAGTTAAGATTATAGGATGCTCTTCCAGAGAACCCAGATTCGATTCCCACCATTCACATGATGGCTCATACTTATCTGTATCTCCAGTTCTGGGGGATCTAGTATCCTCTTCTGGCCTACATAGGCACCAGTTATGCAAATAGAGTACATACATCCAACTTGAAGATCTGAAAAGCAACACACACACACATAAAAATAAGTAAGCATGAATGGAAAATGAAAAACATAATTATTCAGCATAGTCTTGTAGTGGCATTTCAATTGTATTTTAATAAATAAATACTGCCTGAAGATCTGAGTATAGAACAGTCCCACTGGTCAGCCTTACAGACCAGGTCATGGTAATACACACCTTTGATCCCAGTAGCCACACTAGTTGCTATAGCAATCAGGTCCTGCATGCCTTTAAATCCAGTGATACATGCCTTTAATCCAAGCCCTAGTGAGGAATATAAAATGAGGGGAGACAGCTCTCAGACACAGTCTCATTCTGAGATTCCGGGAGGCAGGATTGCCATTTCAGACTGAGGTAAAGATGAGAGCCGGTGGCTGGTTGCTTTGCTTTTCAGATCTTCAGGTTGAACCCCAATTTCTCTCTCTGAGTTTTTATTATCCATGCTTCATAATCTAGAACATGATGAATAATGCTCAGTGATGTCCTGCCAATGGCTAGAAAATGTGGCTTTAAACTTGTTATATACTTTGGTTTCTCTTTTCATAAAATTCTCCTTTATATACTCTGGTTTCTCTTAAGGTCATATAATTCTTCTACCTTTTGAGATTTGAGTTATCTACTCCAAATCTATTCTTACAGGTAGACTGTTCTTCATGTGTGACAGCTGATAAATTATTATGAACTATGACATGCAATCATCAATTAGCACTGAAGCCTTTCCTTCTTGTAGAAACCCTGAGAACAACACAAGTGTGTAAAAGGGTCTTCAAAGACCATACACAAATGTAATTACCGTTCACCCCTCCCCCCAAGGTTGGGTGTAGAAGGTAAACAGATTTTTGGAGGGAATAATTAATCCGGCTGTCTAACAGCGTTAGAATGGAAGCCCAGGTGCCAGCCAGTGCTGAGGAAACAGAGTTGGGTGTGTCACATTCTATGACGGCTGAGAGCTTGCCCTCTGAAAAACATAGAGTGTAGCTAAGCACGGTGTCTCCTGGAAGCCTGTCTAATGGAAAATCTTGCTTTCTCCTAGGTTGGTACTATAGGCTTTTCATCAATTTTGTGCTGCGGAGGCATATTTTCTTCTTTGTACTGCAGACCTATTTCCCAGCCATGCTGATGGTGATGCTGTCATGGGTTTCATTCTGGATTGACCGGAGAGCTGTTCCTGCAAGAGTGTCCCTGGGTAAATAAAGCTTTCCATTTGTTTTAAAATTATAATGTAGAAGGAAGGGCAAGGAGGTACATAAAGACGACGCTGCAGGG
Source organism: Arvicola amphibius (assembly GCF_903992535.2). Lineage (NCBI taxonomy): Eukaryota > Metazoa > Chordata > Mammalia > Rodentia > Cricetidae > Arvicola > Arvicola amphibius. The sequence goes on along the minus strand of NC_052056.1, from coordinate 36,050,360 downwards.
AGAAGTAAAAATAGTGGTAGATTAGTCAGGATGGGCTCGTGTGTGTTCAGGTGAAAGTGTTTATCTTTAGCTGGCTCCAAGGACAAATTGTAATTGGGCTCTTTGGTAACTGAGTGTTTGAGGACAAACGTACGGCTGACTGATCAGCAGCTGAGCGATGGGTAGTAATAAAACAGGGTAGGGTTATGAAGCAAAACACGAGCTCACTTAAATAAAGAACCCCCCCCCCCCCATACCTTACCAAGTTTATTTGGCTTTGCAAGAAAACCGTTTTACAGCATAGAAGGAAGAACCCTTAAAGTAATTCACACTGCGCTGTTGCTGTCTTCATAAATCTCAGGACAGGGCGTGCTTAATTTGGGAACATGGGTGCCCATGAGACATTAGAATTTAACTCAAAGGTCAGAATGAGATTCAATGACAGTAGAATTTCAGAGGAAACACAGTGCCTGCCTCATTGAGTCTCCACAAGAGGATGATTAGCTAATCCATCTAGCATGTTATATGCCACTGCCACACACCTTGATTTATGGGAACCATTTCAGAACCACTTGGTGGTCATTGAGTCTTAAGTGGGATGTGCTAAGCTAAGCACTTGGAAAACACGTTAACAAAAATCCACGAGTTAATGCCACTTGCCTTCTTGTCTGGTTTAGGACAATTTCTGGTTTCCCCTCATTTTGTGCATTTTTTTAACCTGTAAAATTCTATCTTGAGAGATTTTAAGGGCTTCACAATCATTGGAACAATAATAAAATTTATCCTAGAAAGGATCATTTTAGAAGTCAATGTTCACAAATTTTATTCATACTTCAAAAGATCATTTGAAGACACAAATTATTAATATTAATATCAAGGAAAAATATCATCTAAATGAGTAATTAAATTATTTGGACTGTGTCTTCATATCAGGACATCTGTGTCCTGACCCCAGTACAGCAAGGGCAAGCATAGACCAAACGAGGGTCTGAGAGCATATTCCAGCCCGCAAGAGCGACTGGGAAAGACATTCATCAGTCTAAATGTATATTCCCATGCCTTCTAGTCATATCTCTCAAGCTGACTGCTCTGTACTTATATGGTGATAATGGCAGCTCTAAGAGCTAGGAGGCTGAAGGGAAGTATGAATGCAGAAATTCTATGTCAAGTCTCTCTGAACTTCTGTCTTGTCTCTGGATTTATCCCTGAGAGGCAGGAAAATTTTGTGATTTACGTAAATTAGCAACCAAATCTGAGCAACCCCTCTCCCACTTTTACTGCAATGAATAATCACTTTCCCATAACACAGCTGTGTTCCCAGGCCTTTGATTCCTACTACCTTCAAGTCCTGCCTTTGTTTTCTTCCCTTTCTCAATGCAGTGTTGCTCAGTTCCTGGAAGGCACAGTGTGGTATTTTAAAACATGGCTATAATGTGTATTGATCACATTAGGTAATTAAGATTTCCACCTCTTCCTCATTAGTTTCTGTTTGGTGCCTTTGAACGCCTAGTTAGTCACAAACTATATCGTAAGCTATTATAAACTGTAATCCCTACATGTGCTAGAGAACACTAGACCCCATTCTGCTTGTGTCTGAACACTCACTACTTGTATCTCTCTATCTCCTCATCCCTGCACCCTTTCTATCCTCTTATAATAATAATGCATAATTAGTATTATTCATTCTGGTAACTTTTTAAATAGCTTCTGAATTAAGGAAATATGTCATACTGTCTCTCTGTTCTGACTTACTTCATTTAACATAGTATCCTCCAGTTCTGCTCACCTGCTACAAACAATGGACTACCACTCTTATGACTTAATAGTATTTCATTGTGTATATGGGAATTTTTTATCCATATGTCCTTTTATTTTTATTAGCATTTGTTAATTGTAACAGCTAATGGACTCCATTGTGATATTTTTGTTGTGTATATAATATATTTTGATCATCTTTAATCCCCTATTACCATATCCTACTCATGCTCTGACTTTTTCCCTTCCTCTGACACCAAAGTCTCCTTCTACTTTTATTGATTATCTCTATTGTAGTCATTTTTCTTTTCATTGGTATTGCTACATGTACACACATAGATACATAAATGAAACCTATTTAGGACATCAAGTGTTGCTCATATGTTTTTAGGACTGACACTTGATACTGGATAATCACTTAGGGAACTCATCTCAATGGAGGACCATTGACTGCCTGCAGTTTTTCACCTTAGGGTAGGGCCTTATGAGATTTCCCCCATCCATGCTATCAAGTGAACTGGTGTCATTGTTCCTGTTTCAGTAGCCATATTTTTCAGATTTTGTGGGCATAGATTTCCCGTCTTATACAGAAAACACCATCTTCCAACAGATATCCTAGTTCTCTGACTCTTAGAATTTTTCTGTACTCATTTCCAAGATGTTTCCTGTGCCTTAGGGGTAAGGGTTATATTTTAGATGTATCAGTTGATGTTGGTCAGTTGATCAGTTGTGGTTACTGTAATGACTTCCATTGCTTGCAAAAATAATTTTCAACCAGTATAACCCCTACCTAAATTCTAATACTTATCCTTATACCTACAGATAAATGGAGCTCTCATCCATGTATCTTTTGACAAGCACACAGGCTAAACATTGTATGTCTTAGCTGTTTTGAACAACGCAGCAATTAACACAGGTGTGCAGTTATCTCACTGATATGCTGACACTATTTTTTTCTGACATATATCAAGAAGGAGGTAGCTAGATCATATGGTAAATCTGCTTTAGTCTTTTGAGGACCTTCCATACCATTCTTCATGAACTTGTTGGTGTGTGTGTGTGTGTGTGTGTGTGTGTGTGTGTGTGTGCGTGTGTGTGTGTGTCTTTGTTGGCCATTTTAATTGGGGTAAGATGATCACTAATTATAGTTGGACATGCATTTCTAATGTTTACAAAGAATTTGAAAATGTTTGCAAATTGCTGGAAAATTAAATTTTCTTCTTTTTGGTTGTGTTGGGGTTGATCGAGACAGTTTCCCTGTGTAACCCTGGCTGTCCTGGAACTCATGCTGTGGACTAGACTGGCTTCAAAACTCAGAGATCCATCTGCCTCTGCCTCCCAAGTGCTGGGATCAAAGGTGTGCACCACTAACAGCCAGCAATGATTTTTTTCTTTTGAGAAGTGTATACTCATATTTCTTGCTCATTAACAATTGGATTACTTATTTTGTTGTTTGGTTTTTAATGTATATTGTATACTTTAGATATAATTTCTTTGTCAAGCTAATGGGCTAGTTAGCAAAAATATTTTCCCATTATGTAGGTTGTCTGGTAACTGTGTTTGTTTCTTTTGCTGTAAAGAACTTCTTAAATTTATTTAGCCACTTTTGTCTAATTTTCTCTTATTTCCTGTGTCTCGGGAGTGTCATCCAAACATTCATCACCTGTACCAATATGTTGAAGTATTTCCCTCTAGTTTCTTCTAGCAGTTCAGTGTTTGGGGTGTTATGTTCACACAAGTAATCTGATCGATTTCTTCAGCCTGTTGCAATAAATTTTCACTGAAAATACTAAGAAATGTGATCTTATTAAATAGTTCAGTAAATGATAGTTTCTAAAATGTTAGTTCCAGTGTGGAATCTGAAACGGCCTGTTTGATGAAACCACCAGTGGATTCAGTACTGTGAAAAGGTCTTTTACCCACAGGCTTAGTTACTTGAGAAGCACTAGCTTACTGAGTAACCTCCAGATCTCCCAAATATTTCTGCAGTTTATTGTATAACATCAGAAAAACTATTGATATTACCATTAATTTCTCATGGAAATTGAAAAGTAGGAGGTTCACAATGACATATACAAGTTTGGTGGCAATCTAGGGTGGGACTGAAAGTGTGGGTACATGGTTAACAATGAGAGACATTGTTCCTTCACTTGATTTGATAGAGTGATTCGCCCAGGTTTAAGAAAATCAGTACCAAATACTCAAATTATGGTGATTGATTTGCCTGTTCTTTTGCATAAAAATAGTATTTCACTGAAGAGGAGGATAGGAAGTGGTAGAGAGCTTACTATAACATGTGTGAAGTCCCGTGTTTGATCAGCAGTACCACAAATAATTAATGAACTGGTGATCAAGTAATTGTCTAGTTCTGCCCTTGACTCCTATCACTGAGGGTTTTCCTCAAAATGGCCTTTGTACTTTGATTTGCAAAAGCACTGTATCAACTTCACATTCCATCCTACAAAATGGCTCAAATAAGAGAACACATGCAAGAGAAATTCATGTAACCATCACAGGGATGACCAAAGCCTCTAATGGCAACCACTAGACTCTGGTAGCCCCTATGAGCAGAAACTGTCGCTACTGACCACTTGAGTGATGCTGCAGTATCCAGTCCATATCTTTCCCTTACATGCCTCCTATTGTCATTCTGTCTATGAGCATAGGAAAAACGTTCTTACTTACATGGAGGCAAAGGAAGACCGCCCCTCCCTCAGGAAAACTGTTTATAGCACATCCACTGAGGGGGTGAACAAGGTCAGAAGTCCAACAAGTGACGTCTGTGTGCCTACTGCCGTCATCATGGTTAATGAACTGCTGCTCCACCGTGCCAGTCAATGAAACACAGACAGGAAGAATTCTCCCCAGACGGTCCTTAATTTACACACGCATGTCCTAAAAAGTTAATATGGTGAAACTGCAAGGGTTCAAGGGGGCTGAGTCCAATGGCCTGACGGAATGTTTTCTCATAACACTTTTCTAACTATGCATACTGATATCAGTAGGTGGGAATATAATTTTCTAATGTAATATATGACCTTTCCTTGAATAAATGGCCAGTTCATGTGATTCAAAACTCCTTTACTGGGATGTTAACTTTAATGGATCTGCAAGGAAAACCACTTATCAAGATTAATGTATTTTCAAGGGATGGCTCAAGACATAATAAGGATGTTTAATGTAACCCTAATTGTCTCAACCTCCACTTGTAGTGCTCGAAGAGTTTATGCAGTTATCTCATCATTTACTCCCCCATCCAACAATTCTTCCTCCCCACACTCTCATTAATTTTATCATTCTTATTATTGCTGATTTTATGCAATGAAAATCAGGACTGCTGGCTATTTAAATAAAGAAGTGGTAAATTAGTTGGGCTAGGCATCCTTTTAAAGAAAATGATTGATAGTTAATTCCTCCCTGGAAAATGTAGACACTGTGGTTCATTTTTATTAATCCAAATAGTCAATGATCCCAGTGTATACTCATAACTCATGTACACTTATAACTTTTCTAAACCTTTATTTTATCTACTAAATCCATATTACTGTCTATTGAAAAACAATGGCGTTCTATGCTCCATATCTTATAAAATGAAGAGGAGACGTTTACATTTTTTTTTTGAACTACTGATGGAAGTTACTGTAGAAGAGTGTGAGCTCAGGATTCCCTCAGTTCCTAGGACATCTTAAAGGGATTAAGACTTTTGGCCCATTGAAAGTAGAGTACCCTCTTCATGCCCTTTGACATATCCCCTATACTTTGTAGGATCTTCTCTCAGAGATCTTCCGCATATGGAAACTGATTGATAGTCTCATAAACAAAAGATATTCTCTTTCAGGTATAAAACGAGAGGCAGTAGGTATACAATTTAAAAAGCAAAACTAAACATTACAGGTTTAACACTGACAGAGTCAGAATCCTACTCCTGACAAACTGTGGGCCAATCACTCAGCTATTCTCAGCATTTATTTCATTTTTGTAATCTATGGCCAACATTTACCAAAGTGCATGGCAGGTAACTATCTGATGGAGGCAAACAACTTTTAAGCTATAGTTTTGGTTTCCGTTCTATGTGTTGCACTAATAAAAAATTCATGACTCCATGTTTACATAACAAGTATGTTTTGAATCCAAAGCACGGAGACAACACAGAGCTGCATGAAGACTGTTCATTGTTGTCTTTGCTTGTGTTTGTTTGTTTATTGTTACTGTTGTTGTATGGAAATCTGAGATTGAATGAGACAGTCCCTTTGCTTAATGTTAAGAGCTAGAAATGTTCAAGCGTCAAGATGAGATTCTGGATTTTTCCCATCATAACTATCAAACTACAAAGCTGTAATGTGCTTTGTTATACAAACTAAAACTTCATTTGAAATTGAGTGCCTCTACAGAGTTGCCATTGTGTTTGGCATAGGGCTTCCTTGGAGGAGAACCTCACACAATCCTGGAGAGAGGATAGAAGCCTCTTGGTGAAAGTGTCTCACAGGCAAGAGTAAATCACAGTGCTCTTCCTGCTGTTGGGGACTCCGCAATTCATAAGTTCACGAGGATTTCATTTGTAGCCCCCTCGTGAAAAGTTAACACATAAAACCACTGCAGCCAGTATGCGCTTCAGATATTTACAACATTGCACCTTCTCTCCAGACAAAACTAGTAATATTCTCCTGAGAGATTAGGGTGGAAATCTAACAGCTCCTGTAACTAATGTTTTCCTAAAAGCTGAGTCACTTCTTCCTTTATTTGTCTATTCACCAAGAACTCAAATCTATTCACCAAGAGTGCTCATTTAAGAGACAAAAGAAAGAAAACAGAGAAGGAAAAAAAAGAAATGGAAGGAAGCAGGAGGCTTCTAGATTCGAGAAAAGGGGAAGGAAGAGAAGAAAACAGTGAAAGCAGAGGGGAGGTGAGAAAGAAGGGTAATGACCAGCTAGCTGCTCAGACACAGCCTCCAACAGCAGCACACAGGCACTCTGAGTTTTAGTGGAAGTGTCGTTTCCTTTATGGGAGTCCAAAGAAAATAATGATGGCTTTTTTTTTTTTCTTTTTGGCATTTTTTTTTTTTTTTTTTTTTTGGTGAAAGAAAAATGTGGAGAAGTAGTAGTAGTACTGAAAATCAACCAAGAAAGACTGAGCTCCCTTTGCTCCATGACAGAGTAATGGTAGACATAAAGACAACAACTTCTTAAGAGCAACAGTTATTAAATATTTAGAGAAAGTTTCTGAAAATGACCTTGTCATTTCTTTCCAAGAAGAATGCCTTAAGCTGGCACATTTTTATCTTTCTGGGATAATCAGAAGTTTCTGTAGGAAACAGCAAGACACAGAGGCAGAAAAAAAATTCAGTGAGACCCTTTAGGTATCCAAAGCTAGCATGCAGAGGTTCACTCCAGCTCTGGGACACCAGATTGATTTTGTTTCCAAGGGACTTGCATTGATGATCCAGAAAATGAATGGCAGTTTCACTGAGTTTCTCCCTCACTCTTCTTCAACTGCAGGAATCACCACAGTGCTTACCATGTCCACAATCGTTACTGGTGTGAATGCCTCCATGCCCCAGGTGTCCTATGTCAAAGCAGTGGACGTGTACATGTGGGTCAGCTCCCTCTTTGTATTTCTGTCGGTCATTGAGTATGCAGCTGTGAATTACCTCACCACAGTGGAAGAGTGGAAGCAACTCAACAGGAGAAGAAAGGTACGACTTTGCTTTGAGGGGTCAGCTCCTTTTCAAAATGGGGCTGGCTTGGTTTCTTTTTGTGCTGTGATAAAATACCTTAATGAAAACAATGTCAAGGAAAGAGGACTTATTCTGACTCACAGTTCAAGGGCATTGACCATCATGGTGAGGAAATCAAGGCAGCAAAGAGCAGCAGGTCCTATTGCATATTGCATCCACCATCCAGAAACAGCAAACTATTCATGCAAACTATTGCCCCTTCACATATTTCAATGGTTCTCAACATGTGGAGCATGACCCATGGGGTTAAACAACCTTTTCACAGAGATCATCTAAGACCATTGAAAAACACAGATGTTTACATTATGATTCATAACAGTAGCAAAGTTACAGTTATAAAGTAGCAACAAAAATAATTTTATAGTTGGAGACACCACAATCTGAGGAACTGTATTAAAAGGTCACAGCATTAGATAGGTTGAAACCCACTGAACTTATATAGTTTAGGGTCCTAGCCAGGGAAAAGTACCACCCACAGTAGGAGGGGCTTCCCATCTCAAACAATACACTACTAGCCCATAGGCCCATCTGGCAAGGCAAGTGATTCTAGATTCTGTCAAAATGACAATTATAATAAACATTCCAAGCACAAAGACAAACTTCTTTAATAAACTTCTGATTACAGTTTTTAAAACTCTCGCATTAAATCCAAATGCCTTGGCAGGATTGAGCAATACTGGAACAGTAAAAGGTAGAACATTAATCGCTGCTCCAGGATGGCTTTTTCCTCAGCATTCTCACTCACTTTAACCAGGGGCTTTTGTGCATGCAGACTTGTTCTCAGTGTACATTGGTGCACTGACTCTGCCCCACTAGAAGAAAGGATTGTTGTAAAACCACACGCTTTCTAAAAGGTAGTAGTGTTGGTGGTGTTGGTAGTGTTGGTGGTGGTGGCGGTGATAGCTAGAATGTATTTAGTGTTCACTTTATATTAGAATTATGCCAACACCTAAAATATTTTATGGAATTTGATTTCCATAGTATCTCTGAGAGGTCAATGTTTTCTCACCTTCATTTTGCAGGTATAAAGTAAGTGTACCCAAGCTCACAGAACTAAAGGGCAATCAGGATTATCTTTTGAGTCTATGACTCATCATATTTTGACATTGCCTAATAACATTTTTCTCATGGTTAAGGATGCTGGATACTTTTTAAAGTGACTCCTAGCCATTTCTATTTCTTCTGTTGATAAATCTCTTTACTTCTGTAGCCATTTTAATTAGATTATTTAAATAATTAACATTTAGTGTTTTGGGGGGAGGAGGCTTGCTTTGTTTTTATTTCATTGTATATTCTTGACAGGAACCCTCTGTTTGATGTATAGATGGCAAAGATTTCCTCTCATTTTGTGAGCTACCTTTTTATCCACAGACAGTTTCTTTTACCATAAGGAAGACCTAAATTTCATGAGACCCTCTTTACAGATGTACCCTGTACCATCAGAGTACTATTTAGAAACTTATTACATTTTTTCCTTCAGCATTTTCAGAATATTAGTCATTGTGCTTAGGTTCTTGATCCATTGGAATTAAGTTTTGTGTAGGTTAAGAGTTAGCGTTGAAGTTTTATTCTTCTGCATGCTAATACCCAGGTTTCTCAGTACTATTTGTTAAAAATGCTGTCTTTTCTTCAATGTATTTTTCTTTGATGACTTCATCAAAGACAAGGTAGCTGTAATTAGGGAGTTATATTTGGGTTCTCCATTCTATCTCACTTAGCTATGAGTCTACTTTGTTTCCACTACTGTGGTATTTTTATTATTATGACTCTGTAGTATAACTTGAAATCAAATGTGTTATTTCCTACAATACTTACTTTGTTTGGGATTGTTTTTGCCTGTTTGATTGTTTTTTTCCCTAAATCTATGAAAAATGGACCTGAAACTTGCATTGAATTACAATGAATTTGTAGATTGTCTTTAGTAGAAAGTTATTACCATGATATCCATATTCCATGAGTATATTCATCTTCTAGTGTCTCTTTCAATTCCTTTCTTCTTCTAGATTTTTTAAAATATAGAAAATTTTTCTTTTTTTGATTACAACACTGTTTGGCCAATAGCTTAAGCTTCTTATCGGCTAGCTCTTATATCTTAAAATAACCCATTTCTATTATTCTGTGTATTACCATGAGGCTGTGGTTTACTGGGTTAAGTTCTGGCGACTCTGGCAGCTACATGGCATCTCCTTGACTCTGCCTACTCTCTCTATATCTCCGTTTGGATTTCCTGCCTGGCTTTACTCTGCTAAGCCATTGGCCAAAACAGCTTTATTCATCAATCAATAAAAGCACCACATGTACAGAAGGACATCCCACATCAGCCCACTCCCCCCTGCCACATTAAGATGTGCACAGAAATGGATTTTCCTGTTTGGGCCTGTTGCAGGTCTGAGTTCCTGTAGGAGACCCAATTCTGAGGAATTATAAGCACCAGAAGGGAGGTCATGTAATTCATTTCAGGAATGTTGACCCAAGTGTCAATATTTAAACTCTTTTGCAGGGATTAATGTGCCTTTCCTATTTCTGTTATTCCCTGCTTCCTTTCTTCTTTCCTCGTGTGTGTGTGTGTGTGTGTGTGTGTGTGTGTGTGTGTGTGCGTGTGCGTGTGTGTATTTGGAAGTGTAGAGGTTTAGCTTTGGAGATCTGGATATATACCCAAAAGTAGTTTTGCTGGATCTTAAGGAAGGTTGGTTCCTAATTTTCTGAGAAATTGCCACACTGACATCCAAAGGGGCTGTACCAGTTTGCACTCCCACCAGCAATGCAGGAGTGTTCCCTTACCCCACAACCTCTCCATCATCAGTTGTCATCAGTGTTGTTGATCTTGGCCATAGAATATAGATTTTTAATATATGCCTTTACAATTATTAAAGCAAAAACGGGTAATGTAATTCAACAGTGTAGATCCCCACTAGTTAGTTAACTGAATGCACAGAAGTCTCTGTGTATTTTTGATTCAGTAAAATATTATAGTTTTAAATTGCAATGAACCAAATATGCATTTTGATAGAGTTGACTCTGCAGCCTCCAATTTAAATTCTAAGTAATTTCATCTAGAATAGCCTCTCCTTATTTGTTCATATTTCAACTTCCCCAGAGATCAAGGTTTTTATTTTCTCCAAAAGCAATTACTAACAGCTGCTTCCTAGACACTGTTCCATGTCTGTGAGAGTCACTACCTCCCAAAGCAAAGCTTAAAAAAGTCAGTATAGATCCAACCAGACTAGACATCATTGATAATACTTCTTTAGAAAAATAAGCCAATTTCATTTTAGTTTACTGTGCTTGGTTAGCGGTGTTAGAAGTGGTTTTAGGCAAAAAATGGGAAGGCCTGGCTCGTTTCATTTTTAAAAAGAAGTAAAACCCTTTCACTAATTCAACCCCAACTTAAGTGTAAGTAGGCAGTTAGTGTTTTTCTGGTTTGAGACCCAAAATTAAAACAAAAGACATGGATCTGTGTATTATTATGTTCTCTATAAAGATGAAAATGGAATTGGAAAGCAAATCCAAGAGCCTATATTGGTGATGTAATAAATCACAGTCACCCTCAACTCACAAAGCCATGGCAGAATGATCAGAACAAAGAGGAGTGAGTGCAAGCATCTGGGACAACTGAGTATCAATTCAGGAGTGTATTAGAAATTATTGGCATTAAACTTGTATAGCACTTAATCATGTAGTGCCTAAATATTCCATGGAATTAAATATGAACCTCCTTTCTACATCAGGATTTGCAAGGCGATGTTTTCCACTTAATATTAGATGATTTTTTTTAAGTCAAATGCCAAAAGCAAACCTAGAATTCCGTTTTTTTAAAAAACATAATGAACAGGGCAAGCTTAATGTTTATGGAAATTATTTGGTGTCTGACTTACATTTTCTGTCGTTCCTGTCCATAGTATCACTTTTGCGACTAACTGAAGAAAAGTCTTTCTGACAGATTTCTGGAATGTACACTATTGATGCAGTTCAAGCCATGGCTTTTGATGGCTGCTACCATGACAGTGAGACCGATGTGGACCAGACTTCATTCTATCAGCACTCAGAAGAGGACTCCATGGGAACAAAGTTCACCGGAAGCCCTTGCACAGATTCATCTCAGTTAAAGAGAAAACCTGTGGGAGGAAATGTTGGTAGAATCATCATAGAAAACAACCATGCCATTGATACCTATTCTAGAATTGCGTTTCCCATTGTTTATATTATATTTAATTTGTTTTACTGGGGTATATATTTATGAGGAGGACGTTTTTGTTTATTGACTATTTTCTCTTTGCAGTATTTAGACCTTGCACATGCTAAGTAAGTGTTCTACCATCTGCAGCCTGAAGAGGAATTTTTACTGTAAACTTCTATTAGAGTCATATGGTGTTATTTACCTCCTGGATAGGACCTAGACAGTTAAACTGGGACAGAACCAGTCTTGTCTCTTGGCCTAAAGAAGATGTAAATTCTGGTTGATTATGGTTAATGTAATGCTCAAATCTTGGGAAATTTTGGCTCTATAAATAAAGCCCCACAAGCATGTGTATTATGGAGGCAACTTTTCCATCAGGAATAAATACTTGGTAACTATTTTATCCTTATCTTCTCTTTTCATGAAAATGATTTAATAATGAAATAAGCTGGACTGTGGCATTTATTCAAGGATAACTGACATCTTAGTGTCTGCCAAGTGACAGAAGACATTGTCCTAAGGGAGAACTTCCATCTTCAAGTGGTTTCTACCACACACAACTCAGAGTCCTGTGAACAGCCCCATTCTTTCATCTGTAGTCACATTTTCTATGTATCATGTTTTGTATATTATTGAGTCAAAAATGGAAAAATATTTGTTTCATTAAGTCATTATTCATAATATTATATTCACCTTCAGTCATCAGTAACAATATTTAGTGTTTTGTAAATGAGTTATGGGTGTCATAATTTCATTTATGTTTTTATTAGTAAGTTTTCTGTAGCTGTGATATAACATAATGACCAAAGCAACTTTTAGAAGAAAGGGTTTATTTGGTCTTCCAGTTCCAGAGCCCATGATGGCAGAGAAACATGACAGTTAGCAGCAGGCATGGTGGCAGGAGGAGCCAGATGAGAACTTACATCTTCAAACCACAAGCAGAATGAATCGAAAAGGCTCAGATCCTTAAATTCTCAAAGCCTGTCCCTGGTGCTGGTTATGTAATTCCTACAACAATGCCACATTTGCTAAATTTCCCCCAAATAGTGCCACCAACTTGGCACCAAATGTTCAAATACGTGAACCTTTGAGAGACATTCTTACCCAGACCATCGCAGTGTTTGTCTGAGTTCTAGTCACAAAATGTTCATTGGCAGCCTACATGTAAAAGGCACTTTATTAACTGTTATGAACTAAAAAGAGAAGAAGAAATAACCTTTTCTTCCTCCCCTGAATTCATAGCCATGAAAGAATGACAAACTAGTTGAAAAACTAACTTAGTGGTCATGAGCATGGAATTAGGAATACTGTCCTGAAAGGGGGGTGTCTGCGAATGGAAAAGAGCATGCGTGAAGAGTCTCTCAGCTTTAAACAACTGAAGATTGTGCGGACAAAACACCAAGTAAAGAAATGGAGGGGAATGTATGCATCCCACAGTGATTTGCGTGGCTACAAGTAAATCAGGTCAAGAGGACATTACATAAATGTTGTTCCACAGAAAACCTTCCCATGATCTGCATTCATTTTTCTGATTGGCAGTGTACATGGCTCAGAGTTGGGTATTTTATTTGAAAGGCACAATTTAGAATAAATCCCTTGGCAGGAAATCAGAAAATTCCTCCTTATTTTGATCGTTGAAATGAATTAAGAGAATAAATTAAATAAAACAGTCAGTTGAAAATTAAATAAAACAGTCAGTTGAATGTATTGCCTTTTATTTTCGCACACTATCAAACAAAATGGTTTGAATTATTCATTGCCAGTTGAAGAAACAAATAATTTCTGGCATTACTGACAGTAACATTGCTTTTGCCTCCTATGAGCCACATAGGCTTCAGAAAATTTTCCCTTCCCCCTGGGTATGGAGGACTAAAAGAATTCTTTCTATATTATGACTTCTGGTATACATACTAATTCTGAGGAACTTAATTCTATAGTCTTAATTATTTGGAAATAGAAAAATACAATTTTCCAAGTCTTTCAAAACATCTCAGATTGTATTTTTTTCTAGCATACTATCCAAAAGTGAGCTAATATTTATTTTAGACTTTCTTCATTTATTGTAAATAGATGATAATTTAACTTTTTAATTATTTTTAATTATGTTTTAATGGCTGTTAAACTTGATTTAATAGGGGTATTTTATAGGGTTATATTTTGGAAATTAATATCCTAGGTGGTTGAAGATCTATAACTATTAACTACTATAGTAATAGTTGGGTTATATTTATGATTTAGAATTTAATCACAAATTCTATTTGTGATTAAAAAAACAAAAATGTAGAGATAGAAACAGCCCCACTCTTCCCTTAATCCAGTTATCTGACTCTTCAGAGATGTCTGTTTTTCACATTCTTTGAATTGCAGCACTCACAGTGCCTGATGCTTCCCCTGACCATATTCATTCCACTGTTTTAAATCAGATGCGTCACTGGGTACACTTGCAATCAAGGCTAGAAGAATGGGCCTCTGTCACACGCCACATATTCTCTATGTTCTGTTGAGGGGCATTGATGCACAACTGTTGGCCAATGAAATGTAACTTTTGCTAATATCTAGAAACACAGGCAGTATATCTTCCACTAATAAATGTCTAACACTTAGAAATAAAGTCAGTTTACTGCACCAGGGAATTATCAGACCATTCAGAATGAGCGGCAAGGATGTTAGTTGGTATGCTTCTCATCAAATACACCATTTGTGAAATAGAACTGTTCCCGGTGGCTTTAGTTCTACAAGGGAGAGGCAAGGGTTCTTGGTAGGTTCTTGTATCAGAAAGAATGAAAGCATGGTTATCTGGAAAAGATATGTGCAACAGAGAGCATATAATAGTTACCTCATTTCAATTTTGACTTCATTTACTGATCACAACCCTGGACAGACTGCGCAAGAGCGTTCACTGAGGGATAAGCTTGGCTAAAACGGGAGGATTTCAGAACATAAGCTGCTTTGTAAGATTTTTTTTAAAGCCAGTCAGCTTGTAAACCCTGCCTAAATATAGAAATGGGTAGGTTTGTAAAGACTACACAAGGAAACCTATGAAAGGGTATATTTGAACATAGAATTATGGTTCTTGTTATAATTAGAAAAAGTATAGCTTCACTATTTAAAAAATGGATAGCAAATTGATAAAAAGTATGTCTACTAAGAACTAGACATTTAATATTTTATATTAGTTTTCTTTTAACAGCATCTTTTTTCTTGTTTAGTCTAATTATATGGAGTTCTCCATGTTTTATTACCATAAAAGTTAAATTTCAGTTCCAGTGTTTTTCTTTTACTTTTTATTTTTTTTAATTGAAAACAGATTCTTCTCTCATATCCCAACCACAATTTCCTCTTCCTCCACTACTCCCAGCTCCCTCTACACCCCTCTTCCCCAGATATACTCCCCATTTGTATCCCATCAGAAAAGTGCTGGCCTCTAATGGACAACAACTAAACATGACCAAACAGGATATAATAAGGCAATGCAAGAGCCCTCAAATCTAAGCTGGATAAGGCAACATAGCAGGAGCAAAAGAGTCCCAAGAGCAGGCAAAAGAGTCAGAGACAAGCTACCTGAAGTGGTGTTGCTGTCCGCGGCCTGTGTTGCCACCAGAGGCCATGTTGATGTCCTTGGCCATGATGGTGTCTGTGGTCTGTACTGCCTGAAATCAGGTCGAAGTTCATGATCTGTACTGCCACTGACCATAAAGGGCAAGGAAGCGTCTTTTGCAGTCGTACTGATGACGGCAGACACACATTTGCCAATGAGAGACATAGACGGCTTTTGTGACAACGTTTCTCCACACCCCCAACTCTACACCCCCTACCAGCTAAAAAAAACAATACAGGCAGGACACCATAGAAGAGAACTCTTTAAAATTGTGATTGAGATCCTGAAGTATAGCTCTGTGCAGTTGACGTCTTTGGCAGGGGTGGGAGTGGGGAAGGACTCAGTTTTCTTTAAGGAGCTGGCCACTGGGAGTGTGACCGTGATCCAGTGAGGATATGGCCAATACAAACTGGACTTCAGAAGTTTGTTCTTCGTCTTGTTGGAAGTTCGAGCAATGACATTTATAAACTGTCAGTTCCTGAGAACGATCACTTTGAGCAGTTGGTTGCATTTAGTTCTTGATTTTTAAAAGACTTAATCTTTATTTTATGTATGGGTGTGTGCCTTAGTATAGGTATGCATACCACCTGCATGCAGGAGCCCTTGGAAGCCAGAAGAACACATTAGATACCCAGGAACTGGAGACAGAAGTGGTATGAACCATCATGGGTGCTGGAAACTGGACTTGAGTCCCCTGCAAGAACAATCAGTGTTCTCACTCAGTGAGCCATTTCTCCAGCCCTATTCATGATAATTTTAAAGCAAAAAGCAGAAAAATCACTCTACCATCCTGATGCTGGGCTCTGTCCATCTGTACAATGCTAGAAAGCATCTTCTATACAACCTTATTTACTTCTTTACAAGCGCCTCCAAAGATGACCCTAAAGTATCTATGAGGGAGTGCATCTCATTTTACATAAGAACTAGGAATAAGTATATCTCAAGGCTTATGGATAAAATGATAAGTAACAAAACATCTCAAGTAAGGAGAACAGTCATATCTTCATCTACTGTTTAGAGCTTATGGGGAAGGGAAGACTGTATAAGAAAGTATTATGTAATCTAAATCAGGCGGCAAAAAAAGCTATACTATAAGCAGTAAAGAAAATAGGAAGGCTAACTCAGTCCTAGAAGCACAAGTAATAAATACTTAATATTGGTATTCTCAAAATGAACTAAGCACATTTCCTATTCCCTGTAATTTTACACAATTACATGAATGTGTAAATTTTTCTAGTCAGTGGTGGTATATATTTATCAAATTAAATATTTTGAATTTCGGGAGATCTATCATATGTAGAATCTTTGAAGACCTTGGACTGGGCCATTATTAAGCAAATTTGGCTTTTCTGAAATTATTAAACACAAAGATTATCACAAGGTGCTGTGGCTACATTAATTTGTCTTGCTTGATGAGTTTCCTCATAGAGCCAATTGTATTTAATTCACCCCCTGGAGATATTTTTGAGATGGTATTTGGGATTTGTCAAATTCTTCTCAGGTGCCTAGCACTTTGAAGTTTTGAGACTCTTGGGCTTATTCTGTGTCATTGGGGTCTCACAGCAGCTTTCTTACATAGGAGAAAATGAAGCACCGGCATAGCTACAGAAACTGAAGCCTAAAAAAAGTAAGGAGAAGCAGTTCTGTGGTCTGAATATCTGTGTCTACTCCAGATGTAGTTGATGAAATCAAGTCATCATTGCCAGTAGCACTGCCTTTGGGATGAGGTCAGATCTTGAGAGCAGAGCTCCCACAAATAGAGGTGACTCATTATATATATATATATATATATATATATATATATATATATATACACACACACACACACACACACACACACACACTCAACCTACATATAAGTGTATATGTATTCATGCACATATATGCATATACACATATATATTTCAGTTTGTATATATTTATATATGTGTGTGTGTGTGTGTGTGTGTGTATTCCAAAGAGCTGTCTTGCCTTTCCAGCCTGTGAGGATGCTCACCAAAGGGCTCATTTACCAAATTTGGGTAGGGGAACCCATTCCAGACACACTGAAATGCAGAATGTGTTGCTATCTGAACTCCCTGACTTCGAAACAAGTGGGTTTCTGTTGCTTATAAGATAGTCAATCATTAATAATTTGGTAAACCTTCCCCATTTCAACAAAAGACAACCAGTGGGCCTTTGATTCATGTCCCAGTTCTGTTAGACAACAGTTGTATTCTTTAAAGCTAATTACTTGAACTCACTCTTTCTCAGTTTCCTTATGTTAAAAAGCTGGGCAGTCAGAAAAAAAAAAATCAAAAAACCACCTCTTATGAAAACTTCCCCTCAAGGTTCAAAGAACCATGAAAAGGAGGAGGCAGAAGCTTTAAGAGCCAGAAGCGGATGATTCCAAGGAACAGCATCTTTCGGATATACTACAGGGTTGATGCTCACATGAACTCATGGAGACTGACAGCTTGTAGAAGATCTGCACAAGTGCAAAGTCCACTCCTGACTAAGAAGCTATTCGCAATTGATACATACTGAAAGAGGGAAAAATCAGTTTTCTCCAAAGGGTATATTTGCCACGCTCTAGGGCAGGCCTCATACTCAGGAATAGCTGGCTAGCAAAAAAAAAAAAAAAAAAAAAAAAAAAAAAAGATTCCATGCTTGAGAAAGAACATGAATTGGGTAAGTAGGGAGGTGGGGAGAATCTGGCAGGAGTTGGGGGAGGGGAATGAATGCGATCAAAAAACATTGTATGAAAAAAGTCAATAAAAATCTTTTTAAAAGATCGGAATGAAATATAACACATTTAAATAATAAAATGGTTGGTACCAAAATTGTTAGGGTAGTAATAATTGTATAAATATTAAAACCATCAGTAATAAAAAACAATTTGGATCTTTTTTTGGACCAAGCGAGGACAGCATGTTTCTATGCATGTGTTAGTAAAGGGAACTGTCCAAATTTCTAGATTTTCCCCCTAAGTTCAGATTCGGAAGTATCAACCATAAAAAGGAAGTTCACATACTCCGATTTTTAAGTTCATAGATGCCACCTTTCAGGCATGAGGTAGAAGCTCATAGAAGTTCCCTTTCACACCTGAAGGTAGTGCACTAGGCAGAGAAGCCCAGTAGGCTCAGGCAGGGGCGGGGCTGTGTGTGCTACGGGGCCCGAGGGCAAGGGGGCGGGGCCTATACTCGGGGGCGGCGCCCAGAGCGGGAGCACGCCTTGGACGTGCCCACGCCGTCCCGCCCTTCCATGCCGTGGTCCTGACAGTGCGCTGCTACGCGCAACAGGCCGTGCGGGGTGAGTGAGGTGGTCCCGGTGGGCCCGTGCCTGGGTGTCTCGGGTCGGACTGAGCGGTGCGGCTCTGGAGGGCCCAGGCTCGGCTGGCGGGCTGGAAACCGGACGGCGTGGACCGCGGGTCTGGCGGCGGGGTCCGCGTCCCCGGCGTGCTAGAGCCCGGCTGCGCGCGCAGACCGGGCGGCGGGGAGGGGCGTGCGCCACGTGCTGGCCCGGCGGCCCGGAGCGGAGCTGCTGCCGGCGGAGGCGGGGCGCAGGGCTGGTCGCTGGGTCCGGACTTGGAGGGCAGCATGCGTTGCCGCTTCTCCCTTTTCTTGCGGAAGACTTGACTGCCTGACCCCTGGTTGTCCAACAGGTGACTAGAAACAGGTTTCAGGAAGTATGGGTGCCCGTCCCACCGTTCAGTATCTGCGCTTCCGGTGCCGGGAGACGTGCTTTACCGGCTCACTTTATAGCCATGATGCCTGTAACTTTGGGGCTGCATTATTTGTGACCTCATTGCTCCCCCTACCCCCTAGTACATCAATACGACACAATTTGTATTCTGTTTGTACAAAGCCCCCAAACAGTCAGTGAGACATCTCTGAATTAATGAAACTTTCTGCGTGTGGAAGAGTTACTTCAGGTTTCCAGCTGATCTTGTTACAGCGATTTATAATTTAAAATTCTGCATTTTCTTTATTTTCTGTATGTGTGGATGCGCACATGGTATGGTGTGCCAGTGAAGGCCGGAGGACACTTTGAGGGAGTCTTTCCTTCCACTATGTGGGGGGTCAGGGATCAGCCATCTGTCAGGCCCGCAGGATGCAGTTGTCAGGTGTGTTTAATGGAACCGAGATCAACCCAGTGTTCTTTAGATTGCTGGGCCTCGCACTGATTAAGAACTTCTGTGACTATAGATTTCTGCCTCCGGCATTAGAAGTGGTAATCCAAGAGGTTTGATGTCCATCTAGAAATTTGCGAGTTAGAAGCTTTGCTGTTAAAATACTGCTCAGGTGGAGAAGGATCCTGTCCCCCAGCTGCTAGGTACTGGTGTCTGTGGTGACTCCCCCAGAATAGTCTTTTCGTGCAAGCCTCCTGTCTCCCAACTATTGTTTTGTGGGTTGTTTTTGTTTTGTTTTGGTAAGGCCTTTGAAGTTTTGGTATACTCTTATGATTAAATTCTGACTTGACTGTTTGCTGTCATACTTGACTAGGTTCTGGCAGTGCTGTATTAGTTGTCCCTTAAGAAGCTCTTGTGACTTCTTGTCATTAAATTTTGCCATGAGAAAAATTAGGGCGCCCTAAAATGTAAAGACTGAATTTGTCTACTGTAGTATTTTTTGTAGAGTTTATTAGTGGCATCTCTGTTACCAGTTTATAAACTGGGACTCTTTTTGAAATTTTTTACCTTTACCTGCCTGAAATCAACTCACTGAAAATAATTCCTCTGTAGAGCTTGCTTCCCCCTTTCCGCTTAGCTTTATAGAAAGAAATATTCCTATCTGTGTGGTCTTCGGGGCTTACAGGCAGGCACTGCACCTTTCTAGACTAAGCAGTCACTTCTTAATTACTGTATTCTTGGAAATTTGTTCCATCTTAAGCCTTTTACTGCATTTGAAATGGTTGTGGAATGGTTGTAAATGGTTGGGATGTTTGGAGAAGGCTTAATGGGGTAGATATGTACCTACTCTGCTCTGCCCTCCAAAACGTGTAAAAAAAAAAAAGTTGTGTACGGTAAAGTATATATTTACACAGTAACATACGACTTAGTTTCTAATTGACTGGGGTTCAGATCATTTCAGTGTGAATAAGGGGGGAAAATAGATGGTGTAATAGTAGGCAAGGTAAGTTCTTCATCTTGGGGTTGACTTTTATTGGTGACTGTAGGTGGGAAAAATCTTTAAGTAGTTTTATTAAGTATTTTGTGCACTTTAACCTTTTGGTGACTGTGCTAGTTCATTCAGAGGCATTCTTAAGGCATTCTTCTCTCATCTTCAAATACCAAACTGAGCAATTGTGAGGGTAAGAGATGTGTGCCTTAAGTATAAGTTTACTTTGGAAGTTACCAATCCTGGCTAGTCTTATGTCAACTTGACACAAGCTAGAGTTATCTGAAAGTGGAGAACCTCAACTGAGAATATGCCTCCTAAGATCCAGTTGTAAGGCATTTTCTTAATTAGTGATTGATGGGGGAGAGCTCGGCCCATTGTAGGTATGGCCTTCCCTGGGCTAGTTGTCCTGGGTTCCATAAGAAAGGCTGAACAAGACACGGGGAGCAAGCTAGTAAACAGCACCCCTCCATGGCCATGACTTTTATTCTTAAAGACTTAGTAGCTGGGCAGCTGCGCGTAGCTGCGCGGAGACTCGCGGAACACGTGTGACCAGGGCAGCAGGTGAACAGGCGGTGCAGCTGCGGGTTAACGGCACAGACACAGAAAATAGACATAAAGCTTTATTAAAGGAGAGCCGAGGGGGAGAGGGAGAGAGAGAGAAAGAGAGAAAGAGGGGGGGCGCGTGTGCACACGCAAAAGGGGGACAGTGAGAAGAGAGAAAAGATTCAGGATGACTCCAAGAGACCTGAGGTCGCTGGGAGTGGGCGTGGAAAGGGGCGGGGACCAAAAGAATAACATTCCCGGGTATTTCTTACAATAAAAAGCAAAAAAAATTAGACATCACAGTTTGAAGGAATTGGGGCGGCGAATTCTCAAGACTGCTTCCGGCTGATTGTGGGCGTCGTCTTTGTGTGGGGGGGAACACGAGAGAAGGCTGGGTGCCGGTCACATCCTGGCATAGCTGGTCTCTTTGCTTCTGACCGGTGTCTGTGGCATGGAAATGTCTGGTGTCTCTAAGGTATTGGCAGAACAAAGAACAAAGTTAAATTAAGGAAAAAAAATTTTGGACCAGGGAATTGAGTGGGTATCTGACCTGTTTACAATGGATTTCTTAATTCGACTCCCTGGAACTCACAAGAACTCCTTGGGTTTGTGAAAACAGAAGTTTTAAGAGATAAATTTGTTTGGTGAGGTGACCTGGTAAAACCTCTCAGCTGTCAAACTGTCAGAGATCTTTGAGAAGGATAAGATTTTACTTGAGTTACCTATTAAAAAAATGACAGAGAACTTACTTGGTTGGCACCCAGAGCTACTCTTTTTGGGTCCTCCATGGTCGCTGAAGTTTGTGCTTGACCTTTTTTATTTAGCGCAGTCCTGCCAGGTTCCAGAAGACTCTGTGGGCTAAGAAATCTGTAGGAAGACAGGCCTACCTTGACCTGAGCAGCTAGGCTGTCAATTCCAGTGATCCTGTCCACTTCTAGAGGTCTTTGGATGAAAGGCAGTTTTGCTCAATGGTCAGCGCTCGGCAGTCACTGTGAACTGTAGAAGGACATTGTCCTGTGCGCGTCTGTCTTTGGAGGGAGCAGAGAGCTGCTGCTAGGAGCCAACCTGTCTCTTTTTGTTATGAAAAGTTTTTAATAATTAAATATTTAAATATCACATTCCCCAGATCTCTGAACAGTTGAGGGCTGGATTAAATACAGCTGTAGTATACTGGCTCTTAACAGGTAAGATCCAGACCTGTAAAAAGGTAGAAAGAAGAAACTGCTGGCAATGGAAGGTTAATGCCAGAACTGAAAATGGTAGAGAACAGCTTAAGGCATTTTTGTAAGAGACTTAAAAGTACATACCAGTTTAAAATATGAGATTTAGGATTTTGTAATCTGAAATGAGATGTAATGAACAATTATTATACATAGAGTGAACAGGAATTGAGCAACGTGGATGACTCTGATGGGCCCTATCAGAGACATACCATTTGCACAAAACACATGTAGCAGAGTTAACATGAGAATTTTAGTGAAGACCTGGTGAAGAGGCAGTGTGAAATTGGGAGAGCTTGGTCACCTGACCTGGCTCTCAGCCAAGATGGCGGCAGCCACGTGTTGCGGGGGGGGGGGGGAGTTACAATTTTTGAGCCATAAGGACTTTAAGTTTAATGAGAGGGACCTAAAGGCATGATCTGCTCTGTTGCTGAGCCGCCATGATATAGCAGAAGCCACAGGGGAGGGACAAAAGGCTGAAACCGAAAAAAAAAAAAAAACTGCACCACGCCACAGCTGGAATTAAAAAAGGCGGCTGGAAGTTTAAAAGCCGGAGAGCCGGTTGCTATCCAGAGCCAAAATCGTGAAAACCCCTTGGAAGCACCCAAGCCTATATCAGAGCGTCTTCTGAAAGAAATATAGGCGGGATGCAGAGCCGTGCGAACACCCGGGTCCCGTGACCTGAGTGCTATGACCTAGCTGGATTCTGGCAACCCAGAACCCAGAGATGCCAGAGGGAGCCGCTCCGAGCGGCGGTTAACCGTTGAGAGAAGAAAAAAGTAAAGAGGTGGAAAAACAGATAAACCGAGGACCTGGTCCTCAGTCGAATGCACCGCACAGAAAGCGTGCAGTGCTAATGCGCGGGCGGATTGGTCCCCGGGACCAATCCACAGGACCCTGGCAAAGGAAGCAACCGTTGGGGGGGGGGGGGGGGGGGAACACTCACCGAGTGAGCCGGAAGCCGGTGGCGAGAGTGGAAAAGCAACCTGGTTCAGGGGTCACGTGGCACCAATTTTGTTCTTAATTAGCCCCTGCCTTCAGGTTCCTGCCCTCACTTCCTTCAATGATGAGAGCCAAATAAACCTTTTCCTCCCCAGGTAACTTGGGTTATGGTGTTTCCTCACAGCAGTACCCTAAGATAGCACCTTTAGTGCTGTAAGAGAATAGTCTTAACAGTTTTAAAAGTTAAATGTGAGAGGCTCAGCAATTTGCTACGTGAAATGCTAACCAAAATTAGCACAGGAGAAAGGTTCATGGAATGAATTCCTGAAGTGACCAGGTGCAACATTCCAGGGTCTCCTAATGAAGTCGCTTTCAGTTGTTTCAGACCTGGTTGTATCAGCAGGTAGAAACCGTTGCCCGCCAGGTTGCTTGGCATGTACCAAAAGCTCAAACCTTCAGAAGAAAGGGTATCAGCTGTGTTGGTTGCATATTTTATCTAATGGTAGTAAAAAACTCCCCAGAAATATCTAGCTCCCAGTATCAGCCACAAGCTGGCTTTTCAGACAGGAGTGATAGCCTTCTTCCTTCACTGTCTACACAAGAGTTCTTTACTGAGTCTGTCTTCATATTTATATTTCTATATCTCTTCAGAATTCCAGCTATGGCAGGTTTTTCTTTTCTTTCTTTTCTTTTCTTTTTTTTTTTCCAAAGCTTCAATTACTTGGGTTTAGGTTAAGATTGAAGCAATTTGGTTTGAATTAAAATGGATATCGAAAGTATTTTCTGAAAGTTTATCTCATTGAACTCATATCCTAACATTAAGTTTACAAATTGTCCTTGGCTCCCACTCTGTGTTGGTAGGATAAGTTTGTCACAGTTTGCCACCATGCTCTTCTGCTTCTTGAAAGACCTGAGCTTCTTGGTGTTACAAAATTTAGATGCTAAAATAAAAATCAGACTGTTGAGTTTCAGACTTGTTCAGTTTCCACTTTTTAGTTTGTCTGCTTTACATATGAATTGCATTTTTAAAGCTCTTTTAAAAATTAGTTGCTGCAGATCATTCTAGAACTTCCAAGACCAGACTACTCATTCACTCCGCAGAGTTGCTAAATGCTCCAGAGATGATGAGAGGGAGACAGCTTCTTGCATCCTGGGAACTCAACACAATAGGAAGTGATAGCATTTTAAGTTACAAGCCTTGAGGAACACTTGGTATTTTATAAGCACTATGATTCTCAGCCTTCTTTGGGAATAGGCAGTTTTTTAGGAATCAGAGAAATGGAACCTCTTCTGAGGATCAGAAAGACAAAAAGAAAAGCTGTACAGGGTGAACATTTCTAATCCAGATCTGATATGCCCCAAACTTCTGAGCACCAACATGATGCTGTAAGTGAAAACAATTTCCTGACCTCAAGTTGGAGGTACATGAAATAGGCATAGAATTACCACCAGGCTGTGCATTTAAACTGTATATGAAGGATAAATGCATTTGGTTTTAAAATGGTCCCTTTCCCCCAGCCTTTGTGCTCAAAGCTTGGTTGCTAGCCTCTGTCATGGCATTTCTGAGTAGACTCTTCAGGGCTTGGTAGAAAGAAGTTAGTTCATGAAGGGTGCCCTTGATATTGGTACCCTAGCCTCTTTCCATTTTGCTTCCCCACTACCATGAGTAACACATCCTCTTGGCTGTGATGCTGAGACTCTCCACAAGCTCCAGACAACAAAGCCATCCAATGGACGAAAGCCCCTGAGACTTAACCAAAATCAGTCCTTCCTCCTTTAGTTGGTTACCTCAAATACACAATTTCAGGCTTAGACTACATGCCTTGTTATATAGTTGCAGGCACTCCAAAATCAAACATACTTTTGCAAATGTTATTTGCAAATTTTATATTCTATGAATATTTGTATAGTTTGAATTGATGGCTCTTAAACCTACATGAAAGGGACTTATATAAGTAATACGAATTGTTGGGGATCATTGGGAGTGTTGATCCTCTCGATACCCAGATGTATGTCCCAGACCAGCAGTGCTGTCACCATGGGTATCTGGTCCATTTGATGCCTCATGTCTTTGTTGACGTTAAATTGGAGAAGTGCTGTTAGAGATTAATGGTAGTGGTGATTGATGTCTTGTTTCAGTTAAAAAATTTAATCATTTTGAAGACCTGTCATGTACCTGTTTTTAACCTTCATTTTTAAAACATTTCAATTTTCTAATGGGCAAAGGGAAAGTGCCCTGATAGTGATATTTCTCAAAAACAATCTCATTTGAAAATGGAGTTTGCAGTGTTTAGATTCACATTCCAGGCACCAGGTGACATCACTGCCAAGGGCACATTGGCTTCTACTTGGGAAGGTTTAATATGGTATTACGTTGAGCAGCACCTGGCAGCAGACAGCTGTTCCTGATTCTCTATCAAATGTTTGTAATAGAGAGGGCATCTAATTAAATTCAGGACATGGTGCTGATTCCAGCCAAACTCAAGATTTTTGGTTTCACTGTTTCCGTGGCCATAGGCTAAACGTTTGAGTAAGAACTGCTGAGAGAGTTGAATGGTTTAATTTGGGGTAATTAAGTCTCCTAATTAATAATGATTCCCAGGATTTAGTGCTTGTATACATAGAAAATTGTGTTTTCCTTAAATGAGTGTAGTGTATAAATTGAGTAGTGTTTAAGGCTGAATCATCTTGGAAGAAGTGACATTGGCTTATGGCAGTCTCATCTTGAAGGAAGTAGTACTGACTAATGACTTCTCAAAGAGGCAAAGTGGTTGCAGTCACATGGTGTGTGTGTGTGTGTGTGTATTCATAACCATGTCTTTTTTTTTTTGGCAGGTTTGCATTCCCTCCCAATTTGTGAACAATGTCAGAGAAAGCACAGCCTACAGTGAATGGGCCAGAAGAAGATGGGCCTGTTCCCTGTAAGAAGGCGAAGGTAGATGAGTCTGACAAGCTGTCCATATTAAATTTCGACAGCCCCACTGCTCTTTTTGAAAGTTTAATCTCACCCATCAAGGTAGAGATTTTTTTCAAGGAATTCTGGGAACAAAAGCCCCTTCTCATCCAGAGGGATAACCCTTCACTGGCCACCTATTACCAGTCTCTGTTCAGATTCTCAGATCTGAAAAAGCTCTGCCTTCAAGGGTTGTATTATGGAAAAGATGTGAATGTCTGCCGGTGCATCAATGGGAAGAAGAAGGTTTTAAATAAGAATGGCAAAGTACACTTCCTTCAGCTGAGAAAAGATTTTGATCAGAAGAGGGCAACAATTCAGTTTCATCAACCACAGAGATTTAAGGTAATGGATCTCCCCATAGCAAAGTTCTCATACATATGAAAATGGTAGCATTTGGCCACACATCAGCTTAAGACTGAATGTATGATTTGAAGATGAAAATCATTTTGAGAACGCATAACATCTGTTTGGTCTTTAAATACATTTGAACTTAGGAGGACATCTACTTTTTGATGAAATTGTGTATGGAATGTGCTCATTTATACATCCATGTGTGGAGGGAGGACAGAAAAATGTTGGGTATCTTCCTAGATTGCTTCCACCTTATATAATTGAGATCAGGGTTTCCCACTGATTCTGGAGCTATTTGTTTAGGTTGGATAGTCACTGAGCTTGGGGGCTCAACTGTCTCTGCTCCCTATCTCCAGTATTAATATTACAAAAGTTCTTTGCTACATCAGCTTTTCCGTGGATACTAAGTAGCTGAACTCAGGTTCTTCTGTTTGTAAAACAGATGTTCTCACTTACTGAGCCATCTCCCCAGTCTCTGACTAAATATTTTGAATCTCCAGCAATGATAGATAGATATTTTAGGTATCATAGAGCTGCAAAAACCAGACTCCAAAGTTTATAGCTTTATTAAAGTAACCTTGCACCTCTAGGATGTGTTTAATGCACTGATTAATTTTTGGATAATGTAAGAGGGATCTCTGTGTTCTGCCCTATTGCTGTATTTTAAGGCACATGGGAGCATCAAGGTGAAAACTGAGCTGATTTCCCTTTATTGCCTACATCTTTCCAGGTGGAGGCTTCAGAGTTGAGGGCTGTGACAGGATGATTTACCAGATGGGTAGCCAAGAAAGGCATGTTAATATATTAATAACAGAACTTGTGACATTGAGCTTCTGGGTGGTCATTGTGAGGATAGCATCCTTTAGTAAATATAGTCACTGAGCTTGTAACTGCAACCTTGACAAACATGGTTTGATTCTACATCTTTTAATAATAGGCACAGTTTGAAGATACAAAAATCAGAGAGCCAAGATAAGTGGGAAAGCAGCAGAACTGGTAGCATTTTGGGTAACAGTTAATAAAAGAGATACATGCATCAATTATCTACCAGTGCTTTTTTCTGCCACTTACTGGTAACTGATGTTTATGGAGCCACAGATTTACTATACATTCCTAAAAGATCTTTTGGGACACTAGAGAGCAAGAGCCGAGGCCTGGCTTCTTAGTGGTGCCAGATACCAAGTAATTAGAGAGCCAGGTCCTGTTGCCTCTATCCAAAATAAATTAGGCTCTCTGGGAGCTCTGTTAACTCTTCAGAGCTATTTGGAGGCCATTAAATTATTTTTTTTATGTGCTAAGGAGAACCTCTCAGATTTGTAAATAAGGAAATCTGGTGGTCTTCATCTCTAAAAGCTTTTTTCATGCTGACCTTGTTCTTCCCCACCTGTTAACACTAGATTCGTTTCAGTTAAGTGATAGAACTCCAGCTGTGTTTACTGGTGTATGCAACAAACCAAATGTTTATAATATAGCATCTATATGTCAGTCACTTTTGTTCATATGTATGAAGCTTACTCTCTTTACTTTATGTTTAGAATAAGTGACTTGCCTTTTCTAAATTGTCTCGAAGGTGTAGATTCTGGAGCAAGGCTGCCCAGATTGGTATTTTGGCTGAGGTTAATGGTTGTGTGCTTTTCTGCTTTGCTTTCCTTATTTGTAAACTGGTGTTAATGATTTCCTACTCTGTGAGACAGAATTGTTATAAAGGGTATTAAATTAGCAGGGGTTAAGAACTTAGAAGTAGGATATATTGTTCTCTACAAGGCCCACTTGCTGACTTCTTACCTGTATTAGGTAATTCAGATCTCTCAATTCTGGCTTATATGGCTCCTCAGTCTGCCTTACAGCTGATGAGTGACTCAAGAGGAAGTTTAGCTCGTCTTGTTCTCATTCCTGTCAATACCCCTTCCCAGATTGTCATTTCTGCTCCCCTTGCTTTAACTATTTTTCAGGAGTTCCCAAATGTAAATTCTTTTACTTATTTCCTGTTAGAGCCTCAGACTGGCTTCAAAACATCATAACTAGAACATTTGCTTTTTTGTTTTCTGTTCACACTCGTTTTCTTTTTTCTTTGTCAAAGAATGAGTTTTGGAGGATCCAGGAAAAGCTGGAATGTTACTTTGGCTCCTTGGTCGGCTCGAATGTATACATGACTCCAGCAGGATCTCAGGGCCTCCCTCCTCATTATGATGATGTCGAGGTAAGAGAGGAATCATAGTGCCCAGGCTGGAAAGCAGGAGCTGCTGAGAGCCAGGCTTGGTCGGTTGTCAGGGTTGACGTTATTACTCTGAAGGGCTGGTAGACCAGGTCTGTGACTGTTCTTCTCTGACCTCTTTGGAGATCCCGACCTCATTTCCAAGTTGGGATGTTGAGCTAAAGTGTATCCCCAGACTGGTTTCCTGCTCATCCTCAAGGCAGGGGCCTGGCTGCAGCTTTGCTGATACAAAGACTAAAAACCACAGTCTTTAGAAACAGGATTTTTTTGTAAATTCTCTATAGAAACAAAGAAAAAATGACTTACAAAAAATTACAAAGTAAAGAAGGTGAGATCACAGTCCTTACATTTGCTTTTACTTTGTCTGTTTTCAGTGACTGCCAACAATATGTGTATTTTTTCCACTTGTAAAAATCTTGGTGCAGTTTGAATGAAGGTCCTGGTTCTACTTAAGCCCAGGCACGTTGACAAGTGTTGATTTCATTCTTATGTGACTTCCAAAAAAGTTAAC
Source organism: Arvicola amphibius (assembly GCF_903992535.2). NCBI lineage: Eukaryota > Metazoa > Chordata > Mammalia > Rodentia > Cricetidae > Arvicola > Arvicola amphibius. The sequence goes on along the minus strand of NC_052056.1, from coordinate 36,021,277 downwards.
TCATTGACTTGGTTATTTTGTAGTATTATTTCTGTACTTATACAAGGTGTGAACACAGATATTAACAAAAAAACCCTTTATTCCTCTGAGAGCTATTTGCTATAAACATATTGTCTAAGAGTTTGTTTTTTTTAAATATTCTTAGGAGAATATTAAGATAGTTTTAGCCAAATGAAGAATAAAAAATTAGTGTTTTCATATCTTCCAAGGCTCTTTGTAATTTTTAAGCTTTGGGTTGTTCTCTTATATCAGATTTTTCTATCAGAGGTTATGACTTTCCGCTGCCTAGCTGATAGAAGAGTCAAAAGCTAGTCGAATATAAAGAGCTCAGGGGTGTCTGGCAAGGTGAGAAGAATGAGTGCAGCCCCACGGTTCCTTGGTTTGTGTAAGGGGTGGGCATTGCTGATGTTTGAAGGTTCTAGAAGCTCCTTGCTAACAGGTTGTCAGGAAGCTTTCTCATACTCTCGGATGTATGGCTTTCTGTAGGTTTTTATCCTGCAGCTGGAGGGAGAGAAACACTGGCGTCTCTATTCCCCAACTGTGCCCCTGGCACGTGAGTACAGTGTGGAGCCTGAGGCCCGGATTGGCACACCAACGCACGACTTCATATTGAAGGTATGGGTGGGGCATATGCACATCTCCTGAGCTGGTTGTTTCTTTTACTATGACAAGTTCAGGCAGTTTCCAAGTAGTGAAAATATCCCTGTGGGAATGTATCCTGAGGATTCCAGGGATGGGTAGCTCTCACTGTCACCCACCAGAACAGGGGGCTTCTGTAAGGTCTAAGAAAACTAATCTTCTGTTCATCTTCCAGAACTATCCTGTCTCCATATATAATTGAACTCAGCAGAAATAAGTTGAATGAATCGAATCACCAACTTCTCTAAAATAAATGGGGAAGATTTGACCTTGGCTTGTTTCTCCACATTGAAGTCAGTGTTAGCATGTAACCAGAGCACAGCCAAGGTGCCCTTCCTTTCATGGCAGAAATTCCAGTACCACCTGTTTTCTTCCTGATAGTGTAGCTCTTCCCCTCCCCAGCATAGGGTTGCTAGGCGAGTAGTAGCTAGGAAAGTGCTCATGAGTTCCTTCTCCAGGGATCCAAGTAGCTTGGCCATGTATTGCTTCCTTGGTATCTTGCTCAGTTAGTTTGGATGGGAACATGGCCAGGCTCAGGCGGGAGAGGGTCCTGAGAAAAGGATGTAAAGATACAGAAATACTTCATAAATACACTTCATTTCCTGCCCTTTATTAGGAAATGTTTTCATTAGTACCAATATAGAATGATTGACTTAGACCACTGCAGAGATTCTTACTTTTTGTGTAGATAATGTTCCCATATTTCTTGTATCTTGGATATAACTAGTGCCTAATTCTTATCTGTACATATATCTCTTTCCTGATTTTAAGATTTGCCTGCTAAAAGCTAGGAGGAAACAGTATCTTCATTTTGATTGGGTGCTTATATTATAGGAAATATGAATAAATGATGTTTTTATGTGCACTTTGACCAAAATGCTGGCATGCTAGATAGCTTACTAGAGCACAGTCATACCCATTCAAAATGCATTGTCCTGCTCACATTCTACTCTGTTGTGGGGCCTGTTAACCACAGATTGCACAGTAAGCCTCTTCGGATGGACTCTGTATTAGTTTCTTTTGTAATGCGGCATAAAACACAATGACCAAGGTAACTTAAACAAATCACTTAATTGGACTTAGGATTTCAGAGGGTTAGAGTCCATAATGGAGGAGTGAAATAATGATGACAGGAACAGCTGAGGGCTCACATCTCATACTGCAAACAGGCAGGGAGACTTTAAAGCTTCAAGCCTGCCTCCAGTGGCACACCTCCAACAGGACCACACCTCTTAATCTTTCCCAAGCAGCCACCAACTGGGAACCACGTGTTTAACCATGAACCTGTGAAGACCATTCTTTTCCAAACCACCACACTCTGAGGCAGAAGTAGGGGAGCTGCAGTGAGAATGCCAAAGCCATTATCCACCTTCCCACTATTGTAGTTAGCCTGTGTAGTGGGTCTATGTGTGGGTCTCAGGATGCAGAAGCCCTTCTACTCTAAGGGTGTGGCATAGATAGATATGAATTAAGCTGATGTCAATTAACTGCAGCTCCCTTTAGCAAAAAATTATTTATCTAAATCAGGAGATCATAATACCTTTCAGGCTGTGTGGATTGAAGTGTAACATTTTGGGACTTCCTTTACAATAAAATTCCTTGGGTGAGATGTCTGTATGTCTGTAAGTCTCTTTATTATAGTGATTGTTGTATCAACATAGATTTAATTTATATTAGTCCCTAAAGTCAGAAGTCTTAAGATGGCCTCACTGGTGCTAGGAGAACTTCATTCCTTCTGGGGAGAATCTGCATCTTTCTCTTTCCCAAAAGGAATGAGGGCAGCATTCAGATTCTTGTGGAATGAATGAATTATATTTGTGAAGGCCTCAGGGTAATATAGAATTAATAAATAGTGGGTATAATTAAAAAAAATATTTACTTGAAGTACTGCCATTTTGACATCATTTAGAGTAAACCAGCAGCCAAGCAAGCTCTTACACAGAGATACATACACACACATATGTTCATACTTCATAATATATACATAGCACACACAAGGAATACACATACATATATGTACATTTCGTACATACATGCACACATGTTATACTTCATGTATACACATATGCTACTTTATGCACACATACAGACGTGTATTTTCTCTTGTTTTGAAGAAAATCTTTTAAATTCCCTTTAAGCTGACGTGTTTGAGCACTGTTTCCTCGGCTCTTGAGTTTTCAACAGATCTTGACTGCTTTCTTTACTTTGAAAGAGGAGTTGAGCAGCTCAAGATTCCTTTTCTTCTTAGTTACTAGACAAATGTATTCTGAATGAGATTGAGGCAAAAGTATCTCAGGGCAGAAGAACAGAGTATTTCTGTCATTGGTTTAGAAGAGAGAAAAGGATAGATTAGAAATAGCTTACCTCTCCATGAAAGCTACTTATTTTTAATTTCATCCAGATTTTAGGTTTAGATAGAGATAGGATAGTTTCTTAAATCTAGATCATCTATCTGTCTATATATTGATCTATGTTCTATACTTCATTCTTTCTGGGGTAGGCTCTGAGAAGTTCATGGTAGGTATGGTAAAGATACTGTTAGGAAGATCTAAGGAAAGTTCTTAAGAGATGAAGATGGGCAGTGACTGTAATAAAACCATACCCCCGTTGCTACCCCAGTGCTTGGAAACAGCATTTCCTTAATCCTCTGAATAATGCAGTAGGCTATGAGGCTGTTGTCCCATTTTAGTGATAGAGAAACTGAGGTGAGGGGCAGATAAGCAAGTTGCACTGGTTCTATGACTGAAAGAGGAGTAGCCGCTCCAGAAACAGGGTGTTACCTCTTTTGCATCTCAATCCTATACAGCTGGTGTCTCCTTGAAAATAAACACAGTGATGGGCTCATAGTTACCATAAGAAACAAGCACAGAGACTGTTCCCGGAAAAATGGTTTCTAGAATATAGAACTTAAAACATGTTTAGCATCTTAAAGCAAAAAAGACTAATGTGTATTTAACTCTGATTTTTTTCCCCCCAAAGCCTGGTGATTTGTTGTACTTTCCCAGAGGGACCATTCATCAGGCTGAAACTCCGTCAGGCCTGACCCACTCTACTCATGTGACCATTAGCACCTACCAGAACAAGTAAGGCCTTTGCTTACTACTAACCTAGTATCTTAGGACAGTTCTGAGTTATCGCTCACCACAGCCACATTCAGGATAGACCTGAGGCAGTTGTCCACTTCCCTTTTGTTCTGTGCTGCCTCTTCTGTTGACATCCATATTTCTTTAATGTGTTTTCTTATGTGATTGGCCTGCTAGATATCCTACTGTAAACCTCATATGTCTCATTCTATGTAAGAGATACTGGAAAGTGTCAAAATAAGAGGATAGAGGGTACCATAGGGAGGCAAGGGAAAGAAAAACAGAAAACCTGTAGCCATGGGTAGATCACAGAAGGTTATAAGGGACCCCTGGAGCTTAGAAGAATATGTTTAGCTTAACTTGGCCATCACTCATGGGAAGACTTGACATTCATCTGAGTGAGTCTCAATAGATGACTAAGTAGGCATGGGTCAGAAGGTCATGGGAGGTAGGAGAAGGCATTCCAGGATCAAAGAACATCAGGTTGCTCCTACTGAAGAGCAGTAACTTGTAAATCAAGTTAGTAAGTATAACTGTGCTTCCTCATGAACTGTTCCCTGAAACTCGCCCAATGTTCAGGAGATTTACTAGGGGAAGTAGCTGCATCCCGGCTGTCCTGAGGTTAGTGCCACTTGCACACAATTGGAAGGCCTAAATTTTGGTATCAGGTTTTCGTTTTTGAAAATACCTGACTAGGTAAAGAAGAGAAAATCTCAGAGGCCAGTCAAAATGAGGAGGGGTGATAGAAAGATGGCCCAGTGGATAAGAGTACTTAATATGCAAGCATGAGGACCTCAGTTTGGATATCAGCATCCGTGTAAAAGTAATGGAGTTTGGGATGGTGTGCATATACCTATAACCCTAGTGCTATGGACAGCAGGGATGAGGGGATCACTGGCACTTGGCTACCAGCATGGCTCCAGGTTCTGCTAAGAGACCCTCTCTCAAAGGAATATGGCAGAGTGGTAGAACAGGACACCTGATCTCCTTCTCCGGCCTCAGCATGCGTGCACACACACTGACAAATATTCTCGCATTTTCACACACATGGAAAAAGAAGAGTAGGGACAATGGAGGGAGGGAGTCATAGGAACCCTGAAAGTTCTAGGCCAAAGAGTGTGAGCTTGGCAATCACATAGATGGCCCTATAAATGTCTATCTTCTGGTGCCCATCATTACAGTTATACAGTTAATCCCTCACTTGCTAATTTTGCTTGGTCAGAGCATTGGTGGCTTTGTGGTAGAATTCTGGCCTTCTTACTCCTGCTTTCCTTTCATTGCTCTTGTCATTATCATATTTTTTTTTTAATTTTCTTTTCCTTGTTTTTAAAGATTATTTTGTTTTCTGTATATTGATGTTTGGCTGAATGTGTGTTTGTACATATGTACTGCATATATGCCTAGTGCCCTTTTAGGCCACAGAAGGGTGTTAGATGCCTTGGAATTAGAGTTACAGATAACCGTGAGCCACCATATGTTTGTGCTGGGAACCAAAGCTAAGTCCTCAAGAAGTTCTTTTAACTACTCCAAGCCTTCTTTAGTGTGTGAGAGCAAGAACTTGGGGGAGGGGGAGCGTGCAAGAGCTAGCTAGCTGTGCTCTCCTCCCACTGTAGGTTCCAGGGTCACAATCCGACAATCCTGGCAAGTGCCATTACTCACTGATCCATCTTGCCAGCCTTGTTGTTGTTCACTCTCTTCCTTTTCCTTTGCACCTTGTGTATATAATGTTATCATCAATTTCGCCCATCTTTTGTTACCTTAAACCAATCATCTGGGGCTAGGGAAGAGTTTTCCAGGTTACAGATTGCTGGTCTGGGCTTTGAGTGGGCGCTGTGACTGATGTACCGAGTCTAGACCTGATTTGGATAGGAAATAAAGGAGTTAGAATTCTCGAGGCCAGCCTGGTCTACAAGAGCTAGTTCCAGGACAGGCTCTAGAAACTACAGGGAAACCCTGTCTCGAAAAACCAAAAAAAAAAAGAAAAAGAGTTAGAATGCAAAAGAGGTGTTCTGTGCTCTGAACCTGGGCTCCTACTGTAGTAAGGAAACGGACAGCTTTCTCTTAACACCTTTCAAAGAGGCATCATTGAAATGGCAGGGGCCTGCTGTGTGGACTTCTGCAGACTGAATTAAGTAATACAAAGCAAATCCCGGAGGTGTTGTTATTCCTAATTTTTAGAAACTCCCAAGATCAATATTCTTACTCTGAGAAGAACACTGTCTGCCATCAAATTCCTATATGAGATGTTGGCATGTGCTTTCCACCCAAAACCCTGCAAAGGGAGCATGTGTTTTCCTTGTTCACAGATCTTCTCTGTTCTCCACATTCAGCAAGGGTTATGGAGACTGAGGCATTAAGTCATACAATTAGTATGACCATCCCATAGTGGAGGCTTTGGGGAAAATGTCTCAAGGCTTTTGTGCCTTCCTTTGCCACTCTTGTAGGATGGGAAGCAAGAGAGTACCAGTTTTCCTCGGAAGCAGAAGCTGTATGATTTTCATTTTGTATATAGCCCTCAATTTGAAATCTGCTGGTGACACTGGAAAAATTTAAACAAGCTAATAAGTGTTTAAAGAAAGTAACCCCACAGAGTGTTTTTCTTACTTAAATTGGTACATGGTTGGGAAAGAGCCAGTTCTAACTGCCACAGAGGCAGAAATGAGACAATTCTAACTACCTCAGAGGAGGCAAAGTTAATTGAACACTGATATTTATCTCTAGGTATTATTTTTGGCCACTGGCTTGCCCTCTCCTCAAGTAAAGCCATTATTAGAAATCAATTTTGTTTTAAACTGTTGGTGGTGGATATTTTACTGAGGATCAGCTTCCCCCTTATTAAGTAAAATGTGGCATATCACTGTTGAAGTATGTTGCAAGGGGGGCTGCTTGTTTGTCCCGCCTGCCCAGCTAGCTTAGCCCCAAAATAACCACACAGAAACTGTATTAATTAAATCACTTCTTGGCCCATTAGCTCTAGTTTTTTATTGGCTAATTCTTACATCTTAATTTAACCCATTTTTATCAATCTGTGTATCGCCACGTGGCAGTGGCTTACCCAGTGGAATTCCCAGTGTTTGTTTCTGATGATCCATGGCGTATTTCTGACTCTGCCCTTCTTTCTCCTAGCATTCAGTTCTGTCTTCCCTGCCTACCTAAATTCTGCCCTATCAACAGGCCCAAAGCAGTTTCTTTATTAACCAATGAAAGCAACACAAAGACAGAAGGACCCCCCCACACCATTTCCTATTTTCTGTTTAAACAAAAAGGAAGACTTCAACATAGTAAAATTACATATAACAAAACAGTTATCAAGCAAGAATTGTAGTTACAATATTTATATCTACTTTATCTTTTATCATAACTAAGGAAAACTATAACTATAATTTTTTAAATTTATAGTTACAAAGTTATGAAATTTGAAGACTTCAGAAGGATATAATATTACCTATGTAAACTAGAAGTGCATTGTAAGCAACTTCCAAAACTCTACAATTGACAAAGACATCTTGCTGCCTGGACAGTTACCCAAAGTTCTTCTGTACTGTTGGAGCATCCATCTTCAGCCTGCAGGCCCATAGTATCCAGCAGACTTTTTTATGAAGTAGGAAATTTTAAAGACAGTTCAGACATTTTTTTTTCTGTATCCAGCAGAATGTCTTGCAGACTCTTATGAAACAGGAACCCCGAAGGATCATCTCACCTTTAGGCAAGTTTAGCAGTCATTTTTTTGCGGGTCCTGTATGTCCAGTGAAGCAGTCCAGGCAAGAGCAGTTTTTTTGCTCAAATGGCTAACCAGATCCATAAGGAGCCTCTTTAATGCCTATCTTTCTCTTGAAGTAGATAGGTGTTGCCAGGAGCAGATGTGTCTCGTTGTTATGAAAAGTCCTAAAATTTTAAAACATTTAAATGCCATATTCTGAAGGTTTGATTTGAATACCCAACTAACTGAAATATATCTCTATGCATCTAGAAAATCTAACATGATTACAATCCTGACTATTAAAGATGATTATCTATTAATCTATATTTTTAAATTATACATTTTTAAATGAACTACACAATCTCAATACCTTCCTTGATCAAGAGCAGAAATACATATAACAAAATTGACCTTTAATTTGTATCAATAAACCAAGATTCATACCAATGCAGATTATTCATATCTATATCATATCCCCCTTTAAATGTAAACAAACAATTATAAGCAATATTTGGGCAGAGTCAGAGGGACGCCATGGATCTGCAGCCAGAGGGTAGATGTGCTGAAACTCTTCTGGTAGACCACGACCTTGTGGTGATATCCAGATTGATAGAAATGGGTTAAATAAAAATGTAGGAGTTAACCAATAAGAAACTAGAGCTAATTGGCCAAGCAGTGTATTAATTAATACAGTTTCTATGTGGTTATTTTGGGGCTAAGCTAGCCAGGTGGCTGGGATGAATAAGTGGGCCCTCCTTGCAACACAAGTAGAGATTTGTCTGTTACCTAGGACTTTTATTGGCTGTCAGAATTTTCTATAAAGCTGTCCCCATAAAGGCGTGTGTTTAGTTTGATCCTTTGAAGTTTCGTTTTTGTAGTAGTATCTGTTTGGTTTTCTGAGTCCTTGGAAATGAGCAAGGGGGATCCCGTTTGGCAGCCTTGCTAGTAATGGGTATTTACATATATTGTTTGCTCATTACCTACTTTGGTTATTTTCATTTTCTTGTTTCATGTTCTAGTTCATGGGGAGATTTCCTTTTGGATTCCATTTCTGCGCTTGTATTTGACATTGCAAAGGAAGATGTGGCATTAAGGACTGGAATACCCCAGAAGATGCTTATGGTAAGAACAGAAGCAGATAGAAATGGAGGTGGCAAGCCAGGGGAACCAGATCAGCCAAAGCCCTGCCTCCTAAGGACCCAAGGACATTCTTCCAAGATGAAATGAGCTAGCCTTCTGTTTTGAGCTGCAGGATTTATTCAGCAAATGGAGTGTGGCTTCATGTGGGGCCATTTATCTGTGACCATCTGTGATTGTTGTTTTGGTGGTTTTTTGTTGTTTTTATTTTTCACAGCAGTAGTAAGACTGAGAATACTGGCTGAATAAATAGTTGAAGAAGTAAACATGGCCCCAGATCTGTACAGAGCACATACCGGGTTTCTAGTTTGAGAATAGGCACATGCAGATCTGGGCCTTGGTGTTTGTTTCTGCATTTGGAATAGGAGTACACTTTGGCTAGCTTTTAGACAGTAAGTTGATTGAGGCTGAGTAGAACAGAGGTTGCTTTATTACCTAAGGTCATCAGTGACTTGCTTTCCAAAGACAGAGCCTGGACTGTATTTCCAAGGAGCCCCCTTTCTAAGCAAAAATCTGAAAATTGTTCTAATTGTTTTTATTTACATTTTAACAAGTGATAGACAATGTAAGATGAGCAAGGAAGTAATAGGCTTCACTTTCTTAAGGTCCAGGCTATCCCTCCCCACCATGGGTTGGCATGCTTTATATCAGTGAATGTTAGGCTATAGTGTTGTGATTGAGGCTTAGCCTACTACAGTGAAAACTGACCCAGGCAACTACCTCCACCAGCATCAAGTCAGGCTTCACATCTTTACTTTCAGCAAGTGGAAACTCCAACTGCTGCAAAGAGAAAGGTGAGTGGCTTTCTCAGGACTCTTGCAGACCAGCTAGAGGACAGGAAAGGACTGCTGTCATCAGACATGAAGAAGGATTTTGTCATGTGCAGACTTCCTCCTTACTTCTTGGAAAATGGAACAGATTTGTTGGAACCAGGTAGAACTTGATGTTTCCTTCTGGGTGCTGGGGGTATTGGGACATCTTGATGCCTTACTGGGTGGGTTTCTATCTTGATGGAACATATGAAACATTTTAGGCTTCATGTGGACAGCAATCTCTTTTTAGTGTATATGATTTGACAGACAATGCTGCTCCCATTATAACAATTTGCCTACAGTATTTTAGGAAGTAACTAATTTTGATTGAGGAATGTATTTCTGAGTAGTGATTTATTCCTCTTGAGTACTGTTGGAGAACTTGATTATTGACATTTTATTAGAATTAAGGCAAGCCTGTTAAAATGCTGTCACCCCCAGGTAAATAAAAGAATGGTCAAAGATAGCATGGATCTCCCAAGTTGTAGGTGGCTAATGTGATAGGTCTAGTCTTCAGCTGATACAATGCACTACCAGATAGGTGGTGTCAGTGTCCTTTAGCAAAAGCTATCAAGAATATGTTCCTAAATTCAAAGTTGTTTAATTTGATATGTTGCAATGAGAAAGCTGCACACATTGAGAACTATGGAGTATCTCCGAAAAAGGCATTTGAAAGAATTTACAATGTGTGGGGTTAACCTAGGGCATTTCAGTTTCGAGAGCACTCATGGAAGCAAAGCATTGGTATGAATTGGTGCTGTCTGGAAGTAAGTGGGTCGCTCCTTAGGTATTACCCAGTGTGTGGAAACAATGGTTGAGGCGTAAGTTACCTCAGATAAGCCACACCTTCACTCAGGAAGCAGGGTAGAGGAGGGTTGGGTCACTAACACTTGAGCAGTGTTTTTATTTTTGCTTGAGTTCAGATGTAGTTATGTGTGGTGATACTTTTACATTTTGACCAGTCAGTCACCGTGATTTTGGCTGACAATGATATTCTGTTAAGCAGTGTTCAAGAGAATGCTGAGACCTAGTGCTGACTGGAGCCAACCCTTTGTCTCAGGCCAGCAAGAATCTTTTTCCTTAGAAAAGTCTTACCTATCAGGAGGTGACAACCACTAAAGTACATAAGGCCCTATTTACAATGATTCTATATACATCTTTATAATACAGTATTTGAAGGAAGCTTAGCATTTAGTTTTGATTGTATCTATTAACAATGGCATATTTTACCAGTAATTAATCTTTAGGAGAACGTAACTTGCTAAGTAAATCTCTACTTATGGTCCAGAATGCTTATTTAATGGTTTCCCAAGTTTAGCTACTATATTCAATAAAGTTATGATTCTTTAATGCTTTCCAGACCAAATGACCCTATAAGGCCAGCTTGTTTTTTATGGTTCTTTTAATTTGCTTTAGAAAGACTGGATAGTCTTAAAGGACACAGTACTTGACTTACTGGACTAGATCATGTGCCATTGTCATACAGCTCATTCCTTCCAGTGTAGAGAGGTGAGCATTTGCACAGAAAACAACACAGTTCTTTCCATCTGCTGTGCTTTGGTGGGCTTATTTATACCTATTTAATGTACTTTTTGTGTGGGGTTGGGAATTGATACAGGGCACAAATACAAAGGTTCATGCTAGATAAGCACCCTCTCACAGAGCCCCACACCTGGCCCTCTAATTCACTATTAACTTGTGCTGTTATTTACATAATGATATGTCTGCGTCACTTTTAAGATTGAGATCCGTGGGGGTGCAAGCTGCACTTTTAATTATCACCATACACGTCGGAGTGAGTACTTGGGAGAATGTGAGCTAAAAGATGTGTTGCAAGCAAGTTTGAACCTCTTGGTTCCTTTTTGATGGATGGTTTTCTGTTCTAGCTGAAAAGTTCCCAACGCTGGACAGCACAATAAGACTGCAGTTTAGAGACCACGTTGTCCTCACAGTAGGGCCAGATGAGGATCACTCTGTGAGTATCCAGAAGGAAGAGATGTCCTCTGTTTATACTACTGCCATGAATCTCAAGTTACTCCAGTCGGGTAATGACTGTCTCATAGTTCTCTTCTAAACTGTCCTTTCTATAGGGAGTTTAGGGCTTAACCTCATCCCCAGATCCTCTTCTTTCTCTGCTTTCTAATTTACTGCAGGCTACACTGCTCTTGCATGAAGAACTTGGTTTGAATTTCCCTGTGTCAGTTCCTCTCATTCTCTATACTGCAGAGATCTGGCATAAATTCTATAGTGTAGATCATAGAGAACAAAATCTATACCCTATAATTTGGCCTTCTTAGTCAGTGGTTCTCTAAACTGGCTAATAGGAATGCTTTCTAAAATTGTAAATTTCTATGGCTAGAGTGATGGATCAGTAGTTAGAGCAGTTGATACTCAAAGAGAACCCAGGTTCTATTCTCAATATCCACATGGCAGCTTACAACTGTCTAACTCCAGTTCCAGGGCATTCAATGTCTTCTATTCTCCATAAGTTCTAGGCATGTAGATGGTATGCAGACATACATACAAGCACAGCACTCAGACATAAAAAAATTTTTTTTAAGAAAAATTCTCGAGTTTCACCTGGTTTGAAATGGATTCTTTCCACTAAGCCCCCAAAGAATACCAAGTCTATGAGAAATATTCTATACTTAGGACTTTACCTGTTAATTCCTAACATTGAGGGGGTTGCAAAAAGCCAGGTTGCAGCCGTCAGGACAAAGCCTGGAGAAGGATGACATAAATAAAACCACTGAAGTATATACTCATACCTTGTTTTCAAAAAAGCCTAATGATTCTGATAACTGTTAAGTGTGAGACATTGTATGTTGGCCCAGGCCTTTTATTAGCTAAGCAATGACAAGGAATGATGAAGGTTGTGGAATAAAATAGGATGCCCCATTTAGGATGGGGACGGAAGGGAGTAGAGATCATTTTGACACTATTGAAATTTAAATGCAAGTTTTAGTAAATAACATAGCTCATATGTCAACAGTTGGCCACTTCATAACTTACTAGTTTGTTCTAGAAACATCAAATTTTGATAGAACAAAGTGCAGACGATTCAAGGAAGAAACTGATAAATTGACACATAAATCCATAAATCAAGTTATTAAACATGCTGGCTTCTCTGAAACAGTGGCTTCAAGTATCAACTGTTGTATTTGTAACTTTGTGATTTATTGTGAACTTTGTAATTCTGAACAGAATTGAGTAAATTTTGCTGGAGGACCAAGACCCAAGGCTTTAAGATTTTCCTTGGGACTAGGCATGATGCTGTATGCCTCCATTTCGGGCAGGTCTCTGAATTTAAGGCTACATAGCTACTTCTAAGCCAGCCAGAGCTACACAATGAGGATTCCCCTAGCTCCCCACAAAAGATTTTCCTTGTTGGTGAATTATTTTTAAACCCTCCTAGTACTGAAGCCCTCAAGTTTTTTCTTGTTGATAACGTTTTCTTTAAAGGATGAAGCTCCACAAATGATGGCTTACATCTATCATTCTCTGAAGAATCTGAGACAGGCGCACATGATGGGAAAACATGAGGAAACGCAGGTGTGTTTCAGCTAAAAACATGTCTTTTCCTGTTTGGGATAATTACTTGTGATTGAAGGTCATGTGCAATTTATAGGTGCAGTGTGGACCACCATTTTACTTGACTGATAGGACACTTGCACAGGGATGATTAGGCAGCAGCTTTAAAACCACACAGTTTTAAAGGAAAAGTGTGATGAATGCCAAGCATTCTGCAACAACTTTACTGTTGAAGTACATTGTTACTTTTGTGAATTAGATAATTACTGAAGTAACAGATTTTTTCCAAAACAAATTTCATGAGAGAATTATATAAGCTTATACAAAAATCTAGAATTTTCTTTTCCTTTGGTACTAAACAATCTATCCCTCTAAAGCTTTATGGACTTCGCTTTCCTTTATCACATATGGATGCTCTGAAGCAAATCTGGAGTGGTTCAGCAGTGCCTATCAAGGACCTGAAACTTCACACAGATGAAGAAAAGAGCAACCTGGCAATCTCTCTCTGGACGGAGTGTTTAATACAAGTATTCTAGTGCCTGTATACAGAGAACTGCTATTTCCTATGCACACATTTTCAGTAAAGGCGGAATTTAATTCTAGGTGACTCCTGGTGCTCTGGTTAACACCCTGGGTGGAGGCGTGGTTATACCACAAAGCAGGGAGAAGTTGGCACATTGCCACACGTACTCAGGGACACAAGAGGGAGAGCAGGTCAGGACTTGTCACAAGTTTATTTAATCCAGTGTTGTAGAAAAGGCACAACTCCAGGACATGTGTCATAGAGAATTATGTCATTAACCTGGCTTTGTCTTGGTTCTTTGGAAGAAAAATAACTCCTTTAAAGAGCCTCAGTGGCTCCAAAAATACTTCAACAATTAAAACCTAGAAAGTTATTGTTTTTACAGTGAAAATATACATATATTTGAGTTTACATGGCCCCTTTCCCCATTAACGTAAATGTTTCATGAAATACTGCCACACCTGTGAGGGGCTTCCAGACACTGCTTAGATGGCAGAAAAGCCAGAGACTGAAAAAACCCAAAGACCAGTATAAACATGGAAAGACCAAGTGTATAAAAAAACTCAAAGTTAGAGGTCTTTGAGTCTAAAGTGCATAGAGGTTGTTGGTTTTTAAAATACTCCTGGAGAATTTATGTAAAAATAGAGTATTGTTTTCTTTCTGACAAAAGTTGGGGCTGAAAGCAGAGGCTGTCTCAATTAGTCTTGTCCATCTCAGAAAGTGCAGGCTGTTGACCTATACAGGTAATGATGGTGACCCTGAATTGTCTGTCACTGAGTAGAGAAAGTTAGGTGGCAGAGACAAAATAGCTCTGTTTTGCTTTATCTGAACCTTTGCGTAATCCTTTACTCAAGGAAGATAGTGACTTAAGGACAAAAACAGGCAAAATGTAAAGGTCACCACTATTAAGAGTATTGTCACTTTAGAACATCCTGGTTAACACCGGGATACTTGGTGGGTGCTCCAAGGTTATTTATACATTTGTAGTTAGAAAGCAGTAAAGATTGGACATAGAGCAGAAAATACAGAGTACTAGTGCCTCCTGCCTCAAGAAGCCGACGTCCCTTCCTGAGATCAGTTCATTGAAGAGTATAAATACTTACGGGTGTTTTTTATAAAAAAGCTTCTATATAGAAACCCTATGGTTTAATACAGCAGCAGCTTAATAAGCTTATTAAATGTTTCTTCGGTGGTGCTAAAGTACTCATCTTCCTGCAGGATATGACAACCTGTAGGCATTTGTTTCCCTGACCCTCCCTCACACAAGCATGGAACAGGATGCTAATACTAATGCAGGTAACAGCATTGTCTGGCCATCAAGAATGGGATTCATATTTGGTGGTTAGGAGACCGGAGTACAGCTTTCAGGAAATTGGTCACCACAACTGAATCCATCAGGAAAAATCATTACATTTGCTTCACGAGGACATGCATAACCGGTGAGAATATTTTTAGCTTTTCCATGGAACAGTAGCTCACTGCTAGGAGAAAGGTCTTTTGTGTGAGCAATGTGGACACAGCAGCTTCCTTCCCATGCACACGGGGCAATGAGGGTGCAGGTTGTCTGTGATTCTCACAAGATTTCAATGTCCCATTTCTGTGTTTCTTCTCCTTCCAGGGGCTGATTGACAATAACATGAGTTTTGTCATAATAGTTTCCACCTTAGAAATCACAAAAGAAAAGAGGAGTTTGTTACACAGATGATTAGCAGCTGCACAACTTCACAACCTTTTCTTATTTTCAAAGCAGTTTGAGATGGAAAACAGTTTAAACAACATAGCCATTATTCACTTCAAATTGGACTTTATTGTCAAACTGAAAAGCGAGAAGATACAATTGTGAATGATAGTCCTGTGCCGTACAAAACAAAGCCCCAGTACGCCAGCCAAGTGTCGGCGCTGCTTTTGTTTCCGCAGCAGCAGCGCCTGTGCCTAACCCGACTAGAGCAACAAGGTTAGTTGCTCCTGCCATAACAGGGATTTTAAGGATCACAGCTATTCGGTGCAAAAAATGTTCTGGGAAAGAAACAGATGGTATCCCTTATTTTGTAGATTTTGGTGCTTCAACTTTAGAATTCCAGCAGTTCTTAAAAATTAAAGTTGTAAGTGAAAACTTTTCTAATGAAGGGAAATGTATTTAGACTTCGTTTTTGGATTTTGTTGTTCTCTGGCTACATGACTCTAGAGTACATTTATTATCAGAGGCCTACCTTTAACATCCAGGACAAGTTCATCACTGAGGTAAGAGCTGATAGTTCCATTTCTGTTCAGTCTCCACTTCTGCCTGAACTGCCCATGTTCAGTCCACAAGGCTACCTTGGCTCCAGGTGTGTCCCGGCCACCAATCACATCAAGACATGTATCACTGGCCTGTGATTAAGAAATAATATAAACAGGGCATCCTTTCCTTAATAAATCACTGACATTTGTATAACTGCAATTTATCTTTAAATGTCTTTCTGATTGATTTTAAAGTACACTTATTTTTAAAAGGCCCTGCTTCTACAGGTCTTCAGAAAAGGCCTGTTGAAATGTTAAATTCCTGCTACCTTAAATATACTATGTGATAGTTGGTTTTCTGTGTTAAAATAACAAAACACTGTACCAAAGATAATTCAGATATTACTTTTAAATGCTTTCCATGTTGCTGGTGATAAAATCAAGACACCTTAATATTTTTCTGAATTAGTATTCTATTCCCAGAGCATCAAGCATGATGAGGGGGAAGCTTGCATTTCATTTTTTAAGCATCTTTCATAACAGTTTCTTCTATAACTCCTCTGTATATTCTGAAAAGAAGTATTTAATACTTTTGGAATCATGGGTACAATGGGTTTTATTTGGGTCATCAAATAAGGAACCATTCTCAAAAGCATAGTGTCTGATTTGGAAGGAATCATTAAAGTATGTGTTAAGATTTTTTTTCTTAATGTAGAAATACAGTTTGGGTTCTTAAGTCCATTTTACATGTGTCAGCATTTTCATGATTGTACAGTGATCTTTTTCAACAGTGTTTTCAGCATGCCAGCTGACAGTATTGTAGTTAACATAGAAATGCCAACATCAGAAAAAAACGATCTTTACCTTAGATTTAAAGAGTCCCCGGCAGTAGTGCCAGATCTGAGTGTCCTTCCCACTGTAGGGAGAGATGCACACGGACATTGTCCGTGCATCAGCTAGGTTCCCAGTGACTGTCAAATACTCATCCTGGGCTCGGTTCCTTATTCTGATGTATACTGCAGGCTACGAGAAAGAAGGAAGCCATTTAAGTGGGGGGTGGGAGGAACCTTCCACACTGGAAAAATATTTCCCCAAAGCAGGAAAGTAAGAAGGTACTTTTTAATAAATACGGTTTCACTCATTTTCTTTAAGTATTTTTCTAATGATAAATCCTTGAGCACAAAGGTTAAATTGTGTAATAATGTCTATTAAACACTTTGAGAGGTGACCACTGGAAAGGGTGAAAGGTAATAGTTGCATTCACCAGAACTCAGTGTGGCAAGGCTGCAGCAGAGAAGAAATAAGGATTTTGTGAGTTTCATCACATCTCAGATATTCTGGGGAGAGGAAAGGCCAGGTACTGCCCAAGGTGGATCTTGGTGACTTATCACAGGAACAGCAAGTATGATAATCACAGTTTGGAGCAGTCATTAAGTGGTCAGCAGCTGGTAAGGAAGGTCTTGAAACACCTAGAGCAAGGCCTTTTATCTTTATTTAACAAAGAACTACTGCATTCAAAAGCCAGATTGGACACAGGTGCAGAGACCATAGCAGAGCATTGGGCTGAAATCCCAAAGTTCAGCCCAAGAGAGGGAGGAACACAATAATATGAGCAAAGGGGTCAGGACCATAACGAAGATACCAACTCAGACAGCTTACCTGAGTGTGTCGGGCTGACAGCAGGGGAACCAGCATAGAACCAAATTGGATCCTCTGAATGTGGGTGACAGTTGTATGGCGGGGCAGACTGGGGCCACTGGCAGTGAGGCCAGGATTTATCCCTACTACTTATACTGGCTTTTGGAACCCATTCTGTTTGGAAGGATACCTTGCTTAGTCTAGTAGGAGGACCTTGGTCCTGCCTCAAAGCAATGTATTAGACTTTGGTGACTTCCCATGGGAAGCCTTACCCTTTCTGAGGAGTGGATGGGGGTGGGGTAGAGTGAGCGAGAACTGGGATTGGTATGTAAAATGAGGAAATGTTTTTAAAATAAAAACAAAAGTTAGACTGCACTCCACAATAAATCTGAGGCCATTAAGAATAAATCTAGTTATTTGCTGAGCCTTTGAGACATTAAGCCATGTGGTAAATGTCTTCTGTGCTTTTACTTTTATCAGAATGACCAGAACCTTTTAGAGAAAACATCTGTGCCTTCAGTTTTATAAATAAAGCTAGCACAGATAGGGACACAAGTCACTGGCAGGATGCCTGAGAGACCATACAGGAACACGATTATCCTTATGACACTGTCCCCCTTGTAAGTTATAAAACACTGAAAACTGCTCAACAGGAAGCATCCAGAAAGTACAAAACACCACTATCCCTTCTGGGTGAGAGTTTGCATCCCAAATAGAACTCTGGCTAGGTAATACATGATCTGCGACTTGAATGCCTTCACTGGGGATAAGTGAAGTGTGAGTCTATGGCAAGACCACCAATGAATAGTGTACTTTTGAAACTTAAGACACATCAACGTGAAACTGGTTGCATTTTGGTAAATTGTTACTGTGTTTAGCATTTCTAAGGAAACTAAGTATTTAAATTACCAGGTAGGCAAATGATTTGACCACAGAGCTGTGAATAAAAAGTACTTCTTGTCAGGTGGAAACTACTTCCACATTCATGCTTGTAACCATCCTGGTAGGACAGGTGTCTTAGAGACCTGTGTGGCCCTGGCCTCCTGGAAAGTTCCGCAGGAATCCCATGCTGAGAGAACAGGAAAGCTGTTCAAGACATTGCACAGTTCTGACAACTTACAGGAACACCTTACAGAACAGCCTTGATCCTAAACTACTCCACCACCATCAGGGCTGGGATCCAAACCTTGAGAAGGACTGCTTAATCCTTCTAATCCCTCTAGCCCTCTATTTAAACCTATTCCTTGTCTCCAAAGCAGTCTGAGTGGGTGGGATGCCTTATTATTATTATGAATATTGTACACTGAAATAAACTCTGTCCCTCCTTTTACTGTTTCCCAGGCTTTTACTCTAAGAACTCTGGCATCAATAATTATAACTGTAATAATGTACCTAGTACCCACAGCTCAGTGTTGTCTTCCACACTAACAGTTTTTCTTGAAGCTGCAGTGAACCTGTCATAGTTTCATTACCTTGCACATGCAAAACACGCATGACCTTCATGGATGACAGAACTCCAGTTACTTTAGGACTAAACATCACAGATCTAATCAGACCAAGCAAGGTACTCATTACCCTTATTACCGTTTGTCGTCTAACTTCTGTAATTACAGTTAAAGTCACTGAGATGCATTGTAAGTATCTTTGTGACTTCTGGATTCCCAGCTTCAAGGAAGACCACGTTTTAATTATTCCCTGGTTCCTCAATAAGGATATAAACAACAGTACCAATACTGATACCAAGTTACATTTAGTAAAAAAACTGATGTTTTCAAAACTGGATTCTTTGGTTCAGAGTTTCAAATTGGTGACCTAACTTAGCTAAACAATGAGGAAATAATCTAAAACAATATTTTGAAATTGATATCAAGAATTTGAAAGGTTAACGTTAAGTCCTGTTCCTGAAGACACCATGTACTTTAGACACAAAACTCCGAAGATAACTGGATTTGACCTGACAGCTTCCTCCCCAAGGACTTACTTTCAGAGTACAGAAGATGCTATCCAAACTGCCAGGGAGGGAGGCAATCAATAGTCCTGACCAGCTGTGGTGCCTGTGGATCACATTAGCCAGCATGGCCAGATAACCCTAAAGGCACCATAGTGGCAATCATAACTTTGCAATAACTGACAGCTTTCTAATTGGATGTAAAGCACACTCAGCAAGAGGGAAACCGTGCCAGACCTAGGGAGGTCATAGATCTTAAAAGAGAACCTTTTAAAGAGGTACCACTCCTTTACTAAGCCTACACAATTCCAACTGCATGCTAAATACTTAAAACACTCAGAGAAGTGTAGCTCTCACCCCTCAAAGAAGCTTCGCCTTACAAGGAGGTGGAGCCTATGACAGAAAAATACAGCAATGACAATACCAAAAGACGTGTGTGTGTGTGTGTGTGTAAAAATGACCATGAATTCAAGAGGGAGTAAGGATGTGGGAAATGGCTGCAAGGAGGGGAAGTGGTGTAATTATATTTTAATTAAAATTATGCAAAAAAGCTTGTCAAGCGGTTATTCTAAGCATTCATTATCACAGGACCCTGAACAATGGAAATGGATCTTGTCCAGTAGAGAAGTCACCCAAAACAGATGATTGAGGATGTAATTCAATGGTAGAGGCTGACCATACATGAGGCTTTTAGTTGAAACCCAGCATGGGAAGCCAAAATAGCATCATATCACACTAGCGACCACATTTTTTGGAACATAGGATTCTTATTACTAGGTGGTCTTTCAAAGCCACTTGCTTAAGTTGGATTACCCATTATCCCATAGATTGTGGGTGAGAAGAATTCTGTCCCATTAGTGCACCGAGAAACCACTAATTGTTTGGCTCCTGGCCTAAGCTCCTCCCCTGGGAGTTACCTCACTCTAAACTCCACCTCTGAGAAAGCCCAGCGAAGGTGACCATCCTCAGGGAAGGTCCAGACCACGCCCACAGGCTGTTTAAACTGCCCCCAGAGAATGAGCACAGGATCTTCCCCTGTCCATGTTTCCAGGGGTCCACCTGGGAGTAAGGTCATCTATTAAACATAGGTATCTTTTAGTTCAGTTTCATTTGGTTTGATTGGCATTTGTGTTGGTGGAGAGGCTCATCTTAAGAAAATACTTAACACTAAATGTTTTGGTGTCCTTCAACAGAACTTTTCTGGCTCTCTCAACACAGTGGGATCCTGATCTTATTTTGAGGGTGCCTAAAAAACTTACACATAAAAGGTCCGTGTTCACATCTTGGTTCTAATCACCTGGTTTGCTTTTGTTAAACCACTTTACCTTAGTCTTCATTTTCCAATGATAATTCCTACCTTAAAAGACTTTCAGAATCAAGTTAAGCAGTATTCTAAAGAGAAATGAGACAGCTCATCTGCTACCCGTTACACTCCTGGCCTGACTTGGAGACTTTCCA
Source organism: Arvicola amphibius (assembly GCF_903992535.2). Classification (NCBI taxonomy): domain Eukaryota; kingdom Metazoa; phylum Chordata; class Mammalia; order Rodentia; family Cricetidae; genus Arvicola; species Arvicola amphibius. The sequence goes on along the minus strand of NC_052056.1, from coordinate 36,000,588 downwards.
GGTCTGCATGTACTACTTCCCCTTCTGGTACCCCGCACTGCCTATGGCTATGGATGATCATCCACTGTTTTGATTGACGCTACAGGTCTGTGTGGTATTGGGCTCACAACATGTAGAAGTAAGAGGGCAACATTAGGTGTGGTCCCTTAGGTGTCATCTACTTTTGAGATGGGGTTTTCACTTGCCTGGAACTCAACAACTCTTCGAGGGAAGCTGGCTAGGAGAGCCTCCTGCCCCCACTTCCCTCTTGATGGGATTACCTATGTGCACCATCATGCTTGCTTTTAAAATGGGTCCTGGTGATCAAATGAGTTTGTAATGTTTAATCCAAAACTGCTGCTAAGGGATAAGTGGGGTCTGTCTAGTATCTCTTCTTAGAGGACACTAAAACTCTATTCACTTATATATTGTTCCTTTAGAACAAATAGTTCTGAGCCTTTGGTTACTCACCACTGTGACAGGTACTAGAGATAGAGTAGTAAGTAAAATAAGTACTATAGCGTCTCAAAAGTGGTTTCCAATGGAGTAGAGATGGGTGCAATTCATCTGGACTGATGTGGTTATAAGCTAAATACAGTCTTATAGAAAAAGAACCACAATCTTAGAGGGTTTTAATTTAGACTGGAGCGATGTGGGATTACCCTCTGTGTGCTGTGATTACTATCAATGAATAAAGAAAAGTGGCTTGGCCTGGTAGGGTGGAACAGCTAGGTGGGGGAAACTAAACTGAATGCTGGGAAGAAGAAGGCAGAGTCAGGAGAAGCCATGGAGCCACTGCTGGAGACAGATGTGCTAAAACTTTGCTGCTAGGCCACAACCTTGTGGTGATGCACAGATTAATTGAGATGGGTTAAATTAAGATGTAAGAGTTAACAAATAAGAAGCTAGGGCTAATGGGCCAAGCAGTAATTTAAATAATATAGTTTCTGTGTGAATATTCTGGGAGTCTGGGCAGCCAAGAAACAAACAAGTGGCCTCCCCTTCTTACTTTAATGGAGAGATTAGGGAGGCATCTAGGAGGACCTGGCATATTGGATTGAATTAGAAGGATAGTTAAGAACTAGTTTGGCAAAGAATGAGGAAACATTCTACACAGACGACACAACCTTGTTACCAGCTGGTTGGAAAGGCCCTCTGGGCGTGGGTGCATATGATACAGACATGTGAGTGAGGAGACAAGGCTGGGGAAGCAAGGAGGAGTCAGATTGTATCCTAGTGCAGTGGGAAGCTTTGGAACATAAGACTGACAAGCAGTAGGCGTGTGATAAATACTACTTTAAATCGCTAGGATTCAACCTGAAGGTTACATAAGAAAAAAATCCAAAGTAAAATTCAATATTAAGGATCATTTTTTTTTTCATTTTTTAATCACAGAATTTACAGTATTTTAACTTTTGTGAAAAGAATATGACTGATGGTATTTTGTATTCAACACTAAAACCCAATATATAAAATTTTATGAACTGGCTAAAATGTGTAAGATTCCTATAAGAATATAACCTCCCTTTCATTACGTAAGTAACCAAATGGTCAATATTTCAGATACTATGGTTTATGACATTTCTGCCAGAAAAGTCAAGCTATCTAATGTGTTGGTTCTATAATTCTTACCTGCTTCATAGGGCGGATAGAACCAATTGTTTTCCACCCACTAAATGCTGTCCAGTTTGGGATCTCGTTAGGCACAAGGAGGATTTGCCTTCCCAAGAAATTGGATCCTTCATAAGCTATCCATCTGCAAGAAAGCAAAAAAAGAAAAAGGTGGAAGACTGTAGACAACAAAAGTATCCTCTTACTAAAAACAACTGTTACGCCATTTTGCTTTACAGCTCCGAGGTCTGCAGACTCTAAAAGTATATAAGCACACATTTTTCCTTGGTAGAGGTCTAGAAGATGGTGACCGCATGTGGAGTCAGAATGAAATGCCAGGCTCCTGTACTTACAAAGTGAATGAGGTTCCCTCCACCTGTAGAATTCTCTATGCCTTTGACACAGCAAATCTCAAAGCACTTTAATACTGAAAAGACCTCCCACCCTTACATAGAAGAAAAAAAAATCCTTCCTTCCTTAGGTGGTCACATGTACTTCAGAGCTTCTCCAAAGAGCTGAAACTTCTCTAGAGATTTCTTTTAAAACTCTGCTCACAACTCTCTAAGGCCACCAAGGACTACCTCCAGAGATTCAATGATGGCTCCTTTGCAAACCTTCCCTGACACTGTTGTACTCAATCTTAGTTGTGTGAAAGTGCTTAGGGCCTTGGGCAAGAACCAGGAACTGCTGGGGCAGTCCTGTCCATTTCTTCCCAGCCTGGCTATGGCTGCTTTTGCGTCACTACAACAGTTTCCTAAGTGTTGAAGCAGGTCTACAAACTGAAAACACTCTCTGGCCCGCAAAAGAACAGTTTGCTGAGCCCTGTGCTCACTGGTTACCAAACTGGGTAACTAAACACTAGGATTGCCAGAAGAACCCCACATTTTAAGAGGGACTCAAGGTCTCTGAGACACTTTAGAGAAAGTGTGGAGGATGAGGCTTGCTTCAGACACAGTACTCTAGAAGTACAGGATGCTTTGTCTAACATTTGATCAGTCTGTAACCCAAGAGATGAGGTACGGAGAACCAGCAGCAGGGAAGTGTGCTGTGTACTAGGGGAGCGTTCCCGGAAACAGGTTCTCTCAAGACTTGTGGACCAGTGTCCCTTAAGGTCCTATGTGAAGCACTTGGTCTGCAGCAGATAGTCTGCAAATACCTGGGATGTATTTGAACATTCAGGATATGGCACCTGGTGGGAGGTCCTTAGAGGAACACTGGTACCCTGGTCCCATCCTTCTGCTTCGTGGTTCATGATGTTGTTTTTTCTCCAACTCACATTCCTATCCTGGTATGCTAGACTGAGGTCTGAAGCATTCTGGCTGTTAATCTCAGACTAGAACATTAAGAACAAGACAAATCTTTTCAAAGTGCCTCAGGCATTTTGTTATAGTGACAAAAGTCATTGCTGCTATAGCAGTGGCTTCTGCCCTTTAGTTTTACAGAGGGACACTGGTTAGTGCAGGAAAAGATACCAATTCCTACAGAAGGTTGTGGGCAGGAGGGAGGAACCAAAGAAAGCCTGAATTGTTAACTCCAAAAAGCTTCCATAGAGTCCTGCCTCAAACTGACATTTGTGATGGAAAGTTCCTTTTCCTCACAACTGAGATTAGGATTGGCCAAATGATGGGCATATTGAGGCAGCGGGGTAGGGAACCTTCCCTGCACAAATCCAGACAACCATGTGCAAAGGCAGGTCATGATGACCACAGATGCTTAGCCACCTCTCCAGCTTTCAGCACTTGAATGTCACACATGGAAAAGGTATGTGGGATCTCATTACTATCATGGATCCACATGACTTGTCATAGAGTAGATGGTTCGGCATGAAATGCTATCCTGGATACCCACTGTAGCCAAGGAAGGGCTTTAAACAGATACACTACCCTTGAATTTTATCTAGTAATTCTGTTATGGAAAAAGAAGAATGATAGATTTTTTAAAAAGCTACCAAGAATAAATAGTGTCAAGGTGAAACTACACATTTTCTAGAAAGGAGTAAAAATAGGACAGTGAGAACTCCAGCAGTGTGTCAAATACTGGTTTAACTTAGATATGTAAAAAAAAAAATGTGAAACTCCTATACAGGGTTTTGAAATGCAACTCAAATGGTCCTAGTTCACTGGAAAGTAATATTCTGGAATCCTATACAAAGACAATAAACCAATTAATTTTAATAAAGGCCAAACCATGTGAAATGCTTTTCAGAGGAAAACTTAAATTGTTATATGTGTGCATTACATAAGAGCCATTTTGTAATAGTTGACTTAATTTTCAATTTATCTTCTTGACTTTTATTGATTACCCCATATTTTTTGAGATATATTTTTCTCTACTCCCCTCCTTTCCTTCCCCCTCCCCTATGTTTCCCTTATTCCTAATTTACTCAGGAGATCTTGTCTTTTTCTACTTCCCATGTAGATTTGATTCATGTATGTATCTCTTAGGGTCCTCTTTGTTGTCTAGGTTCTCTGATTACCCCATATTTTTAAACAGGTAATTATTACACAAGTTAAAAGCCATAAGCAATAAAAAGTCATTTTTATATTAACTATCACTAGCTATGCATGTTTTCATAGTTGAGTTTTGGTTGAAAATATCAGCAATACTAGAGCAAGAACAGGCTCCTGTTCCACACTCTCAGGAATGGACAGAGGCAGATTTCCCGGGAAACGAAGCTCCAACTACAGGCTCAACAGCCTCTGCTGAACAAAGATGCTCAAGTACTACCCATTTTGTACATTAATAACAATGTTTTTAAAAGATAGTTTCCTAAAATGTAAGCACACAGGGCCTGTGCAAATCAGCTCCACTCTGACTAGTAACAGAAATTAATGGAAACGTTGGTAGGCAGGATGCATCAACCAGTGAAAATGAGCATTTCAGTAGGAACTGCTTTTGGACAAATGAGCTGTCAGGTCAAAGTAAAATCAAACCATCTTAGTCTTGTAAATAGTCACTTGCCTTATACAGGCAATGATACTCATAGCCAAAATTATGATTTCACGGAATTTTTCCTGAAAGGGAAGTAGGTCCAAGTAAGAAAAGCTACCTGGTGGAACTGCATTATGATCAATGCTCTCCGGGGTACCAATCTTCCCCAAAAGGTTCTTGTCCAGATCCAGATCACTGCATAGCAGCATGTACTGGGCATGGCTCCATCTCCTCTTACATAAACAGAAGCTACTACTGTAGCAAGAGGAACAGGAACAAGAGCACCAGCAGGCCAATGCAGCAGCAGCGGTGGGAAAACAGCAACTGAGCAACCCTACTGAAGTCAGGGCTGAGCTCCTCTCCCATACTCACAATCCACTCTTTATCCACACAGACTGGGTATAGAAGTGGAGGTCCTTGTTCAAAACAGAATTCACAGCATCTTCAAGATGTAACTCTCTTCCCTCACAGTGTTCCAGGGCAAACAGGCTGATGGAAGGTTCTTCAAAAACCTAACACACAAAGAGAGAAAAAGCATTATCACAGGTGTGGGCACACCTGAAAGACAACCTAGTCTTAAATACATCCCCGGGAGAAAAAGAAAGGGCATAAAAACACCAATAGAATATGCACACAGGTGCAGTTTTCTCACTGAAACTAGTTCATGTCAGACAATAGAAGCAATGTTCTTTTTCACTCACTATTACATGTATGATAGCAAGAGACATGAGAAATGGGATACCAAAACAAGGCCACACCCTAGTGTTTGAGGCATTATTAACTAGCAGATAAGTTGGAAGAATTATAGTAATAGTATAATGTAACATGTAGTATAAAAATAATAAACACAGCTGATGAGAGTACTCAGGAAAAGCACGGTTACTTTTTAGCAGGAAGAAGAATCAATGACAATGCATGGATATGATGGTACATGACCAAAACGATGCAGCAGACGTAGAGGGGTGAAGGTTGAGGGAAGGGGCTTCGTGAAAATAAGACTGAGAAGGGTGTACCTGAGGGACACAGACATGCATGGGCTTAGTTAGAGGAGGAGCCAGCAGAACCAACCAGCAAGAAAACAAGTCCTAGAGGAAAGGTGTTAGATGTGCTCACTGACTGTCTTCATGGGCCGAGTTGCCACATTCCCTGCTGCTCTGACAGGGCAGACGAACTGCCAAGGCCGTCAAAACTGCAGTGAAGCAAGTTGATCTAAAGGAAGCAGTATCCAAGCAGTCAGGACAGTGGCTGGTCAAACATGCGTAAATAAAAGTGCTTAGCGTCTCATTTTCGTGTTTATCTATGTGAAGACGCATGTGTGTTGAAGCCAGGCTTCAGAGGACTGTAGGAATGGTAACAGAGCAGAGGTGCTGTCAAGTGAAAGGGGGAAGTACTGCAGGTGGCACAGCCTGGGAGAGGGTACAGGAGGGAATCAGGAGAAAAGTCAACTAAAACTAAGTAGCAGGGAACGTGTCACAGGAACTCCTTCCAGTTGAAATATTTTTTAAGAGAGAAAACAAAATATCAAAAACCAACTGGCTCTCTCACAAGTGACCTGCATACATACTTGCAATGGAGCAAGATGAGTGGTGAGCCCTTCCAGAGGTGTTTGGGACTGCAAAAGTACAGAACCCTTTAAATGTCCATCAAGAGGGACTGGCTCAACAAACAAGGCAACTCCTCAGAGGAATCCTAGGGAGCCGTGGGCAGGACAAGGAGCTCTTTATAAAGAGATCACCAAGGCAGAGTCAGGAAAAGAGATGATATGTAATAGCATATTTCACAGGAGACTGCTTTACAGAAAAAGGAAAATTCATACATACAAGTATGTACTTTTATATGCGCTAAACTTTGTCTAAAAAAATTACTGCCTTTTCTGAGACTGTGTCTAAGAAAGCAAAGGGCACAAGAAGAACAAAAGCTTTTATTAGATGCCTTTTGCTGATTTTTGACTTTGAATCCTAGTAATTTATAATTTATTCAGAAATGAATATGGGTAAATATTGTTTGTGTGTGTGTGTGTGTGTGTGTGTGCGCGCGCACACACACACACACACTGTATGATTTTCTTAATATGGCCACTAGGAAATTTATCCAGCAACACCATGAATAAAGAATAGAGAGATGGGAAATAATGGTGCCAATATACTAGTAGAATAATTGAGGTCCAATAAAAGGAGAACCAGACACGATATAGGGGAAGGGATAATTTAGAAACAAGGCAAAGCCAGGAAAACTGGAAGAGTGATAAAGTAGGTATGCTAAGGATACATGGAGAGGGGAAGTGCAAAGGTGCGGGGGGGGGGGGGTTTGGGGGGGGGAGCGGTGGCTAAACTGGTACAGTGTCTGCTGTGCAGTCATAAGAACCCACATAAAAGCTGAGTCTGGTGGCATACATTTGTGACCCGGGTGCTGGAAGACTGGGAACACAGATCACTGGAGCTGCTTGTGCTCAACCAGTCTAGCCAAGTTCTGAGTTCACTGATACCCTGTCTCAGAAAATAAGGTTGGAAAGTAATAAAGGAAGGCACCCCACTCAACTGTTGGTCTCTATTGCCCAACTATGTGCATGCATACACACGTTTTAAAAGTAAAAGTCATAACTAGAAGTACGGGGACATATTGTGATCCACAAGTAAACCTGTAGAAGAACCCTGCACAAGAGCTAGGAACATATCATTAAAACTGGAAATCCTTATCCTAGAATAGGAGACGGACAAGCGAGAGGGAGCTGCGGGACACATGCCGGGCTCTGATACAGACTTCAGAGAGAGGACCTGAAAAGCCCAGGAGCTGTATAACAACCAAAGCCCAAGTTGAAAGAAGACACTAGGAGGAGGATATCATTGTACTCACTGACACACAGGTGGGGACAGGTGGGGAATCATGACAGACTGACAGGAGAAGAGAGCCTTTCACACTCCAAGGGCAAGCCTGCTGAGTCACAGCCAGCAGTGAGGTTGTGTGGGTCAGCCAGTGAGGCTATTGATGGTGACCTGATGAGAAGCCCTGTTCTACTCGTGTGCCACACAGATGAAGAGAGAATCCAGGCTGTAAGGGCTGAGGAGTAAATGTCAACAAAGTGCAGACAAGGTGGGTAGACACACACACACTTGTCTTTAGAAATAATAATGTGGAGAATGAGTATAAGGTCTATGAACTTGTTTATGGGCACCACAGGAAGTCACAATGAACACAAAGACCGAACGATGGAGGACAAGAGGGATGGCTGAGACAAGGAGTAAGAAATTTAATCTAGCCGGCTGGGGCTAGTCTCACGAGCTACTGCCTCCATCTTCCGACCCCACCCACCTTGCACCCAGAAAAACCGTCCCTTCTACCTCCCCTCTTCGGGTCCATAACATCTCCAGCTCAGCCCAAGCAGGGCGCTGGGACTGCGTAGGGAGTGCAACCAGCGGGCAGGAGCTTCTTTGTTTCATTAGCCTGCCTGCGGCAAGGTAGGCCCTCTCCAGAACTCCCTGGCCAGCAAAGACAGTGGACATTAAGACCAGAAGACACATCTAGGAGGACCAGAAGACACATCTAGGAGGACCAGAAGACACATCTGGGAGCAAAGACACCGAATACTAGCACCAGAAGACTCATCTGGGAGCAAAGACACCAGATATTCATACCAGAAAACACATCTGGGAGCAAAGACATCAGATCTTAAAACCGGAAGACACATCTAGGAGGCGTCCCTCAGCTACAAGGAATCCCTGATTCAGTGCTGTGGAGTCCCATCTGGACGGCTTTTCCTAGTGTATTCAAGTGTCCTGACCCTGTCCCAAGGCCACCTAACCAGAGGGGGGAGAGGCTGCCCTCCAGGCAGGTCTGAGGAGCCCTGCAAGGGAGTGTGGGCTCCTTCAGATTGTGCTGCAAGGAATAGCTCCTGCCCTGGCACTGAGGAGATCCACCCAGATTCAGTCAGAGCAAGGATTGGAACAAGTCACCAAGTCTCTCCTAGCTCCCTTTGAAGGAAGAGATGGGCAGGCGCCAATGCAAGAACTCCTCCAACAACATGAAAGGCAACATGACATCACCAGATCCAGTCATCCCGAAACAACAAGAATTGAACACCCTACTCCAGAAGAAATAGAAGAAACCGACCTTAAACAGTACTTCATGAAAATAATAGAGGACCTTAAACAGGAGATAAAAAACTGCCATAAAGAAATGGAGATGACAAACAAAAAAGTAGATGAAATAAATAAATCTCTCAAAGATACCCAAGAAAAACAAGAAAAAGCAACCAAACAGGTAAGGGAAACAGTACAAGACCTCAAAAATGAAATGGAGGTAATGAGGAAAACACAATCCGAGGGAAGACTGGAAATGGAAATTCTGAGTAAACGAACAGAAACTTCAGAAACAAGTATTTCCAACCGAATACAAGAGATGGAAGAATGGACTCTGAAGATACTATAGAGGAAATAAAATCACAGATTAAAGAACAAAACAAATCCAACAAATTCTTAACACAAAACATCCAGGAAATCTGGGATACCATGAAAAGACCAAACTTAAGAATAATTGGGGTAGAAGGAGAAGAATTACAACTCAAAGGCCCAGAAAATATATCAAACAAAATTATAGAAGAAAATTTCCCCAACCTAAAGAAGGATATTCCTATGAAGCTACAAGAAGCCTACAGAACACCAAATAGACTGGATCAAAAGAAAGCATCCCCATGCCATATAATAATCAAAACAAAACATACAGAATAAAGAACAGATATTAAGAGCTGCAAAGGAAAAAGGTCAAGTAACATACAAAGGGAAACCTATCAGAATTACACCTGACTTCTCACTGGAAACCATGAAAGCCAGAAGGTCTTGGATAGATGTGCTACAGACACTAAGGGAACATGGATGCAATCCCAGACTTCTCTACCCGGCAAAGCTAGCATTCACCTTCAATGGAGAAAACAGATATTCCAGGACAAAAACAGATTTAAACAATACGCAGCCACAAATCCAGTCTTGCAGAAAGTAATAGAAGGAAAATCACAAACCAAGGAGTCCAACAACGCCCACAATAACTAAGGCATCTAGCGACCCTTCACCAGCACAACTAGAAGAAGGGAAACACACAAACTCTACTACAAAAAAAATGACCGGAGTTAACAACCACTGGTCATTAATATCACTTAATATCAATGGACTCAATTCACCTATAAAAAGGCACAGGCTAAGAGATTGGATACGAAAACAGGATCCAACATTCTGCTGTTTACACGAAACACACCTCAACCACAAAGACAGACACCTACTCAGAGTAAAGGGTTGGGAAAAGGTTTATCAAGCAAATGGACCCAAGAAACAAGCAGGTGTGGCCATACTAATTTCTAAAAAAGTTGACTTCAAACTAAAATCAATCAGAAGAGATGGAAAGGGACACTTTATACTCATAACAGGAAAAATCCTTCAGAATGAAGTCTCAATCCTGAATATCTATGCCCCTAATATAAAAGCTCCCACTTATGTAAAGGAAACATTACTAGAACTCAAGGCAGCCATCAAACCACACACCCTAATAGTAGGAGACTTCAACACTCCTCTCTCACCAATGGACAGGTCAATCAGACAGAAACCTAACAGAGAATTGAAAGACTTAATGGAGGTAATGAACCAAATGGACTTAACAAACATCTATAGAACATTCCACCCAAATAGGAAAGAATATACCTTCTTCTCTGCGGCTCATGGAACCTTTTCGAAAATTGACCATATACTTGGTAACAAAGCAAGCTTCCACAGTTACAAAAAAATATTAGTAACCACCTGTGTCTTATTGGATCACCATGGATTAAAATTAGAAATCAACAACAATGCTACCCCCAGAAAGCCCACAAACTCATGGAAACTGAACAGTCAACTACTGAACCACACCTGGGTCAAGGAAGAAATAAAGAAAGAAATTAAAGTCTTTCTTGAATTTAATGAAAACCAAGACACAACATACTCAAACCTATGGGACACAATGAAAGCAGTGCTAAGAGGAAAGTTCATAGCACTAAGTGCCTACTTAAAGAAAATGGAGAAAGCACTCATTGGTGACTTAATAGCACACCTGAAAGCTCTGGAAAAAAAAGAAGCAGACTCACCTAGGAGGAGTAGAAGACTGGAAATAATCAAACTGAGGGCAGAAATCAACAAAATAGAAACACAGAAAACAATCCAAAGAATCAATGAAACAAAAAGCTGGTTCTTGGAGAAAATCAACAAGATTGACAAACCCTTAGCCAAACTAATAAAACGGCAGAGAGAGAACACACAAATTAATAAGATCAGAAATGAAAAGGGGGACATAACCACAGACACAGAGGAAATTCAGAGAATCATTAGATCTTACTACAAAAGCCTGTATGCCACAAAACTGGAAAATGTAAAAGAAATGGACAGTTTTTTAGATAAATACCATATACCAAAGTTAAACCAGGACCAGGTAAATGCTCTAAATAGTCCTGTTAGTCACGAAGAATTAGAAACTGTTATCACAAACCTCCCTACCAAAAAGAGCCCAGGACCAGATGGTTTTAATGTGGAATTCTACCAGAACTTCCAAGAAGACCTAATATCTATACTCCTTAAGGTATTTCATAATATAGAAACACAAGAGTCACTGCCAAATTCCTTTTATGAAGCTACAGTTACCCTGATACCTAAATCACACAAAGACTCAACCAAGAAAGAGAATTACAGGCCAATCTCACTCATTAACATTGATGCAAAAATTCTCAAAATACTGGCAAACTGAATCCAGGAACACATTAGAAAAATTATCCACTACGATCAAGTAGGCTTCATCCCAAAGATGCAGAGCTGGTTCAACATACGAAAATCTATCAATGTAATCCATCATATAAATAAACTGAAGGAAAAAAACCATATGATCATCTCATTAGATGCTGAAAAAGCATTTGACGAAATTCAGCACCCCTTTATGATAAAGTTCTTGGAGAGATTAGGGATACAAGGGTCATTCCTAAATATAATAAAGGCTATTTACAGCAAGCCGAGAGCTAACATCAAATTAAACGGAGAGAAACTCAAGGCCATCCCACTAAATTCAGGAACGCGACAAGGCTGTCCACTCTATCCTCATCTCTTCAATATAGTGCTTGAAGTTCTAGCAATAGCAATAAGACAACATAAGGGAATCAAGGGGATTCGATTTGGAAAGGAAGAAGTTAAACTTTCGTTATTTGCAGATAATATGATAGTGTACATAAGCAACCCCAAAAACTCCACCAAAGAACTCCTACAGCTGATAAACTCCTTCAGTAATGTGGCAGGATACAAGATCAACTCCAAAAAATCAGTTGCCCTCCTATACACAAAGGATAAGGAGGCAGAGAGGGAAATCAGAGAAGTATCACCTTTCACAATAGCCACAAATAGCATAAGATATCTGGTAGTAACTCTAACCAAGGAAGTGAAGGATTTATTTGACAAGAACTTTAAGTCTTTGAAGAAAGAAATTGAAGATGATACCAGAAAATGGAAGGATCTCCCTTGCTCGTGGATTGGGAGGATCAACATAGTAAAAATGGCAATTCTACCAAAAGCAATCTATAGATTCAATGCAATCCCCATCAAGGTCCCAACAAAATTCTTCAGATATTGAGAGGACAATAATCAACTTTATATGGAAAAACAAGAAACCCAGGATAGCCAAAACAATCTTATACAATAAAGGTACTTCTGGAGGCATTACCATCCCTGACTTCAAACTCTATTACAGAGCTACAGTATTGAAAACAGCTTGGTATTGGCATAAAAACAGAGAAGTTGACCAATGGAATCGTATAGAATACCTGGATCTTAAACCACAAACCTATGAACACCTGATTTTTGATAAAGGAGCCAAAAGTACACAATGGAAGAAAGAGGGCATCTTCAACAAATGGTGCTGGCATATCTGGATGTCAACCTGTAGAAGAATGAAAGTAAATCCATACCTATCACCATGCACAAAACTCAAGTCCAAATGGATTAAAGACCTCAATATTAATCTGAACACACTGAGCTTGATAGAGGAGAAAGTGGGAAGTACTCTTCAACAAATGGGCACAGGAGACCATTTCCTACGTATAACCCCAGCAGCACAGACATTAAGGGCAACATTGAATAAATGGGACCTCCTGAAGCTGAGCAGCTTCTGTAAAGCAAAGGACACTGTCACTAAGACACAAAGGCAGCCTACTGACTGGGAAAAGATCTTCACCAACCCTGCAACTGACAAAGGTCTGATCTCTAAAATATATAAGGAATTCAAGAGACTAGACTTTAAAAAGCTAATTAACCCAATTAAAAAATGGAGCACTGAACTGAACAGAGAATTCTCAAAAGATGAAGTTCAAATGGCCAAAAGACACTTAAGGTCATGCTCAACCTCCTTAGCTATAAGGGAAATGCAAATCAAAACAACTTTGAGATACCATCTTACACCTGCCAGATTGGCTAAAATCCAAAACACCAATGATAACCTTTGCTGGAGAGGATGTGGGGTAAGGGATACACTCATCCATTGCTGGTGGGAATGCACACTTGTGCAACCACTTTGGAAAGCAGTGTGGCGGTTTCTCAGGAAATTCGGGATCAACCCACCACAGAACCTAGTAATTCCACTCTTGGGAATTTACCCAAGAGATGCCCAATCATACTACAAAAGCATTTGCTCAACTATGTTCATAGCAGCATTATTTGTAATAGCCAGATCCTGGAAACAACCTAGATGCCCTTCAGTGGAAGAATGGATGAAGAAACTGTGGAATATATACATGTTAGAATACTACTCGGCGGTAAAAAACAATGACATCTTGAATTTTGCATGCAAATGGATGGAAATAGAAAACACTATTCTAAGTGAGGTAACCCAGACCCAAAAAGATGAACATGGGATGTACTCACTCATAATCGGGTTCTAGCCATAATTAAAGGACATCGAGCCTATAATTCGGGATTCCTGAGAAGATAATAAGAAGGTGAACCCAAAGAAAAACATATAGTAATCCTCCTGGATATTGGAAGTAGACACGATCGCCGGGCAAAAATTGGGAACTTGAGGGTGGGGCGAGACGGGGCCAAGGGAAGATGGGGAGAGATAAGCGTGAAGGGGAGAATTGGGGGAGCTCGGAGGAATGGGATGCTTGGGATACAGGAAGGTTGGATATGGGAGCAGGGAAGCATATATCTTAATTAAGGGAGCCATCTGAGGGTTGTCAAGAGACTTGACTCTAGAGGGGTTCCCGGGTTTCCAGGGAGATGCCCCCAGCTAGTTCCTTGGGCAGCTGAGGAGAGGGAGCCCGAAAAGACCAGTTTCTGTAGCCATACTGATGAATTTCTTGCATATCACCATAGAACCTCCACCTGGCGATAGATGAAGAAAATGACTGAGCCCTACATTGGAGCACTGGACTGAGCACCCAAGGTCCTGATGAGGAGCAGAAGGAGGGGGAACATGAGAAAGTAAGTCAGGACCGTGAGGGGTGCGTTCACCCATGGAGACGGTGGGACAGAACTAATTCCCGTTAGTTGGAATGGGACTGATGGAACATGCGACCACACCGGACTCTCTGAATGTGGCCGATCGTGGGGGCTGACTGAGAAGCCAATGAAAATGGCGCTGGGCTTTGAATCTTCTGCATGGATGGGCTCTGTGGGAGCCTTCTCAGCTTGGATGATCACCTTCCTGGACCTGGGGGGAGTTGGGAGGACCTTGTTCTAAACATAGAGTAGGGAACCCTGATGGCTCCTTGGCCTGGAGAGGGGTGGGGGTATAGGTGGAGGGGAGAGGAGGGAAAGGGAAGGAGGAGGGGAAGAGATGGAAATTTTTAAATATAAAAAAATAAACCATAAAATAAGAAATTTAATCTAATATACAAAGGGACTGTGTCAGCCTGCACTCCCACCAGCAACACAATGAGGACCCTAAGAGAGACATACATGAATCTAATCTACATGGGAAGTAGAAAAAGACAAGATCTCCTAAGTAAATTGGGACCATGGGGACCATGGGAGGGGGCTAAAAGGGAGAGGAGAGAAAGGGAGGGAAACAGAAAAATGTATAGCTCAATAAAATCAATAAAAAAAGAAATTTAACCTAATGGTTCATATTACTTCAGCACCTCTTGAAAGGCAATTACTTTACTTCACTTCTGAAATATAACCTGCTCAGTCTGTTTAATGTTCCCTGTATAAATATGATTTCAAGGCTGATATCTTAGTATTAGATATCCAATTTGGGAGCACTACCCTAGGGAAAACTCTTTATCCTGTTCTCAGCAGTCTTTGGTTCCTGTTGTCTCATCAACAAGGCTGCCTGAACAAGCCCAAACTACACCAACAGACATGCTAACACAAAAGGGGGAATCTCACAAGGCGTCAATGTTAGAAAAGAGAATGCATACTTATTACGTTCCCAAGAGCCTAGAAATCAAGTCTTGCACTCTTTATAAGACTTTTTTTTGTAGTAACAGAAATAGTGTTTATCTGCCATGTCTAATATGGCTGCACTAGAGGTATGATGCTAAGGAACACTTAGAATGTAGTTCATCTGACCAATGAACTAAGGCCATTTAATTACATTTAAACTTAAATAACCATGTGGCTAGTATATGGGGTTAGATTGTGCAGAGCTGGCTATCAGAGGACAGCAGAAAAGAAGCAAGCCATTAACTACTATGCAGAAACCATAAACTAAAAGAGAAATACTACTCAGAAGCATTGGCCTTTCCTCCATGAACAAACACTACTTACTGGGCTAGGCAGAGAAATCCACCACTAGTCATACCAAGTTCTCAATTCTCTGGTTGCTTCCCCTGATATTCCAAAAGTTGACACAATAAAAGTAATTAAAAATGAGATAAAAGTACATAAGAAACTTATGTACTTATTGTTGAAACTTTTCCAATATCCTTATCTTCAAGGGTTTTAAAAAATATTTTAGCTGACCTCTGTCTGCACATCTATTTGGTGAGCTATGGTTTAGGGAGAAGCTCAGACAGGCAAAGGTGCCTGAAAAGGGTTCAAAATCAACCATCAGCAACTCTTTCCAGCAAAGAATCTCTTTTGCAAAAGGTAAAATACAGTAAAAATTTGATAGTTACATATTGAAACTTGTAACCCAGAAGGAAAATAATTAAAAGCCTATGAGAAAACATTTAAATTATGAGAACATAATTTAAATTATATGCATTATTCTAAGTAAAGCAGGGGTAGTATCTATGCCCTTGTCCATTTTTAGATCTGTCATCCATCCATCCATCCATCCATCCATCTTTTTTTTGAGACAGGGTTTCTCTGTGTTATATTCATGGCTGTCCTGGAAGTCACTTTGTAGATCAGGCTGGCCTTGAACTCACTGAGATCCACCTATATCTGCATCCATCACCACCACCCAGCCCTTCTACTTTTACAGATACCTGTTAAAGCATTTTTGAAAAGGCTGCCTATAAGCTCAAAACTCCATCAAATTTTTTACCTCTAGTGAGTCATCATCTTGGAAATTTATCTTAAAGAAGATGGAAAGTTTGAGGGTAAAAAAAAAAAATGATTTATATGCCGGGCAGCGGTGGCGCATGTCTTTAATCCCAGCACTCGGGAGGCAGAGGCAGGCGGATCTCTGTGAGATCGAGGCCAACCTGGGCTACAAGAGCTAGTTCCAGGAGAGTCTCCAAAAGCTACAGAAGAAACCCTGTCTCGAAAAACCAAAAAAAAAAAAAAAAAAAGATTTATTTCTCTATTTAAAATGATGCAGGGAAAATGTATCAAATAACTGAGATAATGTTTTAAAGAGTTTATTTGAGTCAGTAAAGGATACTTTAAGAGAGCAAGTGGGTTAAACCAGCAAACACTACAGCCTAGCAACATTAACCAAATAAGAGATATGACTGCCAAAGCAGAGTGGGGAAGTGACCCACTTCCCTTCTGATAATGAAAGGACAACATATAGTTCCGTCCGGCAGACTTTTCACTTGAGAGCATCCATTGTTTCTAAACTCAAAGATTCCTCTTCTCGAAGTCTGATATATCAGGTATGTCTGTGTGTAAGTTATTAAATTTTGAACTGTTTCAATTGAAATGTTTCCTTTATAAATAAATATAAATGCATACATACAACTGATTTGCATATGGAGTCAAGGCACTGGAAGATACGGAAGGGCAACACAGGGCTGATGTGGGCATGATTATGGAGACAGCTATTATTCAGAAAGAATGCTCAAGAAACCCTTTTTCAAACCATCTGTGTGCTCATGCATTTCCCATTTTGATGATAGCAAGACACAGAAATTAATAGTAAGTATTCAAAACTGAAGATGACAGAATAATTGCTACTTTATAAGAACAATAGAAACCGCAAAATTTTAATTACAAATTGAGCTCTGTAAATGTCATGGCCCTGGTCCATGTTAAATTAGAAGAGAGCCAACCACTCGGGGCTAAAGGTTCCCCCTGGGAGTCAGCAATAATAACAAGACATTCCTGCCAAGTCAAGTCTAAGCCATGCAAAGTGGATACAGTTTCAAAGAGGAGTGTGTGGGCAGGTTATGAAAGAAAAAGAATGTTTGAATAATTTATTTAAGTGAAAATTCAAATTAGAAAAAAACCCAGTTCCTCCTTACCCCATAAATTAATATATTTTGAGATAATAACAGTAATAATTACCTTTGCTTAGTAAGTGCTTGTTTGTCATCACTGCTCTACGTGTCTAACTGGGTATATATATCATATATAAATGAGTAAGTATATATTCATATTTCTATGATAATGAGGGTCTAAAACCAATTTTCTTCCTAATTTATTTGGCAACAAATTTAACCTGAGTAAACATAAGTGTATTTATAATATTTATCCAGTCTGTATCGCTATATAAATTTCATTCTAGAGATAGAAATGTGTTTAATTACAGAATGCTTTCTTAAACCCTCAGAGTGTTTACCTAAACACCATATATAAAAATAGATTCATTTTAAAATGTGAAAAATTTCAAATCTGAAACTACAATCACATTAGGGATATGGAACTTAATTTATACATTTAATCCCTAAATTACCTTTGATGTAGGTACTAGTCTTATCCACATTCTGCAGCTAAGGGGTCAAGAAACAGGTCACAAAGTAAGGGAATCGCTGGCTTTTGCTTATGCTCAATGGCCCCAGAAGCTGTATTCCTAGTCCCTCTGCTGTTACTCTAAAATGTTCTAGGACCAATCATTTTATGATACAGAATAGCAGCTGTCAGCAAGTATGAGGTTACCTGAGACTCTAGCTTCTCCATGCTCAGCTGGGAATATCGAAGATTCCAACTTTCTACATCAAAAACACCTGCCAACTATACCAGGTCTGAGACCTCAGAGTATGTACTCTGCTAGAAAAACTACAATCACATTCACCTTCAATGTAACTGTATAAAAAGCTTAAATCTAAGTGCCAATTTAACTTCTTAAGAATATATGACATAGTTCGACACTGTATACTTCAGTGCTTTAGGTTTCAAATCACTGTGTACAAGGAAAATGTGCTGATTGTAACCCAAGACTTAATAGCTGGATAGGCAGTAAACATGAAGTTTTTACCTAAAAAATATAAACACTGAGAACAGTTCTATCTGTAAAGCACAACAACTTAAGCTCCATGAGTTTCTGCCCCTTGAGCCATTTTTTCTTTCTTTTTTTTTTTTCAGTGTTAAAAGGAAAGTTTATTGCACTAAATGCATACATAAAGAAGCTGGAAAAATCCCACACTAGAGAATTTACATAACATTTGAATACTTTCAAACAAAAAGCAAACTCACCCAAGAGAACTAGATGACAGAAAATCAAATTGAGAGCTGAAATCAACAAAATCGAAACAAAGAAAACAATATAAAGAATCAATGAGACAAAGATTTTGTTCTTCAAGAAAATCAACAAAATAGACAAACCTTTATCCACACTAACCAAAAGGCAGACAGAGAATATCCAAATCAACAAAATCAGAAATGAAAAGGGCAACATAATAACAGACATGGAAGAAATTCAAAGAATCATCAGGTTGTATTTCGAAAACCTGTACTCCACAAAATTGGAAAACAAAGGAAATGAACAACTTTCTGGATAAGTATCACTTATCAAAATTAAATCAAGATCAGATAAGCAAATTAAACAGACCTATAATTGCTGAAAAAATAGAAACAGTCATCAAAAGTCTCCCAATCAAAAAAAGCCCAGGACCAGATGGTTTCAGCTCAGAATTCTACAAGAATTTGAAAGAAGAACTAATACCAATACTCCTCAAATTGTTCCACATAATAGAAGCAGAAGGGTCATTGCCAAACACTTTTTATGAGACTGCAATTATCATGATACCCAAACCACATAAAGACATTACTAAGAAAGAGAATTACAGACCAAATCTCACTTATGAACACTGTTGCTAAAATACTGGCAAATCGAATCCAAGAACACATCAGAACCATCATTCACCATGATCAAGTCAGCTTCATTTCAGAAATTCAGTAATGGTTCAACATACGAAAATCTGTCAATGTAATCTACCATATAAACAAACTGAACCACAAGTTTGTTTCTATGAAAGCCTAATAGTAGGTACTCATGGGATTGCCTGACATGAGTTTTAATGGGTGCATTCCTGCTCAGAGGTATAAAATGAACAGTGGCAGCAAACATGGCCGAAGAAGACAAAAGACCTGAGGTCTTAACTACTCTACAGACAAAGATCTGCAGGGAAGTAAGCCTTCTGGACCTATTGAAGAGTTGATCAAGAATGAGTGGAAGCCGGGCGGTGGTGGCGCACGCCTTTAATCCCAGCACTCGGGAGGCAGAGGCAGGCGGATCTCTGAGTTCGAGGCCAGCATGGTCTACAAGAGCTAGTTCCAGGACAGGCTCTAGAAACTACAGGGAAACCCTGTCTCGAAAAAAACAAAAAAACAAAAAAACAAAAAAACAAAAAAAAAAAAAAGAATGAGTGTAATGAGCAGAAAAAAATGACATCTTGAATTTCACAGGAAAATGGATGGAGCTAAAAAACATTATTTTGAGTGAGGTAACCCAGACACAGAAAGACAATTATCACATGTACTTACTCATAGGTGGGTTTTACACATAAAGCAAAGAAAACCAGCCTATAAACAACAATCCCAGAGAACTTAGACAACAATGCAGACACTAAGAGAGACTTATATAGATCTAATCTACATGGGAAGTAGAAAATCTTCCGAGTAAATTGGGAGGATGGGGACTTTGGGGTAGTGATGAAGTGGGGAGGAGAGAGGCAGGGAGGGGAGCAGAGAAAAAATGTTGAGACTGAGTCGGTTGCAAAGGAAGTGAAGCCAAACTAACTTAGTGACATGAACCATAATGTGTGGCCTAAATATAATTCACTTCTAAAGAAATGCCAAACTACTGGGAAAAGCTAAATGAAATGACAGTAATCTAACAGACGGCTCATAAACCTTAAAAAAAAAAAAAGACTCTAATATGATAACCTCCGGGCTACAAAATCCTATTAACACCTTCAGTCTATCAAGTCCTAATTCTGGATCAATATGGGCCAACCATTGTCCAGGCTGCTACCCTATCGCTTAGCACTGCACTAATGGGCTTAAGCACCAGTTCATTGCATCCTCACATTTGAGTAGATCGGAATGAAGACCTAAAGAAAACACACACACACACACACACACACACACTCACACACACACTCACACACACTCACACACTTGGAATCAATGGTGGAGTTAGAGCCGAGCCAAGAGCTGAGACAAACTTCAACAGCTACCCTTCCCACAGAGCCCTTTGCATTTATCTTAGAAAAATAAGTTTCACTGTCTCATGTTGGCATGTACAATTCATTTCTTAAAGAGCAAATAGCATATGGCCATCCTTCCATGACCCACAATCTTGATTTTCCATTTGTATTTTTTCTAACTTTCACTGGCAAATAATGTGTGTATATTGCCTAGGTTCACTGTACATTGTAAGATGATCAAATCAGGCATACTAGCTAGAGTTGTACTTCATTGAATATGAAACTATCGAACTCTTCTAGTTTTTTAATGCAACATGTAATGAAATATTTAAAAATACACAAAATTTTTGATAATAGCCAAGTATTTATCATTAAATGTTATGTCAAGTTGGATGATATGAATAACAGGAAATGTCAGTAAAATTCTAAAAGAGTTCATTAGTGTTTAGCCACTCAATATGATCACATTTAAATCTTTATATTCTAATTTGCATTTGTTTCAAATTAATAAAAGTCTAACAAAATTAGAGATTACTTGTAGCAATTCTCCCCTTTCCTCTGGTATTTAATGCTTGACCAACATTAGAGAGTTCAATATACAAAATTTTATATCAAAAATTTAAGTATATATACTTAATATACTGAGTACATCTAAATTTAAGCTCAAAAGTTCTTAGTGGTGTCCTGCTTCTCCTGCCTATGGTGTTTGGAACTCCTCTCTTCATACATACAGTTACCAGCTGCTAACCCTGTACTGTATACTTTCTAGTATTTGAATGTGCTGCCTTATCTCAGTATTACAGGTATTACAGCAAACACCCTCATATTGCCCCCACTAAACTGTACTTCTTTCACTAGCTGCATGTCAACAATCACATTAATCTGCAGACCTCCAGGACTGTAAGGCAGTGAATCCCTGTCAACCACCTACGTTTTCAGCAATTCTGTTAAACCAAATTTTAATACTGTCACATTTTTAAGTACTTATATCTAAAGTAAAATAACAGAGTCCCATTATTGTTTCAATCTGATGATCCTGTGATCATCCTCGAGGTTTACTATCTTTTGCACGTCCTAAGCCACGTTTTTCTCGTCTACAAATGGTGGGTTTATAGCCGCTGTTGACGTCTTCATTTCCCTTGAAGAGCTCTCCTTGTATTCTGTGCACGAAACCTTTACGAGTTAATATTTCAAGCATATTCTTTCAATTTGTAGCTTGTGGTGGCAGGCTGAGTAATTGATGTCTGACCATCCACAACATAAAAATATTGTCTTAATTCTGGGAATCAGTGAATACAGAAAGGGGAGACTTTACAAACATGACCAGTAGTTCAGGATCTTAATCCGGATTACTGAGGTAATCAGAGTGTTAAGTCTGTTTAAGTCGGAAAAGCAAGGCAGGTCAGAGGTAAGCCAAGGGGAGCGGATATACTTCAGAGACCAGCGAGGCCCCAAAAGAAAAGCTGTAGACTCAAGAAGAGGTAAAGAAATGTTTTACCACCTAGAAATTTACAGAAGAAAATCTATCTGCACCTTAATTTTACGCCTGTGAAACCATTTCAGACTTGTAGCCCCTAGGATTGCAAGACAGTGAATTCCTGCTAAGTGACCACATTTTCAGTAATTCTTTATGGCAGTGCTGTTTCAGTGTCCCTACCAACATTAAGTTTAAAGAAAATAAACACATCCCAGCACGGGTGTTTGGAAGCAGGACCTTCAGGAGATAACTGAGGCTAAATGAGGCCTTCAGAGTGGGGGCTGAATCCAGGAAGAATGCTCTTTATAGGAAGAGGGGACACATTACAGCTAGGAAGCTCAGTTTCTCATGCCATGCACACAGCTCTCCCACCCCTGCTGCCTGAGAACTCTGCAGCCCCCAGGAGCCAGAGGGCTAGCACCAGAGGCAGCTCTATCTTCCACTTCCCATATTCCACAGTCATAAGATAAATAAGTATTTTTTTCTTTGTAAATTACCAAGCCTGTGGTATTCACTCAAGGGAACAAGACACAGATTACAAGTGGCATAGACTCATGTTTGTCCCTTCTCTTTTTCTTATTAATTTCTGCTTTCTGGGTCTAAAGATGACCATCCTATTCTGGTGTCATTGGGAGAGTTTCCTGTATTTTCTTCTAATTCATAAATTTTGTTTTCCATATATAGGCTGTGTTTAGAGTAAAAGACCTTAGGGACTGTTTCTTTTTCATGGAGGCAACTGTCTCCATAACATTTAGTGATATTACATACACTGTATATTAAATAGAATAATTCATCTCAATTCGGATTCTATTTCTTGACTGTATGTGTCATCAGAATCATAACTTCACTCCAACTCCCCTACAGGCTCTTGTTACCATGTCTCCTTGGCTTTTCTGCTTATAGTTCATGGGATAAGAATTATTATTTCAGAAAGCCAAATTTCTATGCCAGGCCACCACGGAGACACTGCGGAAGCAAGCTGCAGACTACTGCTCCCATGGTGATGTAGTAACAGGCTACCCAACAAGACACTGGGCCAACATTTACTTGTCTCAGCTTGGCAGCCTGGAACTCACACCTCTAACAGCCAGTAACTGCTCCAGTACCCTGTTCTCATATGGCTGCCCGTTAAAAATAGTCTGTTTAGCTTTGAACATTAACAGAGGGCAGTGGTAAATGACATTCCCCATCATCCTTCAACTTTCAAAGCTACACAGAACATTTTCAGAGGATGAGATCCAAGCCCACAACAAATCCAAAGTACAGCTCCTGTGACGCCATGAGTTGGGGAACAAGAATGAACTGTATATAGGTAATATGTGTTTATATTTGGTAGGACTAGATCATTTGCCTACTTATTAAATAATGAAGCCCTGATTTTTACAGCCATGGGCAAAGCAGAGGGAACTATAGTTCACTATCTTAGTTAGGGCTTTTATTGCTATGAAAAGACACCATGACCACAGAAACTCTTATAAAGAAAACATTTAATTGAGGGGGCAACTCACAGTTCCAGAGGTCCAGTCCATTACCATTATGGTGGAGGGCATGGCAGCGTGCAGGCAGATGTGGTGCTGGAGAGGTAGCTGAGAGTTCTACACCTTGTGGGAAATAGCAAGTTGACTGAGACACTGGGTGGCATCTTAAGCATTGGAAGCCTCAGAGTCCACCCCTCGGTGACACACTTCCTCCAACAAGGGTATACCCACTCCAGGAAAGCCACATCTCCTAATAGTACTACTCCTTATGAGATTATTGGGGTCAATTACATTCAAACTACCACAGTTACTCAATTCAAAACCAACTTAATTGTCTGTACCTTGTCCATGGTTACTATAGTTCAGTAGCTATGATTAATGGCAAGGATATTTACAAACAACACAACAAAAAAAAAAAAAGAAAAGAAAAAACAAAAACCAGAAGTATAGAGAATAACCATTTAGGGCAGACAAATTGCCTTGTGGTTCTTTTGCTGCTGTGAATGTGTGTGTGCCTGTGATTAGTTTGTTTGTGTCAACAGACGCAGAATCATCTGGGAAGAGGGAACTTCAATTAAGAAGAATCCTTCATAGGACTGGCCTGTAGGCAAACCTGTAGGACATTTTCTTGATTAAACATTGATGTGGGAGGGGCCTATGCCAGTGTGTGTGGTGCCACCCCTTGAACACGTGGTCCAGAACATAAGAAGGAAGGTTGATCAAGGCCATGAGGAGCAAGCCAGTAAACATTGCTCCGTGGCCTCTGCTTCAGTTCCTGCCTCCAACTTCTTGTCTTGGGTTCCTCTCCTGATTCCCCTCAATGATAATGTGTGACCTGAGAGTTATAAGTTGAAATCTTTGTAGCACAAGTTCTAATAATAAAAGCATAGAGTCAGATATTGGGGAAAACGCTGAGAGATCAGAGAGACAAAGGCACAAAACCACAGCCACCTTACCTCTCAACTTCCCAGTCGAAAAGAGACTGAGTTCCTCTCTCCACCCAGGTCTGGACAGGCCTCCACACCTCTATGATTAGCTTAGTGGCTAGCTCCGCCCTCTGATCTTCAGGCAAGCTTTATTTCTACAAACAAGATATCACCACAAAACTCTTTCCTACCCGTGGTGTTATGTGACAGTAATAAAAAACAAACTAAAACAAGGTTCAGACATAGGGTCACTTTTAGTTATTTAATTTGGATCTTAAAGGACATGGGCAAGAAAACAAAAGGTGCATTTGTTTCCGCAGAACAGCGCAAAATGGAAAGTGATAAAGTACACTGGTGGAACAAGAGGGTAACCTCGTGAAGGAGACCTGACAATGGGGCAGGGACTAGCCTGTACCAGAAGGGAACACAAAAGATGCTTGTAAGAAATGAAAACAGCTCAGAGGGAGAAAGTTAACAGGGATTCACAGTGCTTTGGGAGGGAAAATGAGGAGAGGGAAGAGAATAAAATATAGTATCATATATATCCAGTACTCAGCTGTTGACTAGATGTTTGAAATCACAAGGTAGAGCGATCAATGACAGGTTGTAGTACAGGCAGAGAGGGATGGTAATGACGATGGATTTCAACAGAACTGGAGGATGAAAGAACAAATCTAAGGGGAAATGGGCTGCCATAGCACTTCTGCCTGTGAGGTACTTGGAACCTCATGTAGGTATTTGGGACAACCAACTGTTGCTTTTGCTACAGGCTTGGAACCGGCTACATTGGCTGAGGTGAGAAGTAGAGTTACGACAACAGAAACCTCCAGGTAAGAGAGAAAGTGGCCAAGGACAGGTATCTGGGAAATGCACTCTGGGGGTACAGGAAGAAGAGGACATCTGCATTTCACGACACAAGATCACTAAGTTATCTAATTCTCTGTTGTCTTTCATTTAGTGCTTACTAAAAAAAATCTGGTACACAATAATTAATAGATGCACAGTAAGGTAAATAGATAAATGTAAAATGAATATTCAATAATATTAGTACTTTGCAGTAGTAATATTTCTACAAAGAATTCAATCACTTTAAACATTTCCCTCCAACCAAAGCATAACAAACAACCTTTAAACTTCCTTCTCCCAAATTAATAATTACAAATGACAGTTATGCCCTCTATTCCCGGAGCCTGCACACATGTAACAAACACTATGCTTGGCCTTCCTTCCTGTCATCAGGTTACTCTTTTGCACTCATACAATCATTTCTAAATATAGAAGGCTATAGTTGCAAGAAAGACACTTAAGCTTCTTTAAACTTAACCGTTGATCTCTTTCATCTTAGAAAAACATCTGGTAGTCATCACCAAGCGCATCAAACATGGTTGGTAGAACTCTTCCAGAGAAACCACCCGAGGAAAGTGGCTCTGAGGTGACTTGAAACTTACACCAAGGAACACAATCTCACCTCGAGCGGAGCTGATGGGACCTCTGGGCCTCGGTGCACTTTCCCAATACCACCTGCTCTGCCATTACTTTTCTCAGATACTGACACAAAACCAAGGAATCTTCCCCAGTGAATTCTATAATAAACCTAAAGAGGGAATTAGTACTATATTCCATTATGCACCATACTCTCTCTTCATCTGATAGATCACCAAACTGCCTCTGGGCTCTCTTAACAAAAAATGCCAACAACTGGTTCTGTGACGAGAGCAGAACAAAGAATATACAGAGGTGTTTTAAATTTCCCAGTCTCATTGCCTAAACTCTGATAACACAGACAACCTGAGTTCCAATGGGGATGGTAAGACTGTTTGAATATTATCTTATGAATTGTACCAATGTTGGAGAGAAAGGATAAAGCCAATTCTCCAGTCCATTGATGAGTTTTAGTCTTAAAATGCTTTCAGCCATGGAAGAGAGACACATGATGTCTTTCTGAACACAAGCATCTTGTGTGACCCTGGTTGGATTTTAGTTTTTCCGCTCTCCCACTGTCATGAACAGTCCTGTCCCTGATCAAAGATGATCCAGTCACCCTTGTCCACCAAGACACATGACAAATGCGAATCTACAATCAATGCTCCGTCTGAGATGGAAGCCACTCAACTGATCTGTGATTGCTGAGACAGACATGAAAACAAAAACTATAAACACTGTGTCAAAAAGTACTAAGATTCTGGGGCTTCTGTCAGCTTTAAAGCACACTCTTCCCTCTACCCACATGAGAACTTGGGATGGGCGGGGTTCTCTTACATGCCGGTTATATTTGTTATCAGTCTATTTACCTGCACTACAACTAAAAGCTGTTAAAGGTCTGAAAATACCTGATATAACTGGTTTCTATCTGAAGTGTTGAGACCCAGATAAGTTAACAGACTGTCTCTGGTCACATCAGTGGAAACCAAATAAAAAACAATGTGGAAAGAAGGCAGGAAAGCTCTTTCCACTTTGAAGTTGTTGCAACACTGCAGATTCCACACCACAGGACCTCAAGACTCTAACACCCATCTTTACAGGCAGAGGTTAGCCTGGATAAAACTGTCATTTGAAGAACACACTGATCCTGTATGGAGATGAAGTCTTAAGGCTCTTCAATATGATACCATTATGGAACCAGGCACCAGGTCTTAACATGTTTGCAAAACTTCAAGCAATACCCTTGCAAGCTGCAGCAAAGCAAAGCCAATAGGTTACCTTATACACAAACTTAACACAGCTGGATAGAAACATTTCCTACAATGAATCAGGAATCACACTGGCTGTGGCACAGGTGCATATACAAAAAGGTTTCTCATCCTAAGACCAAAGTGGAGTGACAAAGAAAGCAGACAAGATGGAGTAACAGAAGATCAGGGTCTAGGACTGTCCAGAGAAAGGGAGCATAGACACTATGTTACTGGACCTGAAGAGACGGCTCCTTTTTAGAGAATTGTTTTTTTTTTTTTTGACACACATACCTTATACCAAATAGTATCCTTAAAAACTAGCCTTCTGGGGACTAAATCAGTTTCATGTGTTCTTCCCAATGGGCAGAAAATGTCCTGCACACACTTTTAAAGCATCCCAGTCATTGGGATCTACTTTTATACAGATTACCTAAACTTTAGTTGATTCAGTTCTCCAAATTAAAGATCTTGCAAAAACCTTAACAAAGTGCCTTCATCTTTTAAGAGTTAATGAATTGGCCTTTTCAGGCTCCCTCTCCTCAGCTGCCTGAAAAGGCCAGTTCCTATAGCCATACTGATGAATTTCTTGCATATCACCATAGAACCTCCACCTGGCAATAGATGAAGAAAATGACTGAGCCCCACATTGGAGCACCGGACTGAGCTCCCAAGGTCCTGATGAGGAGCAGAAGGAGAGAGAACATGAGAAAGAAAGTCAGGACTGTGAGGGGTGTGTTCACCCATGGAGACGGTGGGACAGAACTAACGGGAGATCACCAACTCCAGTTGGATTGGGACTGATGGAACATGAGACCAAACCAGACTCTCTGAAGAGAGACTCTTTGAAGTGGCCGACGGTGGAGGCTGACTGAGAAGCCAAGGACAAAGGCGCTGAGCTTTGACTCTTCTGCATGGACAGGCTCTGTGGGAGCCTTCTCAGCTTGGTTGATCACCTTCCTGGACCTGGGGGGAGTTGGGAGGACCTTGGTCTTAACATAAGAGTAGGGAACCCTGATGGCTCCTTGGCCTGAAGAGGGAGGGAGGGGGGATATGGGTGGAGGGGAGGGGAGTGAAGAGGAAGGAAGAGGGGAGGAGATGGAAATTTTTAAATATAAAAAAATAAACCAAAAAAATGAAAAGAAAAACAACAAAAAGAGTTAATGAACACCAAGCATTGTCTCTGTTGATATAGCCAGTGGAATTTCATTAAAAAGTAAAATCCCCTTCTCTGTAAATGTGGATGGCTTTCCAATGCTTTTTCAATGCCCTGAAGACCTGTATGGCAAAATCACATTTTCTGTTTCTATGACTCTTACCATTTTAGTGACAGACAGGAAGCATTAGGAACCATTCATTCTTTTGAGTTAGTGTCTGTGGGGCAAATGAGAGCCACCAGGAAGTCTATTTCTACTCCTATTCCTCAGCCCACATGCTATTCTTAGTCTGATACCAAGAATACTCTCTCCAGGAATGCCTTGGAAACACGATGACTCTGCTAAGGTTAAGATCAAAAGAGCTGAGCATGGGCATCCGCCCATCGGCTCTGCTGGAAGGTCAGTCACTCCCACTATCATCTAGGGCTCTGCATCAGTTCTGTGGACTTCTCAAGCTTTGACCAGACATAGCCTTGGAGAACCATCTTAATAAGGACCCTGGAGTATCACGGACTCTCATCACTTCTGCTGCACAGACCCTGGACAACAGAAATCCAGACCTGACAGCCCAGAATACTAGTCCTGGCTTTCTTACATCTCTGAAGACATGTGTGGTAAAGAAGAAATTATTCTACAAACAAGGGCCTCCATGGGAAATCAAATAACTGCTTCCCACATTCGAGATTAAAGTCAATGCCAATGGTTCTCCAGATCTTATCATACCATGGAAACCCGAGTCGCAAACTATTCTATGACTCTATTATGATGTAAAGGTACCAATTACAATGTAAAGGTTACCATGCTATCCTTTTTATAATTAAGCAGCTATAAAAACTTTTGAGCATCTTATTTAAAACTTCAGTGGCTTTACAGAGTCAATTTTGCTGTTCTTGTTATAGTTAACATATTCGAAATTGCCAATTTCAATCAAGCTGAGGAAAAGTACCAAACCTAGATTTAAGCACAAATCTACATTACTCCAATGCTTGAAGATCACATTTCTACAAATCACCTTTGCTGGATTTCATGTGTGAACCTCAATCTCATAATAACAAGTAATTAAATTACTCCTGTTTTGATAATTCGGCATTTTCCATGGTAGTATTTCTTCTAATTTCACATTATAAACTATTCTTCAGAGAGCTATGTCTTTCATCTACATTATTGTACTTAGGACTTGTTAAAAAAGAATCCTGTGAGGTAGACACGATCACTCCTGGCTCCTTTGCTGACAAGCAAGCTCAATTTCAGAGAGACGACCCAATCTGCCTGGAGTTACAGTCCTGGGAAGCGGTGCTACTGAACTCAAATCCTTGCCTCTAATTCCTGCACCCCAGGTTCTTCAGCTGTGTCTCACAACTATGAGCTCAGTAGGTTACTCACGTAGTCAATGGGCTTGAGAGCTCTGACTCTAGCTGACGGGCAGCCACAGGAAGTAAGGTCAGCGTAGAGGCCTTCTTCCAGTACACACTGATGATAGAAGACATCTTCTTGGCAATACAGGAGCCAGCTATAAAAGAAGCAGTAGACACCCAAATTACATTCCATCCTTAGGCTGTCCTGTCATCCGGCTGTAGAAACTAGGGTACAGCAGTCATGGTGCAGGGCAGTACTGGTCAATAAATAGTGACTACTCTTGTTTACTTTCTGCTTAACTATGCCCCAGGCATGAGTCACAGACCTCATTTCATAGTGTCATCAATAACTGCTTAAGCTGAAGATATCAGTTTGTCTTCACAATCAACATACTATACTAAAGATTATAAAAGGTAGGCTGATCTTTCCTAAGGTTCACCAATTAAATGGCAGATCTGAAACCTAAAATAAAAAGACATCTGCTTTACACCAAAGACATCTGTAAATTTAGTGCCTTCAAATAAAAAACCCTGGGAGCAAATTATGGTGATGATTAATCATAGGAATTAAGTTATTTTGGGCAAACGTTCTAAAGTGTATCTGTCACTTTTATATCAGACAGCTAAGAGAAAAAACAATTTAAAGCAAATCCTTCATGTTGAGTTACATTCAATACACCACACACCAAGATCCTGGTTAAGGACGCCCTTTTCAGAGGAGGAGCTGAAGGGAAAAATTAATTAGCTATTAGTAATTTAGCTTGGGCATATTGAAGTTTTAGCCCATAATTTAAAAATGTTAGTACTATCAGTATTTTACCTAGACCAAGTTAATTCTGTATTACCATCCGAATGCCAGATGGTACTGCAATTTACTGTCATTTTCTCCTGTGTGATGAATACTTAATTGCCGACATCTATCACGTGCTTTAAATGTAGTAGGCAAGAAGCTAAGCCCTTCATTTGCAGTATTTTATTTAGTGCAATATGGATCAGCGGTAGAGCACTTGCCTAGCACAAGTGAGACCTCCCACCACCAGGAGGACAAGACAGTCCTTGGAGGACTGTCGCCTTTGTACATGAGGAATCTGAGGATCAGAGAAGACCATTGCCTAGAGTTACTTACGTAGTTGGGAAGGAGTTGAACTGGATTCATATCCAGGTCTCTCATAAAAACTAGGTGCTCACATGGTTCTAAAATTCTTTTCATTTAACTATAGTTTAGTATTTATACTTCCAGCATATAAGGGCATATGTGGCTAATGTGTTCTCGATTTCAGCAACAGGAGTGAAAACAATGACTTTCTGTAGGAAGATTTTAGCGTTTCTTTTTACCTGATAAATGAAAATTCATATTGCAGAAAGTTTACTTTTTCACCTTTGTGGAGAAGAAACTCAAAACCAATTAATGGAAAGAAAACTATTTCAGGTCCTCGCTACATATTTCTCTCTGACAACAGAGTGGCAGATAATCTTTCTGAACTTACAAGATTTTACATTTTAGTGTTGTAAAACCCTCAACCCTTCAGAAGTAAATATAAACACAGCAACAACTGCAGAAAAGATCCGATTAGAAGAGTGAGAAGGAAACCCGGAAGGAAAACACGGCTTGGACATATTGGGATGAGTAGTAAACAAATCTTAAAATTGTGCAGCTTTAGTGGAGGACAAGTAGGTAATAAAGGACATGAGAAGGGCACTGGCAAGTGAAAAGTGAAAGCAATTGGGAAAGGCCACCACCTAATGGCTAAGAGATAGTGGGGAACAAACATGCCATCCACTCAATGCCAGCAATCTTTTCCAATGGTGAAGGCTTTCACAAAGTCATTTAAGGGAACAGTGGGGGTAGGTGATGCTGAAATAATATATACTAGACCTATAAGTATGTAAGTTTTAACATATCCTATTGAACAAATAAGTATCATCTGTTGGCTCTGTTTACCAAAGTCCTACAACCTTTGCAAGGCTCAGCAGACCACAGACTATGTGCCAACCATCATTTAATTTTCAATATAGTCCACAAGCTGAAATGATTTTCAAAATTTCAGATGCTTTTTAAATTTAAAAAAAAAAACCGCTACTTTCTACCTTTTATGTATGTCACATGTATTCAATGCAAATCTCCATGTGCATCAATGAAATTTCACCACAATTCAGCTGTTCCTATTCAATCAGTTAAGCCAGTGGCCACGCGCTTCTCTGAGACTATGACAGGGTAAGGCACCAGGAACAGAGCTTGCCAAGCCCATGGAGTTGAGGGGACTTTACCATCTTGGCACAGAGGGCAATGGATAAGACAACTGGCGGAGGGGGAAGGACAAAGAAGAGGTAAGGAAACTGGGACCAGCTAATGGAATAAGCCCAGAAAAAGACGACGTGAACTTGATCTGCCTTAGCGACGACTAGGAATAAAGGTTGACGGGAAAAATGTAAACTGAAATGTGGGGCACTGGTCTACACAGGCTCAACGAAAAAGAAAGGGAAACTGACAAACACCGGGGATTCTGAAGTGCTATTAGGTAGACACTGGAAATATGGGGAATGCAACCAAACCAAAGACTTAAAAATGGGCAAAATAGTAAATATTATGCCATGTATATTTTCTTATAGAAACAATAGACTATACTTTAGCCAAAGGAATCATATACAGTTTCGCATGTGAAAAAGATGATCATGTTAGAATTGGAAGAATAAAGGATTTAAGGTTTTTTAAAAATGATTAAATGACAAAAATATTTCTGCTGTGTGATTATGGTGGTAGTTCCAGAACCCTAATTCCAAATCTAGCTTCCTTATTGTAAAACAGATTAAAAAACTATTTTA
The DNA here is from genome assembly GCF_903992535.2 of Arvicola amphibius. NCBI lineage: Eukaryota > Metazoa > Chordata > Mammalia > Rodentia > Cricetidae > Arvicola > Arvicola amphibius. Next base: position 35,968,431 of record NC_052056.1, on the reverse strand, counting down.
AGCAAACAGGAATAATATATCTTTCCTGGACAAAAGTCGTGGCTATTCTGTAGCATTTTATCATGCTGTACAGTACATATACAATAAACATACAACATAAACATTAATCTTAGAAAAATCATCTAAGAAAATATTGAGAAATAAAACCATTAAAAGGCTCAAAGTTGAATAATCAACTTTTTTATAGTTTGTATTACTTGTATAACTAAAATTACAAATTCACCAAGATTAATATAGACTAGTTAGCAACTGATCAATTCTTTAAAAAAAAAAAAAAAGAAAAAAAGAAAGGAAAGGAAAAAATACTGTGTAAAAAAAAACCTCTGCCCTTCATAACCTTTTTTTAAAAATATTTATTTATTTATTATGTAGACAATATTCTGTCTGCGTGTATTCCTGCAGGACAGAAGAGGGCACCAGACCTTATTACAGATGGTTGTGAGCCACCATGTGGTTGCGGGGAATTGAAGTCTGGACCTTTGGAAGAGCAGGCAATGCTCTTAACCGCTGAGCCATCTCTCCAGCCTCCCTTGGTAAACTTAAAAGAAATTTGGTCTTAGGTAAGAGCAGGAGAATCAAGCACACTCACCAGCCACGGAGAACCTTGAAGGAGGACGGCGAGAATGAGGTCAGGTCAGAACATTCTTTTATAAAATCTATGCACTCGCCTTGGAAGCCTGCTTTACTGAATGCTTTGAGCTGTGGGAACATAGCAGTAATTGACCGTGAAATGGCTGCTTAACATCATCACAAGCAAATAAACTTTAACACACTCATAAACGTTCAGCAGGATATAACATTTGTGTTTTATTTATTATCAGTAAAGTTATGTGAAGAATGGTGATATTTCTTAATGCACCTTTATTTCTTCTTACATATTTATGAGAATGGCATTTCAATATTTATCATTTTCATCATCGTTTGTATCAAACTGTGTTGGATTAGCCCCTGATTTATAGTGAAGATAGAGGCATCTGTGTCATACATTCCAGGTTATGGCTTTAGTTTTCTGGTAAGAATATCTTAAATGTACAGTTTATAGCTGAATATCATACTATGTTTTTACTTGACTTTTTGTCAAGGTAAGACAATGAAATCCCAACTAAAACTCTCTTGAGTTTGAAATCAGTAAGTTGCAGCTCTAGAGGCCTTGAATCTAAAATGAGCAAGAATAAATTAATGAGCCCTATAAATAAATATTTCCTAATCCTCTAAGACTAACTGATCTGGCCCAGGGGGCATACTGCACTGACATGCTTGCATGGTAGCAAGGAACACATCGTAATAAATGACCTGCACACAGTCCTCCTGCCCAGGCAGCCATCAGAAACAAGGCTCCTTGAGCTGTATTCATCTTCCCAAGGGACCTTTAACCGGATATGTTTCTTGGCAGTCCCCTTCTGCCCTGACTCTGCTTGGTTTGATATTGAAGATCAGCCAAAAGACAGGAAGTGAGAGAGAACGCCATTGCTCACACCAGTGTTCTCCTGACCAACTGTGGCTTCTTTCACAATAGGACTTCCTGTTGAGAAACCACACTGTACTTGGATCATCAAGTACCAAGGACTTCTCAAGGAGAAGATCCACTCTGTTTCAGGCTCCTTCCCAGGTAGGACAGCACAAAAAGAGGAAGTTCCAAAGACGACGTATATTTCACAACGTACATAAAGATTCATAAGACACGAGTCACAAACTTCTGAAAATGTAGAAAACTTCTTTGCAGCTTGCAAACACTATCAAACTTCACAGAACAAACTAGAAAAACTACATGAAAATGGATCTCACAGATATTCATTACATGTGTTTCTGATGTGTAGAGTCCATTCTTCACATATTGATGGGTTTAATGTTCATTTTCATTCAAGCTAGAGATGGTACTATAGGTATAAAACTTGTTCAGCATGCTTGAGCCAAATTGCAGCCCCCCACAATAACAACAACAACAACAAAACCACACATCAACATTTCACTGTGAAGTAAGGAAATGTCAAATTCTACACACCAGTAATGCAGGTGTGGGACAGTTCAGATAATGCAGGTATGACCCCCTTCCAGTCATTAGTCTTCATACACAGAGGAATTTAAGTTTATATAGAGTATTTTGATAAATTAGTTTGGGGAACACATTTAAAAACTGGGTTCAATGTACATTTGAGTTTTACTTTTCTTTTACCTCTAAAATGAGAAGTATATGGTTAAGAAAACACTAGATCAGACCTACAAAATAATCACCTTATTATGCCCACCCAATCAGTGCATCAGAATAAAACAACTCACAGTAACACTCTAAAAATGGGTCTGGATTGTCCACAAAAGCACTCTTGGGATATAAGAAGGCAACACTAAGCTCAGAAGCTTCAAACAATTAAGTTGTAGTTTCCATTCCTAATGAAATTAAGTGATGGAGGTGTTGAAAAATCAAGGTTGGAGAAAACTTAGCTACACAAGTCACTAAAGTATTTCCCTTTAGACCTTAATGGGCAATGGATGTATAAAAGAGCCCAATGCGTTGCTTAGAAACTAAGCAAATAGAAGAACAAGATACGAGGTATCTTTAAACTACATGCATCACCATGGACCATGTGGAAATGTGTCTATTCCGACCAATCTCCTTCTTGGAAGTATACAGAAGCAAGACAATGAAAAGAGGGAGGGAGAGAAGACAGAGAAAGGGAGGAAAGGAGAGAAAAGGAAAGAAAATTCTGCCACTTGATGACAAGGTATTTTTCACATACACTGCCATATTTTTTCCTTGAGGCACAAATTATCACCAACACTTTATGACTAAGATTTTATAGGACTATATTTAACTGTAATTTTCATTTATGATACACATGAAGAAAATGTAATAGGGTCGGTCTAACTTGACAAACTAAAAATCCAGTAACTAAATTATTGACCAAACACAGAAGACCTGCTCAATTAGCAGAATTAGCAGCGAATTTCAAGGTAATTTTATTTAAATTAACACTAAAATAATTTCTAAGAAGTTCTCTAGTATTTCCTCTAGCCATTTTGACCATCTTCATAGATACATGAAGACTGTTAAACAAAAACAACTTTGTTTCCATCTTCAGTTATACCCAAACTAAATCAATTTCTCAATCAATTAATACTATAAAATTTGTATAGTTTTTCTTACCACTCAGGCAAGATTTTGTTTAAATAGGTCTTCCTTATAAGAGTTTAAAAGTCCCCGTGTATCAGTGGTTCTCAACCTTCCTAATGCTGCAGCCCTTTAAAACAGTTCATATGGTGCTGACCCCCAACCAGAAAATTATTTCGTTGCTACTTCATAGCTGTAATGTTGCTACTGTTATGAATCCTAATGTAAACTCCTGATATGAAACCCCCAAAGGGGTCACAACCCAGGTTGAGAACCACTGCCCTATGTAAGCAAAGCCATTGTAAACACCTCTGTCACTTCAAAGGCCACTGAAGCTAAGTTACACAACAGAACAATTTACTTGGTTTATTTTTCTCTGCTACCATTAAGTATAGGGTAGAACAACAGTTCTGTATTTCAGGAATTCTATTTATTTATATTTGTAAACAATTATATTTGTAAACAGACTTCAGAATGGTCATAAGGATCCAAGGTAACTGATTAGGTCAAAGGGCGGGATAGATTAGAATACTAGCTCACTATAACCTCCCCTAAAAAGAAATTAACTTTTATAATATTTAATCTAGTAATATGACATTTAACATGTGCTAAGTTGGAGAGATAATGACAAAAATCCACACTCTGTTTACTGTTTCTTTTGTTTGGGGTGGGGGAATAAAAACAAAATTAAATGCCACCTCCACTGATGGAGAGTCCTACTATGCCATGTGACTCTCTAGTTGGTAATCAGACTTAGTGACGGGTCTGTGTCTCAAGAGAAAAACACTCTCCACCATAAATGCTGGTTTCTTTTAGTATAACAATTAAATATACTTACAAAAGTATATTTCATGCTTACAAAACTCCCAGTTATCCTATGTTTATAACTCTATAATGATATATATTACTCTCTGCACATTTTCTAGATTTATCCTCCCTTGGGTGACTTAGAGTTTCCTTTTATTTTATTATTATTATTATTATTATTATTATTATTACAAATTTTTACCTCCTCCCCTCCTCCCATTTCCATCCCCTCCCCCCATTTCCCCCTTCTTCTCCCTCTCCAATCCAAAGAGCAGTCAGGGTTCCCTGCCCTGTGGGAAGTTCAAGGTCCTCCCCCCTCCATCCAGGTTTAGGAAGGTGAGCATCCAAACAGACTAGGTTCCCACAAAGCCAGTACATGGAGTAGAATCAAAACCCAGTGCCATTGTCCTTGGCTTCTCAGTCAGCCCTCCATGTAAGCCACGTTCAGAGAGTCCGGTTTGATCACATGCTCCATCAGACCCAGTCCAGCTGGACTTGGTGAGTTCCCATTAGATTGGCCCAACCGTCACAGTGGGTGGTCGCATCCCTCCTGGACCTGACTTCCTTGCTCATGTTCTCTTTCCTTCTGCTCCTCATTTGGACCTTGGGAGCTCAGTCCAGTGCTCCAATGTGGGTCTCTGTCTCTATCTCTATCCATCACCAGATTTAGAGTTTCCCTTGAGATAATTAACGTAAAACAAAAGAAATCCTTCTTTGACTTGAACCCTGAAATATAACTGCCTCCTTGCTCAGTGCGAACACTGCCAAGATTTGTTTGTTTTTGTCTAGATAAATATAAACAATAAAATGACCTAACCCAGGGGTTCTAATGCTGCATAAACAAAGAGGCTTTGTACACACGTGACTAAACATCAGCTAGCATACACTTGTCAGAAACGCTCATTTCACAATAACTGAGCCACGGCTTGAAAAATGAAGCAAACAGATTGCACTGGGCGTCTTCTGCTGTTTCCCTCTTCCAGTTGGTCTGGAAGCACTATAAAGAAAGTCCAGCAACCTGCCCCTGAACAATGAAGTTCATTTTTAACAAAGCGCAAGGAGTTGGAAGAGGAGAAAAGAGCTCAGAAGAATGGGATGTTCAATCTGCACTAGAAACTCAAAAAAGAAAAAAAAAACAGTTTGAATTAGCCCTCTTTACCTACACATGCTATTTTGATTCATGTAAAAACATGAGCTTTAAAAATCCACAGCTGGAGGTTCCCCAAAATCCCAAATAAAGTTTCTGGCAGGAAGTATCGCTAAATCCAACTTCTCAATTATGTTCAAGGAGGAGCTGTTTCAAAGGGTCTCAGCTGACTAGAAAACGAAACCCTCGGAGCACTTCCAGGGAGTAGAACATGAACATTAAAGTCGGCTGAGCTGAAACGGACAGGCACTGACAGGAACATGGGGACCGTCCACACTCAGCAGACTCCCACCATGTTACGGTCGGGAACGTCACTGGTCGTCAATCACGACATGTGGCTTTGGACAGGGAGTTTTCTAACCAGGCTGTTTCTTAAAAGAAACAGGGAAAGCAGTGTTTTTCCTCCCCCGTCTTTCTCTTTCATTGGGTTTCTGTCCCTATCTAGGTCCTTCTGAAAACAGAAACTACAGGATGTCTCCTTTCCTTCCTCTAGCTGTATGATAATGACACCGACTTTAAATTCAGAATCTCAAGTTTTATGTTCATATATGAGTAATACACGCAGAACTATGACAACACAAACCAAATGCAATTATTAGACCTTAGCATACAATAAACCAATACTAGGCTTTGGTGTCTTATCCAAACTCTTTTGAACCATCGACACACACACATACAGAGAGAGGGACAGAGACAGAGAGACAGACAGAGAAATGGAGACAGAGAGGAAGAGAGGGAGGTTTAAGGTTACTAGAGTTTAAAAAAAAAAATCACACAAAGATCAGAAATCCACGTACAGGAAAATGAGAAGGCTCAGTGTAAGGGTGCTTTTGCTGAGGGAGTAAAGATTCTTGGCACCAAGCTAGATGGTCTGAGTGTGAACACCAGAGATCTACACAGTAGAAGGAGTGAACCTTCTCGCACAAGTTGTCCTCAGACTGACACACACATGCACCGTGGCAGGAGAGCACACCCCTCCCAAGAAAATAAATTAGCACAGTAAAAATGTTTTCTAAGCCTGTATTCATAGTAAGCACAGCATGAGGTTGGCGGGGGGGGGGGGGTCTGCTGCAAGTTCTCTGCTCCTCCAGAAACACAGAGATATGCAGTAATGAGAGAGCTGACAGCAGGCAGAGGGGGCTATAGGAAAGACCTAGAGGCACGGGTTCCAGCGACCCACTGTGGATGCTGTGACAAACCTCAGACAATCCCACCAACATAAAGGACACTCCCGTGCTCAAAGACACCGAGTTCAATAGGAACTTGCTTGGTCACATAGGCACATAAACATTATCTCAGGGAAAGATCTGAGAAAGCGTAAATGCTTTTGGTAAATACTGCACCAATGATAAGAATATTTTGAAACATACCAAATGTGGAGGCTCATTTATCCCAAGTGGTTCCTGAAAGACACATTAAAATATTTTAAAAATTGTGTCATGTCATCTTAGCTGGCTTCAGAATGTTTTGAAAATATCCCTAGAAAACGATTTTCATGGTCTTACCAATTTGCTAAATCCCTTCATCTACTTATGACCCCTTCTGTAACAAATAACCTATGGATTTTTCTTGGAATAATTTTAGTATTCATGACTAGTTCCAGTACTCCTGTAGCTACTCAAGAGGAGAGCATCCAGGCCCATTTTAGAAAGGGCCTCAATTTCCGACACTAAGGAACAGACACCCAGGTCACTCTGTGGTTCTTCTCATTTACACAGCCACAGTGTCTGACACTTTGTGATTCTGCACACATCTCCCTCTCCACGGGCTTCTTTCTGCCTGAAGAACCCCCTTAAGAATCACCAGTGTCCTTTCTTTCCACAAGGTCTTAACCCTCAGAGACAGAGCGTCCTTGCCCCACCTCGTCCAGCATGATCGATCTACACACTTCATCTTCCTATTAACCTCACTATAATGAACTGCCCATCAATTTCTCTCCCTTTAAGAGATCACGAGCCATCAGGGCAGTCATACTCATCTTGTATCGCCAGTGAATCAGCACAACAGTATCTAACAAGACAGAAGTACGAAGCTAAGCCGCTGAAGGAATAAACTGGTTCTAGTACATTGATGCCTCAAGAATGTGTTCATGTCTACTAGCTCCCTCCGCAATCAGTAGAAATACATGAGGTATTTTATTTACTGTGTACAGAAACATAAAAGAGAATCTAAACTTAATCACTTTCAAACAATGCTCTACACAGTCACTGTATCCCGTCAAATGCTTCTGGTGTCAGTCTGCCCCACACTTCACTTACCAGCTGGATTGGCCGGATTGACAAGATTGTATTACTTGTTCCTCCCCAATCAAAAAAGCATTTGTATTTTCCTTTCTCTAAAATGTACTGATCTCCACAGAAGAACTTCTGGCTGTAGGCAACCCATCTAGTAGGGAGAGAACAGGAGAGGGGTAGAATCGAGATGCTCACAGCCTTAAGCGCTGCCGACTCCCCCAGGCTCTTGGGGCAAGGGCTACTTACACGCCACTCTTCACGTGAATGGATCTGGTTTCACTGCCAAAGCCGATTTCTTCTAGGTCCGAAATTTCCTGATTTGTAATGTCGATGAACTTCCCCCTTTCCAGGCCAGACTCAAACAGTGTGACGGCAGACTCTATAAAGTTCTGAAAGGAGACGGGAGAGCTGTTTAAGAGAACGTATGCAACACAATTCACACAGTCAGGATAATGTTCACACAAATAATTCCAGGAAGAACCTTAATGGCATGAAATACAATGCTGTAATCTCTATTCCAATATCATTTAGAGAAAAACATCAAGCCTTTATTTGCTCTAATCAAAACCTCTAGAATTAGATGCATCACATGTAATACTCATTACAGGAAATAAACTCTCACGAGCAAAATCTCACGAGGCTAAGTGAAAATACAATGGACTGTGAGCAACAGGAGACACAATTTTATGTGCCTTAAATACAACTGAGCTTTAAAGAGGTCACTTGCTCAAAAATCAAAATGAGGTCAGGAAAGTTGTTTGTAAAGTAAATACACATTATGATCTTATGAAAACTTTAAACACAAACACATAATCAGCTAAAGACAGAGGCCACTCACAGGAGCAACATTAACATCAAATACGTACATTCCTAATTTCACTAGTAAAGTAAGAAACTTTAAAATGATTAGATGTGATAGCGTATTACAGCCCTCCAGGAAGAGAATTAAATAATATATGACAAAACATACATGTTATCAGCTGCGCAGTGGTGGCACATGCCTTTAATTCCAGCACTCAGGAAGCAGAGGCTGGACAGATCTCTATGAGTTCAAGGCCAATCTGGTCTACAAGAGCTAGTTCTAGGACAACTAGGGCTGTTATATAGAGAAACCCTGTCTCGAAACACCAAGAAAAAAAGAACATACATGTTATCAAAATTGAAAACTATATTGAACAAAAATTTCTATTTCTATCCAATGATAAACACTCTTGACTTTAAATAAGTTACATATATATATATATATGTATTTTCTTTATCAACATTTCTTTTTGCATATCTGTAATGCCATCAATATTTGTTCCTTAAGTTCTTATGCTTTCAGTTTTATCAGTGATTAACAGCTCAGGGTAGATGGATAAACAGACTTAGACTCAAGTTTATTTTCGGCTCCTCACTAGCCATGTGACCTCCATTCCATTTCCCCAGGTGAGGTGTGGAGAGACAACTGCAGGACACAGTGTCACTGCTGCTCCGCATGTCACCTGGGGAGATAGAATGGAGGGCACGTGACTAGTGAGGAGAGCAGAACTCAAAGGACAGCCCTGCACCCACGCACACAAGTAGCGCTAACTGGACTGAATGAGCTCTCAATTGTTTTTATTTTAAAAAGGCATGAATACAAAAGTGGCAGGTGCATACTGGAGACATAAGGGGAGTTGGAAGGAGGACATGGTAAGCAGTTAAGATCATACTTCATTGCATACATGTATAAAATTTTCTTAAAACAAACAAAACTGAGCATAGTTGAGTACACCTAGGGCTCTCTGGCAGTCAGCCTGGACTAAACAGTGATGTCCAGATTCCGTGAGAGAAGCCAGCTCTAACAACCAAGTGTAGGGATTTAAAGGAAGACATGCAATGTCAACCTCTGACCTATACACACAGGAATACACACACACACACACACACACACACACACACGTACACATGCAAGAACCTGTGCACAAACAAATATCTTTCTATTAGTCCACCATTTGGAAATACAGAAAATGCTGTCAATTTCTCTATAACCCACAATACTGAACTTCCTACTTTTTTAAGTTTAAAATAAGATCTATAAATACAAGACTTCCAGGCAGAACACTATTTCTTATGGGTAAGTAAAACAGAGTTCAAAACAGAAAAACAGCCTCTTTAGTGAGTAGGAAAAATGTTCTTTAATCATCCTGTACTGAACAACTTGTTCATTTCTTTTTTCTTTTCTTTCATTATTATTATTATTATTATTATTATTATTATTATTATTATTAATCATTATTTCTTTTGGTTTTTGGAGATGTGATTTCTCTGTGTAGACCTGGCTGTCTTAGAACCCACTTTGTAGACCAGGCTGGCCTCAAACTCAAAGATCTGCCTGCCTCTGCCTCCTGAGTGTTAGGATTAAAGGTATGTGCTAAAGCAACCTGGCCAACTTTCAAGGATTTAAAAATTGCTGACAAAGAGAGGTCAAATGTTCTATCAAACGTCACAGTAAAAGACAACAGCTTTTGCCTAAAATTTTATCACAAAATAATTTCTAACCCACAATTGAGTTTCCAATTCTATGTCCAGAGGAACCTTTGTAATCGAGAACTACTCTCTTCATTTATTTCACATGCTCCATTAAAAAAAATAAACTGAAAGGGTTCATGCTGGATCAGCCAATGTCCCAGCTCTTATTAAAACTTCGTTTCTGGAAGAGGAGGACTTCATTTCTAAAACACATTTCTTAGTTTTTTCTAATCTCTGCTTTTATACACACACACACACACACACACACACACAGGCATGCACACAATAAATAGGCTATATGAGGAATGAGACTTCAATAACCTGGTCACTTTACAGGAACCTCCCCACCAGAGGCTCCCTCCCAGACACAGACACACCCCTGTTCCTTCATGCTGAAAGTGCCCTGGGCCAGCTGACAGCAACTGTGAGGGTCCAGTGATGGCTGCACTGGGCTCAGGCTGGAGCTTGTTTGGAAGCAGCATCACCAGTGACCAGCAAAGCCAGACCTAACCCTAAAGGAAAGGTTCAGGGCAGTGCTCAGTCACTGTGACTGATCGTGACCTCTCCTCCCCATTTCTCATGACAAACTCCCTGCCTCTATCTCTCGTTCCTCTGGTTCTGCGAGTGCCTGTCATTACTCCGCCTTGGGATCTTAGGACTGGAAAGCACAGTAAATTGAGATGTGCTTTGGATCACTGTTTCACTGGAGAAGGACATAGGAGAAACACTGACATTTGCATGGGTGTTGTCTATCTGCCCTTTCATTCAGAAAGGTTTGCGCTAGCAGGGCTGTGCTTGACTTGAGCAAGCCCAAGCACACATCACGTTATGTGAGCAGGAGGGGAGCAGTTGCATCCAGAAGAATCCTTTGAGAAATGGTCTGGAGGCTCAGGCCATGTGCGACAGTGAGGCCTGAAGCTAAGGAGAGGAGCAGCCTCTTACACAGGAATCACTACAGAAAGCTTACAGGCTAATAAAAATGACTCACACACCTTGAGATTTCTACATTGTCTCCCATCCCCAAAGCCTTGGCAGTGGTCTGCAGCGAAGGCCCAAGTGGTGGAGCGCCCCTCTTTCTGTTTTCTGCTTTTATTTGTGGCTTTTCTTGCTTTACAGCTTCTGTTTTCCATCTTTTCCCAGTTTCTTCTCTCTCTCTGAACCACTCCCCCGGGGTTTGTCCCATTCTGCATTTTTCTTTCAGACTTGTCAGACACGTGGTATCAGAGCCTGCTGACTGGCAGTATTGAGGTAGTAACCCTGACAGCCAGAGCTGGGGCTCAGAGCCAACCTGTGTGCTCAGTCAGGGGCCAGTGCTGGGTCCAGCCTCCGGAGTATCAACATCTAGGTGTCACACAGACAAAGTGAGGATTTACATATGCAAACATCAGGCTGGGAGTGTAGTTCATGGTGAAGTGATTGCACAGCATGAATCAGGCCTCCCCAGCACCCAGAAAACCCCCATAACAATGAAACAAATCACAGAAGTGCCTTGTTCTAGAGACTAGTGGCAGACGCTTGCAGCCATGTCTAGGGTCCACCTACAAGTTCTAGGTTACCACGTCCCTGATAGTCTCTGCACATTAAGGCACTGAATTCAGGTGAGGGTAGGTTAGCAGCTCAAGCAGGATGGACAATCAGGGAAGGACTTCCAAGGCTATGTTCTAGTTTATATTTTTTTAAGCGCTTGACTTATTCTGCACAGTCTCAAGCAGAGTGCTGCCTGTAAGAGAAGACTGAGAGCCGCCTTAAGCCCGGAGATGCATCCCAGAGCTCTGCAATATGATGACTTTTAAATTCCACAAATGCTCTGGGCTGATCCAGCCAGTGAGTTCCTTGGGTTATGACCCTGGGTGGACACTGTGATCTCGGAGCCAACGGAGTCCTGCTGAATCTGTTAACTTATAGTGGCCTCCAACTCCACCTGGGTTCAGGGGTCTGAAGACAGACCCCAGATCTGGCAAAGAGCAAAGTCAAACAGCAAAAGTCAATCTAGACAGGCAGCTAGCACAAAACTGAAGGAAAACATGCACACAGAGCACATTTTATTGAGGACGAGAATGAATAAAAATTCCTTGACCCACAGCCTGAACTGCACTGCATGCCTTTCAGTGCTCCACTTTCTTAAAGAGCAATCAGCTACACGTGAACATCTGAGTGACTCATTTGGAACTGGGAATGCATTTCTCCTCGTCCTCTTCAAATCGCTAACTGGCACAGTTCCCATTATCCCAGAGGAACATATCCGCTATTTGACCTTAGCAAATCCGGAGTGTTCCGTGTAGTGCAGCCAGGGTCTCTGAACTGACGCCACACGACACAGCTTTCCTGCCTGTTCACAAGGAGATTTCACATGACTTTTAACCCAGACTGGGACTGCCTCGCTTCCCCCTCTCCCAGGTTACAGACACCCCAGCCTATGGGGAAAAGATACGTCATACCAGACCAGGGTCACAATCACACCTTCCCACTTATGGGCCTGGCTGAGGAACACACAGTTTTTCAAAATGTAACTTGAACACCATGTCTTTAAAGACGTTTGACAATGTATACATACATTTTAGTGCATAGTTCTTTTAGTATAAATCTAAAATCTAAAATTTAAATCTAGAAATGAATAGTTCTTTCAGTATAATTAATTTGGATGCACATTAGTGATAGACTTCTAGGAAAGTATCTGAAAGTCATGTAAACATATTATGTCTGTGTACCGTCCTGACCTATATGAATAGTTACCAGTGACTTAACAAGCCTAATAAGCCTTTGATGGAATGAAATCCTCTTTTCTGCTGTGAAGGTTCTCTTTAAGGCCATGTATTTGTTATGAATCTTAATGTAAATATCTGATATGCAGGATATCTAATATGCCAACCCCGTGAAAGGGTCCGTCGACCCTCAGGTTGAGAACCATTACTGGAGATACTTCAAAAAGGTTGAGAGGGCTGCTCAGGGTGACACACCATGTTTGATAAGCCCCAAATCCCAGGAACGCTGTGGCATCCATCCATCCTCTCTCTGGCTGCCTGGAATTCTGTGATACTCCAGACCTCTCAGGTCCGGCATCGCTGCTCTCTTAACTATCCTACTTCTTCACAGAGTCACCAAAGCACTCTTCCTAAGCCACTAATTTTCTAATGTCCACTGGGCCTAAAAGTTCACCAGTGACTCAATCAGTTCAGGAATGAATCGGAACTCTTCCCTGGCCCTAGGCCTTCATTCGCTGTACTCATCCTTCCAAAGTTCTCTCTTACATCCTGAATTAACACATCTAACATACATCTCTAAACACACACCTTAGTCGCATGGAAGTTTCTCAACTAGGCACTGTGAGAATCTGTAGGCCCTGACATTCTTTACTACTACTACTACTATTGTTGTTGTTGTTGTTGTCGGTGGTGGTGGTGGTGTGTGCGCGCACACACACACACACACACACACACACACACGTCAGAAGACAACCTAAGGGAGTCAATTTCCTCCTTCCACCACGTGCATCCTGGGGATTGAACTCAGGTCATCAGGCTTGGCAGCAAGGACTTCTACCAATGAGCGATCCTAGTAGCCCATCCTGTTACTCTTCATTGTTGGGGAGACCTGCACAACACAGGGTTACAGCAGGATTTCCTGGCTTCTACCCACTAGATGTCAGTAGATCCACGTCCCCTGAAATATCAACAATCCAAAACATCTCCAGATAGTGTCACATGGATAAAGATTACCTTCAGCTGAGAACCTATGGCGTAAACTCTCAACTTCACCCACTAGCGTGGGCCAATCTCTTGCTATAAAATAACACGTCTGTCTTCCTTTCATGCAATCTGTCCATCCTGGAAACTTTTCACTCCAGTGACTGTGAGCAGGAGCCTCAGCTAAGCCATCATCTGTTCTATGCAGAGGGAGAACTGACCAAATGACTCTTTTATGGATATCCGAGTACTTACGCTATTTATCTCTATGCTATTTCCCTACCAGACTGCCGGCTCTGGATGTTGGTATGGGGGCCTCTGGCTACTATATGCTGTGTTTATCACAATACACCTAACAAAGGAGGTACTCAAAAATAATGGACTCAATGGATGAAAAAGTAAAGAGTAATCCAGGTGTAGAGGTATACACATTCAATGCCAGCACTCAGAAGGCAGAGGCAGGAAGATCTCTGGGAGTTGTAGGCTAGCCTGATTTACAGCGTGAGTTCCAGACCAGTCAAGGCTACACAGTGAAAGGCTGTCTCAAAAACTAAAGGAAAATAAAAACTGTAAAATACAGATACTTTATAATAATCACCACAGGCAAGAAAAACAGGCAAGTCCTGTTCTGTTGGATACTGCTGACATCAGGCTCTATCAGAAATCATGTCTCATTTTTATGAAAATATAAAACAGGTACAAATTAATGTTAAGAAAGCAAACTCACAGCTTGTAGGTACCGGAAAGACATGATGGGACCACTCAATGCCCCACAAACACTGCTATCTTCAAAGTCTCCTTCTTCAAGTAGGAATTGCTGGCCTTTGAAATGTTCCTTTTCATAGGCAACCCACCTAGAAACACAGGAGACTTAAGTGAGCCACTGATAAAACTAGTTTTAAGGAAGCAAAAGAGAAAAGTACAATGACAAGGAACAAAGTTATTCATCTAATATTCAAAATGACCTTGTTTGTTTTCAGGCACAAAGATGGGCAAATGGTACGCATCTCGTGGATCAATAACTTTTATAGAGTGGAAACGTTTCCCAACAAAAGGTTAATTGTAGCATTGCAACAGAGCAAGCTCATTAAGTGTTTGTGAAATGACTAGTACTGTGTCTCACCATTGTCAGAGAATAATCTGCCGAGTAGAAATAATGCAAGGTACACACAGCCAATGAGAGAAGTTTCAAACCCGCACTGAAATCCAAGGAAATCATTTTCATTACACCTATTAAGCCTTTCTAGAACCAAGGAAGAACTATTAATCATTTACTCAGGGTTTAAGCCAAAGGAACCCTTCAACCAGCTGCAGATAAAAAACAATACAGGGAGGTTTCCCAAAGAGAAACTGGGAAAGACTACTGAGCTGGAATCCTGTATGTATGGAATGTCTGTCTGTAAATACTTATGGGTGGGAAAGCTTTATCCTAGTGTCTTATCAGTACTCATCATGGAAACAGGAAGCATTTCTGCAGAGTACTTTCCAGGGACACAAGCTTCCTGAGTTCTACTCTCATAGCATCAGGAGACACTGATAAGAACTACAGGCTTTTAGACTGGGAACCTTACCTTTTTATAAAGATTACACCACAGTACCTAATGCAATGTGAGCATAGATGACTCACAAAATGTGCTGCCTAAAAAAAAAAGTAGCCTTTACCTGGATGGTGAAGTAAAGGTGGGACCTTCCAAAGGGATAGCCTGCAAGGTTGACTATTCTTAGCCTCCAAATTAGGAACTTTCAAATTCAGAAACTTGAAGGAAAAAAAAAAGAAGCCCAAGAAGGCTGCCTATTATTATTATTAATTATTCCTTCTCCACCCCTCTGAAGCCGTGTGTATATATAAAACCAAACTCTTTTCATAGAGCACAAATTACTACACATTTGGCCATTCTTCATCTCTCTTTATCTTCTGTTTCTAGGTATATGCAATGCTAGGGAGTGGAATTCCACAGGACGCCGAAAGAGCCTATAAACATACTAGTAAGTTTTAGTGAGTTGAAATACAGACAGTAATAACATGATGATTATAATCTTTTTTTTTTTTTTTTGGTTTTTCGAGACAGGGTCTCTCTGTGGCTTTGGAGCCTGTCCTGGAACTAGCTCTTGTAGACCAGGCTGGTCTCGAACTCACAGAGATCCGCCTGCCTCTGCCTCCCGAGTGCTGGGATTAAAGGCGTGCGCCACCACCGCCCGGCGATGATTATAATCTTAAACTATAATGTGAAAATATATTTCACAGAAAACTTAACACAGTCTAAGCTTTCTTTTGTATCAAGGAAGTTATTTGAAGCCCATTTTGAACTATATTTGACTGAGAAAAATAATGAAGAGTACCAAGACTTTAATGTTAAAAGATGAATTAAGGGTTTTGTTTCTGTTGATTTTGCTTTTGCTTTTTTGTTTGTTTGTTTTTGTTTTGTTTCGTTTTGGCTTTTGGAGACAGTTTCTCTGTGTAGCCCTGGTTGTTCCAGAACTCACTCTGTAGACAAGGATGGCCTTGACCTCACAGAGATCCTCCTGACTGCTGGGATTAAAGGCCTGTGACCTCAGATTCCTTAAGGTGGGGCAGGGATGAAAAAGGACCCACACTCTCCATATATAAAGCTAAACAGCTAAAAGGCCAAGAAATGAGACAAGTGTTGAAAAGCAATCAAGTTAGCTTGTGATTTCTAAGTGAGAGCATCATGTTTTACATAAAACTGAAAGCGTGTATTCTCTATCCCAGGCCATTCTTTGTCTTTTAAAAAAAAAGCAATTGTAAAAAATAACAATATTCATTACACTAAATTTTAGCAGATGACTTTTGAGGCAGCCAATCGGTTTTAAATCCATCTAGGTAACAGGGGAAAACGTTTAGGTCTCAGGAAGAAAAATAGACAAACCTTCTATAGCAGAGTTTTAGCAATACACACGTGTGTTCACAAATCAGGGAACATTAAAATAAACACAGTATTACAAATAAACACAATATACTAAGAGCATATCTACCCAACTTTATCTGTCCTTTCAACACCAAGTAATGTTTTAATTCAGGGATAAGTAATTAAATGATTATCGGCATACCAGACCAAGTATCACTATGACCTACTTATCTTATTAGTATTAGAATTTTCTCCTATTCTCATTAGGCTGGTATGGCAATCATACAGTTCGTACCACAAACTGTGAAAAGAGAACCGTAGGTGACTGCAGACAGGTTCACACCTATGGATATTTTAAAAAGCATCGTTTGCTAGAGGGGCATTAACAAGTTCTATGATATTTCATCAATGCTTGATATTAAAATGAACCACATTCAAAACAACCACCGTGTGAAGGGACATATGAGAATGTTTCTGGATGGATCCCGGCACAGGCCTCTCCACAGCAATTCTGCTATGAGTCAAGTTTCTGCTTGGTGTTTTTACTTCACAAGAACACAAAACAGGCAAAGACCAGTCTGGTTACAAATTTCTTAGGACTTTTGCTAGAGTAATGCCGATTGAGGCTGGGGTCGCAGTGACACCCTTGTGTTGTGTGTATTTAGTGGTTTTGGGTGGTTTCATCCAAGTGCTTCTAGGACAGGAGAAAATGTCAACACCTTTGACTCTGGGATCACAGGGCTTACTCTATTACTTTAATGAGATATCTCACTACCTTAGAGCGTAAGTTAGCCAATATTAACAGATCAAAAGAACAGCAGATTAAGAAGCCAGGCCTTTCCCCAAGCTCATAGTCTGTAAAAAAAATAGAAATTTACTTTGTAATTCTTCTATGGTAGTTTAGAAATGCTAGGTATTGAAATTTTACATTAAATACATAGTATAGTTTCTATTTCAAAATCTTGAAAACCAGTAAGTTTTTAAAACCAATAAGCAGGCCCAATCACTATTAAGTTATGTATTTTACTTACTATATTACAGAAGGGAGATAGATTAAGGTTAAGGTTGGCTAACTTTGTCTTCTTTAGCATACTGTTTGAGCTAATTGCTAAAAGCAGGCTAATAAATCATGTATTGAAAATGTGACACTCACACTCCACCAATGACACGAATTGATCCAATGCCATGGAAGTCCTTATCACTTTTTAAAAACTTAGGGACAGAATCTATATGTTCACTAAATTCTTTGGTATGTCCATGGAAGTGAGGTTTTTCATAAAGGATAACCTGAAAGACACGAAACTGTTATTTAACGTATTCATACTGTGCCATGGATAGACTTTAGTGGCATTAAAGACAAAACATGAATCGGGTGCAACATATGCTTTCAAAGTTAATTTTACAACAGAAAACAGCATTTGACATTCACAAAGTATGCATGCGCCATTGTCATTCTTTGGGCCAATTATTTCTTCTTGTGCTTCTTTCACATCAGTCTGCCTGGCTATTGTTACATTTTTCTGCTTACCCAAACGCTAGGACCACTGTGTAGGCTAAACACTGTGTAGGCCTTATAGCTGGCTCTTGAATTTTCTTTGTATCCTCTTGTGCTGTGAATTCAGCTCATACCCTATAAGGTATGAGATATGAAAAACATTTGGAGCTTCCAGCACATAAAACTAAATGACCTACTGAGTTCAAAACCCAAATATACCTTCTTAGAACACCATGTGCTTTGTATAGTTGTTGATAATCGTTGAAAGGGTGGAGGTACAAAAGTGTTAAATGTAAATGCAATACTTCCTGAAACTAAGAAAGGACTGGGAAGCCAAGCGGTCTGCTAAATGAATATTTTGTTCAAATCTGGGGGTGGAATGCTGAGCAGAGCAGGAAGTGGGTGGACAGCAGTGCAGAACTATTACCGCAGGGCTCTACTGTTTTGATATCTTTACCTCTCAAGGTAAATCCATGGCTGTGGTAACAGGGTGGATCTCTCCACACCTCACCCTTCATCCTTCCTGTGGCTAATGCAAATTATCTGTATACAACTAAAACCAAATATTTTGGTGATAAATCCCTACGCTTAAGTATATAAAACTGTTAAATAAAACTTATACCTTATTTCTAAAAAAAAATATAACATTATCGACCAAAAAAATTACACACTAGCTTTTCCCAGGAAGCTATAATAATCATAGATACGTAACAAAGTTAAAATATATAAATATTATACACACAATGAAGTTTTATTCAGGTTTATTTGCTGCTGGGATGATAGTAAAGTAAAAAGCAGTACTCATGAACAAGCTCTTATGACATCATCAATGTTAATTAATTTCTATTTGGCAAGTTGTGATTACTTATAAAAATCAGTCTACTCATAGAGGCCTACAATGTGTCAAAGTGCAAACACCCCAGGGTAGCTCAGCCTTTCACACTCAAGCTGTGACTCACAACACTTAGAGGCGGCAGCAGGAGTCACATGAGAGAGTGTCACAGGTAATTCTACCCTTATTAGTTAGATCAGCTGCCTGCAACCTTTGCTGCATTTTCAGTCACCTGGGAAACTTTGAAAACTTTCTGGCCTCATTCACAATCACAACAACATATTCAAGAAGGGAGACAAGACTGAAGTTTTCTTAAGACTCAGATGACCCCAGCGTGTGGTGGGGTGTAAGACATGCACTGAGCCATGCAAATTTTAAACGAATCCATCCATGTGACTGAGAAAATCAGTCAGTTCTGTAACTTGTGATGTGGAGGAAAGAAGGGGACCAGAGGCATGGCATCTTACTTTGTGAAAAGCAAGGACGGGGGTCGCCTTCCATACCCACCTCTGGCTGGAGGGGCTACTTCCTATCTTTGAAGGCTGTTTGCATCTCTGAGCACAGAACAGATTTTCTTCCCATCTCCCCTCACACACACACATTTGTAACTATTTCTTCCTCCTGTAACATGCCTGACCCCGTCACTTCTGCCACCCAGTTTGCATTGCCTCTATCCTCCCTTTCAGGCACTCAAACTGACATCCATCCAACAGGAGCTAGCAGTATCTAACTCCTCTGCATTGACCTCTTTCCAAGCATTGTTCTTGAATCCTGCTGAGTTCACTTGAATTCACTTGAGTACCCAGCTTCAGTCTCAGCATGGAAGGAAAATCAAACCTGCCACCTTCTGACAGTGGGTCTGCGGGAGATGACAGCACAAACCTACAGGCCTCTAAGCCATCTTCACTCCCCATTCACAGTCAGACTGGGCTCTCAGCAAACCTTCCACACAGTCACTTCCAACTCCTGCAGCCTCCAGTCATTAGGACGGGCTCATATCAAAGTACTTAAAGATTTGTGGTCAGTCTTCTGAGCTGGCCTAGAAGTTCAAGACTTACCTTCAAGTTCATAGGCATTTCCACTTTTAGTCCGCCCTAAAGGTGACAAGATAATTAAAAGAACAATGTAAATACATAAGAAGGGGGAAAGTAACCAAGTTGTGTGTAAGTTACAAAAATCTCATTAGCTAAGACAATGCAGCAGTCAGCTTTAACTATAGTAAATTCAGAACCCTACAGTAGTCAAAACCAAGTCAGACTGACTGACCTATATTAGCATGGACAGAAATTTTTAAAAGCTTTCACATCAGAACACAAAGGACCTTTAAACAAACACAACCAATTAAAGATTAAATTGCAGCTGTAGAGCATCCCAAACAGAAGGATGGGACTGCTAAAAACTTCAGAAGATACCCTTGGCAGAGCAGATTTCTAAGGCATCCGATAGTCAAACGCATCCCCTAGAATCACTCAGGCTGTCTAAATTAGGGCACAGCACCATCTCCACACCTCCTCCCCCCAGTTCTGCACCACAGCTGATCAGACCTAATGGCCTTGTCACATCGAGACTGTACAGTATAAATAGTAACATCAGTCTCACAAAAGCCCTACCTGCATAACGTTAAAGTGTTAAAAATGCTACTCCACATTCTGATGTTACTTAAAGTTTCTGCATTGTCCTTGTTTCCATTTTCCAAGGCACAGGACCAAGCATATTTTATCACACAGCCTGCACTTAATCGAACCGCTTGCTCCTCAAAAAAAAAAAAAATAAGTAAGCTTGCCACAGAGATGCTGCAGGCCCTTATTTAATCTTTAACTTGGTAAACACTGAAAGAGCAACCAATTTATTATTAATGCTGAGTTTACTATCCATTATTAAACTGGAAGAGAATCTTCTACAACTCATTTTCTAATTAGCATCAACAAGAAAATCTCCAGATTTTAATAAATATTTAAAATTTCATGGAATACTTGTTTTTTAAAAAAATTCTACATATTGTCTGCCAGAGTTCTAAGTAAATGCAAACGTTCTGTATAACATGAACATACAATATACAGTGTGCCAATTCAGTGGTGCATGCTTTTATGTCTTGAGACTGAGGGCTCTCAGCAGTATTCCCTCTGTGGGGGTGGGTGCCGGGGAAGAGGACTGCCTCAGGCTGAATCTGCTTACCATTTGAAGAGGATGCAGTGATTTCATTTCTGCTGCAGAAATCTCAAAGAGCCCCTGGTCCTCCTCCAAAATTGTAGCTTGCCCCTTAAAATTAATATCTGGGTAGGCCAGCCAACTAGACAAGGTACAAATGGTTGGTTACAGTATGATAATAATGCTTCAGTTTGGTTCTATAAGAGGAAAGGGGGCCATCAAGAAATTCCAGGATTACACTAATAAGATGTAGCAAAGTATTAGCATATGATGAGGAATGGTCACATGTTCTTAAGCGCTTACATTATTAATTTCTGCCCTAGAATTTTCTAAGACCTAAAATGTGTGGTACCCTTAATGACAGCAGATGACAACTTAGAAAACAACACTCAACAGCCAATCTTTGCTTGCAGCTAGCCCCACAGGGTGGATCACTCATCAACAAGGCAAGAATGACTCACCTTGGCCTTTCAGGAACAGGGAAGTAAAACACAAAGCAGTGGCTATGCTGGTTTGGGAAATGGTCAACTGAAAGAATCAACAGTTAACACAAGCCAGACATCCTTTAGGGTCTAAGTTTTTAAGTCAGGGACATGTTTTTACTTCCCAGTTCCCAAATGTGTTTGATAAAAAGACAATGTGATCCATCTACCAAGAAGGCTGGGGACTCTCTACCTGCTCCTTGGAGTCATACATCAAAGCCTTAATTGGATCCAAAAAAGGACAGCATCGGTTTTAAACCAGGAAGTAGTCTTTCTTGGGGATCCGGAAGCATAAACAACACTAACTGAAACCTCAGAATTCATAAGTCATCTACTGAAATGTGAAGCAAAAAGGTTAACTGGTGGCCATTAATTGCTACAACTGAGAAAAGCTGACACATACACTCCCGACTTCACCATGAAGGACGCAGACTTGGGGATGTTCAGTTCATCCAGGTTGGGCACAGCTCGATGGATGTAGATAGGGCAGCACCCAGGGTCAGACTCGGGACACAGCTCTATCTCTGGAATGCTGCAATCCTGGAAAAGAAAAACTGCCTTTGAAATCATCTAGAGACACACAGGCTGGTGTTGTAAACACCCTGGACACACGGTTACAATGCCTTCATTGTGCACTGGGAAGTCTCCATGAAGCAACCCAAGGGAGAAACTGGTGAGCCTTAAGCAAATTTTTTTTTAAAAAAAAAGCTTTCCTTGGGAATCGAATGAAGAATGCAACAATCACATGAACGTTGCTGGAAAAACTACTGTCTTGCTTTTTTTTTTTTCTTTTTTTTTTTTTTTTTTTTGCTTCATTTTTAAAATACTTGTCCCACTAAGAATGACTCAGTTACTAAACGATTTGAGTGCCAAAGGCCTGCAGCTTCCTTCTCAGGAGCCTAACAAAGCCTAAAGGGCGGAAAGGACTTAAAGAAAAGCTGATCTCCTGGGGGACATAAAAAACAAATAATGGAGAGGCCCTGCCCCTCTGCTGTGTTTATCTAATTTTCATCAACAAAGGAGAAGGAACTAGAGGTGAGGGGAAAGGAAATGTGTTTTCCTACTTGTGGGACTCTTATTTGTTCAGTGCAAGTTGGCTTGATGATAAAAGATATTATGAAGTTTGACTCTGTCCCACCCTTTAAAGATGGGACACCCACTGTCAGACCTTCCTTTAACACTACACTTGCCAGGCTCTTTTTAATCCACTTCTGGTACAAACTGCAGGAGTAACCGCAACCCACAACTACGAGTCAGGCGAGAGCACCTTTAAACCCTGAACTTCTAAGAGCACCACTCCCTGGATCAATACACATCAGATTGCTTTTTGGTTTTGGTTTTCTACAGCATCAGGACCCACACTCGCTTTCCAGAGCTCGGCAGTCACACCCCAACACTGGCCTCTGGAAGTTTTATACATGCTGTTCATGATGCATCTAAAGAGACAGCCTTCTTTATTAAAGGAAATTTCTTATAATATCTAATAATCTCTTGAATGATGTTTAAAAATACTGTCTCTTCTTAAGGAATTAGAATCACAATCATTTTTCCCTTTTCCAATATTACAGATACCATTCTGTTCAAACATACAACCTTAGATACTCAAGAGTGATTAATCATACAAATCAAGTTTCAGTAACCTATTTCTCACCTCTAATGCTTGACATACAAATAAAGGCATTTTAATAAAATGAGTATATGCAACAATCAAAGATACCACTAACTACAGACTGGGCAACTTCCTTCTAATTAGAGGTTTTACTATTTTGAATTTTTTAAACTTTCCACTTATTTAGTTTTCAATTGTTCTCAATTATAAATGAAGTAATTTAAGATACCAACTAGAATATGCTATCCTAGGGAATTAGGTACCAAACAGATTTTATTAGTGAAAATGTGTTATCGCCATTGTCTTTCCAAAAATGAGGCAATTTAAGGAAGAAAAGAAAGAAGTCTCACTCTAAAACTAGGAAAGTACTAACTAGCAGGGCATGTATATTATATATAATTATAACATGTGGACTGTGATGTTTTCCTTCAGATATACTTCTGAAACCAAGCAAATTTATACATCTCCTTTTCAGAAATAAGCCCCTAAATTGCAGTGAACTAAAGTAGCACAACCTAAATGGCCTTTAAAATAGGAAAGTTTACGTCCTTCTGAAGCTTCACTTTACAATTAGCCAGAAATACAAAGAACTGTCACCTGTCAATCTTCAACCATCTGTGGTGTGCGGTTGATAGAGAGTGCTGCTAATGCTACCTCAAATGCTGTGGTCCTAATGGTCCCCTGGGGAGCGGAGGTACAGTCGTGGAATACAGAACTAAATGTCTCACACAAGCAAGTTTCCTCCGCATTGTGTTGCACAAACAATGTCTGGGTGGTGGACTTTAAAAGGGAAAAGGCTAAGAGGCATTCGTGTCTACAGTAACACAGAAGGAAATGGCAAGGCCACCAAAGCATAATGACAGCTCAAGCAAACGATGAGAACAAAAGGGAGAAGCCTTTCTTTCATCCTCACATACGACAAATGCAAGATTCAAGGTGACTGAAAGAGATTCCACTAAGCTGTCTTTGGGGTGAGTATTCACAAAAACAGCCATCTTTTCAAGACTCGTATAATTACTGATGGGCAAAGGCAGTCAAACTCTTGCGACTAGAGGGTCCTTTATGGTAACTTAGCAACGATAAACAAGATGACTCAATAGTGTGCAGGCTTTATTCAATACTTATCCAAGCATGCTATATTTTGCAAATGTATCTTGGTAAAGTCTCAATGATTAATATATGCAAGTTAAGGTTATCGAGGAGAAACAGTAAGAATGAATTGTAGTTAATAAAAAGGGTAAAAAGAATGATCAGTTTTTCTCCATCTTGTACAAGACGCCTTTAGTCTAACAACAATCTCTCTTCAGGGTTCACTAATGTCAGCATTAACCCTAGTGATTTCTGGTCAGAACGAAAGGATCGTACCTTTGAAACAGATGTGCAAGGAATAAATAGTAAACAAGGAAATTTACAACACTGGCTCTGATTTCAGAAAAGACTGCATTGGAGTCACTGTGTTGTCACCCCCAACCCTAATCATTTTCATTGGCTGCAAATAATGACCCTTAAATAGTATCAACACATGCTGAACACTGAAGGTCCCTGCTGCATTTGTTTACAATCACGTGAAGACATCATTAAATCAGGACCTTAAGTTCAGAGGAGAGCAACTAAAATCAAGATGATGAAGCAAGGTAACGTTGGCTGAGACAAGTCTAGGCAGGACAAGAGCTGCCATGAGAAAGAAGGTATCCCTAGGCAGAATTCTGACACAGCTGGAGAAGAAAGGAGTTCCATGCCCGGCTCTTACTTTCTAAAATATACATTTTCTGCTTGAGGTTTAATAGTTTCATTTTCCTCCCATACTAAAAGTTGGTTTGTTGAAGACATGTGATCAATCACACTACAACTGAAAAAAGAAATGACTCAATGATCAAACAATGGAAGAAAGAAAAAAATGTGAGCATGACTCATTTTTTCGTATAATATATTCTAAGCAAAAGGTAGATGTGCAAATATGTATTTAAATTTCTATACTCAGCAGATTAAATTTGTTTTATCGTGCTCTTGTTTTATTTAGTAAAGTTGCAAGACTGGCTGGTTGCCAAATCTTCTCCACTTTTCCCCCACTAGGTTTGGCTTTGTACCCGACAGTCACAAGGAAGCCACAAAACCACAAGCTATGCAAATCTCAGAGGTTCCACCTATACCTTGATAATTCATCTGAGGAAACTTTTACTAGGTTTGATGATTAAATGACCACTTAAATGGCTTTGCAGACACTGTCACAGCTAGTTCCAAAAATGAAAGAAGACACTGTCTTCTCTGCCATTGACCCATTAATGCTCTCCCATTTGTTTGACCAAAGAGGCTCTGCCAAGCCTCACTCATCTACCACACTAATTCTTGTTCTTCTGTTCAAGATTCTATCTCAGATGCACCTTATTTTGGTGGTGCCTTTTCCCTGCATGTCCTGGGCGTACTTCCCAAGTCAAATTCTTCTCTAGACTTCAAGCAACCTGAAATAAGACTCAAAGACTGCAATAAGTCTATTCCCACTGCCCCCTACAGGCATCAAGTCTATAAGCAGTCACAAATACTTGTTAGATATGAATTTGTTCGTAGTTCTGATTCATATATAATACATATAGACACATAATTATAACTTGAGTATTTCTATATACTACCTTTAATTTTTCTCTACAACTATCAATAACATGGATCAAATCATGAAATATTTCTACACAATTGGTAGCTTTTAAAATTTTCTTCAGAAATTCATACTTGAGCACTGAATATATATCCCTTCCTCCCACTCCAATTCCTCCTGTGCTCCTCAACCTCCTAAATTACCTTATTCTCTTAATTACTATTGTTATATGCACATGCACGCACACACGTGCACACACACACACACACACACACACACACACACCCTCCATATCTATGGTCACCACATAAGTAACTATGCTATATCATGTCTTATGTTTTGATGACATGGAGACGGTATCCTATTCTTATCTGAGGTCTGCCCTGATCAGTAATCACTCCTCCTCTAGCCAACACAGAGCCTTGTTGTGGAATAATATCACTTTAACTGTGTAAAGGTGTGTTATATTTGTTTATGCTGCATTTGTTTAATAGTGTAAAGAGGTGTTGCCTTGCCTTCCCAAGGCACTTGATTGGTCCAATAAAAAACTGAACGGCCAATAGCTAGGCAAAGGAGATAAAGGCTGGGCTGGTGGGCAGACAGAATAAGTAAGAGGTGGAATCTAGGCTTGAGAGGAGAGAGAATAAGGGAAAAAGAAAGAGTGGCCAAGGGTCGGCCAGCCAGCCATGGAGTAGGGCATACAGAATGAAAGAAAGGTAAAAAGTCCCAAGGCAAAATGTAGATTAAGAGAAACAGGTTAAATTAAGTTATAAGAGCTAGTGGGACAAGCATAAAGTGGAACATTCACAACTAAAAGTCTCTGTGTCTTTATATGGGAGCTGGTAGCAGCCCAAAAGAAAGCCTGCCACCGAGGCTCTGTGCTGGAAGACCTCCCTCATCTTCAACAACTTTCTAAAAAAAACAAAAACTGAACAGCAACACTTTTATTTTCTCTCCCAATTTTTCCTTCTCTAACATGCCCAGCACATTTACATATATACACACACACCCACGTACAGGCAAACACACATGCAACACAGTCATATTAAGTAGCAGTATTTAAGTTAGAAAAAGATTTGGAATTACTACCTTTTTTCTCAAATATTCCTACAGTAATTATACCTAGCATTTTATTATTTTATCTATTATATATATATTAAGCTATCATTCAAAATTATTAAATTTTATAAATTTACTTTTTAAACTTTAAGTTATTTGCTTAAATATCTGATATGTATAAATTTAAATATGAAGATTAATACATTAGCACAAACTATTTCTTAGTGTTAGGCCACAGGACAACTTTACTATGTGATTAAAACCAAAATAAAAACAGTGGCAAATGAATGGCTGCATTACCTTTAAGACACGCTTGATAGAGCCCAGTACAAAGTTTCTTTCTGGGTGCTTCTTGTTCTGAAGAAGCCAATCCCGATTTAAGACCTTTTCCCCTTCTTCCAAAACACATTTCTGACCTTGGAAATAGGGCTTCTCATATAAAATCCAGCTGAGTAAACAGAAGCACAAAGGGCTGGTGAGCCGACATCACTAAGGAAGGGTACTGAATAGGTCACAGATCACTGTATGCATTTTTTAAAGCTAGGTTAGCTCCTGCTATTAGCATATAATGGTACTTTAGAAATAACAATACAGACTAACTTAAGTTTTAAAGTATCTGTACAAATTAGAAATGAAAATTCTGAAAATGGGAGGGGACTGGAGACGGCTCAGCTGTTAAGAGGACCTGTTGCTCTTGCAGAAGACCTGACCTCAGTTTCCAGAACCCACATGATGGGTCACAATCATACATAATTCCAGTAACACCCTCATCTGACCTCCACAGGCACCAGGCATGCATGTGGTGCACCTACATACATGTAGCCAAAGCACTCATTCATATGAAATGAAAAATATTAATTAAAATTTAAAACATTAAACGCTGTATTACGATAGAGACCTGAATATGTATTTATACAAACATACTTTAATATGTCACATACATAAAACCTTACATTTATATAAAAATAATTTAAGGACCCCAAGTTATGTTTCTGACTTAATTGTTCTATCACTGGGTACTATAGACATGAATCCATTTTCTTTCACAAAGACAACACTACACCACCTTGTTTACAGCCCACATACTGGCCCGGGCTAACCTAAACACTGGACACGGAAACTCTGGCTCCAGTATGTCCAAGGGGCAGTGTCCATAATAACAAAGGAGGCTGCCCATCAGTTTTCGACCACATTAGGAATTCAACTATACAAATGGCTCCATGTGGCCTTCACATTCCATAGCTTCCCACAACTCTGAACTCATTTCTTCAAAGCCATGTTTCATTCAACTTGTCTTGCAAAGTATTTAGATAATACTTCAATTGTAAAATAGCATTGATGGTATACAATCTACTGCATTAAGTACTAAAAATAGCCGATATAGCATGCCATAGCAAATAAAAGGCAAATAAAATAGCAAATAAAATAATAAAAACACTATTAATCTTTCAAATATTCTAGTAAATTGAGGGAATAGGACTTTAATAAATACCACAGAGGATAATTATAAGAAGCCATGGTTAATTCAAAAGGGTTCTTACCAGCCCCTTACAACTTTTATCAGTGCCCCATTCGGGAAAGACCATGTTGTAGCATCGGGAACATTACAGTAGACTTCTTGTTTATATTTACTTCCATGGAGATCATAGATAATCATCTGCAACATATAGCAAGTAGGTGGGCATAATGACTAGTTTTAAGAAGGCATAAAGAAGTTAAAAATGTCATAGAACATAAACAATAAACTTCCCTGCATGAGTAAAGCAGATGTTTTCAGTAATTATTGCAGATGTTAAATCCTAAGTTTAAAAAAAGATTAAAAACTCCCACTAAGTCCGTCAAAAGGATTTGTCTTCAATGCCACAAGCCAGAAAGCTACCAGAGTTTCAGCGTTTATATCAGCCCATAAGAGAACAACATGCTTACCTTCCCAGGCCTTGGGTTACACCTCAGAGTTTGTGCGTCAACATTCTGAAATAGTAAAAGTGGAACAACTAAGATACAGCTGGGGAAAAAAAAAATATATGTCTACATACAGAGTCCACATTCTCCACAGTCATAAACCCAATTTGTCACACATTGACTAGATAACCATGCCATGCGTACACGCTTCTATAGCCCAGGAAAACAAACTGGAAATATAGAAGAAATTAACATAATGTCCCTGCTTTCAAGAAATGCACAGCTCAGAAGGAACTAATAGATGATCAAACTCCAATAACAACTGAAAACACATTCGTGGCAGCAGCAGGGAGGGGATGGAGGAAGGCTGTGGGCTGGCGAGGCTCTCTTAAAAGAACGGGATTTTAAACAGTAAAAAACTGGAGTAAATAACTGTGAGAAATATTCCAGGAAGAGAGCCACCTTGATTGTTCCTTGGTGTGGAAGCGTGGAGAACAGTCAGGAGCGGGGAGACGGAGTGGAAAGCGCAGAAACCAGATTCTGTATCTGTGAAGAGGGACTGCTGTATTTGGTATGCGGCAGGCGCCAGAAAAGCCAAAATTTCATCTAATACCGTCCTTTACTTTTAAATCATCTTGTTTTGTGGGATAACTGCTCAGTATTCAACTATTACTAAGCTACTAAATTAGTTCAAAGTCAAGATAGAGGCCTTGAGGAGTCTCGAGAAAGTTCCACGGCATTGGCAATGCCAACAAAGAAAGCTCCATGCTCAAATAATATTCAAATAAACACATGAATGTTTCTAAGCCAAAAAAAAAAATTAACTGAAGTTGAAAGTATTTTTCAGTTATAATGTGGCTTTTTGTTTTTCTTATCAGGATGCTCGGCACCCTGCTTTGGGTGAAGGACATGACAAGGCAAAGAAGTAAAAGTGTTACTGAATAGAGATTTTCATGACATAAATAAGTTAAATGGGAAGTAGCAATATACAGTAATCTTAGAAACTCAATAAATCATCATTTCATTTACACTGAAATTATTAGCCAAAGACTGTGAAATCACTGGTTTCTCTAATATGGCCTTTACATTCTAAGCTATTTTGTTTTCCTGTTGTTAACAGATAACTAAAAGATATGCTATGACACACTTCAAAGAATATTCCTCAAGTTCTAAAACAACAAAATTTACTTCTCAAAGTACTGTGTGTGTGTAAAGTAAACCCCATCCTTGCATGCTAGGTGACCACTCTTGATCTTTTTCTTTTTTTTTGACACAGGGTCCCACTAAGATGCCAGGTTAGCCTAGAACTTGCAATTCTGTTGTCATAGCCTCCCAAACTTCCAGGCCTTCGCTACTGTGCTCCTCCTAACACACGGGTTTTTTTTAATAAACCTTCAGATAGTCTCACAACCGAGGCTTCTGCTTCACTAGTTAAAGATCACAGGAACTTACCTCTATATACGGACTCAATCTGCCTGCGTGGTCTTGGACGCGGAAGTACTTGGATACTGGCTCCTGAAAGACACCACCAAATCTGGTTCCTGCTTCTGAGGAATGCGTCCTGGAAGTCTGCAGATACTGATGATAGGCACTCTTCAGGGAAGAGTGCAGCTTGGAAGTCAGGTCTGACTTCTGCATAAGTGATGTCTTTTCTGGCCACAGGCCAAGCTGCAGATTGGAGGTGGTCGGTTCACTGGCCTCCACATAGGGCCTGGAGAGTCCAGGGCTTTCCCGGTCATCGTCAGGGTAAAAGGTGATGGAGGGATCTGCCAAGTCGAAGGTGACACGCTCCCTCCTTTCGGCTCTCCAACCCCTCCTGGAAGCTGCTGCTGCTTCCTCCTCATCGTCCTCAGCCACCTGTCTGTCATCTTCATCGAAATTCCTCTGTAAGCGTTCCGACACCGACTGGAGGAGGGACAGGACAGACGACGGCTGGTTTGCACTCTCCCTTGATTTTGTGGAGCCATGGTGACCAGGCGAGACCTCGCTGGACAGGACATCCTCCTGTGAGCTGTCATCCTCGTAAATGGGACTCAGGGCTAAGGGGTAAATTTTGTACCGTTTGGCTTCCACCGATAGGAACATTTCTGAATTGTCTCCATCAAATGCCTCGCCCATTTTACCTTCTTTTTCAAAGTGATGGACCAGATCAGTTCTGCTCTCAGACCTTTCACACGCGAGGCCAGACACGCTGTTGGAGGAAGTGTCAGGAAATAAGACAGACTGTGTCCCTCTTAATTCGGTGGGAGCATACTTCTCCTCCTCCTGAAGGGGCTCCTCGTACAAGATAGTGAAGGAGGAACTCTCTTGTTCGTCCTGAGGAATAAAGGCTAAATGCGACTCTTCCTTTTCATCGCTATAATCCAGATCTCTCCTCTTGTCATATACTGAAGTAACAGACTTTATTTTGTTGAACCTCACTACTGAGTCCTCCTCTCGAAAATCTGGCATTGCTAAGGCTGGGTAGCCCTCATAATCCTTACTTAATGTCGGTGACTCATAGCCTCTGAAATGCAAAGCAAGTCTGTCATGGTGCGGGATCAATCCCTCCTTTCTGTCAGCAGACCACTCTTCTCTTTCTTCAACACTCTTCTCCATGTATTCTTGCGGACCTTTTTCACTTCCAGCAACAGGAAGCATGACCTCCACTTGTGTAATGCTCACCTCTGGTGGTGTTCCATAGGTTTGCTCGATGGCTACCTCCACAGGCAACACTTCAGGGCTCTCAATGCTGCCACTAAAATCTTTCAGGGCTGTTACTTCCATTTCTATCTTAGAAGGTATGGACTCAGTTGTTCCATTTGACTGTTCAGTATCTCTTTGAGCTCTTTTCTCCAAAATATCCAAGGAAGAATGTATGATCTCGTGGAGTGTTTCTTTCATGTCTAACACAAATGGGACCATTACAGCATTTCTACAGACATCCTCAGCATCCTTTTGGTAAGTACTTTCCATTTCCGACATAGGTCTCTCTATCTTTCCACTAACCCCATCAGTGTCTTTTTGATAAGTGTTTCCCGCTGTGAACCTAACAGACATCCCTTCAGTGTTGTCAGAATCTCCTTCAGAGCCCTCTGGGTCACTACCTTCCATTTCCAATTCAACAGCTATCACATCAGTCTTTGCGACACCACTTTCGTCATCCTTTTGGTAAGTGTCTTCCATTCCTAAGGGATCCATTCCTTCAGCTTTTGAAGCAACCCCCTCACTATCTTTTTGGTAGGTGTTTTCCACCTCTGACAGAACAGATGCGACCCCTGCCTTTCCAACATCTCCTTCAGCATGTTTTTGGCAAATATTTTCCATCCCAATTGAAACAGGTGTTACCTCAGTCTTTACAATATCTCCCTCAGCATCTTTTTGATGGATATTTTTCATTTCTGACATAGCAGGCGTCACCTCAGGTTTGCCAATGTCCCCTTCGCTATCCATCTTATAAGCTTTTTCCATTCCCAAAGTGGCAGGTGGTTCCTCAGGTTTTTCAACATGTACCTGAGCATCCATTTGGTATAGGCCTCCCCTTGCAAGAATGTCAACCTCTGACTCAGTTTTTGCAATGTTCAAACCAGCATCCTTTTTACATGCTTTTTCTTTCTGTGACATAAGAGGGGCTGCTTCATGTTTCCTAATATTCAATTTAGCATCCCTTTTACTTGGCTTTCCTATCTCTAACATGGAAGGTATAAGCGTGATTTTCCCTACATTTACTTCATTGTCCTTTTTGTGTACTTTCCCCATATCTGACATTGCAAGGGGTGTGCTTTTGGTATGTCCTGGCAAACTTTTTTCAGATATGCATACAAGACTGTCAGACAAACTGTTTTTGGAGGTGCCAGGCGTGTGGACATCATCATTTGCAAATAGAGGCAAATTGGAATTTAATACAAGAGTTCTAGGATCTTCTGTTGCCATTTTGTGATTATCCACACACTCTGTTTCTGCTGCCTTTTTACGGTCCTCACTGACAAATAAAGGTGGCTTCACTTCATCATCTAACCTTGTATGGAACATGTCTTCAGCTTGTAAAACAGTCTCTGATTTCTGCAAAGGTGTATTATCAGACTGTTCAGCTCTGCTCCCAAAACCTGGGGACTGCTGCTGATAAGGAACAATCTCTCTTCCTTTAATTGACTCAGTGCCACTTACTAAGTTACTTGTGGAAGAGAATTTACCTAATAGTTTATTTTCACTAATTTCACACGTGCTTTGATTTGCTGCCTGTTCTGATACCAAGAACTCCCTAATGATACCAGGCGGTTTAACGCCACCACTGTTCAGAATCTTTGAAGTGTTAGACGGAGGTTCAGACACCCGGATATCTTCGGTATCACTGAAAGCATCAGTCAGATTTTCTTTGACTGCACAAATAACCTCATCAACTAATTCCCTGGTCTGTTCTTCTAACAAACAAGAGATATTCCCTCTATCGAAATCAAAAAGGAGACTTGTCTCACCAACTGCAGGTGAAACACTGTCCTCCTCCTCTTCTTTGACCTCTGACATATTTTCCACACTTCTCTCTTCCAAACACTCTTTCAGTTGGATGCCCGCTAATGTCGCTTCTGATGGGCTATCTTCTTTCACAGCACCTGGGTTCATTCCATCATCTTTGGCTGGATGCTCCTGGCAGGTACCAACCGTGTATTTGGATTTCAGTTCTTCTACTGGGTTCATTCCATCATCTTTGGCTGGATGCTCCTGGCAGGTACCAACCGTGTATTTGGATTTCAGTTCTTCCCTGACAGAACTCAAAATCTCCTCAACCAATGTATCAGCTTTTGAGAGTAAACCACTTTTGAGTAAAAGTTGGCCATGTGCTCTTCTCCTTGCTTCTGTCTGGTCAGCAGATGCTTCAGAACACTGCTGGCATGAGCTGTTAACTGACACCGGCGCCCCAGCAACTGTTCCCATCTCTGTCTTCATGGCATTGTCAAAGCAGTCAGTGGCTGGGAAATCAAGAGATACCTTCCTAGTCTGAGTCCCCAAATAGCCCTGACATGGCGTCGCTTTTGCCCCTTTTGGGCTAGACGTCTCTAATTCCAAGTCAGCACTCTTAGGGCCCAGAGGGTCAGTAACAGAAGCACCTTCATATGTGGGATTTACAGTAACTTTTAAAGAATCAAAATGACTTGGGGGACCATGAGAACCTATAGCTGCGCTATCTCCTTTACAGTGACAAGACGAAGATGGAATATGAGCACCAGCAGTATGGACGGAAGAGTCTTCTCTGGGAGAGGAGGCTTTCCCTTCTGACCCTAGCAGAGAGGGCACATTGACTGAGCTAGGGTCCTCGGATGTAAACCCACTTTTCTCCAAACAGGCATCAGAACCCAGAAAAGATGAATATACCTGTGTGTTGTCAGTTTCTTGGAACTTTGGAGAAATATTATCTGAACTCAGTTCTTCCATTTCAGAGACACTAGAACTCTTTTTAGTCGTACAAGAGGCTAAAGATGAACTCATTATGCACATGCTAGCTTTACAGTTCTGTGCCATGTGCCTCGTGCATTCCTCCTCTGGACCAAGAGGTACAATCCCAAGCTGACTGCTTTTGAGAAGAGATGCAGGATTATCTAGGGTGTCTATCTCTGTTTCTTGTGCACTGTGTTGTTGAGAAGCAGGAGAAATTCCAGCCTGGTGATTCTCTTTAAAGCCACCACCTAAACACATTTCTGTCATCTCCTTGTGATCCACTGATTGACCATTTTTGTCCTTTTTAATCACCTTAGAATTTAATTCTGATAAGACAGTCTCAGCTAGCTCATCTGCAACTATTAACTGAGAAATAGAAAGTTCATCCTGAGAAATGTCTCTGGGTTTTGCTTGAGAGACAGACAGCTTGGACAAGGCTTTCCCTTTTCCAGAATGTGATGCAACAGGGAAGCTGCTCTGAGCATCAACCTCTCCTTGAAGCATCATTTTAACAGCTTGGGTTTCCAAGGAAAGAGAATCAGACTTCTCTGTGGGGCTACTTGCTTTAGTGTTTGAGGACATTAACCCTGCCTTCTTATGACCATGAGACAAAACAGAATTGTAATCCTCAGAGACACCTCCATGCTCAAAGTCTATCAGATCTACCCCAGCTAAATGAGTGCCAATGGTTTCAGGACCTAAAGGAAACTGGCATTTTTCACTATCAGGAAGAGTTTCCTTGGACTCAAGGATGATAGATGCATGTCCAAGGTGAAGGGAAGGAGTCTCCCTGTCTGCAGCCTCAGAATGATTTCCTACATCTTGACACTCACTAGGATGAGAGAAAATGTGTCCCTGTCCAGCTTCATTGGATAGAGATCGCTCACTCTTTACGCCAGGGAAATCCAACTTGCAGAGTATGTCGAGTCCAGAAGCAAAGGTGGACGGTGAGGCACTGCAATCAGATGTTTTACAGTCAAGGTTAAGAAGTGTCTCAGCACCAGGGAAAAGTTGAGCATTTTGTGGATTCTCTGCATGGAAAGGAGATTCTGAAACAGGATTTCTATTTAGTTCAAAATTCACGTTAGGTGCTGTCTCACTTTCTACGTTTGCTATAACTGCTGAGTCATTGATGTATTTCACAGAACCAAGATCCTCTTGATTTTTTCCCATACTGTGAATTTTGCCATGTACTTCCAAACCAAGCCTTTTGGCTTCTGTTTTACACAGTGGCTCAGTATTTTTGGGTAAGGACTCAATTCCATCTTCTGGAGCTCTTTGATGACTTAAAGTTGTGGGCTCACCCCCAGAGGCACCTTCCGTTTCTTGCATGATTTCTGAAACCCCATTTTTCTGTGATTCTTGTGCAGGTAACCTCTTTCCTTCATTAACAAGCTCTGAGTCTGTCACAGCATGTCCCTGGAGAGCAGCAATGCTGGTGTGATTGACATTCTTTCTTGATGGGTTATCTGCGGCTGGCTTGTCAAAACACTGACTCTCTGGCGACCGTACATCTTCATGCCTAATTGATTTATTTGGACTTGACAAATTTGTACTTTCCACTTTGGTAGTGACACTCCCATCAGATTTACTACAAGAGAAATCAGAAACAGCAGGTCTCTGAGGCTCAACATGTTCCTCTCTTGGCACTGACACCCCATCGCTCATCACAGAGCTGTTTTCTCTCCACGTATTTTCTGTTGCAGTTTTTCTCTGAAATTCTGGACAAGGGAGTTGGCTGCTTCTGCTTCCTATAAACAATGATGAACATACCAAACTCCTCTCAGGCTGTGAGTCACCTTCCCTAACAACATAGCTGGGGTTAGACACTGAAGAAGAGGAGGCCCGACTTCTCCCAGAGCCTCCACGGCTATTTTTATCTAAAATAGTCTCAGATGAAGCACTATTCTGCAATGCTGGGTTATTTTCCAGACGGCTTTCTATGTTGAGATTTATTTGGCTGTAGCTAGAGACTTCTAATGGACCTCCAAGCAAACAGTCTTTTGTGGCTACCTCTTTGCTGGCTGACGACAATGGGGCCGTCACTGGGTCCATTCTATTTCTAGAGCCTGTATGTGTGTGTGTGCTGGAGTCAGAGCTCTCGTCTTCTCTGTCTAAGTGATTCACAGTTTCCAACACAGTCTGCTGCTTCAAGTACTTCCTGATTTGTGTGGGGCCTCGATATGTTGCATATGTTACCGAAGGCCTCTCGGGTTTACCAACAGTGTCTCTTCTGTGAAAAGAAACAGCATAGGTATCAAGCGAAATATCTGTGAAGTATATATCCTTCAAATAATATATCTTCTGTAACAAGTTTTAGAGAATGTTCTAGGAATTTTAATTAAAGTTTACTTGTTTTATTAAAAATAGTAAAAATCTGACAAACAGCATGTAATTATCATACCACGTGAACTCCTCAGAACTGTTCCTTCTTAGCTCACTTCATATAGATTTCTAATTGTGGGTAATAGAAAGAACACAGAATGACAAATCATGGCTGGGGTTCTTCTTCTGATCCCCAAACACCCTACCCTAAGGTAGAACACTGACTGTGCTTTGTGCTGGTACCATTAAACTTACATATTACTGATTTCTCTAGCAAATCAGAATATCAGGGCAAGTGCCTATGCCTTTAATTTTTCATGTGAATTTGAATGGCAACTTTTAAGTGCACAAGCTGGAGAAGTTTTAGCTAGGAGCAAGATGTGTCACTCATAGTTAACATGGAATAGGCATTAACTCAATCATAATAGAATTCCTAATGATTTCTTCTCATATTGAGTTTTTCAAATATCCCACTTGCGGTAAGTGCTTGGGTGAATGCAGACCTGGAG
This sequence comes from Arvicola amphibius, assembly GCF_903992535.2. Classification (NCBI taxonomy): domain Eukaryota; kingdom Metazoa; phylum Chordata; class Mammalia; order Rodentia; family Cricetidae; genus Arvicola; species Arvicola amphibius. The sequence goes on along the minus strand of NC_052056.1, from coordinate 35,931,731 downwards.
TTCTAGAAGGACTGGAGAGCCGACTGCAGCAGAAAGTTCCTGATGCTTTCACCATCAAGCTTGCTGTGAAGAACCTACCTATGAAGCTCCCGGAGAGGCGGGGCAGCTTCGCAGCCCTGTATGAACACCATTCCTACTCCCTTAGTTTTATCGTGAAAGGGAAAGTAACCTCAATCCTAAGCTCTAAGGATGGAGCTCAAAAATTACCTCCACCCAAACTAAACCCTTCTACTAAGAAGGATAAATATTTAGGCTCTGACTTCTCAGTTCCCTCCCAATTCACAGACCACAACATTTACCACATTAAGTTACAGAGAGCTAAGGAGTTTTTCCCGACTATTCTATTAACGAGCTGAGGGAACATATATTTACCATCATCGGCTCGGCACAGTTAAATACTTTACGAAAGAGCTAGAAAATAGCATCTATGCAATGCCTTGTGTGAATTAATATATGGCTGATAATTATTCTAAACATAAAGCAATCTACTTCAGGCTGTCTTCTTTATCATTTACTTTTGATTTTATGTGTATGTGTGTGTGTGCCTGTGTATGTATGTATGTATGTATGTATGTATGTATGTATGTATGTATGTGCTTCTGAACGTACACACGTGTGCCATGTGAATGCAGGTGCCTGTGAACAGCAGAGAATGGCATCAAATCCTCCAGAACTAGAGGTACTGGTGTTTGTAAACCACCTGACCTGGGTGCTAGGAACTGAACCTGGATCCTCTTCAAGAGCGGCAAATGCTCTCAACTACTGAGCCATTTCGCCAGCCTTCCATATCTTGATTCTTAAAGGGTGATATTAAAGTGTTTAAGTTCTGAACTTATGTTATAATGTAGGGTCCTAAATATAAGGATCAATGGTGGAAATATTCGCTATGTGACTTTTTCAGGTAATGCCTAGCATGATCTAAAACATTATTATAGAATCCATACGAAATGTGGAAAATCGAGTTAGTTTTCCAATACCTTTAAAAACACAGTTCATCTCGACTTTTATAGCAATGTTAAGAAAGTGAGATTTATCACAATAATAAAGCCAAGTACCTCTCCTCCAGCATTTAAAAACTTCAGCACATATCTTAAATTTTATATCTCTTACATATATCTTAAATTTTAGCTGAACTTGTTTATTTCACCTCATATAAATGCTGGCTCCTGAAAATCTTACCATGCCGTAAGTATAGACAAGAAAAAAAGTCTGTTCCATTCATTTGTTTTATTGTTCATTATCAATTAACCAAACTAGGTCCTTGCAATAGTGGCTTTTAGCTACAGTATGAGTTTCAGACTATATCAAAGAATTGGAAAACAAAGCCTCACTTTGGATAAGGCAGGCTTTCTAAGAAAATTTAAGAAGACATAAACAGGGGCTGTAGGTGTGGCACAGTGATCAAGAGCCCTTGTTGCTCTTGCAGGGGACCCAGGTTCAATTCACTGCACACACGTGGCAGCTCACAAACACCCTTACTCCAGCTCCAAAGTATCTAACAACCTCTTTGAACTCTGCAGGCCCAGGCAGGCACACAGTGTACTGCACAGACATACATGCAGACAAAATAGTCAAACTCAAAATTTCACATTTGAATATTCATACAGATTATTCAAAATATTCATAAAGTGAAAACAGACAAAAGTAGTGTTACTGGCAAATCCCATATCAGCATGTATAAATTTTTTTTTTTTAGAAAATACAAGAACCTTTCAGAAAAACATGCTGAAATCCAGATGTTGGAATAACTATCAGTTCCTATGATGCTTTTTTTCAAAGTTATGTTCCTTAAAACTATATTATATGATTATAAAACTACATATTCTTAAAACCTATGCTCAGTAGATGACAACTTTTCTTCCAAAATAGGACCCAGATCCAGAAATGATTAAAGGAATATACATGATTCCAGTGAAAGAGAAAATAGGAAGCAGAGCATTATTTGCCATGCAGAATAAATATAGATAACTTATAACCAGCTTTGGCTGAACTAGATCTCAAAGCAGTTTGTCCTGCACAATAATTATAATCTTCCTATAGCAATGCCTTGTATAGTTCTGGAGTATTGAGAGAGGAATCGGTGTTATACTTTTATATTTTTAGGACTTTCTGCATAATTTCAACTATGATGAATTTAATGTTTTGGCTTAAAGTTCTAACCAGATAATCTTCTGCAGCACCCTGGATGGAAATACTACATAGTTGTAACCCAAGTGTGCACTCATTATATAAAGCAATTACCATATTTAAAACATTGAACATCAAAGTCGCAAGCCCGGCTTGATGCATTATAATTAGTTGCTTCAGTTCTGAGTAACTATGCTGCCATGATTTAAAGAATCAGTCAGCCAGCACTGTCTAGTCTCTACACTGTTTCATAGGTCACAGCAGAATCAATATAACTGAATGATAAAAACATAAAATGTCCTATTTTTCATTATTTTTATATAAAATAGAGCTGCTAAAAAGATGTGACTATCTGGGCATGGTGGCACACACTCCTAGCATTTGAGAGTCGGAGACAGGCCTAACTCTGAGTTTGAGACCAGCCTGGTCTACAGAGCCAGGGCTAAATAATAAATAGACTCTTGTCTCAGAAGAACAAAAACAAAACCTAAAGGGTCTGTCTTTCACAAGCTGAACAGAGAAAAAAGAATTTCATACGTGTAATTATGCAGCTGATTTTTTATCCAAAATGATAAATGATCCCCAAATTATAGGAATAAAGTAAAGTATTAAGAGATTACACGTATTTACCAAAACAGGCAGAGATGCCCAAGACACTAGCACATCATGGGAATGTTTACTCAGCCTCTAAAGGCTGGGACAGTGATCTACTACAGTATGGATAAACTTGATACACCTGCTATTTCAGCCACAGAGGTATCATTTATCACAAAAAAGTCTAGCAGACTGCAAAAAACAATTAGGCTTTTAGAAAACGTGTTTAATAACTCACTTCGGAAAAACATGACAAAGCTATTCTTTAAACAATATTTACTTCCTTTCAAAGGAAATAGTTAAGCATATTCTCTTCCATGATAGGGAAGGCTTTTAACTGTTCTGTGTAAAGGAAAGCAATATAACTAACAAAGTTGGTTTTTTGAAAAGAGCTACTTGACAAAATAGCTTTTCATGATGACTGTGAACCTGTGAAAACCATAAAAATGATAAAAAAAAATTAACCAACATGAACCCACAGGAACTGCCTCTGCTCCTCAGTATGCCCTTCCATTTATCAGGATAGCTGCTTAAAGCATTACTCTAGCCAACAGAAGAGATTCTTTATCAAGGAGGAAAGAAAAGGTCTAATGTATTAGACACAGTCATGACAATATGGGAGATGGAAAATTCTCTGTCTAGTATATTTGAATATAAAAAAAAGCAAGTTTATACCTGTTATTTAATCAAAAGAAGAACAAGGGTATTGAAATGCTCCTTGAATTCATAAAAACCTCTACTTTGGTAGAGCTGTGAAAGAATTTCATAAATCCAGTTTCACAGAGAGAGCTACTTCCTTGATTTATTTTTAACCCCTTTACTTGGATTCCATCAAAAAGAACGAGGAGGATGAACAAAAGAAATAGAAAGGAAGAAGGAAGAAAGGGAGGAAGAAAGGAAGGGCAGGAAAGGAGGAGGGAGGAGGAAAGGAGAGAGAGAGAGAGAGAGAGAGAGAGAGAGAGAGAGAGAGAGAGAGAGGAGAGAGAGACTGAAGTCATGGGAATACAAATCTCAACCCAAGCTCCTCAGAGGCATGTGCAGAGCACCCTGCCTGTCCTGACACAGTAGCACTTCCCAGTTGGAAACACTCACAGCAAGAAAACCTTGAATTTAAGACAATTCTTCCACTAATATAAATTTAGCACTAATAAGGTGTTAGCAGCCCACTAAAGAGGCACAAAAGCAAGGGACATTTAGAGAATATACACAACGATGTCATCTGGGATCTGGCAGAAGAAATAGTAGAGAACACCTTTTCCAAGTCCTCCAGTAAATGAGGATTACCACCCAGGCTCATAAAGTTAGGTCCAAAAACTTACTTCAGCGTATTAGTGGTTTCCTGTTCGCTGTCCTGCGTTGTATCCAAAGAAAAGGCATCAGACAGTTCTGAGGAGTTAGACTCCTGCTCATCCACAGGAAGTACCTGAATCCTCACAGGGCTGCTGGCAATCTCCTTCTCCCTCTGGATCCCCTCATCAGGAGGGCCACTAGGAGTCTGTGGGCCTTTCTCAGATTTATCCTGGTCATCTTTGAAAGAAGACTGTTTAACTTCCCCAAGAGATGACTTTCCTGAGATATTGAATAAGTTCCCAAGAAACTGAAAAAAGCTTTCTTTTGGCTGTCGTTCACTTTCTCCCGTTTTGACCTCTGACATGGAATTAGAAAGGTCATTTGGCTTTGAGTGGTCATCCAGCATTGGAAGACTGGCAGGCTGCTCTGCATGGTTCCTTCTGTCCTCACCTTGGGAAATCTGAAAACAAGATAAATTGCCATCGTCATTTACAAAATAACAGACTAACTGATGCTAGTGTATGACAGAGGCCAGGGACACACATGTGACCAAACCCTAGGCTTGTTTCTTCATGCTGTTTATAACCTTCTTAGATCAGAGTCAGAGCAGATTAAACAAAGCTGCATATTAACATCACAAAGGGAGACATATAGCACTCCAACACCCCAAACAGGAGTAACCAGTCTAGGTTTGGAAGAGGTGACAGAAGCCTCTCGAAGGAAGGGAACACGTGAAAAGAACTTAAAAGTTGACTAAGTAATGTCTGTCTCTGTCTCTGCCTCTCTCTGTGTGTCTAGTGAGGCATTAGCTTTGAAGGAGTTTATGATAAGTGGAAATTAATCAGGATTCAACCCGGAGAAGAGTGAGCATGCAGAGAAGGGACAGATCATGGCAAAGCTTACAGGTGCTTAAATATGCCCTTTGCCACTATAGAGCTACCAGGTAGTGCTTCAAACAGAGTAATTAGACAAATAAACCCACCCTGACGTTATCATTTTAGCATGATATTAATTCATGATACTGTTGTATTATGCAAAACTGTTCCCCTAGATGGTAAAGGCCGACTGAGACCCTTCATGGTAAAACAGTAAGTCCTGATAGGGAATTACATGCAAAAGGAGTACTTTAGGCATTCTTTGAAGATACTGAGCATCTTCAGAGGCATTTTACCTGCTCAAAATTCAACTGTCAGTAAAGCACATAATCATTCATGTGACCTGTTCAAGCTAAGATTAAACCAGGAGCGCCCAGAATGTGTTGGCATTTCACCTCACATTCTTCCAGGCTTCCAAAAAGCTTTAGGCAAATGTGCCAACTCACCCTGTCTTCCAAACATGCTTGCTCACATAGCTGCATACCTGGAAATGGAATGCACGCCCAAAAAGTATCTTTCACTCATGGTGCTCAAGAGTCCTCATAAAAAGAAAACTCAAGTGTGAGTCAGGAAAAGATCAAGCTTCAAGGTAAAACCACCCTAGGGGACTGCAGGCTCACACAACAAAGTTTTGTAAGAAGCTGGTCTTCAAGACAGCAAAGCTACTGTGATGATTTATGTCATCTGTTCACCTCAGACCACGTTCTAATCCAGGTCCAAAACAGATTAAAAGGGAATTTTATTAATCACTTAGCAAATATACTGGAAGGCATTGAAAATAATGTTAAAAACATGATGATGAGCAAAATGATTTCAAGTCAGTATTTTAAGTCGATGGTCACCTTAGAAGTAAGATTGCATTTTTTTTTTCATAAGAGTTATGTCAAGTTAGGACTAGATATAACTTGTATGCCTCTACTGTTGGAGTACACCAGACTTCCAGAGTTTTACAAGGCTCATCTTCTACTGTTTTCCTCTGCGATTTGAGCCCACATACCATACTCACCCTGTGGATCCATACAGCCTGGGCTGTTAGGTCAATGGAGCCCTCACTTCAACTGCCTCATAATTTAGCAAAAGACATGATGCTAGTTCATTCACACGTATCAAAAAGACACATTTTTGTCCTTTGACTACTTCATTTAATTCATTCTACTTTTTGAGCAGGCTATTTCTTCCTGTAATCTTTGCTGGAACTAGCATGAAGGACTGCCCTTCACTTGTAGCCACTTGAAGAACGTGAGCTATGGGCCGCTGAGTATCAGTAAAATGCTTGAGATTCACAAAAGAATCAATGCTTGCTTCTCTTCATTTTCAGTTTTCAGCTTCTAGGATTTCAGCAATGTCTTTAAATGTCTCAGTTGCTTAATTTTCCTCTCATAATCTTCTGAGAATTTTTTTTCCTCAGTAATTAGAAGATTCTCAACAAGGGAGTTTCTAAATTTAGAGACAAATGTGAACAAGCAAGAACATTTAGCTGAAACACCTACAATAAAAATCTGCATTTCTATAGTTAAAATTTCAAATCTGATCTAAAGCAGCTGTTCTTTGCCATGGGCCTGGAAAACAATGAAGCTAGGCCAACCACAGGCTCATTAGGTGGGGCCCACTTCCTTCTGCCAATAGGCCTGTTTACCATTGTTCTAAGGAGTCAATATAATAAAAGCTCTCAGATTCAAGCAAACAATAACAAACATTAATTCCAGTTATGCACAAAGATACAGTTCTTCTACATTTAATATGTAACTGCAATGAGGAAGACATGTGTTTTTAGAATTTTTACTTTTTTTTAACATAGTAGGTTGTGATGTTGTGTGTCCTTTGTTTAAATTCATGGATCTACATACACTCTGTTGCATGCAGTACAAGGAAATAGAAGAAAGCATTAGCTATACTGGTTATGATTAGCTATGGTCTTCAGGGAGTTGACAACCGAGCAAGATGCTCATCACTGGGGATGAGGGAGTTGTCAAGCAAAGGGAGGGGCACAAACGAGGACCTTGCTAACTTGAGGAGGGGGTAGAGACTCACTATATAAAGAAAGTGACAGCCGGGCGGTGGTGGCGCACACCTTTAGTCCCAGCACTCGGGAGACAGAGGCAGGCGGATCTCTGAGTTCGAGGCCAGCCTGGTCTACAAGAGCTAGTTCCAGGACAGGCTCTAGAAACTACAGGGAAACCCTGTCTCGAAAAAATAAAAAATAAAAAAATAAAAATAAAGAAAGTGACATTTCAGCTCTTCAGATCCAAGGTATGACATGTGAAATATGAACGATGTGTACTATGAGTGTGGTAGAAGACGGAAGGACAGAAAGAAAAAGGAACCAATGACAGAGCACTGAGGTTTCACGAAAAGAAGAAATCAGGGAGGTCTGTGGAAAACACCAAAACCAGACTAAGTTGTTTCCTCCAGGATCTTGGTCTTGAGACAAAGGACAAAGTAACTCTGAAAGCAGAAAGGAGTAGGAAATGCTAAGACTACAGCCAGACTATAACAAGATGACTGTTCTCTGGCAGATCTCCTGGGAATTTTTTATTCCCTTTTCTTTCTGCCTAGACCATCTTCCCTAGGCTATGTATAATTCACCGCGTTGCCATCTTTGCTACTCTTACCCTACTGATATAGACAGGCCCATCATACCAATTCTCCAGCCTCAGAACCACCTCTGTCCTTCAATTCTTATTTTCTTTCAGTTCTCACATTTTCGTCCTCTCCGCCCAGTTGTTAGGATTTCGGGGCACTGGCTGTACCTATCTTGGTTCTTGGTCACTTTCCACTGATCTCTAGCCATTCCTGACCATGGGAAATACAGTTTATCTTTTACACATCGGCGAATGAATGACAGCTTAAAGTGAGGCAGGGCTTCACCAGGGCGTCTTTCAAATCTTTTTCACAGTCCTTAGACTAAGCATCTGTTATCCACTCACACTTAGTATAACACCTGCATTCTATATGAAGGTCATTCCCTCATAGTCTGGACTTCACCTCTCTTCCACCTGCATGGTGGCCTCTGACCTACTGTCTCTAGCTTTGCGTGCAAGGAGGAAGGAAAGATTGCCTCTCCACACACGGATTCCTCCACTGGGCACTGGTTCATCATCCCCAGTATCTCCTTGGGGAGTCCAGTTACTCATTTACCTTTCAGTATGCCTCTACCAAGCAGAAGTCTGTGCTCAGACACATCCATATTCTCTTCTCTCCTCAGCACCAATATCCTTAAGAAGGCATTACTAACGCTAACATCCTCTCTTCCTTTCCCTACCACAATCACCGCCTACACCCCTGCAAGCTAACCTGTTCTCCAGTTATGCTTTGACCACGCTTCCTCAAAGACACTGTCTCATATGCCAACTCAACGGACTCATTTCCCTCTGTGTTGAGATGATATGCATCTCAAGAATGAGAGAGACTCTGACTTTGGTTTCTGTAACAGCATTCTGCAGCTTGCCTTCCTGTTTGATGATTCTCTTCACACCCTTCCAGATCATGTCTGTAGGCACCTCTCATACAGCATTTTCCTCTGGGTCAGCCTGTAAGCCCCGTACTTGGATGCTCTCCCCGGGAGATCTCATTTTCCATTAACTCAACCAATCAGCTGATCCTCACATTTGTATTCTCAGCTCAAACTCCTGAGATATGAGCCTGTACACCCGACTGTCTATCATGCACTTCTCCCCATGTAAGGCTTCATTGAAACCTTAATGGCAACATCTGGAAGTGAACATGACCATTTTATACCTTCACTGTTCTATTTTCTCTGAACTACAAAACCTTCCCCTGGTGTTAAAGTTAGAAAAGATCTGCAAGTCTCCTCCCCTAAAATAGTGCCAGCTGTAACCTAGTTCATTTACTTCCTTTTTGTCTCCGTTGTTCCCCAGTTCAGACAAAAGTCATAGAAATCTTATAGATGTTAAATCTCAACATTCTTTAAGTTAAAACGACCTTGAATATAAAATAGAAGGAAACAGTATATGTATAGTAATATAAGCTTTAATCCCATCACTCATATGGCAAAAGCAGGTGAATCTCTGAGTTCAAGACTAGACCAAGGCTACAGAGTGAGACTTTATCTCCAATAAATAAATAATAGCAATAATAAAAACTTTAAAAGGAAGCTAGAATAAAAGGAAACAACTTTGAACACACTTTGAACTTTGAACGTTTCTTGGGGTGTGTATGTATAATATGTGTACGTTGTTTACGTGCATGTGTGCATATGTTACATGTGTGTGCTACAGCCACAGGTGGCCATCAGGTGTCCTGCTCCATTTCCCTCCACCTTATTCCCATTTCAGGCAGGACTTCTCACTGTATCTGAAGATAGGCTGGCAGCTAGCAAGTTTCAATTATGTGCCTGTCTCTGTTTCCCATACTGCTGGGATCACAGGTATGATTGGCCATGACTGGTTTTCTATGTGAGTACTAGGGATTCAAACCTAGGTCCTCATGCATGCACAAGTACTCTTATCCACTGAGATATTTCCCTAGTCCCTGAACATATTATTGCTTATACCTAGTACCCTTTGGCAGGAAAAGAACATCAGAGAATTGTGTGTATAGCCCCAAGATCAGGAATACACATTAGGCTATAATAGGCACGTTGGTACATTTTACCATAGACAATGAAATGAGAGAAAGGAAGAAAAATGGAATATGAGAAAAGTCATTCCTTCTTATTACACTACAGAGAGTTCTCCAGTTTGAGAAGACTCATGTTCTAGAATTAATGACTAATGCCTTTGGGGCAAAGTTATTCACATACATCTGTAGTGCATAATACTTCAGACTCAGTTTTCATTTTAACAAAATTCTTCCTAACAAGTAGCAACCTCCTACATCTATAACAGGTTGGACCTGTTGCAAGTCAAACCAAATGCCTTACAACACTCCCAGTACTCAGGAACTCGGGGATCCCGAGGTCGCAGACCAGCACAGGCAGCCAATAGTGTTAGGCTCCTGCAATCTCTTGATTCAACAGTGACAAAAGTGCACTCTCTGCCTGGGCCCCCAGCATTCTCTCTTCACAACAGGAGTGAGGAGGAGGTAAGGGCTCAGGCTTGGAGTCGAATTCATCAGTGCACACCTCCAGTATACATTTATTCTGAGTCAAGCGAAACCAATACTTCTAATAGCCAGTTTCTACACTATTTAGCCAAAACACATCACCAGCCTTTTAGAGATACATTTTTACATGTAAGCCACACGTTTTATGGCAAGAAAGCAAGATCTTTCCAACTATCTCCTGTGACCAGCAAGGCACAGCTTCAGACATCATCTCAGTCTGCTCGACGACACCTCTGAGAAATAAGGAACGGACACCTTACCACAGAGCAGTGAGCCACGGTTCAGAGCGGCTGGGAACATTTTTCCAAGTTTCAAACCACATTATGAGAGAGGTGGGACTTAAGCCCAGATGTTTGGTTCCAAAGACTCTGTTCTTTCCATCTTCACACATGTCATTTTAAAACTGCTCCAAAGATGTGCTACAGTTGGCAGAGAACAAAAGTGGCTGGGAGGCTCCAGGGGACTCCGCCACCAACGGGGAGTTCTGCTTTCATCTGTTTACACAGGGCGTTGCAGGGAAGATTACAACGGACGCACACACACAAAAAAAAAAAAAAAGCGTTCCCACGCTCGAAAAAGAGATGTTTCACAATTTTTATATTAAATTAGTATGATACTGCTATCATTTGAATGGATAGGAAAATAAAAAATAGCAAACTTTTATTATGGCAGCAGAATTTTACAAAACTAGTTCAGTAACTGAGTCTCTCCTACTAAGAAAACGTGTAAAATTCTTAAATTGACTGCCGTTTCACCCATGAAGGAAAGAAAGGCCATATTAACATATGCATAAATTGATTTATTCATTGTATAGGCCACCAAGACAGCTCACCACGTAAAGGAATTTGCCACCAAATCTGATGACCTGAGTTCCATATGTAGAGCCCACATGGTGTAAAGAGAGAACCACATCATGCAAGCTATCCTCTAATTACCACACTTGTACCAGGCACATATATGCTGACACACACACAAGCATGCACACATATGCACACATTACTTATATGCTATGACGATCCTCCTAAATTTCTAACATTGTTAGCCTACTTTTAATGCTTGCATCCAAGTCCCAGTAAGATCATTCCATTCTTCTACCTTCATAGCCCACACTCCAAATAAAACCACACACAAAAAAAGTATACAACATGTCTGAAGATACTGAGATTTTTCAGGGAGGGAGATTTCAAAGATACATGCATGGAAAAGGGTCAGGAATGCTAGTAATCAAGTCTGAGCCTCCCAGGGAACGAGAAACAAGGTAAAGACCTGAGAGTTAAAGGTAAAGTCAAGGATGGCAAGGAATCATCTTGAATGACTGACACCAAGGAAGCAGAGGCACCTTCAGCATCCATGTGAAACGTCAGATGTTATTTGGTCCAGAGAGAATCAGTGACATAAACGAGAAGGAAATAGCCAGAGGTAGAAAGGAAAGCCCAGTGCCATAAAGCAAAAATGAGCCAAAAAGCTTTCTGAAAGAGAAAAGAAGGTTTGGAAGATGAAGTGTTTGAGCTGGCTAAGGAAACTGAGAACAGAGAATAAGAGGCTATGAGTGTGGGTAGGAAGGGGTCATTAAGTGACCTTAAATGGACTGCTTTGATTGGAATGGCCCTCATTCACTAAGGAGCCATAGAAGCATCCCTGACATGCAACAAATATAGCACTGAGCTTCCCGAGTCTGGTCTAATGGCACTAAAGGAAACACAGGAGTCAGACTAGAAAACATTAGGAACTGGAAGTGTTTAAGGCAGACTTCTGTTGGTAGAGACTACTTGTTTGTTTCCTGGCTGCCCAGACCCGAAATAATCACACAAAAAAACATAAAATGCAATACTGTTTGGCCAAGAGCTTAAGTGTATTTCTAGCTAGCTCTTACATCTGAAATTAACCCATTTTTATTATTTCATATTTTACTATGAGGCTTGTGCCCTACTGGTAAGGTTCTAGCTGGCATCTTTCTCCTTCAATGGTGTCTCTTTGACTCCACCTACTCTCTCTTCCTCTATCTGCTTGGAATTCCCACCTTGCCCTATTCTGTGCTGCAATAGGCCCAAAGCAGCTTCTTTATTAATCAGTGGTATTTACAGAATACAGAAGGGAATCCCACATCAGACTTCCTTCCATATGAAATTTCTGAGTAAAATGTAGGAGCCGATTCTCAGAGACTACTGCTCTCGCTTACATATAAACAAGGAGAGCTGAGGCATGTGGGAAGGAGCCAACAGAGAAGAGGGCTAGAAGCAGACAAGATAGGATAAAGAGAATGCAGGAAGGAAGGCCACCAATATCTTTCATGAATTCATCTTTGAAGGGAGGCAGGGAAAGATATGCTCTGATTGATAACTGATAAGGGGCATAACATGTATTCTATCTTTTAAATAAAACTGTAGGGTACAGTGATATGCTAAGGGTATAAGACAATGGCATGATGAGGACTAAATATCTGATAGGTTTTTCCAGCTAAAATAAAAATTCCAAATGACATATCAGAAATACATATTCCAGGAGACAAATACATGCAAGCATTTGAAATAGCTCACAATATTAGAAAAACTGGAGGGTTTGTACTACATATAAACAACATTTTAAGGATTAAGAAGTTAGTGATGTCCAAATATACTATAAAACTATAGATGTAATTATTCAAAAGTAAAATAAACTTTTGTTCCTCAAACATTTCAGGCAACATCACTGACATCTTGACTTGATATCTCAATGTCAAATACAAAGTGAGATATATACGACTATGTAAATGAATCATAAATGTTATGTTCCAGACTGCAGAGGGAAACTCCTGTACCTCTCCCCCTTATTACAAACAGCATACAATTCAGATGAGCAGGATGGAAATCCGATGAGAAATGTCACACTGCAGTACAGTGAACACTTCAGAACACTGGTGCTGAGAAATGAAACAAACAGCATGCTTCAGGCCACCTGCTAAGTGAAAAACCTCCAAGTGAAACTGCTCAAAATAACAATACAATAAATACCACTGCTAGCCTTTTTCAACTGGTTTATACTCAAGTCGTGTGACTGGTGGTGGTATTAGCAATACACACTGGGAGAGGAAGTGACCCGAGTGTGTGAAGGCCTGAGTGAACGCACGTTGTTAACATGGACATAGCTTTATCAGGGACCCTACAGCCTCAGACCCCAGGGAATGGCAAAGCTTTCCCCTTGGGAGAAGCACAGAGGGATGGTGAAGCCTCCCTCTGGGGCCTAGGTAGGAATGTTGATAGTGTGTGTTGAAAATGTCCACCATAGCTTCCTCCCTCAGATACTCACAGCCTGAAGACTGCTCCCCTGCAGAGGTCACTCGTTCTGAGACTAGCTAAACCTGCCTCTTTGATCCAGCTTTTGACTATACACCCCAGCTCCTTGTTCACCTGCGTGCAATAACCCCATCTCCTTGATCATCTGTATATAATAAGCTTCCTTTCTATTCGACTGTATAAAAGAAACACACTGATCTCTGAGGTGTTGCAGCTTCTCCATCTAAGAGTCAGTCCATCTATTTCCAGCTTCTCTTTGTGTCCTTCTGTACATCTTTTATTCATTCCCTTGCTGTCCCAAGTCAGGCACATTCTCAGAGCCATGCTAAAACTCAAATATATATACTTGTTTTAATTCTTGGTAGCAGTCATCCCTAAAATATAGGTCCATGTAAACAGACTGAAGAAACCAAACCAATGGTTTCCAGAGGGTTGAGGACACAGTGAGAGCGTGTATGCACGTGCGAGACAGACAGAGAGAGAAAGAGAAAGAGAGAGAGAGAGACAGACAGACAGAGACAGAGACAGAGAAAAACCATGAGTAAAAAATAAAATTTTTATGGAGCGCCAGGCAGTAGTGACCACATCTTTAATCCCAGTGCTCAGGATGCAGAGGCAGGAGGATCTCTATGAGCTAGTTCCAGAACAGGACCCAAAGCTACAGAGAAACCCTGTCTTGAAAAACCAAAAAAGAGAAAGAAAGTCAGACAGACAGACAGAAAGAGAAGGAAGGAAGGAAGGAAGGAAGGAAGGAAAGAAGGAAGGAAAGAAAAGGAAGAAAGAAGGAAAGAAGGAAGGAAGGAAGGAAGGAAGGAAGGAAGGAAAGAAAGAAAGAAAGAAAGAAAAGAAAGAAAGAAAGAAAGAAAGTCAGATAAAGATAAAGACAGACAGAAAGACAGAAAAACAAGTTTTATGGAGCATAATGTTCCTGCAAAGAGTGCCCTGTGTCATTTTTATCATGGATGAATTGGATGCCCCATAAGCAAGAAACCCTGAATAACCTCATGACTATGAGTAGCATTTATGCAACTGACACCTGGGTGCTCAAAATCACAAACTAGGAATGCAAAAGACTGTTAGAGCCAGTCTCTTGAGACAGAAGATTGGACTCCTGGAAATTAAAGGTTGACTTTATCCAAGTCTGCTGACTGAAAGTATAGGTGGTGGGTGGATGTAGGCAGAGTAGGGAACTAAGCAGAGACCAAGAGAACAGGAAACCAAGAAAGTAGAAAGGGCTAATGAAGATCCACAGTATAGAAGCAACAAGAGATCGGTTAGAAAGGAATTGGTAATCAAAGAATCCTCGAAGTTTGAAATCTCAGAAGAAGCTATGAAACAAAAGGGTAAAATTTCAAGCATAGCATCAGAAGTGAGAATCTTGTGCAGGTAAACTCTCAGTGACTAAAGAAGAAAGAAAAAGTCACAGAGCCTATGCCACAGTACATCAGCAGGGTGGCCAAGCATTGTCCATAGAAGAGAAGTAGGTGGAAGAAGTCAGAAAGCCTGAGAGTGGAGTTAGGCATAGCGATGCATATTGCAATCCCAACAGTCAGAAGCCTGAGTGGGGACCACAGACACCGTCTGTGTTACATAGTGAGACCCTGACTAGAAAAGATATAAATCATCAAAAAGACAAAGAGAGAGAGAGAGAGAGAGAGAGAGAGAGAGAGAGAGAGAGAGAGAGAGAGAGAGAGAGAGAGAAAGCAAGATTTAGTAGCCAAAGTCAAACATGCGACAGGGACCCTCACTTATTTCTTTCAATAAAGCAAAGATCATTTCCACTTTCACTGAGAAAGCAGGAAGAACGCACGCCTTAACTTTCTTAGTGTAGGACCGAACACTGTATAAAATTTTCAACATGTTAAAAAAGTACATGCAACCGTAACAGAAAACTTAGATAACTTTCTATTATTCTACTAGTAATGTTAATTTAATCTAAAATACCCAGATGGAACTAACTGACTGACTGTCACAAATCAAATATAAATAAAGCAACTGGTACCCAAAGCCACAACTGTGGTGACAAAAACTGTTCAAATAACCCCCCAAAAATCCAATTTCCTAGAAAGCCACTTAGGAAAATTGAAAAGGTCAATAGCTTTCCGTCACTCACTAGCAACTGTGCAGAGGGATAAATAGCTTGTACATTGCTGGGCTCATTCTATAGTGCCCAGCAGGCTTAAACATGAGCTAGCCAAACTTCCCTCACACTGTAGCCCTGACATACTAATTTGTACTTCCCCAAAGCACTGTGAGGTGTCTTTATCATTCCAGAAAAGGCAACTTAATCTTTAAAATCTCCATTGGAAAAGAGACAATGAAATTCATATGCTCTGATTTAGATATTTAAAAACACAGGCACCAACATCTAAATGCCTCAACAGACACTCACATTACAGCCAGTGCAACCTTCTCAAAGTTCGCCCACATCCCATCTCATGGAGCCAGTACAGGGCTAGGTTGGATACCCTAACAATGTAAAATAAGCATGCTCTTCTACACACATAAAATGAAAACCTAAAAGGAAAAATATGCAGAAATGTAAACTGTCCTTGGTGTTATACCATATAATTTATAAACAATCATTTAAACCATACCTTTACTGCTTCTGATGAAAGCGCATTTCCCTTTTTTGGGGGTGAACTCACGGGTTCATTTTCAACACTGAAAAACAAAAACCACAGTGTCTTCTGAAATTAAAATTATTCAACACGTACAGTTTATTTAAAACAAGAATTGAAAGGTCATTAATCTGCAATGATCGAAGAGTCCTAGGAATAGGCTGATTGGAATCTACACTTGGCAAAGCACATTCAATCTTGCTCACCCAGGCTTCCGAAACTTCTGTGAATGTATTATGTTACCTTTTGTCTTATGCTGAATATCACATCACCACAACAGCAGGGCCAGACAAAACGCTAGCACACAGCTAGTCTAACGCTGAAAAGTGCAAGCACTCTGAATGTTTATATTAAGGTTCTCCACAGCCTGATATTATTTTAATGTCTATGCTGAGTAATATTTCTATTCAGCAAAACATTATATAAACATATATAGTCTCACTCGGTGAATTGAATTCTGTGGCTGTTAAAAATTAGATGTGGAGTTATCTGGCCCCAAATTGTCTGAGATAGCACCTATGTAACTCAAATTTTAGGGCAGTCACTTTCAATGGTCTTGTGTGGAACATTCACACATGCTCCAAGAAATGACACCAGAAATTAAACTGCATTGCCTATAGCTACCAGGCAGATATACATCTTAAATCTAAATGCATCCATGTCTAAACATTACTATGTTTTCACATTTTTCTAATCCTTCACAATCTGAATACCTCCAATGAAAACCATTATAACTGTCTACCACATATCAAGGAGAGTGCTTGGTTTTTAGCACATATCAAGACAAGCAAGTCTGGGTCTTCCCAAAACTCTATCTGGGGAGACTGGTGCACAGTCTTTAACAATACCATCTGTTAAATGTTACAGCTGTTGAATGAACAATTACTATGGAGCAGAGAACAAACAATAGCTTTTGCATGTTCCACACGGTACCGCCCAGGGAGGTTGGAAAGCAGGGAGTCCAAGAATACAGTCCTTTTGGGGACCCATGTTTTGTTTGTTTTTAGTTTAACACCAGAGCACACAACTTGGGATGAGCAGAGGGAATCCTGCAGCAGATGAGAATGAGAACAGAGGTTAAACGATGCCACTCTATGAAGAACTGGTTCAACCCATTTCAGAATGTGATCTTTCTTTGTCCTGACTTTGGTGTGAAGACTTTAGAATCCTGAGATGGACAAGCACACCCACTGTGACCATGGACCCATGCTCAGTATTGGTGCAGCAATGGAACTGCATCAGAAACTCAGATCAGATAGAGACCAATCCCAGAGCAGAGGAGATGGGAAGAAGTAACTTGTGCTCGATAGACTTTTCTACCCATAAACCCCAGTGCTGTTCTGGAGAATATCCAAGGAATTAACAGTGGTGGTCAAAGACAAGAGTAAGACAAAGGGCATCAGTACCTGAAAGAAAATCTGGATTATAATTTCCTAAATTCAAGAGTCTATGCAGGAATATAAGGACACAGATATACAGCTATGCCCTTATGTAAGCTAGCCTAAATTCAACATTCCCCAAAGAGACATGAAAGGAGAAGTAGTTAGAAAGGGGAAGGTGGGCAGCAAAAGTGAAGAGGGAATAAGAAAATAATGTGTGTGTGTGTGGGGGGGGGTAAATGTAATCAAAGTACATTAGCTACATGCATGAAGTTGTCAAAAATGAGAATGAATATTGAATACAGAACTGTAACATATTACACAGAATAAGAATATATCAGTGATTACAGTTTTAAAGGAGAATAGGTTCTTTTTAAAAAGTTTTTACTAACCTTACCTGTTGTCACTAGGATATTTATATTTCACAGTTTTCTTTCTTTTTATTTTAATTACACATAACTGATAATAGTCTACTTAAGCTCAAGTAAAAACCAGCTCGGGATAATACTGACTGTGCTGACCCTGTAAACGAACCACAGAACTCTATCTTCAATAGCCTACTGAGTAATTAACTAAACATAGAGCAACTGCTTAATTTAATACCCCACTGTTGGGGAATGTTATTTTAAGGTGTATGGCTTTTGTTTATGTTGTGTTTATTTAACTCAGTGAAGCTGTAATTCTTTGCCTGTCTAAAACACCTGATGGTCTGATAAAGCGCTGATAGCCAATAGCAAGTCAGGAGCAAGGATGGGCGGGGCTGAAAGAGTATAAATAGAAGGAGAAATGAGGAAGCAGAGCCTAAGAGAACAAAGAGAAAAGGACATCCAGGTGCCAAACAACCAGACACACAGCCAGCCACGGAGAAAGAAGTAAAGAAAGGTACACAGGAATAGAGAAAGATAAAATCCCAGAGGCAAAAGGTAGTCAGGATAATTTAAGAAAAGCTGGGGAGATGGTTCAGTAGGTAGGAGCACTGGCTGCTCTTCCAACGGACCCAGGTTCAGGTCCCAGAACCCACATGACAGCTCACAACTGTCTGTAACTCCGGATCCAGGGGATCTGACACTGCCATATACACATACATGAAGGCAAAATATCAAGGCACGTGAAAAAAAAAAAAAAAAAAGCTGGCAAGAAGCAAGCCAAGCTAAGACAAGCTAAGACCGGACAGTCATAATTAAGAATAAACCTCTGTGTGTGATTTATTTGGGAGCTGGGTGGGAGGCCCCTCAAAAAGCCAAAACAGTAAAGTATCATACAACATCTTGGCGTTCTAATGTAGGCCCATATTTCCATGTAGATTCTCAAAAAGCTGGGGGGCAGGGAAGTACACGACTCTTTTAAGGGGCAGTGCTGTTCAGCCGGCAGAAATAAATAGAAACCAGAAACAGCAAGCTAAGTAAAATCTTGTGGCAATTCAGGTACCAGCTTCTATACCTAGAAAGGTTTAATGCAGTTCTCAGTAACACACCTCCAACCAGCCCGCAAACTTTAGGCTTGGCTCTCATCACCCACCCGAGAGTGCAGGCAGCCAGCCGCTAGAGCACAGGGATGATTCAGGAACAGCTTTAACAGTTTGCTCCTGCGGTCAAAATTGGCTAAAGATACACAGTAAAAGAGGTCCAGAGAAAAAACCTCTAAACAGAAGCCAGGCAGAGGTGGCGGCACATACCTTTAATCCTAGCACTTGGATGGCAGAGACAGGTGGATCTCTGTGAGTCTGAGGCCAGGCTGGTCTACAAGAGCTAGTTTTAGGGCAGCTAGGGCTATGACACAGAGAAACCCTGTCTCAAAAAACAAAAACAAAACAAAAATCTCTAAACAGGTTTAAGTATGTTTTAGAATGTGCATAGGCTTAAGAAAATGGACAGTCATTGAAAAAATAAATAAATTGGAAATTATAAAGTCTTAAAGAGATGGTAAAAGTAATGTAAAATAAAAAAGCCACATAAAGATGGAAAATACGCAGGGAGTCTGGTTTCTGTATTCTAGTGTGTTGGTTTTGAATTTTTTGATTGCTAAAAAGCACAGGGCAGCTGCTAAGAGACCTGGAATTGAAAGAGGGACTGTGGAAATAAACCAGCCTAGATAATTTAAGAATGCTTTAACTTTAAAATGTGAAAAAAATGTCAGATGAAAAGCAAAAATGCTTTTGAGGACAGGTTTTGCTTTTTCGTTCCATAGGTAACAAGAGGCTGTGGATTTGTTCCAGGTTAATTTGAATCTGGTTTGGTCAGGAGAGACCTCCTTAACAGGTGATATTTATCAACAAACATTACAATTGGCCTTCTCAGGACTTGGCCATTATCTCAGATTTTCTCTCTGGGACCCTAAAAATATTTCACCCACATTCAACAGGAAGCAGTCTAGAGAACATAACATCCGCATTCACAAGAGAAAAGGGGTGTAGGTGGTCTTTGGCTATTTTGTAGGTCATGGATGTTTGTTATATATAGGAACATAAGATAAAAAGACAACTATTAATCTCAGATATTTTGCACTGTCATGGATTTTGGTATATGGATGCAAATTCAAAGTCAATTTTATAACACTTTAAATATGATTTTACCCTTGTTTAAAGGACTTTCGTATGTTGATAAAAAATTGTTTGTTTTTGTTCCAACACACTGTATATGTTTCTACTCTTGTTTAAAGAATTTTTTGGCTGTACAATAGTGGTGCATGCTTTTAATCCCAGCACTTAGGAGGCAGAGGCAAGTAGATCTCTGTGAGTTCAAGGCCAGCCTGGTCTACAGCGCAAGTTCCAGGACTGGTGCCATAGTTACTGAGAAACTGTCTCAAAAGCCAAAATAAAATAAAGGGTTTTTGTATATTGATAAAAATTTAGGTTATTTTTGTTACAACATAATATATATGTTTCTGCTCTTATTTAAGGTATTGTACCTAAGTTGTTCATTTAATAAGGTAAAGTTCTAGTTTTTGAAAACTTTATGAACTATTTAGAAAAATCAAAAAACACAGGTCAGTAGTTAGTCATCTGTAACAATCAAATTTGCATATTTTCCAGATCATATAGAGATATATTTTAGAAAGATAAATGGTCTTCAAATACTTCAAAGACCTATAGATTATGGCATTTAAAATGTTAAAGTTTTTCATGACAATGACATACATCTGCTGCTGGCAGCACCAATTTTCTTGAGAGAAGATATACGGGCATTGAAGAAACTTTTTATGGAGTTTGCTATCATTGTGGCAAGGTTAGCTACTGAGCAACGAAAATGTGCTTGCCTTTGATTGCTGACTATGTGCTGTGCAGACAGGACATGCAGGACCCACAGGAAAGTGACTGCTGTATACTTTGCCAAAACAAGACAGGATGCTCATTCACTATTCCTGCTTCACAGAAGAAACTGCCAGACATTCTGCAGGACACAGAGAAAAGTGACTGACTGCCAATATAGGCAAAACAGTCTTTCAAATTTTCTGCTTCACTGAAAAGTCTGCCAAATAATATGGGCCTGTAGGCTGAAGTTGAATGTCCCAATGTTACAAAGGAACTTTGGGTGACTGGCCAGGCAGTCAGACGTCTCTGTCATTTCTAGAGCTTTTATAAGTTGTTTGCTGATGGAGGACTCTCATTGGCTAATAAAGAAACTGCCTGGCCCATTTGATTGGCCAGCCCTTAGGTGGGCGGAATAGACAAACAGGAAGAAGGAAGTGAGGTAGATGGCTCAGTCAGATGCTACGCCTCTCCTAAGTTAGACAGACCGCCATGCCTCTCCTCAGGGAGACAGACGCAATGAAGCTCCAGCCCACGATGGACGTAAGCTAGAAACTTCCCTGTAAGGCACCACTTCGTGGTGTTACACAGATTATTAGATATGGGTTAGTCAAGACGTGAGTAAGAGGTTGGAATTAATGGGCCAGGCAGTGTTTAAAAGAATACAATTTGTGTGTTGTTATTTCGGGTTTTAAGCTAGCCGTGCAGGAGCCAGGGCGGCAGGAACGCAGCCCGTCTGCTCCTCACTACAGAAGTTTGCAATGCATTTTTTGCTTATTTAAATAATATTATATTCTTCTGGTTCCTTCAATAAAGTTGATGATATAGTTATAATTGTAGTTTTTCTTAGATAAGATAGAAAGTAAATTAGGATAAAATTTTGGATTTACTAAGATAGGATAGATTATTTTCATGAATTTACTAGACACCAAAGAATTGGAATTGAGTACACTGTGAATGTAATTTTTACTTGATAATTATTCTTATTCTACACAGTCTTACTATGTTAAAGTTAAAACTTTTCATTTTTGTTTAGAAAGAGAAAAGGGGAAATGTTAGGGAATATTATTTTAAGGTATGTGACTTTTGCTTATGCTGTATTTTTTAAAAATGAAATGAAGTGAGGCTCTGATTCTATGCCTGTCTAAAACAACTAATGGTTTAATAAAGAGCAAGGCAAGAGAAAGGGTATGCAGGGCTGGCAGGTAGAGACTATAAACAGAAGGAGAAATGAGGAAGAAAAGGAGCAAGAGAACAAAGAGAGGAGGACATCAGGGGCCAGCCAGCTACACAGCAACTCACAGAGAAAGATGCAAAGAAAAGTACACATAAATGGGGAAAGATAAAAGCCCAGAGGCAAAAGGTAGTCAGGATAACTTAAGAAAAGCTTGGCAAGAAACAAGCCAAGCTAAGGCCAGGCATTCATAACTAAGAATAAGCCTTTGTGTGTGATTTATTTGGGAGCTGGATGGTGGGCCCCTCAAAATGCCTAAAGAGTAAAACATCACACAACAACTCACTTCCAAAAATTTTCCCAAACTTCATTTCCAACATGCAGCTCTAACCTGCATGGGCTGCATGTGGCCAAGATTAGCTTCATGTGTATTATGACACAAAATTGAAAACTTATTTAGAATGTTATCAGGGTTTTCTTTTAACACATTTTAAATTTTGTCATTCAAATGTGTAGCTCTTATGCAAGAACTCTGTAATGACAGAGTCATGCTACAAAATCAAAAGGTCAGGCACACCTGAGTTTCGAGAGTCCTTCCTATAAAATATACTGTCCTGGTTAAGACTGTAAATAAAACTAGAAAAAGTTACAAAAGCTCTGCTGAAAATACAGCTTCAGCCTTGTGGTTTAGAAGAAAATGGCCCCACAAAAGGAGTGGCACTATTAGATGTGGCCTTGTTGGAGGAAGTATGTGACTGTGGGGGTAGATTTTAAAGTCTTTTTCTCAAATTTCACTCAGTTCAACAGCCAATTTCCTGTTGCCTTCAAGATGTAGGACACTGGGCTACTTCTTCAGCACCATGCCTGCCAGCTGCCACAATGCTCTACCATTATGAGAATGGCCTGGGTCTCTGAACCGTATGCCAGCCATCACAATTAAGTTGTTCCTTGATAAAAGTTGCCATGGTCATGGCATCTCTTTACAGTAATAGTAAACACTAACCAAGACAGAAGTTGGTTCCAAGGACTGAAGTATTGCTGTAATAGGCCTGAACATGTTTTTGGTTGGAGGAATTTAGACTTTGATACTTTGGATTTAGAAAGCAGGAATGCTTTAAGCATTGCTTAATGGGCAATACTAGCAGGAACACGGAAGACAGTGGTGCTAAGACTTATTTGAACTATGAGCGGCTCAGCTTACTCAAGAGGTTTCAGAGAATTTTTGTATGTTGCCTAGAGATCATTCCTGTGATATTTTGGTGAAGAATGTACCTGTTTCTTGTCCTTATTTGAAAAGTCTGCCGGAGGCTAAAAGTGAAGAGTTTTGGATTGACTCCCTTGGCAGAGAAATCGAAAAACAACTTAGTATAGATTCTGTGGTGTGGTTACTGGTGTTAACACTAATGAAGACATATAATGAAAAGGAGTAAGCTCAGCAAGGAAAAATATTTGAGGGGCGCACCAGAATAAGGAATAAAGGTAAATTCTGTGTTCAAGGAGATAAACAGATTAAGAAACAGAATATAGGGAGTGGTGACCACAGGGCAAGATCACCCAGCTAAATTTCAAACTTGTGGAAAGGAATTAAAGAAAAGTTTAAAGTCAGATGTGATGGGACACACCTTTAATCCTAGCACTGGGAAGGCAGAGGCTGGTAGATCTCTGAGTTTGAGGCCAGCTTGGTCTAAAGAGCAAGTTCAAGAACATACAAGTTTAGGCAGTGAAGGAGAACAGAAAGCTGATGAAGATGTAAATAAAAGGGGGGCCATGTTCCAGGCTCAGTAAGAAGCAGAACTTGGCAGCTTTGGTCATGCGGTTTGATAGAAGAAATGAGATAGATGGGCAGTGGTACACGCCTTTAATCCCAGCACTCGGGAGGCAGAGGCATGTGTATCTCTGAGTTTGAGGGCAGCCTGGTCTACAAGAGCTAGTTCCAAGAGAGGCACAAAAGCTACACAGAGAAACCCTGTCTCGAAGAAGAAGAAGAAGAAGAAGAAGAAGAAGAAGAAGAAGAAGAAGAAGAAGAAGAAGAAGAAGAAGAAGAAGAAGAAGAAGAAGAAGAAGAAGAAGAAGAAGAAGAAGAAGAAGAAGAAGAAGAAGAAGAAGAAGAAGAAGAAACCAATTATGCAATTTGTCTCCAACCCTTAAGAAAGCTGCTGAGGCCAGGCATGAATCAGGGGTGTCTCTGAATGGAAGCCTAGTAGTGAGACCATTGCATGAGGTTATGAAGTTGAAGCCTGGATTGCCTTGGCGAATCCAAGATATTAAAGATGCCAGAGTTGTGGGATGCCTGCCAAGAAGATGTGGAGAGCATTTTGACATCAGAGATGGAAATGCAAAATTTGGAGTTTGTTCAGATGGTTTTCGGTCTTGCTTTGGTCCAGTATTTCCTTGCTATGCTTCCTTCCCTGTGTTTTTAGAATGGTAATATGTATCCTGTGACATTATATGTTGGAAGTATGTCATCTTTTTGATTTTTACAGGTTATGAGAGTTAATAGATTATAGTGCATCTCCTGAAATAAATTTGAGACTGTTACAGATTATGGGGACTTTTGTAGTTCAACTGAATGCATTTTTGCATTATGATATGGCTATAAGCATTTGCGGGCCAGGGAGTGGAATGTGGTGGTTTGAATGGAAATGCCCCCCAAATGGAGTGGCACTATTAGAAGGTGTGGTCTTGTTGGAGTAGGTGTGGGTGGCCTTATTGGAGGAAGTGCGTTACTGTGGGGGTGGGCTTCAACGTCTTTTTCTCAAGCTTCACTCAGGTTGACAGTCAATTGACTTCCTGTTGCCTGCAAGACACTTGGCTTTCTCCACCACTATGCTGCCTGCCAGCCTTCCACCATGCTCCCCACGATGATGATAATGGACTGAGTCTCCGAACTGTAATTCGAGCCACCACAATTAAATGTTTCCTTTATAAGAGGTGCTGTAGTCATGGTGTCTCCTCACAGCAATGTTAACCCTAAGACAAGCCTCATACAGCTAAAGTAGAAAGTCTGCAAGGAGCTGTCATTACCTGCAAGTACACATACAGGTGCATACACACACATACACACATGCATGCGCACATCCACACCATACGCACGCGCGCGCGCGCACACACACACACACACACACACACACACACACACACGAAAAACAGTTTTCAGCAGAAAGTATGGTACTAACAACTAAATAAAACTCAACTAAATCATCATTGGAAACTTCTTCAGGTCTCTAAAACTTATTCCTATGTGTTGAGTTTTAGATGCGCACCACAAAAAAACACATTTTAAAATTGTGTTTAGGCTGGAGAGGATGATGTTAGCTGGGAAACACTGCCCTCTTCAATGCAGAGGCAAGGGGACTAAGTGTGAGAGCCCGCCCATCTGGGCTACCTAGCCAGCCTCTGTTCTCAAAAATAAGTTAACATTGGGATTTACTGATAATCATCATAGTGTGAGTAAAGGTTTCAACACTTCTCCAAATAATTATAGTCCCGTTTTAACTGATCTCTTGTATCTATAGGATTCCTTGTTTCAATTAATTCACAAGAAGGTCAAAGTGATTGTTAACATCATCACAACATTCTTCTGTGAAAGAAGATGAAGGGTCTCTCTCTCTCTCTCTCTCTCTCTCTCTCTCTCTCTCTCTCTCTCTCTCTCTCTCTCACACACACACACACACACACACACACACACACAAAATCACGTATTCTCTACCTGGCTGAGATACACCTGCCCTGCCACATAGAATCATTTGTCACTGCTAGAACATGCCAAGTTCTCCAGCCAACAAACTACTTTCTTCTGTTTGCAATACTTCCGCCTGAACCAACATTTAATCTTTCATAGTTCAGCTTTGTCTGTGTTTCCTTTCCTCTCGCCGCACCCAGAAATACCTGCTTTTTATTGTAACAGCTGCCTGCCCATTTGCTCAACTCAAATATGAACTTTTAAATTCAGTAAAGTGTCATTTCTATCACACAGCCCAGTATGATGTGTAGTACAATAAAAGTACAAACTCAAACATGTGTCCAGTTTTGGAACGTGTAACATGTTATCAATTTGTGTGTGCATATCCCATCAGTGTAGTAATATTTCATTTGTATTTTAATAAAGAAAGCTTGCCTGAAGTTCAGAGAGTAAAACAGCCCCACTGGTCAGTCTTACAGACCAGGCAGTGGTGACACACACCTTTAATCCCAGTAGCCACACTAGTTTGCCATAGAAACTGGGTGGTGCATGCCTTTAATCCCAGCTCTAGGGAGGATTATAAAACTAGAGGAGACAGGTCTCACACACAGTCTCATTCTGAAATCCTGGAGGCAGGATCTCCATTTCGAACTGTGGTAGACGTAAGGAGCCATTGGCTGGCTGTTTTGCTCTTCTGATCTTCACGATGAACCCCAATTTCTGTCTCTGGGTTTTTATTAATCGTGCTACATATCAGACACCAGGTTCCACTGAGAACGCCATAGTAACAAACATAAGACTTTTCTTAATGAGTTAGTGTAAAAAATGGCACAGCAGCCATGATTGATCTGTGTTATCTTGCAGTATGGACAATAAAGGGGAATCATGTTAGGAACAAAATGGTTTTCAGAGTTTATTTTTAGTTTTTTTGTTTTTGTTCATGATTAATCACGAATGTTGTTATGCAATCCTGTGAAATTAAATCTCAGGAAGCAAAAGTATTTAATTAAATAAAAAATTTTAATTTTTTTTTCTTACTGTGTTTTGGGCATCATTTAAAACATATTACACAAATTGTATACGGAATTGTTATGGACTAAGGACAGCCCAAAAAATTGTTCATACTTCACATAATCTCTTAATTGTAGAGAATTTAATTTCAAAAAGTCATTGGAAGTTAGCCTTTAATTTTCATTTTAAATAAGAACTGTGTTGTTTATCCTAAGAGGCTGCATCAACACGCATATGAAGGTCCTTATTTATCAGGGGTACATGCATCACACAAGGATAACTAGTGTCAAAAACCCACAGATTAAGTACCATAACCTAAAATGGTCAAAATCTGAATGGTTGGATTTCAAGCATGAGATCACTTCCTCTTTGAAAGGAGACCCAAACCCAGCACTGGCACATGCCTTTAAGCACTAGGGAGGCAGAGTTTATCTCAGTGAATTCAAGGCCAGCCTGGTCTACATCTTGAGTTCCAGGATAGCCTGGGCCACATAGTGAGTTCCTGTCTCAAAAATACCAAAAAGGAGGAGGAAGGAGGTGAGGAAGGAAGGGTGGGGGGGAGAGAGAAAGAAAAAGAGAAAGAGAGAGAGGACCCATCTACAGGGCACATTACAGAAAAAAAGAAACAAACAGAATCTTATTGCTTTAATTTCAGGAACAACTTTGAAAATATTCCTCCTCCCCTAGAAGGATGACCAACTTTCTTCTGTTAGACTTCACTCCTCTTGAATACCTTTCTCACTACAAAGGCAAGATTAAAGCTATCTACACTCAGCATTCTTTTAGAAATAAGCCCAAATGTTTGAATGTTTTAATAAAGCTTTTATCCTCAATATTTGCTAGTCCTCCCCCTCCCCCAGAAACTATGTCCAGGAAAAGGATACTTTGTCATCTTTACACTGTAGGCTATGAAAAAGGGAATGAGTGAGTGAGTGAGGGAGGGAGGGAGGAAGAGAAGGAGGAAGAGAAAACACAATAGCAAGGACACTCAAAATAGTTGATACTGGCATGCTGCTTAGCAAAAAATGAGCTGATGAGACCCAAAAAAACTGGTACTTTCAGATCCAAAAACATAAGCCATATAGTGCCAAACATCATGTAAGACAACAGTCTATTCCTATGGTTTGCTCATAATGTGAAATATTTCAATAGTAATATTTTTAGAAGGCATTCAGTTAGCTCATCGTAGGGAATAAAAGGCAAGAACCACTATTACAAACAGACACAAGTTACTTGGCATCTCTAAGTAGCCTTGTCTTACTTAACCAAAAGAGCACAAATATAAAGGTCAACATAACATACAAGCTCCTCATTTCTAAGCAACCTTATAAAGATGGTATCTGAAAGCAAGGACTCCAACATGTGGCCTTTAAGCATTTACTTGCTTTGTGCTAGACATAAAACAAACTTCTGGATAATGAAAACAGAAGGTATATTAGCATCCTAAACTTAAGATAATTCCCATGAGGTTCTGGTCCATCATCTAAAATTACTTTTTTTCTTGTTTTTAACTAAGTTCTAACAAGATAATGGAATCCTTGACAGCTAAGAAACATGAAGCTGGTTCCATTAATTAACCAACCCAACAGATACAAAGCATGTTGTAGGCATCCTCCCTGGCCCTAAGGGTGTGGCAGTAAGGAAAAGAAAAACAAAACAAAACAAAACTTTGTCTTCTTCAAGCCTTCTGAACATATAGCAGAATAGCCCAGGGTGCTGCGTTTATAAAACAAACATCTTATTGTCAAGACTAAAGTGGGCAGAGAAATCTACATTGTAACAATCACCCCCATTCCCAGGTGTTCAGCTGAGGTCACTCTCTGACACTATATTCTTGAACAATGAATTGAGTGCCTCTCTGAATTCAGCTGAAATCCATGCCTGGTGGTTACATAGGGAAGAGAGAAATCTGGTCAGGAAGATGGCTATTTAATACTAATCTCATAGGGTCAGTGTTGATGCACAAAGATTAAATATTAACTAGAAAACTCAGAGAATATTAATTCCAAACAGTGTTGCTGCTCAAACTCAGCACTAATTGTGACTATAATGAGCACCCAGAGTAGGATCCACAGTGAGAAATCACCTCACTGCAGTCCACATCACTGCCAGAAAAAACTCATGTGGTCAAAGAGCTACTTCCTGGACCTAGGGAGGACAGGCTTGACAAAGCGGCCTTTTATTGAACAAAGTTTCTTGGGGGTTGGGGGAGCAAATATTTAGGCTTATGCCTTCCAAACAGCTTGGCTTCTTTCTAAAATAAGCATGCCAGTGGGGCGTGGTCAGTGGGGTGGGGAAGACACTCTTGGAAAGGAAAGAATGAGCTCCACTACCTGACTCCTATAACACTTGTCCTCCTGTGGCATTTTTTTTTTTAATCACACATCATGATTCTGGCTTTGTTAGAAAAATCCAGAACTAATAAAGATCTGAGTACAGTTCCCTTAAATGTCTTAGGGATGTTTAGCCTCTTCTCTACAGATGCAGGAGCGGAGGATGGAGGAGAATTTTAGTGAGAAGCTCTAAAGATGCTGGAATGGATGATGTTTTGACATTTCTAGAGATGAGGCAACCTCTGATGGCAGGACATCATCGGCAGTCATTCTGAACACTGCTAAACACAAGGGCACTTAACCTCTTGGGAAAGTCCGCACACCTAAGCATCACCTGCCAAGTGGCTGTCCCTGGGGAAGTTGGCCACACCTAACCTTTTCTGTTTAGAACTGATATTCTCTGTGTCTTTTATTCCTCTCAGCCCGTGATGCCTGAAATTGTGTCCCCTCTCTGCATGTTCATTTCCATGGCACAAGGGAAACTATCTCACGGGTCTACAGCCACAGGATGGGCAACAGAACAAGGAAAGGGAAAGGCACCAGGGCAGGTCTACATGGTTTGCTCCCTCCTCACTAATATCAGCTGGATTTAGACCCTGACCACTAAGCCATGTCTCCCATTGAAGCCCCGTTAGGCCTGTCCTTCCTGGCACATTGCTTCTCACCACACAGCTTACCTGACCTAACTCCTGTGATGAAACTTTGCTCGGTGTTCTACTGATGTCTATTATAAATTAAGCTGGCTTTTATGTACTATCCGGCAATCCCATCTAGTAAGCCCTATTCTGTCTCTATGAAAGAGATTGCCACATCAGTGATTCAGAGACAACCACCTGGAAAACTGTCCTTTTGTAAATGACGACTGCCAGCAATAGAACAGTACTTGTACTTTTTTAATGACCATTAACAGGACATAAAGCAGGTGGTTATGACACTATTTCTGGTCTCCAAATGCAAAGGTAACTAGAGGCTGCAATTTTCAGGCAGTCAAACAGCATGCATTTCAGCTCAAACATCTGGCATTCAAATGATTTCAGAAATCTTTGGAGGAAAAAAAAATCCAGGGAAGAAGGAAACGTAATGGATACGAGGAGATCTGGTTGCTCTGCAACCTTAGCGTATCTGGCACTGCTCTACTCCATATGCTGGCCTTCTGGGATGCTCATCTCTGTGATGCTTTATTTTCGGTCCTCCCTCTCCGTCCCACAACACAAGCCCATAATTACAGTTCAGTCCTAGTCTGTGGAGTGAAACTCCCAGCAGCCTGAGCTGTACTGGCTTCCACTCACTGATCTTGTACAACTGCTTCTTCCTTCCCACTCACGCCCTTCAGACTCTGAACATCTGTGACCCACCTCATGAGATGTGAAGCAACATCAGGAACCGTTGGCTTTGAGAGGAATTCTCAAACTGATACTATAACTGTTTTTAAAATAGGGTATTTGGGGGTGGAGCACAAATCAGTGAGAGAGGGCTTGTCTAAGTACAAGACTGGCTAGAAGTTAGCTCACCAGTATCACAAAAAGTTTAAAAAAAAATACTAGCACAGGATAGTCATCCACATACCATTCAAAAAACAGTTCTGAAGGAGGACTGGAGACCAAAAGATAAGCCAAACTGTCTTCCCAGAGTTCTACAGAGCCTAGCCACGGCTGACCTCCCCCTCCAACTCATATCCTTCCTTTTCTGTAATTCCAAGATAAACATATAAGCACATGACCATGAAAAATATTCAAAATGTAAACTATATTTCAGCTTCTTGCTAGGTAGGGTCTCCCCACTGCTAATTCATCTGGTTCTGCCCCCTTCCCATATCATGGACACTCTTCCCTCCATTCTGTTGGGTCTGCCTATACCATCCATCACACAATACTGTGAATCCTCAGGACCTTCAGAATGGTATGCATCCTCTTATTCTGGAAAGCTCTTGTTTGGATGTGTCCCTGCATCACTCCCAGGTACAGTCCAGATCTCTGCTCAAGTGCTACCTGTAGAAGGCTTTGATGATCACACTTTCTAACCCTTACTCTAGACCCCTCACTTCCATCCTGCCTTGTTCTTTCATCCTGCATTTGCTAAACTTTAAAGCATGCTATGTATCAAGTTATACCATTTATATTCTTCTCTTATCCAGAATACAAAATCTATGCAAGTAAAGATGTTTAGATACTTAGACAAGATCTTGATTAATGATGGCAGGTACAACTAACATTTTTATAAGGATTTAATTTTAAGGTTTTATTACTTAAACGTGTACTATTGTGGAAAATATTAAAGAACTATTGTTGAGAGGATATACATAAATTTCAATCCCAAAGGAAACATTTTATTTGTAAAAAATATCTGCATATGTAGACATATACATGGATGGGACATGTCTTTGAGAACACAGAGTTCTGAACTTGCCTTTATTTTATATTTTCATAGAATTTAATGTCTGTTTTATAAAATCATAAATTACTATTAAGAGGTTTTAAATGATATAGTACTGTAGCCGAGTCATAGAAAAAGAAATTGATGAAAATACAACTAAGAAGAAATAACTAGACACAAACTATAAATATTGCACAATGGCGAATTCCGTGTTTCATAATATATGCCACACTATCAAAGCATATCCTTACCTAACTACTTAGAACAGTGTAGCAACCAGAGTCAATATAGATCACAGCTTCAACTTTGACTAACCAGCAAGAGGCCACCTCCAGTTAGAACATGACCCCCGGTGCTTCACCAGAAAGCAAAAGCAGAGTTCACACCTAACCAGTTGCCAGTATTGAGATGTAAAGTGCAAAATATCCAGCAGGGGAAGGAAGGCTGGCAATTAGAAGAGAGAAAATTCTGATTGGTCACTATGTCAATGCTATGCCACTGTCTTAGGGTTTCTATTGCTGTGAAGAGACCATGAGCATGGCAACTCTTATAAAGGAAAACATTTAATTGTGGTGCCTCACTTGACAGTTCAGAGGTTTTGTCTGTTATTGGCATGGAGGGAAGCAAGGCACCACACAGGCAGACAGGGTGCTGGAGAAGGAGCTGAGAGTATCTTGATTTACAGGCAACAAGGAGTGGTCTGTCTCTCTGGACATGGTTTGAGCATATATAAGACCTCAAAGCCCAGCTCCACGGTGACATAATTCCTCCATAAGACACCTAAATTTTGCATGCAAATGGATGGAAATAGAAAACACCATCCTGAGTGAGGTAACCCAGGCCCAAAAAGATGAACATGGGATCACTCATAATTGGTTTCTAGCCATAATTAAAGGACATCGAGCCTATAGTTCGTGATCCTAGAGAAGCTAAATAAGAAGGTGAACCCAAAGAATAACATATAATTGTCCTCCTGGATATTGGAAGTAGACAAGATTGCCGGGCAAAAATTGGGAAATTGGGGGTGGGGTGGGGTGGGGCTAAGGGGAGATGGGCAGAGAAAAGTGTGAAGGGGAGGATTGGGAGAGCTTGGGGGAATGGGATGGTTGGGATATAGGAAGGGTGGATGTGGGAATAGGGAAGTATATATCTTAATTAAGGGAGCCATTCTAGGGTTGGCTGAGACTTGACTCTAGAGGGGTTCCCAGGTATCCAGGGAGATGCCTCCAGCTAGGTCCTTGGGCAGCTGAGGAGAGGGAGCCAGAAATGGCCAGATCCTATAGCCATACTGATGAATATCTTGCATATCACCATGGAGATAGAGACAGAGCCCCACAATGGAGCACCGGACTGAGCTCCCAAGGTCCAAATGAGGAGCAAAAGGAGGGAGATCATGAGCAAGGAATTCAGGACCACGAGGGGTGCACCCACCCACTGAGATGGTGGGGCTGATCTAACCAGAGCTTACCAAGGCCAGCTGGACTGGGACGGAAAAAGCACGAGATAAAACCAGACTCCCTGAACATGGCGGACAATGAGGGCAGCTGAGAAGCCAAGGACAATGGCACTGGATTTTGATCCTACTACACATACTGGCTTTGGGGGGGCCTAGCCTGTTTGGATGCTCACCTTCCTAGACCTGGATGGAGGGGGGAGGACCTTGGACTTCCCACAGGGCAAGGAATCCTTACTGCTCTTTGGACAGGAGAGGGAGGGGGAGTTGAGTGGGGGAGGGGGAGGCAAATGGGAGGTGGGGAAGAGGCAGAAATTTTTAATAAAAAAAAGACACCTACTCTAAAAAGGCCACACTTCCTAATAGTGCCACTCCCTTTTTCTATTGAAACCACTGCAACCAATGAAATCACCAATATTTTGAGAGCCACCTCGGAGTTCTAGCCATCATTATGGGTCTTTCTTCTGACAGTTTCAGAGAAATTGGACTGAACACCTAATGTTTTTTTTTTATTTTGTTTTGATTTTTGAGACAGGGTCTCACTGTGTGTCCCTGGCTGTCCTGGAACTAGCTCTGTGTAGCACTAATAATAAAAACCCAGAGTCAAATTGGGGTTCAACCTGAAAAGCAAAAAAGAAGACAAGTCACTAGAGAAGTCTTACATCTACCAAGGCTGGTGACCGCAGACTAAGTAGACTAAGCCTCTCTCTCCACTCATTTTATATTCCCTCTAGTGCTGTAATTAAAGGCATATGACTCCCTAGTACTGGAATTAAAGGTGTGAGAGGCACTACCACCTGGAAGTGTTTCTGCATTGATCTTGTGTAGCCCAGGGTGGCCTTGAACTCAGAGCCTACCTCTGTCTTCCCAAATCCTGGGATTAAAGGTGTGTGGCATCACTAGTAGCTGAGATTTGCCCTTCCGATATTTAGGCAGGTTTTATTAAAACATAAATAATATATCACTATAGCTCTGTACACCAGGCTGGCCTCGAACTCAGAGATCCACCTGCCTCTGTTTCCGGTACTGGGATTAAAGGCAATAAGTAGAGACCTTGACTGTGCTATCCTTCAGCAACTGTGGCCCGTGGAGCAAGGGAAGGTTATGGAGTTCAGAGCATAATCAATAAAAAGCTTAACAGTGATACTCAGACTTCTCTGTAAAGTTTTGAGAAAACATTTCTATTTTGTCCTTTTGTAAAACACTAAAATAACAGTGAATAAGTAGATAACAGGAAATCAGTTACTAGATAAAATGAGCCAGGGGTACAGCATCCGAGAGTTTGGAAGAGCAGTCAGACAAACTGGTTAGTTAGCACAGTGTAAATGGCTGCAAAAGCAGTTGTCATTTTGGCGTAGCCTAAGAATTCCAGAAAAATTCCAGTGACTTAGAACAAAAGTAAGGGAAGAAACACAAGGCTGAAACTGTTAAAGGGCATCCCAAATAACATCCAGAATCTACAGACATTTGGTATGAAATTAGAAAAAAAAATAATGTCTTCAAGGTCTGTAATCCAAGCCCAGTACAAGGGACCAAAGAAAGGGGAGTTTTGGAAAAACTCTTCAACCTATTCGGTTAAGAGAAAAAGGAAAAGGAACAGTGACTGCCAGCCAACATGAAAAGGAGCCTACAGGAAATCTATTATTCACCTTTGTACTGGATTTAAAGGAGATTAGATTTTCTCAAAATTTACAAAGGGGAAAAATTAGTCACATATAAAAAGGCCTCCACATGAGATTACTAGGAAAAGTCTCCAAAGCAAGAGAATTAAAGGAAATGGAGAAATAGCTTCAGAATCCATACAGAAAAGAGTTCAGAAATGTAAAAACTAAAAAATGTATCTCACATCCACTATTTCTTGTTGGACATAATCCTGCATAACCAGGGACTTAACTAAGGCAAACATGAAATCCAAAAATGGAGGGAGCTGGTATAGACTTGGATAAGGGGAGGAATGAGATAAGCGGAAGAAGATCTCGGGAGCATAGAGGTGAACGGGGCAATGTCATTTCGAAATATGGACAGAATGTTTTGTAAACGTGCTTGGGCGTCCTAGTAGTAGTAACAGTGAAGAAAAACAAAAAATGGAGCAGTTTGCTCCAGGAAAAAACCAAAGGTCACATAAGGAAAAGGAATCATAATACAGGGCTCATCTAAAACAAAATAAATTTACACAGAAATAAAAATCTGAAGACTCAATTTTTATTTAACCCCTCAAATGATAGTAATTGTTTAAAGAAGTGAAGATAAAGATTCATCATAGTCGGAAGTTAACAGATACAACCTAAAATGAGTAAATAATAAGGCATTATTTAGACTGACACAAATACTGGAAGAAATAGATTATGTGTAATTAAAGCAATTTATGTTTAAAAAAAATCTCAAGAATGGGTTTTCACTTCTTGATTGTTTCTACATCCCGCTGCTTTCCACCATGGTAATTATTTTTTTAGAAAGGAGTATAGAAGTGTGCCATTGTGGTGGTGTATGCCTGTAATCCTGGTACCAAGGATGCTAAGGCGGGAAAGTCATAAGTTCAAGGCCAACTTGAGCTACACGGTGAGTATGAGGTTATCTAAAGAGTGATACCCAGTCTCAGGAAAGGAAGAAAAAGGGAGTGGCATGGTAGGTAAAGAGAGAGAGAAACCTAGGTTACATCTTGCTCACTGGTGGATTCCAGAACCTAGGAGACTGCCTGACACAAAGGACATTCGAGTCTTGTAGACTTGTAGATAGATGCTTTTAAGTCATGGGACCCAAATGGGGAGGCACACGTGGAAGAACTGATACATTTTTGCATATGAATTTTCCAATAAAATATTAGTTTTCCTAATATACAAAGCACATTCACTTTACATATCTATCAGCCTGAAGAGACTTGGGTGGCATGCAAAAGCTAGGCCTAGGAGTTATGAGGCAATTATCCTGTATTGAACTTGGTCACAGTGGAGGGCAGATGGCCTCTAAATGAGTTAAGAGTTCTGTGATTTCATCTGTTCATTCATTTTTTTTTAAAGATTTTCTTATGTGCATTAGTGTTTTTTCTGCACTCATGTCTGTGTGATGGTGTTGGATCCCCTGCAACTGTAGTTACAGACAGTTGTGAGCCACAGTGTGGGTGCTGGGTCCTTTGGAAGAGTAGCCAGTGCTCTTAACCACTGAGCCACGTCTCCAGCCCTATTCCACCCAGTTTTACATTATAGATTGATAATGCATTCATCTCAATTATACCTGTAGAGAGTGTCAAAAAAAAAAAAAACAGAAAAACAAATAGTCCTACAGTGTATACAATACAACTACTTACATCCTTAACCAGATTTTTTCTTCCTTGAAAAAAGTTATTGTAGTCTGTTCTTCTTGGATCAGTAATTTTTAGATTTTCTTCTTTTACAGACAAATGTTCAGCAGGTCTCAGACCAGTCTCTTTTCTTTCTATAATAGGTAATTCACACAAGTTTTAAGTGTCAGGAACTGTAAAAGGAAGTCTCCCTGCTGCCTGGCCCTTAACTCAGCCTGCACCTCTAGCAGAGCCCCTTCAGTCCCTCCCTTTTTCTGCTTTGTACCCTGCTGCATTTTCTTTTCTTTTTTTTTTTTGGTTTTTCGAGACAGGGTTTCTCTGCAGCTTTTTTAGAGACTGTCCTGGAACTAGCTCTTGTAGACCAGGCTGGCCTCGAACTCACAGAGATCCGCCTGCCTCTGCCTCCCGAGTGCTGGGATTAAAGGCGTGCGCCACCACCGCCCAACGTACCTTGGAGACATCTCCTTAAGGCATAAAGCAAGTTCTGTCATTCTTTCCCAACAGGAACATGACATTAATATGTCAATATTAGATAGAGGTACAGTTTATTCACAGGAATCTAATTTTCATTTTCATTTTTTGCTAAAAATAGTGCTGCAGTCACTAAACTCTCAAGCAGTTTAACCTGTCACCAACTTTTGTGCAATGGGTCTCTGAAATCGCTAGAAATACCCGTTTCCCTCCAAAGTGGTGCTATCAATTTACTCTCGCCAGTTACTTTTACATTTCAGTGGCAAAACACCATGACCAAGGTAACTTACAAAAGAATCCATTTAACTGGGCTTCTAGTTTCAAAGGGTTAAAGTCCATAAGAGCAAAGGCAGTATAGGATGGCTGGAAGAACTGAGAGCTTACAACTGAACAGGCAAGGAGGAGGTAGGGAAAGCTAACAGGTAATGGTGTGGGCTTTTAAAACCCACAGTAACGTAATTCCTACAAGGCCTCGTCTCCTAATCCTTCTAAACAGTTCTACCAACTGGGGACCAAATATTCAAATATATGAGCATACGAATGCTATTCTCATTCACATCACAACCCTCCTTTAGGAGCAGTATCCTGTTTATCCATTTCAAAATGGAGTTTTGCTTATTGAATAGACAGAAAATGCTATCTTCCTATAATTTTAACTTTTATCTATTTGAGACTGACTTGTATATTTAAATACAGATTCATAATTCATACAATATATACATTTGCTTTCCTCCCCCAGCTCAGAAGACTATAAATTCTTTACTGTACAGACACTGACCTATTCCACATGGCCAGATGTCTAGCTGCATGCAATTGTCTGTTTCCATTCGGACACATTTCCCAAGGCCAGTCTTCTCTTACAGCTTTTTCCAACTAAAGCACAGAATACTGTCACATAATGTAGGCTTTGGATTTGGAAAGAACCACCTGCCTTCTGATTCTACTGCTGGCACCGTGAGACATTTGATACCCAATCCTTCAATCCTATGTGTGTGAGAGACGAAGTAAAGAAACTTCTCCCAACACTGCACAGAGGATTACAATAAAAAAAAAAATTATATCTGTTCAAATTCCCAAGCACAGGACTCTCATAAAATGTTCGTTTCATTCTGTCATCGCTAATCTGCCAGAAAATACCTAGGTGGCTAAGCTGACTGCTATTTCTGTGTTTGGGGACACTTCCCTGGAATGATTCCAGAAGTTGAACACTGAAGGAGAGTCCTGACAGAGGTGTTCCACCACTTAGCTGGTAACACCTACCCGCTGAACACTGGAGGTGAATTATTTCTAGCTGCAAACCTCCAACAGGTCCTCTTGCAGCCTCGAACTATTCAGTGCACAGATCACTACCCTCTTGGAACGCTGAGTCCTCAAGGAATGCACTTTCTGGCTCCACCTATGAATAAATTCTTGTTGAGGCTGCAGAGTCAAGGAGGAGAGAGAGAGAAAAAACACTACTGTCTTCCTCTAGCTGGAGCTATGACCACATATTAGCTCCCACACTATTCTGAGCTAACAACACTAAGCAAAATATACTCGGGAAAAAGCCGCTGTGAGATTTGAGGCCCAATTAAAATTTTTATCCAATATATGACGTTAATGAAGAAATACGGGATAATGAGATGGCTCACCCGGTAAAGGTAATTGTTTTCAAGCCTAACAACTGAGTTCAATCCTAGGGATTTCAGGGTGGGAGACAAAAACAGAACCCTGCAAGTTGCCCTTGAACATTCACACACAGGCATCCATGTATATATACACACATAAAAATACAAATAAGCAAAATAAATGCAACATATTTTTCTAAACAGAAAAATGATCTGAACCAAACAAATCACCCATGCCAAAAATATATTAAGTTTATACTGAGGTCGGTTTTACTCAGTCATCTTTATATGTTCATTATGCAGCATCATATTGGGGACACATGCACAAAGAAACCACATCAGCTCGTAGAGTTCAGAGACTTGGATTAACTACAATCTCTTCACCTTTTATCTCATGGCAGCTCTCTTTTCACTGGAACCCCGGGCTGAGTTTATGTCTCTCTACACATTCCTGCCACCTCTGTTTTATTTAGCATTTCTTACACAGCTAAGCTTCCACTATTTCATTGGATCCTTGAGTAAGAAATGCAATACTTTGTTGAGG
Organism: Arvicola amphibius; assembly: GCF_903992535.2. Lineage (NCBI taxonomy): Eukaryota > Metazoa > Chordata > Mammalia > Rodentia > Cricetidae > Arvicola > Arvicola amphibius. Next base: position 35,893,316 of record NC_052056.1, on the reverse strand, counting down.
GATTATTTTCTGTTTTACAAACTGTCATTATTCTTTCTATATATTTTCCACTGATGAATAAAACTGCTAAAACACATCTCTGGCTCCATAAAGGCAGGAGTTCTGATTACAATGCCAGTAGAGTTAGATTGCATAACTAAATCCTTTCCCAAAGACCCCTACAGCAAGAATTCACAAATGAGCGATCCCACAGGCAGCCTATGAAAACCAGGGGGGAGGTGGGGGAATCTCACAAAAGGTAGAGTCTTGAAACCCTAAAACAGCTTAGCATTTCTTCTCTCCTGCCAAGAGTAAGTTCCATGCTCCAAGTTAGCCTGGCAGAATAATGAGATACACACCTCTGAGGGCTTCTAGAATTTACTAGGCATTTTGTACTACTTCAAGTATGAATTGCTGGCATGTCCTTATTCACCTCAGCTTAACCAAAAGGTCGATAGCTCTCAGCCTGGTCATTAGAAGATTTTCTTTTTTTGCAATCCTATCTTGTGCTCTAAAGCCCATTAGCTTCCTGACCTCTGTCATTCAACACCTTCAGTTGTGAAGACAGGCACAAACACCTTCCAACTTCATTTCACAAACCCACTTGGTGAGTAAAGTGCTACCCTTGGCTGAAAAGTCACTAGATGACCTCTTTTAAACCACAGCACAGATTCACTCTTATCTGTATTTGGGAAAGACACCAAGGTAAGACACAACTCCTGACCTTGAGTTTAGGAAGCCTGTCTTACCCCTCTTCTGTCACTGATACTCTTAACAGTTCACTGAAAGTCAAAGTCAAGTGCCCACTCTAACAAAGCACTTCTTTATTCAAATGTGAGTTTTGTTTGTTTGTTTGTGATATAGAATTCATTACATAACTTACACTTGAATAGGAAGCAATCCTCTTGCCTCAGCCTCTGAAATGCCAGGACTACAGGAATGATCCAATATACCCAGCTTTTCTGGCTCTGTTTTTTTTTTTTTTATTCAAGACAGGTTTCTCTTTGTAGCTCTAGCTGTCCTAGAACTCACTCTGTAGAGCAGGCTGGCCTCAAACTCAGAGCGATCCTCTTGCTTCTGCCTCCCTGAGTGCTGGGATTAAAGGTATGTGCCACAATGACCCAGCCATACCCATCTTTTAACATAATGTTGAAAAACTATGATTTTGAAGGGTGGAAGAGAAACTGGCATCTAATGAACCAAAGCAATGAAGTCAGAGACCTAAATTCAATCCTTACCCTTGGGTCTTACTCCCCTGTGATCACAGGTAAATCACTCTCCATTGGGAGTGTTGCCACTTCCCCTCCATCCACCCGCCTAAAGGTGTTCTGAGTTAGCCAAATGAACAGAGATGCTACCGGCAATTGGTAGGTGGAAATCAAGGGCATCAGATGTCCTGCAATGAATGGACTGGAGAGTGAGTTTAAAGAACCATTACACCCCAAATACAAATAGAATCCACCATTAAGAACTGCCTTATCCTCAGTGTCTTCAAAACTGTAAGAGGCTTCAAAGTGTAGCACTCTGTTAGCCTGTCCTGTAAATGAGAAACTCAAGCAAAAGTTTTCTGCCCAGGGTAAGTACACAATCAGTACTTGAGAAATGTCTTATCACGTGTGCACTCCCCTTTTGACTTACAGGTATTGCATGGAACCTGTAAACAGGTTCACCGTGTGGCACAACAAGAAGCTTGTGCAATCATTTTCACAAAGCAGATAAAATAAGAAGGCAGGGGTTCACCTACAAAGCTTCACACTCAACCATATCCATTTAACAAAGCCATTTAAAAAGCAAACAAACAAAAATTCCCAGTGAAAAGCCAACCATTCTCTCTAGAGACCTAATTTTCTAGATGCCTCTCTCGGTGTCCTGTCAACATACCTCTCCTAACACCTTAAATTCCTTCAGGTCCCTTGTACCATCTGCCATATCTGCTCCTATTTCTCCTATCCTCCCAAGTTCTCTACCAACAGAAACATCCACAATTCACAGAAGGTCATTTAAAGTCACCGAAGTCATAAGACCCCCACTGGGCTCTTCTATCTCTTCTAAGGGGTCCAGTCTTATGTGTCAGTCAACTGAGCTGAACAATACAATGACAACTGTCAAAAAGAAACATTGAAATCTGGCAGGTTTTTGTTTGTTTTTTCAAAACAGGTTTCTCTGTATAGCTCTCGCTGTCCTGAAACTTGTTCCCTAGACCAGGCAGGCCTTGAACTCAGAGACCTGCCTGCCTCCGCCTCCAAAGTGTTGGATTAAAGGTGTGTGCCATCACTGCTTGGACAATTCTGCAAGTTCTTGAAAGTTCCCTGTGAAAACTTTTAATTAATTTTCATTTCCAAATAATCTGTGCTGGCATAAGCACTTCAGAATCTGATCAACTAACACATCAGTTTAAATACTCAACAAAAGGTGATCCTTAACCTTCTCTGATTGCTGAAGGTTTAATGAGAACACAGTAGCAGCAAACAATAAATAAATGATGTGTTCACACCAGGTGAAGCCCAAGCAGCACAAAGCACACATTGAAAACAAAGGTTGTCTTACATTCCAAACAGGGAAAGATAAAGAACTACGAAAATGTGTGGGTTATCGTAGAGACCTGGCAGCCTCCAAAAACCCTGTGTTTATCCCAACGTATCCCACTGGCCTTTGTTTTCATCGGTAGTGAACAAACATCTGGGGATGGAGATGTCATAAACTTGCCTTTCATTAGTCTCGTTAATATTAATGTTTCATTTTTAATTCTGTTCTTTAGAAGCTGCTAAGGGGTTCTGTTCTTAAGAAGTGTGTATCCTGTTTTGTATTTGGGCATGAGTAAGCTGAGTAATAAAACACGCAATGGCCAACACAATGAGTTCAGGCAGGAGAGGAGCCTAACTAAGCAAGGAAAGCCAGGGAAAACCATCTTATCCCAAGATATGCACAAAAAAGCAGATGTTAATAGGTCATGTACATAAAGGAGCCTCAGTGTTGTGGGCACAGGTGAAGAATAGCTACTTAAATTTAAGCAGCTCTCTTTTTTTGTTTTTTTTTTTAAAGAAAACAAACTTTTTTCATTTTACATACCAATCCCAGTTCCTACTCCTTCCCCTCCTCCCTCCACCATTTCCCCCCCCTACCCCATCCACTCCTCAGAAAGAGTAGGGCACATTGCTTTGAGGAAGTACCAAGGCCCTCCCTACTATATCTAGGCTGAGCAAGGTATACATCCAAAGAGAATGGGTTCCCAAAACACCAGTACGAGCGGTAGGGATAAATCTTAGTGCCACTGCCAATAGCCCCTCATTCTGCCCCAGCCATACAACTGTCACCCATATTCAGAGGGACTAGTTTGGTCCTATGCTGACTCCTTCCCTGTCCGGCCAGAGTTGGTAAGTTCCCATTCGCTCAAGTAAGCTGTTTTAGTGGGTGTCCCCATCATGGTCTTGACCTCTTTGCTCATATTCTCACTCCTCCCACTCTTCAACTGGACTTTGGGAGCTCAGCACAGTGCTGAGACAGCTCTCTTTCAAACTTTTTTTCTTATAGAAAATAGATTGTGATCATTCAAGTATGTCAAAAGTTGTGCCAAATATCACTTCCCAAATCTTAAACTGTTAGACATGTTACAGGTAGTCTTTACTGTTTTTTATGTGGGAGCCCTTTTCTTGGATAGCATTACATGGCTACCTACTATACTAATTTACATCACATCTACTGGACTAACTCTACTACCCTAAAGCCACTACTACAAAGGTGAACCCTGCTCTAACACTAAAGGGGTTAACTGCCATAAAGAGAAACAACCAAAATGTCCCTTTCTTTCTGAAACGGATCACAGTGACAAATTACGACTCCGTTTCCAATCTTGTTAACACCAGGGTTGTTCTATTACTGGGGAAAATGATACTACGGAGTGGTTCCATTTGTCTCATTACACTTTCAATAACGGCTTTGTGTTTGTTTATATCAGTGAAAAGAAAGATGTAAGCCCCTATAAAAGAGCTAAACACCCACACCAGAGATTATCTGCAATCCCCTTAACATCTGGCCAGTTCTAAAACAGATGAGGAGTGCTAGCACACGGGGCGCAATCAAAACTGCCTCCTGAAAAGCCACAGTCCTTGCCCATGGGGTGGTGAGGAGGGTCAGAGAAGCCATAGGTGAAAATGATCTAGGGGCTATATTAGTCAGCCCCAGGCAGAAAGAGTTCAGAATGGAGGAGTGCCTGCCTTAAAAGGGCAAATAGGCCAGGGGAGCAGGCAGTGTTTCAGGACCAGGCTGATAGGAACTGGCCTGCTGACTGCTCTCCACCACTCTCATGTTTCTGACCGTGCTGAGCCTACAGCTTTCACAGCACCGAAGATTGTTAGTGCTGTTACAGCCATGGCAGGAACCACAGCCCAGGTGAGACTTGTCAGATTTCAAAACCATCACCAAGGGCTGTGAAACTTCCAACTTCCAATCTTCACAACCAGGACAATAGCGTCTGAACTTCCAAGGAGAATAACCAGCCAATTATAAATGGCCATTTCTTGGAAAGATGTATTTGGCTAACAGGTGATCATAATGGAAACGTTTCACAATTAGGAAAACCAAGGAGCACAAAGGACTAACAGCAAATCACAAACCCTAAATAGTAATGGAACTAGAACCGTCAGTTGTTTCCGATCCATTTTCTTTGAAGTCTATCAGCAAGTCTTTAGTATGAGGTAAATATAGCTCTCTAGAGGGCAACCTTCCAAGGACATGGGTTACAGGTTCTTCTGGTGCAACCGAAGTTGGCCTCACTTCTCAACCAAAAAAAAAAAAAAAAAAGTTTAAAGGAGCGAGCTACCGCCTTCAGGGAGGATGAGATTTTAAAACGGGCATTTTAATGAAACGAATCTTTTAAAATGTCAATTTTTAAAGTAGCATGGGGTAGAGGAAAAAAGATTATGGAAAGAGGGCACGCACTAATGATTAAACCAGCTCCAGCCCTGGTTCCCAGAATCTGAGCGCTTCAGACAGATGCCCCAAGTGAGATAGGAACGAGGAAGGGCGGCATCATTTAAACTATAAACAAATCTGGGATGACTTCGGATTCTGGATGAAGTCTAGGGAAGCTCTCCTCGCAACTCTTTTACGAATAACTTCGAGGAAAAACTAAAGACAGCAAAGCACCCGTGGAGGGGGAGAGGCTCCCTCGGCCGAGTGGAGTGGACAGATTGGTGAGCCCCGATGGCGGCGGGAAAGGAAGCGCGCGCAGGGAACCGGCCTGGGACAAGAACTTCGCCAGATCTAAGCCACCCAGGGCGGGACCGGAGGAAACCGAGCAAAGCAAAAGGGAGCGAACAGCGCCCCCGCGGCTCCCACCTGGAGGCGCCCCGACTCGCGCCGGTCGTCTGGCCGGTCCCCGGCTTCTCCTCCTCTTCCTCTTCCTTGTCCCGGGAAGGGTTCCGCGGAGCGAAGAACCGGGAGAAGCTGTGCCAGGGGGCGCTGCCCCTCCTGCGGCCGCCGGACATGTCCCCCGAGCGGCCGCGCCGTCCGCTGGCCCCGACGAGGCGGTGGCCGGAGCGCGGGTGGCCGCAGCCCTGACCTGCCGTGAGCAGCCGGAGTCGGCACCGGCAGCCAGCGCGGCTCCTCCAGCCCGGCCGGCACGAGCGCTCCCCGTGCGGCTCCTCCTCCCGCCCGCGACCGGAGCAGCCCGCCCCCCGGGAGGAGCCAGCGACAGCCACCGCCCCGCCGCCCGCAGCCAGCAGGTCCCGAGGAGCAGCCTGTGGATGCTGGGCTCTTGCTTCCCGCCCAAGCCACCCCAGCCCGTAGTCCACTTAGTTTTGAGAACAGTTACTGTAAATGCGTTGTCTCCTGCCCATGCTAGTGCAGTTTTAAAAGAGGATCATCAGTGAAGGTCTGTGGAAACACCTGGCAAGAGGCAGCACCCGCGTGCCCTGCTGCCCTGGGACCAATATACAATCATTCTAAAGACAGCTTTAGCCAGCTGGGCAGAAGACTCCGGGGTCCCATATGTCCAGCTGTGGGCAATTTGTTTCTGCTTCAGCTGGCTTAGATGTGAAGTAACTCCCTATCCAGGTGTGCTTTAGTTCTCACCCTTCACCTATGGACTATTCCCAGAATCCTTTCTCAAAAAGACACCGATCACAGGCAAATATGATTCAAGTATGACTCAAACTACAAAATGTTGAAACGAATAGTTTGCTGTTGCGCAGGCATTACTGTAGTCTGCAACCCCAAAGGTTGCAAGGTTAAGCAAAGTTTAAAATGAATATCTGGTTATAATAACATGACTTTATATATAGTGTAGCAGCTAGTGCAGAAAACACAGGGGCATATTTTCCCCAGGTGTTTTGTTTTGTCTAAAGCCAAATTCCAGAAATTCAAGAAAGTGTGGGGGGACATTTAATAAATAAAAATGTTATACAGACAAAACCCACGAAAGTAATCCCCCTCTGTGGCTGGCGAGAAGTGAGCAGGTTACACAGCTAACTGTAAGCCCCAAGGAATTGTAACATTAGTTAGGGAACATCCCAGCTGCTCCTTTGAAGCTTTTTAGTCCATCAATTTAACTGGATTGGAAATTAGTGTAAGAACAAGAAAAGATTAGAATAAGATAAAATTAGATAGCATAAGAAAAGTTTCCAAGCTAACATTATCTTGGAAGAGAATGTGTATAAAAGATCTACTACTCAAAAAGCCCAGAGGGGATCCAAAAGCAAACACCTGGAGCAAAATTCTTTTCTATGACTACCAGGCTTGAAAAATAATATGTATCCCCAAAACAATGTTATCAGCTGCCTCTCCCACTTGTCCGGTGAAGAAAGTGGTCCTTCCACCTCAGTGCCGGCCTGGAAGATGCAAACAGGGAGTCTGTCTGTGGATAAAAGTGACAGGGAGCCAATAAGATTAAGAAGAAACTCTGGTTATAATAATGCAATTTCTCTCAGAATTAGATGCAACAGAAAATGCTACAGTAGTCTACACATTAATATTTCTGTATAGCCCGTCTCCTGGGAACATGCATTGGAATCACAATATGGAAAGTCCTTGGTATTGAATTTTCATTTATTTGCTTTCCCAATATTTACCAGATTTTTAGATGTTCTACAGTCTTAAGTCTAAAGTTTTAATAATAGACGCCTGAATTCTAAATTCTAAGATTTCATTATGGAATCTGTGGAAAAAATTTCAATTTTAGAGTTATAGGGATCTTAGAGATACAATTTTGCTCAGTCATTTTCATTCTGCTTTCATCTCGACATTTAGTAAGTGGTCGAGACAAGAGCATTCTTACTGTGAAGCTGATTAAGTTTGAAGCCACCTCATAGCCTTCTCCGGTGTGAGCAATGTAATTGGATGGTCACATGTTCTTAGATGACTGTGAAAAATTTTTAAAAATGCAATAAAAAGAAGAGACCAGTCCAAAAGAGGGAGAAACGGTAATATGAGCAAAGGGGTCAAGAGCATAATGGGGAAACGCACAGAAACAGGTAATCTGAGCTAATGAGAGCTCACTGACTTTGGACTGAGAGCAGGGGAACCTGAATAGAACCAAACTAGGCCCACTGAATGTGGGTGACAAATGTGTGGCTTGGGCAGTCTGTTGGGCCACTGGCAGTTAAGCAGATTTATCCCTAGTGGTTGAACTGGCTTTTTTGAACCCTTTTTTTGGGGGGGTACTTTGCTCAGCCAGATATGGGAGGAGGGCCTCCATCGTGCCTTAAAGTGAGTGTCAGACTTTGTTGACTCAGCTCGTGAAACCTTACCTGCTCTGAGGAGTGGATGAGGGGTTGGGTTGGGGGGAAATTTGGGGGAGCGGTAGGAGGGGAGGGAGTGGGAACTGGGATAGCTATCCTCCATTTCCATTTAATAATTCATATTTCTAGAATTAATAGGTCCTAGAATTCTTGGGCACATACTGAGATCTGATGATTGAAGAATACATTGGCTTTGAACTTGTGGGGAAATATTTATGTAGTTTCAAGTTGCTCCTCTCCAAAGGCTAGTTCAGCTGTTACTTAAATTCCACTTCGTTCATTGTGCAACTCATCAAGATTTACACCCAAGATGCAAGACCACACGTTCTGTCGAGACATGAATACAACTGTTGTTTCCTATGTGGATCGTGAAGGTGGAACAAGATCAGAAAAGTGCAGCTAAAATATGACACATATAATGTATTGCAGATGTCAGCAGAAAACACTGCAAGAGATAGAATTGTTTCTAAATGGCATAATTTCTGTCATGATAGTAATATGCTCCGTAATGTGCTCTATAATTTTATAGCTGCAATCACTCTAAACATTTGTTTCTGTACGATGTAAACTGTCAAATAGAATTTTTTGGACTTCTTATTTGTAAGGCCTTAAGCCTATACCTGTCCTTTGAGCTGTGCATGTGCATGTCAGTGTGTGTGTTGCTTGTTTCATGGTCTATAAATAATAAATAATACCAAATGAACCAATGGAAGGACTGCTCTGTTTAATTCCATTGTTTTGTACATACAGTGATATCAAAATACTTTTATATGAACTGGTTTCAAAGAATATACTATCAATTTTTAATATACAGATATATGCCAGGTAGCAAATAGAAAAAAAATATATTGCTTTTAAGGAGTTTGCTAAGTTGGTAGGATAGTCAATATTTAAGATTATCAATTTGCATTCTATTATGTCCCAAATCATTTTGTATAAATTTCATTTTCAGTTTAAATGATTTTGCTTTCACGAGAACCCCCAAAAGGCAATAGTTCTGACGGAATAGGAAAAGAGCTGGAAGAGAAGGAATGGGGACTAGGCTTGATCAAAGCACATTAGATGTGTGTACGAAATCCTTAATCAATATGAAAAGAGATTCCCACAAAGCTTTAAACACTGCAGATACCACAAAATTTAATATATCTTACGTGGCCAGGAGGTGTCAGCCCCATGCACATATTGAGTAAGACAATATGCTTTCTTTCAAAGAAGAAATGAGATGGGAAAACAGACATATAGAAGGTTAAAGAAGGGAAATTAGTCTAGAGGAGTATGTGGGGGAGGGGTGTCCCAGAGAGCTCACAGAAGGAAGCAACTGGCTGAATGCTCTGTTCTCTACCTCCTGTGACTACATCACTTCCAAAAAAGGCTGGTCCAGTAGCCCACATGATATATGAGAAAGACTCAAGCTTGTTACCTGTGAGTAAATTGCTATTCCCAAAGCATAAGTACTGTAGTGCTCAAATGCACGAGAGTCGACAGGAAGTGCTGCTGATCCTTGAAGCATTTAAAGAGGATGCACGAGGAGGTTAGAAATGCTGAGCTTTTCTGTTGTTGTTGTAGAAACTCGACCAGAGGGAAAAACTACTGAATCTCTCTTCGAGCACAGTATTTACTGTGTGGCAGGTGGTCCAGGAATATTAAGACAGCTGTCAACATCAAGGAAAGCACCAGCCCATGAAAAAGCAAACAGATGGATTGGGGCACTTCACTGGCTGCCTCTTAGAATAATAGCTGTGCTTGGCCAAATGAGGCAAAGTCAAGCTGCCCAGGGCAGCAAAAAGCTATTACTGGATAGAAGCACTCAATTAGGAGAGAGGCGGAGGTATAGCCTCCCTTGCCTTTGTCTGTATACTCAAGTTTTCATTAAAAACTACCACAGCAAATAAGAAAGGAGAGACGAAGCTCGCATTTCTCATTCTGTTACATTCTGATTATCATGGTTTGTGGCATGGGGAAATGCCTCGTCTTACCGCTTCAATGAGAGCAGATGGTGAAATTTTAAAGTAATTGGTTATTCGGACTTCTGTGGAATACATGATGCTTTATTGTACTGTTCATGTTTTTTTTTCCAGAGCATGTGAAGAGTGAACCCATACAAATATAGGATTTAATGGTTAAATAGATGTGTTAGTTTAACCTAAGTTGCACGTATTCTTTTATTCCTGAGATGATGATACATACAGAAGAAAAGAAATCCTTAGATATTTTGTAACCATTAGGAAAAGTACATCAGTATGTACTTTTCAACAGTATAATGTTTGCTGATAATTTAAATATTATTTACTTTCAAGTATTTAAGTAGGAGAATATCTTTGGAAAACCAGATTATAAAGCATATTCCAAAGTTCACATCAAGTCAACTTGTTGTGCCTTTGTCAGTCTCAAATGCTATACAAATGAAGGAACACTAGAATATCAATTTTAATATTCTATTTAATATTAATTAGCTTTATACAATGGCAGGTATAATTGTAAGGCCCTTGAAGAGCACAAGTGGCCAGGCCTCTCCCCTGAGGACCTCCAACTGCCAGGTTCCACCCACAGAACACTCTAACTGCCCTAAAAGGCTGGACCCAGTGTCCACTCTACAAAGTAAAAAGGCCAAGCTCAGAACTTGAAATTCGACCAATCCCCACCCTGGAAGGCTCTTCCCCTTACCTCCAATGCTATATAAATCTTGTCTTTTGCTCAGTTCTCTGCTGCTTCCCACCCAAGCAGAGACAGCCATCCTCCTGGGTTTTTTTCAGTCCCTCTTGGGTGAGGTTTGTTGTGAGCCATGACCTTGTGGCATTCCTAGGATCCTGACTGACAGGATACGTTTCTCTTCAGAACTGTAACACAGTAATGCTTTGGAAAATAGCTATTAGATAAGAAACTGAGACCCCATAATCTGTTTCTTTGAAACACTTCATCTGATTGAGTGCATGAGCTATGCACTAATTTTTTTTCTAAAACACAAGTTTAATGCATCTATTCTGCAAAGAACCATTATTTATAAATTTCTGGGACTGTAATACCTAAGTGTTGACTGTATCTTGCTTATTCGGTATCATACCAAAGTTTTAGAGTTTAAAAATTGGCTTATGAAATTATTTTCATTTGTTTTGGATGTTGTAGCATATGTATTCTGGAAGCCTAATCTTTCTTACTAGGGAACTTGGTTACCAGGTCGATTTGCTGTAAATGGCTTTAAAACAAGCTATAGAGGCAGCTGCTGTTGTGACCACAGGTTTTCATTAGGCAGAGAAAGCAGCTGGAATTGCTACATGTTGTCATATAAAATGAACCACGGTTTTCCTATGGGGGCTTTACCTAATTTAAAATTAAGGTTAACATTTCCTGTACACAAATTTATATTGCATCGAATAAAATAGAAACCGGTTTACTTTGGTTTGGAGTGATGGAGTAATGAATTAGAGAGGACTAGAGACAAACCTGACAGACTTCTCTATGAAAATCATACTCCATTCTGAACTACTGTCATTAATAAACTTTCAGAAATTTAAATTTAATTAAAAATATTACAAAATGTAAGCTGGGAAAGAAGCTTGGTGATAGAATATTTGCCTTGGGTTTCAATCCATAACATTGCAAAACAAACAAACAAAAAAAGGTAAAAACTAAAAAAGTTAACCTGGATATGGTGACTGTACTTTAAGAAATAGCCATCCAGTCCCTATAAAAAATATAGGCCACCTCCAGGTTGGAAGGGATCAGAATGGATTTATTTAAACCACCATTTCCATTATTGCTTTTCCCATCACTTCGTGGAGGATATCCAGTAAGTATATTTGGTTTTTGGTAGTTGAATACATCATAACCAGTTTTAGAACACAATGTATCTTTGGATAAAATCTGACAAGTTACAGCTGGCAAATTTCCTTAGCAACTCAATAAGGTGGTCAAAAACTGAAGAATTAACTCAAACAAGTAAAAAACAATCTTAGCAATTACATATTTACTTAGAAACCCACCAAGTACCCAATATTTCAGAAAAACATAACTAAAGAGAAAGTACTAAAATAAAGGTTAAAATAAAAACTTCAATGACTGACTTCAAATTCACTCCTCCCAGTGCTGGCAGCTTCAAATTTAACTAGAAAAGTTGGTATGAGTAATATATACAACCCCACCCCCCAAAAAAAACCTAAAAACAACACACACACACACAAAACAAAACAAAACCACAAATTGACAAATCCCCAAATATTCTGTCTGTAAAGATGCCATAGCTCGGTGTTCAGCAAACATTTGCTCATTGATTTCAGGCCAACTGCTTAGTGACTGGAGTACACAGGGGTGGTCCAGGCCCCAGCAGTCCAGTCTGAGAAAGAAACACACAACTCAGAGTGGCAAACTGGCAAAACTACATGATAAATGTGACCCATGGGCAGCAGGCACATGGGCATGAGAAGATAAAGTAACACACTATGTTCTCCAACCAGCACATAATTAAAACACTTGCACAAATCTGCACTAAAAATATGACACTAGCCAAAATCCATCACCATACATAATGCATAATACTAGGCCAATGACAGACATATAATTAATATTTGCTTTGGCTTCTAGATGTTTAGGTCAGGAAATAAACAAATGGATGCCTCTAAATCATGAATCATCAGACACCATGGGTAATACATGGCATCCATGGATTTGGTGTGTTAACGTGAAACTACCTTCAGGTGAACTCTTTATTGCATTCTCTTGACCTTTTAAAAATTGTGTAATTGAAAAGTAAATGAAAATGATAGGTATGAGAAATATGCAGGTGGAGAAACTGTTGCCTCAACCCCAATGCGACCTATATAATTTGAGTTTACAACTGCCTATTACTGCCTTGGACAGGTTAGACCAGTACATCTCATTCAAGTCGGAAGTCGTATTATTGACCAAGTATCTAATTTAGGAGTAAAATCAGGTGAGTAAAGGATTATTTTGACAGCTGTTTGCCTCTTCCATGAAGGTCCTTTCTCACAGATGCTACCTGGAATTCCTGCTGGACTGAGCACTGGCAGCTTGCTGGCGTCACTGCTAAGAAATACAGAAATGGGGCTGCAGAGGTGGCTCAGTTAAGAGCATGTACTCCTCTCACAGAGGCATCTAAAGAGAGGAAAGAGCAAACACACTGGGTAGTATTTTCAGTTCTGTTGTGTTACACGAAAGGTGTCACATTGAGGGGCTTAGTGACTCTTCTGCCTTGGTTTCAGACAGCCAGTGAGGCCAGGCAACATATGGCAGTGTCAAAGTCTCTGCAGAGAACTCGAGGTACTACTATTACATGAAGGTCAAACCCGAGTTGTAATTGTGAAACCGTTCCCTCCCCTAAATTTAGAGATGCAATGACCATAAACGTCTACCAAGAAAGCTGCAGGATGGAGTGAAGCAGGCTCAGCGAAGAGGATATGGTGCTACAGGAGGGCAGAGCTGGAGGGTGGGGCTGTCCAGACAGGCCCTTTGGACTCCATAGGATTCCACTTGTAATAGATAGCAGGCATTGAGCCTCAGGGTTGGCATTGGTTTTTCTAGATTTCAATCTTGCTTTGGTTCAATCATTCTTTGCTATGTCTTTATTCATCCCTTTGGAAAACGAATGTTTATTCCGTAATGTTCCATATAGGATATAACTTGTTTTTGATTTTTTTTCATAGAAGCTCACAGTTAAAAAATTGCCTTGAGTCTCTGATGAGACTTGGGCTTTGGACTTATAAACAGTGTAGTAATTATTAAAGGCTATGGGCACTATGTATGATGTTGGACCAAATGCATTCTACATTATGAGATGGCCATAAGCTTATTGGAACAAGGGATGGAAGTTTAAAAGTGATGTTTGTGGGTTATGTTGTCAAGGATAGGAGTTGTAATGGTAAATACTCACTGATAACCTGATGGAATTTGGAATCATCACGAAAACAAATCACTAGGCATGTCTGAAGGATTATCTAAATTGATACAGGGAGACTCGTCATAAATGTGGGTGGTATCATTCCACAGGCTGAGGTTCTAGGTAGAATAAAAAGAATACAATCTGAGTACAAGCATTTATCACTCTTTGCTTCTTGACTGTGGATACAAAGAGTCCAGGTGCTTACTGCTGCTGGTACTATACTTTCTCTGCCATGATGAATTGTATCTCCAGGAACGGTAAGCCAAAATAGTCCTTCTTTGTGCTGTGTTAGAGCACAGTGAGTGGCCAATATGTTTTTAAACTAAGAAACAGAAAGACAGTAAGAGAGTAGATAATATATACAAAGTTAGGTAAATTGGCTTATTTTATTTAACTTACTAGAGTGATAAGCAAGTTGAATTTGTGTTATGTTTACAAAAATGCATAGATCGAAATCCTAAACATCAGTGTGGTTATAGGAGGAACAGTCTTAGAAGACTAATAAGAGAGTATAAGCTATACATAAAGTTAGGTAAATTGGTATATTTTATTTAACATATTAGAGTAATAAGCAAGTTGAATTTGCCCTATGTTTACACAAAATTCACAGGCTGAAATCCTAAACATCAGTGTGATAAAAAAGCAACAGTCTTCGGGAAGTAATGGTGGAATAATGGTCTTCATACTCTTATAAAAAGATACCCCGAGTGTTCTCTCCCTCTTTTCTGTTGGGGTACACTGGGAAGATAGAACTCTTATGGGGGGGGGGAGGAAGAAGGCTCTCAGCAGAATCTTAAAGCACTGGCAGCCTGATGGCAGATCTCCATCCTCTACAACCTCTGTTTTATGTGAACTGTCAAGGCTATGGATATTTAGATATATCAACCTGAATTAAGCAAGTATTTTCACAAGTAAATGCATGTAATTATGGAAATTATAATATTGACATGCCAAAATTCTGAAAGAAAAAAATTTAAGTGATTACATTATAATCATTAATTTGTATCAGAATGTATAAATTAAAAACATAAAATTCAGTTCTTTTATGATTTAAAAAACAGTCTGGATACGGCAACATGTTAAGATCTGAACATTTTACAAAATGCTCTGTTAAAATACAGAACTTAAACTGTTCAGTGCTGGTAATGCTTCAACATGAGAAAACAGTTGTTTCAGTTTCAAGATATAGTGTAATCATATAATATGCTAAACACAAACGCAACAATTTCAGTTTATATACATATGCCCTGATTTTTATACAATTTTCTTCTAGAGAATCTTTCCTTGAAAATGAAGTGTAGTGATAAATGATGGTTAACTAGCTCTTGTAGACCAGGCTGGCCTTGAACTCACAGAGATCTGCCTGCCTCTGCTTCCAGAGTGCTGGGATTAACGGTGTGCACCACCACCACCTGGCTAGCTGCCTTAGTTTGTTTTAAGAGTTACTTTTATCTAATCTATCAAAGTCTAACGCACCTCATCTAGACTTAAAGAGTAAAATTTTAAGTGCTGACAGACTTAAAATGAAAAGCCAATAAACAAAACAAACAACGCCCAACAAAAGAACATCTCTTGTACATTCTAGTTTATGATTTCTCCAATCAGTTTTGCTTTTAGTAATATTACTAAATAATATCTGTATTTCTCTTATCTATTTTGAACCATCTGTTCTGAACAGAGTGCTTGGTTTTGAAGTCCAACACTAGCATTTCCCAGCTCTGAGGTCTTCATCAAATCACAGAACCTTTAAAAAATGTCCTATTCACTAAGCAATTTCCTCTGAAATAAAACATACCAGCCTGGTGAAAAGTTCTTTTAGGATCAAAAACTTCTAAAGGGCAGCTCAGTCAGACACAGGAAGTAAACAACTACCAAATTTCAGGAAGTCCTTGAAACTTACCTGAATCACAAGGCTAAGCAGTAAGCACGACTTCAGGAAGAAATTCTGACCAACTGAACTGTCCACCTATGTGCTGACCTCCATGGATACAGGTTTTCTGAGTCATTAGCCATGCTGGGAGGAATGGACTTCTGGTAGGGCAGCTGACTCTGAGGTGTCCATGATTCTGTAAGTAACCCTTGGCTCATCCTCTGGAGTAAGTAGCCCTAATAAACCCACTGGTTCACCAAACTGGACTTCATTAGATTCACTTCTTTGTTGTATTGTTGGTGCCTTATCTCGGCTGAGTAGATTCTTCATTATTTACCCAGTGAAAGTCTTCCACAACAGGATCAAAAGTCTTAATCTACAAAACAGCCAACAGGACCTGGCACATAGGGTCGTGAAGACTGTATGGTGTAAAGTTCTGAGTTTGCAATTATATGTGATAGGTGAAGATTTGATTTCTTTCTCTGGCCTCCTAAAACTGTTAAAATATATCTGCTTTTGTTGTTTGTTTCTTTCTGAAAATGGTATCATAGGCTGTGAGGTTGGCACACATTATTAGGTAAAGGTACTCGATGCCAAACCTAATTACCTGAGTTCAATCCCAGGAACCCATATGACAGAAAGAGAGAACCAACTCCTGAAAGTTGTTCTCTTATCTCCTCCATATTGCATTTCCTCCACAAAACAAATAAAATATGTAAAAAAATGCATAACATCTTTTCTATCTATATTTGAGACAACTCTTGATAGATGACATTCTGGGTGCACCCTAATGAAAGCAACTTATGACAAGCTATCAGAATAGATGAGTTACTAAACCACTATAATTTGATAGTTTTCAGTTTTCCAAATGCCTATTCATTGGTATTTCTGGATTTTGAGAGACTGGATTATATAGCTTTGACTGCTATTTTTATAAATCTGTAAAGACATTTACCGCCACTGGGAATGAATCTGTATTACTCACTTTTCCTTCTATTATTTTCATGGCTAAGCATGTTTAAGATGTTATACAATTCATAGCTTTTCTTTCAAATGCAATTTTTCAGGATTGACACCACTGTTCTGTGAGGAGTCTTGGTGTCTAATTTCAAATCAGAACTTGAATTTAGAGTTTACAATTATAAATGGTTTTTAGGCTGTGAGAAGTTACATGTTGTAAACATGACATATATCTAGAATTTTAAAGAACATTCACATAGCAGTTTATAAAGCGTGTGTTGAGGTACTGGATTCTGACTGTACTCAGTAGGCTCCGTAAGCAGTGAAGTGAGCATGGGCCCAGGGAGGGTTTGTTACCCCAGCCCTTTCTCTTCTTTGCTTCCTAGCTTGGAAGTGAGGAGCTTCTCTGTCAGGTATTACAGCCATGAAACTGCCTTGGCATGGGACTAAACACAAGGAGCCGAGCATAAATTGAAGTCTTCAAAGTTTGAACAAGAATAAATCTTCCTTCCTTCCTTTCTCTCTTTTTATAAATTATCTCCTATATTCTCTTTTAACAGAAACACAGAGGCATGTTGAGAGAAAAAACAAGGCAGTTATAAAAATATTAAGGTTACTTATTGAATTTTAATTTATTAATCTGAAAATGCAATACTGTCTTTCAGCTAATGAAATAAAATTTTTTAATCATATGTGAAGTGTTCTCAGATTCTCCCTTATTAAAGTGATTTCAGTGAAGGCAATGGATACTTTACACATATGAGTGACCTAAAAGAATGGGCTGACCACATACCCAAACCTCCACAACTCTGAAGGGAAAAACACACATGATGGTTTAAAGAGCAATGCCTGATCAGAAAGTATGGAACTATTCAGTAAGCAGTGAGAAAATAAACTTACTTTAGTTGGTCTCAGATAATGATTGGCAGTAAAACACCAAACACCACACCAACACATTATTCTTTTTGGCATGAACACAGCACTCTAGTTGGTATATTTTATTTTATTTTTTGATAGTGACACAATAAAAATTACATATATACCAATTATCTGTGATCCTTTATAACTCTTTAAAGCTGTTTCACTAACACAATTTGAGCTTTAAAATCACACAATAAAGTCAACTTTTAAAAGACAATGAAAACTTAAAATACATTAAAGATATCATAAATCATGATAGGATATTGAGATGGCTTATAGCTGGTATTTACACATTCTAATTACAACAATATGTAGACCTTTACAAGAAGCTGGTAACTAAGGTGTTCAGAGGTAATGTTAATTTCCATATAGTTAATGGCCAGATTAACAATGTCACAAGTCCTAAATTCTTAAAAAAAAATTCTTTCAGAGTCCATAAAACCAAGCAGAATATTGTAAAATATTCTTGGTTGCATAAATCTTTTAAAATAAGTTTGAGATTATTCAGTGCGCCTTACATAGACACCTTTAACTGAAAACTGGTGAGGTCTCCAGAGACTATCTTTTCATGTCTTCACAGCTTGGATCTGATCTGATAACAAACAGACAAAAAAAACTATTATCAGTCTCACAAGGGAAAGACCAGCAATCCTATTCTCTAAGTTAACTCATGCCCAATCTATACAACACAGGGAGATCCTGCCTGCATATCCATTTTCTTAAGATACAATTAATAGTGCTGTGTTAATTTTTATATAAGCTGTCAGTAGTTAAGGAATTAGCTAATTCTACATGCTTACTAGAAAGACCCCTAACAGTTCATTTGGTCTTTGGTCCTTTTTGGTCACTGTTAATTAATTCCCTTCTAGGTAATTACTTACAACTCACTAAACACACACAGCAATTCCTGAAATATCAGTAGCCTTATTAGACTTCAGCTCTCACACTCCCATTCAGTTATTCCTTTGCAAGCTTTATGGCCCTAACACTTCTAACTAGGCTTGCCATCATTATGTGTATGACTATGACAATGTCACTCAGCATTCAGAAAGCTGGGTGTGTGCGCTTTCCTCTAAGGTTATAATCTCAACTAAGCCGTTTCTTTCCTCTTCCTCCTTCCTTCCTTCTTTTTTTTTTTGGACAGGGTTTCTCTACGTAACAGCCCTGGCTGTCCTGGAACTAGTTCTGTATACTAGGCTGCTTGGACTCACTCACTGAGATCCGCCTGCCTCTGCCTCTCAACTGCTGGGATTAAAGGTGTGCACCACCACTGCTACAGCAAAGCAAGGAGTATTTGTTTTTGTTTTGTTTTTTTCAAGACAGGGTATCACTATGGAACCCTGGCTGTTCTGGAACTCACTCTGTAGACCAGACTGAACGACTGAACTTGAACTCACAGAGATCCACCTGCTCTGTCTTTCAAGTGCTGGGATTAAAGGTGTGCACCACCACCCCCAGGCCTCTTCTTCCTTTTTAAAAAGCACATTTAACACTAATTCAGTCTCACATGTGAAACACATTACATAACCTATCATCTTCACCTTCTTTTTAAACAATTATTTATGTATATGGGCGTTTTCCCTACATGAATGTCTGTGTACCATGTGCATGCCTGATGCTCATGGAAGCTAGTAATGTTGAGTCCCCTGGAACTGTAGTCATGGATGATTGTGAGCCCTCATGTGAGTGCTGAGAAGTTAACTCAGGTCCTCTGGAGGTGCAGCCTTAACCACTGAGCAATCTGTCTAGTCCCTGTTACACCTTGTTGAAGAACTCTTTTCTAAACACCATGAGGACTTTCCAACCTAGACAGCCCCTTTCTCTGCTTGCTAGTGATTCTTTTTTTAAAAACCATTTATTAATTTGATGGCAAAATTTAAAATGCGCTAAAATTTGGAAATATTAATATTATGAAAGGACATATTTAGACTTCAAATGATCTAGAAGATACTGGGACTTTAGTGTGTAAGTAACTGTTTAATCCCTGAAGGTGCTTCAAGATGTTGCTAGTGATTCTTGAGAACACTTTCATCATCAGTCTAGGATTTCCATTAATAGTTCAGGGATTTTTTTTTATCCTCCATTCCTGGGCTGGTTTTCCTAGTTCCTGATCCGTCTAGCCATCCTTCCTTTCTTCCCTGTCTATCCTTACTCTGAGAGTGTATGATGCATGTGAACACATTCATATTCATGTGTCTGTGTGAATGTGTGTTGGTCCATGTGTGAAGGTCAAAAGTCAAACATGGTGGTGGTCCTTGTCTTCTACCTTAAGGCAGGGTCTTTGAGTTTGCTGTTGTGTATACCAGGCTAACTGACACACTTCTGTGTCTCCACCTCTGCCTTGCATTTTGCCACAGGCACACTGGACAACAGATGAATGCTACTGTCAATAAGTATTGGAGATACAATCTCACTTAGGCCTCATGCCTGCACTACGAGTACTTTATGAGTACACAGGGGAAATAAGCCCCTTGATCTTGTCTTTTTCTTTTCCTGGTTTACACTCTCCTTGAATTAATACAACAGAACATGTCTTAATTTACGGTCACATTTGACATTGCCTCAATATTTGATTATTGTATATCCTCTATGATCTTTTCCAGACACTCACCATTATCATGTAGCTCCCAAGTAGTGGGTGTTGGGAAGTTTGATGTAGCAATTCCTTTCCTTATGTGAAACCCATTTCCACCTCGGGAATATTGCACAAGTTTCCACTGTCTTCAGGGTTGAACCTTACTAATGATGTGCCTTGGGTAGAACCATTTTCTTCCCCTGCTCTGGGCTCTCAAGATTCAGTTCCAACAAATACTTTTTGATGACCCACTACTCCTCTCTAGTTTCTTGGTTCTCTTTCTAAACTGTCTCGTGTTTGTATTCAGGATCTTCTTAATATGGTTTTTGTTCTTGTTTTTTTTTTGGTTGTTGTTGTTTGCTAGCTTGTTTTTTTTCTGTTTGTTTGTTTGTTTGTTTGTTTGTTTTAGACAGGGTTTCTCTGTGTAGCCCAGGCTGTCCTGGAGCTTGCTCTGTAGACCAGGCTGGCCTCAAACTGAGAAATCTGCTTGCCTCTCTCTCTTGAGTGCTGGGATTAAAGTTGGGCGCCACCACCTCTGGCATCTGTCTTCTTCTTAGTCTGATTCCTCAGATGACTGTCTCTACCTTATGCCTACTTCTACTGTTTGGTTCCTGGTGGTGTAGGAAACAGAGGAGAAGTACAATATTATCTAGGAACACTTGCAGCCCCTCCTTGCTTTCAGTTTACTATTGCCACACATCGTGAATCTGGCGTTCTCCAGTTCAGGTAGTGTTGGAATATTTGCAAAGAATAATCCTTAAAACTCATTTTGCTATTGTAGTTCTTGGGTGTGGGAAGTCATGATTTCTCTTTTCAGTTTCAGATACATCTTTTATTTACAAGCATATTCTAAACCCTTGGGAAGATCTTCCGTGTGAATCAAGCTGCCCACTTAGGATTCAGCTTTTTGGGGTCCATTAAGCCAGCTTTCCAAACAAGATTACGATTTTTACTACATCCATTCTTGATGTACAAGAAATTTAGATCTTTTGAAAATACTGTCTTTATCATTGGTGCTAGCTGAAATTGTTAGATATGTTCAATCCCCTGTTTTCACTAGAAAATTGTGCAACATGTACAATAGAGATATCAAAATCTAGATGTGGGCTAGCGTGATAATCAGAAGTACAGTACATGTCTATGATGTCTGTTTGCTTAACACATGTGATGGATGTCCTGGGATCTTTCCTGGTATTCAAAACAAGATCATGGTTTGAAATCAGGAGGCATTACTGATCTTTCTCCTTGCATGTAATGTGGTAAAAGAAGTTTCATTATTTGGGGAAAGCTTTTAAAAAAACATCTCACTGAAACTCTGGGCAGGTCGAACATGGCTGCAGTCTCACTGCTTGGAAAGTCAGATAGTGAGCTCCAGGTCAGCCAGTGCTACATAATAGTGAAAGTCAGATAGTGAGCTCCAGGTCAGCCAGTGCTACATAATAGTGAAAGTCAGATAGTGAGCTCCAGGTCAGCCAGTGCTACATAATAGTGAAAGTCAGATAGTGAGCTCCAGGTCAGCCAGTGCTACATAATAGTGAAACCCTCCTCATCAAAAAAACAAAAACGAAGCTACTTCCCCCCACAAAAATCTCACTTGAATGTTTCAGAACTAGAAATTTTATCATTATTACAAAAACAAAATTACTGAATCTTTCAAAAGAGAATATAATCTTATGTAACATTTAATATTTCATGAAAAGTCCAATATTAAGCTTAAAGAAATAAGATTAAATTAGTACAAAATGAACCTTGTTTAATGTGCTAGAAAGCATCAGGATTCTGACAGCAGAATGACTATAACTCAGTGAAAGGTCTCTACAGAGAGACTTTGTTATGTGTGTGTAGCTAACGAGCGACATTAAAGCAGGCACGCCGTCTCTTTCGTTTTCTATCACTGTTTTGAAGACAGGTGTTTACCTCTTTTCATATTTAAACCGGTAACTGAGAAGAATAAAATCTCCACTATTTACTATTCTATAGGAAATACAAATGGTCATCTAGTCAAACACAAACTGACAAACTCATTTTTAAAAAAACCATATAGTTTCTGCCTCTTTTAAATAATGTGCCTAGGTAAGAGAGTAAACGTGGCGTGTATTATATGCTTTTCTATGCTTTGTATTTTAACACATATAAACACTATTTTATGAAATTTAAGTTTTTAGTAACCCAGATGTGAAAGTTACTTCATAAGGTAATAGAAGATGTCTTAGTGTGAAGAGAGGTTAAGAGTAAGTGGGATAAACGGTCTGCTTAAGGCCAGCCCTTTTGCTGCTCCTGTTGCACAGAGCAGACAAGGATGCTCCTACTTACCTTGCAGAGAATGTTACAACAAAAGGCCACAGAGCAGGCTCTAACAATATTCTATCCTCACAAAGACTTGGGGCAGAAGGTAATAGGTCAGAATAGAAAGAAAAAGAATTGGTACCAAGAAGCATTGAAAATTGGTCCTATAAAATTGGATCATTACTGACACCTGGTGGCTACTGCTACAGATTAAAAAATAAAAACATAACTATAAATGAAGTTGGGGAAGAAAGGAGAGACAGAAACCAAAACCTAGAAGCTATATCATCTTTTGTTCAGTGCTGTGCTCAAAGTCACTACACTAAGCATGCACGCAGCATCTTCACTGAGAGTAACATCAGCATTGACAAAGGAAGAGGCAGGAAAGAAAATACACCTCTCTATCTTCTCTGGGCTTTTAATCTGTAACCAATCAGTTTCTTTCAGAAATCCATGCCATAATCCTGAACACTTCTTATAATAATTTGAAACACAAAGTTGGTGAGTTCAAAGAAAATATTCCTTTACTAATTTTGAGAACCATTAGAGATGTTTGTTTTACTTACTAATAAAATATGACTAGAATGTTCATTAGTAAATCTTTTGTCTGAATAAATACAAGCTAAAAAGTCTGTGCCAGGCAGTGCTGGCACACGCCTTTAATTTCAGAACTCAGGAGGCAGAGGCAGGCGGATCTGAGTTTTGAGGCCATCCTGGTCTATAGAATGAGTTCTAGGACAGCCAGGGATATGTAGCAAAATCTTGTCTCAAAAAACAAAACAAAACAAAACAACCCCCCCCCCAAAAAACAAAACAAAACAAAAAACAAGAAATAAAAGAGGAAAGAAATGAAAAGTCTCTGTGTGGAATTCACTAGAAGAGCAGATTTTTACATTCTATTTGCTATAAAACGTGCTTTTAGCATTTGTAGGCAAATTAGTCCTTTAATCAACACAACAAGCTATAATTCTGCCATAGTTTCCAAAAGATGAAGGAAGAAAATGAAAAACTATACTACACATATCTAATGTTAAAAGGCTAAAGTACAAGGAAATAGTACTTATAACCACAAATTGTAATTAGAATTTGTATCTTTTTTAACCCATTCAGAGTGGGAAGGTTCCCAGAAAGAACAAATAGTCAGAAATTCTGTTTACACTAAAAACTTTTGATTTGGCCATAAAGATTCTACAGAAAGGACATACAGGACACACACCTTTCTATTGCTCTGTTGCTTCAAGCTGTTCTTATACACAGTAGATGGTATGACCTTAGGGAAAACTATAACTTAATTTATTCCCTAATATAGAAATGATCTATTTTAGCTATTTTGATTTTAAAAAATGAAACTAAAAATAAACAAGGTATCAAAAGAATAATAGTATTTATAATACTAAGTATGAATATTGAAACGTGTATATATATGCTACATAGAAATGAAAAAATATATATGGAGTACTATACAGTATGGTAGTAAAAAATAGTGGTCATTTGGTCATAACATTTGTCCCAAACTTCAAATGTGTTCTTCAGCTACTAGAGTTAATGAAAATCTGGGTCCATAAATTAAAACCATTTTCTAGATCTGCTGTATATATTGAATATACACAGAGAAACAATTAATTAAATCTGCCAGAAAAATAAAGTAAATGCAGCAAGGTATCAGATACTTACTGTATTGTTTTTTCTGACAGCAGAAATAAAAAACAAGAAGGAGGCATTGATGTAAAAAAATTAAAATATAAAAATGAAATGAAATGAATGAGAAGAAACGGGCTACAGATGCACAATAGCATGCGAGGTACCTTGAAGCCAGTCCACCCCTTCCTGCAGTCCTTCTCCTTTGATGGCATCACTCGCACTGAAATAAAAGTCAAACAAAACGTCCAGGTTATGGCATCATGCAGCTCTAGGATAAAATAATAACAATTTTGCCATATTGCAAAGAAATAAACACTAATATACATTATGCAAAACTATTAAGTATTAAAATACAATATAAGTAGGAGCTTAGAATCTGAGGACTTGGGAAAATGCACATGAGACAAATTTTGAGAGTCTGTAGTAATGTTAAGAAAACATAAACATCAAGTTATTTTCTCACTGTAGAAAAATTGAGAGTTCACTGCCTCACCCTACTCTACCCAGGGCTCCAACAGCATTTACTTGTTCCAGACGTTTGACTCAGGTCACAGTATACTCACAGAAACAACTGACTTCTTCCTCTGTGTAGCCTGGACTACCCTGAAACTCATTGTGTAGACCAGGTTGGCCTCAAACTCCTATTTGCCTACCTCTGCTTCCCAAGTTCTGAGACTAAAGGCATACAGCACCACTCCTTGGCTGCTCATAAACTTTTATAAGCTATTAGAAGAAAACAAAACTCCAGTCAATTTCAATTGTACTTTTATATTTACTACTCCAGTAACCTTTGGCATCTGCAACTGAGAGGATATTACCATGACCTAACATGGTTATTGAAGAATTACCTATTTGAAGCATGCATGTAAAAGAAAAAGTGCTTCCATTTCTTCCATCCTTAAACCTCTAATGTGATATTTCATCTATAATTGTTTAAGGTATATAAAACTAAAATAACAAAGTTCAAATAATCGATTTGGGAGATATAGACCAATATGTGTTACAGATCTAGCAACTTATTTAAAACCTATGATGATATTAATACATAATTAAAATTTCTGAATAATTAGAGATTACTTTATAGCATTCACTTAGTGGGGAAGCAACATCTAAAGCACAGTAGAAAACCTAGAAAATTAATCCAGTTCTAACTAAAGAAATGACAGCCAAGGAATTACTTGTTAAATTTAGACTACAGATTAGGGAAGAATTCTTCAACTAAGAAGTCAGAAACAAATGGTACAAGATAAACAATTACTCAAAGCACATTTTTTTATTACATATCATAATAGCAAGGTATTAGTAGCTAAAATACTTTTATCAAAGAGTCTAAACTATTGATTTTGGCACATAGAATACTAGACAGGAATACAGGAAAGAACTCCTTGTCCATGGGACAAGTGAAACCAAGTGACTAGAAACCCTATAATTTCTCAGAACAAGTTCCACCTTTCCTTTGAGATGAACTGTAAAGCTCAGAACTAGAGCAAGAATCACGCTCTTCCCAATGTGCTCCTGTGCTTTGGACTTTATGGCCCTGAGTTATCTCTCAGTGGCCACAGATCCCACAGCTTCCCCCTTCCACTGCTCTGTGGCAGCCAGATTCCTAGCTGTTCCCACAACAGAACAGGTACACTCTCAGCCATGAAGAGCCTTTTCTTCCTGCCCTCTGGCTGGGTAGCTGTTTCTCCAACCAGGCCTTCACAGGAAATGCTCCCTGACTGATGTCAGGCCACAAAGAGAAGTCAGGCTATGCTTTCTCTTCTGCTGTAAACATTTCTCCATTCAGTCATCTGATGTTTGTAAAATTATTCCCTTATTAGCTGTCTATTTCACAATTAAATATACAAATCTAAATATATCATGAAGGAACTAAGTAAAAAACATGCTAACTCAAATGAGACCCTAGACTCTATGGTTAGTAAAAAGGAAGGTTCCGAATTCTTCTTTAGTTTCCCAGACTATACCAATATCCTTGTATCCAGTCTAAGGTAAGAGGCAGGTAATGTTTGATCTCCTCTATCCCTGAGGACTACCACCAATAGAGCTGAAGCTGGCAAAGAAGGATAAACATATTTTCAATCTTGTGCATACTTTAAAAGATATTACAAAATGCAGAACAAATCTTAGAAATGAAATGTTAATTTGAGCTTAGCAAGATGATGTCCAGTTTGAGTTGAGGAGAAGTAAAGTTACAGGCAGGTTAAAAAACTCAGCATTTTTCTCTGCTATATGGAGAACACAGACCTAGGAATATTATATCTTTAAGCATCATGATCTCACTTTTCACACAGACATTTTGAGATGTCAAAACTGAATAAATAAATCTGGTTAAATTCACCTGTTAGTTATCTTAGGTAGAAAGGGCAATTGACACTTTATGGGCACTTCTTGTGCCTCCTGTCAAGGCAACACGGAATTCTGCACAATGCAAACATTAGTATTTATTTGAATTTATGTTGTCTTTAGAGTCCAACAATTTGGAGTTCAGTGGTTTGTGATAGCAAAGGTTCAATCTCAAAATTTTTCTCTGTCTAAAATCACACTCTCCTTTAATTACTAAATATTACTGGATCTCAGATTCAAATTGAACAACCATAGAGTACCATCAACCCTGCGCCATCTCCACTCAAGACCAAGAAAGACTTCACTGTTTCTGTTCTTGGTAGAGGGATGCTGGCCCTCACAGAATCTTGAGGTGTCTGTAGGGTTTACTTGAACACTGCTCTGTTCAGCACCAAGGCTAGCTCTTAAAGACTCTTCTTTAAATGTATGCTATTAATTCTCAGGAATTTCATATGATCTGTTCAGAGCACATTCACTTCCCCCTCCCTACCCGTTCCACTTCATGGGTCTTTTTAAAACCCAGGGAGTCTAATTTACGTTACCCCTGAACAGTTTTAAGTGTGGGGTCTCCCCTGGTGTGTGGTTGATCTATCAGGGGTCACACCCTTAAAGAAGATATTAACTTTCAAAACGCTGCTAGGAGCGGAACTCCCATCACCCACTCCATGTTGGGATTCCTAGGCTCCACTTTCTTTTGCTTTACAATCTAGTTCACTTCTAGAAACAGAGAAACAGTAAACTTCTCTACTTTGTGTTCAAACCCCCCCCCCCCCCAGTTATTATTTTAACTCTTACGGAAGTGGAAAAACTATAGAAGGACATTCTGGGGCATGGGAAGGTAAGTGGGTAAGTAGCAAAAGAGGATCTTAGGAAGGTAGCACATTAAGAATTAATTAAGAAACTCTTTCCTAAATATATAATGCTAATGCACACACAGCAGTTTCAGACACTGTTTACTAGTATGTCCATATACAACCATTACCTCTACTTCCTCATTTGAATAAATGTATAATATATGTACCATGTACCAGTCACAAAATTGGGAAAAGAAAAATAAGACAGCAATAAAACATGGCAGAAATCCAAACTCCTGGAGAGCTGAGGCTAGTGTTAGGAAGACAGACTACCACCAAAATAAAAAGGGAAAAGAGGCCACATGGTAATGGTGAAGCATAATAGCAATCCCAGAACATTAACTGGAGAATGACTCAGACAAGGCGACACCAGATGGCGACTATCCCAAAAACGATTGAGTTTGGCTGATTTCAAGTGAAATAGCAAGTCACTGTGCTTGAAGGCAGGACAGCAAATGGATTATTTTATTTACATTTTTATCATAAGATTTTTTTTAAAAAAATACACTTTTTATAGTGCTAAAGGATTTGAAAAGTTAACAGCAACATATTCATGAATACCTGAAATGTCACAATTCTGTGAAATACTTTGCATTCTACCATGTTTGCCATTTATAAATGATGTTAAAAAAAAAAAACTAAGCAGACCTTTCAGAAATACAAAATGAAAAATAAAAATGTTTTACCAAATATGCCACGGCTTGTCTTTGATGTTCTCTAAGCACAGCAACTGAGACACCTTCACAGATGTCACTGCATCTCTGAGATCCATTTTGTTCGCAAAGAACAAGATTGGAATCCGGCGGTGTTTAATATCTGAAAGAGAAAGACCATCACAACACTTCTAGTGATTTGGATCACTTTGCCCTAAAACCCTAAAACCTTAAAACTGAAATAAGATGAACTGTTTCCCATTGCTTCTTTTAATATGACCCATACATAAACACAGATGCACAGTCAGAGACATTCATCTAAACAGAGAAATCAAAACTTCTTGGTAAGACCATGTGCCCTCTGTCTAGGGACTTTAAACCAAAGAATAAAGTCAGAGAAGGGGAATCTAGCTGTTAGAGAAGCAGTTATGCAAAATGGCAAATATTTCTCTTGTTTGCAGTTGTCAACACAAGGGAGACAAACCTAAATAGGAAGATGAGGAGGAAATGGATTTGCTTTATTTCTAAGTCACAGACAGCATCATGAACAAATGAGATGTTTTTAACAATGTATTTTTCCCACTTACAATTTTGAAAGCATTTTCCAAAGGTTTGTGTATTTTTTTACATTTAACTGTGTGTGCATGTGTGTGTATGTGTGTGTGGGCACACAAGGATGTAGGTTTGCCATGGCATGCATATGGTCACAGGAAAAGTCATGGGAAGGATTCAACTCTCTCCCTGTCTACCACGTGGAGCTGCAGAATCCAACTCAGGATGGATCCCAGGTTTGGTAGCAAGTGCTCCTAGCTACTAAGTGAAGCCAAGTCCAAACACATTAAAGAGCTTAGAATCCAGGAGAATATCTTTCCCACCTTTGTCCTGTGCCGCCCAGTTGCCTTCCACAGTAAGGCAATGCACACCAGCATCTTCAGAGCTTATATTATATTATGTGTATTTCCAGTCATAATTATTCTAGCTAATTCCTCGTAACAACACGTTTAACAATATTCTGTTTATCTTTTCACTTAATTCCGTAACTTACCCTAGTTACCTAGGCAACACAAAAACAAAAAGCCCAGGGGTTCACAACTGCCTGTAGCTCCAATTCCAGGGGATCTGATGCACTCTTGTGGCCTTTGTGGGCTCCTGCATGCCCACGGTACACGTAAATATACTCAGGCACACACATACTTAAATAAAAAATAAATAAAACCACAATCTAATTTTTCTTCCTACTTGAAGTTTTCCTAACATTGAGAGCAAAACAAGGCAGAAACATGGCCGCCTTGCTAGCTGCTCCTCTGTTTCAATGTACTATGAAAATAAGGTAACCAAAGCAACTGTACCCGATATCCTATTGCTCAGAATGCCAGTTTCCCCTCATCTTTTTGTCTGAATATTATTCTCTTATTACTATAGGTTATTTATACATTTAGCAAAGCAGAGAATTTTTAATGTTAAAGAAATAAATGCCAGTACCCCCCAAAATAAAACAAAAAAACACTGTATGAAGCTTTGAAATCAAAAAAATATGCAAAGTTTTTATAAATTCTGTACAATCAACAAGCTTTAAAATTTATAAATTTAATTCAAAAGTAATTGTATTTCATAAACAACTTTTTCTTAAACTAAAAAACAAAGCAACACATATAGATGGAACCCAAAGCACACATATCATGGCAAAAACTCCACAGATACCTGGGTGATTTAGAAGAGTATCAAGTTCTTCTTTGGCCACAACCATTCTTAATTTATCACTACTATCAATGACAAAAATAATGGCTTGTCCATCTCTGTATAATATAAAGAAATAGAATAATGACATATTTTACCACCACATGCAATACTACGTGTGTATAAAACATCTTGTCCTGGTAAGTTGGCAGTGTTATATCTGAAATATTTACTGAACATTATGTCTGTATACTCTGAAAATTATCTTGTTTGGAAACATTTGGAAAACAAGTAATCAGCTGCTAAACAATCTTGTTATTTTCACTAAATATGGCCAGTAACAATTCTTATCTATGAGCTGGCCCTTGAAGGAATAATTTGAATAGAAGAGTTTTTTTCATGAAAGCAGCTGTGGTGCATAATTACACAGATGTGAGTGAACAAAGTATTGTGTAAGCACTGATAACCCAGGCTTCTAACCCAGGCTGGCCTTAAATTGTGATCCTTCTTTCTTAGTATTACAAGTACAAGGATTGCAGGCATGTGCCGTGTAGCCCGATGCTGGTTCTTAAACTGTAGCTATATTAACCACATAGAGAAATGGATACCAAAACCAGAGAAGAGAACAAAGGTACAGTGCTATGAATTTTATGACGTTATATTATTATAGCAGAAACCATATAATTGCTTGGATTTTTAATCAGTATTTGACATTAAAATGTAGCTACATAGTAAGCAATATTCATGAAAATACTTACTTATAATAGTGTTCCCAAAGATTCCTGTACCTTCCTTGCCCTGACATGTCAAACACTGTAAAAGACAAACTATAAACAAAAACAAGACATTACTATATTTTAAGCAACTAAGTTAAATGGTTATCTTTTAATATCTTAAGTTCTATCAGATCAATCAACATGACTGTAGGATAATAAATGTGGTCAATATTAAAAAAATGAAAAATAAATTTATTGATCTAAATATTATTTTGCAATGAATAACCTAAAAATGTTTCCTTTGCTAATGAAGTTTTCAAGAGTTGGTCTAAGCTTTAAGGGCCGAGAATAAACTAAGGATAGTGGTACGAAAAGGTCCAAACCAATGGGGACTGGAAATGACAACTGATTTCCAGGTAAGTATGAAAACCCATCTTCAGAGTCACAGAGAGAACGTGGTTACCTGGAGGACTTGAATTTCTCTATGCTGAATCCTATGGTTGGAACTATATCCTGAGACTGGGCCTGCAAGAAAAGATGTAAATTTAGACATTTGCAATTACAAAGATGGGTTTTCCTCAAGTACCAGATTTTTTTTTCATTTTTAAAATATGTTACCCAGGAGATAACAAAATTAAATACTACAATTTCTGTAACAGGGACACATAAAAATATAAGGTTTACTTGCCAATTATGAATTGGTATAACATTTATGTGCAAATTCACATTTTGTTCTATTAAACAAGGTAAGTAAGTTTTCATAAGTGGTTTAAAAAGTCACTCTGGGTTCCTGTGTTGAACTGCTTAACCACTGATGCATTATTTTTATGGAACTTATGTATGTTTGGAATTGTCTATCTTCATGTCTGGTCCCTGCTCTCAAGGAGCTCTTCAGATAGAGAGTGTAAGCCACCATCAACATAGGACAACATGAATGAAGAGTACTCGGGAGAGAATGGTAGGTACGGGAAACCCCAGGACAAGTTCCAGGCAAAGAATATTCCAGTAAATGGAATTAGTCAGTACACTGATGCTAGGTAGAAAAGGAACTTGCTCCTCAGGAAAGACAGAAGGCGTGCATGTCTAACGTGCATTGCTAAGTAAGAGTGATACAGACTGAATTAAGATAGGCGGGGTGGCGATGGCTTTGGTGGGGAGTTGTACAGGAAGAAGCCTGTAGAACCCTGTAGAACAGGGCCAAGAGAACAGCAGGACACGCTTTTACAGGTTTCACAGACATTTAAAAATATACTGATAATCAACACATTAAATGCCCCCTAGAATTTCCATCATCAAAACTATTCATTTATTTAAACAAAAATGTATCCACTTTATGATCCAGATACTTAGAAGTTATTCTTGACTCCTCCTTTGTTACATGCTATGTATGAAACCATTCGCTCGTAAGTTTTACCGGCTTTGTGCCATTACCTTAGACTAGACCTTTCCATTTGGTGCTTTGAATTACAACAGCCTCCGAATTACTCCAAATGTACTCTGCCACCTGGCACAAGTTATTTAAACCTAGGTTTGCTTAAATGTCAACTATATTATTGTGCTCATAAAGTTATTATGAGAATTAAATGAGCTAATAGGTACTAAATACTCAACATGGTGTCTATAAAATTCCACAAATGTTTGCTATTATTATAATTATATTCTTATTTTCATTAGTCTTATTCCTAGGTTTTCCCATACTGCCTTAATAATAGCTAAATAAAAAAATCTTGTTCCTTTTATGTGAAAATAAGAGTAGAAGAAGGGAAAATTTGCCTCACATTAGCATGTTCACTTGGGTACTCTACTCTTATAAAATTTAAAGCCAACTGGAAGAAAAGCTGGAAGTGAACTGGGGCCTGGGAACGTTAGCAGCAATGCGCTGCGACCAGACCTCCCCCAGATTTGCTTCCTCAGCTTTTCCGTCTACTCAGCCTTTGAGCTGCATAAATAGTTCCCCCAAAGGATTGTTTTCATTTGCTAGAAAAATAAACTATTTTGTGGCACCTGGGGTCTTGCTTCATTTCTCGGAGGTTCCTTGAACAACAAGCTATGGAATAAAATGTTTTTTAATTTTGTGGTTTTCCCCCATAATCCTACCATTTTACCACTTTTATTTAAAAGGTTTTTTTATCAATCACATGATAAAGGTTAAGAATTTAATGAAATTACAGAAAAATACACCAAATAATAACAAGTGTCTTCAATGAATTATAACTAGAATACTTAAGTTGCCTCTATATAATTACATAGGTTCTCCAAACTCCTTTTAAAATTTAGCCTGAAGGGATAAAATCCCTCAACTATTTCTTCTCCAAAGTTCTAATGGAAATAATCCACAAAAGAAAGTCCAGAAGTTAGCCAGGATAGAGTAGATTCATATGGAACTCATTTTCCCCTACAGTAATTCAGAGTAAAGGCCGGGCACAGCACACACTCAGAAAATGGATACAATGGACATCCCGGAGTCCATAGGCCAACTTCTCTAGCAGAATCTGTGAGGTTCAGATTCAGTGAGGGATCATGTCTGAAAAAGTAAGGTGGAGAGAAACTGAACCCGAAACCTGAAGTCAACCTCTGGCTTTCACACAACAGGCACACTCACTGCTATCTCCCCAACAAAAAGTCATCTCTACTATTAATTTCCCTGTTTTACCCAGGAACAAATAGATCCAGTCACTGAACTGGAATGGCAACAAGAAAGGAAGGAGGGTAGCCTGGACTATTTGAGGCAAACAGTGATTAGACCAGGATCAACAGGATCAGAACAGAATTTCTAAGAGAAGTTTTAGCTTCATCAACTCTGTTAAAAATTATGATCTCCATGTAATCAACAAAATCACCTGATCAAAGATGATGATGATGATGATGATGATGATGATAATGGACATCAATCTATTCATCTACCATCTAAAATATATTTCAGTGCTAATCCTCATTCTAGGTATTTGTTATTCAATGCTTGATAAGTTAAGGGCTCTTTTTTTTGGTTTTGTTTTTCTGAGACAGGGCTTCTCTGTGTAACAATCCTGACTGTCCTGAAACTCACTTGGTAGATGAGGCTGGCCTCAAACTCACTGATATCCGCCTGTCTCTGCCTCCCAAGTGCTGGGATTAAAGGCGTGTGTTATCATCACCCAGCATTAAGAGCTCTTTTGATGTTGAGGAGAAATAAAATAAGCAAGGTATCAACTTAATATGCAACACACTATCAAATGAATATGCAAATTGCTCAGGAATTTTCAATATAAAGCTAGATGCTTTTTCCTCCTCCCAACGAAAAGGGAGTCCTAGCAGTCCTAGCTGACCTGGAGCACTCTCTGTAGACCAGATTGACCTGGAACTCATAGAGATTGGTCTGCCTCTGCCTACAGAGTGCTAAGATTAAAGGCATATAAATACCGCCTTGACTTGGTCAAAACTACATTCTTTCTTACAAAGGGTGAAAAATACTGAGATATTTATCATTTCAAATACAACACTAGGATAATTATTCTTAAAAATAAGTTTGAGTCTAAAATCTAGTTATCAAAAATATCAATTTTATTCATGTATACAAGGAGACAACATGGAAAAGTCTTATAAGGATTTTCCTAACAGAACACTACAGATCTGATGGTAATACAGTTAATTAACTAACAATAGCGCCTAAATGTAGATGAAAACTCACAAGTGACGAATCTAAAATAAGACGAAAGAAAATGTGAAATATGCAACCAAGTAATTAAGTATGGAGCTTCTCAACCTTTCATTTCAATAATACCTTCAGCTATTATTTCCATAGTTTAAAGGTGGGTGGGGGTAAGCAAAGCAAACGCTCTTAAGATCTTCAATTCTTCTGAACCAGGACAGCTACAGCTTAAAGTTCAGCAAATCATATCGGGAATTATATGCAACAAAGCTGACTTCTGACTTATGAATCATATATTGTATTGCTAG
This sequence comes from Arvicola amphibius, assembly GCF_903992535.2. Taxonomy (NCBI): domain Eukaryota; kingdom Metazoa; phylum Chordata; class Mammalia; order Rodentia; family Cricetidae; genus Arvicola; species Arvicola amphibius. The sequence goes on along the minus strand of NC_052056.1, from coordinate 35,859,273 downwards.
CTTTATATATTCTCAGGGATGAAATAATATTTCATACACATGTTACTCGAAATAACTACCTGTCACCAACATGCCCAGCACTGTTTAATTATCTACAGAACCTAGAAAAATGAGACATCTTTCCCTTTGCTTTGTTCTTCCCATTAAGAAGAAATTCAAACAAAGTCATTGCAACCTATAAATAAATTTAGTTTGTGAAGCTCTTTAGAGAAGTATGCTTAATAATCAAGATTTACCTGCATATTGCATAAATACGCGGCATATGCAGCAAGTGACCCCTTAACCAGCCGTAAGATTAGCAGTTAACAAGATTACAGAAAGTTATAACTTCAAAGTAATATTGCACATAACTCTCGCCAGAACCAGAAAATGTCAACCATTACAGAGATACTTACATTTGAAGGTTTAAGTTTGTTAATGATTGTCGTTTTGCCACTATTGTCCAGCCCAAGGCATAAAACATGAACCTCCTTCTTCTTCAGGCCGAGTAAACCTGAAAGTCTGTCCAGCAATCCCATAATGTGATTTAAATATTTACAAAACAACTGCAAGGGAAAAGAAATGATTATTTCAAAGGTACCTTACATATGTAATAATGTTAGTATATACATAAAAAAATGTAAGGATAATGGCAGTGCCCAAAACACATCGGTGTGGCTTCACTCCTAGTAAACAGTATAAGCCGATTAGCAGAAAGGAGCCTTAACTGAGAGGTAGACTGGCAGCTTGTAAACCTTGACAGCAAGGAATAACATCCCTGAGACAATCACATTTATAATATTCAAGAAGAAGCTCTTGTCAGCGTCAGTAGTATGTAGTCTGTCAATTGTGGTTTTCAAAGTTATTTATGAATGAGAGTCTAGTAACAGAACACTACAGAGTCTATGAGACTTGGCTACAGTTATATTTTGAAATAATATGCAATTATAAAAATGTCCCTTATTTGTTTTCTGCAGGGTTATTTCCAGTTTTGGAAAGGTTTTCCATTAATAGAGATGGAATAGTCATCCTGATTTCACCTGTCTCTCATATATATATATATATATATATATATATATATATATATATATAGATATATATATATATATGTATAATATATATGTATATATACGTATATATGTATATATATATGTGTATATATATATAAAATTCACCATTAATTCTTTGGGAATAATGAGCACACTCATTTACAATTTTAGTCAATTTTAATAAATTCCATGTTTTCTTTTTCTTCCTTTCTTTTGGTAAAGATTTGTTTTATTTCTACTGGGGGAAGAAAGAGAATAGATATAACTTTTATCCAATTTGCTCTCTACTGTGTATACACATACACATAACCACATACATATACATACACGCTAAAAGTTCCCCCCAAACCAAAAACACTCCCAAACAGCACCAATAATTCTTATTTTGACCAAAAGAGTAGATCCTAGGAGAAAGTGCAAAATGCAAAATTAAATGACCAAGAAATGCTACACAGTAATATTTATATTACTGAATGAGTAACAGGTATAGTACTTTCTCTATGTCTATAAAACTTTGGAACAACAAGGCTAGTTGTTAAATCTGGTCCGTGTCAGCTTCCCGAATCCAGAGGCTTTTAGTTAGATTCGTTTTTCGATGCTTCATTACATTTTTCTGTAAGATCTGAGGCATCATCATCCTCTTCACCAGTGTTGTCTGGCTTTGGTCCTCTGCTATCCAATACTTGCCGTGGGAACTGTTCAGCTAATTTTCTATCACTCATTAAGCTGTCAGCACCAAGCTGACTTAATATGCCAGGAAGCACTTCTGTGATTGCTTTGGCTTCTGCATGACCAGTAATTGCAAAGGTGTTAGCAGAAAGGGAAGCATGGACTTGGGATTGTTGGAATCAAGATTCACCTCTTCAATACCAGCTATATTGTTCACAGCCAGTTTTTTTTTTTTTTGAGAACTTTGAAGCTTTTTGTCATCATCAGTGGCTGTCCTATGCAATACCTTCTTTCTTTAAGCTTGTCCCCATCCAGATCTGAGTAGTTTGGTTAACATTTCTGGTACATTTCTGGTTTGTTTTTTGGTTTTTTGTTGTTGTTGTTGTTGTTTCGAGACAGGGTTTCTCTATGTAACTGTCCAAGCTGACCTGGAACTAGCTCTTGTAGACCAGGCTGGCCTCGAGCTCACAGAGATCTGCCTGCCTCTGCTTCCCGAGTGCTGGGATTAAAGGGATGCATCACCACTGCCTGGCTGGCTAACATTTCCTGATGGCTAACTTTTTCTGTTGGTGAATCTACAGCATGGAGAGTCCTCTGAAACCAGCATGTGGAAAGAACAAGATCTTAACAGTAACTTACCTATAATATCCTATCATATAAAAAAGAGTTTTAACTATAATACCATTATAGAAAAGTAAATGTAAACTTTATGCATGTACCCATGTATGCGCGCGTGCACACACGCACACACACACATCAGCTATACATTTTTAACCTGTCCCTTAGGTGTTCAACTAAATCATTTTTTAAGGGGAATATCCATCTTAGCTTTCTGTTCCCATAACAAATGTTGAGATAAAACAATTCACAATTTTAGGAGCTACAGTCCATGATACAGTCCTCAATGCTGGACACTAAGCTCTCAAGACATAGGTCTTCAAGGGGTATTTATTATTACTGTCAGGTGTGGGATAGCTCCCTTCCAGTTGTTGGCCTAGGAGGGAAATTTCAGAGACAATTCACAAGCTATTGCCATTGCTCTTGGTTGTCCATGGAAACTTGATGTTGGGACACTATTGCAGAAGGCACCACACATTTTAGCCACAAGATATGGAGAAATCCAGTTGGCACTGATCAAAAGCTTCTTCCCTAGTAGTTAGCTTTTATAGTACAGAAAACTGCTACACAGTCTTTGTGGCCAAAACGTCATTAAAAGTCTTCCTCATCTGTAAACACTGAGAGCTATTACAATGATCAACCTTACAGGCTATGCCCTTGGGTGAAAGAATGACCTCAAGGTTATGGGGTTAACCAACTGCTTTCTAAATGAACTTAAGACCTGCTTTTCAGGGAGAAACTTATGCCTGGTACACAGCAAGCCTAAAACCAAGAACCCATGAGTGGGGAGGTCATAGGGAGGACCCGACTACTATTACTGTGCTACATGGACGCAGTAGTAAACTGCTCCCTCTACTTTTGTCATTACAGCCGTAGATTAAAGCAGTTCTCAACTCTTATCAGGGAAGCTTCTTTCTGCAGTGGTTAGCTCTTGATTCAGAGATTCACAAACAGTCCAAGCACAGAGAATAAGCAACTATAAATGCTAAACTCTAAATGGAACATCTATCTATACCATACTCCACCTCCAAAGGCTTAGGGAACATTCTGGAAGAGGAGGCAGAAAGGCTATACAAGCCTGAAGTTGGGGAGTAGGGTGCCAAGCAGAATCTTCTGGGTATGATAAGGCCAATGTACTCATGAACTCTTAGCAGCTGTGACTGCCTACACAAGAACTCCCCAAGCCAGTCAACATTCCAGCATGAATTAGAGAAGGGCTTACAAGGCCACACCCCTATCTCAGGAGCTATTGGCAGTTGATGGCTATTAGGGAGAGAGTTTCCTTCAGGGATGTGGCCATTGGCTGGTTGCCCATGCAGATGGCTGCATGAAGGTAACAGCACACTAATTGTGCTCACTGGGCTACTTCAAAAGAATAGAAAGAAGAGGAAATAAAGTTGTGAGGGCAACATGGGGGAAGTGTCTAGGAAGAATTTGAGTTGGGTAACAGGACTGAAGATAATCAAAATGCATTGCGCATTGTACACAAGTATAAAATTCTTTCCTTCCTTCCTTCCTTCCTTCCTTCCTTCCTTCCTTCCTTCCTTCCTTCCTTCCTTCCTTCCTTTCTTCCCGAGACAACTTTTCTCTGTGTAACAGTTTTGGTTGCCCTGGAACTTGCTTTGTAGACCAGGCTGGTCTCAGTCTCACAGAGATCCATCTGCTTCTGCCTCCCACGTGCTGGGATTAAATGTGTGCACCACCACCAACCATTTACAAGTATAAAATCCCTAAAGAATAAATTTAAAATATTATACTTTAACAATGCAAACTATATGACTTTCTAAAGCAAACTTTAAAGAACCTCCCAGAATGACCCCTCAGAAAATAAATTCCATTAGCAATCCAAGAAAGAAGTACTTTGAAGTCAAATAAAACTGCAGCTAATATATTACTTGCTTTGAGCAGTTTTTTGTCTATTCCTTTCTCTCAAGGAAAGTACTGTTAAATTTACACTCCACTTCTCTAAACAAAGCTTTTAAAGAAGCTTTCCTTTGGTTTCATCAAACTCTAAATATTACTATGACAGGAGAAGAAAAATATTCCTCTTGCTAATCACCCGACCCTCCTAGTACTGCCACAATATACCTGTGTACTGAAGAGTTCCCCTTACTCTCTCAACATAAATTTCCAAAGTTCCTGAGACAGTAATTCACTTCATTGATTTTCATGTTCATTTAAGGTCACACAAATCTGTCATGTCACAGATCCTTTCAAATGTTTTTGTTCTATAGCACCCCAAGCAAGGGATGCTAAGAGAAGTAAAGCTATAGCAAGGTAATCAATAGAAATCTTTTAACTCAAAGGCATAAGAAAAGTGGTTGTATAGTTGACATTTTGCTTAGTGCCTTTGGTAGACTTCTACCAATTAGTGCCTACAAGGTACAGTGCTTCCCTCAAGGGTGGGGCCTACAAGAAAGCTTATTTCTTATCCAAAGGATGGGTTTTGATCTTAGGTATATTTTTTTATGCTGGCTCAAAGCCTTTTCATGAGATTTTCAAATCTCATTTCAACATATTTCTTTGAAACCTAGCTTAAAAGTTGACATTTTTATGAATCTATTTTATCTTGTGATATGAAACAATTTATATTTATCATTTTAATTTCAATTTGCTATTAAGTACTGTACTGTGCTAACCATTTTAGCACAGATGTTTAGTGTGGGAAGTCCTTCTGTATATGTGTTGCTTTTATTGGTTAATGAATAAAGAAATTTCTTTGGCCTGTTTTAGGGCAGAATAAAGTGAGGCGTGAAAACTAAACTGAATGCTGGGAGAAAGGAGGCAGTGTTCCACTTAAAAACCAGAGAGAGCTTCAAAAGGAATTCTAGACACAAAAATACAGTTTAATGCAGCTTCTTGCTGTTTGCTCACGGCATGCCACAGCTCCTTTAATAGAGGTTTTCCTGAATCAATGGTAGAAAGCCTCTCTGTTTTGAAATGCTGGCTTTCTGGCCTGGGATGTCAGCACAAACTCTGACTCTACAGGAGACTGAGCATTTGAATGGGGTTTGTGAGCAATGTGCTACAGCTTGCTTGATGGCAACATGAACCAGCTGTGTGCCTAGCAAAAGGGGTATTGTGCATTGCTCTCAGAGGCAAGCAGCTCTGCCATACTGGACTGTGTGGAGCAAGCAGGATGTACGGTATGTAACCTAATAATGTAGCAGCTAGTTTTTTAAGAAGCACTTAGCATTTTAAGAAGTAGTCCTGGTCAGAAAATAATTATAAATATACAATAAAGACAAATTCAGATGAAAAGGACCTCTAAATGGGTCACAGTGTTGGATAAATGTACATAGGCTTGGGAGAGAGAAGAAAAAAAAAGAGTATAGAGATTTATAAAAAGAAATAAATGGTTTGAAAAAAACAAGGTCTTTGAAGAGACAGAGTACAGACAGTCATAGATTAAAGTAAAAAGTAATAGAGTAAAAGCAAATAAACCATGTAAAGATGGAGTATACACAGAGAGTCTGGATTATGTATATACTACTGTGTTTTCTTTTAATTTTTTGACTGCAGGGAGACATTTGATTCTGGGGACTACTAAGCTAAGCCAACATATATCTTTTAAAGGTATCTTAAATTCAAAATATGGGTCTAAGGATATGTTGCTTTGGAAAAGAGGTTCCTCTTTTGTTTCCACAAAGGATGAGAACCTGTGGAATCCTCTCAGACTAGTATGGTTTAATGGACCAAGACCTCCTGAAAGGTTGCCTTGACCACCCTTCAAAAAATTATTTTGCCCAATAAACAGCAGGAAGCAGTTTGGAGAAAAACTACACCCATATTCCCAAATATTGTTTGTAAATATATTTCTTTACATTTAAAGGGGGATATGCTACAGAGATAGATACTTTGCATTGGTATGGATCTTGCTTTATTCATACAAATTTAAGGTCAGTTTTGTTATACTGTATATATATATTTCTGCTCTTGATTAAAGTATTGTGATTGTGCTGTTCATTTAAAAATATAATGTATAATAATGAAATATAGGTAAATAATCATCTATAATAGTCAAGCTTGTAGTCATGTTAGTTAGAGTTTCTAGATGTATAGAGATATATTTCAGTTAAATAGATATTCTTCAAATCTTTCAAAGACCTTCAGAATCTGGCAATTAAAAGTTTAATAACTTAGGAATTTTCATGACAATGAGACACATTTGCTCCTAGCAGCACCAATCTACTTCAAGAGGAAGATGGGCATTGAAGAGGCTTGCTATGGAGTTTGCTAGCCATTTGGGCAAGAAACTGCTCTTGCCTGGACTGCTTAACTGGACATGCAGGACCTACAGAGAAATGACTGTTGAACTTGCCTAAAGATGATATGATCCTTTGGGGTTCCTGCTTCATGAAAAGTCTGCCAGACATTCTGCAGGACACAGAAGAAAGTGACTGACAAACTGCCAATATAGGCAGAACTGTCTTTAAAATTTCCTACTTTGTGGAAAAGTCTGCTGGATACCACAAGCCTGTAGGTTGAAGAAGGATGCCCCAACAGTACAGAAGAACTTTGGGTGACTGTCCTGGCAGTGAGATGTCTCTGTCAATTCTAGAGTTTTGGATGTTGCTTACAATGCACATCCTGTTAACTTAGGTAATAATATATCCTTCTAGAGTCTTTGATGGAGTTGAAGAATTGATAGTTATAGTTTTCCTTAGTTATAACAAAAGATAAAGTAGATATAAAATATTATAACTGTAATTCTTGCTTGATACCTATTTTGTTATATGTAATTTTACTATGTTTGCCACGCACCGTGCCCCCGTGTCTGTGTTGGGTGCACTTGAACCCTGTTACCGAGCTTCGGGCAAGGGGCTGGAGATTAAAATACACACACACACACACACACACACACACACACACACACACACACACACACAGACAGTGACACGGGTCATCCTTGAATTCCCCAAGAATGCCTCCTTTATTGTGTTCAGGGGCAGACTATATAGAGATAGCCACGCCCCAGCCAAACCCACCAGAAATCACTCTCCTGCCATCAGGAACTCCTGAAGGTCTCAGGTCTCGTGCTTAGAGCAGCTGTAGGCACTCAGATCAGGGGATTACAAGAAATTCAGGATCTGGGGTCTCACTGCTCCCAACAATGTTAAAGTTAAAATCTTCCTTTTTTATTTAAACAGAAAAGGGGAGGTGATGTGGGATTCCCCTTTGTATGCTGTGATTACCATTAACGAATAAAGAAACTGTTTTGGACCTATGGCAGGGCAGAACTTACTTAAGCAGTGAAAACTAAGCTGAATGCTGAGAGAAAGGAGGTGGCGTCAGGGAGAAGCCATTTAGCCCTGCTGGAGCTGGAATGAACTTTACCTGGTAAGCAACTGCTATGTGGCAATACACAGAGTAATAGAAATAGGTTAAATTAATATGTAAGAGTTAGCCAATAAAAGCCAGAGCTAATGGGCCAAGCAGTGATTTAATTAATACAGTTTCTGTGGGATTATTTTGGTAATGGGTGGCCAGGATGAACAAGCAGCTCCTTCCAACAAGGCAGAGTCAGGGAGAAGCCATGTAGTTGCCAATGGGGACAGAAATTTCCACTGGAGCCCACTGAAACTCTGCTGTTAGGCCACGACCTCATGGTGATGCACAGATTAATGGAGATGGGTTAGTTTAGGATATAAGAGAAAGCTAGAAATATGCTTAAGCTATGGGTCAAACAGTACTGCAAACAATACACTTTCTGTTTATTTTGTGGTCTGGGCAGCCGGGAACGAACAAGTGGCTTATATATTTTTTATTTTCCATATCATCTTTACCTATTTTTTTCTCTCATGTCCCATCTCTAGGAAAGTACTACAAAACATTAATTGTTAAAAGTTCTGTTAATTTAATTTTTGTCCTTCCATTTCCTTATTTTTGTTTAATTTTGGAGAAAGCAAGACCTTGGACAACAAAGTTTTCTGAAGGCTAAGTCCAATTAACCTAAGGTATGTCCATAAATGATGAATAAGAAACAAATGCCCCCTGAGATTGAGGAAGACTAGCTAATCAATAAGAGAGAAGATCATAACAATTTGAAAATAACAAGCTGCAGCACTGAGAATGAAATGTAAAGATTGGTAATTGAATAATAACAAACAGTTAAGAACATTTATCCCAAAGCATTCTCAGCCATTTTTATTCTCTATTTTGTTCTGAATTTCCTCAAAATAGTGGTTTAAAGTTTTTAACAATAAAATCACTTCACTATTGCCTCAATAAAGCAAAAGTTCACAACGAAAAACATCACACAAGTAGTGCCCAATCACAAACTCTAAATATCTCGGTGAACTTCTACAATTAGGACTTTTCTGAAGCAACTGAACTTTGATTAATGTTTGACACTTTCACTACCAATTACATTTTCTGTGCAACTAGCCCCCCACAATAAAGGGGAAAAAAACCTATGAGAGTGTTGGATCTAGGGAAAAATTAGCTTTACACTCTCTTTCACAACTCATTTCCATTTAAATTTTCTAAAGTATGATCTTGGGGAATAATTATGTAGTCAAATGATAAAGTGCTTGCCTGCGATGTGCAAAAGGCGTAGGTTTGATCTTAAGCATTGTAAAAAAGAGAGTGAAAAAAATTAAAAATTATACTGGAGAGACCACACCATCATTAAGAGGGCTTGCTGATCTTCCAGAGGACCAGAGTTTTGTTCCCAACACCCACAGAATCTGAGACTCTCAAGCACCAGTAACTCCAGCTCCAGGGTAGTCACACCTTTTTCTGGCTTCAGCAGGCATGACGAGAGAGAGAGAGAGAGAGAGAGAGAGAGAGAGGGGGGGGGGGAGGGGGGAGGGGGGAGGAGGGGAGGGGGGAGGGGGGAGGGGGAGGGGGAGGGAGGGGGAGGGGGAGGGAGGGGGAGGGGGAGGGGGAGGGAGGGAGGGAGAGAGAGGGAGGGAGGGAGGGAGGGAGGGAGGGAGAGAGAGAGAGAGAGAGAGAGAGAGAGAGAGAGAGAGAGAGAGAGAGAGAGAGAGAGAGAGAGAACATGTAGGTTTGAACACTGACACTGCACTACTCCTGTGAGACTTTTCAGATTGTCAAACCTTTGTGTCCTACAGTGTTTAAAGCGGTGGGTTGTGCACGTGTTTCAAGGTTGTTCATAGTCTAGCTGATATTTTTTTAGTTTCTCATCTCACTCCTGCCCTTTATACATTCATCAGTCAAATTCTCCTAGCTGCTTTCTGAGAAGTAACTTTCCAAAGGATTACTGGTCGCCAGAAAAGCACCGAGGAATTAGCACGTTATCCACACATAGAGGCTTGGAGGGACGCTGCAGAGAGAGATGAGATCAGGCAGAGAAAACTCCAGAAAAGCTACTTCGTAAACTTTTAAGCACGTCGGGAGAGTGGGATGCTGCACATTCTTACTACCACAATTAAACAATCTTATTCAGTTTAAAATTTTTGATGATGAAATTTCAACTAAATAATTCACACATCGTATAAAAAGTCAGTCATGGGCAGCTTTAAAGTCAACCAACCAACCAACCAACCAACCAAGCAAACAAACAGCTTTCGCCAAAGGAAGTTCAATACATTTTCGAGGCTCCTTAGTATTCACCATACAAACTTTTCTCCTTTTCCATCCCACAGATTAAAGACAGTAACTCGTTCGGATTGAAAAATATGGGCAATAACTTATTCTAAATCGGACACGGAGAGGGTGGCCTCTGGCTACCGGGGTGGATATGGCTACGATCAGGTAGCGGGAACTTTCTGAAGTAGTGGATCCTGGCGACGGTTCCATGGCACTACAACCACAGCAGCAAGATAGTGTGTACTTAACAAGGGTGGAAGTGAGAGTGTGTAAAATTATACCTAACAGATCTGAGAGATAACACAGAGATGGAGATGAAGACAGGCAAAAAACGGGGTGGGGGCGAAGATACCTGATCTTTGAAGGCAATCCAAAGGCCAAGGGGCTGGCAAAGGCAGGAATGGACGCACTCTTCTACCCGTTTCCGCGGGCAGAAGCCTCAGCTTCTTCTCTATGCCCCCTTAGGAAGGTTCCCTTGTCCCGAGCACAGCCTCTCCTACAAGTTGGGGGAACCGGAGGCTTCGGCCCTGATAGGAGCATCAGAGGCTGAGCAGTAATCCAAGGCGCGCGGCGTTCCCTTGGCAACAGGAGCTCCTTCCGGTTCCCAAAGCCACGCCCCCTCGGGCGTTTTAGTGTCTCCGCTGCTCCATTCTGATTTCTGCGGTGAGGAACACTGGGTAAAAAATGGCCCGATTCCCGCAGGGGCGTTCTATAGAGAGAGAGTGAGCACGGAAGACACGGGGAGCCGCCAATACACTGAGAGCCGAGGGGTAGCGCCTTCGCTGCTGGAACCTGATGGGAGTTGTAGGCCTCGCACAGCCTGCCGGGTAGAGCGCTGGGGCCTTAGCTGCGCGCGCATCTCTGGCAGAGGGACGACCCCCCCCCCCCCCCCCCCCCCCCCCCCCCCCCCGGGCGCCCGTGGTTTGGCACAGATTTGGGGTGACTGTCACTCAACCGCAGAGGGCGGCGTGGCGTGGAGCGAGAATCTGCATAGATGTGGTTCTGGCTCCCATCGCACAGACCTTTCCCTGGGCTCAGCTAGGCCTGAGAGCGAGTCTGGCAGACGTATAGTACTTAGCATGGGCAGGAGAAGAGGAAAATATGTAAAACCATAGTCAACTTAAAAAAAAAAAAAGTCCAGAGGCATTATTTGACAAAGAAAGTGTGATCCTGGCCCTGACTCTTAGCTGTGTGTTGTTCTGGAGAGATTGACCTCAGGCATGAATTTGTGATTTCAGTCCTCAGGATCAGAGAGACAAAGGCATTTGCTCATCAATACTTGAAGTGACCTTTTTAAATTCACTTGGAATTTATAGCTATAGAAGTAAATTGTACTAATTGAAAGATATTGTATAGACACGTTCTCTCATATTTATATTGCTCCCCAATGGTCAGGCTACCAATACAGCAATTTTAAATTCTACAGAACTTTTTGTCAGTCTTTCAAGCTGTCTCTTTCCACCGTCCTACGTCTCGAGGGATGACTTTCATGACAAGCTTGTATTTAAAAATTTTCATCTCTACATTTTTAAATTAAATTTCATCTCTTCATTTCACTTGTTAGCATAAGTGTGGGGTGTTATTTTACCTTTTCCCTGGCTAGAGGTATGTTTAACTACCATACTTAATGATTTAATTTGGCCTAATAACTTGACTATGGAGATGAAAAAAGAAACTGAAAAGAATACCGTCAAAGAGATGGCATTAAAGACACCTGTACGTGAATTATCATGGACTGCTTTTTCTGTTGCCTTTCCAAATACCCAGGTGTTCATAACATGGAATGAGGCATAATTCTGGCCTCTTGATTCTTGCAAGGCAAGAAACAAACCGAATGAACAAAACTCCTATACTCCTATGTATATGAAAATATATATGTGTGTTTATCAGTTTGTTTATATATATATATGCATGTATATAAAACAATTGCATAAATGTCCTTGTTAAAATAGATAATGGAAATATGCTATATTTACTTTGTGGTCTAGGAAAATTAACATTTGTATAGTTTATTTGCAAAAATTTACTTTGTCTAGTGGTTTTGAGGAATAAAGAAAGAAAAGTATTTATGTCTGACCAATGGCAAGTGTTTAATAAATACTTTCCTTTGTCCTGAACTTTTATATTACTCACAGAAAATCAGCAGAATCCCTGAAGTGGTTGCCCTTTCCCTGTAAGCAGATTGAAGACTACCTTAATTGTCACCGTAGAACTTTCATTTAGTAACTGATGGAAGCAAATGCAGGGATCCACAGCTAAGCACTGGGCGTAGCTCCTGGAGTCCAGTCATAGAGAGAGGGGAGCAATAATATGAACAAAGAGATGAAGACCATAATGGGGATACCCACTGAAACAGCTTGAGCTAGTGGGAGCTCCCTGACTCTGTACTGACAACTGGGGAACCTGCATAGGACTGAACTATGCCCCCTGAATGTGGGTAACAGTTGTGTGACTGGAACCAGTATTTACCCCTGGTGCATTTATCTCTAGGACTTTTGGGAGCCCATTCCCTATGGAGGTATACCTTGCTCAGCCTAGATATAGGGAGGGAGGGCTTGGTCCTGCCTCAAGTTATCTGACAGACTCACCATGAGAAGCCTCACCCTCTCTGAGGAATGGATGGGAAGTGGGCCTAGGGGAAGGTGGGGGGAGTGGGAGGAGGGAATGGAGAGGGAACTGGGATTGGTATGTAAAATAAAAATGATTGTTTTAAAAAAGTAAAAAACTAAGATTAAAAACATAAAAATTCTGTATGTTTTGTATACAGAATTATAAATGTTCTAAACAATACCTAGAAGTGTATACTTAAAAGTAAATTTCAGTATACTGAAAACATCAGAAATTCAACCACCAAAATTGTAACTTTTATTTGGTAATAGGTATTTTAATAAACAGCTTTCTCCATCTGTAAGACCCTGATAATGCCTTTTAGGAAATGATAGAAAAATAAAATACAATAATTAGCCATTTGTACTTTGTACAAAAATCTTACTATGTTGTTCAGCAGGTCGTTTTGCTAAACACCATATTCCTTCAGCAAATATATGACATACATAATGCGATTTACCATAAACAATCCCTCATATTGAGAACCGGACATTCTATAACACTATTAGCTTGTATGCATGCCAGCACATGAAAATTTACATGGACTATTATAGTAGATTTTTATAAGATGAAAAGTAGTACGACTTTCCAATCAATCTGGACTGCTCCACTGCTGTGGTCAAGTAGGTAGTAGGTGGGATTGCAGTTCAATTACCTGCATTTGTGTTTCTACCATATTGTAATTACAACTAAAAAGAAAACACAGACTGTGTAAGTAACCTGGGAGGAAACTTATATACCCTAAATAGTGATATGATTCCAAACTGAGAAAACCTAATGTGGTGCTACCCTTCCTTATTGTCCATGCAGATCTATACCCTCTTGCAAGAATAGATGGCTATAATGCTAACAGTTGAGGATAAATGGCTTCAAGTCAGTTTACAAAGACAAGTCTTTACAAGACTTTAACATATGGACAGAAAATATTTTGGCTTCAGTTTTTAATCAGTCAAATATAATCTTTGTGATGAATTAAATAAGTCATTCTAGACAGATGTTATCTTGTTATTTTATAGAAATACACTACTTAGCTGGGTGGTGGTGGTGCATGCCTTTAATCCCAGTACTCAGGAGGCAGAGGCAAGTAGATCTCTGTGAATTTGAGTCAAGTCTGATCTATAAAATGGGTTCCAGGACAGTGAAGACTATCACACAGAGAAACCCTATCTCAAAATGTAAAAAAAATTAAACAAAAGACATACATAATTTAGAATTTTTTTAAGGATTTGTTTCACAAAGACTTTCATACTTAATATTTTGAATGCATTGAAATGTCTACCATTTAAATTTTGAGGTGGCCATTAAATACTTAAAGTTTTGATGCAAATAAACATGTACATGTATACTTACACTTTATATTTTGGTTATGCTAGAACAGCAAAAATATGAAGAACAATCTTATTCCATTAGTCACAATATAAGTTCACATAAAGCCCAAAGAAATATGCATTTTTAAATTCTCACATGTCAGATACAGCTTACCCAGAAATGAAGCACCAAGCACTTTTTTTTTTAAAAAAAAATATCCTGTCTATTAAGCTGAGAGGGACAATGAACAAAACAACCTTATATTGCCCTTGTACTTCTAAATGACAAGAATATTTTGGTGCTTTCTATTGGAAACAAAACAAGTAATTTATCCCAGAAGGTTAATATCTGCATAACTTTTTTTCTTTTTAAAATTTAAATAGGATCTTACACCTGTCAGATTGGCTAAAATCAAAAACACCAATGATAGCCTTTGCTGGAGAGGTTGTGGGGTAAGGGGTACACTCATTCATTGCTGGTGGGAATGCACACTTGTGCAACCACTTTGGAAAGCAGTGTGGCGGTTTCTCAAGAAATTTCGGATCAACATACCCCAGGACCCAGCAATTCCACTCTTGGGAATTTACCCAAGAGATGCCCAATCATACTATAGAAGCATTTGTTCAACTATGTTCATAGCAGCATTATTTGTAATAACCAGAACCTGGAAACAACCTAGATGCCCTTCAGTGTAAGAATGGATGAAGAAATTGTGGAATATATACATATTAGAATACTACTCAGTGATAAAAACAATAACATCTTGAATTTGGCATGCAAATGGATGGAAATAGAAAACACTATTCTAAGTGAGGTAACCCAGACCCAAAAAGATGAACATGGGTTGTACTCACTCATAATCGGTTTCTAGCCATAACTAAAGGACATCGAGCCTATAATTTGTGATCCTTGAGAAGATAATAAGAAGGTGAACCCAAAGAAAAACATATAGTTATCCTCCTGGATATTGGAAGCAGACAAGATGGCCGGGCAAAAATTGGGAACTTAGGGGAGGGGTGGGATGGGGGCAAGGGGAGATGGGGAGAGAAAAGTGTGAAGGGGAGGATGGGGAGAGCTTGGGGGAATGGGAGGCTTGGGATATAGGAAGGGTGGATATGGGAGCAGGGAAGCATATATCTTAATTAAGGGAGCCATATTAGGGTTGTCAAGAGACTTGACTCTAGAGGGGTTCCCAGGTATCCATGGAGATGCCCCCAGCTAGGTCCTTGGGCAGCTGAGGAGAGGGAGCCGGAAAAGGCCAGATCCTATAACCATACTCATGAATATCTTGCATAGCACCATAGAATCTTCACCTGGCGATGGATGGAGATAGAGACAGAGCCCCACATTGGAGCACCGGACTGAGCTCCCAAGGTCCTGATGAGGAGCAGAAAGAGGGAGAACATGAGAAAGAAAGTCAGTACCGTGAGGGGTACGTTCACCCGTGGAGACGGTGGGACAGAACTAACGGGAGATCACCAAGACCACTTGGAATGGGACTGATGGAACATGTGACCAAACCGGACTCTCTGAATGTGGCTGATGGTGTGGCTGACGGTGGAGGCTGACTGAGAAACCAAGGACAATGGCGATGGGCTTGGACTCTACAGCATGGATGGGCTCAGAGCCTTGTCAGTTTGGTTGAGCACCTTCCTGGACCTGGGGGGAGTTGGGAGGAACTTGGACTTAACATACGGTAGAGAACCCTGTTGGCTCTTTAGCCTAGAGAAGGAAGGGAGTGGGGGTATGGGTGGAAGGGAGGGGAGGGAAGGGGGAAGAGGAGGGGAGGAGATGGAAATTTTTAAAATATTAAATAAAAAAAGAAAAAAAAAGAAAAAAATTTAGATGGGAGTTTAACCACCCCAATAGAATTTGAAAATAATGACAGCCTAAATAAATACTATTCCTCTTTCAAGACTAAGCTAATTTTAATTTTTATAGCTTTACAAATAGAATATATACAAAATGTTGCTGTCATATACCCTGTAGTAGGCAAACATACGTAAGAAAACAGAAGAAATACTCACACCCTTGAGAAGTCCTCAATCTCTGTGATCTGAACAAAGAAGACTCATTAGAGTCCTTGAAAAACCAAGTGTCAGGACTTCTAATAAGATATATATGATGAAAGTCGGGCGGTGGTGGCGCACACCTTTAATCCCAGCACTCGGGAGGCAGAGGCAGGCGGATCTCTGAGTTCGAGGCCAGCCTGGTCTACAAGAGCTAGTTCCAGGACAGGCTCTAGAAACTACAGGGAAACCCTGTCTCGAAAAACCAAAAAAAAAAAAAAAAAAAAAAAAAAAAAGATATATATATGATGAAGATGCCTTTGAGATATTTTATGTTTTCCTCACTATTTAATATACATAAAATCCAATCAAATTTGTGTATATAAATTATATGTATTCACTT
The DNA here is from genome assembly GCF_903992535.2 of Arvicola amphibius. Lineage (NCBI taxonomy): Eukaryota > Metazoa > Chordata > Mammalia > Rodentia > Cricetidae > Arvicola > Arvicola amphibius. The sequence goes on along the minus strand of NC_052056.1, from coordinate 35,843,077 downwards.
TCTACTTTAACAAGTTACGCCTCTCCTTTTCAACTTCCTCTTCCTTCCCAACCCCTACACTGACTTTTCTTGCTCAAATCAAACTTCTCAGAAAGCATCTTTGCCTTTCTACCGCAGATCTACCAATTTAGCTGCACAATGCATAATCCCTTCCCTTGCTGCTGGAGTCCTGTGGACCTGTTCCTTTTAAAAGGAACCTTTACACTTTGCTTGAATACCAACAAACCTTCTACTTCTTCAGCCTCTTTCTGTAATTATCTTCTCTCCTGCATAATCAGTTTCCAGTCTGCCAAATCACTGTCATTAGTATGTAAATATGCTCTAACATCCTTCATCTAAACAAAACAGAAAACAAACCCCAGAACTCTCTTGACCCCAGAGCTCCTTTGCTACAGTCCTATTGCTCTTGGCTTCTGTCACAACAAATACTTCTGAATACTTGTTCACAGATTCCAATTCCAATTTGTATTTCTCTTCTCAGTCTCTTCCAGGCAGGCTTTGACTTCACTGTTTTGTGCAGATTGCCCTCAGTAAGGACTTTAGAGAGAGCATTCTGGACAAAGTTGCCGTATCCAATGACTATGTTGTGATCTTGACTCATTTTTCTTTACTTTTAGCCTTATTTTTATTATTTTAAACTTTGTATGTATATGTATCTGTGTATGTGCACATGTGTGGGAATGCTTCCAGGGACCAGAAAAGGGCTTCAGATTCCCTGGAGCTACAGTGGTAGGCAACTGTTGTGAGCTCCTGAATGCCGGTGCTAAAACCAAACTCAGGTACTCTGCCAGAGCAGTATACCTTGTTAAACTATCACTCTAGCCCTGATCTTGACTTAAAGCAACCAATCAACTGTATTCATCAGTTCTGTACCTTATCTTTCTTACTTCTTGGCTTACTTTAATAACTTCTTGTTCTCTGCCTAAACCCTAAGCACTGAAAATTTTTTTTAAAGCTCAGTCCTGGGTATAGTTTTCTATCTACTGTAAAGGGTTCTTGGTTTGAAAATGTAAATGCGGCTATATAGACTAATGAATGTCAGTTCTGATCTTCAGTCTTAGTAGCTCTTTTGAACTCTCAGATGCAGCGGTTTACAAATGTATGTAGATGTGCATACTCGTGTATGCCTGTGCATGTAGAGGACAGGTGACAAATTTGAGTGTCCTTCCTCAGTTGCTATCCACAGTTATGTTGAGACAGGTCTTTCACTGACCTGGAACTTACGGCTGAACTGGCTGACCATCGAGCCTCAGGGATCTTCTTGTCTACATCTACCAGCTGTGGGAATATGAGAGTGCCACAATGTTAGGTTTTTTTAAAACAGGGATTCTTGGTCTTAAACTCATTATCAAGCTTGCAAGTAAAGCAATTTACTGCTGAGTTATCTCCCAGACCACAGCCGCCTACATAATAGTTCCACTTGAATATCTACTGTTTATTTCTGGCACCGTGTAGCCAAAACCAAATTTGATTTTCCCCTCCAATGCTCCTACACACTGTCATTAACTTAATTGTTGGTTCCCCAAATGCAAATTTAGTTTTGTCTTTTCTGTCTCTTCATCCCTCATTCCCAATCCCAGTTCCAATTACTGATGAGTAAACCGGGTTTTAAATCATCCCAAACTCTTCCACTTGTCTCTTTCTTCAGCATATCTATCTACTCTATCATGAGCTACCATGTTTTATTAAACCACTTTAGCCTTGTTCACGCACTTTGATTCAGTATTTTTCCTCACTACTACTGCTATACGTACTCTCTGTATTCTCCCACACTCCAAATTCCCAACTGTTAGCTCCTCCTTCTACCTGTAACTTTGTCCTTGCTTCTCTCATGGATGCTTCTTTTATGTTTTTCCAGATTGAAGTTTTATATCATATCTGTACCAATTTATTTTACCACTTACTGTGAAGTCACAGTCACCTGTAACTGTAACATGTATGTAACATGATGGTCACAACACATGGTGATTGTGTGTCTTTACTACTAAAATGTCAATTATATGCTATTGGACTTTGCTTGTCTTGTCCATCAGTAACCCTTAGTGCATTGCTGGATGTCTTTATTTATAATAAACACATTTAAAATAAATCTGAATGTAAGTATATATACTTATTTTAATAAGTTTAGTGATTTTACAGTTTTGGGCGAGTAAACTGACATTATTTTCTTTATTTCGCTGTTGTTTTAAATATTACATAGTATAGATAGGATAAAAAATTAGGCAAATCATGTTATTCTCAGCATTTACATTAAATTATAGATACTTCTATATTTAATGTAGAGTGGTTAAAGTTGTAAAATAGGAGAATGCAATATTTTAACTTTTTCAGAGGGCTTTGGAAACTTGGAATAAAATAAACAGATTATATAAAATTGAATACTTATTTGCTTCTGTTTGACCATCCTATTCAGTGAAATGTTAAACACAAGATAAACATGTTAAAAATTACTAGAAAAATTAAACATTACTATACAAAATTCACTTTCTTCTTGTGTTTCTCTTACTGAGAAAGCAAAGCAATTTGCTTTTTCTAGCTGGCCTTATAGGATAACTGACTAGTGTAAGATAAAAGAAGAATCCTTTGAAAAAAAGAAATTGTAGCTACTATGATGACATTTGGTTCAACTTTTTGATAATTGAAAAGTTCCTAACATTATGTGATTTAATGAAAATATAAAACATGCAGCTGCAATCCTGGTACACAATTCTGCACTTTCAGCCCCCAGGGACAGCAGTGGAGGATACCAAAGACAGCCTGGGCTACTTAGGGAGATTCTATTTCAAAAAAAATGGACTAAAGAAAACCATTCCCTTCTTTAAATCCAAGCTCTTAAGGAGTGACTCGGAAAGCAACTGGGGAAATAAAGAATATAAGCATTTAAAATTCAAGGGTGACTCATAAAAACAAAAGTTTCTCATAAAATTTGTATGAAGATACCACATTTTAAAAACATTAAATATTGTGTAAAATATAAGTAACTAGTTAAAAGTATGTTGACTGTAAACCTTTTCATGTCAGCTCTTCAATATCTTTTAGGTACTCTTAAATGTAATTACAGAAGTAAAAAATAAATCCATGAATTGGGTAATTCATTAACATGTATAAAATATTTTGACAGTTACATTTAATGAATTAATATTTTAAGAACATTATGCTTACATTTCTTAGAAATCAATGCATTAATAGAAGAACATTCAAATACGAACACAGCCTTCTAGTGTATTTTTAAAAAATAGTCGTTTAATTTGGGTGTTTTCATAGATATTTTTTCTAGTTCAATGTCAATATATATTTTCACAAAAATGAATAGCGTTATTTACATTAAGTATTCACATCCTCAAAATGCATTTGTTTCAAAATTACAAGCGAGAACAACATGACGTAATGTTAACTGATTCTTTTCTGATAGTTTTCTTTTTAAATGACGTAACCACTTTAACATGAACTATTCTTTTTACTAGCTTTTGGCTTGCTTGTATGTAACATTATGTATTAAAGTTATAATTATTGATATGCTTGAAATCTTTCATGTATGCTGTTATTACAAGTGAAGCTAACATTTTAGCAGCCATTGCTAGTTGAAAATTACCCTTTCAAAACAAAATTAAAACTGTTGATATTTTCTTTGCACAAAAAAATGGAAACTAAGTTAATGGAAAAGAAAATCTCCCAAAGGTATTTATATTCTACACATAGGTTTTCAATGTCACAATCTGGGGGGGGGGTCATAACAGCGAAATGATTAGTATGATAACAGAAATGAAACACATTCAGTGACCTTTAAAATCAAGCTTTCCTCATGTTCATTTCTGTTACTACCATTCCAATGGTGTGCCCCTCTCACTAAGAATGCTCCCATTGCAATTATTATTTATATTTTTTTTACTCTCAAAGGACTAATTAAAAACCATGAAATTGAAAAGAAGCTCCATGCTTTTAAATAAAGAAAATGAGTTTTGCATAGTATCAATATATTAATATAATTTTCCTTGAAGAACAACTATAGCACAAGAAGAGAGAACATGTTAAATTAAAAGGTCCCATGAAAAACATCCATATACATTACATTTTGCTTTCTATATAATGCAGAAAAAATTTAAAAGCCTTATTATTCATTTATTGTCTTAATATTCAGCATTTGAGTGTATATGACAGTGATATTTTTAGATAATATATTTTAACAATGATCTCATCAAACACTTTGATGAGAAAACAACTCATTCATTTACAGATTCTTTAGCGAGTGAGTAGCTACTAGCTTTTATTTTCTTAGAGTTTTTAAAGACCTTATTTGAAGTAGACTTAGTGATGGAAAACAAATATATGATAACTAATAAAGCATGCCCAGCTGAAATTTTATCATGGATTTGATAATAATATCTACAGTTCAGCATTATAAAGAGAGAATATTACTTCCCCTGTTAAATTGAGGCAATAGAATTAATAGTATTTCAGACTTTCAGATTGAATGAAGATATGCTTAAATGAAAAATACGTTAAAGCAAGCTTTGTCTAAAGCACAAGCAGCTAATTCTACAAATAACTCAATGTAGAAAAGATTTGTGACATTCCAGAAGCCGCAGAGCATTCCAGATAAAACCTTGGAAATGTGTAGTTTATTTCTAGGAACTGGCTTTTTTCACACCATGTACCATGATTTCAAACACTTAAAATGATATTGGCTCTTTCTTGAAGAGAGAAAGCAAAAGCATGTCTTATGTAGGAATTACAGATACGAACAAACTGTACTGAAATGTTCTGATGTCAGCTGGGGGAGTAACTCAGTGGTAGAGTGCTTGCCTTGGGCTGGAGCACCAGCACAAAAAAACACAAACAAGAACAGTTCATATCAATATTGCTTCATACACAAGTTCATGTTTACCTCATGTAGACAATTATGACTAAATATAAAATCTGAACAGGATATATGGAAAACAATAATCCTTATGTCCCCAGGGTTTTCTTTGTAATCATGGACTATGTGGAGACAACATTGGATCTTCCTTTAAAGAGGACTATTGAATTGAAGATCCTGAGCCAACTGAGTATGGATCCTGAAGTAGCATATAGCTATTTTGAATTCCTATTTGATTTGATAACATACCAACTAAAAATGCTATTGTGACAAATTAAAGACCAATAGAAGATATAAATATGATGTACAAACATGGTTAAGAACAGACATGTTACTTGAAAGAGTATTATTAATAGAATAAATACTTATTGAATTTACAATTTGTGGGATAAATATGTAGTCAACCTGTACCTTCTTTGCTAATACAAAATGAAAACAATTTCCCCTTGGGATGGATGTAGCTCAATGGTATACCTTCCTAAAATGCAGAACTCTCTGTATTACATTATCCTTTATCCTGTTTTGACAGGTAATAATTCTGTAGTGGCTTTGCTATTCTTAAAAAAAATGGTTGTTCTTAAGGGTAGGAGAATTATTCTTTGAAAATTTCTCTTTTTTTCACTTAATTTCTTTTAATATGAAACAAATCAAAGATTCTGTTTTGAAGAAAAATGGTAGTGAGACTAATGAGTATATCAGTTTAAGAAAGGACATTGTTTTGTTTATAAAAATTGCTTTAGTTAGAATAGTGTTAAATATAATAATGTGGAAGTGACTTGAAACTTCTGAGATTTATAGATATTCTAATTGTCAAATTCTTTTGGAAAAATTGAAGTTTTTTTAGAAGTCCTTTACCTCCCTTAGACATTGAAGCTCTCTTAACTTGTTTTATTTTAAAATGCAGTAACTTGAAAAGCTAAACTTTTAGATCCATTCTGTGACTTCAAAAGAGAAATCTGCCAACAAAAGAGAAAACCCTTGATCCAGGATTAAAGAACTCAAGCTTCATTATATATAACTTGAGCCAAATTATATAGACGCTCAAAATAATTTGATCTAGTGATAATTTGAATCTAACTACTAGTCAGTAAAAGAGGTTAGTTCAATTATGTCTGGACGATCTGTGTCTTCTAGACCTTTCCAACCTTATTCCCAGGAGACATATGTATCATGTCACATCTCTGTATAACAAAACCCTACTGTTTTTCTAATAAATCTTTAAAGCATATGCCTAAATCTTGACTTTTAATGGGAACAGTAAGATGAAGATGGGACATTTATTTTTATGCAATATAAGGTTTTTCTTCCCTTTGACTCTGTTCATTTTAGTCATGGGCAATCACTTCTTTCCCTGGTTAACGGATCCTGTTGGAAAGGATTTTGTATAAGCTTTGAAGTGCATATTATTACATCTACTAGAAAAATTAGCTCAGGTATGAGACTAGTTTCAGGTTTGGTTTGAAATGAAATGATGTTTTTACAGGCTATTAGAAGAATGAGTTCATATATGAACTGGCTTCTGATGTTAAGATCCTAGAGAACCCACAAGCATGATTTCCACTACCCCAAAAAGTAATGGATCTTTGGGAAGAATTTTAAGAGATTCCAAGTTTCAAAATATATCTTTCTGATGGGAACTGAACATACACTTCACACATGACTAACTCCTACTTGTTTAGACTTATTCTAGAGCAAGATCTAATCCCACATAAAAGAGTCACTATAACAAACTGCCAGGAGGCTCCAATCTAAACTTTAAATTCAGGGATTAAGAATGGCCAATGACAGTGTACTTAGATTCATTTTTGTGAAAAAAATTATGTGTATGGGAGGCATGTTGTTTTATTCAACTATAGTAAATAAAACGTATATTTTTCTGAATATTATAAAAATGAGAAAGGATTTTGGGAATGTTGATCATAAAAAGGAAAAGTTATATGACTTGAACACATGAAGGACAAATGAACGTCCCCAGTTGTACCTAATCTACTCCTCTCTTCTGTTTAAATAAAGTATCAAATATGTTTGGTTAATTATGGATATGAGTTTATTTGACTGCATGAAATTAAAGTTGTGAAAGTTAAAAAAATCATAATGTAACAACTGACGCATGTGCTTTAAACCTTTTTTATGTTTAAAGACGCAGATCTCCTAAGTTAACACTGGGTTATTAAAATACTAATTTCTTTTTATTTAATATTAGACTTCACTAACTGAAGATACAGAAGCAATATTCTATTTTGAATATCTTTCCCTTGTGCTTAATTTTCTGTTAGGCAAAGTCAGAACTCACACCTTCTAATTTGAAGAGCTCCCATTTGTATGTGAAGACCCAATCTATAATTTTTTCAACCTACCCTGCCATTCAGCTGCTTCCATGGAAATTTACAAGGCTTTTTAGACTTGCTGTGTTTTGCTGTACTGATATAATGAGTGTATTGATAGAACCTGAGAAAGAAAAGCAATTGGATGGGAGCTGAAAAATTTAATAAAGGAATAGAAAAACAGACAATACTGGTAAAAATCTTGAGATGAAAGTTAACTGATTTTCTTCTAGAGCATACATTTAATATCAAAAGATATCAAAAGAGACATTTAGAACACAGGTTGGATGATATGCAATTTCCTCTGCACTATCACTGCCATAGAGAACTTTATAAAACTTTACTTTTCACAGATTAAATTTGTCTTTTTTCTATTGTGGGCTATGAGAGGCTTTTGAGTTGTGACTGGAAGGCTGCCTTATCCAGTTTACAGTTGGGTAGGTTTTAGGCAGTGATACACAGTATAATAAATCTGTGATTATAGCATGTGTAACACACTTAGCAGCAGTTGTAGAACAATCTTGCAAATTTTCTATAATTCTTTCTTCATGTTACACTGTCATCATTTCAGATACTTTTTAGCTGAATGATTTCAATACACCATCTTTGTTCTTGATTGTACATTCGTTTTACATTTTTGGCTATAGACCAGAAGTTGACTTTGAGAAACTAAAAAAATTTACATAGTCTGATTTTCAGAAATCTAAGAACTCAGTTATTAGAATTGATTAAGATTTCTTAAAAGCAAGTACATAATGTATATGCATATTTTAGTTATAAGGGATTATTCCTAACTATAATTATGAAAGTCATTAGCTTATTTTTGGATAATTATCTTATGATTGTATGTACCAAATAAATTTAGTTATTGAGCACAGTCACCAGTAAACCTCAGAATGGGAAATCTCAGAATGTTTCATGTTATATTGCCATCTGCATTTGGTATTTTAACCATTAACATCCCGAGGTCTTTGTTTGTTTGTTTGTTTTGTTTTGTTTTTTGAGACAGGGTTTTTCTGTAGCTATGGAGTCAGTCCTGGAACTAGCTCTTGTAGTCCAGGCTGGCCTTGAACTCACAGAGATCCGCCTGTCTCTGCCTCCTGAGTGCTGGGATTAAAGGCATGCGTCACCACTGCCCAGCTATATTCTGAGATCTTTTCTCTTGGATCACAGGGTGCATGACTATTAGGCAGCAAAAATTCTTATATTTAATGTTTATGTTTAATTTTGCATATATTTCTGCCTTGTTCTGTCCATAATGAAGTTCACATTACACTTGACATTATCATGCTCATATCTTGGTAAATAAACATAATTTTACAAAACTTGGAAGAGGACATGGGATTAGAGAATAGAAAGAGAATGTTTTAATAAATCAGGAAAGACATATATAGAAATGCAAATTAACTAGAAATAGAATTACATCATCAGACTTTTAAACGAAAACTATTAACAGATTCTTAATGTTGCCATTACTGAACGTAAATCCCACAGAATTTTAAATACTACTATAGAATTTATTTCATCAAGGCATACAGATGCTGTAGACAGAGTCCTATGATGGACCATATTATTCTATTTCTTATTTTTCTAAATACCTTTTTGTTGTTTTATAAAAATAAATATATATGATTAATAAATTTGATCATCTGTTATCATTTAATAGATATTTAAAGACAGATAAATATGGAAATTTTGTATGTCTCCTAAATGTATCCAGATTTGCGTAAATGTATCAAGCGGATTGCCGAGAGTCTATGAGTGCTGCATGGCCATGCATGAAGGTGGCTAGAAAATATTACTAGCTATTTCTGACACACTTACTTAAAAAGGGATGGAATTTCACTCTTTTCTTTTTCTGTTTAGTCAAGGAATATGCTAAAGACACCTTTTTATCTCTATACATGCTTGTTGTTGTTGAAATGAGAAAAATTAAGCTGCAATAGGAGGAGCAAAACCAGGAAGATGAATCAGCGAAAGAAATGTAGAAGGATCTTGTATAAAAAAAATCTTACCAACAAAACTAAAAGAAAAAGAAGTGAGAATCCCTAAGTGGAAACAGTTTTATCTTCTTGTAGAATTTCAGCAGGAATTTAGGGATGTGGAGAGGATGCCTTTGTCTCTGACATCGAATAAAAGTTAGTTCACTAAATCTGCATCTTTAGACAATCTGATCTGCATTTTTTTTTCTTCAATAACCAGCTTATTCTTCACTCATCACGATGGTAAATTTTGTGGTTTCATGGGAGCAGATAATTTTATAGTTGAGTTTGTTTTAAAAGGAACACTATTTTGATAAGCTGACAAATTCACTGAAAAAATACATTTGCTTTTTTTTTTGCTGTAAGCCTCAGAGATTATGACAACACATCTGAGATGTGTTATTTTTATATACTACAATAGACTGCAATTTTCACATTATATATGTGCATATATATATATATATATGCTTAAATGTGAGACCTATTTATATCATGTTTATGGTATCCATACTAATTTCTTAGAAGATTTTGAGAACACCTCAGAGTGTTCATATAACTTATTTTTGTGAACAAAATATTTGAATTGTTAAAGTTGGAAGAACACAAGTTATCAATCAACTAGTTGTGTTTATTACCTTGGGGCATTGCAAGTTATCTTAAATTCAGTAAATCATTTCTCATTTGGTCTATGGCTACTACGTTAGAACTTTTATTTAAGAAAAAGGTCACATTGTGAACAATAAACTTTCTCAATGTTTTGATAATTGTCACACTTGTGAGGATGAATTCAAGGCAACAGCCATAAGTTTACTCCATGTGTCTATGAAAACTATCAGAGTAATGGACTCACTCTTGGTCTTTCCAAGGGTAATTCTTGTAACATACTAGAGAAATACAGTATAGTTAGTAAAAAATTAGAGGGGGAAAATCCTCTAAACAACCACCTACTATGAAATGTGTAGAACCCTATAAAGTTAATTTAAAAATATAGACAAACCCAGCCTTAGAATATTTAAAAGCACAGTATTTTTGTCCATCTCCCTCCCCAACAATGCCCTTCATACTGTAGTCACACCTGACACAAATGAACTACATGGAGTCATTGATCATGTCTGCAAATCGTTGTAACAACATCAGGCACCAACAGTTAAGTTATTAAAAATAAAACAAGAGTACAACCCGCAGAGTTGAGCAAAACTATCAAAAAAAAAAGAAGCATGTCAAGTTGGAAGCTACTTGATCACAAAACATGGAAGAATGGTCAACTATTTCTTTCTTATCTATCAGCAAACTCTACATACATCTTTGAAGATGCCACACCCGAACACATTCCTTTAGGTTAAGTCCATGAACACTTCCCAAACATTTCTATACAAAGTTACACATTCATGCTGAGTTATTTATCATTATGTAGTGATAATCTGCAGTGGGCCAGAGTTTCATTTGCAGGCTATTCAAAGAGGACCTGTGTAGCAGGATATTGAAATCCAGGGTGGAAGCATAGACGTAAGGCGTGCAGCCATAGTCTGAACTGGAGACTGTGGTTTGTGAGGGATGTCTGGAGAATCAGAAGAATGAGTTGTAGAGGGTATGTATATCTTTCTTTGTAGAAATGCTGAGGCACAAAATACAGGTGTTTATAGTACTTTCATACATGAAACCCCTTCTCCTGTATGTGCATCATATGTAAACGTAAAGTCTGTATGCTGCTGACTATTCGTCTCTGATGTCCAATAAGTATGACTCCAATTCGTCTAATATCACTGAAAGAGTATGAGGAGGGAGAGAAGGGAGAGGAGAGAGAGAGAGAGGAAGGGATGGGGGAGAGAAAGAGGAAAAATTGTGAGCACATAGTTTTAATAAATACAAGCATGAGAAAATGAATACATAGCTATGTTAAATATATGGAAATAAATGTGTTGGTTAATAGTTAATTAGTCATATAAATAAATAGCAAAATTTTATATTTTCTTTTCCCTTGTTCCATAAAATATTTACAAATTCATTTAATCTCAAATTTAATGATATAAAGAAAACTTCCATAGAATGCTTGCATTGCTATTAGGCATAAAGATACTTATAATTGAAGTAATTATATAAATTTGCGACAGTCATAGAAAATGTAGAACGTGTAGGGGCATAATATGGGTATGAAAATGACATTAAGCAAAATTTAGCAATTTTGTGGAAATAAATAAGGAGGACATGTACATATTCTACAACCCTACAATAATTTCACTTCTATGCTTATGAGATACACAAAAAATGAATACAAAATCAAACAATTCTAAAACACTTATACAAATGTAAAAAAACAGTGAGACATATATAAAAAAAAAACTCCACATAGTAGCCCAAACTGCTGAACTAGACTTATAGGTGTGACAACAGATGAATCTCAAATGCTGGGGGGAAAAGCCAAGAACAATACATAACCTTTTGATGAATTTTAAAATTTATATGAAATATCTAAATTAGATATAAACAGACTAATAAAATTAAATACAGGACAATGATGACCTTGGAATGGGGGTAGGAGAGGTGATAGAATTGGAATACACACAGAGCTTCAACTGTTTTTATGAATGGATTATCTCATAAACTTGGTGGTGGATACATTGGAATTTGTTACTTCATTCTCTGTACTTATTTGTGCATACATGATAAATAGTTCATAAGTTCAATAACATTTAGTATTTGACTTTAAAAGCTGTCATTATTTTGAACTATATGAACTTGCATTGCTATCTTAAAAACAATGGTAATTTCACATGATGCTATCTAATTATTATAATATTTTTAATCCACATTTTGAACATTTATATTAGATGTAGATAAAGGATGGTCTTTGAGAGGATGGAAGATGTCTGATCATGATAATACATAGAAGGATCTCTAAAATGTCATGGTAAAACGTTAGAGTATGCAGATTAATCTAATGATGACAGTAGGAGCTGAATATTAGCATATATGAATAACAATTTACCAAGGCAAACAAACACTCTGTTGATGTAATGCCTATGATTTTAATAAGATCAGTAAGTATCTGGGAAGCATTTACAACCATGTTAAAAATCTACTTGAATTAAATATATTATTTAAAAGAATAATAGTTGAGAGTTTAACTTATAGCTTCCACTGGAATGATAATGACAGAAATCACATACTAGCCTTAGGAATGGTATTCTTGATTTGGATGCCTAAATTTGAAATTCCATGAGCAGAATATCTAATTACGGTAATAAGCCTAGAACTACTTACTCGATGCTCATTCTTGAGATCAGATCAAATGTTGTAAAGCCTGCTGCCATGAAGTTACTTTTGTATTGCCCCATCTTTATAGAATCCAACCAGTCACCAACAGTGACGAACAATGGATATTCAGGACCGTCGCCAGGGGATTCTGGCATGCTGCAGGGAAATGAAACATAGCATTTAAAAGCCAGAATGACCAGAGTTGGCCATTTCTTTTGAAATATTCTTGTAGCTAATGTTTTTATAATCCATTTGAATAAACTCTTAATTTTCTGTCCTATTCATCAAGTAAAACCTTTCTTTTCCTTTTTTAAATCAAATCAGTTATTTCTTTTTGACATTTTTCTGCTTTTTGTCACTATGGATATAATACTTGATAGATATTTAGAAAACCCATTTTTCCTTTATTCCTTTTTAATTTTCTCTCTCATGAAATTGCTTTGAAATTTGAAGCTTAGTCTACCTACTTTCTCTGCATGGAGAGTTCACCACTTCTGACCTCTTAGGAATCCACACCCTTCACCACAAGAAAACTCACAGAATCAACTAACCTGGGCTCATAGGGGCTCACAGAGACAGAACAAACAACCCCTCCAAGGGACTGGCCTAGGCACTCTGCGCATATGTTACAGTCCTGTAGTTTGTTCCTTTTAAAGGACTCCTAATAGTGGGAACAGGGACTGTTGTCAATTCTTTCACTGGCCTTTGGGACTCTACTCCTCATACTGGGTCACCTTGCTCAGTCTTAAATACATGGAGAGGTATTTAATCTTACTGCAACTTGGTAATGCCATGTTGTGTTGAGACCAGCACTTTCCATAACAGAAATGGATGAGGAGTAGATTTGCAGTTAGAGACAGTGGGAGGCTTGAGGGGGAGGGGACTGATAAAAGAGGAGGAAGGGGAAGCTGCAACTGGGATGTAAAACAATAAATAAATGAAAAAAAAGGAATTCATATTCTTTTACCTGCCCCACACTTGTTCTTGTGATGGTTCTCCTTTTAATGATGAATTCATTGATCAAACTTCAAACTATGTTTTTAAACATTCAACAATAATAGTATTATTTAAAATAATTTAAAATAATTTCTGATATCATAGAATTTTGTTTCATAAGTAGGATTTACATATATCTGAGCATAGTGTATGGGTATAATAGCTCAAAACATAGATATGAAGGCTTAAAATAAAACAAAAGTCAATCAAATTTGGCCTAACTAGTCAAGGAATATTGATGGTATTATAATAGTATTATCTCAGTTCTTTTAGTTTCTGAAAATATGCAAAAAGCATTCTAATTGAGAATGTTTTATAGTTTAAGAATAGAAATGGTATAAAGGCATTATTTTGTAAGGCTAGGAAAGATACCTGTGAGTGTGTGCACACATGTATGTGTAGACATAGCACACATACATATTAGCAAAAGTTGGGAGGAATAAAATGGGATTAATCTTAAAAATTATGCTAAAATATCTCAGAATTTAGGACTCATATCAATCTAATAAAAACTGTTCTATTCTTCTTTCAGGAATTTTGGAAGATGGTCCATGAAGGAAGCTGTGTGAGGGGATTTCTGAGAGCTCATGAGACAGTTTCAAGTAAGCAAGAGTCTTGTAGCCTCTGCTCCTCTATAAGATGGGTTGCTCTTGGAATGTGCTTTTGTGCCCCTTTCAGGTGCAGTAAATAGTGGGTTCCTTCAGATCACCCATCATCTTACTTATTCTTAGTCAGAATGACATTTCCAAGCATTAGTTGTCCTCCTGACTGTGTGCAGCCTAAACTCATGTGACCTTGCCCTTGGGACTGTATACAACTTGAACTCAAGTCAGCTTTGCTTACATGACCTTGCTTAACCCATAGAATGCGCATGGAATATAAATTGTCTGACGCCTTGGATAAAGTTGGTTACTGCAGGAGACTTTAGCTTGCCTCACTCTCCCAGGTCCATGCTGCCAAATAGAATGACAACACAGGAACATGTAAATATTCTGATGCTTGTAAAAATGCTTGGTACAAAAAGTGTTTGTATAATAATGGACGCATTACAATAAGTGTATTATTTAAACATTCTCAGACATAGAACTATATTATCTAAACTAATAATAATAAACTAATAATGGTCTTTAAAATATGCTTATGATTTTATTCAAGTCAATATTTACTAAATAATAAAATGTTATTACTACAAGTAAATGATAAAACTTTTATTAGACACCGATAGTTCAACTTCTAATTATTTTGTTTCTAAAATATTTAAGTGAATGAAAATGTCTGTAGACATATAATTTGAATATCAACATCTTAAATATTTTCTTAAGTTTTTGCTATCAATATTTTAATTGGAACTAGAATCTGCTAATATTCAAAAATACTTGGCTAGAACTCTATGAAGGAAGAATTTCTGGGTTTATACTAACTCTGGTATTATGTTGATAAAATATATATGGGAATGAGCATTAAGTTCTAAGGTAAAGACCACTTACAATCAAAATTAATCTTAACATTTTTAACCATTCATTTAAAGTTTTGAGGAGCACAAGTCATACTTATTTCACCATTTAAAGACTAGAAGGTGGTTTCTTACCATGTAGGGCCAAGTCCTTGCTAAAGACCTAGGATTTATTTCTTTGGATATTTTCTTTGCTACATTGATTTCTTTTGTTTTCTAAATGAGATCCAGTTTAAAGTAAAGGTGGGTGTAAATGGGAGATAATGGAGAAACTGAGAGGTTTTTAGTTTTTTTATATGTAATAGGAGCTTGTGTATGCTGTACTCTATATTAGGTATGGGTTTCCTTTAATGGTAATTTTACTTTTAAAAAAACATATTCAGTTCTAGTACATTTCTATAACTCCTATTCTGGATCTAAGCCATAATGATAATGCTATTTAACTGAGGGCTCTTTTGTTCTAGTTAATATCAGAATGATTCACAATTTTACACAAAACAAAAATGAGTCATGCCCCAAATTTGAAAAGCTATCGTGGCGATCAAATGACAGATTCTGGATTGTTGTAACGTGTCTTCCAAGTTTCTTAGCTGTATATATGTTAACAAATATCATCAAATAAAAATTCATATATGAAATACTAAATAAGAGCCATGGTGGCAAACAGATTCTTCTAGATTTGTGAATGGCGGCATTCCTTAAAATCTCCAATTGTCAAGCATGCACTCTGAATATGAAGAGAATTCAAAATAGTTTCTGTATAATTTTCTTGAATTATTTAGTCAGGGTCTATAGCATATCTTTTAAGAAGTACTGCTGTACTTCACAACTAACTCTCAAAAGATTAGTATACCCTTACTGACTATTAGCATAAGTAACCAGGGGTTAAAAAGGTGAGTGTCTTATTTTAGACCAATATGGCTTCAATAAATGGAATTACTTGTTAAGAGAGTTTTGTTAAAATGGAACAACATTTAAAAATAGTTGAATTGATATTTCCTTCATTTTCTTATGCCTTTCTTATTTTGTTTTTATTTATTTGTTTGAAATAGTATTTCACTATGTGGCTCAGTCTGGCCTCAAACTCTTGATCCTCCTGCCTCAGCCTCTGGAGTTCCAGAATTATAGACCTGTACCTTGACACCTAGTTCATATTCTTCTTGATGCAGGGAGAATCGGATGAGTTTCTTTATCTATACTGAGATGACACTGGTGCAACTCTTGAGATTTTACAGTTTTATGCAACTGGTGAGTGGAAATTTGAATTGCTAACTTTGTCGTTATTGTAGAAAACCGATGGAAGAACAAACGCCCGTTACAGGCAGTAAAGGGCTGGGATGTTTCCCCACTGAAAAGCATTCACATTTGCTCCCCAAATCTTGCAATGTCATAATTTTCTTTCTCGCACACACGTTAGTAAACTAGTTAACTTCCTGGCCTTTTCTGCAGCTGGCTTGGCACTTGATTTAGTAAGGTCAGAGGCTCCGCATTGTTTACAGTGCCTGTGTGGCAATTTTGATTTCGCTTTATCTTATACCGAAGTTGAAAAATGCTGCTCTATTCTGTCTTTCAGAGTTGGACACTATCATCCTCACATGAATTCTCTACATTGCCTAATAAACAATAAATGCCCTTTCTTATCAAATCTGTACAGTGATAAATTCAGTCGATTTTTTTTTTTTGCTGAGATTGTGGAAATTTCTGGTCCTCGGTGATTAGTGGAGTTGCTCACCTGAAACATCTTCATAGCACAGCCAGAAGCTCATATTTTAAAAGTATATATTGTAAGTGGGATGTAGCAGCTCACACCTTAACTTTCAACACTAAGGTATATTACCAATTTCACATGACGTTCTCATGTTTCAATGGCTATTTTTTTCTATACTTGGTTAACTCATAGTCAACATTTAAATATTCAAATGTATATTTGAATATAGGTATATGTGTGTGTGTGTGTGTGTGTGTGTGTGTCTGTGTGTGTGTGTGTCTGTGTGTATTTATATATATGGTCCAGAAAGTCATTGACAGAAAATTTTACTTTGCATTCTTTCAGATTTTCAAGATTTTAAATTTCATTCTTTCCAATGGAACCTATTATTTAACTTGATCACAAATTATCAAAATAATTTTGAGACTAAAAATTAAAACATGATTTGACTAAAATATCCTAAAGTATCAAATGCTTAGAAACATGTATCTTGCCTCTACTTAATGCTTATGGGTAATGAAGGTATAGTATTTACAGTATGATTCTTAACTGTGTTAAGTTGTAGGCATTAATGTTTGTCATATTTTATTCATTAATTCTTCTGTTTTTAATTATTTGGATTATTTAATATGCATAATAAGATTGATAACTGGTGAAACATACAGGACTTATAATTAAAATAATCTCTCTGAATTCTGAGTACCCAGCACGTGGTCCCAAAAGAGAGACTGGATCTCAAAGAAAGCTTCTTCTGTGAGGAAATAATCCAGAGTAAAAACAAACATCACATCACATGCAGCCACAATGCATTAGGAGTGTCTGTCATTATATCATCATGGGATCAATTCCCAGTGCTCCACAAACAATGACAGCAGCACAGCAGAAAGCGCTGTGGTGTAATGTCTGCTATTGCAGGAAGAAAGAAGCAACACATGTATGTGCAGCACCAGAAAATTCAATCTACAGAAATGCCCAAGGATGTAATTCTGGAACTATGATCTTGCCGTATTTCCTTCATCTCTCTATATTGTAGTAGTTATATCTGTCCACAGCCAATGTTCTTTAAGTGGCTGTACATTTCAGGAGGATGTTTAAGGAGTATATGACTATTTATCTGCTGCTTATCTTTGAGGGGGGTATACGCTCAACATCTTTGTATTTACTCAGCAAAAAAGGAAAGGACAGGCTGTGCTACACCAAAATATATATATATATATTTTGGTTTTTCGAGACAGGGTTTCTCTGCAGCTTTAGAGCCTGTCCTGGAGCTAGCTCTTGTAGACCAGGCTGGTCTCGAACTCACAGAGATCCGCCTGCCTCTGCCTCCCGAGTGCTGGGATTAAAGGCGTGCGCCACCACCGCCCGGCTACACCAAAATATTTTAAAGGCCTTTTAAATACACTTCATCTATGAAGTCTTATTTGGCACAAAGAGAATCTAACTGGAAAAATAAAAATATACCTTCTTATATTCATATGTTCAAAATAGTGCAGGGCTGAGAAACGTTTGGAAATTTTTTCTGCTGTTCTATACTGCAAAGTCTAAGTGAATATGGAATCTGGAGCTGATGAACTTTGTTATTAATCTAATGATTACTTCTTTTATTGTTTTGACAAGCAGCCTCCTTGCATCTCCCTTTCCTTTTCTGAGCCATGGGAACATGATAATTAAGGAAAGAAGTAATGAAAGTACCCAGTAGACACAATGATTAGCACACAGTACAGCTCAAAAAGTGGCCCTAATTGTTATTGTTTATAACACAGGATATGTATGTATCAGTACTAATAGGCAGTATTGGAATTGTCTAGCTGTTCATAGAGTGGCTCATTCAGTTTAGATTTTCTAATGGGCAGGTAGGAACTTCCACTTTCTAACCAATACTTCATATCCTTCCTTCCTTCCTTCCTTCCTTCCTTCCTTCCTTCCTTCCTTCCTTCCTTCCTTCCTTTGTTCATTCCTTCCTTCCTTCTTTCCTTCCTTTCACAAAGCTGATTATTGTACAATTTATGCACAGGTTTGACCAGGCAGCTATTTCTGTAGGATAAAACACCAATAAAGTATCATGAACAAAAATCAAAACAAAACTCATTGTCTATGGTTTGTTTATGGACATAAACAATTTTGTAGATGTTGATAATACAGAACCTAGACAGTATTGTGAAAAATCTTTTGAAAATGGGTGGAAAATTGTATATTAAGTCGTTGAAAATTATTAATGGAATACAAGATGATAGTACTATTTGGTCTTAGATTTCTCTGAAGCAGAAGCATTACAGTTTTGACATGGCTGTATTTCTACCTTCCACATTCACTAGAAACCAAGTGCTTGAAAATTCAACTATACAATTGTATGTACTAAGGAAGACAATAGTTAAAGCTACTAAGAAATACTCATTTACAAGATCCCCACCTATAGCCAGTGAATAGTGAAAATATTTACAATGTGCTTTGGCTTGAGCAGAACATGACTAATGAGCTCATTGACTATTCCAGACCAGGCCATCTATCTGAGCAATTGCTACATATCCCCAGATATCATCATTGAATTGATGCTTAAAAAGCACAAAATTGTTTGCCAGTGATTTGCAGAAGGTTTGGAACAGAACTGGAAATGTTTTCTTTCCCCACGACCTACTCTTTCCCTCCTCTTTTTTTTTTCTTTTTGCAATACTGAGCATTGAAAGTAGGAACTTGCATATATATTGTAAGCAAGGGTTCTACCACTGAGCTATATACACTAAGCCCAAGGAGTGTTATTTCCTGATTGCATTTTTGCAGCATTGCCAAAAAGTGCAGCTAGCTGACCGCAATCTGGTAGGCTTAGCAGACATCAGAGCCTGGAGTGCTGGAAAGGATGGAGAATAAATGTGCAGGGAGATGCAGTAGGCTGGGGAAGGTAGGGAGGGCTTAGTGAAAGGACACCATATGGTAATCAGACCACTTTGTGTTATTAAACTTCAGATAGCCAGACAAATCCCTAGACTCTATAGGATTATACCTGCTTTTAATTGGGAACTACAAGGTTGATCCTGAGTGTTGTGGGAACAAGAACAAATAGAGGGAAGAAACAGAAGGACAGTCAGGCATTGGTTTAAATGTTCTTCTGCACATAACCCTGACCTCAAGTACCATGGGACAATTACAAATAACTCTTTGAGGGGAAATTATTATAAAGTGATTAATGAGGGTACATTGATATTGCATTTATGGAAGGTTGCATGCCTCCATCAAAAAGGTAATTTTGAAAATCTGTTAGCAGTTAGCTGGATTTAATGGCATTCTTATATTAATCACTGTGATCTCAGAGATGTCCATACTTTTTAAAATAGTACATTGGGAGCTCTACAGAAATGAGAATATGCCTATGGGGAAGTGTCAGGCAGAGGGATATCAGCAGAAGACAAGAGTAAGAACTGCGCTTCCCAGTCCTGAAAGCCTTGGCTCAACATCTTTTCTGTAGAAAACACTCAAGTATTTGCAAGGAAAGGCTACCAATGCGATTTATGAAATTTCTAATTTGCTGGCATCAAACTATTAAACTGTGGGTTCCATAGCCTTCCTTATTCTCCTTAGTCATTTTAATTTTCCCTCCACTTATTACCATTGCCAAGACAAAGAACAAAAGTTTCTCAAGTTCTTGAGACAAAGGCAATTAAGGGTGAAATAAAAACCATGGGAATATTTTTGATGAAAGAACAATGTGTTGGTGTAGAAATGAGAGAAACCTGAAGTTTGGGACACTGGAGTAAAGGAGAATCTAATAATGGCTGTTCATTATCCACTTAGCCTCTTCTGCATATGTGTGTGTGTGCGTGCACGCGCACACACACACACACACACACAGAGCACACACACTGCATAAATGTGTGGGCTGCATAAATGTGGTCATGCAGAAGCTAGAGTAGAACATCATTTTTTTTTTTTATTTTCTGCCATACAGCCTTGAGACAGGATTTCTCACTGAATTGGAAGTTTTCTGTTTTGGTTTGACCAGCTGCCTGGCCACAAGCTCTTGAGCTTCTATTATCTCTGTCTCTGATGCTGGGGATACAGGCACACACAGTCAGGCTCATTTTTTTTTTAATGTTAGTGTTGGGGATTCAAACTCAGATTAATGCTCATGTTTGAAGAGCAAGCACTCTTATGCCATCTCCACAGCTGGCATGGTTTAGAGGCATTCAATCACAAAGACTGATGGTCATGTTTCCTTAATCCAACATTAACCTGGGACAGGCAAGTGTTCTTGGAACTTGGGAGATGGAGGGGCTTCTCATGTGGAGCCTGTTGTTGTTTTACAAACACAAAACCAACCAGGCCATCTCATTACAATAAAGTGTCTCAGTTCTCTGAGATTAGAAACACAGTGTGTGGATGATAGTGGGAATATGGTGCAAATGGGAGGACAAGGAAATCCAATTCTGGCTCTTGTGATAGTAAGAATAATGATTAGTTTCAGGCATGATACCCTGGGAACTCTGGCTCATTTTGTTTCTCAAACAAAAATATATTAAAACAAAAAGTTCACGTGCCTCTGTCATGAACAAGGAGAGAAAAATCACTCACTAAAATTTCCATTTCTTTCAGAGAGATTAGGTTTAGGAATTGAACCAATCTGAGAACTTTATATGAATGATGCGACTTCCGACCTGTGTATGGTGAGACTCTCAGAGAATGACAGTCACTTCATCATGGACCTCGGGCTCTCAGTCAGCACCCTGCATCTGCCTTGACCTATGTATCCTTTTCCCATCTCTTTGGTCATTTTCTGATTTGATATTCTTCCTGAATATTTTATAAATAAGATGATTATTCACAGTGTTAAAATGCAGTTAAGAAAGTGCTGTGTCTGTCTATTACAGAAGATGACTAGAGTCACTTCACAGGTAGATAGCTTTGCTATAGCCACTGGGGAGCCACTGGGGAGTCTGTTGACTCTGGGTGACAAGAAGCCCAGAGGTAATGAGTTGGCTTTAGGGGTGTAATGTGATGTCTTCTTCCATGAATGTAGACTTATTTTGTGGTATGTTTCCATTATGATGTTTTCTCAATAGTGAAAGCATAAACACTCTATTTTCAAGAAAATATGAAAACAAAAATCAAGAAATAGTTTCTCGACTTATCTTGCCTGTAAGAGACAGGTATCTGTAAATAAAAGTTATTGCTATGTCTTGTCTTTATTTTGACTTTGTATTCCCTCTTTATTACCTCATAATTGTTATTAAAAATTTTTCCTTTTGAGGCTGCTCCTGAACCTGTGTACCTCCCTGCTAAATCCAGCTAAATATTCTTCTTTGTGTTTACTGAAGCTTTGTGAAGGCTTGGGTATCAAATTCTTGAAACAGCTTTCTATTTTGGCTTTTATGATGTAGAGCCACCTATATTTCCTGCATTACCAGTCGGACTCTTCTTTTTCAGTCTCCTTTGCTTATTGTTTTCTTGGGATCATGTCTTAAATCTTGATGTTCTAGATAGTAGCCTTCTTTTTCTCTGTTTATTTGCATTTCTTATTTTCTTCGTAGGTCATCTATGTTAATTCCTTCAGTTATAATCTATCTGCTGGCCAGTTTCAAATGTTCACCTCTAGCCTAGATCTTTGAAAAGAAGTAATTAGGCTATGCACGAGTGTCTACATGTGGGTATACTTGCATGGGTGTTGGAACCCATGGAGGTCAGAAGGGAGTCGTATATTCTGGAACTCAAGCTACAGGCAGTTTTGAGCAACCCTGTGTAGGTATTGGAAACTGACTAAAGTATAGTATGCACATGAACATGAGCAAGGAAGTCAGGTCCGCGAGGGGTGTGCCCACCCACTGTGACGGTGAGGCCAATCTAATGGGAACTCACCAAGGCCAACTGGACTGGGCCTAATGGAGCATGTGATCAAACCGTACTTTCTGAACGTGGCTTGCATGGAGGGCTGACTGAGAAACCAAGGACAATACCACTGGGTTTTGATTCTACTGGCTTTGTGGGAACCTAGTCTGTTTGGCTGCTCACCTTCCTAGACCTGGATGGAGGGGGGAGGACCTTGGACTTCCCACAGGGCAGGGAACCCTGACTGCTCTTTGGACTGTAGAGGGAGGGAAAGGGAGAAAGGGGGAACCGGGAGGGAAATGGGAGGAGGGGAGGAGGTGAAAATTTGTAATAATAATAATAATAATAATAATAATAATAATGAATAGTATGCACTCTTAACTGCTGAGCCATCTCTTCAGCTCTGTAACCCAGATCTCTTACTTCAAATTCAATCTAGAAGTGATGCACCTATGGAATTTCCACTTGACCACCCCACAGGAATCTGTGACTCAGAATGCCCCCAAATCATCTCATTGATGCTACAAAACTTTTTCTTATTCTTCTCTTAGCAAGTTTACCACCAACTTTTTGTACAAAAAACAATAAAAAATAAAAACACGACAAATATCCACTTCTTTCTTCTTCTTCCTTTCATATTTATTCAGTGACCAAGCCACATTAATATTGTTTGTTTGTATTGCTCCTGTTCTCATCTTTATTCTCATTTTATGACTTTGGCCTTGAACTTTTATAGCTTGGATTTCTGAAGCTACACATGGCTCTGTTTCCCATCGTATGTCTTGTTTTGCATTCATAGTCTAAATCAACAGTCCAGGGGTCTTCCAGAAGTGCAACTGTAATCACGCCATTCTCTTGTTTAAACATCCTTCAATGACTGCCCATTGCCTTTCTAATAAAATCCAACATGGTCTTCTTTTCTGGGCCTTTTGCTCACAGCTTCCTAGGCTGGACTGCTTAGAGGAGACGGACTGCAGCAATAGTTGAATCACAAGCTATTTCATGCTTGGCTTCATTTTGCTGAGGCTGCCAATTAGTGATTTAGAGGTGAACTCTTACGTGATCTGCTGGAAAAAGAGGTCCGTTTCAAACAGCCCTTAAAGAGCCTAGTCTTATTGTTACTAAAACTCTATACTGACTAGAACCTGTGACCCACAGTGATGTGTCTGTGTATTCGTGGCCATCTTGTGATTCAGGAAGGTATGCTTTGGCTATTTATAATCTAGGCTAAAAGGAGACAGTGATGATATTTCAAGTGTAATATTTCAGATGGAGATGAGGGTTACTTTTGCTTCCATTCTTCTCTGCCTTATTGTTCTTCAGAGAGAAGTGAGTAGATTTTCTTGGTTGTACTGAAGGTTATAGAATGGTGTATGAGTGCCTACCCCCTGTTTTGATTTGGGGAGAGGAAAATAACAGCAGCAAGGTGTGATCAGACTAGCAGGGAAAATCCTTACTTCTGGTGATTCACAAATTACCCTGTCTGCTCGCCATTTCAAACAGAGGCATGGAATGCGAAATGAAAAGAAAATTAGAGTGGACATACTCAGGCACAAAAATTCTACTCATAAAGATAAAAAGGGATCAGTAAAGAAAGACATAAATATCAAAGATCCACGTAAGAGAAATGTAAATAAAGTAATGCAGACAGATTGGATGCAGAGAGAAAAGAAGGGGGATTTTTTTTCTTGTGAAAATCCATATTTTTCTTCCATGTTAGTAATTTATCTGTTCAGCTGATAAATAAAATAAGGTATATACAGGGTCAGTGATGAGATAGTTACCAAGGGCAAACTCATTCCCTCTACCTGTTGTTCTTGTCTGTGGCCCAAAAGAAATTATGATTGTCAGGGGAAGAAAGACCAAAATTATGCATCTTACACAAGAATGTCCTCCACCAGCGTGTGAAGGGCACTGGGATTGCGGATCAGTTTGTCAAGGAAGCCAACGATGTCAGTAAATTTTGGCCTGTGGTTTCTTTCTTTCTGCCAGCAATGGAGCATGAGCTGATGCAGAGACGGTGGGCAGCCCATCGGAGCTGGAAGTCTGTAACCTTCTTCAATGGACAAAATAACCTAAATGCAAACATACACAGATCACTCTCTTACTTTTGGTGACAAGAGGTGTGTTAAGCAATAGCATCTTTATATGCAAGCAGTGAAAACCAGAATACAAGTAAGCATGAAAACTACTTAAGATGGCACGCAGGGCCCAAGCAAAGCTAAATATCTAAGTTCTGAATAGGAAGTGCTCATAACTCAATAGCATCTGCTGCCCCTTTTGGGGAGAAAATGTGCTTGCATGCACTGCTGGTGTACACATAGTTAAGTTACACCTTCACAGTCTCAAAAAAAAAAAACCCAGCTTCTGTGTATATTCACTGGACTATCTGAAACCCTGAGGCCAACATCAGAAAGGCATCATGATATGGATACATTCAGGGCAAACTGTATGTAACAGACAGAGTTTTTCTTGAATCATTTTTCATCCTACTTACAATAAAGTCAGTGTATTTTTTAAGTCCATATTCTCTCTTTGTTGCTTATTTTGGATCTCCTCATTGACGTTGGATTTTCCTTTATTCTGACACTAACCTGGCAATGAAGTAGTTTTGCCATAAGTCCTGAGGTAGTTCAAAGTATAAAATGCTAACAGCGGTGAGCATCCAGGCCTGAAAACACAGGGGCATTCATCTGAGTACCATATAGGTTGTCCTCTGGTGAGAGAGCAGCTTTCTCTGTAGGACATGGTGATGACTAGATGTGTGTGGCCTCTGTGTAGCTAGCAGTGCTGAGGGATTGAAATTTTGATCTGGGTTAATTTTAATTCACTTAATTTATTTTAAACTCCCACTTCCTGTCCAGCTCTAGATAGAGGAATCAACATAAGAATTAAAAATGAAGGGGATGACTGCCTGGTGGTTAGAATCTACTTAAAGGCTATGTCACATAGGCCATTTCCTTGTTTAAGGTATTATCTGCTGGCTCCTACCATGAGGAATTTCCTAGAGATGGAATAAAATCAATTCTGAATTCATATAGATTAGCTTTTGAAGAACAGATCAAAGGTAGTCATTTGAGCCTTCATTCTTACATTATCTATGGGGGAATATTTTTTTTTAACCAATTTAAAAGCAGGGAAGCTGAGGATCAAACATATTTAAAACAGACATCAATCAAATCCACCCCCTAACAACAACCAAAATATAAAACTCAATGTTAACCTTGTTTTGTTAAGAGTTCTGTTGCAGGACCATCTACATGTATTCTATGAAGCTTTGTTTTTATGCTGACATCTCATTTTAATTTCTTCTTAAATTTACATATTTGACAGACTAAAATATTCTAAATATATGTCAGACGCAATTTGTAAAACAGAAGCATTAATATCTCTTCAGGATCCTCTTAATTGCTAACTTTCAACTCTTTCAGTATCAGAGAATTTCTTATGATATTTTTGTGACTGTAACACTTTGTGGGTGTGCATCCAATGTCCTGTGCATGGGTATGAGGAAGCCAGGCATTGACTTCAGCTATCTTCTTCTGTCATTGCTTACCTTATGATTTGGAGGAGGGGTTGCTCACTGAATCTGGAGCTTGGCCAGACTAGCTGGCTACTGAGTCCCTGCCCTCCCAGGGCTGGGGGTGTGGGTATGTTCTGTCACACTCAACTTCATACATGAGGCTGGGGCTCCAAACTCAGGTCCACATGCTTGAGCAGCAGGCATTTTACTCATGGATATTTCTCCCAGTCCCAAAATACTTTAATCCTTATGTATATTAATGTTTATTATTATTTTATGTTACATTATTGAATATTATTGTTTTTCATCCCTTCCTTCCTTCCTTCTTTCCTTTCTTTCTTTTCGACTGCTTTTGGTACCAAGTGGTCTTGAGATTAAGTCACTTTGTTGCATGTTTTTGTGAAATACAAATGAATAAAAATGCTTGAAATCAATCAAAACTACTGTGAATAGTTTCTGGAAATAATTATAAGAATAGGACAGAATGATTTAGAGAACAATTTTGAGGTTGTGCCCTAGGAGCTTGAGAGCCAATTTGCCACAGTTATGTTAGGATAAGTGCACAAAGTAAGACATTGACAAGTGAGGTCATATTGGGAGGAAATGGTTGCCTTTATTGAACACTTTCTATGTGCTTGGTCCTTATACTTTTTTGTTTACTGCCTAAAATTACCCAGTACGATGGTTACTATTATCACTACTTTTTAACATCATAAAAAGAGAGGTAGGGAGACTTGCCTAGATTCACATGTTATTATGCGGCAGAATTATTACCTGTATTTAATCCTTGTGACTTCCAGATGTCTTCTCTTCTATTTCTTAGACACTGGTTTTGATTTTCATGATAGAATATTTTCCTCTTAAATTTTATATCATGAAGTAAACATTAATACTGTTACCCTTTGTCGTTGTTGCACATGTTAATCTGACTTCAGTGTTTTTATCTGGGCCCTAAACTTAGTATTCTCAGTAAATTAAAAAAAATTACTTTGTAGTTTATAAAATGTAATGTTTAACTGAGTCATTATTTCTGAATGTTTCTGATAGTTTTGTTTGTTTATTTGTTTTGATTTTTTTCTGAGACAGGGTTTCTCTGTGTTACAGCTCTAGCTATCCTGGAGCTAACTTTGTAGACCAGACTGGCTTCAAACTCACAGAGATCACCTACTTCTGCCTCCCATGTGCTGGGATTAAAGGCATACAGCACTATTGCAGAGTTATGTTTCTGAGTCTTATGCATACCTCTACTATTGCTTCTATTATTTTTTATTTTATTTCTTTTTCTATTGCTTTTTCTCAAGCTATATATACACAAATGCAGGAATTACATCTCTGGATTTTTCATTCTTTTCATTTCGAATAGTGTCAGACTTATTAGTAAATGCTAATGATCCAAACAGAAATTACTAAAACACTTTTGATTTGTCTTGATAGAGGAACATACTTTTTTAAAATTTGGAATATCTAGCTATTTCAAATAGACTCTGGAGAAAGCATGATATCATTTGAAGTGCTGAAGAATGCGAGAGTAATTTACAAAAATGTCATCAACTGACACTACCTCAAATCTTATTGTTTTCTTAGACTATTCAGGTGACAGGAGACTTGCTCTTCCTTAAAAAAGAACTTTATTATATTCATTGTTTGACTGTGATCTTCCTCTTGCCCTCCGAGAGACCTATATTTTCCCAAGACTTTTCTAGAAAACTCATGGGAATGGTTAACAATAAAAACTCAGACAGACCACTTGACATCTATCAGGGCGTGAACTCCCTCACTGTTGATGCTTTTTCTCTAAGAGAAAAGAGGGTGGTATTGCTGTATAGAAATTTTGCCTTTATGTGTCCAGCAGAGTGTCAGTTCCTACATAGCTGTCTCTGGGGCAATCGGAGGATAGGAGTCCCATAATTCTTCTTCTTGCTGACCTTTTGGTCTTTTAAGTTTTTTTTCTGTTCTTTAACACATCATCTTTTGGAATTTATTTTTAAATCCTGGCACAAGACAGTTGTCTAACCTGAACGGAATCCATCTTGTAGAACAACAGCAACGACAGATGGTGATGGCAGAAGAGCACCCAGCTAATTACTGAGAGCTCTTGAGTCCCATTCCCAAAATTCTAGCACCAATGATGTGCGCTTGTTATTTTTGTCTTTGAATCAGACCTATGGGGGAGCTACTGTTCTTATCATTATTTTATAGCTAAGACACCTAATCACAGAAAGGAATAAACTCACGTAAAGTTGCTCACACATCTAAAAACTCTAACTTCAAAAGCAGCCTGAAACTAGATGCACAAAAGTATATGTCTAATGGATATTTGATAATTTTCACCTAAACAGATATCACTTATCTATTATATATCACTTATATAATCACTTAAAGTGTACTCTTTGTAATTTTAGTATAAAAGGTGACACAGCATGATATATATCTGTGATTCAGAAGTGTGTAATCTAGCGAAGGGGACAAAGACCTGCAAGTATGACAAGTATTATTTAAAACAGAAGTCTGTGGGAGCACCAGTAGAACCTAGCCCAGCCTTAGGATGCCTGCTCAGGGGAGATGAACATACAGGGTGTGTGGAAGCTTGCAGGGCCAAGTGGGGACTCATAGTAAATGTTACTTATAGTAGATTTGTGTGGATGGAAAAGTCTTAAAAAATTCTAAAACTGCATAAGAGATAAAGCATTTATATCTTATGATATTTTAATTGATCCATATTTATTGTAAATGGTATTGGGTTTCTTGAGGTCAAGTGCATATTAATGTATTTAATGCACTTTGAGAATATTACTCACATGATCCCTACCCTTCTTATCTGCCCCATACCCTGTCATTACCACGTTTTACTCTCCCTAGACAGTTTAACTTCTACTTTCAAGTCATGTATGCATATGTGAATGTATACATACACACATATGTATATATGCATATGCATATCTGGAATCCACAAATAAAAGGCAACATGCTATATCTGTCTTTCTGAGGTTGACTAATTTGATTAAGATAATTATCTCCAGTCATATCCATTTTTCTAAGATGGAGATCACTTTTTCTTTATGGTTGAAAAATATACCACCTTTTCTTTATACACTCACCTGTTGATGGATACCTAGGTTTGGTTCCACACCTTAGCTACTGCAAATAATGATGTAACAAATACTCATACATGCAAATTTAGACTTTCAGCAAAGATGAAAACAGTTTTAGCAAGTGAAATATATGCTTTTAAAAAAGTTCACGGTGGAAAGTCTAAAGGAGATTGGCAGTGGATGCGAGAGATAATAGTAACTGCTGAGTTTTGGGCTTGGTGAAGGACCCAGAAAGAAAAGTAATTGGTTGGGGACTTGAGTGACAATGAATCTGGTGTGTTTGTATATGTGTATCTGTGTTATATGAGTATGAACTTGTGAATGTATGTGTATGTGCGCATGCTTAGGGAGGCCAGGTCAATGTCATTATCTTTCTAAATTGATCTCCACCTTGTTTTGTGAGACATGGTCTCTCACTGAGCCTGGCGCTCACCAATTCAGTGAGACTTGCTGACCAGCTCTTTCATGAGGTCTTCCTGTCTTGGCTTCCCTAGGACTGGGTTACAGATGTCTGTTGCCACATTTGGCTTTCTACCTAGGTGCTGGAGTTCTGAATTCAGACCTTCATGTTTATATGGAAAGTACTTTATTGACTGAGCCAAATCGCTGGCCCATTTGTCCAGTTTTCATCAGCTCTGGGGTTTTAGATTTAACACACACACACACACACACACACACACACACACACACACACACACACCATTTGAGAGCTTATGCTATGCCAAGTCATGATCTGGGAACACAGTTTACCTCATTTAAAGATACACATGTACATTTTACATGCTGTAGGTAAGAAAACTGAAGATAAACAAATTGGTAGGTAAGTCAGTATCACTTCAAAAATAGACTTATGTCATCCTCACCCCAGCCTGTGACTCACAGAAGTAGAGGAGATATTCTCTTCATTCTCTTCTGTAACTTGAGCCTTTTCCCCAACTTATTTGCCAAGTTTGGCCCCTGAGTCCTCTTTGTTGTGTTCTTCTTGTGTGATCCCAGCTGTCATGGTACTTGTCTTCCAACGGCTTCCATATCTGGAGCCCTAGGGCCATTTTCTCTCTAGATATCAATTTTTATTACTTCTGTTGTACATCACTTCATCTTGGATCTCAGACTTCACCTCTGATCTGTTCAGTCTAGCCCTTTGCTTTGGTCATTAGGTTGAAATGAACTGCTCAACATCTGCTCATCTCCTCTTAGCACTGTCGCACATGGAGCCTTGTCAAGTCCAGCAATGGAGCTGCAATTTTCAGCTCTGTGACTTCTGAAAACTGTCTTTTAGGAGTAGCTTGAGGGAAAGCCATAGTAAACTCTGTGCTGTCCTTGCCAGGTGAGGGGCCAGGCCAGCTCTGCACAGCTCTTGGACATCCACATGGCCAGACAAGGAATAACTGAATGGCCTTTGGTGCTAACATGGACCAAGGACATTGACCCTGACTGCTGTTGCTGCATGGCCACAGACCCAGAAAGGCCCTCAGTGGCAGCATGGTACCAGACATCACCAAGGCCTCAGGGGGATTCGCAGGCCTCTTGTCAGTCAGGCTGTTCCTCTCACCCTCACATCCCCAGAGCTGCCTCTCTTCACAATTCTCAAGCTGTTCTGCCTTTCTTTCTTTCCCACTTTTCTATCACATACTTGCTCATCATAATGGTGCCTGCCCTGCTCCCCCCTCGTAGTGGTAGTAGATGGGGGCTCTCCACTTTATAGGTACCGCAAGTGGTACTGAATAGACTCAGCAGGTTGTATTTATGTACTTAAAAGTATAGAACAACTAAAAAAGAGAAAGCCAGGATTTTGAGAGGGAGCAATGTATGTGCGGGAGACATGGGAAGAGCTGGAGTGAGAAAAGGGAATAGAGGGAAATGATGTAATTATTTTTTTAATAAGGAAAAGAAAAGGAAAGTCACGTCTGGGAACAGAAGTAACTGATGCCTTTTCTGTACTTTACATCAGCTTGTAACAGTGACAATAAACAAACATTGAAGACCTTGACATCCACAAACAGGGCTCTGCTACTGATAAAGAAATAAGAGACAGAGACCCACATTGGAGCACTGGACTGAGCTCTCAAAGTCCAGTTGAAGAGCATAAAAAGGGAGAAGATAAGCAAGGAAGTCAGCACCGCAAGGGGTGCGTCCGCCCACTGAGATGGTGTGACTGCTCTAAAGGGAGCTTACCAAGGCCAGGTCGACTGGGACTGAACGAGCATGTGATCAAGCTGGACTCTCTGAATGTGGCTGATAATGGGGCTGACTGAGAAGCCAGCCCCATTATTATGATAATGGCACTGGAATTTGATTCTACTGCAAGTACTGGCTTTTTGGGATCCTAGTCTGTTTGGATGCACACCTTCCTAGGCCTGGATGTAGGGGGGAGGGCCTTGGACTTCCCACAGGGCAGGGTACCTTTCCCTCTCTTAGGACTGGAGGGGGAGGGAGGAGGGTGAGTGCCAGAGCAGGGGGGAAATGAAAGGAGGGGAGGAGGTGGAAATTTTCAATGGTATTATTTATAAAGCAAAAAATAAAATAAAATATTTGAAAAAAATAAAAACCCAGGTGTGCCTGCAATGGGACATTTTGCACTAGAAGCTACATCTGCAGTCTGAAGCTGAAGGAACTTTGCTAACTACCTAAATTTAGGGCTCCCTGCATTTAGTAGAGAGCTCTGGGTATCACCATGAGGAAACTAGAGTGCAGACAGGGATGGAGGATATGCCTTGTAAACAAAATAGGAAGATTTGGGCAACAATACAAATTTTTAATTTGCCAGTTTCCTGTTGTGGTTTACCCCATTTTAAGAAATATACAAATTAGGTCCCAAACTAATTAATTTGAAATGTGTTTCTTAAAGAGGGCAAGTTCTCAAATCCCAAATCTCCCTTGGGGGAAAAAGTCAACTTTTCTTCTTCGGAACCTTATTTTAAATTCAGAAGCATATTGGGAAACTTTTAATATTACAGTTCCTTGGCCACAAAAACTATTTAAAGTCTGTGAAAAAGTGGCTGAGCACAGATGGAAAGGAAGCTTTAAAGTAAACTCTGTGTAAATGACCCCAAGGAACAAAAATAAAAACTCTGACAACTAAAAATGGCAAATACATGTCTTTTGAGTAGAAATCAAAGGTGTAGCTGATTCCACATGTGTGTGTGTGTAGGAACACTGTAGAAGCTGTAGGTCATCGAGTTTTCTGATCATGTGTTTAGAAAAGAAAAACTATATTTTTTTCTTAAAACTTCCATGGTTGTGATAATGAGTTACTGGTTTCCTCTACTTACTTTACTGACTGAATTGTTTAGCAGCGATGAGTCATTGAGGTTTTTTTTTGTATTCCCTATTATTCTTGTTTCTAAAGCAGCCATCCATCCTGCAGGTATAATTAGTGTTCATTTAGTTAAAATGGTGTCTATCAACCAAATGCCCGTGCACCAAGAGTGTGAATTACCGAAAAGCTGAGAAGATGAAGACCATTTTGAAAATTGCTTCAGTCGAATACATATTCAAATCAAGGCAAAAATCCCCTCTGTAAAATGGAAGGTTGAAATAATAGGAATGGGTTTTTAGCAATTTACTGTATCTTACACAGGTCATTACACAGAGACCATTACATAACACAGTCGAGTTTGGAAAATCTAATCAGAGAAAAAAATTGAAATGGACTGGACTGTTTGAGTCATAAAGCCACACTGCATGTCTAGGAAAGTGAATTCTGGCCATCCTCCAGTTGTGGTTGCAGTGCTGACCCCTAGCTGAGAAGGGTTATAGAATTAGGAGGGCAATCAGGAAATACAGGGAACATACTTCTTTCTTCAATTTCTGAAAGATGATTTCAACCACACCACTTCCAAAAATAAAGACCTGGAAGATGCATCCCATATCCCGCCATCTAGTGAGCAGTGTACATCAGAAAGTAACGTACAGGGAAACTTGTCATTGTAGAAGGAAGCTGAGGGCTGCTTTCCTGCCGCCTGGCCGCCGGCTAGCTTTACACCCGAAATAATTACACAGAAACTGTATTCTTTTAAAACACTGCCTGGCCCATAGTTTCAGCCTCTTATTGGCTAATTCTCACATCTTCCTTTAACCCATATTTAGTAATCTGTGTAGCACCACGAGGTGTGGCTTACCAGGAGAGATCTTAACCTGCGTACATCTTGGAGAGGAGAAGCATGGAGACTCACTATGGTGACTGCCTGAAGTGTCTCCCCAACTCTACTTCCTTGTTCCCACAATTCTGTCTACTCCACCTACCTAATTTTCTGTCTCTTAAAGGGCCAAGGCAGTTTTCTTTATTAATTAACCAATGAAAGTAACATAGACAGATAACTCTCCTCCATCACGTCATTATTACACAAAAGCTTTTCTAAAGCGAGGAGGAAAAACCCAACCACTGTGGTAGCATTATGCTTCCTTGTGGCCTCAAGTGATGTCTCCTTGTTCCCTGATGTCTTTCCTCTGACAAAAACAGATGAGTTTCATGGCAAAGCCAAAGTGATAGCTCACCCAGGAGGCTTCTGTTGCTCTGCTTCAAGGCTTTTTTTTCTTCTCAGTCTGGCAGTCAGATCATTAGTGCTACTGAAGTTGCTTCTCATTTAAACGAAGCTGGCCTTTTCCCCACCTACTGACTCTGTGGGTTTGGTTATTTCCTGCTGTTCATATTTTGATCCCCTTCCCCAACCCCGCGAAGCTCATTACCTGGTACAAGCATTGGCTTGAAGAAGCGCGGTACCCTTGGTGCCATCTTTGGAGCTTGCTCACCCACAACGGATTCTCATTATGTAGCAAATTACAATGAATTTGGACTTGGATCAAAATAACATACATTACCTTGACCTACCTTACGGAAATGAAAGGTAAACTCCATATACTTTAAAGCAGCAAGACATCTCCCACCTTCAATCTACCTGAGAAATGTTTCAGGCGATGGGATAGTTCTGTCATTCATGAAAATTTGACTAAATTGTTTGTAAGAAATGTAGCAACAAGAGAGAACATTTCATGAAATTTTAACATCGAGGTCCAAAAAGCCTCAAGGAGGCTTTCCATTTCTCAACAGTGATAGGTCAGCCTGCATCCCCCTGCAAGCAGGGAGGAATGCAAACACTTCTGTGTAATGGGGTAGCATGCATAATTAACGATGCTTTGGCCTCATTAGGTAGAGCCGTGGTGGAATATGGACTCCTTGGGATCCTGAATGTCTGCTTTACAGATTAGCAGCAAAGCAGGCACTTTGGATTAGCAGGGACATAAAATTCAATTTCATGGCTCCCTAATAACCTGGGTCCATCACTGGTCCTTTCTAAGCTCCACTTCTCTTACCTAGAAATGGGGACAATAATGGCATCCACCCAAGAGAATTACCTTGAAGTTTCAATGAACTAATCATCTAAAGTAGTTGTTTTCTGTTCGTCTTTTCTTCAGCACCCTGATTTCTATTTCTAACTAGGAAATTGTGTTGATTTAAACAGAAGGCTCATATTGACAGGTAAAGATTCAGTCTTCTCATGTTTTAAATTATTGTTTGTTTTAAATATTTATCCTGTTATTACAATGTTCTTCATGTATTTGTGGTTTGATATCTTAATGGATCAATAAAGTTCGATATTTAAAATACATTAAAAAATCTGTGTCTAACGAAAATAGGTGATTTCTATCAAATCCAAAAAATCCAGGCTTTTACTACTCATGATAGATTTATATATAGCAGGTGGTACATATGAGTTATTTTTTGTTTCTTCAATGTCTATAGCTGGTTATTTTAAACTCCAAGAAATGCTATACCAGAAAGCTTAATCCATTTGCCTAAGTGTTCAGTCAGCCATGGGCCTTGGATTGTAACTCCGAACTTCCTAGCTATTTTATCTTAACTGGAGCTCTTAACAGGAGGTAATTTTGTCCTCCACCTCTGACAAGTCACTAACCATAGACTTTTGGTTGTTGTTGCTATTTCAGTAGGGGATTGCTGATGGAGGACTCTCATTGGTTAATAAAGAAACTGCCTTGGCTTTTTGATAGGGCAGGATTTAGATAGGTGGAGTCAACAGAACAGAATGCTGGGAAGAAGGGAAGTTAGTGAGATACCATGCCTCTCCTCTCTGAGACAGATGCCATGGAGCCAGCCACCAGGTCAGACATGCTGAATCTTTCCTGGTAAGACACCACCTTGTGGTGCTACACACATCACTAAATATGGGTTAAAGCAAGATGTGAGAATTAGCTAATAAGAGGCTGAAACTAATGGGCCAGGCAGTGTTTAAATGAATACAGTTTGTGTGTTGTTATTTTGGGGCATAAGCTAGCCAGGTGGCCGGGAGCCGGGCAGGAACACAGCCTGCCGCTCCCATCACTACAGATTGCTACTGGATTCTAGTATGTAGAGGCTTGTACTGCTGGTAAGCATCAACTCCAGTGTTCAGAACAGACCCCCACTACAAGTACTGATGCTGCTGATGTCGGGAGAGCCTGCAGGTCTACTAGTCTTTTCAGTTTGTCCTGTTATTAGATTAGAATACCACTTCTACCCTGGCTACAAGAAAATTATCTCTAAGCATTGTAGCTGACTATGATTGATTGATTGCCTTACTCACTTACTTATTTACTGTAGTTAGTTTCAGGGAAGCTTTGCAAGAGATCAGATCCTGTATGAGACTATCCTCTTTCTGAGGATCCATCAAATTAAATCATATCTCAGATCTCTCTTACCTCAAGCCAAGAAGTCACTTTCTCAGTATCATCATCTAAGATCAACATTTTAACCTGTAATATCTCACATCAGGTATGTGGCTAGTCACTGTCTCACTGTGATTAACAATGGAGCACATTTAGACATAGAAGAGTAAGACCCATCAGGGGAGTCCATATTCACCTAAGCTAGAAGTAAAAGTGATGTAGGAATCCCCTCTGTGTACTGTGATTACCATTAATGAATAAAGAAACTGCTTTGGACCTATAGCAAAACAGAACTTAAGTAGGCAGGGAAAGTTAGGCTGAAAGCTGGGAGAAAGAAGGCGGAGTCAGAGAGATGACATGGATCCACCAGAGTCAGACATGCAGAAACTTTACTGGTGAACCACTGCTACATGGCATTACACAGATTAATAGATGTAAGTGCTAGCCAATAAGAAGCTAGAGCTAATGGGCCAAGCAGTGTTTTAATTAATACAGTTCCTGTGTGATTATTTTGGGTCTAAGCTAGCTGGGTGTCTGGAAACCAACAAGTGGCCCCCCCTTACAACACAAAAGTGCCATTGAGTTAACTAGGACTGCAGGCATCAATTTAGAAGGAGTAACATGGCCAGTACCATCTCTGTTACTTCATCATGGAGAATGAAAAAAGGTCAGTCATGATTGATAGTGCCATTTTCTGGACCTTTTCAGTAATCAGAGCTAGAGTACTTTGGTTCCT
The DNA here is from genome assembly GCF_903992535.2 of Arvicola amphibius. NCBI lineage: Eukaryota > Metazoa > Chordata > Mammalia > Rodentia > Cricetidae > Arvicola > Arvicola amphibius. The sequence goes on along the minus strand of NC_052056.1, from coordinate 35,806,673 downwards.
GATCATGTGGGCATGGGGATTGGTAGGTACATATACTTAGAGTTATATAGTTCAAGATTTGATGCATCACACCACAGAACCATGGGGAACGAGGTTTCTTGAGACCTATTACTCATTTTGCCTCCATGATCTTCCCCAAGGCATGATACCCCAGCAACCTTGTGCTACTTCTGTATTGGGCATTTTCCTTTCTGTGATAGTCACTGTGAGCCATGCCTTATCCATGGGCCTAGAGAATAAATGCAGGTTAAATGTGGAAAAAAATCACAAAAACCCTATTAACATTTGGTGTTTCACAAAAGCGAGACTACGATAAAGTAGCTCTTGACAAATATCTCAAAAGGATGAACAGAAATGAAACTAAACAAGCCAACAGAAAAACCTCCTACATCTTGTAGCTGCACAACGACTTTCAACGTGGAATCTTCCTCTCATTCTATCTGACTCTAGGAAAATGTGCAATCACAGTGCTCCATCACCTTGGAATGGAGAAGGCTGGCATGGGTAACCACTGCACTCACTTCCCTGAGGGGGCTTTAGGTCAGGGTTGAACAGAGGCCTTACAGAGCTAGCCAGAGTCTTTGTTAATACTGGATTGCCTTCAGAATTTGAGAAAGGTTTCGTTATACTATTCCTTCTAGGCTGGAATCCTGAGCTCCAGAGTACAAGACAGCAAAGAATGTAGTAATTCGAGAGAAAGTCTAGAAATTCAGGCCAACACTAAAGTCCTTCATGCACAGATCCAATGTGCTACGTGACCTGCTGTTTTGTGATTTCAAAAAACTCTTCTGTTCAAGATAGCTTGTGTCAGGTTTCTTTCATTAATAATCATAAAGCACAGTTTGCATGCTTTCTGGGGTATATTTGAAATAACTATATTGTAGTCATACAGTGTTTTATTACATTAAAAAAGTACAGCATATGCTCTTGGTGAGGGTCATTCTAACTTGTCTGGGAGTAGGATTGGTATCAGGACTTGATCTCTACACCAAAACAATGGATTCCCCAAGTGAGAAATATGTCCCGCTCATTCTTCTGTGTTTATGGAATATAGTGAGAATTCCATCCAGGTGTATAGTGGGTAGTGATCAGTCAGCATAGTTAACAGCCCCGTCTCTGCAGCTATTTGTCATTTCTTGGCTCTGGGTATCTTCAAATTGCTTTTATCTAGTTCTTTACAAAATATGTAGTCAAGCCAGGCATGATGGCACACACTTTCGGTCCCAGCCCTCAGGAGGCAGAGACATGCATATCTCTGAGTTTGATGCCAGCCTGGTCTACAGAGATAGTCCAAGAACAGCTACAGGGCTACACAGAGAAACCCTGTCTCAAAAAACCAAACCAAACCAAACAAGCCTCTAAACCCCAAAGTACGTAATCACTAATTTCCTAGGTGTGCACATAGAACACTAGCCCTTGTTTCTCTGACCTGCATGTGTTTGGGTACTTGGTACTTGCTGCTTGATGTTCTCGGATGTACCACTTAGCTCTCCTTCCTAAAGCCTAGCTAAGTATAATTCCACTCATTAGCACTATGTGATCATCTTTTGCTTCCTTGTGTGGGAAAGAGTTCATCATCTGTCTTTCTGCTTCTTGTTTATTTCATTTAAAACAGTGGAGGATTGATTTTCCTTTCCCTCATCCTTGGCCCACATGCACACCTGGTCTGGTGATTGACACATGTTTAATAAGTGCTTGCTGAATGGCTCAGTATCTGGCACTAGCTATTATATTTTGTTAGTTTTTTATGGGATAGTTCTGTGCATTCTGCCTTTTTTTTCTCATTTCCCTTCCCTAATGTACAATTCTACTGACCTTTGGGAAACTCATTATATTATTCACTAACACAGATTCTGCAGACTCAGAATTGTTCATTGTAATAAAATACACCATAGTCTGCAGAATAGAAAAACCATTTCCTAAAAACTGTCTGAAATTTCCTAAGCTCATTAACAATCATAAAACATCGTAACGTTCAATTTGAACTGTGCCCACAGCTTTGTAAAACTCACCAAAATGCGGTAAAAGCATATAGAATATTGAAACAGAACAACATAGTTGGACTTTTATTCCCCGTCTCATCACTTTTCTTAGAAAGTAGCTTGGTTGGAAATGGTCAAATGTAAAATTGTATCTTGACCCAATGAATGAGGACTGCAGGACAAGCAGGGAATGGACAGCACTTGCACAGAGTAGTCAGAAAATTTTGACTAAGCTGATTCTGCTTCTAAATGGAATTTCTGGTTATGGGATCCATTACAGATTTGATAGCTTTCAATATGTTTTGCTAAACAGAATTCCAGCTCCCATTCCTGCAGCAGCAGAAGGTATTCATGAAACACATAAAAGATTTTTGCTCACTCTGTAATGTGTTGATCTGAAAGCTTCAAAATTTGTCTTCCCAACTCCCACTTTTCCCTTCCCTGTTCTCAGATTCTTCCTTGAGTATTCTTTGGTCACCCACAAGGACAGTGAAGCCACAGTGACTAAGACCCCAGTTTGGTTTTGTGGGGAGAAAAGTTCATCCTGATGCCGAGAACAAATGCAAGCGGCCTCCGTGTCAGGAGGTGATTCCTGGCTGTAGAATTTTCTCCTGTTCCAGATAGAATCCAGGCAGCCAAATGAGGCTTAATAGACAAAATCACTCTCTGAACGGTCATCTTGGGGGCTAATCATCAAGATCTATGGCCAGAACTGCTGGGTGAACTGTTGGGTATGATCCAGGCAGGGAGAGGCTGACAACAGGGTCTGGACTACTCTAGGCAACAATTAAGAACAATTACCCAGTTGTCTGAGCTGAAATGGCACATTTGGGCCATTCCCTACAGAAGCTGTCCTCCTCAGCAATCTGTCTTGTAGTCTAGCATCCTCACTTGTACCTGATCTGCCCTATGAAAGTTCTGTCCATGCTTTGGTACCTCTGCAGAGAGGGAGAGTCCTACACTAGTAAAAGAAGAGCGTGGATCTTTCTTTGCTGGAATAAGTGCCATCAGTGTCTCTTCAGAGACAAAAATCAGAGCCTCTTGCTATTAGAAGGCACATCAAACAAGAACCCAACACGTTTCTTTCTCATATTATTTAGTCGCAAACCTGAGGCACTTTCAAAGCTTAAGTAGTCTGCATAATTGAGTCACAGTCCACATCATCATGGTCATGCTTCCTAAGCCTGCGACTGCAATGTGTCCCAAGAGGAAAGAAAATCTAGGGATCAAGAGACACAGGAAATTGCTCTTTCTCTTGGTCTAATTTTATTAGAATGATCTCTCTAATGTGGAATAAAAAGGATTAATTATGACCTTTATTGACGTAAGTGAATGACTTTACATGGAAGCGTTTTATAAAATAAATCAAATCTAAGCTTGAAGTTTCTTATCTTCCTCTTTTGTTTCACTCCCATTAGTGTCAAGTCATATATTGTATTTTTTGCTTATTTATTTTTTTCCAGTCTCTCACCTAACTGTAAAAACATAAACTCCCTAAGGGCAGGAGATTACTAACCCCAAACAGGAAGCTGCATGAATAGCAAACAAAGTAACATAGAAGGCACAGTTATTCCTTGCTTTCTCCAGCTGTGATTTGTTCTAAAAGTTCACTATGGCTACAATTTAAATGATTGAACAAGTCATTCAAGTTATTTCCATGTGTCTCTAGACAAGGAGTGGTGCTGAAGAGGACTTGATTCTAGAGATTTGCTTGCATGCCTTATTTTTGTTCAAATAGAATACGTACATGAGCAACATTCAGGTTTAGAATAAAGCAGGTATTACAGTGACTGAATTTAGTGCTTACAAGACCTTAGCTAGCTGGTTTTTCTTTTTCTTTTTTTTTTTAAAGAAGTACAAATAAACAATAAAAATAAAACAAAACCACAACACACAGTGGAAGTCCTGAGAGTGAAGGGACAAATCCAGTTTCAGAATTTAACATCAGGAAGTGCAGGAAAGGCTTTGATGAACTGACACGTGCTACACACACGCACACACACTCACAGTGACAGGGTAACACGAAGAGCTGTGAGGTCCATTAGACAAAACTCCTCCAGGGAATAGAGGATTCTAGCCAAATGACACAGCTCCAAAATGTTCCAATGCTGAGTATGTCCCAGAGGTTGCTGGCGCAGCACATTCTGTGTATAAGAGCAGATGTTCCAGATGTTCTGGGGGACCCTGCTACTGTGGCTTTGGAGAACAATGACTGTGAAGCTCATTACTGCTGCTTTATAGGTATCTGGTATTGGATTCCCCATGATCAGTCAGCACACACCCACACAATGAAGTAAGAATCAGCTGCAATGTTAGCACTCCATGTCAGCAGAAGTCTCAACTGTGGCCAAAATCTAACCAAGCTTATACCTGAATAGAAAATGTCAGTATTTGGGAAGTAGAGGCAGGCCGATGACTTGATTTGGATTCAGGTCAGCACGGTCTACGCAAAGTGAGTTGCAGGACAGCCAGAGTTACATAGAGAGGCCCTGTCTCATCTCAACAAACAAAACAAGGCAAATCTTGTGAACCGTGAATAATCTGTAGTGTGTACTAGCCAATTGTGATGTATGGGAAGTTTGTGGGGAGGTTGTAAGCTTTAAAGAGGAACAAAGGAATGTGGTGCTGCCGTGGCTATGCTCTCTGTGTGTGTTTAGGAATGACTACAGTCGCATAGCTATCTTTGCATGTGAAGACGGTCAAAATCACATCAGTGCTCCTTCCCCATCACTATAGCTTTAGAACCCCTCAGGGGCCATTGAAGAAGGCAAGTCAATTAGACAAACCTGGCTTCTGAGATGAGGCAGTGGTGAGGGAATACATTGTCTGCTCTGACCTTGCCCTCACTTGCATTGTTGGGATATCTGTAATTCTGAATGCTGTCTCTCTGACTGTGGGCAGATCATAGAGGCTGAGTGTATGAACTGTTCGGTTCTGTAATGTTATCAACCACAAATGTAATTGCTACAGATAAAACAGTACCCAAAAAACCCCCACAAAAAGACAAAAAGAGAGATTGGAGAAAAGATTATGCATCTCAAAAGAACCTTGAGAGATGACATCCACTGATAGTGCATCGCCTGAAAGCATTCTCTCTTCTTCTCAGTGTTATCTATCATAGGCTGATATGGATTTTGCAGTGCTGCACTGTACTGCTCTGTGGAAGAAATGAGTAAGAAGTCACCATTACCCTCTCTTTTGTTTAACTGTAGGTAAGCATTGTCTTGCTGCCCTAGAACACTGAGAGTGTCCTAGAGAAGATGTATATCAGGCAAGGAACAAAGCCCAGCTCACCCTGTCAACTGCGGTGAAAGAAGAGGACTTTCCCACCCAAAGGCATTGTGCTTGTGTTCCATGTACTTACATCCTGGTTGGACATTTCCCAATATGGTCTCTCTCCATAGGACATCACCTCCCACATGACAATGCCATAGCTCCATGCATCACTTGCTGAAGAGAATTTTCTGTAGGCAATAGCTTCTGGGGCCGTCCACCGTATAGGGATTTTCCCACCCTGAAAAGAAATAGGATATTTCTCCATTGGCTCACAAGTATATTAAGACACAGGCATCCCATTTAAATATCTCTTGTTTGCAGTCCCTAAGCACTTGATAATAATGTTGGCACTTTAAATTAAAATAGAGAACTGGGGTAATGTTAAAACATTAGACTCCCCCCTTAATTGTTATTCAGGAAAAATAGCTTTAATGGGGGAAAAGTCTTACTTTGGAAAGATTTTATTTTATTCATTAGAGAAATTTATTTTTACTTTAGATTCACACAATTAAACACACTATTATGCCATTTGGAGAAAGTTCCAGATTATAGGACATTAAAAACTAAATATTATTCAACACTCATTAAGCACTGCATTACGTTTATAAGTAATAATGAGTCTAAAGCTCAAATCTAATTGAAGACAAATGGTTAAACACGCTGAGCAGCCTTCCCAACTCCACATTTAGGAGAACATTATTTTGCTGCTTTTCCTCAGCTTTGGTAACATTATTTCATAAATAGTGTTTACCATGATACAAGAGCAGAGGATGTAGGAAAACTTTTATTTCTTCTCACGTGAGAGTACATTGCATTTTTTCCTTCATTGCTCAAGTGTACATCTGAACATCATAAAGGGATTAGATTGCACACATTTACACCGTTTAAATGCTAACGTCTGTCATTGTGTCATATTTAACTTTTATTAACATTTATCACATATTATCTGTTGAAACACAGTGTAAATCCCCCTTTACTGTGGTGACAAGAATAAAACAATTCATCCATTTGATTTATAGCAATATTTTAAAATCTCAGCTCAGAACTACCACGTTTTGGCAGCTGTGTGTGGCCATGTCGCCACTAGATGGCGGTAGAGAACCAGAAGCTGTCTGGCTCAAACCCGGGAGATGGCTTCAGTTCCCAGCAAAATTATTTCTATCAGTCAGAACCCGCCACGGTGGGATTGTTTCAACATCCTCAGCACTTTCATGCGCACAGCATCTGAGCTCGCGATCTGCAGGAAATCTGTGTTAAGGGGGCTGTGGGGGAGGAGCGGAGGAAAAAACAATCTGTGTACTTTCTTTTACCCTCGATGAATTTAGGGTTGGCAAACTTATCTTTTAGAGGTGAAATTTCTGAGTACTATAATCTTTAATTATTTAACAATCGAAGCACTATAAACTTCAAGAGAAAAAGGATTAATTTGAAATAGAAACAATTTAGACTTCATAAGGTAAATGGCAGAATTAGTGAAACCCTCATTTCAGAGAAGCCCGGAGAGGAATTGTTAGGACTCTTGGGAAAAACACTTTGAATCCAATCCTCTGGCTTTACGAGTGAGTGAGCAGCCTAGTGTTCAGAGAGGAACAACGGATAACCGTAGTATCTGAAGTCTACTAGTGCAGTCATACAGACAGCATGGTGGAATGTTGCCAGAGAGGCATAAATACTTCAGCTGGAGTGTTGGGTACATAACTAGTTTTAATATTTGATGTGATATATTGTAGTAGCTTAGACAGGAGCCCAATGTCTGGGCTTCTGTGCTTTAGGGCAGAGATCTCTTAAAAGTCATCGAATAAAGACCAGGAAATCACATTTATGAAGTTAGTGAACGCAATCTATCTGGGTGTGGGTGTGGGGACAGGAGAGAGGGAGTCATTCTTATTTTCTCTTTTTGTGTGTGTGTATGTGTGTGTGTGTTTTCTGTGTGTGCTGTGTGTGTGTAAGGGTGACGGGGGAGGCCAGCTGAAGCTTTCCTGCACCTTGTAGCTGGAGTTACAGATGGTTGTGAGTAGCCAGAAATAGATGCTGTGAATTGAACTTTGGTCCTCTGGCAGAGCATCAAACATTCTTAACTGACGAACCCCTCCACACACACACACACACACACACACACACACACACACACACACACACACACACACTTCATACCCCCAAAAGATTCAATCTTTAAAGTAAGTTTGCCAGAAAAACAACCAACCATACAATAAACCCCACAGAACCCACAGTTAAATTGGAATTCTAGGTAAATAGCAAATAATATTTTTACGGTATATAAACTCCATGAAGTATATATACGCATACTTTTTTGAAAAGTATGTCCCAACTATCAAGACTGACACTTATCATATACAAATAAATCAATCACCCTTCTTCAACTATAATTGAAATATAGATTATACATTTTTTTTTTGGGTTTTCGAGACAGGGTTTCTCTGTGGCTTTAGAGCCTGTCCTGGAACTAGCTCTTGTAGACCAGGCTGGTCTCTAACTCACAGAGATCCACCTGCCTCTGCCTCTCGAGTGCTGGGATTAAAGGCGTGCGCCACCATCGCCCGGCTAGATTATACATTTTTATTTGCTACATAAGGCAAACCATAGTTAAATGCACTAAAAATAAGATGTTGTAAATGCTGTCATTGAACATTAAAGTGATGCCCCAAGGAAGCCTGTGTTACCTATGAGTCTCTGCCTTTGATAAGTCCAACTGTGTTCTATGTAGTAGTGCAAAGCAGCAGCTAATGGTGGCGACTTTATTAATCCATTGACTCGTAAATGATATCCTTATCCAAAGGATTCACAGAAGCTATACATTTGTATTTCAAACAACTTTCACTTGTAAATATGACTTCGATCACACTCTTTCTTGAGATTTTCTTCTCTTCCCAAAGGGAAGATATTAAAAAAACACATTTGACAAGCTGCATTGCTACCTGTTGTGAAGTGTATTTACTCCAAATTTGTGAGCTGAAGCCCCATCTCACAGGGTGACTGTCTTAAATGAGTTTTAAAGTAAAGGTAATTCAGGTTAAATCAAGTCATAAGGGTATAACCCAGAATGACTGGTGTCCCCACAGGAGGATGAAGAGATAGCAAAGAATCTGCAGGCACAGGGGGAAGGCCATGTGAGGACACCCTCTGGAAGCAGCCAGCTGTCTGTGAGCCAGAGAAGCTTCCAGAAGAATTGCTGACACCTTGTTATTGGACCCAAGAATTACAAAGGAAAAATTTCTGGTGTTTAGGACACCCATTTGGTGGTGTTTTCTCATGGCAACGCCAGCAGACTATTACACTACCCCAATTAAAAAAAAAAAAAACAGAACCTCAGTCAGTGCTTGTTCAAATGAATACCATCACAAAGCAAACAGCACGTCTTTATTGAAATTCTCTGCTCAGTGTTGTCTGGAAATGGAAAGTGTGAGCCAGAATAATCCTAAAATAAAACGTGAAAAAAATGGGCAGACGTTTAATGTAGAAAATACAATATTAAGAAAGAAAATGCATGAATCTAATAGTGGGTGGAAAGTGGAAACTGGGAGGCTTCTGAGCTCGCATGTGATAGGGATAAGGAAACAGTCAAACCAGATTTCTTTTTCTTGATGAGGAATGCTAAATATAGATTATTTCTAGTTGTAAGATTAGGCAAAAAGGAAGAGAGACTTAAGCCTAGGGCATGGTTTCTATTTCCTGCATAAAAAAATTCATAAAAGAAAAAAAGAAATACAATTCAAGAGTATTGCATATGCGTGTGCATGCTTGTGTGTGTGTGCGCGCATCACGGTGAACATGTGCCCTAGCACATGTGTGGAGCACCCATGTGGAGGTCAGAGAACAGCCTCAGGTACCAGCTCTTGCCTTCTCAGGTGTTAAAGGCAGGTTCTCTTTATTGTTGGTGAAGCACAGCCAGCTTACTGGCCCCAAGCAGCCAGCTTACTGGGGTTGTTCCTCTCTCCATCTCCTATCTCATTGTAGGTGTGCACAGATCCCTGCTGCCTTACTCAGCTTTATGTGCATCCTGGGAGTTGGAACTCAGGTCCTCTGAGTTCCACGGAGCCACCTCCCTGGCTCCCTTCCCTTTAATAGAAAGGACTAACTTAAGCTGTGGCTTAATCTCATCTGCATGCTTTCACCCTTGAGCGCTTAGGTGCTTTTTGTCTTCTTCCATTTCTTTCTGTTATTTCTGGAAACTCTAACCACCAGATGCTTGCTTCAGGTTCCAGGAATGAACAAATAGTATAATTCTTTAGATTTGAAACCACAATCATTGCTCGTTGTTTCACCATATGTTAGAAGAAAAGATGCTAATCAAAGGGACTAACTGGGATTCTGAAGCGCTTTCATTAGTAATTCCTCTCTTACATAGCAGCAAGCTTAATCGCTAGGGAACAAAGGAAGAACAGGAAGTCAGAGACGTATATGCTACTGAAACTCTGGCTTAGCAAAGCTTTTACTCTGTTTTCCAAATTATATTCAAATCGTGTTACCTATCAAACAGGTAGTGGGTTGCAGATATAAAAGTACTGAAAACAGAACGAGGAACTCTGCATACTTGTATATCTCTGCATACCCAGCACCCCACAATGCAGCTGTATTGCAGATCTATTTCACACGGAAATTTTAGAATGTAACCCTATTGTCTCCAATGGACAGGCCCATCAATAGATACGTAGTAAGATTAAGAAGATTTTACTTTAATTAATACTAAAATCTAACAAAAGAAATGATCCAGAGAAAGCAAAGACATTTGAAAAATTCTCTATTTCTCATTCTCTGGATTTGATGTTTAGCCCAAAGAAAAAGGTTTTGAATGGACAATAAGCTCTTTGGAGGTTTTTCTTTTCTTAGAGAGCCTATTTGTGAAGCCCTAAAACTTTAAAAGATAAGAGTTATGGAATAAACAAACACCCAGTAAATATATAGAAGTATTTTTTAGCATTCTTAGCTATGAGGAAAAGGCTAATCAAAATTACAAAGAGGTTTTATCTCATCACAGTCAGAAAGGCTATTATCATGAAACCAAGCAACAAATGCTAGGCAAGATGAGAGAGATAGGAAAAGGGACCTTTATTCAGTTCTGGTGGGAAAGAAATTCAGTCTCTATGGAAATCAGTGCAAGCAAACAAATTAGCAAATGAACTAAAATGAGCTACCATGTAATCTAGCTATAGTACTTGTACTTACATATCTGGAGGAATCTAAGTTATTGTACCACAGAGATTCTTTTATATCCGTGCTTATTGGAGCACTATTCATAATAACCCAGTCGTAGAATCTGCCTAGGTTCCCATCAGCAGACAAATGAAATATGGCACTAGTACAACATGGAACTTGACTCAGTAGTGAAGAGCAAAATTGTGTTATTTGCAAGAAAATGAATAGAATTGGAGATCATCATGTTAAGCAAACTAAAATAGATTCAGAAAGTGTAATATCACATTTTTGGTATGGAAGGTCCTTCTGTCTATGTATTGCCTTTATTGGTTAATGAATAAAGAATTGGCTTGGACTATAGCATGGGAGGAGGAAGGTGGGGTCAGGGAGATGCCATGGAGTCGCTGCTGGAGATAGATGTGCTGAAATTTTGCTGGTAGTCCACCACCTAGTGGAGATATACACATTAATAGAAAGGGGTTAAATTAATATATAAGAGTTAGACAATAAGAAGCTAAAGCTAATGGGCCAAGCAATGATTTAATTAATAGAGTTTCTGTGTGATTATTTTGTGTGTAAGCTAGCCAGGTGACCAGGAAAAACAAGCGGCCTACTGCTACACATTTTCTCCCATCTATGGACTCTACCTACCTATCTATCTGTCTGTCTGTCTGTCTGTCTGTCTGTCTATCCATCAATCTTCCTAACAACTGTCTGTATTTGACATTTAAAAGTAGAAGGGATTGTTTAGGAAGAAAGGAAGCAGTGGACAGGAGAGAGGAGCTGGGGTAAATATGAACAAAAATACATAAAAATACATAGTAACTACCCTAATTCATTATAGAGCACTTGAAGTCACTTTTCACAGCATCTAGGCTCAGCCATGACTTACTTTGTGTGTTTGTCTATGTGTGTGTGTGTGTGTGTGTGTGCATGTGCGAGTATTTTTTTGAGACAGGTTTCTCTGTGTAACAGTGCTGTCTTTGTTCCTGTCCTAGAACTCACTTTACAGATGAGGCTGGGTGAACTCACAGAGATCCGCCTGCCTCTGCTTCCCATGAGCTGGGATTAAAGGTGTGCACCACCACTGCATGTCTGAGTGTGACCTTCAATAAATCTTGTAAAAGTCAGAGGCACAGTCAGATGTGGGGCGTACCACTGTTAGCAGCATTTGGGAAAGAGAAGGAAGTTGCTAGTTTGAGATCAGTCTAGGTGATATAGTGGGTTCAAGGCCAGTTTGAACTAAGGGGCAAGACCCTCCCTACCAACTACACAGGGGTGGTGAGGCCAGAGTTCTTAAAAGAGGACCTTTTACAACCACTGTCCTAAACCAGTCCTAAATTCATTCTAAAGTCTTACTCATATATATCCATAGATAAGTGTAGGTCACATCCCACATCAAGTTAGCTTCTGTTTGCCAGAGATGGAAAGACAACTAGTCAATATGCAGAATAACAACTGTGGGATGCCCTTCCTCAACTGATAGACACACAACACTACTCCTGCACCCACAGGTCACGGGACATCATGGAAGAGGGGCAGAAATATTGCAAGAGCCAGATGACTAGGAAGGCTGCTGTGAGAGTGTGTGTGCCTTGCAGCTATGACAGGGAAGCTGTACCCATGCAATTGCCACAGCAGTGCTGTCTAAACAAAGCAAACAACTCCAACAACAGTTGAGGTCCCAAGGTAGATATAGGAAATGTCTTTGGTTCCCACCACTGGATAAAGACCTACAAACAATTAATGACTGGGATGAACTCCCTGAATAATTATTCAATAAATGATGAGCCATCAACCCTAGAAACACACAAGCAACACTGTACAGGCTCAGGGGTTATGTTTATCTGATGATTCATTTATATGTGTATGTAACGACAATAGTTAAAGAAGAGGAGGTTATGAATTTGAGGGGGGTTTGGACTTGTGAGGAGCAGTGATGTAGGAGGGTCTTCTGTTTGAGTTGATTTCATTGGTTAATGAAGAAACTGCCTGGCCCATTTGATAGGCCAGCCCTTAGGTGGGCGGAGTAGACAGAACAGAATGCTGGGAAGGGAAGTTAATAAATCACCATGCCTCTGCTCTCTGAGCCAGACTGCCGTGCATCACCTCAGTGAGACAGATGCGATGAAGCCAGCCATCAGGTCAGATGTGCTGAATCCTTCCCAGTAAGACACCACTTTGTGGTGCTACACAGATTATTAGATATGGATTAATCAAAATGTGAGTAAGAGGCTGAAACTAATGGGCCAGGCAGTGTTTAAAAGAATACAGTTTGTGTGTTGTTATTTCGGGTATAAAGCTAGCCATGTGGGAGCCGGGTGGCACGAAAAGCTGCCTGCAGCTCCCATCACTACAGAATGGCACCCAACGTGGGGCTCAAACCCACGACCCTGAGATTAAGAGTCTCATGCTCTACCGACTGAGCTGAGCAGGAGGTGGAGAAGGGGAGGAGAAATGATATAATTATATTTTAATTGAATAAAAAATTCTAAAAGTTGAGAATATAGTTCAGTGGTAGAATATTGGTTTAATATATCCTGAATATGATCACCAGAAAAATGCACATGTGTGTACACACACATACACATCACAAAGCACACACATGTGCATGCGTGCATACACAGATCTCGAGGCACCAAGACAGTTCTGCTAATCAACAAAATCTGATCCATTTCCAATAATTCCATAGTTAGCCTTGTTTTGATCAATTTGAGAAAATGTAGATAACTAGATCCTTTACCTAAAATCTTGACATCATCCTAAAAATGCCCCCTTAAGCCTGAGGATATTCCTTACCCATCTTACTATGTCACAAGTAAAACTCTATTACCAAAGAATAGCATCTGTGTTTGAATGCTGAGTGGACAGACTCCTCGTTGTAGTTTAACCTGCTGACAATGAATGTCCACACTCTTTACCCTTCCCTAATGCTTCTATTTGTGAGGGACCCTGACAAAGCTCCTCAACATTTTTCTTTCACAATGTCACCAAAATATACCTGTCCACATAAGGACAATTTTGCATAAAAATCATTTGATTCACAGATGTCAGACTAAGACATCATGTTCTAAACAAAGACACTTTTTTATTATTTATTTATTTATTTTTATTAAAATTTTTATTAAAAATATTAAAAATTTCCACCTCCTCTTTTCCTCCCATTTCCCTTTACCTCTTCCTTCCGCCTCCCTCTCCAGTCCAAAGAGCAGTCAGGGTTCCCTGCCCTGTGGGAAGTCCAAGGTCCTCCCCGCTCCATCCAGGTCTAGGAAGGTGAGCATCCAAACAGACTAGGCTCCCACAAAGCCAGTCCATGCAGTAGAATCAAAACCCAGTGCCATTGTTCTTGGCTTCTCAGTCAGCCCTCATTGTCAGCCATGTTCAGAGAGTCCGGTTTGATCACATGCTCCATCAGTCCCAGTCCAGCTGGCCTTGGTGAGCTCCCATTGGATCAACCCCACCATCTCAATGGGTGGGCGCACCCCTCGTGGTCCTGACTTCCTTGTTCATCTTCTATCTCCTTCTGCTTCTTATTTGAACCATGGGAGCTCAGCGGTTGTTATGAGGATTGCCATTGCATCTCAGCACAGAAAAATTCAAAACTGTTCACGTATGGAAAGTTTTTTTTTTAATACCTCATCACTCATTATTGCTTTGCAGATATATTGTATGACAAAATCTCAGCAGGATAGGTGGTAAAGCAAGAATTAAAGAACTCTCCTCAGTTTGTTCTGGACAGCACTTTTTCTTATTGGCCTCCTCTCCTTTCCTCCCTTCTTCTCTCTTCCCTTCTCCTCTCCTCCCTTCTCCTTTCCTCCCTTATCCTCTCCCCCATCTCTCTCTTGCTCTTTCTGCCCTCCTTCCTCTCTATAGAAGACTAGACAATGCAGTCTTCTTAATGAAGTTTTAAAAACCTGCGGTCTATGTGGTAAACCTGAGGAAACCAGCGTGGAAGTGATGGCTCAAAATGTACCACATAAATTATAAAGTGAAAGATTAGTTATTTGAGGTGATTAGCTACCATTGAGATTGGGAAATTTAATACCTTAGGGTGTTAATCATGTTACAGTTATTTGCATATACCATATTTGCTAGTTCTGTTTCTCTGATAGCCCAGCTCCCATCCATCTCTATTCATGGTTGGAATATTCATGTTATTTTTGGAAAGTGTTTAGATCCTGTTATTAGGATAATACATTGGAAATAGTGAAGCAAAGCTGTATTTATTCTAGTGTTATTTGTAAGTCCTGTTTGAAACAAAATTTCAAAAAGGCTATTGAGAGTACATAGGTCTCTAAGGGGAAGCGGTGCAGGGTTGTAAATCCTAGTGCACTCTGGAGAAATCGATGGTGTGGAGGGAAGGCAGCTGTGAAGCCAAATGGCTACTTGGCTTTGCAGTCCCCTTTTGTCACTAATTTGTTCTGCGTCTGGACAGATGATAGGTGCTACTATATGTTGGTTGCTCTGAACTGGGTGGTCTTGTAGACTCTGTGAAGGACTAATATGCTGTAATTCATTAATAAGTGTAATTCTACAGCAAGTTAAACACAAGGAATAGCCTTTCATCCTGTCTAAGGTAACCTCCTTAACTGGGAGGTTTCCTCTTATGACCACAGGCACTTTACACAGAGTGTCTTGAGAGGGCCCGGTGTTTTGAGTATATTGAGGAATCAAGGTCTTGACTGTGGTGTTTTGATGCATCAGTTCAGAGTGAAGCTGTGACCTCAGATTACCCATTGTGAGACAGGGTGAACTGAGGAGAGAGGAGATGTCAGGATGAAATCTTTGGAAGCTATTGGTTTAGGTCCAGCTGCTTGGAATGTAGTAATGCAGTACTCTGTGAGGACCAGCTAGGAACTCACAAACCCATAGAATCCAAAACTTAAATGTCTGGATATAAAAAAGTTTAATACAGCTGACATTATTTTAGAGATAGTCATTAGCTGAGAGGATTGCTAAAAATGCCAGAATTTTTAATGTGTTTAAAAATTGAGAACAGGCTGGGCAGTGGTGGCACATGCCTTTAATCCCAGTACTTAGAAGGCAGAGGCAGGGGAAATCTCTGTGAGTTCAGGCCCAGTCTGGTCTACAGAGCAAGTTCCAGGACAGGGACCAAAGCTACACAGAGAAACCTTGTCTCAAAAAACCAATAAATAAATAAATAAATAAATAAATAAATAAATAAATAAATAAAGAGAAAGAGAAAGAGAAAGAGAAAAAAGAGGACAGTTTATAATCATTAGGTGCAGCACTGGGAACATCGACTGCTGTGTTTATTCCATTATTCCAAGTTTTCCTTTTAACTGTTTTTGTTATGTAAAGCCAGTCAAGATCCTTCAAGTCTGAATTGTTTATAACTAATATAGCTAGTTCGCTTATTCTACCCCAACTTCACCCATCCACTCCCTACCCCACTCTTCTCTGTCTCCTACCCCACCAGTCTACAGAGGGCTAAACTGACATGAAACAAAAAGCACTTAGTCATGAAAAAGTAAGCCTATCTTAGCACATGCAAACAGTTGATAGCTCTGAGTTCATAAAATAGACCTCAGAGATGGCGTGACACCTGGCAGACACTGGGAAATACATGTTTTCTGTGTGCTACTCGTTAGTGTCCCCTGCACTCACTATTTCACTTCCTACAGTTTCAGTTGCACATAGCTGATTGAGGCTCAAACAGTTCCTATCCAAACTGTGTGTGGTTATGTGTCTACAGTCACAACCACTTGGGAGGTAGAGGCACAAAGATCCTTTGAGTTCACAGGCTCAAGGTCACTGGGCCTATGCCAATCAGGTGTCTGCAAAAGATGGAAACTGGATGGGATGAGTAAGGTAAATGGTGCAAAACGAAAACATTTACTTTTCAGTGTTATCCTAATCACTATGTATTTGGCTGGTTATAAGAAGAGGAGAAGGGGGAAATTTTCAGGTCTGAACTTTCAGTTCCTAAAGTGTAACACCAATGGGAGCACCAAAGGTCATTGGTGGCATCCATTCATTCATTCATTCTCCTAGTGTTTCTTTGATCAGCTATCTTTCTCATGCCAAGCGAGAGTTATAAAGAAGACATTCCTCTAGTAAGATCATGTTAAGATAAGAGAGACGTGGATGTATGCAAGTACTAACAGCACTAAGATTCCTCTAGTGAGATCACGTTAAGGTAAGAAAGATGTGGATATACACAAGAAGCAGTATTACCAAAGTCTCTGCCAACTTCACTGAACAGCAAAAGAGGAGGGATGAGCAGTTTGGATGACCGTGGGGAGAGGGAAGAGGGCATTGCAACAGAACTGATCTGTGGAGTTGGGAAGGAAAGTGGGAAAATGATTATAGAGCAAGGTCAGGCTGTCTCTTCAGAGAAGTAGCAAGCTGAAAGAGATAGCACCAGCATCCAAGAAGGGAAGAGATGGCTTGAAGAGAGACCAGCAACTTGATTCATCACTTGGAATAGTAAGCACCGGGATTGCAGGATGCTGTCTTCATTTGAAATGCCTTCCCAGAAACTGAATTTTACTATTTTGGTTGTATCTGCTGCTATTTCTATGTGCAAAATTATACATGATTGGTTTTCTTTGTTTGTTTTCATCCTACTTTTATTTCTTGTGGCTTAGAGATGGGCATCTTGTGGTAAAATATGGTATAAATAATCCACTTTTTAAAAATATAAAGGGATATCAGGGACTCTAAATCTTCTTTTTGACCTTTTGACTAAACGTCTAATGAAAAAAATGAAATTGCTCCAATTCTGGCAGAGTCACCTGTGGTACGTGTGTGCAATCATGCATCATGCCAAGCAGGTTGGAAGGCCTAATTTTACTTGCATAAAATATTCACCATTGTACCGCAGATTTTCCCAGTGAATACATTTTGGGAAAGCAATGCTTCTCGAAATGAGCCTCCAGCTTGTTTTGCTCTGGTTTAAGTGTATCATTTGGGCTCTGAAGCCTTGTTCTCATGGACAGCAGATGGCTCCGGAGGACACTGCTGGAGTGCTGAATGGCATCACCTGACAGGATCTGGATGTACTTGCCTGTGAGCAGAATGAAGCAAGAAAGAGTTTTTATCATTGTTAAATGTTATCACAAGCCAATGGCAAAGGATAGCTTCAAATAAAAGAAAGCCCATCTAGATATGAGGTTTCTTTTTTAACAGCCCAGATATCTCAGGTCCTTTCTTAGGCTAAACAAGGTGTTGAAGTCTTAGGTTTTAAGCCTAGGCTTTCTTCTTTGGATTCTAAGCAGGAGGAATTTCAGAAGAACTGAAACTTCTTGGACACACAGAAACTTCTTGGATCCATCCTGCTGTTCTTTTGAATTTTCTGTTTTCTTTGAAGAGATGCTCTGGCCTCCATCTTTCTAATCAAACTCCTACTTTTCTTGCCAATTGCACATATTGCCTCTGCTGTGAAGCCCTTCTTTGCGTTGAGTGTCTCTCCATACTTCCCATTCACTTCTGTATTCTTTTTCTTCTTCATTCTTTTTGTTCTGGTTCTCTGTTCTCCTGTTAGTTTTCATTGTGTTTGTGCAACAACTACTAATTGTATGTTCAGGCAGAGAACTTGTTAGCTTGGTTCTTTGACAACTTCTCTCATTTAAAAATGAGCCTGATCATAATAGCTGCTAAATTAATATTAGTTAAATGAATGCTAAAGATGTAGCATGAAGCAACAATGGTGCACTCCTTTAATGGGTAATGAAAGACATATTGTAGAGGATTCTATGGACTACAAAAGCACAGTGATTGTGGAGACTGAGTGAATGAGGGCTTCCAAGAGATGATGAGAATGAAATAATAAGGACTGTATGTAAAATTAGATTATAAATGAATTGTGGATAAAAAAGGGATGTGTTCAGGAAGAGAGAGAAGGAAGCATGATACAGCTAGAGTTGCTGAACTAAGTGGAGTGTGACTGGACAAAATAATGTGGGAAAGATAGATGGAGATGACAAGCAGGCAGGGGAGGTCAGCAAGGGACTTCCTAAGTTATTTTAAGAAGAACTTGAACCACAGTTTAGATCAATAGTATACCATTAAAAGGCTTTTGTAGTGGGTACCGTGGGCTGCGTCCCGCCACCTGGCTGGCTTTTACACCGGAAATAATTACACGGAAACTGTATTATTTTACACACTGCTTGGCCCATTAGCTCTAGCCTCTTACTGGCTAACTCGCATATCTTGCTTTAACCCATATTTAGTAATCTGCATAGCACCACGGGGTGGTGGCTTACAGGGAAGGATCTTAGCCTGCATCCATCTCGGAGAGGAGAGCCATGGCGACTGCCTCACTTCCCTTCTTCCCAGCATTCTGTTCTGTCTACTCCACCTACCTATGTTCTGACCTATCAGGCCAAGCAGTTTCTTTATTAATTAACCAATGAAACAACAGATAGCTAGAAACACTCCTACATCAGGCTTTATTCACAGGGATGATGAAATCATGGTTTTTTTACTTGATTTAGGTATTTTTGAGATTATTTTGGCTGTAGATTAGGAATGGAGGGGATGAATAGAAATAGGAAAACTTTAGCATGTTTAAGAAGCTGGTGATGTTATTTCATAATTCTACAGCCATCCCATGACATCAAACCTTTACATATTAAAGGCTTACTTAATGTTCACACTACATAGTGTCCATTTTACGGAGAAGAGTGTGGTGACAGTAATTCTGCTGAACACAGTCTAAACACAAGAGTCCAAAGTTGGGTATTAAGTTTGGAGAATTCTCTTTTAAGGACCACCATTTATATACAGAAGTATATATCCAGTTATATATATACACAGTAGAATCATCATTTATTTATACATCATGTTTATATTTCAGAGTAAGTCTCCAGGACAAAGAAAACCAACAAGAAGTTGTATTGACATGTAAGAGGAGGTTTGCTATGGAGAAGCACTAATGCGATCTGGGCCATGGAGTTCCATGAGGTCACCAGCACCATGAAGAATGAGGGAAGCCAGTGGCATATTTCAGGCTGAGTGGAGGGACAGAGAACGAAGAGAGCCTGAGGTATAACTCTAAGGGTGAAGGTAAAGGCCCGAGGATGGGTGGAAGGCTAAAGCTTAGGAAGAAGCCAATGCTGCGGTTCAGGTCTAAACTCCCAAGAGCTTGGAGCTCTGAGGTTGGAGAACAGAAGATGATAGATGTGCCAGGCATAATTCAACCCTCTTCACTGTTTTGTTCTCCCCAGTTCTTATAAAGACTGGATGATGACTGCTCATTTCAATGAGGATGAATCTTCCTAATTTCATTGGCTGAATGCTAATTTATTTTGGTAATATATGCTCACATCCAGAAATGGTGTTTTACCAACAATCTGGGTATGCTTAGGGTCATTCAGTTTCACACATACACTTAGCCACCACACTGCCAAGGTCCTGCTAATTTGACTAGAAACTTTCATACAGGTATCTAAAATTAATAGTTATGATTCAAAAACATCTCTTCACACTTAATTTAAGGTGATTTTTATATTAAACATTTTTTTTGCTTTTTTGTATATTGACAAGTCCTAGGTGAAAGAAAGAAAATTCACTCAGCATGGTTGTTTTTCCTGTGGTCTCATCTACAAAGTTCTATAAGTCCAGTTTCTCAGTTTCCTCTTGACAACAAATTTGCCCAGAGAAGAGGATGCCACACAGGTTTAGTGTCACACTCTAGTCAAGCAGACTCAAGGTCAAATTGTGGCAGCAGTTCAGCGGACCAAAATCAGCAGGTATGGTTGCCATTGACTTCATTCTTTAAGCACAAAGCAAGATAATTTATTTGATGGTGTTTCCTGTTTCTCTCTTGGGCCCCTGTTGATGCTCTAGTTGAGTGGTTAGAGGGCTTCATAGGATGATTTGTCAGTTGCTCCTGTGCTTGTCAGTTTACTGTTCTGAGTAAACATCTTTCAAAGCATTAACCTTGTTCTCATATCTCTCTGGTAAACAGAACTGAACTTAAAGCAGAGCTCTGAGAATCCAGAAAGGAAAAATATATACTTGTAGAAAAATAGTAAAGTAAATCTAAAACATTAAAAATAAGCTACTTTTGAATGTCACATTCCAGAAAAGTTCCATTTTTTTTGGAATTACTCTGAGCAATGTCACCCCCAAATAACATTGGATAGAAATTTGAAAGCTGTTGAAAATCAGGATCCTTTGGTCCAGCTTTGCATCATTGACAAGCTCTTCCCAAACTGCTTCATCTTGGAATCCATAGGAAACCTCATGGCAGTGCTCTGGTCTACTAGCATGGCTGTTGGAAATGCCTCTTGGGGACAGGATGCTCTCTGCCTGACTCCAGCCAGAACTTCAGTGTCTCTCCTTTATAAGGACTAAATGGTTTCACCCTTTCCCAAGTATCTTTTATTTTTTTTTATTTTTTATTTTTTTTTTTTGATTTTTCGAGACAGGGTTTCCCTGTAGTTTCTAGAGCCTGTCCTGGACCTAGCTCTTGTAGACCAGGCTGGTCTCGAACTCACAGAGATCCACCTGCCTCTGCCTCCCGAGTGCTGGGATTAAAGGCGTGCGCCACCACCGCCCGGCCCAAGTATCTTTTAGAAAAGGGGAAGAGCTATGTGCAAGTGTGTGTAGGTGTACAGATCAGTCTTGACTGTTGTTGCTTGTGCTCTGTCCACCTTAAAACCAACTAAATTATGTGTCTGGGTGTGTATCATTCTGTGTGCATGTGCATACGAGTGCAGGTGTTGGTGGAGGCCAGAGTCACAGGATCCCCTTGGAGTTGAGGCTACAGGCCCCTCTAGGTAGGGTCTTCTAGAAGAGCGGTGAGTTTTTAACCCCTGAACCATTTCTTCAGCTCCCACCTTGATTGGCTTTGTGGTTTTTTATTTTTTTGTTTTAAGATTGTATTTTAGTTACAATATTTCCCCCTTCCTTTGCCTCCATTTGCTTTTTTGAGACAGTGTATCTCCCTGGTCTGGAGTCAACTAGGCTAGGCCTACTGCCCAGTGAGCCCTGAAGATCAGCCTGTCTCTAACTATGTACCTGAGATACCATTGATGTCTCCATCCATGCACCTGTGATACCAATGCTTCCTACATTCATTCATGTACCTGTGATACCAATGCTGTCTCCATCCATGCACCTGTGATATCAATGCTTCCTCCATCCCTGCACCTGTGATACCAATGCTGTCTCCATCCATTCACCTGCGATATCAATGCTTCCTCCATCCATGCACCTGTGATACCAATGCTGTCTCCATCCATGCACCTGTGATTTCAACGCTGTCTCTATCCATGCATCTATGATACCAATGCTTTCTACATCCATGCACCTATGATACCAATGCTGTCTCCATCCATGCACCTATAATACCAACACTGTCTTCATCCACACACCTGTGATACCAATGCTTCCTTTATCCAAGCACCTGAGATACCAGCACTGTCTCAATCCATGCACCTCTGATATCAATGCTTCCTCCATCCATGCACCTGTGATACCAACACTATCAATCCCAGTGTTAAGAAAGGGGAACATCTATAATTTGAAGAAAATGACTCATTTAAGGCTGTGACTGTTTATACTGTCAATTGTGGCCTGGGTGTAAATGGTTGCTACAGGATCATGCACTGAAGCCTTGGTCTATAGCTCCTAGCACTGTTTCTGGAGATTCAAGAAACAGGGAGCAATGCAACAGGATCACATGCTTAGGAACTATAGCTTGCTTTGACCCTTTCCTTTCTTCATTCTCCATCCTGATGGCCATGAGTAAGGAATTTTACCCTGCCATGTTTCCTTTTTTTTGTTGTTGTTTTGCCTTGCCTTAGGCTCAGAACAATTCAGCCAGCCCACTGCAGTCTATAGTCTCTGAGTCCAACGGCCAAAATAATTGTTTATCTTAGGTATCTGTATAATGAAAAGAATGGAATTATGACTATTGGTGATAAAACTAGGAAGGCAACTTACACCTATCAAATTTTTGTTTTTAAAACAAATTTAGGTTTTTGTTTTAAAAGAAAATCCTAGGTATCTTTTGACCTCTCTTTATTATGTGATGTTACATGTTTTAAAAAAGAATAGAAAATGGTTCAATCAACCCATTGATGTTGAAGGCAGAATGCTAAACCTACCACCTTCTAAACCACAACCATTAAGCAAGGAAAGGGAACAGCTCGGGGCTAGGCCTATTACACCACAGAAAAAGGCTACAAGTCCTCACCATCAGATACTGGGTAAGAAGTCTAGTCATTTGAGATAGATTAAAAAATTCAACTCTAAAAGTTTGTCTCTGTGGTTAGATTTACAAGTCAGAGTTCTTAGTATTTACATTTTTTTTTTAGTCAAAGCATGCCACAGCTCTTCTTGGAAATATTATGTTTTAAAGAAAATTCAGAACTCTACACTTCTGTCCTTTTTCTAAAAGCTCATCTATTTTGATCAGAAACCTAGTTTTTCAAAGTGTTATAGAATGTAAACATCATATACATCTCCTCCATAACAACCTTCCACTTTGTCAACTGGGAACTTCCAATAAGTAATAAAAAAACTCTTCATTAGTAGTTCCCTTACACCAATTCACTTTAGCACTGCAGGAGCAAAACGTTTTTTTCCCCTCCGTCCTAATACATTGATCTTCACAAAGGTTGAAAGATAATAAAATATCTAATAAAAATGCATAGCTTTGACCCTCAGAATCCTTGTAAGTGAAAGGGGAGTGAATATCTCTGAATGTTAAAAATCTGTACTACAATCATATTTCCTTGGCAGGCTGATTTAAAGAGCTTTACATGACAGAGAAGTTATACTAGCCTTGACACTACGACGGGCTGAAGAAGATTCAGATCTGTTTTTATATTTAATTGGAGTGTAAGGGTCAGACTGTCAGAGCAAGAGAGTCTTTCCAGTTGTCAGGAAGGGCTGCTTCTGAGAACATCAAATTAGGAATGCAGATACCTGGCAACACGTTCAATCAGGTTCTGAATTTCTAAATCTGGGCAAGTGGCTAAGCATCTAGCTATACATTATTCCTGCCACCATAATTTAAGGGATTGATTGCTTCATACTTGAAGGAGGTTGGAAAGGGAGGAAGGAAGAGATCAGAGGTGGATGTGAATGTCAAATATCAAGTAGGACTGTACAAGAATAGAGGGTGGGTGTACACTGTCAGGAAAAGGCAAATGTGATCACCTTAGATTTTAGTAATTAAAATGAAATTCTATGCATTCTGGGGTTGAGAGAAATATGTTAACATAAGCTACCAAAATATACAAGAGAATATTTGTTGCTCATCTAAAATATGTATTAAAAATCAGGTATAATAAACACACCCCCCTTTTTTTTTCCCTGTTGAACGGATATAAAACTGTCAATGCACTCCAATCAAGGAAGGAATGACTCATCTGATCCTTTAACCTGACACTTCTCCCCTGACTCTCTTGCTGTCCAAAGGTGGATGCTCAGCACCACGGGTGTATGGAAGGGCTGCTTTCTAGGACTCGGGACCTACACTATATTCTCATCAGGGGGCGCTCATGCTTTGTCACTCAACAGCAAGCCAATCACGTGAGGCTTCCATAGCCATTCGTCATTTATCATATTTGGATACTTTTTCTAACTCGGTAGAGTCTATAGGCCTTATCAGAATGATCTGGTAACTGGAATAATTGGCAATTTGACTCTATAAACTATGTAAAATGTTTGCCTTCCTGGGCTACCAACTGCTGTTTGCTTCAGCCTCCATCACAGCCCATCTGCTGCCTAGTGCCTGGCTGGTGAGCTGGCCCATATAGGGTTGTTTCCAGTCTACTTCCCTCTTACGCTCTTTCCTCTCTTTTTCTATAGGCCGGGCTAAACAAGTCTACTCTACCATCAGTGGAACACTAATCAAAGAAAAAGATCTTTTAGAGTTTCTGAAAATTTCAGAAAATTCACTGGCTATGATCGGGTTATATTTATGACAGTGTTTTATGATCTTAAAGCAAATTATATGTATTCTCTCTATATATTATAAACACTCATATTGTGCATGTATATTATATGCATATATGTCTTATTTTCTTCATGCTTCACCTTTTAGATGCTATTATATCTTAAATGTCATACTTGTTTCTTAGTGTCCTTGACTTGAAATATTGTTTAGTTGAGCTAAGAGACTTACTTCTTAAAATTCACACAAATATTAGGAAGTGTGGCAGTTTCTACCATCCTCATCTGCTTCTTGGAACATAGGTCACCCTTGAGGCAGACCACACCCTAGGCTTGTGGGTTCCAGAGCCACACAGAAAAGGTCAATAAGTTGTAGACTCTAGTGTGTGACTTCTATTGCTGTTTTATTTGAAAGACAAACCACAGAGAAAAGCATATATTCTAGGATTACATATGGTTACAGAATTTGTCAGTCCACCCATTGTGGAAGCACAAAGGAATGAATCTATAATTTCCAGAATGCTGGTAGGTCATAAACCAGAGACACAAAAGAATTGTATGACATCATCCTGTCTTCTTGCTCCTTCCCATGAACTCTTACAAAACCTGACTTCTTTATACAACCGAATTTGCAAGCTTCTGGACATGTGTAGATAGTGACATAATCACTGTATCTTTTGTCTCTCCTTGACACAGTCACAAGTAAGGGTCCCGCCTTACATCCTCCTGTGTTCACTTACATTTCCTTTCCATGATGAGGGTCTGTTTTTGTACCAAATACTGCATCATCACTACAGGAACTTTGAGCTCTTCCTCAAAGGGGAATGGGACTGAAAGATTCATCACTGAAACAGTATTTTTTTGCTAGCTATGAAAATTCAGGATGTGAATTATAGTCACATGTGAGTTTCACAAAACTCATTTAGGAAAATGCTTATATGAGTGTTTGTTATATATCTTTGTATGATAAAAATGTGCAAAGAGAATATTGAAAAGGAATTAATTTTCATGTTTTCTACACATTTCATGACCATTCTGTGAAACACTGTTTATTCTTCCAGGCCTCACAATCTTGACAAATTTTAAGTTTTAACTTTTGTGTAGACTTTGGAATTGGACTGTAGTTCTTTATTTATTTGGTATACTGTGAGCTGAACATAAAGCTAAGAGCTCAGGCTTCTGAGTCACAGTGCTTAAATGGTAGCTCTGGCTGTACAATTTGTGTGCTTTGTCTCATCTGGTAATTTCCTTCCTTGTTTATTCCTTACTTTTTCATATATGACTTTACAGGGGTATTGCATGGATTAAAGGACAATGTGGTGATGTGGGATTCCCCACTGTATGCTGTGAATTCCATTGGTTAATAAAGGAATTGTCTTGAGCCTATAGCAGAGAAGGTCAGAACAGAGCTAGACAGGGAAAGCTAAGATGAATGCTGGGAGAAAGGAGGTGGAGTCAAGGAGAAGCCATGTAGCCCCACCAGAGCCAGATGGAACTTTACTCTGTAAGACACTGCCATAGGGTGATACACAGATTAATAGAGATGGGTTAAATTAATATGTAAGAGTTAGCCAATAAGAAGCTAGAGCTAATGGGCAAAGCAGTAATTTAATTAATACAGTTTCTGTATGATTATTTTGGGGCTGAGCAGTAGCCAGAAACCAACAAGCAGCCTTCCTCCAACAAGGTGGATCTAAAATGGGAACAAATGATGGTCACTTGAAAAAGTAATTATTCGCATATCTTTATATATTAGTTCTCTGTGCTGAATAGGATACAGAATGGACTGGTAAGGGAAAATGTCATTTCAAAATAGGAAGCAATGCAATACTCATTTTGTGTTGTTTATCTTGACAGTGAGGGGCTGCATCCTAGAACGTGCTGGTAAATGGCAGTGTCTGTATGGAGCAAAGGGGTGAAACCAGATGTTGAAGTAAAACTGAGTGTTTAACGTTTACTTCTGGAACCTGCTCCTTACTATATATTTCATACTGTGTACTGTGTACTGTGCTCTTCTAGAGTGGCTAATGCTCCTTTTATGACTCCAAACTTGTCAGGATGAGCAGAGTTTATCCTCTTCTCACACCTCCCATCATGCTTTGCTTTCTGTGTAACAGTGGCCCTGCAGAAATGCTGAGCCTCGACCTGTTCATTTGTAAATACTAAAGGTGTTTACTCAGCCGAAACTCACTCTGCCCAGCATTGCACGAGGGACCCGTGGACACAAAGAGAAGCTGAGAATAGGTCCTCCACTCAGCTCAGAGATGCTTAACAGAAACTGTTTCGACATTTGAGGTGGAGAAAAAGAAGGTTGGAAAAAGGAGGAAAATTACTCAGGGAAATGGGCTGGCAGAGAACAGAGACAATATTTAGATTTAGGCCTTTGCCATCAAACTTGTGCTTTTTTCTTTGAAATTTAAAAATTATTAATTGCATTTATGTGTGTGCTTGCATGCGTCTCTCTCTGTATCTCTCTATCTCTGTGTATCTCTCTATCTCTGTGTGTCTCTCTGTCTCTCTCTTTCTCTCTGTGTGTGTATGTATGCATTTGGGCTCATGTACTACAGCATGTACATGAAGGCCACAGGGCACTTTGTAGGGAGTTTGTTCTGTCCTTATACCACATGGATTCAAGGCATTGAACTCTGCTCATCAGGCTTGGGGTCAAATTCCTTTACCTGCTGAGCCACTTGCCAGCCCTGTCTTTTCTTTTATACATTAAGAAATTCTATTGGTAGGCCAAAATCTAATAAAATAACTGGAATAAAACTACTGTACAAATGCTAAGTACTTTATGTATTAATTCATGCTATTATTTTGAGATTCACTGTTATACTTCCTTGAGCAATGCCATTATTTCTTTCAGCATTTAAAGGCAAACTCAGTCTATTAGCACAGGCTGCAGACTGACCCAGTACTAGGGAGGCTGAAGTTGGGGAATTACAAGTTTGAGGGCAACCTAGATAATTTTGTAAGTCCCTGTCTCAAATGTGTCATTATACAACAAATATGGTATAGTATAATTTATACAATAAAATAAAATAAAATAAAATGAAAGTCTTAAGTGTATACTTTAGTGGTCAAGTGTTAAGCAACTATGCTAAAGACCCTGGGTTTAGTTTCCAGTACTGTAAATCATGAGTGCCACTAATACATTTTTTTTCTTGAGAGGCTACTTATTTCTTTATTGTTATCTAAATCAAAGACTCATTGGTTAACTTTTAATGTTTTATTTTCATCTTTTAAAAAATCAATGTCTTCATCCACCACAGCAATAAAACCAAGGGCAGTCAAGGTGCATGCAGAGGCTTGAATACTTAGTCAACTGATTGTAGGCAGCCTTCTTTGGAGAGTGTTAGATGGGGGCACTTTGGGAGGAGAGCTTGCAGCACCATAACCTTTGGGATAGACTGACATAAAATGATTGCTGGGTCGTGGAGTGACCCCCATCCTGTTGGTTCAGTCGAGTATATTAGATGCTCTGGAAATTGATAACACACCTCCAAGCCAAATTGAACGCTGACAGGTTGATGCCGACTTCATCATGATCTAACCAGTGGATCCCTGGAAGCACTCCAGAACAGGCACCCCACTGAAATTGCACACATAAATCAGCTGAAGGAAAAACTCCTTTCATGACCCTGAAACGTTTCTTGAGGTCTGTGACACATCCATCTTTTCAGGACTTTACTGTTGATGAAGAGATGTGCCTACCCAGTCCTAGAAGCCACACATATTCCTATCCTTGCCTTTTAGACTTGAGAAAGTAGCCTATGCTTTTCTAAGTGGATGTTAAAATGTGACACTGTCTTAATTTTGAGCATAACTCCAAAAAGCCGAGGAGGAAAAAACAAAACAGAAAACCAGCAACACCTAGTGATTCCTATCTACATTATCCAAAGGTTTGCCAAGATGCCCAAACAATATAATGCATTGGCTGTGGACTCTCTGGCTCCATACCTATATCAGTAAGAAAGAAGAAGCTGGGTGGGAAAAAGTCTTTTTGGAGAATATGGGATTTCTGTAAAAATCCCTTAAGTCCAGTGGGCCCATTTGGAAATATTTTTTTTAGCCATTGGGAATTGGTGGAGTATGCTCTTGATTTGAATTTATGCTCAGCAAAGTTTAAAGGCAAGAACCTGGTCTGCTGATATCTGTTCTAATGAGAGTTTAGATCTAACATTTTAAATTTGGTTTTAAATCTAACATTTGTCACCAAAAACTTTAGCAGATCTTAGAACAGAGTGCAGCTGTGGCCACAGGTGTGAAGCCTCTGAACTTCTTTGGGTTAATTTAATCTTTCCGAGGTTTTTGGTGTGATAGGCAGTGTGGAAAACTCAGTTTTCTTTTTGTAAAAAAATATTCTTTGAGGATTTCCTACATTGCATTTTGAACATGCTTATTTATCCCTCTTCCCATTCTTCCAAGATCTGTGCCTGAATTCTGTATTCACCAAACATTGTGTCCTCATTTACAAAAGACAAACCAAAACAAACAAAAATACCACAACCTGTCCAATTACAGTTGGTTATATACTCTTGGGTGTGTAGCCACCCCATGGAGCTGTTTGCCCTTCCATGCACCATAGCCTTAATGTAGCCCTCCATCCCAGAAGTTACTAATTATCAATAGCTCTTTAGCTAGGGATAGAACTTCTTGACCACCTCTCCCATGTACACTGGGATGTTGTCTGACTTTAACTTGCATAAATCGTAAATATGGTGTCACAACCATTTTGGAATCATATGCACCTCTGCCCCATTGTGTCTGAAAACACTGTTTTCTTGTAGTCACCAACTGCCTTTGGCTCTTACAAACTTTTTATACCCTGTTCTCCAGTGATCCCTGAGCCTTGGAAGGAGGGGTTGTGATATAGATGTCTCAGTTAGGGATAAGTGTTCTATAGTTTAACATATCTGCATCTTGACTACTTCTGGGCGTCTGTGTTAATTGTCACATACTGCAAAAGGAAGCTTCTCCAATAAAGGTTGAGAGATGTGCTAAATTAAAGATATAAGGAGTTATAGCCACTGTAAGTCAGTTTATTATTATGCCTACTTAGCAGATTAATAATAGTAGTTTTCCTCTAAGAACTATGACCTGTCTAGCTACATGTTCTGGGCTCCAAATAATAATAACAGGCATGGGTTTCATCTTGTAGAACAGGCCTTAAATCCAAATAGAATGTGATTGACTGCTTCTACAACATTTATGACCCTGTTGCTTCAGTGGTCATATCTTACAAGACTGGTCATTATTGTAGCTTACAGGGCTCACAGCTGGGTAAGACAGGATGATTTTATTCCTGGGTACCATACACATCACCTTCCAGCACTGTGAAAGATGGTCATTAGGGATGAAGCTTCCATGTTATATAACTCAAGTGTGTAGTATCTTCAGCAATAGGGTCTTACTATCAAATTCTGGAAGGTAACCAAAAGCAATAGCAATATCATGTAATGTTTTGGGGTCTATGAAAGCTTGATGTCAACAACTATAATAGAAGTAACCCATTATGGGTTCTGGGATTTTAATTTTCTTACTCACTGTCAATGTCATCTGATTCTTTTAATTGGTCTGTTCTAATTTTTGTGGATTTGAATATGGAAATTTACAAGAAAATGTTCAATTAAATTTAACAATTTATTTTTGAGTACAAAAGGTATATAAGCTATGTACAAAGATGTTTCAGTGAAAATAGTCAGCTTATTAGGAATAAATTAGTTGTTACCTTACTACAGGGCTCAGGAATAGCTGGTTGGTTCAGTTATTTGAGGCATAAACCACATACCATCACAAAGTGTCATCTGTGAATTGTAGATTAACAGACTAGCCAGTGGTGTTGACAGAAGTTTCTGTCCCATCTGGTCCCAAAGAAACACACAGAGGCTTATATTAATTATAAACTGCTTGACCTATTATCTCAGATTTGTTAACTAGCTCTTACAACTTAAATTAACCCATAATTTTATCTAAGTTTAGCTATGTGGCTTGGTACCTTTTCCCATGAGGAATTCTTATCTTGACTCCTTTGTGTCTGGCTGATGACTAACTCTCTGCCTTTCCTCTTCCCAGAATTCTCCTAGTTTGGTTGTACTGCCTATACTTTCTGCCTGGCTATTGTTCAGTCAGTGTTTTATTAAACAAATATGAGTGACAAATCTTTACAGAGTAGAAGACCATTATCCCACAGCACAGTAGTCTTATAATAGATGATATCTCACTAGTTGTACTTGGATTTCTAAAGGATAATTAAGGAGAATTAGATCTCTGTCAAAGTTTGATTAAAGTGCAAAGGATGACTTTTGGTGTACATTTAACTATCTATTTTATCTACAGTAATAATACTTATATTGACAGTGCTTTCCCAACCTCAACTCATGTGCGCATCTTTCTTTAACTTGTTTTCAGTTCTAAAGGACATCTTAATATACCACTATACATGAATTTTGGCACTAGACTATCATCAACCCTATTCATCAACCGAGTCTGCTGGGAGTTTTCCATTATGGTGTCATTTTTTGAGTAATATGAAATCAGATAATCTCTCACTGATGATGTATCTCACTAAATCACTCTCTGAGTACTGATAACATAATGACAATAACATATTAGCATAATTCATCATCACATGTACCTTTGCTCTGGGGATATTTTATTGTAATATACAATATACTGGCTGTCACTTTGATGATGTATTACAGCAAGACTTCCTCAGGAAAAAAGACATTTTGATGGAATGCTACTCCTATCAGATGGTACTGCCCAGGGATAAACAGTAGAAAACAAAATTTGAGTTGCTTTGCTACAGCAGCTGCATGAAGGTCAAAGGTAAAATAGTAAAAGATTATTGGAAGACAACAAGTATCTCTCTGTTACAGAACAGTATTTAAAAGTTCAATTTGCAAGTGGGTCCTGACAGGTTTTATCACCAGTAAATATTTAATATCCACAGCACTGATACTATGCAATGGACATTTCTGCAGCCTGCAGTACTGTGCTCAATGAAATGACATTCTTAAACAAGATGTAGAAGCTTGCTTGGGGCAGAAGTGAGGTGACTTCCAAGGACAGATTAAAAGTGAATGCAATGTATTATAATGATTTTCCTGCAATCTCTTCCCCCTGAACTACTCCAAGGTCTATTAGATGTGAAAATGACTTCGAGAATTCTGGGCTACTAAGTGTAGCCCAGAGACAGTAAGAACAATTCCAGGTCATGCAACACTGGATGATATATAGGCTTATATACTGTTTTTCTGACTACTATTCTCATATCTGATATGAAATAATCAAAGTTAATTGCTGATCATTTGTGATTTAAATAGTATCAGATAAATATATGGAGGCAATATGCTGAGTAGAGAGGAATTCTTTATTTTTATTACCTTGGAGAAAGAGTTTCATGCAAATCAGTGTACAGTTGACTGAGTATAATTAGAACTATCCAATAGAAGAAAACAAGGATGGTGTTGATTATGATTATAATAACGATATTAGCTATTGAGTGTTTATTGGGCATTTCATTAGACATTTTACAAATATTACTTTATTTTGCTTATCAGTTTGTTTAAAGATTTACTCAGACACATGGAATCCAGAGAAGAATGATTTTAAGCTACTGTGCTCATCTTAAAAACATTATTTCTTCCTCTATGTAAAGTGCTGTTCAGCAGTGAAACACAGTCGGTCCATCTGTTCTTGATGTACTCACTTTTATTGATTACTGCATATAGGAAACCATCTTTAGTATATGCCTTAAGCAGAAGAAACCACCATCCCTTTAAAAAAAGGCACACTTTCAATTTGTTTATTTTTTCTAGGTTTCTAAGAAGAAAAAAAAAGATTTTTATTTAATATAAATTGGTACTGGTGAACTCAGATACCTGGGTTTTCCACAATTAATTGGTGTGCCCCTCTCTTTTCAGATGACTCTCAGCATTTTTTCTGGCTGCCTAATTTAAATGGCAAGGGCCACATCCAAAAGGGCACTTTCTCTCTCCTATTCTGTGTAAGTAAGAACATTTCGTAAGTGCTCAGTCTTCTGTAGAGATGCCTGTCTCATTGAACCAGACAACAAGCACCTTCATTTAGTATCTCAATTATTGTTATCAGGGTGTCAGTAGTCTTGAGAGTGGTTGTTCACCAGCCCCCTCTCTGAGTCGTGCAAAGTAAGCAAACTGGAGGTCCTAAAGAATGCTGGTCATGGTACAGCTTTCAGTGTCTCAGTGGAGCACATGATGCTCTCCTTCGTTCTAAAGGTCACATAGCCATTGGCAATGGCAGAGTGCACACAGGATAATGATCTATTTGGTCATGTTACTTAATGTGTGACTTTGCAGAGAGACTGCCCATATGCATTTTTTAAATTTGAAAAATAAGAGGGCAGAAAATTGAGGTCACTGATAATTGAGCCATAGGCTGTGGAGGATGAATGAAGAAGTGAATGTTTCAGAGAAGTTTCCAGCAACTTCCCAGTACTAAGGAGGATGTCACGGTAAATCACAGGCAAACAAGTCACATGCGGAGACATCTCAGGGCTTTTCATAAAGCACCACAGTTCATATAAATCATTTGGAAAACAGCAACAAGGTCCAGCACTGCGCCTGAGCTGGTGAGAATTTCGTGCTTGAGGGTCAATTGTTTTAGGACAAGAAAGGTTTTTAGGAGATTGATAGTATTCCTGGCAACTATACCGTAGTAAAAAGCCTGGAGAAAGAGAAAATAGAAACAAAGCCCTGGTTTTGAAATGCCTATTATGTACATATTTTCAAAAATCTTGCCAAATATTCATTATAAAGAATAACTTGTTCATTATAGACTTTTTATATGAGTACTAGAGAGTCAAACTCAATCTCATGTTTGATGGGCAAATATTTTACCAACTGAACCATCTTCCTAGGTTGGACCTCATGTTTTATAGCATTAATCCTGTAAAACCTCAGGGATGAAATGGCACATATATTAATTTCTTAGAATCATGAATACTATGACTACCTCTCCCATAGTGTTTGTACTTTAAATAAATTCATATGTGAGGAAGGAACTTTTGTGCTGGGAAAATCATGAACTTGGCAGTCATTGCTGTAGGCCTGAGGATATTGTCATGGTCTTCTCTGGCTTTAAAGGAATGTTTACTTTCATTCACATAATCAGTTTTTATTGCTAAAAGTTAAAAAATGATAAGAAGAAGAACTATAAGTGAATTTTCTCCTTTTGCTTCTAGGGCATCATGAAGTTTCTGTGCTTCCAAATGCAATCATTTCACATCAGTGTTACTGTGTGATTGTTATATCAGTAGATTTCTTAGGGGCCAAAGTAAGTTGAAGTGTGAACTGGGCCAAAGGCTTATTAGAGTATAACTTTCAAGTACTTTCAGCAAGAATTTTGTGATAACATCCAAGTCTAGGAAATGCTTTGGTGTGAATATATGAATATTATTAAAAGTTGGTAATTCTCCCAGCAGCATAGGTATTATTATTTTCTGAGACTTTCTTCTATTTTTGTGTAATAGAGACAAGAGTGGAAAAAGAAATGTACGATGAAGAACTCTGAATGATTTTCCTCGAACATTAAGCTAAGATGAAGAGGCCACAGTAGTCAAAGCAATCGTATGAAGAATGAAGTTCCCAGGCTCACACTATTAGATTTTATAACTTGAAAGGTTTAGCCATCAGTGTGAGCTGGTAGTGTAATAGGCATATGAGCAAACTGAGTGACTTTAGAGTCCAATCACCACAAAAAGGTATTTGTGGTCATGAGTTGTAAATTAAGGATCAACACAAGTCAATGGAAGAAAACAGTCTTTCAACACATAGGATGTAAAAGATAATGGTAAAAGAGTGGAACTGGATCCATCATATAAAAAATTTATTCAGAGGAAACTGTACATCTAACCATAACAGCTAACTCAACAGCAATGTTAGAGGACAACATAGTGATAAAACATCATGACTTTTGCAGTCAATGCTTAGACCTAACACCAAAAGCACAATCAATAAAAGAAAGTGTAATGCTGACTGCATAGTAATGAATGTTTCTTTCTTCTACATGTTGCCAATAGTGATTAGGACTAAGAGTATGATGATAAACTCAAGTCACATATTAGGCAAGGTACTTGCATATAGAATGTATAATGTCATCTTACAACAGTTCAATTCAAAAACTGGACAAAGAGTGCCAGCTGATAATTAATGCTCTAAAGAAGGCATTGTATGCCTAGAAAAAGATGTCTGGTACCATTGGCAATTAAGTACATGTGAATCAAAGCCATAGAGAGGTACCTTTACATACCCGCTGGGAATGACTGTAAGAGAGATGACGGGAGAAAATGCTGGTAAGGTTGTGCTGCATTGGAAACCTTGTTTATTACTAGTGTGAGACTAAAATAGAGTGTGCATTTTGGAAAACAATTTGGTAACTCTTTGAAAGGAATGACTCACCGAAAACGTATATAGTTATGCTGCATTTATATAACATAACCACATTTAACTGAACCATGGCTCAACCACTTTTCCAATTTTTCAATTTATCACTCTCATCTTTCTCTATCTCCCTCCCCTTCACCCTTCACTCCCTCCATCTCCTGTCTCTGTCTCTCCTTTTGTTTCTTTCCTTTTATAGTTCATGGAAATATGATTGGCTTTGAACTTACGTTGTAATCCAGGACAACTAGCATCCACCTTCTGAATACTAGGATTACAAGCATGTGTCACCATGCATAGCTTATACAGTACTAGGAATAGAACTCAGGGCTTTATACATGCAAGGACATACTGTAGCAACTCAATTGTATCCCAGTCCCAGGAATTTCAATTATAGATATATACATAAAAGGATAAAATATAGCTTCACTAAGTCTCACACGTGAAAGGTTGTGACAATAGTCACCATAACATCCCTGAGGTGGAAACAATGGAGATTCTAATCACTTTAATAGGAAATAAATTCAGTATTCTCATAGAATGGAATATTACTTATAATAATCAGGAATGAAGTCTTGATACATGATACACATTGCAAGAATGATACTCTTCAAGAGAATCTGCATTTATTGAAAAGTTATTCATAGGGGTTGGTATGTACTTCTGTTGGTTGAGTATTTGTCTATCATGCATGGATCCCTGGATTCAGTTCTTGGACCTACATAAACTGGACTAGATGGCCAACAAATCTCAGCATTTAAGAGTAAAGGAAATAGGATCAAAGGCTCAAGGTCATTTTCTACTATATAGTGAATTAAAAGCCAACCTGGGTACATGGTGTAGGAGGGTCTTCTGTCTTTGTGTTACTTTCATTGGTTAAATAAATAATCTGCCTTGGCCTTTTGATAGACCAGCCCTTAGGTGGGTGGAGTAGACAAAACAGAATTCTGGGAGGAAGAAGGCAGTGTGGCAGATGCCATGGCTCTCCTCTCTGAGATGGATGCTGGTTAGACTCATGCCGATAAGCCACAGTCAAGTGGCAATGCAGATGATTAGAAATGGGTTAGATCAATATGTGAGAGTTAGCCAATAAGGGGCTGGAGATAATGGGCCAGGCAGTGTTTAATTAATACAATTTCCATGTGGTTATTTTGGGTATAAACTAGCCAGGTGGTGGGGACAGGGCCCGTCGCACCTCATTACAACAGGTACATGAGACCCTGGCTCAAGAAAGCATGCAAAAAAAAGCAAACAAATAAGCTTTAAGAAATGTTATTCACAAAAGATATATGATGCTATTTAAAATGTCTATAATTGGTGAATATGAACAGATAGAAGGTAGATTGGTAATAGGCTAAGGCTATGGGCAGCTTCAAAGGAATGGGGCATGAGTTCAGATGGGTAGTAGGTTTCAGGGCTATTATGAAAATGTTCCAAAATTAGGTTGTTTTGTTCTCGGGTACCTACAAGACCCTATTGCTGAAGACACTACACACTTTAGTCACAGAGTTTGGAGAAACCAAACTGGTACTGTCCTTGAAGTCTCCTTCCTGCTGGCTACTTTTCATAATGTCTAAAGGTGCTATTTGGGCTGCCAGGAAAGAAAAGTCAGCAACTGACAATTTTCCCCAGCTGTGAATCCTGCAAATTAAAATAATGGATGGACCTTTCTTTCCTTCCTTCTCTTTTGTGGCCCATACTCCCTAGGAATGAGGTTAATTTCCTCTCCTCACTGATTTTAACTTTGCAGGAGAGTTGGTTGACCATTGGGTTGTTTGTGAGGTAACATTCTGCATACTGCCATGGCTTTAATGTGTTTCCACTTGGGGTTCTCACTTTGCTGCTCCTGCCCTGTACCTTGAGCAGTGCCTACTGCTGGTTGCTCTGCTCCTAAAGGATGTGTTCCAGGATGGTAGATGTGCAGCAAGCAAACCTAGTCCTGGTTCATGTATTTATCACTGTGGACTGGCATACTCATGAGTAAGAAATAGGGCTTCTTGCCAACCTCCTCGGTTCTTTGGGTGCTCCTGGTTATGTAGCATTATCATAAAACATTTTGTTTATTTTCTCCGACTTTATTATTACTGAAAGTGTCAGTGGGTTCAACAAAATTATACAACATCTGTTGTAAAGGAACCCACGTAGAATGGTGAATATCAAACCTGGCAAGCGAAACATAGGATTCAGGGTCTGAGCTGCAATTCCACAGTCTCAGGCTGAAACTGAATGTCTTATACAACATTATATTACAATCTCTGGCAACTTAAAATGGAATGGAAGCTTGTCTCCATTTGAGTCACTTACCAAAGGCTAGTGTTTTAAAATTAGGTTATGGTCACAGTGTTCACCAATACTCTAACAAATTCACATTTAACTGAATTCCCATAGAGGAGAATGAAGACATAGATTGAGATAAAATATACTGTAACCAATTGCTGTAACTTAGCACCAATGTTTAACTTTTATTGTTTTTTATAGAATGAAGGATCCACAGCAGACTAAGAAACATAAAGCACTTGAAAACGATGTAATTGGCAAAGAAAGCAAAATCAGACCTCTGACATGAGAATGGAGATAGGCTATCATGGCAGTAATTAGAGTCTGGAAAAGTAACTTTTATGAGCCGGGAAGATATTGCAGGGGAAGGACTTTCATTTGTCCTTTTCATGCGCCATAAGAGACAAAAAGCCCGATACAAATCATCGCAGGTGAAGTGTAAGGAAGACTTCCCACCAGATGGCTGTAAACAGCTCTTACAGCCATGAAGCCAGACGCAGAATTTCCCCCACAATATGTAGGAGATTCTTTTGTTGTGCCACAGGTAAACAATGTATACCCTAAAGTCACTGGAGGTAGCAAGATATTTACTAACAGATGCCAGAGAACAGAGATTCTAGGATCCAGTGTTCCCTCATGGTCATAAATGCATCTCTTTTCTATAATTCTGAGTGATTTCAGTGGAAACACTTAGAATCTTATCTAGACATAAAGCTATGGCACCACGTGTCAGGGTAAACAAATGTGAGCACAAAAGCCAGGAAAGATAGTGCGTGTCAACTATAAACCTATCAGTGTGTAAAAGCAAAAGGTCTCAGGCATGAGAGAGGGTGCTAATAAATTCACGGGTTGAGAGCTGTAATAAATAGATTCTGGCAAGTTACAGCCTAGCCCTGCCCTATAAAACTGGGCATGTGTAGAGTTTGAATGTTACAAGATTTTCAGAGTGTCTCACTGAATCTTACATTGCATTTCAATACCCCATTATAGTTGCAAGTGTGCATTCTTGTGTGTGTTGGGGTGAGCAGAGGTCTTATATTCCTCCTTACCTCTTCATATCTTAATGCCTATCATCTACCAGGAGAGTAGTAATTTTTGTGAGAAAAGGTGGGAGGACGCATTAGAAGGGAAATAGAAGGAGAGAAGGGTGACTGGTCATTCTACCTTTGTGACACCCAATAGCTAGTCCTTTCTTCTATATCCAGAGACTCCTAGCAACAGTGAAGTTTGGGGGAATTTCTACTCTTAATTCCTGATGTCATCACAATCACAAATTAACAGTTATATACATTTATAATTTCTGAATGACTTTAGAATTTGTTTGACGCATATAGTAAATAACATTTATTTACACTGTATTGCCTGTTAGAGACTATGTGGATCTGGCTGTTTTATCTTTTGTAATTTCTCTTCAAGAATATAAAACAACGCTTCATGTGATGTCACTTAAAATTATTTTTTTAGTGTACATGTGCACACACATGTATATGCACATGTGTACGTACACATGTATGCCACGGCAAGTACATGGAAGTCAGAAGACACTGAAGTGTAGCACTGTGCTTTCACATTTCACCATGTGTGTTATGGGGCTCAAACTCAGGTTTGAGGCTCAGTGGAAGGCACCTTTATCCACTGAGTGGTGTTGCCAGCTGGCTCCCATTTGGTATTTTAAGACTTAAAGATTTATAAACATTTAACATGAACAGAGAAAGAAGCACTGTGCATAAAACATTTGGACTCAGTATTAGTATTGTGTTTTTCATTCTTATGATTTCTATCTAGCTTGTTCCATGCTTCAATTTTTCCACATGTCAACTTGTGATATCATTACCTTCAGTAATTATTATTGATTTTTACAAATAGTATCCTTTAAGAAGAGGGTACTTTTGCCCAGTCACATGACATTAAGTATTTTCAGGTGACTTTCTTAGCTCACAAAGCATCCATGAACATGATTGCTGTCACTTATAGTGAAACTGCTGAGGAATCATCAGGCTGCACGCTACTTTCCTTCTCCTGTTACAGTGACTGGAGATATTGCTGACAGCTGAGACTCTGGCATCCCGTTGCTATGGATATGATGCCACGTACAGTATAATTTCTATATAGGATATATAGACTGGAGAAGCAACCTTCTGTTATACAAAATTACTGAGGTTTAATAACTTAGATTGGGTGTGGATAATAAAGCACTTGTAAATGCTTTTAAAGAAGTAACTGAACAATGCTGACCTGAATCATTACTGGGTCAAGGAAGAAATAAGAAAGAAATTGAGGACTTCCTAAAATTCAATTGAACATGAACGCAGAACATATCCAAAATTACGGGATATGACGAAAGCAGTGCTACGAGTAATAGAGCTAAACGCCTACATAAAGTACCTGGAAAAATCCCACATCAGTGAATTAAGAGAACACCTGAAAGCCCTAGAACAAAAAGAAGTAAACTCACCCAGAAGGACCAGATAACAGGAAATAATCAAACTGAGGGCTGAGATCAGCAAAATAGTACAACCAAAACAATACAAAGAAACAATGAGCCAAAGAGTTGGTTCTTTGAGAAAATACCAAAATAGACAAACCTTTATCCAAGCTAACCAGGGATGGTTCAACATACAAAAATTTGTCAAAGTAGCCTACCATATAAACAACCTGAAAGAAAAAAACTACATGATCATCTCATTTGGTGCTGAAAATGCCGTCAACAAAATTCAGCACCTCTCCATGAGAGAGGTCTTGGAAAGAACAGGGATACAAGGAACATACTTACTTAAACATAAGAAAGGTAATATACAGCAAATCAACAGCCAACATCAAACTAAATAAAGAGAAACTCAAAGCGATCCCACCGAAATTAGGAATAGACAAGACTGTCGACTGCCTCCATATCTATTCAATATACTATTTGAAGTTCTAGCTAGAGCAATAAGATAATAAAAGGAAATCAATGGAATACAAATAAGAAAAGAAGAAGTCAAACTTTCACTATTTCCTGATGATATGAGAGTATACATTATGACTCCCAAAATACCAACAGGGAACTCCTACAACCGATAAACACCTTTGGTAATGTAGCAGGAAATTAGATTAACTTAAAATAAACAGTAGCCCTCCTATATACAGATGATAAATGAGCTGAAAAGAAATCAGAGAAACATCACCCTTTACAATAGCCACAAATAACATAAAATATCTTGGGGGTAACTCTAACCAAAGAAATGAAAAACCTGAATAACAAGGGCTTTAAATCTTTGAAGAAAAAAAATCAAAGAATACATCAGAAAAGGGAAAGATCTCCCATGCTCTTGGATAGGTAGAATTAACACAGTAAAAAAAATGGCAATTTTACCAAAAGCAATCTACAGATTCAATGCAATACCCACCAAAATCCCAGCAAAATTCTTCACATATTTTTGAAAGAACAGTGCTCAACTTCATATGGAAAAGCAAAAAACCCAGGATAGCCAAAACAATTTTGTACAAGAAAGAAACTCTGGAGGTATCACCATCCCTGAATTTAAACCTTACTATAGTGCTACAGTAATGAAAACAGCTTGGTATTAGCATAAAAATGGACAGTGGGACCAATGCAATTGAATTGAAGACATGGATACCAATCCACACACCGATGAACATCTGATTTTTGACAAAGAAGCTAAAATTATACAATAGAATAAAGGAAA
This sequence comes from Arvicola amphibius, assembly GCF_903992535.2. NCBI lineage: Eukaryota > Metazoa > Chordata > Mammalia > Rodentia > Cricetidae > Arvicola > Arvicola amphibius. Next base: position 35,765,999 of record NC_052056.1, on the reverse strand, counting down.
CATTTTCAACAAATAGTGCTGGCATAACTGAATATAGACATGTAGAAGAATGCAAATAGATCCATATCTATTATCATGCACAAAACCCTAGTCCAAATGGGTCAAAGACCTCAACATAAAACCATCTACACTGAACCTCATAGAAGAGAAAGTGGGAAGTAGCTTGAATGCATAGGCACAGGAGACCACTTCCTATATATATTTAAATCTGGTAGCACAGACACTAAGAGCAAAAATGAATAAATGTGACGTCCTGAAACTGAGAAGCTTCTGTAAAGCAAAGGACACAGTAAGCAAGGCAAAACCACAGCCTACAGAATAGGAAAGGTTCTTTACTAACCTCATATCTGACGGAGGACTGATCTCCAAAATATTCAAAGGTCTCAAGAAACCAGATATCAAAAGAACAAATAATCCAATGAAAATGGGGTACAGACTTAAACAGAGAACTCTCAATAGAGGAATCTCAAATGGACAAAATACATTTAAGGAAATGTTTAACATTTTTAGCTCTCAGGGAAATGCAAATCAAAACAACTCTGAGATACCATCTTACACCTGTCAGAAGGGCAAAGATCAAAAACACCAATGACAGCTTATGCTGGAGGGGATATAGAGTAGGGGAACACTCCCCCATTGCCGATGGGAGTGAAAATTTGTATAGCTGCTTTGGAAATCAATATGGTGATTTCTCAGAAGACTAGAAATAAATCTACCTCAAGATACAGTAATATCACTCTTGGGCATACACCCAAAGGATGCTCAATCATACCATAAGGATATTTGCTCAACCATGTTCATAGCAGCATTATTCATAACAGCCAGGACCTGGAAACAACCTAGATGCACGTCAACTGAAGAATGGATAAGGAAAATGTGGTATATTTTTTTTTACATAATAGAGTACTACTCAGCAGTAAAAAAAAAATTAGTAACATCTTGAAATTTGTAGCCAAATGGACAGAACTAGAAAAAAACCATACTGAATGAGGTAATCCAGACCCAGAAAGACAACTATAATATGTGCTCACTCATAAGTGACTTTTAGACATAAAACAAAGAATCAATAGCCTATAGTCCACAACCCCAGAGAACCTAAACAACAAAGAAGACCATAAGAGAGACATACATGAATTTGCCTTGGAAGGAGAAAAAGACAAGATCTCCCGAGTAAATTGGGAGCATGGGGTGTAAAGTGAGGATAGAAGGGGAGGAGAAAATGTAGTATAGCTCAAATAAATACAATAAAGTATTTTTTTTTAAAGTAATGGCAGATAGTTCCTAGAAAGCATGGACAAAATTGGTTCCATCCTTAGTTTAGCTTGCTGTTGCTGCCTTTTATCACTTGTTCTTGGGATGACATTTTTCGTGTTATCACTCTCTAGAAGTGAAATACAAGAGAACTAATCCTTTCCTCAAATGTCACTCTACTTATTTTTATTAGGATATGCCAGAAAAATTTTAAGTTTTACTAATTTTTATGGGTGCTGTCCTGCACATTTAATGCACAATAAATTAGGGGTAGGAGGCATCTATCTTTAACATACCTAAACCTCTTTAACATTTCAGTTGCCTAAACTTGCTGTTTTCAATACAGCCATGAATTTGTGTGTCATAATAATGGAAACTGTGGTAAATTTAGCTTCATGTAAAACCTAGTTTCATGCAATACCCATTAAAACAGAAAAAGTACCATGACCTTGGGATGGTACACACATCACATTGTCATCAAAGGCACATTTTTGACAGGAGAACTGCTCTGTTTGAATTGAACTTTGATTAGAACTGACTTCTACTTACAATTTTATGATTCTGAAAATTGAAAGAATTTTGTGCAGAATGGTTTCTGGCTCCTTCTCTTCCAACCCTTGTTTTTCCTTCACTGTTAATGCCCTGGGGTGGGGGCTGGGTACTATAGGTGGTGTTCAATTGCAGCATCTCTGATGGTATCTTTGTGAAGCTATTGTAGGGATTATCATGTTGGGGTGGGAGAATTTTCTAAAAACCAGCAGTATTGTGAACGTGCACAGAAGTGACTGAGAAACATATTAAATCCCACTGTGCTTGTAACAACTCTATTCTCGGCTTAGCTTTCTAATAGCTGAACTTTTAAAATGCTCATAGTCACTTCAGCTCTGGGAGAAATGTTACTAAGAGTAAGACAGAATGACATCAGCAGTTTTTAACCAAATGTAGTTTAAATGCCTTGTTTTTATGCAATTTGGAATCAGTTATCATATAAACGTTTGAATTTGAATTTGAAATGTCTTCTTTTGTACAAATGGCCTGCCAAACTGAAGCTGTGCTAATGCCATAGTAAAGGTACCAGTTTGTTTTCTAATGAGAGAAAGCAAGAAAGGATGTAGATTATGGTGGGTGAGGAGTTTAGGAGGAATCTGGGAGGAGTTGTGGGTGGGGAAACTAAAATCAGAATATATTGAATAAAACAAAATCTATTTTCAAAGGAAGTTAAAAAATAAAAAAATGGGTTCTCATGAGTATTTAATGTTACATTCATTCATTAATTCACTAATAAAAAGGTTTACAAATTCTGTAACACATAACAAGTATGGTGTAGAGGCTCAAAAATGTGAGCCTATTTTTAGGTTGACCAAAAGTCAGAGAGTTGAAACTTACCTCTATTCCTTCAAAGTTTTTGTGTTTCTACCTCAAACAAAGATCCCACCTAGATTTAGTCAGAGTTCTGCTCTCTCAAGGTTATTGTCAACAGGTGTGGCAAATATCTAGACCTTGTATTTCAGGAATAGAGAAGTAGATATGTTTCTACCTCAAACAAAAGTCTTGCATCCAACTAAGTTCCAGTTCCCTTAACTTTGGATTCCACCCAGGAAGTGGTTTACCTACAGAATGTTTTGGTCTAGGGTATGAACCGTGACTTGTTTTGTTCTAGCAACAGAGTGTTTAACTCTGGACGACGCAGCTTGCAACCTTCATTTCCTTGTATCATGTTAATGCTGCTTTTTGTCTTACTCCTAGCTTTTGTGGTCAGTGGTATTTAAAGCAATTGGAAATTAAACATGGGTGAATTCCAGTACTCACTGGAACTCCCTCCTGATACTATCTTATCTGTTTCTCCTTTTTATTATTTTCATTTGCAACTTCATATTCTTTACTGTATTTCTAAATCCCACACCTCTACCCTGGCAAGAGGTAATTTTTTCAAGGCTGGTCCCCAACAGTCTGGATAACTGTTCAGTGCTTACAAATACAGATATTATGATCCATGCCCTCTCAGTGGCATATGCTCATGAGGAGATAGACGTGTCTATAAAGAGCAATGCGGCTGGGGAGTAGCAGATACCGTTTAATTCTTTCCAGTCAACTCACTAACAGAACATTCATTTTAAGCAGAATGGGGACTTTGCTGGACAATCTGATTTGGTCAAGTAATCACATTATGAGACTACTTCTAGTCAACTCTCTGCATGTGACAGAATTGGGAATAAGCATTGGTTGAAGGCCCCACATGGCCTTCCACTGGTAGCTTCTGGGACTGAGCACTCGCTTGTCTTCAGCTGAAACTGCAAACTCAGGCAGGGCTGTATAGATCCACAATAGGCATCTTACTGCTCACTGCTACTCATCACAGGGGCTGAGTAGAAAGAAATGGAAGGGAGTACATAAGGCTTTTTGTGGGACTGGTGAGCAGCAAAATTCATCAGTTTTCAAGCTTCTCTATCTAGGCTTGACTATGCTTCAGGGAATTTAGATTTCAAAAGAAAAATGTTTAATAAACTAGAGACTTCAAATTAAACTGTCAGGAGTTTATTTATTTATTGCTAGCCATTTTCCTTTCTAAAATTGTAAAGTTTCATTTTTCGTTGCTTTAATTCTGTTCCAAATATGCAAAACAACTAAACACCTCAGAGGGTGATTTGATTGTCTTTTTTATAGTTACTAGATCTGCACTAATGGATGGGAGGTTTTTATGATATTTATTTTCTATAATTTTCCCCAATTAACAGTCATTTCCAGGAGCTATCTTTGTTAAATGAATGTTTCCCCCCCCCCCCCCCCGCATGTGCATGTGTGTGTGTGTGTGTGTCTGTGTTTGGTGTTTATTGATAAAAGTCAGGTAACAGGGGAAAAGGCAAAAGTCCTAATATCTTTTTACAATCCAGTGAACTAAAACATAACCTTAATGTAAGAGGAATGGTGTACATTCATAAGTACATCATGCCAATGAAATTTGAGTTGATCTGAAATTAGAAAAATTTGTAATTAAAAATGTAATTGAAAAGTATTCTCAGTCTCTATTTTCTCTTAAAATGTAAATTCTTTCATGTTTAAGTTGCAGATGCAGTTTATTAAGAGTGCATCTGGGAAAGCCCTGCATACTTTCAATATCCTTATAAATTTCATAAGTGCTTTGAGATGAAACGGAAATCTTTCTGTGATGGTGTCTGTGATTAAGACATAGGTAGGTTTCAGCTCATTGCTCGCATCTGTTTTCATTTAGCTGTAACGACGTGGCTCACCAATGCTTATCAATTCCTTCACTCCTATACAGGAGAATATGTTTTGTTTTCAGTAACGGAATATGACAGACAAGCTGTCCATAGAGAATACAGATGACAGGTCAAGGGGAAAATGAGCTCTTAGACTGCTTTTCAGGTCTTTCACTGGAAAAAAAAATAGCCAAGCGACATGTGCATGGTACACCCTGAGCATCTGTCTTAGTGTTCATGCTGCTGGAAAATGCATTCCTTGAACTAAATGCACTCTGTATTGAGCACTGGAGACTCACCATCTTTTAATAAAGAGATCATTACTTCTGAAACAGGGGTTCCTGTCAAGGAGAATACTGGAGAGTCATGGTCTATGGAGAAATTGTGCTATTGTTTACTCAGAATTGTAAATTTGTAAGGGCTCGTGGGTAGATAGTGCCTGCTCTTCATTCCAACGGGCAGAAAGTCTAAAAAAATTAAAGGAATGTTTCAGTTGAGTTGTAGGTATCTTTATGTATCTACTTTTTATGTTATCTTTTCCTTAATTTGGTTTATTTTAGCTCCTACAGTTCAAAAACAAACCAACCAAACAAAAGTAAATCTTCTGTAAAAGAAATTCCTTAAAAAACTTGAAATAGAGGTATCTCCTCCTTTGTGTACTTGTTTGACCATTGTCTAGGATGTGATGGTTTCCATCACATCAGCCTTCCACTGAGAGATCAGAGCTGTATTCTAGAGAAGAATGAAAGAACAGACATTATTGCTATTAGTTAATGAATTAGGTAGGATCTCCATTTTCTCATCATAATTTGGCTGCTTTTAACTCATTAAAGTGTGACATGCTGCCCGTGCTGGCCAGTTTGATCCCAGCTTGACACAGCTATCACCATTTGGGAAGTGAAAATCTCAGTTGTGACGATATCCCCACCAGATTGGCCTGTGGGCAGTTCCGTGGAGCATCTTCTTGACTGATGCTTGAGGTGAATGAGCAGCTCACTCGAGGCAGTGCCATCCCTGTTTTGGTGGTCGTAGATGCTGCAAGAAGACAGATCAAGGAAGCTATGGGGTTTAAGGTAGTAAGCAGCACTCCTCCATGGCCTCTTCTTCAGTTCTTGCCTCTAGGTTCCTGACCTGCTTGAGTTCCTGCCCTGAATTCCTTTAGTGATGGACTGTTAGCTGGGTGGGTAAGTGAAACAAGCTCTTTTTCCACCATGCTGCTTTTGGTCACAGTGTTTTACCCCAGTAATAGAAACCCTATGACAAAGAAAGCAAGAAAGCAAGAAAGCAAGAAAGAAAGAAAGAAAGAAAGAAAGAAAGAAAGAAAGAAAGAAAGAAAGAAACCCTATGACACTGACATATTTCTGTAGTCAATTACTGTAAATTCTTAGCTGCTTGGCAAGTAAGTAGTAATCTGGACTTGTAACAAACCTTATTAACAGATGTAAATGTACTTTTTGAAATAGTATGCAACACATATTTATAGATAAAGATTACATAAAACTATGTATGTAGAGTCGAACACTTTAACTCTACTTCATCCCATTCCCAATAAGTATTAACTTCAAGTTTGGTGATTATCTTGTCAACTTTATCAGCAGATTGAATACTGAGTTGTTAACATCACATTTCTTCATTTGTAATGTAACATTTCATTCAAAATAAATGCATTCAATAGATACAAGGGTAGCTTTGAGTTTTTATAAACCTCAGATTGATTTATTTAATAACTATATATTATATGTGAATTTATATAAATGATTTTGTATTAACAATTTATCTTTAAACATGCTTTCAATTTAGAATTAGGTTATAGATATATTTCCAAGTGGACTAACCAAAACCTGCATTATTTGTATGACCGCATTGTGTCCTGTGGTATGAATGTTAAATAATTAGTTTAAAATTCTTGAATTGGAGGAATTCAATATATTTTCACATTTTCTCTATGCTAAACAATGGTTCGATGATTGTATATAAGTCATTGTTTTCCAATGAAAGCATTTCTGCAGAGATCAGTCAAAATTGAAAATCTGAGATATTGCCAAGTGTGCTGAAAAACAGGTTCATCAATTTTTGCTTCTATCAACAATGTGTAAATGTTTCTATTTCTAATTATCCCTGTAAGGCCCTTTACCTTATAAATCATCTTAATTTGTGCTGCTTCAATAGTTGAAACCAAAATCTTGTTCCACCTTGCATTTTTGCTGACTACTAATAAGATCGAATAGTTTTCACTTATAGTGACATTTATATATCTTCTGTGTTGTGAATTCTACTTTACATATTTTTTCTATTTGATGATGTGCTCCCCACAGTGACCTGTATACTTAATAATTTTTATCTCAGCTTTTTAAACCTACTTATATTTATTTTCTGTTAATGCTGTATCAACTCTCTTTATATTTATGCATGCTTGTGTGTGGTGACAAATTTACCTCATAGGGCTAGAGATGCCACTCCATTGGCAGAATGCTTACTTGGCACACACAATGTCTAGGTTTGATTCCTATCACTTCAAAGTCATCAACAGATTTTTCATTACAAAAATAAAATTCATTAAAGTTCAAAAATATTGCTTTACCATTTTGTAAGGAGATTATTTTAAGTGTGTCTTCTTTCATTTAAAATCCTTCAACATGTCAAATATTTGGATGGCAAAGAGAATTTTCAAGTCCGAGATTCATTTGTAATTAATTCAAAAGCATTTGTATCATGAATTTGATATGAAGAATGCTCCTTTGATCCTAGAAAATGGGGTGTTGGTGCATAAAAAAATCTACACAATACAGTGGAATCATATGTTGGTAGTTTTAAGTCAAATGCCTTGGTCTGATATCAGTGAAAACCATGGAAACCAGTTATCTTTCACTTTATATATTTGACTCATTCTTTCAGCAATACTTAATCTCAAATAAAAATAACAGAAAAAAGAGGAACTATTATTTGAGACCCTACCTCATAACTGAGAATTGGAAAGATAGACAGAACCAGACTTTGGAGGGATACTAGAGAATATTGGTCACATTATTAATCCCTGTGGGCCAAGTGTACTAGAGCTGAAGCAATGAATTGAGGGTGCTGACATGTCAATAGACCCTTAAATATGAGAAGAGAGGGCATATTTTGAATATTTATGCCTGTGGTTGCAATTTCTCAGTCCATTCACATTGCCAATTTTATATATGTTTGCAGACTTAGCAATGGAGGTGAAAGTGGAATTGGAAGTTAAAACTGCAATGGTTTTTATCAAATGCTAAGGTATCAGTGACACAAGAGGTACACTCGGAGGGCAGTAATCAAATGCAAAAGAGTAAACGAGGCAGAGCAGTCCTTTCATGGCAGAATCCCACACAGCAGTGCTCCCCAAAATCTTTCAACTGAAAACAAGTTGGCAGTAACATGCAGCAAAATGCTGCATTGCCAGATAGTCTAGGGTCACAAAAGGCTACACCAGTTTCCTGATGTTGAGTCCTTTAATAAATTAACATCTCTTGGCAAATCACCAAGAGAAAAATACTGGACCTTGATTTAATTTGGAGCTCAAATATAGAACTCACTATGGGGTGTTTTAAGGGAAACATTTCTTGAAAGAAGAAGAAGGAAGAAGAAGAAGAAGAAGAAGAAGAAGAAGAAGAAGAAGAAGAAGAAGAAGAAGAAGAAGAAGAAGAAGAAGAAGAAACAAAACACAAACATTTTTGCATATCAATCTTTTTATATCTCTATGCACATGCTACAAATTTCTTCTGCTCACATTTCCAGACAAGATGAAAGTAAAAAGCAGAGTTGTGGGTGTTATTTACTCTTAGGTGTATTTAAAAACAAATGATTGACTAGAGACTGAATTAAGCTTCTAATTATACTACAGTTAATGATTCCCTCATTAAGTGCACGCCATATTATAGTACATTAATCAGACATAAAATACTTAAATCTACTTTAAATGGTTTCCTGAAACTTGTTTATCATGCTCACTCATACCAAAGAAGGAACTCCATATGTCATAAAGTTTGACTTATTGATTTAGGCATTTTTGTAAGCTAACATACTTCATATTCTAAAATTATATAGTCCATAATTTCTGTTCAGTTCAGGAAAATTATCTGTGTGACTAAGTTCTTGAGATTCCAAATTTCTACTGAAATGGGCAAAGATTATGTTCTCAATAGAAATGCTGGGGATATAGAAATAAACTCTAGGAAAACTTTATTCTCATGGTTGCTAGGAATACAAAATATGCTATAAGCAGAAAATATTACTATGTACAACTCCTAAACTGCTTGTAAATAATAAACAAGTAGTTATTTTGATTTATAAAGTAAAACTAAGTACATGATAATAAATTTGAGAAGTGTGATCACAGATGCAACAATGTACATATTACCACAATAAATAAACATGGATTAAACTATTAATAGATAGAGAGTGGAGGCTGAAAGATGATTCAGTGGTTAAGAGCACTTATTGCTTTTTGAGAGGTTCTGAGTTTGGTTCCTAGTACCCATAATTGGCTCAAAATTGCTTGTAAATCCTGCTTCAGGGGATCTGCTGCTTCTGGCCCCATTTGGCAATCACATACTCATAGCCACATGCTCAGATATGTATGCACACATAATTTAAAACAAATCTTCAAGAGACAGAGAGTATCAAATTACATCTCATGTATACCAATGCATGCAAATAAAAGGATTCCCTAAGATTAAATTCCAAAGAAAGTATAGTACTATTTTAAGATATCCAGAAAGCAAATGTGAGATGAGGATTTGTATTATTTATGACAAAAAGAATAAATACAGGTGTGAGGAGTTAATTCAGTGGTCGATCACTTTCCTAGTATGTCCAAAGACTACATTTGTTCCCTAGCTGGAAAACAAATCATGTAATTTTGTAAATAAAGTATCCAGCATCAAGATACATAAAGGAAAACTCTTGGAGAACGAGGAGAGACTGGCAAAGACCATAATCAAGAGAAGCCTTTTTTCCCTCTCAATTAAATGAGATTTTAGTAAAGGAAAAAGTAAGTAACCATTGAAGAAGTGGCAGAGAGACTCAGAAACCTTGAGAATTTAGAGAATTTTCTCCACAATCTGTTGTAAGAAATTAGGATCTATCTTACTATTTCTTTATCTTTATGCACAGTGTTGTGATGTGGGATTCCCCTATGTATGCTGTGAATATGTTTTATTGCCATTGGTTAATAAAGAAGATGCTTTTGTCCAACAGCTTAGTAAAGTCAGATGGGAAATACAAACATAGATATTAATAGAGAGTAGGCAGCAGGCAGGAAGTTCAAACCCATGTTGGGCGCCAAGTGAAAGCAGAGTGATAGTACTCTTAAAAAAGAAATCCCATACTAGCTCAAAACTAAGAAAGAGACTGGTGTTTATTAAAAGGTAAAACTTACAAAGTCAGGATTCTCTGCTTGAACGATGGATGAAGATCAGATCCAAAGCAAACCAAGCAGCAAACGGGGCCCAGGAGGAAGCAGAGGAAAAGGGTCTGGACGCACTTCCGTATCCAGGTAAATAGTCTATGAGGTCATGCCCCAGTAGGCAGGTAGTTGCTAGCTATACACCTTCCCACAGCATCAGGAAGATGCCATGTAGGTGTTGAAGATGAAAGACATCAGTCATCAACCAGAACCTAACCAGTAGGGCACAACCTCATGGTGTTTCACAGATCAATAGAAATGGGTTAATTTAAGATGTAAGAGTTATCTAGAAATATTGCATAAGCTATTGGCCAAACAGTGTTGTAACTAATATAGTTTCTGTGTGATTTTTCGGGTATGGGTAGTTGGGAAACAAAGAACAACCACTGCCTACAAAATGGCACACATATGTCTGGTGCTAACCCACGTGGCCAATCACATACTTCAGGTTGGGTACTTGTATGCTCTCTTGGATTTGGAGGAAAGTAGCTGAAAGCATGCCTGCCACTCAGCACCCCTGCTTGTGCAAGCAGCTGGATTGGGTCTGTTAGGCATGCACAGACAGGAAAGCATGGTGGACTCCCGCCACCATACATGAAGATATTTCCAGATTGTGCAGCATGCTGCATGGGAGATTTAGCTTTTACTCAGACAAAAAGGGTTTATGTGATACACAGTGCTTCCTAGAGTTGAGGTGGTGAAGAAGGCTTCTACCTGGTGGTAAAGATACCTCTGCCATTTTCAAAGGTTGAGAGGGGCAGAACCATCATCCTGGGCTGCTCTGACCATACTGCTTACCATTTTAAAATGCACCTTGTCAGAAAAGGATTTCAGATGTGCAATAAAGACAGATTCAAATAGAAATAAAACTCTGAATGTGTCACAGTGTATTTAAAAACTGTACGTAGGCTTGGGAGAAAAGAAAAAGAGTATCGATTATTAAAAACAAGTAAGTGGCTTTAAAAAATAAAGCAAAGTCTTTAAAGAGACAGAGTCCAGACAGTCATAGATTAAAGGAGTAAAGAAAATAAGCCACATAAAGATAGAAAATACAGAGAGTCTGGGTTATGAATATTATTTGCGTTTTCTTTGAATTTTTACCTGTGAATGAGCTAAGCACAAAGAGACATTTTATTGTATAGGTTGCTAAGCAAAACCAGACATATATGTTATAATGGTATCTTGACTTCAAAATTGGGGTTTAAGGATATGTTGCTTTGGAAAAAAAGATTCTGTCTTTGTTTCCACAGAAGATAGAAAGCTGTGGATTTCTTACAGGCAAATAGTTTTATCAAACAAGATTCATTGAAGCAATGGCCCAGGTGGTCCAACATCACAGCTTCAGGACTACTGGCTGAGTAGGACCTACCACACAGGATACCCCATGAAAGATCTGATTACCAGTGCTGCCAATCAGCAGCAAGCAGTCTAGAGAACAATTCCCCAAATTCCCTAAATGATTGTTTATATATGTTTGTTTGCATTTAAAGGGGGATATGCTATAGAGATAAATGCATTGCATTGGTATGGATCTTGGTTTGTTGATACTAATTTAAGGTCAATTTTGTTATATGTATATTTCTGCTCTTGATAAGGTATTGTGTTTGTGTAGCACTATATATATATATATATATATATATATATATATATATATACATACATACATACACCAGATGGAAAGGAATACTTCAAACTTTTAAAAGAATAGCAGAATAAAATGTTTTAAGAATTTAGGACTTTTCCGGCTTCGTCCCAGAGATGCAGGGATGGTTCAACATATGAAAATCTCTCAATGTAATCTACCATATAAACAAGCTGAAAAATAAAAACCACATGATCATCTCATTAGATGCTGAAAAAGCTTTTGATAAAACACAGCATCCCTTCATGATAAAGGTCTTGGAGAGAGAAGGGATAAAAGGAACAAACCTAAACATAATTAAGGCAATATACAGCAAGCCAACAGACAATATCAAACTAAATGGAGAGAAACTCCCAGTAATTTCACTGAAATCAGAAACAAGACAAGGTTGTCCACTCTCTCCATATCTATACAATATAGTTCTTGAGGTCCTAGCTAGAGCAATAAGTCACCAAAAGGAGATCAAGGGGATACAAATTGGAAAAGAAGAAGTCAAACTCTCACTGTTTGCTGATGATATGAAAGTTTATATAAGTGATCGAAAACTTTTACCAAGGAACTTCTACAATTCATAAACACTTTCAGTAATGTAGCAGGTACAAGATTAACTCAAAAAAATTAGTAGCCCTCCTATACACAGATGATCAAAGGGCTGAGGAAGAAATCAGAGAATCAACACCCTTCATAATGACCACAAATAGCATAAAATATCTCCGAGTAACTCTAACCAAACAAGTAGAAGACTTGTATGACAAGAACTTTAAATCTTTGAAGAAAGAAATTGAAGGAGACACCAGAAAGTGGAAAGATCTTCCATGTTCTTGGGTATGCAGAATTAACATAGTAAAAATGGCAATTTTTCCAAAAGCAATCTACAGGTTCAACGCAATGCCCAGAAAAATCCCAGCAAAATTCCTCAAAGACCTCGAATGTTACTCAGCTTCGTACAGAAAAGCAAAAAATGCAGGATAGCCAAAACAATACTGTACAGTAAAAGAACTTCTGGAGGCATCACAATCCCTGACTTCAAACTCTATTACAGAGCTACAGTTCTGAAAACAGCCTGATATTGGCATAAGAACAGACAGGAGGACCAATGGAACAGAACAGAAGACCTGGATATCAATCCACACATCTTTGAACACCTGATTTTTTACAAAGAAGCAAAAAATATCAAATGGAAAAAAGAAAGCATATTTAAAAAGTGGTGCTGGAATAACTGGATATTAACATGTAGAAGAATGAAAATAGACCCATATCTATTCCCAGGCACAAAACTCAAGTCCAAATAGATCAAAGACCTCAATATAAAGCCAGCCACACTGAACCTCATAGGAGAAAAGTGGGAATACACTTTAATGCATTGGCACAGGAGACCACTTCCTAAATATAACTCCAGTAGCATAGGAGACCACTTCCTAAATATAACTCCAGTAGCACAGAGACTGAGAGAAACAATTAATAAATGGGGCCTCCTGAAACTGAAAACCTTCTGTATAGCAAAGGACATGGTCCAAAAGACAAAATGGCAGCCTACAGAATGGGAAAAGATCTTCACTAACCCCTTATCAGACAGAGGTCTGATCTCCAAAATATACAAAGAACTCAAGACATTGGCCACCAAAAGAACACACAATCCGATAAAAAATGGACCTAAACAGAGAACACTCAACAGAGGAATCTAAAATGGCTGAAAGACACTTAACATCCTTAGTCATCAGAGAAATGCAAATCAAAACAACTCTGAGATTCCATCTTACATCTGTAAGAATGCCCAAGAACAAAAACATTAATAACAACTTATGCTGGAGAGGGTGTGGGATAAAGGAACTCTTCTGCATTGCTGGTGGGAATGCAAACTGGTACAGCCCCTTTGGATGTTAGAGTGGTGTTTTCTCAGAAAATTAGGAAACAACCTTCCTCAAGACCCAGTAATACTCTCCTTTTGAGTATATATCCAAAGGATGCTCAATCATGCCATTTGGACATGTGCTCAACTATATTCATAGCAGCTTTGTTTGTCATAGCCAGAGCCTTGAAACAACCTAAATGCCCCTTGACCAAAGAATGGATAAGGAAAATGTGGTACATTTATACAATGGAGTATTACACAGCAGAAAAAATAATGACATCTTGAATTTTTCAGGAAAATAGATGGAGCTAGAAAGCATTATTTTCAGTGGGGCAACCCAGATACAGAAAGACAATTATCACATGTACTCACTCATAGGTAGTTTTTAAACATAAAGCAAAGAAAGCCAGCCTACAAACCACAATCCCAGAGAATTTAGACAACAATGAGGACACTAAGAGAGACTTACATAGTTCTAATCTACATGGGAAGTAGAAAGTAGAAAAAGACATGATCTCCTGAGTAAATTGGGAGCATGGGGACCTTGGGGGAGGGTTGGAAGGCCTTAGTTACAATAAAAGATAAAGTATTTATAAATGTTGTAATTATAATTCTTGCTTGATACCTTTCTTGTTATATGTAATTTTATTATGTCAAAGTTAAAACCTTCCTTTTTAAACAGAAAAGGAGGGATGATATGGGAAGTCCTTCTGTATATATATTGCTTCTATTGGTAAATAGATTAAGAAACTGCCTTGGCAGAGTAGAAGTAGGCAGGGAGAACTATACTGAATGCTGGGAGAGTGAATGTGGAATGGGAGATATGCCATGTAGCTTCCAGAGGGGAAAGATGCGAGCTGCCAGCTGGAACATTGTCAGGAGGCCATTAACCTGGTGGTAAAATATAAAATAATGGAAATGGTCTAAATTAAGATGTAAGAGCTAGCCAATAAGAATTTAGAGCTAATAGGCCAAGCAGTGATTAATTAATATAGTTTCTGTGTGGTTATTTCAGGGCTGAGCAGCTGGGAACAAACAAGCAGCTTCCTACAACAAGTATGCTCATAATAAAACAGAGCTTGCATGAGAGAAATCACACCACCTCTGAATCCAGGAGGCAGGAGCTTAGAAAACAGTTGACAAAGGGGCACAACACTGGGGGACCTACGGGTCTCTAGTCTCAGCCCTGTCTAGCTTACTAGTTAAATTTTACTTTGTGGAATATCTTTCTCCTTTGTAATAAACAGTCTCCATTTATATTACTATTTAAGTTTCACTGACCTAACTCTTTGTTTCAGGACACAAAAACCTGGAAATCTCAGCGGGTGCTCCCTGAACTTAGATATATACACCTGCAACAACCCCATCAAATGAGATGTATTAAATTGGTAAAATCTAGGGAGTCCAACAATGGTTATCTGAATAGTGGGATGCTGAGAAAATGGTAGCTAACTACACAGTCCGTAGGTCTGTATGCTTCAGCAGACCCACTCTGAGGCTGAAGCCCTGGAGAATTCTTGAGAAACACTGGCCTTCATTGTACACTGTAAGAATGTAGCATCTATGTTCTTCCGACTTCGGTGGAAGATGGCAACAACAACGTTGGTAACAGTAGCAACAGAGATTGATGCTCTTACCAACAAGAGTCAGTGGTAGGCAGGCAAAAAGCCCCTGATTTTCCTTACATTCTGTTCATATCTTGTCTGTGGCTAGAAGGCCTGATGCCCAAATAGAGGGTCTATGTTTCTTAATTGGTCCAAAAAAATGACCTCAAAATCAACCTAGAGGTGTGTTTCTTACTTGTTTCCAGATCCAATGAAGTTGACAACCACAGGGATGGATCTTGGATTTCTCATCTTAGGCTTGGTCACAGAAGTATGTCTGGTCTCTCTGATGCCCCTCGTGCCTCTGAGTTGCCTATAGATCAATTCTTAAAGAGTTTTACATCTGAATTACAATTTTCTCCATAAACACCTCTATTTAATTATGGTCATCCATGTATGTACAATCCCTGTCTAGCTCCCGTCTTGCAATCCATTAGGTAAAAGATAAACAGGAGCTTGGGCAGGGAGAGGGAAGCTAGAAGACAGTGCAAACACTGTCTTTTAACTAAAAGTTTCTCTCCAACCTTCCGGTTCCCGAATAAATATTCAGAGGCTTATATTAATTATAAAAGTTTGGCTGATGACTCAGGGTTATTACTAACAGATCTTACTTTAAATTAACCCATTTCTATTATTTTATATTTTACCATGAGGCTCATGACTTGTTATTTCACCACTTGCTTTTCTGGTGGCTCTCTGATTCTACCTTCTTTTCCCGGGCCTCTCTTCTTGGATTCCGTACCTGGTTCTATTCTGACTGGCTACTGACCAAATTAACTTCTTTATTAACCAATTGCAGTTCGATATATTCACAACATACAGAAGGGCAGCCTACATCACTATCCTGTTTGTGAAGCCTGACAAATTATTGTAACACCCTGACCTCAGATTTTGGCATAAAACTTCAATTTAAAAGTAGTAGGATGTCTTAGCCCCAAGGTAATAGAATGTCCTCACCAGGCAGTCATGAGATCAATTCTGAGATCTTACAGTTTCAAAAAAAGAGTAAACAAAGTCTATCTCTAACCAGTTCTGAGTGAGTACTTGGAAGGAGGGAAGCATATTAAAAACCTTTAATCCAGAAAAGGGATGGGGAAATGATGCTCCAAAACACAGAGAACAAAATAACAGGATAAAGTGGCCCAATGGGTCAGACTTTTCTCTGAACAGTCCAGTCGTGTCTATATGCATGTATCTACATTCATTCACTTTCAATAAATTTCCTTGCTGTAACTTGCTGTAATTTTTGTGAATGTTCTTATATAAAAACCCCTTCCTGGACCGGAGAGACGGATTAGTGGTTAAGCACTGGCTGCTCTTCCAGAGGTCCTGAGCTCGATTCCCAGCAACCACATGGTGGCTCACAACCATCTGTAATGAGATCTGTTGCTCTCTTCTAGCGTGTGGGCATACATGGAGGCAGAATGTTGTATACATGAAAAAAAAGAACCCTTCTTCTTCCTCCTTCATTCTCTTCTTGTTGTTTTTCATTCTTCTTTTTCTTAGTTTCTATACAACAAAGCTCACCTGACACTTGTTAGGTAGATCAGTATGGTCTCAACCTTGCCAGCCTATGTCTTTTGAATGTGAGTGATGAGATTAAAGATATCTACCATTTTGAGCAGCTAAATTGTGTTTGACAAGTGTGTGTGTGTGTGTGTGTTTGTGTGTGTGTGTGTGTGTGAGAGAGACAGAGAGAGAGAGAGAGAGAGAGAGAGAGAGAGAGAGAGAATGTAGCAAAGCAATTTCTTTCTTGCTTCTGTTTCATATCTGAGACTGAGCTATTATCAAAGTCACAATATTTCTGTAGTCTCAATTCTAAGCCAATCACTCTCTAACATTCAATGTCTGATAATTTTTTTTCTTTCTCCTCTGGTAGCTTTCTGTAATAATGTTTCAACATCCCCTAATGTAGGAAACCATTCATCTTTTTATTTTTTCTCATGTCCTCATATTGTTGCTTATCTTAATTTTATTGCCAAATATTTTAATAATTCGGCTACAATCAAATTAACTACCTGATTTGCTTTTGCCTTGTTATAACCATGTTCTAAGAATTCAAATCTGGCTAAACTCAACCTGTGCTTTTGGTGCAGCAAACCCACACATGAGAAAATCATACAACATGATGATGAGTTGCATTTTAAATTCAGGGTCCTTCAACTCAACAGAAATTTCTCATGTGCTTATCTTTAAAACCTTTTATATGCCTCATTACTCTTTTCAGCCACTGCCTTATTTCTTTGATTTCTTTTAGAGCAAAACCCTCAAGTTTCCTTATTTCCTGGCTTCAAGGTGTCTACTGTCATTTCCCATTCAAACCAAACATCATCTTCATCTCTTCACTTAATTTATACTTTCAAAGACAATGATTATCACCATCATTATTGCTAAATCAAATCATCATTCTTGATCTGTCTTCCTTGAAAAATTTATTCCTCCTTGAATCACCTTTTCTTGATCCCAGGACCCCACTCAGACTTGGCTTCTTCTATCCATTTCTGAGCATTTCTTCTCGGATTCCTCATCTTCTCAACTCTTAGCTCAGGATGTCACAGCATACTCTCTATTCTCTCGTTAGACGTAAGTCCTTAAATGAAACTGATAGGCCAGAAATTCACAAATTATCTTCTCTGCACTCCAGGTAGGTGTGTGTACATGAGTGTGAGTGTGTGTGTGTGTGTACACGTGTGTGTGTGTGTGTGTGAATATTTTGGCTCAACATCTCAAGTTGGTGTGTCATTTTTAACATATTCAAAATTAAGCATTTTCATCTTTCCCCAACTGCAGTTTCATACAGCCATCCTTTTTAGGACATCCAGAAAACTTTGATATTATTTTTTTAAACATACCACAATTATTCTCATACTCAATGTAATTAGAATTCTGATAGCTCTAAGTTAAGAATATATCCAGAATTCAATTACTTTAGTCATATTCATAGTTTTTACATCTGCATGTGTTTTAGGAGTTGAGGTAGTCAGTCATTTTTTTAAAGTTAAAAAAACTATAGGCATTGATATTTACAATAGTCTATTTTGATATGATTTAATTTACATATGTAGCACTCCTGACATTTAGTTAAAAGATCTAATGGGTAAATTGGTTTTATTCTAATAAAGTATTATATATAAGTGCAACCCAAAGTTTATAAAGAACAAATGTTTCAAATGAGTGTTTGTCTTACTGTTATGACAGTAATGCAGATTCATAAGAAGGAAGCTATGTTTTGATTTTCAATAGTTTAAAAGTTAAAAATTCACTGGAAACACACCAACTAAGTAGAGCAGGGAAACAGATAAGCTAACCTGAAGACTGTCACCACTCCCTTCTTCTTTCAAAATCCAATCCCCCAGTCTTGTCCCTAGCTCTACAACAGGACACTAGCTGCAATATTCCTTCCCGTGTGCCTACATCTCCTGTGGATCCCACAGTCAATCCCCTTCTCTGTTACTTTATCATAGCCCCCAACAACAGGAAGCACATCCTGCTAACCCACAGGTCATTCCTGCCAATAAACTAGGTCTTCTCTCTGTATTCCCCCAGACTAATCCCCCAGTATAATCCCCAGATCTCTAGCATAACATACTTGGCAGCCTCACCTGACCCCCCTGCTCCCGTCTTCTATGGATCTCATAGATCTTCGTGTTCTAACCTTCTTTCTCCAACTCCTTGCTTTGTGCCAGACCCAAACCACAGCAGTCTCCCCTGCTAACCTAAGAGCTGCTTCCCCTAGGACAACAAGTAGGCTGAAGGCAAACCCTTCACTTTTCCTACTGCTCTTGAGATGTAACCTCTCCATGTCTCAGAAATCCATTATGATCTTCTTTTCCTCTATGACTCCAAGACCCAAGGGGTTACAAAGACCTTCTTCTTCAGTTGTTCTTTCCTCAATACATCCTAGTATCTCAGATTCCAATACCAGCAGATATTCCTTATGAACACTTCAGCTAAGTAGGCCAGAAAACCAGGCACCACACAGTATCACACTCTTAGAAAATCTGGAGAGGAAACAAACCAGAAATAAAGCCCTTATCCAATAAAATCAAATCCAGAAATCAGTACCTACACCTATAACCACCCAAACACAGATGCCTAGACAAAAACAGCCAGGGCAATATGTATCCATTAGAGCCGAGCTAACCTAGCACAGCAGGCCCTGAATATTCCAACATAGCTGAAGCACAAGATAAGAAAAATGGTAGAGGTTCTTTAAGAAGAAATAAATAAATCCCCTAAAGAAAGCAAAAAACCAAATAAACAAACTCACAAACAGTTGAAAGAAAGGAATAAACTTTCAAGACCTGAAAATGGAAATAGAATCAATAAAGAAAATACAAACTGGGAATGAAAAATTTACAAATTTGAACACAAATTACAGAGGCAAGCTTCACTGAAAGAATACAGGAAATGGAAGAAAGAATCTCAGGCATTGGAGATATGATAGAATAAATAAGTGTATTAGTCAAAAAAAGTGTTAAATTTAAAAACCCCTGACACAAAATATTCAGGATCTAGGACTCTATGAAAATACCACCCCCCCCAAAAAAACCACAAAAAACCAAAAAAAAAAATAAAAATCAAAAAATAAAAAATAAAAAAAACCCAAAATAAAAAAGACCAAACCTAAGAATAATAGGAGTACTCCAGTGCAAATTCTCAAATAGTAGGAGAATTCCAGATCAAAAGTACAGAGAATATTTTCAACCAAATCATAGAAGAAAAAATTCCTAACCTATAGAATGAGATACCTATAAAAGTACAGGAAGCATGCATAATATCAAGTGATTAGACAAGAAAATAAAGTCCTTTTGCCACATAATAATCAGAATGCTATACACACAGAACAAATGGAAAATATTAAAAGATTTAAGGGAAAAAGACCAAGTAATACATAATGGTAGACTTTTTAGAATTACACCCGACTTCTTAATGGAGACTCTAAAAGTCAGAAAGGCCTGAACAGCTGTGTTGTGGACTCTAAGAGACCACAGATGCCAACCCAGACAACTATGCCCATTAAAAACTTTCAATCACCATAGTTGAAGAAAATAAGATATTCCATGATAAAGTCAAATTTAAACATGTCTATTTACAAATCTAGCTCCACAGAAATTAGTAGAAGGAAAACTCTAACCCAAGGAGGTTAATTACACAGAAAATAAATACTATCACATTAGAAAAAAGCAAAAGAAGGGAAACAGACATACACACACATACACAGCCCACCACCACCAAGAATAACAACAATAATAAAAATAATAGAAAATAGAAAATGTTAATAAAAAATAATTGGTCATTATTACCCCTCAATATCAGTGGTCTCAATTGCCCAATAAAAAGACACAGTCTAAGAGAATGGATGCAAAAACAGGATTCCTCCTTCTGCAATATATAAGAAACACACCTCAACATCAAGAACAGTCATTACCTCAGGGAAAAGGATTGGGAAAAGATATAATGAGTAGATGGATCTAAGAAGCAAGATAGTGTAACCAGTTTATTATGTAACAAAATAGATTTCAAACTAAATATATACATATCCACTAAAGGAAATGAGCATACTTACTACAGAAAAAAATCCACCATGATGCCACTTTAAATCTTAACATCTAAGCTCTAATCACAAAAGCACCCAAGTTCATAAAGAAATACTGGTGTGGGAAGTCCTTCTGTCTATGTGCTGCTTTTATTGGTTAATAAATAAAGATGTTTCAGCTAGTGGCTTAGCAGAATAGGGCAAGGTGTTCCAAACAGATAGAGGAGGAAAGAGTAGATAAAGTTGGGAGAAGCCACGTAGCTGCCTGCAGGAGACAGATACACAGGAACCTTGCCAGTAAGCCACAGCCATGTGGCAATATACAGATTAATAGAAATAGGTTCATTTAAGATAAAAGAGTTAGACAGAAATATGCTAGAGTGATTGGCCAAACAGTGATTGAATTAATACAGTTTCTGTGTGGCTATTTCAAATCTGGTTGGCTGGGAATGATCAAGCAGTCCCCCCACCCCACCAACAAAACAATACTACAGCTTAAATTTCTCATTTAAGCTCACATACTAATAATAGGAGACTTCAATACCCTACTATTACTAATGGACAGGTCATTGAGACAAAAACTAAACAGAGAAATTCTAGAACTAACAGATAA
Source organism: Arvicola amphibius (assembly GCF_903992535.2). NCBI lineage: Eukaryota > Metazoa > Chordata > Mammalia > Rodentia > Cricetidae > Arvicola > Arvicola amphibius. The sequence goes on along the minus strand of NC_052056.1, from coordinate 35,744,852 downwards.
ACCAAATGCACCAAACAGATATTTATAAAAAATTACACCCAAACACAAAGGAATATACCTTCTTTTCAGTAATATATTTCACAATAGCCTCACATAATATAAAATATCTTAGGGTAACTGTAAGCAAGCAAATGAAAGTCTTCTAGCTAAAGACGTCAAGTCTTTGAAGAAATAAATTAAAGAAGACTGCAACCCCTCCCCGGGGTCCCATATTCAGACATATTACTTTGGAAGAAGTCTTCAGCTTTACCAGAAGTCAGGAAGGAACCCCAGGCAAGACACCATCCACTACCAGCTAACACTCCTTAAATCTTGCCTAATAACCCCCACTGCACTTCCTCCCCTGGGCTCTATACTACCATCCACAGTCCTGGCAATCATACAGGAGGACAGGCCCCTAGGAAACTAAAGTAAGATACTCCCTACAACCCACGAACCTGATTAAGCTTGTTCAACAATCACAGACTGCACTCACTGCTCTCTACCTCCCCTTCCATCCCCACCCCCAGCTCCATATTCCGGTCTACAACTTCAGAGGAAGAGTTTTGCTTTATCAGAGGCCAGGCCAGATGTAGGAAAAGCAGATTTATACCTTTAGAAAAAGACTTCAGTTTTATTAGAGTCAAGGCTGGATCTAGGGGCCACAATACTGGCAGTTTTACTGGAGAAGAGAGTAGTCCTAGGGACCTCAGAGGCCAGACCAAATTTAGCCTCCAAAACTCCAAAGAAAACACCCTACTGAACTTGAAGACAAACTAGTCACCAGGACTTTTGGCCATTTAGGCAGGAAGACCAGAGAGCAAAGAGAAACCAAGGAACAAAACACCCACATAACAAAGTCAAACATGGGACTCAAAACCTAGACCTATAGTCATCCCAAATCCAGATGCCTAAAAACCAGTGTAAGAACAATCAAAAACAGAAAAGGCAAAATTACATCACCAGAGCTCAGCTATCCTACAACAGCCAGACCTGAACAATCCAATACAGGTGAAGCACAAGAAAATGACCTTAAAAGTTACTTTATGAAGTAATAGAGGTCCTAAAAGAGGATATGAACAAATCCTTAGAGAAATTGAGGAAAACACAAGCAGAAAACTAGAAAAAATTAATAAATGTCTAAAAGAAAGCTAAGAAAAAGCAATCAAATAGATACAGGAAACTGTTCAAGACCTGAAAATGAAAATAGAAGCAATAAAGAAAACACAGAAGAAATCCTAGAAATGGAAAATCTGAGTAAGCAAACAGGAACTACAAATGCAAGCATCACCACCAGAATACAAAAGATGAAAGAGAGACTCTCAGGCATTGAAGACACGATAGAGAAAATTGATTTATCAGTCAGAGAAAATGTTAATCTAAAAAATTCCTAATACAAAACATTCAGGGAATCTGGTACACTTTGAAAAGACCAAATGAAAGAATAATAGGAATGGATTAAGGAGAAGACATCCAACTCAAAAACCCAGAGAATATGTTGAACAATATCATGGCAGAAAAATTTCCTAACTTAAAGGAGGACATGCCTATGAAGGTACAAGAAACTTACAAAGAAAAAATAGATTGGACAGAAAAGAAAATCCCTTCGTCAAATAATAATCAAAACACCAAGCATACAGAACAAAGAAAGATTATAATCAGCAAGGAAAAAAGGCCAAGTAACATATAAAGGCAGACCTACTAGAATCACACCTGATTTCTCAACAGACACCCTAAAATCCAGAAGGACCTGGACTGATGACTTGTAGACTTTAAGAGACCACAAATGCCAGCCCAGACTACTATAACCAGCAAACTGTCAATCACTATAGATAAATAAAACAAGATATTTCATGACAAAATCAACTTTAGATAATATCTATCAACTAATACAGACCTATAGAAGGTATTAGAAGGAAAACTCCAACTCTAGGAAGTTAATGACACTCACAAAACCTCAGGCAATAGATAATCTCATACCAGCAAAACCCAAAGGAGGAAAAATGCACACACACACACACACACACACACACACACACACACACACACAACCACTGCCACCAACAAAGTAAGAGAAGTTAACAATCAATGGTCACTAATATCCCTTAACATCAATGAACTCAATTGTAGTAAGGAGGAGCAGGCTGCAGCCCGGCCCCCAATCTAGCTTAACCCAAAATAATCACACAGAAATTGTATTAATTAAATTACTGCCTGGCCCATTATATCTAGCCTCTTCTTGGCTAACTCTCACGTCTTGATTAACCCATTTCTATTAAATCTGTGTATGTCACCACATGACTGTGGCTTAAAGGCAAGATTCTAACCTATGTCTGTCTCAGGCCAGAGATTCATGGCATCTGCCTGTCTCTGCTTTCCTCCTCCCAGAATTCTGTTTTGTCTTCCCTGCCTATCTAAGTCTGCCCTATCAAAAGGACAAGACAGTTTTTTTATTCAACCAATGAAAGCAATACAAATACAGAAGGACCTCCTACACCACTCAATTTGACAATAAAAAGACACAGGCTAACAGATTTGATACAAAAAAGATCCATCATTCTTCTGCATAAAATAAATACACCCCAACATCAAAGATAGATGTTACCTCAGAGTAAAGGGTTGGAAAAAGGCTTTCAAGCCAAATGGACCTAAGAAGCAAGTTAGTGTACTTATTCTAATACCTAAAAAAAAAACAGACGTCCAAACAAAAATAATCAAAAGAGATAGAGAAGGGTATTTCATATTCATCAAAGTAAAATTCCACCAAGATGATGTTTCAATTCCGAACATCTATGCCCTAAATGTAAAGGCACTCACATTTACAAAAGAAACAACACTTGAGCTGAAATCATACATAGAGCCCCACACAATAGTAGTGAAACTTCGACATTCTGCTCTTACCAATGTACAGGTCATCCAGAGAAATAATGGAACTAATAGACATTAGAACTCAAATAAACCTAACATATCTACAGAACACTTTACCCAAACACAAAAGAATATAACTTCTCAGCACTGCATGGAACCTTCTCCAAAACTGACCACATGCTCGGCCACAAAGCAAGTCTCAACATATGCAAAATAATTGAAATAATCCTCTGTATTTTCTCAGACTGCTATGAATTAAAGCTAAATTTCAACAACAACAGAAATAAAAGAAAGTCTGCAAATTCATAGAACTGAACAACTATCTACTAAGTTACTATTAGGTAAAGGAAGAAATAGTACTTCCTAGAATTCAATGAAAATGAATGCATAACAACCCCAAATTTATAGGACACAATGAAAATGGTACTAAGAGGAAAATTCATAGCACTAAATGACTTCATAAAGACTTTGGCGAGATCTCCTACTAGTGACTTAACAGCACACCTGAAAGCTCTAGGACAAAAATAAGCAGACACACTCAAGAGGATTGCAAGAAATGATCAAACTGAGGACTGAAATCAATAAAATAGAAATAAAGAACAATAAAAGTAACCAATGAAACAAGAGTTGGTTCTTCAAGAAAATAGAAAAATAGGCAAACCCTTATCCAAACTAACTAAAGGTAGAGTGACTATCTAAATAGACAAAATCAGATATGAAAGGGGATACATAAAAACAGACTCTCCAAGGAAATCCAGAGAATCATTAGGTCATACTTCAAAACTTGCACTCCACACAGTTGGGAAATCTAAAAGAAATGGACAAATTTCTTGATATATTTGCAATGACCAAAGTTAAATCAAGATCAAATAAACAATTTAAATAGACTGATAACCCCTAAGGAAATAGAAATAGTCATTATAAGTCTCCCAGCCAACAAAATTCCAGGGACAGAAGGTTTTAATTCAAATTCTACCAGCCTTTGAAAGAAGAACTAATACCAATACTTTTCAAATTATCCCACCAAAGGGAAACAGAAGGAATATTGTATTTTTTTTTCCTATGAGGCCATAGTCACCCTGATACACAAACCACACAAAGACTCAACAAAGAAAGAGAATTACAGACCAGTCCTGCCTAACCTCTCCTGTTTAACTCTTGGCCGTTCAGCTTTTTATTACACCAGTCACTCTATATCTTCATACAGAGCACAAATACCCCACAGCACCTTCCTTCTGTTCCTCACAGTTCCTCCTCATCTTTCCTCTCCTCTGAATCAATTCTGTTTCTTTCTTTCATTAGGAAAATAGAATAGAATTTATAGATGTATTAGGGCCAGATGGGAATGGGAGTAGGGGATAATGTTTGGGTGGCAGATGTGGTGGAGGGGGAGAGTGTTGTGAGATCCTGCTTTAATTGGAGGAGAGTTTAGGGTGGGTGATGTGAAAACCCATTGTAGTAGAATCATTCTGGAATGTATGAAGGTGATTCTAATGAGATTTTTTAGCATTGTGGGATACAGAATCTTAACTGGTCATCCCTTGTTGCCAGGCAAGGCTCCCAGCAGCAGAACTGGGTTGCAGTTTATTGAGTCAGTGTCCAAGGGTGTCCATGGAAATTCCCAAACACTGAGCCTGTGGTTAACAACACAAACTGACACCTGAGCCCTATTACTGGGCACTATACTTCATAACTCATTGAACACAGAGAAGCTGAGCTGGGCCTACCTGGAGTCTTTATTCTTATGTTCTGGTCTCTTTGGTGAAGGAAGTTACTCTGGAGGCAATTAAAAGAGTATTGTGGACACCATCCCAGCCACAAAATCTTTGACCTACAATCTGTCCTGCCCACAAAATAAGCTAGGGCAATGGTGGCACAGAACTTGTAAGAATAGCTACTCAATATCTGATTTGACTTAAGGCCCATTCCATGAGACAGAACCCATACTCAACACTGCTTAGGTGACAAAGAACCAGAGACTAGATATCCCAGAGGCCTATGGTAAAATCAAACACTACTGGTTTTTTAAAAAAGCATCAATAAAATAATTCCTATTGATATTCTGCTGCACTTACAGATCAGTGACTTATTCACTTATCATTAGAGAAGCTTCCTCCAGTAGCCTATGGGAACAAATGCAAAGACCCACAGCCAGACATTACATGGAGAGCTTGATGGGAGCTTTCCATCACGTTCCTCCTCTTAGAGCTCTTCCAGGAAAGAGGAGGTAGAAGACTGTAAGAGCCGAGGGGATGGAGGATACCAGGAGGACACAGAGAGAACAAGTGCCTCTGAATTAACTAAGCAAGGTGCAAATGAGCTCACAGAGACTGAGGCAGCAAGCCTACATCGGTCAGCACCAGGTCCTCTGCATGTATTACAGCTATTCGTTTAGTGTTTTTCTGGGACTCCAGACCATAAGAAAAGAAAGTGTGTCCCTGACTCATCTTCTTGTTCTTGGTACTCTTCTCCTCCTGTTGGACTGTCATGTCCAAATTTGACATGATAGTTTTTATCTCATTTTATTTTATTTTGTCATGTTTGGTTGTTATCTCTCAGAAGCTTACTTTTTCCTAATGAAAGAAAGAAAAAGAATTGATTCAGAGGAGAGGAAAGATGATGAGGAGGAACTGTGAGGAATAGAAGGGAGGTGCTGCGGGGTATTTGTGCTCTGTATGAAGATATGTATGAAGAGTGACTGGTGTAATAAAAAGCTGAAAGGCCAAGAGTTAAACAGGAGTGTAGCGGGCGTGGTCGGTCGGCAATTGGAAATAACCAAACTAGCCTTATATAAAATGCTCAGCCTTAATAAAAAGGGGAAAATGGGAGAAACTTACAGAGCCAGAGTTCCAGCGAAGAGCAGGGAACCAAGAGAGCAAACAACCAAAACAGGGATCTTTTAAAGGTATTTTGTGCCCCGGAGGGGTCACGCCCCTCAGACAAGGGATTGGTCAGCTTCCCCAGCACAGGAGAGGTTAGGCAGGACTTCCAGGAAGAGAGGAACGGAATGTTAGAATCTGGAACAACTGGAGATGCTAGCAGGACACCCCGGAAGTCAGTTATACAGAATGAAAGAGAGGTAAAGAGCCTGTGGCAGAACATAGAGTAATAGTAAACCGGTTAATTTAAGTTGTAAGAGCTAGTTGGGAACAAACCTAAGACAAAGGCCAAGGTTTGATAACTAATAGTAAGTCTCAGTATCATTATTGGGGAGCTAATGGCCCCAAAAAAGTCCAACATGAAAGTCCGACAGGAAGGGATCATGTTCAGGATATATTGGATGAATAAAAATATATCTTTCAATAGAAGAAAGAAGAAAAAGTAAAGGAAATATGACAACATTTAATCATTGGACATTTCAAGGAGAGTTCTTATATAGTTCATTAAAGAATAGTCTCGACTCCTACCAGGAGCCGGGTCCATCTCTGACTCTTGCCAGCTTTTGAGGCCTTATTCCTCATACTGGGCCGACTTGTACAGCCTTAATACAAGGGAAAGTGCCTAGTCCTGTTACAACATGGTAAGCCATGTTTGGTTGATATCCATGGGAGGCCTGCCTTTTACTGAATAGAAATGGAGGCGTGGTGGATGTGGGATTGCAGAGGGGTGGTGGGGGGGATTGGAAGGAAAGGAGGGAGGGGAACCTGTGGTCAGGATGTAATAATATCACTAAAGGGAAATGTTTTGAAATTACTACTAAGTTTCAAAATTATAAATTTAATTATTCTAAAAAAGATGATTTTTTTCTTAGAATTTATTTTCACAAATTGGAATAATTTAACACTGTTTTGATGTGTATAATCTCCTATTATCAGGTTTGGGTTGGTATATTTGCTTTCTTAGTAATAAACACAGTATGAAGCCAATTAAGGAAAATAAAATGAAATAAAAATTACACTTTGCAGACCTTTAGGTGTCTCTTTCTGTTTGGTCCCTGATGATATTTTAACTCCACTCTAAGATCTATGCATTTTGTTTATAAAATCAGGATTTAAACAGGCTTTCTTTTGTGTTTTGTTGGAAAGTCAAACAAATAAAGCACTGCTTTTTCGTGATTTGCTTGCAGTATAGGCCACATTATATTATTTTCATGTAATTACAGTAATAATTCCTGTGTGACTGTGATTCTTAATATATTTGAATATTGAAAGCTTCTAAATGTTTATATAAACTTATCCTTAAATCTGATGATTAGCCATTCCCTGACTAAAAATTCCTAATGAAGGGCATCAAAACTGGGTTCTGCCTTGAAATAGGTTGGGGGGAGGAACGATGAAACACGCTGTCTTACAAGATTGTGGCTTTAGATGACAACAGTGAACAACAGACACACAGCCTTCGTCAACGAATCGTTTTCCTGTCTATTTCTAATTGAATCAGTCAGTTATTTGACCTGAATAACTATTTCCTCAAGTGTCTGCAATAAGCAGAAGCCATTGTACTGTAATTTTCAAAGACTTGATTTCAGTTCAGTAATTGAATTTTCCTGATTTCTTTGTGATACTCTGTGGGAGTATCACACTGCAGAAAGCAACAGAGAATAGTCCGGGCTAGACAGAATTTATTTTTGTCTCTTTTTGTTTGAGAATGCAAAGCATGGGCCACATTCATAGACAAAATGATTAGGCAAAAATTTTTGTTGACCTACTAGGTCAGTTATTTTGTATAGCATGCACTATCAAAATATTATTAAATATGATTTTATCCATGCTCACATGGATAAAAATTAGCTGTTGGAAAAAATTCATTACAAATGTCTTTGCCTACATGCTTCATGAATCATATCTATATGAGCAAGTAGAGGCCAATGTAGTTTTTTTAACATCTGTACAAATGAAAATTGAGACACTTGCTTGAGACATAGCTTCAGATACAAAGAAAAGAGACATTGTATCGTTCATATGCCTGCTTTAAAATCCATATCAATATAATTTCTAAGGTAATGAAGTATTCTTGAATCATCTAGGTTTTTAATTTTTATTAGTATTCTATGTTCTCAGAATGCAGTTTCTCTCACCCTGTACTCATATCTTTTTTAAAGTATAGTTATATTTCATAAAATGCCTATTTTTCCTTTGGGATATTAAAAAAATATTTTCCCAGAAAAGACTTTAGGTAATACTACTTGAATTACTCATGTAAATGAAGGGCTAAATATATTCTTATTAGTGGTAAACAAAGATATACTTTAAACCATTATAGAAAGGCAGGTTTGGCTAGACCAGCTAGTTCCATGTCAGGCTAATTCTACTAAGATGGACTTGGCTCGCTGTGCTGGCACACCTGATCTTTACTCCAGAATTGTATTAAGAAAAGGTTATAAATGAGCCTTGAGAGCTTGTCTGGAGGGTCTAACAGGGGAGCGCAGTTACTCGTACACCCTGACTAAAGACTGGTCCTCCTCTATTCGGGAAAGATCGGCCTCTTCTTCGATGGAGCACGCAGTTTCGGGAGAGATGCACATGAAGCTGGTGAGGGAGGAAAGGGACACCAACCTAGCCAGCCATTCAACCCTGGCGATCAATGGGTGACAGATGTCGTAGTCAGATAGCCCTCACATCCGTGATGGGGATACCCACTGAAACAGTTTTACCTGAAGCTAATTGGAGTTCACCAACTCCAGCCTGACATGGAAGAAAAACAGCATAGGACCAAACTAGTTACTCTAAATGTGGGTGACGTTGTATGACTGGGCAGGGGTCAACTGGCACGTGGCACAAGGAATTATCCCTACTGCTTGTACTGGCTTTTTTTGGAACCTGTTCTCTTGGATGGATACCTTGCCAGCCTCAATATAGTAGGCAGGTAGGACCTTACCCCAAAGCAATGTGCCTTACTCTCTCTGAGGGGGCGTGGTTGGTGAGGGAATGGGAGCAGGAAAAGTGTGAGACCTGGGATTGGTATGTAAAATGGAAAAAGACAGTTTCTTAAAAAAAAAAAAAAAAACAGAAAAGGGTAAAAAAAAAAACCTTACTAAATCCTGAGCAACTAGGTCATATAGAGACTGACTTGTCAAAGGATGCAGGAATAGAAATTTGTATGGTAAGTTTCACCCTGATTCAGGGGAGAAAATCTTGCTTGAGTTCCTTTGGTGTAAAACCTGTCTTTAATGTGTGTGTGCGTTCATGGGAAAATGTTTGTGGGGTGTGTGTACATATGAGCATGTGTGTACGGAGGCCAGAAGTCAGTCTTGTGGGTCCTTCCTCAGATGCCATTCATCCACTTTTTATTGTTTGAGCCAGGGTCTCTCACTGGGGCTTGGGGCTTGTTGATTTGACTAGGCTTCCTCCTTTGAAAGACCCATGATTTCTGCTGTCCCTCCCTTCCCAATGACTGCCCATATGTCATATCACGCTAAGGATGGAACTCAGATCCTCATGCGTATGCAGCAGACACTTTACCAGCTGAACTGCCTTTCCAGCCCCGGCCTGATCCTTCTGATTTTCTTTTGCTATGTTAAGTTTGGGTGCTGCCAAGACATTGCAACACTTGGCTGTAAAACTGCAAAGGAGTTTCACAATTCAGCAGCTACTAATCCAGCTCATCCTTCACCAGTGAAAAGTGGATGAGAGTTTATTTATTCGAAGCAAAGATTTAGGCTCCTACTCTGTCTATATCTGGGATTTGCTGAAACATTCATGCTATTCCTCTTCCTGGCCAATATCAACTTCTTCATAGTCATTCTCCCGCTCTTCTTGCCTTTAGGTCTCCTTTCTTTTATTTTTAGAAAAATATTTACTTATTTTTATGTGTTTCATTGGTATGCCTGGTATGTATGGAGACTAGAAGAGGGCATTTGATCCCCTGGGACTGGAGTTATAGATAGTTGTGAGTTGCCATTGGACACTGGCAATCAAATCCTGCTCCTATGAAAAGAACATCTTGTGCTCTTAAGCTCTGAGGCCATCTTCTCTGGCCCCTATGTCTCTTTTCTTTAAGCCTTTTCACAATGAAGTTAGTGAAATGATATCTCAGAAGTTGATTTTTGCAAATCCTCTTTATCCAAGACTTTCTTTAAATGAGAATAATTATGTTTTCAAGAGGCCTTTCATTTAAAAGGAAAATTCTGCACAGGGTTTTATTAATGACTGGTCTCCTCTTGAGGGACATTCTTAATGGTCAAGGGCAGAGAACTGTGTCTTCTTCTCTCCTGCTCACTTCCAGTGTAGTTTTGGTCTTTGACTAACGGCCTGTTCAGATAGGCAAGACCTCTGTTATTAAACCACTCCACCCTCTGTCCTCAAAGGTAAGATTTTGATTTTAGTTAAGAAAAGCAAATTTTAGCAAAAACTAAATAATTAATTTTTTTTAGGACAACAAGTGTCTGCTCTTACATAATATGAAGCTGTTATTTATGCAAAATAGTACCAATAAAATCTATCTCTGTAGGACTAAAGGACTCTTTCCACATATTCAAAACTCTCCCTACTTATTCCATCTCTCCTTTTTCTGTTCCTATTTATTCCCTGCTTTCTCCTTTGTTTCTTTTATTTTTTAAATCTTTATTTGTATATGCAGAACAGTGGGTTTTATTGTGATATTTCATACTTCTCATTTCCCATTATAATCTCATCTCTTTATTCTCTTTCCTATTCCCTAATAGTCCCTCATCTACTTTCATGCCTTTATTTCTATCCCTACACTCTACATATGAGAAAATCCATGCGATTTTGTGCTTGTTTCTAAGCTCCAGGTCAGTAGGCAGGACTTTATGATGTTGTGCTATCTCCTGCATATGCTTTCTCCATTTTCTTCACTGTCATTTTCATTAACTGGGCCATTGCTACTTAATGCCCAGAGGACCCCTAACTCCTCTCTTTCCTGCCTTCATTAATATTTAGAAAGAATTATAGTAAATGAATCTCTGCTCTTAAAAGTCAGCAGAAGCACTTAGTTTTCAGAAACTTAGTTTTCAGGGAACTAGTATCAAAATTGTATAGAGAACATGAGTGGGAGATACACACGAGACGATCATACAGAGGCACACATATACAGGAGAAGGCATTATTTTGTGGAGCTGGAAGTTGGAACATTATTTAGTAAACCCGCAAAAGCACTTTTGGTGATTTAATAGGTAAGTAGCAGATCTTGAAATTGGAATTGAAAAAGACAATTTATTGCATAATTTACTCCCTTTGACCAGGAAAGGAACAATACAATTTTTGGATCTAAATTTAATTGGGATTTAACTAGAACCTCTTAAACTTTTTCATTTTTCACTTGGAAAGCACCAAGTGCTCGTCCTTTCAGGAACCGTGATAGACGGCGTAATCCAGCAGAGCACAGTGCATCCTAAATCACCTTCTCAGCAGCCACAGTGGGGCAGCTGAAAGAATTGGACTGAAATGAGGAGCTAAACAGCTTTGTGGTCTGCTCAGGGAAGGGAATCAAGCTTGTCGGGTAGAAAATGATCGGAAGTCACAGCTTCCAGTTCTACTTTCATTTTATTTTTGACAATGAAAAATCTATGAGTGATTTCCTTTCCCCTCCTTCCTTGTCTCCTGCAGCAGTTGCTTAGCAATCCTTGCTTAAATAGAAAAGATTTTTTAAAAAATCTTTAAGTTACTTTTTAAGAGTTTATTCTGAGTCAAAGGTTTCATAAATTGCTTCCTTCCATTCTTACAATACTAAGACTATAGCAGAAAGATTATTAATAAAGACTTTTAAGTGTTATTAAAATAATAAGACAATATGTAGATTAAGTGTATTGTATTTTATTTTTATCACTGACAATGCCTCTTGCATAGTCCTATTGAATATGCTCTTGTAAGTTCAAAACCATACTTTCCAGCCCTTAACTCTCATATGCTGTTTTACAATCAGAAAAAGAAGACAAGGCTTGATTAGGAGTCATTACAGTGACTAGGTAAAAGAAATTGTCTCACTCAACTGCCTTATATAATAGGAAGGCTGCTTGTTGGTTCCCAGCTGCTCAGCCCCAAAATAATCACACAGAAATCATATTATTTAAATCACTGTTTGGCCCATTAGCTCTAGCTTCTTATTTGCTAACTCTTATATTTTAATTTAACCCATTTCTAGTAATCTGTGTATCATCATGTGGCTGTGGCTTATCAGGTAACGTGGTCTGACACCAGTGGGGCTACATGACTTCTCTCTAACTCCTCCTTCTTTCCCCCAACATTCAGTTTAGCTTCCCCCACCTACCTGTAGTCTCTGCGCAGGCCCAAGACAGTTTCTTTATTAACCAATGGTATTCACAGCATACAGAGGGGAATCCCACATTAGCCATATAACCATATCATAGAATCTATGTTTCTTTAAAATTATTATTCTACCTCCAACACATCATCTTGTCTAGTCTTTCTGTCATGATAGAACTGACTGAAAGAAAGACAGAGAGAAGAGAGGAAAATGATGACAGCCTGGGTAGTTATTTGTGAATTTGCTAAATCCCAGTCTGGTGGTCTCAGCCAGGTATGTGCTCAAGAAGGTTATTTATGATGCAGAGGGATTAAATTTAGAATAGTCTACACCAAAGATCTGAGGGGTATTCCCAAGTGGGAAAACGGAGACTCTGGGAGGGACATACAAAATGTGGTCAGTAACTGAGTTGGCACCAATTAGAGGGCATCAAGGACCTTTGAAAGAAACTAACTATAGATCCTCTAGAAGACATTTTGCTTTCCCAAAACTCCTAGATCTGCTAATTGAAATTCTCTTTTGTGAAGGCATAAGAGTCCTGATCCGATGAACAGCAGTGTTCTAGTAAAAACACAAAGTCAGAAAAATCATTATAGTATCTATTTAAAATAAATAAAGTATTTGTTGATTTCAAAAACACTTCTGTGGCTAGAGAAGAGATTAAGATGAGTGTTATTCCGAAACAAAAACACTCACTAAGGTTTTAGACACCATTCAAACTGGAGTTTGCTGTTTTTGCTTAAACATCTTGCAAATCTTCAAGTCCTTTTCATATATTACTTGAAAGGTGTGCTTTGAACATTATATGACCAGAGAATTGAAGCTGTACCCAAGCATGTATTGAATAAATAACCTTGCTATTGTATAATCAAGAATTGGGCAGTGACATACCAGAGATTTCTAAAGGACCTGTGAACAATTGGTAAAGGCAATGGGAAAAGTGGTAAAGTAGCTAAGCTCTATTTTCCTAGGTACAGATGGCTAGATACTTTACTTTCTCTCTTTGAATTTCAGTGGATGGGTCTGAGATGAAAGGGTTGCCTCTGTATTTTTAATTTGATTTCTTTGCAAATTTGCAAGAGACTAGGAATGCTGTTCTTAAACCCTTGCCAGAAACAGTTGTTTAATTCCACAATTATTAATAGTTAGCAATATTCACCAGCAGTTCCAGAGTTAATTGTGAGGCATTCTATTTTCTAGCAGGCAGATAGTGTCAGAGTTTTTTGACCTCGTGTGATTGGTGGCCAACACTCCTTTATTGCATATAGGAGAGACGATCATTTTAGGTAGAATATGGCATAGATAACCTGCAAATCATGGTTTACTATGTCATCAGACTTGCTAACAAGCTTCAAAAGATGAATTATTTGTCCTCCAGAGAAACAACCAGATGGTGAAAAAAAGGAATAAAAGGCAGAAGAACCTGAGAGCCCAGATAATCCATCAGTTTGTTAATTCACATCGAATAATGAGAGTTTGTTCTGTCATTACTGAACATCTATGAAAATTCCACAGTGTGCTTAAAAGAAGATGCTTTACATAAACAAACTGAATAAAATCAACTTGTACAGCTGCATTTTACAAGGATACTTACTACCACTTAACTGGAACATACACAATAGAATGTGGCTTCAGATAAGTGCCTTTAGAATCACGGAATTCAGGCATTTTCTAAAACTTCAGGCTGTAGACCAGCTTCACAAGTGTTTCTCGGGAATTTACATGACTGTATTAATGTCAGAGTATTCCCAAGAAGATGTTGCTAGTCTAGTCACAGAGAAAATATATATTACTTTAGATGGTGACAGGAAATACTTATTTCCTGAATGGCACAAGATGAGTAATCAGAGACAAAATGACCTACAAACTTTAAATAAAAGTGCCTGCATCCCATTGTCATAAAGGAAACTAGCACTACAAAGAAGTAAAAACAAAAAATGAAGCTAAGACTGATGAACACCATAGAAGATTACAACGCCTTAGCAATTTGCTAAAATGCTGTGCTGTCTATAATTTATGGAATGTTATTTTAGTGTAGTGTGGTGGTTTGGGTGAGGATGGTCTCATAGGCTGAAATGCTTGACTGCTTTATGCCTGGTTTGTGGGGCTGTTTTGCTTACAAGGATTAGGAGGTGTGGCCTGGTTGGAGTCAGTATGTCACTGAGGGCTAGGCTTTGAGTTCTCAAAAGTCTCAAAGCATTCATTCCAGTGTGCTCTGCCTTCTGTTTATGGTCCTATGAATTCTCAGCTGCTTCTGTTGCCATTTCTTCACTCTGCCATGGTGGACTCTAACCCTCCACTGTAATCCCAATTAAACAGATGCATCAGCCATGGTATTTTATCACAGCTATAGGAAAGTGACTGATACAGGCATAGAGTTGGTACATATTCCAATGTAGGTGTAGTAGATTTTTTTTTTACTCAGGAGTGGCTTGGTAGTATTCTGCTAGGAAGTCTGGGCTACAGGAGTGGTGTTTACACCCAACTCAGACTTGAATACTGGGTCAACGACAGAATGATGATTAGGATGATGCATATTAAGAAAGACATTTTCTTGAAAATAGTAGATTGTTAACCAGAATAATGGGTATTAAAACTGGACTGTAAGTGGCGGAATTAGTGGTAGTCAGGAAGTGTGGATCAGCTAACCGATTTGGAAATATTTTCCTCTTCTCTTTCCATAACTAGGCTGTATGAATGGTGTTACCCAGGGATGCTTCCTAATCTTTAAAACATCTCAGTGAATTCAAGCAGTGAGTCTGAGGATTTCAACTACCTGGAAAACAGAGTTACAATATCTTGGTGTGGATTACTCTTACATGACATGCTTTCCCCAGCAGGCAAAATTTTTTGAAAAAACTTTGAACAGCAGTTTGGAAACTGCATGATTTTATGAACAACTTTTATGAAAGGTTTATACCTATACGTTTATATCTACTGATTTGCTATTTGTTTGATGAATGTCCATACATGAGGTACCTCAAAGATCCTGGGAGCTCTGTCTACACTCAAAACATGTATCATGAGTTGTCATGGTTTAACTGTATGGATAAATTCACCAAACAAATGTGGAGAAATCAGGAGACAAACTTGCTGCATCCCCCCTTTGACTGTATTTTTCTTTTGACAAAAAATAATAAAGCAATGCATTCCCTTCTTTGATGAAGCCTGGTCTAAAAGATGTGTTTTTTTCTCTGTGATTTGTTCCATGAAGAAGATAAAACTCAAGAAAGAATATAGATGACTTTTTTCAGCTTGGCCACTGGCTTTGCAATGGCTCATGTGTTCTGTTACCCGAGGGTTACCCCAAGCCATTCACCATAGAAGGCACCTTTCCTCTTGTCTGTTTCTATCTCCCACCTCTAGCAATTGATGGTGAAAAAGTATTTCAATAGTAACTAGAGGGCTAGTGAGGCAGTTCAGTTGGCTGAGTACTTGTTATACAAGAATAAACACCTCAGTACAATTCCCAGAACCCATAAAAAATTACCAGAGGTGCTGGTCCTTTACTTAATCCCAGCACTGAAGAGGTAAAGATAAGAAAAACCTGGGGCTTGTTGTCAGCCATTCTAGATTAATAGGTGAACACAAAACCAAGAAAAAACCCTATCTTTAAGGAGATGGGTAGTGTTCTAGAGGTAAAATACTAGCTTTTCCTTCAGCCTATAACTGCCTACATAATAACAAAAATAACAATGATGATGATGTTAATCAGAAAGTTCTAGCACTATCGTCTTCAGTTTTTCTTGCTTAAACACCCTGAAGACAGAATTGTTGTCTAGATATGAGGATGTATCAGTAAATACTTTTCATATATTTATTTACATTTGAGGGTTTAGATTTGAAAATATTCAAATATGCTGCATGATAAATTTGTTTTTATATAGTTCAGAAAAAGTGTAAATGGAAAACAAGAAATGTTATATATATTTATTTCTAGCGATGCCTCTTCTTTTATGCATAAAACAACTTCAGAACATGCAACCCAATACCTTTAAATGTTTGAATGTATAATATTTGTGAGGTCACTTCAGGATATTAGGGTCAAAAGATGGAACAGCAGTATTATTAAGTTATAGACACAAGACACATGGCTATTTATGAAAGCCACACTTTCAGCAAAATTCACAGATTTTAGTCTGTATAGTTTGTCATTTTTATAGTTCTTTGATTTATTAAACAATGTTACCATGCAGAAAGAAGGTGGATGCTATCTATAAATAACCTCATAAATGTTTGCCACAGCTTGCCAACTAATTATCATCATGAAATACGATGGTTCTGATTAATATATCAAAGGGGAAACTCAATTATGAATTCAAGCAATCAAACTTCAAATACAATCCAAAATAAACCTGGTGTTTGTAAGTCAGAAGAACCCATTGGGGAAACAATTATGGTAGAATTCCAAGGCTGCATTGTGGGGAAATAATGTTCTCCAGTTCAATAAAAAGAGGTAGGTTAGAATAAAGAGAAAAAGCACTTGGGATATTGTACATGACAATAACACATGAGCTGACAAAAATCAAAACAAAACAACTCATCAAAAGAGATCAAGTGTCTTCCAGTTATATAAATTGAGTTATCTCTCTCTCTCTCTCTCTCTCTCTCTCTCTCTCTCTCTCTCTCTCACACACACACACACACACACACACACACACACACACAGAGAGAGAGAGAGAGAGAGAGAGAGAGAGAGAGAGAGAGACACTAAGGAGGTTGGCAATCGATCAGGAAAGACAATCTCTTATAGACTTTGATATTAGACATAAGGGATTGTCTAATTGGTATCTCCTTTCAATTTCTAGATTAAAATCCAATACACAGTATGTCGGAATATGGACTTTATAGGAAATAGGGTTGTTGTAGATTTTATTATTTAAAACAAGTTCACCCCAAAGTAGGATACGTCCCTAAACCAGTAATCCAGTAAAGCATGAATCCTTATGAAGAGGGGAACACTGACAGAAATGCACACAGGAAAATATCTGTGCACAAAAAGGCACAAACAAGGGCAATATTTCTTGTAGTCAAAACCCAAAAAAGATGGCCAACAGAGCACCAGTGGATAGGAGAGAGACGAGGAATAGGTTATGCCTAACAGCTCCCAGAAGGAAGCAAGACTGATCTCAGACTTTTAGCATCAGAGACAATCAGTTTTGCTAATTAAACAACCCACTCTGTAGTGCTCTGTTAAGGCACTCCAAGCAAACCAGCAGAGATGGAACTGACAATAAAGAGAATGTTTTCTTTAAGAACTTGCACAAATAAGTTCTATTTTCCAAGTTTGTACAAAACTCTATTGATTGAGTTTTTTATATGAACAACAACATTCAGATACTTGAAGACAGAATCAGAGAGACAAAATGTCTGTTACTCAGTGCTACATGCTGACCAGGGATGAAGGGAAAGGAAGCTCATTTAGTGAGCAAGCATGACGACCCTGTTACAAATCCTCAGTGCCTACAAAATAGCTAGTCATAGCTGTGATGTAGGTGTGTCTTCTATGTATCAGATGATTTCATTAGTTAATTAATAAAGAAACTGCTTGGCCTCATAGGTTAGAACATAGGTGGATGGAGTAGACAGAACAGCAAGAAGGAAGTGAGGTAGATGGCTCAGACAATTGCCCTGCCTCTGCTCTCTGAACCAGTTGCCATGAAGCCAGCCACCAGTCAGACGTGCTGAATCTTTCCTGGTAAGACACCACTTTGTGGTGTTACACAGATTATTCAATATGGGTTAGTCAAGATGTGAGTAAGAGGCTGAAAATAATGAGCCAGGCAGTGTTTAAAAGAATACAATTTGTGTGTTGTTATTTGGGGGCATTAGCTAGCCGGTGCCCGGGAGCTGGGCAGAATGAAAAGCAGGCCTGCACGCAGCTCCTCACTACATAGCTGTTCATGTCTGTAATCCCAGAACTTGGTCTCTCTGGAGAGACTACCAGATTCCTGGGGCTCAATGGTCAGGCAATCTATACAAAATGGTGATCACCAGGTTCAGCAAGAGACCCTGCTTCAAATTAAGGTGGAGAGGCAACTCATGAAGATACCACCCTCTGGAGAATCAGTACATCTGCATACACATAAAGATATGCCTTCAGAAGATACACACACACACACACACACACACACACAGACAGATGCACGCACACATGCATGCACATAAATGAACAAAGAAATTGAAAACATTTCAAGTGAAAGTCATGTATAGACTATAATTACCTATGTTTCTTCAACCTAGCCTAAAAACAGTATTCCAGAGTGAGGGTGATGACTCATCATTGGGTAAAGAGCTTGCTGTACAAACACAAAATTCCCACTTTGAATCCTCAGTCTACAAGTGAAAGCCTGGTGGGGTGCTTTGTCTATAATCTTAATGGTAGGGATTTGAGGTAGGCAGAGCCCAGTGGTTCATGGTCAGTCAGCCTACCAAAGATGATGAACAACAGATTCCAACTTTGTCTCAAAACTTAAGGCTGAGACTGTTAAAGGAAGACACCTAAGATCAACCTCTCGCTGACACACGTGCATGAATGGACAAAGGAACCTGCACACATTCGTGAACATATACGTACACATACCTGCACTACGTGCCACACAACTATTTTTAATACAGTTGAAGCTCAGATTTCTTCTTTTAAATTCTCTTTCCTCCCCTATCTCCATCTTTTGATGTTCTAAAGTTGGACTTTATTATCCTTATGTTATCCTTTCTGTATTTCCATGTGGAGTTGTTTTGAGGCAGAACTGGGGTCTTCATGCCTTGATTGTGCTCGTCTCTGGTCAAAGCCTGCTTTTAACCTTTTGCCAACAGGCAAGGTAAGTGACTGTAGCTGTTAGGTCAGTCTTTGGATAAGGTTCTGGTGATAACTGTTAGAGTAAATATATATTGATAGAATGTGTAAAAAAATAGCAAAGGGAAACATGAATCTGTGGCTGCATATTGTAAGACCTGTTCCATGTGTTATTAAAGGACTATGTTATCTGTTTTCTTATTGGTAGACATTCACTAAAGTGAGTATGTAGTTCAGTTTTTCCTTTATGTTATTCTTCTATAATTTCACAATTATATAAATGAAATATGATTATATCTATTCATTTCCATTTTCCAAATCCCTTCTGTATCCAGTTGTTCCTTTTTTGTTTATTTGTTTTTAGTTTTCTGAGACAGGGTTTCTGTGTTTAGACCTATTTGGAATTCACTTTGAACTCAAACCAGGCTGGCCTTGAACTCACAGAGATGTGCCTGCCTCTGCCTCCCTAGTGCTAGTATTAAAGGTGTGAGCCATCATTGCCCAGATTTCTGTATCCAGTTTTTAAGACTGGCTTTTAAGAGTGTGCCACAAAAGTAGCTTTCTGAAAGCATCCCCAGGAGACATGTTTTCTTTTGTGATTTAAGAAATGGCATAAGGCTCCCATAGAATTATTTTCCGTGGGAAATCAGCTGAAGGATTTGAGACTGCTTATCTTTTATTTGCATAGATGAGGTGAGCTAGGGTACATTCTCACAACACAGTCGTTTGGATGACTTTTCCATCTGAATGCCACAGCTGAGGTCTGAAATCTGTGACCTTACCCTTAAGATCATTTCACAAAGAAAAATCCAATCTTCAAGGTGTTTTATCTTCTTTAGTTTTTGACTACTTTAAAAACATGCATTTCATTTTGTTTTGATTGTAGATTGTTATGTGTAAGATTATGTGTAAGATTGTTATGTGTAAGATTATTGTTTATCAAAACATTTTATTAGCATTACCCAGGAGATATTTGCATGCAGGGATGGGTTGATTGCTTAATTTCCAAATAACAGAGAACTAATAGGAATTCACCGTTCCTTTTTATTATTTCTACTTCCTCAGTTCTTAGGATTGTTTTGAGGTAAAAATGGTCCATAGGTCTAAACTGTATATTAAACAATGATTTTTGGTTGGGATGGGGGCTCTTGAGGCCCCATATCTTTCAGGGAAACTCTTAATAGTTGATGTGTGCTGCAGGAGGGATAGTGGCTCTTCTTTAGGAATGAAGCTGCTGATAGTTTGCTCAATGGATGGCCACACATCTATGTGCATCTGAGTAGGACTATTTAGATATAAAAAATTAGAAATCTATTCTCTCTCTCTCTATATATATAATATATATTAGATGTATAACTAATTAGATATAACAAAAATAAAATGTCATAAAGTTGGCTGGGAGAAGAGAGCTGTGGAGCACTAGAAAAGGTTGGAAGTAGGAGGTGGTGGGTAGATATGATCACTTCACATTGAATTAATATATAGACCTTTCACAGAATAAAAAGATTTAAAAGCCATATATACATATGGGCAACACTAAATGAATTCTTCAGGTTGTGTATATATACACAATACTTGTGTATGTGTAAATTGGTAATAATTAAAGGTATATAAATTTGAGAAGGAGTAGGGGAGAATGGAATGGTTTTCCCGCTACCACCCCTGTCTATATACACTTAATTCACAGTATCTCCATTTCTACTTTGTTCTATTGTCCTCCTTGCCCATTCCTTAGAGCTTTGTTAGAAAATAGAACATGTTAGAAAGTCTCTTGGCCCATTTTGAGTTGCCATGATTTAATTCACATTTTCTCCCATCTGGATACACTTGCTGGTAGATGACTAGGACCCACTGTAGATGGAAGTTTCTGTCCCACCTGGTCCCACAGCCATTCAGTCCCAAAGAAACACACAGAGGGTTTATTAATTATAAACTGTTTGACCTATTAGCTCAGGCTTATTGTTAATTAGCTTTTACAGCTTAAATTAAACCATAATTCTATGTTTAGCCATGGGGCTGGGTGTCCTTTCTCAGTGACACATTCTCATCGTGTTCCCTCTGCATCTGACTGGTGACTGTGTCTCCTCTCTGCCTTTCCTCTTCCCAGAATTCTCTTTGTCTGGTTGTCCCACCTATACTTCCTGCCTGGCTAATGGCCAATCAGCATTTTATTAAACTAATACAAGTAACAATTTTTACAGTGTACAAAAGCATTATCCCACAGCAGTTCCCCTTCTTTTATTTTCAAAACAAGATCCTGAATCTAACCTCCTTTTTTAAGCTTTCTTCCTGATCATTGTCCATAACAACTTATAACCAGCACACTAAACAAAGACGAATATACATAACTCACTGATGAGAAAGAACAAGGAATCTATCTTTCTGAGCTAGGTTACCTTGTATAAAATGGTTCTTCTTACTCTGAAATTATTTTGATGACATCACACATGATTTATATGAAAAATGAGATGTTTAGTATAAAGACACAGAAGGAGATTGCAAGTTCTATCAAATCACAGAAAGTGACACTGTTTATGGATTTAAAAATACAACAGGGAATTAATACTTTCACTTCATTGAAGGAGGTACAAGGGAAAAGATGTCACCTAAAGTGCTTTGTGCAAATGTATTGATTAAAATACAAAACAGAGAGAAGACTCATTGAAAATGGGAAGAATTCAATGAGACAAAAATAGACGTGCTAACATAAATGCAGTTTTTCTGATTTTTACTTAGAAGAAATTGGGATATAAGATAATCATTTGCTTATTTGTTCATTCATTTATTTATACTAGAGATCAAACTCAGGGCTGTGTGCATGTGAGGAAAGTGTGCTACCTATTAAACAGGGTCTTTTTTGTGTATGTTAAGTGCATCTATAGTTAACTTATTAAATAGTAAGTTATACTTCACAGTTTAGGAAAATTTAGGTAATACTTTTATCATACCAGTGATTTCAGAACTGGAGAAGAACTGATAAATGTTGTCATCTATCAATACTATAGTGCTGATTGTTTTCTATGACAGGGAAGATACTGTGGCCATCACAAATCAGGCGCTGTGCATTTCACAGGATGTGTTTTAATGGGACATGTCTCTGTCAGATTGTGCCTATCACTGATGTTTTCTCACTCCTGTATCTACTATTAAAAGGGGCCCATTTTCACTCATTTTCTTTTTTTTCACTTTGCTTTGTTCTAGACAAGCTAACTCAAGCTACATGCAGCGAGGGACAAAAAGACTTTGCAATCTGCTCCCAACACCTTTCAGGCTGTAAAGTTCACATTCATCTGCTTTGCATTTCCTGTCAGGGTGAATTGCAGGAGGACTAGGATTTAGGGAGTCACAGAACACAATGAGCTTTTTAAAACAATTGTATTTGATGTTGGAAATATGACCTGGAATAATCTTTAAAACTGAAAGCTAGAAAGCTTGCAAAAAAAACCATATTGTGATTTTTAAAAAAAAAAAATCAGGAAACAATACAAAATGCCAAGAGAAGTATAAGGAATAATATTCTATATGACTATTATTATAATATTTCTGTCCGCATGTTTAAAAGATTTGACAAAGGAATACATAGCTATATACAAGATTTAAAATACAAGACAAAAATATGCATTCCTATTACATATATTCATTGTCTTATGATAATAAAAGGACCATCCCCATAGTCAGGATGCAGAAACAGAAAGATTGATGTGGTATTTGCCTCTGTATGCTATGAATATATTTTATTACCAGTGGTTAACAAATAAGCTGCTTTGGCCTATGAGTGTACAGAATGTAGGTAGGCCAGAAAACTAAACTGAATACAGGGAGAAAGAAGACAGAGTTGCTGGGTGGTGGTGGCATACGCCTTTACTCCCAGAAGTCGGGAGGCACAGGCAGGCAGATTTTTGTGAGTTTGAGGCCAGACTGGTCTACAAGAGCTAGTTCCAGGAGAGTTCCAAAGCTACAGAGAAAACCTGTCTTGAAAAACATAAATAAATAAATAAATAAATAAATAAATAAATGCCAGAACATTACGGATAAGCCACACTTTTGTGTCAGGAAGTGGTGGCACATGCTTTTGATCCCAGCACTCAGGAGGCAGTGCATGTGTGTATGGATCCTTGAGTTCCAGGCCAGCCTGTTGTACAGAGAGTTCCAGGGCAGCCAGGGCTATGCAAAGAAACCCTGTCTCCAAAAACCAAAGAAAAGAAAAAAAATCCTTATTTATTAAGTCTCATAAAATGTGTGCCCTCTGTCTCAGGAAATTTTCAACTTAAGAAAGTAAAATTCAACTGTGGGCTTCAGAAAACTTCCCAAATGCACTGTTCCACTCAGTAGCAATAGGAGGCCATGGTGGTTTTAGTGGCCTCATAATCCTTTGAGAGCTTCTGTTGATGAGCATCCATGAAAGGTTTTTATCAGCTTTTACACCACCTACCTCCCCACAGCATGCACAGTTCTTATAAACTGATCATAAGATCAGCTAGTTCTCCACGCTGAGCATGGAGGAGTTTCAGTTTAAAAACAAGGGATACTCTAAATCCACACATTGGAAACTGTACCTCCAAAAGCTTTTTTCATTCCCATGAGGCATATTGGAGTTCAAGCAAAAACCCGATCATTTCTAGTATCTTGAAACCTCATCAGATTTAGAGATATTAAATGTCCAATTGCATAATTTGAAATATGTATAGTTACCTTAATACAACTGAGATAAAAATTCAGTGCTGAGATAACTTAAGTGATTTTGCTGTCTGCAAAATGGTGTTGATATCTGGTCATGTATTATAGTTACATCATAAAATATTTGCACAGAGTTTTATAGGCCATTAATAAAAAGCTAAGGGAGGAGTTTAAGTATCACAGGCGTTCTAAAGATAGAGTGGGGAAACAATCTTTAAGGGGAATCTGGAGAAGTAGCAAATACTAAATTTGCCAAGGGAAGATGTAATATTGAGGCTAATGGTTTCATTATTATGAAATACATTCTATGCATAAATCAATCTCCTTGAAGAAATTGAAAATAAAATATTCGAGTTTTATGGAATATCACATACTAGAATAATACCAGAGAAGTTATTCAGCTTGCTGAGCAGTTTGTTCTCATAATAATGTAATGAGGTAAGCTCTAGTGTTTTGTTGTCCCCTCCTTTCCCTTCTTCTTCTACCCTTTCCCCACTGTATTGACAGGTCTTTTATCTGCTTGTAACTTCTGTCTTCTTTAATGATGTATAAAGCTGCAGGAGGAGATAATTGGATGTGTGTCTAGATTGTGTTAGCCTAATCGAGATGGGGGTCTTCAGATAAATTGATTCACAGCCGCCTGGGTGTTTATTGAAAACTGAAATTTCCAGATAGTATGTTGTTACTCTTCTCTTGGGTCTGCTGAATGAAGATGAATCTTGGCCGAAACTGGAAGTTTGCACTATAAATGCTTCAAAGCATTTCTTAAGTGGGCAGTCTCAACAGTGGCCACTCTTCAGCTTGTTATCCTCTTACGTTTCTGTGGCAACTGGACAGTTTTATTAATTCTATTCCAGATGTAGCCACTGATGCATGCGGATTTTAAATGAATGATTCATCTTGTTTACTAAATTGCAGTCAAATTGAGATTAAAACAGAGCTTTATGCTTATACTGGTCTGTTTTCTCTACTATATTTTACCCACAGTATTTTCTTTATTATTTAATGGCAAAGCATCCATACTAAAATATTAAACGCCTTGTTTATCAAACCTAAGGATTGTGGGGATGAGAGTGTAACTTTCTTCTTGATCTCTTTATTAAGTGCAAATGTGTTGCTTGCAAAAATCCTAATCAGTAAATGGTCTCCATAAGCTTATCAACAGAGAACCAGGTGAGAAAAACAGTTAAACCAGAGGCAAAGGATCTTCTTTGTTAACAAGAATACCGCATACATTTTTGTAATGTTTGAAATTCAAGACTCAGTCATATTTTTTCTAGTTTGTGCCTTATCGTTATTGGCCTGAAAAAGTTGGTGGTGTGACGGTGACGGTAATTCCAGTGCTGACAGTGAAGGCCAGCTGTTAAGTAAAGATCTGAAGGAACCTGGCACTTCTTGGAATTATGTCTCAGAATTCCTTGAAAAATCAGTGAGATAGCAATGTTCATTTCCTTAATATTCTCTTCTTTCAGTCAAAAGAAAATGCTACCTAGAAAATTGATCCCTAGCCATCCTTTTTCCATAGAGAAGCCAAATAAACACACTGCTTACTCACTGTCTGATAGCAAGATAAAGAAAATTCTTTTGTGACTCTGTAGAGCTATTTCTCTATTTTTAAGATGTACAATATTTTTCTTCTTCTAGCATAAAAATAAAATATCTATGTAGAAAAATTTCAAACTCAATAAAGAAAATAAATAAACACATAAAATTATGTGTTATAGATGTACAGACATGTGCACACACATACACACACATACAGATTAAGTGATGATTGTTTCATTTGTCAGTCTTCCTAAGCTCTCACTGATGCTGTCCTGTTCTGCAAAGATCTCAAGGTGAGAGTCAGAAGAGAATTTGAATGTGATATGATAGAATTTGCACAGGGATGTTCTAAAGGAGGGAAACTAGAAATAGGAGGATTATTATTTGATTGTGGGATGAATACTTAATATTATTACTTAAAACTGTTTAGTGACACAGTTTTCATGAAATAATTGTATGATACAAGGCTGAGCACATCACTAAATTTCTTTGGCTCTCAGTTCTTAATCCATAAGAGCAAAACAAACCATGCGTACACAGAGACACACACATATACACACTCATGCTCGCACACATACACACCTCACACCGTATCAGGATACGGTCTCTTCTCCCCACTCCTTCCTTTTCTCCTCGTCTGTCTACCCCTGCCCAATCTTTGGGTTTACACCAAGCACCAGTTCTGAATAAAGCATCTTTGTATAGTTTTCCTTGTCTCTTTATATATCCTCCTCAACATGCCATGCAGAGGTAGCTCTTATAGCATCAATTCTCTCTTCCTTTCTGTCAAATCTCCAATGCCTTTCCTGTAGTTAGACTAAACTGCCCACTCCTTTCCTAGCCACCGAATTCCTGTAGGACCTTCCTGCTCACTCCTTCAGTGCATCAGCCAGTCTGGCTGGATTCCTAGTTATAAAATCTGCCAAGTTTGCTCCCACCTGCAGATTTATATTTGTTCTTCCCTCATCTTAGAATATTCTGGCTTCTATATTTTCTTAGCTGCCACCCTCAAAATTTTCAGGTCTCATTTCAATGTCCCTAATTAAAGAAGTATTTTTCTGGCCATGTCTTCCAAGGCATTTATTGTGATTATTCTTATTTTATACCTATCATTGCATACAATTATTTTTGTTTAAAAATTACACTCAGCCGGGCGGTGGTGGCGCATGCCTTTAATCCCAGCACTCGGGAGGCAGAGGCAGGTGGATCTCTGTGAGTTCGAGACCAGCCTGGTCTACAAGAGCTAGTTCCAGGATAGGCTCCAAAGCCACAGAGAAACCCTGTCTCGAAAAACCAAAAAAAAAAAAAAAAAAAAAAAAAAAAAAAAAAAAAAAAATTACACTCATTTCAACATACTCAAAACTGCTAAGCCCATGAGAATAATTGGTTTGGTGGAAAAATCTGCTGTGCCTAGAACAGTACCTGACACACGGTAGGCTTATTACACATTCACTATATAAGATGTCAGTTACAATGATTCAAGAACATGATTATTTAATGCCTTCCTTGTTCACAAATCTAAGAACCTTTTCCTCTTACAAACTTATTGAATTAAATGGCAAATAAATCACATACATATATGTATGCTTCATATATATTGTGAACTCATCTACATGAAATGACCACTATAAGAAAACAAACTCACACACTTTCACTCTTTTATCTTTTGTGAAGAAATTAAACTCTACCCTCACATTAAATGTTATCTCTAAATTACAGCATTATTCCTGTAGGCAATATACTTTTCATTAGATCACAGATCTTCACTTGACCAACTGAAACTTGATATTATCTGGCCAACATTTTCCCAATTCTATATCTTGTAGCTTCTGACAACAACTGTTTTATCTCTCTGTGATATGGACTAATTATATATATATATATATATATGTGTGTGTGTGTGTGTGTGTGTGTGTGTGTGTGTGTGTAAAACAGATAATGTTGTGGACTTTTTTGTGCTTGTATTATTTCACTCAGCCTAATGAATGCCCTTAAATTCTTCATAGTGTTTTACATTGCTGCAAATTGTAGATCACCCTTTTAAAACTTCAGAAGTATTAGATTTCTAGGGCCCTGATCTCTCTCTCTCTCTCTCTCTCTCTCTCTCTCTCTCTCTCTCTCTCTCTCTCACACACACACACACACACACACACACACACACACACACGCACACACTCGCATACACACATGTGTGAGTATGTGTAAGTAACGTTATGCACACTTTTTTGTACTTAGATATTTCGGAATATATATGCAAACACATATACATATATACAATACATATCTCTATCCTATCTATCTATCTATCTATCTATCTATCTATCTATCTATCTATCTATCTATCTATCTATCTATCATCTATCTATCTATCTCTCTATCATCTATCTATCTATCATCTATCTATCTATCTATCTATCTATCTATCTATCTATCTATCTATCTATCTACCTGTAACAACAAACAAGAAGAGGCCATGATTTTCTGAGGGTCTAAGGGAATTTCATGGGAAGCAATGGAGAAAGGAAATGATGCAATTGCATTATAATTTAAAAATATTAAAAATAAACACTGGCTCCCTTTTCCTTAAAATATGCATTCTGTGATATTGAGCTCCATCTGTCTTAGATCTTATCCATGCTGTAGGTATCCCTTTGTGCTCAAAGCAATTTGGTATACATTTTCAGAGATTTAAAAAAGCAGAATTTTCTTCTTTGCCTATGAATATCTTAATCCACTGTTATAAAGCTTCAGCGTTTATGACATTGACTTCTTTGTATTGCAGAATTTTTAGTTCATTATACTTATAGTAAGGGTTTTCCCAGGGATACCCAGCAGTGAGGTGGTGGTTAGCAGTGACAAAAGAGTAGGAACTGGTGGCTTTGCTGAGGGCAATATGCTAAGAGTTTCAATACTTTTGACCTGTCTTTTCATGACCTTATTATTCACAATCACTAACCAGCTGCTATAGTCAACCAGTATACTTCCTGGACAGATCTGAGAAGATCTTAAGAAGAGAGGCCAGGGAGATGGTTCAGCAAGTAAAGGTATTTGGTGCCTTATCCTCTGACTCCAAATAAATAAATAATAACTAAACGTAATAAACATTTAAAAAGTCAAGAATTAATAAATATCTTATCATCTAGAAATGTACATGGATCTGAAGTGATATATTACCTTAGGACAAAAACAAAAATTAAAAGAACCAAGTTAACTGTTCACTCTTGAACCAAAAGACAGGCTCTTATCAGATTCTTACTTTAAAGATTGTCTTCAGTTCTGAAGCCTTAAAGTGTTATCCTTTAAGACACACATTGAATAGACCATTGAATAGACGGAAGAATTACCCTGAGGTAGCCTTTTTTACAGTGCGTAGTCCCCACAAATAAAAAAGTGAGATACTTTCCCAAGTACTGCTCAACTTCTTATGAATACATCTTATTTAGATTGTCCTACCTAACCTGAAACACTAGTCTTGTTGTCTAGGTCATTTTCGCCCTGTGAATGATTATAGTTAAATCTTTTTATTCCCTTCTTATTTGTAAGAGCCCTAGAACTACCATAAACTAATGTTTCCTAAGCTTCAGAGGTGAGAGCTCTTAAAGAAATGACTATTTTTCTCTATGCTGTTTATTTAGTTTCATTGGGATTGAACCCAGGGTTCCAAACAGGCTAGGCAAACACTTTGCCCCTGACCCATATTTGGGATGAATCTTTAGATGATCATTTCTCCGCAGCTGTCTAGGCTTCTGTTTCTATTTTGATGAAAATTTGCTGCCGTCCAGTCACCTGAGTCCTACATTCTGAAGTGTCATGCCCTCTCCCACCAAACTCTCCACAGTCACCATTACAGTTTTACTTCTCTCAGCCTGAGATCTGGGCTGCTGCAAATGGTGCCCACTCACAACGGCTCGTGTCTCCGCCTCCGTACTCTGCTCATGTTCTTTGTGCCTGCTAAAGCTTTGCTGTCCTTTCAGGTACATTGTTGTAGGTTTCTTTCCTGGTATTTTGGATGTAATATGTCGAACCCATTAGTTTCTAGAAATACAATTTTTAAAATTTGTTTCTTTTATTTTTGAGAGTATAATGTAATTACAACATTTCCCCTTCTATTTCTTCCCTTCAAACCCTCCCATATATTTTCATAGCTCTCTGTTTCAAATTCATATTCTCTTTTTAAAACCAATTGCTATCACATGCATGTGATAGCAATTATATATATACACACATATATATGCGCACGCGCGCGCGCGCGCACACACACACACACACACATACACACACACACACACACACACACACACACACACACACACACACACATATATTCCTAAATATAACCAGCTCAGTCTCTACAATGTTACTCATATGTAGATTTTCAGGTTGACCATTTGGTATCGAATAATCTATTGGTGGTCTATTATCTGGGGAAGACTATTTCTTTTTTTCCCCAGCTTTACTCAGGTGCTTACAGCTCTTGGTGTAGGTTTATTGAGGCATCATGGTTTTCCCCATCCATTTTAGCATGTTTATTGTCTTTGTTCAGCTCATGTGTAGGCAATCATATTGGAGAAACCTTGTGGGTCTTAGAAGATATAACTTATTTTCTAAATTTTTGACTTTTGTCATTAGATTTATATTACTAAAAGAGAACATTGAAAGAAATCAACAAGAACTCAGATTTCCCTTGTATAGATTAGTCTAGCCTGTATAAACATATTTTTTTATTTTTATTTTTTAGTTCAAGAGTACTTTGTGTCTTTTCAATTAAGGACAACTCTATTGCTCTATTGACACATGTAATCTTTACTCCTCAGTTAATTATAACATCTGGAAATTTAACTGCTTTTGACTGACAGCAATCATAGGATCTATTGAGTAACAACTGCCTTTCTTGCCTAACTGCAAGCGCTTTTCTTGAAGATGAATCTGCTTCATCTAGCCTGGGTCTGGTTGCTATTCCTTTCCCTAAAGTATATGAAACCCGCATTATTTCCCCATCACTTGCATTATTAAACAAGAAGTCATTTTAATCTCTATACAGTGGCTTTCTGATAATATCATCATTTTTGTCATCTTTCTTTTTTTACTCCTATTGCTGCATTTAGCCTCAAGGAAACAGCTACCTTTTCCACTTGAAGTTTTCAGTGAATGCTACACAAGAACCTGCTCTTCAATTTTTTTTTCTGCATGTTGCTTTGTGAATGTTGCTAGTTATTACAGTTTTCTGCCTTAGGATCTGCTGTGTGCCCAACATTTTCTTATCTACTACATTTTTAGCTCGGCAAAGCTCTAAAACATGAAATAAAAACTATTCTTTGGCTAGCGTCAGTCTCTCCATCATGTTCTAATAAAGAGGAAGTGTCTTGATAGGATGTCAGAGAACCAAGTTTTATCTGCTAAACTTAAGCAGAGAATATTTGCTACAGTATAAATCTTTATATTTCCTCAAGAAACATTCAATAACAAACATTTAATCTAAAACACACCAATGAAGGAACATTCTGAGTATGTTTTACTAGAAGCTTTAGCAAAGCTCCAGGAAAAAAATCAGTTATTCATTTTAGATTAATGTAGTTCTAGGCAGAATTGAAAAGGACCATTTTGTGTTGTTTTGCTGGTTTCTTTGAGACAGGCTACCCCCAATTTCCTAAATTCTGGGATTATAAGCTTATGTCATCATGCCCAGATATTGGAAAATTTAGTAAATTTATCCTTGCAATAAGCATTCTTATTGTTTAAAAGGGTAATCTCAAAATTTAAAAGTTAATACAAAAAGTCAAGAAAGTCCATAAACACTTGAATTAGGTAAAGAGTTCATAATCTATCAAGCTATTATGCTATGAGTTATAATTATCTATGTTGGGTATAAGCCATTTTTTAGATGGGTAAATTTGACATTTCTCATATTTTTCTTATATAATATAGAAAAGAATCATACAAAGGGGAATTTACCAAACTAAGATTGCTAATAGAAATCTAATTATTTGGTCCTTGGGAGCTCAGTCCAGTGCACCAATGTGTGGCTCTGTCTCTATCTCCATCCATCGCCATATGAAGGTTCCCTCACGGTCATGACTTTCTTTCTCATGAGGAGCAGAAGGAGGGAAAACATGAGCAAGGAAGTCTGGACTGCGAGGAGTGCTCCCATCCACTGAGATGGTGGGGCTGATATATTCGGAGCTTACTAAGCCCAGCTGGACTGGGACTGAAAAAGCATGGGATAAAACCGGACTCCCTGAACATGGCGGACAATGAGGGCTGCTGAGAAGCCAAGGACAATGACACTGGATTTGGATCCTACTATGCATACTGGCTTTGGCCTGGCCTGTTGGATGCTCACCTTCCTGGACCTGGATGGAGCGGGGAGGAACTTGGACTTCCCACAGGGCAGGGAACCCTTACTGCTCTCTGGACAGGAGAGGGAGGGGAGTAGAGGGGGGAGGGAGGTAACTGGGAGGCGGGGAGGAGATGGAAATTTTAATAAAAAAAGAAGAAATCTAATTATTGAGTGTTGTACATTGCAACATTCTATATTCCAATAAGGAAAGTACCGATATGTGATTACTGTTTCTGAAGAAAAAACAAAAACAAAAACAAAAATTTGCCTCAGATAATATAAAAAATAGTAATCAAGAAAGTATAAAATTTTTCTAGGCATTATATATTTATTCCTACATGTTGCTTTAATCTTTGAAATTATAACAGAAATCATTATCAAATTAAAATGATACTACAATTATATTTTAAATAAAATTCTCTTACAAAATATTATTGTGAGCAAAATATATCTTTTAATGTACTTTATAAGGTAAATCAGACCTTATTTCCATATGTGAAAGCAAAGAGGCTTAGCATTTTCAATATAAGTATAAGATGTGGTTGCCTAGCAATATTCAAATGAGCTAGTGTACCTTTTTTGGACTAGTTATAAAGCAGTTGTCCATGTGAATATGTGTCAGATTTAGAAATGGAAGAGATTTTTCAGCACTTAAATTTTAGTCAGACAGTACACCATTTATCAAATGAAAAAAAAAAACCAAAGGGTCAATAATTTCTAAGTAGATTAACTATTCAAAAATGATAATTTTATGTGCATTGTTGGGTAAGGGTCATAATCACTAACTCTTTCTTCTAAGAACATGATTTTTTTTTTTTTTACAGAATTGGTACCAAAAAGCATGGGCTTAGTTCTTGTCAAGACACTATTTTTACAATTTCTTTCCTTCTCTCTTTGGCCTACATTGTACATTTCTTGGTTTCCCTGACATTACCAGGTCCCAAGGTCCCTTAGCAGAGGCTTGATGTATTTTAGCCCAGGGTTTAAGTGCTTTACAGAAGCAGCTGCTATTACTGTAGTTCCTTTTAAGCTTCATTGTCCACTCTTTATGTCTTCAGAGATATGTGTCCTATTATATGCTGCAGTTGGTTTTTCTTGCCTCTGTCTCCATATAGCTTTGTATGTGTTCTCACCATCAGGCTATGTGACTAGTGGAGATAGTTTTCTGGAGTGTATCGCAATCATTGAGTTACTTTAGTTCTAAAGAATCACCGTACAAAGTTCTGGGAATGTAAGTACCCTGATAGAGAGATATTGTCTCAAACAACACGAGCTTGCCTACTTCTAGTAATGTAGTAACTTCAAGGAATGTGTTATCTAGATCTGGGGGAGGAATTCTCAGGAAGCCTGAGTGTTGTTTCTCTCTTCCTTGGATGAATGATTTCCATGAAATCTTTGGCTACTAAATCAGGTACCCTAAGGTATATAACCTGGACTTGCCTACTTTTCAATGTCTCTCAGTGACAATAAAGGAGGGCCTGTCCAGTCAAGATTCTATCTGTCCTGGGAGGCTTTCTATATACGTGCCCTGCTGCCTATTTGTAAACTATAAACCTACTTATGATTTGTGTGCATGCCTTGTATTGCTCAACTTGACAATTAGGTATATATATATATATATATATATATATATATATATATTATAAATTAGATGTATACACTAGTTCAGGATTCAAAGTGTATAAGTAATATGTGTACTTTTATTTTTGGAGACTGGGCATAGTATAACAAGCTTTGTTATTTGCCAAAGAGAAAGGTGTAATCTGAATCCACTCCATAATTGGTTCATTAAAGAGAACCTAATATGGTAGTTCTATAATAAATGGTGTTGAGTGCAGATTAAATGAATACACCTTAAAACTGAATCAGGACCAACAAACATGTAAGCATAGGAACAAACAAGAGAATGTCTAGTTACATTTAATTATAAAACTCATCCTTTAACCTACATTATTGAATTTTATAATGCAGAAATATTGACATATATTGTAGACACACTGATCTTAAATAGAGCTGTAAGGAATTTGTTCATTTATGGTAAGGTAACTTCTTTGCTCACATCTCTTTCTGGTGTGGCCATTCTGGATTGCATAGACATTCTACTTTCTGGATGCCTGTGGACTAGTTCAGTGCCATGGTCACCAATGGATTCTCTGTGTCTATGCTGTATTCATTAAATTCTCATTGCTTTTTGTTGTAATATGTTTCTTTAATTTTGCATTTATTTATTTTAGAAACACTTATTTATTTGATCTCCATTTGATTAGGGAGAACTAGTATTGGTGTAGTGTACAGTTAGAAAGAACTCTTGTCTGGAAACTAAGTCAAAACTATACATAGGTTTGTGACCACGGTGTCTTCCTATTTTTAAATATTTTATAGACCTGTTTTTTGTTCCAATCCCCTTATTATGTATATTATAAAACATTTACAAATAGTGAGGCAATAGTACCTATATTGACAGAAAAAGAAAACAAAATATAATTTATAGTGGTGGAATGCTGGCACCTAGGGCATCTTTAATAGGGTCTATGTATGATTAATAATGCCTCTCAATGACTAGTTGCTAAATCTACTTATAATAATGCCTTCTTTAATTCGTTCTTTTTCTCTATCATCCATGCCCAATTAATTATTGAATCTTGAAAATTATATGGTCATAATGATTTCAATCCTTTCTTTTCTTTTTTATTCTAGCTGCCATTACTTTAATTAAACCTATATGCGCTTTTGAGTCTGTAGAAATAATGCCTACATGGAAATTCTACTACTAATTTTTCTTATCCTTTAACCCTTCATCTCTTTCTTTGTTGTTGTCAGCAACATCTACAGCATAAATCTGCTTTTTGTTTTTGTATTTGTGAAAATCAGTGGCTTTTTCTTAGTTGCTATAGAAAAATCTTCAAATTCCTTGGAGTTCCATTCAAGAACCTTAAAAATTATTGTTGAAGAAATATGACCCCCCATTACTTCTCCTGGACTCCATTTTAAACTGTCCATACTTCTGCCCACCTGCCTGTCCACACGTTTACATTTAAATGCATTTTTTTCTTTCACATTTTTTTCCTTATGGGAAAAGTATTTCATCCAAAAGTATGTGTAATGATTTGAAGGAAACATTCCCCAAGGTGAGTGGCACTATTAGCAGGTATGGCTTTGTTGGAGTAGGTGTGGCCTTATTGGAAGAAATATATCACTGTGGGGGTGGGTTTTGAAGTCTCCTATACTCATTTAATGCCTAGTGTGGAAGACATACCACTTCCTGTTGCCTTCAGATCAAGATGTAGGACTCTCAGCTCCCTCTCAAGCACCATGTCTGCCTACATGCCACCATGTCATAATAGTAATGGACTAAACCTCTGAAAATGTGAGACCCCCTCAATTAAATGTTTTTCCTTTGTAAGAGTTGCCACCATCATGGTGTCTCTTCACAGGAAGAGAAACCCTAAGACAGTCTATCTATATATTTTTATGTCATGATACTGTCTTTGCCAGTTTATAAAGCCTTGTTTAGGCTACTAATCTTTGTTATCACCGTGTTTCCTTTTAGACTCCCATAACAACACTAAATGTATCAAATTTATGGGAAAAACAAGACTGACCTTAAAAGAATTGGCCTCATTATTTTAGTATTGAATTCCATGTCTATTATAAAGGGAAGTAATCAAATTAACAATATTTTATATTATACTTCATTTTTTCTTTTTCTTATTCTTCCCCCTCCCTCTCTCCCTCCCTCCCTCCCTCCCTCCCTCCCTCCCTCCCTCCCTCCCTCCCTCCTTCCCTCCCTTCCTCCCTCCCTCTTTCCCTCTCTCCCCCCTCCCTCCCTCCCTCCCTCCCTCCCTCCCTCCCTCCCTTCCTTCCTTCCTTCCTTCCTTCCTTCCTTCCTTCCTTCCTTCCTTCCTTCCTTCCATTTTCCCACTGACCCAGAGATGCTCAATAATAAATAGGGCTCAAAGGGGTGGGGCTCATGAATCTTATTGTGAAGGGGAAATAGAATGGACTTTGCCAGTGGACATGGAGAGAGGCTGGAAGGGGCAATGGAGATGGGAACAGGAGGAATGATGTCGGGGAAAAGATGGACAGAGAGTATTGGGAGAGACAACCAAAATCAGGAGACATCTCTGGGATGAGCTAGAAACCTAAAGCAATGGGAACTTCCAGGAACCTATGAGGGTGACCCTAGCTAAGACTCCTAGCAATACAGGATTGTAAATCCCCGTCTCTGGCCTCCATCTTTGGAGGCCCTGCCCCTGTGTCCGCGAACCTTGACCCTTCCACCCACCCCAGAAGGGGCAAGGCATCTGCCAAACCTTGACCCCTCCCCAGTGGAGGTCAAGACAATTCCCCCAATCTATTTAATCTACTCCCTGGGGCCTCCTGAGAGCGCAGGAGGTGTCCTATTAAACCTGGAAATCTTTAATTTTGCTTTTTGTGATTTGGCTTGATTGGGATTTTTGTATCAACAGAGGGCTTGCGTTAGAAAATATTTCTAAGAGGGATACAGAGACTGAACTGTCCTTTTCCTGTAACCAGGCAAGAGTTTCAGAGGAGAGACTGAGACACCAGACCAACCACAAAATCTTTGACCTACAATTTATACTGCATACAAGACGTGCTGGGTAAACATAGCACAGAAAATACAGGAGTGACCAACTGACAATGAGCCTTTCTGGAGACCCATACCCTGAGGAGCTCACCCCAAGGGCCAGGAAACAGAGGTGGGATCCCCTAGAGGCCTTAGATATAACCAAACATGACTGGCAAAGAAAAAAAAAACATTGAAATGATTCCTAATAATACTCTGCTATGCTCATAGATGGATGCCTTGCCCAACTGCCGTCAGAGGCAACTGCAACTGATAGGAATAGATGCAGAGACCCACAGCCCAACATTAGGCTGAGTTTGGAGAATCTGATGGACAAGGGAGAAGGATTGTAGGAAGCTAAAAGGGTCAAGGGCATCAACAAGAAAACCCACAGAACCAACTAACCTGGGCTCATAAAGGGTCACAGTGACTTAAACGACAACCAGGGAACCTGCATGGGACTGACCTCTCTGCATTTATGTTACAGTTGTTTAATGTGCTCTTCTTGTGAGACTACTAGCTGAGAGTCTCCAACTCTGATGCCTGCTTTTGGGACCCATTCCTCCTATTGCATTGCCTCATCCAGCATTAATAAAAGAGGAGGAACCCAGTCTTAATAAAGCTTGATATACCCTGCTGATCTCCATGGAAGACCAGTCTGTATTTGAAGAGAAACAGTGGAGGAGAAGTGGATGGTGGCTGTGGGGGAATAGAGGGAATATAGGACTGGGATTGAAAGGGGGAGAGGCAGGGGAAACTTTAAAACAAAAAGTAAATAAACAACAAAAATGAAGAAAGAAAATAAAAGTTAGAAAAGTAAAAATAGCTACAGTATTTTCTAAATAGAAAATGGAGTTTAAAATACATTTTTTCTAAAATGACTAATGTATTTCCAAGTTCTATAAATTTTTATTTTTAAAAAGTTTTTGGTTAAACTAAAAGATCAATGAATGCCTGTACCTTATATATCAGACTTGGAGATTAATCTATTTTCTATAGAACTCTATTTTATATTAAAACTGAGAAAATGCTGACAAATTATCATAGAACATTCCAAAAATTATAAGGGCAATTTTTTTAATTAAAATATCAAACTTCTATCTACCTCAAATTTGAAATTTCAAAATATTAAAGAGAAAATGAAATAAAAGAGAATTAATAGGTTGTCATTCAAAAATTATTTACAATATTAGGAAGGGAGAAAGAACAAATATATTTTAAATAGTTTCATAGACTTGCTTTTTCAGTGAAGCTGATTTAAATCTCAAGTGAGGCATTTGTGAGAATTTTAATAAACAAGTGATGACAGTCACAATTAAAAATCAACAGCTTTAACATACTTCAATAAAGATGGTAAGATTAAATCCTTCAAAACAGTATCCAAGGAGATGAATCCAGTTGATTGGCTTGGAGCATTCAGAAATATTTAAGGTATCCATGGTGAATGTGACATTATATAATTTTTTCAGAACTCTTTAATTATTTTTAAAATAACACCTTTTTCATTTATTCTACATACCAACCAGTTTCCCCTCCCTCCTGCCCTCCAGTCTCCTCCTCTTTCCCATCTACCCCTCTTCCCATAGGCTTCTCCCCATCTCCATTCAGAAAAAGGCCTCCCATGGGCATGCACAAAGCATGGCACATCAGATCGACCTAGCTTCTCCCTCTACATCAAGTTAGCATCGGGCAATCCATCTTGGGGAACAGGTTATGAAAAGCCAGCTAAGTGCCAGGGAAAGGTCTTGCTTTCATTGTTAGAAGCCTTACCAGGAGACCAAGCTACAGGATTGTCACATACATGCCTAGGTCAGTTCCATGCAGTCTCTGTAACTATTGGTCCAGGGTCCATGAGCTCTGTTAGTTTCCCCATTCTTACCCCCCCCCCCATGGCTCATACAATCCCCTTTCCCTTTCTTCTGCAAGACTCTTAGAGCTCACTTATTGAATAGAGTATCTTTGATAGCAATTAGGGAAGTTGGGCTCATCTTTGTGGGCTTCTAGGAATCTCCCTGGTACCAGGTTTCCCCCAATCCCGAAATGTGCCCCAACCAAGGCATCTCTTTTGTTCCTCTCCCCTTCCAACCTGCCTCTAACAACATTCCAAGCCTTCAAACATAACAAGTCCTTTTAACTAAGTCACATATTATTTAGAAAAAAATAAAAAGTGGAAACATGAGATTGGGGAAACACAAACAATTATTCTAATATTGTTAGAGAACTAAAAGTAAACATGGTAGATAGACAGGGCACGAAACTCACAGTTGTTGTATAAGCCGCTTCCGGATCATCCTCCAGTACCCGGGAGAGACCGAAATCAGAGACTTTGCACACTAAGTTGCTGTTCACCAATATATTCCTGGCTGCTAGGTCTCGATGAACATATCCCATATCAGAAAGATACTTCATGCCTGATGCGATGCCCCGCAGCATGCCGACCAACTGGATGACAGTGAAGTGACCATCATGTTTCTGTGAGAGAATTATACCTGTTAGTTAACTGGTATTAATAAATGTTCATGCATATATACAGTAACTTAAGCCATGGCTATATATATATATATATATATATATATATATATATATATATATTTGAGACAGGGTTTCCCTAGAGCTTGTCCTGGTACCTGCTTTATAGACCAGGTGGCCTCATACTCACAGAGATTCACCTGCCTCTGCATCCTGAGTGCTGAGATTAAAGGCATGTGCCACCACCACCTGGCTAAACCATGGATTTATTGTTCAGGATCTTTTAAAGGTATGCATCAATTCTACTGATAGTTGCTTGTCTTCCTAACACAATGCAAGACCCTTGTCTTACATTTAAAGGAGGAATCAAAGGTAACTGGGGTGATGAAGTAAACAAGGATAGAGGGCAGCCAGTCAAGTTGACCTCCAGAGAAAATGATGTCAAAGACTTTTCTTCTTTTTAAACAAGAACAAACTGAAGTAAAATGGTATGAGAGAAAAGGCTGCAGAGAATACACAATGGGCCTTCCATAGTTATAAGCTTTGCTGGGGCTGCACAAGCAGGAAGAAGAGAAGCAAAACCTGCGATTAGGAGAAACTCATGTGGTAACTAGAAATACTGTGGAGATTGGCAATCGGGCTAGGTCATTCAGAAAAAAACAAATATATAGTAAACATGAAATGGGTTTAGGAAAGCTGCAGACAAAATAGAAAAACACAAATAAACAAAAATAACTCGATTATTTTCAAGTATATTGGACAAATATTAAAAAAGTATTAGCAGTTGACTGGAAAGAAGGTATTTTAGCTCTTGGCTAGAATAATTACACTAAATACCACAATGTGACTAATAAGCCAGGCAGGGTAGTGTTGTATAACAATCAACACATAGCATCTTATCCTCTCACCCAGAGTAAAAAACAATACATAATGTATAAAAGAGTTAAAAAAAAAGCAGTCTAACAGTATTGTGTGCAAAGTGCAAGTACAGCAAAGTCAAATGCAGATAG
This sequence comes from Arvicola amphibius, assembly GCF_903992535.2. Classification (NCBI taxonomy): domain Eukaryota; kingdom Metazoa; phylum Chordata; class Mammalia; order Rodentia; family Cricetidae; genus Arvicola; species Arvicola amphibius. Next base: position 35,705,418 of record NC_052056.1, on the reverse strand, counting down.
TTGTCTCGATGTCAGATGCAAATACAGATAAAAATAATACATATTAACATACTGATTGCTTGGAGACTGTTGTCTTCAAAGAGGTACAGAGAAGCATAAAAGATTTAAGTCATTTTTATACACCAGTCCAAATTAATTTATGAGTGATATTAAAAGTGGAAATATACATAGGGTATATTTTCATATATAATACAAACACATATAAGGACATTTAAATTTTTTTCTGTACAAGCTGTTTGTCGTGAATATTTGATAAAAATCACAGAATAGCTTAGACTCAGGGTTGATGAGACCCACTGCATTTCTCCCAGTGAGACAGCGTCCTCCTCAATGCTGTCCCATTGGTTATTCAGAAGAATAAGCTTACATACCAATGGTGCAAATTTGGCCTTATCATATCATTTATGTCTCCCCCTATCTCAGATTATATCTCCAAAGTCAAGTGCAGAGTAGAGAAAGGAAGTTTATCTTAAAAGAAGCTTCCTTACAGAAAGTGTGTCCATTAAAGTAGGCTCTTCTGTATAATTAATGTACAAAAGATAACCCAGCAAAGAAAATGCTTGGTGTTATTAGCTCTCTATGTTCCCAATCCATCTTCATAGACGGTCCACTGCTAGATGGAATCGGCCTCTTCTTTCATGTGTTCTACCCACCTCTCTTCTATTCAAAATCTTAAAATTCGAGAAATGAAAACATAAATTCTATTTTTCCTGAAAGGATTACACTACACTATAAAGGTAATTCTTTCTCAGAAAGTAAAGTTCCTCCAGATCATAGTTACTGTCAGGCACAAGTGTTAAGCAGCAGGAGGAGTTTGTGAACCATGGGGAATTAAAAAAGACCTCACTCTCTTCTTTGTACAAGTGGAGTGATCCAACCCAGAGTTTTCATGAGACTCAGTTAAAAATACACAGCCACCTCCTGGATTGTTTTAATAATTGCTAAGACTTAATGAATCTCTGTTTTTATCACTTAAAATTTTATAGCTACAGTGAATCAGAAAATTCTGTTTCCTGAAAAATATGTTGTTACTCTAAATACCTATTTACATTAAAGCAAACAGGTATCCAAAGCCACATGGAAATGTAGCTTCCAATCTATCTTGAGGATGCCACAAAGAATAAAATTACTATTTAAAAAGTATGACTCTTTTTATTAGCAAATATGAACTGTAAAAATAGTAGTGAGTGGTGTGGGAGGTCCTTCTGTCTTGTGTTGATTTTATTATTGTGATTATTTCGGATCTAAGATAGCCAAGACAGGAACCAACAAGCGGCACCCTCTCACTACATTATGGCCTTTACAGCCACATGCACATATACAAGCTATTTTGTTGAAAATTCTCATCCAATGATTTATGCATATCACTTGCTTTCCTTCTGATTACTGGTACCCTACCAATTTCTATAGACTCACTCCTATTTTAATGATGCTGTTTTTTGTTCATTTTACTTCTATTACTTAGATTTTATATATGAAAGAAAATATTATGTTTCTAAGACTGGTCAGTGTGTGTGTGTGTGTGTGTGTGTGTGTATGTGTGTGTGTGTGTGTGTCTTCAGATGTGTATACAACATTGATATTGGGTATTTACTATTGCTGTTTGTATTTTTAAATTTCTTTTTTTTTTTTTTTTTTTGAGGCCGAGGTACTCACTGAACCTGCAACTTACTGATTCAACTTCATCGACAGGCCAATGAGCCATCTCCCAGCTCTGCTTCTGTTGCTTTAGGTTTGCAGGTGTGTATTTCTGTGCCTTGCCCTTTATATGGATGCTGGTATTACAACCTAAGATCCTTAATGTGGGCATTTTAGTGACTGAAGCATCTTTCCAATCCTAATAGTAGCTAATTTTGTTTAGTATGATAATCTTCAATTCCACCCATATTCTAGAATAATTGCATTGGTTCCATTCTTGCTTAATGGCGGAAGAACAGAACATTATTTATATACACCATGTTTCTGCTTCTGTGCATACACACATGGGCTCCTGTGTTGTCTTTAGGAGGGTCTGCTGGGAAGAGTGCTAGGATGAAGGTCCCATGTGGGTGTCTCCATTTTATGTTACCTTAGATTACTTCAGGTTGTAACCCATGAGTGGGTTATATAACAGTTCTAATTTTAGTTTTCTGAAGATTATCCATACTGGGTTTCAAATGACTGCACTGGTTTACATTCCCCCACATGCCATTTAAAATGTCATTTTCATATATTCACCAACATTGTATCACATTCTTTTCAACAGCTTTAGTAACACAGATTTTCCATAGCTTAACATTTATCCTTTTGAAGCACACAACCTAATAGAACTTAAGACTAATTTTCATCACCCCCAAGACAACCTCTTATGGACCATTTCACCCTGCTATGCTCAATAATCCTACTATGCTAGGCAGCCACAAACTTACTTTCTACCACAGTGGGTCTTTACCTACTCTTAATATTTCCTAAGCAGAAATATGCAGCTTTTTAGGACTATCTTCTTTCAGGTTATAGCCTAATGTTTCTGAGACTCATTCTCATAGTAGCATGTATCAGAGTTTTATCTCTGTATTGTTATATTTTATTCATTTTGTATTCATTTAAGGTTGGTGAATATTTGAATTACTCCCATGTGATTGGGTGTGTGAGATTTTAATGGTTTATTTTAATGCTGTTGTCAACACTTGAAGATAATTTGATTAACTGCTTTCCTGTCAGTTGCATGGCAATTTGTGTTCTACCAGTGGTAAGCACTGTTGTCTAAAACCTGAGATTCTGGTGTGTTAAAGCAATCTGAACTACTTTGTACATGTTGTTTCAGAGACCACACAAAGTTCATTATCATTTCTAATTCATTTGGCCAAGAAATCTCCCAGAGTCCATAAATCTTAACCATTTTCATAAGAACAACATGGCACATGTGTGCTTTTTTTCAGTAAGTCTGTATTTTTGTGAATGTTATCAAGTTCTAATAGGTAAAAAGTTCAGGAATCTAATATGAATAAAGACAGTAACATTCAAGGAAAAATAGTTTGTTATTATTAAGTTCTTCTCTGCCACATGCAGAGAAATATGCATTGTCCTTGGTATTGCAGAGAAGCATTAGTTTCCCTAAATCTTGTTGTTGATTAGACCTCTGTGAGACAGACTAAAAGCAAGACTGGACATGGGGGATATTAAAGGCCAATACATTAAAAAAACAGGCCTTTAGGGGTAGGTTTGGGTCTTGTGTATTTACAATAATCAATTACCCATTCAGATTGACCCTGGAAAGTCTAATGGCCTTTGGTTATACAACTTTCTGCAGCCATGGTTATTCTCAAGACAGGAAACTCTGGGAAAAACATTAGCCTCCAAAGTGCCAGAAGTCCCAGCATGTAGGGCATTCAATCTAGGAGCTTACCCTAATGTGGTACTTTTTTAATGCAAATCTTTTGCTAATTTATTACCCTGATCAGCTACCTGTGACAATTTCTACATCTTTCAATCTGTCTCCTTAGCTCATCATCCATTTGTTTGTCCATCCATCCATCCATCCATCCATCCATCCATCCATCCATCCATCCTTCCATCCATCTATCCATCCATCCATCCATCCATCCATCCATCCAACCATCCATCCATCCATCCATCCAACTATCCACCCATCCATCCATCCATCCAACCATCCATCCATCCATCCAACCATCCATCCATCCATCCATTGTTCATAAAATATCATGCAGGTGAAAGGTAAACTCCAAAAGTAATTGAATATTATTTGTGTTATGCATATCTTAATTGCCCCCACACTGGCCTGGGGGAAAAAGTACACATTATAAATCACTATAAAGCAGTGATATGGGTACTTTTCCATTTAATGCTCCCCTCCAAAAAAACCCCTGTGGGATCTAAGTGTAGTTTTTATCACCATCATGTACTGGTGGAGTTAGTATTTATAAACACTACAAAGTAGAACTTTCTAAATTATGGGACCCAACTCTACATGGAATCATGTGATTGGGTGTGGGTTCAGCAATATCTGATAATAGTAAAAGGCTTAAGACTATGCAATGATCAAACATTAATTTAAAACAATTGTGTGACAAATCCAGGCATTTCCAGCAGTGCTTGCTCATGTTGTACTGTTGAGACGTCACCGCAGTACTGGCTCTGAACACACATGTGTAATTTGCAGTACGTATTCTGTCACTTTGCGGTGTGCACGCCATGCACTACCAGGAGATACTGCTTGAAATACATCAGCTCAGATACAAGACTTGCATGTTATGAACTGCAGTGTTTTTACTGAACATGTAAAGATTCCTGCTGTTATGCAAATATAATGCTTTAATCATGAAAAACAAAGAAAATATTTTCTTGCATAATTTTTCAGCACATAAATATCACATTGGTATATTTTTGAATTGCATTGTATTAGGATGGTTGAGTTAAAAATTTTCTAATTGAGGAGCTGAGGTGAGATTGATAAAGAATATCATTTAATCAGTACTAGTTTGGAATTAGTACAGAATTTCTAATGATATCTGAAAGCATGCTAATAGTAGTATTTTATTTATGTTTTAATAAATAATTGCCTTAAAATCAGAGGGCAAAACTAAGCCACTAGAGGACAGACACTTTTAATACCAGGATTCAGGAGACAAGAGGGAGATGCATCTCTGTGAGTTGAAGGCCACCCTGAACTACACAAGATCAATGAAGAAACAGATCCAGGTAGTGGTGGCTCACAACCTAAATCCCAGTACTAGGGAGTCACATGCCTTTAATCCTAGCACTAAAGAGGAATATAAAATGGGAGAAGACAGACATTCAGGACTCAATATGCAGTTGCCTAGTCTTGGCAGTGATAAGACTTCTCTAGTGGCTTAACTGTTTTGCTTTTCTAATCTTTAGCTTGAACCCTGGATATTTCTCTGAGTATTTATCATTCATGCTACAGTTGCTATATGTACTGCTATTTTGTATTACATATTTATGCAAAGCAATGCTCTCAGTATTGATAGCTGAATAAAAATATTGATGAACTATGGAAGTCATTAAAGATCTCTGTGTTCCATATTTTCAAGTATTCAGCATATATTCAATTATTTTAAAATGCATTTTCAATTTTTAAAAAATATTTAATTATTTTAAAATGATATGCATGTGTACATATGTACATGCATGACAAGTGTGTGAGTACAGACATGGACACACCTTCTGTACATCAGAGGACAACTCAGGGATTTCCATTCAACCTTATAGGAGGCAGGATATCTAGTTCATGTCAGTAATCACCAGGTTGTCTGGTCTATGAGCATCTGAAGATGCTCTTTTATTTTCTCTGCCTCCCATCTTGTCAGAGGAGCCCTATGAGTACAGAAACTACGTCATCTGGCTTTGTTTGGGTCCTGGGGACTCAAACGCATTCCTTTACACTAGTTCTGCAAGAACCTTACCCTCTGATCTGACACCCTACCATCAACAGCTAATTATTTTTAAAATATACTTATTTTATGTGTATGAGTGCTTTGACTGCATGTATATGTTTGTGCCATGTGCATGCCGGGTGCCTTGGAGGTTAGAAGAGGGTTGAAATGTCCTTAAAACTGGAGTTATGGTCACGTAGCCATGTGGGTACTAGGAACTGAACTTAGAACCGCTGCAAGAGGAAGGACTGTAAACTACTGAGCCATGACTCCAGCCCCCAAGTTTTTATTCCTTATGAGTAGATAACCACATCCCTCCTATAAGTGAAAAAATTTCCTATTGTTTTTAAAAGATAATGAAATCAGGTATATACAAAGTAATTTATTTAAATAAACAATTTCTTATTAGTAAATGATTTATTACCAGTAATTTGTTGACTTCTACAAAGATTTTTTTATGTACATACCTGCCTAAAGTTATATAAAAGTTTCTTGGGTAAAAGGAATTGTGTGTATAACAGCTTCATAAGCCCTGAATTAGAGAGTATGCATTCATATATATTAGGATTGTCAGAAAGAGAGCTAGCCTCATCTTCACCTAGCCTTGGATAGTTTGGGAAGTATTACTTAGCATAATAAAATATGCTGTAAATGATCTCTGAGACTATTAAGACAAAACATAGCAAACAAGAACATTCCAGACAACTCAACAAAGTCTATTTTATTCTATGTCCGTCCAAGAATAGCCTCATTTATTCACAAACAAGGCATTACACTATATATTTTCTATAGAAACAATGTAACTGTGTTCTCCAAACAAAAAATCTATATCCCCTTTTCTACTCATTGACAACATGACTTTTACAAATTCCGTTCAGGACTTGGCTTTCTTGTGTATGGTATGTGGTTAGTAAAGAGTGACAGGATTTAAACAAACTATTTTAGCATCTCAAGGTGTACTGATTGCTACTGTTATGACATTCCTATTATTCTGTATAAAATAGGTTGTTTTCTTAAGACTGGGCAAGAGTCTTACCCCTTTTATATAGCACTTCTGTTTTCTGTAACAACATTCACCTTGCTACTATCTACAGCATAGTGCTTGATAAATATTAATTCAAATCCAATTGAATTGTTTACGAGGGGTGGAGAAAAATGTGAGAATGCTGAAATTTAATATCTTTTGGCTTCCTACTGGAGATTAATCAAAACAAAAGTGTGATTTTTTTATATGACATATGGTTTCTTCCCCGAAAGGCAGATCCAAATGAAGGCAAGAGAAGGTGACATATTTACACAATGCATTTGGAACTTAGTAGCTAGAATTCTGTTTGTTTTTACACTGTTCTTTCTTTGCTTTCTCAACCTCACTGCTGAGAAACAGGGAATTTATCCTCTAACTGACAGGAAGGGTGAGCCTGATTGGAAGGGTTTTCTGAGAGCTATACATAATAATGATTGCTATTCTGAACGCTGCAGAGAGCTCCATCACACCCTTCCTCATTCCTGAGGGCACAGCATCCTCTGGATCTAAGCTGTCACTGGCATGTCTCATCATCTCTGCAGCAACTCCAGCTGTTTTGATGGTGCTCAAGGCTGTTCTCTGTGAGTTGCACCCACAGACACATTAAGCTTTTCAAAGTTCATTCTTCTAATGAGTTGAGGTAGCTGACCTAAACTCAGAACAAATATTGGATTAGAATATCATGGTGTCCAAAGTCATGATATGATGGTCTGTTGAATTTTACTTTTTGATAAATGTGTGCAAATCCTAAGAAAACCAAAATCTTATACTGTTACTGTCATCGCCTAACACTTTTCAGCCAGTGATCTTTAGAGACAGAACAATATGTAATGTTTCCATGATGAAATTGAAATTATGACTCTCCTTTAGATCTTTAGACCCTTGTGCTTATTTTGATTTATCTTTTGTGCGTTCACTTCACTCCTAAAACTGGTAACAGCTAATATGCTGGGCTTATACAGTCCCTCCTCAAGGGTTACTGACCTGTTTTCCTTCACCTGAGCTTTTCATGATTAGTTTTATCTTCTAAGTGATGTTTTGTATAATTACATGCCCTGGGACAGTACTCATCAAAGTTCTACTGTGGGGCAATGATTGCTGGGTTGACAGAGGTCAACATGAAAACCCAAAACAAAGAAAGGTGCTGTACTTGAGAGACAACCTGGATGGAGGGGGGAGGAACTTGGACTTCCCACAGGGCAGGGAACCCCTACTGCTCTTCGGACAGAAGAGGAAGGGGGAGTGGAGGGGGGAGGGGGAGGTAAATGGGAGGCGGGGAGGAGGCAGAAATTTTTAATAAAATAAAACAAAAAATAAGTGAGATAATTTCAAAGAATGACACTAAAACAAATATGATAGAATGGTCCAGAAAATCATGTTATAATGGAACATATGAAAGTTCTCAGCACATACCAATGGCTCATATTAAAGATGAGTTAGTCTGGCAAGAGAAGGGAAAACCAGGGAGGCTGGAATCTGCTACATGGGGAGAGTAAGAGAGGACCTGAAAAGCTTGAGAAAGTAAAGTCAAGGAGAGCCACGAAAGTCATCATAGTTAAATGTCTTTTCAAAATATGAGAAGTTGGGGAATTATTTCATATTAAGTGAAGAAAGCTACATTCTTATTTTCATGTGGACAGTAGAAGCAGAGAGATAAGTTTAGAAGATAATAGGATAATCCAAGAGGAAGATATTGGCTTGAATGAAGTTCAAGATTAATTTTAGAAGCTGCCTGCCAAAGCCTGTGATTAACCAAACAGAATAGAGCACTGATTTGGGAAAGCCATTTATTTTTATAGGACTGAATCTACCTTGTTGCGTTCATCCTTACACTCTAAGGGTCTATCCCAGAACTGGCAACTGATAAATCCTCAAGAAATACCCACTGAATTAAACTGTTGAATGCATTTTTCTCTTAGTGAGAGAAGTCATTCAAATCCTTGGTAAGCAGTAAGATATGTTTCTTGAACTATTTTTTTTCATAGAAAATTAGATTTGCTAGGATTTTCCCCAAGAATATCATATATGAACAGGCTTTGAAATGCTGATTACACTTGGAGCTATCTCCACTTTTAAAAGCAAGATCTTTTGACTATAAATAACAGATCCCTGCATTTCTGCTACAGAGCAAGAAAAGTGGGGATAAATATCATATACTCTTCCTGCTATATATTTTGGGGGTGTTATTATTAAAGAATCTTGGCTATATTGAGACTACGAACAAAATATACTTAAAACCTATAAAAAAATTGAGGACCATAATATAAATCAATGTTCTTAAGCTGTTGCTGAAAAAGGTGCAGTACTATATACAAGATAGATAAGTTTAGTGATTCATGACCTAGAAAGGTTAACTATGAGTGGTAACATTATTATACCTTGTCGATGACAAGTCAGTCCTCTTGAGAAGAATACTAAAATTACTCATCATTCATTGAACGCATATTTATAGAGGATCCAATTCTCAGCACTAGACCTTGGTTTCCTATGATGAATAAATCACACACATGGTGCAATAAGCACTATTGGATAACGACAGTGCCTTAAGGCCTAACAAGAAGTTACTAAAGTTTGTTTCATGTGTATGTTAGAGTATCTTTTTTGTTTACCTACTATAGGTTATGTGAAATGCTTACAACCATTTAAAACATACACAATGGAATTTTCTTACAGTTTTAAAGAATGAAGTTATTCTGTATGCCAGAAAATGGATCATCATAGTAACTACATTAAGACAGTCCCAGAAAGGCAAATTCACATATTTTCCACTATTTGTTGGTTTTAGATTTTATATAGTTACATAAAATTATACACAAACAGATATGAAAGTATAAGCAAAACTGTCTATTTGGAGGGGGAGAGAGGAGAAGGGAAAGAGTATGTGAAAGCTAGGGGGAATGTGTTCAAAGTATATTGTATACTTACAGGAAACAATCTTAAATAAATAATAAAAATTGAATTACAATTAGAAGGCTTAGCTGAAACCTGAAAATTATTATATTCTAACTCTGACTTAAATAGTAAAATGGCTGGATGAGAAGTGGTTTCTAAGAAACTCATGTCATGTACTATAATTTTTGTAAAGAGCCTATGACCAATGAGCTCATGGACCCTAAGGGGACCCTTTCATTATTATTTTGCTAAATGGCCATAGTATCTGATCACATCCTGATAAGGAACTCTGTATTCACAGATTCATGAAGCTCTCACTTTTCATCTGAGAAACTCCTTTTTGAGTTGCTGGCATTTAAGAACCAGACTCTCAGTCAGTCTAGATGCAGAGAACATGGGTCTGTGGAGAGTTTAGACACAAAAGGGACATGTATATCATGCTTTCTCCGCTGTTCAGGGTCCACCAAGTAACAGAGGGCTGAAAGATTATAAAAGTCAGAGGGTGGGGATGATCAGGACAGGACTTCGGGACATGACATGATTATTGCTCTCATGAACTCATAGCAGGTATGGTTGGCTATATAAGACATGCACAGATCACATTCTAGCAGGCATAGGGCAAGAGCTGACAAGGTTCCACCTATATCCAAGAAACTATTGATAGTTGTTGGCTGCTTGGAGAGGAAAATCAGTTTTTCATGCGGTGTTGTCCAAGGTAGGTTTGCAATGCCCCTGTTGATGCACGAATATATGAGCATTATTAATCAGATTTGATGAGTTCCATAAGCAAGAGAATAGACTATGTACGTGGGGGCATGGGGCCAGGATGCTAGAGGTTAGAGGAGTTGGAAGAAGTGAGTAAGATAAAAATACCTTGTATTCAAGTATTGTATTCAAATACTGTGTGGCTTCCAGTCCTAACTGATATGTTTGCTATATAACCACTATACTGAAGGCTCAGGGAAAATCACAGAAAAGGGGAAGAAAGATTGCAAAAATTCAGAGGACCAGAATGTCTGCTTCTAGATAGTGTTCTACAAATATAACAGGGAAAACGAGCCCATGAAATCTCAACAGTATGTTTGCTTGAACAAGATTGGCATGATGCCAACAGGAGTTGACAAGCTACACTGAAAAGAAAAATCCCTCTTGCTTCCACATCTAGAAGAAAAGGTCAATGGCTGCTGAGAGAGGGAAAAATCAATCACTTCCAGGGAAGGGAAGCGATAGTGATAGGGAGTGCAAAGGCTGCTTAATCCAAAGTGGTTTGCCTGGGATACATATATATCTGAGCAAAATAAATGGACTCAATAGGTTGGACACACAAGTGTGCATATATGCATATGTATTTATGTATATACACATATATTCATATGTAAAACATGTAAAAATAATAATTAAAGAAGAGATGGTTACTTCAGGAAGGAGGGGACATGGGAGGAATTGGAAGGAGGGGGGATGCATGAGTATTGTAGATGCACTGCTCATGTATGAAGTTCTCAAAAATTAAATTTATTAAATAAAAAGAAATTCTATTTGAATATATTTAATAATTTAAATTTAATAGCAAAACTATTATATTTTAAAAAGAAAAGGAAAGTATTGGTTTACAAAACTGGTGTATAAACCCTGGGAACTGTATGCTTCTTTTCCCCCTGTCTGTGCGACCAGGTGCTACTGTGAGAAAACAAGATTGTCTTCAGCTCATAAGAGATAAAAGATTATAGTCTGTGAGAGTATAGCAAGAGGAGCTATCCTTTGTCTTCTATAGACCATTGTTCCTATAATATCTTCACCCACGTAGTCTTTGTGCTTTCCTTTCTTTCATTTTGTTTTTTTTTTCCCACAAGACAGCGTGGGAGAGAGTTCTCATGCAGCACACGGTCACAGACACAAACGCGGGACACAGAACCGCTCCATGACAGAATCACACACGGGATTCGAACTCCGCACCTCACGCACTCACTCGCGCGCGCCTTACACGCTGAGCCACCGCCCGGCTCTCCTTTCTTTCATTTTGATTTCTATTTTTCTACTGATAAATTCCATTTGGGCTTACAAATCCACGCAAAAGATGAAAAGTCTTCAGAAAGAATGTGAATAATATTGTCCTGCTAGGATGAGTTTCTCAAACTCCATATGCTAAGATATTTACAAATGAGGAGATGAGAGCTTAGATCTGGGTCAGATACTCTTAAGAGTAGTTGTGGAAAAGTGGAGAAAGGTCTAACCTTGGGGCACAAGGAAATGGGGGGAGGTTTGTGTTACCCCAGGAAGAATTGAGTATTTGAGAGTGTGGGTAATGAACATGAAGACACAGCTATATGACAGAAATACCTTGAAGAAAAGTTTGCTGAGGGAAGGTTTTATAGAAGGAAATTCCTTTCCCATGTTAGCAGAAAACTCCCAGCTCTATTTCTTATTGAATGTTACCTCCTTTTGCTGGACTCTGTGAAAGACCTTTATGGTCTATCTAGGGACGTATGTGATATCTTTCAGAGAAATATTTGTGGGAAAATGCATTCTGAGTTCTAAACAATCTACTTATAGGTAACTTTGAAGAAGACAGTCCATGGAGGACTATTTTTATAACTAAAGTTTAAAGGTAAAATCCAGTGTGGATGTGTTTCTGAATCAGAAAATCAGCCATGCTATGACTGTTTGGCATGTTCTTAAATCTCAAAAAGAAACAGCTAGGGTTACTTGTAGATTTGAAAAAATAGTAAGATACTAATTGAATAAAATAAGAGTCATTGCTTATTTTCTATTGATAAGTCTGTGATTTTTTTGTAGTTTCCCCATTGAAAGTGTAAAATTTTTTATGAATGCTTAATAAGTATCTCAATGTATATATTGATATCTTAATATTATGATGTAGTGGTCATCATGAATTTTGAATTTATATTAGAAAATTATTGTTTTAGTTATAGGTGAGAGAAGGCAGCCTGTAGAATCAGAAACTAAAAGTCATTTTTTATATTCCTACAAAATTGAGGGAGGAAAGCAGATATGGATTTGTAAACCATGGCAGCTAGATTTCAGAATTATATTGAAGAACTTAAAATGGATCTGAATACAGCATAACTTAAGCCTATCAAGCTTACTATTTAACTTGGGATTTTTTTTTTTCTTTTTAAGCGTTTTGGTAAGGTTTTCATGAAGATAACCTATGTTACTTACCGTGTACAGCATTTATATGAAGACCCAAAAAATTTAAAGTTGTATGGGCTTGTATTTGGAGCAGAACATCATTGAAGTACAACAGTGTTGCTCTGGGAAGGATTTGGAGAATATATCTGTGTATGTTTTTCAAAGAACTCAGTACTTAGTTATGTAAATCTAGAACCTCCTATATAATTAAAACCTAAAGGGAAGACCACATGGGAGTGCAGATAGGTACATAGAGTACTTCTTTCTATTTACAAGTATAATTTTATGTTATATGTAAATTAATAAGTACACCAGTCAGAATGGCTAAGATTAAGAAAATTGATGGGGACCCACAATTATCCCCCACTGCACTTGAGACAACCAGAGCCTTGGCCCTGGCTGCCCCTGGAGAGGTGAGTGTTTGGCTTTCCTGCTGGAGGGCAAAGATCTCTAGATCAAAGGTACCTGAGGCACATCCTGTGCCTCAACTCCACCCAGCAAAGCCTTAGAGATCTGAAAGCAGCCTCCTCACACCTGCAACCATCTTCTACCACATCTCTGATTACTGAAGCCATGACCCTAATTGCCCCTGGAGAGGTGAATGTCTGGGTTTCCAGCTAGAAGACTCTGCTCTTGAGGCTCTAGCCCACTGAGGAACATCCTGTGCCCCACCCCAACCAACAAACCCAGAGACCCCAGAGCAACAATGTAACATCTGCAATCATCCCCCACTGTACCTAAAACCACTGGAGTTTTGACCCTGACTGAACCTAAAGAGGAATCCCCAGAGCTATATCAGCAACTACCAGAGGAATGACACACCTGCACCAGGAGGAAGTGACCTCCTAAGTCATAGGTCCCACCTGTACCAACTGGAGGAAAAGAAACCCACCTGAAAGACAGGACCCAGCTGCACCCCTTGAAGGAAGAGATGTATAGGCACCAACACAAGAATACATTCAACAGCCAAGAGAGCAATATGGCAACACCTGAACATAGTGGTCCTGTGCTGCAAAAGGGGGCTGCTTGTTCATCCTGGTCACCCGGCTAGCTTAGCCCTGAAATAATCACACAGAAACTGTATTAATTAAATCACTGCTTGGCCCATTAGCTCTGACTTCTTATTGGATAAATGTTAAATATTAATTTAACCCATTTCTATTAATCTGTATATCACCACGAGGTCATGCTCTACCAGCTAAGTCTCAGCAAATCTATCTCTGGTGGTGGGTCCATGGTGTTTCTCTCTGACTCTGCCTTTTTTCTCCCAGCATGCCATTTAGTTTTCCTTGCCTACCTAAGTTTTGCCCTATCAACAGGCCCAAAGCAGTTTCTTTATTAACCAATGAAAGCAAAACAAAGACAGAAGGACCTCCTGCACCAGTCCTACAAAAAGAAGACCGGAACATCCTAACTCAGAAGAAAATATTCTTAAATATAACTTTATGAAGACAATAAAAACCCTTTTTTTTGGTTTTTCGAGACAGGGTTTCTCTGTGGCTTTGGAGCCTGTCCTGGAACTAGCTCTGTAGACCAGGCTGGTCTCGAACTCACAGAGATCCACCTGCCTCTGCCTCCCGAGTGCTGGGATTAAAGGTGTGTGCCACCATCACCCAGCCTGACAATAAAAACCCTTAAAGAGGAAATAAAAAATTCCCTTAAAAATTAAGGAAAAGACAAACAAAAGTTGGAAGAAAGCAACAAATCTCTTAAAGAAAACCAATGAAACAGGTGAAGCAAACAATTCAAACAGTTCAAAACTTGAAAACTGAAATAGAGACAATAAAGAAAACATACACCACGGGAATTCTGGAAATGGAAAATCTGGGTAAATAAACAGAAACTATGCATGCAAGCATATCATTACAAGATATGGAAGAGAAAATCTCAGGAGTTAAAGAAGCTATAAAGGAAACAGATTCATTGGTTAAAGAAAATGCTAAATCCAACAAATCCTTAACACAAAACATCCAGAAAATCTGGGACACCATGAAAAGACCAAACCTAAGAATAATAGGGATAGAAGAAGGAGAAGAATTGTAGCTCAAAGGCACAGAAAATATATTCTACAAAATCATTGAAGAAAACTTTCCCAACCTAAAGAATAACATGCCTGTGAAGGTACAAGAAGCCTACAGAACACCTAAAAGACTGAACTCCTATTTACAGAGGTTTCTGTCCTGCCCAATTCCACAGCTGTTCATCCCCAAAGAAACACACAGAGGCCTATATTAATAATAAACTGGTTGGTCTATTAGCTCAGGCTTCTTATTAACTCATATCTTAGATTAGCCCATAATTCTTGTCTGTGTTAGTCATGTGGCTTGGTAACTCTTATCAGCGAGGCATTCTCATCTTGCTTCCTCTGTCTGGCTTCCTCTTGTTGACTGCAGACTGAACTTTTCCTCTTCCCAGAATTTTCCTACTCTGGTCGCACCTCCTATACTTTCTGCCTGGCTACTGGCCAATCAGCATTATATTAAACCAGTACAACTTATAAAACTTTACAGTGTATAAGACCACTGTCACACAGCAGACCCCCCCCAATCTGCTTGCCATATAATATTCAAAACACTAAACATACACAATAAAGAAAGAATATTAAGAATTGCAAAGGAAAAAAGTAACATATAAAGACAAGCCTATCAGAATTACACCTGATTCTCAGTGGAAATTCTGAAATCCAGAAGGTACTGGACAGATGGGCTGCAGATACTAAGAGACCACAGATGCAAGACCAGACTACTAAACCCAGCAAAGCTTTCAATCACTATAGACAGAGAAAACAAGATATTCCATCACAAAACGAGATTTAACAATACCTATACTCAAATACAGCCTTATAGAAAGTACTAGAAGCAAAACTTTACCCCAAGTAAGTTAGGGGCACCCATTAAAACAGAGGCAACAGATAACCTCATATCAGCAAACCCTAAAGAAGGGAAAGACAAAAACACTGCCACTGAAAAATGACAGGAATTAACAATCACTGGTCATTAACATCTCCTAATATCAATAAACTCAATTCACCTACAAAAAATACAGGTTAACAGAATGAATACAAAAACAGGACCCATCCTTTTAGTGTACACACCTCAACCCAAAGAAAGAAATTACCTCAGAGTAAAGACTTGGAAAAAGATTTTCCAATCAAATGAACCTAAGAAACAAGTGTGTGTAGCAATCCTAATATATAACAAAATAGATTTCAAACTAAAATCAATCAAAAGAGATAGAGAAGGAAACTTCACAATCATCACAGAAAAAATCCATCAAGATGAAGTCTCAATTCTTAATGTCTATGTCTCAAATACAAGAGCACCCATGTATGCAAAAGAATCATTACTAAAGCTTAAATCTTACAACAAATCCCATACACTAATAGTGGGAGACTTCAACACCCTATTCTCACCAATGGACAGGTCTGGCCACATACTAGGTAACAAAAGAAAACCTTAACAGATACAAAAAAATTGCAGTAACCCTCTGTTTCTTATCAGAACACCACGGCTTAAACTTAGAATTCAACAACAATATTAATTCCAGAAAGTCTACAAACTTATGGAAATTGAACAATTCTCAACTGAATCACTCCTGTGTCAAGGAAAAAAATAAAGACGTTAAAGACTTCCTAGAATTCTATGTAAATGAATACACAACATTCCCAAACCTATGGGACACTATGAAAGCAGTGCTAAGGGGAAAGTTCATAGCACCAGGAGTCTACATAAAGAAAATGGAGAATCTCACACGAGCAATTTAACATATTTGAAAGCTCTAGAAAAAAAAAGAAGCAGACTCATCTAGGAAGAGCAGATGACAGGAAATAATAAAATTGAGGGCTGAAATCAATAAAATCAAAAAAGCAAATAATACAAAGAATCAATGAAACACAGACCTGGTTCTTCTAGAAAATCAATAAACTATATAAACACTTATCCAAGTTAACCAAAAGGCAGAGAGAAAATACCCCAAATAAGAAAACCAGATATGAAAAGGGGAACCTAACAACAGAAATCTAAAGAAGAATAAGGTCATACTTTAAAACCTGTACTTGACAAAATTGGAAAATCTTAAAAGAAATTAATAATTTTCTGGATAAGTACCACATACCAAAATTAAATCAAGACCAGATAAACAATTTAAATAGATCTACAACCCTTAAGAAAATAGAAACAGCCATCAAAAGTCCCCCAACCAGAAAAAAAGTCCAGGGTCAGATGGTTTCAGTGCATAATTCTACAAGAATATCAAAGAAGAGCTAATACTTATACTCTTCAAATTGTTTCAAACAATAGAAACAGAAGGACCATTGCGAAACTCTTTTTACAAGGCTATAGTTACTCTGATACACAGGGTACATCAGATTTCTTCAGGTGTTATGTGTCTGGTAGTTTTACCAACAGTAAACAATCAGCCTTAACATATCTATATCCAGGAAACAATAATTGGACTCAGTAGCTTATATATGTATATAAAGTTTTCAAAGTAATAATTACAGAAAAGGTCACAAATTCAAGAGGGAATGAAGATGACTCAGGAGGCACTGGAAAAGGGTCGTAATGATATAGTATTACAGAACTCATTTATGAAATTCTCAAAAAATTAAAATTAAAACAATCAGAAAAATTCTTCTATGTAAAAGGAGAAATAAAAATCAGACTAGTAAAGGCTAATTTTATGGAACAGGATGAGTGATACCACATATGACAACACTAAAATTTTAATGAGACATATTTGGGATATTAGCTATTAATACTTTAATATTTAGTTAAAAAATTAAAAAAAATCAGACAAGTGTGAAAATGATACAATGGAATCCATTATTTTGTAAAAATTAAAAAATATATAAAGTCACCCAGGAACCTAAGATAAAAACAAGGCAAAGAAAGTAAAGATCTACTCCATCTAAAAGAAAACAGATGGTGAAGATCTTTTCCCATTCAGTAGGCTGCCTTTTTGTCTTATTGACTGTGTCCTTTGCTTTACGGAAGCTTGTCAGATTCGGGAGGTCCCACTTATTTATTGATGCTCTTATTGTCTGTGCTACTATAGTTATATTTAGGAAGTCGTCTCCTGTGCCCATGCATTGAAGGTTACTTCCCACTTTCTCCTCTATCAGGTTCAGTGTGGTAGGATTTATATTGAGCTTTTTAATCCATTTGGACTTGAGTTTTGTACATGATGACAGATATGGATCTATTTTCATTCTTCTACAGGTTGACATCCAGTTAGGACAGAACCATTTGTTGAAGATGCTTTCTTTTTTCCATTGTATCTTTTTTGGTTGTATGGAGTTAGCAAGAAACCTGGGTCTAGAAAAATGTCCAATAACCCACAGGGAACAGAGGCAATGACCCACATTGGGGCACTGGACTCAGCTCCCAAGATCCAGTTGAAGAGTGGAGGGAGTGAGAGTATGAGCAAGGAATTCAAGACCATGAGGGGATCAACCACTGAGACAGTTTGCTTGAGCTAATGGTAGCTCACCAACTCCAACTGGACTGGGAGTGAACAAGCATGGGAACAACCAAGCCCCTCTGAAGGGGGTTGACAGATGGGGCAGACTGAGGGACACTGATAGTGACACTGGAATGAGTCTCTATTTGTATACACCAGCTTCATGGGATCCTATTCTTTTTGGATGTAAACCTTGCTCAACCTAGACATAGTAGGAAGGGCCTTGGACTTTCCACAGGGTGGGGTGCATGGCACTCCCTTAGGGTTGGAAGGGAGGGGGGAGTGTCTGTAGAGAGAGAGGGAGGGAACTGGGAGGAGGAGAGGGAGTGGGAATTTGGATTGGTATTTTTTTAAGTAATAAAAAAAGGAAAAATAAAACAAAGCAACCAAACCTAAAGAAAAAAGAAAAAAGAAAGAAAAGAAAAGAGAAAAAGAAAGTAGAACCAGAAAAGTCAAGTGCTGTGGGACAATGGTCTTGTACCCTGTAAAGGTTTGTCAGTTGTATTGGTTTAACAAAATACTGATTGGCCAGTAGCCAGTAAGGACATATAGGTGGGGTGACCAGGACACCTTGCTGATAAAAGGTACCAAGCCACATGGCTAACACAAAAAAGAATTATGAGTTAACTTAAGATGTAAGAATTAGTTAATAAGCAGCCTGAGCTAGTGGGCCAACCAGTTTATAATTAATGTAGACCTCTGTGTGTTTCTTTGGGACTGAACGGCTGTGGGACTGGGCAGGACAGAAACCTCTGTCAACAGTCAAGCCTACCTTGTATGGGTTCTAGTACACCTTTCTTTTCCAAAATTAAATAATTGTTGTCACAGTTACTTTAGATTGTCTTTATTGCTATGTTGGAACAGATATGCCAAATAATAACAATGCTCTGCATTAAGTTTCACCTATTTCCTCTTAAAATTAATTAAGATGAGATTCAACTATAAATTTCATGGTTTGAAGCAGTATTAGTCAGTAAGTACAATTTTTTCATTGTTGAACATAAAATGACTATGATAAAGATTAATTTCATTCTTGTGCCTCTGCATGAATATAACCAGGCACACACAATTTTCAAGAAAAGTATGCTAATAAAATTCAGCTCTCATTATTAATAAATAACTAGCATAAGGTAAAATGCCATCTTTACTAGATTTATAATTTGAGGACATAAATATTTAAAAGATCCCTTTAATTTTTTAAATTAATATTTGCTTTGCATTTGTTCAAGGAGCACTTCAAATGACTCACATTGCTTTTGAAATGCTGATATGAGTGCATATGCATTATTAAATAGTCATATTCCTGAGGTATATCTAGGTCTTTTTAATAGTAGAAAACAAAACCATTGATAAAAAAGGGAAGAAAAGAATTGGAAAACAATTATGAAATTTTTTAGTAATGCATTCTGAAATATATAAGAATACTATTTTAGAAGACATTGTTGGTACTGCATTATATGCATGATATCCTTCTATGTATTCTGAATATGTTATTTAATAATATAATATGTAATAACTTTAAGAATTGAAATTAGAATGATGATTTTCAGGAGCTGATATAAGTAGGTAAAACTGGCTAATGGACACTGAGTTTCAGTTATATTGTTTTATATATTTACCTAAAATTACAATAAATAAATAAATATTTAAAATGAAGGCATATGCAAATTATATGAAATTATATCATTATGGCACTTAAGGTGATAATGGTCCCTGATGTGGGATTTCCCTCTGTATGCTGAGATTACCATTAATGAATAAAGAACTTCTTTGAGCCTATAGCAGAGCAGGATGGGGTGGAACAGAACTAGATAGAGAGGACTGGATTGAATGCTGGGAGAAAGAAGGGCAGAGTCAGGAGATGCCATGTAGCCCAGCTGCAGACAGATGCCAGAACTGTAGCTGGTAAGCCACAGCCACGTGGCGATACACAGATTACTAGAAATGGGTTAAATTAAGATATAAGAGTTAGCCAATAAGAAGCTAGAGTTAATGGACCAAACAGTGATTTAATTAATACAGTTTCTGTGTGATTATTTCAGGTCTAAGCTAGCTGGGCACCTGAGAACTAACAAGCAGCCTTCTCCAACAGCACTCTCCCCTGAGAGCCATAGACTATTTAACAAAATCTCCAGTACTAAGCATGAGAAACCTCTTTCCAAGTTGTCGTTCCAGTGTCTCCCATAGATTTTTTAGAACATTATAATCTATTTGTGTTTCCCCTGGTTGCCTCCTTCGAAGCTGAAGGTGAGTCCTATTGCTGAAGACATCATGTGCTTCTGAAACAGTACAGAATTAGACCTGGATCTGACCCCAAAGCCTCCTTCTGAAGTACTGGCTTTCACGGTACTGGAAGGTGATATACAAGCTGCTAAGGGAGGAAAGCGTTAGTAGTCTTACCAGCTGTGATGCCCATGGACCACCATGGCTAACATGGACAAGACAGTGCACTAAAGGTACACTATTGGTACTTAAATCACGGTTGTCACAAATAGCTGTCTAAATGGACTTACAGCTCACTCAGCAGGAGGGAAATCCTACTTGGTCCTGTAAACCTAGTTTACTATCTGTGGCTAGTGCCTAGTGAGATCATGGATCTTAGAGGGACATCTACTACTGCCGCTTTCCCAAATCAGCATAATTTTAATTGCATTTTAAATACTTAAGCTTATGTTCACAGGAAAGCGTATCAAAGAAGCTTCATATCGGAACAGATGGGGCTCATTACAGAAATCCATGATTGACCAAAATGCAGAGACCCACTGATGTGAGGTACTTAGTCCACATACACACTGCAACCCCTACACCTATGGCTCAGGGAACCTAGTGGAAGAGAGGGCAGAGATCTTGTATAATGGCCAGATGACTAGTCAGTCTGCTGTGAGATTATGTCTTACGACAAAGAAGCTACACACGTTATAAAATGTAAGTTGTAAGGTTTAGATACTAACAGTATTCGTTCAGTTTCTAAAAATCTTATGAAATTCATCTGTGTCACAGAAGAGATACTGTGTAGGGGTGATGATTAAGAATACACTTAATTATCATGAGTTTATTCCACTGCCAAAGACGGAAAACCCTGTGACATTATGCTTCTGGGTAGTCAGAGTTAGGATTTCCTCACTAAGGTGTAATGCATTGTATTTTTAAACCAAAAGCACATGTAGTACCACACACCCAATTCTCTTTCTTCACACCCACCTGAACTCTTGACCAAGCATCCCACAGGTAATATGTATCAGGAAAAATGTTCCCAAGGACCCAAATAGCATTAGATTTATGAATTCGGAGCCAGTCAGCAAGCCAGCCACTGGCAGTGGAAGTGGGTTGCAATCTTGTACTTAGTTGTGCTACAACTCCTTCATAATAAAATAGCAAATTGAAGTGATTTTCAGACAGTGTGGGAGACCGAAG
This sequence comes from Arvicola amphibius, assembly GCF_903992535.2. NCBI lineage: Eukaryota > Metazoa > Chordata > Mammalia > Rodentia > Cricetidae > Arvicola > Arvicola amphibius. The sequence goes on along the minus strand of NC_052056.1, from coordinate 35,684,085 downwards.
GGAAATGTTTCTGCCTCCAGTAAGCACAGAAGGCTATTAATGAGCCATGTCTGGCTCCCCCACCACGTAGCACATTCAGCGACTGCCTGCTTTCTGTGCTCACGGAAGCTGCGATTATCAAATTCTAAAGCAGTGGTTGGAAAAATGACTGAGCTTTTCAGAATTTATGGGCTATATATATGTATTCTTATATATTTTATTTGTGACTGGCAAGGAGAATTGAGTGCCCGCTGTCGACGCGGGTTTATATGGCACACTTTGAGCTCGTGGAGAAGAGTTCTGCTGTCAAAGAGGAAACAGGATGTTACGGAAAGGAAAGATGTTAGTGGCTATTGTTGTCCTCATTCTTATTTTTGTCTAGTTACATTTTTTAAATATATCTTGAGATAAAGGCTACCTATGTAGCCTTAGATGGTCTTGAACTCATTTTAATCCTCCTGCCTCAGCTTTTGAATTGCTGACATTAGATATGAACATTCATGCCCAGATTCTTCTTGTATTTTAACCATGTAAGGTTTTTTTTTTATTTTTAAGAAAAATCCAGAATGCTTATAGACTTAGTATTTCTAATATTTTCTTTAAAAAGCACTTTGATTTATACATCTATTAAAATTTGCTGTCTTAAAATTATTAATTTTCCATTTGGAATTTATTTATTGTACCTAGTACTGGGCTATAGAAAGACAGTTGCTTACAATTATACAATTTACACTGAATTATCACCCCATACTCCCTCTTGCCCTCTCCTTTTCCCCTCTGCTCCTCTCAGCAGTTCAATTTCCCCCTAGACAGCTTCGTATTGACTTTAAGTCATATATACAGATATGATTTTATGCATCTTTGTAAAAATCTAGGACACATATGTTTAAATAAGAATGTTCCCCATAGACTCATATATTTGAATATTTAGTTACCAGTTTATGGCACTACTTGAAAGGAGTTGAAGGATTAAGAGGTGTGGCCTTGTAGGAGGAAGTGTGCCACTGGAAGTAGGCTATGAGGCTTCAAAGGTCCATGCAAGCCCAGAGTCTCTCTCTGACTGTGGATCAGGATGCAGTCCTCAGCTTCTGCTTTAGCATCTGCCTGCATGCTGCCATAATTCCTGCCAGGAGGGTAGTGGACTAAACCTCCAAAACTGTAAGCAAGTCACCAATGCTTTCTCTTAAAAAAGTTGCCTTGGTCATGGTGTCTCTTAACAGTATTAGAACAGTGAATAAGATATCATATGAGAGAAAAATATGATATTTGTCATTCTCAGATGACAATGAGTTTAATATGAGTTTCTCAAGCTGTATCCAATTTCTTGCAAATAAAATAATTCATTCTTGTCTATAACCAAAAAAGCTCCAGTGGCTCTACACACCACATTTTAGCTGTTCCTTTGTTCACAGACACATAACTTGGTTCTATTACTGGGCTATTTTGAACAGTTCTACAATAAACACTGATGAGCAAATATCTAGGTGCTGCATTGAGTTGGAGTCCTTCAGATAAATATATAGGGGCATAGAGTGGGGTTATATGGTGGTTTTGTTTTCAGGTTTTTGATTAACCTCATATTGATTTTCACAGTGGCTGGATAAGTTTATGTTCCTACCAACAGTGTGTGAGGGGTTAGCTTCTGTCTACATACCTTCTATCATTTGCTATTTGTTTTCTTTATGAATGCCATTATGTCTGGGGTGAGATGGAATCTTAAGGTAGTGTTTATTTGTATTTCTTCAATGGCTAAGAATAATAGGTTTACTGGCCATTTGTAATTCAACTTTTGAGAACCATTTCTTCTTTTCTTTGGCCCATTTATTAAATAGGTCATTTAATGTTTAGATCTTTTAGTGTTCTTTGTATACTTCAATGATATAATTTTTACTTTAGTGAAACATGCATGTGCAGAGGCAATATCCACTGCATGCAGAGTTGAAGGTCTCTTACAGAAAGAATCAAATACCAGTTTAATCAAGAGACCTCACAGCATAGAAACACATCACTTTTTGAGTCATGAAGATTTACGTGTGGATCTTTTCTTATAAACTCTACAACAGTCAATAAAGTTCTTTTAACAACTTTAGGACGTAGGTCCACTTTACAATACCATTATTCACACAGACAGAAGACATAGGAAAGCTGCCAGCATCCCTAAGGACCCACAGCCAGTATGAAGCAGAGTGAGAATGAACAGACGTAGCCATCCAAATTTTCATAGCAGTATTAATGGGGGCCAGCACCAATAAAAGCTTTGCTTCATCCTAGATTGTCAGGAACCTATTTGGTGTATCATTAGAGCTGAAAAATGCTAGTTTTGAAATGTTAACTCATGACATATACCATTTACAAACATGTAATATAGGATGTCATACCTTTTAATTATTGAGTCTTTGTACATATTATTATTTGTTCCTTATTCAGTAAAATAAAAAATATATCTTAAACTTATATTTTCTACTTAATTTTCTTTACCAGCTATTTGCTCCAATTTTTAGCAGTAATTTAAATTAAATGTCGGCTCAATATTTGCTGCTATATTTTGCTTTGGGTAGTTGTTCTAAAAATGTAAAACCAGCCTATGACAAATATTATGAGATAATGAGTCATTTTGAAATGTATCTGATAAAAATATGTTCGGGACAAAAGTAATGAAAAGACATATGTGTATGTGTATTTCAAGTACCATGGGTAGCCAAGATAAATTATTCTAAAATAATTTAGAGCATTTATAGATAAAATTTAAAGGTAGAATGTTCTGAAGTGGGCACAGCTGAGAACAAACAGCTCATGCCTGCAACCTATGAATTTCATTTTGGTTTAAAAACCACACTTGGTTAAGAGTGTGTGCTGTAGATGTAGTTTCTATTTATGACAACCTGAAGATGCTGCTGAATTCAGCTTCAGGTATTGAATCTGGACATCAAGTCAAGTCAGAAGACAGATACATCATCACCACCAACATTGGGAGCAGTCGGAAGAAGAGAACAAGAATCAAACAAAATAAGTAGAAATAAGATCAAGGGAGACAGACAAGATACAAACAGAAAATGTTCAAGTAGCACGGAACAGAAAATGAGGTGGAAATATAAAGGAAGACAACACATTCTAAATGGAAAAGTCTCAGCCATTTCATAAGCACAGATAATACTTATGCCATTTATTGGATACATTAAAAAGTTCACCGGCATGCATATACATCACCTTTCCTGAGGATAAAAATATTGGCTTCAGTGAATATTTTCATATTTCATTCAATTGCCACTCTCAATGTGCATTTTCAAAGCATCTGTGGTGCTTTGACACTTAACGTGATGAATACACTTCAAAAAATAATGTTGAGACTTTCCCAGTTTTTGTATGTTTCACTATATACTCATGTAAAGTTATCTTAAACAGAATGAGTTTTAGCCTTTTATTCTAAGAGATATCATTGCTAAAGGAATGCTATTTGTTCTTTTCCTCTTTAGACAGCCAAATAAACATGAGGGACAAAATTGGCAGAATTTGGGACACCAATGTAAGGACTCAGCACTTTAGAAAATGTATAAATATCATATTAAGTTGGTAAATGTGATATGGCTTCATGAATAGCTATAAGTGGCAATTGAGTTTTATTTTTACTTATTAATTGATGGCAGAAACATTTAGTATATAATTATTAATATGGCAAGTAAATTTATAGGAGAAATCAATTATATTATTAAGCATATATCCTGTCCCTTCAGTAATGCTTTAATGCATCACAGACCCAGAATATTACACCCAGAGAAAATGCTGCCATTTTCTGCAGAAAACCCATGCTTAATATTATGTAAAAATTAATCCATGATGAATTACTTCAAGTATAGATCTCAGAATAGCATCAGAAAAGAGCACCTCACCCGCAAAAAGGAGTCGAGGGATCCATTCTCCATATACTCCACCACGATCATTACTGGTCGGCCTGCAAGAGAGCAAGGAACACGCATTTTAGGGCAATTACAGAGAGATGTGTTGCAGGTAGGGATTTCCAGCTGCAGGAGCTAATGTATTTGTGTTTTTAAAAAATGAAGCTCACTCTTCAACCTCCTCTATGAAAGTATACTCATATATGCATCTCCTTTTTGTTTCTCTGTACCATTATTTCTTTTTGAGTCCATAAAGGGCCACGGATTGCCATCTGAGTGACAGGGAATTAAATGTTTTTACAATGTCTGGCGATAGCTTGTATAGATATATGTGTGCGCATGTGTGTTGTCCTCTAGTTTTCCCACAAATGACGATCAGGACACTAAAGTCATCACTTAAGCAGTCACCACCTCTGTTTCTGCAGTTGTAGCATGGCTTCCATGGTATTGCAGCACTTTTTTCCCCCTTAGAGTGGGTAGTTCTGAAATTACTAAATTACTTCTAAATCAAAGCAGAAAGGAGAAATTCATAAATCTTTGCTGACTACTTATAAAAGATCAGACATAGACTGCATTTATGGGGTTCCATGCAGAATAATTTTCAGTAGATTGATGAATATCGCATACTGGGTAGGATCTGTACGCATGCCTGATCATCGCTTTATCGAGCACTGATTTGATCATCAGAGGACCGATGGCAATGCATGAAAAACAGGTAACTCTGACTTGTAGTTTAGTGCAGAAGCAACGATCAGAGGTTGAGCGTCATTTACTTCTTCTACCACACCAATTGCTACAGTTCCCAATACATCTCTATTAGGCAGAATATTTGACATAAATAACTTCAATTTGTTTCAAAGAAGAGAATGTATTTGCTCTCTCCAGTTGTACAGGCTTAAGAGATAAAATTTCAATTGAGTAAAAAAATGATATTTACCTGAAATAGGAATCTATCAATGCTTATTTTTCTTTCTTCACTCTTGATGATTCAATCTGAATGGCACATGGCTATTTTTATGACACACACAAAAAACTGTCTCTGCCAATGCCAATGATGAAAATGTTGGACTTGTAATTCAAACATTTTTTTCCTGATCTCAAAGCCTTTCAGGTTAGAAAGGGTAGCCATATTAAATTGCTTCCGTGTATGCAAATGCTAGATTTTACATTTGAATGTATATTTTAAAGAAAGATGAGCTAAAGGTCAAAAGGTGCAATAAAGCTCCCCATTTATCATGCATAGAATTCAAACCTAAGGAATTTTTCCATTTGGAGAGAATATTAACTTATGCTCTATAATGCCCCTAAAAGTTATTAATCTTACCCATATGAACAAAGAACTTATCGTCAATTCTAGAGGTGAGATGAACCGTCAGCACTCTTATACACAGGGGTCAAGAAGACCTGGTTTGCATCCTGAAAACTGGGCACTGTCTTTTATTTGTTCCTTGGCTTCAGAGAGCCAGGAGATAGCAATCGAAGACCAACACTTAGGTAGGAAAAGTGGAGAAAATCAAAAGCTATCTTTGTAACTCAACACCAAATTCTGAGCAAATATTCAAGTGAGAATGGTAGTGGATTTTGAGTGCTTAGGAGGAATGCTGAGTCACTGCTATGGGTACCTGAATTATGCCCCCTTTGTATTTTTTATACCTTTGTGATAGCTCCTGATCACTGACTGCTGTTAAAGTTTCTTCTCAATATTGTGAGTTTTGTTAGATTTTAAGAGCTTGCAAACACTTCCTTGCATTGCTAAACCCCTATTACACAGATAAAGAAACCAAGGGATAGAAAAGTAAAATATGTTTCTTGAGCCTGCTGGCAGTATTAGGCATTCCATTTGATGCTTTGGATCCTTGAACCTTTATAGTATAACTGCATCTCAGAAGAGATGAGTGGGTCATATCTATAAGTCTAGTCTAGCTGACCATTCTCTCCAGCAAAGGATGCTTTCCTAGTCAACCTTGCCATTTTGTTCTACCAGCTGTCATCATTTTCATTGTTCAATTCTGCCTCTGCCTTCCATTTTGCTATTCACCCATCAGAGTTATTTCTCAGCTTGTTCCTCTTTGTAATACCTCCTCTTGTATTTAAATACTGTATATCCTTGCTAGCCTTCATGCTGACATTTTCAATAGATCCCTATCACAGCTGTTGTGTATGCCATGTCATACTGTGCTTGGCCTTTGTCTTGCTTTGTCTTTTTTTTTTTCTGTAGGAATTTGTATTCTCATTCTCTGGGTTTCTAGAGGTCATTTCCTACAGATAAGAATGTAGTAGGTGCTTCATGAAATCACTTTCTGTTTTCTTACTGATTTCACTATCCTTATGAAATTAGCAGTGAATCTTTTCAGCAAGATTCTTGTCTGTGTGAATTCAAAGCACTCTGGGCATAGTTCTATCTATAACCCATTTGTAGTTACTTCTGGCAGTCTTAAAATCCATCAGCGACAACTTTCACTTCTCATTTAGAATGATAAGGAATTAGATGACGACTCCCTCAGTTTCTTGTAAGTTAAAAGTTTCTTTTGAGCCATTCTTTTGCATTTTATGAAAAACTCTCTGTTGAGAGTGGCTGAACTAAAGAACTGTGGTTTTTTTCAGACTATTGTCAGAATTTAATCTGTAATTTATTTCCTAATGGTTCTCTAGACGAAATATGTAGTTTTAATGTGAAGGTTAAAGGCAAACTTGTAGTCCCTATTGCATTTGTGAAAAAAAAAACATAGTAATAGGGGAACTTATAAAAATTCAGCTGCTATTCTTCATTTCCATTTTAGGTAAGTGAAGTTTTTTGGTACACATTCCTTTTTTGACTCGGTTTTTCAATATGCACAACTACATATGTAAATCATACATATATATTCTAAGAATGTGACTGCTCTTAGAAGATATACTTGAAAATAATCAATTCTTTTTTCTAAATTTTCAAAAATATCTGAGCTCATTTCTTTTAGTAAAGTTTAGTCTGTTGCCCTAAATGCCTCACACCACAGCATCATCCTAGTGACTGAACTGTGCTAAAAACAATGAGCATGCCCCAAGATGCTTTAACCTCAGGCATTTTTCAAAATCACCACTTAATTTAAAGAAAGTTTATTGGTTTGATGTTAAATCTTCCAAGCTATCCCATGTTATTGGTTTCAAGATCGCAAAATTATAAATAGCCAGATGTTGTTATGAATAGTCTTAACTATGTAAGAATCAAAATCTAAGAAATTACTTATTTATATTCTGAAGATAATCACAAAATTCCTTTATTATTCTTTTATATTATAGACATTGATAACTATTTTCTTTTAGTTGGAATTTTAGGAAGCATGTGTGTATGTGTATAATATATATGTGCCCATAAATATATGTATATGTTTTATTATATATGTTCAAATACTCTCAACACCTGTAATGACTTCTATAAAGGAGGCTTGCAGAATCCATATGATCATAAGGCTTTATTCTTCTCATTATAGTATTAGAAAAAAGAAAACAAAGACATTCTTTAACTTTCTTATAAAAACCTCAGAGAAATACTTTGTTGGTGAAACAGGTTTTCTTCAGAGAAGGTTTGTGAAAGATGAGGATTACAGAGATTTGCCATTTTTATATAAGTAATGAGTCTGTGATGCATGTGGTGTTTTGAATCAGTTCAGCAATTTCTAATGTGCAGCCAGTAAAATGAAGAATCGAAACAAATCTCAACAACCTCAGAACTCTATTACAGATTTAAATCATTCTAGCTTATTTAACATTCAATCATGTCTATATTTTGTCTACCAGGTTGTAAACTTGCAGCAGTACCTCAGATTGACAAAATGCCAGTATTCTTTCTACCCACTTGCAATTCACTACTTCTAAAGCCAGTTATTTCATCTATTCTTCTTCACTGCCTGTTTTATAGGTAGGGAATTGCAGTTATAATCTCCTCTGGGTTTGATAACAAATGAAATAATTTTCTTATCCATGCAATGGTTTCCACAGATATAGGCAATATAAATCTGAAAAGATATAATATATTAAATTATTGTTTTTATTCACATGGTAACTACCAAAATTGGGAAACCGTTTTACTTTTAAAGTGTTTCCTGGTATGTATCAGAACCTTTCCCAAACAAAACTCCTCCTCAATGACTTCGAATCTTTTGATATTTTAAATTTATGAATTAAAATTTAAACTCATTTTTAACTTAATACTTTGATCTAACAGTAGTGCTTGAAAATTACACACCTATTGGGGTACTATGTGAGGTTTCAACACACACACACACACACACACATTGAGCAATATTTCAATAAGGATAAATATGTCTCATTAAACTTTTTTATTTTTCATAGTGAAAAGATTTAAAGTCATTTTCCAGAATTCTGAAACATCGAGTCCATCATATTGACTCTGCAGTCCAGTGGCATCAGAACTTCTTGCTCCCATGTGATTTGCTATCCACTGGTCACCCTATCACTGCTACTCATCCCAAACTCTGGTCATCACACCCTCTCAGCTTCTCTGAGATATACCAGTCCACATTGCCCAGTAGAGTGAAGGAAGGCAGTATTCATTCTGTTTAACACAGTGATCTCTAGGTCCAACTGTGTTTCCACAATTTGAAATACTTCCCTCAATGAAGACACTGTCAGGAATTTTGCAGGAAGCCATTCATGTTACAATTTAGCAGGGGATCTTTGTATTCTATCTGTGTCCTGAAAATTTTAATGAAGATGAATTCAAAAATATTGAACTGAGTTGTTCAGGGGAGAAAGTTTCAAGGTGGCATACTACAGGTGGTTATTGCTCACTACTCTTAGACTTATAGCTGGAGAGAGCAGAATGATGCCTAAAAACTTGCAGTTTGGTAAGGAAAGGGATTTGAGTTAACTTGAAAGTTGCAACAAAGACAGATGCAGACAAAGCATTTGCAATTTGTAATCATTAAAGAGATTAAAGCTATTACAGAGCATAGAATTCATATTGGGGCAATTAGGAAAGCACCTATGATGTGGGTGGGTCTTCTGTTTTGTGTTGATTTCGTTGGTTAAATAAAGAAGCTGCCTTGGCCCTTTAATAGGACAGAAAATTAGGTAGGTGGAGTAAGCAGAACAGGATGCTGTGTAGAAGGAAGTGAAGCAGACGCCATGCTTCTCCTACCCAAGACCGACAGTGGTTAGAATCTTCAAAGTAAGCCACCACTTTGTGGTGGTAGACAGATTATTAGAAATGGGTTAATCAAGATGTGAGAGTTAGCCAATAAGAGGCTAGAGCTAATGGGCCAGGCAGTGTTTGAATGACTATAATTTGTGTGTTGTTATTTTGGGTGTAAAGCTAGCTGTGCAGGAGCCGGGTGGGACACAAAGCAGGCCTGCTCACCTCATCACTACACATCTAGATTGTAAAACTCCACCGATTTGAAGATTCTAGATATGAGTGTAAATTCACTGGATAATAGAACCCTTGGTTAGAAAATGGCTTCCTAGGGAGGCATTTTTATGTGTTCACACAGAAAGGTATAGTATACTAATGTAACTATGGTCTAAGTGAGCCAGGCTAAGGGGCATACAAAATGGAAGCCATGAGAGTAATGGAAGCTTGCACATAGATCTAGAAAGCCACTGAGGCCACGCAAGGTGTTCCGGGGTCAGAAAATCTGCAGAGAGGAATTGAGAAGCCACTGATTAAAGTCTGTGAAACCTAAGTGACAGTTGATATGCTAGAATAGAGGAGATGCACAAAAAGTAGGCCATTCAATGAGGAAGCCAGCAGGTACTCAGTGGATCTGACCAAGTGAGACCCCACTTTCCACAGGCAATAGATCTTGAAGGGATGCTAGACACCAGCTGATGCCATGAGACTCTGATGCTCTCTGGTTGCTTGCTCTGCTAGACTCTGATCCTTGTTTGGTCCTACTTTTCCTAGATATACTCAGTTCCTGACTTTTGTAATGGGAATGGTCATTTGTTGTTGTATATTGGAATTATACAACATTTTGTTGGCTCTTTTTTAATTAAAAAGAAAAGTATATGCTTTCCCTAGACAAAGAACTACAGGCAGCTAATCCTTCTTGGAGAGGAGAATTAGCCCTTCCCAACCTTTTCAGAAACAATCTTTTCGGTTGTTTAGTATTAAAGTGGTTAGTTTTAAAATCGTATACACACAAACAACAAAAATAATTATACTTCTTATATCTATACATACACATATGTACACAATACATACATACATACACACATATACATGCATATGTATACATACATATGTGTGTATGCAACAATAATAAAGCACAAGAAGTTATCTACTTGAGAGTTGGGGAGGGGTTGGAGGTAGGATACCTGGGAGAGCAAGGGAAGGAAAAGGAAAGTGATGTAATTTATTTCAATTAAAATTAAAAAGTATTTTTATTCATCAACATACTTTGTAGAATTATAACATACAGTGAAACAAAAAGATATTTTTCAGTGTTTTCAAATTTCTGGCATGCTATTCTGAGTTTCTTGGAGAGTAAATCAGTATTTCCAGAGATTTCATTTTTATGATAAATTAAAAATTATGATATTTTAAATGTACTTTTAATGGTCTTCACACTCTATAAATTTTAGTGACTAAAATTCTTGTTTAAAGAATAAAACGTGTTAAATTTAGTAGTAGTTAAATTTATTAGTTAAAATAGTAGGAGGGTCTTCTGTCCTATAAAAAATTTAGGGGTGAGATGTTGGGACTAATGAGTCCTGGCCTTCAGCTGGATGTTGGGACTAATGAGTCCTGGCCTTCAGCTGCTCTTTCCTCCTAGAACCTTCTAATTGAAGTTACTAAAAGCTGCGCCTAGCTTAGAGGATCAGAGGATGTGATTTTCACCTGTTGGCCATTGACTGCAGTGTATTTAACCTACATGGTGCTAATAAAGAGGGGCTTTGGTATCAGTGTTGGAAAGTCTGTGTGTCGGTCTGTCTCTGCGTGTGTATTCTCAACCTCCAGCCCCTTTCCCGAAGCTCACGAACTGGGGTCTAGTGCATAGAGTACAGACTGGGGCCACCGTGCGCGGCAAAGCGAGAGATTCAAGTCTTTTTTAAGTGAAAATGACTGAGGACAGTTTGTTTAGGAGCTCTCCTGAAAGGCTCAAAGATTCCCCCAAATTCTGTATAGCTGAAATCAACAGGTTCGCACGTTTTTAAATATAAACAAAATGGTTTCTCATGAGGTGGCTATTTTTTTGACTTAAATATCAGACTACATTCATTTTTGAAAAACAGTTTCTACCAGAAAGTTTCCTTTTCGTCTTTCACTATCTCTGTGTGCCTTCTGGACTCTGTTGACAGGCCCATATGTATAACAGCGGTCTTGGTTACTAATAACTGAGTGAAATTTGATCCATGTTTCTCCTCATTTACTACTTTTAACATTTAGAAGTGATCCCAATGCTCTTTCTGAAATGTTAAAGAATAAACCACTGCAGCCAATTATAGAAACAGCTAAGCAGAAATGAGGGAGAATGATCTACATTTTTAGTTCTTAGTCTGGATTTACTTAAGAGAAAATTAATAGTGTGAAGCTAAAAAATAATCAGCCAAGAAATTAAACAATGACAAAATCCTCAGCCAACTTGCATTTTCCTGCAGTTCCAGAGAGCCGAGACATGCCATCTGTATCAACGAGCTCCTGTTATTATTATTCTGTAATATTCTTTTTTCTAGTAGAAATTATCACACAGGCAAAAGAATTCTTCTTGTTGAACAATGTCATGTAGACCATAGAAATAGCTGCTCCAGATGCCTAACGCTGCACTGCCTGTCACTACAAGAAGTGGAGTGCGTGAACTGCCTTACATAATTTGAAGAGCATAGGCTTTTTGTCTTTGAGCATTTTAAGAATTACTATTTAAATTTTAAAAGAGTGTGTATGTCTATAGCATATGTGCATATGAGTGTGCAGATTGTATTGAAGGCCAGACATCTAATCCCTTGTAGCTTGTATTACAGGCAACTATGAGTTGACTGACATGGTTGCTGGGAAATGAACCCTCAGCTTCTAGAGGAGCATTTCATATTCTTCACCACTGAGTCATTCTCTATATTTTTATCTTTTATTATTGTTTGAGAATTTCATATGTGTATATAGTATTTATATTAATTCCACCTCCAACTCCCTCCTAAGTTCTTTCATACTCTCCAGAACTTTTCCTTCTCTACTTTAAGAGTAGTTTTCACGAGTTTGAATTGTACATATTTACTAGAGTAAATAAAATTGAAAGTAAGTCTTGAAATTATGTTTTATTTATTGCTTTCCAATGATTTCGTGTGTATTTTTTGGGTGTGTATGCATGTGTATGTGGGCATACATGAACATGTGTGCCCATGCATGTTGAGGACAGTGGTTGATGCCAGGTATCTTTCTAAGCTGCCTTCCACCTTCCTTTGCAGGGAGGAGGACAGGATCTTTCACAAAACCTGGGGCTTGCTAGTTGGTTAGGCTGGCCAAGAGCATCAGGGTATCCTTTGTTCTCTGACTCACTGTGAATAACAGGCCTATACAAAGTGCATTTTTTTGGTAAAGGTTCATTTATTTTTACTTTTGTGCATGTGTTCATGTGTACTATGTGTGTGTGTTTCTGTGTTTGTGTATGTCTGTGTGTGCACATGTGTATACATTCATGTTGGTGCCTACGATGGCCAGAAGAGGGCCTCAAATCCCTGGGAGCTAAGGGCAATTGTGAGTGTCACTTAATATTTCTGCTGGGAACTTAATTCCAGTCCTCTGCAAGACCAGCATGTGCTCTTAACCTCTGAGCTATCTCTCTAGTCCCATCCATGCCTGTCTTTCAATATGGGTTTTAGGAATCCATACTGTGTTACTCAGGCTTACAAGTAAAGCATTGTACTGGCAAACAAACAAACAAACAAAAACCCCTAGATCTTATTTAGTTAAAAACAAACAAACATTTTACATAAATAATTTATAAATACATACTACATGTAAATCAATAATTGCTGTATGTTTATTAATGTGCTAGGCATTGTTCTACCGACACTCCATTTCTTAACTAATTTCATCCTCGTGGCATTCCTATCACTAGTTTAACAGTTTAAGCATCATAGCCAGGGCTTGAAACAACAGCTTCCAGAGCCCAGCTACTTGCATTTGTGGATGAATCTTGAAATGACAGTGGAATCTCCATTAGTCATAGTATAAAAAGTCACTTTAAATCTTTATGTCTTCCTACTGAAACATTCTGGAAAGAAATTATAGATGATATGCTTCTGTGACAACCAGACACATTGTATAGCCAAGTTATGAACATATGAACAGCAGCAAGTAGGTCATAAGGAGACCAGCTGGAAAAATCCTTAGATTTTTTTCCTCTCCTACATCCCATTTATGATAAGTTTATGATAACCATTTTAAGAGTCTATTATGCATTTTTTAAGTACTTTTCCTCATATTCTCATATGGGACATAAACAGACAAAAGTTTCACACTTGTAATTTTACTTGAAGGGGCATATTAGAAAGCATTTGAGAGTGTTAATGTGAAAAAAATTTTCAGCTCCTCTGGGGAAGGGTACTGGAGGTACTGTCCCATCTTGAATCTTTTGAGAGTCCAGAAAAACACTAGGAGAAAACTCTGCATTTCCCAGTGGCCATATAAGTGTTTGTTTGGGACAATTCTGTATTCTGTCAATTATGTTTTAAATAAAAGCTGATTGGCTGGTAGCCAGGCAGGAAGTATAGGCAGGAAAACCAGACAGGAAGTAGAGGTGGGTCAATGAGAACAGGAGTATTCTGGGAAGAAGGAAGCTCTTTCCGCAGTCCTGTCCAGATAGCAAAGTTAACAGGATGTGACCTGCTCCACTGAAAATGGTACTGAGCCATGTGGCTAACATAGATAAGGATAATGGATTAATATAAGTTATAAGAGTTAATAAGAAGCTTGAGCTAATGGGTCAATCAGTTTATAACTTATGAAGACGTCTGTTTGATTTTCTCTGGGACTAAACGGCTGTGGGACCTGGTGGGAGGAGAGAAACCAGGCAGGACAGAAACCCCAAAGCCAGCACCTCATGTTAGAAAGTGTTGTGACTTCCAAACTGCCTTTTGGTTCTGTAAATGGTATGATACATAGTTATCCAGTTTTCTGTATTATTCCCAACCAGAAAAAAATCACCAATAAATTTAAAATAAAAACAAAAGTCTGTTCTATATATTCAGTATATCCCGGTATGGAAGAATAGAGCCTGGAGAAAACTACCCTGAAATTAATATCCAGTGTCAGTGATCCTTCTCCATACTCCATCATCCACCCTGCCTGTCCTCCCACTATCCACCCTAACCCGTCCTGTGCCTTTATCCATCCCCCCTTCACACTACCTGCATTCTTTATTTCCTTGAAATTTCCACAACAGTGATGTTTTATTAATTTCTTGCTGTCTATGAGTACTTTAAATATATTTATCTAAAGATTCAAAGCTAATTTGTTGTTCTGGACCTGGTGACTTTGCCTTACTTATGAGTTTCACTATTTCTTTTCAGCTGAATACTATTCTCTTGTATCTATGAGTCATATTTCATTATCCATTCATCAGTTGGTAGACATATTGGTTGTTTCCTATTCCGGCTACTGTACATTGAACAAAACTGAGCATGGATGGCAAAGCATATCTCTGTACTAGGATACAAAGTCCTTTGTGATGTTCCTGGGAGCGGTATTGCTGTACCATGTGGTAGATTTTTTGAAATGCGTCTACACTGATATCCACAGTGGCTACACCAGTTTGTATGCTCACCAATAATGAATAAGTGTCCCTTGATTTCATGTCCCCAAATCTACATCATCATTTGTTATTTGTTTTATTGCTCTTAGCCATTCTGTCGGGTAAGATAAACTCTTAAGGTAGTTTTAGATTGCATTTTCCTGATGGCTAAGGATGCTGAACATTCTTGACCATTTCTGTTTCCTCTTTTGAGAGTGCTCTGTTTAGTACAATCCCCTAATTTCTAATTGTTGGCTGTCTTTGTGGTTAGGGTGCTCTGTGGATGACCTATAAATGGTGCTGGAGAGATAGCTCAGAGGATGAGCATTGCTTCCAGAGGTTCTAAGTTCAATTCCCAGCAACCACTTGTGGCTCATAACCATCTGTAATAAGATTTGGTGCCCTCTTCTGGCCCACAGGGATACATGCAGGCAGAATATTGTATATATAATAAATAAATAAATAAATCTTTAAAAAATAAATAAGTGGCAGTATAATTCCTGCATGGAGTTTCCCTCAATTTTCTAGCTCACTCTTATCATGAATAGTGTCTTTCTTTCTTTCTTTCTTTCTTTCTTTCTTTCTTTCTTTCTTTCTTTCTTCCTTCCTTCCTTCCTTCCTTCCTTCCTTCCTTTCTTTCTTTCTTTCTTTTATTCTCCCTTTATTTTTATGTCTAGTCATGTGCTTCTTGTTCAGCTCATTGCCCTTTGACATAAGAAACTGGATCTTTCAACAAGATCCTGGGACACTTTGGCAAGTGCCGAACAGACTCAGATCCCTACTTGCACCATCTACACAGACAATTAGAATGAGATGAACTTTTAATTCTAATATGAAGACAATTGCTAAATGCAATATACATAGTTAGATCACTGACTACCTTCTTCCCACGCTGAGAAGTTACTATTTATATCCGAACCTTTGCTGCAAGTTTTACAAGATGTTTAAGTTTTCTTTCTTGAAGTTCAGTTTAGCTAAGTGCACTCCCCGCAAACCGCCTGTGAAAAGAACCGTGAAAAGCCCACATTGTGTCAGAGTGTGGTTTCCACTGTGCTTTGCCCTACTAAGCCAAAGATTGAGTGCTGAATGGAGATGTATTTGTTCCACGGCTGGTGTCTCTCTTACTCATGTTCTTAAATGGCCCAGCTGCCCAACAGGGCATGAATTTCACCCCGAGGGAACTGCTCTCTAGAGGCAAAGAGGTACTGAAGCAGCCAGGACCCTTTGGTGTTCCTAATTAGGGAGAAAACATACCCACAAAATAACCCCACTCAGTGCCAAGATTAAACGCTGATTCACATGGAGACTCAGCTAAATTAGCAAACGGTGTAAGGCTGTTTAGAATTTTCTTTGTAAGAAGAAAATGATTTTTTTGACAAATCCTTCAAAAGAATTGAGCACATCTTTAAATAGAACTAAAATAAATGGCATCTAATCTATAATAATAAACAAGATCTCTAGGTGCTGGGTACATTTTTAGTGAGACTTTAAGTAGTTATTTAAGATTTATATTTTTAAGATTCAAACTTATTCAAATGATAGTAAGATAAAAAGAAGCTTTTATGTTAATAAGAAGGCTTAGCCAAGGTCAAAGGCTAACACTTTTTAAAGATTGTGAATAGACACACATAAATGGACGTGAGATTTATTTAAAGGCTCTTTTAAGATTTTTTATGTCTTTCTGGCAGTTAAGAAAACGCTCAGAGCATGTTCAAGAGTTTGCTATCAAATGCACTGCGCAGTTGCTTTCTTCCTTTTCTTAGGTACCATCAGTCTATATAATGGCGATTTTGCTCACTTCTCACTCTGAGCAGGCCCTTGAAAGCAGAACTGGACACCTACTTCCTTTCTGAGTTTCAGTCTGTTCAGTGACACCCTGAAACTTACAGAATGTATGCCCATCTTCTTAGGGAAGAGAATCTATAGCCTTCTGCTAACTTTCGGTGTTAGGCATGGCTAAAGAACTGCCATATTTTCAGTTATGCTACAAAAGATGACTCTTACCCCCCGCCCCCCCCCAAAAAAAAAAGAAAAGAAAAGAACCGAAGTACAGCTGTGAGGAATCTGAATCTGTGCCTTGTATCACAAGATCATGTGACCTGTCCAGAGGATTCTTTCATTTCATAACCCATATTCAAGTTTCTCAAGTGTAAGATTTGCAGGTTTTAATAACATCTGTAATTCACTGTTTGTTTCTATTCTGACTTCATAAAATTCCAAATGCTATTTTGAACTTGTCTTCCTTAATTTTAAAACGTTTCCCTACCTTAGGAGTGCTTTTCCTTAGGTAAGTCCAAGAACCAAAGTATGTGCCTGCTCTTTTAAGCCCACTGAGTTTGAAGAATAAGCAAGCTGACTAAATACAATCTGGATCTTGATCTGGTTTTTTTTTTTTTTTTTTTTGGTTTTTCGAGACAGGGTTTCTCTGCAGCTTTTTTAGAGCCTGGCCTGGAACTAGCTCTTGTAGACCAGGCTGGCCTCGAACTCCCAGAGATCCGCCTGCCTCTGCCTCCCGAGTGCTGGGATTAAAGGCGTGCGCCACCACCGCCCGGCTATTGATCTGGTTTTTGATTGGTTATAAAATACATCCCAAATCCCAGGACTCTGGAGGCAGAGGCACGTGGATCTCTGTGAGTTCGAGGCCAACCTGGTCTACAAGAGCTAGTTCCAGGACAGGCTCCAAAGCTACATAGAAACAGTCTCGAGAAAGCAAGCAAGCAACCAACCAACCAAACAAATCAACCCCTCAAACTTAGCACTATCAATGTTGCAAATATCTTACCTAGAACTGCCAATGTTGCAAATATTTGACCTAGCGCTACCAATGTTGTAAGTATTCTAAAGGGGCATTTTCTTTTAAAATCTTAGCACTGTAGTCACAGGTGTTGCCTTCTTCAGGCTTTGGCTGCCTGGGTTTACTGTCCTTCTTTGTGTGACCCTGTTCCTCAGTGCTTCTCTCACCAGAGGTGGTAGAAATCATGCTTGCCTGCCTTGTTCTGCCTGATCTGTAACTTTGTTTCCCTTCTTCTTTGATACCATGCTTCTGTCTTTTCTTTTGAAGCTTGAAGCTATAAAAACTTTAGGGAAGGAGAGTTCTTTAGAAAAGAGTGACCAACAACTCTTGAGTAGGGGCTGAAGTGGGTACAGGGTTGAAGTCATGAGGATAGCAAGGAAGGAAAACACTGGAACCTCGTGCTACAGAAAAAGGGGTGTCTTTTTACTGTACTACATTTGAGTGGCTTATTTGGATTTTTTTTTTGCTTTGTTTTTACAGTTCCCTTCAGCTCTTGATCTAAGCACGCACACTGACACATTCACCCATAATTCATCCCGGGTAATTGGCAATATTTACAACTGCAAAATATACAGCGGAAATACACCTCAATAGAATAATAGGAGTTTTAGCATAGAGCGGGGAACCCTGATGGCTCCTTGGCCTTGAGAGGGAGGGAGGGGAGGTATGGGTGGAGGGAAGGGGAGGGAAGGGGGAGAAGGAGGGGCGGGAAGGGGGAGGAGGAGCGGAGGGAGGGAGAGGAGGAGGGAAGGAGATGGAAATTTTTAAATATAAAAAAAAAATAAACCATGAGAATGAAAAAAAAAAGAATAATAGGAGTTTTTCATCCTGGGGCTCTCCTACATATAAAGTATATCCTGTAAGGAGTTTTCATACTAAGTAGAATGATATTCTATTAAGTCAATTTTTGTATGCACTTTGGAAAATTAATTTAATAATTATCATCAGGAGAACAATTTATAGTAGGTGTTGGTTTAGTAGTAGTTGTGTAAGTGGTTGGGTTTGGAATGTTTCAGATCAAAGTCATTTCCCACCCTCTTTAGCATGCCTGAAAATATGGAGACCAAATGTTTTAATTTGATTATTCTGAACTGCTGTTTGTTCACCTTTAAAATTTAATGTATACTTTTCCACTGTTGATTTCCCATGGTGCAGTGAGTTCAAACAAAATGTTAGATTTCCTTAACATATTGTCTACTACACCCAAACCTGTCACCTAGTCATAATCATTCATCTTATTTCTTTTCTGCATTCTCTGTACAGGTCCAGAGCCAAGAACATCAACATCACCAGGCATGAGACTTCTGCTACTTCAAACTCTCCTAGTCTAATTTTAACACCTAAACTATATACTTTAGACTGAATAATAATACATACAATATTTCCCTAGCTCCATATCAGACAGTATTTCACATGAATCATAGAAAGGAAAATCATGATATTTGTTAAATAGGCTGTGGAAAAATTGTAGTATTTATTCAGCACCGTGTATCTTTTGTTGCGAAAATCACAGTGTTGGAATGTTAGCGACTTATACAAAGTTGGGCAGTGAACCCTGTTGCTACTATGGCTATCCAAGGGCAGGAGTGCAGACATAGAAAGGTTTGCATCTTTGAATTTAAGAATGATTAAAGTCTCTTTCTATGAAAACAAACAAAGTGATATTAAATATTACTAACTATATGCCTAGAAACCACACATCTGGTTTTGGAATCACCGTGTGTTCACTGTTTTCCAGTTCCAGGTAGGCAAAGAAAGAGTCTAAGCAAATTGGCCATTTTCTTGGACCCTCACACATGTCACACAATGAAGAGACTCTCACAGGCAAATGAGGAGAGGAATCGTTCTTATGGTACAGACAGACAAACTGAGATGCTCTCCAGTAGCATCTGTTGCTAAGACTACTCACAGAGGAAATATTAGGGAGATTTCCAACGCCCATTTGGTTTTCTGAACTTACCCATTAAAAAGTCCCATTTGCTGCCACATGCTTGCTATTGAGCATTAGTCAAAATATTCCAGTGGACTCAGAAAAACAAACCTTTCAAATGACCTTTCTAGAAATAAGAAATTCACAAATGATTGACGGTTTTTACACAAATAATGACAAGCTTGTCTATTCCCTGGATCTCGTGATCTAGTGACTGTCCTATGATTGAAGTTCTGTGTTACAAGTAAATGCCGCAGTAGAAATATTGCCACTTCACAGCAGGATGTGATGCAAAACAAAAGATCAGTACAATCCTTCCACATATAACATAGCTGCGCGTCTCATTTAAATATGATTAACAGGAACTAATTAGCATTAGTCATAGAACAGGCAGGTCTCCTAATTCTTCACTGGCATGGGAAATGTATTGAGAGAATGACAGGTTATGTGGCATATAATCACTTAGTAGATACCCAGCAGGCACTAGACTTCAGCTGTTTCTGGGAGTGTCCTGGTAGCTATGGGAAAGGGACATTGCTTCCTGTCCTTGGTTTGATATCCTAACAACGAAGGAACATCTGGTTAGATATTACATGACAGGGGAATTCTTCAAGGTATTAAATATGTGAAACAAAAAATCTTCACGTGATGACTGCAATATTCCTCTTAACTCAAGACTATGAAGGAAATTAGCCAGAGTGGACTGAGAGAAAATACAAATCACCTTTGAAAATGCGACAGTCTTAGCTGTAAGGTAAGAAAATGTACAGGGATCATTTATGAGAGGGTTATGAGTCAGGAAAAGTGAGCCGAGTTAATTTCAGCTAGAAGGAACAGGAACAAGTTGAGATCTATAAATGTTTCATGCAGCAATTTTGTTTCACCTGATTTGTATGTAAGTCATGAAAACGGAGTGGAGTTTTTTTTTTCCTCCTATGAAAGCTGGAGGCAAATTTGGCTTAAAGCCTAGAAGAATAGAGCACTGGGGGCTCTCAGATTCTGCTCTGGAAGCGAGTTTTTGTGTTTATGTTGTAGAAAGATCATCTTCCTTCTGTCATTCTCAATGGCTAAATGACAAGGGCTATTTCAATTTTTTGCTAGTAATGCTGAATAATTCAGATCATTATTGAACTTCATAATGTCATTTTGTCAAATATATCTACACTTACCAGATTACCACTAATATTAAGGACTAAACTACTAAACTACCAATTATGTTTATCTACTCAACTCTAACCTGTGATGTATTAGTTATATAAACTAAAGCTTCATTTTAAAAATAGTCCAGAGAGAAACCACACATACACTGAACAATTTACAGAGCTGATTGACTCATTATAACTTTAGAGAAGTTGGATGTTGGAAGTTGAAATAAAATACTTTGAGTTATCTTAGCCAATGACTCTTTATTGTTCATGTTGTGTGTGAACTAATATTCATGAACTGAGATGAATCCTCTGGGAGAGAAAACAGATCCTTACCTTCTACCAACCTAAAACCCAAGAACACTGTCAGATAATATGAGAGGCCTATGGCAGTTTCCATTTAACTCTAGCTGCCTGCTCAGTGCTTCCACTGATGCATTTAAAAAGTGTCTTGATTGAGGACTTTCTTTGTTTTCTGACTATAAAACTTCAGGAGGGGCTGGAGAAATGGCTTAGAGTTTAAAAGCACTTGCTCTTGCTGCAGAGGACCTTGGTTTAGTTCTCAGTATCCACACGGCATTCATAACCCTCTTTGGGCAGCAGGCACTCCTGAGGTGCATTGACGTGTGTGTGTATACATACATATATATGTATAAATATGTATATATATTGAAAACATTCATATACATAAAATAAACCTTAAGAGAAACTATTTCATCACTGTCCTTGTTGGAACATGGTTTTTGAGCAACTTAATATGCAGTCCTGGGTCAAGGCCACTCAGAGTTCTTTCCATATTAAACTATTTCCCATTCTATTTGAGGTGAGAATTATAATTTTTCTATGTTACCAGTCATTAGTTATGAATATAGTTTAGTTGATGTAGGACTTTTCCCCTTTGTCTTTGGCAATGACAGTAAAATTTCCCTATGTCATCCTCACCGTTCTATTTCTCAGGACATAAGGGGTAGAGCACCATCAGAATTACAATTACGAGTCCTTTAACTTGCATTGCTTTGGTTCCTACTTTTATCAATAGCACTGTCAGTCCTAAAGTCTCTAGGCACAGCATCACCTGACAACAAAAAAGAAAATGACATCAAAGCCTATTAACTGCTCGCTGATTTTTATATATCAAGATTAATTAGATGGTAAGAGGAAAATATCAGAATAATTACAAGGACAGTCGGCACTAAGAAAACCAAACAAATGTATATCTTGGAACTTTTAAAAATTTAGCTGTGCCATATGCTCCTCTATCTATTATCCTCTACTATCCCCTGGAATACACCTACAGCATTAGCATAATCTATACCGTTGCTGTTAGTTATGATAAACACACAAGAATTTTTATGTAAAAAGTTGAGTCACCATTCACATAAGTGCAAAGTAGGTCTGCATCATTGGCTATGGTGAAGGATGACAGCTCTAGACTTCACTGAATGATAGAAAGAAAGGATTTATGATTAGTGATAAATGAATATCTCATGAAAATTTTTACTAAATTCTGAAATTGAGGCTTAGAATGTGAGATATGCTATATTATTTCATATTTCTTGTCAGTTTACTATTTCTGAGAGGACTGAATTTCAATTTCTTTTTCTTTCCTTTTTTTGGTATTTAGAGACAGTCCTTTTCTATATAATAGCCCTGGCTGTCCTGGAACTTACTTTGTAGACCAGGCTGATCTTAAACTCACAGAGATCCACCTGCCTCTGTCTCCCAAGTGCTGAAATTACAGGCATGCATCACCAAATCTGGTTTGAATTTTAATCTCAAAATTTTCTTCCAAGTTGTTTTTAGTTTTTGGCTTTTCTTCAAATCATTTTCCTTTAGTGAAATGGAACCTTAATTAGATCTCTATAGACTTGTCCAATTCCTCTTTCTGTCAGTGTACTGAGTTTTCAGTTCTCTTTTGTGGTCCATTCCAAGCAGCAAGGTCACTCTTGTTCTTGCTTATGCAAACTGTATGCTAAGTGGGCACTTGGGGTGCAAGCCTTTTACCCATTTTGATTTTACTTCACAGCACTAGGTATCACAGATGTTTTTCCTACATTGCAAAGAGCCACTGGCATTTATTCCCCATGCCTTTGAGAAGTATTCAGTTTGCATTATTCTCTCTAAGCTGTGAGAAGAGTTCTATTGCTCACTATGGTGGTGGAGGAGTGTTCTTGGGATACCTACCAGCAGGAATCCTAGGGGGCAGAGATCCTCCCGCTGTCACTGGATGTGGGGCCTGGATGCTGTTTAGAAACCCAGCCCTCAGGAAGCTGGGGCAGAAGGCTTCCATGCCAATTGCTGGGAAGGATCCTTGGAAGAAATAAAAAAAATGTTGTTAATTAAAAAATTCATGGAAAATTTAGTAATTGTTTACATGCAATTAAACTTATAGTCACTAATGAAAACAAATCTCATTTCAAATCTCATTTATGTTTTAGTTCTAAAATTCAAGTATTTGGGATATACTTCTCAAAAATTTAAGACAATTCTATTACATTTTAAAGAAAGAAAGCTCCACTTAGCTAGCTATAATTTTTTTATATAAATAAATTCTGTGTATATTAGTCAAGGTTCTCTAAGGAAACAGAACTTGTAGAATGTGTGTGTGTGTGTGTTTGTGTGTGTATGTATTTACATATATATTGGATTTTTAAAAATGTCTTCTTACAGGCTGTGCTCAACAGTCCAGCTAGTAAAATAGCTGTGTATAATGGAAGGTCCAAGAATCCAGTAATTGTTCCATCCACAAGGCTAGATGTATCAGTTGGTCTTCAGTATATACCAGAATCCCAAAGAAATAGGCTGTAATATCCGTGAAGGAATAAACTTGCCAGCACGAGCAAGCAGGCAAAGAGTAAAAGGTTTCTTCTTCCACGTTCTTTTTTTTCTTTTTAATTTTATTTAACTAACATATTTTTCCATTTATTTTACATACTAACCAACCAGTTTTCCCTCCCTCCTCTTTTCCCATCCCCTCCACTTTCCCGTATACCCCCTTCCCAACTGCTCCTCTCCCCTCTCAATTCAGAAAGTGGTAGACCTCCCATGGGCTTGCACAAAGCATGGCACATCAAGTTGGGGCAGGACCAAGCTCTTCTCCTTCTGTCCAGGTAATCCAGCATGGGGAACAGGTTACCAAAAGCCAGCTAAGCACAGGGAGAGGTCCTGCTCTCATTGCTAGAAACTTTACTGAGAGACCAAGCTACGGGATTGTCACACAAGTGCAGAGGCATTATCGATTCCATTCAGGTTCCTTCTTGATTCATTATCTATTATTAAAGATTTAAAAGCAGCAGAATACTATACTATAATAAAACCTCTCTCTCTCTCTCTCTCTCTCTCTCTCTCTCTCTCTCTCTCTCTCTCTCTCTCTCTCTCTCTCTCCCTCTTTGTCTGAGAAGGAGCTTCCTATGCAACATTGGCTGGCCTGACTGGAACTCTTTCAGATCAGGTTGGCTTCGAATTCATAGAAACCCACTCGGCCTCTGTCTCTCTAGTACTGGTATTATAAGTTATACACTACTACACTCAGTTCAAAATTTCCATATCTGCATTTAATTCCAAGAGTCAGACTGTGGAATCGTGAGGCAGATGTGAATACATGTCACATCATTTGCATTATCCACATCTACATGAATGATAAAGATGAAGAATGATAAAAATATTGTCCCAATAGGATCTGAAACCCATGCTGCACCAAAAAGAAAGTATCCAGGAGTAGACCCGAGAGTACTCTGTTAAAACTTCAAAGAACAGTGAAAAACATGTTTTTTTTTCTTGTGACTGCCTAGCATATTCATCATGGATCACAAATAGCTCCTGTGTGTAAGGTCTCCCCCCCAAATGTATTTTCTGTTCCGCAGTGTACTTCATCATCGCTGGACAACATAGTCACTAATGGTGCCATTTCACTTGATGCCAGGTGGGTGTTATCTTATATATGCACATAACATTTTATTTAAGGCCACAAAAGAAATCATATTGTTATAACAGAAAAATATTGTAAGAAGCACAGATTTTATTATATGTCATGAAAACTAAAACAGTTCATTTTAGCTGACAATGGATTTATTAAACCTCAATAATAGAAAGACTGGTTCATGTATGTTAGACCTCAAGAAAAAGAATAACTTATTCACACAGAACAACAAATAAAAAGATATAAATGAAACCAGCACAGAAGCCACTTAGAACAAGACTGTCTAGAGCAGGGCTTCCGAGCAGTGTAAATAGACTGCACATTTCAAGATGTTGTCTCGTCTTTACTACTTTTGACAACACCATAGAAAACTACCAATTTAGAAAAGATGCTCATTATTTTAACTCCTTGAAAAGAACTAAATACAAACATTACTTCATTCCTATGATTACATTTATTACTGTGTGCTGTTGTGACAGCTGTCATATCTAATAGCAACTTTCATTTTTCTAAACACTGCACCTTTCATGATGGCTTTTTTTTTCTGTTTCTTTACCATGGTTAAAAAGGTCTTTCATTTATTGCAGTATCTGTTTCTTAAAGTACTGTCACCTTATGTAAAAGCTAATAGAACCCTCTAAAAGTGCTGTGCATGGATACATATTCCGCTGAAATCAGGCATTATGTGATAACCACACTTTATCATGTCTCTTCACTCATAGGGAATCAAATTTAAGGACTTGGTATAGATGGGATATACAATGCCCCCACAGGTGTTTGTTTTCACCAGCCTGTTCCTTGCTGGTGGGGTTATTAGGCAACTTTCTAGATATTTTAGCAGGTGGCACTTAACTGGAGGAATGGGATCGCTTGGAGCAAGTCCTTGGGGGATATCGTATCCTTGGACCTTTGCTGTCTCTCTCTGTTTTCTATACACCAACAGATAAAGAATAGCCTCTGCCATATGTTCCAGTTAACAGGACATTCTGTCTGAGAACATGGAGCTATGCTGAAATCTTTGAACCCAAATAAATCACTCCTGTCTTTAATTTTTTTTCTTTGAATGTTGCCACCGCCACACTAGAAGTCACTAACACAGGTTTGATATGAAATGTTTTTAACAGGTTCAGTCAATTGCTTTAGTTGCTCATACTCTTGACTTTTATTTTTTTAATTGTGGAACATATTAATAATTTATTTTATATCTAAAGTTGAAATGTCCAAAATCTAAAGCAGGAGAGTTGTCAATTATTTGAACGTTTCGATTTTAGTTATACTCAGTAGAGTAAGCATTTATTAAATATTTATAACATGAATACTTGCATTTCTGGCTTGTTAGTATCTTGAGTCTTTCATTAGAACAGTGGATCTCAGGGTCAGTGGCACATGCACACTTACGACATCATAAATTAGGATGGTGAAGTCATTATTGGTGCTTAATATAGAGGGTTAGGGCCTTGCAATATATAATGTACTACCATCAAAAGGAAAACTCTGTCTCTATAGGCTAGCAGCATCCACTGTAAAACATTATGCTGTAGGAAGGATAATTATTACAGAAGAGGAGGCAGAAAGATTGTAAGAGTCAAAAGACCAAGATGTCTGTTAGAAGAGTATATCTTCCATATATGACAGGGAAGCTACACCCAAGAAATCTCAAAAATATAGTTACCAAAATTAGACCTGCATAATGACAAGACTGACTGATTTGCAACCACATATGGGGAAAGCTCACAGGATGCCACCCCTAGGTGAATAGCTATGGGTTATTAATGGCTGCCGAAAGAGGGACACAGTCTTCTCCAGGGGCCAACATTCTAACAAGTTATTCAATCTCAAGTGGTCAACATTACACATGTACATTACACATTACTACTAAATGTACTCTGGATTTGAGACAGTGTCAAGGTGCAGAGTAGAGGAGTTGGATGGGAAGACAGAGGGGCACAGATGATATGATACAATACTCATGTATGAAATTCTCAAAACCATTATAAATGTTGTTTTCTACTAGTGTATATAATGGGGCAACACCGAAAAATGGCCAAGTTGACATGGCCTGCATCTAACATCTGACTTGATAACATAATTGAGAGTTACTTATGTTTTTATACCTGAAAGTTAGCTGGCCTGCAGAGTAACTATTTTCAATAATTAAAACATATTTGGTACAAACTCTATGAAACAAAATCTCATTTCTAAATTGATATTGCAGCAATGTCTCTGGAACAACTTTGCATTAAAAATTAGGTGTCACTGGGTATTTGTGTAAAAATAACACAGTGGCAGAGAACTCTGAGCTTCCAATTCTTCATTTCTAAAATGAAAATGACAAGGGATAACACCTCCTAGGGCTCATTTTCAGGATTTAATTGAAGCAAATCCTCAAATATATAAGGCAGTGCTATCATCTCACTATTATAATATTAATTTTAAAAAAGCCGCTTAAGGAAGGAAATAGAGAAAAATATTGATGAAATTTTCTGACTCCTCCCTCCATGTACTTTCATAAATCCTTAATACAAAATTAAAATCTGTCTTTAAACACTACATGCCAGTCATTTATTTTTTATGCTAATATGTTAAACAGTAAGACAATCGTTTGTGATGCAGTTCCTTCAGAGTACTTTTGCTAAGTGACAGTTTTGCAAGCAATCATCACGATCTAGGTGAAGAAATCCAAAATGCTGACTTAAAGACGAGCACTCCAGAATTGAGCTTAAGAAACATATTCCCATGCATGTGGCAACAATACAGCATTTTGTAATGATCCTAAAAGAATGTGTTACTCCTATATAGGTGTTTTCAACCACATATACATGTTAGGAGAAGTAATAAAGCCCAAGGGGCAAGCATAGTATGGAGTGTCCATACTTTTCAGCTCTTGAAATGAATTCTTTATCAACTATATTATGACAAGGAAGCATTAAGTAATCAGATATAAATAGAAGAGACTATACATGTTAACAAATATAAAAATAAGGATTTACTAATAACAAATAGTTACAAATAAGTGGCATGTTATATGTACCTCTGTGTATTGCTATTATATTGTCAAAATAAAATGAATGAAGTTAGATCTTAAATTATTAAAATCTACTTTTATATCCTTCCTTCCATTTTTCTTTCCTTTCTTATTCCTTCATTCGTTCGCTCCTTCCTTTTTTCTTCCTCCCTTCCTCCTTCCCTCTCTCTCTGTCTCTCTGTCTCTGTCTCTATTTCTCTCTCTCTCTCTCTCTCTCTCTCTCTCTCTCTCTCTCTCTCTCTCTCTCTCTCTCTCTCTGTGTGTGTGTGTGTGTGTGTGTGTGTATCTCTCTCCCTCTCTCTCTTTCTTTCAACCCAGTCTGGCCTCCAACTCACAAAGATCTGCTTGTCTAACTGCCTCCAAAGTGCTGGGATTAAAAGTGTGCACCACCAAACCTGACTCTATGTTATGTATTTTAGAATAAGCATTATAATATAATAACACAATGAAGTAATTTGTATCTATGACAAATAGATAAGCACAATCCATACAGCAGACACTTGTAGCTCAAAGATGCTTGCTGATTAGATATGAACGAAATTAGTAGAGCTGAGGAGTGAGTCTGTGATCATCAGGAGGGATCCTCTACTTATCACGATTACTCATGATAGGAGCAGTGTAGCTGCCTCTTAGATGTCACCTTATGACTGGGTTTTGGATTAATGAATGTGTTTCTGTTCTACAGTTAGAACACCTTCACTATGTAAATGGAACTGCTAAACCAAATGCTATCCCAAGTTTTGTTTTCACTGAGGTACACCCACATCTGAATGCTCAAGATTCTTTACTTGAGCAAGATAGAAGATATTCCTCCCTCCAGCTACACTAGTTCTTTCTTTACTAGACTACATAAACATCCTTTTATTGCGTCTGGATCTTGTGTTTCCTCATCTACATGTCTCTATTCTCTTTCTCAGTTATAGAAATTTATAGCACCACACATTCTTTCTTCCTCTAAGAAGTGGGAAGTCATATACTTTTACGTCAAGGAAAATATTTACTAATTTATTACAACCAGGAAGGTGAGTGAAGACTCATAAATTTAGACCATGACTGAAGAGGAACGACCCTAGGAAGAAGATCCATCTTTATGCACAGCATCAGAACAATAAAATCTTAGGTTTTAGAGACCTTTGATTTTGTTCCTTCACTGATGGTATACATGAAGGTTGAGATGCTCAACCTATATACATTTCACCATAGAAAGGTTTATGCTTCTGGTGGCACTTGAGGCCAGCCAGACTGGTCTTCTGTAACTGTGATCAGAAGGCATACAGAGGATAGCTTCAATAAATGTAAGTTGAGTACTTAGACATAAGATTGAAGAAATTAAGCATGTCACATCTTTTCTTAGGCAAGAAACTCCTAAGGATCTAAAGAACTTGCATGCCCAATTGCTTTCTAGGCCAAATTATTTTCTCTGAAGGGAGGTTAATTTTTGGTTAGGCTTAGAATATGGAAACTTTCCTCCTTCCTTCCCAGGGAAATACATGCAACCTGCCTAGAGCCCTCCTTCTTACTTAGCTCTGCTGAGTCTATGGATAATAGTATGGATATCCATTACTTAACAGCTAGTATCCACTTATGAGTGAGTACAAACTATGCTTTTCTTTTTTGGTCTTGGTAGCCCTAGCTTGGACTTCAAGTAATAGAGGATAGGGAACCTGATCTGGGCATCTTCTATCACCAGGCAAGGCTTTCAGTGATGGGACTGAAATTCAGCCAAGAAACCCTCCATTTACAACTTGTCCTGCCTGCAGGATATACTAGGGCAATGGTGACAGAATTTGTGGAGTGGCCAACCAATAACTGGTCCAACTTGAGACCCATACACTGAGAGGGAACCCATGCCAGACTCTGCCTGGGTGGCTAGGAGCCAGAGGCTGGATGAGTCAGAGGCCCAGTGTAATACCAAATATAAGTGACCAAAAGAAAAAAAAAGTCCACAAAATGATTCCTAATGATATTCTGGTATACTTATAGATTGGTGCCTAGCTCAATCATCATCAGAGAAGTTTCACCCAAGAGTTGATAGGAGCAGAAACAGAGACCCATAGCCAAACATTAGGAAAAGCTTGGGGAACTCACAGAAGGAGAGAAAAAATTGTAAGAGCCAGAGGGGCTGAGGATACCAGGAGAACACAGTCTACATAATCAATAAAGGAGGGCTCATAGGGGCTCACAGAGATTGAATAGGCAATCATAGAGCCTGCATGAGACTGACATGCATAGGTCCTTTGTATATATATTATAAGTTGTTAGGTCAGTGCTTTTGTGGGACTTCTAACAGTGGGAGTGGAGGTTGCTCTGACTCTTTTGTCTGCTCTTGGGACACTTTTCCTTCTACTGGGCTGTCTAGTCTAACCTTGACATGAGTGATAGTACCTAGTCTTATTGCATCTTGTTACGTTATGTTCAGTTAACATCCCTGGGAAGCCTGCTCTTTTCTGAAAGAAAACCAAGTAGGAGTACATCAGGGGAAGAGAAGAGGTGTGTATGGGGAACTGGGATCAGTGGAGGGAGGGAAAACTGTGGTTGGGATATATTGTATGAAAAAGAATCAATAAAAAGAAAAATCATTTTAAAATTATGACCAATGATAAGTGAATTTAACTAAGTTTCTAAAGTTTATTATATTCTAAAATATAAATTGTATTCCATATACATAAAATAAACAAAGGAATGGAAAAAACAAAAATATATGGAAAATTGTGAATGAATCGCTCATTCATTTCTCCTTTTGTTCATTTACTGACATATTCATTTATTCAGCCAATACCCATTAAAGTATGAGCTCTGGTATTCCTATATAATTAAAAACAAATAAGAAAAATATTCTTGTGACACTATTGCTTTCGGGAAAAATTCTAATCTAAGCCAAAGTTACAATTACATAATTTGGTTCATTTTCATGGAAATACTTCTGAAGGTAAAACAGTATTTTCCTCTGTAGTTGCACACCTAATCTCAATGCAGATCCTTCAGAACATTTTAAAATTAAAAACCAAGATAATATTGTATTGCTTTTGACATTTTTAGTCTTTATGTCATAGCAATATAAATTTTAGAGATATCTAACCTTGTTCATTTTTAATGGTTAACTCGCAATACAATATTGGAGTCAAAAGGGAAATGATATCATTAAATTTCAGCTATTTTTCAGTGATTTTTAAATGAATTTTTATCTTTTTCTCAGTTATTTTAAATGATATAATGAGGACTGATATGATTTGTTTAACTACAGCACTAATAAGGAGAATTAAAAGATACTGAAGCTATTTAAGACTCTTCTTAAAAATGTATTTTATCTATATCTAAAATATTTTAAAAGAAAATATTTAATGCCTTAGTTTTCTTACTGAGAAAGTGATAAAGTTGGGCCAGAAAACCTTACCATGTTTCTTTTATTCTGAAATAATTTGTTCACTTAATGTTTTTCCATTTGTTTCTTTGAATGATTTTTAAATTTTCCCCTGGTGGGGTTAATGTCCAGTGGTTTAATTTATATTTAGTAGACCAAGGGAAATTAATTACCAGATAAGTGACCTGAATAAATTTCCTATCTGCTAATAGGTATACCAAACTATGTAGTAAAAATTGCTGTGTCTGAAGCCAGGCAGAACTTTGAGTTTCATCTTTATTAGCTTATTAATGTAGGGTGATTGGGAGCCAGTAAGAATGAATACATTGGTTTATTGTGAAGTGTGTTTGGGAGTGTCTATGTGTACAGGAAGGATTCGGTAAGTCCAGAGCCAATGCTTTCCTCTTCCCCCTTGTCCTTCCAAAGTCTATGACCTGAAGCTCACATTTTATTCTTCACCCTCTGTTCTGTGTCCCCCGCCTACAATGCCTTTCTTTCCTTGGCAGGCATCACTTCCTTTGTGAGAGTGTGCTTAAATATATCTGGCAAGAATTCAGTCTATGCAGGCCTCTTTGCCTTCTATATAATCTTAAATACTGCAACAGAGACACAACATCACCATAGTTACTGTGTTTATTTTTCAGTTTGTGGTGCCAAGCTCAGATGCCTTTAGGGCCTTGCCAGGTGCAGTAAATAAGTAAATCAGCTGGTGACAAAGGCATCTGGATGAGCTGAGGGTAAAAGCTCTGACTAACAGAGCTTCTAAATGTTTAGAAGATATTTTGAAAAAACAAATGGCACCCATCTCCACTTGTAATGAACGAGTCACTCTGGCTTAAACATTTGCCCACCCCACTGGGTTGTGACCCTTACTAACAAGGGTAAGGAGATAGAATGAGGGCTCAGAGATTAAGAAAGCATCATGCTCTTGCCAGGGACCCAGGTTTGATTCTCAGCACACACATCAGGCAGTCCATAATTACCTGTGCCTTGATTTTCAAGGCATCCCACACACATACACACACAAACACACACACACACAATTAATAAGTCTAAAAATATTAATAGAGATGATTGGGTCATACATCTCCTGTTGTCCTCCACACACCATCTCTTGCATTTGTTCAATAATATTTATCAAGCTGAATCAAAATCATCATTGTATACATAGTCCACAAGCAGTTTGACTTTGAAGAAACCAAAGACTAACTTTTCTTTATGTTGGAGCTTTCAGAGCTATGAATACTTTCATAATATACATAGCCTCAAAATATGTATAATTATCAGAGTTTAATGATGCTCATATTTTTCTATTTTAAATGCTCATGAAAAATGTTCCTAGTGTATAGGAACTGGGGAGGGACTTGGGTTCTTAAGTTTAAATGTCCTAAGAAACAATCTGGGAAGTAATGAAGAGGTTAATGAATTTGGAAAGTATGTCCTTCTGACTGAGCCCCATGATGCCTTGGTCGACATATTCTTACCCAGTTGTTGTCTTCTAGGCTCACAGTTTTATGCCCTTTAAAAAAATGGAGGGGGTTTCTAAACCTCAGATGCCAAGGCGTCAGCCAAGGATTGTTAAACAGAATTTATCAGCATGTAAGGGAGCTAGATCTCTTTAGCTTGGTAGTCAAAGTGCACTATGCTTTAATATTTATGAACTGTTGGTTTATCTGCCACTTTATTACCACAAGGCTTACACATTTAGCACACAAGAAAAGAGTTCAGGAGGCAGGCTGCCTTTGTACCTGTTCCTGCATAACATTCAAAGGAGGCTGCAGACCAGACTGGTCATCATGGCTCATCTGTACCCTCTTGCTACATACGTGCCATAGTTGCTCCGGTATACAAAGTTTAAAAAAGAATGTGGGTATTTAGATTTATCCCCAGATATGAGGAAATGCTTGTTAGCATTAGCCACAAACAAATGTGTTATGTATACAATCATTTCTTGTTTAAGACTATTAAACCATTTTTACAGTGTTAGGTCTTTCAGGTTAGATGGCACTAAATTGGCATGCGTTTGGCAGAAATGTGTGACAGGATAAATGGAATTAATCATCACTATGATGAACACTGAATGACATAAAAACAATCATGGAACACAATCATTTTATAAACAATTGGAACTGCCAACAGAGACTAAGACCAAGTTGGCCCTAATAGGACATTCTGTCTTTTGCTGGGACACCTGTGTGACAGACTGGGATCATTATGATAGTGCCTTGGCAGAAGCAAGGGCATATGTGCTTTCTTAAGTAGATACTGTCTGCTTGAGGTCAGCATGTGGAATCTGCTTCCCCACTCTTGCCTATGCCCTGCAGGGTGCTTACGTTGAGATGGATGCCTGTTTTCACAGTTCTGGTCTCATCATGTGCCTTTAATTAACTTCATTCCATCTCAAATTCTTGAGCTTGAGTACAAACTCAGGACAATAGAATTGCTTCAAAATCCTTCCCATTTTACTCTATATGTACCCATAGTTATTTGTATGCATCAAATACCCCTTCTACAAAGCAAATACCCATGGCTTGGCTTTGCTGTCCAGATACGACGTTGAAACACCACCTCTGGAAAGAGTGTAGATCCTGAACCTAGAGACATCTAGAGTCACAGTTTTATTGTGCAGTAGATTGCACATGATTTCATGCAAACCCTTGAAACTCTCTGAGTCTTACTTTTCCTTTTAATAGTATGGAGGAAATACTATACTATGAAGACAATTAAATGATATGGTGTTTGTAATGGACCTGGCACAGAGTAGTCACAAAAGGACTTACGACCGCCACTTTCAGTGGTTTCTTATTTTCACTTACAAGTAACACATTTTTCATTGTAGTAGAGTTATTTCTTGTTCATGACACATCTTATTTTAAATTATTTGCAGAAGCGTCTCATTTTTATACTTTCATCAGAACTTGGCTATAAGGCATGAAACATTGGGCTATGCATGCAGTTGACAAAATGGGACTTACAAAACTTGCCTGTGCTCTTTGTGGCACTGTTACTGGTGATTTGATATCGGTTTTTAAAGGTCAAATAACAAATTCATGCAAGCGGTTGGCCAAGTTAGAATATCACTGAAGTCACAAAAAAATGACATGAAGCCACACTCACCAGCTAATGTGTTGTTCTTGTATTCCCAGACAGAGGCGGGGACAGTAAGTCACACATTCAGCTAATAAGAGGTTTTCACACACACCCTGCCTGTACTTCCCTCTGCTTTGCATATGTGCCCTCTCTTGTTTGTGTGCATAAGGGGAAGGAAGAAGGTTTTGACTGGAAAGCACTCGGATGAGGGGTAGGCACAGTAGAAAAGATTCTAGTCTGTGAGGAGTGTGACTGAATGAGCTTTGACTTTCCAGGGGCCTCACTCTAGATGGAAGCCTGAAGTTGCTCTGCTTGTGTCTGTTTGGCAGACAGGAAACAATGGTGTGCTATGCTCTGCTTCATCTAAGATCATAATGTGAAATGGTCTTGAAAAGAGTTGGATATTACATACTTTAATGCACTTTAAAAGTTTTACTGTAGCTTTCTATTTTAAAGCTTGATACCATTAAGGACTATATTAATTTAACTTTCCGATCCAATCTGAGCTAACACTCATTCCTGATGGAAAATGGAGAAGTGGGAACAGAATCAAAGCAGCCAGCATCTTAATATTTTCAGCCATGTTTACTGGGCATACTGAAACAATACCTCCACTCACCATCTTTGCTCCTTCCTGCTTTGCCACTGGGCTTACCCTTGGGCCCTCCTTGAAAGCCTAGTAGACTGACTTCAACATGAGACTCCCAGAACATCCTGTTTGAAAAGAATCCTGCTAGAGGTGATTCAAGGACATAGTGTAGAGAAAGGTGAGGGGAACATGTGGAGGCCCAAAAATGTGATGATCAGAGAGTTTGAAGTTGCTCAGTTAACAAATGTATTCTCCCTTTTATAGCATATAAAAAATTGAATGTGGACGATTTCAGTATTCACTGAAATGCCCTCCTGGTACTTTTCTATGGTTTCTCTTCTACTTTTTTATGCATCTTCATATTCTTTACTTATATTTCTAAATTTCCATGCCACTACCATGGCAAGATGTGTTTTTGCCAAGGATGGTCCCCAACAGGAAAGCTAGCAGGTGTTGCTCAGCATGAAAAATATTCCTGATGATCCATTCTTCAAAGTTAATTTCAACACACTTTTTGACTACATCATTAGATCCCAGCTCACCTATCAATCATGCTTTGCATCACCCTTCAAAATCTGGCAAGGATTTGAATCTGGATATTTTGTTGAAATGCTCTGCTAGAAGTTGAGAGCACATATGGTGTCTTGGATAAAGGACGGTGCTATAGAAACAGCTCTGATATTTTTGTATAAAGGAAAACATAGGAAGCAGTATGCCAGAATTTTACTTCTGCATAGACTCTGGGCACCCAACTACCTTCTAAGCATCCTCTAACAACCTGTGGCACCATGACAACTGCTTCATACTCTGGAAGCTCATTTTCAAGAACAGAACCCATAAATGTCTGAAGTGTTAATAGCTATAATAGGACACAGTTAAAAGCGAACGATTATATTTACAGTGAAAAGTGCTGCTTTCTATGCATTCCATTCAATTTCATTGCTATTTAAATAGGCTCATTTTATGTTGCACTGAAGGTTTAAAAAAAGATGCTTGTTTACTGAAAAGTTTAAGGAGTGAAATCATTTTATTGTATTATGGTGGATTTGTCAGCCCTTTTCTTTTTACAGTTTTGAGTATAGAGAATCGTGATGTATTCTTCCTATTTGATTATAAAACAACAAAATAATCAGCTTTTTCCTTTCCCTTTGGACTTGTATGTGTGCTCTCATACAAAATGGTTCAGCATTATTGTCTGGGTCTATGGGTAAGTACTGTGTCATACAAATAACCCCAAAGCATCAATAATGTTGGGCCAGTGCAGAAGTGGGGAAAAGAAACTACTCCCTGGAAGGAAACTGTTCACCCATGTGAGGCGAATTTAGTGTGCTGGATGAGATAATTTCCTAAATGATACTCTAGTGCCCCAGAAGACTACATTCACCTCAGCTGAATGAGCAGCTGGATCAAACTCAATTATGGAGACTTACCATTCATACTCAAAGGCATAGAGATCTCAAATTGAATGTTCCTTAATTGGGTGCATATAACTCCAGGGTAACCTGGGCACAGGGCTGAACTGTTGTAAATGAGAGCAGCCTAATTAGAAAGACTTAGATCAGCATGCCTTCGAATCTCATCTCCACAACACTGAGTGTTGATGACAAAGGAGAGAAGAAGGTACTGAAAGGAAGGGAAAAGCAAGTGACAATACTGCTCAAGTGTAATCACAAACTCTGAGTTTGAAGAAATTTTCAGAGAGTATGTATTTAAGTAAAAATTGAGCTATAATCTAGAAAATCGTGCTTATAGAAAGCACTGTTGTCAAGGATAAATATTAATGGCTAGAAGAAAAGAAATAAACAATGAAGAATAGATAGATGTTAGGTTAATGGCCAACATCAGCCAATAAGAAAACCTTTCATAAGAGACAAAATTGTGTGTGTGTGTGTGTGTGTATGCATGTATGTATATGTTCAAAACTTTCAATATAGTCATGATGCTTTTTTCTAATAATAATAAATATATCAACCAAAACCCGGTCTTTTTTATGTTTTGCTTTTGAGAAAGGATCTCATTATACCACTTTGGCTGGCCTGAAACTCCCTATGTACCTGCTTCGATCTTACAGAGATCTGCCTTCCTCTGCTTCCTGAGAGCCCCACTACTGCCCAATATTTAACCTGAGTATTAAATGCAGTAAACTGTTCCAATTTTTTGAGGATGTTTTTCTTCAAAAGGAACAGCCCAGTGCATCCTTGAACACCGAGAGAAGTATAGCACCTCTTGTTACAGCAGACTTCACAGTGTCAGAGATGGAAGGCTTAACTTGATTCTAGTTTATGAAATCTTGATTTTAAGCTTACATGTTGTTTGCCAGAATAAAACCAGCATTTGTTTTGCAGTATCTTTGTGTATGCAGATGAGGACATGTGACGAAACTGCTCAGAATGGCAAAGAAGCAGAAGAAACCTGAATCTTTGAGGATTGACTGAGAAGCCACCCCACACTCTGGTTGTTCTGGAAACTGCTCAAATATGAGAAAAATAAACTTTATATTGTAAAGTCATGGCTATTTGAATTTTTTTGTCATTCACATTGATCTTACCCAGAAGCCTGTAGTCTGTTTTGTCATTTATTAAGATTACTGATCTTTTCTTTCTCTCTCTCTCTCTCTCTCTCTCTCTCTCTCTCTCTCTCTCTCTCTCTCTCTCTCTCTCCTTTTTTTGGTAAAAGCAAAGAGTCTTTATTCAAGCTTAAGCTTGGACTCTCCATCTGTCCAACACAGTGGTTGAGAGCTGAGAGTGCCAAGCTCAGTTGGGGTAGGGTTTTTTTTTTTTTTTAATCATAGTAGAGGTTGGGGGAGGGGATTTTCAGGATTTAGGATCTTGATTGGCTTGCATTTATCTATGTGGCTATTTTCTGGGTGAGTATTTGCAGAATATAGAAATTTCATAAGGCATTATAGAAAACTAGTGTGTTTAGATTTAACTCAGTTGCCACTGACATCTTATGGAAGGAAATAAATATTTTTCAAGGGGAAAAATAAAAATTGGTCAGAAAACTAGCTGGGAGTAGGTCACCTATACAGAACCCCACTAGCAAGGGTCTAAGACCCATACTGATACCAATCCTACCCCCATCTTCTTTCCCTACATGTGTACCTTGTTCCTCTTAGTAAGCTGACTTGGTTACTGAGCCAATCATTGAGGTGGAAACTTAAGGATCATGTAGCTTTCTCCATTACTGTCACTTTGTATCCTTCAGTGGTAATCCATATAACCTGTGTTTATATCCCCATCCATTCCCTTCTTTCTATCTTGTTCATCTCTACTGACATCACAAGACCGTTAAAAAGTTTGTGGATCACTGTTGTATTTTTTAAATTGACATCCCTTTCTCAACATTCATTTTTCTTCTTATACCCAACTGACAGAAAGATGTTTGTAAAATGCGAATGCATTTGTGTGATTTTCCTGTTTATATTCCTTTAATGACCCCCCAGGTTTAAGAATAATGCTTACAATTTATATTATACATAATGTACAAACTATTATGAATCTTTATACAATTCAGAAAAAATGAAAATTCCCTTTCATCAATTAATTACAGTCTATTGCTGTTACTATTTTAGGTGTGACCTCATAGATGTTTTCATGTCATATGTTATTCTATGTTTGTGTGTGTATGTTCTTATAGCCACATGAAAATATATACTTTTGCTTAGTAATTTAAAAGAGATACAGACTGAAATAGAGATATTTTTTAAGAACATATAGACTGCATTACACTTGCTGTTCATATTTAAACTTGGTTGCAATTTTTGGAGAGCCTTTGTGACATGAATCTACTTCTTTTTAATATATCATAGTTACCAGTACTGAGATACAGAATTCACTAATTTATCTAATAATCTCCTTTCTGATGAGCATTTAGGTTGTTTTATGCACTTTTAGGATACCTATGTAGAGTTAGAGATTATTTTTCTTTTATATATTTTTTTCTTATTTTGTTTTGTTTCTTTTTTGAGATGGATTCTCCTTACTGGTGTAGAACTCCATTTGTGGTCCGAATTGGCTTCAAATATGGGATTTGCTTATTTTACTCTTGTTGTGTTTGCAAGTATTTGCCACTGTTCCCACTGTTTGAATTTCAGTTAAGATATGCATGTCTTTAAAAATGCTGTAAATGTTTCCAAATAGTCTCCCAGAAATCTGCATCAATTTGTACTTTAATCAGTAGTGAATTGCAAGTATGTTCTACTTCCCATGTGATTGCTGACTCCAGGAGTGTCGACAGTCTAATTTTTCTAAAACTAAAACTGTAAAATTTTGTTCGATTAACCTACTACTTTATACTAATTAAATCTAATGTATTTTAATATTTTATTATTCATTATTTTTAATATATAGAAATTAACTGTACATAGGTGTATGTAATTTTCTTTAGAAAAGAGATTTAAACAAATTCAGTATATAGTGTGAGTATTCATCTTTATGTAATAAATTTAGAAATTTTTTTCACTATCACGTTCCCCAAACTGTCAATCTCTCTGGCTTCTTCTCATCAAGCAGCTTTATCAGACTTTGCTCTCACAATAAGGTGATGTTTGTAGGTTGGTAATCTTCTTCCCAAGTGACTTTGTTCCTAATACTACGTCCTTTCCTCACCTCACTCTCAAAGTTACTTTGCCTCACCCTTTAATATTCTGCTTACCTATGACCACCTGTGATGAACTTATTTTATTCTTTGTCATTCACTAC
Organism: Arvicola amphibius; assembly: GCF_903992535.2. Classification (NCBI taxonomy): domain Eukaryota; kingdom Metazoa; phylum Chordata; class Mammalia; order Rodentia; family Cricetidae; genus Arvicola; species Arvicola amphibius. The sequence continues at coordinate 35,644,927 of NC_052056.1, read as the reverse complement.
TCATGCCCTCAACCCAAGCCTTACTCATGGATCTACCATATGTCACCTGGAGCACATCCACACATTACTCTCACTGCTAGCAGACTCCTCAGAGTGGAAACTAAGGCATCCTTTCTGTGGGCTTCACAGTAGCACCTGAGTAGTAAGTGACTTCCTAGGTTTTTATTAAGAAGAAATTGTTAAAACTCTTGCTGTGTTTAACAGTGAAATATGAATTTCTCCAAGTCATTACATAAATATATTGATCTTATCTGCTAAATAATTGGAGAGAAAAATATTGTATAAACTGATAAATAAAATGCAACAAAATGTTATTACTGTCATTCAACAAAAGGAGCTTAAGAGGACATGGATTTGAATGTATGGGCTGTATTTGAACTACTGTATTTGTGTGCCTGTAATTGTGCTCAGTGTTAACCTGTGTACTTCTGAGTTTCCCAATTAAAATTAAATCAACTAAAATAGTTTTCATGAGAGATCTATTGTTCCTTTATCCGCTGGTCTTTAATTTTTTTCTTTGATGTTGCATGTGACAACCCAAATAATAACTAGAAAGACCTGTCCCTTTGCCTTTCCATCTCCTACTTATGTCTTTGACTGTTGGCTGTATAGATCTTGACTTGTCTGGCAATTCTCTGAAAAATCTTCTTATTATCTATGTTCTCTACTTTTGGATAAAGTACACGCTCATGCTATTACCCATAAAAAGTCTTCTGAAATCGGTGAGCAATATAAAAATGAATGTGAGAATCCAGCCTCTATTTAGGCCTTCTCTCACAGATACAGACAAGCACCATACTGGAACACGCTCTATGAGTTCTAACCTAATACACAGGATTTCCCACCTGGGAATCAAGTTAATGTCAAGGGTGCTAATGTTAACGTATTGACACAATTAAGGCCACACTTATTCAACTCTCAACTTATTTCCATGCCTTGTGCCTGGGAATCATACAGCCTGGCTATGGACTCTTGCTCCAAATCTCCCTCATCTTCAGAGAGCTGTAAGAATAGGTTTCTACTTGGACCACATGGGTTCTGATACTTTTTAGAGATGCCACAACACCGTCTTGCTTTTGTGAAAAATCTGAACTCTCCTCTGAGCCCCGTAATATACTACCATGGTATATTTTCTCTGTCTGTCTATGGGGTTAAGACCCCTTCCAATAAACTCCTTATACCTCAGTAATTTGTTTTTCTGTGCCCCAATCGATCGCAAACTTTACAAAGAGCAGATGTGAACAACCCTGAATAGATTATAAAGGATTCAGATTCTTTTGAAAAGCCTCTAATTTAAGCAACCTAAAATTCAGTTATTTTTTTCTCAGCTACTACAGCTTTAGAACTGTTAACCCTATCTACCACTGAGCTTGCACCAACCCAAAACCATTGATGTTTTCAATTTTCCTTGGTTATTTCCTTACTTTCTACTTGATATAATTGGAAGTCTAGTTATTTCTTTAAAAATTTTAAAGCTTCTTTTCCTTGTTTTGAGCCTAGGCATGCATATTTTGTTTCTTATATACAAACAAAAAGCAGATGGAGAAGTTATTATCATACTTTACGTGATTCATTAATTAGCAAAACCTAGCCATTTAGAACTAATCAGTCATTTAAAATAGACAGTTGATTTTTAAAAACTGAAGTTTGAAACTATGCTTTAAGAAGACGAGAGCCTGCTTCTTGCCTAATTCTTTCCCCCACAGTATGATACATGTTTTTGCACATTGTGAAGATTCTTAGATCTTACCCACACTTTTAGCAAAGTAGCAGGACACAAAATTTATATTAAAAGTTCATAGCTTTTCTCTACCAATAATAACTACATTGAGAACAAATCCCAGAAACAAGTACATTCCATAATAGCTTCAGAAGCACTGTGGATAAACATCTAAGGAACCTGTACTATGAGAAATAACAGAGGTGTAAAACACAAAGATATTAGATGAAAAGGCTTTTCCTGATCAAAGAATGGCAGAATTAATGTTGTAAATGGCTACATTGATGAAAGTTATTTACAGGTTGAGGCACTCCCTAAAAATATCATTCACTGAAGGAGGGGAAAAATCCTGAGTTTTATTTGGAAGTACAAAAACCTCAGAATCGCTAAAGCAGTCCTGAGTGAAAGGAGTGATGGCAAAAGTGTCACAATATCCAATTTCAAGTTACACTACAGGTCAATAGGACTCAAAACAGGGTAATATAAGCAGAAAAACTAGCACTGAGATGAGTAGAAGAGAATAGAGAATTCAGAATTTAGCTTACACAATGACAGCTACTTAGATTCTGACAAAGTTCTCAAAATCATACATTCAAGAAAATGATACAGAGAATGCTAGATTCATATCTCTTTCCACACACAGAAAGCAAGTAAAAATGGAACAAAGACTTTGATGTAAGAATGAAGCTCTGAATTTAGAAGCAGAGAGACTATGAGAAAGAGGCATAGGCAAAACTTTAACAGCTAAATAAATAATTTCAAAAACTGTCAAACAGGTTTGAGCAAATTTTAAAAGTCTCTAGAGAGCAAAAGAAATAAGAACATGGTAAGATAATAGCCTAAGATATGAAAAATAATATTCTTGTCTGATTATTTGATAGGCAGTTAATATCATGAATATGTAAAGTACCAAAAACCTTAATCACAGAAAAGGAAATAATGCAAATAATAAATAAGCAAAGAATGAACAAATAGATTGTCTTAGTTAGGGATTCTATTGCTGTGGAGAGGCACCATGACCACACTAACTCTTATAAAGGAAATTATTTAATTGGGATGACTCACTCACAGTTCAGAGGTTCAGCCCATTATCATCATGGTGGGACACAGTAGCATGCATTGGAGCTGAGAATTCAACATCTTGCAGGCAACAGGAAGTGAAGTGTGTTATTGGGCAGTATCTTAAGCATATATGAGACCTCAAAGCCCATCTCCACAGTGACACACTTGCCCTCCAACAAGACCGCACCTCCTCCAACAAGGCCACATCTCCTCATAGTGCTACAGCATTTGGGGGGCATTTTTTTTCAAACCACCACACAGATACTTTACCAAAAGTTAGGTACAGATGGTTAATAAATATATGACAACATGTTCAGTATCTTTGGCCACTAGGGAAGGAGAAATCTATCACCCTGTCAGAAGAGTTATAATTAAAACAAGAAATGCTGATATAGATGGGGAAGATTTCCTGTACTATCTGGTAAGAATATTAAGTAGTGAAGCCAGTTTGAGGTCCATCAAAACTAATAATAGAACTAGTATAATATACAGCTATGTAACTCCTGGGAATATCTGACAAAGAATCTAATTCACCATTCTATAGAGACTCTTCTGTGTTGATTGTGACATTATTCATGACAGCCAATTTAACAATCAGTAGATGACTAGACAAAGAAATGGAGTATGAACACAGTGTAATTTGTTCATTCATAAAGAAGAATGAAGTTACATCCTTTGTAGGAAAATGGTAGAATTTGAGATCATCAAATTAAGTTAATAATTCATACTCAGAAAATCAATACTCTATGTTTTTATCAAATGGGGATCCTAGGTTATATAAATAACAAAAATAGGTATCTATGTAAATCACATGAAATATAAATGACATGAAACTTGTTTTGGAATGAGACTTGCTGGGGAAGTTAAAAGGAGAGGGTAATGGGGGTACATAGGGTCAAAGTTCACAGTGTATTAGAGAATGATGTCATATAGCCAATCATGAATAGTACAGTGAATATATGCTAATAAAAATAAAATAAAGTGATCTTAATACTAAAAGAAGTGAAAATAAAAATTGTGAACTGAAAAAAATTCAGCTTCACTAGAAAAAGAAGAAGGAGCTTTGGCCCCAGTGGCAGATTTGTCTCTGCACACTTCTCTTTACTACATGATACACATAACTTTTCCAAATTAGGCTTCATTATTTGAGAAATAGGAAAACTAATGAAATTAGTTCTGTAGTTTTTGTGAGAACCAATGAGGCTGCATATGTTAAATGCATAACACAGTGTCTGGTACAAGGCGGGCACACAACCATGGGCAAGCAAGAAGAAAATCACATGAAAGTTAGTCAATCCTGAACCAGAAGCACAGCAACAGAGGGAGAATACTAAAATAAAAATAAAATATGACACCTTAAACACTATTTTTTGTTTTAAAATCTAGGAACCAGAAGGCCACATGGAGTAGCACTTACTATTATACTCTACAACCTGGCTAAAATATATAACCACCAGTGTTATACAATCCATTAACCATGTCACAATGCCATCAGCAAATGGGCTAAAAAAACAATTTTGAGACCAGTGCTTTGGGTGATGTAGGCATTAATCAGAACTATAGAGACACTTTGTACAAGAAAATCTATACTTTAGATAAATAGCCAAGAAAAAAGGCAAACTAGCATATACATAAAACACCAATGGAGGGAAAAGAATATCTAACTGGAGCATAATAACCATACAGTACAGGCACGAAGAGGAAGGAGAGGGTGTTGAAAAGCTGTTGGTGCCCTTTTCACTGTTTCGGTGACTCTGGGTCCAGAACCCCATTGCAAACAAGTGTCATTAACCTATGTGTAACATTGACCTTGATGTTTGCAAATTCTGTCGAGCTAACAATTGGCCTTTTGTGAGCAGAAAATTCACATTTTTTTTGTGGATTTTCCTTGTTCAATTTCAATGAAAAGGTATTGAGCAGCAGCAAGTTCCTGGTGAATACAGAGTAAGAAGGAACTGGGTGTAATATGTATCTTTCATGTAGTATGGAGCAGAAGGGTTTCATTAGCAGATTTTTCTTTTGCTCTTTGGGAAATAAGATTTATGACATTTGTGTAATTTTTTTCTTCTGAAGACTGCAATGTAATGCATGAAATAAGAAAGAAAAAAAAAGGGGGCATTTGAGATAATAAAGCCAGTTCACAAAGAGAATGCTTTTTAAAAGGTACCAGAAGTTTGCTCACAGCTCGGCTTCAGAATCTATTAATTAGCACTAAGTTTTGGAAAAATGGCCTGACATATGCAATTGCTTCAAAAGATACACACAAAAAAGGAAACCTCAGAGACTTCTGTTTAAGAAGTGCTTTTCTCTTGAACCTTCTTTGGTTAGCCCCCTATAATCTAATTTTCACCATCCCATCTCTAGCCCTCACTATTCTTAATCTTGACTATTCAAGAGTTTGCTAATTGGTCCCTTTGCTTCATTTCATCTCGATTAGGATTAATTGAGTTTCTTGGTCTGTAATAACCCTGCAGTAATATTTTGCAGTATGTCAGATTGCTTCCATCAATGAGACCTCCCTTCAGGGACATGCTCTCTCTCTCTCTCTCTCTCTCTCTCTCTCTCTCTCTCTCTATATATATATATATATATATATATATATATATATATATATATACACATATACATATATATGTGTGTGTATGTGTATATATGTGTATGTATCAGTGACATGTATGATATACACGTGTATGTGTGTGTGTGTGTTTGTGTGTGTGGTGTGCATCTGTTAGACTTCTAACTTCAAACTCACTTTTCCAGATTTCAGAATTATTACCTTAAATTTTTTTTAAAACTTTCACTTGCATTTGGAGATAAAACATGATAATTTAAAATTTAAAAATTTCTAGAACTTAAGGCAGATTCAAGTGTTGCATCTCCAGGACACAGGAGTTCCCTTCCCTCAGATCTATCTTTACAGTTTTTCTGCTATCAGTCCCTTCTCTGTTTTCTCCTATCATTGTCAAATCCCTAACTTTTCCTCATTCCTCTTCTTGTCTCTTGTTCTCCCATAATTTTCCTAGTCACTCAACTCTTCAATCTCACATTTTTCTTCATTTCATGAAGATTTTATTCTACTTAACACCAACTTCTTTAGTTAATTATAGCATCTCTGATGATGTCCAGGTGGCATAAAAACATTGGCAGGGCAATATAATTTAAAATAAAATTACTGGTGCAGTCTGGAACTAGGGCCAACAGATTCTGCTTGGGACTTCTTTTGTTATTTTTGAAATATACAACAGGTTTTGAACTACTGAAAAACCATAGTGAGGCAAGTTATTGTGACATGTGCCTTTAATCCAGCAAGGGAGGCAGAGACAGGTAAGTTAATCTCTTGAGTTTAAGGAGAGCTTAATCTATATAATGAGTATACAGCCAGTCATGACTACATAGTAACACTTTGTTTAAAAGAATAAAGAAAGTCATGACTACTAATGTTATCCTTTAACGTCTTGCTACTGTAATCTAATTGTAACCAGTATCTACATACAATACTGCTGGCTTTACTTTCCAAAAATTGTATGCATTTTCATACATATTTTGGAAACTGTAGTAACAGAAACTACAGAAATGATGTTTATAATTTAAGATTATAAATTCAAGCTGTGCCCTGACATTCCATCTGAACTGAACCTCCACCTGACGATAGATGAAGAAAATGACAGAGCCCCACATTGGAGCACCGGACTGAGCTCCCAAGGTCCTGATGAGGAGCAGAAGGAGCGAGAACATGAGGGAGAAAGTCAGGAACGAGAGGGGTGCGTTCACTCATGGAGACGGTGGGACAGAACTAATGGGAGATCACCAACTCCAGTTGGAATGGGACTGATGGATCATGCGACCAAACCCGTCTCTCTGAATGTGGCCAACAGCGGGGGCTGACTGAGAAGCAAAGGACAATGGCGCTGGGCTCTGATTCTTCTGCATGGACGGGCTCTGTGAGAGCCTTCTCAGCTTGGTCGATCACCTTCCTGGACCTGGGGGGAGTTGGGAGGACCTTGGTCTTAGCATAGAGTGGGGAACCCTGATGGCTCCTTGGCCTTGAGAGGGAGGGAGGGGATGTATGGGTGAAGGGGAGGGAAGGGATGGGGGAGAAGGAGGGGAGGGAAGGGGGAGGAGGAGGGGAGGGAGGGGGAAGGAGGAGGGAAGGAGATGGAAATTTTTAAATATATAAAAAAAATAAACCATGAGAAAAAAGAAAAAAAAGATTATAAATTCAAGGCATTTACAGTATGCATATAGAAAGAACAAAGGATTTCTTCTAAAAGTCTCATTGCAACTAAAAGTCTTTTTTTTTTTTTTTGTTTTGTTTTGTTTTTTTTTGTTTTTTGTTTTTTCGAGACAGGGTTTCTCTGCAGCTTTTTTTAGAGCCTGTCCTGGAACTAGCTCTTGTAGACCAGGCTGGCCTCGAACTCACAGAGATCCGCCTGCCTCTGCCTCCCGAGTGCTGGGATTAAAGGCATGCGCCACCACCGCCCGGCTTTTTTTTTGGTTTTGTTTTGTTTTGTTTTGTTTTCACTAAAAGTCTTTTGCCACTGAAAGTTTTTTAAACAAAACGTATGTAGTAGTTACTATATTACAATTAATCTTTATAACTGTTATTAACTGTCACACCATAATTGACTATTAATTTAGTTTTCTCAAAAATCCAAAGAAGAAGGGAATTTTTCATCACAATTCTTAGAGAAGTAAATAGCCACAAATTACTCCCATACATGGCTAAGCAGAATTAAAGCAAGATGACTTGAGAGTCAGCACACTTCATCATGTATTTTCAAGGGATGCAGAACTTTCAAGTGTATTACTTTATGGGGGGTTATGCAGCTCTTTCAATATTTTCCCCTAGTTCATACTTTCTGTTTTCATTATTCACCAGTTTGACAGTAGTCATTGAGTAGTGATGTGCCATGTGGTGACATTCATCGTGGAGAAATCCCTCGCCTCCTTGAGATAACTGGGAAGATCAATGACGGCAAACAGATGCATACTGTTTTCAGTGTTGTGCTAAACATAAGCACTGTCTCTATTGATGAACACTTCAGTCAGGCTCCTGAATCTTATCTGATTATTTTGAATTTGGTGTTCTACACCAGGTTGGGGTAAAATCTTATTGAGTCTGTTGAACAAGAATACCTTATCCCCAGTCTTTGGGATATACTCAATTGAGAAGTATTAGCTAGACTTTCCCCCATTAACAATCTTATTCTGCCTTGATGCTTTCTCTTGGCAGCTTTCTAGGCGCTGACGACTTTGTTCCTTAGTTATTGATCTCTTATTACCTGTTTGTATAGGAGTTGCATCAGCTCTTCCTCTCCTGTTGTATACCCCTCCTGTGGTTCTTTACTAGTTTTCTTTGGAGAAAATCTGCCTTTTTAGTAAACTTTTCTTTAAGAAAAGATGTCTGAATATAGTACAGTGGGGACAAAAGGTAATTATGGAGGAAGTTCCTGAGTTTACCTAAAAAGGTGAGGTGTTACCTCTTGAAAAGAGGGCATTCCTGGCAGAAGGAACTCCTTTGCAGATGCTGGTCCAGGTTAGGGTCTTAAGCTGTTGAACAGAGCTGGAGCATGAGCTCTATGAGTGATTAGCAGATGCCATCCAAATGCCAGATCAACCTGGTCTTTGAGTGCTCTGCCAAAGAACTTGGCTGCTCCCCATCAGACAGTGGGGAGCCTTGGAGATTTATAAAACATGGGAGTGATGTTATCTGCTGTGTATTTTTGAAGTTCATTAATTTCTCCAATAGTTCAAAAGGTGAATAATCAGAAAATGAAAATGAAGGTAGAGTTTCAAAAATTAAATTTTTTTATTATTCTAAAATTTTAAATTATTCTAAAAAGATAGGGTGTTTCCATATCTTAAAACCTTTTTTTTTGTTTGTTGAATGCCTTGTTCTGCCACTACGCAGTAAGTTCTTGAGGATGGTAATATATGTTTTTGAGAGTAACAGACTCTTTCTTGGTTCCGGTGAACTTAATCTTGGGTGGAGGTGGAGGGTGCCAGACAATCACAGTCACCCAAGCTAAGCATAGTTGGTGTCTTTGGTGTTCATTATTTCATGCTCAAGAAGAATAAGAAATAAGGAATGAACAAAGAGGAAGCCAATTTATTTAGGAAAAGTGAGAAAAACATTGCAGTAGAAAGTGTTGTCCTAAGAGGGGGAGTGCTGCTCAGTTGCTTAGTTTAGTGACCATTTATGAGATTTATGGGAATATTTACAAAGCGTGGTAATATTATTGAGACTTCTCCTTCTTTGGCCACACTGTGTGCTGAACACTGAGTAGCCTACACACCCTCTGTATGTCTCCTCAGCCCAACTAAATGATTGCATTGCTCACCCAATGAGGTTAGTAGTCATGTTTCTCGTCATCTTTGTCTACCTTCATTTGTTTCATTTTAGTACTTTGTAGACCATTATTAAGTCACTCTCTTTGCTTTCTGGATATGTCACTAGCTTATAAATTCCATGAGATTTACACTTTACTCCCTATGGAGGGGTAACTCTTGCCTCTATAGCAAAGAACCATATGCAAACTCCTATTACATCTCAGAAGACAATATTTCTTTGCCTTGCCATTCCTAGACTGGGAGTTTTATAGCCAAAAGTCATTCCTAGAGCTCAAATCTTGATGCACTATGTCCATTTACATTGTTTTCCTTTACTGTTGAACCTAAATCAAGGTCATTCCCTTTTGTTTATCCTTCAGGACTCTTTTCCAAGTGTTTCACAGTGGTGTGCTTTGACTTCTGATTTAGGACTTGCAGATATAATATACTTTATCATACAGAACTTTCCCCATATCTATCTGTTTTGCTTAACTTGACAGGTCATTTCATCAGATACTATAAATGAGGTGAAAAAGAAGATAAGGTATTAGACTGAAGATGAGAGAAGAAAAGAAAACTTGCTCTGGACTTGATGTGAATGGTGAGGGGGAAGGACAAGCATATTTGGGGATGGTGAAGTTGAATTCTTGCTTTGCTTAAGTTGCATATGTGAAGTCTGGTAGCATCCATATGGACGTGGCTCCATCCCTTGAAGACCTGACAGAGTGCATCATCCCTGCATCACACTTGAGTGCATGGCAAAGGTGCCCACTTCTCTCTTCTTTTCCTTTCTTTGCATCTCTCTGCTCTGTTTCTCCTTCTTTCTCTTTCTTTCTTCACTCCACACTCCTTTTATCTCAATAAACTCCCCACTTAAGCTCTGTTTTTTTGTTTGTTTTATGGTGTATTTCTCTCTTGCCCACCATCGGCCTTTGGCTCCTACCCGCCATGAGGTCTCTGCGAACTCACCTGCCAAGGTACCTCTCCTGTCGAATCATTACAATATTTGTATAGAAATGTGTAAATAGTCATCTTGTTTCTGGAATGCAGGAGACTGTTGCTGATGGTGATCCATGGATGTTGTTTGGTATCCATGGTGAATAGAGAAAAGGGTTCAGGGATTTATTCTTGCAGAATGGGAGATTAGAGGAAGAGAACATGACAAAGAAAGCAAGTAGATAGTCAGACAAAATGAGGAGAGCAGGAAGAGCAAGGAGTCTAGCAAGGCAAAGCAAACTTTCTAAAGGGAACAGACAAAGAGGGTCAATATCACAAAGCGTCACAGTGAGATGATCGACTAACTGTTCCTATTTTTGAAATGCCAACTGACTTAAATATAAGCATATATTACATTTTGGAAACATCAATACTAAATATTTTTAGTTTAGCCATGATTGGTTCCAATTAGAATTTATTTTACTTTTGTATTTGTATTTATTTGAATTTTTTACAATCTGGTGTAACAAAGTATGTTGAGCTGAATATCTTAAAATGAGAGAAATCTATTCTGTAACAGGTGTGGTGGCTGTATCAGCAGAGTGGAATCCTCTTGAAAGGTCCAACAGACAATTCCTTGGCTTGCGGAGGATTCACTGTACTATCTTCTTCCATAGGATGTGGCCACTTTGTTCTCTGTATCACCTAGTGTTCTACCTATTTGTCTCTTCCTTCTAAGGACCCACACTAATCTCAGTTGCTTAAGAATGATTTAATCTTAACCAACTGAGTCTGTACTGGGAGGAACATGCCAAAATATTCTCTTTTCATATTCAACTAAGTTTACAACAGGGCCAACACCCTGCTGTATTTGCTCTCCAAAGTTCACGAAAAGCTATGACTGGCCTCATTTTGAAGGTGGTATTGATGGATTTCTTTCATTGTACTCTGTGTAAAGGATGTCCTCTAAAACTGCAAAAGTCAGATCTAGATTTATTTTTAGACAGGATCCTTTGTTTGCCAAGTTCTTTTTTCCTTCATCAGGTTATTTATTGAATTGCAATGATGAATGTATTTTTAAAACATGTAGAAAAGACTTGGAAAATCTTGGCAATTACTGAAGGTCATAAACTTAGATTGTCTTGCTTCTGTTCCTAATGCTACTTATACAACACTGCAATAATAAGTGGGCCTGATGTAAAATCACCTATAATTTTAAACAAATTAAACCAAACTGAACATTTGTTTTTGCTTGTGTATAACCCATTTCTCTCTGGTCTTACCCACAACTGATTTTCCTTTAAAAACATTATTTTCTTTGTCTCTGTTGATTCAAGTTCTATGGTAGAATTGAAATCTACTTATCTCTGCTTCAATTCTGAAGTAGATCTGTTTCTTGTTAAGCTAGAGAATTCCAAATCTGATGTTTTGTTGTTCTGTTACAGTTTTTAGAGAATGAAGGCTACTGTTCATCTGACTTATAGGTGACCAATTCAAGACAGAGGCTATTGCTTTAAAGCAATAATTTCCCTGAAAGTGAGCCATTATAGAAAAAATAAGGCATAAGGGAAATACTGAAGGCAAGTAACTATTGTTAAGGAAAATTATAGATCCGGTCAGTCATATCAATAGTTAAATGACCCAGAACTGTTAATTAAAATAGGAAAACCTCTTTGGGTGAATAAAATATAATTTGATTTTCTGTCCTACATAACTAAGAACCTCAATAAATAACATATTAGACACAGACATGGATTGCCAATGTACTATTGGCATCAGTCACCATTGACAAGGTCATATTTTAAATCAAAGCTATTCATATAATTTTAGCTATAGAAATAACTATTTGATCTTTGTTCAAATCATTCTTTGGAGTCTCATGTTTCTCATTAAGTTAAAAGAGTTTGGACACATAGATTTAGTATTAAGATTCTATTCCAGAATGTACTTGATGATATGGATTCAATGTTAATGATTTAGTGAGAGTATATATTTGTGTTCAATATTTAAAAATCACAACAGAATATAGCATTAAAGTCTAACCCATTCAAGACACATTTGACATCCTGCTACCATCAGAGTGATTATGACTTGTCACAAAATCATTTAGGAAGCTCAATTGAAACATTTTCTCATCAGAACTTTTGAACCATACACATGACTGTTCCAATATAGATTTCTATGTTTAAAATTTATAATTTTTATTTTAATTATATATATATATATATACACAAATACACCATTAATTTCTTATAATCTAATCTTTTTGAATAATCCTAAGGCTCGGGCCTGGACCTGGTAAATGGAAGTGGCCTTGTGGTGCTGTTTGACTGTTAGCATTCCTCGTTTTTTTAAAAAATCTTTATTTATTTAATCCATAAATTAAGAAGAAGTAATTGATGTTTTAGAAGCACCATGTTACAAATTCCCCACTTTACTCATGTCTTCTAATATAATATACTGAAATGAATTTTGAGTTGAGTCAAACTTTTTATTTCAGATGTTTGTAATTGTACAATTTGCTTGTTAACAGAATTCTGTGCCTAACATAATAATGTTTTTAAAATTATTTTATTTATTATAATACAATTACATTGTCTTCCCCCTTCCATTTCCTCTAATCTTTTGATTTGTATTCACTTGTTCATGTGCATGTGGAACTAAGTTGTCTCATTTTTAGTGAGTGTTGGCAAGAGACTCCTTAGGGTCACTTCAAGTCCTTACTGCTTCTCTGTCAACACTCTTCCCTTGGTATATGGGTTGGAAATGCACATCATCTTTATGTTGCCAAGAGTCACCTCTATCCTTCATTAATACTCATTTTTTTGTGACGGTAGGAATGCTAATGTTTCTCTTCTTCCTGCCTCTGAGGTACTATATATGCCAGACATTTACTTGGCAGAGGTCTCAAATTTTGTTCCATTATGACCTTTGATTATGTATGCAGTATTGGTCTTAAAAAGCATAATGGGTACTGACAACGTTTCCCTATTAGCTTTAGCCTCAAAAATCTAAACTTTCAATGATTCTATCCAACAATATGCTATTATCTTTTTCCCTATTATGGTCCCATCTAAATTACTTTTTTGACCAAAAAAAAAAATGATGGGTGGCATTTTCTATTTTGATGGATTGTGCTCGTTTGCTCTTCTGTTGCTGTGAAAGTACCAGGACCAAAAAGCATCCTAGGGAGGAAAGGGTTTCTTTGATTTACAGGTTGCAGTTTATCCCTGAGGGAAGGATGAACTCTCAGCAGGAACCTGGATGTGGGAACTGAAGCAGAGACCACAATGGAATCCTGCTCACTGGCTTGCTTTTTGTGGCTTGCTCAGTTAACTTTCTTACACAACCTAGTACAGGGATGGTACCATCACAATGGGGTGGGCCTTCCTATTTCATTAAGTAGACAAGAAAATGTCTCAAGGACTTGACTGCAGGCCAACATGAACTGGAAAATTCCTTAGTGGTGGCTTCCTCTTTGAAGGGATGTCAAGTTGAAAAGTCAAGATTTGCTATCCCATGTATATATCATGGGATTTTAATAATGTGATACACAATTTAAAACTACTCTTCATTTCTTTAAAAATAACCCTTTTACTCAGCAACTGAAATGTGTAATTTTGCTGATACAATATTATTGTAAGAAACAGTAAAGGTAATATAGGTGATATGGCATTATTTTAGTCATAGAATTATTATTATAAAGTATGACATATATATAGATAAAATATAAATTTTCAGGGTGGTAAAAGTAATAACAAAATGGTCTACTAGCCTATGTAATTTCTTGATCGTCAAAGATGAGAGTATTAAAAAAAACTACTTATATCTCTTTTTTCTAGAGATTATAAAAATTTACATTTTTACTTCTATTTATTTATTTGGTTTTACGTTCCTATTTCACTTACCCTTTAGTGCTTGTAATTAAACCATGACCAGAGCATGTTAGGCAAGGCGCTACTCTTAAGTGCCGTCTCCTGGTATTTATTGACTTATGTGGCTTATAAAGAATCAGTTGACTCCCTACCTAATTTGTTAGCATTTGCCTGAGTTTTATTACTTTTATTATTTTTTTTAGTTTTCTATTGATTAATTAATTTAGTGCTTTTAAACAATATTCAAACTTCTATTGAGTTGTTCTAGACATTGACATCTCTTATTAGGCATGGAAAAATTTCAAGCCCCTCCATTAGCCTTCACTTTCTGAGTTTAATGATCAGAAATTAGGTAAAATCATTCTCTAATCTGTAAAATATCATATCTATAATTACTCATGACTTTGCTGCACTTTTTTGTTCTGAGATGCATTTTAAACATTTTATACTAATGACCACAACCTATATTCACTTAATTATAAAAATACTGTACTTAATAAACCCTGAGATTAACTTTTAAAAACAGAATTTTTCTCTAAACTTGTCTGTGAGATAAAATGTTTAAGACCTTGGTGTTAAATGAATGCTCTTAACTATTTAAATTTATTAATAATTTTATTTGTTTCAAATTTAAACCAATAACTCCCTGGTAAATACATTTTCTGATAGTATCATATAATTTTTTTCTTCTGCTCTTAGAGCCATGTAACTTCCCATCAGTACAGTTAAACTGTGGATGACTTACGCATGTAAACTTGAGCTCTCTATGTTCCCACAGATCAAATAACCCAGTGTCATCCCCAACTCTGTAGCAGAACACCCGTGGCAGCCTTCCCTGCCCCACTGCTCCCATCTCCTGTGGATTGCACAGTTCTTCCCCTTCTAATTACCTTTTTGTTGGTTGCTTTGCCCCAGAGTCCAATCCAGCAGGCGCTCCCTGCTCACCCACGGACTGCTCCTCCCAGAGCAACAAGTAGCCTGAAGACAGACCCACATGTCTTCTACTGCTCCTAAGTCCCCAAGTCTCATCCCCAGCTCTGTAGTACAACCTGTTCTCCTTTCCCCCTTATCCCATCCCCAAGAAACTGCAAGGACCTTCTCCTCCAACCTTTCTTCTCCCAATTCATCCCAATGTCCCAGCCTCCAACCCCAGTACACATTCGCTGTGAACAAGCAAATGGAGAAGGCCAGGAAGACAGGCAATACACAGGTATCATCCTAACTTTTCAGTGAAGCTCCCCAAGAAGAAAATAACAGGAATGAACAATTATTGGCCATTGATATCTTTTAATAGCCACTTGTTCATTCCCAGCTGCCCAGGTCACAAAATAATCTCTCAGAAACTATATTATTGCAACACTGTTTGACCAATAACTTAAGCATATTTATAGCTTTCTCTTAATTCTAAACTAACCCATCCTCATTAATCTGTACATTACCACGAGGTCATGGCCTACCAGCAAAATTTTAGTGGGCTTGAGCGGAGGCATCTTCCCTAGCAATGGCTACATGGCTTCACCTGACTCTCTCTCTCTATCTTTTCCAGCCTGGCTATATTCTGTTAAGCCATTGTCAGAAAGCAGTTTCTTATTTCACAGCATACATTTCCTCCCACATCACTCATGGAAACTGAACAATTTTCTACTGAACGAAAAATACATCAAGGCAAAGGTAAAGAAATGAAATATTTTCTAGAATTCACTGAAAAATGAACGTACAGGACATGTAAACTTATGGGACACAATGAAAGTGGTACTAAGAGGAAAGTTCATAGCATGGAGTACCTATATAAAAATGGGAAAGATACCATACTAGCAACTTAGTAGCACAACTGAACCCTCTAGAACAAAAAGAACCATGCTCACCCAAGAGAAGTGATGGCAAGATATAATCAAATAGGGGCATGAAATCAACTAAATAGAAACAAAGAGAACAATATAAAAAAAATCAGTGAAAAAAGTAGTGAAGGGAACCCTGATGGCTCTTTGGCTTGGAGAGGGGTGGAGTGGGGGTATGGGTGGAAGGGAGGGGAGGGAAGGGGGAGGAGGAGGGGAGGAGATAGAAATTTTTATAAAAAAAGAGAAAAAAAGTTGCTGTTTTTTTTTTTGAGAAAATCAGCAAAATAGACAAACCCTTATCTTAACTAACTAAAATGCAGAGAGGGAGTATCCAAATTAATAAAATCAGAAATGAAAAGGGTTGGAATAACAACAAACACTAAGACAATCCAGAGAATCTTAAGGACATAGATTAAAAACCTCTACTGCACCCAAGTGGAAAACCTAAAAGAAACAGACAATTTTCTCCAGAGGTACCACTTACCAAAGTTAAATCAAGATCAGATAAGCAATTTAAATAGATCTATAACCCCTAAGGAAATAGAAGCAGTCATTAGGTGGTGTAGGAGGTTCTTCTGTTCATTTGTTGCTTTCATTGGCTAACAAATAAAGAAACTGTTTTGGGCCTGATAGGGCAGATTTTAGGTAGGCAGAGAAGATAGAACTGAATGCTGGGAAGAAGGGGAGAGTGAGAGAGCCTCCATGGAGTTGCCAGGTCAGACATGTTGAATCTTTCCTGGTAAGCCACGACCTCGTGGTGATATACAGATTAATAAAAATTGGTTAAATCAAGATTTAAGAGTTAGCCAATAAGAGGCTAGAGCTAATGGGCCAAACAGTAATTTAATTAATACAGTTTCTGTGTGGTTATTTTGGGTGTAAGCTAGCCAGGAAGCCGGGACAAACAAAAGGCCCCTCTTCTTGCAACAATTATGTGTTTCTCAACCAAAGAAAGTCCAGGGTCAGATATTTCTTTGTACAGAATCTAACAAAACTTTTAATGTACAGTTAATGGCAATACTCTTCAAATTATTACACAAAATAGAAAACAGAAAGAGCATTGCCCAATTCCTTTTTTGAGGTCACAGTCACCCTGATACCCAAACTACACAAAGATGTAACAAAGAAAGAGAATTACAGACCGTTTTCCCTTAGATGTGAAATGAAAATCAGTGTGAAAATACTCAAAAAATTCATAAATTGAATCCAAGAATGCATTAATTGATCATCCACCATTATCAAATAGACTTCACCCCAGAGAAGCAGGGATGATTCAATATATGAAAATTAGTAAATGTAATCTATCACATGAATAAACTGGAAGAAAAAAAACCACTTGATCATCTCATTATATGATGAGGTCTTTTATCAGAGGCAGAAAAACCCATTATAAAATCTAATATTCTCTTATGACAAAAGTCATGGAGAGAGTTGGTACATAAGAAACATGCCAAAATATAATAGGGAAATTTATAACAAGTCTATAATCAACATCAAATTAAATGGAAAAAAACTCAAAGCAGTTCCACAAAAATCGGGAACAATAAAAGGTTGTTCACTCTCTCCATATCTCCCTAATATAGTACTTGAAATTTTAACTAGAACAACCAGACAACTAAATAAGTTCAAGAGGATATAAATTGGAAAGGCACAAGTCAAAATATTGTTATTTACAGATGATATGATAGTCTATATACACATGTGGTCCTAAAAATTCTACCAGGAAACTTCTACAACTGATAAAATACTTTCAACAAAATAGCTAAATTCAAGATTAACAAACAAACAAACAGAAAAGTAGCCCACCTCTATACAAAAGACAAATGGAAAGAAATTAGGGAAACAACATTTTTAAAAATAGTCTCAAATAATATAATATTTCTTGGGGTAACTCTAATCAAGCAAGTGAAAGACTTGAGTAATAAAAACAAATCTTTGAAGAGAGAAACTGCTGGAGCTCTCACCATTTCCAATTCCAAGTTGTATTATAGAACTATAGTAAAAACTGCATAGTATTGGCATAAAAGCAGACACATTGATGTTGGGATTGAATCACAGACACAGACATAAATATATATGCCTATGGATACCTGATTTTTGATAAAGAAGTCAGAAATACACATTGGCAGAAGGAAGCATCTTCAACAAATAGTGCTGGTCAAACTGGATCTCGGCATATAGAAGAATGCAAATAGATCCATGATTATTGCTCTGCATAAGTCCCAGTGGATCAAAAACTTCAAAATAAAACCAGATACACTGAACATGATATAAGAGAAAGTGGGAACAGTCTTGAATGCATTGGCACAGGAGTTGAATTTTTGATCAAAATACTGATACAGTGGTTATTAAGATCAGCAATTCGTAAGTGGAACCTCATAAAACTGAAAAGCTTTTGTAAGGCATAGGACTCCATCATTTGGACAAGGTGAC
Organism: Arvicola amphibius; assembly: GCF_903992535.2. Taxonomy (NCBI): domain Eukaryota; kingdom Metazoa; phylum Chordata; class Mammalia; order Rodentia; family Cricetidae; genus Arvicola; species Arvicola amphibius. Next base: position 35,626,733 of record NC_052056.1, on the reverse strand, counting down.
ATTCAATAGACTGGGAAAAGATGTTTACCAAGTCCACATCTGAAAAAGGACTAATATTCAAAGTATATAAAGAACTCAAGAAACTAGGTATCAAAAACAAAGTAATCCAATTAAAAATGGGGTACAGATTGAAATACAGAATTGCCAATAGAGGAAACTCAAATAGCTGTAAAACAATTAAAGAAATGTTCATCATCCTTAGCCATCAGAAAATGCAATCAAAATTTTGAGATTCTATGTTAAACTTGTCAGTTAAGATCAATAACATAGGTGACAGTTCTTGTTGGCAAAGATATGGAGCAAAGGAAATATTCCTTTGTTGCTAGAGGCAGTGTAAGTTTGTACAGCCACTGTGGAAATTAATATGGCAGTTCCTCAGAAAGTTGGAAATTGAGATATCTCAATACCCAGCAATACCACTCTTAGGCATGTACCTAAAAGGCATTCCATCCTATCACAAGACACTAGCTCAGCTATGCTCATTAAGGCTTTATTCATAATAGCCAAAAACTAGAAATAATCCAGATGCATCTTGACAGAAGAATTGATAAAATGTGGTATATTCAAACAATGAAGTATGATTGTTAAAAATACATCCTCAAAAATTTGCAAGATGAGTCGGGCGGTAGTGGTGCACGCCTTTAATCCCAGCACTTAGGAGGCAGAGGCAGGCGGATCTCTGAGTTCGAAGCCAGCCTGGTCTACAAGAGCTAGTTCCAGGACAGGCTCAAGAAACTACAGGGAAACCCTGTCTCAAAAAACCAAAAAAAAAAAAAAAAATTGCAAGATGGAACTAAAAAAAAAAAAAAAAAAAAAAAATCCTGAATGAGGTAACCCAAACCCAGAAAGACAAATAAGTTATATGTTCACTTATAGGAATATATTAGCCATTAATTAAATATTAATCAAGCTACATTCTATAGCTCCAGAGTGGTGAGGAAAAGAGGAGGGCTCTACAGGGGCTGCATGGATCTCCTGGGAAAGGAGAAACAGAATAGATTTTATGGATGGACTAGGGGTAGGTGGGGGATATAGAGCAGTGAGAGAGATGCCTGGAATTGGGAGAGGGGTGGAAGGTGGTGTGGAAACCTTGTACAGTTGAAACTTCCAGGATCTGTGAAGGTGATCCTAATGAGGACTCCTGGTAATGGGATATGAAGTCTCATCTGGTGATCTCTTGTCTCCAGGCAAGGCTTCCAGCAGCAAGACTGGGTTGTAGTCACTTGAGGTCTTGGCCAAAGGAGTCCCATAGAAATCCCCAAACTACCCATGCTCTTGCTAAGACAAAGGGTTGTTCTCTGCAAACTGACAGCAGGGCCTCATTGCTTAGACCAACACCCATACAAATTGAACCCTACTCATTGAGCATGGAAAAGGTGATCTGGGACCCACGTAGAGCCCTCACCCCCATGTTCTAGTCCGTTTGGTGCATTAAGGTACTCTTCAGGCTATTGAAACAGAAATATGTAGAAACCAACCCAGCCAGGTAATGTTTGACCTACTTTCTGACTTGCCTTAAAAATATGCTATGGCAATGGTGGCAGAGAACTTGGGAATAGCCAAACAATGTCTGATTTGACTTAAGGCCTGCTCTACAAGAAGGAACGCATACCTAACACTGTTTGAGTAACCAAGAACCAGAGACTAGATATCCCTGAAACTTAAGGTAAATCCAAACACTATTGTTCAAAAATATATCAATAAAAGGACTTCTAATGATATTTTTAATCCATAGATCACTGTCTTACCCAGTCATCAGCAGAGAGGCTTCCTCCAGCAGCAGATGGGAACAATGCAGAGATGCACAGCTAGACATTATATGGAGAGATATTTTCGGTGTGAGGTCTACATGAAATCTCTCCCTCAGAGCTCAGGGAATCTCCCAATATATGAAACAGAAGATTGTAAGAGCCAGACAGGATGGAGGACACCAGGAGAACAAGGTCCTCTGAATCAACAGGGCAAGGTGCATATGAATTCACAGAAGACACAGGACCAACCCTGGTCTACACCAGGTACTTTGCATATAGGTTATAGCTATTTGCCTAGATTTTTATTTTAATTTTTATTTTTTTAATGCAACTTGACCGTGAGAACAAGTGGTGTCTGACTCTTATGCCTGCTCTTGGAATTGTTTTCCTCCTGTTGCTTTGCTGTGTCCAATTTTGATATGATAGTTTTTGCTTCATCTTATTATATTTTATTTTGTTCTGTTTGGTGTTACTCTTAGAAGCCTGTTCTTTTCCAAAGAGAAACAGAAAAGGAGTGGATTTGGATAGTAGGGACAATGTGGACAAACCAGAAGGAATGGAGGGAGGGAAACTATAATCAAGTTATAATGCATGAGAATAGCATCTATTTTCAATAAAAGAAAAATGTAAATTTGATCACATTATACTCTCCTTCAAGAGTTCTCTTTATCGCTAGAAAGAATTATGCTCTGAATTCAACTTCTTCCACAATCTGCTTCCTGCTTTTCAATCTGCTTTTATCCTACCCCCCGTCTTTGGCTGTTTCAGTTACAGAGGCTCTCCTGTTCTACAGTCAGACTTTTCACCATCCTTACGCTAGGTTTTCTCTTCACCTCAAATTCTTTCTGTAGATTCCATAGACATCTTGACCTTTCAGAATCATGATCTCAGAGAAATCTGAACTCATATCCAGACTCAAAGAGTCTCCTTTTCTTGTCTCCTTTTATTTCTTTATTTTTTTTCATTTGTACCTGCCAACACTTTACATTTTATTATGCTTTATTATCTATTTACTGTCTGTCTACTTGTTAGGCTCCAGGGCCCCATGATGCTCTTGTCTCCGTAAGGTTGTTTTATTTTCACCCTGTCCTATTCTTTGAAATTAGGCGCCTCAACAGATAGATATCTGTTGAATAATAAATGAAGGAAATCCACTCATCACATCACTAAGGTCAAAGCTGTTCTTTAGACTATCCTACTACAATGAAAAACTCAGCACTTGTTCTTTATAATACAGACGTCATTAGCCGCACATGGCCAGTGAGCATCGGAAATGTCACCAGTGAGAGCAGATGTCCAAAGCACAAATTTCCTAAAAAATTTCATTTAGACAAGACTAAGTACGTGTCTGACATATAGATACTATAGCTCTTATCTCTGTAAGACAAGTATATTCTTTCATTTTAAAATATTTTCTTTGGAACATTAGGACTGTTCTGTTCTGATTTCTATCTATTTGGCATAAGTCTTATGGGATATCTTTTTTTTTTTTTTGTTCCTCCTCCTCTTTTTGTGTAGAAAGAGGACTGGTTTTTTTTAAAAATGAATTATTTTCTTATTTCAATTGTGTTTTCAAGAGATATTTTTTTTAATTAAAAATATTTAACCAATCTGACAGGTGTAAGATGATATCTCAAAGTTGTTTTGATTTGCATTTCCCTGATAGCTAAGGAGGTTGAGCATGACTTCCTGGATATTGGAAATAGACACGATTGCTGGGCACATTGGAAAATTGGAAAAATTGGAAACTTGAGGGTGGGGCGAGACGGGGCCAAGGGAAGATGGGGAGAGAAAAGCGTGAAGGGGAGAATGGGGGGAGCTCGGAGGAATGGGATGCTTGGAATACAGGAAGGGTGGATATGGGAGCAGGGAAGCATATATCTTAATTTAGGGAGCCATCTGAGGGTTGTCAAGAGACTTCACTCTAGAGGGGTTCCCGGGTTTCCAGGGAAATGCCCCCAGCTAGTTCCTTGGGCAGCTGAGGAGAGGGAGCCTGAAAAGGCCAGTTCCTATAGCCATACTGATGAATTTCTTGCATATCACCATAGAACCTCCACCTGGCGATAGATGAAGAAAATGACAGAGCCCCACATTGGAGCACCGGACTGAGCTCCCAAGGTCCTGATGAGAAGCAGAAAGAGGGAGAACATGAGAAAGAAAGTCAGGACCGTGAGGGGTGCGTTCACCCATGGAGACGGTGGGACAGAACTAATGGGAGATCACCAACTCCAGTTGGAATGGGACTGATGGAACATGAGACCAAAACCAGACTCTCTGAATATGGCCAACGGTGGAGGCTGACTGAGAAGCCAAGGACAAAGGTGCTGGGCTTTGATTCTTCTGCATGGACAGGCTCTGTGGGAGCCTCCTCAGCTTGGTTGATTACCTTCCTGGACCTGGGGGGAGTTGGGAGGACCTTGGTCTTAACATAGAATAGGGAACCCCTATGGCTCCTTGGCCTGGAGAGGGAGGGAGGGGGGTATGGGTGGAGGGGAGGGGAGGAAATGGAAATTTTTAAATATAAAAAAATAAACCATATAAAAATATTTAATTATTTGTATTTGATATGTATAGATGTTTTGTTTTCATGCATTTATGTGCACCACATGTGTGTCTATTGCCCAAGGAGGCCAGAAGAAAGCATCAGATGCTTTAGAACTGAAGATAACTTAGAACCGAAGTTACAGGTGGTTGTGAACTCCTGTATGACTACTGCGATCCACATCTACTCCCTCTGTTAAAGCAGCCAGTGGTCTTAACTGTCAAACTTTCTCTTCAGCTCATGACCGATAAGTTTATTAGTTTTTAAATTTTATTTTTTATTTATTTTTTGTTTTTTGACTCAAGTTTCCCCTCCTCCCCTTCCTTCTAGTTCCCCCCCTCCCCTTTTGCACAGACCTGTCCCCCATCTGCCTTCCCTCAGAAAAGAGCTGGCCTTCCAGGGACATCAACCAAACACAGCATAGCAATCTACAGTAAGGATAGGCACACACCCTCAATTCAAGATTGTCTGAGGAAGCCCAGTAGGAGGAAAAGTGTCCCACAGGCAGGCAAAAGAGTCAGTGACCGCCCCCCACTCCCGCTGTTAGGAGTTCCACAAGAACACTAAGCTACTCAGTTGTATCACTAGTGCAGAGGACCTATGTCAGACCCCTACAGGCTCCCTGATTTCTGCGAGCTCTCATGAGTCCTGTTCAGTTGATTTTATTGGCTGTGCTCTCATGGTGTCGCTGATGCATCCGTTTCCTCTGATCTTTCTTCCCCTCCTCTGCAGGACTTCCTGAGCTCTGCCTAATGTGTGGCTGTGAGACTGCATCTGCTTCCATCAGTTGCTGGATGAAGTCTCTCTGGTCTCTGATGAAGATTCTGCTAGGCTCTGGCCCCAGAACAGTCTGCAGGCAGGGTAAACTGTAGGTTGAAGGTTTTGTGGCTGGGTTGGTGTCCCAACCCCTCCACTTGAGGCCTTGCCTGGTTACAGAAGGTAGCTGGTTTAGGTTCCGTGTTCCTTATTCATAGGAATCTTTGCTAGGATTACTCCATAGATTCCATGGAGCTTTGCTTGAAGGTGTATTTGCAGCGTGTGAATGCAGTGCCTGTAGAGGCCAGAAGAGGGCATCAGATTTTCGTGGAACTGAATTTGCTTCTTTGTCAGGTGTGAGAACCCAATCCCAGTCCTTTGGCAGAACCACTAGAACTGTTAAACAACGGAAAAGCAATCCTTTGGAAGGGAGACGAGAGCTGTTAAACACCTCTCTATCCTGAATGAGGCGTTGATTACTCCTTGTATACCTCAATAATTTTTGGGTTAGATATTTGACCCTTACTTCAGATAGTTTAGAATTTTTTTTAATGGCACAATTTTCTTACTGAATGGATGTGATATCTTTTATTCGCTCTAAGATCATTACATAGACTCTCTTTGTGTATGTGTGTGTGCACGTGAGTGTGTGTATGTATGTTTTCAAATTACTATTTTAAGTTGCTAGCCTCAAACTTAATAGCGATCCCCTTCCTGCCTCTATCTTGCTGGTGCTGGAATTGCAAATGCTGTTCCATTCCCAGCTCTCACACAGAACTAGAAAAAAAAGCAGGCAGACTTCCATTTTTGTTTCTTTTTCAGTTTTGTGATCATTAATGGGTTTCTTTTTTTCCTCTTGATTGCTCTTTGTACTTTTAAATCCTGGCTGTGCATTCTTCTCCATCTGAACAGCTGCTCCCTTGAATGAGAAAGGGGTCCGTAAATTGTTGAGTGATAGGCTTAACTTCAAGGATGAATAGGCAAGTCTGCCCATTCCTGTCCCCTTGTAAAACATAGGCGAGCTTTACATCTGAATGCTTAGTTCTGTTGCTTTCCTGAATTCTTCCTCTGCTTCCCTAGACGTCTGCATCCTCATTCAGCTTATAGGAATATGCTACCACTTCCAGTGGCTGTACGTGCAAGAAAATGCTAGGAGACAGTATGGTGAACAAGAGTTTGGTGCCAAGGCCGTCCTTTACTCATTCTGGGTTCTGAGTGCTTTCCTGGCTCTATTTTGTCAGCTAATGAAGAACTTTTGTTTAAAGTGGGGTCAGTGCCAAGAGTTTTTCTTGTGTATTCTTTGAAATGTGTGTTCCCCCGCTTTCTGGCTCATCCATTCCCATCCATGTAATATTTCCATTTGCACATACTCATTAAAACCTCCAGAGATTTTTCTCATCATTGTTAACATTAATTTACATATATTCTCAAGTATGCACGGTCACTGTCATTTTAGTGTAATTTTGGGAGGAAAGTGAAGATTTTAACATGCCTTTGTTAATGGATACACATGTTCTGTAATACTGATTATATATACTAAGAAGTAATGACAATACTGGTTTTAATTTGCTCTCAACCATTCTTTTAATATCATGTTATTTACATTAAAATCTTAAAGTGCAGCCTTCATCTTCTTCCATGCTGTGCATTAATTCAAGATAAACTGTATTTCTAAAACTTCCAAGAGCATGACACAGTTTGTCTCTAAATGAACTGTGTTCCTGTTTCACATATTGGTTAATTTACTACAATTTTATATCAGTTACCATTAATAGACTATTCAGCAATTCAAAAAGCAAATATTTTAACTTGGTTAAGTTCTTACAGGTTAGTTTATCAAAAAGGGATCTGCATTATAACTTTTGATATTCTTTTTAAGACATTGAAGAGCGTGCGTCATGATATTTTAAGCTTTTTAAAAGGTTTACTTATTTTTATTTATGTGTGTGGGTCTTTTGCCTGCTTGTTTGTCAGTGTACTATGGGCATACCTGGTGCCTGAGGATGTCAGAAGAGGGTATTGAACTCATAGAACTAGAGTTGTAGACAGTTGTGAGCCTGTGTTGGCACTAGGGAATGAACCTGGGACCGCTGGAAAGGCAACGTGCCCTTAACTGTTGAGATTTCTCTCTGACCCCAACCATCATGATAAGTTTCTTTAAGTCATGTCAAAAGTTGCATGCATATTGCCTATATATATTAAACACTTGCATTGCTTCCTAAAAGTCCAGACATATTTTAGAATATATCTAAACTTTATTTTATTTTTTAATATTTTTTTATTTTCTGTGTATGAACTTTTGCCTAAATATATGTACACAAATCTTATGCCCGATGCCCAAGGAGGCCAGAAAAGTTCATCAGATCCTTGGGAATATGGAGCTACTGATGGTTTTAAGATTCTGATATGGATACAAGGAGCTGAATCCAGGTCTTCTGCAAGAGCAACTAGTGCTTTGAACTCTTGAACTGTTATTCTAGCCCCTATTTTAGTCTTTGAAGGCATTATTGTACTTCCCATTTTTTTCTGAAGCACATTAATATTTCCTTGTCCACATGAATGAATTAAAATAGGCACGTATATAGGGTAGAGGTAAAAGTATGAACAGAGGAAAGAAGAAAAATGGGGCAAAAAAGCCCCCATGTGCACTCAGGATATAAGTACATATGAGAGAAAAATAGCCACTAATGTTTGAGAACTTTTCATATAATTAAGTCATAGAACATGGAGAAAAATATATCTTCTGGACCACACATGCTTGCCTTGGGTACATACCTTATTTTTAATTTAAAACTGAATCACCACAGTAAGCCACTTGATCTAGTATTCTGTATTTATAAATAAAAAAATTGTAGGGCCACATAGTGAATTAGAGCCAGCCATAGTTATAGTTACATAATATAAGTCTCTCTCTGTCTCTCTGGCTCTCTCTCTCTCTCTCTCTCTCTCTCTCTCTCTCTCTCTCTCTCACACACACACACACACACACACACACACACACACATTTTGGGAATAGGATAAAGGCTCCTTTAAAACTTTTATCCACACTCCCAGAGCATAGTCATTGAGACTCTGAGGACAGTCCTGGGATCCAGGAAATGGAAGGAAAGTCCCCAGATGGTGAGAATAGGAGGAGAGAGTTCAACAAGGGGTAGTAATACACCTTTTAATAAAGTCCATGGAGTTAGCAGTACTAGAAGATGGATGAAAGTACTTAGGCAAAACAGAAGGCAACAACTGTGCCCAGCATATCACTATTTTTTGACATAAAGAGGTAAAATAAGAACTCTAATTTGCAAAATAACAGTTATTCATGAAAGCTCATGTAATCAAAGAGGGAACAGGAAATCATCGAGTTTATAATTTTGGTTTCCAGTACTAAAGTTCTATGAAGATGATAATTTGTTTTCCTGATAATAGTCTTAAACTTTCTCTTTTCTCTTTGTTAAAGCTAGTATTTTCAGAGGTACAAAGAGTAAAACTATCAGCGGTGAGTATCACACCTGGATGTGAAGTGTGGCTGGAACGCTACCTGGCAAACTATTTTTACATCCATGCATGTGGGCATGAAATCATGCAGAGCGCTTACCTACTTTACTTTTAATTCAGAAGTAAATGCTGAGCACTATGGGAAGCCTTCTGAAACTGGTCGTATTGAATATGAGTTTTCCTTCCTTTCCTCTATTGACAGAAAACAATTTTAAAGTTATAATTGTGTGTCAGTATACTTCCCTTGAGTAAAATTTATATTGACATCATTTTTATTAATTTTCTACTCTGCTATGTTTTCTTTGCTGCATTTATTAAGGTAATATTTTGGTATTACCCCATATTCATTACATATTAAAATGTATTAATACATGATATTTCCTGTGAGTACATAAGTTTGAAGTAAGTGGATAAATTAACACTAATGACTTAATTCCATAAGGAAATTTACTATTGTTGAAGCATATATATATATGTGTGTGTGTGTGTGTGTGTGTGTGTGTGATTTAAATGTCCGTATACATACACACACACATATAATTTAAATGATGTTACCATATAATGGGGGACAATGCCACCCCCAGACATTACAAACTATCAAATAAGAATTGTAGTCCCAGGTATGGGTTGCTTCTTTCCTATTTGTTGGTCAGTGGGATCCTCTAGAACATCCCACCGATATCACAGGCTATTGGCATTGGTTTATTTCAACACATGGATGTTAATGGTTACAACCTATTGCTGGGGATTACAACATACCTGAGTCATAGGACATGGACAAATCAAGCTGGCACAGATATAAAAGATTCATCCATAGTACTTAACTTTAATAATGGAAGAAGATCTTATGGATGCGATTAGAGAAGTTATGAACAGTCTTCCCCACCCTTGAGCCCTGGTAGCTATAATAGTGAGTAAAGTGGAAAGATTTGCCTACTGGTGCAATGTGGTAGAATATTATGGCAGTAACCAGTGACTTTCTACCACTCCATGCAAGATGAAAACCATACTTGGTAGCATTTACTGGGCCAAAACCTATGGCTGGTTAGGTCATAGGCCGTAAGAGAGAACCCAGCACTATTATTTTGCTAGAAGGGCAAAGTAATAAATTTCCTTGTAAGTTCTTATCTGTGCTGGTCTTGAACTCACAGAGATCCGCCTGCCTCTGCCTCCCGAGTGCTGGGATTAAAGACGTGCGCCATCACCGCCCAGCGAGAAGCTTCTTTTTATAGGGAATAGCATTTAATATTCAAACTCACAACCAACCAATTTGCAGAAAATAGAGACGGTGGCATTATAAGCTCAAAGTGGAACAGTTATAAAACAGTTCTTCCCACCAGGGCTCAGGGATCAAGAAAGAAGGGAGAGAAAGCTTATAATAACAAGAGGGATAGAAATCTCCAGCAAAAACAGCATTTGCAGGACATGACAGCTCAGTTGCACACAGGAAAACACAGAAGCTATGAGTGAATGTATAAGACAGGTCAGTCCAGCTCAAATCCTAGCATGGGTGTTGGAGGGACTCATAAATCCCACTCCTACCTGAGGAGACATTAGCAACTGATGGCTACGGAGAAGGGAGTATCAGCTACTTCAGGGATACGGGCCCCAAGAGACTGTACACTCTCTGATACACATATGCATACAACTCCAAAATATAGAGGTAGAAAGTACATAAAGTTGAGAGAAAAAAGTGGTAGTACAGGTAAGGGAGAAATTGGAGGGGAGGAAATGGAGAGTGGAGTTGATTCAAACACATTATATGCATGTGTGTATATTAAATATAAATTAAAAAGTATTGTATTGAAAACAGAATTGTACACTACAAAAAGGCAAATATTAAATAGTTACTTAAGAAGCTAACTGTTCAAAGTAGACTTTTTTTTTATTTTATTTTTTTTCTCCATTCCCCCTCCCTCTCCTGTCCAGAGAGCAGTAAGGGTTCCCTGCCCTGTGAAAAGTCGAAGTTCCTACCCCCTCGATCCAGGTCTAGGAAGGTGAGCATCCAAACAGGCCAGGACCCCCAAAGCCAGTATGTGTAGTAGGGACCAAATCCAGTGTCATTGTCCTTGGCTTCTCAGCAGCCCTCATTGTCTGCCATGTTCAGGGAGACCGGTTTTATCTCATGCTTTTTCAGTCCCAGTCCAGCTGGGCTTGGTAAGCTCTGAATGGATCAGCCCTACCATCTCAGTGGGTGGGAGCACTCTTGTTTGGTTGTTTGCTCATTTTTTTTTTCCTAGGCTCTTTGCAAAATTTTTTTTTAAGGATCATTGTGGCAGAGAGTGAAGAATAGGCAGTGGTGGGTCAACAGAAAAATCAAGACAACAATGAAAAGCTGTGATGCAATTGCATTAGTTTAGCAAAGGTTTCATTAAGTCATGAGAATCATGAAATAGACATAACAGATTCCCTAATCTGTTCACCAGCAGAATCTAACCTGACCAAAGAGGGTCATGCTTTACATCATAAAACTGGGTCAGGGAAGAAAGGAGGCTACTAGATATTAAACAAACAAGCTAGCTCCAGCTTTGAAACATCAGAAAAAAAAACTGTATCTCAAACTGCATAATATTATTACTTCTCTATCAGTGACCAATTGTTTAAGGAAAAAATTTAGAAACTACAAAACTAATATCTATTATCATGCATACATCTAGTGCTACCCCCTAAGATTAGCTTCGAAAATAGTTTTATATTCTAGCCTTACCTCTATCAAGACTAAATTATACTGTGGGTTTTCTTACAATTCCTATGTATGACATATTATATTTCTTTGTCAAGAGGGTTATCTTTTCCTACTGTGAAGGGCATGTATTTAACACATGCAGAATGATATATATGCCCCATTTCATCAAATTTCTAACAAGACTATTGATAAATCATTTAAGTGATTTAATAAAACTCGAATTTTATTAAAATGCAGTTTCTTCCTTTTACACCAGCTTCTCCACTAATATTTTATCCTCCCTCCTTTCCCAGTTAGTGCCTTCTTTATTAATTAAAAAAAACGACCATGTCCATTTAGTTACAAACTGGGATGTGCACCTCCTTATAATGCAGACATCTCTTATTGCAAACCTGTAGGAACTGCACTGACAAATCAGTAGCATTATTTCAGCTATAAGAAGTTTTAATTTGTCATCTTATGGAAAAATTGTAATTTTTAGCATTATGTGGCTGTTTAATTGAGACATTTATCATTTGATAAACACAACATCCCATTTTCTTGGCTGGGGCAGCTCCTATGAAATTGTGTTTGAGCACATTGCCTATCTTTCATCACTGGGAACTCCGTGGGCCTAAGCAGGCTAATTTGGAACACTAGATCTGAAGTGATGAAGCTTTAGTCTGTTTCCCAAAATTTGCTTAGTAGCACTTAAGCAATAACTCTACTAATTTTAGATCCCTCTTAAGGGGAATTATTCATTTTCTTGAACAAGCTAAGGCCTCAACTGTCCTCACCACTGAGTCTTCCTGTCTTTAAATTGCTTAAAGCTCAGTCCCAGCAGCAGCAGCTTTACACTTCTCACTTAGCCTTGCTTTCCCAGGAGATATTTTGGGATTTCTCACCGCAATATAAAATCTATATAAAGAGGCCCTAGCTAATGGGGACATTTTGGTACACTTTCATCTTCGGGTAATGAAATGGTTCAGGCATTGGGTATGTGAAATAGTGGCAAAGCCACAGAGGAGCAGTAGCCTGCTATGCGTATGGATTGCTGTAGCAAATACAACAGCATTTCTCAAATAATATATGGCCATGTCAAAATGGAAACTGAACTTCTTTCAAAAGAATCATGCTTATTAATGTTTAGGGGAAAGGTTAATACATTAAATTCACAGCTAAGAATCTTGAAATAGTCATCATGTCTAATGGAATAGAGAAAAATATCACTACTGCTTTTGTTTGACATTTGTGATTAGTGAACGATGAAAAACATGCACTCACAGTGATTGATGCAGCCTCATAAAAATGTCGGTCCATTCCCACCATTCTGTTGCTTTATTTCAATGCAGAGTGGACTAAAGTAGCCTTTCTCCTGTATCTCAGGCCAGAAAGCTCAACACTGTGCTTACATATCCAAGCCCATACTGAGACTGAGTACTGCAATTACCGTTTACACATCAATATGAGACACAAACTAGGCAATGCTTGGGAATAGTTAATATTTCTATATGTTAATCAGTCATTTAGTCAATTTGGTTCTATATAAAATCCATGTACCCAAAAAATTAGTTTGTAATATAAAATTTTAGTGGAGAAAAATACCCCAGTATGATGATTGTAGAGAGTTAGGAGAAAGTGCCTAAGTACGGACAAACACCATTATGAGGAAAGCTGTCAGTTTTATATGAATGTGGCAAACACTAGACAGAGTTATAGATAGGAACTGAGCTTGAAATCCTAGAAAAAAAAATCAGGCTCCTTATACACACAATCTCTATTGTGTATAAAGCAATGTTCTAAGCATCATGGGAGATAAAATAGAACCTGTATTTATAGATCAAGACATCTGTGATCCTTTATTCCAGTGTATTAGAGGATAACCTTCAATTAAATATAAATGAATATAAACTACATATTGGGGGTCCACATTGCAGATTTGAGAGGGAAGAGAAAATTCAGGTGGGTCACAAAAGAAAGGTAAGGCCAAGAGGATACATGAAGGTATGTAGTACACTAAGTTTAAGGTTTGATTTCCCAGGTCATCATAAGTCCTCAGGATCTGTTACAGAGGCAGTTGGTTGCTCTGAGTTCAGAAGAACAATTCAGGTGCTAGAGGGACTTAGCATCAAGCTACTTAAAGACAGAAAGAACCAAGGGTGAGTGCAGTGGATTTATACATCAGAACCCATTTTTATATTAGCTGAAGAGATTTTATATACTGTACCATAAGTATAATATGTTTTTTTAAAAAGCAAACAATATTTTATCAAAGCTAGATTAAAAAGTTCTTTGCAGAGGACATGGATAGAATAAAAAGAACTTTTAACTAGTAAAAAACACTTTAAAATTATTGACAAAGTATTTTATGTTTAAAAAATTAATTGCAGTATAAAAATCATAATTTAAAAAGTAGATAAAACTACTTTTAGTAGATAAAAAGAGAAATATGGACAGCAAAATAGACAATTGAAAGATGCACAAAGTCAGTAGGAAAATGAAAATTAAAATGTAAATGAGATTCCCCTGAAAATTCACCAGAACAGCTAACTTTGCTTTAGTTTGTTAAAATAACAGAACTAAGAACTACAAATGACATCAAGCACATGCCATGATCATAATCAGTAGTGGATATGAAGAATGTGATACTCAGGAAAATAACTGTTTGGCAGTTTCTGATGAAGTTAAATATATATTTATCATATGGTTCAGGTATCACACCTTAAAGTATTTTCCCAAGATAGATGTAAATACATCTTCTCCTAGATACTTGTTCTTACATGTTGATGGAAACTTTATAAATTGAGAATATTTTTCACAGTCTAAATGATCTGTGCTCCACATACACACTATTTTCAAAAGAATAAAGAAATAACTTTTCAGTGCAGTAATGTAGAAGTTGAAATCCTAAAGAATGAGTTTCCCAGATCATTTCATTCTGTACTCAGTAAGTGTATCCACCCTGTAATGCTCCCATCAACAGAAGTAGAAGCACCATATAACAATGAGAACTACAGAACTAATTGTTGTTGGAGGCTGCTCAGACCAGAAATAAATACAGAGAAACTATATTAATTGCAATAGTGTTTGGCCGATAGTTTAAGTGTATTGATAGCTAACTCTTATATCCTAAACTAAGCCATCTCCATTAATCTGTACATCACCACAAGGTCATGGTCTATCGACAAAATTTCAGTGGGCTTCAGTTGAGGTGTCTGTCTCCTGTGGTGGCTACATGGATTCTTACTGACTCTGCCTACTTTCTCCCAGCATTCAGTTTAGTTTTCCTGCCTAGCTCTATTCTGTTACACCATTGGCTGAAAGCAGCTTGTTTATTAACCAATGACAATAAAACATATTCACAGCATACAGAGGGGAATCCCATATCATCTAATGTGGAAGACATTCAGAAACCAAACCAATCAATATTCAAGGACAGTTGTCAAGATCAAAGACAAAGACAAAGAACTGAAGAACGCTCACAGATGCAAGGAGACTAAGAAGATATGAGTGTTAATGGTATGTAGGATCCTGGAATAAATTAATAGAGCAGAAACAAGAGGCAGCTCTAGAAAGGTTGGTAATTGGAATGAGACTCTACAATAAGGACTATAATGTTGACTCTCTTACCTGTCTACCTTCCTTCTTTCTTTCCCCTCTTTCTTACTCAGAAGATCTTAGTATATTGCCCAGTCTGACCTCAAAGATTTGAACCTCCTGGGTCAGGTTCCCAAGAGCTGAGTCTACAAGCATGAGCCACCACACCTGGATTGTTTCTTGGTTTTGACATTAATCTTACATTTATTAGAAGAACTGGCTGAAAGTTGTATATGAAGTCTATCTTTTCTTAATATTTTCTCTAAGTCTGAAATTATATTGCAAGAAAAATGTGGGAAAAGTTATAACAGCATGGTCCAATAATGACAAAAGCAACAGCAATTGGAAGTGCATTAAAATACAGTCTGCTCCAGGTTCAATCCTGAGCCCATCCACAAATTCCACACAATAAACAAAGGTTGTGCTAAATTTCTGTCATTGATTCCACGGATACTTTTGAAAATAGAAATTTCATAGGGGAGGCTCCATAGTTATTTGGGGATTTCAATAAGGGGGGTGCGGGAGAGTTTACAAGTTGTTTACGAAACTTACATAAGGCTGTTAGCAACTTCAAATAGGCTTCTTAGTCATCACTGAAGTGCTCTCTCCTTCAACTGGCTGACCATTTTCCTCCTCCTTTTCTCTTGAGAAAAGGCAGGACTTTCATATATAACAACAAGTTATGGTATATCAAGTTTCACTGAGACTAGGTACCTCCTCTTTTGTTAAAGGTGGTGGAGGTAACCTGATCAAAGAAACAGGTCCAAAAAGTGGGCAAAGAGTCAGAGACAATACCTGTTCCTACTGCTAGGAACAGTAAGCTACCCAACTGTAACATATATGCAAAGGGACTAGGTCAGTCTCATAAAGGCTCCCTGGCTGTTGGTCTGTGAGATCATATGAGCTCAGGTTAGTTGATTCTGTGGGGTTTTTTGGTGTCCTTGATCTCTTTGGATTCTACAATCCTTTATGTCCCTCTTCTGCAGGACTTTCCCAGCTTCCCCTAATGTTTGGCTGTGGGTCTCTGCAGCATTTTCCACCAGTTTCTGGATGAAGTTCCTCTCTAATTGGGGTAGGCATCAATCTATGAGTATATTAGAATACCATTAGAAATTATTTCATTGATTTTTTTTTGTTTTGTTCTATCCTATGTATCCGGCGTCATCCAATCTAGGTCATTGCCTTTCATGCAGTAATAGGGGATGGCTTCCTCGCATGGTATGGAGTCTTCAGCTGGACCAGTCATTGCTTATCCATTCCCACAATTTCTGTGCCACCTTTACCCTAGCACATCTTGTAGGCAGTACAAATTGTAGGTGGAAGGCTTGTAGTTGGGTTGGTGTCCCTCCATTTGAAGTCTTGCCTGATTACAGGAAATGGTTGTTTCAGGCTCTGTATCTCCTATTGCTAGGAGTTTTAGCTAGGGTCATCCTCAGAGATTACTGCATGTTTCCATTGAACTAGGTTTCTAGCTCATCGCAGAAATGCTCCTGATTCCAAGTGTCTTTTCTAATACCCTCTCCCTCTAGCCTCCCTGCTCCTGATCCCTCCTGTTCCCATAGCCACCCAGACCCCTCTGTCTGGCCATTGGCGATGTTTATTCTATTTCTCTTTCATAATGAGATGCATGCATCCCCTTGAGCCTTCCTTGTTACTTAACTTCTCTATATTTGTAGACGGTAGCATAGTTATCCTTTACTTTAAAAATAATATCCACTGATAAGTGAGTACATATCATGTTCGATGACTTCATTTTTTTAAAAAAATATTTTGTGTGAATACAATTTTATTTGCAGTCTCTTTTCTCTCTTTGTTCCTGTATTTACAGCATTGGAGTGTTACCTTTGTACTAACAACTTGTTATTAGGTTGCTTTCAGAAAGCTGTTAATACTTATGACCCTCTACCTCACCATCAGCCCTAGGACTAGGGATGCAGAGAACTGGAGGAGCAGTCCACAGCTGAGAGATAGATGTAAAGATGTGATTTAAATGAATTATCTTAGGAAACTTAAACACCGAAGGGACAGGAATACATTTCCTTGAATACAGAAAAAATATTTATTCTCTCATAAAGAGAGAGTCTACTCTGGCAGCAGGAAAATATACTAGTTATTGCAGTTCCCCAAATTAAGCCAGCAGTGCTTGAACAGAGTATGACAACAGGGCCAAAGGCTATGCCATCTTGTAATCATTTACTACAGTCACATTCATTTCATCTGGCTTAGCTGTATATATATGTTATAATTCCAAGAGCAAATACTTTGTAGTAAATGCTCTACAAATCCCTTGAGTCTCCTGAAATCACACAGAAATAATAATTCATCACTATTTTCCGCAACAGCAGAGTAAATACTTAAGGCTGGTAACAGAGGAAAATCCAGAAAGTCTACCCCTGATGTAGGATTCACCTCATTATGCTGTGAATACCATTGGTTAATAAAGAAGCTGCTTTGGGCCTATTGCAGCACATACTAGGGCAAGGCAGGAATTATAAGCAGTTAGAGGAGGAGAGAGTAGGCGGAGTCAAAGAGATGCCATGTAGCCACTGCAGGAGACAGCTGGAACCTTGCAAGTAAACCACAAGACTTTTTATAAAATATAAAATAATAGAAATGGGTTAATTTAAGAGGTAAGAGCTAACTAGAAATACATTAGAGTTATTGGCCAAGCAGTGATGCAATTAATATAGTTTCAGGGTGATTATTTTAGGTCTGGGTGGCTGGGAAACAAACAAGCAATCTCCTTTTTTCAATCAACTTTTTTCTTTTTTGCTGCCATTTCTTTTTATTATTTTTATTTTTATTGAGCTCTACATTTTTCTCTGCTCCCTTCACTACCTTTCCCCTCCTCTTCAACCCTCTGCCAAGGTCCCCATGCTTCCAATTTACTCAGTAGATTTTGCCTTTTTTCTATTTCCCATGTAGATTAGATTTATGTATCTCTTAGGGTTCTCATTATTGTCTAGGTTTTTTGGGATTGTGATTTGTGGGCTGGTTTTCTTTGCTTTATGTTTAAAAACCACTTATGAGTGAGTACATGTGATAATTGTCTTTTTGTATTTGGGTTATCTCACTCAATGATGTTTTCTATCTGCTCTTCACACCCCCTACTCCTCTTTTCTTTGTTGACGGTAGGAAAGTAGGCTGTCATCATTTCTAGTTTCCTTAGACCCCAGTGATACCAAAATGCTTTTCTGGTCAGTTGCTTCCAACATCTTCTCAGAATCTTTTGCAAACACTCACTAACACCAGTGCTCTACCAACCATCTTGGCAAAGACACTCTTGCCCTTCACCATCAAAACAAAGAAAGGAAGAAACTACAGAGAAACTGTGCTCTAGAGACCATCATCTTACTTGGCTCCATACTTGGCTGAGATCACATTACTATTTTATCCCCTCTTCTCCAGGGCTTAAAAAGAAGAAGAGAACCATAGGCGAAATAAGAGTGAATTGGAAATGCCTTTGTCTTTCAAAATGAACACTTGATTTAAGAAGAATGAAACTACAGGAGTTTCAGACCCAGGAAGACAGGATTTGACCTTTCCTAGTCAATAATGAGCTCTTGGGAAAATGCCTAACATCCTATAGCTTGGAATTTAATTAATATTATTTGAATGAGTAAATGCTTTAAAAAATGCTAAACATTTTGAATTTAAGATGCCAACAACTTTGCGCATTTTTTACAGCCACCAGTCGGTTTGTAGTGTTAGCATGCCTCAAATGTTTTGCTGCCTAGCTCTGACAACAGTGAGCTGAATGAAGTATATTTTTTATTGTTTTGCTGAAGGATGCTTCTTGGTTCTTATTGTAGTTGGGTTTCCACCTCATTTTATTATAGGGTTCTCTCTCTCACTCTGAGGGACCTACATTTTTTGTTACATGTTGTTCTTCTGTTTTATCTTGTATTCTAGTACATTTCTTTCTGTTTGTCTTTTTTATTGATTAAATGTATTTCTTGAGAATTTCACACATGTGTGCCTCTTTTTTATAATTTAGTTAGGTTATGTACATTGATTATTTAGCCTGTATGTATGTCTATGTAAGAGTGTTGGGTTCTGGAGTTGCAGACAATTGTGAGCTACCATGTGGGTCCTCAGAACTGAACCTGGTTCCTCTGGAAGAGCAATCAGTGCTCTTATCTGCTATGTCTTCTCTCCTCCAGCTCCGACATACATATCTTTTAATGTATTTGTCTTCCAGTGAATATCACCTTTCCTACATCAGTTATTAACTATTACTTGTCTGTTAAAAGCTTTCTCATTTGCATCTGCAGTTCAAGCTCCTTGTCAGGCTTCAAGAACTTCCTGGAAGTCTTTAGCTAAATGTATTCATGTTCAATCCAGGAACTACTATTTTCTCTTTAGATCTCTTTTTCTTCCCTCTCCATTCTCTTTCTTACAGGATAATAAGATTAGAAGTCATTTGAACGCACCATCTTTCTTCCTTGTCTACTATATAATCAGGCAGTAACAAAATATCTTACATAAATCTTGAAAATAGGTCTTAAATCTATTCCTTAAAAATATATATTGATTAATTAAATTAACTTTCTCACCAAGTTTTCTTTGTTTTACCATACTGGCTTCCTTGATATTTTGTCTATTGCATTTTTTTCTTTCATTATGCAATTAATTTACACTCATTATTTTCTCTAACTTTCTTGATGTTACACTAACATGCTACATTCTCTTTGACCCAAGGCTTAAAATTAATTTTTGTTTCTGCCTAGAATACTCTTCTACCCATTTTTCTCATGGTTTTGCTCCCTCTTTGAATTCAACTCTCTCTATCTAAAATTCATTTATAGAATTTAATTTCTTTTTTTGCCTCCTTCAGTGTTTAGCGTGATCTTTCTTATTATTCTATTAACAACAGTGATCAGAAGAAGAGGCAGTTAGTTAATCTTCATTGAATAAAAGGTTGAAACTTGTCCCATTGCTTTAGAAAAATAAAGATCTATGTATGTACTACTCCAGTTGATGATACCATCAAATGAGGCCCTGAGGATTGATCATCCTCTTTCCTGTACTTCTTGGATTGAATAAACAATTTGTTCCTTTACTTGGTGCCATTCAGAAAGTATTTCCAGGATACAAAACTAACAGACAAACTCTCTTAAATCCCTTTATCTTAATGAGCACCTGACTCTCAAAAGGGTGGGGAGAAATTCAAATGAATGTTAAAAATTTTATGAGCCAGTCGTGACAAGGTCAACAAAGGCCTGAGTCTCAGTAGTTTTCCCTACGGCAATACCTGGTTCCAAGAAAAACCACAAAGTGAGACTACATAGCCATTAGCCAGAAACAAACCATCCAAAAAAATCATAATATTCCAAACATTGTAGAAAGAACCACCTGCTTTTCACCAGGATACCCCTAGATACCATTCAGCCAATCAGGGGTCCTAAACCTTAGAAATCACTCATCCCCACTTTTGCTACTATAAAAACCCAAATGTAACTGAGCTCGGGGATCTCCCATCATTTTAATATGTTAGACACACAGGGGGTCTGAGTTGGCAAACTTGTTTAAAATAAAGGTTCTTTGTTTTTACATATGCAACTCGGTCTCCTTGTTGGTTTTAGGGGTAATTCAAGGATCTGGGCATAATTTTTGGTGGCTCAAGTGGTCTCCTTGGTTAACCACTCTACTTTCAGCTCTAACAGGCCCCTAATGATCTTGTTCCTACTACTTACTCTTGATCCCTGAGACTGATGACTTTGTTCGAGTATGGGTCAATACTGTTCAACTGATGGGACTGAGGTTCCAGTACCACCCCCTTGAGCCCCTGGATAGACAGGATCCTGTCACTGGATAAATGTAGGGCCCAGGGCAGCTTGGTACACACCTGCCAATATGGACTCTATAAATCAGTAGGAAGGTAGGCCTGAGTCTCAGTTTGCCCTAGGTCAATGCTAGCCCTTAGGCTCCTTCCTGTTCTGTTCCTATTTTGCCCTGGGAACTTTTCCTTGCCTTCCCAGGAGACAGCATTCACAGCCTGGCACAAACTTGTTCTGTTTTTACCCTAGGAACAAAGTTTGTCTAATCAGATATACCTGGGCAGCCTTCATACTTTAGAAATCTGCATAACATGGCATTTAAAATAATGATTAAAAAGCTTACTATATTACACAGAGACTCTGAGATGCTAGCAGTGACTGAGGTCTCCAAAAAAGATTATGAGACACCAGGATGTCTCCACTTGGATTACGAAAATGCAGACCACTGGGTGAGATGCCCTAGTGCAGCACTTGCTTCTAGTACTGGGTCCAGACTGTGGATAAATATCAGAACACTGGAAAATTGATTACATTATTTTGCCGAGACAAAATAAGGTCAGTCTTTTCAATGTTCCTCTTCCACAGGGGGAAAAAACACGCCTTATGTGCTAGGCTAAGATTATAAGACTGTTGTTCTGATACGTCTGCCTCTAATGCTATGGAGCTCTGGGTATAGCCACACCTAGAACAATAACTGTATATAGACTCTGGTCTCTGTCATTTTCAATAGCTTCAGAAGCTACTTGGCCTGTACTCAGGTATAATTTATTTATCTTTCAGGGATCTCTGATAGTATTGATGGCTAGGGTAGCTGTAACTTTATGAACTTAGCAGCAACAGGTAACCAGATCCTTGCATGAAGCTATGGCCAGCTTTCTCTCTCTCTGTCTCTCTCTCTCTCTGTCTCTCTCTCTCTCTGTCTCTCTCTCTCTCTCTCTCTCTCTCTCTCTCTCTCTCTCTCTCTCTTAAAGCCATGCTTTTTCTAAAGCTACTAGGTCTCTTAATTAAAAAATGTTTTAAGATATTTAAAGGTCTAAAAATAACAAAGGTCATAAGCTTTAAGGGTCTAAAAATAATTTAAAATGTAAATACAGGTTAAGATATATAAAAAATGTTTCTAACTTCTTTCCCCTTCTATGGTATAGTTCTGATGAGCAGTACAGCAAAGACAACTTACTGTTTGGGTCACAAGCTCAAGATTTTAGATTTATTCTGTTTGACATCTAAACAAAAACTGAAATATGTTTCTCATTAGGTCAAAGACATCTCTGTCCAATCCATACCTGGTTCTCTGAACAGAAAAAAGTATACATGCTTCTAATTAAATCTATATTTTATACTAGGACCCCAAAGTTATTAGTCTATTCCTTCTGTTTACAGATACCTGTTATCTGCTTTTTTCTATAATATGGATTTCAATATGGGCCTAAAAGTTTCAAATGCCTTATTTTCCTTTAAGTACAAAAATTTTAACTTTGGTTCCTAGTTTGAACTTGTGTCAATAAGTTTCCACTTGGCTGGCAGACACATCTAAGCATAAGTTGCTGACTACAACCTGCTCTGAATGACTGCAAGCCCCGAACTTGCTAAAAGCTGGTGTGGACCAGTCCAGCCGATGTCAATGCTCCCTGTCTCTTCAACAGAGTCTGTGAATCAGATGCTTCTGATGAGTACCCTATTGGCTGAATTCCTTCCTAAACATTGGCTACCCTTTCAGCCTTCTTGGGTACTGATGATAATCCCCAATGTCACCTTAAAGTAGTTGCAGAAAGAAACACATCATTCCTGCCGGGTGGTGGTGGTATATGCCTTTAATCCCAGCACTCAGAAAGCAGAGGCAGGTGGATCTCTGAGTTTGAGACCAGCTTGGTCTACAAGAACTAGTTCCAGGACAGGCATGAAAAAATACAGAGAAACCTTGTCTTAAAAATCCAAGAAAGAAAGAAAGAAAGAAAGAAAGAAAGAAAGAAAGAAAGAAAGAAAGAAAGAGGGAGGGAGGGAGGGAGGGAGGGAGGGAGGGAAAGAAAGAAAGAAAGAAAGAAAGAAAGAAAGAAAGAAAGAAAGAAAGAAAGAGAAAAAAAGAGACATGCTCCATGCCAAAACTAGGTTAAAATGTTGAGACAAGGGGGAACTACCTGGCATGGAGGAAAATGGCTAACTATAATGCCCATAGACAACCAAAAAAAAAAAAAAAAAAAAAAAACCCAACAAACAAACAAACCAGGAAGCCCAGAGTTGTTAATTAATAAGTTTATTAGCTAAAAAGGTCCTTAGGTCCCAATAATGTTGGGTTCTGTCACTGGTACTTGCGAAGGGGGAAATGTAGGATGCAGTCATGATGAGGTCAAGAGGCCTGAGTCTCAGTAGTTTTCCCTAAGCCAATGCCTGGCTCCAAGAAAGACCACAAAGTGAGAATACCCAGGCACCACCCAGGACCATCCAAAAATAAATGTAACATTCCAACAATTGTAGATAGAATCACTTGCCAGCACATGCCCATATCTTTTCACCAGGTCACCCCAAGATACCTGTCAGCCAATCAGGGGTCCTAAATCTTAGAAATCCCTCACCCCCACCTTTGCTACTATAAAAACCCAACCCTAACCAAAACTTGGGGCTCTCTGATTATTTCAATACATTGGACACACTGGAAGTTTGTATTTGCAAACTTGTGTAAAATAAAGGCCCTTTGCTTTTACATATGCAACTTGGTCTCCTTGTTGGTTCTGGGGGGACTCCGAGGATTTGGGCATAACAGAAATAGGTTGAGAGTCATTTTATTTTACAAAACATCTATTCTCTATGCCTGCTCTAGTTTTGATGTTAGGTTTCCTCCCAGGACCCATGTACGTCTCAGGATAGCACTTAGAGGAGAAGGTGGTGAAACCATTATGAGGTAGGAGGTTCTTAACTTAGCCAAGTGCAAACTCTAAGAGGATCCCGGGTCCTAATCCTTCTTATTCTACTCAAAGGATAGAAGATTTTGCTCCACTATCTCCTTCCATAATTATAGGCCCTAAATATCGTAGCTAATCACCCACACACTAGAACCTTCAAAACTGTTAGCTAAAGTAAGCCTATTATTTTATCAGTTAAATAATATTAAGTATTCATCATAGATACAGATTGCAGACTAATGTCCAAATTTTGATGTTGCTTTTAGATAAAAAATTCCCATATATTTACAATTTATGTATTATAAATTAAAAAGTTTGTTGAAAATTTCATTTCTTCTTTCATTTATTTATTTATTTATTTATTTATCTATTTATTTATTTATTTTTTGCATCCTGAAACTTGCTACCTCTTTTAACTATCAGCATGAACTTAATTTTTTTTCTTTTGTTTCTTTTGAGACAGTGTTTCTCTGTATGCTATGGAGCCTGTTCTGTCACTAGTATAGCTCTGTATACTAGTCTGGTCTGGAATTCAGAGAGATCTGCCTGACTCTGCCTCCCGGTGCTGGGTTTAAAAGCATGCACCACCACCATCCGGCATGAACTTAAATTTATAATAATGTTGAAGGTAGGATGATCAGCCATTGCTAGGATAAACTTTCCTTTTGAACATCTCATGCCTCTTTGTTTGCTAAAAGATCAGAAGTCATTAGGTTTATATCTGACCTCTATGTTTTCTACTCTGACTTCCATTTTCTTTCATTCAGAAAAAAAAAAACAAAATATAAGGCTTAGAGAGCATTGGTGATTAGAGCATTCTAATTCATAAATAAATAGCTGGAAATACAGTTATTTTAACTGTGGAAGTTTAGAGGATCATCTTTATTCAAGAAGGATAATCCTATCCTAGAACTAGGGAGCATGTTTTTATGCATGTACTACAATTTTTTGACTGAACAGAATATACTCTTTTTGTTGAGCTGTATATCTACTTACAAAACTCCCTGGGAGCAATTTACAATATTCCTGAATATACAAAGGGATTGGGCAACTCTAAAAGATTCTCTTATAACTTCAGTATCGAGCCATGGAGTCTTTAAAGAATGTTTTAGGAAGGAATTATCTTTGGGAATTTGTTTGCTACTGGAAATGACCTCTATTTCACTTTACTGAGTTTTTTTTTTTTAATTTACGAAATATAGTAAGTGCTTATAAATGTGATTTTTACTTAGCTGAAGATAGACAATGCTGTTTGTCTCACAGTGACTGCGCTTTATTTCTTCATCACTAGGTTGCAATTCTTATCTTCGTATAGAAAGGTGGCTTTTTGTCTCTTGGTGATGTAGCAAATGTTGCTGATAACTATGTGTTACATATTGTGACCTATGCTACTAATGATTACAAGTCTGCCCTCCAACTGATGGCTTCTCTTTGCTTCCCTGAGATATAGTATGTGTTGAGCATATGGCTATAACTTATTATCTCTCTTTCCATTAGTTGTATCTTATCAGGCTAATAAAGTTGTTATATGTATCATATAAATAAGCTCAACTTTTATCAGATATACTCTTTTGTATAATGCAGTTTTAGTACATTTAGCTTCAAGTTTAAAATAAAAGCAGATATATGTGCACAGATGAAAGAGTAGAAGTGATTCAAAGAACTGTACAATACATGTTTCCAAGAGAAAAGGCTCCAAGACAAAAAATATACTCATTTTAAGTAAGAGCAGATGGAAGGATGTTCTGAAGGTTTTTATCTATAATATTATATCACTTTTAATGGAGAGTCAATGTATTTGTTTTCCAGACCCCAGGAAAGTCTCTAATCGGCCCTTGTACTGCATCATTGGCTTCATCAGTATCATCTTTTATGCAGTGGGGGCGTCTTTAGGGAACATTAATTGCTAGCTATCTCTTAGGTACTTAAGGGCAATCTTGGAACAATTACCATGTATTTATGGGAATGGGGTATTCATTTATTTATTGCTTTTCTTCTAACATTCCCATAGCACTTGACTCCAGTTGATAACAGTATAAACAGGCTCACTGATTTTTTCGGGAATTGCTTTTCTCTTATGCCTACTATATTCCTTGCAGCACCTCAATACTTCCCTATGGGGCTCACTCTTGGCAGTTAAAACTAGAGTGCTGATTGTCATCAAAAGTGTACTAAAACTATTTTTTCTCATCAATTTCTTGTAACAGATATGATAATTTTTTTATTTTTCATAAGAATAAGACTCTAATACTGGTATGTGAATCACACAAATTTGTCTAAATAGAAGTCACCTGTCTAGTTTATAGATCTAATCTCTCTGTTGGTTATTTGGGTGCTTATGAGAAACAAACATTTAATATGATGGCAAAAATGTCAACAATGATCTTAGTAAACCTATTTATTTGAATTAGGATATAAATTAATTTCTCTATTTTTGTAGGGTCATAGCTCTTTCCTTTTTATAGACCCTAATTTAAATATGCATAAAATACGATAATACACAAAATCATACTACTGAATGAAAAGACATATGATTTAATGTATTTGCTGGTGGAAAATAAAGATCTCTTATTTTCTAACGTTTGAGGTTTTTTTTTTTGATCAGTTATTTCTAGATATTCTATGTGTAAACCCTTCCAAGAGTACTTTGGCATCAAACTTAGCTTGTAACTCATTTTAAAAATTAAATTTTGCTTGCCATATAAATAAAAATATGAAAACAAAGGAATCACTTGAAATGGTCAGGCTAATGACAGAAGTCAGCAGATGATGCTAAATTCAGTATGCATAAATGATTTAACTTGTATAGAAATCCTTTGCAGTCTTAAAAAAGGGGGGCTTAGATGCTCCAATCAATGATATCTGGGTTAATTTAGTAGTGTTTTACAGACATGAAAGTTCAGGATAGAGATTTTAAATAATTTATCCAATGTGAACTAGCAAGAGCAGAATTTCAATGATTCATTAGCTTGGTCATTTATTGCTGTGAAAAAAAAAATGAATCTTAAATTTAATGACTTAAAAATAGTTTAACATGAAATTTTCAGGCAGTTGGATACTATGTGCATTTAACAAAATAATTGTAGTATGTTATACCTAGGGTCTCTAGGGATGAAGAACTAAGAACCCAAACTATAGGTTCTTGGTTAGATTTATAGTTTCAAGCATGTGTTTCCTTCTGTGGAGCAGAACTTAAGTCCAACTAGAAAGTATTTGGTTACCGTCTTAACATTTGCGGCACTCCTGCACATGAACATATTTGTATATCTCTAGTCATAGAGCAGTATAGCTCGTGAACTTCTTCAGAGAGGCATCTTTATATAGTGGATGGTGGTTCAAAGTGAGAGAAGTGTCAGTGGAGGGGGTCATCGAGATCTCACTCCTCCATCCTGCAAGGCTCAGAGACCATGACAGAAGGGGGAGTGGAAAGACTGTAAGAGCAGAGTGAAACAGTGCTTTCTGTATCTAAGAGGACAGCTGAACTTAGGGATTCATGGTACGCATGTTTGTTCACCCAAGACTGAACAAGATTAAGCCAGTCGACTTTCTAGTATAGCAGGGGAAGGATCTCACAAGCTTCAACTCCTACCGGAGGAGCTATGAACAATTAGAATTTTAGGAGGGGAAGAGTGACTGTTCTTTGTGGATGAGGCCCCTGATACATTACAGTACCAGTGGATGGTCCCACACCTAGAGAAGTAGGTGGGCAGCACAAATTTGACCCAATAGAATATTAAAAGTAATGAAAGAACACTTACTTGGGGTAGATCTTGGACTAGTTAGAGGAAGGAGTAGTAAGATAAATATAATAAAATATAATGTATGAAATTCTTAAAAAATCAATAAAAATACAAAATATTAAGTAAAAAACCTCTCTCTTATTATTTATTGTGTTGACCAAATTGAGCTGATTTGGGTTTTTTGCCTTACAAATGGCCAGCTGCAGGTATCTGAGTAGGGAGGGATTTGGGTAGAGTTGTAATGTCTGAGATGGTTCACTCAGAAACTTGGCATTCAGAACTACCTAGCACTTTGGATGGGGTTGTTGACTAAATTCTCTTTATTTTATGCTTAAAAATATATTTATTTTTCTATTCTATTCCTCTCTCTCTCTCTCTCTCTCTCTCTCTCTGTCTCTCTCTCTCTCTGTGTGTGTGTGTGTGTGTGTGTGTGTGTGTATGTGTGTCTGTATGTGTAAGGGAGTTGTAAATGTGGCTATATGCATGCCACAGCATGGTTGTTGAGGTCAGAGGTCAGTTGTAAGTGTCAGTTTTTTCCTGGCACCCTGTATACAAGCCTTCCAACATATTGAGCCAACTTTCAGACCTTCTTCACCTTGCAATACTGCAACTAGTTTGGCTGTTTCACTCGACATGGAGGTTGAGTTTCAGGTGAAAGAATTCTAGATTACAAACACCAACAAATTTATAAAACGCCATGTGTCTTACACTTGCTAATGTCCCATTGGCTAAGGTTGGGCACATGGATGAGTTCAGAGTAATTGTCTGTGATAACTACTAATGGGTAAATATTGAAAGATTGTTAAAATAACTACAACAAAACCCCCACTATGATGCTTATCATCCCAAACACTTTTTTCTGCTTTGTAAACTCTTGGGGCTGCAAGTAATCTGCTCCCTTGAGCAGCATTTTACCAACGCCTTATGTGAAACATGTAGAGATCTAACAAGTAGAGTTGAGCAATGCTGTTAATAAGCTATGTCATTTCTAACTATAATATAAAATTCCAACTTCCCTTAAATGGTTTGAAAGATATTTTCATATATTTTATTTATTATTTGTGTGTGTTTGCATATGTTTACATGTACCATATATCTACAAGAGCCTGTGGTGGAATAAAGAGATCTTTAAATCCACTGGAACTAGAATTATGTATGGTTGTCACTTGGAAGTAGGTTCTGAAAACCCAGGTCCTCTGCAAAAATAGAATCTGCTTTAAACCACTTGGCCATCTCTCCAGACTCCACTCCTATCTTCAACAGCTGTTAAAAAAATTTTAATTCTGTAAATAAAAAATATACTTTCAAATATCTTAATGATTTTCATGACACACTTAATGCCAATCTGTGTTGGGCTTTATGTTTAATTCATTAGTGAATAAAAATAAAGAAATATTGTTACATTTTGTGCTTTTATCATTGTTCAAATATATGCATCCAGTTTCTTAAAGTATAGATATAATTTTGGATTTTAAATTAATTTTCTTGAAAAATAATGACCTTGATTCTATTATTTCTATAACAGGATGATTGCTATTGCAGCAGTTATCTTTTATTTTTCTTTATATAAACTATAATAATTTATTAATAATGCTATTAATAGAGCTGACTTCCAAATACAATTTTTTCTGAAAATGTTTTACTTTATGATAAAGCATTCTACATTTGTCTATGAAATGTATTTCTAAGCAGTAGTATTTTCCTTTAATGAATCAAATATTGATGTCAGTCTTCTATTAATATTGATGTTTAGAAAAATATAAATCCTTTTGTCCTGAGTCAAATGAGTGCTAAGATAAATGAGTAAAACTTACAGGTAATGCCATTTCAAAACGTCTATGTAAGCTCTGATAGTGTTTCAGACCCATGGCAGGATACTGAGAAGTGATGTCAGAAGACCGAATTTGAATGAAGTTGTTATCATCATAACTATGACTCTGCTATTATGAATTAATAGAAACTAAAAGCGGTATGTGAGAAGTGAGAAAAATCAGAAACTTACTTTTGGTGACAACACCTTCTAGACGAATGATGTTGGGGTGATCAAATTGACCCATGATGCTTGCTTCTCTCAGAAAATCTCTTCTTTGTCGATCCACGTGACCACCCTTCAGTGTTTTAATGGCAACTGGGATCTCCCTTTTCCCTGGTGTCTTCAAACGCCCACTGCAGACTTCCCCAAATTCACCTTATAAAACAAATCAGAAAACATTTGTTTGAAACAAATCTTTCTACCAGAAAATCCAAATTGCCTTGTTATCATTTAGAAAAGAACCTAAAACATGTCTTTTAAGTTTGCAATATTTACTTGAAAATGTTTTTTGTTTAGTCTGTATAAACAAATGTCTGATGTGTTTATAACAAATAATAGACTACCTTTCCATGTGTTACACCAAGGAAGCTCTGTTGAGAGGCATTCAGGATCTGCTACAGAATTATGTGGATCCAACAGAATTGGAGGTGATAATGTAAATCTAGAGAAAAGCAATAATTGCTAAAATCACCTGTTCCTGTTCTCTGTCCTAAACTCCTGAGCCAGATGCCATCTTTGTTCAGAGATTTTACCAGGTTTTCTTGTTTATTTGGCCCCTGAAGTCAGATGTTTGAGTTTTATGACAATTAGAAAGCAATCTTGTTTCAATTAATTTATGAACATTGAGAAAATCCACACTGAACACAACTGTAATAACCCATTCTATAGAATACAGAATTATACAAGGCATGTTGATGGAAATATAAATGTATGAAGATGAGTTGTTTCAGCTCTAGTTACATCAATAGATTAAATAAGCAATTATTTTCTAAATAGTTACCACATGAATATATGCTGCTAGGTTGCTGTGAGAAACAAAGATGTATATGGTATTATTTTGAACTCATAGAAAATTAGGAAAGGAATGCAAATGAACCACTTAGAGCATTCTGTCCATATAAATACTGCTCTCCTTAAGAACATCTATAGGTTAAGGACTTGCTGAGAGAGTTATACCTTATGCTGGACTGTGATGATGGGCAGGATGGACAAGTACAAGAATAGTAGGAACAATAAATATGGGTTTGGTGAAGGTGTGAAGTGATGGGGGAGGGTCATCTGTTTATGTGTTACTTTCATTGGTTAATAAAGAAGCTGCCTTGGCCCTTTGATAGGACAGAAAATTAGGTAGGCGGAGTAGACAGAACAAAATTGTGGGAGAAAGAAAGCAGAGTGAGGCAGACACCTCAGGCAGTCACCATGACTCTCCTCTCCGAAACAGACGCAGGTTAGGATCTTCCCGGTAAACTACCACCTCTTGGTGCTACACACATTAATAGAAATGGGTTAAGCAAGATGTGAAAATTAGCCAATAAGAGGTTAAAACTAATGGGCCAGACAGTGTTTAAATAAATACAGTTTCCATGTAATTATTCTGGTGCTAAGCTAGCCATGCGGGAGCCGGGTGGGAAAGCAACCCGCCACTCCACACAACAGTGAAGAAAATGGAGGAAAAGATTAAAAGGTCAGAAACAGGAAATGAATGATGAGGACATGAGGCGACTGATTCTGAGGGGCTGTTATGGAAATGACCACAGGGTTTCTCAGGGTACCTCACTCGACACATTCAACACAGATTAAGGTAGTAAACAAATAACTCATTTAAAAAGGAGCTTGTACATAAGTATAAATGCCTGATTTTATCCCCCAGAACCCATGTTAAGAACACAGATGTAGGGGAGGTATAGACAGGTGGATCCCATCCTTGGGATTCACAGGTTAAGCCAGCCTAGCCTACTAGGCAAATTTAAGACAATGAGAGCTTGTGTCAAAAACCAAGGTCAATGACTTCTGAGAAACTGTACTTGAAGCTGTCCAACTGTCCTCCATACATACCTGCATACAAAAACAAACAACTCCCCTTCAAAAAACCAATTACAGAATCTAATTTTTTTCTAGGAAAAATGCATTTACTTAAGATTATACGTTTGATGCTCATTTAGTAATTGGTAATGAGATAGCACTAAGACTTTATGTTAATGCAGAGGATTCCTTTTCTGCAAGAATAAAGGAAAAATTAAATTGGCACTATACCTACAAATATTTATTAACTGTAAACTGTCAGGGCTGGGAATGTGGCTTGGTTGCTAATGTTTGTTCAGTATATATGAAGCTCTGGGTTCAATTCTCAGCATAGTATAAACCAGTCACGTTTGGACTCTTCTGGGAAGGCCAGCCCTGGGGTGCCAGTCAAGGGGCACTGTACCCCCTTTTCCATGTCTGGCCTCTCAAGTGCCAGTCAGGCCCATATATGCCAGTTTTGGAGAAGCTGCATACCCTCTAACGTGGTTGCCAAGTGGGAGAATTTCACCCCCTCTTCCACAGCTGATCTTTTCAGGGCCAAACCTGTGCTGGGGGGCCAGGCTAGGGAAGCTGAGACCTTCTTCCACTACTGGCCTCCCTAGTGCTTACCAGACCCTGGGATGCCAGATCAGGAACGTGCACCCTCTCTTCCATGGCTGCTTTCTCTTGGACCAGATGAGCCTTGGGGTACCAGGCCTGTGAGGTTGAGACCGTCTTCAACATCTGACCTCTGCAGATCTGGCCAGTCAATCTCGGAGTGTCAGAATAGGGATGCTATACACCTCTTCCATATATGGCCTACCCAGAGCCAGCCAGACCCTTAGCTGACAGATGGGGAGCTGTGCCCCCTTTCATATGACTGGCCTCCCCAGGGCCAGTGGAAGCTTGGC
Source organism: Arvicola amphibius (assembly GCF_903992535.2). Classification (NCBI taxonomy): domain Eukaryota; kingdom Metazoa; phylum Chordata; class Mammalia; order Rodentia; family Cricetidae; genus Arvicola; species Arvicola amphibius. The sequence goes on along the minus strand of NC_052056.1, from coordinate 35,594,791 downwards.
CCCTGTCTGACGACTGGCCTCTTCAGCACCAGACAGTTCCTGGGATGCCAGTCTTGGGCAGATGTACCACCAATTCCTTGGCTGAGCTCCTCCCATCCTGCCATGTGGTGCAAACTGGTGAAGCTGTGCCCTGTCTTTCATGACTTCCAGGCAGAGAGATACTGTGTCCCCCTCTTCCATGTCTTACCTCCCCTGTGCTAGACAGACCAAGGAAGCTGGGCCCATCTGCCATGGCTGGCCTCTAGAGGCCAGACAAGACACTAGGTGCCAGGATAGGAAATATCCACCCACTCTTTATTCCTGGCCTCCCTCGACAGACCAGACACTGGGCTGCCAGGCTGAGCAAGATCCACTGACGCATCCATGGCTGACAGGCAGGGGAACTGTGCCCCCTCTTTTGTGGCTGGTCTCTTCTGGGCCAAAGGTTATAGGCCAGGGAAGCTGTGCCCAATCTTTTACAGATGTCCTCCCAGGGCTTGCCATGCCCTGGTGTGCCAGGCAGTGGAAACTGCAAATTTTCCACATCTGGCCTCCTCTGCGCCAGCTGGGTCAATGGTTGCCAGACCAGGGAAGCTGCATTCCTCTCCCCTGGCTGATGTCTACAGGCCAGGCCTAACCCTGAGGTGCCAGGTCGGGAAAATCCACCACTTCCAGAGGTGGCCTTCCCAGGACTGGCCAGGCTTTTGGGTAGATTGCAGAGGGAGATATGTCCTCTCTTCCACAACTGGCTCACCTGGGTTGGCCAAGCCCTGTGTTACCAGTCTGGGGAAGACGTGCCCACTCTTCAGTGATTTTCCTTCACAGGGCCTGGCTAAGTGGTCAGGAGCTCTTGTTGCAGCATAAAAGCAAAGTTAGGATCCCAGCACATACATCACTGGTGCTTGCTGACTTGTAGGTTAACTGAAAAATTGCGATATCCGGGTTCAGGGAGAGAGACTGTGCCTCCAAGAAATAAAGGGAGAGTGATAGAAGAGGATGCTCACTTTTTCCTCTGGCTTCCACATGCTCCTAGCTACATATTTGCTCATACACCACACACACTGCACTCATGCATATATATACACATATTCACATACATGCACACACTAACCAAAACTAAGTAACAAACCAATGACTCTCTCTCTCTCTCTCTCTCTCTCTCTCTCTCTCTCTCTCTCTCTCTCTCTCTCTCTCTCTCTCTCTCTCTCACACACACACACACACACACACACAAATTACAAAAGAAAAGGCACCTCCTCAAAAGGTAATAGGCTGGTAAGCTGGGAAAGGTGGTTTCAAAGCTGAGAGTTTGTCTTTTATACGTTAAAAATTCACACAGGCAAGGACAGGCTTGTACTGTTGTCCCTAGAGAACGCAGTGCTCATTTTATTGGACTTGACAAATCTTGCCCAAATTTTGCAAGAAATAAAAGAATATATTTTTAACTTGAAGCTCTCAATTTGTTGGGGGACAGATATTTACATATTTCACAGAAAGTGAAGCTGAATTCTTTCTTAAGTTCTTTCAGAGTGCTTTTGATTTTTTAAAATATTTTATTTTGTACCTAAAAATAATAGCTGATGGAAAATTGCAACATTTTTCTCAGCCTCTGGGACCTTTGTGGAGAAAACAGATGTTTTACTATGTGTAAACTAGGGCTGGAGAGATGGCTCAGAGGTTAAGAGCATTGCCTGCTCTTTCAAAGGTCCTGAGTTCAATTCCCAGCAACCACATGGTGGCTCACAACCATCTGTAATGAGGTCTGGTGCCCTCTTCTGGCCTGCAGACATACATACAGACAGAATATTGTATGCATAATAAATAAATAAATAAATAAATAAATGAGAGAAATGAAGTTTTTTTAAAAAAATATGTGTAAACTAATGTCAAATATACACAAGCCTTCCGAAGGTATTAGACATTTGTTCATCGATAACACCTCTACCCCTAATAAATATATTAAAAAAAGTTTTCCTTTGCTTTTTCTTGGTCTCTTACTGTACCTGAAAGCATCAGCTAGTATTAATAAAGACTTAACAATATTTAGGAACAAAGTTGGTGGCCTAAGTTCAAATTTATTTGATTTTTTTTTCATTCACACATCATAAGAATTCAAATTAACTTCTGAGTACAATAAAATAGATGATGGCTCTGCTGATATTGTATCAAGACAGAAGTAGTAGTATTTTTCTTTGGTTTTCTGCTGTCTGAAACTCATGCATCTTATTAACAGCAGGCAGGCGTTTCTGCATGTCAAGCTTTGCTTGATCAGGTTGCTATCACACTTATTTCACTGGCACTAAATATGGTGATCTGAGATTCCAGCTCTCCTTCATTTCTAAGCCCTCTGAGACATGGAAACAAAAATGTCACACTCCTGCACTATTTAAAAAAAATCATGTGTATTTGTTCTTGCAATGGTAAATGTGCCATAAGGATCTGAGACTCTTAGTGAATGTTTTAGGCCTGGTCCAAAAAGCTTACTCACAAAATGTGTTCTTTCACAGAAGTCCTGGATATGTCACACATATGAAAGTGTTTCAAATTGAGGTATAATTTCATAAATTGCCCAAGACTGATTTATTATGTATTTGTCCTTATAGTAACAGTAGCTATTGTAAGTGGCAGTAACACCCTAGATGTAACTTGATCATCAATATGAAAAATTATTTCTCAGTAAGATTGTGAATACTTATATACATAATTTAGTCCATAGCTAACCCATTAACTAGAGGCACATGACATTAATGACTACTTATATATAACTGCAAACGTTATTACAATTCCCTCACATGGTATTTTGTGCCAATGAGTCCATGAACTTAATATGTACTTTAATCTCTCTAAAAAACTTTCTGAAGTAAGTACTAATATTCAATTTATAAATGAGAAAACTGAAGCACACAGGTAACTTGTTCACAAGCAAACAACTGTTGGGCCCAACTGTTTATCATCATTAATACTGTTTTCTGCTTTTTTAGTAATTTAGTCATTGTTAGCATTTTATTGAGTTCACGTGCTAAATTCCCCATAGAAACAATACTATCTTCACACTAGCTATATTAAGTGTTTAAATCATGAGCTATATTGGAAATATACATAGAGACGTAAAGTCATGCTGCTGTATGAATCCTTCACTCCTATTCTAGTTGGGGTTACTATTGTCGTGATGAAACACGATGACAAAAAGCAACTTGGATATGAAACGGTTTGTTTCATCTTACAGTTCCAGGTTACAGCCCATCACTGCGGAAAGTCGGGAACTCAAGCAGGGTAGGAACTGGGAGGCAGAAACTGATACAGAGGTCATCAAGGGGTGATCCTTACCGGCATGATTTTCATGATTTGCTCAGCCTACTTTCTTATAGAACCCAGGACCACCAACCCAGGGATGGCACCACCTAATGTACTAGTCTCTCTCCCATCAAACAATAATTAAGAAAATATCTTATGCCCAGATCTTATGGAGATATTTTCTCAATTGAATTTTCATTTCTAATAACCCTAGCTTGTGTCAAGTTGACATAAAACTATCCAGTACAACTACTAAATTTGAGCCCTAGATCAAATGTGTAAACAACGTAATCTGCAAAAACCCACTACAGTCTAGATTCAAGGTAGCCAAGAAAATTATCCACAGGATAATTGATCTTCTGCCATGGACAGAGCATTTACTAGCTAACATTCCCATCTATCTCCCAGGTAGTCGTAAAAACCTGTCTTGACAAGCAATTTTATTGTATAATATACAGGATAAATATCAATTATTATTGGATTTTCCACAAAAACTCCACAATTGAACTGAAACTTGGAGGAAAGCAGGGGAAAGTAAGTGTAATCTGCTTGGAAAACTGTAACATCATGGTCATGACAGCTGTCCCTAAATTCTGTCCTCTGTGATCTGAGGCTTCAGCTCACATTCATTCCCAACTCCTTGAGACAATGAAACAAAAAGCCACACTCTTAATTTTTTTTTTAAGTCATATCTTTTGGTTTGGGTGATGGTAAATATTTTCAACTTGATTAGACCTGGAGTCAGCTAAAAGACAAGACTGGACAAGTCTGTAACGGACTTACAATTAGACTAACAGATGGGAGAAGAGACCTGTCCACTCAACCCCAGAGTGAGCAGCACTTCAGAGCAGCTCAGAGATAAAGATGTCAGAGGGAAAAGCGATGAACTTGCCTGCCTGCCTTTGACCCTATTGATAAGTTGTTTCTCCTACTATTGTGGCAGCAGATGCCCGACTTTCCTGCCATCGGACTACAAAGTGAGCCTACCAAAATGTACTGAAGACCTCAGAACCTCCCCTCCCCGCAGCATCCAGCACCAAATTAAGAAGAGGCAGCATGCAGCCTTGTGCACTCAGCAGCCACCAGTTTGTCAATCTCTCCAGTGTGAAGATAATCCCATTGGCGACAGAATGCTATCCTGTAAGACAAACTAATAAATCGTCTTTGTATTATATATTTATTGTCTGAAATGTTATGCTCTGAAGATATCCAATTTAAGTATTTTCAATGTTTTCTTCATATGTGCTGTGTGCTCAGACTGGAATGATCTCCGATACTAATGTCTTCATTTGTTCCGTCTGTACCTCCTTGATTCCCCATAAAACCTGAACTTTGCTATTATCTCTCTAGAACACTTTCCCTAGTCAACTTTCATCTAACTTACTTTCCTTCAATTAACTTCCCCATTTAAATGCAAAAGAAAAGAACCCTACTAACATAATACCATTCTCTACATATGGAAGTGTGTCCAGCACTTGTAGACAGGCTATTTTATTCTCCTACCAGATACAATATCAACCTCAGACAAGGCTATTCTGAGACATGACAAGATGAGACAAAGCAAGGCCACTTCATAGTTTTGTTCAAGTTCAGACATATGCAAGGTCGCTATGGCATCCCAAAATACCACACATCTCATTCTCTTGGCTAAAATGAGTGCTCCTCTTTTTAAAACTGATTCTGGTTTTATTCTTATTGCAGTGTTCCCTATTTACAACTAAACTTTATTGTGATAATATAGTAGATATCCTAAATGTGGACTCATTTTTTTTTTTTTTTTGTAGATGGAGTGCTTGTGAGTAGCTCAAATAGCACTACGGCAGGTTACCCACTCTCTACATGTCTTCAGATAAGGCCCCCAAGACAGACTCACTCCCTTTATGAAGCAAGCTAGGTACAGGCTCTTCTCACCACTAAGTACCTCACTACCAAGCATCAGGATTCAGCCATGCTTTGTGATTTTTCCTGGAGAAATGTGAATAATCTTTTTATTCACTATAGATAGAACACTAATACAAGACCAAAGAAATGATTCCATTCCAGCCTAGTGTAATGAATCAATGAATTTAATTGGTATTCCTTACTGGGGTGTGGAATACTCATGGACATCTATACCTGGAATAAAAGTCTCCCTTACAGCAAGTGTTTACTGCTAATAAAATCCTCTGGGAAAGGTATAATATTGCAAACCTCATTCCCAGCAACCACTAACTGCTCATAACAGGAAGAAACAGGGTCTCATCATCTCTCCTCATGTCTCAATGATGGAATATTAATGGACCAAAACCTTGTGCAGTAATCACAGATGCTGGGAGTTCAAGGAGACAGTGGCAATGACAGACCTGGAGGAAAGCATTCCATAAGTTACTGGTCACCTTGTGGATGGATTAAACTAAGCCAGTAACCCTCATGGAAGAATCAGGAGTACCCACACCTACCTGATACTATAAAATCTATATCCCACAACCCTCATACCCTCTGCTCCCAAGTGTAATTTCTTTGTAGACCTAAAAAGTATAGGCTGTCTTTGTACTACTGGTTGTGAGTACCTTTCATGCATAAATATGTGTCATCTCATCTGTCCAGTAAGAAGGGTAGCATAGAGGGCCATCCATTTAATGCTGAAGTTGGAGTGTTCTAATCAACAAGATGAACGAAGGCAATTCAAACAGTTACTTTCCTAGCTGGGCGGTGGTGGCGCACGCCTTTAATCCCAGCACTCGGGAGGCAGAGGCAGGCGGATCTCTGTGAGTTCAAGACCAGCCTGGTCTACAAGAGCTAGCTCCAGGACAGGCTCTAAAGCTGCAGAGAAACCCTGTTTCGAAAAACCAAAAAAATAAAAAACAGTTACTTTCCTTTCATTGCCTTCCCAGGAAACTTGTCTACTCACCACTTGTTTCCCGGGAGTCTGTTGTGTTGGACAGGTGTGCTACGTAGTAGGTGCTTCTCCTTATTATATTAAATATACTTGTTTCTTCCCAAGTTGCTTGTCATCATTGTATTTTATTATAGCAACAGAAACAAGTCTAGAACACCCAGTATAGTCAAAGTATATTTACAATAATATAAACTCATTACAAAAAAGTCCAGGTATCTATAAAGTATTACAAGCAAGAAAAGTTTTGTACTATCTATAGGCAAATGTCACGTCTCTTTGTGGTAGGTTTTGGGTTGGGATGGGGGCTTAAAATGTCAATGGGGCAGAAGACTTAGGAAAGTCAATCTGAGAAACCTAACTGTATAGCAGATCCACTACTGTAGCTCTATCTTGAGCTTTAGATACAACATCATTTGCCAAACAACTTGGCTTTCAACCCATCTGGATGTGAGCCTGCAAATAAAACTCCCTGACGAAAGTGCAGGAGTCATGCACAATATACACTGTAGACAGGTCTGTCTGCCTGCTGACATTGATCATGGTCATGGACTTGAAAGCTCTACTCCTGTTTCTCTCTAATTGCCTCTCAACTAAACTTGAGTTTAGTGCTGCATAGGACCCTTGCCTATCACTGCTAATGGGACAGGCTTGCCAATCTCTGTCTTACAATAGATCACCAAAGAATCCTGTCTAGGCCACACTCATGAGTTGTTATAGTCCTGATATTTTTTCTGTTCATAGAACACTTTGGAGAAAGTTCTAGATAACTTTACTTGTCTTTTTCCCACTGCTGGTCCTCCAAATCTCTAAACTCAGTTCTTAGTTTTTTTACATGTTGCCTGGTAGCAATCATATCCACACAGTGATGTGACAGGATTCTCGCCCACAGGTGCCATTGTCACGTCCTTGCAATCATTAGTTCTACAGCAGATTCCAAACCATCCTCTAACTTCATTGTATTTTCCCACTATTAATAGTGTCATGGTTTGAATGAGAATGTCCCTATAGGATCAGATGTTTGAGTATTTTGTCATCAGTGGGTGGCTCTGTTCTGATAGGTTTCATAAGTGCTGCCTTGCTGGAGGAAGTGTTTAACTGGGGAAGGACTTTAAGGTTGCAAAGCCATGCACCATTCCCAGTTTGTTCTCTCTGCATCCAGCTTGAGGTTTGAGATGCAAGCCCTTGGCTTGCTGCTCTAGCTGTCATGTCTGCTGCCTCTCAGCCCTGATGGATCTTTATTCCTCTGCAACTGTAAATCTGATAAACCTTCCCCTTATAAGTTGACCATGGCATGATGTTTTTATTACAGAAATATAAAAGTAATGAATACAACCAACTATAGAAAGCCAGAGAACCACCAGAAACTGTATCTGTCGGAGTTTACCTATAACCCAGGATATTGACAGAAGCACCAGGAGATTTGAACAAGTTGGGATGGCCAGTTCCAGGCTATAAAGGGCTATGTAGAAAGACCTGCCTCAAATAATAAACAGACAGGCTAACAGGGAGATAATTGTAAAACAAAAGCTGAGTTTTCTCATCACAATAAAACTGACCTTACAAGAATACTGAAAGAGTTCATTACATTGAAGAAAAAGGACAAGTAACAATATAAAAATGTATAAAAGTATAAACTCACTGCAAGAGATAAATTAAGGATACTCTAATACTGAAAGTTCATATGTAAATTACTTTTAGTTTTAGTATATGAGTTAGTTGTAATTCAAAAGGTTTACTCTAATATGGAGGTAAATCTGTAAAAATATTACAATTCTACTGTAACATCTAATCACTTTGACTGTAAAGAACTAATTAATGAATATATGTATAGCTAGTTTCTCTTCTAGTTAGTGTGACAACTGTTGTAATGAAATACCATGATCAAAATCAAATTGGTGAGGAATGGTTTAGTTAGTTCCTCATAGGAAGTAAAGGCAGAGACTCAAACCAGGCAGAAAGCTGGAGCATCTGAAGGCAGTCTCTTAATTGAGGATCTCTCCTCTCCAATGACTCTACCTTCTGTCAAGTTGATATATAGCTAGCTAACACAGCATCAATAGAAGAAAGGTATGAAGTACAAGTGTAACGTATAGAACTGTTACGTAGAAGTGTAGTTAAAATGCTTTTAGTTTACATTAGGTTAATGTAACATACATTCTATTATATTATGTGGCTATCTATCTATCATCCATCTATCTATCATCTATCTATCTATCTATCTATCTATCTATCTATCTATCTATCTATCATCTATCTATCTATCTATCTATCTATCTATCTATCTATCTATCTATCATCTATCTACCATCTATTCATTTCTGCAAACAATAAGTGAAACAGAAGAAAGGGAGCAGTAAAGATGAGACTATTAAAAAACAGTAAAAATTTAACAAAATATCTTACCCAGTTGTAAAGTCTATGAACCATGACAACTATCAGTGTGACTCAAGAGCGATAATGGTTCAGTGGTGCACATACATTGGTGCATACTAACAGTTCTATTTGTATTTAAGACCCCACCAACAAGAAGGAAACCATATCTGGTACTAGGAACCTAGGTAACTTGTTAGTGCTGGTGTATTTATGGTTATTGGAGGAGCATCTACAGACACTAATCTGCTAAACTAGTATAATCCCTAACAACAATCTATAAGTATCTGTCTTAATAACAACAGATAAGTGTAGTCTTCATCAAGGAAACTTCTCCTTGTAAGTCACAGAAGCCACCACAGAATACCACAATCAAAGTGTAGAGTTGTGGAACCCAGTTCCAATGCATCCATCTACAAAATCACTCCTGTTCTTAAAATTCAGTAAACATTGGGGAAGAGGGGTTTGGAAGGATTATAAAAAACCCAAAGGATTAGGAACATTGTTGTGAGGGATTTTGTGTTTCCTAGTAATATCAGAAACTACATTCATACTATCTCATCAATATGACAACTCAAACACGACAAACTCAAGCATGACACAATTGAACATGCTAAACTGGACAGTGAAAGCCATGACGTGTCAATGCTAAGCCCAATACTGTGAGCAACTGAGGAAATCTGGGAGTGGGAGAGGTGGTCTTTCCTAGATGATAGCCTACCAACTGGTTGTCCATGCCAAGAGGTCAGCCTGGAAAACATAAAACATACATACAGGTAACATTATACCCGTATAATGTTATATGTTTACCCATATAACCTGGACTCTATAGGTTATATTTAGGAATATATGTGTACATTCAAGAAAAATGAAAAAAGATGCCATGAAATTGAGAGAGAGGTGGAAGTCATATATGATAGGAGTTTGGGGGAGTTGAGAAAGGGGAAGGGAGAAAAAAAATATAATTAAAATATAATCTCAAAAATAAAAACAATAAAATTAACAAAATGTCTCTAGGAATCTCTTATCTATCATAGAGTAAAAATTCATTACATTATCCAATCAAAATCATTGAATAGCTGATGAGATTTGGCAAAAAGGGTGACACACAATGATGAAGGGATGATTTCATCAAGAGGCTGCAATTTAAAATACCCATATACCACACATTGTGGCATATTAACACGTAAAGGGAATGTTAGCAGAATGTAAGTGTGAAAAGAATCAGGGATTCTTAATCTTTTTTCTACCATGACCTCCTTCTACCTGAGAAAGTTTTACTCAACCCTGGGTGTATAGGTATATGATAGGTCAATAATTAAACTGAATACATTTTAGGTAGAAAAAAGTAATTTGTATTGGGGATCCAATCTATTACACGATAAAAAAATATACACCATCAGCTTCAAATTTCTAAAGGAATAGGCTTCAAATGATGTACTTTTAAAGAGTATGTGAGATAATTGATTTTTTTTCTTTTCTTTTTTTTTTTTTTGGTTTTTTGAGACAGGGTTTCTCTGCAGCTTTTTTTTTTTTTTTTTTTTTTTTTAGAGCCTGTCCTGGAACTAGCTCTTGTAGACCAGGTTGGCCTCGAACTCACAGAGATTCACCTGCCTCTGCCTCCCGAGTGCTGGGATTAAAGGCATGCGCCACCACCGCCCGGCGAGATAATTGATTTTTTAAAAAAGAAATCGACTTGATTTAATTATTCATTCTAAACTACAGTCATTTATGAGAGTATCATATCATGTCCCTTAAATGTAACATACAATTTTTATATTTCATTCTAAAGCAATCAAGAAGTCAGATACACCTTGGTAGAACTGGATGTTTCCTGACATCTAAGTAAGAGCAAGTCCTTGCTTCCCCAGTCTCCTAAACCAATCAAAAACTTCAAAACCTGGGCTAGGCTCTTGCTAACATCCTTTTGACATACTAGTTCTCCCTACTGTGTGTGTTTCATTATTTAAAGGAGATATAGGCTCATCTTATTTAAACAGAGTGTGTTCCAAGCAGATTTTGCTGTCACAGTTGTTACATCACAGTTTTCTCTGCAATTGCAATATTCCATCCTCCCAGGAAATTTCTTAAACAGTAAGATAAACAATTCAATGCAACCCCAGGAAGTTCCTGGAAAAAGAGCAGATTCATTAGACCCTTCCTTACCAGTGTAAGCAATAAAAGTTGCAAAGAAGACTCTCAGAGGGGCCACACTACAAAATTCTTGAGAATTTTGACAAATTCTCAAAATTTAGCCAGACAAGCTGCCTAAAACGGGTTAGACCAGAGTCACTTGATAAACACTTTCTATCCTGTTGAGTTGCCTGCAGGCTGTGCAGTGTGCTCCAGGTTCCTAGCTTTTGTAAGCTGTCACACATATTGATGAGGGCTTTCATGACACAGCTGTCTTTGAGTCATTTCTTCTTCTGTATGTGACCCTTTACCCATACTCCTTACAATAATCTCAATGAAACTCATTGTTTCACCAAGGTGGGTTTTATTGGTATCCATACTTTGGCCTGTTATGGGCTCCATATCTGAGTAGTGCAGATGTGTGTGTGGTGTCTCCCAGCAGACGTTTTGTTATACAATATTAATAGTGTTTACTAACCAGAACACATTGACTAGTTGAAATCAGCATTAAAATCCACCTTTAATATGCTTATTCTTTTGCTAGCTATTTTTCTAAGGCAACACTTCCATAATCCCATCTTGTCAACTATAATAAGTTATTATATTGGTAAACTGTCATGTGCTGTGGCTCACTGAGAAATTGGTTCTAGACTTGAGGTTGGTACCCAGATTTCAGACCAGCAATGTTTATTGTGTCCTCCAAGTCTTGCAGTTGTAAGTTAGGCTGTCCTGCTGGCTCTGTAGTGGGGAAAGGGTAGAGCAGAAAATAGTCCAAGAGCAAAAACATCATGCTTTTGAGAACAGATGGAGGAAGAAAACATTTCCGATAAAGATTACTATTTTTTATATGATGATATAACAGTACTTGTCACACAATGGAACAGAGAAGCCAGCAGCCCCTTCACAGAGAGAGTGCATTGCTCCACCTAGTCAATTTCAGCAATACTTCCACAATTCCTTTTCTATTGAGGGTATCAGCTGCTACCAGATGGACTCTCATAGCTACAATCTTCTTGCCTCAGGATATGTTGAAAGAGAGTAAGCCTCTTCATACTGAAAATTATTTGCATTTCAAAGGCTGGTCTGCTTGACAAACTATCAAAATTGATTTTTCTATTCTGCTATCAGAAGAATCATGACAAAAATAAAATATAATGGAAAAATATATTTGTGCCTGTTTCTTTGTCTGCTTTGCAGGAAAAAGTACATAAAGCATGTACTATGTCTCTAGTAGCTTGTGTTACCATCTTCTACCTGTTTTTCATACTGTGACTGACACAGAGAATTAATTTAACCCCTCACTGAATAGTTTTAGAGTAATAGATTACTTGTCAAATCCATATATTACATATACATACAATTATATGCATATATTCTTATCTATATACTCCTTTCAGTAGACATACTTTTATATTAGCTTAATGATTTTCCCCATTGTCAATTATTACCACCTTTAATGCTGACAAATTTCACATCTATATTTACTGCTCAGATTTCTCTCTTGAAATCTGCACTTGCTGTAACACCTGGAAGTCTCCTGAGGGCCATCTCATCATCACCTCCTGTCTCATTTTTCTCAGAGTACCGTTACAAAATACTACAGAGTGTCTGACTTAAATAACAGAGATGGATGTCTCTTCTCACCATTTTGAAGGGTGGGAAGTCCTAGTTCAATGCACTGGCTCTTTCAGTTCCTTGTAGGACTTTCTTTCCGGCTATTAAGTAGCTACCTCCCCCTTGAAACATCACCTTTTCTTTTCTTGCTGCTCATGAGGAAAAAAATTGTTCTCTTTTGTTTTGAAAAGGCCACTAATCCTACAAGATCAGAAACTTGCTTATGATTTATTTAACCCGAATTACTTCCTAAAAACAATATCTTCCCCAAAATCTAACTTCTCACACTGGAAATTAGAACTTCAGCACAGGAATGTGGAATGGGCACAATTTAATACATAGAATGTCCTACAACCACTTTTCCTACTTTATTCCTTAATTAAGTGTGATTGATTCAATTTCCCCCCTTACTCCAAAGACAAACACATCCAAAAATCCTTATCATAAGGATCATACATATCTATTAATAATCTTGAGACATACTAGGTCACGCCAATAGGTCCAACAAAAACACAAAGGTTCTTATAAGGTTCTTATAGGAGAAAAGCAGAAAGGACAAGATACATAAACATGAAAAAGAGGGAAGAGAGTTAAGCAGTTTCAAGAGGCTATAGAATTTTTTGAAGAAGGGGACCTTTAGAAACTGGCATAGGCAAGGAAGGTCACATGTTCCTCCCTCTGAAGGAATCTGGCCTGCCCTTTAGGCCTTGGTTTATCAGTATTGTCTGGAGCTCTCTACTCTTTATCAACAGTGCCCTCATTTATTGTCATTTTTCTGCTCCTTGGCCTTTCCTTCTCTGAAACTTTGTAAGACTTTTGCCTTCTTGCTCTTCTGACATCAGTCCCTGTGAATCTAATGGGAAGGGATGTTACTGAGTGCTCCAGTGGAGGTGCCTTCATGATAGCTAGCTGCACGAGTATTGGAGGTAACACAATTCTTAAGTCACTAAGGCAGCACAAAGAGCCTCATTTCTCCAAGGACGAGATCCTTGCATTGGTGCAAATAAAACTTTTTGCAATTTAGTCAAACAAACAAACAAACAAAAAACAAGAGGTGTTTACAGCAGAGGGATTGTATGTAATGATGGAGAGACGGCAGCTGTTTCATAGTGGTATTGGTCAAGATGTGTCAAGTAACAGAAAAACCAGGGTTTTTCCAAAATGAATTGCATAATAATGTTGATTTTAAAAATCAAATGTGTGTCCTAGATTACCAATGAAATGATATTAAATGACTTTAGCAGCAGTTAAGTCTTTGCATAGCTTTAATATAGTAAATGTTTGTATTTAAAACTGTATTATTAGATCATTTCATCTTAAGCTATAGAAAATATTCATGGAAAATCACTATCACCTCTGTAAATTGAACCATGATTCAAATTGAAGACACTTTAATGTGACTTTACATATTCTCTAGAGATAACAGGAAGATCTTCTAATAAAATAATTGGCATTAAAAGTTCATTTTCATGTTAACATTACATTTTCACTAGTATAAACTTTATGACTTTAGTTAAAATTTCATTCGGTCTATTTGTCTCTCAGAGATGCTCATCATACTTTAAAAGTATGCTTTATTATTTATTAAAAACACTTTTCACTAAGACCTACATTATAATGTACGCCATTATTAATACTTCTAGGAGGGAAGTGAAGTTTCCAACAAAGCTACAAATGCTTCAATTGTAGGAAACAACCCAAATTCCATGGTGTAATATGAGAAAATGCATAGCAGTATGTAGTTAGATTGGATACATCAGTCAACAAATCATTACTTTGAGCTGTGTCTCAATAAAATATTCTAAGTTTGATTACTCCAATCAACTAAAAATTTGACCAATTTTAAATTTCAAAATGTTGCTCTATATGGACTTATATGACTCTCAGTGGTAAACTAGTGTTAAAAAATTATAAATTGAAATGAATTTCAAGTAAAAAAGGTATTTGTTAAAGTTAATCTATGGTATAATAAAAGGATGCATATAATATAGCAAGCAATGAATATAGAAGTATCTTCATTATAGGCAGCAAAATATTATATAGACTAATTGCCACTTTGTGAAAAGAAAATATAAGCTTTAGGCTTGGTGAAGCAGGAATATGTAAGATTAATGAGTACTAGAAATATAAATTTAAAAGTAACTAAATAATTGAATTTATAGATAATCATTTTCAAAATAGGTTATCAAATTTGGCTATCAATCCAACAGGTTCAAAACTCTAACATAGGAAATGATGAAAATTATGACTCATATTAATGCTTGAATTTTCTTAAATACTTTCTTGATTTATTATATCACCTAGATATAATAATTTGCCTTAACAAGCAAATTCCAATTGTTTAGTCAGATAATTATCAGTGTAGCATGCAAGTCTGGACCACTCTTTATATCTTGATAGTCAGTAGAAAGCAAAACCTGGTTTCTACCCCTGTAGAAACAGAGTAGAACTCTGGATAATCTTAGACAAACATTGTACATATTGCAAAAGAGAGAGGCAGGTTAAACAAACTTTTTTTTCAAATCAGTTTTTCTCTGAGGAAGATAATTCCAACATTATTTTTAAAAGTCTATATAAAATTCTATATAAAAGTTGGATAGATCTGTTCTTGAAATATGTTTTTTTTAACTTGCACCAAACTTCAACTCTGGATATCAAGGGTTTTTTGTTTGTTTATTAGAAGAAAATAATGTTAAGTATTGATATTGTTCAAAACATTTTATATGAATATTTAATTTTCTGTTCCTAATGAAGTCAGGTTTCGTAATAGAGAATTTTCTAGAAACTTCTTTCATCTAGTTTTGATATTGTTTTCAAGATGCTTACATTTTCTTTTTGATTCATTCTCTCACCATTTTGCCTTTTTTCTTTTCTTTTTTTTCTTTTTTGTTATATTTTTCCTAAATGTGTTTTGTCACATTTAAATTTAAGTGATTTTCAAGAAATACATTTTGCTTTTATTTTTATTTTGTTTTCTACTTTACTAGTTTTATTATTTTTACCATTTATAGACTTCTAGTTCCTTTTTATTTTCTTTCTGTTTTCATAAATAGTTAAAAAAAATTTAGTCTTTTTAAACATAAAACAAGTATGGTAAGTCTTTGCATATATCTTTGAAGTATCACTAGTTTTATTACATACATTTTTATTTCTTTGATTGAATGATTTTTTTGAGACACTTTCACTCTGTAGCTCTGCTTCCCTCAAATCTGTGATCTTCTTGCTTTCTGCCGTCTCAGAATGGCAAGGAAATACAGCCTCATACCACATTCCTACCTCCATACCCAAAACATGCAGTGTTTTCTGTATTACTTCTTTCTAGGGGAGTTCTAAACTATGTTAATTCCAATAGTTAATTATAATAATTTATATAATTATTAAGAAAATAACCCAAACATTAAAATGTTATTAAAGCATTGATTCTGCTCTTATTTATTGGGTGCAGTGTTATATTACATCTATTTATAGCATATATAAATCGGGGAGCCAGTGTTTACATCTTCATGTCACTTCTTTACATTTGAAACCATCAAGGTTCTCTTCTCGATTTCCTTATAAAATGTATAATATAAACTGTGAACTCTAGTCACCCACTCTACTAGTGCTCTATCCCTTACTTCTAATCTCCATCTATCCCCTGTTTCCCTGACCCTTTTCAGTCTTCAGCGATAACTATTCTACATTCATACTGATGACTTTTACTTCTACCCATGTGACAGAATATGTGGGACTTTTTTTTTTATGTGTCTAACTTACCTCATTAAACATAATGTCCTAAAGTTCCACCCATTCTGATATTTTAACAGGAATTCTTCTTTAAGGCTGAGTAGTTTATTGCTTATGTACTTCACTTTTTTTTTTGCTGAAAACCAGTTTCATTGAAGAGAATATGAGTCTGAAAATTTAAGCTTATTAGCCTTTGACTATTCATCAAATAGAAGTTTGATATTTATATTATTCATATACACTAGACTCATTGATTTTTCTATTTTAACTCATTACTTATTAAAGAAAGTATAATAAAAATACTTTGCTATTAGGGTTGTCAATTTCTAATTTCACCACTAAGACAATTTTTGCTTCATATTTTTTATCTTTTCTTATACATTTTAGTGTTGATAGGACATAGAGCTAAATTTTAGAACTGCTAGCTTAAATGCTGAATGTTCCCTTAAAATTATTAAAATACAAATCACAATTATCATCTTATTCTTAAACACAGCCCTTATATATCCAGGAAAGTTTGATGTTTACTAATACAGTCTTATTTGTTGCCTAATTTTCTATGAAATAATAAGGGGATAATTAGCTATTTGATAGTGCTTTCAGTGCTATATATAAATTAATTAATTTATCCAAGCGAGTTACTGAACTGTGAAATAAATAAATAGTACTAGTTTTGAGTTTATGTTAATTATAAGCTGATAAAAATGGAAGTAGTTAATTGCAGCATGCTTAGAAGACAGCCACATATTTAGGAATTGCAGCAAGAGACAAAGACATTCTTCCTCATAATATGTGCTCCGACTACTCTCATGGTTGACATGGATCTTTGATAATATTAAGGCTATAAGGAATAGTATATGGAGTTGATGTGGGATTCCCCTCTGTATTATGTGAATATGTTTTATTATCATTAATTAATAAAGAAGCTATTTTGGCTTATGGCAGGGCAGAATATGGCCAGGTGGAAAATCCAAACAGAAATGGGAGAGAGAGAAAGAGTAGGTAGAGTCAAGGAGATGACATACAGCTGCTGAAGGAGAAAGATGCCAGAACCTTATCAGTAATCTACAGCCTCATGACAATACAGAAATTAAGAGTGGGTTAATTTAAGATATAAGAGCTAGCTAGGAATATGTCTGAGTCACTGGTCAAACAGTGTTGTAATTAATATAGTTTCTATGTGATTATTCAGGTTTGGGAGGCCAGCAAATGAAAAAGCAGTCTCTGTTTTCACAGTGTACAACACTTGAAAATTCTCACTATTCTAGCATTTTAGAAGCATGATACTAAAGCACATCTTTCAATTTTTAATCTATTACAAACGAAGAGAAGCTATGTACAACTCCAAACAAATGAACTTTCTGCATTTTTAGATGGAAAGCATCAGCCATCCCAACTAGTGTTATTTGCCATGTTTGAAGAGACATAATTGGCTTACCTCTCTACCTTAATATCTATAAAATTACCTCCCAAAATTATATTGACAACATATAGTTATGCTTATTATATTAATAACTCATGGAGTGACTAACAGCTGTGCAATTTCCTCAGTTAAATCGTAATTAGTCTCATAGTGAAGTCAAAGCAATGAGACAAGAATTTTAAAAACTTAAAATGAAAAAGTAGGAAATGGCTTAAATTTGAGGTTTGAAACTAGAATTTCCAGAACCTTAGGGGTATCTTATGGCATGTACCTTATACTACAACAGAAAATGCTAAGTGCCTGTTGCTTTGATGTTTCTCTTTCTCCTTTAAAATGATGATGGACCAGACAATTACTCTGGATTTCATTGCAGAATATCATGAATAATAAAAACACGACAGTGTTCATGTTAGTAAAATAAATAAAAGCTGTGTGGCATTTGTCGTAGAACATGTGATTCCCTTTTATTAGAAAAGAAGCCAAAATGCAGAATATATTTGTTCCACATATTCACAGAAATTTCTACTTGATATATTTAAACTACTAGTATTTCTTAAAATAACAACCTTTTGCTCTGTTTCTTTTATCTGTTATTTTCTTTTATGTTTTATTTAATTAAAAGTAGGATGACATGCTTTTTAAATGAGTACTTAGAGCTCCTCATATCTACTTGATTTTAAATGTTAAATACTTTACATTGTTTTAGAAGCAAAGCTGTCCCTCAGAAGACACTGAGACACAACTATTCTGGAGAAAATGGATTCCTTAAATGGCATACACATTCTTTGGCAGCCTGGATAAGAAGGAATAATTAAGCCTTCTTTTCCTATAGTAACAGAAAATGACATCTGATGATCATGAGCCATCATGTTAGAAATCCTAGCACAGAGGCTTAAACATTTTATATGCACATATACAATTATTAGCAAAGTTATCCTTATATTTTAAATATTGATTATGATGAAAAAGTATTTAACTATAAAAGTAATGCTCACACATGCTGGAAGATGCTACAACACTTAAATCCAAAATAAATAAAATATCTAAGATATAGGGTAGCATAGGTAACAATTTTATTGAGGGGACAGGAAAGACTGTATTTATGCACCCTAAATAATTATTGGTGGTAATATAAATTTTTAATTATATTTTCTCTGACATCATTTTTACTCTGCCAAACACAAGAATTACGTTCACAGTTTTCTTATTTAGTAACTCCTAGGTAATGAGCCTAAGGTTAGATACTATGGTGATCACAAAATATAAACAGGAAAGCTGCTCAAGCACAAGAGGAGAATGGAAAATAATATAGAAAGAAATATTAAAAGGGCACAATCTTATTAAATCTTATTATCAGTTCATGTGTGTGAACTGATATGCACATCCAAAGAATCTGACAGTCACTGTGGACAGAGTAATCATATCTATGCATCCGCATCAGTAAAGCTGCAGCTGTACAGTGTGACAGGTAATCTTATCTGCCTACTGTCGCTATTCTGCAGAAGTGAACTTCTCCGAAGTAAGACTAATCCTAACCTATACTCCTACACATATTTGAAGACAACACGTAGCCTCATAATCTTCATTTCCCACAACTTTATTTATCTGTAGTTCTCAGCCATTCCCACCTGTCAAAATTTTTGGATGCTTCATCACTATGGTCACCTTCCTCTAGTGTATTTTTCTGAGTCTTTTTAGAATAGAACCAAATATTTAAATTTTTTCTAATCAATACAGAATATACAGAGTGAGCATCTTCCCTGCTGAGACTTGATTAGTACAGCAGGGATTCATGTTTACTTTTGAACAGCTGCCATGTCCTCTTGCTGGAGAGAGCTTCCCACAGGGCTATCCTCAGTGGGCGATCTCAGATAAACTGCTGATAAGTCAAGCCCATTTCTATACTGGGCCAACTAACTTTATTATGTTCAGTACAATATCATATTATATTTTTGCCTTACTATAAATGTATACATATATATATATATATATATATATATATATATATTACATGTGTATTTACTCTGTGTTAAATACAACATACTTTTATGTTTCTCTCAAAAAATGTTCTTAAGAAAGTTTTAATTGCAGTTCTGTACATAAAATCCCCCAACTTCCCATGTCCTTTTCCTCCTCAATTAGTTAAATGACTGCAGTTCTTTTCTTTTCCATCACTGTCTTGGGTGTTTCCTGCCTTGTAAATGTATCATGTGACCTTAAGACAGCACAGACTTCCCAATGTAACAATAATTCAATATTCTTTCTAGCTTTTTTTCTTTATTTAGATAACTTATTGATTACCACATTCATCCTTTATAGGGTCCCCAGTGGTGAGTTATACCAACCAACATTGTAACTGCCACACAAAAGTCAAATGTTATAATTTAGTAAGTCCAAACTTTTGTCATATTTTTTGGCATTTTAATAAAGGAAGTGAGCTAGTTTTTATTTTAAGTTTTCACGTCTCACTCATACATACCATTCCAATGGCAGTTCTACTAACTCCTGGAATGATGGAGATAGCAGCAAGGTAGGTAAATACCATCTATTAAAGATTCTTCTTCATTATTTTCATGGGGAAGTAAATAAGCTCACAGGATGAGAAGGCATTTCTGTAAGGACTGTTGGAGGCCGCACATACATGATCAGTTTTTGTGATCCACTGCAATGTCTTGTCTAGATGCTAAAGCTCTGATCTTCTGCTCCTTGCAGTATCTTTCCCCACTAGGTTCCTTCTTTGCCTCATCTTACTAGGAACATAAACCCGTCTTTGACTTTAAGGATTTTAAGATTCAAATTCAAAATTGTATTAGAATATGTTTGCAAAGAGAAAAATAAAAGAACTCAATGAAAATCACAAAGACCATATTGTATGTTTTTAATATATATATTATATAAACTTATAAATAAAATAGTAAAACAGACTATTTTAAGTGGCCTCCAATTTTTTCCAGTCCTGCATGTGCACCTATTTATAAAATGACTGTGCTTTCTGATCAAGATAGTTTTCCTTCTCATCTTATGAAATCTAGATTACCTTTGGACTTGCTTCAACCAAGTTAGCATGTGAGAACAATGATGTGTGAATTCAGAGCCAAGACCCTGAGTGACAGCACAGCTCGTTCATCACCGCCATAGAATGCTGCCACTTCCACAGCTCAGGATCAGTAGATGAGAGATAAAATGGAGTGGTTATGCTCTGGCTGTCCTGAGATGTTCTAGATAAGCCACCTGACAGTAGCATCATTTAAAGCACTGTGGCTGAATGGTGACCTTGGGTTAAACTAACAGAAAATACCCCCAAGTGCTTACAGAGACAAGCCCAAATGGTAGAATTATAAATAAACTAATTAATTATTATTTGAAAACATTTGGTTTGGGGATGGTTTGTTTCATAGCAACCAATACCTTAACTAGACAAAAATTCTACAAATGCCATTAGTTAGGCACAGGGACAACTAGATTGAGGTCAAAAGTATCACTACGGGAACAATAAACTAATTGTCTCATGCTGGGAAAACTATATAGTATGACATAAGCAAATCCTTTAAAGAGATTTATGGTCTTAATTCATACCTTATAGCTTACCAATATAAAATGCACATGGTCTCAATGGCAATGGCATTATAAAATAATTATGTAGTACAAACAATTTCACACTTTACAAGACAGAAGTGTAGAGATAACATCAATTTTTATCTAAACTTTCTTCAAATAATTCTAGCATCTATGAAACACAAAGTTCAAATTATTTTCAAGTTTAAAAACATGTAAGAGACATAGCCACATGATTACTGTTTTTGCAAGGCCTTTATGTGTGTTTTGTAAGGCCAACATTGTGTGTCCGTAGGAGAAAATCAGGTCTGGGGATTACTGGGCTTCTTTAAAAATAGGACCTAAAACCCTGGATGCCCCAGATAGAAGGCCACCTCATCAAATCCTCAATTCTCATACATATCACAACAAAACCTCCTTGAATATAGGTGTAAGGAAGTGGGGACAATCCCCCAAACTCATAAGGAAGGTCTTTAGAGAGAGATATTTCTGGTGGGTTGGTCTGATGAACCTGCTTATGTCTGGACTCATGCTGCTAGTCTTCCCCTGTTATTCATTTTCTGGATAAGACAGAATAAACTCATAAGCATCCCATGCAGTCTAAGACTCTGTGTTGGCAAAAGTAGGACAGAAGAAGAGAAAGTATTTCTAAGAAGCTGGTGAACTCAAATACCATGCCTAAACACGATATATTATTTTATGTCCTAGGCAGATATGAACATTAGGCAACACTGGCCCTACAACCTGATACTTATGTCCTATGCAACCTTTGTTTTCAAGGTTGGGTGGCCCTGGAATTTCTAGTCAACAGAATATGGCAAAATTGCTATAATGTTACTTCTTTGTTTATAAAATATTATGGCTTCTGATTTACCAACAAAGCCTCTTGTTGGCTTTGATGAAGCTAGCTGCCATATTGGAGAAGACTAAATGGAAAGATTTTGGGAAGAATACATGGTTAGAGATGGTACAGAATTAAGACATTCTATGCCACAAGTCATTTCCTGACAATAGTCACTTTTGCGAGTCTAGAAGTCACTTCTGTTTAGCTGGACTTCCAGTGTGCCCACCGCATCTTCTGTCCTCAGTGCAGTCTTGTGGGCCTCTCTGAAGGAGCAAAGCCATGACTAGATTCCTGCCCTATGGTAAGTGGAAAATAGTGAATGTTCTTGGTTTCAGTTTTATGATATTTTTTAATGATACATTTTATAGATCAATGAATAACACATAATGTAAATCCAAAATTAAAGTTGTTATAAGACACAAAACTTGAGCTGGTACCTAAGTAGAGTTTTTACCCTACTCACTGGCACCAAAAAGTGCACTTCATGCTGCCATAGAAGAAATGTAAACATAAACGTAGCTAAAAACAAACCCTTCAATCTATAATAGTGATCTTCCAGATTAATAGTGGCACACCAATTATGGGATTAACCAACCCATATCTAATATCAGGCTCACTCCATGAGATAGCACCCATCCCTGGCACTGCTTGGGTGTTCAAGAACCTAAGACAAAATAGGCCATAGATTCAGGAGAAAACCAAATTCTATTGTTCTGCTAAGTGAAAATAGCAGTAAAATGACTCAGAATGACATTCTGGTATTACTGATAGATTGGTTTTTTTCCTCAAGCATCATCAGGGAAACTTCCTTCTGTAGTAGATGAGATCAAATACAGAGACTCACAACTGAACCATTTATAGAGCTCGAGAAACATTGGAACACTCAGCCCTGAGTTGGATATCAACACTTAAGGGTTCCGGTAACTCTACAGAAGAGGAGACAGAATGATTGTAAAAGCGATAATTGATGGCTGACTCCAATGAAACAGTGTCCTCCATACGTGACAAGACTGCTGCACATATCACAGAGACTGTGGCAGCATGCATAGGGGCTGTGCAGGTCAAGACAGCTGGCGTTCCAGCACTGAGTGGGGAACTGGATATGAGCCCCCCATCCATAACTAAGAAGCTAGCTCCAATCAACTGCTTGCAAGGGAACAGTTTTCTCCGGTGGAGTCTCCCTGGGTATATAAACCACACTTCAGATTAGGCTCTGTGCTTAGCAGTAGATGACCAACATAAAATACACTCACTGGCATTTTTATAGATTTTTTGCCTCATTTTTTTCTTTTTATTTTTTTAATCTCTCTCATTTTTTTCTCATATATCATGGTTTCCAATGTTTTATTTTTATGGGCATAAATATGTGTGTGTGTGTTTCTTCTGGCTTTTCTTTTTATGCATGTTTGCTTTTAAAGAAAGAGAGAAAGTATGGAGTTGTATGGGTAGAGAGGTGATGAGGATCTGGGAGTAGATGGCGTAGGGGAAACTGAACAGAATATATTATATGAAATTATTTTCAATAAATAAAATGAAAAAATTTGTATACCATGTGGGTGATAATTTTTATTGGTCTTAGTTTTTAAGATAATATCATTCTTATTTCCTCTGTTTTAAATGTAGCCATCCTTCCAACTCTTTTTAGAGCATTCATTTAAAAATGAATCTAATTTCTTTAATTTCACCAAATACTTGACCCTATATTCAAATGAGAAGAAAAAGTACTGGAAAAATATCTAAGAATTAGTAAGTTCTTATTTCTTTTATACAAAAATCAATACAAACTAAATTATCTATGTAATTTTTCTTAGGAAATTGTGCATTTCAATAATAAAGCCAGTTGCATATAATAATTCTATAATTTGACCTGACTTATCATCAGGTAAATTATTTATCAAAGCAATGTAATGATAGTTTATAAATATGTTTTATACATTTTTTCCTTTCTGATTTAATATTTTATACAAAGCACATGCATGATACATTATTTTGATTATATCATATTTTAATGTATTCTTCAGTAAGAATTTTTTAAAATATATATGTGTGTGTGTGTGTTTATGTTTTGTGTGTTTGTGTGTGTGTGTGTGTGTGTGTGTCTTTGTATGGGTCAGAGGACAGATTACGGGATTCAGTTCCTTCCTTTCCTGCCACCATGTTGATTCTTGGGACTGAACTCTGATCATCAGGATTGACACAAACTGTCTTTACCTGCTGAGCCATCTCACTGCCCTCTATAAGGTTCTTTGTTCATCTATCGTCAGGTGGAGGTTCTATGGTGATATGCAAGAAATTCATCAGTATGGCTATAGGAACTGGCCTTTTCAGGCTCCCTCTCCTCAGCTGCCCAAGGAACTAACTGGGGGCGTCTCCCTGGAAACCTGGGAACCCCTCTAGGGTCAAGTCTCTTGACAACCCTCAGGTAGCTCCTTAAATTCAGATATATGCTTCCCTGCTCCCATATCCACCCTTCCTATATCCCAAGCACCCCATTCCTCCGAGCTCCCCCCGTTCTCCCCTTCACACTTTTCTCTCCCCATCTTCCCTTGGCCCAGTCTTGCCCAACCCTCAAGTTCCCAATTTTGCCTGGCGATCGTGTCTACTTCCAATATCCAGGAGGATTACTATATCTTTTTTTGGGAGTTCACCTTCTTATTATCTTCTCAAGGATCCCAAATTTATAGGCTCGATGTCCTTTAATTATGGCTAGAAACCGATTATGAGTGAGTACATCCCATGTTCATCTTTTTGGGTCTGGGTTACCTCACTCAGAATAGTGTTTTCTATTTCCATCCATTTGCCTGCAAAATTCAAGATGTCATTGTTTTTTACCGCTGAGTAGTATTCTAGCATGTATATATTCCACAGTTTCTTCATCCATTCTTCCACTGAAGGGCATCTAGGTTGTTTCCAGGATCTGGTTATTACAAATAATGCTGCTATGAACATAGAACCTCCACCTGACGATAGATGAAGAAAATGACAGAGCCCCACATTGGAGCACCGGACTGAGCTCCCAAGGTCCTGATGAGGAGCAGAAGGAGAGAGAACATGAGAAAGAAAGTCAGGACCGCGAGGGAACCTCCAGCTGGCGACAGATGGTGAAGATGAGTGAGCCCCACATTGGAGCACTGGACTGAGCTCCCAAGGTCCTGATGAGGAGCAGAAGGAGCGAGAACATGAGGGAGAAAGTCAGGAACGAGAGGGGTGCGTTCACTCATGGAGACGGTGGGACAGAACTAATGGGAGATCACCAACTCCAGTTGGAATGGGACTGATGGATCATGCGACCAAACCCGTCTCTCTGAATGTGGCCTGAAAAGCAGGCCTGCCCGCCAAGCTCCACACTACAGAATGGCGCCCAAAGTGGATAACTGAATCCACAGAAAGCTTGAGAAAGCTTGGGAAAGAATAGAGTAAAGCATGTTTTCTTGATAGCAGCAATTTCTCGGGTCTGGCTCTGCTTGCTAGAGACTAGCAAGCACTCTCATCTAAGAGAGGCTTCCTGACTCAGCTTTAGCTGCAAAACCGTGCAGCTCTTTTAAGAGGTCCTGCCACGAAACACTTAAATGGTGTTGATGAAAAGCTGAACGTGTGTTTTTCGTTTTTTAGCCGTAGCAGGAAAAAAAGCTGTGCCGTTTTAAAATGCCAGCTTTCTGGGCCATCCTGCCAGGGCAAACTATGACTCTTTCAAGCAGGCAGTCCTGACTACGGAGCTTTGGGGTGTTGTTTAACACTGTTGTAGCTTGCTTGCTGGCAGGGACCTTGAACTGCCACAGAGTTGTGATGATAAACATGGCTACAGCTGGTACCTCTGCCACGAGGCTGGAAAGCTAAGGAATGGGCTGGATCCAGCCACCAAAGTCACGGCTTTAGTCCTACTGATATTGTTTCGTAAATTAAGGACTCATGTGGTCAGAAAAAGAGAAATATACAGTAAAGAAAGATTCAAAGACAAAGAAAACCTCTCAATGGTTTACAGTGTGTTAAAATTATATGCAGGCTAAAGGTTAAAGTTCTTAAAAAACAAACAAAAAAAAGAGAAGTTTGTTGTGGTGGTACACACCTTTAATCCCAACACTTGGGAGGCAGAGGTAGATTGACCTCTGTGACTTCAAGGTGTGGCAGGACACACCTTTAAACCCAATGCCTGGGAGGCAGAAACAGACAGATCTATGTGAGTTCAAGGTGTTGTAGAACACACCTTTAATCCCTGCACTTGGGAGGCAGAGGCAGATGGATCTCTGAGAGTTCAAGGACAACCTGGTCTACAGAGTTATTCCAGGACAAAAATATAGAGAGAACCTGTCTCAAAAAGTAAAAGTAAAAAATAAACAAAATAGAGGTTAAAATAAAGCCACACAAAGATGGAAAATACACAGAGAATCTTGATATTATATACTATTATGCTCTCTTTGAATTGTTTGAATGCTGAGGAAGAAGCAACAGCTGCTAAAAGATACTTGTTTATAAATGCTGCTGAACTAATCCAAGAAAGATATCTTGAAAATACCTTGACTTCAGAATTTGGATCTAAGGATATGATACTTTGGAAAAGAGATTCTTCTTTTATTTTTACAGAAAATGAGACCATGTGGATTGCTTCTATCCCAATATGGTATGATAGACCACGCCCTCCTGAAAGGTTGCTGTGAACAACTTCAGAAAATTACTTCACCCAATTGATGACTGAGATGAACCTGGCACACAGGTTACACCATGAAAGATCTGTTAACAGCATCCCATTTCAGCAGGAAGCAGTTTGGAGAGAAATAACTGCGCCCATGTTCCCAAATATTGTTTATAAGTGTTCTTTTACATTTAAAGGGGGGATATGATATAGATATGAATAATTTGCATTGGTATAGATTTTGCTTTATTGATAGACATTTAAGGTCAATTTTGTTATATGTATATGTATTTTTGATACTGATTAAGGTATTGTGATTGTGTAGTTCATTTTAAAAATGTAATGTATAATTAAGAAATATAGGTTGTTAATGGATAATCATTGATAATAGTAAAGCTTATAGTCATGTAAGTTAGATTTTCTAGATATATAGAGATATATTTAAGTTAAATAGGCATTCTTCATATCTTTCAAAGACAATAGAATATGGCATTTAAAATGTTTTAATAACTTAGGGCTTTTCATGACAATGAGACACATCTGCTCCTGGCAGCACCAGCTACTTCAAGAGGAAGATGGGCATCGAAGAGGCTACTTATGGAGTTTGATAGCCATTTGGGCAAGAAACTGCTCTTGCCTGGACTATTGCATAAACTGAACACAGAGAACCCTCAGAGAGAGGACTGCTGAACTTGCCTATAGGTGAGATGATCTCTCTGGGTTCCTGATTCATGAAAGAGTCTGCGAGACATTCTGTAGGACACAGCAGATAGTGACTGAACTGTCTTTGAAATTTCCTGCTTCTTGGGAAAGTCTGTTGGATACTGTGGGCCTATAGTCCGAAGATAGATGCCCCAACAATACAAAAGAACTTTGGGTGACTGTCCAGGCAGCGAGATGTCTCTATCATTTCTAGAGTTTGGAAATTGCATATTTCTTATTTACTTAGGTAATATTGTGTCCTTCTGGAGACTTTGATGGAGCTGAGGAAGAATAGATATAGTTGTTTTCCTTTGTTATGATAAAAGATAAAGTATATATAAATATTGTAACTGTAATTTTTACATGATAACTGTTTTGTTATATGTAATTTTACTATGTTAAAGTTAAAGCCTTTCCTTTTTGTTTAAACAGAAAAAGGGGAAATGATGGAGGCGGGTCTTCTATCAATCTGTTGATTTCATTGGTTAATTAATAAAGAAAACTGCTTGGCCTAATAGGTTAGAAAATAGGTGGGTGGAGTAGACAGAACAGGAAGAAGGAAGTGAGGTAGATGGCTCAGACAATTGCCCTGCCTCTACAACCCAGATGCGATGAAGCCAGCAGCCTGGTCAGACATGCAGAATCTTTCCTGGTAAGACACCGCTCGTGGTGTTAAACAGATTATTAGATATGGGTTAGTCAAGATGTGAGTAAGAGGCTGAAAATAATGGGCCAGGCAGTGTTTAAAAGAATACAGTTTGTGTGTTGTTATTTTGGGGCATAAGCTAGCCGGCAGCCGGGAGCCTGGCAGGATGAAAAGCAGGCCTGCCCGCCAAGCTCCACACTACAGTGGCCAACAGCGGGGGCTGACTGAGAAGCAAAGGACAATGGCGCTGGGCTCTGATTCTTCTGCATGGACGGGCTCTGTGGGAGCCTTCTCAGCTTGGTCGATCACCTTCCTGGACCTGGGGGGAGTTGGGAGGACCTTGGTCTTAGCATAGAGTGGGGAACCCTGATGGCTCCTTGGCCTTGAGAGGGAGGGAGGGGAGGTATGGGTGGAGGGGAGGGGAGGGAAGGGGGAGAAGGAGGGGAGGAAAGGGGGAGGAGGAGGGGAGGGAGGGGGGAGGAGGAGGGAAGGAGATGGAAATTTTTAAATATAAAAAAAAATAAACCAAAAAAAAGGTTCTTTGTTGATAAGAAAATAGGTATAATGACTTAAAATAAATACTAAGTAGCTTTTCCCTCCCCCAGAGCCTTTTTTACGCTTAAGTATGTGTGTTGCGGGGAGAGGTGTGCATGTGGAGGGCAGAGGAAATCCTTCAGGATGATGTTTGCTCCTTCCAATATGAGGGTTCCAAGAAATTAAACTTGGATGTGAAACTTGCAGCCGGTACCATCTTGCGGACCCCTAAATAACTTTATGTTCTTGAGTTTTTCATTTATTTTCTAATTCAATATTTGCTTATTTAACAAATATTTTTTCAAATGACTAGCATGATGAAGCAGTTTCTAAGACGGAAAAGTCCCCATGTAAAATAACAAATATGCATTAAATGAACCCATAAACACGATGTGGAATATTGAGTTAGAAGCCAACAAAATTTACTTAAAATCTATCAAATTGATATATAGTTCTGTTTCAGATAGCAAATTGGATGATTGTGTGTCTGTGTGTGTGAGAAGTAAGTTGATACAGTAGATTTACATGAATAAGTGAAACAAATTTTTCTTTGTTAAAACCAATTCATCCTGTAAGTTTATGGCAATAATAAAACATAGAAAAATATAGTCTTTCAAGATATAGAAAAATTTAAGAATTTGTTTTAATTAAAAATAACAAAAAACTTGTTATGGTTATAACTTAATATACCAATAATATGAAATTTAATTTTAATTATTAATTTTCAGTTAACTGCAAATCAGAAGCATTCCATTAATTAAGGTGAATGTGAAACTATTGAATGTGAAACCACTCATGGGGATTTGTATCATAATGTATTTTGAGACTGAGCAATGAGTAGTATTCTCAGACATCAGAATTACACAAAGACTAAATATTTTCAACCTAATAGAATTGTTCCCATGCTTGACTATTATTAGATGTTTGATTCTTTTATTCTCTCTTGAATCTCTACTACTTTCTTAATCCAGAGAGAGAGTGCTTGCTGTTTACAGCCCATTATACAGGTAAACAAACCAAATAAGGTCATTAAAAGAGAGCTAAAAGAATGAAAGTCACAGAAAAAGTTAGCAGGAATGTTGTGACTCAAAAACTAATTTCGTCTGAGTCATATCTGTGAAAAACAGAAAAATCTTATCTTTTATTATATAATTTGATTGATAAAGTCTTTAAGTTTGTGATTCAAAGGTATTGACAGATCTGCCTACTTGTTATTAAAAATAGTTTAAAAACTTCACCAATATGACCTCTATCATAAATTATTTATGTTGATCAAATCAGAGCATGGGAACAATTCTACTACATCAAAAATGAATGTGTAGTAGTTATGCAATTGTAATATCTAAGAACATAAGCCTTTGCACAATCTCAAAATAAGAACTTGCTCTGTGCTTTTCATCTAAACGTGGAGGAAATGCACTATAGTTACTGGCTCCTTCCCATAAAAGGTGATCCATGATATCACATTTGTAACGCTTCCTAAGCGTTACTTACTAAGGGAAGTGTAATACTAATACACCTCTAATATATAACAATGGGCCTAAGAGTTTGAGATCTCTGAAAATAAAATAAACTTGATAGTAGAAAGAAGAGGTGAGTGGTGACAGTTTAGGGAGTGGGGTTAGGGCATTAATACAGGATTAAAGTCAACCTTTTGATATGTACAACAGAAAGGGCAGACAGTCCTTGAACATTATTCAGAAGGAGTTAGTGTTGGGGCACTCCCTTATCAAATCCTCTTATTGTCCTTTCAACTTTCTTTTCCCTGCTTGCAGCTGATTGCTGAGAAACCAACATTTAAAACTTCTGACTTTCTACAGGAATAGAAAAACACAGTGACACTAAGCTGGAAGAGGAGTCTGATAGCAGAGGTAATAATGAGTTTTGTATATCTAAAGGGATAGAATGTGAATGACAGGAAGATATTGCATTGTCACTGTGGCTAGGGAAAGAAGGAAGGTCAAGTGGAAGAAGGGTGGTGCCCTATGGGCTTAGAGACACAAGAAAGACAGTTTTCAATGGAATAATGTTTCAAAATTATAGAAATTCCACTCAGAAAGGCTTTCTCAGAATGGTGCAGGTGTTCTTTTTACCGAAAAAAGAGATGTCCTGACTGTGATTAAATTTCAGTTTACCAGGTTTTTCATTATCTCAAAATATATGTACAGTAATGAATCTGCCTTAATCTGCCTTGGCTTTTTAGCCTGAGAATTCTTGTTTTACTGAAATATGCAGTATTTTATTCTGTGATGCCAAAAAGTCAAAGGAGGTAGACAATCCGATTGTCTCCTATGCAACGGAACTGCTTACTTTATTTAAAAGGAAATGTGTATTTTCATGGAAATTCAGGACTGTATTGATAAACAAGGATAAGAGGCCTCTATTAAGTAAATGAGCAACATAAAAACTGTCTTAGAAAACCCATAAAGCAGTAAAATTTACAGTGATGACAGAGTATGTTAAATATCAACACACATATGTATATTCATACAGACTAAATTTTTCAATGTATGATTTTTGATCAAGAAGTTTAAAATCAAAAGACAATGGCTGTGGAAGATAGGTAGAATATACCTATCTCCAATCAGCATAAACACATCATATGAAAGACACACTTAGCATATTGTCTTCTATAATTATCAGCCACCTAGGAAACGTGACTTAGTCAAGGGATTAAGTAATTCTGTGGGTCAAGTGCAATGACAATTTCTTTTGTGTGTGTGCAATGCCATTTTATGTTCTTTTGGCTTTTTCTGTGACTATCAGACCGCCTGTCTACCAATGCTTCTCACACACAGTCAGTTTTAGAAACATGGCCAAAAGGGTATGTTAGAACTGAGTAGGGACACAAAGGGGAACATTATGTTTTAGCTGTGTAGTTTCACAAAGCATTTACTTTTATTTTTATAAAAGTAAATAGTAAAGAGACCCTTACCATATTGTGTGAAAGCTGAAGCTATGGGTGATGGAGGCGGGTCTTCTATCAATCTGTTGATTTCATTGGTTAATTAATAAAGAAAACTGCTTGGCCTAATAGGTTAGAAAATAGGTGGGTGGAGTAGACAGAACAGGAAGAAGGAAGTGAGGTAGATGGCTCAGACAACTGCCCTGCCTCTACAACCAGACGCAATGAAGCTCCAGCCCAAGATGGACGTACGCTAGAAACTTCCCGGTAAGGCACCATTTCGTGGTGCTACACAGATTATTAGATATGGGTTAATCAAGATGTGAGTAAGAGGCTGAAATAATAGGCCAGGCAGTATTTAAAAGATTACAGTTTCTGTGTAATTATTTTGGGTAAAGCTAGCCGGTGGCTGAGAGCCTGGCAGGACGAAAAGCAGGCCTGCCCGCAGCTCCTCACTACATATAGGGATGAGGGGTGAGTAAGAAAACTACAGAAATAACTACTAATTTAAATACTCTGTTTGCCACAAGAGAAGTTCAGATAAAGCAAATTGAATAAGTATTAAGAATGTCTTTTCAGTAGTTCTTATATCTGTTATACTTTTGAGAGGAGAAAGTTCATTCCTATAGGTTTGAAAGTAGCTTGCACTGTACTTCCTGTTTACTGAGGAGATAAATCCTTTGGGGGTTTTTATGGAGCTAAAGAACAAAAAGTTATAGCTGCAGTTTTTCTTAGTTATGATAGAAGGTTCAGAGATTTGGAGTCATCAAGACAGATAAAATAATGGAGTATTTTCTCCAAATATGCAAATACAAATGGACTAGACATTGTAAATGCAATTCTCACCTGATAATCGTTCTTATTCTTTATAATTTTATTACACTAGAGTTAAAACCTTTCCTTTTCATTTAGACAAAAGGAGGAAATGTTTCACAATAATCTTTTGTACACTGTGAAGATCTGCCACTCAGATTGGCTTAATAAAAAGCTAAATGGCCAATAGCTAGGCAAGAATTTTGGGCAAGAGAGGATGCTACAAACAAGAAGGGTAGATTTTCCAGCCAGAAAGAGAGGAAATAAGACATACAAGAGGACAAGTCAATACGACTAGTCACATGGCAACACGTAGATAAATAAAAACAGTTAAGTTATACAAGCTGGGTAGAAAAAAACCTAAGCTACCTTTCAAACTTTCATAGGTAACAAGAACTCTCCATCTTTTATTTGGGGGCAGACAGGCAGGCCAGAAAAATCTGTCTACAAAAAGATATATTTTGATTAGGACAAAGCAGCCAAACTGAAAATTGAACTTCTTCACATCATTTATATTTCAAAAACTTGAATTTATGTCTCATTATAATGATTTCAGACATTGGCATTTAATTTATACAGTGGAGACAAGACAAAAACATATTCTACTTCATTTTGAAAGTGCTAAATAATGTGGCGTTAAGGTTTATAGCGGGCAAGTGAGATGGTTCGGCAGGTGAGAGAACATGCTGTGCAGCAGAGCCTGAAGACCCCAGTTAATACCCAAGACCCTAAATAAAGGATAGATCTCATGTTGCGTAGTTGCAATCTCAGCATCCCCATTGGCAAGATGGGAGGCAAACGCAATTAGTGTAGGATCTGGAAAGACAACAAATCTGGAGCACACAGGGCAGAAGGAACACTAGAGAGCAGGCCTCAGCAAAATGAAAGGAGTAAACGAACTCCTGACAGTGTCCTCTGACCTTCATAGTCATGCTGAGGCAAAATATACCTGCACACACACACACATCCATAATACATAGAGACAAAGATCATGAAGAAAATAATGATCATAAATAAAAGATATAAAAATTTAAAGTTTCAAGTACTATTTCGTATGGGTCACAAGAGGAATGTTGAATGGTGGTTATGACTCCTCTAGCCTCCTTTCTTCTAGATTGTTCCACTTTCAGCAGAACAAAATCCAAATACAAACTATGAAACTGAATATAATCCACACTTTAATTATGCAATGGGCTTCTGTAGTTGTTTACTCAGCAGAAGATAACAAAAATTTCAGTTCTTTTCTAAGCCCTTCATCTTTCTAATAGGGAAGTATTTTCTATGAGAGCATAGGTGTGCAGTGCCAGTTTTCAAGGGCACACATGGCTATGGAGAGAACCTGATGACCCAATGCATTTAAAGAATGGAGTGCAGTCAGGAAAAAATTCTTTCCTAATAGCCAATGTTCATGGGAAGTACTCATATTTAATGACTCTGAGAAACAAGATTACATCTGGCATGTGCTATGCAACCACAAAGATAGAGCTTGTGTTTAAAAGAAGTTGAAGGTGGGTTTCATATATTATTGTCATCACCTTAAAACATAATATTTTTTTGAATAAGGAACCCCCATTATCATCATACATTGAACCTGGAGAACTATACAGCCTGCTAAGTAGGACAGCTTTTAAAGGAGTGAAATAGAATCAGCTGCTTTCTTATGGCCTTTGAGAAGACACAACTTGCTGAAACAACCACGCATGGGCTTGTTCTGCTTTCTGCAAAGAATTGCACACATGCAGCATCTTCAGGAGACTAATCACTCCACAAAGGATGCAGTTGTGTTTACTGTTTTAAGAAGCTCTCTCATACCATCTGCTTTGAAGATACTTATACATTTGTCAGTGCTTGTATTCCCTAAACTTCAGTGTGTTCAGATGATAGTATTTGATAGGCAAATCAGTTTTTGCAGATTCCTAGGTTATTGCCTCAAAACAAAGACAAGTGGACAGAACTTTGTTCCTCCTTTTTTAGGCTGAAAGGCAGATGTGTTGGTAAGTGAAGCTAGACCATGTAGAAAATCTAGGACATGCTAGGGGAAAGTATAACAAGGGATAATGGAACTCACCTCTTTGCAAGACCTGCTGAAGGAAATCTCTTCTGTGAAAGAAAGCCTGCTTATCTTGCATCAAAGACTTAAGAGAGTTATTATTCTTTATTCTCAAGGCCCTTTGCATTAGCATAGTTTCTCCCAGCTAATGCACACCATAAATTCTTGTGGGGTGCTTCACCGTAATTTCTTTAAAACCAGAATAGCTGAATAATGAAAAGTTCTGAGTACTGGAGATTTGCACATAGGAAGCATTATTAATTTGCATTAAAATGATCTAAAACTGTATTGAACAAAATTTTACTTTCAATGATTTTTTCAGAACACTCTAAGTCTTGTGTAGCCTCAAGGTCGTATTTATGAACACTAATTATAGTATAAGTCTATAGATGCTGGGACTTGAGTAAATCTATAATAACCTCATGACAAACTCCTGAAATTGCATTTTCAAAATAAATTCCTGAGGCTCTCATGCTTCTCTGTAATTTATCTTCATTATGAAACATACTATAGAAGGTAAAAATAACTTTTGCAAATATTCTCATTATTTGAGAACTGAATATGAACACATCTGTTTTTAAATAAATAACTAAAAATTAGAAAATACTTCTATACCTTAATATTTTCATTGTTGAAACATGCTAAGGTTTAAAATATTATGTCAATGAACCAATTGAAAAGCTGTAAAGGAATCATGTATTTAAGAATGTAGTATTTATGTTTACCTGCCCCAATAACTCTCTCAATGCGAATTCTTGAAGGATCAATCTCTTTTGCAAATTCATGGACTGCTAGGGATGGGTCTTCATAGGTGTCTGGATCAATGTATGTTTTAATTCCAGGGAATCGCACTGCAACAAAATATAAGATTGATTTAATTTAAGAATATTTTAGTAGGCATATATCTTATGAATGTGTAAAGGTGGGAGTGGCATACTGAGGTAGTTACTCATTAATTACTTAAATTTCTCTTTTTTGCTCCTTCAGGGTTGATACCTGCACAAAATGGAAAACAACAGAGAGATCCCACAGTGCATAAATTCTCTCTCTTGCTCTGCATCTTGACTGCAACAAATTGAGCAGCCATTGCCACATGATGCTACCTCTAGTATATATTACCTTATAGGTCCAGAAATTCAGAATCAGGTAATTCTTTGAAATCATGAGCTTAAAATAAATCTTTTCTCCTTAAGAAATCTAATGTAAAGAAATGGGAACAATACTGTGACTTAATTGGACCATGCTGCAGAGGCCTTGGAGATGGTTTATAAAAGAATCTCAAAAAACTCTGACAAAAAATTCTGAATCTGTAAGGAAAGTCTAATTCTATTCCTGTAGGGAGGTCAGAAGACCAGAATGCAGGCAGTAATGCCAAGAGTAAAGACAATATTCATAGAGTTTCTTATATAAAGAACTCTATTGGAAATCTGACAAAGGACCTTCATGTTACATTTTGACAATGAATTTCCCCCATATTTTGTCCCTGCTCCAGTGGAAGGCTGAATTGGAAAGCCACAAAAGTGAATATGGTAGAAGAAATGTCAAAGCATTCCAGGAAGGCCCTGGCACAGTTGTGCTGGCTGCTTTTAGCCATATTTATGGTGAAAATTATGAATTTAAAAATAGAAGGGTTTAGAAAAATTAACCTCACAGTTTGGTCTGAAAGAAGTAAGTTTAAAGTTAAAGACAAGGAGGGTGTGGCAGTTAAAGAGATTAGAGCCATTAAAGTGTGTTGTGATTTGCCTTTGGAACAATAAAATATGCCTTGAACATTTCCGGACTGAGCAGGATTCTATCCATGTCCAACTCAAGAGTATAAGTGTATTAACTTGAAAGATATTTCCTAAGAGGAGAGATCTATTGGTATACACTACTTACCTAGGACAATCTCAATAGTTATTTCTTTAAGATTTATTTCACTTTTCTCAGTCATCTAGACACTAAGAGGCATCTATAATTCGTGGTTCAGGCTGGCAGAAGATCTTAGCATTATTCACTAATTCTAATTTTGTACTGATGATGGGTAGGGTCATAGAATCTTCCACACAACTTTGGAAGAAAGCCTAGAGATCCAGACAATATGTTCAAGGTTTGGTACACATCATCCTGATGGGATAATATATAAAGCTATGGTAGCGAAGATAAATATGGGATAAAGATCCCAGGAAGCTAGAGATTCTGGGAATGTGAAGCTTCTGTCGAGAAAGATTATTGGCAACCAGCAGATCCAGGACAGGAAAGTGGTCAAGTGTACTAAAAACAGGGAGGATGTGATGCCCAAGTCCTTTGCAGCTTCTATCATTCCACACCATGACCTGAATCCTAGACATAAAGCTACATAATTTAATGTTTACTCTGATTTGTTTGCTTTGTTCTCCCAAACCTTATTTGGTATTCCATATTCTTGACTTTTGGAATGAGGATATTGATTGTATATCTGATCTATCTGGTCTTGTGACTCAGGCTTCACAGGAAACTTTGAACTTTAAAGACTTTAAAAATGCATTTAATATTGTAAGATGCACATGAAACTTTTGGAATGAGGGGCAGAATGCTACGGTTTAAGGAGATAGATTTAGATGTCAAGTTGATGGAAGGTGGACTCATGATGGCTAATTTTGATTGACAAATAAATTGAGAAGTGCTTTAGGAATTATTAAAGGTCTTCTTTGTGTGTGTGTAAAGATGTTGTAAGTTGTTATTAAAGGAGAAGACTTCATCCAATCTTGGTGGAACAATCCCACGGTCTAGGGTGTGAAATGGGTGAAGGAGAAAAGGGTGAAAAACTACAGCCTAGACAGTCTTTTCACACTCTGCTTCCTTCCTGCCATGAGTTGAAAGTCTCTGCTCTGTCAGGCCCTCAATGTATGAAACCTCTGAGACCATGAGCAAAAGAAATCTTCGCTCTGTAAGGAGTTTTTGTCCACTATTTTGTCACAGTGACACACACATAATACAAAATAAGTGGGTGATATTTGGTGTTGTTATACCTCAGGATACAGAGCCAAACTAATTCACAATCAAGTAGAATGTTAATCTCATATTCTTACAGAAAATCATAAAAACCAAAAAAAAAAAAAAAAGAATGAGGTTAGAAGAGGCAATATGATGTTCATTAGTAGTTGTAATTTGCTTCATTAATTATTTTGTGTTCACTGTCTTCATTTATTACCTTTCACCTATGTCTTCTTAGTGCTTTGATATGCACAAATGAGAAAATTAGCATTTTAAAAAATAGTACCAAAAAAGAATATTTCCAGGTGTATGTAGACCTGACATTGATTCTGAAATTTTATGCTTTTCTTGAATTATCACAGTTTAAATGTGAGAAGAGAAGAGAGAGTTTGTGTCTGTATGTAATATTTATATTTTCATAACCTCTATGTTATACTCACAACCTAATCATAGTTAGAATACTAAATTTAGCTCTTATTCTGCTAGACAATTAGTGTCAGCTAATCAGATATATGGTCATGCTGAAAACATTAAAGACACATGAAAATACCATTACTAACTCACACGTAATTTTCAAAATTAAGCTATTTATTTAAAGTTATAACACATTCCTATACAATAACTAGATAACAATGCTTCATCTGTGAAAATGTAATATATGTAATATCATAAAATCCTTGGCCAAATGAATTCCAATTGTGAATATCAGCTTACTCATTTAATTCATCCCCTGCTTTCTTAAACACTGGTTTCTTTTGCTTCACTTCCTTGGCGCTTCAGGTTATTTTCAATAGGTCTTGCTGAGCCCATCTGCTGTAGTTTATGCTAATCTGCTGCTTGGAAAGCAGATAATAAATACCTCAGCAGCACTGTTTCCCTCTGCACCTCGGTACAAAAAGCCCTGCCGTGAATCTTAAGGTTGCCCAGCATTAGTTATCCCTCCAGGTGTCAGCATCCAGGTTTTGCAGTCTGTTTACATTGTTCTGAGGTCATTTCAGGCCAGGCCTCTCAGGCAGATGGTTTTTAGGCACATTTAAAATTATAGGTGCCTTTGAATTTTTCCTAAACCATCTCAGAAATTTATAATATCTTACTCAAAACCTCTTCCTGTCTTGTGGGGGAAGATATAGATGAAATGGGCCTTTTATATCTTTATTTTTTTGCATAATTTAAAAACAAAAGAGAGATTTAAAAAGTAGAACAAGTTGCTCCTTATAGTATCGCTATACTTTGGTTAATTAAAAAACATCGCTTTCTTGTTAGTTCAGTGTCTCACAATAGAAAAACTGTCTGGAGAAGTAGCTTGCAATTTGGAGGTGAAGGTGGAGGTGGGTGTTTGGAGGAGAGAAGGGCAATTATCAAACCAACTATAGTTGGTAATTACAGCTTGCTGAGAAAGAGATCTCCAAATGAATATAACCTTGTAGTCAGCACAGGGCTTCATACATATTCTAAGAGTTAAAGAGCTGATATACTTTATAGTGCTAATGAATTGTAAATTGCTTTGTTGTATGATTAAATGACAATCTTCAAAAACGGAATAAGTGTTTCTCAACATGTCTGCATAATACTTCACTAAATAAAACTGACTCATGCTCCAGAGCCATTGTGATGGTAAATAACTATACATAATTAGTCACCATGTATTTTTAGTAAATTCAATTTGTGGGGTTCTCCCACAAGCATTGAAGAAAAGGTAATGCCATTTAATGAGAAGCAGGTGCAGTTTCCACCCTAAACCTGGAAGCTAGATGAAACCCTTAATGCCAAAAGGTTGCAAATGAATTTTTCGCTTGTTTGCTTTCAGGGGACCCCAAATTTGAATGGAGCCCTGAAGATTCCAGTAGGATACAGACGGTGGCAGAACAATGGCAATACTTACGGTGGCCATTCTGTAAGTGTGTTCTTCTCTTCTCTTCTGATTTCATTTTAGCCTTTATGTACCATTGACACCTTACAGGAAAAAAAAAAAAGAAAAAAAAAAGGTTACTCAAGAATTATGTAATACAAGAATGCAAAAGAATTAGGGGCCTGGAGAAATGTCTCATTGCTTAAGAGCACTTGCGACCCTTCCAGACATCTTGAGTTGATTCTCAGGGAGGCTCTCACAACTGCCTGTAGCTCCAGGTTTAGGAACTGTAACACCCTCTCCTGGCCTTCACGGATACTTGAACTCATATTCACATACCCTGTTACACATATATCGCTTACAATTAAAAAGGAAATGCAAAAAAGAATACAAAACAACTAGATCCCACATCATCAACAGATGAGGTTCTTGTCTCTCTTTATAAAGGCCAGCTTAGAATATGTTTATAATGTGAAAATGCCTCATATAGTTCTTTGATATACATCAAAATTAGTACCAAATAGCACTGTCAAAGAGACTGATTTGAAAGATAAGATTCACATAAAATATTTTGCCATCAGCCATAAACATCCCATTTTTATATCTGACTTCTAATAACCACAATTGTTTTTTTAAGTATCAAAATACAAAAAAATTTGAGTTAGAATCTCAGAAATTTAGAAAATTAGCTCTATTTTCAGTGCCAGTTAGCATGGTGGCTTCTTTCTTAAGAGATGAAAATTTTGGGGGAATGTAATGTTCTTGCATTGTGCAGTTGGGCCTTTGACTATTTCAATTCAAGTGGCTTCACCAACATCCATGGAATTTGACTGTTCATTAAATTTATAATTCCAATTGGTTTAACAGAATGTATCTATAGTAGGCACTGCAGTTTTTCCAGTGTTAATTATGTCTGCATTTCTAAGGTAGTTTAAATATTCAACCAGATCTTCTTTACGTTCTCCATGGGATAGCTTCCATTGTACGATTCTCTATCAAAGTCCAAAAGATATACTTCAAAATGACTGTGTTAGATAATATAAGCAAAGTAGTGTGCTCCAGTATGTAAAATGTTTAGGCAATTTCTGATGTTATAGAAATTGGCAAACAAAAGCTGAGAATGATTTAGTGTTCAGTTTTCTTTGTTAACTTCTCTGTTTAAGTGGCACCGATAGTCCAACTCAGAAATCCTGATGATAGGTAATGTTTGATAAACTCCTTTCAAGCCTGTTAGATTAAATTTTGTCCACAAAGATAGCAGCATTTCATATTTGTGACATTTACAATTCAAGGCAATAATTTTTACTATAAAAGTTAATGTTTTTAATGTAATCACATACTCTCTTGCAAAGGAGAAAAAGCCCAAGACAGGGATGATCTATGTCAGAGTGGGGCCAAGTGAAGGAAAAAAATATCTGAGAAGTTAAATGGATGTGAAAGAGAAAATGAGAAGGAAATAATATAAAATGAAAATATATGGTTGCTTGAAAAGTGAGTGACAATGTAATTGTGTTACCAAATACTACTAATACCTTATATATTGATAATTGCTTAGTAAATGCCATCAAATGAACACTAAGTATAATAAACTCCTCCAGTATATATTCTTTACCCTCTATAAAATAAGTGCTATCAGCAGCTTGTGAATCTTATGCATGGATATCTTGATAATAATAATTTATTTATTAATTGCTCTGTCTAATTCTGAATTTTTCCCCCAAGAAAAATCCTTCACAGAGTCATTGAATTACAATAAAGAAACAAAAATTCAGGAGTAAGGAGTAAGTTATTCTTTACTATTCAGCTTTAAACTTTTTACTGTAGGATTTGGGTAGTTTTTTTTTTATTGGAGCTGATATTGAATGTTTCTAATGATCTGTCCTCTGTAACTCTGTGACATTACAGTCCTTGTGGTCTCTTCCTGTCAGGCATGTTCTCTCTTTTTGAAATGTGCATACAGACACACAGACACACAGACACGCACACACACACACACAGAGAGAGAGAGAGAGAGAGAGAGAGAGAGAGAGAGACGCACACACACACACACACAGAGAGAGAGAGAGAGAGAGACGCACACACACACACACACAGAGAGAGAGAGAGACGCACACACACACACACGCACACACACACACACAGAGAGAGAGAGAGAGAGAGAGAGAGAGAGACGCACGCACACACACACACACACACACACACACACGAATACACAGGGTATAAAGTGTGATTTTCCACTGGGTTGGGAAAATCCAGAAGACTCACTTACCTCCCAGTGATGAGGAAGAAGAGAGTGAGGATGACTAGGAGCGTGAATCCCCCGACGGCCGCCGTGGCTATTACCAGGATCTGCCCTTGTTCTGCTGCCATGTCAGAAGCTGAAACAGAAGCACAGGTGACACGTATGGTGACGGCTGTTATTTTAAAGCACAGTAGAACTGACCTTTATTTTAATATGTCTCTAAACAAACCAGCTGAAGTGAGATTTAGCTAATGCTTACAGAACTGAGGTCACTATACACAACACAAAACTTTCTTCTGTCTTAAAAATATAACCAAGGTGTATGAATTCTTAATGCTTCCTTTCAAGAATGATTATAATTTGCATTGACCAGACATTTCAGACGTATTAGAATTTTGTTTCTACAATATAAAAAAAATCATCCTGTAATTTGAATTAATTAATTTTAAAAATAATTTATATATAATATATATTTAACAGAACTAAGAATTAAATTTCTGTGAAATTTAATAATGATAAGTACACATGTGTATATGTGTGTACAAATGCATTTATATCTATATATACATAAATTTTTGATAGATGATAAGTACAGAAGAAAAGAATATTTAAGTGCTTTCTTTTTTCTTTTTTGATGGCATATAGTTAACAACATATTACATTTTTTTTTTGCTATGTGTGGCGTTTAGTATTAATTTTCAACTTGACAGACTCAGAGTCATTGGGTGACACTGGTGTCCAGCATGCATGTGGGAAATTATTTTGATTACATAAACACTCATTGTAGATGGAACCATTTCATGGATCGGGATACAGGAATGAATAAATGGAGAAGAGGAAATAACTGGCAGCATTTGCTCATCTGCTGCATACTCCATGATTGTGCTATGGCTAGCTGCTTCTGGCTCTTTCTTGTAGCCTTGATTTCCCTTTCTAAACACTGGCACTGTGAACCAAAATATACCTTCCTACTTATGTTATCTTTTTTTAAATAAATATTTTTTATTGTTCTGTCATAATTTTTTCTTCTTTCTTTTTTATTATTATTAAAAATTTCCGCCTCCTCCCCACCTCCCATTTTCCTCCCCCTCCCTTAACTCCTCCCCTCTCCAGTCCAAGGAGCAGTCAGGGTTCCCCGCCCTACTGGAAGTGCGAAGGTCCAACCCACTCCATCCAGGTCCAGGAAGGTGCACATCTAGACCCCCAAAGCCAGTACATGTAGGATCAAAACCCAGTACCATTGTCCTTGGCTTCTCAGTCAGCCCTCATTGTCTGCCACGTTCAGAGAATCTGGTTTGATCCCATGCTTTTTCAGTCCCAGTCGAGCTGGCCTTGGTGAGCTCCCATTAGACCAGCCCCACGGTCTCAGTGGGGTGGCGGACTCCTCGAGGTCCTGACTTCCTTGCTCATGTTCTCCCTCCCTCAGCTACTCATTTGGGCCTTGGGAGCTCAGTCCTGCACTCCAATGTGGGTCTCTGTCTCTATCTCCATCTATCGCCAGATGAAGCTTCTATGGTGATATGCAAGATATTAATCAGTACGGCTATAGTATAGGGCCAGTTCAGGCTCCCTCTCCTCAACTACCCAAGGAACTAGCTGGAAACATCTCCATGGATACCTGGGAACCCCTCTAGAGTGAAGTCTCTTGCTAACCCTAAAATGGTTCCCTTAATTAAGATATCTTCTTACCTGCACCCCTATCCACCCTTTCTTCATCCCAACCATCCCATTCACCCAGGTTCTCCCCATCCTCCCCTCCTCACTTTTCTTTCAACATCTCCCCATCGCCCCTTACCGCCACCCCACCCCCACCCCCAAGATCCCAATTTTTGCCAAAATGTTTTACCATACAAAGAAAAAATAAACTAAGATATTGGCAAAACTCTCTCTCCCTCCCTCTCTCTCTCTTTCCCTCTCTCTCTCTCTCTCTCTCTCTCTCTCTCTCTCTCTCTCTCTCTCTCTCTCTCTCTCTCTCTCTCGTGTGTATGTTTGTCTGTTTGTTTGTTTATGATGCTAAGGTTTGAACAGAGGACCTTGCACATTATAGATAAGAAAATGCTTGTCTTAAAAACTGCAGCAGCTACCTGTCACCTTCCAGTGGCCCTAAAATACAGTGATTGGTTCCGTTCATTTATTGTATTCCATTTTCTCTATTACTGTTTTCTATACTATATGGGATGGGAAATTCCTTATATATCAGAGTGAGTCCATTAATATCTATAATTGATGTGTGTCAATTAAAGAAAAAAATAGTGGTAATGAAAGTGAAACACAGATTAAAGAGCTTCCTCATATAAACTTATGACCAGAATTTAGCTCCCAAATTTTACTTTTGTTTTCCTTCCTATGCTGTAAGTACCAATAACAATTCAGCCATCAATAGTCTAAAATATTAATCAATAAGTCCCATTATTATCCTTCAACTTGACTAAAACACTGTATTTTATTCCCCCCCCTCTCTCTCTGTGTGTGTGTGTGTGTGTGTGTGTTGTATCAGTGTGCAGCACTGTGCAAATGGAGGTCAGGGAGCAATCTTACACATTGGTCCTAGTCTTCTACCTTGTTGGAGACAAGGTTTCTCTTCCTTCACTCTTTTTGCAGGCTATCTTGATAGACACCTTCCACTAGCCTCCAGGTGTTTTCCTTTCTCCACATCCTATCTGTCTGTAAGGGCAGTGATGGCTCTGTCACTACATCCTGCTTTCATAAGGGCTCTTGGGGACTCAACTCAGGTCATCAGTCTTGCACAGCCTCCTCTCCTAGGGAATAACAACTATAGGTTTCAGTAAGAAACCAGTCACACCATTTAGGAGACTTTCTAAATGTAGTAAGAAACAAAAGTCACATTCGTTCAGTTTGCAGCTAAAGAAATTCATTAAACATTGGAATTAGATTTTTGTCACCGTTATTTCATCAAAGCATTTTCAGGCAGTTTTTACAAAGTTGAGTATTGATTCATAATCTGTTCAGAGATGAGTTAAATAGTTGTATCTTACCTAGTAAACAATGGACTCAAGCTTTTTATTAGTTCTTCCCCAAGTTTTGCAATCCTCGAAATAGCACTGATAGAGGAACTAATGGTGTGCTCTAAAATGTCATATTTTCTCATTGAAAATTATCAAACAACAGATTTTAAGAGATTGATTTTTCAGAAAACATTATAGTTTGAAGA
The DNA here is from genome assembly GCF_903992535.2 of Arvicola amphibius. Classification (NCBI taxonomy): domain Eukaryota; kingdom Metazoa; phylum Chordata; class Mammalia; order Rodentia; family Cricetidae; genus Arvicola; species Arvicola amphibius. The sequence goes on along the minus strand of NC_052056.1, from coordinate 35,550,477 downwards.
TAAAAAAGATGACATTTTTTAAAAGAAGACATTATTTACTTACAACTCCTGTGCTCTTAAAGATATAATCTAGTTCCAAAGTGTTCCGCCTAGAACAAATATTGTCCTGGTAGTCAGGTCTCTAGTGATTTCTGAGACTCTATTCAAAGCTCAGATGGGGAAAAGATTATATACTTGAAAATCATAAAGTTTGTCATAAAAATATATTGTTTTACATAATAACTTAGTTAACTACTGGCTTCACTAATAAGTCTCCTTTTGCTTACTTCTGATTACATGATCACTGAACTTAAATTAGGGTTTTAATTGTGTTTCAAACTGAATGTTAAATAAATATGAAGAATGCATAGCAATGTATAATTAATTCCCTAGCATGTATACAAGCAAAATTAAGTACTCTGTATAAGAAAATAACATACACACATACTCAAAACAGTTGAAGAATGCTTAATGGATGTCAATATTGTACTGGGTATAAAATAATAAAGATAATGACGGGGTATGATTAGTGAAATGTGACAAACATGAACACTCATATCACTTACAGTCTATTTATTATTTCATAAACAAGTGTCTATCTTCTGAGGTCAATGCAAAGAGTTTAAAAATATTATTAAATGTATGCTCATAGTCCACATGCTTGTCAGTACCATTGTTACTCCAATTTGAGTAGTTCTGTTACATGTCCAAATACTCATATACTGTACACAGAAAAGCTAACAGCACAATACTGACTTATCTGTCTCAAGTCCTAGCTACTGAAATATTTTAAACAAACTTTTTACCTAACAGGAGAACAGATTTTTTTGTTGTTGTTCTACCAGAATCCTTCATGCCCTTGTTTGCCCCTGATTTCCAGTCAATAATCTGAGAGTATTGAATTAAATGTAATTGCCACAGTATGCCAGAGAAATGTAACTATTTTATTGTATGAAGCAATAAAATATTGGAAAGAACACAATTTCCTACATGGAAGTAGGAGGAATGTTCTGGACTTGTGCTGCATTATTGTACTTACTGGGAAAGTTCTGTCTTGATAGGATTAGTGCTGGTCCATCACACAGAGCTCTGATTTCATCTCTGGGTAAACTTCAAAGCCCTTAACTTTACTAATGAGACTTTTCCCAACTGGCTAGCACAGGTCTCTAGCTTGTCTGCTTAAAGGACTGTGCACACCCTCAGTTCCTTGAGTGAGCCACTTGTTTGATAATGGTCAGTTCTTGACAGTTCTTTTTCATGGACACCCAGTCATTTGGAAACCTTTTTCCCAGTTGTTGTTTTTGTTGATTTCTTTTTAAATTAGGCTCTCAGACAGATGTTTCCATTACCCACTTAAACTAATACTATAAATGAAAGTATAGTGTGTCACCCAAATTACTTTTTAGCAAACTGTCTTTTATTGGGATGAAAATTCGAGGAAGATGATGAAATTCATTCCTTGTGTTGTCTGTAGAAAGTACAGTGTGACACACCTCCATTCTTCTCAAAGAGAAAGTGTAAATAAAAATCAGATCCATCATGGATTATCTAGATGATCTCAGTTCTAACAGTAATTCTTATTATATGAGGTTGAGACAAGAAGACAAAGGAGGAGTGGGTGGTGTTACAGCAGAGTGACAGGAACAGGAAGAAGAGATGAGAGGTTCTTTCTCACACCCTTGGAGGAGGTGTGCTTTGGGTTCTATTTGGGATCTGTTGTTTTTGAAGTCACAAAATATATAGCATCATACACAGAAACGAATTGGAAGCTCAACCCATGTGACTGAATATGTCGCTGTAGCTGAATGAGTACATCAAGAAAAAGAATTGAATGGTTATATGCACTGTATAATTCTGATGAGAAAAGATTGGAATTAGCTGGGCATAACTCACAACTGTCCTCCTTTTAATAATGTGAGGAAAGTTATTTTTTTATCTCAAACATAGCTGTTCAGTATATATGAAGACCATGTACGTAATATTCATTTCTAATTACTCTGCACACTTTGGAGACGATAATTCTGGAAGGCAAGAGTTACAATAGCCATAACACTTCTACATTTCAGCACAGTCTTCAGAACAAAGTTAAAGAATCCATTAATTCACCAAATAATGTTTATTGAGAAGTTATTACATAGCAGATACCAACATGACCCTGGGGAGACAGAGATGAACAAACCATATGCAATTACTATGCTGGTAGATTGGCAGATCAGTCTGGAAAATAAACAATGAGCAGAAAGTTACAAAGGGTAAAAATTGCTACATTAGGGAAACTTGTCTGCAGTGCTGTCTATATTCACTTGTGCAGTCCCAATGCTAATTATCTCTAATTAGTTTTCTCAGAGAAAATGCATCTAGAACTTATTCTTAGTAGTACCAATAGGGAGAGCCCTGACCCTAAAATGTGCCATAGTGGGGTATGTAGAGATAAATGAAATTTATTTGTGAACCACTCATTAGAATTATTTTTTTTTGTTAAATGCAAAAAGAGCATATCCTCAAACAAAAATAAGCATACTTAATTATGTTTAATTTTATGGTCTTGACAAAAGTATACCACCTTAAGAAAAAATAATTAATTTAAAAAATATTTTAAATTTGTTATTTAATCAACGTTTAGAACCTAGATAATGCTTGGTTTAAGTCAGGATAATGTTATAAGAGGCTTGCTGTAGTTATTTCTACTTAAAGAGGAAAAACAGAATGAAGCTCTTTCCATGGAATCTAAATTCTTACAAAAAAATAGATTCCATGTTTTTAGAAAAGTGTGAGAGAAAAGCAATTTGGCTATTTTTAACTAACACATTTTCTTATTTCTCATATGATTCTGCCTCACTGTAATCAAGATTATTTTTCATATTTACATTTCAAAGTGAAATGTGTTATTTGTATTCTGTATCATTTTCTATGGACGAGCGTTTTGAAGTTAACTCATTTCTGTTGTGAACTTCTTCTGAGAGTTACTGGAGGATATATGACACATTTTGAATAAAGTATTTCTCAAAAATGCTGCCAGGGAAATGCATTTTTTTGTCATTTCCCTGAAATGATTTTTTTTTTTTTTTTTTTTTTTTTTTTTTTGGTTTTTCAAGACAGGGTTTCTCTGCAGCTTTTTTAGAGCCTGTCCTGGAGCTAGCTCTTGTAGACCAGGCTGGCCTCGAACTCAGAGATCCGCCTGCCTCTGCCTCCCGAGTGCTGGGATTAAAGGCGTGCGCCACCACCACCCGGCCTGAAATGATTTTTAAAATCATAACCTATATTTTAACAAATAGGTTGAGAGTAAACAAAAAAAATCATTGTAAGGTTTATTGGCAAGTGACAAATGAAAATGCTCTCCTCAGATCATATGTATCAATCAGGATTTTAAATTATTTAAGACTGAGAAGCACATTGAATATTGTACAATGAGGATTAATAGATCTGCAAAACTTTGAATGCTGCAAGTCTAACTGGATGTTAGCATATTATGTACATACGAAAGGTAGTAAATAAATACAGCTGGAAGAAAAAATACAATATTGTAATTTTGTAGATGATGCTGTTATTATCTTTCTTGTCCACCTGGACTTGTAAACATGGTCCTATCTTGGGTCTTCCAACAAGTATGAGTTTCAAGTCAAACTTGTTACTACATCTTACATTTTGTTTTCATCAATATTAACATGGGTTAATATCAGGGTATAGATGTATATGAGTAAATGAGTTATGGGTTTCTGCTGATCTGCCTTGCCCCAATGGATCTTCCCAATTTATTCCCCCTTATGTGATAATTACTCCTCAAAATACTATTTGAAATTTCTCAGATACTCTTCATAGTCTAGAAGGTAAAAGCTATTTTCTTTCTAGGAAGTCTAGTCCAGAGATGCCCATGCAGATGATGCTGGAGTCAGGCCTCATAAAGTTCTCCCCTTTGTCTTCCCACCACTCATCAGTATTCCCACTGATCATCAAGATTGTCACATTCACCTTGTAAGTGTCCCTTAGTTTCATCCTCATTCCATTTCTCGTTTTCTCAGTTCAGATTTACATCTGGTCACATCTATTTGAAATTACCTAGACGGCAGCCTCAATTATGCAAGACACAATTTGTCTGATTATGTTAATATATTAACACCGAATAGTTTTCTTCCTAGAAGAGCATTTCCTATACTGAGACTTCAGATCTATTTGTTAATGTCTAATCTACAGTAACAGTACAGTAAATTATTATTAATATTAGATTAATTCTAGTAGATTATTTGAAAGTGAGGAAGGGACATTATAAAGAGAAAGAGTTGTCAAAGCTTGTACAAAGTTGTACAAAGAAGTGTTCAAACTAGTAGAGATAGAAGCAAGAAAAATGCTGAAAACATGACATAAGATTCTAAAATATTTTTCATCAGGAGAGGAAGTTTAGAATTAAGCAGTCTTATTCAACTTCAGGAGTGGCAAAAAATTCATGTGTTATATCCTAGTGACATAATCATTTAATTTCAATTAAAAATATTTAGTTAATCATCAGTTTTACCCAGCTGTGATTTGTGTGTTACAATAACAACCCACCTGCAAGACATACCCACTGGTGCAATAGTGCCACAAATGTTAGGGGAGTAAACAACCACTGTTTGCTTGGATTTAGCCTATTTCAGAAGATGGAACCCACACTGACACTGCTAATAACAGATAAGTCATGCACCCTAAGGGAAAACCTAACAATATTATTATGCTAAATGAGCACAGTAATAAAACAGTTGACACAAAAACCCATAACCAATCAATAGCAGAAAATGAGAGACTTTGAAATCCTTAGTCCTAAATGGAATGCCTTTTTCTCAAGGCTCAGGCAACATGCTAATGAGGATGGGGCTGGGTGGAGGGGGAGCCAAGGCAACTGAGGAAGGTTGAGAACAGGAGAAATATTCTTCCTTAGAGGACCACACACCAGGTGGTTATTCAACAAGAAATGGTCATTCTTTTAAATATACATGCAAGTAACATTATGTGGACTGAGCAATACGTGTATATGTGTTTAGGAATAATATATACATATATATATATATATATATTTGAGTGTATATTTATACATACATAAATGTATTAACAACTAATGAAAAAAGAGGACACAAATTTGAAAGAACAAGGAGGGAGGGGTAAAAAGGGTGTGGTCAGGGGAACAAAAGGAAGGGATAAATTATGAGTTATATTAGAATGCCAAGACATAAAAGAAATAGTTAAAATATTGCATGAATTTTTCAAAGAATAAATAAAAAATATTTAGAAATGCCATCAATTCAATGATTTCTATTCAAAAAAGAATGAATATTTAGATGCAAGGTTAGAAAAGCATTTCTCCTCCTAATATTTACAGCTTATATAAAAAATAAAATTCTTGGTTAAAAACTGCAGCTATCAAAAAAATATTTTTGAGGATGTCAGTTTGGTAAAAACCAATACCATTGCTGGGCAGTGGTGGCGCATGCCTTTAATCCCAGTACTCAGGAGGCAGAGGCAGACGGATCTCTGTGAGTTCGAGGCCAGCCTGGTCTACAAGAGCTAGTTCCAGGACAAGCTCCAATGCCACAGAGAAACCCTGTCTTGAAAAACCAAAAAAAAAAAATACCATTTCAGCTACTTTGGTACAGAGAACACTATCTTTCAATTTTCTAAATAACAATGGATTAACATAATGTCTAATGTCTATTAGTAAATTTATAGTCATTAAAAGTTATTAAAGAAAGAATACAGTCTATGTGCAAATATAAAAGATTCCAAGTTAAAGAATAGTAATTTTGTTTCCTGAGAAATGTTATTATTAAACATGTCTTAGCTTCATATATGACCATTCACTGATTTGTTTTTGATCTAGAATAAATTAATGATGAATTAAAGGATAATCATAAGAGTTAATTTCCCCCAATTTTCTGTGCCTAAGCTTTCAGTGAAGTGACCATTTAGAGCAAGCAGTCTAAACATGGTGTTGCATTAACACCTTTCATTTATAATCCAATATTTGAGGCCATCTCCCATCACACACACATACACACACACACACACACACACACACACACAAATCTCTAAGATTAAAACTCAAAGAGAGAAAGACAAGAGATTCTCTCTTCCCCTAAGGTGAGCTGATTACTGGATTCTCAGCTGGAAGGAAGCAAGCCTTGCAGATCATCCCTGCTGAAGCAGAGGCTTTACAGGGATTATACTCCTCAGAAAGCAACTTCACAGCAGTGCCTTCTCTGCATCTCTGCCACTTCTCCAGAAACAAAGCAAGTCAGTACATCAAACTGGGGCTTCCTTGAAATACCACCAATCTCAAGAGTCACTCTTCTTGATGCCCCAATTTACCTGTCAGATGAAATGCCAAATGACATGGGGATAATTGGAAAATACAAGTTTGGCACAACTTGATGGAGAGGGAGAGGCAGAGATAGGTGTGCAAAGTAATGAAATACCGTTTTTTTTCTCTTTTGGAAGAGATTCCCATGTTCATTAATAAGTTGCACTGATGCCTTGCCACATGCAGAGAACTTTCAAAATGAAAATTAATGACCACAGCATTTGAGCAACTAGAACTATTGTCAGTGCTTTAAATTTCTGCAGTATAATGTATCATCATCTGTCTTTTATACTGTTCCTTGTTAAACTAGGTCTTTGAGACTAATTTTTATAATTGAAATATCTTTGACTTCATATGCACATGCTTTACACCTTTTAAAATACCCATTGTAGGACAGTATTCCCTTACAAATGCCACAAAGTCTGATGATTACTGACCGGAAGTCAACGAATTTTCTATATTAGGTATAATTTGCTATGTACTATTATATTGTTTGTGGATTTTGGATATTGGTAAGCATATATGAGGCAGGGAAATACAGGGAATAGTTTAGAAGCTGGGTCTGGACTTGGCTTGGGCTTTGTACTACTCATATTTTTCATGATGCTTCTTTCACTATGCACATATAACCCTTTCTAAATGAATCTTCTAGAAGTCCAAGACTCTCACAGGAAGTGGGCTACTATTATGCTCTTCTTTGAACAATAGGATACATCTCTTCTGATATTAATGATCATTAAATTTTACAGTTTCTTTTTAAACATTCATAATTCACCCTGGCTCAGGGTGGAGTAGCAGTGATAAGTCTAAACTGGTTTTTAGTACATGTATAGTAAGGAAAAGCTGTATATTCAAGTAAAATTTATGGAGAATTCCCTACATCCCATTTTATGCATATGCATAACTTCTAAGGGACATGCATGGCAGAAAAATTATGTATGGCCTAGTCTATCAATTAAAACACAGAAAGACCATTTCTGTGACCCTTAGAAACAAAACTTTTCTTTTTCTTCAATACCATGAAGGAAATTCCAGGAGCCCTTAAGTGTTTCCACTCACACAGATTGTTGCTCTTTTGCAACACATTCTGATTTTTTATTGTATTGTCTTAAGGACAATTTTTGTGTGGGTTTTTATTTCAATTCCTTGAAAAAGAGAGCAAGACCCAAGAAAAACTCAACCCTAACCCCAATCACAGTAACATATTGATAAGCATATCTATATATTTGAGGCTTTAGTCTTTTACTGCAACAGCAACTATTGTATGGAGCATAAAGCTTTATAATCAAATATATAATTAATAGAAATTACAGATTTCATAAGGCTGGTGTATCCTAAGGTTTATTTAAAACAAATTTTTCATAGAAAAATATTTAAATTAATCTCAACTTAAAATATACACAGCCTTCTTTAGAAAAGGGTTCAGAGTGCTGGCATGATGTTTAGTGAATAAAAGGACATTTTACAAAACTTGATCTGAGTTAAGTCTCTGGAGCCAATGGTAGAAGGGGAAAACCAATCCCTAAAAGCTGTTCTCTGACCTCCATATACAAACACATACACACCATGGTATTTGTGCAACTATCCCTTGCCACTACCACTACCACTATTTTTATTATCAAGTATAATTTTTTAAAAAGGAAAGTTTCTGGAGAACATTCTTTTTGACTTGGTATGCATTCAAAAATAATAAAAATGTCCATCATTAAGAATGCGCTGGGGCTAGGGATGTAACTCACTTGGTTGAATGCGTTCCTTGCATGTCTGAAGCCTTGAGTTCCATCCTCAGTACAGCCTTAAACTATGGGTGGTGCCTCCTTCTCCCAAAGTACATGGACCATCTAGGAAGATGGGGTGGAAAGACTGTGGGAGCCAGATGACAGGGAAGGGGATAGTAGTGTCTTCTGAACATGACAGGCTGATGCATTGATAAACTCAGGATAGCATCACAAGGCCTCTACAAAATCAAGCCAATTAACATTACAGCATAAAGGGAATGGTCTCACTAGTCCCTACTCCTACCTGAGGAAATATTTTCTTTAAAAATATGGCTTCTGTTACGATGACCATGCTACAGGGGATGTTCCAAAACCCCTAAAATCTATGGATAGCACAATTTAGACCAGGTAAGTAATTAAAAATAAAAGCACACCAAGTTGGGTGTGAGTGAGGAAGCATGGAATAGATCTGGTAAGAGTTTGGGAAAGAACTTGGACTGAATATGATCAAAATCCAGTGCATACAGGTATACAATTCTACACAGGTTAAGCATATTTTATTAAAAAATAAAAGTTGAGTAAACCATGCGTGTTAGTAATTCAGGAATTTGAGAGGTAGAGTCAGGAGGATATATGTTTCAAGAGCGCTCAGTGCTATTCTTGGCAGCATAGCACGTTTAAGATAACCTGGGCTATGTGAGAACCAGTCTCAAAAAAAAAAAGCATTATTAAGCCTTGTGATACAGATATGAGTTTCTGAGATAGAAACTGAAGTAAAGTTCCTATCCTCACAAAATCTTCTTTTTTAGTAGCAGAGTTAGATAAGTAAGCCTCAACTGAAATTTAATAACGTTATATAAATGTTGCTCTGAGTGAGGGTCATAAAGTGACAGTGAGACGAGGGGCTGATTCTTTGCCTCAAATCTGAGGTGATTAGAAGGGTTTTGCTGCTCACCAAGTGGCCGAGTGGATATTTAGAAATGAGGACATTCTATTTTAAAGAAACTTCATTAGGAATAGCCCAGAGTTAGAAAAAGGGCACAGAACCTTCAGGACTTGTTTGCCATACATTGAGCTGTCTGAGGAATAGACCAAGATACAGAAAAGAAATTTGGGTTTATGAGGACTAGGACAACATAAAGTCACAGTTGTAGACATGCCATTGTTTTTCTCTGTTACTAGTAAGCACATACGTGGGAAAAAAGTGAGTCTACTCAAAACTGTAATTTGGTGGAGATGTGAATTCTTGCAGGTAATTGTGACAGAGAAATTAACCTGGTTTGCATTAAATCTCATAGTTCTTCCTTTTCTCTTCAGTTACATGTGGGATCCAGCCCCAACTTTTCATCGAATCAGTTGAGAATACTATTTAATGTCATGAATTCAGAGAATATAATTTAATCATATGCATATTGTGCAAGAAAGGAATAGATAGGAGATAGGTCTATTGTTGCCTCACTGTTAATAACTTCTTATTGTTTGCTATATTGTTCTTTAGCACCATGATTTTCCTTGTATTTTGATGCTAAACACAGTGTCCCCAGACTTTTTCTCATGACTGGACAGATAGGACTGGAGGGCAAGGTAAATAGGATGAAGATTTTATCTTTCTAAAGCAGTCTTTTACTAAATCAAAAGTATTAAATGGCTCATTGGGAACGTAAATGACATTTAAAGGCAAGCCCCATGCCTAGCAGTAGATGACCAACACAAAATGAACTCAATGGTGTTTTTGGAGGTTTTTGTCTCATAGTAGATTGTCTAGCATTTTTTCCCCTTCAGGCCTTTTGCTTATATATTATGGTTTCTGATTTTGTGTCTTTATGGGGCTCTGTGTGTGTGTGTGTGTGTGTGTGTGTGTGTGTTTGTGTGTGTGTGTGTGCCTGCCATCCTGTATGTGTTTCTTCTTTGCCTTTTTTCCTTTTCTTTTTCTGTTTGTTTTCTTGTTTTTTTCTATTCGTTTGTTTGCTTTTGTTTTTATCATATTTTCATTTATTATTTTTCCCTTTTATAGATGCCTAATGGTTTTCTTGTGAGAGAAAGCTGGAAAGGGTATGGATTTAGGCTGACAGAAAGGTGGGAGGGCTCTTGGAAGAGTTGGAAGCAGGGAAACCATAATCAGAATATGTTGTATGAAAAACATACTTTCAATTAAAAAACAGAACTCCAAAAAAGAAATTGAATTAAAAATGAATAAATAAGAGAATGTGAAAATATTAAATGGTCTGCCAAGACAGATACCAATCTATATAATCTTAAAATAGTTTCAGGCCAGATCATGCCTTTTCTGGCCTACTTAGCAGATGCCATGCTGGTTTCTAAAAGGGACATGGATACAAAGACAAACTAAAAAGGAATGAACAGAAAACATTCTGGGCAGTTTAACAATGTAACTTGGTAAAATTAAGATATGGGTGAGAATCCCAAATCAAAACCACCGACCTATAAAGTTACCAGCGAAATCTTAGAGTCAAACACACAAAACCCAGGGAACGGCTGATGCTTTGTCTGATACTAAACTGAATTGATAACATTTGTTTTTGTGATTTGTGTAGAAGTGTTCCTAGAAGCACTGATAATCATCCACCCTGCGGGCCAGTGTCTGCTAGTTACTTAACATTGCTTAAGTAACTTAGAGCCCAGGCATCTAACAGTGATGTAATTGCTGTCTGCCAACAGTCGGTTCATCATCTCCTAACAATAAATTCTAAGCCAAGTTTAGGACCATGAAATGAAAGCTGTTCAGAAGGTTGCCTCATACAGCCTCTTCCAACCATTTGATGTTGTAAGAGTGCTGTCACTTACCAAAGTTTTAGGCTTCATTCACAGTTCTCTGGGGGCATATGCAGCCTGCTAGCCAAAGGTTAGGGATGCCTGTCACCTGTGTCAATTTTGAAGGGTGTCAGAGGGAGCAGGTATAACTGCAAAATTCTCAAGCCCATGGGAGAAGTGGCTCCATCAATGTTATGCATTTTCATTTTGTCAGGTAGTTTTAGCAAACTACTTCTTAGGCCTCATGTATGAAACTACAATTAAGAATTTCATCTTAGATCAAAATACTTTCAAGCCCAGTTAAGTCCAATATCATGCTACTAGCTGCTAATACTTTTTAAGACGATGGTTTGCTGTGCATATTGATCTTTCTCTAAATTAAGAGAGGGGGAAGACAAATACAAACACACACATACAGAGAGAGAGAGAGAGAGAGAGAGAGAGAGAGAAAGACAGAGAGAGAGAGACAGAGAGAGACAGAGAGAGAGAGAGAGAGAGAGAGCTGTCTGCAGATGTGGTTTCCTCATGGAGTACTTCTGTAATATGTATGGGTAACTGGGTTTATTCCCAGACACTGCAAAGAAAAAAAAGGCTTCGTGTATATGTGTGTGTGTGTGTGTGTGTGTGTGTGTGTGTGTGTGTGTGTGTGTTTGGGCACACGTGTGTGCAGATATGTTAGTAAATAACTCTTTGATACTAAAATAAAGAAGAAAATATCCACAATAGATTTTTTTGAAGTCATTTAATAGAAACCAGTATTTTGCTTTATTTATTATTTTTCCTATATAACTTAATATTCTTCTAGATAGAACAGTGATTTTAGAAACATTCAGTATTGGCCATGATGGTAAATAGAAAGATAGCATTTATAAAACTCTCTGATTATTTAATTTTTCAATAACTAGAGTTGATTTTGGACACAAATAACTCTGTATTTCTACAGCTACCAGAAAAAAAAACCCTAGTTCCATCAACTTGATCAAAACTGAAATCATTTTTTTGGCAGACAAAAAGCAATTGATCATAGTTCTAAGCAACATGAGGAGCTATTTCTGTTTTGCACAAGTGGCCTTGCCCATATCTAAGCCCCGGAAGCTTGTTTCAGAGTGACACAGCTCATCAGATTTTTTTTTTCTGTAGGATCATATTCCTCACTTTCTATTTGATGACTCAGAAAACCTGCTTTGACAGATTTCCTGGTCATTGTGATCTTTCCTCGTGATATTCTGTGGTATGAGACACTGGGCTCTCAGTCTACTGTATATCTAATTGTGGGAGCAGATTAAAAGCAGAATCCTAAGGACAATCTTTGCTTTGCCTGCAGCCAATTTCAGAGGAGATTCAGGAGGTTTTATATTCACTGTTGTACAAATATTAGTTAGGCATCTTGATTTTTACGATAAAAGAAATTCAATTTCTCTTCACCTTAGTTGTAATAATTGACATCATTTATTGAAATAATAATAAATGCTGCACATTTAAAGTCCTCCAAAAGATTATCCTTCATGCTGGGCTGAGTGGTATGCTCAGGTACTCCCAGAACCAGGGATGTAGAGGAAGGAAGATTGAGCGTTTAAAGCCACCCTGGGATACACTCACTTTAGCATTGTTAAGATCCTCTATGGTAGTTATTAAGTCCTATGTCTTACAGGAAAGAACGTTTAGAAATGAATGAGGTAGAAAATGAGGTAACTCCACAGCCTTGTGGCAATACATAGATTAATAGAAATGGGTTAATTTAAGATATAAGAGCTAATTAGAATATGCCTGAGCCATTGGCCAAACAGTGTTATAATTAATATAGTTTCTGATTTGGGTCTGTATGACCAGGAAACAAAAGCACAGTCTCTATCAACACATGGGCAACTATAGGTGGGTGGTTTTATTTACCTGAATGGTGGCCCACCCATCACCCAGTTCCCAAATAAATATACGGAGACTTATTCTTACTTATGAATGACCAACCTTAGCTTGGCTTGTTTCTAGCACATTTTTCTTAACTTAAATTATCCTGTCTATCTTTTGCCTCTGAGATTTTACCTTTCTCTATTTTACATGCTTTTCTTTTTTTTCTTTCTCCTTGGCTGGCTGTATGGCTGGGTAGCTTACCCCTGGCATCCTTCTCTCCTTCTCATTTTCTTGCTCTCCTCTCTCTTTTTCTTTTCTCTCCAATCTAGAATTCTCCAATTTATTTTCTCTGCCTGGCAGCCCCACCTATCTCTCTCCTGCCTAGCTATTGGCCAGTCAGCTCTTTGTTAAGCCAATCAGATGTTTTACACAGGCAAAGTAGCAGAACTTCACATAGTTAAACAAGTGCAGCATAAAAGAATGCAGCACATCTTTGTATTATTAAACAAATATTCCACAGCATTAACCAAATATAACACATCTTCAAGTAATATTCCACAACAGGTAACCTCTTCCTGGACTGTGTGGATCAAGAAGAATGTTGGTGACTTTGCTTCTGAGAGTTTTGCAGTATTTCTGTTTCATCAAGGTGTGATTCTTGTCAAGCCCTTTGCTTAGACTAGCTAATGGTATGTTTGTTACTTGAACCAAAGGGTAATCTAAGATTATTCCAATGTTCTTATAATTAATTAGAAACCATTTAGAATCAATATGCAACATGAGTTTTTCTACTAACCTCCTTGATACCATTTTTTTCTTTTGAAATCTTTATGCATGATATGTTTTAAGTAATTTCTTTTCTTCTTTCATTGTCAATATGGAAAAAGTCTCACTTGACTGCTGACATTTTGCCTTGGCTCTCTTCAAGGCTATAGACAGAAAATGCCTCTGAAATAAACCAATGAAATTTCTGCATTTCTTGAAAAATTGCCTGCAGCCATATTCCCGAATGTTGCTTATCTCGTCTCTGTAGAATCTGTGTTTCATATGTGCAGGAGGACACTGCTATTCTCTCATGCCAGCAAGAATCCTAGGTCAAGATGATGCATACATTGTGACCTTAGTTCCAGATCTCAGAGTGAGACCATGGTACTTTGTGTTTAATAGGGTCCTGATATTTATTACTAGGTCAATTTATTTTTTAATTATTTTATTAGATTTATTGTATTTTGTGTGCCTAGGTGTGGGTCTGAATGTATGTATATACACCATGTACATGTAGGTAACATGGAGGTTAGAATAGTATTTCAGAGTCCCTGGAATGAGAGTTACAAGTGAATGTTAGTTTCACACTGTGGGTCCTGGGATCCGAACACAGGTCTTCTAGAAGAGCAACAAGTGTTTTTAACTATTGAACAATCTCTTTAGCTCCAATTTTTAACTAATAACATTTAGTATATGTATTTTAAAGTACCCTAAATGTTCTTGGCAGAAGATAATTGCAATTTAAAAAATAAACTTTACTCTGTTTAATTATGTTTTCTGAGCAAGCATTCCAGTACAACTCAAGGATGACTCAGGATTCTTAGACAGCATGTAAAGAAAGTTGGCCTTTCTTTACATAGGGGAAAGGTCCAGTCTTTCCCTGGGAAGCAAATCTGCTTGCCTTTATTACTTCCTTTATCCTCACAGATTGTTAATCATGACTTCAATTAGTAATGTATACAGGTTTGGGAATATTCTATCACACAGTTTTTTATTAAATAATCTAGTGATTAAGAAAAGTGTAATGGAGGTCAGTTCTAGCCCTCTTTGCATACATGAGAACTCCTGAACTCCATTTTCTTATCACCCTGACTAATTCATATATGGAGGTTTCTTTTCCTTTCTTTTTTTCTTTTCCTTGCATTTGGAGTCCAGAAACAAAGCTTCAAAGGGTTTTCTGTACTAGTTTTCTTTTGAAGGCTAAAGAAAAGCTATTTCTCTATAATAAAACCAAATATAATAAAATGAACAAAAACTAACACATTGGATTTGAACAAAACAAATGGACAGAAGGAAAATAGCTCAAGAGAACAACACACAAGATTCAGAAACACACTGATGAATCCTATATCAATGCACTGAGGAATCCCATAAAAACTTAAAGTCCTAATATGTATGTAATGAGCCTGGTGCAGACCCATACATGGGCTGTGCATGCTCCTTTATCTCTGTGAGTTCATATGAACTTTGCTCCTGATAGCTAGAGGGCCTCGTTTTCTTGGTGTCCTCTACTCAGTCTGCTTCTTTTACTCTACCTCTTCTTTCTTAAGGCTCCCCGAGCCCAAGTGTGTGTGTGTGTGTGGGGGGGGGGTGGTTGATGGAGATATTGTATTTTGGACTGATGTTACAGTCTCTTACTCTCTTCATAATGTCTGGATGTGGGTCTCTGTATTTCTTCCCATCAACTGGAGGAGCAATCTTCTCTGATGATGACTGAGCAAGGCTCTTATCTATGGGTATAAATAGCAGAATATAATTTGTGATCATCTTTTTATTGCTACCTTTTTTGTAAAGAACAGTAGTATCTAGTTTTATTCTTGGTCCCTGGACTACATAGACTCAGATTCTTGGTTACACAAACAGTGTTGGTTATGGGTTCAAATTATGGAGTGGGTCTTAAGTCAAATCAGACACTGGTTGGTTACTCAAACAAGCTTTGTGCCACCATTGCCCTAGCAAACTCACAGGCAGGAAATCATTGTATATCAAAGGTTTTGTGGCTGGGTTAGTGTTTATGTTTCTCCTTTTGTATGCTTCTCTTTATGTTTATGCAGAGTACCTTCTTGTACCAAAGATGCTAAAATGTGCTGGTGGTAGGCATCAGCAGAGCTCCTTCATTTCAATGAATTGTCCAGGTGTTGTGTTAAGCAATTGGGTCCTGACATTCTTTGTGGAGACCATCCTATAGGTTTGGCAACAGCTTGAGTTCTTTCAGGATTCCCATGGTACCCCCTTGACCAACAATTCAATTAGATGCAACCCAATCCTAGTATTGGAAGCTTCATTTGATGACAATAGATGACCAGCTGTAACTCAGTTTTTCCTCTTATTTGGTGGTTTCATTTAGACTGTCTTTATAGAAGAATATATTTTAGGAAGCTTCTAATGCATTGGGCTTCCATACTCTCTTTCAAATGACCCTCAATTTTAACTGTCACTCGACATTTCCTCCATTTTCCCATATCTCCTCCCCTCACAACCTGATTCTCCATTCCAGCCTCCCATCCATCAGTAACAATCTATTCTGTTTCTCTTTCTATGGATGTTGATCTGTTCTCTAGCCTCTTAATCTATACCTAACTTCTATGATTCTATGGATTTTAGCTTGGTCATCATTATCCAAACAGCTAATATCCACATTTAAGCAAATATACACAATATTTGTTTTTCTGGATCTGGGGTACCTCACTCGGGATGATATTTTTTTCTAGTTCATTTTTCTGTCAGTTTCATGATTTTTCCAAGCAAGGCTTTGCTGTTCTGATCCCTCAGTTAACAAGTACAGCTTATCAGAAGCATCTGATACTCCCCTCTGGAGCTTCCTAGTTATAAGCCACCTGGAAATGCTCCTTACCTCGTTGCATATAAATATCCCTGGGCACTGGAAATTTCTAGAAGCCACTCATGAGGGCAAAGTTGAAACAATCCATCAAGCTCTTATGCATAGAATCTATTCATTCCCTGATTGAGTTGAGAGATGGATAAATAGGAGTGTTTAGCTTTGTTTTCACTCTTTGATTTTTTTTCTTATGAAAGCTCACTGGGTTGATATTACTTGCCCTGTCTCAAGGGTAAGATAAAAATCTGATTTTATCTGATCATCATTAGATAGATTGATGATCATATATATATATATATATATATATATATATATATATTTGAAATACATAAATATGTTTACATAATATATTATAAGCTTTAAAATATTGCTGAAATTAAGTCAGAAACAAATCTAAAGATACACAGATTTTTTAAAAAAATCACCACATGTACTACATTGGGCATTGGGTATCTTTATTGCACGAACTTGTTTAATACAGTTAGGAATCTACTATCCCTGTGGGCATTTAAATAGGATGAGTGAGAAAAAATGACAAAAAGACAGCTATGTGGTTATAAAAACTGCAGTTTCTAAGATGGATAAATACAAATAGTGAAAAGTGGGTCCCTAATGGATCGGAGTTAGCTGCTAATGGTTTAGAAGGATTCAGAGAGCACTGAGAATTGCAATAAAGAACATGTCAGTAAGGACAAAATATGCTGAAGGTAATTAAGTAACCCATGTCTTCTGGGTGCATTGCCATTCAGTGTTCTGGTTGTCTGCCAGGCGACAGACTAATTTGGTAAAAAATGGAGCTGACTTCTTTTTGGTCATTATGTAATGTTAAAAAATGTGATTTCCTGAAAGTTCAAATATCCTCTGAACTGGCTGTCTAACATTTGTAAGAGGAAAATCCTTCAAACAAGCTACTGTGTCCAAAAAGGAACAGCACAGCTAATACCTCTTCTGATCAATTACAATTTTCAACATATGGCTAGTTGTTGTGTTCTTTCATTTGCTCATTCCTGTTTAAGGAAATCAACTAGATGGCTGTGGAATTTTTAAATTGCAGTAAGTCATTCTGCTCCTTTCAAGACTTGACTGTTTCCCCTGGAAGTTTGAGTATTGCAAAGTCAACCTTCATCTTCAAATGGGAATGGCATTTGAGTCATTCTGAGGTAGTGAGGCTTGAGTGTGATTCTGAACCAATGTGGATCCCACATTTTCTGCATGGTTTATATGGAGAGAAAGAAGCATGTTGAGCTAGCACTCTAGTTCTATCTGACTATGTGTTGTTCTCTGCCTAGTTATAATGCAGCATAAAGGCCCTCAGCAGATGCCACGTAGATGTAGATAATAAACTTTGTTTGCCTCTAGAAATTTGAGCCATTTAAAATTCTGCTATTTATCAGCTACAAGTTCTGAGTATTGCATACAGCAATGTAAAACTGCCGGGTATATAGATGTTCATTCCAAATTCAAGGGAATTTCACAATGAGTGCCCAAAGAAAGTTCTCTTGCCAGAATTATATTCATTTTTGCTTTATATTTTCTCTTTCCTCTTTTATGAAGGTGAG
Organism: Arvicola amphibius; assembly: GCF_903992535.2. NCBI lineage: Eukaryota > Metazoa > Chordata > Mammalia > Rodentia > Cricetidae > Arvicola > Arvicola amphibius. The sequence goes on along the minus strand of NC_052056.1, from coordinate 35,532,669 downwards.
TATAAAGTGATTCACAGCTCACAATAGTCCTTCAGAATTATCATACATTCAATGAAGGGGTCTATCTCAGACAAGGGACAATTTTTATGAGTATAATAACAAATGCTTTTAGTGTAGCTATTAATAGCATCTATTCTTCTAAACACACCACACATATTCGCACTCACCTGAGAAAGAGGTAGTGCTATGTATAGAGGCAGTGGGTTGGCATGAGAAGCCAATCTGGGATACATAGTGAGTTCCAGAGGGAGGGCTAAACTGGGTTACAGACCACTGAAGCTGCCCGTGGTTATATTCATAGACACGACTGAACCAAATCCTAGGTACAAATAGTCTAGTTTGATGTCTTAAAACTGTGCTATGTGAAACAAAAATAGCCCAAACCTTAAATAATCTGATTAGCATATGCCTTAGCTTCCTCTCTTATTGTTGTGATAAAATACTAAGACCAAACCAACTCAATGGAGAAAGGGTTTGCTTCATTTAGCTCACAGTTCCAGGGTAGAGTACATCATGGTGGGAAGGTCATGGTGGGAGGAGTTTGAAATAATGTCAGGCCAAAGAAGAAAGTCATGATGCACACATGTTTGGCTCTTTTTCACCACTAATTTACAGACCAGGATTCCTACCTAGGAGTGGTTGGGTCCACAGTTAAGACGGATCCTCCCACTTCAATTAATCTAAATCAAGGTAATAACCAAAGGATACATCTAACTAATAATACAGTTGATTATACAATGTGTCAATCTGACAACACTATCCCACCATAGATGTAATAGGAACATTGTCTCTTGTTCATTAAATTATAATATTGACATAGGTGTGGTATATTCTCCTTGGTAGATTACTTCCTATGCTTGCAAAACCCGAGACTTTTAAAAGTTGAAGTATGGAGCCTCATTAGTTGAATGTTTCAGAGTACTTAAACTCAAAACATCTTGGTATTTTCACTAATTTTAATATCTCATCCATAAAATTTAAACAAAATCTAACATCAAAACAGTCATGATGGCAATTGAAAATGAGCAAAGGGAAAAACTAAGAAAGTGATTTGACTACTCTTCTATTGGTGTCTACGAACAAAAAGATACAGAATATTGCTTTGTTTTTAATACAATATTGCTGTTAGAATGGGGTTTTAGAGGTAGAAACAGTAATTAATCAATGTTTGCTGTTAGCTAACCATTGAGTATTAGATATTCTACGAAAGCATCAATGCTGACAAGAACACTATTAATTAGGTAGAATTCTCAATCCCATTTTCCACACGTGGATGCTAAGGCATAGAAAAACATAGTCAACTCTGGTATTTAAAAAGTCTAGCATCAAAATTTAAACAATGGGAATTTAAATCCAAGTACAAAATATGTATTTAAATAAATATGTATAAAATCTCCCTCCAGTTGTCCCATTTATGGATCTTTTTATCTGTGAAATATCTACCAAACAGAAGCATTCAGATCAGTTGTTACTATGAAAATTTGCTTTATTTCTTTCTGGGTTTCTGTATATTTCATGTTCTTCCTTTATGAAGCAAGTTTCTCCACGAGGTTTGCTCCATGAGGTGTTTACAAGATGCCTCTCTTACAGTAGCACTTATGACTATAGTGACAGTGGACACTTAATGATCAAAAGGTATGTGCTGGGCTGCAGAGTACTGTTCACGTGTGGAAAGTCAGCACTCCTTGTATTGCTTCTCAACTTTGCTTTCCCTCAGAAGACTTTTCATTAATTATCTCAGGTCACATTCACTGTGAGCTGGCATAGGAGCCTTGCATTTGATAGGGTTATAGGGAACTGGATGTATGGAGGAGTATGGGAAGCAGAAAGGAATCAATCTTATAGTGAATCTGCCATGTGGAAGCAGCAAAACCCATAGCAAATGTCAGGAGGTTCTGGAGCTGAGGTGTGTCTTCATAATTGCACTCCACTGAAGTAATGGGATCTTTTTTACATTGAGCAGTCTTGGATTCTGCCTGTTCTGGGTGTTAGGGAACTCGCACAATACTGTGGCTTACAGCTTTTTTAGGCTGTTGGAAATGTTTGTAGAGTTCTCATGAGGACTCCCAACAGAGAGAGAGAGAGAGTAAGTATTTGGCTACTTGGGTTTTGAGGGAGCCCCTCTACAGCATTCTATAGTTCTGCATCACCTGAAACATTTTTTATTATTATTTAGTCAGTGTGTCTCTCTGCCCTTGAGAATGCAAGCTCCAGAGAAACAAGATTCTTGACTTTTTCTGTGATAGCTCCATCATGTAAAGAATACTTGAATATGGAATGTAATCTAAATAAAACTGAGTCCGGTGGCTGACTTTTCAACACATGAATAAGTGCTAGATTTTCACAATGAAATAAAAGATTAATCTGGTTAAATTGGCACTTTATGTACCAATTTCTAAAAAGCAAGCAAGCAAGTAATCAAACAAAAAACTTGGAATGTTTAGTGACTCATCCAGAGTGAACTCATGCAGATCTTAAATTACTTTGCTATAATTTCCCACTTTTAAAGCAAATGAATTTATCACAGCACATTTTCAAAAATTTGATTAAAATGAAACTAAAGTCTATAAAGTTTAGTCTTCATGAGCAAAGAGACTATGTCTTATGCTCTCTAATCAACTCAATGTTTCATTCTGGCTTTACCGGTTAACAATATATACCCATGTAACTTAGCTCAAGACAAGCCCAGTGACATGTTGTATGATGTTAGTGTCTACCTTTGCTTTGCTAACACATCTCCATTTCCTCTGTTCCATCTAGATTCATGAAGTCTCCCAGATAACTTAATTTCTAAGATTCCTGCAACTGAACACTTTTGTGGCAGATTTGACATAAGGTGCCTTTGCTCTACTTTTCTCAGGAGGCTTTGTTGAGAAGGCCGTAATTCAGTGTGCCTTGAAATTCCAGAGACCAATATGAACTGTCAAGCAGAGATATGCAGGCTTGAATGCTGGCAGAGAGCAAGCATGAGTTAGAATTTAAATTAATAATTCCCAAGGTTCAGGCACTTTCAGTATGTGAATTCTGAAAGCTAAAATTGTCTCTAGGGAAGTGGAAAGTGATAGCAGCTATTGGATGACAATAAAATGATATTTGGAAAGGTTTATTTTTAGTGTGGATCAAATGAAGGTAAAGAAATAATTAGATGTGTTAACTTTGGTTCTCGATCATATACTTATGGGAAGTCTTGCCTATCTTCAAACTACAGATGGGTGGAAAAGAAATGGTAAACCAGGAAATTTTAGCCCCAATAATAAGATAAAGTACAGCATTGACCATTTCTTTTGTTTCTTGTACATACCCATAAATCACCTTAACCACAGCTAAGCTCAGATTGTACTTACTCATAAGGTTGTTAGAGCAAATTACCAGAATCAGAAGGGCATATTAAAGGGGAATGCTGACTCCTAAATTAGAGTTTTGCGGCTATTGTTTGGGAAGAGCTTGTCTCCTTTAAACTCATGCTGACATTCAATTCTCATTATGAGATATAAAGAAATGGGATCAGATGAGACCTTTAAAGGGATGAGGGCTTTGCCCTTATGCGTATGCAAATCCATTTATACAATCAATCACATTGTCAATTTCAAGGTCAAGTTATACTTAACTTGAAGTTTTCTTTAGGACATATCTTCTTTTCTAAGCCTCCCAAGGCACATGTGTTAACATTTCTTTCTCTTTACTCCTTCTTCTTTGTTCTTTGCTTTGTAATATATTTAATTCCCTGACTTTATCAATGGACAGGGAACAAGTTCATCCATTTGATCTTTGATATTTCAGTACCTATCTCACTTATTTAGGCTGGCTATCTTTTGATCTGTTTTAATTACATAAGAGGTGAAATAATATATAGACCAAGTAAATATTCTACCTATTATAACTTTTTTTTTTTACTTTGGGGCCTCATTCTATTAAATTTAAGAATAAAATATTTCAAATTTCCAGGTTTTTTAACTTTCCAGGATAATTTACAAAGTGGTATTTAGAGTACTCCCCATTTCATTCTTTTATATCAGTATGAAAATAGAAAGTACAATGAGCACAAAATAGATGTATGTTACGTTCTAGCTTATTAAGTAATATTATAGCATTTCACATTTATTTACTGTGCTGAAATGGTTAAAATTCATTTAAGGTGTTTCCTGGTTATGTCTTCAACAAATATAAGATACAAAAATAACTATAGTGCAAGACAGTTTTTAAATGGGTACTCAGTTTTCCAAAAACATAGGAGAGTAAGTAATTCATTTTGCTACATATCAGCTGTTTCTATTCTGGAAGCAAGGTGGGCATTCTTTGCTACTAGCCTTACTTTATAGTGCAGTAATGTGTAGATACAGTGAATTTGTGCACATGCAGCTAAATCCTTTACATGGCTTCTGTGATTTTGCCAAATGAGGTCACATAAATTACACTGAAATGCCTTGGAAAAGTAAAGTGTAGCAAACATTTAAGATGCGATGCTTCTTCATTCTTCACACATGCCTCTGTGGAGCTCTTCCTGGTTTATTTTCAATAATTTGCCATTCAGTATTGTACCTGCATAGCCAGACAAACGTAAAATTTGGACTCTTTGTTTTGGGTTGATATATTTTAAAAAATGGATTAAAAATAGATTGTATTAAATAACTTTACTTCTGAGTAGTGCTAAGGATGTTTAGAGTGTTTAAACTTTAGCTTGCCCTTAAATTTTGACATGGGTATAATAATTAACACATATATTTTAAATAACATATCTCTAATCTGTCCTAAACATTTTAATCATTTCATTCAACTCAAATTTTACAGTTCTAAGAAATGATGAACTATTATGTGGGTTAAACTCAACAGGGAGGAAACGCTAAAGAAACCTAAACTGTCTTGTCTTTGCAGTCTGTTCATGTGGGCACCAACTGATGTGTCACTTAAGAGCAGGGATGACCCCTCATGCCTTTAAACACTGTCCCATAACTGCCATTGTCAACATTCTCCTCCCTTTCCTTTCTGTAGTCTACTAGTAATCGTGGAGGTGAAGAGTAATTACAATTCAGATGTACGGCAGTAGTAGCTCTGTGATGGCTTCCCTGTGGTTATTATGAGAAATTAGCATTTTATGATTTTGCCCTTGATGTTTTTGTAACAATTAAGCTGTGAAATTAAAAAAGACATTTCAAAACACATAACCAGAAAAGCAGACTCTTATAGTCTGAAGAATGGTTCCAAATCTTCAAATATTATACCAAGAATATGCTTTTTCCATTAAATTTGAAGAAATTGGACATTTCTTCAGAGAATTTTTGTTCCCTAGAAAAAATACAATGGTTTATGATCAAATAAACTTTGACAGAAAAATTTAGACAGTTTAAATGATGGCTGGTGGAGGAAAATTCATCTCAAATCAAGTCAAATTAAAGTCAGATGTAGTGAATGATGTGAAGGGCTGCGTTAGTGCGTCCCTAATGTGACTGCTAGGCAAGTTTCCTGAAGCTCCCTATCATTGGCTTCCTCTTTAGATATATAGACAAGTGACAAATAACTTTGCATACTAAAAACACGTATGGAGAATGACGAAATGTATGTAATTTAAAATAACCTATAATGTGTTTTAGAGTATTTGCAGAGTAATACTAGTCCCTTTTTCACTCGCACGACTTCTTTGCCAGATTCATGAAAAGCAGCACAAGAGGTGGTATAAAAATGAAAACAGAAAATATAGAAATGTTGATCAGAGAGTCTGTATTTCAGTTAAAAATGAACACTTCCCAAAGCCCTAATATACATCATAGAGAATACAGAGTTGATATTGTGCTGTTTAATTGAAATTGGCAGAGAACACATGCACGTGTACAAACACACACACACACACACACACACTTCCATGTACCAAAAACAACTTTTAGGCAAACTGTGATGGCTACTACATGAATTACGGTTTTACATAAATACATATATATTCCTATCTATCTTCTCTATTAGTAGATTCACATGTTTGCTACTTTGCTTCTATGTATGAATCAAATTCTAACACTGTACTTGAAAATGTGTGGTTTACAACCTCTAAGTATCTGTTAATTGTTGATGATTTCCTTTCCAGCCCATTTATTTATTTATTTATTTATTTATTTTGGCATTTTATTTTTATTTTAATAAATAAACCTTGTCTGAAGATCTAAGTATAAATCAGCCACACTAGTCAGCCTTACAGACCAGGTAGTGGTAATACACACCTTTAATCCCAGTAGCCATACTAGTTTGCCATAGAAACTGGACTGTGCATGCCTTTAATCTTTGTGGTGAGCATCTTTAATCCCAGCCCTAGAGAGGTTGGTAAAATGAGAGCGGACAGCTATCAGACATAGTCTCATTCTGAGATTGCTGGAGGCAGGATCGACATATCGGGCTGAGGTAGAGGTAAGATAGTTGCTTTGCTTTTCTGGTCTTCAGGTTGAACCCCAATTTCTGTCTCTGAGTTTTTATTAACTGTGCTTTATTTAACCTCTCAGTTTTAACTGCATTGGGAACAAAATTTGGACAGGGAAAACATGAAGTACATGACCTGAATGTCCCTGTCTCTCCTTAAACTGATGGTAAATCCTAATCCCAAAGGTGAAGACATTAGGAGGTGATTAGGTAGTGTGCCTCATCGTGATGGGATTAGTGCCTCCTTCAGTAGGTCAGATCAGGAGAGAGAGAGAGATCAAAGAGGTCCAAGAAAGATTCCCCACCCTGCTCTTCTATCCTGGGATAATACAGCAAGACAACAATATTTTGTGAGGTGCAGTGTGGGCCCCCACCTGATATGCTATCTGCTGTTCATAATTACTAATATTTTTCATATTAAGATAGTATATCTCATGGTACATAAACATACACAAATACAGAAAACTGAATAAAATACCTCATAACTCTTTGAATTTCATGCTTGATGATTTATAAATATTATAATCTCCTAAACATCTGTGTTTACATTCAAATTTGTTTGCCTAAAGAGGAATATAATCAATGAAGGGGAGGTAAAGTAAAAGAACAAAGAAAAACAAATCATGTTGAAAATGTAAAGGAATGATAGAAGTGAAAAAAATATGCTGACTGAACAAGAAAAAAAATATGTCTGTTTTGGTTTTAAGCATTGGCATAAAGGGCTTGATGTTACTACCTGCTCATTCTATCACTTACTCCCTATAGAAAATAAGTGGACTTGTCTACGTTTTTCAGGTCTTAAGCCAAATAACTGGCAAGATAATAACATCCTTTATAAAGGCTATAAACATGTTATTATCCAGAAAAAAGAAAAGTGCTTGAAAAATAATTAGAATTCAATAAATACTATATTGTGTAGTTTCAGTCCCAGACACTATACTAGACTTCAGTCTCAACATCCTAAATAAGTCAAGAAATAAGAGACATTCTACCTTTCATGAACATTCTTGTTATCAAGAACCTTCATTACTTCATAGGACAGACTAGTTTGTATTCTGAAAACCCAATGCTAGGAAAGTCTTTCCCACTGACTTTTGTCTTTACACAGTTATAGCTGCCAACTCAGAAAGTACCCTATTGATTGGAGATCATTCCAAATTAATGTTTTATACCCTGGAATTTGTCCTCTTCTGAGTAGACTCATAAATATGAAATATACCCTCTAGTTGATTAATTAACTTCTTTATTGTTCCACCAGGGTCAGTTGGTCTTCTTTCTGCTTCATGCTCCACCATTAATAATCATTCCAGGTTTCTGGCTGCTGTTAATAATGATGTAGCTAATTTCATTCTAGGCAACTGAAGCAGTACAATTGTGTTTGAACTAGCAGACTGGATCGAATGGAATAGAGGTCTCAAAAATAAATTTAATCCCTCAAAACAAAAGAGATAGTTTCTTGCTCATCAAGACTATGCCATGAAATAAGGAAGATAGTCTGACGTTCATAATGTAATAGTTTTCTGAATGTTTCAGTTGGAAGTATTGGAAGAATCTGAGATATGATGACATTATCAAAACTTTGTGTTTGAAGTGTTTAAGCAATCCCACTTTCACAGAGTTCACATTAACAAAGAGAAATGAAGAGAGATGATGTCCACTGAGATTTGATTTAGAGGGAAATTACTACTTGTTGAGACATTCATATTTTATTTAATAAAATATGACTAATAACCAATGATTTAGTAGTTGATTCTAAAAAATGGAGTATAGAAAAATAAGTTGTTTTACCACATGAAGAATGCATTAGGGAAGAAAGAACTAAAGGCAGTCTTAGATCTTCCCATTTAGGAGTCCTCTCATCAGCACCTTGTTCAAATGAACCAATTGCTTCTAATCAGATCTCAATAAACTAACTGATTTTTATAGATGTTTTCAAAATACTTAGTGATTAATTCCATTCATTCATTTTTGGTATAAATGTTTAAGAGAGAATTTAAAAATATTACTGTGATTTAGCAATTTATGTCTTAGTTTGTTAATGCTGATTGTGATGGTTTTTCTGTGTTTATCACATGATATATAAAACCAGTCAGTCATTGAGACTCAATTACTATACTTCTAAAATTGGTGATGCAAACTGTGTACGTAGCCTACAGGTGAAACCTAAATTTACACAATGTAAAAATGCAAGCTATAACCAATGCTTGCAAGGAAACATATTGTATTGGCTCTCTCAGGTCACCTGGATAATAACCAGGGGAAGGAAAGAAGTAAATGGCCAATCATTACATTAGAGCCCCAATTTTCTAATAATGTGAGGGTTTAACCATAGATTCTGCTCCCATTGGATACCTTGAATATTATTTCTAGAGTGCAAGGTAAATTCCATATAAATATAATCTATTTTATTTTGTGTTTAAATATGCATATACAGTTATATCTCATGCCTTTAAAATTATGTGAATGTGAAATATAGACAGTGATTTAAATAAGTGTTTGATTTCATAATCTTTAAAAATATTTGTTCCTTTTAAAATATGTATAATTTTAACAAGTTATTATCTTACAACATATGAAACATAATAAAGCAGTGTTAAGGATATAGAAAATGTTGGTGATATAATCTTTATTTTAATTTTTATCCATTCAAAATTCTGATTAAAGGGACATATATAAGCTTGAGGCAATTAACATTTTCTGACAATTCATTCATCTCAGCCAGAACAAAGTGTGCTTGACCAGCTAGTGGAATATAGCATTTTGTTGATATTTTAGAGTATTATATCAATTTATTTTAATTTTGAAAAAAGTCATTAGCATCTATACTGTTTCTGTGTGTCTTTTATGAATATCCAAATAAATATTCTATATATTTATTTTCTTACAACTATTGTTTAAAATGTTCTAATTTTGTTTACTTTATTCTAACAAAATAGAAAGGGATCAAACATGATACTTAAAAAGTCCAGCATAAAATTGGCAACCAATAAAAGCTCTTAGTGGTCACAATATGTAAATTTTTGCTTGGTACAGTGCTTAGCATTAAATGTAAAAAGAAATAATGTGGTACTCTGCAAGCAACTAAGCATATACATACTTACAAATCAATATCTATTATTAATCTACCAACAATATATCTCCATATATACATATGCAATAATGTTATTCTATAGAAGAGAAAAGAAAGCTACCAATCTAGTTCATGTAAGTTGTTTTGATAGTCTAGCAATCATAATTAATAATCTTTATATCTGTTATATATTTCTGCCAGCTAATTTTGGTGATGCAATAATAAATGAATGAATGAATGAAAAAGTAAGTAAGTGAAGGCACTGACTCTGAAGTTTAGGAGATATTACTATAACTATGCTTTGGATATCACCATCATTTAGAGTATGGTAGATATTAATGGTTAAGAACATAATTATAGTTTGGCACTAGTGGCACAAACCTTTAGTCCCAGCACTTAGGAGGCAGAGGCAGGCGGTTATCTAGAGTTTGAGGCCAGCCTGGTCTACAAGAGCTATTTCCAGGACATGCTCCAAAACTACAGAGAAACCGAATCTCAAAGTAAAAAAAGAAAAAGAACATCATTATAATTTTGAAAAATAATTAATTCTTTATTTTATTGTTTTTTCTTAGAAAGTAAACAATATTTTACTGAAGAAGTAAAATAGATATAGCAGAAGAGAACAGAAGAGTAAACTTTTCTACTTACTTTAAAAAATTTGAAGTAGGCCATCAGTTGAGAGAGAGCCTAATCCACACAGCCCCTACCCATTCTCTATGAGTGTATTATAAAGTTAGTTAATTAAATGGAAGTCACAAGGGAGTACTTAGTAATAAAACTGACATCATAATAGTTCATATACTACTTGAGAAACAAAAACCATAAAAATTTACATGTGAGCTAGAAGAATATGAAGAAGAAAAGACAGATGCTATCAACTGGGGTGCATAGAATCATATTATAGAATTATGGCAAACCCGCCCCCATCCTACTAAGACATTATTAAATGGAATTCTCTTCTGGGTATGAAAAATATGCTTTAAAATGCAATTTAGAGCTAGTCTAATAAAAATGAGCCTTTATATGCTTTTTCCTTTTGCTGTAATTGACTTAGGAATCGTTACATATTTCTGCACACAGATTTAGACAAACATATTTTTCAGATTCTTCACAGATACTTTATCTTTCCAAGGGTCTAATCAAAGTCACTTTCATACTGAAAACAGAGCGTTCACTGTCTTCTAAAGCTATTGTTAGTCAGTTCTAGGGCTTTCATCCATTACCTCTACTCTCTAGTATACAATTATGGATGCAGCTAATTATGTTTGTAAAAAGAGGCATAGTGCTGTTAGAATTAAAGGAAATAACTTGTGTAAATTGCTCAGTGTAGAATCTTGCACATGCCTAGAGTTAGGCCGGTCCCAATTCAAGTTTTCCAGTGTATCTTTAGTGTCTTCAGCGTATGTACTCTTCCTTTATATGGCCAAATGCAAACCACAGAAAAGAATAAAAAATATTTTAAAGCCAGGCGATGGTGGCACATGCCTTTAGTCCCAACACTTGGGAAGCAGAGCCAGGCGGATCTCTGTGTGTTTCAGGCCAGCCTTGTCTACAAGAGTGAGTTCCAGGACAGGCTCCAAAGCTACACAGAGAAACCTTGTCTTGAAAGCCCCCCCCCAAAAATTAAGAGAACGATCAAATTAATCAATGAAAATAAAAAGTAAACCTAGGGTGTGGGTATTTAATATTGTGATAGTCATTAAAGTGATTAAGAAGACATTTTATCAATCACCAAATATAGTTATGCAATGAAATCAATATAAATTTATCTGAAAATGTGTTCCTGACACATCCTGTTGACCATTTTCCTCTAACCACTTGTCATACATAGCCCAAATAATAAAGCAAAGGCCACTGTCTTTGTGGACTGAAAATTTTCTTTGTATTTATATTCATTATTTTATTTTATTTTATTTTTGAGACAGGGTATTTCAGTAGCCAGTCCTGGAACTTGCTCTGTATAGCAGTCTGGCCTCGAACAAAGATCCACCTGCTCTGCCTTCCAAGTGCTGGGATTAAAGGCGTGCACCACCACTGCCCCACTGCATCTGTATTTTTAAGTATTGATATTGACCAAACTTTACTGAAAAGCTTAGAAAAGTTAACAACTAGTTAGTTCTCTTTATTTCATAAGAGAAATAATTCATCTACTTTTTCAAAGCACATATATGAGCATTGAATTGCTAAGTTACAAATGCACTTTCAGGAAAATTCACCAAAGGAAATATACTTAGAATAAATCTAGAATCTACTCACAAGAGAAAATAAGGTCTAATGTAAAAATTGTATTTGATATCAATTCTAAAATTTTTCTAAGATATGGATGAAAGGTTCTTCATTAACTGACAGTTGCAGACTCAGTCATAAAAATTGTAATATTTACTCTGCCCAACAACAATATATACAACATCTAAACCACCCATGCTCTGTGTGAGGCTCTAAAGATACAAAAGCAAATTGAAGAGCTGTGGCCATTTATATTCTCAAAGATTACCGTCTACATATCTTGGAAAGAAATGTAAATTTGAATTAAAAATAATGGATTGGTGACATGTATGATCACAGGGTGCCAATGAGGTATAAATGTCTCTTATTCTGAACAAAGGGGTCAAGAAGGCTTCTAGGGCTGGGAAGGGGAAGCAGGATTATTTCTGAAAATAGGAGTCATTATAGAACAGGAAAAGAACTTGGTGCTGAGATCTCAGGAAAAGCTTCAACAGTGGCTGCAGGGACTAGACATTGTTGGTAATGTTGGCCCCTTTCTAGTACCCTGCAAAGATGAAACAATTATGGAGTTCTGTATTCACTAGCATGTCTGGGTTTATAATGAAGAAGAGCTTCACCCCATTCACTCAGGTTTTGGTTTTCCATATGCTGAGCCTGTGGAAATGATACAAGTTTATCATAAAGCCTATGCATCTATATTTAATCTTGTAATGTACACATTAGTGGAAAATGTCTCCTGACCACTGTTTTTATTGATCTGGGACAATAAGCCAAATATGCATATTTTGAACTGATTGCTGAAACCATTCTTTTGAGGCCTGATCTCTTCCCAGTTTTCATTAGTGTTATATTATAATGCCAGGACTGGTAAACAATCATACTCACACCATCCATTCAGATGCTGTGTAATAGCATGTGTGATACATTATGTATAAAGGGACATATTTGTGACACACAATTGTTTGAGAGCTAGACATTTCAGGATGTATTTATTGATTAGCATTAAATCAGTAAGTCAAATGAGTATGTGAGTATTTATATGAACGGAATCCCATTTGTAAAGGGTTTTAAAAATTGGGAAACCTGGTTTTAAATTGTCAAGTCAACTGGAATAGTCCTAAATTACCATCTTACTTTATATCCTTTAGTGAAACTTACTTTCATCTCCTGTTTCAAATTCAAACTTCTGACTGTAGCCACTGTATCCTGCCGCAGTCCTCACTCGGATATGAAATATGTACTTGGTGGATGGCTTGAGACCTGTGATGATGACACTGGGGGCCTTGGACCTCGTGGAAGAATAGGTGAGCTGCTCATGCTCCTAGGGACAGAAAAAAGGAGAGAGGAAATGAGGCGGTGTGACCCTACGGTTTCCTAGAGACCATCCCAGTATAACTGAGGACTGAGGCTCCGAATATCAAAAATACTGATCTGAAAGAAATGTAAGCATGTATTTCCGTAATTTAGCACTTAGCTGATCAGCGTGATATATATGATATGTCTCTGATTTAGAAATTTATCGATAGGATGGTTACTTGTATTTAACTACACTTGGACCACTGGTTGACTTAGACTTCACCTGTGACTCGGGGAATAATAGTGATCTGATGTCATGTTCACACAGAATAGCAGCTTTTTTGCCAAAATGGACAAACTGGATTAGGCACATTAGCATTAGTGTGGGGAATCATGAATCTACTACAAAATGGGTTTCAAAATGTGTCCGTAGAATAGTAAGGACAAAAGAAAGTAGAGGAGACATACAGCCCTTGTGAAATCATGGACCGGTCTGGAGGGAGGCTTGGTTCAGTTCTCTAGTATTCGTATTCAACAATTTTACCTCACTTAGGTGAAATGGGCTAACTTTGGTATTCCGAATGACCAGGTGGGCCCAAGACCTTCAAGTGTCCTTTCTTGCTCTTATGTAAGAACATAACCATTGTTTCCCTGTCTTTGTAGGGATTGTTCTACACCACTACATGGTGGTGGGGGATGAACTAATCTTTTATTGCTTGGGGTTTACAAAGCTTTCCTCTAAGCTAAGAACTTATATTTTAATAAGATATTCAAAAGTTTCTCTGTTCTGAAATTCTGCAGTCTGAAGTGATCTTCAAGCAAAGTCAGAAGGTGCTGACATTTTATATCACATGTGGATGGTTCCACGCATGAGCTTTTAGTGTATGTCAAAGTCAGCATACTGGCACACTGGAAATATTGCATAAAATTGACTTCAGGATATACATATAGGAAGTTTAAATCAATTTGGGGCTTAGAATTGGGTACCACCCACAAGATATCTAATGTATGTACAAATACCTCCATATCGAAAAAAAATCCAGATATGAAATACCCAGGAATATTAGATAAGAGGTAGTCAATCTATATTTGTACAAACAATGTTTCTCAATGCATGGATCAACATAGTTCAACAGGTCCCAAAATGAATTCTGCTTTTTTATAAGTCTAAAAGTAAAAATTCCGAGAAAGGCAGGGGCCTTTCAGGGTCTCTAATTGAATGACTCATTTGATGCTAAATCAAATCTGTATTATCAGGACCTCATTTTTAGTTGTCATAGAAACTATTTTTAAGAGACTTTATGGACTAAATAAGATTATAAAGATCTACACATCCACACACACAAAGGATGTATCAAAGTTCTGTTTACTTGAGGGTGATGACTTAAGATTTAGAACTATGAGAATGATTTTCTTTATGCTGCTTTGGAGAAAAAAGCTCTTAACAGAGACTTAGTAATAAATTTTATGGCTTTATCTTTTAGAACTTTGTATACTATATAGTAATTCAGTGTCTGAATAAAGGAATCAATTTTTTCCATCTCTATCTCAAGTAATAAAAATTAATTGCAAAATGACTAAACTATGGCAATATTGTAAACAATAAAACACAGAAATTGGGACCTCACACCACACACATACATACACACATATATGCAGTTTTGAGACTAGGAAGTAAGTAGAAATTTATGCATCAAGCATAGGAGCCAAGGAAACAAAACCAGGTCTATAAATATTGATGGTGATAATCATCTGCTGAAAATTGAAAGCAGGAGTCCGCTGATGTCAAGACATTTGTAATCAGGGCTTAAGAAGTCCATAGCATAGAGAAATAGAAATGTGCTTGCCAACCGTATTGTCTCAAGTAGAAATTTGCCAATCATTTAGCTTTTTCCAATCTTATGCACAAGAGGAAAGTACTCCACCTTTGATATAATTTCCTGCAATCGATAAGTTTTATCGTGTCTTGAATGCTGCCCTACCATATGAAATGATGACTACAGGAGGAATTGTAAGGCAATGAAAAAGAATTTAGTCTTCTCCCCGAGACAGATGGTATGGAATGGAAAGTTCACTCTCTTAAATGCAGTCTAACAATTACACACTGTCTTTGTCGTTTCACCAAAACATAGCTAAACAGTAATTTCCTACTTAGTAAGTTACAGAGTCAAGGATGCCTACTGCAGGCGGCTTTTAGTTTAGTTTTTTTTTTTTTTCTTTTCTCTGTTTGACACAAAATATATCCCTGGAATAAAATTCATCAAGAAGTGTGCTTAAATGTAGCCACATCATCGCCAGCTGCTTGTCAGTTGCCCTTTCTCGTTTCTTGCCACTTATTAGCTTCTAACGGAACAGAGCTCATGAAGGGGACTTTTCTTCTTGGCACCTTTAGGCTGGTAGGAAACCAAGTTGGCATTCATCTACTACAAGCAAAGGACATTATGATGTCAGAACATCGGCTAATTGCTCTTTTGCTGGCATATAAATTCCAAGTCTAAACAGCTGTCATGAGGTAGAGAACATACCTTTGCAAGGGAGTATTATAGCCCTTGCTCATCCTGGCAGGACGAACTGTGAATATGTTTGATTGCAACATTTGCGTGTGCTTTTCTGGAGTAGCACCATGGTTGTGAATCATAATAGGATTGCTAGTTGTGTGACAAGAATGTTGTTATCTCTGTAAGAAATCAATTTCACTGTTCCTAAATTTATACTTTGCCATCTTTATTCTGTAGCAAAATTTCATGATCATTATTTTTAAGGTATATTGTTATTTGTTACTTCTTCCTTTTTATCCTAATTATAGCTCACCCTTCCCCTACTCCCCCTAGTTCTTCCCAAATTTCTTCCTACATAGTTCACCCTGTTTCTGTTTCTCATTAGAAAGCAAACAGGTATAATAATAAAAGAAAGTATAATAAGATAAAACAAAAAATAACACATCAGAAATGCATAAATCAAACAAATAGAGGGAAAATTGCCCAGGAAAGGGCAAAAGGAACAAATATAGATCAGAATCCCACTTGCTTAGAAATCTCATAAAAACATTAAAGTGAAAATCATAGTACACATGGAAAGGACCTGTTAAGGTAAAAAGAGAGAAGAAAAAGTACAAATTAAATAAACAATAAGGTAAAATTTAAAACTGTGTTTGGAAATCCCTGTCAGGACACTGTGAGACAAGGAACCTACAATAATGCCCTTGAGTTCATTTGCTATTGGGCATCTACTGTAGAACCCCTATGGATACAGGCTGTGTGCATGTCTCTTTGGATGCATGTGTATCTGTCATGCTCATTTAGAGGGTCTTATCTTTTGTATTACTTGTGGCCTCCATTCTCTTTGGCTCTTACACTTTTTCTGCCTGCTCTTCCTCAGGGTTCACTGAGTCCTGAGGTGAGGGATTTGATGAAAGCATTCTTTTTAGGGTTCAGAGTTTGAAGGTCTCTCACTCACTGTACCATGTTCAGATATGGGTTTCTGTATTTGTCTCCATCTGTTGCAAGAAAAAGCATCTCTGATGATGGCTGAGTAAGTTACTGACCTATAAGTATAGCAGAATGTTATTAGGAGTTATTTTATTGCTAGGCTTTTGTTTGGTTTGATTCTGTTTTTCTCAAAGCAATAGTATTTGGTTTTATCCTAGGTCCCTGGGATATCTAGTTTCAGGTTCTTAGTTACCCTAGCAATGTCAGGAATGGGTTCCATCTCACAGAATGGGCCTTAAGTCAAATAAGAGATTGGTTGGCTATTCACACAATTATCCCAGATTATTCTTCATGTTACTTTTTGTAATTTCCAGAAGTTTGAAATGCCCTGTAACTTTTTTCTCCATCTCAATTTTGCATTCTTGCTTATATCATTTAATATCTGCATTTACTATAAATCTTTATCTTCCTTCCACCTACATTATGTAACTTACGTTTTAACTTTAACTTCTTAACTGTTAGTACATGTTTCATATATACATACATATGTACATACATACTTTTTAAAGCCAGTTTTGTATTAAGTACTACATTAGCTATACTCAATATATAATTTTACTAATTTCTCAAAAGAACATTAAGATACACGTTGTGGCAGGTTCAGAATTGTTACTTGTAAACTGTATAGGTACAGAATTTATACAGTCTATACCTAAGAATTCATCTCCCTTGGTGGCAATGGCATTGCACACTGAACTCTGGTCAGTACACAGGATACTCATTGCCCAAGGCACTGTCAGCCATGCAGTAATGCATGTTGGTTGTAAGTAAAGCAGTTTATAGCTTCTACTTGGATGAGCTTAGATAATAGCATCAATTCTGGGGGAAACACACTTAGTAACAATGAATATTAATATTGTATTATGAGTATCATTTCACAAATAAAATCTACACATAGTATCTACTATATAGAACGAAAGTTCAGAAAAAATAGTGTGAATACAATACATTAATAAATGCAAATTAATTTATGATTCTTAAGAGCTTATAACATTTATTTATAATGTCTTCTCATAGGAAGATTCCAGAGTTTAAATTGCACCTTACCAGGTGCTGAGAATAAAGCCTTTATTGGGAATATAGACTTATTGTTATATCAAACCTTCTATTTTTGAAATAATGAATTTAGCTTTTTCTTTGTAGGTAGCAATGTTTTGTGATAACTAAAAGAACAGTCTTACTGGAGCCTGACTTAGCATGTGACTGACAACTGTAACTGAATGAGGAGACAGACTCCAGTGCTCAGTCACTTTGTCTACATTTCCCGATAGTCAAATGTAACATACCCTAGCTCAGTGGACAGCAAGAGCTCTGGGTTAGATTGCTACAGTTTCGGATTTGTTGTTGACTTTGCTCCTGCAACATTCCTTAGCAAGACTTTGGTCTTCTACAAGGCATGTGTTTACATCTTCTCAAATGCATTCACCCTGCAGCATGCTTTGAAGTTCTCACATTTGTAGGGTTCTGGGGCTCTAAGATCCAAGAGGTCAGCACTGACAGTGTTCCTCCAACTACTTTGATTTCTCTTCAAGTCTTTGGATCTCATCATACTTCTAAATGACATCATCTTTTTAATATTAAAATTTAGTGTAAAATTTAAGTTAGCTAGATTAGCTAGATGGATAATTAACTATAATGCTACCAGCTTTTTCTGCAGAGTTACAGAAAAGATGGTTGTCAGTATTCGTAGGAACATGATTTATATAGTGCTGTACAACTGTCAAGATGTTTATACACACTTTCTTTAGCCCTCAACACAGGTTTCAGAAGCAAGAAAAATGATAATATTCACTTCTAATTTATATTATGGTAAAATTAATCCAAAACTCTCTACCTCAGTTAATGTAGCTAAATATGCTACCTTTATTTTCTATTAATTTATTGTGTAAATAATTTGTAGGTAATATTAAGAAGTCACCTCACTTTGCATGAAACATGCAAAATTCATATTCTTCCTGACAAAAGAATTTGTTCAAAAGCTCAAAATTCTGTCATAGATAGTTTGGTAACTAATTAGCATTCAGTCACAGTAACTTAAAACTATAAGGTAGAGATGACAATTTCACTGCTATTTATGCTCATGCCTAGTTTTTTTTTCTTGGTAAAGCTCTTCTTTTACTGATTAGAAGAATGAACCTGTAAATTGCTAGACAAAACATAAGAAAATTAAAAGTGACGGTTTTGCATGGCTTAGCTTGCCATGAAACTTGTCTCTTCTATGTCTGTATTCCTCTGTTTTTCTGTTTCTGTCTGTCTGTCTTCTTATCTCACACACACATATATACAACATGACATTTTTTTTCAGACAAATGAAGAATCACATGGTCTAGTGACATAAAGTTTGAAATAATAAAAATTTGAAAGAATATTATTGCATGAATTGGTACCTACATATCAGAAAAAAATTACATTCTTTTTTTTTTATTTTTTTCGAGACAGGGTTTCTCTGCAGTTTTAGAGCCTGTCCTGGAGCTAGCCCTTGTAGACCAGGCTGGTCTCGAACTCACAGAAATCCGCCTGCCTCTGCCTCCCGAGTGCTGGGATTAAAGGCGTGCTCCACCACCGCCCGGCAAAAATTACATTCTTATTCAAAAGAGGAAGATACCCCTCATGGTTCCAAATCGAGAAGGCATGAGTATTAGATTTAAACTGTGTTCAATGATTACTTTCCAAAGGAGAGTTACACGAGGACTCCAGCCACTTTATTTAGTGGACCATTTCAAAAAGAGCACCACCTGGGGACAGGAGGAGCTCCTCAACCCTGCCTGAAAGATGCTTTGTGATTTCCTATCACATCTTTGACGCTGTCTTTCTCTAGTTAATATAAATTCTCAAATATGTTGTAAACATATTAAGATATCTCATACTGCTTGACTTTTCAGTCTCTTCTTGGATTTAATTAGAATGTCAAAAACTCTGGTAAAACTATTGACTCTGAGTGTATTCCATCTCTAAGCTTTTTATAGCACAGAGCCAAATGAGCAGAGTGAATGAGAAGTCTGAATGTGTAGCTTCTCTGGCAAATGGGAATCATCACAAAGAAGTAGATGCTATAAAAGATCATTTCTGTTCTTGTGTCAGTTGCCTTGATTAGACCTATGTGTTAATCTATTCATCTTTTAAAGTTCTCTGAAGAAAAAGAAACTTATTTGACTCAAAATAAATCAATATAGCATATAGAAAATGTCCTTCTAAATCACGACTTAGTTATTTGCTAGAATAAGCCCAATAATTTGTGTAGAGGATGGATGACAAACTGCTAACATTGAACTATAGGAAACTATCATTTCATTCTTACTGAGAAAGAGTCAACTTGGAAAACTTTAGAATTAGCTAACAGATATTTATTTAGGTAGCTAAATACAATTTTTAGTATACACAGGCAGTAGCAAATAAAAAAGTCATTTATCAAAACAGGATCCCAAAATAGTTAACTATATGGCAAAAATGAAAAAAGACCCATATTTTTAAATATTTAATATTTTGCTGTAGAAAAAAAACAATCTGTAGTTTTCTTTTAATTCACAATATTAAAATCTTGAGTATTATTATACACAGTAGTGATTAAAACAGAAACATACTTAGAGTTTCATATTTATTGGAACCACATTAAATTGTGTGGTTAATAAAACTGTGTCTGATTTAGTTGTTTGTTAAGAAGTTAACTTTTTTTCTTTTGTGCTTACTTGCAATTATGTTAATAAAAAACACTATCTGTATTAATTTGGCTATATGTTTTTCTTTCTAATATCTCTAAACTTTTAGTGAACTATCATTTTATTCCTACTGTAAAAATTAACCTGTTAGTACTTGTTCAGGATACAGCAGCATTACACTTCTAAGCAAAAATGTTGGAATTAATGACATTTTAACTAAAAATTAAATCAATTTTTTTTGTAAGTGAACTTATCTTTTTTCTATTACTGATCTCTGGTTATGATATGTGGGATTTTTTATAACTATTTTATTGTAAAACTTTCTTTCATTGGAATGTCCTAGAATGACACCTTCATGAGAATCCCATATTCTGGGATGGTAATATAAGTGGAAATGGGCAATTCTGGTGGTAGATATTTGAGCTGTTCCATGTGTGCTCTATCTACCACAGCCCAGCAGAAGGTGAAAGTGTTGGTTCACTGTCTCAGAGATAAGATCAAGGTAAAAGGACTGTAGGTTTGTTCTTTAGGTTGACTGGCCCTGTAATCAAGAGCCAGAGAAAAACACTTCCACTTCCTGGTTTTGTAGGTTGAGAGATCAAACTCTGCCTTGCATTCTGCATGTTGATCTTTATATCAACAAAATTCACAGTTGGATTTCATAGCTGTCAAACAGCAATGACAGCAAGACTGCTTCCTTTCCTCTCATTGTTTAAATTGTGTAAGAAGTTATTCCTGACTTGAAGAAAAATGGGGGCAGGTTTGTGGGGAAGGAATGGCAGGGAGGAAAGGGATTCAGTTAATTGCACCTGGGAAGTCAGTAGAATGCACTGAAATGCTTTTTCTTCTATGATAAAAATCTTAAAATATGCGCAAGTAAGAAAACTGTAGTTATTTTAAATACACAAGCACTTTCTGGCTACACTTGAGAAATGTCATTTAGTGTATGGTAGCTGTAATTTACTACAATCAACTCTTGATTACCCCCAGTAATCAAAAATAGAAGACCATAAATCACTGTGAAATGCATGCATGTCCTTTTTTTCATATATTTCTTCCAAATGTGTTTCATGATTCATGTAAAATGAAAGCACATACTTTCTCAGCACACTAACTGTTCAGTAATAGGGAATGGCTTATTGGTCTTAAAGCAGATACTAAAAATTGGTTGAACACACACACACACAAACATACATACATACATATATGATTAAATAAAATTGATAAGTTTTTCTGCTAGGGATATGGTTAAATTATTATAGCATGTCTATAAAATACTAGCACTAGGAATGGACTAATAAAGTCATTCCATACTTGAAGTTGGGATTTGTAGACAAGGAGTTAAACTTGCTGCAATAATAACATGAAATGCAAAAGTGTAAAAGGTATTTTAGAACCCAGGAAATATCTAATATAGCTTTCTTATTTTAAGAGCACTTGTAAACAGTGAGTCAAAAATCAAATCATTATAAAAGCATTTATATTTTCACTGCTTCAAACTGAATCCTAGGCATAGAATAGAGCTAGATGTCATGAGAGTTTACCCAAGTATGAGTGAGGAAATTATTCCATATTTTTAATTTCCCTTTAAATGCTTAAATTATTATTAAGTTATTGTAGCAATTTAAAGTTCAGTGTCATTAACTAATGTTCACCTATCAGAAGCCTCTGAGTGCTGGCCCCAGGGTCCCCTCAGGATTCAGAAAGAAGGCTCACAGAAATGGTGGGACTTAGAAGGATCTGAGAGCAAAATGAACTCTCCACTACATACACTTTTATATCAGTTTCTTTTAGCTTCTGCTGCTCTCCTCTTGTTTTGTAAAGTTTTCAGTTTATATATACGCAAAACAAAGGCAATTCTCTGAGCTTTGATATCCCTTTATCTTTGAAGGTCCCAAAGTCTATATGAAATACTCCTTTTCTGACTCTATGTTCTGCCAAAAGACAGTTAATTGTAGGGAGATGTCTTCTAATGTATCTCACGGAACAGAACGGAGATACGGCTGTGGGAACCAAGGTTTCTGGCTACGTGACTAAATTCTCCCACTGGAGGTCTCAAAAGGTAGGGGAAGCCATCCATTAAATAAAAGAACAAGGCAAACTTTGAAATTTCCATAGCCTTGTAGGACAAATAGATCCAGTTATGAAGCAAGTCCATATATGTGTGTGTGTGTGTGTATACATATATGTATGTATGTATATATATATATATATATATATATATATAAAATATTATATAGCTAAATGAGAATTCATCCTCCTGACTATTCATAGATACGTGCCCATAATGTAGATACTGGGGAGACACCAAGCTGCTTCAGCAAAAGTGAGCAACAGCTTTCAGATTTGATGGTCCTACAGACTTGTCTGGACAGAATTAATCCTCCATCAGATAACCATGCCTCTGGTAGGTTGATATATGAAAACTAGTTGCCACCTGCTTTTTATGACCCAGACAGTAACCCAAATGAGAGATGAGGAATATAATTTTGTACTAATATTTCATCACAGTCAAGTAATACTAAGAGCATGAGATGTGGTCTTCCCCAGAGAAGAGCACACCAATTAGCTGTCCAATGACAAATGGGCAGCAGAAACTGTACATGCAAGTAACATTATATGAATTCAATAGGTTCTATTTATAAATATTTGGATTTAAATTGCATATATAGATATATGCATAAAATAATTTATAGAAAACTGAAGCTATGAATTGAAGGAAAGTGGGGAAAGGGTATATAGTAAAGTTTGGAGCAGGGGAAGGAAAAGAAGAAATGTTATAATTAAAATACTATCTCAAAAATAAACAAGAATATGAAAAAGTCATTCATATGTCATCAAGTGGCCAATTTGGTTCTTTTGGAAATATTGTGATGAATATCTAGGACTTTACTCTCAAAACTTAAAAATTAATAGTTATAATACATATGGTTGTATACATCTTTAATCCCAGCACTTGGGAAGCAGTGGAAGCAGGTAGATCTCTGAGTTCAAGGCCAGTGTGGGCTATATAGCAAGTTTCAGAGCAGTCAGTGCTACAAAAAGTGACCCTTTCTCAAATAAACAAACAAATAAGTAACCCAACTATTTGTGTCATAATATCTCAGTACATATTTTTAATATTTGTACAGTGTCCTGGTTTCCCTAGTTTCGGGTTTCTTGCTAGACCCATAATGACTCCCTCAATCAAAACATCTCTTTCCTTGCTCTTTCTCTGTCTGTCCTTCTCTCATCTTAGCCACAAGGATGACCCCAACTAAGACCCCAAGCAGTAGTGGAAAGGGTACCTGAACTGGCCTTCTCCTGTATTCAGATTGATGACTACTTAATTGTCATCATGGAGCCTTCATTCTGAAGGAAGCAGATGCGGAAATCCACAGCTAGCACTGGACCGAGCTTCCAGAGCCTCATTGATGAAAGAGAGGAGCAGTAATATGAACAAAGAAGTCGAGACCATGATGGTGATACCTACAGAAACAGCTGACCGGAG
Organism: Arvicola amphibius; assembly: GCF_903992535.2. Lineage (NCBI taxonomy): Eukaryota > Metazoa > Chordata > Mammalia > Rodentia > Cricetidae > Arvicola > Arvicola amphibius. The sequence continues at coordinate 35,509,044 of NC_052056.1, read as the reverse complement.
CTAGTGGGAGCTCACCGCTCCAGACTGACACTGGGGTAACTTGCATAGGCCAAAACTAGGCCCTCTGAATTTGGGTGACAGTTGTGTGGCTGGAGCAGTCGGTGGGGCCAAAGACAGTGGGACCAGGATTTATCCCTAGTGCTTGAACAGGCTTTTTGGAGCTCATTCTCTTTGGAGGGATACCTTGCTAAGCCTAGATATAGGAGGGAGAGCCTTGGTCCTGTCTCAAAGTGATGTGCCAGACTTTGATGACTCCCCATGGGAAGCCTTACTCTTTCTGAGGAGTGGATGGAGCTGGGGTGCGTGGAAGATAGGCAGAGCGGGAAAAGGGGAGGGAGAGGAAACTGGGGTTAATATGTAAAATGAGAAGAGATCGTTTGAAAAAAAAAATACTCAGTTTAAATTTCCCACTGGTCTTGGTGTTAGCTTCCAAACTGATGAGATAATGATTTTTCTTCTGTCCTATATTATACATAATTATGAAGATATGTAAGTAAAATAAAATGTTTTAATCTGCACACATACTTGTTCATAGAGAAAAGTTCCTTCACTGCAAAATTATTTATTTTATTAAGTGTGTATTATGGATAAACTTATTCTTTTATTGATTTATATACTTATTGATATTGTAATACAATTACAACCATCTCTTCCATCTCTTTTCCCTCATGTATGCCTTCCTGCTCTCCTTTAAATTATACATAAAATATACATATACATAATAATAAATGGTATACATATGTATATATATATATATATTCCTAAATAAAACGTGATCAGTCCATAAATGTTACTTGCATGTATGTTTTCAGTACTATTTGGCCACTGGAAAACTAATTGGTGTGTTCTTCCCTGGAGAAGACCATCTCTTACTTCCCCAACTTTCCTAGTTGCATATAGTTATTTGTGTAGGATTGATGATTTTGGGAATTTCTCCATTTTTATGGATGATTGAGGTCATTCATTTATAAAGATTTGAATTATTTGGTAACATTTGAAAATCAAAATGTAGGTGATAAGAATAAATGTGCTGATAGAAAAAAGCAGGATTAGAAATGTCAGGGAACAAAACATTTAAATAATTCACATATATTAGACTACTGAAGATAAATGAAATGATTTTATTTGAAAGCAGAAATTCCAATTTGAAGATTACACTAAATTTTAACTAAATATGTTGAAAGTTTGGGAATTCCTACAGACAGTAGTCGTTGAGGTCATATTGTAAAATAGCTACATAAAAGTTAGATAAAAATTTTATTTTAAAAATTAGCATAAGTTAGCAATAAGTGTCAAAGAGAGAAAAAATACATCAAGCATCTTTAGAAACATTAACATGCATATCTGGATTTTCTCAAGTATAAATGTTACAGCAAATGTCAAAGTGAACATTTGCAAAGTTAAATCATTGCAAAAATGTGGCAGAATGGAATGATCCTTTCAATAAGTCTACCAAACCATGGGATGTAAACTTTTTTAAATGCAAAACTAGAGAAATAATATATGTAAAAAAGAGCAGCTCTGGGCTGGAGAGATGGCTCAGAGGTTAAGAGCACTGGCTGCTCTTCCAGAGGTCCTGAGTTCGATTCCCAGCAACCACATGGTGGATCACAACCATCTGTACTGAGATCTTGCGCCCTCCTCTGGCATGCAGGCATACGTCAAGGCAGAATGTTGTATACATAATAAATAAATCTTAAAAAAAGAGCATCTCTGTGATATCAGTGTTGATAGGATAGAAATAATCAATGCAAGATAACAGAAAATAACAATGAAAATTAAATAATCACAATGGTACAAGACTGGCTTTAAGTATATTTAGGTTGCTATTTCTGGAAGAATTAAAGTAAGATAAAAGTGGATATGACTGTATCAGAATGGGCTAGAGTTACAGTGAAATATGAGAAATACTTCAATAAAGAATTTCCATTGAATGACAGTTAGATTTGTAAATACAAACCATCACAGTTTTCTAAATCAGTTACAAAATATGTTGTCATGTGACATACTTTTTACATGAGAAAAGAACGCAGAAATTCATTTAAATGGAGATGCAAGCATGAGAGTTTTTAAGCATTATTTATTTACTGTACATGTGTCTGATGTGGGGGCATTCAGAGGGAAGCCTGAGGTTTATACCAGTAGTCTTTCTTCATCACTGGGAAGCTTGTTTCAGGGTTACCTGTTTATGCTGACTTCTATGTCTGGGATTACAAGTGGGCTACCATGTCCACCCACCTCTTTAGTTCTGGGGATCTGATCTCTAGTTGTCTTCTGTATGTGGCAAGTGATTTATTCACTGAGCCATCTCTTCAGAGATGGAGAAGGGAGAGATAGAGACAATAGAAAGAAAGAAAGAAAATAGAAAGATAGGTGATAGAAAGATAGATAGGTGATAGAAAAAGACAGATAGATAGATAGATAGATAGATAGATGATAGATAGATAGATAGATAGACAGACAAAGATGGATGATAGATAGGGAGACATAGTGTGTGGATGGACATGCGACAGAGTGAGTATGTTGAGGAAAAATCGAAGGGTTCTGCCCTCTCTTTCCATGATGTGGACTCAAGGACTGAAGTGAGCCTTGGCATCACCTCTTGGTGTCTGGTGCCTTTGCCTGCTGAGCCATCTTGCCCCACCCCTATCCTAGAGAATTTTCTAGCATCTGGGCTGAAGTCCTAGATTTTAGAGCAGAGATCAGCTTTCCCCACTATTTCCTACCCAAATCATTGACTCACTATTCCAAGAGACATATTATGAATTATGACCTATGAATTATAAACTTAAGTAACTGTATATTGGGGTATCTTAATGCATAGTAGTAGAAAACTATATTATGTAAGTATTAACATTTCATAGTACCTGACTCTGTTGTGACAGAATCCAGTGATCACACACATTTTATAAATCTCTACATTCATTCAGAATATTTTGTCTCGGTCACAGAGGACAGACATTCCTCGACCCCGTAATCTTTCTGGTCATTTTGCAGGAGCTTCTCCCCGCAGCTACAGCCCTTTTCTTCCTATCCCATCCCAGCTTTCCTAAGGCACCCCTCCACTCCTTCGGGGTCACAAGACCCTCAAGCTCAGCCCATATTGGGGCTGGGACCCAGTGGTGAGTGGCAGGAGTTCCTTTGTTTCACTCAGCTTGCCAGTGGCAAGCTAGGCCTTTTGTCTGTGAGGTACCTGCCCAGCAAGGAGCCCTTATTCTGTAACAGAAGATTCATCGAAGGGGTCCCTGGCCAACAAGGGGCCCTAATCCTGTACTAGAAGAACTATCGGAGAGCATTTGAAGGAAGAGATGGGCAGGCGCCAAGGTAAGAATTCCTCTAACATTCTAAAAAACAACATGAAAACACCAGAACCCAGCGATCTTACAACAGAAGGACTTGAAAACCCTAATCCAGAAGAAGTGGAAAAAATTGACATTATGAAAGCGATAGAGTCCCTTAAACTGGATATGAAAAACTCCCTTAAACAAATGGATTAGAAGTATAACAAAAAGTACAAAGAAATGAGTAAATCTGTAAATGATACCCTGGGAAACCAAGAAAGGTAATGGAAACAGTTCAAGAATTGAAAACTGAAATGGAGGAAATGAAGAAAATACAAACTGAGGGCCGGCTGGATATGGAAAATCTAGGTAAACGAACAGAGACTACAGAAACAAGCATAACCAATAGAATACAAGAGATAGAAGAAAGAATCTCAGATTCTCAAGATACCATAGAGAAAATAAACGCACTCATCAAAGAAAACAGCAAATCCAACAAATTCTTATCACAAAACATTCAGAAAATCTGGGACACAATAAAAAGACCAAACCTAAGAATAATAGGGGTAGAAGAAGGAGAAGAATTACAGCTTGAAGGCCCAGAAAATATATTCAACAAAATTATAGAAGAAAACTTTCCCAACCTAAAAAAAGATATTCTTATGAAGGTTCAAGAAGCATACAGAACACCAAATAGACTGGATCAAAAAAACATCCCCTCGCTATATAATAATCAAAACACAAAACATACAGATTAAAGAAATAATATTAAGAGCTGCTAAGGAAAAAGTCAGATAACTTATAAAGGTAAACCTTTCAGACTTAAACTGGACTTCTCTATGGAAACCATGAAAGCCAGAGGTCCTGGATAGAGGTACTGCAGAAACTAAGAGATCATGGATGCAAGCCCAAACTACTATACCCAGTGATGCTATCATTCACTATCAATAGAGAAAACAAAATACTCCAGGATAAAAACAAATTTAAACAATACATAGCCACAAATCCAGCCTTACAGAAAGCAACAGAAGGAAAATCACAACCCAAGGAATCCAACATTGCCAATACTTCCTACAATAATACAGACATCTAGCAACCCTTCACAAGCACAACTCAAAAAAGGGAAACACACAAACTCTACTACCCCCCCAAAAAAGTAAAAAAATAACCAAAGTCAACAACCACCTGTCATTAATATCACTTAATATCAATGGACTCAATTCACCTATAAAAAGGCACAGGGTAAGAGATTGGATACGAAAACAGGATCCAACATTCTGCTGTTTACAGGAAACACACCTCAATGACAAAGACAGACATCTACTCAGAGTAAAGGGTTGGGAAAAGGTTTTTCAAGCAAATAAACCTAAGAAACAAGCAGGTGTGGCCATACTAATTTCTAACAAAATTGACATCAAACTAAAATCAATGAGAAGAGGTGGAGATGGACATTTTATACTCATAACAGGAATAAGTCATCAGGATAAAGTCTCAATCCTGAATATCCATGCCCCTAATATAAAAGCTCCCACTTATGTAAAAGAAACACGTCTAGAGTTCAAGGCAGTCATCAAACCACACACACTAATAGTAGGAGACTTCATCACTTCTCTCTCACCAAAGGACTGGTCAATCAGACAGAAACCTAACAGAGAAATAAAAGAATTAATGGAGGTAATGAAACAAATGGACTTAACAGACATCTATAGAACATTCCACCCAAATAGGAAAGACTATACCTTCTTCTCTGCAGCTCATGGAACCTTCTCGAAAATTAACCACATACTCGGTAACAAAGCAAACTTCTACAGATACAAAAAATATTAGTAACCACCTGTGTCTTGTTGGATCATCATGGATTAAAGCTATAATTCAACAACAATGCTACCCCCAGAAAGTCTACAAACTTATGGAAACTGAACTGTCAACTACTGAATCACAGCTGGGTCAAGGAAGAAATAAAGAAAGAAATTAAAGACTTTCTTGAATTTAATGAAAACAAAGACACAACATACTCAAACCTATGGGACACTATGAAAGCAGTGCTAAGAGGAAAGTTCATAGCACTAAGTGACCACTTAAAGAAAACAGAGAAACCACACATTGGAGACTTAACAGCACATCTGAAAGCTCTAGAAAAAAAAAAAGAAGCAGACTCACCCAGGAGAAGTAGAAGACTGGAAATAATTAAACTGAAGGCTGAAATCAACAAAATAGAAACACAGAAAACAATCCAAAGATTCAATGAAACAAAAAGCTGGTTCTTGGAGAAAATCAACAAGATTGACAAACCCCTATCCAAACTAATCAAATGGCAGAGAGAGAGCATGCAAATTAATAAGATCAGAAATGAAAAGGGGGACATAACCACAGACACAGAGGAAATTCAGAGAATCATTAGATCTTACTACAAAAGCCTGTTTGCCACAAAATTGGAAAATGTAAAAGAAATGGACATTTTTTAGATAAGTACCATATACCAAAGTTGAACCAAGACCAGGTGAATAATCTAAATAGATCTGTTAGTCGTGAAGAATTACAAGCTGTTATCAAAAACCTCTCTACCAAAAAAAGCCCAGGACCAGATGGTTTCAATGCAGAATTCTACCAGAACTTCCAAGAAGAGCTAATACCTATACTCCTTAATGTATTTCATAATATAGAAACAGAAGAGTCATTGCTAAATTCCTTTTATGAAGCCACAGTTACCCTGATACCAAAGCCACACAAAGACTCAACCAAGAAAGAGAATTACAGGCCAATCTCACTAATGAACATCTATGTAAAAATTCTCAATAAAATACTGGTAAACCGAATCCAAGAGCACATTAGAAAAATTATCTATTATGATCAAGTAGGCTTCATCCCAGAAATGTAGGGCTGGTTCAATATATGAAAATCTATCCATGTAATCCATCATATAAATAAACTGAAAGAAAAAATATATGATTATTTCATTAGATGCTGAAAAAGCATTTGACAAAATTCAACACCCCTTTATGATAAAGGTCTTGGAGAGATTAGGGATACAAGGTTCATATAAATATATAATAAAAGCTATTTACAGCAAGCTGACAGCTAACATCAAATTAAATGGAGAGAAACTCACAGCCATTCCACTAAAATCAGGAACATGACAAGGCTGTCCATCTCTCCATATTTCTTCAATATAGTGCTTGAAATTCTTGTAATAGCAGTAAGAAAGCATAAGGAGATCAAGGTAATTCAAATTGGAAAGGAAGAAGTTAAATTTTCGTTATTTGCAGATGATATGATAGTGTACATAAGCGACCCCAAAAACTCTACCAAAGAACTCCTACAGCTGATAAACACCTTTAGTAATGTGGCAGGATATAAGATCAACTCCAAAAAAATCAGTTGCCCTGCTATATAGAAAGGATAAAGAAGCAGAGAGGGAAATCAGAGAAGCATCACTTTTGATGATAGCCACAAATAGCATAAATTATCTTGGGGTAACTCTAACCAAGGAAGTGAAAGATCTATTTGACAAGAACTTTAAGCCTTTGAAGAAAGAAATTGAGGAGTACACCAGAAAATGGAAGGATCTCCTTTGCTCTTGGATTGAGAGGATCAACATAGTAAAATTGGCAATTCTACCAAAATCAATCTATAGATTCAATGCAATCCCCATCAAAATTCTTCACAGACCTTGAGAGAACAGTAATTAATTTTATATGGAAAAACAAAAACCCAGGATAGCCAAAACAATCTTATACAATAAAGGAACTTCTGGAGGCATTACCATCCCTGACTTCAAACTCTATTACAGAGCTACAGTATTGAAAACAGCTTGGTATTGGCATAAAAACAGAGAAGTCGAACTATGGAATCAAATAGAAGACCCAGATATTAACCCACAAACCTATGAACACCTGATTTTCAAAAAGGGAGCTAAAAGTATACAATGGAAGAAAGAAAGCATCTTCAACAAATGGTGCTGGCACAACTGGATGTCAACCTGTAGAAGAATGAAAATAGATCCATATCTATCACCATGTACAAAACTCAAGTCCAAATGGATTAAAGACCTCAATATCAATCTGAACACACTGACCCTGATAGAAGAGAAAGTGGGAAGTACTCTACAACACATGGGCACAGGAGACCACTTCCTACGTATAACCCCAGCAGCACAGACATTAAGGGCAACATTGAATAAATGGGACCTCCTGAAACTGAGAAGCTTCTGTAAAGCAAAGAACACTGTCATTAAGACAAAAAGGCAACCTACTGATTTGGAGAAGATCTTCACCAACCCCACAACAGACAAAGGTCTGATCTCCAAAATATATAAAGAACTCAAGAAACTAGACTTTAAAATGCTTATTAACCTAATTAAAAATGGGGCACTGAACTGAACAGAGAATTCTCAACTGAAGAAGTTCAAATGGCCAAAAGACACTTAAGGTCATGCTCAACCTTCTTAGCTATCAGGGAAATGTAAATCATAACAACTTTGAGATACCATATTACACCTGTCAGATTGGCTAAAATCAAAAACACCAATGACAGCCTTTGCTGGAGAGAATGTGGAGTAAGGGGTACACTCATCCACTGCAGGTGGGAATGCAAACTTGTGCAACCACTTTGGAAATTAGTGTGTGGGTTTCTCAGGAAATTCAGGATCAGCCTACCCCAGGATTCAGCAATACCACTCTTGGGAATATACCCAAGAGATGCCCTATCATACTACTAAAGCATTTGTTCAACTATGTTCATAGCAGCATTATTTGTAATAGCCAGAACCTGGAAACAACCTAGATGCCCTTCAATGGAAGAATGGATAAAGAAAGTGTGTAATATATACACATTAGAGTACTACTCAGCGGTAAAAAACAATGACATCTTGAACTTTGCATGCAAATGGGTGAAAATAGAAAACATTATCCTGAGTGAGGTAACCCAGACCCCAAAAGATGTATTTGGTATGTACTCACTCATAAGTGGATTCTAGACATGAATAAAGGTCAGTGAGCCTATAATTCGTGATCCTTCAGAAGCTAAATAAGGTGAACCCAAAGAAAAGCATATAGTTATCCTCCTGGATATTGGAAGTAGACTAGATTGCCAGGCAAAAATTGGGATCTTGTTGGTGGGAGTTGGGCGGGGATAAGAGGAGATGGGGAGAACGGGAGAGAAAAGTGAGGAGGGGAGAATGGGGATACCCTGTGGGATGGGATGGTTGGGATGGAGGAAGGGTGGATGGGAGCACAGGGAAGAAGATATCTTAATTAAGGGAGCCATTTTAGGGTTAGCAAGAGACTTCACTCTAGGGGGTTTCCCAGGTATCCATAATGATGTCCCCAGCTAGTTCCTTGTGCAGCTGAGGAGAGGGAGCCTGAAATGGCCCTTTCCTGTAGCCATACTGATGAATATCTTGCATATCACCATAGAAGCTTCATCTGCCGATGGATGGAGATAGAGACAGAGACCCACAATTGAGCACTGGCCTGAGCTCCCAAGGCTCAAATGAGGAGCTGAAGGAGGGAGAACATGAGCAAAGAAGTCAGGACCGTGAGTGGTGCGCCCACCCACTTAGACGGTGGGGCTGATCTAATGGGAGCTCACCAAGGCAGCTCGACTGGGACTAAAAAAGCATGTGATCAAACTGGACTCTCTGAACGTGGCTTACATGGAGGGCTGACTGAGAAGTCAAGGACAATGGCACTGGGTTTTGATCCTACTGCACGTACTGGCTTTGGGGAAGCCTAGTCTGTTTAGATGAGCACCTTCCTGTACTTGGATGGAGGGGAGAGGACCTTGGACTTCCAGTAGGGCAGGGAACCATGACTGCTCCTTGGAATGGAGAGGAAGGAGGGGGTAATGGGGGAGGGAGAGAGAAATGGGAGGTGGGGAGGAGGTAGAAATTTTTAATAATAATAATAATAAATTTAAAAAAGAATATTTTGTCTCGACACTATAAAAGTAATCAGTTTAAGCACAGGAATTACTGGATTGTTTGGAAGATTTGATGACATTTTAGCCTGAAATGACAAACTAGATTAGTCATAAAAAAATCACTCAAAAGCATAAACAGAGCATGTGTTTAGTTTTAAAACTTCCATCCTGCTTTCTGTGCTGAAGGCAAGGAACAGTTGCAATAGAAAATCCTCACACCTCCTGGATGAAGCAGGTCTTGCAGATGATGTGACTGACCAAGGTACTGAGTGCTCTTATTAACTGTCAGTGTCACCCAGAAGGTCCTGCTGGTTGACCTGGAATGTTAGCTTCATTTGAACTCCTGATCTTAGGATCTCAAGATTCTAAATTATCATTATTATCTGACCTTGTTTTTAATATCAAATGATATATAAAAAGCCAAATGCCACTAAGAAACTTTATAAACATTTTTATTTTTGTTTTTTTGGATTTTGGAGACAGGGTTTCTCCCTGTGTAGCTTTGGAACCTGTCCTGGAACTAGCTCTTGTAGACCAGGCAGGTCTCAAACTCACAGAGATCTGCCTGACTCTGCCTCCCAAGTGCTGGGATTAAAGGTGTGCACCACTACCGCCTGGCTAAGAAATTTTATATACTAAATGTGCTGTATCTCACATTACTCTTTTCTCAATATGTGGGTGAGCACAAAGATGCAAGAAAACAATTGGATATATTTTCTATACAGAAAAAGGTCACACCCTTACCTATGACCTTGAATGTACTTGGTGCTACAAAATCTGAAATCAAATATATTTTGTTACTATTTCATGTGATTTCCAGCTGTCATTAAAGACTTGTAGCTAAGACGCTGCAGGAACTTTGCTTTACTATTTCTTTTTTTGTTTTGTTTTGTTTTAACCTTAGTAGGCAACAGATTCATGAGGAAGAATAAAACTGTTACATCTCCTATACAATTATATTTTTAGTTTTTTATGTTCATCTATGATACCAAACAGGATGTAACAAACCAAATCATATTCTTCATTCTCCTTTTGTTTCACTTCTGTCCCATTGGAGTGTAATAGGATCCATATGCCACAAATGAAGAGATGACATGTCTCATGAGATTTTTAATTTTGTGAGAGTTTCAAATAGAACCTTATATGTTTGCCAACAGAAGAGGTGGTCTTTTTAACTAATGGAGAGCTCTCTTTCTGTGATTTAAGCATGATTTCTTATGATTGAGCCAATGTGTATCCTGATAAAAAATGTGTATAAATCTTTGTCTTCAACAGTCTCACAATACTGAGATGTATCGAACCATAGTGCATCTGACGTGGTTCTAAATGGGATTATCCTTGCTGCCACTAATGAAACATCTGTATTGATAATGGAAACTTTTGTTGTATAGAAGTTAAATTTGAGTTAGTTGATGGGACTGCATTAAGCACTTAGTAAATTGTTCTCTGAGAACCACAGAGACTTGAATCTCTATCTATAATATCTATTTGTAGGTAGAATTTCAATATTAAGAGATTGCTTCAAATGGTAGAATCTCTTTAGAAGTCAGTTATTTTGGTTTCAGGCCAATAAGCTTTACCTATGGACAAGAGCACTTGATGATTATGAATGCAGTCTTCAGTAATACATATATTCCTTGGATAGTCCGTATGTCAGGAGCTGAGGACTGTTTTTCTGACAGCTATCATGATGAACATGTGCAGCTAAAATGACGTCGATTTCTGTGCTAAGAAACAATTGAAGTTTTTAGATGGTATGAATGGTGTATTTTAAATTTGCTATTTAATTTTAGACATAGTTTTCTTTGGAGCTAAAGCTGGTCTCAAACTAGTAATCTCCCGTTTTAGCCTCTTGGTCTCCAAGATTATAAGCCTTTATTATGACTTTGGATTCATAATGGCCTTTAAAATATGAATTTATTGAATATGCTAAAATAAAAACTATCATCATGCATCATTCACCAACTAGGAAATGATCTAGGTGTTGTGTGCAGGAGGAGGTTTTGTATCTCTGGACATTCAGACTTTCCTAAATTAGAGGGGACAGAAATACTTAATTCATTCACCTGCTGTATTTATCCACAAAAATCACAAGCAACAAGGGACATGTGATTGCTTTGATTGCCTTATTTAAATGTCCTTGTGTGAAAAGGATCAAATGCAGGTTCTGGGAACTCTTGTCTTTGCCAACTGAAACTTAGCCAAAACCAATTTAGATTCCATCCAGCCATGAAAAACTGCAGAACGCTTCTTTAGAAAAATTTTTATGTTTTCTAATTATACATCTGTGAGTTTCTCTGAGTTAAATATGAAAAATCCAAATATTAAAATTCTTACTTTTTCCCTGAAGAAATGTTGGTATATCTGATAGTAACCACTTTCTTACCAATGTAAATATATATGAGAATTAACTTTAAAAATATAGGTAAATCAGGACAACAAAAAGTGAAGAATGAAAATCTAGGTTACCTCAAAAAGTGTAACTACGAAGATGGTTAAAACCAATGATTAAAAAATAACTTTTGAAGTATTAGAATCCTTATAATAATTGTGCAGCTTTTGAATTTTCCACTTACATGTTCACATAAATGGATAGATGTCTTTTATTCTTGTTTTTCTTTTCCCTAAAATCTCAGATCAGCATGCATTCTACAAGGTCACTGCAAATACATGATATTAAAACACAGCCAAATTCTTTAGCAACATAAATGTTTTTATGAGCAGCAGGTGTATTCTTTGAAAGGCTGTAAAGCTATTAACAGCTCCGTAAGGAGTACATAATAATAGGCTGTTAATGCAGCCTCCCTTGCAGGAGTACTGAGGAAGGACACTTTTGAAACCATTAAGACAACTGGATTTCCAAGAGTATCAGATATGGATGCTTTATATCATTAAAGTAATAAATTTAGTTTTCTTAATATAAATATGCTCATCCAAAAGGATTCTTTGACTCTTCTGAATAAAATTCAGATTATAATTTTGAGGCTAAATATGTTTTAGTAGTAAGTACTTGAAAATAAATTGTAACATTTCTTTAATTTATTTTTTGAAAAGTCCCATGGTGTAGGGCTGATTACAGAAAAGTTATAGTAATTAGCCCTTGTGTTTTCCGTCTAGTGTAAGACCCTCAGCCTCTTGGGTGCAGCCCAAGGGGGAGAAGCCCCACGACTCAATTAACCAGTCCAGCAGATGCCACAGCAAGAGGTTTTATTTTGATATCCGGGGAGACTGAGCACACCGAGCAAATTTCCCGCAAGATTTTATAGGGAAATTGATTACGTAATCGGCATAAAGATCATTGGTTATTTTAAACAGATCAGGCAGCGACAATGTTTATTGTAAGGATAAAGTTGTTTGTTCATTCCATTTCCCAGGTGTTTCATTCTGGGCCTGACCTTCCCCATATGGTTTTGTTATATTACTCAAGGAGACAGACTGTTCCTGTTGTGAACTGCTGCCATTCTAAGTTTGGCACATGTGCCCACCACAGATATCCTGTTCTCCTAAGTATACGGGATGTTCTCATGAGAACAGGCAAGCTGCAGGTTCTGAGGGGGTCCTGAGGGTCTTTCACTAGTAGTTCGGTCAACCTACTTCTCCCAACAACTGAATGAATGTTCAGGACATGCTATGTTATGTGATATGCTAGCTGCTCACTATGAAGAAATTATTGTGCTTGATCTTTCTTTCTATCACCTCCAAATATGTCAATAAAAATAAAAGAATGGGTTTACTGGTTTAGAAGAGTAGTAGAGTGTTTTCTTTCATTGTTGGAATACTTATTAAGTTAAAAAATGTATGTGTACTGCAAGTGTGTATGCCTGCTGCTCTTCCTCCCTCCCTCCCTCCTTCCCTCCCTCCCTACCTCCCTCCCTCCCTCCCTCCCTTCCTCTCTCCTCTCTCTCTCTCTCTCTCTCTCTCTCTCTCTCTCTCTCTCTCTCTCTCTCTCTCTCTCTCTCTCTCTCTCTCTCTCTCTCTCTCTTTCTTTCTGTGTGTGTGTGTTTGGAAAAGAGGATGGTACTGAGTGTTTCAGTCAACCACTTTTCATTTGAGAACAAGTTCGATTCCTGAACCTAGAGTTCATCGATTGGCTAGGCAGGCCAGCAATCAAGGTTTGGCAATCTTCCTATTCTTTCCACAACTGGCTGTTTCTAAATGTGGGTCTGGGATCAAACTCAGCTCTTATGATTGCACAGCAAATACTTTACCAACAGGGCCATCTCTCAAGCTTTTATTAATTTATTTAAATTTTCTTTAGAATTTAAGTAGTGAGGACACATAAAATGTTTCTCATCATGTATTATTTGTTAGAGATAGAGGGGTTTTTTGTACATATAGTGAGATAAATCTATTCTATCTGCTATGATTAATATAAGTATACACCCCAAGTTTGTATAATGGCTTAGACCCATTATATTGAAATCCCTAGGCAGTAGGATTAGATGTTATCTTTCTTCAAAGATGTTATCGTACTTCAAATGATTAGCTATATTGAGAGGATTTTAGGTCATTGAGATCTGTCATTTAAATGGACTGTGTGACCTGAGAGTACCCTCCTCTCTGTCTGTCTGTCTGTCTGTCTGTCTGTCTGTCTTTCTCTCTCTTTCTCTTCCCCGCTCCGTGTGTGTGTGTGTGTGTGTGTGTGTGTGTGTGAGAGAGAGAGAGAGAGAGAGAGAGAGAGAGAGAGAGAGAGAGAGAGAGAGAGAGAGAGTTACTCTGTGTCTTTTTCTCCCTCCTTCCTTACACTTGATTTGAGCAGTTTTCTCTGACCCATGTCCTTCACCAGAAATCCAAAGCTTTGGGGCTGCTTCTTTTTGGATAGTTTAGTACCTTCTGCAACTATAATCTAGGCAACCCCTTTACTTTATAACTTAATGTACTTCAAGTGTTGTACTATAGTAATGCCAAACCAATTAAAATATCCATTTTGTTGTTCCTTTTTTTTTTTATCAGTTTGGATAATAAGAATCCCACATTTAGACCTTTTAGTTTGAGTTAGATATAAATCCATAATATCTTAAAATTAATAAAACCAGAACCCAATTATCCTCTTTTAGTTTTTTCTTCTATTTGATTGTTGCTTAAATCTTTACTTCAATTTAAAGAAATGTATTTGAATACCAAAGTTATTTAACAAAAATCTATATAGAGTGATTTATTTCAGTTTTGAAGATAATTTCTTCCATAGTCATTATGAAAGTAAAATCAAAGCATTCAGAAAAATAAGAGACATGCATAATTTTAAATGATATTTTTCTGCTGATAAAAGTATGAAGGATATGTGTGTGTGTGTGTGTATGTGTGTGTGTGTGTATTTAGGTTTTTAGAATTTGTTCACTTTTCAGCAATAAAGTTAGTATTAAAGTTCATTTGCTGAGGAGTTTTCCATAGACTGGTTTTTGCAAGGGTTATATAACATACTGATTAAAAACATTTTTATGGTCTTTCATGTTGAGAATTGGGGCGGAGAGTGGGGGAAAAACCGTGTTAAAAGTGGGGATTGTGTGGAAGGAGACACCTGAGTAAGCCAGAGGAGATGAGAAGACAAGCATCTTGCAGAATGCAGTACACTCCTGGGATCCATGAAAAGAGGGTAAGGAAGCAGGGCTGAGAGAACAGACCTCTGAAGGGCAACTTTGAAAGATTTGGCCCAGAAATTGGGGGCGAGGCAGGCATCCTGTATTCCCTTAGAAAGGTCTAGTTCTGGCCCATGGGGGCTTCATTTCCAGAAAGTTCTTTCTTGAATAGAGAACAGTTTCATACCTGTCCCCTAAGTCGCATAGGCTTTGAAAATACAAGGTCAAATAATGCGAAGTAAGCTACTTGCTATAGGATTGTTCCTGAGCCTTAAAGGCATCTATATGTTTCTCAGAGCTAAAGGTGGAAAGCTATACACTGCTTTGCCAAACTGATTGATCACATAAATCTACACTGAGTGTCATTACCTACCAAGGCTCACTCTGCAGTACACACTTGGTGGACGATAGCTTAACATATGTTATATAAATAAAACTTCTGAAAACTGAGTGATGTAAACTAACACTATATGCACTGGTAACCTGGGTTATTTCTGTGTCTTCGCAATGCTTCCCCTGCTTCTTTCATAGAGATTTTACTACATTGAATTTCATGACTATATTGACATAGCCTATGTAAACAGGTGTTACCATATCTGAATGGAGCCACAAATATTGCATTATTTACTTTGCATGTATTTAAACTTTTGAGAGGTAATCTACTATTTGTAGTTTTCTGGAACTTCGTTATGTTTCTAAAGTTTATCATTGTTTGACAATGTCTGTTGTTCTTTAAGTAATATACATTATTTACATTCAATATTTAGTTTATTTGCTTACTTTTCTGATTATATAAACTTGAATTTTTTTCCTCTACTAAGTAGTATGGTGTTGTACATGGTGATGCTCTTGGATGTTATCTTACCTTTTTTCAAACTTGATAGATATTTTGGAAGAAGGTATTTTTTATTTATTTTTTATTACAAATTTCTGCCTCCTCCCTGCCTCCTCCCCGCTTCCCATTTTCCTCCCTCTCCCCCCACACTCCTCCTCCTCCCTCTCCAGTCCAAAGAGCAGTAAGGATTCCCTGCCCTATGGGAAGTCCACGGTCCTCCCCCCTCCATCCAGGTCTAGGAAGGTGAGCATCCAAACAGGCTAGCCGCCCCTCCAAAGCCAGTACATGCAGTAGGATCAAAACCCAGTGCCATTGTCCTTGGCCTCTCAGCAGCCCTCATTGTCCGCCATGTTCAGGGAGTCCAGTTTTATCCCATGCTTTTTCAGTCCCAGTCTAGCTGGCCTTGGTAAGCTCTTAAAATGACCTTAACACTATCATCTCCCTTTTACAGTAATATTTGAATTTCAATAGTAGAATCCTTCCAATATCTTTGACAAACTAAGAGACTATTCTACAGATTTTTCCTATTTTTTTAAGTTCTCTATTCTTTAAAAATCATTAAAGTTTTCTGTATAACATTTCTGTTCTTATATCATTATGTTTAATTTATGTAAACTGTAGGAAGTCATTGTGCAATTTCTTTTTCTTTTTTTTCACTTGCAGAATAAATTGTTCAGCCCAGATTGTAAGTTCTCTACTCATCTAAAGCCACTTCCTTCCATGCTCACATCTACTTCTGAGTTGGTCTGTCTCTGGGTTCTTTGTTACAATTAACTTTCTCTTTCTGTGATAATGTTACTTTCCACAAACCTTACCTATTATATTTTTTATCAGAATTTTATTAAGATGACATGTTGATTAGGAGAAATCTTACCTCTGTAAGTAACTTTCCTTTTCATCCATGTATATTAACTCTTTATTGGACAAATTTTATTTTTGTTTTAAGCATTTTTAGATAATTTTCCTTGAGTTAAAAATATTGTGGATTCATTCTCAGGTATCTTATAGATTCTGCCTTGGAAATTAAATTTGTTTGAAAACTGTATTTTCTGTTTGCAAATGCTAAGTAAAAATGCATTTAAATTTTTGTGGCTAGCTATTTTGTTACAGCTTAATTAAAAAACTTGTAATTACTTCAACAGAATTTCCATATAAAGAGGTCACACCATTTGCAATGTTACCAGTGCCTTACAATCCATTTTTTAATTGTATTCTATCTCACCAAAATAGCTAGATCACCTAAAGTTGATAAAAATGATCATGGATATTTTATATCATTTTCATTTTAAAGATTCATTTAAATAGCTGTTTGCAATCATTTTATGTTGCTAGTGTTCAAAAAATACTACTGGAATGACTGGCATACAAGAATGCCTTTTTAGGGTTCCATTTATTGGGGTCTGAGTGTGACATGCTCCTCATATATGCCAGTATTTGAACCCTTGACTCCCAGGGTTATGCTTTTGGATAACTTGTGGGATCTTTAGGCTTTGGAGCCTTCCTGGGGAAAGCGGATTATTAGACAAAGACTTTGAGACTTTAGAACCTTTCCTATCTCCAGTTCACTCCCTGCTTCCTGAGTGACTGCTAATCCTGTCTTCTGTCATATGTTCCTCACCATGATAGACTGTAATCTGCTGGAACTATATGTCAAAGTCAGTCCTTTCTCCCTTAAGTGGCCTTTTTAGGTGTTCTAACAGAGTAACAGAAAAGTAACTTATACTCTATTTAGAAGGTTATATTTTATTAATTAATCTGCTAATGTGGTTGTTAGAAGAGTGGTTCTTAACCTTCCTGAGGCTGTGGTCCTTTAATACAGTTCCTCATGCTATGGTCACCCTAGCAATACATTTATTTTCATTGTAACTTCATAGCTGTAATTTTGCTACTGTTTAAATTGCAATATAAAAATCTGTCTTTTCTGATGATATTAGGTGACCTTATTAAAAGGTCATTTGACCCCCAAAGGGGTTATGGTTCATATGTTGAAAACCACTGAGTTAGATTATAAACTTTATAGTAGTAAACCAATCTTGTTCATTCTCTTTTTTGTTGTTGTTTTCTTTATTATTTTATTAAATTATATAATTTTACAAATTTTCACCTCCTCCCCTCCTCCAATTTCCATTCCCCTCCTCCCTTCCCCCTCTGCTCCCTCTCCAGTCCAAGGAGCAGTCAGGTTTCCCCACCTTGTGGGAAGACCAAGTTCCTCGCCCATTCATCCAGGTCTAAGAAGGTGAGGATCCAAACAGACTAGGTTCCCACAAAGCCAGTACATAAAGTAGAATCAAAACCCAGTGCCACTGTCCTTGGCTTCTCAGTCAGCCCTCCTCGTCACATTCAGAGAGTCCGGTTTGATCACATGCTCCATCAGTCCCAGTCCAGTTGGCCTTAGTGAACTCCCATTAGATCAGTCCCATTGTCTCCGGTGAATGGACGCACCCTTCACGGTCCTGACTTCTTTGCTCATGTTCTCCCTCTTTCTGCTCCTCATTTGGACCTTGGGAGCTCAGTCCAGTGCTCCAAAGTGGGTCTCTGTCTCTATCTCAATCCAAAGTCAGATGAAGGTTTTATGGTGATATGCAAGATAATCATCAGTGTGGCTATAGTAAAGGGCCAGTTCAGGCCCCCTCTCCTCAGCTGCTCAAGGAGAAAGCTGGGGATATCTCCCTGGACACCTGGAAACACCTCTAGAGTCCTATCTCTTGCCTATCTTCAAATGGCTCCCTTAATTAAGATATAAACTTCCCTGATTCCATATCCACTCTTCATCCATCCCAACTCTCCCATTCCCCCAAGCTCTCCCCATCCTCCCATTCTCACTTCTCTCTCCCCATCCCCTCTAAAACTCCCCCAAGATCCCCATTCTCCCAATTTACTCAGGAGATCTTATCATTTTCTACTTTCTACTTCCCATGTAGATTAGATCTATGTATGTCTCTCTTAGTGTCTGCATTGTTGTCTAAGTTCTTTGGGATTGTGGTTTGTAGGCTATCCTTGCTTCATGTTTAAAAATCACCTATGAGTGAGTACATGTGATAATTGTCTTTCTTTGTCTCGGTTACATCACTCAAAATAATGTTTTCTAGCTCCATCCATTTTCCTACAAAATTCAAGCTGTCATTATTTTTTTCTGCTGTGTAGTCCTCCATTGTGTAAATGTACCACATTTTCTTATCCATTCTTTGATTGAGGGGCATTTAGGTTGTTTCCATGTTCTGGCTATGGCAAACAAAGCTGCTATGAACATAGTTGAGCACATGTCCTTGTGGCATGATTGAGCATCCTTTGGATATATATCCAAAAGTGGCATTACTGGGTCTTGAGGAGTGTAGTTTCCTAATTTCTGAGAAATTGCCACATTGACATCCAAAAGGGCTGTAGCATCTTGCATTCCCATCATCAATGCAGAAGTGTTCCCTTCCCCCCCCCCCACAACCTCTCCAGCATAAGTTGTCATCAGTGTTTTTGATCTTGGCAATTCTTACAGGTGTAAGATGGAATCTCAGAGTTGTTTTGATTTTCATTTCTCTGATGACTAAGGATTTTGAATATTTCCTTAAGTGTCTTTCAGCCATTTTAGATTCCCCTGTTCAGAGTGCTCTGTTTAGGTCTGTACTCCATTTTATTTATTGGATTATGTGTTCTTTTGATGACCAATTTCTTGAGGTCTTTGTATATTTTGGCCATCAGACTTCTGTCTGATGTGGGGTTAGTGAAGATCTTTTCCAATTCTGTATGATGTCATTTTGTCTTGTTGACCATGTCCTTTGATTTACGGAAGCTTTTCAGTTTCAGGAGGTCCCATTTATTAATTGTTTCTCTCATTGTTTGTGCTGCTGGGGTTATATTTAGTAAGTGATCTCCTGTGCCAATGCATTCAAGTATACTTTCCACTTTCTCTTCAATATGGTTCTGTGTGGCTGGCTTTATATTGAGGTCTTTGATCCATTTGGATTTGAGTTTTCTGCACGGTGATAGATATAGGTCTATTTTCATTCTTTTACATGTTGATATCCAGTTACTTCTTATTTCTTATATCGTGTTTTTGGAGTTTTTTTTTTCTTCTTACTGAAACCTGGTCTTTTAAGAAAGGTTTCTGGTAACAAATTCTCTCTTTTAGTCTATCTCTAAATATCTTTATTCTACTTTTGTTCAAAAAATATTGCAGAATAGATATTTCTGGGTTGATAGACCCTTTCTATCAAAAAGTTTGAAGGTGACATTTTTCAGTTGCCTGTTTTCCATTGTGTGAGAAACCTGTTGTAAATCTGCCATTCTTTGCCAATGGTCTCCTCTTAATGTCTCACTAATTTTAAAACTTTTATCATTTTTCTATTTACTTTATATTCTGCAAATCTAATATAAATGTTCATGTATGAGCTCATCTTGGATATTTCACATTTGTGGATTTACTGCTTGCTGAAAATGTGCAGCCAGTTTGTGTAGTCATTTGTTCTTCCTAATTCTTTGTCCTTAGATGAAACTTAGTGTCGTAATTGTGCAATTGTGTTGTTCGTGTCACTTTATATCTCTCTTTGTACTCAAGTCCAGGCGTGAGTTTCAGGTGCACACCTTATTATACATAATTTTCAGTTTTTCTTTTTTTCTGGACATCCCAGTATTATTTTATTATAATATATACCTGATAAATATACACCTGCATATATGCATATATACACTTATGCAAAAGGATCATTCTCTTTCAGTAGTTCCATTTAGCCAAATTTGCCTATTATTGCCTTTCTTCCCTTCATGATTGCATTTATTCTCTTATATATTCCACACATTTTTTTCCTGTGTGTGATAGTCCAGCATAAATCTGTTGCAGATTATTCGTGCTGACTCTACCAGTTTCCCTAATATTCTCAGCTCTTTGAATGTAATATTATTGCCAGACCATAATCTTCAGTGTATTTGAGTTTTTAAATTTGAAAGCTCTCCTTTAAAAATGGTTTGCTTCCATGTCTGTAGGATGTGGCTGAAATAGCCCACTTCACACATTCCTTTTTGAGGGTCTCTAACTCTTCTCTTATCCCATCAATAATGGGCTTACAGCATTAAGAAACCATCTGCAAAAGAGCCCAATGTAGCAGATTGACAACTCTAGCTCCTGAAACCGTGTGTGTGTTTGTGTGTGTGTGTGTGTGTGTGTGTCTTTCTTATGGGAAAGGAAAATTAGTGAAACTATGCTATTATTTTTGTGAGACTAAAATTTCATTCAAGAAAAACTGTATTCATACCTAATAATTTTTCAAAGGATGAATTTTTCAAAGGATGAACAAAATTGATAGCTTATAACCATTCTAGAAACCAAGACTACTTTACACTAACAATATCTGATAAAACTTTTTTTGATAAAAAGGAATAAAGAGAAGAAGAGATTCCTAAATGATGAGTAATTAATGCAGTCATAAACTCTCAGATTTCATTCTAAATGTGTCAGTCAAGTTCCTCATTGCTGAGCTGCAAATATGACCAAAGGACTCACAATCTAGTATCAAGGGATGGAAAAGAATCAGAGACAAAGGGCTACAGTAAACTCATATTCCGTTAGTGCCTGAAAAATTTCTACTAAGCTAATGACACACACATTTAAGGCTTTTAAATTTAAATATTTTAGTTAAAGAAGCATGGGAATTACATATGTTTAAGATGTATACATGAATATAAGCATAAATTTTCTAGAGAGTTTTACCATTGGAAATATGTAACTTTTTGATTCATTCTAAACTACATAATTTTGAAAAATAAAATTTGTGAATGAAATGTACTATTGGTTTGGTCCCCGTGGTTGACAGTGGAGGAGGACTGAGAAACCAAGGACAACGGCAATGAACATGAACTCTACAGCATGGACGGGCTCACTGTGAGCCTTGTCAGTTTGGTTGCTCACCTTCCTGGACTTAGGGGGAGCTGGGAGGACCTAGGACTTAACATAGTGAAGGGAACCCTGATGGCTCTTTGTCTTGGAGAGGGGTGGAGTGGGGGTATGGGTGGAAGGGAGGGAGGGAAGGGGGAGGAGGAGGGGAGGAGATGGAAATTTTTAATTAAAAAAAAATGAGAAAAAAAAAGAAATGTACCATTGGATAATTCTGGTTTTAAAAAAAGATTTACAAAACTCTATCTGATTTAAAGTGCAAAACAAGTAAATAAAGTTTAAAGCTAATTATTTTCTTGAGTAATAGAGGAGGTAAATTTAACTTACTGTTATCTTGGTATTAAAGAAATAAAAAAGCAAATGGTGTTAATGAAAATATAAGGATATTTTATAATCATAAATATCAAGAATTTTTTAATAAATTAATTATAACTTAGGCTTACTTAGCAACATTTACAATTTCAATAGCAATGTTCATATGAATTGACATTGACAACTCATTATATATTTACATGGACATTTCAATGAGTGAAGGACCGAAAGAATGGTATATTTGGCTTGGCTTCCTTTATCCATATGTCAGTCCCATCCCTCCTGTCACTGAAATACTAGACCCTTTTTCTTCCTTGAATGTGTAATGTTCCACCTGGCTTGAGTGTTCACCCTTGTATCCCCTTTACCTGAAATGCCCCTTTTCTATTTTGTTTCAGTTGTTAATATTAAATACCTCACTCTTGGGTTGGTATCTAAGCCAAAAATGAAAATGTTTCACCTCTTTAATTATTTAAAGTTTTATCCACAGAGGATTTTTATTATAGAAACACATTTCACTTTAAGTTTGGATATAGCTTTAGATTGCAAAGGAGTCTTAGCTTTAATTTTCAAGAGACAGCATGGCATGAAGAAAGGAATTCTGGGTCTGCTAAAGAGAGCCAAGATGCTCAGCTCCTAATTTGGTACATAAAGAATCTTCCACTTTCTTCCTCTTTCTATTCCCATATTTGTCCTTTTTCTCTACATAAAGAAAATTTGAATGTAGTATAACATTTATTTATAATAATAAAAAGATGTATTTGTTTCAGATTTCTGTATTTTATTGATGGCAATACTTTGATAAAAATATAGCTTTGGAAACTCAAAGATACTAGGTAAAATTAGACACATAGACTTATTGCTAGACAATGAATTCTATAACATAAGAATTAGGAAATTAGATTTTTTCTTAAAACATGAGTTGGAAAACTGAAATGCCTTAAAATAATGACTATTGAATGAATCAGGAGAAAATAACTTCATCTAATATTTTTGATGGCAGAATGCGAGTATATTCTTGAATTTCAAGTGTTAGAGCAATTTTTTCCCAAGGGACTTCAGTGATGTATTACAGGTACTTTTTGTCTGATCATCTAACTTAAAATAATAACTAGAAATAATACTGTGTACCATGGATATGATTCAAAACACCCATTTTATAGAAATTTATGGAAGTAACTAAAATTCCCTACAAACCCTAGATTTCATTTGGTGTTGGGAACTGCAGACCACCAGACCCTGAATTTCCTGTAAACAACTTGTTATGCTTGCAGCTGCTCTGTCTCTCTGTCTATTGTGTATGTGTTTAAATCTTCAGTCCCTTGCCCAGCTCATAAATGGTCCCATAGAACAGATGCTGCAATACAGATGTAGTACTGCAGGAAACATAGTAGTGCAGGACAGTACAAGTGGAGGCCCTCAGTAAGATCAGGAGCTAGCAGATGTTGAGAGATCACCCTCGGGAATGGTGAGGGTGGATTGAAGATAGGTTTGTGGTTTCTATGTGTGTTTTTCATCCCCAGACTCTTGCCTGATAGTGGTTCAGCATGGTACAGATACAACTGAGATTGGGAACTAGAGGCTCTCTGAGGGACACCCTCCAGAAAACTGGCCAGCAGGAAAGTAATAAAGAGAAAACTAATAAAGAGGAGATGGGAGGGTGAATAGAAGGCCTCAAAAAGAATAGAAGAATAAGAGTAAGTTTAAAAGAGACAGAGTATAGACAATCAAATTAAAAGGAGTAGAGAAATCATAAGCCATGAAAGAATGGAATGTGTGTACACAGAAAGATTAAGTTTTTAAAGAGACAGTCTAGACAGTCCGATTAAAAGGAGTAAAGAAAAATAAGCACGAAAAGATGGAATGTGATTAGAGAGTTTGGATTGTGTATGTGCTTTTCATCTCCAGCGATGCTCTGAGGGACGCCCTCTGGAAGACTGGCCAGTAGGAAAGTAATAATGAGGCGGCGGGGGGGGGGGGGTGGTGGTGGTGAATTGAGGCCCTCAAAAAGATAGAACGTGTTCAGGTGTGTACTGTTGTGTTTTCTTTTGTTTTTGACTAGAGAGACATTTATGCACCAAGATCCCCTGAAATATCACTGTGAATACCCCCAAAGTAACTTCGCCCATTAAACAGCAGGAAGTAGTATAGAGAATAATGCCTTAATTCTCAGAATTGTTTACTAGAGCTTGTGGGGCTAAGGGGGACACTGTGGCAGTGCCAGGAGCATTGGCAACTGTGGCAATAAATGCTGGAGCTGAGGCAAGCCAGAGCTGCTCATACCCCATGGGACTGCCCATCTGTGCATAGCATAAGAAGAAGGTGGTGGAGGGGCAAGGAGAAGGCAGCAGCATGCCCAAGAGTCTGCAGCATGAGCAGCAGGCTTACCCAAGGGACCCACGCTTTCTGAACCTGTCTACTGCCCCAGCCAGTTGTGGTGGCACATGCCAGTAGGATTTGCTGAAGGAAACAGAGGCAGGAGGCTATTGTCACTGCTGCAACCTCCTTCATGACAGCTAGAACTGCCATCAGCCATATGGCTGCTGAGACTATATTATAGCCGGCATCAGCATTTAATTTCTTGTTGAATGTAGAATGAGCATGTTCGCTAGGGCATTTCCCAACTTATTGCTATCATATTTGTGCTATGCCCATGCCAGTCTAGAACCTTGGTCTAATTACATAGAAACGGGGAGCTGTTGGGGGCTGTGGACTCCCAGACCCTGAATTCCCTGTAAACAACTTGCTTGCATCCTCTCTGAGCAAAACAACTTATTTTTCCTGTTATTGCAGCTGCTCTGAGCAGGAGACTCTCAGGTGTTCCTGTTTGCAGGAGAGTGGTTTCTGGTAGGTTTGGCTGGGGCAGGGCTATCAGTTAAGGATCCCTATATAAGCTGCCCTGAAACACAACAAAGGGGGCATTCTTGAGGAATTCAAGGATGACCCATGTCTCCATCTCTGTGTGTCTGTGTGTGTCAATCTCCAGCAGGCCCTTGTCCGATGTCATGAACCATCGTGTAGTGCAGGAGGTATGCTACAGGCATGAACCATACCGTAGCATGAAGTAGCATGAACAGAACGGTACTGTAGCATGTAGTAGTACAAACCATTACAATTTGGTTCAGAGACAAATTCCTCACAAGTTCCTCTGAAAGAAACAAAAAATACTTCCTGTTTGTCTTAGTTATGGTTTCTATTTTTGTGAAGAGACACCACAACCACGACAACTCTTATAAAGAAAAATGTTTAATTAACATTTAGTTAATTAAACTGGCATATAGTTGCAGAGGTATAGTCCATTATCATCCTGACAGGACATAGCAACATGCAGGCACACATGGTGCTGGAGAAGGAGCTGAGAAATCTGTACCTCATCTGCAGGCATCAGGACAAAAAAACTGCATCACACTGGTCAGAAAGAAGCTTGTAAGACCTCAAAACCCATCTCCACAGTGGTGCACTTCCTCCAACAAGGCTACATTTACTTCAACAAAGCCACTCCCTTTGGGCCAAACATTCATCTACAAAAGTCTATATGGGCCGTTCCTATTCAAATCACTACATTTCACTCCCTAGTTCCCATAGACTTATAACCATAACATAATACAGAAATGTATTTAGTATGACTTCAAAGTATCCATAGTCTTAAAACAATGTCAACAATGTTTAATATACCAAATTTCAAAGTCTGCTCTGAGATTTATGTACTCTCTTAACTCTAATAACTTGTGAAAATCAAAAGAAAGAAGCGGATCACATACATCCAACATACAGCAGCAGAGGATATACTTCACCATTCCGAAGCATAGTGAGGAAATACTGGACCAAAACAAGCCAGAAACATTCTGGGAAAACTTTAAATTCTGCATCTCCATTTCTGATGTCAAGCCACTCTCAGATCTCCAACCACTTTCAGCTTTGTTGACTGCAGCACACTTCTTTCCCATGGACTCAATCCACTTGTTAGCAGCTCCCTTTGGCAGGTATTCCATGATTCTGGCATCTCTGACATCTTTAAGTCTCCAAGGCAACCTCAGATTCAACTTTCAGTGTTCCCCATCACTAACAAGAGGGCCCAGACAGTTTCTGATGTTCTTCTCTGAGAAATTAGCCTCTGGTTTGGAATCACAACCTCTCTTCAGTCAGATAATGGCCCAGAGTTTACCTCCCAGATCTCTCAAACTTTATCTAAGGTTCTTAACATTCCCTGACATTTTCATATCCCATACCATCCTCAGTCCTCAGGGAAAGTAGAATGAACTAACCATTCTTTTAAAAATGTTAATGTCACAGGAACTTTACCTTGACTGGGTAAAGCTTTTGCCTCTGGCTCTTTTAAGGCTCCAGGCTCTCCCCCAAAACTCCCTGTTCATCTCACCCTTTGAAGTCATGTATGGGTGGCAGATCTAACTCCTGGCCTTTCACCTGAAACCTCACCCCTGCCTGATCACCTTTCCCGCCACTGTTACGCCATCTCTTCTCGCTCTTATGGGATTTTACTGACTACTCAACCATGTGCCAACCCCTGCTCATCTCCAATTAAAATTGGGGACCAAGTCCTTTTCTCTTCCCCAAACCAAACCCCCAATCTCTTCCCCTAAATGGAAGCTCCCACTTTAGCTAAAAATATCTCTCCCCATAAGAGATACTGGGCAGGTTGGCATGATTTAAATGAATGAGTGAGATAAATACCCTGGAAAATACAATTAAAGTGGTGGGGTCTGATGAGGTAGACAAAGCTTTCCTCCTACCTCAACAATAGGGAAACTAGAAGAAGAGGTAGATTACCAAAACTCCCTCAGTACCAAGTATGTATTTCCTGTGTCCAAGATAAAGGAGATGGACTGTATTGATACCATGAAATTTTACTGTGACTCCCTATCACAGATGACAGTTGTGGTCAGGTCAAAGTAGCCCAGGAAGCCTCAATCATCCATGTCCAGACCTAGAAAATCAGTTTGGAAATTATCTGAGTTTGATGTCTCCATGCCACATTGTGCACGAGGACAATTGACTGCCCAATGCCTTTCCCTATTGCATTTTGGACACATTCTTATGGGACAAATATGAGGATTAGGACATGCCCAGGCCCAATGCTCAGTTTTACCACATTTGAAATACAAGTCTGGCAACTGTCAAGCCCCAGTGGTGGTGGTGGTGGCAAGGGAGCAGCACGGACAGCACAGAGAGGACAGTTAGTCGCCTCGGCTGGTCAGGTGGCCGTGGCCAGCATTTAACATTTGTGGTTATGGGTTTTATCTCTTCTTGCATGGTACACCTTAAAAGCCAACTCTAAGACTTCTGCCAGTGGGGTCAAGGAGCCTTTCTCTAGATGTCTAAATTGGGGAAGCTCTGAGAAAAAAAAGTGAGTCATGAGGAACTCTCTGTCCTCTGGGGTCTCTGGATCTAGGTCAGAATATTTTAACAGAGCTTTAATAAGGCATTCGAAAAATAAGGAAGAATTTACCTTTGTATCCTGAATAACCTCTAAGAATTTATCAAAGTTTACTGACTTGAGGGCAGCCTTATGGAGACCCGCCAGAAGGCAAGTCATAAACTGGTCTCTAGCTACATGCTATCTGGGGTGTTATAATCCCAGTGTGGATTCTGCTTGGGGACTGCCTCTGCCCTGGGGATGGAGGTGTGCTGCATTAGTCTGGTGGAGCTCATCTGTATGTACTCTGACCTGTTCCCAAAGTGCTACTCAGGAAGTAGGTTATTAGATAAGATCATATAGATATCATGAAAGGTGAGACTATAATATTGGGTAATGTATTGGAATTGCTTTATGAAAGAGGTAGAATTAGATATATACGAACCCAACTTTTGTTCTATGTGAGAGAGTTCTGAGAGCAAGAAAGGAATGTGTACCATGACCAGCCCATCCACACCTGCTACCTCTTGCAACAGGGAGAACTGCAGATGGCTTGGTTTGGTCAGGGTTGAATTCCTTAGCAGCACATGAGCATATGAGAGGAGGGGTAAAAGTGAATGCCAGAGATGGGTGGTTGTCATGGCATGGCACCAGAGAGAAGGAAGGATCCGGAGGGGCTGACAGAGTAGTTGGCAGGAGGAGAGAACTGAAGAGGTAGAAGTGGCTATTTGTTGAGGTTGGAAAGGTGGAGGTTCATTAGCAGGGTCCAGAGCTGAAGCGGCATGGTCCTCCAACTTAGATAGTATAGCTAGAAACATGTGAGCAGGTGAACAGCTTGTAAGGACAGCGGGCTTAGAACTTAGATAGAAAAAGGCTTGGATATAAGGAAACTCCTGTGTGCTGACAATAGTTAGAAAGCTCCTGCAGAATATTGGAATCTAAGGTGCCATTAGGAGGTCAATTTAGGTTATTATCTAAAAAGTATTTAGGTCATATTTTCTTTAAAAAGATAGACAAGTTTGATAATCTATAAGTAAGGCATTAAACATTTGGGTTTTAGGGTCTCTAAAAGACATCCCAGTGAGAAGGTTGGGCTGATAGCTTTTGAGGATTTGTTTCCCATGGCTAAGAACATGAGAATGGCAAAAACCCGAGGCAACTCACTGTACGTCTCCAGAAATGTGCATGGTTGAGAATTAGGCCAGGCCAATTTCAAGACCCATTGACTCAGGAATCAGGGGCCAGGACCACTCAAAGCAGCCTAAATAGTGGTGGTGGCAATGACCACTTCTGGGTGTTCCTGAGAGAGAGAAAAAAATATTGGCAATAGGACCACTTCCAAGTGGTCTCCAAAAAAGAAAAAACTAAACAAAACAAAACAAACATCCCCCCCCCCCAAAAAAATCTGAACAGTGGCAGGAAGACCACTTCTGAGTGGTTGGCTCATGTTTTTAGCTATGGGAAACAACCAGAGGTGAATGTCATCAAAGGGCTGAACTGAAAGCCATGGTTGGGGGTGTTCCCCCATTTCTAGGAACACCAGAGAGTTGCTGAGAGCACAACAGTCAAGTCCTTGAGTTTGGAAGAATAGTTAAGCTGACTGGAAGGGAAAAACTCATCTATCGAAGCTGTTGGTGTACTAGGAGTCAGCTGCCAGGCAGATGGAATGTGGGTTGTTGTGGAGAAACCCAGTTCAGGGTCCCAGCCCTATGTGGAGGGAACCTACAGAATCTCTGCACCAATGAAATTACCTGGTGAGAGCAAGAATGCTTCACAAAACACATGATGAAACCACCTTTTAGAGTTTATTAAAGAGAGAGAAAGACACGTGTGCAGATCTGAGGAAGTTGGTGCAAGGAGAGAGTGTGGTGTGGGCATATCCAGCTTTTAAAGTCTTCATAGCGCATGTGCACAGGGACTCACACGTGTACAAGGGCTTACATAACTGTGTCATATGTAGGTGACATGACCATGTTGAATGTAGGTTACATAGGGCTTGAGGACCCTGTGTGGCTATGTAAGTTGCCTGAGTGCTTTTTGGTGCATACATAGCCCTGAACCCTGGAAGTGCCAGTCAGAGTGTTGGGTGATGGAAATCATAACAGACACAGTGGCCCCTCTGGGTCTCCGTGTGGGGATACCACTGCCACAAACTTGGCCTCTGTGTCTTTCTTTAGTCTTAGAGGAAGATTCCAAATCTACTTCTGTCCTTGACTCTAAAGTCAGAATCTTGTGTCCAAAGTTGTCAAATTCTGCTGTTTGTTGTGGCTAGCACATGGCCCCCTCTTCCAATTATATCTTCACCTTCTTTCAGTTTTCAATGGTTCCCTTCACTGACTAAACTTAGATGTCCAGGAACTCAGTTTGTAGATTAGGCTGGCTTCAAACTTGAGATCTGCTTGCCTTTATCTCCTGTGTGCTAGGATTAAAGGTGTGTATCACCACAATTTAAGGTGTCTTTTAATTTTTTTTTACAAGCTGGAAGCTTAACTGGGTGGGATCTTGCCCCAAGGCCATCACTCCATTTATTCCACTTGACATCAGGATTTCCTTTAATCTTTTTATCTCTTTGAACACAGAATTTATCTCCATTCCTTTTCTCCTCAAATTGTGTATTTGTATTTTTCCTTTCTCATCTTGCTGCTTTTTGTTATAGATCTTCAGAGAAGTAAATGCTTATAATCCTACAATAGAGTCAATACTAGACTGTTTTGAGATTTCCTCTGCCAAGGGAACTAATCCACAACTCTTCTTTAGCCTCAGATAGACTCTTCTGACAAAGGCAGAAAGCAACCCCTATCTTCATAAATATATCACAAGAATGATCACTAGGCAATATACTAAAACTCTTCTCCTCTGAAACAGCTTGACCAGGCCCCTATAGTTTGAGTCACCCTTAGAAGCACTCTCTTTCATGTCCCTACTAGGATGGCCATTAAACCTCACTTAAAGTGTTCAACTGCTTTTCTAATCCATGGTCCCAAAGTCCAAACAAAAACATGTTCCAACATGTCCTAGCAATACCCCAGCCCTAGTACCAACATCTGCCCTAGTTAGGGTTTCTATTGTTGTGAAGAGACACCATGACCACGATAATATTTTTTTAAGGGAAAATAGTTAATTGGGGCTGGTTTACAGTTTCAGAGTTTTAGTCCATTATAATCATAGTGAGCCATGGCCACATATAGGCAAACATGGTGCTGGAGAAGGAGGTGAGAGAGCTATATCATATCTGCAGGCATCAGGAGGAAAAAAGTTCACACTGGCCAGATTTGAGTTTATAAGACCCCAAAGCACACCTCTGCAGTGACTCACTTCCTCCAACAAGGCCATACCTACTACCATAAGGCACCCACCCTTCCTAATATTCTACTCTCTGTGGGCCAAGCATCCATAGACATGTGTTTATGGGGCCTTCCCCAACATCCATCCTGTCTGTGATATACTGAAGCATGTGAAGGGACCTGACCCTGAGACCAAAAGCTACAGAATCTCCACAACACAGGGCAACAACAGGATATCCAAGAAGAGTCCTAATGAAGGCTCAGCATCAATGGTGTAGTAGAAACCAGATGCCTTGAGCCAGACCAATGACACTTTATGATGAACACTTACAAGTAAAGATATATAGACAAAAATGTTTACTGCATGACTCACTGTACCACACTGTAGATTCCTCTTTCTTTATCCGTTTTCTCTTAAATTTTATTTGTCAGGGGCAGAGGGCAGATGTGAAGGACTAGGGAAATGAATGGGATCAAGACACATGTCCCTTCACAAATTCTTACCCTGTCGTCAACACGAATAGCATGGAATAGTTTTTGCAATTTCATGAAGTCTTTCTATACCTTACGTTTGTCTTCAGCTTAATTCCTTTTAGACAGTTTTGTTAAAGTGAAGATGTCAAAGGCTAAGACAATATGATTAAATATCACTCTACATTTAGAGACTAATTAATGTTGATCATCAACTGAGATTAGAAGAATAATGTTTAAAAGAACAAATAATCCAATAAAAAAATGTAGTACAGACCTAAAAAGAGAACTCTCAACAGGGGACTCTAAAATGGCTGAAAGACACTGAAGGAAATTTTTAACATCCTTAGTCATGAGAAAAATGCAAATCAAAACAACTCTGAAATTCCATCTTACATCTGTAAGAAAGGCCAAGATCAAAAACACTTATGACAACTTATGCTGTAGAGGTTGTGAGGTAAAGGGAACACTTCTGCATTGATGATGGGAATGCAAACTGGTACAGCCCCTTTGAATGTTAGTGTGGCGATTTCTCAGAAAATTAGGAAACAACCTTCATCAAGACCCAGTGATACCACTTTTGGATATATATATATATATATATATATATATATATATATATATCCAAAGGATGCTCAATGGTGCCACAAAGATATGTGCTGAACTATGTTCATTACAGCATTGTTTGTCATAGACAGAAACTGGAAATAACCTCAATGCCCTTTGACTGAACAATGGATAAGGAAAATGTGGTAAATTTACACAATGGAGTACTACACAGCAGAAAAAATTAATGACATTTTGAATTTTGCAAGCAAATGGATGGATCTAGAAAATATCATTTTGAGTGAGGTAACCCACACAAAGAAAGGCAATTATCACATGTTCTCACTCATAAGTGGTTTTTAAACATAAAACAAAGAAAGCCAGCCTACAAGTCACAATCTCAGAGAACCTAGACAACAATGAGGACCCTAAGAGAGACATACATAGATCTAATCTACATGGGAAGTAAAAAAAAGACAAGTAAATGGAAGCATGGGGACCTTGGGAGATGGTTGAAGGGAAGGGGAGAGGCAGAGAGGGAAGTAGAGAAAAATGTAGAGCTCAATAAAAATCAATAAAAAAGTAAAAAAAAAAGAAGAATGTTAAGAAAAGCAGTGTGTGATGACCTAAAGGAAAACAGTTCTTGACAAATGCAGCTGCTAAAGCTGGTTTGTTTCCATTAGACTTTTAAAATTATTGTTGTCCCTGTAATTTTGCAGTGGTGGAAAAGTCACCATGTTTCTATGACAAGCAACATTAATAGTAGGGTCAATTACATTTTCTTTCTTTCTCCTTTCTTTCTTTCTTTCTTTCTTTCTTTCTTTCTTTCTTTCTTTCTTTCTTTCTTTCTTATAGAAAAACCAATCACATGACTGTTCTCTCCATAGTGAGCCCTTAGTTCTGCAAGGCAGAAAATCAGGAAATATTCTCTGGCCGTTTTAATATGAAATGCAAAGCATAGAGATTCCCTCTAAATAATTGAATGCAACCATTAGGAGCATAGCCAGCCAGTCTCTTAATGGAGAGGTCATGAGGGACACAAGGCAAAGAACTTCTTTGAGAAGTCCAAGGAACATTTGGTGGTTTATAATTGATTTTTCTGGGCAGATATCCTTTTTTTTTCAAATAGTAATTATATGAGCATCATTAATAATGGCTGTTGCAAGGGACTTAGCTTTACTCTTCAAGGCAAAAATTATATTTGGCCAAAGAAGCTTCATAATTATCTCGACTTATTTGCAATAGAATACAGATTGAGGTTTTTTTCCTCCTCATTTGAGAATCTGAGATACTTAAGTCTTCCCCCTGAGGGATGAGGATAATAAGAGGAAAGCTGGGAAATGAAGAACTTACTACACACCACTCACTATGCAGGGAAGGCTGAAAGAGTTTTGCTTTAATAGTTTAACTCCCAGAACATTTCATAGTAATTATTTTGTCCCTAAAATTTGAAGGTCTGATGCATCTTTTGAAGATGTTAAGTACCTCTCTAAATTAGGAAAGTCAGTCTTTTTCTAAAGAAGACTTCTTTTATAAAGACATGTGCTGATTAACAGCCATAAAAGATGAAGCAAATAATATCACAGGGTTCAGAAAACTGGTTGCAGCAGAAGCAACACAGACCTATGTGTACAGTAGTTTTGATTAATGTGTATTTGATGTGTATATGGTTGCAATGAGGGCCACTTGTCTCTTCAGGTTGTATTTATATATAGTTGTGCATAAACATATACATGCACAACAACTTGAGAGACAGGGAGAATAAGAGGAGTTTCAGGAAGGGTATCTATAGCTGAAAGAGGCTGGAGGGAGGAAAGGAAAGGGACAAAGTGATAAATTGTTAATCTCATTTAAATTAGAAACATTAAATTTTCTTTAAGTATGACAGAAAAAAGAGACCTAGATAAGAATATCTTTGGGATTGATCATTTTTAATGCTTGTTTCTAAACACATGTATATGTGGAGAGAGAGAGAGAGAGAGAGAGAGAGAGAGAGAGAGAGAGAGAGAGAGAGAGAGAGAGAGAGAGAGAGAGCAAGAGACAGAGGGAGAGAGGAAGAGGGAAAGAGAGAAAGAGAGAGAGAAGGAGAGAGAAATACACATATGGGAAGAGAGAGCAAAAATGAAAATTTAAATGCCTAAATGTCTTTGCTCTCTCTCTGTTCTCCCTTCTTTTCCACTTTTCCATCTCTCCAACTTTCTCTTCTTCTCTCTCAAAGACACACACATGTACAGATTTATGTTCTGATCTTTTGGTCAATGTTTTTGTACTATGATGTGACACATTGATCTACCAATGTCTCTATATTCAAGTGTGTTGCAAAGCATTTGCTTTTTTGATACAATAACTGTTATTGATCTGCTAAAAAAGCATATGCAATCTTTAAATGATTCTGAGAGTGTATATGTTTTGGCTTATATATTATAATATTATATATTATATATGCTTAGGAATTCATTGATTTATTTTCTTATAATATCAGTTATTCTTCTAAATATGTTTATTATCTGCGAATAATTGTAGATAGAGAGAAGAGTTCTATTAGCAAAGTTAGTTTGAACCATGTATAAAAATAGAATATTGTGCTTTTATGGAATTCAGTGTACATTAATTATTAAAATATATTAAGGTTTTTTAAGATGCAAGGCAAAAATAATCTTTAGAGCTGAATATATGACCCCAGGCAAAAGATGTTCTGCTTAGCTTTTATAAAAAGTAGCATTATAACTTGCTAGCTTGAAATTTGATTTGGGTTGCTCATTTCACTTATTTTAAATGCTGAAATCATCACACATGTATTATTTAAATGACATGACTCAGTACTTAGAAATAAAAATATCTTTATTATAGGTGACGTTAAAGTGGATTAACAGATAAATTCTGAAAAATAAGATGATTTTATCACTGAAATCTCTTAAATAGAATTTAAAGGACATGGGTGGGTTCATAGCATTTCCTTTATTTGAAAGCTAACCTGAAGCATCACATTACTCCCAATAAGCCTGATGTAGTAAATGACATCTAAGACAGTACCCCAATATTCCAAGTTCGAGATTCACAGTTATATACAATCACCTGTTATACCGTGATTAGATTCCATGACCAAGTAATTAAGTACATTGCAGTCATTGTCTCTTGTCTTTATGCTCTCAAATATGATCAAAGCTATATGATGAATTGATGAGGATTCCCACTGTTTATCATGTAAGTGGACTTGAGGAATGATCTCCAGTTGCTGAGTTTTATGTAGCCCATGGTATCTTCAGTCAGAGCTATCTAGCTCAACCACCTGTGGATACCCAAACTGTGTGAGGAGGGTCCACTTAACTGTCCCTGCCACCCAGATAGCTTAGACCTGAAATAATCACACAGGAAATGTATTAATTAAATCACTGCTTTGCCCATTAGCTCTAGCTTCTTGTTGGCTAACTCTTACATCTTATTTTAACCCATCACTACTAATCTGTGTATTGCCATGGGGCAGTAATTTACCGGCAAAGTTTCGGCATGTCTTACTCTGGCAGCAGCTCCATGGTGTCCCTATTTCCACCTTTCATCTCCCAGCATTTAGTCCAGTTTTCCCTGCCTACCTAAATTCTGCCCTATCAACAGGCCAAGGCAGTTTTTTTATTCATTAAACAATAAAAGCAACACATAGACTAAAGGACCTCCCACACCACTGACCCTCACATATTCTTTGAGATAGACAATGCTGTCCTAAAATGGCCAAAAATTTTTTATAATAAATTGTGCAATATTAGGATATTGAATATTGATGTATTGAATAATACAGTTGAATTGAAAACAAAGGTAATTGAAAAAAAAGTGAATTTTCTTAAAATTTGAACACCATCACATATTTATGTTAAAAATCATTTAAGAGAAATAACATCATCCTGTAGGCTGATTAGCTGCTTAATGTTCATGTAGCTTTTCTATAACAGACTAGTGACTCTCTTTAAACCCAAAGGCTTGATTCTACATCATTTAAGAAAAACAAGAAATCTATTGATGATCCTGCTTGTAGCTTGGGTAAGCACCATTCTGTGTGGGCAATAAAAATTTATAGAGACCCTTGGGTCACAGTAATCAAGTTGGTGTTGATACTGCTACTAATATCAATATTGGACAATGATGAACACTATATGATGCATGCTATATATCCAGAGATAATAGACAGTAAATAAAAAGACTCATACTTGAAGCTTTCTTAATTCATTGTACATAAATAGCTTATATAATTGTTAGACTGCATTTTCCTAACAGGTGAGGAATTTAATGTTTGGGAAACTAAAACCTTTGATTTGGGAAAATCAACATTAAAAATCAGAATTTCAGTCAAGGTCTGTGTGATAAAAGAATGGTTGTCTTTGACTGTCAAATTGTTAAAAAGATATTTAAAAATAATGTAATATGTCCATTTTATGTTGGTTGCCAGAAATTTAGGCAAAAATGTTTTAAAGGCTCATCTAATGTCTGCAAGGTATTTGAACTAGACAGTTAATTTTCAATTGGTTTATAATTTAAAACCATATTTTTTACGTGTCAAGTGCTTTGTTTCATTAATGTCAATGTTAGTCAATGAAAGGAGCAACAAATCATAGATGAAATACAAAAAAATAGAGACCAGAGTCACTTTGTATGCTCCAC
Organism: Arvicola amphibius; assembly: GCF_903992535.2. Taxonomy (NCBI): domain Eukaryota; kingdom Metazoa; phylum Chordata; class Mammalia; order Rodentia; family Cricetidae; genus Arvicola; species Arvicola amphibius. The sequence continues at coordinate 35,472,915 of NC_052056.1, read as the reverse complement.
CAGAATCTAACTGCATATTTATTGCATTTTCTTGCTGTTGACAGTTTAGGTGTTGAAGTCTAGTGGTCATCATGAATGACCCAGATGTCATTCATGAAGCCTGCAGTTAAGTAAGTTATTCCTAAGTGAGTTAATACGGAAGAGTTGCCCTCAGTAAACAATAGTATTGTTTTGATTTTTTCATGATTCGCATTACATTTTAATACACCTCCTTTAGTCATCTGACTTCACTCCAGACCACAAAAATAATTTCCTGGGTTAAAATCACTTAAATATTTTAGTTTATCCTTAGTTTATTTTTTTCTCTGTACCTTACCCACAGAAAGAGAGGTGAGAAGGGATGGGCTTTGGCCTTGAAGCAAGCAAAGTTTCTCTCTTCCAACATGGTGAGATTCCTAACTTTGTGCTACAAGCACTAGGTAGGATTTCACAGGTGAAATCTACAAATCAACTTAGGCAGGACAGGCATATGGCAGTTTACCTATTTTTTTCAAGGATTTTTTCATTACAATATGCTATTTTTAAAAGGTTTCAAAATATTAATAGATGTACTGTAGTTTAAACACACAAAACATACAGATATATCACATTCGCACACACCATACACACACATATGTACCCTCTACCCACCCACATAACACCTCCAACTCTACAAACACGCACATTCATATGCCTCACACACTGTTCCGAAAAATCATTGATTGGAAAAGGGTATTTCCAATGTGGATAGTCCCTTACATTTATGATTGGCTACCAAGAAAATATGCTATAGGACATGACTTTCTATGTGGTTCATTTTATCTGCTATATTTCTTTAAGAACTTGGGGAAGAAAATAGAGGTCAGTAGTGAAACTCTGGAAACAGTTATGTCACCTTATAAAAAAATTCTCTCAAAGCTTCATGAAGTTTCTTCATATAATTGTAGGTTTTAAACTCATGCAAAAAATATTTCCTTGTTAAGTACATAGATTTACTAAGTATCTGATTGATGATACATGCAATAAGTATCAGAGAACAAATTGCTAAACTGGTATTCATATTTTACTTCTAGCCACAAACAGTATTGGCTCTCAACAGGCAAAAGTATTTTTATACTTTGAACTGCAGTTGAAATGAACCAATCTTTCTAACTAGACAAAGACTCAGGCAACACATTAAGAACCCAGGAAGAAAAAGTTTGGTGGCAGGGCGGCTCAGTTGCTAAGAATTCTGGTGGCTTTTTCAGAGGATTTGTGTTCAGTTACTAGTATCCACAGTGGAACTCATAATCCTCTGTAACTTCTGTTCCAGAGAATCCAATGCCCTCTGTGGCCTGCACAACACATACATACATGTAGACAAAATACCCATACAGATAGAAGAAAACTTAAAAAAAATCTATGCATTAGGTAATACAATTTAGATTAGTGGTTCTCAACCTTCCTAATGCTGTGATCCTTTACTATAATTCCTCATGTTGTGGTAATCCCCAATCATAAATTATTTTTGTTGCTCTTCATAATTATAATTTTGATACTATTATCAATTTTAATGTATCAGATATTTAGGATATCTGATATGTAACCCTTGTGAATGAGTCAGTTAATTCCCCCAAAGGGGTGTGAAAACCACTGTCCTAGATAGTTTTGCATTTATTTTTATATAAAAAATTAAAACTATAATATATAATAGGCTTTATCCTTATTTTAGACAACAAAGATGCGTGTTTTATATTTTTGACTTCCCAAAGTAACATTATATTTTCATAAAGTATTTAAAAACTAATATTTGAATCTGTGATAATGTTACAGCAAACAAACAGAAAATCCCATCCTCTAAAATATTTGTTTACATTTTCCTAATGTATATTGGAAATTTAGAGGATATTTGTACATTTGTGTTTGTGGTCTTCTATTCTTAGGACAAGTATTCTGAAGACTGGAAATCCAATAGAAAAAGAAACCACAGTTTTAGTACTTTGAAAAACTGATTTTTACAAAAACATGATCTCTGGTGTATACTAGTGTAAGAACTTCGTATGAGTATTTCTTTTTTAAATTGATTTTATTGAGCTCTACATTTTTCTTTGCTCCCTTCCCTCCCCTCCCATTCAACCTTCTCCCAGGGTCCCCATGCTCCCAATTTACTCAGGAGATCTTATTTTTTCTACTTCCCATGTAGTTGTATGTATGTCTCCCTAGGGTCTTCATTATTGTTTAGGTTCTCAGGGATTGTGAATTGCAAGCTCGTTTTCTTTGCTTTATGTCTAAAAGCCATTTATAAGAGAGTACATATGATATTTGTCTTTCTGTGTCTGGGTTACCTCACTCAATATAATGTTTTCTAGATCCAACCATTTGCCTGCAAATTTCAAGATATCATTATTTTTTTTCTGCCGTATAGTACTTCATTATGTAAGTGTAGCACATTTCTTCTGTCACGGGGAGTTCTGGTTCTTTCCAGGTTCTGGTTATAACAAACAATGCTGCTATGAACATAGTTGAGCACATGTCCTTGTGGTACAATTGAGCATCCTTTTGATATATACCCAAAAGTGGTATTACTGGGTCTTAAGGAAGGTTGTTTCCTAATGTTCTGAGAAATTGCCATACTGATATCCTAAGAGTCTGTACCAGTTTGCACTCCCAGCAGCAATGCAGGAGTGTTCCCTTTACCCCACAACCTCTCCAGCAGAAGCTGTTATCAGTGTTTTTGATCTTGGTTGTTCTTACAGGTGTAAGATGGAATCTCAGAGTTGCACAACACTCAAGTCAAATCAACCTCAACATAAAGCCAACCACAGTGAAACTCATAGAAGAGAAAGTGGAAAGTACACTTGGATGAATTGGCACAGGAGAGTATTTTCTAAATATAGCCTCAGTATGACAGACTCTGAGAGAAACAATTAATAAATGGGACCTCCTGAAACTGAAAAAATTATGTAAAACAAAGGACATGTTCGAGAAAACAAAATGACAGTCTACAGAATGGGAAAATATCTTCACCAACCCCACATCAGACAGAAGAATGGTCTCTAAAATATATGAAGAACTCAAGAAACTGATCATCAAAAGAGCAAATAATCCAATAAAAATGGGGTATAAATCTATACAAAGAACTCTCAATGGAAGAATCTAAAATGGCTGAAAGGCACTTAAGGAAATGCTCAACATCCTTAGCCATCAGAGAAATGCAAATCATCTGAGTATTTCTGATATTCTCCCTGTCATTCCTAGCCACTGGTGTCTACTGTAGCTATCAGAGCTCTACTCTTCAAACACAATGCGATACTGCATCATTTCCTTTCCTTCATACCAAAGGAATCTTTAAGAAAAAGTGAAAATTCAAGTCAATAATTCATAATATTCAGTAGTCTTATATTTTTTATTTTCCATGAATACTGTGGTAAATATATAGACTATTTAATTGTAGAGAAAATTTGAGTTAGTCTTTTATTCCTATTTGGAATGTAACTCTCTTTAATTGCACTTTTCAATTTTCTCATATTTTCATTAAAATTGTTGATTATCTTATTTTTTTCTTTATTTTTTCTTATCCCCACGCACAGAAAGGCAGTACATAATACAAATAATAAAGTTATGCAAGAACAGTATGTCAGAAATAGAAAATGACTTGTTTTATTTTAATCTCATCAAACAAACAAACAAAACATAAACCAGAATTCATGGAAGTGATGAGAAGCAATTTACAAGTATATGTCTAGGGATATGAAAATAGCTGATTATTACTTTAGCATGTATCTTATGTAGTTTTTGAAGAGGATGAGATATAGCAAGTTAGCTGAAGTATGAGTAATAACTATCATATGTAGTTTTATACAAGAAGCCTGCTATTCTATGGCTCTGGACCACCCTTAGTTTCTTCCCTGCTAGAGTTAACTGTTTATTAATTCATTCTTCTAAGAAAGTAGAACATGAATCTGATATTCATTATGTTTACAATCTTTAGTTTTGCCTATAAATTTTGATATTAGTTTGTTTAAATCTATACTGCATTAACATAAGCATCCAGGGCATTTGAGAAATGCTCCCGACTTCCTGTGCATTTTTTTTACAGAAGCCACAGCCACAGCATACCACTAGGAATTAAACACAATTAATTTCTCCTAACATATTTTAAAGTGGTAAGGAAATTATACTTACTTGAATTAGTTTTGGCTTTCTTTATTTTGGATATACCAAGTCTTTAACATACAAATGATATGATATAGTTTTTTAAGAGTTTGTTCCTCAAGCCAATGATGGTACAACTATTTGAAATAGGAGAAATTTTAAACCTAAAACAATTCCCCAAAATTTTTATCATTTGTGTGTGTGCAGTCTCTAGCCATAATGAAATAGTACATGTCTTTTCAATTTCTGTCCTGCTATGTTCACAGCAGAGAGATGCTGCTGTGGCTGCAGTTCTGGCATCTGCCACAGTCTTGTTACCATGAGAATCTCTGCTCTAGGCACCGTAGGGACTCTCTGGCCCACGAAGCAAGGCAGAGCTTCATGGTGAGTGTGATGTTTTCTACACAACATGGAAATTTGATATGGAATTTCTATAATGAGTCTTTGTATCAGTGTGTTCCCTTGATGCTCATTTCCTTTCAGGTAATGTTATTTTAATTAGTACCAAATGCTCATAGCAAATTTCTCTGCAGTGGACATTGCAACAAATAAGAGATGAAGAACAGAAGAAAAAAATATAAAGGATATATTTACCAGCTTAAGAAATCTGATTTTATTAGAAACTCTAAGTTGTATCTGAAACCAATTTGGTACTGCATTTATCTCACTTTAGGTTCTGATATACTAATTATGTAATACTTATGGTGTTCTCAGTCATTAAATACAGTCATACAAGTTAGTGTGCATTCCCAAAGGGTGGTGACTATTTTCCCTTCATCCATCCTTAATAAGATGAGGCAATAGAGTGGTAAATTCTCTAGTGGTACACAGCTTCAAGGATGGTACATGGATCAGTATTTTTGGCATCACCTATAAATGTAATAATATAAAATCTCATTCTATTTTCCCAATTTATCTTCAGACCAGATGAATCATAATCTGCATTTTGACTAAAATCCTACATGAGTGAGGGATTCTATTTCTTCTTTATACAGTGCTTTCATTCTTAAATCCTGGTTCAATTATCATGTTTTGTTTTCTTTAAAAAAAGCTTACATTAAAGTTTACAAAACAATGAGGGAGAGGAAGGATGATGTAGAAGATAAAGACCGTGCTTCTGTACCTAAGTCATAGATGGAGGTAAGAGTAACCTTACTAAAAATGAAGAGAAATTTTAATCAGAATGAAAGAAGTAATAGGAAAGAAAATACATTAAATAATAAATATATAGTTTTTAAGAAAGGATTTTTTAATGTGGTTATTAGTATCAGAACAGCTTCACCTAATTTTATGAAAGTAATGATGCATGATTATATATCCTTTTTGTGGTTACTTCTCATCTCTAGGTAATGAGGCCATAAGATTATTATTATTATTATTATTATTATTATTATTGTTGTTGTTGTTGTTGTTGTTGTTGTTGCTGTTATTGTTATTATTTGCATCCCAATTGCAGTTTCTTCCTCCTCTTCTGCTTCCATTCCCCTTATTACAATTACATTCCCTTCCCTCTATATTCCTTCTCCATTTCTTTCCAGAAAAAAATTCTCCATGGGCCTCCCATGGCTATCAATTAATCATGACATACCAAGTTGCAGTAAGACTATGTACTTCTTGTTTTAAGACTGGATAAGGCAACCCAGTATGAGGAAAAGGGTCACAAAATCAAGCAAAGGAGTCAGAGATAGCCCTTGCTTCCATTGTTGGTAATTCTAGAAGAAGACCAAGCTACACAATTCAACATCTATGCAGAGGGCCTATTTCAGTCCCAGGCAGGCTCCCTGGTTGTTGGTTCAGTCTTTGAGAGACCCTACAAGCCAAAGTTGGTTGATTCTGTGGGCTTTCATATGGTGTCCTTGACCCCTTTGGCTCCTACAACTCTTCCTTCCACTCTTCTTCAAGATTCCATTCCTGAGATCCACCTAGTACTTGGCTGTGGGTCTGCATCTGTTTCCTTCAATTGCTGAATGAATTTGACAATTGAGTGAGACACCAATCTATGAGTATAGCAGAATATAATAAAAATCATTTCACTGAATTTTCTGTCAGTCATATTTGGTTTTATACATGGGACCTCATAAACTGAACAACTTCTGTAAGGCAAAGGACACTGTCAATAGAACAAGACAGCAGCCTATAGAATGAGAAAATATCTTCACCAACCCCACATGTGACAGAGGGTTGATCTCCAAAATACATAAAAAACATAGAAACTTGACATCAACAAGCCAAATAATCCAATTAAAATGAGTCACAAATCTATACATAAAACTCAACAGAGGAATCTCAAATGGCTGAGAAACACTTAAAAATGTTCATGAGACTTAACCTTCAAGTAAATGCAAATCAAAATGACTCTGAGATTCCATCTTATACTTGTCAGAATGACTAAGATCAAAAAACGCAAGTGATAGTTTATGCTGGAGAGGATGTACAGCAAGGGAAACACTCCTTCACTGCTGGTGGGAGTGCAGACTTATATAGCCACTTTGGAAATCAATATTTCTAATTTCAGAAAATTGGAAACCAATCTATCTTAAGACCCAGCTGTAACACTTTTGGGCATTTACCCAAAGGATGGAAGAAAGGACAAAAAAGGTGGTGCATTTACACAATGAAGCATTGCTTAGCTGTTAAAAATATAACATCATGAAACTTGTAGGTAAATGTATGGAACTAGAAAAAAAAACATCCTGAGTGAGGTAACCAGACCCAGAAAGACAAATATGGTATGTACTCACTTATAATAGGACATTAGCTGTAAAGTAAAGGAAAACCATGCTAAAATCTACAGACCCAGAGAGGCTAGGTAACAGTGAGGGCTCACAGGGGTGGGGGAGCAGGGGCAGTTGGGGGCACATGAATCTCTCTGGGAAGGGTTTATTGTGGGTAGACAGATTGGGGGATTCAGGTGTAGGGAGGATGGAAGGAGAAACACCTGGAATCATGGGGTTTCTCTGGGATCAGCTAGAATCCTAGTACCTTTGAAATTCCCAAAGAATCTATGCTGGTACTCAGTCAAGACTCCTAGTAATGGGGGATACAGAGCTTGAACTGGCCATCTTCTGTAACCAGGCAATTTTTCCAGTGTAGTGACTGGGGCACCAGGCCAGCTACCAAGCCCCATGCCTTGCCTAAAAAATATGGTGGGGTAAAGATGGCACAGAAGTTGTGGGAGTGGCCATTAAATGACTGCTCCAGCCTGAAGACCCATACCTTGAGTGAGAGACCACCCTCGAGGTGCTATCAGAAAATAGCAGGCAATTATATATCTTTAGAAAAACAAAGGGTTATTTATTCAATGATTACTTGTGCAAAAAATATGTAGAGAAAGAAAAATAAACAGAAAGAAAGAAACAGACATCATGCAGAGTGTGATGCTGGACTGTATATGGCTTTCATAACAGACCAAAGGCCTGACCTTCAAGAGTATCTGCTTTCCACCCAAAAGTGGCTACATCAAGTCTCTCTTGGCTGGTACTAAAATAGTTCCCATAATGATCATTATGCAAGTCTTTCACCTTTCCATAATATAGTTCTTATGGTCATGAAGTTATATTTTTTTAATTAATGCTCTTAAAAACCTGTTTCTGTGTTTGGATGAAAGATAACAGTTACTTTCTTACAATATTGTATGCAGACACTTATTGATCATCTGGGTATGAGAACTGTTTCCTTTCTCACAATGTGTTTTCCTAAACACAATCAAAGACCTGCTGACTGGTCAAAATTAACCAGAGTACTTCATGAAAATAATTTCCCAGTCAGTGTCTTTAAATACTGAGTGTAAGAATAATGAACTGTTGTAGGGGATTCATGTTCGCAAGATGAGCTACCAGTTGGTAATTAGTGGAGCTGTATAACACCCTGGTGACATAGGCATCTTTTATTGCTGCCATTTTTGTGGATGCAAAAGGGCAACAGAGAGTAATCAGCCTTTGGCCTCAGGGAAGCTACAAAATCAGCATCAGCAAAAGCCTGCAATTCCTGAGTGTCTATTGTGATGCTGGAGCACCTGGGCAGCCATAGCAGCCACCTGCTGGACATGATAAAGTTATTCAGTCGCCTTGTGACTTGTTTTTTCATAAGTTAAATGATAAAAGTAATGCTATTTACTTCAAGTTGTTGTTAACATGATTAATTATTAAATATATCCAAATACTTCAACGTACCTAATATATAGCTGATCAGCAGTTATTGTCTATTTACTGTATACACGATTGTCTCTGTGGCCGGGATATAACAATAAAGAAAAAAATCCCTTCCCTCATATGCTTGCATTCTCATTATCAACAGGACCATCTTTCAGCTTATGGATATGTAAATCTTGGATATGTAAATATGGTTATGTAAATCTTGCTTATGAACATACAAAAGCAGAACACTATTGAAACATACACTCCTTCTCTTACATTTTTTTAAATTATTAGATGCAGTTTCACAGTGATTGAATGCTCTTTCAATTTATAATAAATGAGTTCTAAACAAAAAGACCATTTTCTCAATTCAATACAATGTGATGGAAGCAAAAATACCTTGCCAGTCACTGATTCAGGTTGAGGGATGTAAGCCAAATCATCTAAAATTTCATAAATGATTTAGGACTATCAAATAAATATATAAATAACTCCAAGGCTATTTTTGATAGGTACTGATTTCAAAGCATGCCCTGACTGTATGTTGAAATAATAATCTCAAACAACTGATAATAAGATACCATTTCTGAGGGAAATTATTAGGTTATGCAAGTAGAGGTCTCAAAAATGAAACCTTTGTCCTTATTAAAATGATCCCAGAAATCTACCTTGTCCTATTATGAGAGGACATGGGGAAAGGATGGCAGTCTATGAAGTAGAGAACAAACACCCATAATACACTGCAAATCAGGCAAAGTGAGAAGGAAAGACAATAGAAGAATGCTATGGTCTTAATGTTTGACATGCAGTAGCATTGAAGGCCCAGTAAGAGAAAGGTGATTAGCAGAGTGGAATCTATCACTGGTGTGGGTACTGACTTTTCATAACAAACCCAAAATTAGTGCTGTGACTAAAGGGTATGTTCAATGCCCTCTTCCCATTTTTTTCATTTCCATTCTTCCATCATGGCATATTTTCTTTCTGGAAGCTGCAGCATTTAGATACCATCTTAGAGGTACTGATTAGGACCTTAGTATTCAGATATACTTATATAAAATAAAGTAGCATGAATACTTCAAACACGTAAATACAGGTGAAATAATTGTATAATGGCTAGAGGAAGGAATAATTTGGACACACAGGCAAAGAAGAAAACAAGATTGTTGTAAATAGAATGTTAAGGAGATTAAATGCAAAAAAGCAAGAGACAGGAAACGTTTGTTTGTTTGTTTGTTTGTTTTTGTTTTTCGAGACAGGGTTTCACTGTAGCTTTAGAGCCGGTCCTGGAACTAGCTCTTGTAGACCAGGCTGGCCTCGAACTCGCAGAGATCCACCTGCCTCTGCCTCCCAAGTGCTGGGATTAAATGCGTGCACCACCACCGCCCGGCTGACAGGAAACGTTTGAAGTTTCTGAGGGACTGACTAGGTGGCTGTGCTCTGAATTGTGGTGGGAATGTGCATAGACAGGTCATAAGAAAAAAAGAGGAAGAATGCTTTGGAAAGTGAAGGAAAGGCTATTCTTCTTATAAACTAGTAAAGAACTTGGCTGAATTATGTTCATGCCCATGGCACATAGAAAGTAGAATTTAAGAATAGATGAACATGAATATTTGGTGCATGAAATATATGAGCTTTAAAGCTTTAGGGTTCTTTGTGACTTCTTTTAGCTACATATTTCAAATTCATAAAAAGAAATGATAGCGAAGTGGAATTTACAATCCAAAGGGAAACAGAATTTAAGAACTTGAAGGATTTTCAGTCTGGTCATGTAGTAAAGAATGAAAAGCATTTCCGCAGATGAAGATAAGTAGGTGACCTTCCAATGGCAATTATTATGGTTAGAATGATGGCAGAAGCTACACAACGGGACAATGGAATAATGGCCCAAAGGTAAGTAGAAGACACTAGTGCTTTGCTCCTGTCTCAGCAGCAGGGTGCAAGTCTATAGAAAAGAAATATGTCAAATAAGAGACACCATGGATCATTAGCACATTGTGGCTCGACTAGATGCTCAGGACTACTTCAATTCTCTCTCTCTCTCTCTCTCTCTCTCTCTCTCTCTCTCTCTCTCTCTCTCAAACATTCTGTGATGGAGGAGGGTCTTCTATCAATCTGTTGATTTCATTGGTTAATTGATAAAGAAAACTGCTTGGCTTGATAGGTTAGAACATAAGTGGGTGGAGTAGACAGAACAGAATGCTGGGAAGAAGGGAAGTGAGTCAGATGCAATGAAGCTCCGACCCAAGATGGACGTAGGCTAGAATCTTCCCGGCAAGCCACCCCTCGTGTTGCTATACACATTACTAAATATGGGTTAATCAAAATGTGAGAGTTAGCCAGTAAGAGGCTAAAGCTAATGGGCCAAGCAGTGTCTAAAAGAATACAGTTTCTGTGTAATTATTTTGGGTAAAGCTAGCCGGGTGGTGGGACACAGCCGGCTGTTCCTTCTACAATTCTGAGAACTAGATCTCAATCTTTCTTATTCCTAGAAGTAAGTATTTAGCCTCTATAAAATGCCTGGCCTCAAGTAATTGCTGTACTGACATAAAATGGTCTAATAAAAGAATGGTTTGTTTAGTATGGAATAGAGAATGTAATTTCTTAAGACTTTTTGCATCATTTTCAGATGAAGACTGAGATGATGGGAGCAGATAATATAAAGGTGTTATTGATGAGACACTCACAGTAAATCCTAATTTTGGATGGAAGATACATAAACCAGATAATTAAAAAGTTGCACTTTGATAATCTTAATAATTTTCTTTTCATATTAAGGCAGTGAATTTAAAATAAATGAAAATAAAATACTTTGGGATTATAAAAAGTAAAAAAAAAAACTTGGGATGCATGATTAATTCACTAGTTACAACCAAAAAAGAAATGTTTAATTTCCCATATTTTACTCTCAGTATGCAAATAAGCATGCATACACAGACATACAGACACACAACACACCCAGAGAGAAAGAGACAGTGATATTCATATCTGTGTGTCTATCCATCCTCAATAACCATTTTTCTTTCTACGTATCTATCTCTATGTGTCTATGTATCATCTATCTATCTATCTATCTATCTATCTATCTATCTATCTATCATCTGTCTGTCTGTCTGTCTGTCTGTCATAGCCATGTCTTAGTTTTTGCTTTTGTTTTTTTCTTTTAGAATTATCTCAGACTACAGGGAATTACTTTATCAACTTTTATTTCATATGTGAACAACAGCAAACAGAGAAACAAGATTAAGGCCTGGGGCTGGAGGTGTACTGCGATATGTTTCTTGCATAATACATATATGACTTGGGTTTTGATACTCATTAATGTAACAAAGGTAAATAGTGAAGTAAACTTAGCTAAATTCTGAGATTCACTCCAATACTTGTACTCAGTGTCCTTTTGATAAGTCACAATCTGTGAGAAAGGATGCTGATAACAACTATGTATTGTTTGACTTCAGATATTTGTGAAGACTTTTTATTCTAAGAAGACTAACTTCTTTCTTATTTATAGAAGAATGTATGTTAGACAGCCAGAACATAACAAAGCAGGCCAAATCCCTCATAAAATGGTCAAAATATTGCTTTTCTGTGGACCAATTTATAGACAAGATAGAAAGTATCTTTTTTTAATCTCATATATCACATCCCCTCCCCTCCACTCCTATTTCCTTGCTCTTCCTCCACTCTCCTCCAGGTCAACTCCTCCTCTGTTTCCCTTAAGAAAGAAGGAAAGAAAAAAGAGTAGGCCTCCTAGAGTTAGTCACCATGTATGGACTAACAAAGTACATTAAGACCTGGCACATACACTCATATCATGATGGGTTGTGGCAACCCAGGAGAGAAAAAGGGTTCCAAGCAGAGGCAAAGGAGTCAGAGATACCCTCTACAATTTTGGGTAAAATGTGTACTCTAAATGTCATGGCACTTGTATGGGTACTAAAACCCAAAAAGAACCTACAAGTTAATGAAAGAGTCATGGATATGTTTTCCAACAGCTATTTGACCACTTTTATACGTTATTCAATAGTTTGCATCCCAACACATCACCCAAATCAATTTTACTTCCAATTCTTCCCATCTATTTTTTTTAAGGCTTAGAGTTGCACTTTTTTTTCTATGAATCTAAACTTGGGGAACTAAAGCTACTAGAAGAGAACTAAGAGAATTTCTAATTATTTTTTTCTGTTACCCATATCATTCCACTAAACTCTGTGACTAAAGATCAACTGGAACCATCTCAGGATGCCCCCCTTTCTTTGTTTGCAGAGAACGCTCTTTGAGAAGATGTTTAGACTCCAGAGAGTGCCTTCATCAACATGAATTTGATTGACATCTACGTCCGTGGCCCTCCAGCTCTCATTTCCAGTTCTCCTAGAAAGCATTTCACTTAGTCATTTGCACAAAAAGCTTTACCTCAAGTGTATCTTTTGGTCAAAGAATTACTAATAACAAATACTAAAACTACTTAGGGCCCATGCAAACGCCTATTCATACCTGTGTATATTACTACAGTCCTTTCTCTTTTTCTCCCTCTGTCACTCTGTCTAATCTGTCTTTCTCCATCATTTTACCAATAACCAAAACTGAAACAGACCTGTACATATACTCATCTTCTATTGTGCAGCTACATGCATAACTATACACAAATGCACACATGTGGGAGAAATATTTGCATTTTCAATATAGGGGAATATTTATGCTTTTCTGTGTGTGGGTTTACTAAATCATATTTAAGCTACTACTAATGAAAGAATGTAATTTTATGGAATTCTACTGTAAGATGTATCAGTTAGTATTTATAAAATTGGTTTTTTTTTTTTTGAGAGGAAAATCTGTATTGTAGATTCAGGTATGTGAGAAGTAATTTTAGAATGTGAAGTCATAATATAGAAAAATGTAATACTGTCATTTATTTTGAGCTTTATTTGCAAGATTGTGTTATTTTAACATTTGATGGTTTGCCTGCTTATTTGAATGTATGGAAAGAATAGAATTTTACTTGTTCATGCTGCTTTCCTATGTTCTTGTTTTGGTATTCTGTATCATACTTCAGGCTAAGACCATTTTTCCTAACACTTATCTAATTGTTGATTTTTAAATACTGATTTGGCATTTTTAACTTTGTTTGCTTATAATTAATATTTACAACCACCAAAAATTGGTACATTCATGTACATTTTGATAAATGTGACTTTTAAATAAAAAAAAGATGTATTGACTTTCCACCCTAGCTGAAAGCATAATAAGAGACAAAATGAGAACATAATTTAGAAAACATTGGTTCCAACTGCATATTTAATCTATTATCTTTGGGACAATAGCATACTTTTAAAAAGAAGCACTCCTTTTTCCCCCAAACAATATATTTTCCAACTTCAAAGTAAAACTTAGTAAGACCCATGAAATCAATATGGGTATCATGTTAATTACTACAATTCAGAATCAGTGGTTTTCAGATTTTAATTAGATGAATATGAACGTTTTTAAAACTGATTATGCCTTTTGTTTATTTGGAAAAATTTCAGGTTATATCCAACCTAAAATCTGTAAATGTGAATGACCACAAAACCAACCACTGATTTTTATGTGTGTAGATTATAACACAGAATACTTTCCTGAAACAGAAATGTTTTGTATTTGAAAATTTTTTTTTGTATATATGTGTGTATGCTGCTTTCTGGATAAGCAGGGACTGTGAGTACATGAAAATATGTTTCAACTAGTGGGACACACAGAAAGATAGACAGAAAGACATACAGACATACAGACAAACACCATTTTCTTTGACTACATGCTTCAGGCTGTAACATTTGCAAAGCTAGCCTATAGATATGAAGTGTCTTCCCTTGATTCAAACTACACTTGCTCATCAATAGAATGGGTTCCATTTCTACTTCTACCCGATATTTCTTTAGGGAAGACTTTAATGTGTTCATGACTTGCCTCTTCAGACACAGAAAATGACAGCCCACTATATACTGCTTTGGAATTCTAGTGGATAAAACTAACGGGACAGCAAGTGCAGGGAAATCCTTTATCTTCCAAAGACTAGATCTCCAACTCTTGTATTGAACTTTTTTAAACCAAATAATAAACATTTATCATGGAAGATGAGACAGAAAAGTAAGCATGTAAAGCCCAGAGGAACTCTCACAGAAGTTCTCTTCTTTGGATCCAACGGGAAAAATCCATTTTCTACCTTTTTTTGTATCACCTATATCTATTGTTTCCCTTTCGGATATGAATTAAGACCTTAAGATGCAACCATTGGGGTAGTCTTTTAGTTTTACACATCCTGCAGCTCCTATACAAAGATGCATATTAATAAATATGTATTCTATTTCCCCTGCAAATCTATGGTCAGTTATTTCAGTTATTTCATTAGATTAACATGCAAACCTTGAGTGGAAAGTTTAAAAATCTCTTTGTTCCTAATAAATTTTAGAAGTTTAAGTCATATTATCCCTAGAGTTAACCCAGGAAAATATATGCACATTTTACCTTACCTAAAATAATAATTCTGTCTTCATAAATATTTTCAAAGTGTTATAATACTAATGCAAGGAATATAAGAAATGATCATGCAATAGTCATGCCAAAAATGTCATAATGGTAAATAATTGGGGGGAAGGAATAGCACAAAGCAGAATTATAAATTTAATAAAGTAAAGGATATTTATGATTTGGGAAATTATGATAATTGAGAATAATTCAAAATAACAAAGTGGAATCTAGGGTGTTTTTAAAATAAAGTTGGTATCACTAGCTTTTTATAAAATAAACTGGCAGGCCTGAATATAAAGACATTTAATTCACTTATTTTTTAAATCATCCTTTCCAATTATGGTAGTCTGTGTCATTTAACTTATTGGTGAAATGCCTGTGCTGCCCATTCACTTATGTCATAGGAATTTGATCTTCCTGTTTCTTCTCGATAGCATTTTAGACAGTGTTAGAACAATAAAACTCTAAGTTAGAGATGTTATCAATTATCGCTATATTATAAACCTCCCTAGAGCAGGTCCTGAAAAACATGAGCATCTGGTACTCTCTACTTTAATGTGGCATAAAACGAGATCAACTAATGAAGAAATTATGAGCACAATGGGATGTTAGAGAGGAGTCAAAGATACAGTGATTACGGAATTAGGCCAAAGAAAAACATATTTTTAATCTAACTACTGTAACAATATATAATGTAAACGCATATGCATATATGTACGCAAATTCAGAGTTTTAGAAAGTGCTAAATGAGACCTACTTTCTCATAGTACTTGATCTCGTAGTCCAGAATAGCTCCATTGGTAAAAGCAGGTGCTTGCCATGACAGCGCAAGGCTGTTTTGGGATGCCCAGTCCTTCCTCATCATACCTATCAGAGAAGGTGCTGTAAGGAAAGGAAAACAAAATTGATTAGTAGGCATAATTTTCAGTCTTTGAATTTATGTTGTGTCTCTTCCAGGGAAAATATATTATTTTGTGTAGAGGATACCAATTGGCAATGCCAAATTAATAAAAAAAAATGGCTCAAAGTATATTCCATAAAAGTCAGATAAGGGATTGAAACATAGGAAAAATTGAAATATTCCAAGATAAAAACCAGAGCTCATTCGTCTCTAGCTCTATCAAGGAGGATTTTTTTCCTTGAACTAGGTTTGGTTTTTGGGTTTTAACAGCAAAGTTAGTGTGCTTGTCTCCTGCGTTTCATATAATCTGTTTTCAAGCGCAGGAAACAAACTGTGATTACAAGAACTTGTGGGAAGTTTCTTTTCTAAAAAGATCTGAGTAAAAGAAATCCAGCACCAAAATACTGAGTGTTAATTTTATGACATAATTTCCCAGAAAAGCTATTTAAAGTAACTTTAAAGTGCAACAGTTCTTCAGGACAGGCTCCAAAGCTGCAGAGAAACCTTGTCTCAAAAAAATAGTCACAAGTAAAGACCCATAGATGTTATTTTTACCAATGACTATGTTAACCAGAATATGATGTTCTATTCAGATGTTATGTATGTGGAAGTACAGTGAGACAATAATTTTTCTAATACTGAGAAGTGGGACATCACAATGTCCATGGGAAAATCAATGGAGGTAATTAAGAATTCAAGAACATGGTTCTCAACTATGTTCACAGCAACATTGTTTGTTATAGCCAGAACCTGGGAACATCCTAAATACCCCTCGACTGAAGAATTGATAAGGAAAATATGGTACATTTACATAACGAGTACTATATGGGAGAAAAAATAATAACATCTTAAAATTTTCAGGCAAGTGGATGGTTCTAGAAAACATTATATTGAGTGAGGTAACCCAGACACAGGAAGACAAATATTATATGTAGTCACTCATAAGAGGCTTTTAGACACAAAATAAAGAAAACCAGTCTATAAATCATAATCCCAGAGAACCTAGACATAATGAGGACCCTAAGAGTAACATACATGGATCTAATCTACATGGGAAGTAGAAAAGACAAGATCTCCTGAATAAATTGGGAACATGGGGACTATAAGAGGGTAGAAAGAGAGGGGAGAAGAAGGAAGAGGAGCAGAAAAAAATGTATAGCTCAATTAAAATCAATAAAAAATTCAAATGAAAGGATCCTTAGGAAATTGTAGCATTCTCCTGCTTCATTTTTAGAAATCTCTTTCATGTGTTAATAGGTGAGATAAGATTTAAAAGCTGACTCATTGTGATATTTTAAACTTCATAGAAAAACTTGTTTTAATATTTTACTTCTAAAGGTTGTCTTTGCATCATAAGAAAATGTCTTTTTTTTAATTTATGAGACTGACAGCTTTGTCCCAGAGGAATAAAAACATGAAAATATGTTTAAAATTCTGATTTTTAGAAGAAAAATATGATTGGACTAAAATATGCTGGCAAAATGACTTCTATTTATAAAATTATTAATTTTATACAATAAATAAGAAAGCAGCAGATCACGTAAAAAATAAGAAAAGGCACTCAGATATTATTCATTATTTAAATTAAGTTATATTCACTATTAAATTTATCCCCAGGGGAAGCTGTGCTATTGTTCTTAAATTATAGTTTATAATGCATTATGGTCATTTATGCAAAAATTATAAATTCAAAGCAAATTATGAAAACTAGAAAATGATTAACACAGTATAATTATGAACATACTTTTTATGTATACATGACTTAATCTATGGTTAATTTTCAGCTTAATATAGTGTCGTGATGCAGTTAATATTGCACTGAATTGCATTTTGCTCTTAATGCCAACCATATAATGGTTGTAAAACATAAACTTTTCATTGCTTTAACAGCATAACAGAATGATCAACTGAGTAGAATACACATACCATTTTTCTAGTCTAATTTTTCACTCATAAATTGATGGTGCATTACCTTAATTTTTAAAGTCTCATGTTACACTCCTATAAAGCAAACATTGCAAAATCCCTTAATTGCAAATATTTATCACTTTAAAGGCCTCTTTATGGGCTGGAGGATGACTCAGCTGATAAAGCACTTGCCTTGCAAGCACAAAGAGATCAATTTGCTTCCCAGAACCATATTGTTTTAAGAAAGAGTCACGTAAAATGGTGTAAGTTTTAACCGACTGCTGAGAATGTAGAGGCAGGGGGACCATGAAGTTTACTAGCCTATCAGCCCAGTTGGGGAGCTTTGGACCTATATTAGATGCTGTCTCAAAGGAGGTGGAGTGCTATTATGATCATGGTGCCAAAGGTTGTTTTCTGGCCTCTGCGTTTGTCTGTAATAATTACTAAATACTTAATTATGTTAGTGTTTATCAATATGTTTTCAATGTTGGAATGCAAATTTCTAATACTGTGCTCTCAGAATACTAATATTTATGAAAATCTTTTTGACTTCATAAACTTCCTGTTTTGTTGCAGTCTCTTGTACTTTGGATGTGTGTCTTCAAGTGATCTTACCACAACCACCTGAGCAGCTGGAACTATAGGTTCAACCCCAAGGTCCTGCTGGTTAATTTTTTTTCATTCAGAAAAAAAATTGCTTCAAATAATTTGAACTTTCTGAACTGTTTGGCACATTAGCATATTGCTTTTAAAAATAACTTCATCCATATACTTTAAGTGCCCATTATAAACAGTTAATGAATTGAAGCAGAGGATGTGAGAAGCTACTTACAGTTCACTACACCCTTATTGCTGCATTTACTGTTTTCACAAAAGTCAGCATTGTACCAAGTTTTAATCATAAAACAAAGCAACAATATACACGGCTTCAAGCATTTGTTTTGAATATACGTAATGAATTTATTATTTGATGAGCCAGGTTATACAACATCTGCAGCCAGCAGATAACAATGATAACAGTGTTTTATTTTTTCTAGTGGATTCAGAGCAGAAATAGTTGTACCATACACATTTCTATACTTCAAAAAAATGATTTTATGACACAGAAGGACAACTCATGGTTTTTTTAAAAAAATCAGATCTTGAAATGAACAGGTAGAGAAATGTCTTCTGGAGCTTGTTACACTAGAAACTGTCAGAGTGATGTGAAGACTCAAGTGGTTCTTTCTGGGTGAGAATTATGTATTCAAGGCAGTTTTCTGGAGAATTGTATTTCCGGTATAACTCCTTGCTTAAAACTTAAATCTTCTCAGCTTGGTCGATCACCTTCCTGGACCTGGGGGGAGTTGGGAGGACCTTGGTCTTAGCATAGAGTGGGGAACCCTGATGGCTCCTTGGCCTTGAGAGGGAGGGAGGGGAGGTATGGGTGGAGGGGAGGGGAGGGAAGGGGGAGAAGGAGGGGAGAGAAAGGGGAGAAGGAGGGGAGGGAGGGGGGAGGAGGAGGGAAGGAGATGGAAATTTTTAAATATAAAAAAAATAAACCATTTTTTTATTAAAAAAAAAAAAAAAAAAAAAAAAAAAAGAAAGTTTCTGGGAGTCCTCCAGAGAGGTTCCGTGCCAGCTTGGCACTGCTGAGTCATCTTGATTTGTGGGCTGAGCTACTATAAAGTTCTAAGCTTCTTTAGCAAGCACAAGGCCATTGTTGGACCGCTCAGCCTTTGTGTGCAAGCCAACCTAATCATTCCCTGTGTCGTTTGGTCATTTTCTTATGGGTCCTGTTCCCCCAGTGGAGTCTGGCTGATACAGTGGTCAGAAACGCTGTCTCTCCATCCTATCAGATCCACTGGTGTCCTCTATTCTACTTCTACCGTTTTAACTTATGTTGTATGCATGCATGATTGAAAGAGCTTTCAATTAAATTGACCGTTCCACTCAAAAAAAAAAAAAAAAAAAAAAAAAAAAAAAAAAAAAAAAACTTAAATCTGATAGCTTTGACCTTCAACAAAATGATTACTGAACGGATTACCACTGAGATGGACTATAGTCTCATGTAGCAGCCAAACAGAGTACCAAACAATTTATTCTGTGAGGGTTAAGAAGAATGGCATGAGTAAGGTGTTCAATCCCAAGCCGCATATGGCAAGAACATGCTTTTCATAGAGGCATATGAATATGAATAGCAACAGCAGAAGCAAACTCATTCCTACACACTCAACCCAGGAGGAGTCTGGAAATGCATCTGAAGAAAAATTCTGTGCTTTTTAAGAAACTGAAGTCACCAGATTCTTGTTTTGTTTTCTTGGAGTTTTCTCACAAGTACTCAGAATTCCCCTTGCACGACTCCATTCTGGGACTATGTTCTGATAGATTACCATGTTTTTGAAAGTGGTCTTAATACAAAGCCTTCTGATTACTACATTTATTGAATATCAAATAGGTTATCTAGTACTATGAAACAATTTTGAAGGAAATTATATAGTAGAATTGGCTAACAAAGGAGCCTCTTCACAAAAACATGAACACTATTTGCTTAAGTTTAAGTATATGCAGAGACATTGAAGTACTATTCTAGCTCATATATTGACTTTTAACTAAGAGTTAATTACTTTTTGCTAAAATGGTTACCTGTGACCACGTAAATTGTCTTATCCAGATCTCATTCCTTAATGGGATGCAAAATGCTTCCCTCTTTAAAATTAGAAAATGAAGCTTTTGCAACTGCAAATCTCAACTTCTTTATCTGTGAAGTAGGTAGAAGAAAACCTTCCCAGTGGCTGGTGTCTGGATAAATAGAATACTAAGGTGAAATTTTTTTTGAAAACTGTAAAACACTATACTAATACTGGAATCTACCTGAAAGATAGAAATTTTCTTCTTATCAATAAAGATAAAACATTGAAACAGAAAACAAAATTAGAAAATGAAGCTCAGAGGACTTTTGCAATTGTGTAAACATATTGGAAGTAAATATTAGTATTGAATAAGATGTCAAGTAAGAATTTTAAAATTAATGTTGTTGCTCTGAATTCCTATTAACATTAACTCTAATTTAGTGTAATATATTCAAAAGAAAAATCCATGTTTAAAACTATACTATGGATAATTACAAACACATATTACTGAGAATTTTATCAAGATTTATAACATGTCTCATATGATAGTATACATAAATATTATGTGTGTTAACTCTAAAAAACAGTTTTAATATGAAAGTATGATGGTATTTTAAAATTATATTGAATATTGTTAATCCATTCATCATTTTACCATACTGCTGATACTAATATTTATTCATTTGAATGTGTGCACATGTGCTTACTTGTATATATTGTATGTATGTATGTGTATATGCAAGTGTGAGTGTAACATCAAGTGTGAGTGTAACATGTGTGTTGTTTGTGTGTTTGAATATATTAATGGTTATGCATACATATACATATGTATATGTAAAATATGTGAATATTTAGATAGGAAAGTGTGAGGAGAATCAGCACACTCCTATACATGTTTGTGATGATATGAATTCTAAATAATATTTGAATAAATCTTATATGCTATTTAAAACTTTTCATTAATGCAGAAAGTGCCTAACTATATACCTTCTTGTTAAGCTAGTTGGATTAAACAAGTAGACAAGTTTATCCTTCTCTCCATTTCTTTTAGGAAATATCTAATTGTAGGACATTTTTCATATGGAATTGGTGTCTTCTTCAGACTGCTACTTTGGTTCCAGCTTGCACCTCACAATTATTCATCAAGTTTTCTAGCCTGATAGCCTGTCCTCTTTCATTTTCCCTCTCTTATTTCTGTTCCTCATCTTGCCTGCCTCTTTCTTCATTTATTTGTGGGTATTTTTTTTTTTTTACTTTTCTTTACATTGTCTACTCTTCATTTTCATACTTTCAGGAAAGACTTAAATACGTTATAAGAAAAAAATTTAAAAAGTGTAGCCAACAACACAATGAAATAAACAGCATAGACTAGGACAAACTCATTGGAACAGAATTTTGAAACTGTAATCCTTTCTCATTGTTAGGGAGCCAATGTGCATCACCATCATGTGCTGCTGTTTCTTCCAGTGTGTGCTTAGCAGAGACATCGTGATCACTACTGTCTTCTTAACAACAGAGCTGTGCTGATGTTATATAGATTTATCATGGAAAAATTGATGCACACATAGCTATCTATATTACCTATATCTCTATATATTATAAAGTTGAAACAGTATTTATGAGAGTCTGTGTCTTGTTTTAGAAATATTTACTCAATGGATTGTGCTTTAAAGTTAATGAATCCCTATGATCTTCACAGTATTTGCTCGGTGTGATTCTGTTTTGATGTACTTTTCTTTGTAATCAGATTTTAATGATAATATATATTTTTATATCCTTTCCCCATGTGGTCGAAATCCGGTTATGTGTTTGAAAGATACACCCGAGACACACATGAAGGAAAGTTGCCACTTTATTTTATGTTCTCCCTTGTTTATTTCTATTTTTTATGTCCAACAATAACATAGTAGTGTGCTAAGCCAAATGGTGGATGAACTAAACAGGATAATAGCTCCCAAATAACGCATTACCATCCCTAGAGCCTGGAAATGTTCTGGGAAAATGGGGCTTTGAAGACCAGAATTATGAGGCAAAGAGGATTTAGCACGGTACTCCAGGTGTGTCTAGTGTTCACAAAAGACTTCATAAGTGAGTAGCACAAGGGTTAGAGGCCAAAGCCAGAAGCCTGTCAAGACCAGGACAAGCAATGGATTCTTCTCAGGAGCCAACAGAAATCCAGACCACCTGACATATGGATTGTAGCCCTGGAAGACTGTACTGTATTTCTAAAATCTAGAACAGAGGAACTATGAATAGATATTGTTTTTTTTTGTTTGTTTTTGTTTTTCGAGACAGGGTTTCTCTGTAGCTTTAGAGCCTGTTTTAAGACACTAAGTTGTTATCATTTGTAGTCATAGTAAAAATAGGGAATTTACAAGTAAATACAACAACAAATAATCTAGTACAATAAATTTTTACCAATTTTATAATCAATATATCCTTAAATATATCTTAAGTATTTGTGATTCAATTATGAAAATTGAGTAGGTTCTAAAAGTCATACAGAACATAGTGAATATCTTTAATGATATATCTCTGTGCTTTCATTTTCTTTTCTTTTTTTAAAAAAAATATTTAGTTTTTTTAAATCCTGACTAGTTTCCCCTTCCTCCTTTCCTTCCAACTCTACCCCTGCCGCTTGGCCTCTATCTACCCCAGATCCACTCCTTTTCCCTTTCTATTCAGAAAAGGGCAGGACTCCCATGAACAGAACATGACAAGCCAAGTTGTAGTAAGACTAAGTACCTCCCCTTGAATTAAGGCTAGACAGGGCAACTTAGTATGAGGTCTTAACTGCCATAAAAAGAGCTCACCAAGGCCAGCTGGACTGGGACTGAACGAGCATGTGATCAAACCGGACTCTCTGAATGTGGTTGACAATGGGGGCTGACTGAGAAGCCAATAATAACGGCACTGAGATTTGATTCTACTTCATGTACTGGCTTTTTGGGAGCCTAGTCTGTTTGGATGCTCACCTTCCTAGACCTGGATGGAAGGGGGAGGGCCATGGACTTCCCACAGGGCAAGGAACCCTGACTGCTCTTTGGACTGGAGAGGGAGGGGGAGGGGGAATATAGGGAGAGGGGGAAAGGAGGGAGAGGGGGAAGGAAATGGGAGGAGGGGAGGAGGTGAAAATTTGTAATAAATAAATATTTTTTTTAAAAAAAGATGATATATAAAAAAAGAGACAAAGACAGCCCCTGCTCCTACTTTTAGCAGTTCCACAACAAGACAAACCTGTACAACTGTCACATATATGCAGAGGGCCTATGTCAGTCCCATGCAGGCTTTCTGGCTGTCAGTTCAGTATCTGTGGGCCCAGGTTAGTTGACTCTGTTGGTTTTCTTGTGATGTACTTGACCCCTGTGTGTTTTTTTTTTATCATTTTCTAAGAGTTCTCAGTCTGTTTCTTTTTTAAAACCTGGGCTACTTTGTGGAGATTTGTCTTACTCTCTTCTCTGTTTTTTGTACCATAGAGGTATTTTCTTCATATCTCTATAACTTATTTTTCCTTTTATAATAGGAAGTTTTTGATTTCTATAACTTACTTTAATTTTTTTCCCAATTGTAAATATGTTAGGATTTTTTAAAAAAGCTTTTATCTTTGAATTTCAAGTATTTTTCTCCTACAACTATGAGCATCAAATAACATAAAGATTGTCAGCAAGTCACTGTTGTGTCTTGTTGCGCCATGATGACACTGGGTGGTGATTTGGCGTTTGCGAGAAATACATGAAGATCCTTTCACAGAGTACAAAAAAGAGGTTTAAAAAAGCACTTTATTATCAATAAATTATAATAGCAATACTTAATTTTGTAAGCCATGAATTAGCTTTAAAGTTCTTTTCAGCCCTCTACATGTTTTTAGTTTCTCTTCCATTGGCTGTGGGACTGGCTGATTTAATGAGGTTTGTCTTTATATTGTCATTTTCAAAAATTTTCACCATACACATCTACTGATTCTTTAGATTCAAGGACATTTGAGAAACTGTTTATATGACAGATACTATTTTAAAAAAGTTTCTTTGAAATATAAGAAGCAAAGGTTTCTTAAATTGGACCACAGAGACTTTGTTGGCCTCCTTTGTCGTGTTCCAATGGAAGAACTACCCTAGTGTTTTTTTAAGAATTTAGCGTAGCTAGCTCTCCATGGCAGAGAAATTGACCAGGTCGAAGAGAAAAATCAAGAAATTGATACTCTCCAACTTAAAAAAATATCCTTTACCTATAATATTATAGTAAAACCAAAACCACTGATTTTCATTCTCTTTTAAAAATTAAAAGAAAATTAAATTTTATGTATATGGGTGTTTTGCCTGCATGTATGTCTGTGTGCCACATGCACTCCTAGTGACCTCAGATGCCACAAGAGGACATGAGTACCTTGCACTGGAGTTATGATTGTGAGCTACCACGTGCGTCCTGGGAATCAAACTTGGGTCCTCCTTCATTAGTCTGCCTGCAGCAAGGTAGGCCCTTTGTCAGCGAGCTTCTTGGCCTGCAAGGAGACCTGACAGTTTGCCAGAGGATCCATCATTCATTGGGGTGAGTGAATTGAATTCATTGGGGTGAATTGAACTTCTAAAAGAAGACCCAAAGGGGATTATTCAGAGGAAGAAATGGGCAGGCGCCAATGCAAGAATTCCTCCAACAATTTGAAAAACAACATGAAAGCACCAGAACCCAGCGAACTTATAACAGGAGGACTTGAACACACTAATCAAGAAGAAGTTGAAAAAATTGACTTTATGAAAGTAATAGAGTCCCTTAAACAGGAGGTGAAAAACTCCCTTAAGGAAATGGACAAGAAGAATAACAAAAAGTTTGAAGAATTGAGTAAATCCGTAAATGATATCCTAGGAAACCAAGAAAAAACAATCAAACAGATAATGGAAACAGTGCAAGACTTGAAAACTGAAATGGAGGCAAGGAAGAAAACACAACCCGAGGGCCAGCTGGATATGGAAAATCTATGTAAATGAACAGAGACTACAGAAACAAGCATAACCAACAGAATACAAGAGATAGAAGAAAGAATCTCAGATTCTGAAGATACCATAGATAAAATAAACGCACTGATCAAAGAAAACTGCAAATCCAACAAATTCTCATCACAAAACATTCAGGAATTCTGGGACAATAAAAGACCAAACCTAAGAATAATAGGCATAGAAGAAGGAGAAGAATTACAGCTCAATGGTCCAGAAAATATATTTAATAAAATTATAGAAGAAAACTTCCCAAACCTAAAGAAATATATTCCTATTAAGGTTCAAAAAGATTACAGAACACCAAATAGACTGGATCAAAAAAAAAAAAATCCCCTCGCCATATTATAATCAAAACACAAAACATACAGAATAAAGAAAGAATATTAAGAGCTGCAAAGGAAAAAGGTCAAGTAACATATAAAGGTAAACCTATCAGACTAACACCTGCATTCTCTATGGAAACCATGAAAGCCAGAAGGTCCTGGATAGATGTTTTGCAGAAACTAAGAGACCATGGATGCAAGCCCAGATTACTACACCCAGCCAAGCTTTCATTCACTATAAATGGAGAAAACAAAATATTCCAGGATAAAAACAAATTTAAACAATACATAGCCACAAATCCAGCCTTACAGAAGGCAATAGAAGGAAATTCACAAACAAAGGAGTCCAGCATTGCCCAAAATAACTCAGACATCTAGTGACCCTTCACCAGCACATCTCAAAGAAAGGAAACACACAATCTCTACTACCAAATAAAAAATGACAACTGGAGTTAACATCCACTGGTCATTAATATCACTTAATATCAATGGACTCAATTCACCTATAAAAAGGCACAGGCTAAGAGATTGGATACGAAAACAGGATCCAACATTCTGCTGTTTACAAGAAACACACCTCAACCACAAAGACAGACATCTACTCAGAGTAAAAGGTTGGGAAAAGGTTTATCAAGCAAATGGACCTAAGAAACAAGCGGGTGTGGCCATACTAATTTCTAACAAAGTTGACTTCAAACTAAAATCAATCAGAAGAGATGGAAAGGGACACTTTATACTCATTACAGGAAAAATCTATCAGAATGAAGTCTCAATCCTGAATATCTATGCCCCTAATACAAAAGCACCCACTTATATAAAAGAAACATTACTAGAACTCAAGGCAGCCATCAAACCAAACACACTGATAGTGGGAGACTTCAACACTCCTCTTTCACCAATGGACAGGTCAATCCGACAGAAACCTAACAGAGAATTAAGAGACTTAATAGAGGTAATGAACCAAATGGACTTAACAGACATCTATAGAACATTCCACCCATACAGGAAAGAATATACATTCTCTGCGGCTCATGGAACCTTTTCGAAAATTGACCACATACTCGGTAACAAAGCAAACTTCCACAATTACAAAAACATATTAGTAACCACCTGCATCTTATCGGATCACCATGGATTAAAATTAGAATTCAATAACAATGCTACCCCCAGAAAGCCTACAAACTCATGGAAACTGAACAGTCAACTACTGAACCACAGCTTGGTCAAGGGAGAAATAAAGAAAGAAATTAAAGTCTTTCTTGAATTTAATGAAAATAAAGACACAACATACTCAAACTTATGGGACACTATGAAAGCAGTGCTAAGAGGAAAATTCATAGCACTAAGTGCCCACTTAAAAAAAAAAAAAAAAACGGAGAAAGCACACATTGGAGACTTAACAGCACACCTGAAAGCTTTAGAAAAGAAAGAAGCAGACTCACCTAGGAGGAGTAGAAGACTGGAAATAATCAAACTGAGGGCAGAAATCAACAAAATAGAAACACTGAAAACAATCCAAAGAACCAATGAAACAAAAAGCTGGTTCTTGGAGAAAATCAACAAGATTGAAAAACCCCTAGCCAAACTAATCAAACGGCAGAGAGAGAACACACAAATTAATAAGATCAGAAATGAAAAAGGGGACATAACCACAGACACAGAGGAAATTCAGAGAATCATTAGATCTTACTACAAAAGCCTGTATGCCACAAAATTGGAAAATGTAAAAGAAATGGACACTTTTTTAGATAAGTACCATATACCAAAGTTAAACCAGGACCAGGTAAATGCTCTAAATAGTCGTGTTAGTCGCGAAGAATTAGAAACTGTTATCAGAAACCTCCCTACCAAAAAGAGCGCAGGACCTGATGGGTTCAATGCAGAATTCTACCAGAACTTCCAAAACCACCTAATACCTATACTCCTTAAGGTATTTCATAATATAGAAACAGAACAGTCATTGCCAAATTCCTTTTATGAAGCTACAATTACCCTGATACCTAAACCACACAAAGACTCAACCAAGAAAGAGAATTACAGGCCAATCTCACTCATGAACATCGATGCAAAAATTCTCAATAAAATACTGGCAAACAGAATCCAAGAACACATTAGAAAAATTATCCACTATGATCAAGTAGGCTTCATCCCAGAGATGCAGGGCTGATTCAACATATGAAAATCTATCAATGTAATCCATCATATAAATAAACTGAAGGATAAAAACCATATGATCATCTCATTAGATGCAGAAAAAGCATTTGACAAAATTCAGCACCCCTTTATGATAAAGGTCTTGGAGAGATTAGGGATACAGGGGTCATTCCTAAATATAATAAAGGCTATTTACAGCAAGCCGACAGCTAACATCAAATTAAATGGAGAGAAACTCAAGGCATACCCACTAAATTCAGGAACGTGACAAGGCTGTCCACTCTCTCCTTATCTCTTCAATATAATGCTTGAAGTTCTAGCAATAGCAATAAGACAAAACAAGGGGATCAAGGGGATTCGAATTGGAAAGGAAGAAGTTAAACTTTCGTTATTTGCAGATGATATGATAGTGTACATAAGCGACCCGAAAAACTCCACCAAAGAACTCCTACAGCTGATAAACTCCTTTAGTATCGTGGCAGGATACAAGATCAACTCCAAAAAATCAGTCGCCCTCCTATATACAAAGGATAAGGAAGCAGAGAAAGAAATCAGAGAAGCGTCACCTTTCACGATAGCCATAAATAGCATAAAATATTTGGGGTAACTCTAACCAAGGAAGTGAAAGACCTATTTGACAAGAACTTTAAGTCTTTGAAGAAAGAAATTGAAGAGGATACCAGATAATGGAAGGATCTCCCTTGCTCTTGGATTGGGAGGATCAACATAGTAAAAATGGCAATACTACCAAAGGCAATCTATAGATTTAATGCAATCCCCTTAAAGATCCCATCAAAATTCTTCACAGATCTTGAGAGGACAATAATCAACTTTATATGGAAGAACAAGAAACCCAGGATAGCCAAAACAATCTTATACAATAAAGGAACTGCTGGAGGCATTACCATCCCTGACTTCAAACTCTATTACAGAGCTACAATATTGAAAACAGCTTGGTATTGGCATAAAAATAGAGAAGTCCAAGGTCCTCCCAACTCCCCCCAGGTCCAGGAAGGTGATCGACCTTAGCATAGAGTGGGGAACCCTGATGGCTCCTTGGCCTTGAGAGGGAGGGAGGGGAGGTATGGGTGGAGGGAAGGGGAGGGAAGGGGGAGAAGGAGGGAAGGAAAGGGGGAGGAGGAGCGGAGGGAGGGGGGAGGAGGAGGGAAGGAGATGGAAATTTTTAAATATAAAAAAAAAATAAACCATGAGAAAAAAAATAGAGAAGTCGACCAATGGAATCGAATAGAAGACCCAGATCTTAACCCACAAACCTATGAACACCTGATTTTTGATAAAGGAGCTAAAAGCACACAATGGAAGAAAGAAAGCATCTTCAACAAATGGTGCTGGCATAACTGGATATCAACCTGTATAAGAATGAAAGTAGATCCGTGTCTATCACCATGCACAAAACTCAAGTCCAAATGGATTAAAGACCTCAATATCAATCTGAACACCCTGAACCTGTTAGAGGAGAAAGTGGGAAGTACTCTACAACATTTGGGCACAGGAGACCGCTTCCTACGTATAGCCCCAGCAGCACAGACATTAAGGGCAACATTGAATAAATGGGACCTCCTGAAGCTGAGCAGCTTCTGTAAAGCAAAGGACACTGTCACTAAGACAAAAAGGCAGCCTACTGACTGGGAAAAGATCTTCACCAACCCCGCAACAGACAAAGGTCTGATCTCCAAAATATATAAAGAACTCAAGAGACTAGACTTTAAAATGCTAATTAACCCAATTAAAAAATGGGGCACTGAACTGAACAGAGAATTCTCAACAGAAGTTCAAATGGCCAAAAGACACTTAAGGGCATGCTCAACCTCCTTAGCAATCAGGGAAATGCAAATCAAAACAACGTTGAGATACCATCTTACACCTGTCAGAATGGCTAAAATCAAAAACACCAATGATAGCCTTTGCTGAAGAGGATGTGGAGTAAGGGGTTCACTCATCCATTGCTGATGGGAATGCAAACTTGTGCAACTGCTTTGGAAAGCAGTGTGGAGGTTTCTCAGGAAATTTGGGATCAACCTACCCCAGGACCCAGCAATCCCACTGTTGGGAATTTACCCAAGAGATGCCCAATCATATTACAAAAGCATTTGTTCAACTATGTTTATAGCAGCATTATTTGTAATACACAGAACCTGGAAACAACCTAGATGCCCTTCAGTGGAAGAATGGATAAAGAAAGTGTGGAATATATACATATTAGAGTACTACTCGGCAGTAAAAAACAATGACATCTTGAATTTTGCATGCAAATGGATGGAAATAGAAAACACCATCCTGAGTGAGGTAACCCAGACCCAAAAAGATGAACATGGGATGTACTCACTCATAATTGGTTTCTAGCCATAAATAAAGGACACCGAGCCTATAATTTGTAAAAAATCCTAGAGATGCTATATAAGAAGGTGAACCCAAAGAAAAACATATAGTTATCCTCCTGGATACTGGAAGTAGACAAGATTGCCGGACAAAAAATGGGAACATGGGGGTGGGGTGGGATGGGGGATGGGGGGATGGGGAGAGAAAAGTGTGAAGTGGAGGATGGGAAGAGCTTTGGGGAATAGGATGGTTGGGATATAGGAAGGGTGGATATGGGAACAAGGAATAATATATCTTAGTTAAGGGAGCCATTCTAGGGTTGGCAGAGACTTGACTCTAGAGGGATTCCCAAGTGTCCAGGAAGACGCCCCCAGCTAGGTCCTTGGGCAGCTGAGGAGAGGGAGCCAGAAATGTCCAGATCCTATTGCCATACTCACGAATATCTTGCATATCACCATAGAACCTTCACCTGGCATTGGATGGAGAAATGACAGAGCCCCACATAGGAGCACCGGCCTGAAATCCCAAGGTCCTGATGAGGAGCAAAAGGAGGGAGATCATGAGCAAGGAAGTCAGGACCGTGAGGAGTGCGTTTACCCATTGAGATGGTCGGTCGGACAGAGCTAACGGGAGACCACCAAGTCCAGTTGGAATGGGACTGATGGAACAGGGGACCAAACCGGACTCTCTGAATGTGGCTGACGGTGGAGGAGGACTGAGAAACCAAGGACAACGGCAATGAGCATGAACTCTACAGCATGACGGGCTCACTGTGAGCCTTGTCAGTTTGGTTGCTCACCTTCCTGGACTTAGGGGGAGCTGGGAGGACCTTGGACTTAACATAGTGAAGGGAACCCTGATGGCTCTTTGTCTTGGAGAGGGGTGGAGTGGGGGTATGGGTGGAAGGGAGGGGAGGGAAGGGGTAGAAGGAGGGGAGGAGATGGAAATCTTTAATTAAAAAAAATGAGAAAAAAAAAGAAGTGTTTTCCCTCCTGTTGAGTGGTCATGGTCCTTGAGTCCTATCAGACAACTATTAGTTGCTACCAACTAATACATGAGGGTCATTTCTTGTGCATTTTTTGTTTATCTTGCAATTTGTTTATCATTTGTTTCTCCTCCTTGGTATCCTATATAATATTTTCTTGAACAAGGAGAGAGAAATGACAAGAAAGAAAATTTAGGATCTTGGATCCAGTTATATTATGTGAGTCCTGCATCCTAACTGTACATTAACTTCAGCCATACAGACCCACCTACAACCTCTGACATGCAACCAAGCTCAGAATAGAGAATTTTCTACTGTTTTGGCAGTAACATTGTCAACCAGACAAATCATTCAAAAGAAGTTTTCTCATTAATGATATTGCCTATTTTTAGTCTATAATTTCTGTAAGGATTTTGTCAGTCCAAATAACTTAGTATCTTTAAGATACTATGCACATCTATATCTATTTGTATGTGTCTATATATCCTTATATTCTCATGCATTGTATATAACTTTAGGCAAATATAAAACATAAATACAAAATAAAATTATACATGAATTTAAATATGATCCCTTGAGGATTCAAAAAAAATAAAAATACATATCTTATTCCAAAGAACTTAAATAAACCTTGTCTTAGCACAGAATTTATTATCTATGTTATTTCTGAATTATAATTCAAAATATTATGGTTTAGACGTTATATGTAAAATTAAATGCATTTGTAAATGGTATTCATACATTAGTTTCTGTGGCTTATGCAGAAGCGTCATCAGCTGTTTCGTCTGGTCCTGTACAGACATTCTTCAATTTATATAATGATACAAAATTGCAGCAAAAGCTAGCTACAAAAGCCATGGACTTTGAAAGTATTCTAAGCGAAAAAGCTTTATGAAAATTAGACTTGTAAGTGCTATGGATTTGCTTTCTGTGTGTCTCAAGAAATAAAAAATCCTTTCCTGCTGCATCCCTAAGGTGCGCAAACAGACAAGAAAATTAGAGTCATCTTTTGGCACTAGAGAACAACCCACGGATGTGTCCTTGGGCTTTTTTTGAAGAGTTCGCATTTAAAAGACTTCCATTTATACTATGAAATAAAATAGCAGCAATTACCATTTTTCCCCTTAAAATAGAAGACCAGACCAGCTTATGTCTTCTTTGATCATTTCGGATGGAATTGATCCTGTATGTCTGAGTTCCTAAAGCGTTTGCTCACTGTTCCTCTGACACCTAGAAATTGGCTGCCATCATCTGAAGTGGGTGCACATCCTCCTTTACAGACTGCACAACTATATATTGGATTGTACTTTCAACTTGCTATGCTCTTTCCAATATATTAAACTACTCTCTGTATACCACTGCCTTGAATGCCTAGTTATTTTTACTTTAGAACTGTGAAGAGTCTGCCTGGAAACAACTGACCCATAGTCACACACCCCCTGAGAAGTGGACCACATTCTAAGGAGATCAGTTACACTTTGGCCACAAAGGTATCTTTAAAGCCGTTGATTCCCATGGGACCCACTATACCAGCACACAGTCTCGGTCACTTTTATTTAAATGTTTTCTTTCTTCTAAATCCTACCCCAGGACTTGACCAATGAGTACCTCTACAGCTTTCACTGCTAATCCTCTGGGATACCATCTGAGCAGTGTTGAAATGATTTATATATTTTATGTATATAATCACCATTCTACTGAAGTAACGTTAATGTAAGTGAATATTAATAAAGATAAAGCTAGAAATTGAAAATTATTTTTTTCAAATGCTGACGTTTGAACACAGTGTAATGAAAACATGAAATGCATTGCATTATAATTCAATGAATATTATTCAAATCCATTTAGGTTCATTCCCATATTTTTTTCCAGTTTATTTATTTTTTTTATTAAAAATTGCCATCTCCTCCCCTCCTCCTCCCCCTTCCCTTCCCTCCCCTCCACCCATACCCCCACTCCCTCCCTCTCCAGGCCAAAGAGCCATCAGGGTTCTCTACACTATGTCCAAGGTCCTCCCAACTCCCTCCAGGTCCAGGAAGGTGAGCAACCAAACTGACAAGGCTCACACAGAGCCTGTACATGTCGTAGAGACCAAGCCCATCGCCATTGTCCTTGGCTCCTCGGTCAGCCTCCACCATCAGCCACTTTCAGAGAGTCCGATTTGGTCGCATGTTCCATCAGTCCCATTCCAAGTGGACTTGGTGGTCTCCCATTAGTTCTGTCCTGCCGTCTCAGTGGGTGAACGCATCCCTCATGGTTCTGACTTTCTTTCTCATGATCTCTCTCCTTCTGCTCCTCATCAGAACTTTGGGAGCTCAGTCCGGTGCTCCAATGTGGGGCTCTGTCTCTATCTTCATCCATCGCCAGGTGAAGGTTAAGGCTCACAGTGAGCCCGCAAGGAAGTCAGGACCGTGAGGAGTGCGTTTACCCATTGAGACGGTGGGACAGATCTAACGGGAGACCACCAAGTCCAGTTGGAATGGAACTGATGGAACAGGGGACCAAACCGGGCTCTCTGAATGTGGCTGAAGGTGGAGGAGGACTGAGAAACCAAGGACAACGACAATGAATGTGAACTCATTCCCATATTTTTGACCATCATTTAATGAGATCTCTTAAAAAGACATATTTGTATCAAACAGCAAGAACAAACATAATTCTCAGTTAATTATTGCAAAACCGTACCTCAGTGAGAGGTTGGGAGGAAGTATGGGAGAGCATGGGAATGTTGGTACTTATGAGCAGGCATAATGCTACATATGAAAAAAAAGTCATAATGAATCACACTGCTTTGTATGCCAACTAAAGCTTTAGTTAAAAAATAAGGAGAAGGAAAAATGCCCTCAGTATCAAATTTTTCCTAACTAAAACTATTCACCCAGTACCGTTTCCTTCGTACTAACAAACTAATCTCATTTCCTTCCACCATGGTCAATATAATTCAAATGGGCAGAACTCTGCTGTATTACACAGGCAATGGACATTTTATAAGAATATTCTCTGAGATTCAATATATTGTTTTTCAAATAATTTAACTGGAAAAAACCACAGCCAGCATTATTGTGGTTTTAGCTCTATTATTTTGGGCAAGTGGAAGCTATTTGTATAACAGTGTAACTTGAGTATAATTCCAGGAGGTACAAAGGCTTAAGGAGAAAAGATATATTCACGCTGCTGCCCACTGGAAAGAATATTGAATGGTTTAGGGATGTGGGAGTTTTCCTGTCAAGTCACTGGAAAAGGAGCTGCAGAGCTGTTTCTTTTTCTTTCACTTAAGAGATAGCATACGTTTGCCAGCGTTGCTTCTGGCTTGAGCGGTGATGGAAGAACTTGATTCTTCTCTGATGAACACAGCACCAACAGCCAGGTGCTTCCATCGCTGCCTTGAAACATTCATGGCTTCCTGAGGACAGGGGTGATTTTGTTCTCATCACTGATCAGATAGCAGAGTAAATTACTGACATGGAGCAACACCTGGCTGAGCCCTGCATTTTCTCCTCATTTTCTCTCGTTAGTAATTGTGGTGTACAAAGCCTTGGCTCACGCAGACAGGCTGTTTTCTCACATTGGCTGCTATCTCATCCAGTACATATGCTATACTTTCTTCCCCTGATTTCTGTGATGACTTTGTTAAGAGACCAAATGAATCGCTTTTTATTTCTTAGAGAAGTTAAAGGATAACAGAATTTTCAAAAAGTAGATTCTATTATCCTCAGTATACAGTGTCTTAACGCTTTGCAAGATGTTTTGATGCTTCCTTTGAAATGCAACATGCTGTGAGTGCTATACAATCGGAATCACATTTCTAGGTGGAAAATAAGTATGTGATTTAAATCTAATTTAATTTTTTAGTCTACAAGTTTCCAGGTTGAGTTTATATGAGCAATAAATATTTATTTCAATATAAATATGTTACTTGTATAGTATGCATGAAAATATGGAACTTATTAATTTATGAAACATAATTTAAAATAAAGACTCTAGATATTCAAATGATAATATAACAGTTTATATAACAAGTGATTGGATAACATGGAAAGAGAAATATCTAACATGCACAGTGGTGATATTTAGCTAGCCAAGCCATAGAAGCTATGCCTGCCAATCCACGATTTAAATTAGAACTTCTCAGTCTGGCTAACCCTATGACAGAACAGTTTAAGCTATTTTGAGCTGTATCCTTAATGTATGAACTATTTTCCTTAATAATTTATAATCATGGCATGTGCCATATTTCCTACTTACTACAGTCTATTTTAACATAAGTGAACAAATTTAATCAATTATATACTCGTCTTTGCTAATTTTTCATCATTTTTAAGTGTGTGTGTGTGTGTGTGTGTGTGTTTCTATGAGAATGTGCATGTGAGTGCAGGTGCCTATGAGGCCAGAGGTGATGGACAGCTGTGAGCTGCCCAGCCTGGGTGCAGGGGACCCATTCTTCAAGATAAGTATGTGTGCATTCTTTTAATTAAAATATATTTTAAAATATAATATATTGTGTTCACAGTTTCCCCTCCCCTGGTTCTTCTCATATCCTCCACAACTCCCTAACTGCCCAAATCCACTCTCTTCCTTTTGTCTCCCTCATTAGGAAAACAGAGCCGCATCTTAAAACTAAATAAATAGAAATAATAAAGGAAAATAAAAACAAGCAAATTAGACTAGGACAAAACAAACAAGCAGAAAGAGAGAGACAAAAACACAAGACACATATAGAGACACAGAGACACACATGCTCACACACACAGAAATTCCATAAAAGCTGAAAATTGGGAACCATACTATATAAGCAAAAAGAAAAGAAAAGAAAACAACAACAACAACAAGAACCTGTAAGGTAAAAATAATTCTAAGACAAAGTATTATAAGACAAAAAATTCCTCCAAAAATGTCCTTTGAGTTCATTTTGTGTTGCCCATCTGCCAGACATGGGGCCTACACTTAAGTGTGGTTTGTATAGGCACTTGTTGAAGACTCTGTTGAAGAAAACTAACTTGTCACTTATGACCTGTTGTCAGTTGGAGATAGCTTCTGGGTTAGAGGTGGGGGCTTGTGTCCACTTCCTCTCTCAGTGCTAAGCTCCATTTGGCTTAGACCTGTGCTGGCCCTGTGCATGCTCTTAGGCTGAGCCATCCCTCAGCTCTTTTGTCTTTGATCTAGTCTATAGTCCTGAGTTGCACTGAGCAGGAAGACAGAGATGAACCTATTGTGAGCTCTCACCAGCTCATAAAGCCTCTCACCAGCTGAAGAGAATGCTGGCACAATCACCATCTGCTGTAAAGCGGTCAACATAGAGTTTAAATTCCTTTTATAAATAGGTTTATGTTAACATGACAGTGATCTGGGCTTAAGGCCCAAATATGTACAGTCTTGAGAAGAATTTTATGCTTTTTTTTTGGAATTGACAGAAAATCTCAAACAAAACTGTTTACAGTAAAGATACCTTACCTACCTATCCCTGTGAGTGAGACCTTTATTTTATGGGTTGTAATCATATATTACAGTGGTCAGGTGCTCTTAGGAATCATCCAATGATAAGACGGTGGGTCCAAATGCAACCAAACCCTGTATATTATTATTATTATTATTATTATTATTATTATTATTGAAACAATGAGCTGGGTGTCTCCCTTGAGGAGCCAGTACACACACTTTAGGGTGTGTTTGCTTTTCTTCTGAGCACCCACTTTTCCCCTAATCCTCAAGGTTAAGTCTGCTTTGCTTGTCTCCAAATCTGCTTCATAAACTGGCTAGTCCTGAAATGCATTCCATTGTCAAAGCCACAAATCCTGGTCTGGCCTGAGTTAGGGTCCACAAAACACTTGGGACCTCATTGGGCTTCTGAAACCGACAGTGGGGAGATGTGACTCCTTTACTTGTGCTCCCCAAATGCTGATAGCATGACTTTACTGTTTAGAGAAGACAAATATTTAAGAGGTTATCAGAGTCTAAACTGGCTTGCATCCTATACCTACTGTTTGCTGGGCGTTTTGTTCCCAGATACTTGCAATGATGCTTCTTGATTTGAAGGACTACAGAAAAAGAAGAAAAAAAAAAAAACCCGAGAATAATTTTCTCCAATCATTTTGAACCTTAGTAACTATTTGTCTATATTCTTTTTTTTTCTTTTTCTTTTTTCTTTTTTTGTTTTGTTTTGTTTTGTTTTTCGAGACAGGGTTTCTCTGCAGCTTTTTTTAGAGCCTGTCCTGGAACTAGCTCTTGTAGACCAGGATGGCCTCGAACTTTGTCTATATTCTTACTTGTATATTCAATTCAGCTTTGCTGCTTCTTTTAATTGAGACAGAATCTCGGTATATGATCAAGGTTGTCTTTGGATTCTTGTACTTATGGGAACTCCTAACTTTGCCTACAGAGAAGCTGAGCCAGCAGTATTCGCAGCTGTGCTTGGCCAAGTGTGTGTGTGTGTGTGTGTGTGTGTGTGTGTGTGTGTGTTCCAGAAGCCCACACTGGTTATCTTCCTAAATAACCTCTGCCTTATATTTTGAGACAGTGCCTCCCACTAAAGCTGCTCTTCAGTGAATGTTTAGCCTGTCAGCAAAGCTTGTCCCCATCTGTACAGCTCTGGGATTATAGGCACACATCACTGTGCCCAGCTTTTTACACAAATGATACAGATCTGAACTTAGGTCCTTATGCTTATACTACAAATATCTTGCTGACTGAGTTGGTCCTTCTCCCAAGTTGAGTTAAGGGATTTAGAATATTCCCTATATTCCACCCACATGCAAACTTCCCATATCTGCTCCAAACCAGAAACTTTCCAAGCAGTTCAACTATCTTAGCTCCCTCCCAACCTATTTGACAGGAAAATTGACTCCTGTCACCAAAGGAAGTCAGTTCTGGGAGAGGAAGTAATCGAAGCAGTCACTTCACAAGCTGCTACATCTCCTGTCTATCCTATGGAGAACCCATTTGTCTCTCTTAACAGTCAGCTGTTACCCAAAGACTTGTTCCCTCTTCCTCCTCCCTTGTGAAGATGACACATAATTCTCAAATTTTAGCCACTCCACCTTGAATCACATTTTTTTCTGTGAATTTCTCTCTCTCTAGATGGATACTAATCTGCCATGGCCTTTGTTAATCCTCCCCTTACCACTTTAATTTCCAGCAGCCTAAACATGGAACATAAAAGGATAAGGAAAACCTTCCTCCACAACAGTTTATTTTTAAGTTATGCATGTGTGTGTGTGTGTGTGTGTGTGCATGCACATATGTGTGTGTGTGTCTGTCTATGTGTCTGTATGCACTTTTGCTTGCATGTAAGTGAAGTGTTCATGGAGGCCAGAGGCTGTTGGGTCCCCATGAAGTTGGAGCTACATGCAGTTGTGAGAGACCTCTTGTGGGTGCAGGGAACTGAGTGGTATGCACTCTTTACACTGAACTCTCTGTGCAGTCTCTACACAGTTCCAAATCAGTGGACATAGCTTTAGTGATAAGAATATGGCAGCTGAAGTTATAATTGGGTCTGAGGTTTTATTTATTTATTTATTTATTTTGGTTTTTCGAGACAGGGTTTCTCTGCAGCTTTTTTAGAGCCTGGCCTGGAACTAGCTCTTGTAGACCAGGCTGGTCTCGAACTCACAGAGATCCGCCTGCCTCTGCCTCCCGAGTGCTGGGATTAAAGGCGTGTGCCACCACCGCCCGGCCGGGTCTGAGGTTTTAAAATAGAGATTGGTAAATGTTGCTGTCAGTGAGACCTCCTAGGTAATGTTCAGAGGCAGTTATGATGAAGGCAGATATGAAGAGCTGAAAGATGCTATTAGAGCATTGAACTTAGGGGCCAAAAGACTAACAAATCTTTAAGACCAACCTAGTCTAATTTCCCAACTTCCTGTCTTTATTGTGGGTCACAGTGATTTATTATTTCTGGCTATATAATATCCATTTTTATAGATTCTTTATGTATTTTTGTAAAAAGAAGACATTTAAATAATTGGAGCTAAATTACTAGACTACAGGTACACATATATATGTTTATATATATATATATATGTGTGTGTGTGTGTGTATTATATAATTGCTAGGAAAATATGGCCTCACACACAGGAAATAGTTTAATATCTTGGGAACTATTTTGTTTTTGTTGGAGATACACACACACACACACACACACACACACACACACCACACACACACACAGGAACTCACAGGTTTTCTGGACCGGAATCTCTCTATATATAGTCCATAGCTAGCCTGGAATTCTCAATGTATCCCCGGCTAAATTTTAACTTTTGAACTTTCTATGTCTGCTACCCAGGTGCTCTGTGATTACCAGCATGTTCCTAGATAATCAAGACATGTATTTTATATCTGAATAATAGAATGTCTATGGTTTCACAACTATATTGGAAAGAACATGGTTCAAATGTGAAAATGCCATTTTGTAAGAGTCTAGTCATTCTTGTAAGAGCCATTGCTATATTTTTTATTTCAAAAATCTCCTTAGCCACAAATGGCCTCTACTCCAAGAGATGTTAATTTCTATGGTTTTCTGGGATGCAATGCTATGCTTTAAGAAGAATGAGAAGCATGGTGGGTGGAGTTTGCTTTCTCAGCTTGCCTGTTGTACCAACTCTTCCTCACTTTCTTTAGTAGTTTAGTTTATTTATGGAAATCAGCCTTGATAGCAGTATTGATACAACATTGATGGATGCTGAAAAACAAACTTTTGTAAAATATTCTTATTTAGGCTGAGCTATATGTAGTAGGGAGGACCTTGGTCCTTCCTCGAAGCAATATGCCTTACCCTCTCTGAGTAGTGGATGGGGGGTATGGTAGGGGGAAATGTGCAGAGAATTGGAGGAGGGGAGAGAGTGGGAACTGGGATTGGTATGTAAAATGAAAAAAGATTGTTTGTTTTTTTCTTTTAAAATATAAAATAAAATAATTTTTATTTATTTTTACCTGAAAAATTCAGTTTTTCAAAATCATTATATATCTTTTTATACATTGGTATTTAGCTAATTTATAGTGTGTACTTCTTAAATTTTAATTATTTTTATTTATTAACTTATTTTTTACACACCAAACCCAGTTCCTCCTCCCTCCTCTCTTTCTGGTCCCTCCATCTTACCCCTACCCTATCCCCACCTACTCCTCAGAGTCAACTAAATTTGTCCAATTACCTCCTCGAGTC
The DNA here is from genome assembly GCF_903992535.2 of Arvicola amphibius. NCBI lineage: Eukaryota > Metazoa > Chordata > Mammalia > Rodentia > Cricetidae > Arvicola > Arvicola amphibius. The sequence goes on along the minus strand of NC_052056.1, from coordinate 35,432,791 downwards.
AGGACCAAGGTGCCCTCTCCACCTCTGTGCAGTTCATACTTTAGAATTAGATCTTGGTTCCACTGCCAGTGTCTCCATATTTGGCCCAAGCCACATCACTGTTACCTGTATTCAGGGGTCCTACCTAGGTCCTATGCAGTTTCCCCACTTGTCAGTCTGGAATCAGTGATCTCCCGCTAGCTTGGGTCAGCTGACTCTGCTGGCTTCTCTTTCAAGATGTGGACAGATGTGATATGAAGCATGTAGATTCTTCTTCAAACTGTTTCTTGATTTAATATTGCTAAAATTAAAAATAGCTTTACCCATGTCCTTTCGTGGATTTTAAGAATGCTAGAATATTATTTTGGATAGGATAAACAGCTATAACTAAGCCATTAGAAACCATGGACTCGCTCACAAATTTGTTATCATTATTGCTATATTGTAGCTACTGGACTTTCTTCTAGTTTCAAATAATGGAAATCAATTAGATTTCCTATCACTGAGATACACCAGTGACTTCTGGGAGGGCAAAGCTACAAATGGGCACAGGCATCAGGAGGAGGAGCCTCAGGTTAGTTCAGTCTTTTGGGACACTTTGTTGCCATTTCACATGTTGGCTGTGAACCCAGGTTACTTGGGTTAAATTGTATCTCTGATACATGTGACTATAATCAATTTTCATACTAGTTTCTCTTCACTTTCTTGGTTTTATTAGAAAACTAGTATGACTCACCCTTTGTCATGAGGATTGGTATAATATTTAATGTAAAAAATACAGTATTTTATTTAATGTATTATCCAACATAACACAAGTTGGCTATTATTAATTTTAGACATATGGTAACACTAAATAAATATTATGGTGGCAATTAAAGGCCAATTTCAAATAGTACTAGGGATGATTTTAAAATAGAGTAAATATTACAAATCTTAGAAAAAAATAACACACTAAAAAGAAATGTGGCTCTCTTACTGGTCCTAGGATAGCTGTTCCTGTCCCTTGCTGGACATTGAAGTATGAAAGCTGGCCCTTCCTAATCCCCACTATGAAAGAATTTACTCCAGCACTTGGGAGGCTCCACCTGTCACCATAGAATGGGAGAATTGGTCATGATGGCATGGGCCTAATAGAGCTGACTCTGTGTTCCTTGTCTAATGTGGTTGGTCCCAATGCCTAGGACCAACCAGCTCATCTACCACCTAGACTCATATCCTGGGCCTTGGGTTGGCCTAACTAAACAACTGCCCAATCTTTTACCTGCTGAAGTGCTCAAAGGACTGATCCTACAGAAGGATAACCACAGAATCTCCATGATTCTGGGCAACAACAAGATATCTAAGAGGAATTTCAATGAGGGCCCAGTGATGATGGTCTATCAGACACCAGAGACCTTGAACCAGTGACTTATTTCAGTGAACATTCTCTGGATGGGGTTGATTGAACAGAAGTGGTACCATTATGTGATACACCACAGCTTCTAATGACTCTAGGATGTAGGAAGAGTTGTTTTTTTGTTTTGTTTGTTTTTAATTATTGTTTTGAGGGACATTATTCAGGGGTGAGGGGCAGTTATAGAGGAACTGGGAGGTGAGCAGGACTGGGGAACATGATGCAAAATTTCGAAAGAATAAAGAATTGTGTTTTTAAAAAAGCAATGTAGCAAATAAAACGTCAATTCAGGAATGAGAAAGTCTAGTCAAACACTTCCCAAAATATAGTTTTCAAACTTGGATGTCTTAAAAATGCTCTTATTCATATTTCCACATCAAAATTTCAAAGAATGATTTCTTTACAGTAAGACAAGAACATGTTTTTTATAGAAATAGTTTAGAGAATGCTACTGTAGAAGAAAAATTGAGTACTCCTAGAAATTTAAATTAGTACACATTGTTGGAATTCTCCACATATGTTGATTCTGAATTAATGATCATTACTAATCTATGTCATCCATTGGCACTTCACTGTCAAAAGTACTAGAAATCAGGCCAAGATTGTGATTTCTTATTTGGGAAGTATGTGTTTTAAATTAACAATATCTCCAACACAGTTTTAATTCTTTAAATAATTACAAACCAAATATGAATATTAATGTTTCTACAAGTATATTGCTACATGTATTTTGAAATGTTTTGCAAAGTAGAACGTATCCCACAATAAAAGTCCTTACTGGCTGAGAGGTGGTGCTGCATGCCTTTAATCTCAGCACTTGGGAGGCAAAGGTAGGCCGATCTCTGTGAGTTCAAGGCCAACCTGGTCAAAAAAAAAGAAAGAATGAAAGAAATAAAGAAAAATGGAAAAAAAAAGACTTTTACTGTGTCTACTTTAAAAGTAACCTTTCCCAAAACTAATGTGATACTTTTCCTCAGATCATTTGACATCATCTTTGCTGGGAGGGTACAATTAAATGAAAGTAAACTTAAAAACCTTCAAGACAGGAATAGGTACACCCTGTTTAGTTTAATTATTATTTTATAAATATATGTCAGTAGGATTTACTATATTTCTTCAAAAAATACAAAAACTAAAGCTCACACATACAAAAATACTAAATGGAACATATGGTATATTTATATAGTACCATAATAAAGTCTTACTAATGTATAACAGAATTATTGATCCATATTTGGGAAAAATTTTTGGAGGCCATGGGACCACTAGTGTTCAGATGTCAACCCACCAGAGGATTGATTCTGATGGAGGAGAATCCCATCCAGGCAGGGCCTATGAGACCACTGACTCTGTACACCGTTGCTCCTGTCTGTAATTTCACATTTGCTAAAGCAGATAATGTGTCTCCCTAATATCTCATGATTACACTTCAATCTTACAGGCACATATATTCATGTATAGTCAAGAAAATGACTTCTCATTAAGCTGTGTAATTTTGATATATGGAAAATATACTAGGATATGCTTCATAACTAGATCTACTGTCCCACGAGAACTGTAAGACGCTTTTTACTTTTACTCAGACTAATACAAGAAAACAATTTTTTGCCATTCTATGACATGCTACACACAATTAGCTCATTTTTTTTAAACCTCAGAGAAAGTTCTAACTTGTAGGGCCCGGGTCTGCCCTTGTTCCTGGGGCTCACCTTGAGGATGGTTTCTGGTCAGATGACTAAGCATCCTGTTTGTTCCTGTGCTCCCTCTGCCCCGCCTGGTGATTTGCTGTAGGGCATTGTTGACTCTATTGTTGGCATGGTAATTTCCCACCTGCCTAGGTGGAAGTCCTTGTGCAACAGTTAGATATGGTAATTTCCCACCTGCCTGGGTGGAATTCCTTGGGCAGGAGTGGGGTATAAAAGATTTTCCCCAAGGCTAAATAAACGGCATTTGGCTGATCTCCTTCCGAATGACCCAGGTCTCTTTGTGTGTTCTTTCAATCTCCAGGCCCTTGTCCGACTCACGTAAGGTACAGTGGTGCGCGAACTGTACCGAGGGGGTAACACAGAATCGGGTGTTACACTAACTAGACTGAATGTTTCTGTAAATGGGTCTTAAATTAAAAACTCTATAGATATGCACAAGGTCAGAGTTGCAGATGTCTGACCAAGGTTGTTAACACAAAGCAAGCTAAAAAGTAATGCAAATTGCCGGGTGGTGGTGGCCCACGCCTTTAATCCCAGTACTCGGGAGGCAGAGGCAGGTGGATATCTGTGAGTTCGAGGCCAGCCTGGTCTACAAGAGCTAGTTCCAGGACAGGCTCTAAAAAAGCTGCAGAGAAACTCTGTCTGGAAAAACAAAACAAAAACAAAAACAAAAAAAAAAAGTAATGCAAATTATTTGCTTGCCAAGTCTGGCTCACAAAGACCTAAGTCTTACAGCTTGTCTCACCAGGCACTGTGCCTCTAGCCTCTGGTCACAATCTTACACCCAAAACCTTGAAACCTTGTACTGTTAAGGTAAATGGTCCAACTCCTTATGATTTACCCAAGGAATGTGCAATGACCAATGAGATGTAACTCTTGTAACTTTTTTTCTTATTGCCTCAAGTCTCCTGTAAAAAATGTATTTAAGATAGAACAAAGAAACAAAAGAGAATTGGAACAGAAAATTGAAACCATGGAGAGTTAAAAAATAGAACTTAGAAAAAAATTAGAGGACAAAAAAACCCAGAAAAAATAATAAAAAACATGACCAAAATAGAATGTGTATGATTTTATTATGTACCCCTCAGATAAAAAGAAAGTCATTAAGCCCAGTTTGCTGTACTGGAAGTTTTTCTTCAAACCCTGGAAGTAGCCTTGAGAGTTGAAATTCAGGACTACTAATAGCAAATCATTAGCTGGAAGATGTCATAAACAGTAAAGCTAAACATTTTGAGATATTTTAAAGAGAACATCAATTGAACACTCCTGGATTTGCCTAAGTCATGGTGTGTCCTAAGAGCTTTGACAAATAACTTGCTGGGAAATTGATCTTCTAAGGGATCTTAATGTCTTTAAAAAGTCCCATTTACTTCATTCTAAAACTTCAAAGTCTTTCTTTCTATTAGTTATCACGTACACTAAAAAAAATCACAAGAACAAAATGCTATGGTTTATTCATCTAAGCAAAGCATCTAAACACTAAGTTACAGCCAAAATGGGGACTTACTGAAACTAAGGTCATCCTCTGTCAAACAAGACCACAAGAGGCTTTTCTCTGAGCAGAGAATTCATGAATATTTTATCTGAACACTTCCATAAGCTTGCTGTAAAAGTTGTTTCTTGGCATTTACTGGGGATGTCAAAATAGGTTCCTGCAATTTAAATCTTTTGATAATATATTTTTTCAGACTTTCATTGAAACCCTATTGATCATATAACAATTTGTCTAAAATATTTGTTTCTGAATAGTTTACACTGTGCACATCAATACTGTACAAAATAAACTTTACTTGTAAATAGATATTACTTTTTTTCAACCTCAAATCTATAGGAAAAAAGAAAACCAAATAATGAATACTCAGTTCTCTTTATCTGAATGGTAGAATTGTTATCCATTATGCCTCATGTGTTTTAGTAGTGCTAAGCACTCTCTGGGGTCCTGGATGGTGAAGAAATTATTAGTGATCAAGCAAAAAATAACCACAGCTCAGAGTCCACTAACACTTCTTTAACCAGACACAGTGATTTTTTTATTCCAGAATTATTCTGACATTTCCGTCTTCACAAAATGCTGCCTTTCCATGAGATACATTACACCAGCAAACCCTTGCACCCTGTTCAAACTCTGACTGGCTGGAACTCAGCAGCTTGTGAGAATTCATGTGCTTCTCCTGATGAAGAGAGAAATCAAGTGCTAACAGCTGCCTCTAGGGCTTGACTTTTCCCTATGTGTCATGTGGCCTCCTTAAAAGGGAATATAATTAGTATTTCTAAAAGTCAAGTCTGAAGTTAGGTTTTCTTGACTACAGATTCTGGTTTACCAGCATAATTCTTGGCAATTCTTTCACTTTTTCATTTCCTTTTTCTCATTTACAGACTTGGAATTCTATGAGCATCTAACTAATGAGTTGTTAAACAGAATTTAGCTATATAATCCCTATAGAAACTGACTAGTACTTGAGAAATATTAGACATATTCAACTAACAGGATATTTTTCTCAATATTGTGGCCGGTACTCTCAGAAAATATATTTATAATTGTTAATAAAGGAAGCTTTTATATTTTGATTTTCTTTTAGCTCATATCATCACATTTCTACTAAAGCTTATTCTCTTGGTTTCACTTGATAGATGTCAGGCAGCTAAAAGTTTAGCATTGTTGGAGTTTGGAAATACAATTTTTTTTGTAGATGAAATAGTTTTAGAAAAGAAGATTACCTGTGCTTGGTTAAAGCTGACCTCACCTAATATTAACTATAAAGAAGAAACTGCCACTGTCTTGAAACAGCAAGTGACTTAATTGAAGAGACAAATATCTATATCAAGACGTTGCTTTTACCATCATGAATATAAATATGATTCTAAAATTAATATAATATATTTTAGATAATCTTTGAAATGTGGAATTATGAAGCAGATGTTGATTAATGGCTACAGATTCCCAACAGTTGAATGGAAATTAAAGGTTTATAATTGCAACAAATCTCTGTATAAATAATTTGAAATTATTTCTTAATAATGTATTATTAAAATTATACTTTTAAATATTCTAAAACTAGCCTATTTATGTTTTCAAATTTGTTTTTCTTAATAGTTGAAAGGAATTAGGAAGTACTGCTTTCTGTTAGTGGTAAATGCCTATCTCATGGTCATCTAAGACTGCTTTTATTTGTTTCATGTGATAGACATCACTTTTATGAGCTTAAAAGGTCTTATGGAGCAAGATCTATAGATTTTCGTCCTGTAATGTTATCAGAAATACTAGAAAATCGCCTATGTTCTTTGGTTTGATGGCTTCCTTCTAAGGTTAGGAGAAGTCTCCTATCACATTTTCCCTAAGAATGAGGTGAAAACCAGAGGTCAAGATGTCAGCTTTAAAAAAGTAGAAGTATTAGTTGGGGAGACTGGAGGACCCCAGGAAAGAACAGAGAGACCAGGTACCCTGAGTCTTTGACCCTCGAATCTTAATAGTTTTCAAAGTTCTGTTCGGCCTGAGTTCACTTGAGCCTTGAGGAAGAACACAATGTTTCAACTATAGTCAAACGATGAAAGAAATCATTAACCCATTCTAATATCCACATTCTAATGCTACTGGTTATACGTTTGCCTCCGTTCTATGTGGCCCCGAACTTTGGATGAATGGTTGAGAAAGGATACAGATAACAGCATCTGTTACCTTGACCTATCTTTTAGCTTTAGTTAACTTTAAGTCAGGGGGCGCCTATTTGTAGCAATACTCCTCAGTTTACTTTGTAGTATTGGATCCTTTTTGAAATGTCTGACACTGGTCCATTCTTAACTTGCATGTGAAAGCCCCCATACTGTTCTTCTGGATCAGTTTTAATTGAGTAGTGGCAAGCTGTTTAAGGATTGCAGACTGAAAATTTAGCTTTCTGAGGGTCTAAAGCTGCTTTCCTGATTATCTGCCCCATTTTCCAATTTCCTACCTCCCTCTCTGCTGCAAGTTTATTATGTTTTCTTATCTTGCGTGCATTATGTTTTGTACATAAGCACCTGACTATCCCAATCTGGCTGTTAGAATAGGAATGGCCCCATAGGGGCATATATTTGAGTGCTTGGTCATTAGGGAGTGGCTCTATTTGACAAGGATTAGAAGGTGTGATCCTGTTAGAGTAGGGGTAGCCTTGTTGGAGGAAGTGTGTCACTGGGGGTGCGATTTGGGGTTTCAGAAGCTCAAGCCAGACCCACTCACTCTCTTTCTCCATCCTGCTGCCTGCAGATCCAGATGTAGAACTCTCAGCTATCTTTTCAGTACCATGTTTGCCTACTTGTTGGCATGCTGATAATGAATTAAACCTCTGAAACTACAAGCAAGTTGCAATTAAGTGCTTTCTTTTATAAGATTTGCCATGGTCAAAGTATCTCTTCACAGGGGAGACAGAACTCAATGCAGGGAGATGCCATGGACCCACTGCTGGAGATAGACGTGCTGAGATTTTGCTGGTAGGCCACAACCTCGTGGTGATATACAGAATAATAGAAATGGGTTAACCTAATATATAAGAGTTAGCCAATAAGAAGTTAGAACTAATGGGCCAAGTAGTGATTTAATTAATAAATTTCTCTGTGATTATTTTGGGGCTAAGCTAGCCAGGAGGCAGGGACAAACAAGCAGCATTCCTTGCAACAAGTTATAAATAATAATCCCACACTAGTTCAGAATTATGTACAATAAAGAATTATTTATTTAGGGGAGACTTACAGATCACTGTCCTAGATTACAATTCTTTACACTAACAGGGAACAGGAACAGAGTCTAGCAGCCAGAAGCAAGAGCTGGAAGCAAGACAGCAAGCACATGCTTTACAGTTGCATTTATAATATAAAAGACCATGCCCAAGTGGGCTGGTATTTTCAATGATATTGGCTGAAGGAGCAGAAGGAGTACCCATAGCACAGGGATGAATAAAACAAGGGAGAAAGCAAAAGGCACTTAGAGGAATGGCAGGCCCTGGTTATAGAGCAAGGTCCTGGGAGCTGCCGAACTTGAGAGTTCCACCCAAGGCTAGAAAACTATAAAACTGGTGGCTCCAACAGCTTAGAAGTTCCATTCCCAGTTGCTGCTATTAGAACCAAAAATGTCACCAGTAGCTACGTGCCCAGTCAGTGGCGGTGAGAGGCCAGTACAGTAAGCCTGTCTTTCAATTGAATAACTACATTTACAGATCTCTGGTTACTAAGTTCAGGAGCCATAGCCTCCAATAGTCAGGGCGTAAATCTTTAAACCTTGAAGCCTGTCTGCCCAGTCAATAAACATTTAGCACTTAAGAATCTGGATCTACCTACAGAACTCTTCCTCCCCTATTCACAGTTTCAGTATGAGTAGAGCAAAGGGCCCCCAGCCAGCTCATTGGTAACCTATGTGTATAGATTGTAGGATTTTTGATTTTTTTATTTTGATTATTATTTATCCATGTTACTTGAGGTTTTCAGCAGGAAAGTAAGGAATTTGCATCATGAAATCATAAGCTATTATTTCTGTTTTTGTCTCCCAGTCTTACCTCCAGAATGATTCATCATTCCTTGATCTTGTTCTCTTTACTTTCTGATTTGCTGGAGAAGGTAAAATTCTACAGAAAATATGCAATGCAATAATGAGAGCAAGTGTCTTGTCTTGCTGTCTCACTGTAGACCATACCAGTCCAGTTTACAAATGTGGACCTTGCATTTGTCAATCAAAATCAGAGAGTAGGAAAGCCTGAAAGCTCTCTAACACTAGAGAAGTAAAGAAATGTTAGATTATTTGGTACTGTTCTGACAGACTCCTTGTTCATAGTCTTCAGGTTTTGATGTGTCGTAGCCATAATTGGGAGAAACTGGAACACACAGTCAAACAGGACTCTTGGACGACCATCCATTCAGAAGCCTGAATATTTCACTTTGAATATTTGCATGCGTGGATCTAGTTCCTCTTGTTAAGGTTATTCTGTGCTTTACTATCTTTAAAATAAGTATATTTAGGAAAATTTGGATTGCTTTTTTCTTGGTATTTTATTTTGTTACTATTAGGTACACTATGGAAAATGGTTATTCTTTTTATTTTAGTAAACTTATATAAGATAAACTATAATGTGTAATTTATAATTGGATGGATGTTAGTATGTAGGTGGTCAACAATAAGAAATTTATTCATGCCAGGCGGTGGTGGCGCACTCCTTTAATCCCAGCACTCGGGAGGCAGAGGCAGACGGATCTCTGTGAGTTCGAGGCCAACCTGGTCTACAAGACCTAGTTCTAGGACAGGCTCCAAAGCCACAGAGAAACTCTGTCTCGAAAAACCAAAAAAATAAAAAAAGAAACTTATTCATTTTGGAAAACATAGTGTCAACTTTCCAAAGTTAAAGAATTGGTTCCACAGACACTGAGTTTTGCTGAGGAAACTGGAGCAATAGAGCTTAGATTAGGGTAGTAACAGCTACAGTCAAATTGTTGTTACTATTGTGCAGTCAGTGCCTACATGGAAACATCAATCAAATATTCGGCTCTCTCTCTCTCTCTCTCTCTCTCTCTCTCTCTCTCTCTCTCTCTCTGTCTCTCTCTCTCTGTTTCTCTCTCTTGCATTTTCTATTTTTATTTATTTTCCTTTTTAAAATTTATTCCAACCAGTTTCTTCTTCTCCCTACATTCCTCCCCTCTCCTCCAGGTCCACTTCTCTACCACTTATCCTGTAGAAATGAGCAGACCTCCCGAGAATGTGCACCAAACATAGCCTTACAGGATACAATAAGACTATGTACATGCCCTCATATCAAGGCTGTGCGTGGCAACCCAGTAGAAAGTAAAGGGTCTCAGATGAAGGAGCTAATGAAAGAGTCAGGGACACCCCACTCCCACTCTTCCACAAAAACACTGAGCTAACAATCATAACACGCATGCAGAGGACCTAGCTGAAGCAGTGACCATGGAACATAGGTCCCTGATAAATAATTGTTCATGAAAGCTTTAACTCTGATAAGAAGTATTTGGTTCTACCCATCCACAACATGTACAATCAACTTCAAGTTGCATATGGCCACTGGAGGAGAGGTTGTTTTAGAATACCGTTGTGAAATGTGTGGAAAATTAAAGTCAGCATGCAAATAGAATAGATCCTTAAGATTAGGAAGGAATGATAGAGAGAGAAAATATTTATAAATCTATGGCAGAAACATGGACTTCAGGTGATGTCTTGGGAAAGAGCAGTCATAAGAGTTAACAAAGCAGGACTATGGGTTTGTCAGTGGAGATATGATTTGACGCGGCATATGATGAAAGAGGCCAAAGGGTAAACAGATGGTGGCTCTGAGGCCTGGTGACAGGGCATTTGGAATAGAACTTACAGGCCTCAGAATCTGGAGGTAAGAAAGGATTTGGAAACAGTGTGTGTGTGTTTGGTGCATTGTCTTGACTTACATTTTAATGCCTTAGAGTCTGCAATGAGCTTGAAATGTAGGCGTTATTGAATCAAATAGAAATCTAAGTAACTATAGCTTTCCAAATAGCAACAGATACTATTGGAGAACATTCTTTGCCCTTTCAGAAGTTTCACCTGTCATGAGAAACAAGTGTAGACCTTACCATGAAGTTAAGCTTCACCTTTCTAAACTAAGAATTTGCTTTTAAGAATTACGTATCTAACAAATGTCTCTTTTTTTTTCCAGTAATTTTGCCTATCGAGCCAGGAATACAAATGACCTATTTTAAAGAATCAGGCAAAGTAATTTCTTTTGAAGGTAAGAAAAAGTCTCTCTTCAAAAGGTCAGAAAATGAGATGGTTCCTGGCTTTTAAATCTGTTACAATGTATGAAGTCTTGGAAATACTAAGGAAAGTATTAATAACAGATCAACTCAGAATTAAATGGTATCTTTGCTCAGAAATGATCTCTATTTCAAATGGTATCACACTATCTAAAAAGCAGTATTTCCTATTAAGGTAGTACTTCTGTAAAAGGCTGAAGAGCCATGGACTCTGTGGTTGATCAACTTAAATAACAAGACATTCTTGGATCAATTTTCTCTGTTTAAAAGTAAATGACCTGTAAAATAATATCCTAATTTCATCTTACGTTTAAAATGACTTACTTTACATATTAAAACAAGAAATAGATATGATCATAAAAACACAGTATTTTTAAGTTTTCAAGTGCTTAAATTTCTGGAAAAGGAGACTGTTGCCAGTCTGTTTCCAGGTTGTCATTGTAACTGATTTTTTATTAATCTGCCATCATGATACTGAATTTCAGACATAGGATATCGTATGTATGGTGTACTTTTAAAATCTCAAAAAGGTCAGCAATAAAAACCCTATTTCATAAAATGTTTATTTCTAATTTATTTTAAATGATTCATATGGAACATACATTTTCAAGAGAGTTTGTAGATATATTTTTAATTCCAAAATTAGATTACATAGTGATTACTGTCAAAATGAAGAAAGTATATTTTACATTTTTTAATAATAATCACAGAAAACCTGTTTCTAAGAAGTAAATATCAAGTATAAGCCTTCTACTTATCATGACGTTTCAGAGAACATAGCAGTTTAATGAAGATAATAGCATAATCACTTGGGTTTTAAGTAGGGAGATTTGAAGGATTTGGTATATATCTGCTATTACAGAAATGAAATAGTACACACACATGCACACACATACACACACTTGCACACACACACGCACATATATACACACACACAAACAGAGAAAAGGTCTTTCCCTCATAAAAGAGTATCTTTTTATAAATTCCTCATCCCAATTCTATCAATTTTTCTTCTAAAGAAACCATTCACTTAGAACTACTGTATATCTTTTAATAATGTTTGCATATATTTAGAATTAACATATTTGTCAATTACACAGAACAAAATAGATGATATGTAATTTAAGGTAATACTATATATGTAATATATAATTCACTTTGCTCACTTTAATTTTTTAGAGAAGGCCTCACTTTGTAGTACTAGCTGGTCTAGAACAGCTTATGTAGACAAGGGTGGACTTGAACTCACAGAGGTCTTTCTGCCTCTGCCTCCCAAGTCTTGGGATAAAAGGTGTCATGCCCCTTGCCTGGATAACGGTGAAGTATTTTAAGGTTTATTTAAAATAAGCTGTAGTATATACATTACAGAGTTAAGTGGAAGATAGATTTTCAACTGCCAGTGAATAGGCAACTGGCCCATTCGTTTGAATTTTATACAATATTTCACTTTATGACTATTCCAAATGTCATTTACATATGTGCTTAAAAATTAGGTCTTTAACAGGGCAGTGGTGGTTCACACCTTTAATCCTAGTGCTTCTAGCAATCAGGAGGCAGAGGCAGATGGATCTCTATGAGTTTGAGGCCAGTCTGGTCTATAAGAGCTATTTCCAGGACAGGCTACAAAGCTACAGAGAAACCCTGTCTTGAAAACCAATAAATAAATAAATAAATAAATAAATAAGGTCCTTTTCAAATGATAGCTATTAATAACAACACATTAAACATCACTCTCTCACATGGAAATTTGATGAAAGTAAAATTTAGAAATCTGAACTGCCAGATTTGAAAAAGATGAGCATGTTCATACTTGGCTATTCTCTGACTGAATTGACTGATACCCTTCCAGCAGGGCATACCAGTGGGATTTCCCAGCACTGCTGACTATGAAATTACTAGTAAAATGTAATGTAAAGTCACTATATAAATCTTGAATTTATTTTACACCCTTAACATATGCTGTGCTAACTGAAATAACTGAAATCATAATCTCCTAACGAAAGGAGCTTGGGATCAGTGTGTCCATGCACTTAATGTGAATCTCCCATGACTAGAGCATGGATTCAGCTATAGAAGAGACCAAGCTCATGAGAAACCCAGGGAACCATGTTGCCATGGATGGAAATGCATCACAAGAAGCATAATGGACTCTAGCCAGACTCACTTGTCAGACATCTCTGCTCCATTTCTCACCAGCTACATAATCTTGCACAACTTAGTCAAAGCCTCTGAAATTCAGATTATCTCATGAAAAATGTTGATGGTAATTGCAGCCTTATAATACTGCTTCAGATATAAATCAGATAACATTCATAATTCACAGAGCAGTGTGCTTAGCCAGAGAGAGTGTTAGGAAATAGTAATCTGTTATCCAGAATTGAGTTAGGCAAACTGTCATCTATGGACCAACAAACAGAATTTAATATTTAATGTTTGATAGCTGCATGTTTCCATCTCTCCATCTAAATCCTGTAATAAAACCTAACAATATTATTTAACAAATATTTTCTAGCAATATCTTGGAAATATTACTATTTCATATGGTTTTACCTTATATGGAACCTTAGGGTTTTTATTGCTGTGAAGAGAACCCAGGACCATTGCAAGGCTTATAAGGAAAACACTTGATTAAGGGGACTCACTTACAGTTTCAGAGTTTCAATCCATTATCATCATGGTAGGGGGCAAGGTGGCATGCAGGCAGTCATGGTGCTGGAGGGATAGCCAAGAGTGCTACATCTTGTGGGCAACAGGAAGTTTACTGACACACTGAGAAGTATTCTGAGCATAGGAAAACTCAAAGCCCATCCCTACAGTAATATACTTTCTCCAACAAAGCCACATCTCTTAATAGTACCATTCTCTATGAAATTATGGGGGCCAATTACATTCAAACAACCACACATGGTTTATTAATTACATACTATACACATCTCTTAATAGTGTCATTCTCTATGAAATTATGGGGGCTGATTACATTCAAACAACCACACATGGTTTATTAATTGCATACTATACACTTGTCAATGTGGCATAGGAAAAGCCATTAGGCAGATGTGGTTGGTATCTGTGTTTGGTTATTATATCATATAGCATGGGCTCTTCATGAATGGGAATTTTTTTTGATCATAATTGTATCCTTAATTTGCATGTAGTATTTTTAGCTCCTAGATCAATTGAGGAATGGGTTGGTGATTTGAAAAACAATTAATACAAGTGCTAATAAAGTATTCATAAGGAAAGTATTTGTTATCAGAATCAAATCACCTTCACAAATGAGTGAAAGCCTTGGGAGGTTTTGTGTGGAAGTTACTTATCACAAATACTAGACAGTGTGCCTCAACCCTCAATTTGGTTTTAGTTTGCTGTCAAACCAACTACAAATGCTATGTGTCTAAAAATCTGTGGCTGGGATACAGTAGGATAAAGAATGATTCTATTGCCTGACTTGAGTTTCAAAATCAACAAAATGAGTTTTACTCTTTTAGGCACCATTGACACTAAAATGTTAAATACTATCACTGCCTTCAAAAAGATTAAGTCTTTGTAAAAAAAATAGAAGACTAAAAACTTGGCTTTTCATCCCCAATAGATTAGTTTTATAGGGTAGACATCTGAAGGTGTAAATAATATGCTCTGAAATTTAAATTTGATAACCGGAGATTGCAAGCCTATAAATTATTTATAACGTCAAAAACATAGAGCAGACATACATTGGTTAAAAATATGTAAATGTTACATAATTCCAGAGGAATTGTCCTAGACATGAATATTTTACTGTTTCTAAAAGAAAGACTTATGGATCATGGAATAGAAGTTGAGATGTGAACCCCTTCAGATTAGTGTGAGAATTAATGTGAGGATTAGTCTGAGAATTAGGAGACACATTGTGAGCATTCCCCTGTCTACATTACCATGGGTCATCATCCTTGTTCAGGTAACATTTAGGAAGGCATGTTGGGATATTTCACGGGTATAGATTGTGATATTTCTAGAAGATTGAATCTTACAACAAATTCATTGTTCCTCTGGTTCCTACAATATTTCTGCCCCCAGTTCTACAATGTCCCTAAACCTTAGATGAAGACTTTACAGAGCAAATGATAGTCTCACCCAGTTTTGATGCTTTCAGACCACAACACTGATCAACATCACACTATAACCTTAAGGGTGAAATAGTGGCATTCATAGCTTGGCACTAGACAACAGCTCTCTAATTGGATTTATGATTCATTCTTCATTCATCAAGAAGGAAATCATGTCTGGCTGGTATTGGAAACATAGCCAACTGCCCAGGGATATTAAAATCACGGATTTAAATGAGAACTTTCAATTGCCACTTTCCTAAACCAGCTTTTCTCTAATTACATTCTAAGTTTCTTTCCTTATACGCACAGATATCTGTAGTACCATTTCTCATCTACGAAACGTTTTTTCTTTTCTTTTTTTTTTTTTTGCAACAGACAAATCTAGTTACAGAAAACTGCAAATGGTAAAATGTAGAAATGTGGCACCCAGCTCCAGCTGATACAGATATCTACGTTTTTAAAGGTGTTATGAGAAATGAAATTGAAATTTCAAAATGCCTTTATACTTAATTCATTCTTTAAAGATACAGAACCACATATAATAGCTGAATTCTTTAATAGGTAGCATTATAGATTAAATAAATTCTAAGACTATATTTCATTAGCTTATACAAGCTAGTCAGGTTTAATTAGGAAATATTCTATATAAGATAATAAAAATAAACCATTCATTAATTATTCATTGCCTATTATTAGTATTATTTAGGTCTTTATAATTCTAAATTCAGTAAATTCACTTACATCCTCTGCAAAATTAGTGATGTGCATATGTAGTGAAATACAACTCTAACGAGTCTCCACATAACATTTTAGTAAAAGTAGGAAATCTCTCATTTCTACCTGTTAGAGTAGAGTCCCTTTCTTCAAATAACAAACACAGCAAAGTGCATATAAATTTAAATGTTTTCTTGCTGACATTAACTGGCATTTATCTCAGAAAAATAGGTTGTTTCTGGCATTTGATTCTTTATATATTATTAGGCAAAAGCTTGGAATATTCCAGATGGGTTCAGTGTTTACCAACATATGGTAATGTTGTCAAACAAAGAACATGTACATTTTAAGCTTGAAAGTCAGCACATTTAATTTGTGAAAGTCCATATGAATTATTTAATTTAGGATGTGTGAAAGCAGTGTTGTGGTACATAAGAAAGCAGTTAGCTAGCTAACAGTGAGCTCAGTGACCTAGTGGGAAGGATGTCCTGTTTCTTATTTCTGCCCGAGGTAGATGTTCTAGTTCTTTGTATTAACCTGACATTGTTTTCTAAAACACCCCCAAATCTCTCCATTCCAGTCAGGTTAGCAACAGGAAATAGTTGGTGCATTTACTTTAAAATTAAAATCAACCAGGAGGACTTCACATTGTTTGTTTCTTTGTTTTTCCCCAAAGGTGATGTGGGATTTGCCTCTGTTTGTTGTGATTACCATTGATTAATAGAGCTGCTTTGGGCCTATAGCAGAGCAGAACAGAGTTAGGTGGGGGAAACTAAACTGAATTCTGGGAGAAAGAAGTCAGATTCAGAGAGAAGCCATGTAGCCCCACAAGAGAGAGACTAGGGATGAAACCTTGCCGATAAGCCATAGCCACGTGACGATACACAGATTAATAAAGATGAGATAGCCAAAAATATGCCTAAGCTATTGGCTAAACAGTATTACAAATAATATAGTTTCTGTGTGATTATTTTGGGAATATGGGCAGCCAGAAAACGAGTCTGTGCAATCAGGAAACAAATGAGTAGCCTCTCCCAACACAAAGGCATGGGAAAGGAGAAGGAGTACTAATGGATAACCATGGAAAAATAAAATGAAAATATATATATATATATATATATATATATATATATATATATTAGGAAAATCTGTTACTACCTTTGAGCTTAAGGGAAGGAAGGAAATAATAAAGAGAGAAACCAAAAAAGAATCAGAGAGAGAAACTACATGGAAAAGTGTCATCCAGAGACACAACCAGATAGGAATAACCATGTGGGGAGCAAGCCAGGGAAATAAACAACTGCATGTCCTCTCCTCTCTGCTCTCTGGGTAGGTATTCAGTGCCACAACAGTCTCTCCCTCTAGATTCAGTCTCTATCTTGGTCTCTGTTTTAGAACTCCACCCACCCCATAGACAGAGGCAAGAAAACTCTCAATCACTCATATTTTCATGGAAACCCATGTAACATTATAGACTCCTATGCACCTGCATTTTCAGTACTTCATATAACATCACAAAAGCATGGGCAGTTAAATGGTTAGGTTCTGGAAAAAGCACCACTAGAATAACACCTCAGTTTCTCAGTTACTTTGGGAAATTTCCTCCTTATATATAAGACTGTTTATACATCTATGAGAGATGACAAAATTATCATCTTCTGGTTTGCTAGGAGGATGTAATAGGTTAATATATTAATTTTTTCTATTTATTATATCATTTACTTATTAAGCATGTGTGTACAGGGAGGGAGGATGAGAGGATGCAGGTGCCACATGAATCAGGGCCAGAGGACAGCTTTGAGAGTTAGTTCTTTTTTTCCACTGTGTGGGGACTGGGTACTGAACTCTGGCATGGCGTCTTTGGGCTTCATCAATTGATTTTACCCACAGAACATTCTCACTGGTCCAGATCAATAAACTTAAAGGCCCTCACAAAAAGGAGCAAACCACTTACTACCAGGAAGTTCATGCGATGAACCATATTCACAAGGCCAGTCCCCAAAGTTACAAAAATAGTCAACAATTGCTGAGTAAGATTTTCCACCCACTCTCACTGTCTGCAAGTCATTTATGCAGGCAGCTTTCGGGAGTTGTACTGTTGTGAAGGCCGCTTGTTGGTTCCCGGCTGCTCAGCCCCGAAATCATCACACAGAAACTATATTAATTAAATCACTGCTTGGTCCATTAGCTCTAACTTCTTATTGGCTAACACATATTAATTTAACCCATTTCTATTAATCTGTGTATCATCACAAGACTGTGTCTTACTGGGAACAGTTCCTGCATCTATCTCCAGCAGGGCTACATGGCTTCTCTCTGACCCTGCCCTTCTTTCTCCCAGCATTCAACCCAGTCCTCCCTGCCTTGCTCTGCTATAGGCTCATAGCAGTTCTTTATTCATTAATGGTAATCACAGCATACAGAGGAAAATCCCACATCATTGTACCATAGGTTGAGGAGGGCTTTTCAGGGATGCAGCTGTCTTCAAGCCATCTACGCTCATGTAAATAACTTTTTCCCCATACTTCTGTAAGCAATTCCAATAAACTTAAGATTTTTACCAAGTTAGACTTTGGTGAAATTGTTACCTTGGTCTGTCATTAGTTCTACATTAGGCTTTAAATAGACAGCTGTTCACATTTACCCAAGAAATACCACACAACAGATATCAATCAGCTCATGGTGTTTTTATAGTTCGGAAAACTTTAAATTAGTCTTTCAATATCAGAGAAAACAGCAATGTCAGTCTGGATTTCCTTGCCTTATTGAGAGACAGTCTGCTGAATTTTCGCTATATTTCTATAACTGTTGTAAGGGAGAAATTTTTATGGTGTAATTGCAAGTGTGAATCCAAATTATAGCAATTAAGGGTTTGATTCCAGGGAGTGAATGGATCGTCCTACAGGGAGTGAGATTGTGTTTTAACTTGCAAAATATAGTTGCTGAAAACAAACAATGCAAAATAAAACCTCTAAAGATGATAAAGACAGAATAAACAGAAGAGGTCTGGCAGGAAAAAAAATACTAAAGTATATTTAATTTACAGCTACAAATCATTTCTGTGAGAACCATAGGATCACACAGTAGAGTCTTGATTACTAGTACTCCAAGTAGAGAAGTGAAAATATAAATTATTGAGATGTTGTTATGATTTCACCATCAAAATACTTTCTCATGATGACTCTGTGGTAACATTTAGAAGAAATAAAACATTATAGAAACTGGCGCTCATTCACTACTAAATTGTCAGTTGCTCTGAAGTTTTCCACTGAAATAAAAGAACATTTTAAAAGTGATTTTAAATAAATTCAGTCTACATTGTACTTAATTAAACATATGAATGTGATTTTTATTCTGTTTTTAATACAAAATTCAAGAAAAATCCAGTTACCTTTTGATCATTGCAAACTATACCTACATTTTCCTTTTCCATGATTACAGTTGTTATGCCAAGGCTTAGAATAACAGTTCTAGTTACTCAGACATTAATATTATATTAATAAACTAATTATTTTTTGTCTTTTTGATGCAGGATTTCTCATGTGAACCTGACTAACTCCCACACCCTATGTAGGGAAGTCTGGCTTTAAATTCCTGCTCTTAGTGCATCTACCTCCTGAGTGCTGGGATTACCAGGCTTGACAAACCATTGATAAAATGCTCTCTTAGCATATGATTCTCTTTGACATTTGTATTTAGTAGAGTCTTTAAATTTAAACATCTAAACTCCCCTTTATTTAGAAGCCCTGCTCAGCTCAAAAGAATGTGTTTTCTTGGAACACAAAGGCTGTTTATGGTGGTTTCAAGCAAACATCTCAAAATTGAGGCTTCAATTTGACTGTTTTTGTGCGGTGTTGAGATACAACCCAGTGCCATGTACATACTAAGCAACTGAGTTGCATCCCCAGTCTCCAAGAAAATCAGGCCTATTTACTTTTAAAAGTAAACACGAACCAGATTTAAAGCACTTATACATTATTTAAAAGGATTACTCATGGAGGAATCAGTGCCTTTAGAGTCAGCTTAAAGGCACAATTACAGATTTTGTGTTAATTATTCATATAAATTCAATGCTTGAGTTGCATAGAAATAAATTATGTTTTTATTTGAAACTGCTTTGCATATTCCTTTAAAAATATGATTCAAATCATGAAGATTAGATTCTCCCCTTGAATTTCTGCTTGTTGTGATGTAATTCAGAAGAACTTTATCTCATTAAAAATAGTCTCATTCCTATTCTCTTCTATGCCTCATATTCACCCTGCCTTTTGATGTCTTCTGAGACATAATGCTGGGACAAATCTTATATCTGGAAACTTTTAAATAAATGAAGCCAATAAACAATAACAAAATTTTCTACAGCATCAAAGACTTGATAGATAACATAGAGTCTATTATATTTGAGTGCAATTAGTCTCAAACAATAGTTACTGGCTATCACCGTAACTTTTGACTTCCTTTGCTTTATTATAGCCTTTTCTTTTTCTAAAAGTTTTTTTTTTTTTGTAAAGTCCAGATTCTCTTGTCTAACAGACAAGAACTGCTTTTGTCAATAGAGATTTACTAACCCCAAAGAGCAACACCTCCAAATTGCCTCCTGGACTAAATAAATTTCACTTGCACAAAGGTAAGATCTTCAAAACTTTGATGATTTCTCCTTAAGTCATTTAAGTAAGTAAACACCTTCCATTTCAAACATAGGCTTTGAACTTCCTTCATAGGTGGTAAAACAATCTTAGTAAATGGTCTCATGCCCTTCTTTATTATCAGACAGAAGAGAACACATTCACAGATTAAACAATCTGATTGAAATAAAAATAAAATTATCACCCTGACTCAATAGGCTTTGTATCAATAGATGTTCTTCCAAGTTATTTAATAAGTGAATGGTTGAATTAAATTGTATTACCCTTGGGTTTTTGCTATTGTAATTTTTGTAAGAAAGAGTGAAGCAAGGTATCCCTAAATAATATTAACAATACCTTTCATGGTTATACAATTCATAAAAAAGGCAACAGAAACGCTAAAAATTAAATTTTATAGGTCATTAAACTTTCCAAAGAATATCTTTAAATTCATGTTTGACCCAGAAATGTGCAAATAAATCATTAATATGAAATAAGAGATAATATGAAACCTGAATAATTCTTCTACTTTCAAAATTTTCAACCTAAATAATATATAATGAACTTGTTTGAATAAGAATTTTAAGTATAACTTGTTGTGACCTTATCATAAATATGAGCTTTAAACAAATTATTTTAAAAATACACATGAACATTTTCTTAAGTTGTTTGGAAGTGCTGAATACCATTTATACACATCAGTCTCTGCCAACTTCAGTAACAACTCATCGACAGCCATTATCCTGTGAAAAGGAGACAGAGCTAAACCTCTGATGAACTCTAATGTATTGTGCTAGATCATACTTTCTACTAAATTATAATTAATATACTAATAATATACTAAATTATATACAATTGATGGTTTGCACAGAAAGTTGTGCAGTTTACTTAATGTTAAACAAACAAATAGAATGCCTCTAGGTTCCAACAAGGTAAGAAACCTGTCAGCCTTATGTATGGCTGAATATTCAGTGACTATAGTTTCATCTGAGCTGGTATGTTATAGAAGGCCAGAAAATATTTTCTGAATGAATAAAACCATTCTTTAATCGGTTTCTTGGTTCCCTTCAGTGACACTGTCTCATTTATTTCCAACATGGAGTAATGATTTTTAACAATATCTGTTGCAAGTACCCATGCTCAACTGCATGATGCATACTGCATTTCTCCTGTTCACAGCAAGCATTCCTGCACCTGGCATCTTACACAGCCCTGTAGTTTATGCCTCAGTGTTAAACAGAATTGATCACTTGATAGTTTTTGCAAAACCCAAGCTGTTAGATGAAGATTACTTTGGGGATGCTTTTATAGCTTAGCAGGTGAAAAAAATTCATCCATTTATTTAGTACAGTTTCTTACTGATAGCTACAGCCTCTCTAAGGATACCCATTGATGAGGCGAACAGCCTAGTTTGTGCCAAAAATGATTCATAACTATGAAATGATTGCATTGTTTACAAAGGAAGAATAAGGATTGTGTACCAAATGTATCACAACAAAGAAATCCATGCTCTCCACTGGATGAAAGAGACAGCATGATGTGTTACAATTACAAAATTGGGAAAATAACCCAAAGGGTGCAAGGGAGGAGAGTTTAGCAATGCTTCCAACAGTGACAGTTTCCCCAGTGAGCTTCAGTGAGCTAATAGGGCCAGTTTAAGCATCAGAGAAATACTTAGGAGTGGACATTGACTAGAAAGAAAGAGTGTGGATCAACAGAGACAATGAAGATTGAGGGAAAATTAGTATTTTTGTTTGCTTAATAACCTTTTCTTTTAGGCAAATAATTATATTATCTACAATAATGTTCTAGGTAACTAATTCTTTTTATTTCATTTGGAGTGTTATACATGACATTTTCAATCAATTTTATCACTAAGATATTGGTCCATACAATGTAAATAAACAATACAAAGTTAAATAAATATAGGCATAATCTTTGTTTGTTGGTTTGTTTTTCTAAACAGGGTTTCTCTGTTGCTTTGAAGCTCGACCTGGAACTAGCTATTGAAGACCAGGTTGGCTTTGTCCTCACAAAGATTCACCTGCCTCTGCCTCCCAAGTACTGGGATCAAAGGAGTGCGCCACCACTGCCCAGCATTGGCATAATCTTATGTTCATATGTGAACTGAAGAGAAACAACCACTTACTTTCTCACAGCTACTCAGAAAAAAGGAAAAAATTATTCAGAACAGTAAAAGTCTTAAAAAGCTAAAAATGCCAAGTGTCTAATCAAATTCACTGAATATTTGATTAAAATTTCAAATCAGTCATTAAATTTTATTTTGATCAAATCTGTAAGACATGAAAATTTACTAATATATAGAAGATTCTGGTTAGATAATGGAGTAGAATTATGAATTTATCTTCCCATCTATAGAACAACTGCTCTCTTAAAATATATATTGCTCAACCTTGAAAACACATTTATATATACAAGCTATGAACTGAGTTGGTTGTATTTAAATGTTAGCAATACCTACATATAATATAATAAGTAGGTATAATATACATATATAATTAGATATATCATATATGTGTATGTGCCTTGGTTATTTTTATTCTGCTGTGATAAATCATCACAATCCAGGCAACTTGAAAAAGGAAAGGATTTAATTTGGGGATTGCATCTCAAGAGGGTCAGAATCCGTGACCATCATGGCATCAGGCATACAGGCATGGTACTGAGCAATGTCGGAGAGATTACATGCAAATCCACAGTCAGGAGAAAACAGATGTCAGAAATGGTAATTGGGAAGGGCAGAACTTTTGAGATTTCAAATCCTATTGGCAGTTACATACCTCCTCCAACAAGGCCACACTGACTGCCTAATCCATGCCAAATATTTCCACCAATTGGGGATCAAACTGGGGATCAAACATAATGTGGCTAGGGGGGGCCCTTCTCATCGAAACCACCGCAGTTTAAAAAACAAAATTGAAGACTCATTCTTGTGCATCCGTAGTGATAATTTGTTTATTATTCTGTTTCCAAATTATCTTTTGGCTCCGTCTTCTGTCTTCTCTTCATACCTTCATTATTTGGCATTTCCTTAATCAGTCCTTGTTAGATTTTCCTCCATTTTTTAAGTTGTTCACTTTTGTCTGCAATCGCCACTCATAATGTTCCATTATTATTAATGTTTGTTTGATTGGCAGTGATGTGTGGTTTCCATTCATGATAGTGAACATGGATGGTTTTATTCTCTACTTTGTCACAGTATCAAACTTGTTCATTTTGTCAAATAATTAAGATTTCATTTCTTTATTGTATTTGAGTCATTTTTCCTACTTCATTACTTCTCCTAGCATTATTATCACTGTCTCTTGCCTAGAGTGGGTTTATCTTAGTTCCCCTTCTTGCCTATAAAATTGGAATTATTGATTCATATATTTATTTTCCTTCATGTGCTATTTTGGTTATATTCTGAAATTCTGGCTGTTTCGTTTTTAGTTATAACTATTTTTCTAACAATTTGTAATTACCTTTATATTTCTAATCTATGTTATTTAAGGTATATTGTTTAATTGTCATACATTTATGAATATATTAGTATTATTGCTTTATAATAGAATTCCTCTTATTCAGACATCAGTCACTTTATTATTTACTTCCATGTATATGTTTTACAATTGCTTCATGGCCCAATGAATGGATTACTTTCTTTTCCTGATTTTAGGAATTTTCTTTTAGTTTTGTTGCCATAGTTTCATTATGTTTAAAGGTTTTGTTTATATTTATTATATTTGGTGTATATCAATTCTCTTAACATAAATTTATGTTGATTACTAAATTGAATAATATTATTTTTGTGTCTTTTAATCCTCATAGTCTATTTTTTATTGAGACTTCAAATTCAAATATGCATTGTATATATACTGGCTATCAAGTCACTATCCATTTTTAAAGTATTTATTTTTATAAGTGTTTTGCCTGCATGTATGTCTGGGTACCATACACTTGCAGTGCTCATGGAGGCCAGAAGAGGGCAGTGGATTCCCTGGAACTGTAATTACACAGAGTTGTGAGCTTACACATGCGTTCTAGGATTCACACTGGGGTCTTTGGGAAGAGCAGAAAGTGATCTTGAGCTCTGAGTCATCTCCCCAGTCCCTACTAGCCATTTTAAAACTCCCCCTTTCTCTCCAGTCTTCTAATTGAAATAATATCGGCAAGATCTTTGGTTCATGTTCATTGATTCTTCTATAATTTCTCATTTATGTTAAATCCTATAAGTCAATCACCAGGTTCTTGAGTTAATAAGATATAGAATTCCAGGCTGTTGTGCTATTTTGGGGCTTCTTTCTGCCAGTCATATTTGTATGGCTCTGCTACACATTGTAATAAGAGTTATTTTAAACTACTAAATAGTTTTCTCAAAGTTGATTTGTCTTTACTTGCAATGATAAACCAATATAAGAAGGAGTAATTGCACCATACTATTAATGGTTAATGATAATGATTAATTACTTTATACTTCCTTCTTTTAGTTCACAACCTGAACCTCCTTATCTTCCATATATTATGAATATAAAAAGAATTTCAGTCTATTTGTTACAGGTTGATATTCTGTTCAAAAAAATTGAGAAACTTGTTTCATATACAAACACCATACAACAATTATTAGAATTTTTCTTGTCTTGTAATATCTACTTTAAATAGTCACAACATCTGTCTTTCATTGAAAATTTAAGCTTATTTGAACAAATTGCTTCTGTTTGCTGTTAAAAATGCCATGTTATTTCAGGAATGGAAGAAATGGTATTTTTCTAGACTTTGTTTTACTAATAATTTGCCTCATTTTATGTTTTGACTAAAACCTAAAATTATGAAGCTTAAGGAGAGGAGGGAGAGGAAGCTTCAGTCAGGATATAAAATAAATGAAAAAAATAATAACACAAAAACTTCAATACTCCCCCCAAATCGGCACTAGTTGAAGTGTATCCTCTGGTGTTGCTAATAATTATTGCCTCATTAAAAACAAATGACAACATAACAAATTAACAGAATCATTAGTAGTTAAAAGTTATATACATATTGCTAAGAATTTGGGTTTTACTTACCTATCTTCTGTCTATCTACCTATCTATCTATCTATCTATCTATCTATCTATCTATCTATCTATCTACCTACCTACCTACCTATCTATCTATCTATCTATCTATCTATCTATCTATCTATCTATCTATCTATCTATCTATCTATCTATCTATTTTGATGTGATGTTTAGCCACTGTTTTAAAACACTAAATAACATGATTCTGGTCACCTCTTATTTGGCAATAGTCTATTTTTAAATTTAAAATCACTGTGTGAGAGCTGTGTGGGCATGCCAAATGAGTTTTTCCAGCCCATTCCCACTGTAGCCACTAACATCTTTCAATCGACAAATTGCACTTTGGCATGAACAGAAGGATGGACGTCTGCCATTTTTTTTGGTTCCTAGTAAAAAGCTATGAACATATGCAGTATGTTGTTCAGTTTTAGCACTCAGGGGTGGCAGGTTTAATTGTACTAAAATGCCAAAAACTAGATGGCAAGTTGAAGACCAAATAGGCTCAGAAGGGGATGCACATGATCATTTAGCAAGGATGTACGTGCCAGCTTAAATTTCTATAGCATCTCATAGTTTAGTTTTATCCCACAGATTGTCTTTGCCTTCCTATTGTTAACCTTGACTAATTAGAGCCTTTTAGCATGAAAAAACACAGATTAGATGTTTTTCTTTAGTGGCTCAAACATAAAAACAGAGCACTAGAAAAAAAAAAGCATGATTTTGCTGTGATCGTGAGACTCATTTCATCCTGTTGATAGCTGTTCAGGAATGGAGCAGGATGCCTTGAAGGTGAGCAAGTTTTCTATCACACAAGTGTTCTAGCTGTACTGAAGCCATCTGAACAGTGTGCTATAATAAAAAAAGGTGAAGCAAATGATGGTGTCATTTGATGTATACTGTCTTGTCTGTTACTGTGTTCTTAAAAATATACTGCAAACAAAATGTATCCTATAATATTAAGATACATATTTTCAGGTATTATTATTATTTACTGTGACATTCTTTTGGTAGTTTTCTTGGGAATGTTATATTTGTAAAAATGTCCAAAAACTGAGTCTGTAAGAAAAATACTCCATAATAAAATTGCAATAGACAGATCTCTTAAATTATTCTATAGTGTGTCCATATGTAGCTACTTTTTATAGAATTAAACATTAAATAACAAAATATTTATACCTCTGATATAATCCAAAGGAATAAGACAATGTTACTATCAAGAATGGATACAGTAATTTTCTATACTGGTCTAGTCTATTGTGGGACTTTGCAAACCAAGGGTGTTATTGGTTGGTTCCAACCACATAACTACTGCTTAAGGTTGCCTGAGAGCTCTTTAAAATTTAGGTATCATACCTGGTGATCTACAGATAGCCTCAGGAGCCCTTCCTCCCTTTCCATGGAGAGTAGAACACTTTAGTTCAGAAAATTACTTCTGTCAGTGTTTTCTAGCTCTTTATTTCCATTTGGCAATGCTTCAGTTGACATAAGTTTCTTTCTGTTAATGGCTTCTGATGAGATTACTGACTAAGTCTATGGAAAAAACCAACAAAGCTCTCTATCACAGGTCAGAAGAAACATTAACAGGTGAACTCCCTACACTTCCTCATTTTTATTTGTGATAAGGATACAGTGAATATTTTCAAAATTTAAGTTGCTCTTCTTCATTGAATAATAATTGTATCACCAATGTGTTTCTCTTCTCTTGAATTTTAGTATGTGCAACCAGAGAAATCAACACTAAATATCCAATTCCATGTTTCACAAGTTATACCTTCCACTTAACACTGGAGGAAAAGCAAAGTTAAACTACATCATTTCTTTTTAAAGATTTCTGTCTTCCAGCTTCCAATTTGCTCTGCATCATAGTCTGGAATACTTTATCAATATCTCCAATACTTTATCAATACTATTTCAATAATCATCATGTGCCTGACTACTGGCACATTCTCTGTGAAGACCATATATTTCTTTGCACTTCTCCTGTAGTATTCAGATTCACCACTAGAAAAGCCGCCTTTCCTCTTCACAGCAAACACCTCAGAACTCCTTCTGGCTTTTCCCATTACCCAGTTCTATAACCACCCTCAATAGTTTTAGATCATTGTTAGAGTGTCACCTCCTAAATATCTGTTCTTGGGATGAATTTATATATGTTCACCCTTGTCTTTATGTCAGAATATCATAGACCATGACTTCAGCAACATTTTTTTCCCTTAAAGATGTGGCTTTAGTAGTCTGAGATAAAGGTTACCCACTGATTGGGTTTCTGTCTAGGATCTCCTTCCATACAGAAAAATGTAAGTGATTTGGAAACAAGTTCTTCTGTGTCTTTTCTGGTATGGGCACTTATTAAGTTTATTAGATTCCCACTCCATAGCCTAATTACATCACAAAGATGTTTTCAAATATTAAAAGTTAGGGCTTCCATATTTGAGGTTGGTGATTATACATACACTTTTCACAGAAAAGGTCAAAGATATTAGTCTATCTAAGAGGCGTCATACTAGTATTATTGCTTTTTTATGACTTCCTTGGAAATGCAGTGTTATGCAGGCATAAAATTAGGTATTGGTTGCCAAAGCTAGGCATAGAAATAGAAGGTGATGATAAACAGGCATGAAGACACTTGGAGCTGACAACAATAATCTCTAAATTGTTTATATTTAAGATTATAACTAATTACCAGTGTCAAAATTCAACAAACTATAAAATGATGATATTTATTGCATGCCAATTATAACTCATTATATTTATGAATTTTAATTATTAAAATTATTAAAAGAATTTAGTTGATTCTATGGTGATATGCAAGATATTCATCATTATGGCTATAGGTTTGGGTCATTTCAGGCTCCCTCTCCTCAGCTGCCCAAGGAACTAGCTGGGGATATCTCCCTGGATACCTGGGAACCCCTCTAGAGTCAAGTCTCTTGCGAACCCTAAAATTGCTCCCTTAATTAAGATATATACTTCCCTGCTCCCATATCCACCCTTCCTTTATCCCAACCATCCCATTCCTCCAAGCTCTTCCCATCCTCCCCTTCACACTTTTCTCTCCCTATCTCCCCTTAGCCCCATCCCACCCCACCCCCAAGTTCCCAATTTTTGCTCGGCAATCTTGTCTCCTTCCAATATCCAGGAGGATAACTATATGTTTTTCTTTTGGAGGCAGGGAGGTGGCAGAAATTTTTAATAAAAAAAATAAAAAATGAAGATGTTGAAAGGAAGGGGAAAGGCAGGGAGGGGAGCAGAGAAAAATGTATAGCTAAATAAAATCAATCAATCAATAAGTAAATAAAAATAAAGATGAACCAACCTGAGTGAGCTTTCAGCTCACCTCCATAGATAAGTAAAGAAAAGAAGAATTCAGTTGACCTAGAAGTTGAGGGAAAATCCCTATTGCTGAAGACATCATATATTTTGGACACAGGACACAGATAATCTGAACTAGATCTGACATGAAAGCCTTCTCTTTGAGAACTAACTGTCATAGGACAAGAAAGCGCCATGAAAGTTCCCAAAGAAGTGACATAACCAGCTATTAAATTTATGAACTATAAGTATCAATATAGGAAAATATTCAAAATATTGCTACCTTTGTGGTAACAGACACCTCTCTAATAGGACGTAAGCCTCCTCAACAAGACAGAAATAATCCTGGTACTGGAAACATAGCCAAATGTTCTGGGCTAGTGATTTGGGCTAGATTTTGGAGGAAAGCTTACAAATACCACTTGAATAAATTCCTATTTCTAAATTCTAAATATTCATGCTTATATTAAAGAATACAAGTAGGTTTCATCCATTATCAAAGAAAAATGTCTTTGCAACAGATGGAGATCATTACCAAGAACCACAGCAGGTCAAAAATGTATAGAATAAGTGACACAGCTCTCAATCCCAACTGATACCTCTACAGCATGACTCCTGTTCCTAAGGTTCAGAAAGCCTAGTGAGAGTGGGGTAATCATATTGTTAAGATCCAGAGAAAAAGGAAGCTTGTTGTGAGATTGTGTCTCATGGAAAAGAAAGGTCAGAGAAGCTATCTTCATGAAGTCTCATCAACATGGTTACCTACATAAGACCTGAACAAAAATTATACCAATAAAAATGCTAACAGGGGAGGGGAAAGAAGGGTAAAATCCTGAAATTATTTTATTTTATTTTATTTTTGTTTTTCGAGACAGGGTTTCTCTGTAGCTTTGGAGCCTGTCCTGGAACTAGCTCTTGTAGACCAGGCTGGTCTCGAACTCACAGAGATCCGTCTGCCTCTGCCTCCCGAGTGCTGGGATTAAAGGCGTGCGCCACCACCGCCCGGCCTGAAATTATTTTTTAATTTCAATAAAAATGGTTGATAAGGATCAGCTCTAGATATGACATTTCCACCACCTTCTAAGGTTCTGTGAATGTTGAAGAAGAGATCAACTGAAGCATATCATCAAAAGATGGATGAAGAACTGAAAATTGATGTTCTCTAGAATTGATACAACTGCTGCAATCATGAACCTGCATCAACTACAGTTGTACCAGGTTGTCCTTATCAACCCTCAGTCAAGGCGGAGGGAGAGACTCCTCACAGGGCCCTATTATTACTGCTGAACTTGATAGATTCTGGGAGAGAATGAATTGTTGTCCTTGTTGTGTATCCACTGCTAAGCCCACTGGGATTCAGTGGTTAGCTCCAAACCCATAGTCACACAGAAGTCCCTGGTCAAACTTAGTGTGCCACAACATCAAATGAATTGACATAAATGTGAAAATGTAAAAAAGGTTTGAAAGGAAGAATGGTGGGATAGATATGGTATGTAGAGAGGGATATGGGAGAGAGTTGGGAGTTAGAGGGATCAGCATGCATTGCATACATATGTGAAATCGTTAAAAATGTAATACAATTAAAAAGGATCAAGGTATATTTAAAAACAAATCCACATGTAAGCCTCATTGTCATTTGGTCCTGATCTGTGAGAACAGGGCTATATAATAATCATGATTTATTTAAATTTAAATTTAGTTAAATGTCTAAGTATGCTTTTTGATATTTATTCTTTTCTACATTTTTCTCTTTGTTTGGCTTCTCCTGTGTCTATTTACAGAACATTTTTGATATGTCCATCCCTAACATGGAACTCTATACATGTAATTGTTTTCGTTTCATACTGTTTTACTGTTCAAAGTTGTGTACTGTTTCTCTTGCTCTTCATGTGTATATGTCTATTGGTCAATGAATTCTTTGCTTAGTAATATATCTCTGGGAATGCATTTTCTTGTGTTAACTGGGGCATCCAGTTACTTTGAGAATGAGATTTTCTGTATTAAAAAATCTTTAAAATATCATCAAAGCAAGTCTAAGCTTTTGATTTATATAATCAAATGGTATGTATATATATATATAAACATTAAATTATACATAAAACACTAATTTATAAAACATTATATATAATTCAATATATGTTAAAATTTGAAGGAAAATATTAATATTTTTGTTTGAAAGTAAAAGCACACCACCATAGTATGATAAAGGTCTCTAACAGGCTGGAGTTTCTAATTTATTTTCCTTTTTCTTATCCCACTCTCTCCCTTTCACACATAAATCTTAGAAGTTCTAACTTATTTTAATGGTACATACTGTGCTAGTTGCCATTGGTTACAATGCTGACATGGCAGGTTTCTTTTTTTCTCTCTCACTATCTATGTATTTACTGGTGGACCTAACCCTTTTAGGATCTAGAAAAAACAAACAAGATGCTAGAGTTTATGCCTCTTGTTAGTGAATAACTTGACTGAGAAACTAGTTTGGGATTTCCAGAAATATTTTTTTATATTCTTAAAAGAGGTAGAAGTAAATTATTATAGGATGAATTTTATATCTCCACATTTGAATGTTGATTTTCCCATGCCCAATACAACTGCATGTAGATATAGGGCTTAGCATGCTCATAAACACTGAGAATTATAAGAAGATGGGACCCTGGTCCAACAGTCCCATGTCTTGATAAGAAAAGGAAGAGATGCCATGCTATGTTCTGTTTCCATGGAAAAGTTCTCTGAGAACAAAAAGAGAAAACTACTGTCTATAGTTGAAAAGAGAGCAAAATTCAAATTTTCTAGCACATTGTTAAAGGATGTGCAGCAGGCAGGACAGTGAAAAACAGTGTGTTGTCTAAGAACCCAAGTGCTGGTGTTTGCCATGGCACACCTAGCAAACTCACCTGCAAGAAGAATGCACACACATTACCCCAAGATTCTGGATGGAATGGGGTGAGACAATGAGAGAAAACTCTGTTCTTCCCTGAAATTCTCAAGAGAACAGCCTGAGAAGCAAATCAGAGTGGAAAGAGCCACACTGAAGAAGAAATGTGGTCTGATGATTATATGAACCAAGCCTGTTTCCCTACCAACCATCATTCTATCGCTTCTTAAGTTGGTTCTTATAGCTCATGTTCCAAGGGACAGAAGGAAATGTAAATTTCTGTCTTTCCTAGTCCCACAGTCATTTAGTCCCAAATAAACACACAGAAGCTTATATTAATTATAAACTCTTTGACCTATTTCTCAGGCTTGTTACTATCTACCTCTTACAACTTAAATTAACCCATAATTCTTATCTATCTTTATCCATGTGGCTTGGTACCTTTTTTTCAGAAAGGCATTTTCATCCTGTTTTCTCTGCATCTGGCTGGTGACTGGTCTCTGTCTTTCCTCTTACCAGTATTTTCTTAGTATTCTTCCTATACTCCTTGCCTGGCTACTGGTCAATCAGTGTTTTATTAAACTAATATGAGTGGCAAATCTTTAGAGTATACAAGAGGATTATACCACAACAGACAGATCTCTAAGGACAGTGGTTATGATGACTACAACTGTGGGCTAGTTCTTGAGGATAAAATCATCAGGGAGATATTGGTCTTGCCTCCCTGATTAACAACTTTTCCTATTAGAATACTCTTTGAATATTTTAACTAAAACCTTCATGCCTCCTTGTTTGGGATAATAACCTTATCCATTGTAGCACTTGTCCTTATTAAGCTATAAGTGGCCGCATAAATTGCTATTTTAAAATTACTTTGGGCAAAAATATTTAGGTTATCATTATTTAACACAGATCTCAAACCCTGTGACAAGGCAGCTGGTTTTAGCTAACCTGTGATTTTCCTTGGCAGAAAGAGTGGTTGTTCCACAGCTCAATAGGAGTGGGGCTATTCATAGCTCTGTTACATTGCATGATTTTTTTAGAATATATTTTATTTTACTTAAATAACTTTTTTTTTCATTTATTTTACATACCAACTGCAGTTTCCCCTCCCTTCTCTTCTCCTGTCTCTCTGCCCTGATTCCCATTTCCAGCCCCCTTCCACTCCCCTTCCATCTCCATTCAGGAAGGGACAGGCCTCCTATGGGCTTGAACAAAGCATGGGGCATCAAGTTGAAGCAGCATCAAGCTTCTCCTCTTGTATCAAGCTGGGCAAGGTTATTCAGCATGGGTAACAGGTGCCCAATAACAAACTAAACATCAGGGACTGATTTCACTGCTAGGTGCCTTACAAAGAGACAAAGCTATGCAACTTTCAAACACATGCAGAGGGCCTACGTCTGTGGCATTATGAAGGACATCTATCTTTTTCAAAGACCTTGCCACTCCTTTCAGAATATATGCTGCCTTTGGAGTAGCAGGGTCATGAGGTATCAGTCATGAGTTTTCATGATCCAAAAGATGCTGTGATCTCCTGCTGATCTCTGTAATATGTGTTGTTTCTGCTAGAGATCTACAGCTTGGGGGCAGAGATATATAGGTTTGAATTTTTCCTAAATCATGACAAAGTCCTATTATTTTTTAGTTCTAATGATAATGATAAGATAGATATTGATTTCCAAATCCTCAGGGAACTGGCCTGAGGTCAATATAGGAAGCAGAAGTCAGAATGTAGACTCAGATTACCCTGACACCAAAGCCCACATTGTTAAATACTTCAATCTAATGCTATCAAATACTGCACTATAGGTGAAGTATTAAAATGCTTTTGATGTTCTTCTCCACTGAATGAGGTAAAAGAACTTGAAAGAGAGATTGAATAGGAGCAAAAAGAAAGAAGTCAGAGGGGTAGAATAAGCAGCAGGCTTGCAAATTTTGATAAAGTCCTGGACCTTGAAGAGATTGAGTCATGGATTTGCTGAAATATTAGAGTTGTGTTTGTTGTCTGTGTGTGTCTAGGGAACCTGTTATTTCTCACAGCACAGCACTCTAGCCTGCGCCTTCCATCCTTGTGATTTTGGCAGGACTACTCACCACATACTCCATTCTACCAGCTAAATGACTGAGATACAAGTGAATACGATACTCTGTCCTAGACAACCAGGGATGGCTAAATTGCTGAAGACGGTGAGATGTAAGCCCTTTTTCTCCCTTGAGACTAAGGAAAGATGATTTAAGACTCAGTCAGTAGATAACCATATGTCCAAATGAACTACAGAGAGCCTATATACAGAGAAGATAATCAGGACACATTCATGGTGGCAATGTAGTCTTGATTCAAAGTCTGAGGTCTCACTTCCTACTGTAAATCATTTAATTATACCCCGTTAAGCCTCGTCCACATTACTCACACCCCATGTTTTCTAACTTGCAACTGAAAGATTACCAAATATAATTCACCTCCGTAATTTAGTAGTACAACTCACTCTCTGACCATGAACTGTAATTTTCTATGTGATGTAGCAAAACAGAAAGTGCACAATAATGAAATTTCATGTATTTGACAGTGTGGTAAGTCTTGGAGTTTGTCAGTAGTGATACACAGATTCAGGTATAACAGAGCCGGTACTATCTCACTCTCAGAAATTGAGGCATTACTAATATTGTAATTCTGGTACCCTTAGAGAAGAACATAGTTGAACAAGCATGGTTTTTAAGAATGGGCACAAGATGCATTAAATATAAAGTGACTGAAATCAAGGAAGATTAGGAATAAGGTTGCATTTTTCTAACCCCATATGTGCCAAAGGTTTATCTTAGTCACAGTAAACACTAGGCTTTGAGATAAACAGACCATATATATGGTTTTTTCCAGACTTAATTGAATCTTAAAGCAAAGTGTACTGTGATATAACCCAGTTTGGGTTCTTCATGACACAAGACACAATCTGAGGTGAGCATGTGGATTTGAGCTGTGGTGCATTATACAGGTAGAGGATTCTAGGAGGGAAATCTGTAAAGGCCAGGAGGTTTATTTAAAACATCTATTATATGCACAGGTGACACCATCCTGGTTCTTATCTATCATTTGTACTTTAAACTCAAGTCCAAAGAGAAGTTTGACATCTTTACTTAGAACTCTGAGTTACCTAAAATTATCATAGTTCAAATAGAAGTTCTCATTTATGAACCTTTCCAAATATAGAAAATGGTTATCCCATCTACCCAGTGGAAATCTAAAGGAAAATTTTCTGTGATTCTACTTTTACTCTGATCATCAAGTCCTTAGAATTCCTAAATTCTCACAAGTTCTGCCAAGATATGGAGGGCATTCACCTGTGAGAAACCAAAGCACCATCGAAGGTCTCAGAGTGATTCACTAAACACTGATGATATAAATAAGACTGCTGTGACATACCTATTAATTTTTCAATTTACCATTCCAATATTACCTTATGTTTAATAACACTCATCTTTATGAATATTATGGTTCTTATGATACTGGAGGGAATTTAGTATATGTTTGAAGGTAGACTCAAATCGCCAGTTATAGCTTAAGACAAGAAGATACTGACATTCCTTGGATTCAATTCTAATCCCTTTTTTATCACGTGTGGGAAATTTATTGCATACACATTAAGTGTCTACAGTATTAACTATTATACACACACAAATATAGTATCATGTTTATTGAAATCACATCTTGTGAAAACTTTGAAATGACAAACATAAAATTATTTGATTTTTTTAGTGTTTTACTTTTTGAGATAGAGAACAAAATTAAGAATAGAAATCAAATAATGTACTAAATGTGTCATGCCATGGGAAGTTTAGCACACTTCACTATAGAGATCATTTGAGACTAATAATTTTTAAGGTCATTCACATCTTTAAATATGTATTCAATGAGAAATGATTCTAAGAAATTAAAATTTTTCTTTTCAGTAAGTTGGAGGGTTTATCGTTTGCTCATTAAGGTACAGCTTTTAAAATATGCAATGTCAATGAAATTCATAAATCTCTGATTCAGAGCTGAGGCCTGATTCCATACTCCCTTTTCTCAAATTACTAGCACAGCTTTAAGTGTTGACATCCTGTAACATTTTAAAGGTATTACATGACATACTATAAAATGAAACATTTTGTTGAGCACCTAAGTTTTTCTTTCTTTCAATTTGAAAATAGATTTTTATACAATATATTCTAATTATGGTTTTCTCTCCAGTTCCACCTAGTCTCTCCTCACCTCCCCACTCACCTAAATTCATATCCTTTCTTCCTCTCTCATTTGAAAAAGAATATATGAAAGAAAGAAGAAAGAAAAGAAATAGCCAAAGAAAAAGCCCAAGAAACACATAGATATAGAAAAACACAGACATCTAAGAATGACACAAAATTGGGAGCTATAATATATAAGTAAAAGACCTACAGTAAAAAGAAAAAGTAGTCTGATGAAGCATTATGAGACAAATAAACAAAACAAAAACTACCAAAATATTATTGAATTAGGTTTTCATTGCCATCTACTGCTGAGTATAGAGCCTTCCTTAAGTGTATCCAGTGATACATTGTTTGGGAAAACTAATTTTTACTACACTTTTTAATCTTGAAGTTCTGATTATTACATAGTCTGTCCAATTTAGTCTCATTTTATAATGCTTAAGAAGATAAACCATAATCAGCTACAGAGATTTGAATTCAATATTAAGGTCTGGTTTCTGGAATGTGTAACAATCAGCTATATGACTGTTCCATACACAAATATCTCTACCTGTAGCATAGGTGTTGCTCTATGTAGATCACATTGTGTGGGCTCTTAGGCAGTATTTATGATGATACAAAATGATTATGAAGCCTAGATCTATTGTTTTTACTTTCTAAATGTCTAAATAAAATTTATATAAACATAAAAAAGAATAGAGAAAAAATGAAAAACTTCCCCTAAAAAGAATGATTCTTCTTCTTTGCTAATTTTGTCCATTTAGTTCATAGAAATCAATATTCTAAATTAATTTGGAAACAAAGAGAACTGTTGATCTAATTATAGGACACTACTTATTAGTCAAGCATCTTTCTATGGAAATAATTATGTACCTCAAATTCCATCTTCAAATTACCCTGTTCAGCTCCCACCATCACTAAAATGGTATTTTGAAAGGAACACATGAAAGAGGAATTCTTTGATGTGATTAGTGTTCTTTAAAATGGTTAAAAATGTTTTATTCCATCTTTCCTCATAAGATAGAATAGAATTAGGCATCAGCAGGCTATAAAGAGGATTCCCATCAAGAACATTATCATCAGTGTTTTATTCATGGACCTTCCAGTGCTCCAATTTGAATACAATAAATGTTTGTCATTAAAGTTACACCATCTTTGGTATTTTTTTATAACAGCAAGTTCTTATAAAATGTATACTAAGATAGGAAATATTTTTCTGACAACAAAATATCATAGCATCTTTAGAACTGGATAGAGAGTAGAGGTGAGAGAATTTAGAGATAGGTGACATCAATAGTTTATACTGACATGAAGAGACATGTGATTCCCCTGAGCTCAAAAGAAAGAAGAGAGCTATAACCAAAGTGTTCTCATAGTTTACATTCTAAGTTGGTGCATATTAGCTAATGAGGGCCCTCTTACCACATTTTCAATATTAGAAAGCAAAAGGTTGGGAGAAACTGCAGCAATGCATTAGTATAAAAATATCTCTTAAATTTTAAGAGTCTGGAATTTTGCTGACTCTCACTGACAGTACTACTTGTGGTCACTAGGATTTAACACTCATACCCTGTTCTGTACTTAGCCTGTTTATTTAACTGTCTTTAAGAGAAAATGCAAAAAGCGATGTTATTTGGTGCTGTATTTTCCATGTAATCAACTTTTAAAACCTAAGCTAATACATACCTGTAATCTTTAACTGTATTCTTGGTCCTGATCCATGAGTAATGTATGTGTATGCATGTTATGTTAATAAATCCAAGAAATAGCAAATAAATAGAAACCAACCTTGTAAAACAATTATCTGTTATAAATATTAAAGACAAGATGTGAATACTGCTTGATAGAATTTGTTTGTATGAGGAAGTTAGAGTCACTTAAGAGCCAATAACTTCATCCCTTAAAAAAGCATATTAAAGATTTATGTAGTAAATCTCTCATTTCTTTCCCATGTGCTGTTTTCTTTGGTTTTCAGATAAAGACAGAGGAGAAGCTCTTTGTTAGGAATGCACAGCCACGGATACAGGGACAGAAATTGCAAAAAGGATTCAGGAATGCCTAGACTCATATAAAAGATAGGGAGAGAAAGACAGAACACAGAAAGAGAGAAGAGAGATAATTCAAATATGGGCTTGCTTTTGGTTAAATTAAACCAAAAGGAATTGTTTTGTAATCTCCTTCCCTTAATGAAATATTCACATTTTAGGTATTAGAAGGTACTATATTTAGGTATTTTACACATTTCTTATGTCAAACTGACACAAGAAAAAAAGTCATCACATGGTGGGAAATAAGAGAATAGTCAAATTTTGTATGAGCTTTTAATGGTTTTGATCCCATTAACAAGGATAAAGTGTGTCCTTAAAGACCTACCTCTGAAAATGCCATAATAGCTGCCATAATGTCTTAGTTTAA
This sequence comes from Arvicola amphibius, assembly GCF_903992535.2. Lineage (NCBI taxonomy): Eukaryota > Metazoa > Chordata > Mammalia > Rodentia > Cricetidae > Arvicola > Arvicola amphibius. The sequence goes on along the minus strand of NC_052056.1, from coordinate 35,394,645 downwards.
AAGGTGAGCAGAAAAAAGGCATTCTTGTGAAAACTTATGAGCCATGAGGTGATATTGGGAGCCTTAAGATTTAGCACATCAAGTTAAAGAGTGTTGATCAATATTTATGTGGCCTTTTGGTCTAGTGGAATTGGTTGTGCTAGGTTTTGGAAATATTACATATTTTATTGATGTAGTGTGTGCGTGGGGTACCACAGCATGTGAGCAAAGGTCAGAGAACTACTTTTAGGAGAGCAGTGGGTTCTCCCCTTTCACTGTATGTATCCTAGAAACCAAACTCAGAACCTAGCATGTGCCTTTAGCATTTCAGCTATCCTGCTAGGCTTTAGATTTCTATTGAACTGTTCTCTTCTTATAGCTTCCTTTCAGAAAATGAATGCCTAGTCTATATCCATACAGTATTTCCCACCAATATCTTTTGTTCTAGCTGCATAACTAAAGTAGAATTTGACTGGGGAAGAATCATATCTTGAATCTTCCTCATTTCTGATTTAGATAAAATTTATACTTTAGAGTTTAGAGCTTACCCCAAGTGACTTTAAGGATTGTAGGATCTTTGAATACTTCTACTTTGATGTTAGAAGCCTGTCAGTTTTCAGAAACAAGATGTGAATTGTTATGGACTGACATAAATCTTCAAAATGGTCATATACAGATGCAGAAGTCCTAGTTTCCACATTGATGTTATCAAGGTGACTTCTGGGAAGGGATGAAGTCATAAGGATGGGATCATCCTAATGTGATTATAAAGAGAAAGGGAAGAGGCAATACAAGACTGTACTATAAATGCTCTTAATTTTCTCTTACTTCCTCTGGCTCTATCTGCAGTACACGTAGAGAATCTTATCAATATCTACAGAAGCTATCATCTTTATTATAGATTTCATAAAGTCTAGACGAGAAAAATTAACATTGAGTCTTTAACCAACCAATTTTATGGCCCAAACTGAATGATATATACTTATTCACTATTAAAAAATAGATGTTATAATTGGTCATAAATCAATCTAAACAGATTTATGAAAACTTAAGGCACACAGATTACTTTTCCTATCCATATTGGGATCAAGTGATAAATCAGTAAGTTCCAATAAAAATAGAAAAATAAAAAATAAGGTAAGTAAAAGCTGTTATTTGTAAAGAAGTCAGTAAAATTACACACAATTGACTACTTAGAAAAAAATGAACCAATTCCTTTCAAATTACAATTTATTAAATATGAATCAAGATGAAAGAGATGATTCAATTAGCCACATAACCATTAGAGTTTGGATTCATAATTTACAAGTTCACTGAAAATGGACTTCCTGGACAAAATGGTTTCACTGATAAAGTATACCAGATATTTTAAATTCTTACATCAATTTTCTTTACTTTTCCAGGAAATATCTTCTTTTTAAAGAGGTACTAGCATGTCTGCATTTATTATTTGGAGCTGACATTACCCAAATGCAAAGAAAAGAAAACTAAATTAAGGCAAATTGCAAACTCAAAATGGTCATTTGTTGTAAACTTAAATGCAAAAATGAGTCAGCTACCAAAAAGTATTTGTTGAATTAAGCAGTGTTAAAAAGGGATATATACCGTAAACATTATTTATTCCATGTATGGAAGACCGGCTTGGTATTTAAAAATTAGTTTGTGTGATCCACTATATAATATGACGAAAAAGAAAATTACATGATTATATCAAATAATATCAAAACATACCTGACAAAACCCAATATCCACTCATGATAGAAGCAGCATTAACACATTAGTTCATATGATGTGAATTCAACATGTCATAATGTGTTTACAAAGACATAGATGGAAGGCATCTCATTCCACTGTTAAAAGTTTGCATCCTTTCTACGCTCATAAGTCAATAATGCTCACTTTTTCCTAATTTTATTCACTAAAATGATAGGAGAGTTACTCACTGCAATAAGCAAGAAAAGTCCCCCAAAATAATATAAAGCAAAAGAAATAAAATGTTATCACTGCCATTGTAAAAAATAATAAGAAACACATACACACACCGTGAAATTTCTGTAACCAATAAAGGAAGTCATCAATACTGAATGAACATGAAATAATATTCAACATTATCATCTCTCAGTGGAATACAAATAAAAATCATAAGAAAATTTCAGGATATAATTTCAATATTCATTGGCTGATTGCACATTTACAGACAAAGATATGTGGAGACAAGTTTGATATTCAACACTGTTTATAATTATCACACTTAAAATAAAGTTCTTAAATAGGGATGTGTCATTTGTAGGCATAAATGATAAATGTTCATACAAATATCAAAAGATGTCTAAAGGGGTGATTTATATATTGTTTATCAAGAAGAAGGCTGAATGTAAAAAAATATTCTACTATCTATAGTTTATCTAGATGAGCAAGGTACTCCTTGTCAAAATAAAAACAAATATTTTATAATCACAAGCAAGTTTATTCTGAAATGTATATGAAAAATTTCAGATCCTAGGAATATCTTTAAAATTTTTATGATAAAAGGGGAAGAATGAAGTATCAAGACTACATAGATAATCAAGACAGTGCGGTATTGGAAGCAGGTAATTCATTGAACATTACAGAAAACTCAGAAAAAATCCTTACAAGTGTGTTCATATTAAGTTTTTGAGACTGTATCACTTTGTTGACCATGCTGGTTTTGAATGTGCTGTATTGTCTAGACTGGCCTTAAAGTCTTTACATCTTACTGTCTACATCAGCTGAATATCTGGGTTATTGGCATATGTCACTAACTGTTTTCAGCTACCAAGTAAGGTTTGAAGAAAGGTAAACAATTCAATGAAATAGGATATAATATAAGTTTCTTATAAATTATGCTAAAATAAGTAGGTATCACATACAGAAATATAAGCCTTGAATAAATCTAGTAACAGTTCAAAATGAATTATAGATCTGATGTCTATGTAAATTTATTCAAATGTAGCTGGTAGAACTATACGAGATTATAAAGAAATGTATTGAAAGAAAAACAGAAGGTTTAGAATTTAGGCCTAGGCAATGATTTCTCATATTTGATGCCAAAGCACCACACGAGTCAAATGACAAATTAGCAAAATTAAAGCCTTTTACCCTGTGAAAACCCATGTGGTTAGGATACAAACACAAGCTACAGATAGAGAAAAATGTCTATACTCATATAAATGTTCAAGAATCATATTTAGGGTGTTTAAATATTTCTCAGTACTCAAGGTTAGAAAGCCAATAAGCACTTTGAAAATGTAAGAGGGTCATGAAAAGAAGTTCCATCAATGGGGAGTACAGATGGCAAACAGGCTCCTGAAATTACTGTCAACACCATTAGCCATCAGGAGAATGTAAATTACAATCACAATATATACCTAAATACCTACTGTAATCTCTAAAATGAAAAAAAAATATAGTGATGGCACCAAATGCTTGAAGGATACAGGGATCTGTGCCAAATTATTCACTGGTGGGAGTTTTCAATGACATAGTCACTGTTAATCGATTTTGAATTTTTCATATCCCTAAACGTAATTATCATAGGGTTTAGAAATTTTCTGCAGAGCATTCATCCCTGAGAAGTGATAACTTAAGTCCCTAAAAATAACCTGTGAATAAATGTAGGCAACAGTTATATGTGATACCTAATAAGTGGAGTTGGTCATACAAATGATATGATAACCAATTGAGTTCCTGTGTGATATAGAATGTCAATTCATGGTAAAATACAACAAACAAGTGGGCAAATTTCAAGAGTATGATGCAGAATCAACATACATAGTTCCTAAAACCATATATTATTTTGTTCCATTAATAAATTATTTATAAATGACAATTTTAGAAACAGAAGGTGCTTTAATATTAGTGAGTGATTAAATTTAGGAGAGAGGAGATAGAAGGATTTGATGATAAAGGACAACACCGAGGATCCTTGGTCTGTTGATACTGTTCCACATCTGGATATACAGGCATATGCAGGTGATAGATTTTTATAGTGGAAGCTCCATAAAACTGATGGGTTATATTAATATCAGGAGCCTAATAATATTTTATTATTGTTTTGCAAAAAGTGTGCTATTAAGTGGGAAAGGACAGTTTATGGATGGTTAGTGTTGTCTAAGATATTTCTCAAGCATTACAGGGAATTACTCTGTACCTCATTGCCTCCCAAAAGTGGAAGATAAGCTGAAGATACCATGAACTTAGGACATAGGATTCAGAGGTCTCTGAGCTCCAACTGGCTCAAAAGCCTGTCTCTGAGAATTAGCTTTCACGGTTTTCATGAGTGGCACACCAACTTTTAAGGGAGGGAAGTAAACAACAGTTACACACAGCAATTTTGTTGATTGCCTCAACAACCAGCCTGGCACTCTAACATGAATAATGAGTGCACTAGTGGCATGCATATCTTGGCAGTAAACAACAGTTTTCTAATTGGAATAAATACTTGTTCAACATGAGGAAGAGTATGCTCAGTACTGCAAACTTAACCAGCAACCCAGGGTTAGTGGAGTGAGAGATCTTGGAGGAGAACCTAAAACTGCTTCTTTACTAAACCAGCATAATTCCTAACTACATTCTCAATATTTGTTTTTATGTCCACAGACAAGTGTAGTCCACACTCCTTATCAAGAAAACTTCTCTTTGAGAGAGATGTAAACCATAAATAATCAAAGTGCAGAGTTGTAGAATATAGTCCCAATGGATATATCTATAATATACTCCCACAAATAAGGCTCAAGGAACATGATAAAAAAGGATTTGGAATAAAAATGTAAGAGTCAGATGATCATTTGTTGTGAATATGTCTCTAGTAACATCAGAAGTTAAATCCACAGTCTCATAAGCATAGATGTCCAAATTTAAGTGAACAAGACAAATAGCAATATACATGCCAAAATGGATAGGGTAAAAACCACAGGCTTCAATCATAAACAAAAACAGCAACTAAGGAATGCTGAGAGTGGGAGAAATCATCTTTTCCAGGGATGGACACATCAATTGGTTATCCAATACAAAAATGATAATCCTGAAAATGAGAATCTATGTCTTCTTACTATTATCTACATACTCACAATACTTTTAATAAAAATATAATCTAAACATAGAAAGACTGATTTATCATTTTTGTTTAAGGAAAACATGACTAAGATTTTAGAAAATATTTATGTTAGTATGTAATAAGCTTTCTCTTATGTGTGTCTGAAAACGAGTATTAATAAAGAAATTTATTATTTTGTTCATCATACACTCCTATGTATTGGCAGTAAGATTATAACAAAATAAAGCCATTCATATTAGTTTCATGTTTTATTTTACATCATAATATTAAATAAATTTTATTGAGTACAGTATCTATAGCTATGTTAACCTGGGAATGAATTTCAAGGAAGGCTAAACTATGTTACTGGAAATTCTCAGTAAAAAAAAAAAAATGTAGGTAAGAAAAGTAAAAGTCAACTGCACAGTGACTGTGTATGCATAATAGAGGGGGTTGAATTTTTCAAAGGATTTTATAGTTAACAATGTAATTTATTCCTTGTTGTATTTAATAGTGAGTTTTCCTAGCTCATTAGAAATAGAATTGAATTCAAAAGTGATAACAATTTCCAGGCTTAGCTGTCTCTATAAAACAAAAGTTGATTACTCCACTTGCTAAAAGTTGCCATGGTTTTTGCAAGTTTAAATTCCATTGTAGTTGGTTTTAACTCTTTATTCTTTGGGGGTCTGCCACCCAGCTCCCAACTAATCACTTGGAGACTTATTCTTTCTCATGAATGCCCATCCTTAGCTTGTCTTATTTCTTGCCCACTTTTCCTTCTTTTTAAATTATGTTTTATTTATTTTACATACCAACCACAGTTTGCCCTCCTCCTTCTCCTCCCGTTCCCTCCCCACACCTCCTTCCTACACCCCCATCCACTCCTCAGAAAGGGTAAGACTTTCCATGAAGTCAAAAAATTGTCAAGTTTTCTTAAGTTATCCCATTTATCTTTTGTCTCTGGGCTTTTATCTTTCTCTATTCTTTACTTCTTACTTCATGGTTTGCTGTGTAGCTGGGTGGCTGGTCCCTGGTTTCCTCTCTCCTTCTTTTTTTGGTACTCTCTCTTCTCTTTTTCTCCTATTTTTTCTCTCAGCCTGGCAGCCCTGCCTATTTCTCTCTCTCTCTTTTTTTTTTTTTTTTTTTTTTCGAGACAGGGTTTCTCTGCAGCTTTTTTAGAGCCTGTCCTGGAACTAGCTCTTGTAGACCAGGCTGGCCTCAAACTCACAGAGATCCGCCTGCCTCTGCCTCCCGAGTGCTGGGATTAAAGGCGTGCGCCACCACCGCCCAGCAGCCCTGCCTATTTCTGTCTCTGTCCTTGCTATTGGCCGGTCAGCTCTTTATTAGACTAATTAGGTGTTTTAGGCAAAGTTATACAGCTTTACAGAGTTAAACAAATGCAACATAAAAGAATGAAACACATCTTTTGATGTGGCATTTCCCTCTGTATGCTATGAATACAATAGCATAATAAGGAAGTTTCTTTATTAACCAATTCTTTGGGCATATTGAAACACAGAATAGGGCAAGCTGGGAATTCCAAGAAGATAGAGGAGGAGAGAATGGTAGAATCAAGGAGAAGCTATGTAGCCACCACAGGAGACAGATGCTGGGCAGAAGCTTACTGGTAGGCCACAAACATGTGGTGATGCACAAATGAATAGAAATGGGTTAATTTAAGATGCAAGAGCTAGCTAGGAATACACTAGAGTCATTGGCCAAGCATTGTTGCAATCTATATAGTTTTACTGTGATTATTTTGGGTCTGGGCATCCAGGAAACAAACAAGCAATCATCTGACTACAATCTTTGCATCATTAAACAAATGTTCCACAGCATAAGCAAATGTAACACATCTTCAACTAATATTCCATAACACCACATCCTATAACAAGGGAAGTATTGATACAAGCTCTTCCTTGAATTCACATGGCTCTGCTCTTCAGAAATGCACTAAAGAATTTCCCTGGATTGGTTAGGCAGTTCTAATGCAAATCAAGACATCTTTCATATTTAATTTCTGCGAATCTGAATGTGGTGAGTTGTGTCTCTTAGAAATCTCGTCAGTTTTCCATAGCTTTATTCTACTATTCCAGCAGTTCCACACTTTGTCAGAACTTTTTTTTCCTTTGCTGTGGGAAAAGATTTTACTGTTTTGGGATATGTACTTCTAGTTTCTACTGAGACTGTTTGACTGAAGCTTTAAAAAGCTGAAATGTCTATAAAGTACATGCATTTCTGCCTTCTTATATAAGGAAAGTTCCACATGTTCTTGGTTTCTAGGGGAGAGCCCTGAATCCAGTTTCCTTTCCCCCCACCAAGCACTGCCTGTGGAAAGTTTCATCCTAGAATATAGAGTAACTTCACATTCTGGGTAAATGATTTTCCTGATGTAGACTTTCATTCCTCTTGCTAAATCACTGCAAAGTTAGAACCATTCATTCAGAATACAGAGGTCAGATTTATCTTATTTAATGCAATATGATAAAAATAAGAAGTACTAAACAGGGCTAACTGATATATTGGAAGACAGAGTATATTAACACTGTATACAATTCTCACACAGTTTTTAGCATCAGCTACCTTTCCCTATCTGAATTTTGATTAGAACACAGTCATTAGATTCTCAACAAACTAGGACTGAAAAATGTCCATGTGAATGTTTCTAGCTATTATTTTTCTTATGAATTGATGTTTGTTGTGATATCTTTTATCAAAGTGGCATTTTTTTCTGAATACAGTGAATGTTGCTCAAACAGCTTTTGGTATTTTGTTATTATCCCATCTCTGAAATGGCTTTTTTAATATAGTGTACTATGTGTGATAGCTGGTACATGTATTCATCAACCTGTTTGACTATCTATGTAAGCCTCACAAAATAATTTGTGATAATGGAAGCTGCTTTGAAATTTACACAATATAGAATGAATGCTTTAATAAACATAAATGAGAGAATGGGAGAGCCCTGAAGGATGAAAATTCTATTTATATGTTATAAAATAATGACATATTCATAGATGATTATCAGAGATAAAACTGACTTAAAGGAACAAACACAAAGGTCAAGTTTATCCACCAGCTTTTCAACACTGACAGTTACTTGAGAATTGAGAATAATAGTGTGAAAGGTCAAATAACTTATTTTAGGGTATAGTTTCAGAGGTTTCAGGCTAGGATGTCTGTCATTGTTGCCTTAGGCCTGAGGCAATGAGAACTCCATGGCAACAGGAATGAATGAAGTAAAGGCTGTTGTCATATGGTAGTCACGCAGCATAGAAAATAAAAGAGTGACATAGAAGACACAAAACCCCCACAAAAAACCTTGGAGCTCCCAAGCACAGGCCTGTAGTGACCTAGAGACACTGCTACCTAAAATGTCTAGCACCTCCTCAAATGAGGACATCATCTGGGATCAAGTGTTCAACCTATGAACCACGCAGAGTCATTTTTAAACTATAACAGCATCTAAATTCTAGAATCCAATCTTGATATTATTTTTAGATCATAAGAAAAAATGAATATCAATTCATTAATGAAATAGAAGAAAAATACCAACAATTATAAGAAGCCAAAGTGAATGAGACTGATGTGGAGAAAGAATATTACTATTACCACTAAATTCACTGAGTATTACATGCTAGTCATTAGGACCATTTAGCGGATGAGAGGGAGAGATTGCTGGAGATGGAATGGAGGAGGTTGTATAAACTAGACAGCATTCTACCTCTGAGTGACACCCCAAGCTATTGATTCTTTTTGAAACTAGGTCTCAATATGTACCTTAATCTGACCTTGAAATCACACTCTTCCTGCCTCACTTCCCAGATGTTATCATGGTAGGCCTGTGACACTACGCCTGTTCCTCCCTATCCCCATGGATGTTAGAGGCTGAGGAGTGATGATCCCCAACCAACTGATATACTAAAACCCGGCGTCTGAACTCCTCAAAATACATTTGCCACAGTGGTCCAGTTAAAATGAACGTCATAGGTTGTTCCCTCATATGAGGGTATTTTTATATATTGAGATTCCAGAGGTTTGTACATACAGATAATGATGAGTATCCAGCAATATGATGACCATCTTCTAGCCAAGGCCAAGCTTCAGAAGAAACCAGAAGTACCTCTGCTCAATGTTAGAATTCAGGCCTTCAGGCCAACCAGAAGTAATCTTCTCTTGTTTAAATAACTCTGTGTGCTCTAACTTTTCATAATTACACTAGCACACTCACAGCATGATTCGTTTAATTGTTCCTCATATAATCTCATTATCATTACCCCATTTAATAGGTGAAGACATAGATGCAACAGAAGTAAATGACTTGCTTGATATCACACATTGTCAATTAGAAAAAGTGGAGTTGGACCATTATAGCCTACCTCTACTGGACTGTGGTTAACCAAAAGTGATATTATTCAGAAAGGAATGGCTGAGCTTAAAAATGGTGAAATATGAACACTCATATTTAATTTATAAAATATTTAATTCGTTTGGGCAAAAGACATGACACATCCATGTAGATTTAACTAGTAATTTTTATTTAAAAGTATTTAAAATGATAGTAAATAAAAATACATGCATCAAGAGCCCAGTGTGGTGGCACATACCTAGCATATAGATGGTTGAGGCAGGAGGATTCTGAGTTTGAGTCTAGCCTGGGAAATGAAGCCAGAGCATGTCTCAAAGCTTGTCTTTCCCCCAAGAACAAAAGAAACAAGTCTCAGCAATGTGAAAACTGACTAGCAATATTCAGAAGAAATAGAGTTTCCTTGCTCTCAGATGTGGACATAACTATTAGAAGAACAAATAACATTTTGGTTGATTCCCTACACCTTGAGATATCTACTTGTTGGAATCTGTAAGATGAAGAACTTGCAGTACACACGAGCACACAGGGAGGAAGCAGAGGGAAGAATAAAGTTGAGAGTGGACAGTGGAATGGGATGAGCTCCCATGGCACTCTAAGCTTTCTGTTGCTATGGAGGACTATTCCAGCTTTCTGTTGCTATGGAGGACCATTCAGCCACCATCAGAACTCCCATTTTTTTGAAATGGAAAAAAAAACAAATGAAAACAAAAAACCTATTTAGTTCATAGATCAAATGAATAATAAACAATTGCAGATTTACATTTCAATCAATATGTTGTTGAATCTTCTTATTTTAAGAAGCGATTTCCAGTGACTACACCATTTCTCAGTTCTATTTGAATCTTTTATGCGTCTGCTAAAATGTTGGTTTGTAATTTCTCTTGTGCTTTTAAACTATGTTTTGTTCCCCCAGTGGTACCATTGTGGTAACACATTCCAGTTTTATTCTGCTCAGAGTCAATACAGACCATTTGTTCTCCAATTTTATCAGATATCTTAAATTATCTTTTATATGTGAAGGTTTGAATAAGAAATTTATGCATGCCTTGGAGGAGAGATTTCTACTGTTCTATGATCCAGAGAGCACATGTGGTTGTAAATATTTCACAGGTCTCATTGACAGGAGGCTTTCTTAAAAAGTCTTTTGACAGAAATAGAACTGGTTACTGGTCTATATAACCATGACCATTTGACACAGAAACTAACCAAGGAGTTTTTCTTCATCCACTATTCCCTGATTTCTCATATTCAAGTAACTATATTGTATTTTGAGCTAAATTTACATGTTTACTAAAAACAGATTTTCACATATTTATTTTGTTTTGTCCTATTATGTCAAGAAATTTTTTCTCTACCATTTTTCCTTTCTTTGCCAAAATTAATTTATCCTAAACAAAGTTAATAACATACTGAAATATCCTCTAATTATATAGTAAAAATTACACTTCAGAATTAATGCAAAATTTCTCTTTAAAACTCCATTTATTATTTGGATTCATTTTGTGAGTCATAGAATTTGTCAAAGATATACTCAGTAGCATGATCAAATGTTTATGAGATCTATTCTGACATGTGGAAAAAAATATAATGTTCACATTTATATATGTGTTCTTGAAAGTTCTTTTTTCAAACTACAAGTGAAGATGATACTCCAAGAAGACTAATTTTCTTTGTCATCCTCCTGAATATCTTCATTTAACATTAATACATGCTAGTATAAGTACAACTGCTCTGAATATATAAAAAAGACAGTAGAGTGGAAGGAAAAATCTGATTAGTTAAAACTATGAAGAATGCCATTATGTAGGCTAGCTCTCATTAAGGAAATTGTTCTTGACTGAATGAAAAACCATAATTAAAACATTAAACATTCTTTAAAAACTTGGGTTTTTCCTTTCAATTAAAAGAAAAATGCCATTAAAGATTTAAATGTATTTTATTGCAATGACTTGGCTTTAAGACAGTGCAAACATTTAGAGTTATGTAATTACATGAAATAAATCTCTTAGCATACTTGATAGCATATTATACTAACATTTTCCACTCACTAGAATCATATTCATCAATAAATTAAACAGAAATCATTTCATTATGCTTTCTTTAACTAACTTTCTTTTCTTTTTCAGTTTTAGGAATATAACACAGGGCACTGTGCATCCTAGGCAACTTGATAGGGAGGAGTCAAAGATGTTACCTCCCCACTGCACACAACAACAATATTCTTCTTCATCCCTATGCTGTATGTAGGTCAATCTGTTTTCACAGAAATTATTCACTAGTCAACTTATATTGTTGTTACTGTTTCTGTTGTTTTAATACAACTGAAAATGTCATTTTGGAAAAGCGAACTATGTGAAACTTATTCTCAGATGACAGTTGGACAGAGATCCAATTATAGATCTTTAAAATTCTGTTTGTTTACAGTGGGGAAAGGGAAGGAAAAAAGATAATCAAAAGTATCTACTTAAAAATTTAGACAGTACAGTTTGTTAAAAGATGAAATGGCATGAAAGCACTATTTTTTTTATCAAATCTTGAGTAACTGGTATTTGAAAATCTCTTAGAATTTCTATCAATCAGCCAACTACTAGAAATTCTATAGAATTTTGTTGTATATATCTGAGAATATCTTCAATTAAAAGTACTTATAAGCTAAGTATTTTAAGATCGTGTTAGGAAATTATTGGCATTTACACACCACAGTGACAACCCAATTTACTTTTTGATGGAAAAAATAAACAACAACCTGGAAACCTCTGGGAAAATAGGTATGATAACTCGGTGCTGAAGTCATTTCAACACAGATGACTCCAGACTACTGCGTCTAATAGATAAGTAGTAAACCATGCCTACGATTGCTCTTCCCAAACAATAAAAGCAGACCTGACATTTCCACAGTGATGAGTCTCAGATGAAATCATATGAAATGTCAAAATAAAGGCAGAAAAAAATCAATAGTTGTGCAGATGAAGCTGTGTAAGGTCAATAAATTCATAATGTTTGTGACAGTCCACACATGCTTTTTGTGTGTGACAATATTTTTTAATGATCAATGATATCAAAGCATCAAAAATTAATTTTTGAGATGGAATTACCTCTTGACACAGATATCATTAAATACATGCTTTACCCCTCCTGAGATTGCAGTAAGATATGGTAAATGAGCTGCCCCATCAAAGTAAAAAAATATATTAGGTTTTCTATGCCTAGGAAAGTATTGCTTGATTCAAAGGAGTATCATTTCTCTTTATTTCCAGTTCTTTACTATACCCAAGGGGATGGATAACAATGGCTACTCTTCCTCATACTTCACTTAAACATATGGCCTAAGGTGTTTGTGCAGGTAAAAGTAACATACAGTTTTCCTGGAAAACTCTTTCTCTCTCTGTGGGAAAGAAGGAGAGGGGTAATTTTTCTACAGTTAAGATAGGAACTGGAAAAAATGCCTATTAAATTAGCAAGGCTGTGGTTACAGGAAATGTTAAGAAGATTGGATTGCCTGGGAAGAAAGAAAGCTGAGATACAGTCAACTAGTAGCAATAATTTAAAATATACTCTAGAAAATGTGAAACAAAGTAGGTTTGTGGAAACACACCTGAAGTTTAGCACTAACCAGAATGGATACTTTAAGAAACACTTGGTGATATGCAAGATATTCATGAGTATGGCAATAGGATCTGTACATTTCTGGCACCCTCTCCTCAGTTGCCCAAGGACCTAGCTGGGGGCGTCTTCCTGGACACCTGGGAACCCCTCTAGAGTCAAGTCTCTGCCAACCCTAGAATGGCTCCCTTAATTAAGATATATAATTCCTTATTCCCATATCCACTTTTCCTATATCCCAACCATCCTATTCCCCCAAGCTCTTCCCATCCTCCACTTCACACTTTTCTCTCCCCATCCCCCCTCCCCCCACCCCACTCCACTCCCATGTTCCCATTTTTTGTCCGGCAATCTTGTCTACTTCCAGTATCCTGTGAACCTTGTCAGTTTGGTTGCTCACCTTCCTGGATTTAGGGGGAGCTGGGAGGACCTTGGACTTAACATAGTGAAGGGAACCCTGATGGCTCTTTGTCTTGGAGAGGGGTGGAGTGGGGGTATGGGTGGAAGGGAGGGGAGGGAAGGGGGAGGAGATGGAAATCTTTAATAAAAAAAAAGAAAAAAGAAGAAACACTTGGTTGTGTGTGAATTAAGATTATAAGGTTTTATATAGAGTTGCACCTCCGCCTCTAAAATGCAAACCAATTTCAAGCAAGCCTCAGGGCTCTAAGACAAAAGGTTCTCAGTGAAATGCAATAACAACACCTCCGGTTAGTTATGACCTTTCCAATTCCACCAAATATATTTACTCCTAGTTCTTAGATTTGGAGATTAATTTATTTATCTATTTTTATTTATTTTTTAATGTTGTGTGTGCACATGCATGCACATGTACGTGTGTGTGTGCATGCATCTAATTATACTTCTAGAATAAAAAAGAGCTTCAAGAGCCTGCTCTATCGTTCTCTGCCTCTTTCTAAGAGGAAGGGTATCTAAATGATTCTGAGGCTTAGTCTGAAAGCATGTAAGTTCTAAGAAATATTCCTACATCTGAGACTCCCCCATACCTAAAAACTGAGCCCCTCAGAAGAGGATTATAGATCAGTATTTCTGATCTACTGGTTACATGAGTGTTGGGATCCAAACTCTGGTCTTGATTATAAAATAACTGCTCTTGACTGCTGATCCATCTCTCTATCCACTTACTTTTGAGTTACAAAACACATAGGGAAGAGCACACATACTGGTAGTTTAGAGACAAATGGTTAGTGCTCTAAGCATATAAAAGTAACATTATACAGAATAAGCATTAAGCAGGTCATATTTAGGCATGTCTGTCTATCTGTCTATCTATCATCCATCTATCTATCTATCTATCTATCTATCTATCTATCTATCTATCTATCTATCTATCTATCATCTATATCTATCTATCTATCATCTATCTATCTATCTATCATCTATCTATCTATCCATCCATCCATCCATCCATCCATCCATCCATCCATCCATCCATCCATCCATCTATCTATCTATCTATCTATCTATCTATCTATCTATCTATCTATCTATCATCTGTCTATCATCTATATATTAATCTATCTGTCTATTCAATTATACATACGATTACTGTGGGAACTCTTTCAGCCAATAGCCTTTAAGATACCAGTCCACTTTGAGTGTGGTCTCATATACTATAAATGTAGACGTAAAGCATGCAAGGGCCTCTTTGCTGCTATATTTGGTTCCAATTCCTAGTAAGTGCAGACAACTGGATATCATTACACTTTCTGTAAATTTAGCCCAGATAAATAAACTTTTGTTATACTCCATTCTAGGCTATTGTGGAACTCTTTTGTACACCAACAAATTGGAATGCCAACATGGGGCAACTAAATCCACACAAATCCTGAGAGAGCTTGACACAAAAGAACAGAGTCAAGCATATCATCTTGGTAGCAGTATAATTTCAGATAGGCTCTGCTTGCTAATAGCAAGCAGAGATGTGTCTTCTTTAAGAAGTTTCCTGTTTCAGCTCTGGCAACAAATAATGCATGGCTGCTTTAAGAGCTGGCTTCTCGATTCCTGCTAATGGGCATGAATGCCTCTGCCTCTTTCAGGAGGTCTTGCACTTAAATTGGGTTTCTGAGCAGCATGCTACTAGATGCTTAATGGTGACATAGACCTGCAGCATCCCTGGAGCTGGGGCAGTTGTGCATGGCTCAGAGAGGTGGTGAACATGCCTCCACCATGTTGATTTGGGTGGATAAAACAGACAAAGCCTCAGAGTTGGTCCTAGCCATGCCAGCTTAGCATTTAAAAAAAATAAAAAGTGCTCTTGGTCAGAAAATGATTACAGAAAGGCAATCTCCTGACTAAATTGAGAGCATGGGGACCTTGAGAGAGGGTTGAAGGGGAAGGGACAGGAAGGGAGGGAAGCAGAGAAAAATGTAGAGCTCAATAAAAATCAATAAAAAATAAATGTCTTTAAAGAGACTGTAAAAGTAATATAAAAGAGTACAGAAAATTATAGATTAAAGGAATTAAGAAAATTAAGCCATGTAAAGATGGAATATACACAGAAAGTCTGGAATATGTATATTATTGTGTTTTCTTTTATTTTTTGACTGCAGAGAGACATTTGATTTTCAGAGCTGCTAAGCTAAACTAACACACAGGTATCTTGACTTCAAAATTCGGGTCTAAGGATATGTTTCTTTGGAAAAAAGATTCTGCTTTTGTTTCCGAAGAAGATAAGAACCTGTAGATTCCTTCCAGGCTAATGTAGTTTGATGGGAACAAGACTCCCCAAAAGTTCTCCATGAACCCTAAAAATACTTTACCCAACAAAAAGCAGGAAGCACTTTAGAGAAAACTTCACCCAAATTCCTAAAATGACTGTTTATAAATGCTTGTTTTCATTTAAAAGGGGATATGATATAGAAATGAATACTTTGCATTTGTATGGATCTTGCTCTCTTGATACAAATTTAAGGTTGATTTTGTTATACTATGTATATGTATTTCTACTCTTGTTTAAGGTATTAAGTTTATGCAACTCATTTAAAAATATAATGTATAGTTAAAAAATAAGGATTAATAGATAGTCATTAATAATAGTCAAATTTGTAGTCATGTTAGTTTTCTAGATATATAGAGATATATTTCAGTTAGATAGATAATCTTCAATGCTTCAAAGCCCTACAGAATTTGGCATTTAAAATGTTTTAAGAACGTAGACTTTTCTTGACAGTGAGACATGTCTGCTTTTGGTAGTATCAATTACTTCAGAGAGGTTGATGGGCATTAAAGAAACTTGTTATAGAATTTGCCTTCAGTGTGACAAGGCTAGCCACCTGGGAAACAAACTCCTCTTGCCTGGACTGTTTGAAAGTATGCTCTATGAACTGGTCATGCAGGACCCACAGAGAAATGACTGCTGAACTTGGAAAAAGATGGTGAGATTGTCCTTTGGGGTTTCTGCTTCATGAAAGAACTGCCAGACATTTTGCAGGACACACAGAAGAAAGCAACTGATGAACATTGTCAGTACAAGACAGAACAAATATTCAAATTTCCAGCTTCAGTGAAATGTCTTCCATATACTATGGGTGTGTAGGCTGAAGATGGATGCCCCAACATTACAGAAGAACTTTGGATGACTGTCCAGGCAGTGAGATGTCTCTGTTAATCCTAGAATTTTGGAAGTTGCTTACAATGCCCTTCCTATTAACTTAGGTAATAATATATTCTTCTGGGTTCTTTGAAGAGTTGAAGACAAATAGTAATAGTTTTCCTTAGTTATACTAAAAGATAAATTAGATGTAAAACTTTAGAGTCACATAGATAGGATAGATGATAGAGTTTTTTTTTTAATTTGCCAAATGTAAATGCACTAAATATTATGACTATAATTCTTCTCTGATACCTGCTTTGTTATATATAATTTTACTGTTAAAAGTAGTATCTGCCTTTTAATTTAGACAGAAGTAGGATTTCTCTCTATATGCTATGAATATGTTTTATTACCATTGGTTAATAAAGAAGATGCCTTGGCCTATAGCATGGCAGAGTATAGCCAGGCTGGAAGAAGTATGTAGAGAGAGTAAGCAGTCAGAGAGATGATGCGTAGCTGTCAAAGTAGACAGATGCCAGATCCTTAAGAGTAAGCTCCAGCCTCATGCCAATACACCAATTAGTAGAAATGGGTTAATATAAGATGTATGAGTTAGTTAATAAGAAGTCTGAGTGAATAGGCTGAGTAGTGATGTAATTAATACAGTTACTGTGTGATTTTTCGGGTCTGAGCAGTCTAGAAATAAGCAAGAGGTCTCTGCTTACATGCAACAACAATTAAAGAGAAAAGAAGCCCTGAATTTTAAGGAGAGTTAGGGGGATGACATGGGAATGTTTGGAGGGAGTAAAGGGAAGAGGAAATTGTTACAAGTATAGTATACAATCTTTAAAAAGTCAAGTGTCATAGAAATAAAGTAAAACAGACTAGAGTTTAATATTTCTTGATAGCATTATCATACTGTAGTTGGGATTTGTTGCCCCAAACAGATTGCCTTAGTTATGGTTTCTTTTGATATAATACAACAACAAAAGCAAATTCGGGAGGAAAGGACTTATTTGGCTTAAATTCTACATTTTAAACCATCACTGAAAAAAGTCAGGACAGGAAATCAAACAGGCAGGAACCTGATACAAAGGCCATTGTAGGGATAATGCTTATTAGGTTGCTCCTCATGGCTTGATCAGCCTGCCTTTTTAAAGAACCCAGGAACAACAGCCCAGTGATGATTTGGCACAAACAAAATGTGTTGTGCCCTCTCCCATCAATCACTAATTATGAAATTCTTTGCAAGTTGAGTCTTATAGAAGCATTTTCTCAGCTGAGGTTGTCTCCTTTCCAGTGACTCTAGCTTGTTTCAGGTTGATTAAAACTAGCTATCGCAGAGACCTACATGTCAGGTAATGGAAACCTCTCAATTATTTATCCTTACACTGATTACTCTACTATTCAAGTTATTGGGTCCTATGAAAGCAATACAGGCAATTTTTAGAATAGCTTTCTACAAGTCTTAAACTTCAGGCTTCTAACTGGCAAATCAAAAGCAATCCCCTGCCCCACTTCCCACTTCACTTATTCTAATGATCAGTTGTTTTTTAGCTACTAAGCGTGCTGATCTGAGGCTGCATAGTGCCTGTACTTTGTCAGTCCTTCTGCCCTGTGCACAGGGGAGCATCCATCATCATTTTGTTCTAGGAAGTGTTGCCGAGCTAGGCATCTCTGGCTTAATTATCTCAACTCCCACAACCACTACCTGCTTCTATTTGTCCTGAAGGATTCTTTGAATGACTGTCAAGAAACAGCGTAAGGAATAGTTAAGATGATAATAGAGTTCAGTTTCATAGGGCCATAAATTATAGGAAGAGAACCAATGCATAATAAAGGCCCTGATGTTAAGTATTTAAAATAATGTTTTCAAGTACATATTATTCTTGACTGAATCCTGTATTGTATAAAAGTAAAGTGCAAAATAAGACTATAATATCCAGAAGAAATTTTGTTACTTTACTATCATGATTTTCATGTTTCCAGAAGACAGAAAATATCTTTCACATGGAATTAGAAGTAAATACTTAATATGGAGTTTGTAAGAATATCTATGTGGCTGGTTACACGTGAATGCAAAGGGGGACTGATGTACAGTTCTGTATTACTTTCTATAATTGAACCCTTGTAAGAACTGGGTGGGGACAGATTGCTGCAGCACAGGTCATCTTTGCTAGTTCTTTTTTTTTTTTTTTGGTTTTTTTTTTTTTTTTTCTCATGGTTTATTTTTTTTTTTATATTTAAAAATTTCCATCTCCTTCCCTCCTCCTCCCCCCTCCCTCCCCTCCTTCTCCCCTTTCTCTCCCCTCCTTCTCCCCCTTCCCTCCCCTCCCCTCCACCCATACCTCCCCTCCCTCCCTCTCAAGGCCAAGGAGCCATCAGGGTTCCCCACTCTATGCTAAGACCAAGGTCCTCCCAACTCCCCCCAGGTCCAGGAAGGTGATCGACCAAGCTGAGAAGGCTCCCACAGAGCCCGTCCATGAAGAAGAATCAGAGCCCAGAGCCATTGTCCTTTGCTTCTCAGTCAGCCCCCGCTGTTGGCCACACTCAGAGAGACGGGTTTGGTCGCATGATCCATCAGTCCCATTCCAACTGGAGTTGGTGATCTCCCATTAGTTCTGTCCCACCGTCTCCATGAGTGAACGCACCCCTCTCGTTCCTGACTTTCTCCCTCATGTTCTCGCTCCTTCTGCTCCTCATCGGGACCTTGGGAGCTCAGTCCAGTGCTCCAATGTGGGGCTCAGTCACCTTCCCCATCTGTCGCCAGCTGGAGGTTCCCTCACGGTCCTGACTTTCTTTCTCATGTTCTCTCTCCTTCTGCTCCTCATCAGGACCTTGGGAGCTCAGTCCGGTGCTCCAAGGTGGGGCTCTGTCATTTTCTTCATCTATCGTCAGGTGGAGGTTCTTCTTATTATCTTCTCAAGGATCCCAAACTTATAGGCTCGATGTCCTATAATCATGGCTAGAAACCGAATATGAGTGAGTACATCCCATGTTCATCTTTATGGGTCTGGGTTACCTCACTCAGAATAGTGTTTTCTATTTCCATCCATTTGCCTGCAAAATTCAAGATGTCATTGTTTTTTACCGCTGAGTAGTATTCTAGCATGTATATATTCCACAGTTTCTTCATCCATTCTTCCACTGAAGGGCATCTAGGCTGTCTCCAGGATCTGGCTATTACAAATAATGCTGCTATGAACATAGATGAGCATATGCTTTTGTTGTATGATTGGGCATCTCTTGGGTAGATTCCCAATAGTGGAATTGCTGGGTCCTGGGGTAGGTTGATCCCGAATTTCCTGAGAAACCGCCACACTGCTTTCCAAAGTGGTTGCACAAGTTTGCATTCCCACCAGCAATGGATGAGTGTGCCCCTTACCCCACAACCTCTCCAGCAAAGGTTATTATTGGTGTTTTGGATTTTAGCCAATCTGACAGGTGTGAGATGATATCTCAAAGTTGTTTTGATTTGCATTTCCCTGATAGCTAGGGAGGTTGAGCATGACCTTAAGTGTCTTTTGGCCATTCGAACTTCTTCTGTTGAGAATTCTCTGTTCAGTTCATCGCCCCATTTTTTAATTGGGTTAATTGGCATTTTACCGTCTAGTCTCTTGAGTTCCTTATATATTTTAGAGATCAGACCTTTGTCAGTTGCAGGGTTGGTGAAGATCTTTTCCCAGTCAGTAGGCTGCCTTTGTGTCTTAGTGACAATGTCCTTTGCTTTACAGAAGCTGCTCAACTTCAGGAGGTCCCATTTATTCAATGTTGCCCTTAAAGTCTGTGCAGCTGGGGTTATGCATAGGAAACGGTTCCCTGTGCCCATTTGTTGTAGAGTACTTCCCACTTTCTCCTCTATCAATCTCAATGTGTTCAAATTAATATTGAGGTCTTTAATCCATTTGGACTTGAGTTTTGTGCATGGTGATAGATATGGATCTACTTTCATTCTTCTACAGGTTGACATCCAGTTATGCCAGCACCATTTGTTGAAGATGCCCTCTTTTTTCCATTGTGTACTTTTGGCTCCTTTATCAAAAATCAGGTGTTCATAGGTTTGTGGTTTAAGATCCGGGTCTTCTATACGATTCCATTGGTCAACTTCTCTGTTCTTATGCCAATACCAAGCCGTTTTCAATACTGTAGCTCTGTAATAGAGTTTGAAGTCAGGGATGGTAATGCCTCCAGAAGTACCTTTATTGTATAAGATTTTTTTGGCTATCCTGGGTTTCTTGTTTTTCCATATAAAGTTGATTATTGTCTTCTCAATCTCTGTGAAGAATTTTAATGGGACCTTGATTGGGATTGCATTGAATCTATAGATTGCTTTTGGTAGAATTGCCATTTTTACTATGTTGATCCTCCCAATCCACGAGCAGGGGAGATCCTTCCATTTTCTGGTATCCTCTTCAATTTCTTTCTTCAAAGACTTAAAGTTCTTGTCATATAAATCCTTCACTTCCTTGGTTAGCGATACTCCCAGATATCTTATGCTATTTGTGGCTATTGTGAAAGGTGATACTTCTCTGATTTCCCTCTCTGCTTCCTTATCCTTTGTGTATAGGAGGGCGACTGATTTTTTGGAGTTGATCTTGTATCCTGCCACGTTACTGAAGGAGTTTATCAGCTGTAGGAGTTCTGCAGCTTTAGAGCTTGTAGACCAGGCTGGTCTCGAACTCACAGATATCCGCCTGCCTCTGCCTCCCGAGTGCTGGGATTAAAGGTGTGCGCCACCACCGCCTGGCTGCTAGTTCTTATCTTTGCATTTAGGGCTTTCATTTGTCTCTTTGTAAGCAGCTAATTCATTCTACAGAAACCCACAACAGAATACAGGGGCCAAATGGACTTCTCTTTGCTTATTTGTTTTTGTTTTCTTTGTTTGTTCTTTCTTAATCTTCAAATTAACCGCGTAGATATGATAATTCAATAAAGTTTTGAATTAATTAAAAGCATTCTGATGACTCAAGGGATATAGAAATCATGTCAATGTACTTACAGCTTATCAGTTATATTTCTTTCATTTTAAACATGAAACAACTGAAACCTTAAACACCAGATACATTTTCTGTGATCTCTGAGGGCAGTTCTGAGAAGTCAGTCCTCTATTTTCACCATGTAATTTTTTCATATTGAACTCAGGTCATCAGACTTGGTGTTAAGCACCTTTACTCACTCAGGCATTCAATTTACATTTTATTTTTTAAAGTAAAACTAAAATGATTTTGAAACAGTTATTATGCATTCCTCAACATGTCTGTCTTGGCTTTCCTGAAGCTGTTAGCTCAGAAGACAGAACACTATTTTTACTTATCTGAATGGAAATGTAATTAATAGATCTTAGTCAATTATTGTGATGTTGCATAATTTTAGAGTCACTTAGTGAATATAGTTTAACAATAGAAATTACATTTAGAAATTACAAATGATGTCTGAACATTATTAGTTATATGCAACCCATCAGCTATATACTTAAGGAAAGAAATTTCCATAAGCAGTCTGACTTGATTTTAAAATAATTCTGATATTTATGTATATGGCATATTAAAGTAACATAACCACAGATTTTGTCAAAATTTGTACAGACTTACAGAAAGGTGCAAATAATCTTGGAAGGAACATAGGGTATAAAACAGAAGGCCAACTGCTGGCTGGGAAAAGCTTCAGAACCATTTGTTTTCATGCACTAGTCTTAGATTTTTTCTAATCTCAGAATGGGGCTAGCATATATTTGTTCAAGCATTGCTTGATTAATTTTTCTAACAAAATTTTCTTGTTTTGCTCTGTACCACTCTGCATATATAACTTTATGTCAATAAGAAAATTTCACTAATATACATCTTTTTTCCAGTTTTCAAAGTAATTTTTGCTAACTCTGTACAAATTAGATGTATTGTATTTCAAAGTTAAATATTTATGTGTGCCAATAAATTGAGTAATGTTTTTTTACTAATATAATTTTTTCATTATACGAATTTTAACTATTTTTTTACTTTAAATTCTATCTATTTTTCCAATAAAGCATTTGTTTTCCTTTGGCTTAGTTAGAGTTTGGGAACAGACTCTTATGGATCCCATTTTGACTTCACTCATCCTCTAACTGTTGCCTTCAGTGACCCTGTATTACAGGTGTGCACCATTACACCCACGTTATTCCTTGGTCCTGTCACCTCAAAGTAGTGTCTATTGAATTTCTTCCTTTAGCTTTTCACAAACATGTTGGAATTTATCTTTTCATAAATATAAGTTTTCTATCTTCAATATTAGCTTGCAATTTAGCCTGACAGTAAATTTTCATGTAGGTGGCTTTGGTTTCAGTTTTGAACACTGAATCATTAAACTCAATTCAGCATGAATTGAAGATCCTCTCTTGGGTGACTTTGTAACCTGTATTAATAGCCAAACTTGATGATACATGTGTAAAATCTCAGACTTAGGGCATGAAATGTATGTATTGTGAGTTTAAGGTTGAGGATTGATGTTTGTGTTCAAGATTCAACTTTTATGATATAACTAGTTTTGTCTGGCCTGGAATGCAAACAGACAAACAGGAAGGCAGACAGGCTCACACACACACACACACACACACACACACACACACACACACCCACACCCCCCCCCCCCCCCCACACACACAAACACCAGAGGACATGTAAGGAAAATCATCTACAACACCGGTCTGTGAGTGAGTTCATAGATTTGACTCTAACAACATAACCAAGAAGAGTAAAAATAAATAAATAGGGTTGAGTCAACTTAAAATACTTCCATGGCACATAGAAAAAAGCAGAGTAAAAATGACTTATTGATTAGAAAACATTCAAACATATATAATAGATAATATTTGAAATATATGAATAACTAGAAAATAAGAGAAAAGTAAACATGATTTAAAATAGGCAAAGGATCAACAGTTAGTTTTTAAAGGTCAGGAATCATCAGCTGATATATAATAAAGATTATAAACATCTTTAACCACCACAGGAAAAAAAGGCATAGGCTTTGAAATTTTAAATGCTTATACTTGGACTACACCTCTGCCACTCCTTTATTTCTGTCTATTGCGTCTAAACCATAATAAGTGTTGAAAAAAACTTTTATAGACATTATAGAAAACAATGTCCATAGGAAGATTATGATAACAATTACAGAATACAGGGTTCAGTTTCAGAGATTTATGGGCTATGATCAACCATTCATATATGTGTAATTGAAAACAAATAAATGAAAAATTGGTAAGAAAGAAGATAGGAGACAGCTGTCAATCATTTTTCAGAAGTTTCAATGTCTTTCCCACAGAGCCAAGAAGGCCATTATCTATGCAGGAAAAATAAAAAACAAACTCCACAAATCAGTAGAATCTTAGTCAAAGTTATATGAAATACTTGAATATAGGCTAAGTGCTAATGATAAACACAAGTAATAAGGGCTTTTAGTTGATTTTCCTTTAGAAAACACTGAAAATACCAAACAATGAATCAAGTTATTAAAGTTCATACTGCAAAATTAGACTAATGTAGCTAGCAAAAACTATCTACCATAGATGAATGAGAAGGAAAAACTTTTTGTGACCTAAACACCTTTTTAAAATTTCACGTCCACCACCTCCACTAACAACAACAAAATGACAGACAGAATAGTGGAAGAGAGAGAATAAGCAAAGCTAAAACTCCAGAAAGACAGCTATTTTCTCAGAAAGCTGTAATTTCTTGAAAAACAAATCATAACTAAAAACACAAACAGGCAGAAAACATCAAAATGACTGCAACCTACACACAATTTTTGATAGTGACTCAATAGTCTCCACTCTCAACCAAAATGAACATGAGAACATTACAACACACCAAAGAAATAAAAAAATTGAGAATACTTTAAAAACCTGTACTCCATTAAATTGGAAAATAATAAAAGACATGGATATATTATTTTATTTATATACATTACCAAAGATAAGTCAAGACTATACCAACAACTTAAACTGACCTGTAGCCGAGGAGGAAATTAATACATTGGCAAAAATACTTCTCTTTTCTGGCATCAATTCTTTTTACTAAAGCAGTTTTAGCTAAAGCAACAACCTGTAGTTTACCACATACTTTCTTTGTATGTTTACAGAGTAGGCTCAAAAATAGTACTGATGTCTGATCTCCATGCTCACACATCATTTATTTTCAAAAAAAGAATTTCTTTTTTTTTAAAATAAGGGAATGCATTTATTAAGAACAGATAAGTATCTTACACCATCTGGAAACAGCTTTCAAATTAAATAATACTAAGTTCAAATGACTGATCAATCCTATGTATTTTCAAGCACATAGGACAGTTACATACTGACATTGATAGATTAACCAATGTGTGTTTACTTTGAATAATGTGCCTTTTCTCCTTTTACTGTGGTAGAACTAATAACTCAATTTGTATAAATGTAAGGTGTACAATTGAATGAATGTGGTGCATGTGGTGAAATGATTGTTCACAAAAATATAACTTTGTCACTTTGGTTGTATGGCTTTTTATACATGGTCTCATTTTAACTAAGCTTCTAAACATAGTGTTTGAGCAAGCAGTTTTGGCTATTTCATAAAAAAAATGTTAATGCAAAGTAGCATGAAAATATAAGTTAACTGTTTTCATATTTCTCTTTCTACTTTATATTAACTGCTTTCATTTTTCTTTAACAATTTTTGTTGCCATATATTTTCATTATGTTTTTTTTCATAATTGGGGAGCTCATATGTGTGTCTGGAAAGAACTGTTTCTTTGGTGTCGTCCCTCACTTGGCTCTTACAATCTTTCTGCCTCTTCTTCACATAGATCCCTGAGTTGTGAGGGGAGGGGTTTGATGAAGTCATCTCTGAGAGTGAATGTTCTCATTCTCTGCACATTGTTCAGGTGTGAGTCTTTGTGTAAATTCCCATGTAGTGCAAGAATAGACTTCTCTGATGAGGATTGATCCAAGAAACTGATCTATAGACACAGCAGTATGAGGTTAGGAGTTATTTTATTGATATGTTCCTGTAGCAGAATAAGAGTAGTAGGCTTCTCCTTGACACATGACCTGTCCAGTTCAGGTCTTGTCCACTTTAGCAGTGTCAGGTATGGGGTTTATTTTATACAATAGATATTATTTCATTATTCCCATGACATTTTCCATTATTGTATTTGGATATCTTTTAGCCAGTTTACTGTTTTAGGTGTGAGGGTTTACAGGTGGGTGATATTGATGGCTTTATTTCTCTTCCTGTAATTTGGAGAGTCTCTCCCTGACCTGTGAATAATAGTCAGAAGGGCTGAAACATTTTGGCTAGTCACCAACTCAACTTCTCCATGTTTGATGATATTAGGTGACAATAAGCAACAGGTTAAGATCTTTCCCGGTAAGCCACCACCTCGTGGTGCTACACAGATTATTAAATATGGGTTAAAGAAAGATGTGAGAATTAGCCAATAAGAGGCTGAAGCTAATGGGCCAAGCAGTGTTTAGATGAATATAGTTTCTGTGTAATTATTTTGGGTAAAGCTAGCCGGTGGCTGGGAGCCGGGCGGAGGGAAGCGGCCCACCGTTCCTTCTACAGTTGGTGCCCACGTTGGAGTGCAAACTGATATAGCCAATCAAGAAATGAGTGTAGGGTCTTCTCAGGAAACTAATAATTGACATAATTCAAGATCTAGCTAATCCATTCTTGGGCATATACTCAAAGGACTCTATATCCTACTACAAAAATTCTACTTACTCATGTTTATCGCTGCTCTATTCATAATGCCTAGAAATTGGAAATAGCCTAAATGTCCATCAGTGGATGAATGGATAAAGAAAATGTTGTCCATTTGTAACAATGCAATGTTCAACTGTTAAGAAAAATGAAATTATAAATTTTCAGGTAAATTAATGGAGCTACGAAAATCATTCTGAGTGAGGCAACCTACAGTTCAAAATACCCATATTATATGCTTCATCTAATAAGTAAATATTATCTTTTAAACTTTAGATACATGTACTGTAATCTGAAGAACCGCAGAAGGTAGGTACCTAAGAAGGGACGAGGGCCAGGGAAGATCTCACAATTAAAGTCTTCTGACTAAAATCCATCCTTATGTAGATAGATCAGTAACAGAATTATCCCCGATGTTCAAAGGAGTGTTACAACAATTCTTTCTTAAATTTAAAAATTAAAAAACATACAATCTTTACTAAACTCATTCTAAGAAGGCAGTTTTATTTTAATAACAAACCCATTTCAATCAAAACAAAACAGAACCAAACAACTCCCAAACGCCGCCCACTATCTCCACTCCTTTTTAAAATAAAACAGTACTAGAAGTTCTGGAGAGAGCAATAAGGCAAGAAAAGAAAATTAAAGTTATATAAATAGGAAAAAAAGAAGTTAAATTATCCCTGTTTTCAGACATAAGAGATGCCAAAAATTCCACAAGAAAATTTCCAGAAACAATAAACAATTTCATCTGAGTGGCAGGGTACAAAATCAAGATAAAAATTAGTAGCCTTTCCATACAGCAACAATAAAATACACCAGAAAAGAGATTTGGGACACATTCTAATTAATAATTGTATCAAAAATTACCTAGGTATAAATTCATTTTAGTTTGTCTCAAGTTGACATAAAACTAACCAATGCATTTGATTCTTTGTCAGCTTGAAACACAACTATGTCATGATTCTACCACAACCTCTCCTTTCTTATTCATCTCCAAGATCATACATTAATATCTACATTACAATATAAGACATTTTCCAACCTTAAAAAATCTTGAAGTACTTTAAAATCAAATTCTTTAAAAGTTCTTTCTCTAAAAAATCTGGTCTCTTACGCATTTCATTATGTATCTTGCTTGTAATTTATTTTGTTATGCATGATTGTTATCTCTTAGAAACCTGTTCTTTTCTAATGAGAATAAAAGGGGTGAATCCAAAGGGAAATGTCGAGGATGTACAAGGAGTGGAGGGAGGGGAAACTATAATCAGGATATATTGTATGAGAAAATAATCTATTTTCAATAAAAGAAAAAATTACACAGCATAAAAATTTTCATTGAAGAGAAGACAAAGGGTCTGGAAAACTGAGCTTTTAGGTATAATGAGAAAGAGAAACATTAAAAACCTCTCCATGCCACGCATGTGTTAATGGGTGGAAGCTAAAAAATTGTACGTACACGTCTGCAATGACAGGTATTTTCTAATGGAAAACCCTAGGGATTTAATTACTGCTTCTTTATAAAAGCCTGGGTGGTTTAGTGAGGGAACTTAATTCTGATAAAAATGAAATTTATTTTGGGCATTTAGTATTTTATTGCTTAAGCAACTTGGGAGTTAGGATAAATGTTAGCTTTGTATTCTATAAATTAAATTGACTCAAACAGAGTGTTGTTGCAATAGCACCGGAGGTAAAATGCTTGCCTTTTTACCTACGATCTGAGTCTGATTCCCAGAACCCACAGAAAGATGCCAGGTGAGGTGTTTTCTGTTTATAATTCAGCACTGGGGAGGCAGAGATAGGAAAACTTCTATAGTCAGGCAAGTCCAATAGGTGAACTTTTTCTTACATCAGGGTCAAGGGAAAGTGTTTCTGCTTTTACCAAGCTATAGTGCTAAGAATAAAACTGTGTCACCCTTTCTGCAATCCTAAAACAAACAGCTTAAGTCCCTCAGTTGTCAACTCCTCCAAAATAAACAAATAGATAAATACTTTCTAATTTTAAAAGAGAAGAACAAGTGTACAATGACAATCAAATACACACAAAGCTGAAATCTAACTGTATGTAACTCAGTGTTCAATGTCTGGAATCTACTCACAATTATCTAGGCTCCTCCGAGGGTCCTGGGTTAATTCTCCATCACCTTCTGAAGACCACACGAAATGTCTTCTAAATTCATGTTGGTTCAACCTCAAATTGTTTCCTTTTTGTGGTCCCAGCACTGCAATCTCCAAAACATTGGGGTCTCTTGTTGCAACTGCATTTTCACCAAGAGTCTCTTCTGATCTTTCTTTTTTTTCTTTTGTTTTTTCCCTTTTTTATTAAATTATATAATTTTGCAAATTTTCACCCCCTCCCCTTTTCCCGTTTCCTTTTCCTTCCCCCACTGCCCCTCCCCCTCCCTCTCCTGTCCAAGGAGCAGTCAGGGTTCCCTGACCTGTGGGAAGTCCACGTTCCTCCCCCATCCATCCAGGTCTAGGAGGTGAGGATCCAAACAGATTAGGTTCCCACAAAGCCAGTACATACAGTAGAATCAAAACCCAGTGCCATTGTCCTTGGTTTCTCAGTCAGCCCTCCTCGTCAGCCACGTTCAGAGAGTCCGGTTTGATCACATGCTCCATCAGTTCTGATCTTTCTTTAGAGGCTCCAGGCTTTCTACACAGTGCTAAGTCTCAGCTGCTTTCCATGACCCCTTGATGCCTTCAAAACCAGTAGCACCTGGGTGACTCTTCCATTACTAACTTTAACTAAATGTACCACCTTTGCTACCCCTAGAACACAGCGTCTGTGTTTTTAAGTTAACCCTCCCAGGAGATACTGTCTCAGTGATACTAGTTTCTTCCTATTTTCTGCCAATTTCTTACCTCCACCTGACCAGCACTGATTATCCCAGCAAAACACAGGTTTTAGTGGTTTTGGTACCTTCTGATCACAGCTGATTTTTCTACCCCAGCTAACCAGAACTACCAATTCTTAACTAAAGATTGTCCAGATGGAGTTTAAGAGATTATCAGATGTCCCTCTGAAACTTCACAAGTCCTGCCTCCTTCACCTGCTCAGTTTTCAATATTCTCATATTCTAAGCAGCTACAGAACTGAGCTCTCAATGCTCAATGACTTTATACATCAACGTTTAAAAAAAATCCTTCCGCAGTCCTCCACAAAACAACACAGTCAGGTCTACTGTAAGTGTAGACTGTACTTTCATTTCCAGGTTGCCCTGACCCAAATAATCACACAGACACTATGTCAATAACATCACTGCTTGACCATTGGCTTAGGAATAATCCTACCTAGCGCGTATATGTTAAATTAACCCATTTCTATTAATCTGTGTATCGCCACAAGGCTACTATGACTTACCAGAAAGGTTCTGGGGGTCTTTCTCTTTTGGCATTTACATGGTGTCTCTTTGACTTGGCTTACTCTCTCTATATCACTGTTTGGATTTCCTGCCTGGTTTTACTCTGCTAAGCCATTGGCTGAAATAACTTTATTTATCAACCAATAAAAACAATGCATATACAGGACATCCCACAGTCTATCCCAGCAATACCCCCAAATCCTGGCACCAATTTCTCTTAGGATGAAAATTGCTGTGACAAAGTTTCATAACTAAAGCAATGTGGGGAGGAAAGGTTTCTTAAGCTCCTAGTTCTGTTTCGCTGTTCTTCAGAACATCACACAGGGCCAAGAACTAGAGACAGGAGCTGGTGCTAAAGGCAAAGAGGATTCTGGCTAACTGGCTTGCTCCTCACAGTTTTCTCAGCCTATTTTCTTATAGTAACCACCCATAATTGGCTATGCCCTCACACAGTAATGACAAGCTAAGAAAATACCCAGCAAGCTTGTCTGCTTACAACTGAATCTTCTGGAGGCATTTCCCAACTGAGATATCCTCATCTCAGAGGATGAGAGCTTGTTTCAAGTTGGCATAAAGCTAGCCAGTAGAAAAAAAACAACCCAGGGGTTAAAAGATCTCTATTATAATAACTTTAAATACCCAAGAAAGAGCTTTGAAAAACACAGGAAAATGAAAAGACATTTGTGTTTAATGGATAAATAGAATTATTATTGTCAAAGGAGCATTATATAAAAATCAATTTACAAATTCAATACCATCCCATTCAAAATACCTAGAGCATTCTTTACAGAAATATAAAAAGTCATCTTAAATTAAAATGGAACAAAAAGGCCCCAGATAGCATAAGTAGCCCAGCTGGAGGTGGAGAATATTGGAAGTATTGCTATTACATAGTTCAAGAGATATTAGTGTTATTTAATAGTAATAAAATAATATGGCAGGAGCTCAAAGGGAGACATGTTGTCCAGTGGTACAAATTTTAAGACCCACACATAAGTACACATAACTTCAGCCTTTTAATATTTGACAAGTTGAAGAGACATATGCTGAAGTAAAGAAAGCATCTCCAATGAACGGGGTAGGGAAAACTACATGTCCACATGTAAAATAACTCAATTAGACTTGCAGCTATCACACAGAATAAAACAAGACCCATCCCAGATGAAGACCTGCAGGCACTCAATGACTGTAGGGGGAAGAAGAGTTGTTTTCAGGGACAAGTCCACTGACAGGTTGCCTGAGTCTAAGTGATCAGTCCACGTGCATGCAGGCAGCATTAGTGGGATTCAGGAGGATAAACACACACACACACACACACACACACAAATAACTGTTGAAGAGGTCATGAATCAGAGAAGAGCATGGGAAAAATAAATATGACAAGCTAGAGTAGGGAGATGGAAGCATAGAAATGACATAAAAGAGTCTGCTCAGGAATGAAATTCTCAGAAAATTAAAATGAAAAGGGTATTGTGTATAAACAACCTAGTAGGTATTCATTTCTACAAGTATTTAGCTACATAATTTGTATGCTGTTGCTCTTTTAGGTGACATGGCTTCATCATAGTTTAAATCGTCTATTATGTAGCTGAACATATGTGAATGACATGCAAGTACTGTGGACGAAACATTGGATTTATAATATAATCATTTAAACTAACATTAATCAAAATACAGTATGATTTTTGCCAAGTCTTTGAAGGAACAATTTAGTCATTTAAATGCACATATAAACAAAAATCCTTTAATTTCATATTAAGAAGGATGATGTAAGCACATTATACTACACCATTATAATAGCAAGAGATACAAATAGCTAACACTATAAAAATTATCAAAACCCAATCCCCTAGTTAAAAGCTATTTGCCTGAGGAGAAAAGATCATGTATCTTAGTTCTCTTATTTAATTTAAGGAAAAATAGTATTTCATGACAAGGTTTTGAGAAATATATACATCTATATTTGTAAGAATTTCAAAATTGCTACTAAATAATTAATAATCAAAGAAGGAACAATTGAGTATAACTACTATTTATTCTGTTCTCAGTGATGTTTTAACCAAATTAAAGAAAACAAGCAGATATTTTTTGCATAATTCAAATGAACATTCTGTCTCATGAGTACATAAAACAGACAATATTTAAATTCAAAACATGATTTCTCACTAGATTTTGTCATTCTCTTTTTTAGTATCTCTCACCAAGGCCCGATAATTTCCAAGTAATAGGGTAAGATAGACAACAGTTCTTTGCTAGAACTGGAAGCTGTTCCTGATATCATGATTTGCATGAATGGAAGCTGGCAATTAGACTCTCAATAGTTGATTGGGACAGCTTCATTTTTATACATGTCAAGTGCTCACATGTTACAAGAATTGCTGTTTCCAGTGGGATTCATCATTGAGGATCATCACAAAATAGAATCTCTGAGATATTATGAGCAAATCACAAATGCTAGGAAAATTTGGCAAAGATAGGCTAGCATTTGTGCTATGTATGTTTCACGTAGACAAGCTCATGCTTTTAGCAATTGCATCCAATGATCTCAAAGATAAGCTCTCTTGTTCAGAACACTGTTATCCTGTCAGAGATTGTCACTACAGAGAGTGACCATTAAAATACTCCAGACTATATGGCTATATGACAATGTAAAAATGCTCCTGATAATCAAAATTGTAGAATGAGGGATAATAAGCACTAATCACATGTCTATATCTTGTGGACTATTTTGACATATGTATCTGTTCTGTCTCTCTGTCTCTCTCTCTGTCTCTGTCTCTCTCTCTCTGTGTATGTTTGTATGTAAATATACACATGCTGGATCAAATGAAAGTGAGAGAAATTATCTGTAGTATGGGTATACTATGAGTCACTGGGCCAAGGTTTTTTATTGGAAAGTCAGGAGCAGTGTCTGATAAACTATTTCTTTTCATCTAAGGTATTCACAGCTATTTCATCATCATGGAAATTGTACTTGCTACTTTTGGCATTTATAGTGATCTGGAACAGAGTCAAGGAAGTGAGGTTTCAAGTGTAGCACTAATGGTTTTCTCACTAGCACTAAACCAACCAAAGTTCTGAGGAATTGTTGGCATGGTTTTTCTTCATTTATTTCAGATTTTTATGATAAAAAGATATTATGTTAAAGACATAATAAAATGTCAAAGATGAAATCTATATCTAATCTTTAAAGTTCTGAGTATTTGTTGATCCTGAATTTTATCTCTAAAGATTTTATCAAATTTGAAATATTTATGAAAACCCAGAGTACATGAAAATATATGTAAAATATCATCACACACACACACATATATATAATATCACACACACAAACACATACACACACACACACACACACATATATATATATGTATATATATTATCATCACACACACGTTTGTGTGTGTTGATAACATCCTAATTTTTCCATTATCCTATAAGAGTGAAACATGTGAATAATAAACAGTGATACGATCTATAATTGAGTAGGTTCAATCCACCATGGCTTCCCCTAAAGGTCAGGTTTTCATGATAGATCTAATCTACATGGGAAGTAGAAAAAAAAAAACAAGATCTCCTGAGTAAATTGGGAGCATGAGGACCTTGGGGGAGGGTTGAAGAGGGGAGGGGAGAGGCAGGGAAGGGAGCAGAGAAAAATGTAGAGCTCAATAAAAAAGAAATATATTGAACAAAAAGTCTTTTTCTAATAAAAATGTAGAAAAGTCAATAATTTCTATACTGTGTTTGGGGAAATCTGTATGATATTTGGTAATTTATTAAAAAAGACAAAAGACTTGTGAAAGAAATTTAACTCCTGTTACTTAGTGTTGGTGGAAAACAAAATACACAATTCTGGACACAAAAATAAAACCATATAAGTGCATATATCATGCACTTAATCTTTGTCTTGTGCACGATGGATTAATGAGCACCCAGTGCTTTTTTTTCTTGATAAGTAACAAGGAAAAAATACTCATCTACTGTTTTTCTTTGATTGCCTCTGGCCTTCTAGAAAACCTAGTACAAAAGGACTCCTCCTATTTAAAAGTGAATGAAGTGGTGGCTCTTATAAGGCTATGCTTTACAGTGCTTGGTGCATTGGGCTCCAACCTACAGTGTAATTCTTTACCTGAGTATAAAAGAGGTTTGCATATATAAATAAATAGAGGATATGCTTACATATGGCAAAATAGTCTTGGAGGGAAAACTATGAGGTCTGAAACATGTAATACACATACACAGAATATAGAAAATACAATGATACAGACAGATACACTATCAGGAACTTAGGTCTTAGGATTTTAAGAATAATTGAATATTGGTGGACTGCATAGAATTTTTATCATAGATTCTTATTACAAGACACATTCTATTTTATAATAACTTCTGTAAGAGACAGAAATGGCAATTTTTAGAAGGTGCACATTAAAGTAACTAATATAATAACTTTCAAATAAAAAATGAATAGAAAAAGTGCAATGGTTTTCTTCAGTTAAAGACAAAACTGGTGATAAATTTATCATTTATATTTCAAATTCCTACACAGATTTTATGTATTAAAAGTATATGCACAGTCATTTTCTTTTCTGAACTTCATAATAAACTTTTCAGAGATATGCTCATGTTTATAGAACACTATTGGAGAAGGAATAATTGAAAACTAAACCAAGTCAAAATATTTCCATGTATATACATGAATTGTAATACTAATAGTTGTATTGATAATTAAACAATAATTTAAATAATAAACATGTTTATTACTCACAGCATTAATAACAATTTGTTTCTCTTTATAGATGTGACTATTAAGATTAAAGCATGCTTTCTGATCATGTCAAGGCCAAGTCAGTTGTGTCAACATAAAAAATCTGACTTAAAGAAGAACAGCACAGAAGGGGAAACAAAATGCAGTATTCCTTTTCCTTTGGCACAGGGATATATATGACCTGATTCTTGATTTGCACTATCCCATAATAGTCACTGTGAGATTGATCTGTAGAAGTCCGGAAGCCCTATCATTCGCTCGGCATATTAGCTCTAAAACTATATTAAAAACAAATCTCCAGGTTAGAGTTGGTCATTGCAGCGATGAATGCAAGTGCCAATGATAGGTATGTGAAAAAAATGTCTCATTTAAATATTTATTCCCAGGTAAGGGCAATTGTGTGCTATGCTTGATATATAACCTTTCAGGAAACATGAAAAAAAGTAAAATAAGAATAGCTTTTGTTCACAACTTCTTTAACATCACTACTCAAGTGAATGTATCAAGGTTCAAAAGGATGCAAGGATTTTGAAATATAAATATGATAACAGGTAAAGCACCCAAACCTGACTGCTATTGTTTAAAAGCCATGCAAACTTTGCTGCTGTTATTTAATGTGCTTTAATATCAAGTAAGTTGTAAAAAGAGAGAATATTTCTATTTATAAAAACTAAAGAAAGAAAATATTCACATAGATATTGACATCAAAATAAAAATAAAATTAATACAAAGCAAGAAAGAACAGTTGCCCCTGTGAAGTTTTATTAAGAATTGAATACAAATAAATTTCAGGTACTTGGCCAAAATGGTAGAAGAACCATAAAGTTAAATAGTAAAACTTATATATTGGTGGTAACTGACAGCTCTCTAATTGGATTTAAGGCCCACTAAACAATAATGTAATTATGCCTGGAAACCTAGCCAAACACAAAAGGCTAGGGAAATAATGGATCTTATAACAACCATTTTACTAGACCGGCATATTTCTTAATTATATCCTATATAGGAAATTAAGACTATAATAGAAAATCACAATTGGACACAATGTAGATATAGAATTGTAGGTAGCTGAGGCCTGAAGGATACATCTTTAACACAAATCCTGCACCTAAGAATTCAGAAACAACATAGAATAGGTTACAGAAAGATTGTAAGAGTCACAGTATCAGGAAGTTGGTTATAGACTGTCTCTTAGAAATTCCCACTTACAGAAGAACTGGACAATGACAACATCAATAATCATGGTAATGAGGAAGGGGGAAATCTAATGGAGTCCCAAGCCTAGACACAAAAACTTGTAACAATGACTGCTGAGTGAATGAATTAGCCTCTCTCAGGAATAAGCCTATGGAAAGGTCAGCTCTGATCTCATATACAAAGAAAACTAAAAAGAGACTCAGAAGGTTGTATATATAATATATATACAATAGAAATATATTATAATATATATATCAAGTGTAATTAACTAAGATTATTACTTAGGAGTAAAAGTGGCAGAGCTCACTACTTTGTATGTTGTATTATTCAGAACTTCTCTTTTACACTGAGCTCCCACTTCAGAAATTCGATTGTCTTTAACGTTTGTAAGCAGCTGTCACATATTTGAAGACAATGTTTCCTGAAACACGCATTCAGTAGAATATAAGGAGTAGCTGGAGAAAAAAAATTAAAACATATGAACAAAGGAAACAGTAGGAAATAAAAACGGAAGTTGTAAAGATGTAAAACAGGAACTAGAACTCAGAAGATTAAACATTAGAAGTGAAAGATGGCTTTACTTATAGAAACAACTAACAAAAGGAAAATGCCCAGTTTACCCTAAAATTTCTAGTGGTTTATTTAAAATATCATAGGATAACACAGGTTTTAAAAATGATAAAATAAAAAGTAAGTATAGACTTTGGTATGGGAGGTCATTTTGTCTCTGTGTTGCTTTGATTGGTTAATGAATAAAGGAACTGCTTTGGTCCTATAGCAGAGCTATAGGGGAACAGAGCCAGGTGGGGAAAACTAAATGGAATGCTGGGAGGAAGAGGGCGGAGTTAAGAGATGCCATTACCCACCGTTGGAGTTAGACACGCTGAAACTCTGCTGGTAGACTACAACCATTTTGGGGCTAAGCTAGTCAGGTGGCAACTGGGCCCTCCTCCTACAAGCTTTTGGAAAGACATAGTAAGGTTTTATTTTTCTCACAAAGAGGTATTTATTTTAATGAAAACTAAACCCTGCAGGGTTCCTTTAAATTTATAGGAATATATACTTTTCAGTAGATATTTATTAACTTAAACATATATTGCCTGTAGACTGTATACTACCTAGTTTCTCTATCAATTTTGACACACACCAGTGTCATTTTGGAAGTGGAATCCTGTATTGGAAAAATGCTCCAACCAGACTTCCTTGTGGGCAAGCTTGTGGTACATTTTGTTGATATATAATTGATGAGGGTTTTCCCATCCTCCAGAAATGGTGGTTCAGGAGTTAAAAGAGCAGTCTGTAGAAGACATGGGATCAATCCAATCAACAGTATTTTTCCATGGCCTCTGCTCCAGTAACCCTGCAAGTTCCTACACTGAGTTCCTGCCTTGACTTCCTTGAATGACTGACTTAAACTTGTAAAGTACAATAAAGTCTTTTCCCTCAAGTTGTTTTTGGACATGGTGTCTTATAACAACAATAGAAACTCCATCTAAGACAGAAGACTCTATACACCATGTTCAGCAATGAGTAACAAAATGGACAAATCAAAATTCCTGAACAATGTTATTTCTCTAAGAATTATAATAGGAAATATGGAAATTTCATATTTCTATGTAAAAGATTGGAGTAAGACCTTAATTTAGAATCAATTAAATGTGCTTTA
Organism: Arvicola amphibius; assembly: GCF_903992535.2. Classification (NCBI taxonomy): domain Eukaryota; kingdom Metazoa; phylum Chordata; class Mammalia; order Rodentia; family Cricetidae; genus Arvicola; species Arvicola amphibius. The sequence continues at coordinate 35,357,379 of NC_052056.1, read as the reverse complement.
GTTTCAGTTTCTAGTTGACAGTTTATGTTGAGAACAGATGATTTGCCAAATTTAAAACTCAGTCACAGTTTGGATAATATAACGGTGATCACAATTATAGTTATAACTAACTATTGTGTTAGCAAAACAAAAGCTAGTAGCCTTCCTGTATTGAAATGACATACATTAAGAAAAAATTGGAGAAACAATGCTCTTCACAAGAGTCTTAAAAATATGTTGCAATAAATTAAGCAAGGAAATGAAAGATTTATACAATGAAACCATCAAGACACTGAAAAAAGTAATTTACTACAATACCAGAAGACAAATGTAGCGGGCATGGTCGGCCGGCAATGGGAAATAACCAAACTAGCTTTATATGAAATACTTAGCTTTAATAAAAGGAGAAAATGGGAGAAACTTATAGAGCCAGAGTTCCAGCAAAGAGCAGGGAACCAAGAGGGGAAAACAAAACAAACAGGGATCTTTTAAAGGTATTTTGTGCCCCGGAGGGGTCACGCCCCTCAGGCAAGGGATTGGTCAGCTTCCCCACCACCGAAAAATCACCACATCCATGGATTGGCAAGATTAGTATTGTGAAATGACATTTCTAGTAAAAACATCTACAGATTTAACACAATTACTATAAAAACTCCATTGTAATTCCTTACAGAAATTGAAAAAAACAGTCTCAGAATCTCAGGTTTCATATAGAAACATAAGATCAAGGAGAGCAATAACAACCTTGAAAGATAAAAATACTCTTGGAAATATCACCATCTCATATTTCAAGTTATGTTACAGAGTTACGGTAATAAAATCAGAATGGTATTGACACAAGACAGACTCGATGACCAAAGGAATAGAATTAAGGATCCACACATAAGTCCACACTAATACATCCAACTGATTATTAATTTTAAAAAAAAGCCTAAATTATACAGTGGAGATAAGCCTGGCTCTGTTCAAACCAGATAGCTAAATGTGGAAGGATGAAACCCAATCCTTATCTCCCACTCTGCACAAATCACAACTTCAAATGGATGAAAGCTGTCAGCATAAAACCTGATACCTTGTCATATTTCTATCGAAACATGATCGGAGACCAATTTATTCTTTTGTCATATGATGGAGGAGTGTCTACGTGTTACTTTCATTGATTAATAAAGAAACTGCCTTGGCCCTTTAAGAGGACAGAAAATTAGGTAGGTGGAGTAGACAAAACAGAATTGTGGGAGAAAGGAAGCAGTGTTGGGGAGACATTTCAGGCAGTCGCCATAGGCAGTCACCATGCCTCTCCTCTCCGAGATGGATGCAGGTTAAGATCTCTCCTGGTAAACGACCACCTCGTGGTGCTACGCAGATTACTAAATATGGGTTAAAGCAAGATGTGAGAATTAGATAATAAGAGGCTGAAACAAATGGGCCAGGCAGTGTTTAAAAGAATATAGTTTCCAGCCGGGCGATGGTGGCACACGCCTTTAATCCCAGCACTCGGGAGGCAGAGGCAGACGGATCTCTGTGAGTTCGAGGCCAGCCTGGTCTACAAGAGCTAGTTCCAGGACAGGCTCTAAAAAAGCTGCAGAGAAACCCTGTCTCGAAAAACCAAAAACAAAAAAAAAAAAAAAAGAAAAAAAAAAGAATGCAGTTTCCGTGTAATTATTTTGGGTAAAGCTAGCCCGGTGGCAGGATGCAGCCCCACCGCTCATTTCTACAGTCATATACCTTTGTCTATGTATATTGTTTTGAAAATGTTTTTCAAATATTAAGCTACAATATGGAAATAACATATGTTCAGACCTTCTTTTCACTTGTCACTATGTTTTTGGGATGCAATCATATCTAAATGTGTGCATTTATTTGTTTCTTTAATGTTGATGGCTACTGGTTTAGTGTCCAAGTAAATAATAGAAAATAAACCAAGAAATGCAAAATCGAGTACTTTTATTGTGTTTGTATATCATAGAGTACTGGCTAGTAAAATTCACCTTTTAGGAGCAAAATTGGCTATCAGAAATAGCTAATTGACTATTTGCTGACCTTGCCATTTTTTCCGTATCCTCTATTATAAAATGTTTGATAGGAAAACAAAGGAAATGTTATAAAAATCTAATTTAAATAGAAATGTCTATATTTTTGAATAAGTACAAGTCATATTTTTATCTGTTATACAACATGGAATAAATCACAGAATCATATTTATTTGAAAGTCCTAATCACCCACATACTTAATATGCACACCACGGGATAAAATGTTTATACATATTTCCTAGTTTTCATGATTTATTTATAACTGCTAATAAATTACTGAAACTGTATTAACTTACCACTGAAAGTCCAATGTTAAAAATATAGTGGTTTCCTTTTTGATGTCTTAGTTTATTATTATTCAGTATGATGTTTTTTGGGTTATTTTGACTTATTAAAAGCTGTCAATAATTTGACTACATATATATCAAGCTTCACTTAAAAAATCTCTATTCCCAATGGATATTTAGAAAGAGTTTTTATTTTTAAAGTGTTTCAAAAATTAAAATATAATTGCACTATTATTCTCCTTACCTTGCCTCCCTCCAGTCCTCTTAAATACCCTCGATGTCTCTAATTTATGGTCTGTATTTCTTTCACTTTTGTTGCACAGATTTTTCATATTTTTAATTATGTCTCTATGTATATATGTGTCTGTATGTGGATATACAAACCCAAATGCTGGTGCCTGCAGAAGGACACAGGAATTGGATTCTGTTAAACTGGAGTTTTAGGCACCTTTGAGCCTCTAGGTGCAGGTAGTGGGAACTGAACTTGAGTTCTATAAGAGCAGTGCAGACTCAGCTGTAGAGCCATCTTCAGCTGCTCCTTGACAACATGACATTTTCTTCCTTTCACTCTTGAAGTTATGATACATTATCTAAAACGAGACACTTCCATATTTTTTTTTTAAGAAAACAGAGGATTTGCTTGTGACAGCATACTCATTTTCATTTTCTAAGTTGGTGTAAGTCATTTTGTAACTCTAACACTTCCCAAATCCTGTGGAATCTTTTCTATTTCCACATGGTCTATAAATGATTTAAATCTGTCTTCTTAAATTTTCAAAGGAATCCTTTGGATAGATAGGTATTTAGATTTTACTGGAAAATCACCAATTTCTTCCAGATCTTCAAATTCTATGCATATAATTATTATAATGCTCTCTGAGTGATAACTTATACTATCTCTTCTCTGTTTATTTCTTAACTTCATTTAAAATTTTCATTTTAGTGTCTTCTCCCCACAAAGGTGCAAGTGATTGGTTGATCCTTTTTAAAGTCAGCTATACTCTTGAATTACACAGCTGTTTCTCCTGCTTTTAAATGAATTATTTTTAATCTATATTAATTTGCTTTTTGCAAAAATTTTTCTGATGTAGGTGTGTCTTCTATCTATCTGATGATTTCATTGGTTAATTAATAAAGAAACTGCTTGGCCTGATAGGTTAGAACATAGGTGGGTGGAGTAGACAGAACAGAATACTGGGAGTGAGGCAGATGCCTTAAGCAGTCGCCATGACTCTACTCTCCGAGATGGATGCAGGCTAGAATCTTCCCAGTAAGCTACCCCTTGTGGTGCTACACAGATTGCTAAAATTGGGTTAATCAAGATGTGAGAATTAGACAATAAGAGGCTAGGCTGGAACTAATGGGACAGGCAGTATTTAAAGGAATACAGTTTGTGTGTTGTTATTTCGCATGTAAATCTAGCCATGCGGGAGCTGGGTGGCGGGATGCAGCCCGTTGCTAATCACTACAATTTTCTTGTTCTATTTTCAAAATAAACGAATATACAGTTTTCAGTGTAAAACGTGATAATTCTGTGAGATTCTGTAAGTAGGTTGTGTATTTCTTGTTGAAACAATGCTTGTAATGTAGCATTGGCAGACAAATTCCAGTTAAGACATGATGGTAAATATTTGCCTCCTGGAGTAGTGCAAGCTTTCCTAAGGTAGACTCTTACCTCACTCATGTTGTAATTATCATTTTACTTGAGAATTTTTACTTAAGATACAGGTTGATTTGATATTGCCCATGGGTGACCTGGTATTTATATAGTTAGTCCACGCTAGTCATGAACTTATTAATGTTTCCCTCACTTCCAAAGTGGGAGTATTCCACTGCATCTTAACACCTGAGCTCCCTTGACTCTGCCTGATGGATATCTGGTGATTGAGAAGCATGGATCAAAAGCAAAGGGAAAGGCAGTTAGGACTATGTTTCCCCTGTAATAGGAGACTACTCATTGCTTTTCTGGCCTCCCACTCCCAAATAATCATACAAAACTATACTAATTATTACAGTTTGAACTAATAGCTCAGGCTTCTTATTAAACCACTTTCTATTGGTCTATGCATGCATATAACTAGTGCCCAACCCAATCCTAAAACTGTCAGAATATTCAGTTGTGTGGTGCTAATAGTTATAAATTCCCAGAAAAGACATACTGGGTATAACCTAGTTTAATCTCTTGATTTTGAGGAATCTTTGGAAAATTATAATCATTAAGAAAGCACCTCTAGTTGTTATAGAATATTATTTAAAAATGTATTACATTTGTTTATGCTGGAGAACATTTGTTTTAATGATACAAAGATATATTGCACACTTTTATGTTGCATTTTTTTAAAACTCTGTGACGAAGTGTTGCTTTGCTTGTCTCTAACAACTGATTGGTCTAATAAAGAGCTGAATTACCAATAGCAAGGTAGGAGAAAGGATAGGTGGGTCTGACAGAATGAGAGAATAAATAGGAGAAAAAGAGAGAGAGCAAAAGAGATGAAGGAATGAGAAAAGAAGGGCCAACTACCCAGCTAGCTACAGAATAAGAAGGAAAGTATATTACAGCAGTAAGAAAAGGAAAATGTCCAGAGGCAAAAGGTAGATGGGATAATTTAGGAAAATTTGGCTAGAAATAACTCAAGCTAAGGCTAGGGATTTATAAAAAAGAAAAAGACTCCATATGTGATTTATTTGGGAGCTGGGTAGCAGGTCCGCCAAAAAGCCAAAAGAGTAAAAAAGGCAACAGGATTTTAACCTGCCAATGTGGGCCCAAATTTCCATGTACAGTCTGAGAAAACTGGGTGGGGGGGGGGGAGAAAAGTAAACGAACACATCTTCTTTAGAGATGCTGCTGTTCAATCAGCAGCACAAAACAGAAAAGGCAAGCTAAGTAAAGACTGCTCGTGGCAGTGCAAGTACCAGCTTCCTACAGCTAGGAAGGTTGAATGCAATTTCTGATCATTCACCTCCTACCAGGCTGTGAGCCTTAGGCTTAGCTCTCAGGAATCTAGAAGCAGGGGAGCCAGGCAAGAGCTGTACATAGGATCCAGGCATAGCTTAGCAGTTTAAAGGGTTTTTTTTTTTTTTTTTTTTTTTTTTTTTTTTTTTTTTTTTTTTTTTTTTGCAGTCAAAGAAGGCAAAAAGATATGCAGTAAAAACAGTCCAGATGGAAATAACTCTAAACAAGTTCCAGTGTGTTTTACAATGTGCATAGACTTGAGAAAGAAAAATATGGTTATAGATAGTCTCAGAAAAAATAAATAGTTTAAGAAGAAATAATAAAGTCTTTAAAGAGAGAGTAAAAGTAGTATAAAGAAAAAAACCACATAAGATGGGAAAAACATGGGTAGTCTGGATCATATAAATTATTGTGTTGATTTTCAAATTTTTAACTGCAGATAAGCAAAGGACAGTTGCTTATCAACAACATGGATTGAAAGAACTGCTGAAAGAAACCAGCCTAGATATTTTAAGAATGCCTCAACTTTAAAATGGAAGTCAGAATATGTATTTGTCAAATGGAAGTCAAAACGCTGTGAAGAAGAGGTTTTGCTTTTGTTTCCACAGGAAACAAGAGGTTGTAAATTCATTCCAATTTAATATGGATCACATTTGATCAATGGAGGCCTCCTGAAACTTGACAGATGATGTCTATTGATAATGTAGTTTTCTCTGAATTTGCTAGAAAAAATTGGACTGAATATTATAAATGTAATTCTTACTTGATAACTGTTTTTGTTGTGTTTAGTTTTATTATGTTAAAGTTAAACCTTTTCATTTTTATTTAGACAATGGGGGAAATGTTGTACAATATTTTTTAAGATGTGTTAGATTTGTTTATGCTGGGGAACATTTGTTTTAGAGATGCAAAGGATGTGTTATTTCTTTTATGTTGCATTTGTTTAACTCTGTTAAGTTGTGTTATTTTGCCTGTCTAAGACACCCAATTGATCTAATAAAAAGCTGAAAAGACAATAGCAAGGCAGGAGAAAGGATAGAGAGAATAAATAGAAAGAGAAAAAAGAGAAAGGAAGACAGATCAAGGAACAAGAAAAGAAGGAATGAGCCACGGAGTAAGAGTGTAAGTAAGATTACAGGAGAAAAGGAAAAAGGCCAGAGGCAAAAGATAGATGCATAATTTAAGAAAAGCTGGCTAGAAACAAGCCAAGGTAAGGCAAGACATTTATAAGAAAAGAGTAAATCTCCATGTATGATTTATTTGGGAACTGGGTGCCAGGTCTCTCCAAAAGAGCAAAACAGCAACAACAACATCCAGTCATAAGGGAAATACGATACAGGAATTAATGAAAATTAATATGTTCATTGTGTTTGAACATTTTTGCTTCCCCTATATATATTAAGATTATTTGACTTAAAAGCACCGGTAATAATTACATTATTTGAACACTTAAACTGTAATATGAACTACTCTAAGTATTGTATACATATGATTGTGTTTAATCTTCAGAGCAGTCCATTGTGGTGCTTGTTATATTCATCCATTACTTTACAGACAAATTCTATAATTAAGCTACTTTTTCACCAATAGTTAGACAAAACTTTCATATTTTTACCTTTAAATTACTTCAAATTATTTTCACATGTATAACTGATTCATTATTATTTATATGCTTTTATAGGATGGACACTATCTATTGGATAGCGTTTGCTTTGCTATCCCTGACCTTTCTTCTTAAGGCAATTTGGGAGTGAAAATGTCATCCATGACTTCAGTAAAAATCATTGCTCAAATTTTACTCTCACCTATATCTTTCCATCCTTGAATCCACCTTGATCATAACCAGTTTTCATTGATTCTCTGCTTGGCTTCGTGCCTGTGATGAGTTGTATAACTCGATTTGGACTTTCCTGTAAAGTGCTCTTTCATTTTGCTTAAGCTACACTTGATTTTAATTGACACTTCCCCTGGTCTGACCTGCTTTGCTTTAAAAAGTTCCTTCCTCTCCTTACTTGAGCAACTGACAGCTCTTAAAAGTTATATAAATGTATATAAAATGTATATAAAAGTTATATATGTATACACAAGTTGTCACACTTGTTAAAGTAATGTTAATATCCTGTAAAAATAGCAGTATGGCTATAGGGAGGATTCTAATAAGGTAAAGCTACACTGTGACAGCAATATTAAACTATACACTATTATCAATATGTTAAGTCATATGTTATATAAACGCATTAAAAAGTTACACAATTATCTAAGAACAATCATCTCTGGAATATAGTGGAGAACTTAGATATCTGACCTTTTTATTACCTTATAATTTCTGTTTCATTTTGTTCTGGTCCATTTTTGAGACATCTTAAAATGCCACTGAACAATTGTGTAGAACTAATATTGCATTGGTTTGCAGGAAACATTGTCTCATGCATGAAGATTTTCATCCCATTCTCAGCTAAGGAAGAATAAAACTGGATTCTGAAACATTTTCTACCAAGCACACTGCAGGGGATTGAATGAGAATGACCCCCATGGCCTAATATAGTGAAAACTTGGTCCACAGTTGGTGGGACTGTTTTGGAGGAATTGGGATCTGTGGCCTTACCAGAAGAGGTGTGTCACTGAGGGTGATTTGGGTTTTGAGGTTTCAAAACTCAATACCATTCCCATTCCCAGGTATTTCTCTTCCTCTCTCTGCCTCATGCTTGTGAATAAGATGTAAGTTCTCAACTACTACTCCAGTGCTGTGGCTGCCTACCTTCTCTATGCTCCACACCATCACGGTCATGAAGAGTAACTCTCTAAAATGTGAACCCAAATTAAATGTTTTCTTTGATAAGTTGCCTTGGCGATTGTATTTTGTCATGGCATTAGAAAAACAGCTAAGATACACAATGTCTTTCTCATTGTATGGGGCTATCACTTTATCAATAATATAACTCCTATTTCAGGTTTGTGTTCTTTCTTGAATGAATGGCTCTCAGGTTTATTTCCAGATTTTAATATTTCAGATTCAACTAGCAAGGGTCACAGAACTAGATCCAAATACCTTGAACAAGCTGTTGTTAAGAATCCACTAAATTTGGGTTGTATGAATGTACTATTGAGTAGATTATATTAAGTCTTTCCTCTCTGTGAGTAAAGAATCCATCCATTGACAGTGCTAATCTTCTTGAAAAAAACTGATTTTTGATGCAATGTGAAGAAGTATATAAAATTCCATTCCTCACCAGGAATAGTGCATAGTATATAATGACAGTCTTTACTATTTCCTAAGTAATTGGACTTGTTCCCTGGGATCTGACAATTGTTAGATTTTGCTTGAAACTTTGATGCAGGCAGTAAGGATACCAACGAAGCATACCATGGCATGGTGGAACTACAAATCATCATCAAAAAATTACCTGGGTGTGGTATAGGGTTTCTGAAATATGACAAGGTGACTAAGGTTCTAGGCTTCTCTATAATACCAAAGTGGTAAATATTATTTAGATAATCTTTTTATGATAGGGCTGAGTTGGTGCTAATGAACAGGTTAAAATATAAGATATAGGACCTGCCATAGATAGGAACAAATATAGAGACCCATGGCTAGACATTATACATGGAGAGAGAGACTTGGGAACATTCAGCCATAAATGGGATTTATCCATCAAATCCCTCCCCTCAGAGCTCAGGGAACCCTGGAGAAGAGGAGACAGAATGTATAAGAGCCAGTGCAGATGGAGAATTCCAGAAGAATAAGGTCCTCTAAATCAACTGAACAAGGTGTTTATGAAATCACAGAGACTGAAGCAACACACAGGGACTGCACAGGTCTGCATGAGGTCCTCTACAGTTATATAACATCCAGTTTAGTGTTTTTATGGGAATCCTGAGTGAGTGAACTAGTGAGTCTCTTATTCTTGTATCTTCTCTTGGTCTACTTTTGCTTTGTTAAATTGTCTTGTTCCAATTTAATGTGATAGTTTTTGTTTTATCTTACTATAATTCATTTTGTTATATACTTTTTAAAGTGAATGGATGAAATCCCAGACACCAGGGTAAAAGTAAAGCGAAGGAGTACATAGAAGAGTTAGATGAGAGAAATGGGAAGAAGGAAAAGGTGATAATATGAAAAAAAGAAGCAATAATAAAAGAGAGGTATGAGGCACAGCACTAAAATCCAGGGTCTTGATGGAAGGTACTGAAATAAGGTTACCTTCTGAAAACTAAATTAAAACAAAAAGTGATGTGACCAAAAACCAAGTAAACCTTATTTAGACTCCTATGTTTGATTATTGAAGTTTCATTGAGGATATTGCCAACCAAATAGGAATCATATCAGGCCACTAAACAGTGAGTCCAGACTTTGATCTGCATTATTAAAAAAAAAAAACCAGGATGAGATGTTAAAACACCAAAGGATATATTGTTGCTATGTAAGCTCTAGTCAATAATCTGAATCAAAGGGAGTGAAGGTTAATAAAAAGTTATGCCTATCTGGGTTCAGATAGTGAAGGGGTTAATTTCAAATCATGAAAGGAAGAGAATTTCCTTAGCATGCTTTCTTCTTGCGGGTGAGGAATCCCAAAAAATGTTTTAAGTGTTACCAATGTGGTCAATGTCTCTAGGTTCTTTTGCAGAGCCAATATCCTCATATTCACTTAAGTAGAGAAAGAACAAAGCCTGGTATGAATAGTTTCAAGTTGTTAGACACATATGCCCAGGTGACTATCATCCTATCATACATTACAAGGGAATGTAGTGGATTTTACTAGTTTGGGACAGAGTGCAGGTATATATCCTTGTATCCCAAGACTTCATGTATAGGAGTGTGCAATAACAGAAACTCAAGAATTCTTTCATTTGACTCATTGGTTATATCACTTCTCTGAGGCTCCTATTTGTGTGCTGTCTCTTGCTCAGGGCAAGCCACATGCTTCTTGATAACTGTAACACTTCAAATTATTCCTGAGCTAAAGGGTCATTTGCACCTGAATGCTTATAAGCAAACTGGATGAACTCAAAATATTTCAACTCTCAAATGCTCAAGATACACGATGAGTTCCAACAGACAGTCTAAGGGATTTGTAAGCCCTATGACCAAATATTGGGAGCATAGTACAAAGGTCATTACACCCACAGATCTTCAGAGAAACCAGGAATGTTAAGCACACAGGATTGTCTTTCCAAGGGAAAAGATGAGAAACCTGTTCTTCCATCCAGAAAGCTGAGAATTGGAAGTGATTAACAGCCTGGTGATCTGTGTCAACTGTTGGTCCAGGTTTTATCAAACTTCTACAACTAAGAGCTGAAGTGACTAGTAATCTCAATTACTCTTATAGTGAGAGAGTTCCCCCAAACTCCCTAAGCCAGGATTAGAGATGTCTAACAGTCCAAATGACCATTTGTTCTGGAATATTTAACTATGTAAAAATGTGTTACTTTTGGTTATGTTGCAGAATGTTACTTTAACTGTGTGAAGGTATGTTAATTTTGTTTCTGCTGCCTCTGTTAAAGATGTAAAGATGTGTTACATTTGGTTATGTGGCATTTGTTTAATTATGTAAAGATGTTTTGCATTTGCTTTTCCTTGTCTACCTTAGGCTTTTGATTGGTTTAATGGCCCATAGTTAGGCAGGAGAAGGATAGGTATGGCTGGGAGGCAGAGAGAATAAGTATAAAGAGAAATCTAAGCTTGACAGCAAAGAAGAAGAGAATGACGAGAAAGAGGAGGACATAACCAGGGACAGTAGCCAGGCAGCTGCTACTTAGTCAATCATAGAGACAGCAGGAGAGTAATATATACAGAAAGAGAGGTGAAAAGCCCTGACACAAAACATAGATAAAGAGAAACAGATTAAAATAAGAGCTAAGATAAGGCCAAGTATGTATAACATGAAAGTCTCGATGTCATGATTTGGGAGCTGGCTTGTGGGCCAAAAGATAAATCCTGGTACAAGTGCTATGCTATTGGTATGACTGCATCCAGGGAAAACTTTTAGGCCCTCAAGCCAGTACAGGTAACCTACATCTAGAACCCATCTGCTTGGAAGAAAACATGCACCTTGAATTGAGTTTCAATGTAATCCTTCTTCCTTGTGCAGTGGGGATTGTATCAAACCAGGAGATCTTTTCTCCAAATTATACTGGGCTTAAATACATTGGGAAAAAAAAACTGTCTGCTATTAAACTCCTGGAAGTCTGATCCAGGTTGACTAAGTCAATCTGTACCAGGTTTTCATTTTTATCTCTTCACATGATTTGCTTTTCTGTATAACACCTCTTCAACCACGCTGCTGGATTACCAGGAAAGACCATTCTGTGTTTGCTTGAAGCTCAAGATGCTAAGATATGCCTACAGCTGGTAAGGATACTAGCCTTTTTGCATATATCATTGTGACAAACTGCCAGAAACTTTACACAGGAAAAGGTTATTTAGCCGACAATTTCGAAGCTGAAAATTAAAGATTTGTTGCCTTCTTTGTTACATGACTGATAGGGAGTCCTTGGTTGGCAATGCCATACATCAGGTTTGCATAATCATGATTAGTACATGTGGAAAGATTATTTTAGAATAACTTGCTTTCATAAGAACTAACTCAGTTATTGAGTCCAGTATCAATCCCCTCTAAGAACGTTCAAAGTTTTAACCACCTTGTAGAAGGCCTCTTTGAAGATCCACTGTCTCCAAATATTACTACAACAAAAACCATCCGTCGGTCACATGTAACCTTGAGGGATATGCTCAAAGCAAATGCAAACTGTCAAGCATGTTTTATTGATTATTCTATGAAAACTAAAATAAGCCAGTGCCCACTGGGCTGTGGCATTGCATGGATGGCAGATAGCCATCGGTGACATAGAGAATATGAAGATTATGCAGAACTAAGTGCTATGAGTCAAGCAATGTGAGTAGTTATGAGCATGTAATAACAATACTTTTTGCCATGCTTTGTTACATTGCCACCTATCCATGGAATATTGCTTATGGACCAAACATCTGGTTATAGAAACAGCACAGAACTCTTGTCAATACATTCCTAATATTCAAAAAGGAGAATTGGGGTCTCAGAAGATTGCCAAGAAAGAATAAGGACTTGACTTTTGATTCTCAGCATCAACATCAAAAGTAAGGCTGGTGGCAGACATGTGTAATCTTGATACTTGGCCGTACAGGCTGCAAGATCATGTTCAGTGAGAGCCATGCTTCAGAAGATAAAGTGAAATATGACGGGGAAGATGTCTGAGTCTGCGTTGACCTCTGATTCAGCAAATGGTGGATATGCACTCACACACACACACACGCACACACACACACACACACACGCACACACACACACGCACACGCACGCACACACACGCACACACATGCACACACACGCGCACACACGCATGCACACACACACGCACGCACACACACACGCACACGCACACACACACACACACGCACACGCACTCAGCACATGTTAATGGAGACATTAACCAAAGACCAAATCACACCTGTATCTGGCATCTTGCTAATCTAAATTACCCAGCCCATGGAACTCAAATCAGTCTATCTCTGATTGTCAAAACTAGGTTTTTAACTACCCTATAAGTTGTGGTTGTCATCAAAGACTGAGATGTCACTGTATGGAAGTTTGGAAAATTGTATACTCTTTACTATTCCATGAACAAATGGCTCTTGGCAAGGCCACCAAATGCAAAACATAGTGAGATGTCTCAGAAACTTGCCCAACTCCTTGACTCAAATTTACTTCATCATGAGTATCAGGCAATCGGGCCTGGAGATTCATAGGTGCAAGGTGTGAGGAGGTGCCATTACTGTCACACTTCCATATCCTCTCTCCTCTCCCCATCTTGCTTAAGTTATCTAGTCTGTGGCTGGGTGTTCTTGTCTGCTGATAGGAAAGTAGCAGTACCCCGAGGATGCTATGGACACCCTTCTCTCATTAGAATACATAATGATATATGTATATTAATCATATCTACCAATTTAAACAGTTCTAGAATCCTCTATCTGAAGAATTGGAACCTACTGGCCATCTGAAACATTACCCTGGGTACCGTAATAAACTACTGTAAAAATGGGGTGCCTGATCTGTGAATAAATATTTTAATAGTTCTGAAAACTCACTGTGCTGATAACCTAGTCCTTTGTTTCTGGTAACTTGTAAAGATTTTTCACCGACCTGTCAATATTTGACTGAGCTCAAGGACATAAGTGTCAGTAGAAAAGCAAGTCAATATTTTATAATAATTATAGCCCTCAGGAAATTCCTTTATTACCTTAAAATGTTTTTTTTTAATTTTATAAACTTGAATGCCCATTTTCAGAATTCTTTTCTGTAAAAATTATATAGTTGCTTGTGTAAAATAAGCCATTAATTAAATTAACACCTTTTTTAGAATAATATTTTTCTATTTTGCAACATAACTATATAGCAAAATATTGTTATTCTTTCATATAATACATTCTTTCATATGTATTTTATAACACAATACTTTATATAATACAGGAAGCAAGCAGTCACTGTGTCAAAACACTAAATTAAATTCACATTCTATTTAGCTTAAACAAACCCATGAAAGCTAGGTGGTGGTGGTGCACATCTTTAATCCTAGCACTTGGGAGGCAGAGACAGGCAAAATCTAAGGCCAGCCTTGTCTACAGAGGAAATTCCAGGACAGGCCCCCAAAGCTACAGAGAAACCCTGTCTCAAAAAACAAATAAAAAAAACCTATGAAAGCCATTAGAAGAGGTGAAAGGTGTTATTATAAATATTATTTAAGAAGTAGCCATTCAAACTTAAAATGTAAATAACTAAAACATCATTAAATGAAAAATGGATAAAGACACTATTATGGATATTTATACACAAAAATCTTATACAGCCTTGAAAAAGTATACTGTCATCTGTGATGATATAGATGATATTACAGAACATCATGTCAAATTGACCACAACATAAATGCCTAAAAATTATGCTGTATGACTTCATTTATTAAATCGAAATGTATAAATAACAAGAAAGGTCTAATAGACAGAAACAAATTGCTAGATTACTACACCTGGCTACTAGGTCCAGTATTAGCTAACAGAGAGAAAAGTAAATTATAGAATACAATGTACACTTAGGTAGGATGAATTAGTCTGGGGATGTAACATGCAACATGATGACTTGAGACAATATTTCCTAGTTTACTGAAAATGACTACAAGAGTGATAAGTATATACATACTAATTATGTAATGAGATAGATGTAATTTGTTTAAATCACAGTAATTATCTTATTGTGTGTTTTTATGTGTGTGCATGCAACTGTGTACTTTAAATTTATATGTAAGAATAATAAAGTATATTTAAAGAAGAAACGTCTACTTACTTTCTGTCACTTATGAAAAGCTGAAAATATATAATTGATTACTTGACTTAATGTACATTTTATAAATTAATTTACAAATTTTGCAATAATTATACAGATTCTTGAGGACTTTATATTTTAAAATTACAATTTAGTGACTGGGGATACATATTACTCAGTAAATAACCTTACACAAATATTTAGATTATCAGGATCTATGTAAAAATTGTGAGGGTCAGTTGAAGAACTTATAATTTCACAACTGTAGGAAGTTAGGGGAAGTTAAGCTTAGAGAGACAGGTGGATGGTTGACATTCATTGGCTAGCCAAATCAGGCTAATGGATCACCTACAGGTTACTTGAGAAACCCTGTCTCATAAATCAGAGTGCAGAGTGATTGTATACCAAAGTATTATGGTCTGTACATCAGATCATCAGATAAAAGACACACCTACATCAACCAACTGTCTTAGTTAAGAATTTTTTTTTTTTGCTGTGAAGAGAGACCATGACCACAGCAACTTTTATAAAAAAAAAAAAAACATTTAATTGAAGTGGTGGCTTACAATTCAGAGGTTCAGTCCATTATCAACAGGGTGAGAAGCAAGGTGACATGCAGTCAGCTGTAGTGAGAGTCCTACCTACATCTTGCACACAACAGAAAGTCAACTTAGATACCGTGTGGTGGTATCCTGAGAATAGAAAACTTCAAGCCTGCCCCCACAATGACACACTTTCTGCAACATGGCCATATGTCCTAATAATACCACTCTCCATGAGCTTATGGGGGTCAATTACATTCAGATTTCCACATTCCACTCTTTGGCCCCATAAGCTTCTAAAAATATCATTATGTAAAACACATTTAGTCCATCTTCCAAAGTACTTACAGTCTATCACAGTCTGAACAATGTTTTAAAGTCCAAACTACAAAGTTTCTTCTGAGATTCATAGATTCTCTTAACTGTAATCACCTGCAAAAATCAAAATAAAAAAACAGAAAAGCCGGGCGGTGGTGGCACACACCTTTAATCCCAGCACTCGGGAGGCAGAGGCAGGCGGATCTCTGTGAGTTCGAGACCAGCCTGGTCTACAAGAGCTAGTTCCAGGATACAGAGAAACCCTGTCTCGAAAAACCAAAAAAAAAAAAAAAAAAAAAAAAAAAAAAAAAAAAAAACAAACAAACAAACAAACAACAACAACAAAAAAAAACAGATCACATACTCCCAACATATACATTACATGTACAGGACATACATTACCATT
The DNA here is from genome assembly GCF_903992535.2 of Arvicola amphibius. Lineage (NCBI taxonomy): Eukaryota > Metazoa > Chordata > Mammalia > Rodentia > Cricetidae > Arvicola > Arvicola amphibius. Next base: position 35,341,513 of record NC_052056.1, on the reverse strand, counting down.
CCAAAATGCAGAGAAGGTAACAGAGTGAGAAAATATTGGAAAAAAGCAAGACCAAAAGCCAGGCAAGCAAACTCCAAACTCGGCGTCTCCATGTCTGATATTAAAACGCTCTTCAGATCTCCAACTCCATTCAGTTTTGTTGACTGCAATACACTTCTTTCTCTTAGACTGGTTCCATTCCCCATCATCAGCTCTCTAGGCAGGTATCCCAAGGTTTTGGCATCTCAAACATCTTAGGGTCTCCAATGCAATCCAGGCTTCACTTTAACAGCTTCACACAATGGCCTCTCTTGGTCTCCATTTAGGGAAATCCCTGACACATGCCTGGTTTCAAAGGCTTTCCTTTAGGGAAAATTCTATAATGCCTTTTCTCTATCCTGAATTCCAGTATCATGTGGCTGAAGCCACCAAGTTCTGCTGCTTACTGAGGCTGGAACATGGTGGCCTTTTTCAATTATTTCTTCACAGAACTTCTGCCCTTCACTGCCTAAAATGGGCTGTCCTGAAACTCCATCTCTAACCCAGACTGGCCTCACACTCAGATATCTGTCAAAGTCTGTTCTCCCAGTGCTGGGATTAAAGGCATGTATCGCCACACCAATCTCTAAATATTTCTTTAATTCCTTTTCACAAGTGGGAAATTTAACTGAGTGGATTCTTGCCCTGAGGTTACCACTCCATTTATTCCATTTCTTAACATGTTTATCTCCTTGAACTTATCCCCATTCCTATTCTGGTGCTCTCTTTCTCCTCAAATATTTTTCCTTTCTCAGCTTGCTCTTTTTCATTATCAATATTCATTAGAATTACCAATAAAAAACACACGACAGAGTCTATACTAGGCTGCTTTGAGATTTCCTTTACCAACAGAATTAATACAAAACTCTTTACTTTAGGCTCAGGCAGACTCTTCAGACAAGGCCCCCAAAACAGCCACATTCTTTACCAAAGTACCACAAGAATGATTTCTAGGCAACATACTGAATTCTTCTACTCTGAACCCTTTTGATCCAGCCCCAAACAGTTCATGCAATCCCATTCAGCACCATGGCCTTCTATGTTCTTACAAGTATGGCCCGTTAAGCAGTGCTAAAGCATTTTACTGATTTCCTCACTCAAAACACCCAAGTTCAAATTACTCCAGACATAAATATGATCAGACCTATCACAACAATACCCCAGTCTCTTGTGTTTCTTTGTTAGGGTTTTTATTGCTGTGAAAAGGGACCATGACCACAGCAACTCTTATAAAGGAATTATTTAATTTAGGCAGCTCTCTTACAGTTTCAGAGATTCAGTCCATTATTATCATGGCAGGAAGGATGGTGGTATGCAGGCAGAATTTGTGCTGGAGTAGTGGCTGAGAGCCCTACATCTTGTACACAACAGAAAGTCAACTGAGACACCATGTGGTATCCTGAGTATAGGAAACCTCAAAGCCTGCCCCCGCAGTGGCACACTTCCTTCAACAAGGTTATAGCCACTCCAACAAAGCCACACCTCCTAATAGTGCCACTCCCTATGAGATTATGGGGGACAATTACATTGAAACTAACACACCCACACATGTGTACACATCGTCTTCAACAAGTACATATGCCAACTGCATAATAACACACATACAGTCTTTCATTTTCAACATGAAGGAATATAAAAAGAACAGTGAATTACTCATTATTTAATTCAAGTATTTTTACTTTGAGAAAATTAGAAACTAAGAATTCATGTTATATGTTAGAAACTCAGAAATAAGTCATTGCAGAAGGTCATCCACTGCACCTGCCTTTCACAGTATTAATGCCTCGGCTTTCTTGGGACAATCCAGGTTAACATTTAGAATAATATTAGTATTCATGCTAGCTTCACTTTGCCTTTCAGAAATCCCTCATTGTCATAAATTAGATTGGACTATTCAGTCATTGATCACTTATTTTCCAGCTGTTCTTATCACCTAATTTTCACAGGAAAGGGGCTACTAGGTGCCTGAATGCACTTAGATGAGTTCTGCAAATGCTCTCTTCTGAATCCTCCATGGTTTCTTTTTCAGGCACCAGTAAGGAATGGAGAAATTAAACCATTTGCTATAGGGCACTCTGAGAATTCAGAGAATGCCCTACATGTTTCCTTTGGACACAGCTTACTATACATAAATATGATGTTGTACATCTTGTCTCTAGAGGAAAGACATAAAAAGAAGCAAAAGCATTCTGTCTTTTCACCAGACACATCTTTCATCTTGTTACTGTTATGTATACTCTTATGGAAATGGTTGGGACTTGGCAATGGTTTTAATCAGCTTAGGTACTAGGAAAGCAAAGTAAATACCATACATTCTGATGTATTTCTGATTAGTATTGTTCAAAGTAAAATGTCTCAATTCAGTTATATTATAAAGCTTTGAATGCATATCTGTCAAAAAAGCAGAAACCATTCATGAATTGGTCTGTCTAAGACAAATTTGACATGCTTAATAAAAAGGAACACATCATCTGGAACAGGAAAAATAACTCACAAAAGCAGGAATATTCTCTATGGAGAGCCAGGCTTACGGGTATCATAACAGCTAACATGAGTTAAAATTAGACTTTTAGAAGGATTAAAAGATTTCTTAACCTGCAAGGGGTAAATGATGAAAGTAATCCCCTGAAGGAAATCCTTTACCAATGTATTCTTAGGACCTGTTACGTATTCTAGAACTTGAGAAGTAGAAACTATGTCAGAATTTGTAAGATTGTCATTACAAATACGGATAGTTTCCAAAATTCTTGCATTATTTTAAAATCTATTTTGACAGTCTCTTTAACTTTCTTTGTAAAGTCAATCTAAATATTTACATTTTAACATTCTATCATGATTTTTTTCTCCTCTGGAAAAAATGCTAATATTAACAATGCTTAGGATATTTTTACTCAAGCTATGAAGATTTGTAAAAGGCATTCTATTTTCACTTTATAATGCATTATGAAATTAGCATTCAATTAAATAATCCATATAGTTTGATACCAACATATTTTAAGCAATTGGGGAAGTTATTAGAAATATGTTAAAATAATAACTTGTTAGCAGGCCTCTTGCCCTGCTACAATGGCATGAATGAATACCTGACATTGGCCTCTTGAATAACTTGAGTCACTTATCAGTTCTGAGAAAGGTCCAATGACATAAAGTACCTTGTTTCCTCCCATCTCGGGCTCTGGTGGAAGATAATGAGCCTACGATTCCTATGATAGTTGTGTGATATGTAGGAACAGAGGAACATTTAGAACTAATGAAGAAAAGTGAATGATTTCTGGAAAGGTTGACAAATAGGAAAGAAGGAATAAGAAAGGGAGAAAATAAAGAAAAAGAAGTTAGGAAGCTTGTGAAAACAATGGTGCTCTGAACATTCCTCCATTGATTACCACAGAACCTGGAGACCAGATGTGACTTGAATTAGTTGGATCTCCTGCCAGAAGAGAGGGACCTGGCTGGCAAGGTTCTGGTGGTGGAGGTGCAGTTTTGTGAGCATTGGTGGGGTATTTTACTTACTCCAGACCCAGGAAAGCACAAATGATGTCAAGTTCTTCTTGTACATTTTAGCATTTCAGAAATGTAGGAAAATTGTTTAAAAGGGATAAACATTTAGCACTAACAAAGAGAAAGGAATGGCTCCTGTAAAATTTGGGCAAGAAAAAAAAAAAGAGTCCTTACATTAAACTTCCCATGAGTTCACGCTCACTAAGAGCAGAAACCTCTTGTGTAGTTGCTGATGTTTAAAGAGAATTCCATCATTGTACTATGAAAACTTGATCATTCCTTTAAAATATTAATAAAAATACAATTATCTTTTTGCTATGTACTACCTGATAAAACCATCTTTTTCTTTCTGCTATACATTCACATTTTAATTTATTTTTCTGTTTTGTAAATTTTGCATGGGCAAATAAAGTAGTTTAGTAAACATCTCTAACAAGTTTGCAGTAATATAAAAGAGGGAATTTTTGCTCCCAGGGCCTAGGCTTTATATTGCAATCTCTCCCTCCTTCATTCTCTCTCTCTCCCTCTCTCTCTCCCTCTCTTTCTTCCTTTCTCTTTCTTCTCCCTCTTGACTTCAAGCTTGTGATATGACTGTTTCAGATTTTTTTTTAAAAAAGATTTGTTTCCTTATGTATTTTATGTATTGGGTGTTTTGCCAGCATGTACATTTGCACACCGGAAGAGGACATCATATCCTATAGGTCTACAGTTATAGATAGTTGTGAGTCATCACGTGGGTGCAGGGAATTGAACTCAGGACCTCTACAAGAGCAGTCAATGCACTTAAGTACAGAGCCATCTCTCCAGCCCCATCTTGCAATCTCTTTATGAGCATCAAGCAGATGTATTTAAATAATTTCTAATTTGAAAGATGAAAACTTATTTCTGACTTTTTTCTTTTTTATGAAATTTATCTTTTAAAACAATTTTTCTAATTTTATATATTTAGCCCAGTTCCCATGCCCTCCTCTTCCCCTCCCTGCTCCCCCCATCTTCCACCCATCCCAGCCCTATATCTAGGCTGAGCAAGGTATCCCTCCAAAAAGAATGGGCCCCAAAATGCCAGTTCAAGCACTAGTGATAAATCCTGCTCCTACTGCTAGTGGCCCCACAGACTGCCCAATCCTCACAACTGTCATTCACATTCAGTGGGTCTAGTTTAGTCCTATGCAGGTGCCTATGCTATCAGTCCAGTCAGTGAGCTCTCACTAGCTCAGGTCAGCTGTTCCAATGGGTATCTCCATTATGGTAATGACCCCTTTGATTGTATTATCGCCCCCTACTCTCTTGAACTGGTCTCCAGAAGCTCTGCCTCTGTGTCTGTGTATGGGGGGGGGGTCCATATCTTCAAAATAACCACTCCTAAATTTTTGGTATTTAGCTTACCAATTACTTTCTTCAAACACAAGTAGAATTTTATAAAATACCCATTTTCACTCAAGTAATTATTCTTGATGATAATTTTTCTCTGAATCTCCATTTAAGTCATTCAATAGACAAATTTGCTGAAGATTCCTGAGACTGAAAGCACAGGCCAGCTAACTCAACATGAACTCTCCAGGGTTTCTGTGGACCTTCTCTGCTGTTGGGACAAAAGTGCCTCAAAGTTATTTTCTTCCTGCTTTGAGTAAGAGATGTCTAAGGCATCAAATACTGACTAATGAAGCCCAAGTTTGCTTATCAGAGTTCCATTTTTTGATTAAAAGCTTTGTATTTCCCACCAGAAAAGATAAACATGACTGGTGTTGACATTTTACTGATCTTATTTTTCTTGGCCTTGGAAATTGATTTGTGACTTGGAGGAGCAGCTGGCAGCTTTGCATCTAGAGAAAAGGAGCGAGCATTTTGCACGACAAAGCAGAAATGCAGAGACACTACATTTCTGGATTTCTCTCTGAGCACTCCTATAACCTTCACCAAGGCATGACCTCTACTGTCCTTGTGTGAGAAAGAGATGTTTTTTATGGAGTGAACACTTGGACAGTTCTCTGATAGCCTCAGTCATCCCCATAGCTGACTGCTAGAATTAATTACTCATCTGCACCTGAACCATCTGAACCTTGAGACATAATTCCTTGAGGCTGCTCTATTGCTTGGAAAGCAAAGGTGAGCAGAGATCTTTGTTTTAATTCAGAATTGGAGAAAAACTTCCGTAATTCTTAATTGGGTCATGAATTCTCCCAATTTAAGCTTCTCTTGCTGTCCCCATATTGCTAGTGCTTCTTTTCAGACTAAAAGGTTTTCATCTTCTTTCATTATTTCCTCACAGGAGGAAAACAAGCACAAAAATTGTGCTAAGTGAAACAATGTTAATGTAGGAAGTAAAAATGATGTTTATATAAATGTCTTCATTTATTCATTCACTTATTTTGTCAGTCAACATTTTCCAGGCCCCTTACATGCTATATAATGTACCCTAGGGAAAGATGTGGTGACTAACACTATTGTTCTAGTTCCTTCCTTCCTATTGATCTCCAGCTATTATTGTAATAGAGGTTGGACCTGGGCAGGCATCATACAAGCAGATATGAAATTGGATGATATTTCTTTATTTTAGTGGATGACCAAGAGAACCAATATCTCTGCTCATAACAAAATCAAAAAAGTTCTACCAATACAGATCCCATAAATGAAATAATAATAAAAATATAAACAGGTAAATATACTACATTTGCTAAAATTGGCCTGTGGTATTATTAATTACTTTTAAAAAATCATTCATATGATTCCAAGAGGAGAAACTGATATAAACAGAACAGTAAATAAATGAATAAATAGAAACAGAAATGTACTTGACTGATTTTTAACTTAAATGCAGATTTAACTCTATCTCCACATTAAATTGCTTTGATATAAAGTATTGGTGCCAGCTCCATCTCTGGCTGCACTTTACAACACCAACTCTTTATTCCTATTTATTTCTCAGAAAGTGGAATATTAATTGACCTTATGCTTCAGTGACTTTATCTCTATGCAAATCATTATGTGGAGATCTTGGGTGAATTACTTATTTCTGGGATGATCTTTAAAAATATAAAAGCCAAATTTATATTTGTCATTTTTCTTTTTAAATTGTGTTTGTTCTGTACTCTGAACACACACTGAACTAATTTATCAGGAATTTATGCTTCTTAGCAAGAAAAAAGTTAGGAAAAATGCTATATAGCAAAGGTTCAGTCTTTTCATGTTGATGTCTCAAATTGGTACAGCATCACCCTCTCTATATTGTGATATATCTAGGCTTGTGACAACAGCTCTTGTAATTAGATTTGCAAAATTGTCAAACAAACAATCAAATAAAGTTTAAAAATGAAGCCGGAATACAGAAACCTGTGTGTCTCATATGCAAACTTCTATAATAATGCACATATTGAAATTATTGCATTAATACATAAAATATAAGCATTCAACTTATCATTAGATTTAATTCATTTTTATTGATCATTCTCAAAAGGACTCTAGAATAAGGAAATGAAGTAATAATGTTAAAGAATATTTCTTTGTTAACTGATAAGACCTAATTTATTTGATACTTAAATTTTAAAATTTACATTAAATTTACTTTATATGTATGTGTGTATTTAAACAAAAGTGCATAGTACTTTATATACATTTTAGCTAGTTAATATTTAGCTAGATTAATAATTCTTTAACTGTTTTATGAGGACAGCATATTTAAATATCTTTTCTTTGTCCACTTAAATGTTTTAAAAATAAAATCACCAGCTGTCACACACCATCTAGAGTTACTTGTTCTTACTTGAGCCCTTACAGGTGTTTTCTTCTCTTCCCATTTTATGGATAGAAAAACTGAATTTTAGACACAATAAGAACACAAGAATATCCTCTTCTTGCAATTAACAGAGATAGTGGCTCCACTTAATGTTTGTCCTACTTCTTCAAGACTGTTGCTCTTTCAGGAATAATCGAGAAGGGACAGCCAAAGAAACAACCAATTACACATACTGGACACAATTAGCAAAACCAGATAGAAGAACACTGCGCTACCTTCCTGCTCATGGAAAGCATTTAAAAACTGAGCTAAGGAGGTCCTCTGTCATCCTAAGATTACTTATGTCAATGAAGAGGGAAATCAGATTCTGTGTTTTAAACAGTATATATAAGCAGAAACATGTGGTGATATTTTGTTTGTATTTTGACAAATAAAGCTTGCCTGAATATCAGAGTGCAAAACTAGCCACTAGTTATCCACCGAGGCCAGGCCATGGTGGCATACACCTTTAATCCTAGGATTTGGGAGACAGAAGCAGACAGATCTCTGTGAGTTCAAGGTCATCCAGTGATGGAGGACCCTCATTGGTTAATAAAGAAACTGCCTTGGCTTTTTGATAGGGCAGGATTTAGATAGGTGGAGTAGAAAAAAACAGAATGCTGGGATGAAGGGAAGTTAGTTAGATGCCATGCCTCTCCTCTTGGAGACAGTCTCCATGAAGCCAGCCATCAGGTCAGACATGCTGAATCTTTCCTCGTAAGCCACCACCTCGTGGTGCTACACAGATTACTAAATATGGGTTAAAGCAAGATATGAGAATTAGTCAGTAAGAGGCTAGAGCTAATGGGCCAACCAGTGTTGAAAAGAATACAATTTGTGTGTTGTTATTTCGGGTGTAAAGCTAGCCATGCAGGAGCAGGGCGGGATGAAAAGCAGGCCTGCTCGCCTCATCACTACAATCCTGGGCTACATGAAATTGATCCAGTCTAAAAGAGAAAGAGTTCACACAATGGTGATCCTTGCACTTGAGATCACAAGCCTTTAATCCCAGAACTAGGGAGGTGTAGACAGGAGAGATATGGCTGGGTGGAGAGAAGAATAAAAAGTGGGAGGAGACAGGAACTCAGACAGCAGTCTGAGGCAGCATTATGAGGTCAGTCTGAGGAGGCAGTCTGAGATCTGAAATGCCCCTTTGGTCTGAGCATTGATAGAGGTAAGAACTCTCAGAGCTGGCCACTCTTTTTCCTGATCCTTCAGCTTTCACCTTCTAATAGCTGACTCTGAGTTTTTATTATGGAGAACAATTAGAATTCATGCTGCAAAGAAGTGTATCAGCAGTCAAAACAACATGTAATGAAAAAAAATAATATTTGTTTTCCCTTATAGGAATAATTTTGAGTTTCAGTCTTCTTTCCTGATAGATAGCTTCCTCTAATTTAAGTTCAGACTCCTTGGTGAGAGGCTGGCAAAGTCAATACAAAGGATACCTCAAAAGCCACCCTGGCATTATGATTTATAACATCTCTAGGTCTTTAAGGTCACTTGCACCTAAAGCATAATTCTTCCTTCAAACTCATCTGTCCAGAATAGAACTGACAGGATTCTAATCTCCAGCTGGTAGAGGTATAAATCTTATTCTAAACCACCCACTACTTTATCTCTGATGCAGACCCCATAATGCATGTGCTTCTGCTCAGTTATGTCTTTGATTTTGTAATAATGAAGTATTCTCAGAGGAAGTCTATATATCACATTCTTAGACTCATTAAGCCAGATGTGATATAAATGTTTGCCTCCACCCCACCTTTTCACCTAAACTAATAGTTATTTGTACATCTCTATTTTGCAATATTTCCTCTGGGCATTCTGTTAAGGTAAAACACAACTTTATGATGCCCTTTCCAATCAACATCAGACTATTTGTTTCAGCATAGTAATTAACTTCCTGCTTAATTTGTCACACTTAATTTGAAATTAGACACACAAGACTATTAGAGACTGCTTGTGTTGTTTGCATCTGGCAGAGGTGGTAGCCACTGGCAGGCTTGATTTATCACTCTTCATTTCAATTCCTGTGCCAATGATTTTAGTTCCTAAATGTGGTGACTGACATTTATGGATTTCAAAATCAAAGGGAAAATAGGCGACAGTTAAGAATTCAACAGTACAGATCGATAAAAAAGAAACACTTTTGTAACTGTACCCTGTAGTTAAATCCTCAAGGCTTGACCAAAAAGTACTTAGGGCTCAAAGACAGTTCTCTGGAAAGACAACCAGTATTCCACTGTAATGGCTACATAGAAATCACTATCAAAATCATGCATCTTCCTGCAGTGCCAGGTAAAATTGTTTCCAGGTGGGACCTGTTTCTGTGAAGCTTTCTTTAAAAGAACAACATCAAGGAGTAAACTCCTCCCTCTGGCAAATCTCATCTTTGATATTGAGAACACTTTATCCAACATGGCTTATCATTGAGGAAGCACAAAATGTTATTGTTACTAAGACCTCATCTTAAAATGTGTAAAATTTTCTCCTAAATGGCATGAGTGTGATTCTGCATTTTTCTAACAAACCTCTGACTCTGGGCTTTTCTATGATCCTTTCAGAGACAGGGGTGAGGATTTGTTCTTCTCTGTGATGTCCTGATCCCAAGGTTGCCATGCCTACAAGGACTTACAGAGTCATTGAGGGTAGAGTTCCTACAGGAAATACTCCACCTCATGTTTTCTCATTTAAATCAGCATGCTATAATTTAACACATAACATAAAATGGACTTTTAATCTCTCCCTTACAGTCTTTCTTGCTGTGCTAAAATCAAGTTCCCAGTTGAACTAAGTCTTGGAGGTTGACCATACTATATTCTTAATTATGAGATGGAACATGATAGTCACATATGATGGCTTAATAAATGATTGTCAATTCATTAAGCATGCATTTACTGAGTAACTAAATGGCATGTGGTATTGTTCAAGTCTGCAGTGAGTGAATGAAATCATAAAGGACACTGGGTAACTCCAGTCCACACTGGGCATACAGTCAATAGCTGACTATTTGAATTGTCTTTGGAGAGTATTTATTCCTGGAATAAGCTGATTGTCTGTAGGGCACAAATCAGTCACGATGAAAAAAGTCTCACAGGTTCAATCTTAAGTAATAAACATAAGATTAAAATATGTGGTAAAGGGGGAAAGTGAGGTTAAAATAATAGAAATAGCATGAGAAAAATAGAAAAAATAATATGAAGAAATTTTTTTTGTTGATATACCTAAAGGAAGAAAATAGTTCATACTTACATATGCTGGTATTTAGGATTCATATTTTTAATTCTTCCAAACCATCAGGAATTTTATATATTTATTTATTTATATTTTTGTTCTGCTTTAAATCACTAAACAATATGGAGTTGGATGTGGGGAAAATGACTGAGATACCTTTTTACCTTCTAAAACAATTGCACAAATTTTGCCATTATGGACATTTTCTGGAATGCCTAAAATATTCAGATAAGGTCTATAGTAAAACCTGTATGGGAAGCTAAAATAGGATTTCAGAATATGTGACCTTTTAGCTAAGTTTTATCCTATGCGTATGTGTTTATGTGGAACTATGTGAATATATGTGAGCCTCTCTGCAGTGGCCAAGATACCTCCAGAGCTGAAGTCACACACAGTTGTAAAACTCCTAATATGGGTGCTGGGAACTGAACTTGAATCTTCTACAAGAGCAACACAGACTCTTAGCTATGGAGCCATTCCAGTTCCACCATTTAATTCTGTCTAGCTATTTGAGAGTATTATTTTGCTGTATTCTTTTTTTCTTCTTTGAAGTTTTAATAGATTATATAAAGCTAGAAAATCTGTATTTTTTTGAATGAAGCAGAGATTTTACTTGCCATGTACTCAGTGATAGTCACCAGAATTTTCTAAATGCTTACTTGTAAAGTGTTATGTAATTTTGATGTAGTATAAGTCATATCTAATCTTTTCTACTTTCCTACACTCTATAAATGATATGTTAATCTTCTTAAATTTGCAAAGGAATTCAGTTTCGGCACTAACAGTCCTTTGGTAAAAAATTTAGTTTCATACAACTGTATCTACTTTTAACTTCTTTGTCCTTTGAATGGATTATTGGGTTTTACTAGAAAATCATATTGTATACACATTCTCAAATTCTATGTATATAATTAACATATTGCATTCTGAGCATTAATTACACTATATCTTTTCTGTGCTATTTTCTCTGTTTCATCTTTACTTTTTTCTCTATTCTTTCCTACTGTTGATTAAGCTTGCAATGACTAGCTGATCCTTTTCTTTACAATCAGCTTGCAACTGATTTAATTGTTGTCTGTTTCTTTTGTTTTCAAATATATTATTTGTTTATTTTAGTCCATGCCAATGGGACTTCCTTGTATACACTTTCCTGTTTCTTTTAGAACAGAAGAACATGTCAGATTCCTTGGAGTTGCATTGTATGTAGTTTTGAGCCTCCTGTGGTGGCTGCTGGGTACAAGACTCCAATACTGTGCAAAAGGACCAAGCTCTTTTAACAGTCTAGATATGAACCTTCTAACTGGAGATGGATAAAGGCATTGTGTATTTTTATACATTTCTTAAAAAGAGAAAAAGAAGACCAAGCCTTTGCATTTGTATATATCATTGATTTTAAATATTAAAAGACTTCATAGTTATTGAATACAGGAATATTCATCATATTCTCTGATGCAATTTATTCATTTTGAGGGTGAAAACTCTGTGGTCCAGGGAGAGTAGATAATGTGACTGAGCTTACACAGCTGCATAGTGATGCTTCAGGGATGCACTCAAGGGTTGATCAAATTTTGACCAGCTGTTTCCTTATTCTAGATATAGCTAAACTACTGGGAGTATCCACAGAAAAATATAATTACATTAGGAGTTATAAATCCATGAGTATGCAGATGGTAAATAGCAGACAAAATTGAGTATACAGGCTATGAAACTTGGAACCCTAGAGATTCATAAAACCAAATGGGCAATGATCTCTCCTGCCTGCTCCCAGGGCATTCTTGTTGGGTTGACACATACATACATACATACATACATACATACATACATACAAACATACCTACAAACATAAAAAAATAAACATGGTGCCTTCTGCATTCTGTTTTACAGTGATGCATCGCAAAATATAGTGCTTATTGTTGAATATTTGGTGACTGAGGGCAGGTATGTTGGCATAATATAACATTTGCTGGTTTAACTTTGAGTATAATAGAAATTCTCTGTGTGTATATGGTATGTGCATACATAAAAATATGTGTAAGTATCCAAATCCACATTCTCACTTAATTCAATAATTTATTCAACAAATATTTGATGCATACATTTTATGTGGTAGGTACTGTGGGGATTTAAGAGCTAAATAATTATTGTTCATCCATAGAAAGATTTGCATATAACCAAAATAAAGTGTTTGTTAAGTACTACAATTGGGGTAAATATAAAGAGCTCTAAAGTATCTGGACACAGCGATACAGTCCTGCATACTCAGTGTTCACAAAACATAAGCCAGGAGATTACACATTTGAGTTAGTCTTGTCTACATAGATAATTTCAGGACAGTTCTGACATTTCACAGATGTTTTTAAAAAGATAAAAGTTAAGATCTCAACAATGAGAGGAAAGACTGCCCTTAATGCTTTTCCTGTCCTCTTGGTAGCCTATTCCTTATAATGGATTCCCTTGCCCAGCCTTCACACAAGGGGATGTACTTAGTCTTACTGCAACTTGATACTCCATGCTTTATTGATACCCATGGAGGCCTGCCCCTTTCTGAAGAGAAACAGAAGAATGTAAGCCTGGTAGGGTCAGCAAAAGGGAAGAGGTAAGGAATGGGAGGAGAGAAGAGAGGGAAACTGGAGATGGGATATAAAACAATGTAAAGTAGGTCAGATCATTAAGGATGCTGTAAGTGATTCAGAGAAATAACTATAATCCTATAATTCAAAGAAACATTGCCATATGTAAAAAAATATTTCTACCATGACATAAGTGTCTCACTAATTTTCTTATAGCTATAAAAATAGATATCAGTTGTCATGCAGTTGGGGTGATACTGTATATAGGACTTTCAGACATCTTTTTTTTTTTTCTCATGGTTTATTTTTTTTTATATTTAAAAATTTCCATCTCCTTCCCTCCTCCTCCCCCCTCCCTCCCCTCCTTCTCCCCTTTCTCTCCCCTCCTTCTCCCCCTTCCCTCCCCTCCCCTCCACCCATACCTCCCCTCCCTCCCTCTCAAGGCCAAGGAGCCATCAGGGTTCCCCACTCTATGCTAAGACCAAGGTCCTCCCAACTCCCCCCAGGTCCAGGAAGGTGATCGACCAAGCTGAGAAGGCTAAACATAATATTGCAAGTGTTGTTTGCATTCAGTAAACATCTCATCCTATCTTATAGATAAAATGAAATTTCCTATTTGTTGGTGATTTTTTAAGATATGTAGGCTACATTTCTCAATTTATCATAGTGTGTTAGACTGGTATTATCTTTCTTAAACAATGACATGTAATAGTATAATAATTTAGAAAAGCATAACCCTCATGTGTGGTATTTAGTACCATATAATTTTGTAGATAATCATAGAATGGTATGAGGACTTTGACAAAAAAATCAGCCTCTGAGGAGAGAAAAACATTCACAATTATCAATAAACAGATATACATACACACACTCACAAGAACTCACAAATCCACAAGTTCACTTCGATGAGAATGCCATTATCACTGTTTAAATTTTCTTTTCTCAGTTTTAGCAAGAGTGCTCTGTTCTTAATGAATGCTATACAATACTGTTTAACTGTTTTCCCAAAGAATTTCTAGCTTTTGTCTTTTTTTTTTTTTTTTTTTTTTTTTTTTTTTTTTTTTTTTTTTTTTTTTTTTTCGAGACAGGGTTTCTTTGGAGCCTGTCCTGGAACTAGCTTTTGTCTTTTGACTATTCCTCTATTTTCCAAATTACAATTATGTTTCCAGCTTATCATGTATTTTCATTTCATTCTAAACAGTTTTTGATTTATTGAGTTTCCATTAAATCAGTCTTTTTTATTTGTAATATTTGTACTTTTCGCTATATTTTCACCGACGTTTACTTTTATCTTCTCTCTGTATAATCCCTAAAATTTAACTAAGAAAATTGTGTGAGTTAAAGAATTTAGTTTGGTAGTTTGTTGTCTAGTTATTTTTTATATTTTGGAGATCAGCCCTCTATTATATGAAGGGTTGGTGAAGATATTTTCCAATTCTGTAGGCTTCAGTTTTGTATTGTTCACCATGTCCTTTGCTTTACAGAAGTTTCTCAGTTTCAGGAGGCCCCATTTATTAATTGTGGCTCTCAGTGTCTGTGATACTGGTGTTATATTTATGAACTGGTTTCCTGTGCCAATACATTCAAGGGCACGTCCCAATATTTCTTCTATGAGCTTCAGTGTAGTTAGATTTATGATAAGGGCTTTGCTTCATTTTTATTTGGGTTCTGTGCATAAGGATAAATATGAATATTTTTGCATTCTTCTACATGTCAACATCCAGTTATACCAGCACCATTTGTTGATGATTCTTTCTTTTTTCCATTTTATATTTTAGCTTCTTTGTCTAAAATCAGGTGTTTTTAGGTATGTGGGTTACTTGGGGTCTTTGATTCAATTAAAAATGGGGTAAACAGAGAATTCTTAACAGAATATCAAATGGCTGACAGTCACTTAAATAAATGCAAATCAAAACAACTCTGAGATAAAATCTTACACCAATCAGAATGGCTAAGGTAAAAAAAAAAAAAAACGCTAATGACAGCTTATGCTGGAGAGGCTGTGGAGTAAGGGGAATATTCTTCCATTGCTGATGGGAGTGCAAAGTTGTACAACCACTCTGGAAATCAGTAAGGCAATTTCTCAGAAAATTAGGAATCAATATACCTCAAGACCCAGCAATGCCACTTTTGGGCATATACTTAAAGGGGGCACACTTACACCAAAAGGACATTTGTTTTGGAAGAAGAATGCTTGTTTGTTCCTGGCTGCTCAGCCGCCCCAAAAAATTACACAGAAACCATATTATTTAAATCATTGCTTGGCCCATTAGTTCTAGCTTGGTATTGCTAACTCATATCTTAATTTAACCCAGCTCCATTAATCTGAGCATCACCACGAGGTCATGGCCTACCAGCAAAGTTTCAGAGCTTCTGTTCCCTTGGCAGCTCCATGACTTCTCCTTGACTCCACCTTCCTTCTTCCAGCATTCAGTTTAGTTTTCCCTGCCTAGTTCTGCTCTATCATATCATTGGTTCAAGACAGTTTCTTTATTCATTAACCAATAAAAGAAACACCTAGTCAGAAGAATCTCCCAAACCACATTTGTTCAACTATGTTCATAGCAGCAAACTTCATAAAAGCCAGGACTTGAAAACAAATTAGATGCCACTCAACAGAAAAATGGATAAAGAAAATGTGGTACATATACAAAATGTAGTACTACTACTCAGTCATAAAAATCAATAACATCTTGAAATTTGCAGGTAAGTGGAGGGAACTAGAAGGAAAAAAAATCCTGAGTGAGGTAACCCAGAACCAGAAAGACAAATATAATATGTACTCACTCATAAGTGGATATCAGATATAAAGCAAAGATAACCAGCCTATAGTCCACAATTCTAGGGAAGCTAGAACCCTTATCCAGAAACAGATAGAAACAGATGCAGAGATCCACAACTAATCATTGGGTTGAGTTTGGGAGTACTCTCTAAGAGAGAGAGGAGTGATAATATGAACAAAGAGGTCAAGACCATGATGGGGAGACCCACAGAACTAGCTGACCTGAACTAATGGGAGCTAGCTCACTGTCTCTGGACTGACAAATGGGGAACCTGCACAAGATTGAACTGGGCCCCCTGAATACAAGGGACAATGATATGGTTTGTGCGGTATGTGGAGCCACTGGCAGTGGGAATAGGAACTAAACCTAATGCATGAACTGACTTTGTGGAGCCAATTCTCTATGGGGAAATACCTTACTCAGCCTAGGCAGCAGTATGGTCATAGTGGGGGCTTGGTCCTGCCTCAATGAGTGAATAGGATAGACTTAGTTGACTTCCCACTGGAGACCTTACCCTCTGTGAGAAGCAGATGTGGGAACGGTGGGGAGAGGAAGAAATAAGGAAGGAAGGGAAACTGGGAATGATATATAAAACAAAAGAAATAAATAAAAAGAATTTGTTTGGGTCATTTAAAATAATGGGAGGCAGAGGCAGGCGGATCTCTGTGAGTTCAAGACCAGCCTGGTCTACAAGAGCTAGTTCCAGGACAGGCTCCAAAGCTACAGAGAAACCCTGTCTCAAAAAACCAAAAAAAAAAAAAAAATAATAATAATGGTTTTGCTTAACAACTAGTATTCATTGGTACCCATTTTTATAATTAGTTTGTAATATTGTCTTTATGTCATATTTTCTGTGTGCTCAACTATTTCCAGATATAACTATGATCCCTCTGATTAGAAACTATCTTATGGGGCTGGAGAGATGGCTCAGAGGTTAAGAGCATTGCCTGCTCTTCCAAAGGTCCTGAGTTCAATTCCCAGCAACCACATGATGGCTCACAACCATCTGTAATGGGGTCTGGTGCCCTCTTCTGGCATGCAGGCATATACACAGATAGAATATTGTAAACATAATAAATAAATATTTAAAAAAAAAGAAAGAAACTATCTTATGCTCTTTTAGAGAAACAAAAATAAATTTTGAAACATGAACTAATTTTTTTATCTAATTTTGATTAAACATGGTTTTCATTTGTAACTGAATGTACCTATGACATAATCTATTCAAAATTACCATGTCCAAGTAAAACAACACTGTCTTTCACATTATTTAGCAGATTTTTTTTAAACACCAGAAACAGTTGACATTTTAAAAACCAAGCACAGTCACTCTATCATAAAGTATTTTTCAAGGTCTGTTGCCATACTAAATGTATTATGCGAGACCTGCTGCCATAGAAAGAAAACTGTTTGACAAGAAAATAAACACATGTTCAATGAAGAAATACAGTCCTGATGCAAGCACTGAGTTCCTAAAAAGTAAAAAATGAAATATAATGAAAATAAATCGCTTACAAAAATCCAGTAGAGCAATATTATGTTTCCCCTATCTTTATAGTGTTTAGACTGTGTGGAGAACCTGAATGCTTGACTCTCTTAAACAACAAGTGTATTTACTCTTCTTAGTTATCTAGTATTGGGTAACAATAATGTTGGCATCTTCTGATTTGAAGTAATATTTTTTATACAAAAATCAATTATAGTGGAAGGACCTATGAAGAGTTAGAGGAGGAGAAACCTCAGTACATATTGAACAGAATTGTCTCTTTTTTTGACTGTTATGTATTTTATTTAGCACGTCAATGTTGTTATCTGCGAAGTGCGTGTTATAGAAATCCATCAAGGAATAACACCATATTTTTGTCAAAAATTTCAAATTCCTGGTGAGTTATAACCTCAGAAAACCATATGGAAAAGGGTGCAGATCTAAGTATTTCATGTGGACATAAATGTACACCCATAAAACAGCCCTGACACCATGGTTTATCTCCTTATTTTTATGATTTAGTATGAAACTGATAAGAGCTGAGGCAAGTAGATTAATCCATTCCTCTCGTTGGGACTACAAGCCACATCAGAGGTTGAGAAAAAAATGTAGATGTTGAGAATGAAATTGAAATGACTGAGAGAAATCCTTGTAGAACTAGTAGTATAAAGCTTGGAGGATCACATTTTGTTCTAGATTATGGTACAAGTATGATGATACCTGTCATGAAGTATGATTTAAAGATTATTTCTTTGTCAAATCTGTATTATACTGAAAGTAATATTCAAAACTTATTGTAATCATTTTAGTTTGTACATCTCATCATATACTTTGTAGTATAATATCAAGAAAAATGATGTTAATGATATGTTAATTCATTTCAAAATCATATTTATAACCATCAGTGTTTTTATAAATTATATATATATATATATATATATATATATAATGTTCAAGTTTAAGTTATGATAAGTTGGATTTCATGACCTTTAATAACCATTTTATAATTTTGTTATAACAGTAATTTCTAGAAAAAAATTGTTTAATAATATTTCATGACAAACATCTGACTTTATCAGCAGTATCAGATTTGATATAAAATAGCTAACCTTCCCATTTATGTTATTTGAGTACTTCAAAAACAATGTAGTTTTTTTTTTTAGCTTGGTCATATTAAAGATTATCCATTTTGCGAAACAGGTAGATACAAACAGTAGTTGAACATAAATCTGAAATATCTATCATTTTAGAAGTGAAAGAAACTTGAGCCTGTTTTGAATTTCTAGGGCACATGTGTGAAGTTTTTATCAAAGATGTTATGGGGAGGTCCAAAAGGAGGTCATTTATTCATCTGAACATTGCTAGGTAAAAGGTACCAGGTACTTTTTGGTGATTCAGCAGAAGAGCAAACTGTGGTTTTGTTCAGATAGACTGAGAGGCAATAGAATATCATTAAATTCACATAGTATAAATACATTTAGAAACTGCCATTTGAGATGGGTTCCCCTTTACAACCATAATACTGACTTTCTGGTTGAATTTGAAGCATATTACAGTAAGCAAGGTCAAGAATCCATACCTGATGAAGTCACTGTGAAAGGTAGAATATAGTATTCCTATTTAATTAAATTGCTTTAGCATCAAAATGTCTTCTAATTATGTATGCTTATACCAGTAGTTAAAAAAGCTACCTTCTGCATTAATCAAGGAATTCATTCTTTGCAGTGTATAATAGTAAATGCAAAAATTTACAGCTGTTGATGTTTCTGGGAATTAGTGACAGTTTGGGGGTTCAGCACCTGTGATAGTTTGAATGAGAATGCTCCCCCACAAACACTCATCTAGTTTAGTATTTGGTCCTTTGTTGTTGGAACTCTGGGAATGATTAAAAAGCATGGCCTTGTTGGAGGAGATATGTCACAGAGAGCAGACTCTGAAATTTCAAAAGCTGGTGTCACTCCCATTGTGCTTACAGACTCCAGTTTGTAGACCTGAATGTGATCTCAGCTATTGATTCAGGGACATGGCAACATGCTTTTGTTCTGTTACCATAGACTCTTACTCTCTGGAAGTACAAGCCCAAGTGAACTTTTCCTTTTATAAGCAGCTTAGCCTCCTGCTTTCAGATCAAGATGTGAGCTCTCAGATATTTTTGTTGTTGTGTTGCCTGTTTCCTGCTATAATGATGATGTGGGATGTCCTTCTGTATAAGTGTTGCAAATTTTGGTTAATGAATAAAGCTGTTTTGGCCTATGTCAGGGAAGAATATAGCCAGGCTGAAAGGCATATACAGAGAGAGTAAACAGAGTCAAACAAATACCATGTAGCTGTCGAAGGAAACAGATGTCCTGGAATCTTACCAGTAGGCCACAGACTATTGCTGATATATAGGTTAATAGAAATGGGTGAATTTATGATGTAAGAGTCAGTTAATAAGAAGAATGAGCTAATAGACCAAACAGTGTTATAATTAATATAGTTTTGTGTAATCATTCAGATCTGGGCTTCTGGGAAACAAAAGAACAGTTTCTGATTACAAAATGGCACACCAATGTGAGTAATTACATTCACATAAAACCTGAAAGAGCTTAGAAAGTAATTGCAGACACAAATGAACAGAGTTAAGCATGGCTTCTTGGTATCAGCATTCTCTCAGGTAGGCTCTGCTTGCTATAGGCAAACAGAGGCATGACTCCTTTAACAGATGTCTTTCTGACTTAGTATTAGTGGAAAAAGTTGCATGGCTTCTTTGAAATCCAGTTCCTGCTTCATGTTGGCAGCAAGAACTGGTTTGGCTCTTTTGGGAGGTTCTATTACAGAGCATTTAAATGTGGTTTGTTAGCAGCATGTTACAAATTGCTCCGCTGTGTCCCTGGAGCTGTAGCAGTGACCATTGATCCCAGAGGCTGTGAACATACCTCTGCCATGTTGGACTGTGTGGAGCAAACAGGCAGGGCCATAGAGTTGATCCTAGCCATGCCTGCTTAGCATTTACAAAAAGGCACGCCTTGTCAGAAAAGGATTTCAGATACAAAACAGGACAGATTCAGATATAAAAGTCCTCTAAGCGAGACACAGTGTGTTTAGAAAATGTACGTAGGCTTGGGAGATAGAGAGGAAAAAGAGTTTAGACAGTTATAAAAAGTGTTAGAGGCAAAACATTTCACAACTTCTTTAAGATCTAGCTTCTTGGCTTGTCCTAGCAGAATGAAATCTGGCTCTTCCTGAAGTTCCAGCATGTAAATGGGGTCTGTGACCAGTGAGTTACAAATTGCTTAATGATGAGATAGAGCTGCTGCATCCCTGGAGCTGGGGCTGTGTGCATGGCTTGCAGAGGCTGTGAACGTGCCTCAGCCATGTTGGACTGGGCAGAACAAATAAGCAAGTCCATGGAGTTGGTGCTAACCATGACTACTTTGCCTTTAAAAATGAAGTGCTACTGGTTAGAAAATGATTACATATATGCAATAAAGACAGGTTCAGATGAAAAAGACCTCTCTATGAGTCATAGTGTTGGATAAACATACATAGGCTTGGGAGAGAGAAGAAAAAGAGTATAGACAGTTATAAAAAGAAGTTAATGGTTTGAAACATAAAACAAAGTTTTTAAAGAAACAGTAAAAGTAATATAAATGCATACAGATAGGTAGATTAAAGGAGAAAAGAAAAATAAGCCACATAAAGATAGAATATACAGAGAGAGTCTGGATTATATATATTATTGTGTTTTCTTTGAATTTTTTGACTGCAGAGAGACATTTGATTCTGGGGGTTGCTAAGCTAAACCAACATAAAGATATCTTGACTTCAAAATTTGGGTCTAAGGATTTATTGCTTTGGAAAAGAGGTTCTGCTTTTATTTCCACAGAAGATAAGAACCTGTGGATTCCTTCCAGGCTAATGTACTTTGAGGGAACAAGACCCCACAAAGGTCCCTGTGAATCCCTAAGAATACTTCACCCAACAATCAGCATGAAGTAGTCATAAGAAGTAAGCCCAAATCCCCAAATATGGATTGTAAATGTTTGTTTTCATTTAAAGGAGGTTGGTTATAAATAGTTAATGGTCACAGTCAATGTCTTTCTAAAGATAGTTTGCTGAGAATTCTCTGTTCAGTTCAGAGCCCATTTTTTAATTGGGTTAATTAGCATTTTAAAGTCTAGTCTCTTGAGTTCCTTATATATTTTGGAGATCAGACCTTTGTCTGTTGCGGGGTTGGTGAAGATCTTTTCCCAGTCAGTAGGCTACCTTTTTGTCTTAGTGACAGTGTCCTTTGCTTTACAGAAGCTGCTCAGCTTCAGGAGGTCCCATTTATTCAATGTTGCCCTTAATGTCAGTGCAGCTGGGGTTATACGTAGGAAATGGTCTCCTGTGCCCATTTGTTGTAGAGTACTTCCCACTTTCTCCTTTATCAAGCTCAGTGTGTTCAGATTAATATTGAGGTCTTTAATCCATTTGGACTTGAGTATTGTGCATGGTGATAGATATGGATCTATATTCATTCTTCTACAGGTTGATATCCAGTTATGTCAGCACCATTTGTTGAAGATGCTTTCTTTCATCCATTGTGTACTTTTAGCTCCTTTACCAAAAATCAGGTGATCATGGGTTTGTGGGTTAAGATCCGAGTTTTCTATTGAATTCCATTGTTTGACTTCTCTGTTTTTATGCCAATACCAAGCTGTTTTCAATACTGTAGCTCTGTAATAGAGTTTGAAGTCAGGGATGGTAATGCCTCCAGAAGTACCTTTATTGTATAAGATTGTTTTGGCTATCCTGGGTTTCTTGTTTTTCCATATAAAGTTGATCATTGTCCTCTCAAGATCTGTGAAGCATTTTGTTGGGACCTTGATGGGGATTGCATTGAATCTATAGATTGCTTTTGGTAGAATTGCCATTTTTACTATGTTGATCCTCCCAATCCACGAGCAAGGGAGATCCTTCCATTTTCTGGTATCCTCTTTAATTTCTGTCTTTAAAGACTTAAAGTTCTTGTCAAATAAATCCTTCACTTCCTTGGTTAGAGTTACTCCAAGATATTTTATGCTATTTGTGGCTATTGTGAAAGGTGACACTTCTCTGATTTCCCTCTCTGCTCCCTTATCCTTTGTGTATAGGAGGGCAACTGATTTTTTGGAGTTGATCTTGTATTCTGCCACGTTACTGAAGGAGTTTATCAGCTGTAGGAGTTCTTTGGTGGAGTTTTGGGGGTCGCTTATGTACATTATCATATCAACTGCAAATAATGAAAGTTTAACTTCTTCCTTTCCAAATCTAATCCCCTTGATTCCCTTATGTTGTCTTATTGCTATTGCTAGAACTTCAAGCACTATATTGAAGAGATAAGGAGAGAGTGGACAGCCTTGTCATGTTCCTGAATTTAGTGGGATGGCCTTGAGTTTCTCTCCGTTTAATTTGATGTTAGCTGTCGGCTTGCTGTAAATAGCTTTTATTATATTTAGGAATGACCCTTGTATCCCTAATTTCTCCAAGACCTTTATCATAAAGGGGTGTTGAATTTTGTCAAATGCTTTTTTGGCATCTAATGAGATAATCATACGTTTTTTTTTTCCTTCAGTTTATTTATATGATGGATTACATTGATAGATTTTTGTATATTGAACCAGCCCTGCATCTCTGGGATGAAGCCTACTTGATCTGAATGCGGCTGATGGTGGAGGCCGACTGAGAAGCCAAGGGCAATGGCGATGGGCTCGGACTCTACGACAAGGATGGGGTCTGTGTGAGCCTTATCAGTTTGGTTGCTCACCTTCCCGGACCTGGGGGGAGTTGGGAGGACCTTGGACTTAACATAGTGTAGGGAACCCTGATGGCTCTTTGGCCTGGAGAGGGAGGGAGTAGGGGTATGGGTGGAGGGGAGGGGAGGGAAGGCGGAGGAGAAGGGGAGGAGATGGAAATTTTTAATAAAGAAAATAAAAAAAAAACTTATTATTAAAGCTAGTTCTTTGACAATTTCAAAAAAAAGATACTTTGCATTGGTATGGACCTTAGTATATTGATAAAAAACTTAAGGTCAATTTTGTTATATATATTTATGTTCTTGTTTAAGGTATTATGTTTAGACAGCTCATTTTAAAATGTAATGCAAAATTAAAATTGCAGACTAATAGGTAGTCATTTATAATAGTCAAACTTGTAGTCATGTTAGGTTCTCTAGATATATAGAGATATATTTCAGTTTGATAGATAATCTTCAACAGGTCAGAGACTTACAGAATATGACATATAAAATGTTTTAAGAACTAAGACTTTTCTCAATAGTGAGAAATGTCTGTTTCTGGCTGCACAAATTACTTCAAGTGGATGATGGGCATCAAAGGGCTCCTTATGGAGTTTGCTAGCCATTTGGGCATGAAACTTCTCTTGCCTGGTTGCTTGATGATATACTGTATTAACTGGACATTCAGTACCCACAGAAAAGTGACTGCTGAACTTGCCTAAAGAAGGTGAGACAAACATCAGGGTTCCTGTTTCATGAATGGGTCTGCCAGACATTTTACAGGACACAGAAGAAAGTGACTGACAAACTGTCAATATAGGCACAACAGTCTTAGAAATTTTCTGCTTCATGGAAAGGTCTGCCAGAATCTATGGGCTTGTAGACTGAAGATGGTTGCCCAAATGTTACAGAAGAACTTTGGGTGAATGCCCAGGCAGAGAAGAGTCTCTGCCAATTCTAAAGTTTTGGAAATTGCTTACAATGTACTTCCTTTTTACTTAGGTAATATTATATCCTTTTAGGATTTTTGAAGATTTAAATACTAGACAGTTATAGTTTTCCTTTATTATGATAAAAGATAAATTAAATATAAATATTGTAACTGTAATTCTTGCTTGATACTTATTTTTGTTATATGTAATTTTACTATGCTAAAGTTAAAATCTTCCTATTTAATTGGACAGAAAAGAGGAAATTATGTCGGAAGTCTTTCTGTATATATGTTGCTTTAATAAGTTAATGAATAACACTGTTTCAGCCAATGTCCTAGAAGAGCAAAGCCAGGAGGGAAATCTGAACAGAGCTATAGAAAGAGAGTAGGCAGAGTTAAAGAGATGCCACGTAGCTGCCAAAGAAGAAGGACACACTGAAACCTTACCTGGTAAGCCACAGCCTCATGGTGATACACAGATTAATAGAAATGCATTAATTTAAGATATAAGAGATAGTTAATAAGAGCTAATAGGCCAAACAGTGTTGTAATTAATATAGTATCTGTGTGATTATTTGGGTCAAAATGGTCAAAAACAAAAGAACAGTCTCAGTTTATAGGATAGGATAACTATTGAAACATTTATGTTTCTTGTTTGATGTTGTCTATGCTGGTTGTAATTCTAATGTTTATGTATTTTTTGCCCCTTCTTTTCCCAGGACAATACTTGATATTTATTTTTATTGTATATATTTTTATTAGGCTTAGAATGCTCTTATTTAGATAAAAGGGGTAGGTGCTATGGGAACTCCTTCAGCTAATAGCCTCAAAGATATCAGCCCACATTTGAAATGGTCTCCTGTACTATAAATGCAGATGAAAAGCATGCATAGGCCTGCTGTGGGACATTGGTCTTTATCCTGTAAATTATATTTTAAATAAATGCTGATTGGCTAGTAGTTAGGCAGGAAGTATAGGCAAAACAACCAGAGTGGAAGTAGAGACTGGTTAATGGGAACAGAAGAATGCTGAGAAGAAGGAAGCCCATTCATCTGCAGTCCTTTTCCCAGCTGCAGAAGAAGCAAGATGTGACTACCTTGCCAACAGAGGTACCAAATCATGTGGCTAACATATACTAGAATAATGGACTAATATTTGTTATAAGAGTTAATAAGAAGCCTGAGCTAATGGGCCAATCAATTTATAACTAATGTAAAACTATGTGTGATTTCTTTGGGACTTAACAACTGTGGGAAACAGGCAGTACAGAAACCCCCGACAAAGAATTGTGTGCAACATGTTGACAACTGCATCCACATAAAGCCTGACAGAGCTTGGGAAGTAATTCTAGACAGAAAAGAATAGAGTTAAGCATGGCTTATTGATAGCAGCATTTTCTCAGGTGTGCTTTGCTTGTGAGAGGCAAGCAAGCACTCTCATTTTAGAGAGGCTTCCTGACTTAGCTTTAGCTGTAAAACCTTGCAGCTCTTTTAAGAGACCCCACAACCAAACACTTAAACGGTGCTTATGAGTAGCTGACTGCATGCTTTTTGACGGCAGGAACCTTGAAACACCATAGATTTATGGAAATAAACATGGCTCTGGCCGGTACCTCCACCATGAGTCTGTAATCTCAGAAAGCTAAGGAATGGGCTAGATCCAGCTGTCAAAGCCATGGCTTTAATCCTCTCCATATTGCTTAGGAAATTAAAGACTTACACGGTCAGAAAAAGAGAGCTATACAGTAAATATAGATTCAAAGACAAAGAAAACCTCTAACTGTTTTACAGTGTGTTAAGAATATATGCAAGCCTGAGCTAATGGGCCAATCAGGTTATAACTAATGTAGAACTCTGTGTGATTTCTTTGGGACTTAATGGCTGCAGGAACCAGGCAGAACCAAAACTCTGACAACACAGGCTTTTTGACTGCTGGATTTGGTTCCATTTCCCAGCACAAGCAGAGTACTGTGGATCACTACTCTTTCTGTGAGTTTATCCCCCCAAAATTAAACCTTTGTTATTCTCCATTCTTGACTATTGTGGAACTCTTTTGTATGCCAACAGTCTATATTCTGCCATTATTTTTTCTAGTCCTCCCCCTGAAATCTTGAATATAATCAAACACTTTGTTTTGTGCTGCTTTGGTCAAAATGTTTTCTCATAGCCATAGAAAGTCACTAATATACCTATTCAGTCCTTTGCAAATTAATTGTAGCTTCTAGCAAAAAGCTCTCACAGACTTACTCTGAGTTAAAAGGAAACTGTCATTTGAGACAGTCTTATTCTACTGTACCTCAGAGTTCCTTCATTCATCTTGTGCAAGTACCCCCATGTTTTAGAAGGCCACTTGTTTTACCTGGCTACCCAGAATCAAAAAACTACACAGAAACTATTAATTAAATCACTGCTTGGTCCATTAGATCTAGCTTCTTATTGGCTAACTCTTACATATTAATTTAACCCATTTCTATTAATCTGTGTATTGCCACATGGCTGTGGCTTACAGGCTAAAGTTCCAGCACCTGTCTCTGGTGGGGCTACATGGCTTCTCTCTGAATCCATCTCCTTTCTCTCAGCATTCAGTTTAGTTTTTTATGCCTAGCTCTACTCTACCCAGTCACAGGTTGAAGAGAATTTCTTTATTAACCAATGGTATTCACAGCATACAGAGGGGAATCCTATATCAGCCCCAGGTGAATTTAAGACCTATCTCTCCTCCATTCATCTCTGTATGGTTTTGTTTCTCAGTTCTGACTCCTTGTCACCAATACATCACAGATCAAAGAGTTGCTCACTAGTCCAACACCATCTTTTGTGGAACTAGTGCCAATTTGTAGATTCTCAAAGAGAAGGAGTCATTGGCTTATGTTGAGAACTCACTGATGAACACCCCATAGGTCCCAGGAATACCCTTTAAACCATAATTACTTATAGGGCCTTTTTAAACTCACTGGGCCACATTAATATGAGAAAGAAATGGGTAGGGTTATAGAGAAGAGTGGAAGGGAGAAAATGGCTGTAGAGAAGGGAGGGAGGGATAAAAAAGATGCTGTGTAGATCAGATTGGCCTCAAACTCACAGAGAACCGCTTGTCTCTGCCTCCCAAGTGCTGGGATTAAAGGCATATGCTACTACTGCTAGCTTGTAAGTGAACTATTCTTGGAAGATAATTTACAGCATAATCACTTGAGGGGTATACAAGTTGAGTGGTTCTTTAAATAATGAAATGCAAAAGAATAAATGCAAATAATGTCAGTGTGCTTGTTACAATGGCATTATTTGGATGTGTGATTTAGCCAGTTGCACTGTCCCTAAGTTCATGCAGGGTTTAAGGCTCAACACTTGTCATCTTGAGAATCTTAATGATCTTCATCTTTGTCACCATGTTTTTTTAAGTTAAGTGTATGGTATAATGGAATGTGCATTGTTGCTTAAGTCCTGATCTCCTGGAAAGGTCTAGGATTGACTAACCTATCAAAAATTTAGATTCTTTGTCATACTACCCTTCTCTCAGCTAAGCTGTTTTGCCATCCCTAATGCTAGCTTGTAGTCATCACCATAACTAACTTTAGCTCTCCAAATATATTGAAGAAGAGACCACATGCTTGATCTCATTCCCATTTGCAGTGGAAGATGCAGATATAATGAGGTTTTCTTGTTTCAGAACTGCTAAACATGGAATATCCAGTTCAGGTGTGTGTTTGTGTGTGCATGTATATGTGTGTGGAGAGAGAGAAATATATATAGAGAGAGACAGAGAGAGAGAGAGAGAGAGAGAGAGAGAGAGAGAGAGAGAGAGAGAGAGAGAGAGAGAGAAGAGGGGGATAGCACTCCCTGTAGATACTCTATCTTAGTAGGAACAAGATTTTAGTAGTGGTTTGAATGAGATGCTCACATAAATCTTTTGTATGTGGAAAATTGTTTCCCAGATGGTGGGTGTTATGGAAGGATTAGGAGGTGTGGCCATGTTAAAAAAGATATGGACTGGGAGGGGACTTAAGTTTCAAAATCCCCTTATCATCCCCAGTGTTCTTTATCTTCATCCTGCTTTCAGATCTAGATGTGAGTTCTCAGGTTTGTTCCCTGTTTTTTTTTTTTTGTTGTTGTTGTTTGTTTGTTTGCTTGTTTTTCTGCTATGTTGTCTTTATTCTTCCATTACTGTTTCTAATACTCCCCCTGAAACTTCAAATCTAATCAAACACTTTCAATTGTGTTGCCTTGGTCAGGGTGTTTTCTCACAGCCCCAGAAAGTCACTATTGTACTCATTCAGTCCTTTGCAAGTTAAATGAAGTTTTAGGAAGGAGTTCTCACAGAGCACTAGTGTAGCAAAGGTCATCATGAATTCAAAAGGAAACTGGGGTTATGAGCCTTATTCTACTTGAACTTGGAATTCCTTTATTCAATCTATGTAGGTATCTCTGGAGGGAGTACCCCTCAGGGTGAATTGAAGATCTATCTTTCCTCCATTTAACTTTGTATGGTTTATATTTCTCAGTTCAGACTCCCTGGGACACCTGGGGAGGTTAAGACAATTTTAGAAAAAACAATGATCTTGTAGATAAATTAAAAGATATTATAGTTGTATAAAACTAAATTGGGCCATATAAAGATGAATTGTAAACTTCATGCTCATAATCTGGTTTCACCATATTTAATGTAGGGGTTCCTTTCCTTAACAGCAGAAGCCCCATGATACACCGGGAGAAAAATCACAGAGGCAAAGAGCTTTAAAGGATAGTACCTTTCATGGTCCCTGTCCCTGCTTTATTTAGAAGGGCACCCTATTTTCTTTTTTTAATGTGCAGTACCAGGTTATGGAGCTGGTACTGATTGTTTCAGAATTAAAATCAAATAGAAAATGCTGACGAAAATGTGGCAAGAAAACACTCCTTGAACTAAAGATGCTTTGTGGAATTTTAGGTGGATTAAAATATCAGCAACTGGTTTTTAAACGATGTAATTGAAGGATTTGTGATAAATAAGTGAATATAACATTAATAATGATAAGGGTAATATATACACATTGATAAACTTTGTGTTTTAGATAAATTAATGTGCTTCCAATTTATATGAATATTTACCTTAAATGAATATTTTCAGAAAATATTAAGCAGCTAAAATATAGTGCTTAAAAATATTCAGAGCTAAATTGGTTTTCCAAATCAGTCAATTTTTGTGCATACTTTAGTCATAAAATCAAGGTGACCTTCAGTTTTCAAGCAAAGAGTTGCATTGGCACTGCTGCCCATTTGCTTACCCTGTAGCCATGCTTTATATCATGTGCCAGGTAAGGAAATGCAGGCTACATCTCGTTCATTTATTTTCAGTTTAGTTTCCCCTACTACCAGGACTCTTTTTTTTGCAAATATGCAAAATATCCAAAAGAGGAAACAGTTAATGACCCTAAAAGCCAGTAGCTTGAAATCAACTGAAGAATAAGCACATTGTTTTCAGGAACAAAAAGCATTTCTATAATAAAGGCTAGTTTGCTGTTGATGAGAGCCTTTTGTTGTAAAGTCTGTAGGTATAGCACCAGAGGTCTTAATGCAGATGAAATTAGGCATTTGCCAAGGAAAACACATGCAATAGTATTTTCTTGTTACTTTCTAGACACTGTGAATTTAAAACTTTGCCCTTTAAGTGACCACTTTCTGCCATAGTCTTTTATGTGTCTACATGCTTTTCTTGTGGATTCATGAGCTACTCAAGTTTTATGTTTCAAGAGAGACTTTTTGGCTATGCTGTATAACTATTTTATCTAAATGTCTTACTCTACACAGTTTCCCTTCCCAGGGAGTATGTTTGTGAATAGTGCCTATGACAACAAAGATACTTTTAACTTAACTTGTCTCTTGTATCGCACAGTGTTAGAGCACAGAAGAGATTCTGGCAGAAATAACTATTAAATAAATATTTTGCAATTGAGTAAAGATATGAATGAAAGACTAACTGATATCATCCCTAATTTTTACTAATATAGTCTATAGAGGCTTGTTGTAACAGATAGTTGTAGGGTAGTTTATTCTATGTATAACAGAACATTGTATTTGTCTTCCATTGGTATTGATATGAGATGGTGGGAAACAGATAACATCTCCTCAAAAAACTGGGCATATTGTGGGAAGAAAGAAGGGTAGAAGAGAAGGGGAGGAGAGAAGAGGAGGGAGGAAGAGAACATAGGAATCTGCACATTCAAGAATGGGGAAGGACAGAGAAGGAGAGCAAGGAAAGATATTTTGATTGAGTGAGAAACATGGCACTAGGAAAATTCTCAGGAATCCACAAGGATGACTCCAGGTAAGACTAAGCAACAGTGGAAAGGACTCCTGAACTAGTCTTCCCCTGTAATCAGATTGATGACCATCTTAATTGTCATCATAGCACCTTCAACCAGCAAATGATAGAAGCAGATACAGAGATCCACAGCAAAGCACTGGGTCGAACTACTGCAGACCAGTCCAAAAGGGGGAGAAGTGATAATATGAGAAGGGTTTCAAGACCATGATGGTGATACCCACAGAAACAGCTGACATGAGCTGATGAGAGCTTACTTACTTTGTATTGATAGAGGGGAGACCTGCTTAGGACCGGACTAGGCCCACTGAATGTGGGGGACAGTTGTAAGTAAGGCTTGAGAAGTCTGTGGCGCCACTGGCAGTGAGACCATGATTTATCCCTAGAGCTTGAACTGGCATATTGGAATACCCTTCAGAGGTCTACATTGCTCAGCCTTGATGTAGGCAGGAGGGCCTTGGTCTTGCCTCAAAATGAAGTGTCAGACTTTGTTGACTCCCCATGGAAAGTTTTACCTCAGATGGTGGGTGGGAGGAGAAGGGTGGGGCAGGAGGGGGGAGGGAGTGGGAATGGGGATAGCTATGTAAAATGAGAAAAGATAAATTTTAATAAAAATAGAAAGATGATAAAATTTATTTAAAAATTAATAAAAACCTGTGATCTAACTCCTGAATTATGGAGCCAATAGCTAGAGAAGAAGAGTTCCTTTTCTTGGAGAATGTGGTTGCTAGTAGGTTTTCTGCATCCCAGGGATAGCTCTACAGCCATATGCACATGGCCAGCGCCAAGTGGACTCAAGGATATAATAAAATAATGATGATGATGATGATAATGATTAATAATAATATAAAATAGAAAGTACAGTTGAAGGGAAACAGGCTGCTGTGTCCTGGGGGAGGTGGAAAGGGCATAATATTTTGTAGATAAAATAAAATGCATTTTATATATGTGTGAAATTTTTAAAAATAAAATATTGTAGTGTGGAGCTGAAGGGCCTCGTTCCCGCCGCTCCTGGCTGTCTGGCTAGCTTATGTCCAAAAATAATTACACAGAAGCTGTATTCATTTAAACACGGCCTGTCCCATTAGTTTCAGCCTCTTATTCACATCTTGACTAACCCATATCTAATAATCTGTGTAACACCACAAGTGGTGTCTTACTGAGAAAGATGCAGCATGTCTGACCTGGTGGCTGGCTTCATGGAGACTATCTCACTGAGGAGAGGCATGGAGATTGCCTGAGGCATCTGCCTGAGCCATCTACCTCACTTCCTTTTTCCTGTTCTGTCTACTCCACCCACCTATGTTCTAACCTATGAGTCCAAGCAATTTCTTTATTAATTAACCAATGAATTCATCAGATAGAAGACACACCTACATCAAAATATGACTTAAAAAATAAAATGGACACACTTGGTTCAGTGAAGCTGTAGCATATATCATAGTGTCCATATGTGTTCAGAAGGAGTTTCTCACTTTTTTTGTACTGGCTGACAGGGTTCCCATTCCTTGACAATTTCTCAGAAAATTAATTTTTAAAATCCAAAGTATTTTTTACATCAATTACCCAAAAGATGCTTGACACTAAAGGACATTAGATTTGGAAATAAGTTGATGTTTTTCAAGAGTAAAAATAAATTTTACAATTATAGATTCTAACATAATTTAATATTTGCTAGATTTCTAAAGTTATTTAGTAATGACTAACTATACTGACATTTCAATTATCTTCAATAAATAATATATTCAGTGCACTTTTCCAGAGAGCAATACTTTTCCTGAGGACAGAAAATATCACACTTTAATACAAGACGTCTATAGGTTTAGACTCTGTTATTTGATCAGGTTGTAAGAACATGAAAAAAAATACAGCATACAATGCCAGCATCACAGCTGGGTCAAATCAAAGTTATTGCTTTTGTTGTTGTTGTTGTTGTTTTAAAACACTGGTAGCCAGTGTATTGTTAGTAAATATTTAAAGCTTTCATTTTGTTTTATTTTAAATAGAATCGCACCAGTTTTAGAGAGAAGTTGTTGTCAACATTTGTTTTAAACAATGGGGGTGAAAAGAGGTATCTAAAGATAAACAAATTAGAGTGCAAGCATAAAAAGGAATGATGTGTCATGTGTGCCTAATTACATTTTTCAACAAGGCACTATGGTTGATATTTTAAGCAGGTTATATTCCTGAACACCAGTGAACTGTAAATAAAAAGAGACATACAAGGCTTTTAAATACATTTTGTAGATTTAAAATCTGTTTCTGTTTCAGCTCAATTAGTTACAGCTGCCAGAGCAAAGATAGGAAATTCAGAATGAAAAGCTGAGTCTGAGGAAGACTATACTCAATAGTCACTCAGGTGTAGAGATGGGGTATTGAACACACACACACACACACGCACACACACACACACACATATATGAAGGTAAAGAATTTGAAAACTTTCTTCAACTTTTAGCACCAACAGTAGAATTAATTTTCAGAGGCATATCTTTCACAGTAAACATGCTTTGGATATGTCAGGATTTCTATAAGCACATTTTTTTGTTTGACTATTAATGATAAATGCTTTACTTCTACCTGAAAAATTATTTCATGGTGAACTACACATTTTATGTTTTTATTTATTTATTTTCACCACAAACTGAAAATTAAAATAAAATTGTTTCTTGGTGTTGCTTTCTTGTTTTGCTTCCAAAATTAAAAATGTTTCTGGTGCATTTAAGTAACGTATAAAAATAAAAGCAATTGCAAATATACCTCCCACTGATTGGCAAAGTCAATTGAGTAATAAATGACCCAATCCACAAGACTGAAGCCCTATCTGAGAACTGTTAGTAAAGCTAAGAAACAGGATGTAGTTGGAGGCTGCTCATTTGTTTCTGGCTGCTCACACCCAAATAATTACACAAAACTGTATTAATTACAACACTGCTTGGCCAATCACCTAATCATAAGTGTATTGCTAGCTAGCTCTTATGTCTCAAATTAACCCATTTCTATTATTTTATATTTTACTATGAGGTTTGTGGTTTACTGGTAAAGTTCCTGGGTCTGTCTCTCTCATCTGGCTACATGGAATCTCACTGACTCCACCTTCTTTCTCTGCTGGGAGAAAGAAGATTCAGTTTAGGTTTCCTGTTTATCTCTACTCTGCCCTATCACAGGCCAATGCAGATTCTTTATTCATTAACCAACAAAAGCAAAACATATACAGAAAGACTTTCCATATCATCTGTCCCTTTCTGTTCAAATAAAGTCTTTAAAGATACAGAGTACAGACAATCATGGATTAAATGTGTAAAGAAAAATAAGCAGCATAAAGATGGAAAATACACAGAGTATCTGGATTATGTATATTACTGTGTTTTTCTTTGAATTTTTGACTGTGAATGAGTTAAGTATAGAAAGACACTTCATTGTATGGGCCTTTAAGCTAAAGCAACATACACACTTTAAATGTATCTTGACTTCAAAATTTGGGTCTAAGGATATGTTGCTTTGGAAAAGAGATTCTACTATTGTTTCCACAGAAGATCAGAACCCGTGAATTCCTTCCAATGTGGTTTGATGGACTGAGACCACCCAAAATGTCTCCATGAAAGCCCCCAAAATTACTTCACCTAACAAAAAGTAGGAAGCAGTTTGGAGAGAACTATGCCCAAATTCCTAAATATTATTTATATATTTTATTTAAAAGGCAATATGCTATAGAGATGAATACTTTGTAGTGGTATGGATCTTCATTTATTGATACAAAATTAAGATTACTTTTGTTATATATGTATTTCTGCTCTTGCTTAAAGTATTGTTTGTGCAGCTTAAATGTAATGTTTAATTAAGAAATATAGGTTAATTGATAGTTATTCATAATAGTCAAACTTGTAGTCATGTTAGTTAGAAAATAGAAATGGGTTAATTTATGATAGAAAATCTAACTAGCAATATCAATATGATTAAGTGATGGG
This sequence comes from Arvicola amphibius, assembly GCF_903992535.2. Taxonomy (NCBI): domain Eukaryota; kingdom Metazoa; phylum Chordata; class Mammalia; order Rodentia; family Cricetidae; genus Arvicola; species Arvicola amphibius. The sequence goes on along the minus strand of NC_052056.1, from coordinate 35,307,213 downwards.
TCAAGCACTGTTTTAATAATATAGTTTCTTGTCATTATTTTGGGTCTGGGTGGTCGGGAAATAAATGAGCAGCCTCCGACTATACCAGAGACTATGTTTTTCATGAATCCTAAATATTTTATTTATGTTTTAATAAATAAAGCTTGCCTCAATATCAGAAAGGCAAAGCTAAACCACTAGAGGTCAGTCAGTGGTGGCATACAACTTTCATCCCAAAATTTGGGAGACAGGCAGAAGGATCTCTGTGAGTTCAAGGCTACCCTGTGTACACAAGATCAATTCAGAAACAAATCTAGGTGGTGGTGGCTCATACCTTTAATCTCAGTCCTAGGGAGTCATAACACCTTTAATCCCAGCACTGGAGGGGATATAGAATGAGAGGAGAGAGGGGCTTAGTCTGCTTAGTTTAGCTTATCAAGCCTTGGTAGAGGTAAAACTTCTCTAGTGACTTTCCTGCCTTGCTTTTTGGGTTTTGGATTGAACCCCAATATCTTATTCTGTGTTTTTATTATTCATGCAACAGCTAACATAAAACTTGGTACAATTATTCTGTTAAAGGAACATAACGAAAAAGGAATCTTAATGACATACCTATAGAGTGGTACATTGCCCAGTTCTCATCAGAGAAGCTTCTTCTTGTTATATATAGTAGTAAACACAGAGATACACAACTGGGCAATGTGTAAAGAAGGGAAGATTTTAGAAGACTCAGCCCTTAATAGGTTGACTTGATCAAACCCTTCCCTTTAAGGCTTACGACCTATGCAAATAGGCAGGAATATTGGAGAAGCTAGACATGGTGGTTGATTCTGAAGAAACTGTGTCTTCCAAAAGACAGTAATAGCATAAGAAAAGCCTGTACAAGTTCAAGACATACAAAAGTCCACCATGGAGAGTAGGAAGTAAGCACAAAGTTCCACCTCTAATCAAGGAGCTGTTTCCATTGATAGTTGCTGGGAGGTGGAAAATTATTTCCATCCAGTAGCACTGGGTATATAACTACACTCCACCACACTCCATGTCAGGCTGCACAATCAGGAGTTGTTGACAAACACAAAACATACTCCATGGTCCATGGATGTTTTAGTTTTGTTTTTTGCCTTTGAGAAGGGGAAAGAACAAGCAGATTGATAGATAAAGAGAAAGGAAAGGATATGGGAGTAGTTGGGAATGTGGGAGAATATGCTCAAAATACATTTTATGAAAATGTTTTAAAATAATAATTATTCAAAAACCATAACAGGGCTGGGAAGTGGTGGCAAGTGCCTTTAATCCCAGCACTCAAAAGGCAGAGGCAGATGGATCACTGAATTCAAGGCCAGCCTGGTCTACAGAATAAGTTTCAGGACAGCTATGGCTAAACCCTGTCTCAAACAAACAAAACAAAACAACAACAAAAAACTTTAAAAAGGTATATTGCAAAGATACTTAGTTTTAAATTAAGTCATAATTTTATAATATTATTTATTCATCTAAAATCAGAATAATCAAAAGCAGTTTTCTTTTTTGGAGTTAATTTATGACAGATTCAAAAAGACATTTTGGTTTGTTAGGCTTTTTGAGACAGGGTTTTTCTTTGTAACCTTGGTTGTCCTAGTACTTTCTCTGTAGGCCAGGCTGGTCTCAAGCTTAGAGATCTGCCTGCCTCTGCCTTCTGTGTGCTCTGTGTGATTAAAGGCACATACCACCACCAAGTGGCTTAGAAAAACATTTTTTAAAAAAAGTTTAATTATAGCTGGGCAGTGGTGGCAGATGCCTGTAATCCCTGCACTCAGGAGGCAGAGGCAGGTGGATCTCTGTGAGTTCAAGGTTAGTCTGGTCTACAAAAGCTAGTTCCAGGACAGTCTCCAAAGCTACAGAGAAACCTGGTCTCAATAAACAAACAAACAAACAAACAAACAAATAAATAAATAAATAGCTTAATTATAAGTAAAAGTAATCATTTAAGTGGCTTCCTAATATTTCTTAACATGAGAAATTTGTTTTTTGTGTCTAATGTAAAGTTTTATAATTGTTTTAGAGTTCAAATATCTCCATACTTTTGGCTTATATTTTATTTTATTTATATTATATTACATTTCCATACTCATACACAAAGCACAACCTCAAAAAGCTGCATTATTTTTCTATTCTTACTGTGATCTTAGTATTACAGAAGCATTTTTTCATAAGTGATCTTTTTATTAACTTTTTCAAATGTCTTAGAAACACTCTCATTATGTTTCCAAATTTTAGGTTAATCACAACTGATAAGCTACATTTCTATCCTCCATGTGGCTCTCCTGGCTTTCTCTGCCTATTTCTAGGTTCATGAGAGCCAAGTCTAAAGCTCACAACCTGGTTGGAGGGTTTTTTTTTTTTTTTGACTTGGAATTACATTCAAGCCTAAAGATCACAGCCTGGTTGGAGGTTTGACTTGGAATCATATTCAACTCCCCAGCTATGGATCACCAGTATTCTGCATTATGGTGGGCAGTTTTTACTTAGTTTTTTGTTGTTTGTTTGTTTGTTTGAAAAACTCTGTTTAAATGCTGGGCTGTACAAAAGGTTTCCTAACAGAGCCATATTTTTTTCAACAATTCTCAGGTTCTAGATGGATATTCAAGCCTCAACATTGGTATGCCAAAATTTAGTTGTTAGTGTTTATTTTACTCTTTGGCTTTTTGCTCTTTTACTCTTTGTGGGGGCTGATACCCAGCTCCAAAATAAATCACACATAGCATCTTATTCTTTCTTATAAAGGACCAACCTTAATTTGGTTTATATCTAGCCAGCTTTTTAAACTTAAATTATCCCCATCTGAACAGAAAAAGAAGGAGGAGGAGGAGGAAGAGAAGAAAGAGGAGAAAGAAAGAAAGAAAGAAAGAAAGAAAGAAAGAAAGATAAAAATTACCCCCATTTATCTTTTGCCTCTGGGCTTTCCCCTTTTTACTTCTGTATATTTACTTTCACCCTTACTCTGTGGCTGGCTGGGTGGCTAGACTTTTCCTCTTATTTTTTTCTTTCTGCCTGGCAGCCCCACCTGTCCTTTCTCCTGTCTTGCTGTAGCCATTCAGCACTTTATTAGACCATCAGGTGTTTTAGACAGGCAAAGTATCACAGCTTCACAGAGTTAAACAAATGTAACACAAAAGAATGCAACACATACTTGCATCATTAAATAATTATTTCAGAGAATAAACAAATGTAATACATCTTAAATAATACTCTATAATACTGGTTTCTTCCATAGTCTTGTACATCTGTGAAATGTTATTATGTCAGTTCCTTGATTCTTGCTTGGATTTTTGGCTTGATTCTTTTTATCTAGACTATTTCACCCTAGCTTCATGTTTAATTTTGGCCTAGTCCCATTCTTTCTAGTCATTTCTCAGAGAACTTACATGTTATTTTTGGAATGACTCACTTTTATACTCTAGTTTTCAGTGTGCCCTGGGCTTCTCTTTAGCAGAACTTAAATATTGTTAATTGGATGTTTGTGAATTATTGGCACAACACATTAAGGTTTTAAGTGATCTCTCAGTATAGTACACTTGGAATATACTCCCCAAAAATATACTGAGTGAATTTTATAGTCACTTTCCATTTTTAGTATAATTGAATGATATATACTTATAATGATTAAGGCAAACCATTTCACTGTGCTTTCTTAGAAAACAAAATTATCATGCATATTAAACAACCATGAGAAGACCCCTCAAGGTCTTGAGAAAACATTTTCAAAGATACTGCAAGCAGCATGAATCTAAATATCTTATTTAAACTTGTTAGAAAGCAGGAGTCTTTAAATTTGGTTCTGGGACACTAATATCTATGAACATTCAGCATTTGTGTTAATCCCTTGTATTAAACACAAGAATAAACAAAAGAGCCACAGCTTGTATTATTTTGCAGTTGTCCATTTCCTGAACATTTGCCATTTCACACAGTTGATTTTTGAGAACTTGTCCATCAGAGAACTTCGGTTACACAGAAAGTGGTGTGACAAGATGTCACTTCAAATTATGAAAAGGGAATACCTTCTCACATGTAAAGCTGGCTGTGAGATTTTACTAAGAATATGTATGGCAGTTTTTTAGTTCACTGATTAAAAGTCTTTAAACATAATGTAAATATTAGTGCTTAAATCAAAGAAAACCATAATGCTTTGTTAATATTCTGAAATAGATATGTTTTGTGAGGATTACTTATTGGTAGCTTCGTACAATATATGTATGGGTACTACTTATTACTTGTTTAATATACCTTCTTACATATAGCATTTAACTTTAATAATTTGTATATTTTTAAATTTATGTGCATGTATGTACCTGCATAAGTTTTTGTGTACCATGTGTATGCAGGTATCCTCAAATGATGTGGGATTCTCCTCTGTATGCTGTGAATACCGTTGGTTAATAAAGAAACTTCCTTGAGCCTGTGAGAGGGTGGAATAGAGCTAGGTGGCAAAAACTAAACTGAACGCTGGGAGAAAGGAGGCAGAGTCAAGAAGAACCCATGGATCCGCCACTAGAGACAGGCATACTGAAACCTTGTCGGTAGGCAACAATTCTCATGGTAAAATATAAAATAATGGAGATGGGTTAATTCTAGATGTAAGATCTAGCTAGCACTATGCTTAAGTAATTGGTCAAGCAGTGATTTAAATAATATAGTTTCTGTGTGATTATTTCAGGAGTTTGGGCAGCAGGGAAAACAAATAAGTGGCCTCTTTACAACACTCAAAGACCAGAAAGAGTCAGATCATGTGTAACTGAATTTACAGGCATTTGTAAGTGGCTTAATATGGGATCTTCACTCAAATCCTGGTCATTTGCAATATCCTTTGGGTATAAACTTCACAGTGGCATAGCTATGTCTTGAGGTAGGTTGATTGACAGTTTTCTGAGAAACTGCCACACTGACTTCCAAAGTGGCTGTACAAGTTTGCACTACCAAGAGCAGTGAAGAGTGTTCCTTTTGCTCCACATCAGGTTCTGTGTGTCTGGATTTATGTTGAGGTCTTTTATCCAGTTGGAATTGGGTTTTGTGCAAGGTGATAGATATGGATAGAGCTGGATTCTTCTACATATCAACATCCAGTTAAACCATCACCATTTGTTGAAGATGCTTTTCTTTTTACAATGTATAATATGGGCTTCTTTGAAAAAATAAAAAATGTTTATCGGTATTTGAATTTACATTTAGGTCTTCAATTTTGATTTCCTTGATCCACACTTTTATTTTTATGACAATACCTTGTTTTTCTATTACTGTGTTTCTATAATAGAGCTTAAAATCAGGGCTGGTGATGCCTCTGAAAGAGTTTTGATTGTATAGGGTTGTTTTAGCTACCCTGGGTTTTTTGTTTTTCTATATAAAGTTGAGAACTGGTCTTTCATGGTCTGTAAGGTGTGTTGGGATTTTGATGGGAATTGCATTGAATCTGGAAAGACCCAAGTTTGTACTCCTGGCAATAGCACATACGTAGTCTGAAATGGGTGCCTAGCCCAATTGTCATCAGAGAGGCTTCATCCAGTAATGGATAGAAGTAGACGCAGGCCACACAGACAAAACATTAGGGAGAATTTTAGTAATTCTATATAAGAGAGGAAACAAGATTGTTGTAGAAGTCAGAGGGTCAAGGACACCACAAGAAAACCCACAGAATCATATAACCTGGGCTCAGGAGAGCTCATAGAAGCTGAACCAAAAACCAGGCAGCCTGCATGGGACTGACCCAGGCACTCGGGATATATGTTATAGTTATATAGCTTGGCCCTCTTTTGAGACTACTAGCATGGGGAACAGGAGCTCTCTCATACTCTTTTACAGGGCTTTTGAGACCCTCTTCCTTGTATTGGGTCTCTATTAAGCCTAGGCTTAATATATGGAGAGTGCTTAGTCTTAAGGCAACTGATATACCATGATTTTTTGTTACTCATGAGAGACCTGCCCTATTCTAAACAGAAATGGAGAGAAATGAAGGAGTTTGGGGGGATGCAAACAGAGTTGGTGATGAGGATGAGACTGGGAAGAGAGAAGGGAGGGGAAACTGTGGCAGGGAGGGTAAAATTAATTAATTAAAAATATAAAAAGTATAAAGCATTATATTATTTTCTTTGTGATGGAGAAGTAGATTCAATGAGCTTTTTGCAATCAGAATTAAAGTCTGATGTATGTATGAAGGAAATTATGCAAACATGTTTATAAATATATTTATTTAAAGTGATACTTTAAATACCATAATTGTTTGATTTCTACTATCCAATCAAGAATGTATTGGGTTATCTTGTTAGGCTAGTTAGTAGCAGTAGTCACCTTTGAAATAATCTGCTAATGCAAATACAAAGATTTGCACAACAAAATATTTTATTTGACTTTATTGATTGAAGGCAAATCTGAAGTTTATCAGCAAGAGGATTTACGTATATTTCACATTATTCAATTTTTTCATCTGTCTCATATACATGTAGTATAACTTTGAAAATTTTATTATGGCATATTCATAAGTATAAGAATTTTTACTTGGCATTTTGAAGTAATTTTGAAGGTCACTAAAAATCACTAAACTCGCTGGACAGAAAGGTCCAATTTGTCCTTTGCTCAACTCCTCCCCATGTTAACTACTTGCATAAGTAAAGTACAACAAGAAAAACTAGAGTTGACATTTGGTACATTCACTGTGTGTGTGTGTTGTGTGTGTGTGTGTGTTATCACATCTATAGCATCTTGTCATATAGTATAAAGACAGACTGTTTTCAGGATGATCATAGGGTCTTTTCTTGCTACCCTACCCAGGCCACATCACTCTTCCAAAATATATTACTCTATTTTTCTCCAATTCTGTATTTTTTTATTTCAAAAATGTTATACAAATGGAATCATATGGTATGCATCCTTTTGAGCTTGCCTTATAAAATCAGCATCATGTCATTGAGGGCCATCCAAGATGTATGTATTGATAGTTTGAATCTATTTAATATTGACTAGCATTCCAATACAATCAGATTTAGTCCTCTTTTTTAAGACTTTTTTCTTTTTTTGAGCTCTACATTTTTCTCTGCTTCCTTCCCTACTTCTCCCCTCCCCTTCAACCCTCTCCAAGGTCCCCATGCTCCCAATTTACTCAGGAGATCTTGTCTTTTTCTATGATGTGCATGTATTCATAAGTGCATGCCATGTATATAAAAGTTACCCTCAGAGGACAGAAGAAAGCAATGGATCCCCAGAAACTAGAGCTACAGAGAGCTGTCAGCATGCTAACATCAGCGATGGAAACTGAACTGGTGTTCTCTGGAAAAGCAGCAGGTGCTATTAACCATCGAACTATTTTTTACATCCTCCAGCAATATGATATATTTGGCAATAAGTCTTTGAATAGTTATTAAGGAAATGTGAGATCATATGGATGATGATAATTAAATGACTGATGCCCATACATGAAGAGGCTTTTAGGAGACTGGATAAAGAGGAAAGACAATGTAGAGACATAGGAGAAGTTGTCCATTTGAAGACCTAGCAAACCATCTCAAGGTGGAATCAGTCCTTTTGATAACTTCTAACCTATAGCACTGTGAAAAAGAAATCTCTTCTGTAAGTCATAGAGTTCATTGTGTTTGTTACAGCTTATATAGAAACTAACAAAGTGTATAAATTTAGTTTTATTTTTTTAATTTGTATCATATGTGTTTATTGATGTTTTCTGTTATAGTCTGTTATATATCCATAAATTTTCTAATTGCTTCTTAGAAGATGTTTTAAATCTTTGTATATTTTCTTTATCACTTTATGTAATATAATTATGCTGGAGAAAAATTAAAGATGCAAAAAGGTACAAGTGTTTTTGTCTGGTTGCATCAGAATGAAATTCTGTAGTGAAATAATGGGTACACTTAATTAAATTTATCACATTTTAAGTCAGTTTAAGTACTTTTCATAACCTCATAAGGATAATATCATTTCAATGTGTGCGTACTTGTGTGCATACATGCCTGTATGTGTGTGTGTCCTTATCTCTGTTTGTGTGACTGTGTTTGTTCAAAGGGGTATAGTTTCATGGTTAAACATGTAAGCAGGGAACGGTATGAAAAAGCAGTGAGAAAGACCCCTGGATGGATCAAATTAGTGTACTCTACCGCTGGTGTTTTCAAAGAAAGACTGAACTAGATGTTAATGGAGATAAAGCCATGCTGAGGGATGAGCCACAGAGAAGATATCTGCAAGGCTCTATGCTAAACCTGCTCCTCTAAAGCCAGAACCAAAGCCTAAAATGGTGCCTGTGAAGCAGGGAGAGATGGTAAACAAGGGGAAGAAGAGGAAAGCTGATACTGGTAAGGATGTGCATAATCCTGTAGAAAACAGAGAACAGACAAGAACAGACAAGAAATGGGAACAGACAAGGCACTGAAAGCTGAAGACGCAGGAGATGCCAAGTGAAATACTGTATTTTTATATCTGTGAACTTCTGGTGACTGTTCAGCTTCAATTACTATTTTATATCAACTTTTATAAAATGCAGAATTTTGTTTTACTTTTCTCAAAGCTATGTTGTTAACACACAGAACACTTCATTACTTTTTTGGGGTGCTGGGTCATGTGTCACTAACAAAATGTCTCCCAAACTGGATTAATGACAGAAAATGTCTTTCTCTGATAATTTTGAAGGACGACCTGTTGCCTCTTTGGAGACAACCTGATGCTGAATATGTAGCCTCCATGACACAAAATGCCTTGCGGTGTGGAAAAACTCTAAGTTCATTTTTATATCCTTGTCCTCCTGTACCATCAACATAGACTTAACTCCATTAAAACCAGAGACCTGTTGGAAACTGACCCCCAAAATTGGTTTTGCCAGTCTATTGAGTCTATTGGACAATCTAGACTTGTAGAGATGACATTGAGTGTCCTAGAGTGACAATTCCTTTTGTAAAAGACTGTGATTTTCAGATTGATAGTTATGCCATTTTTTATATAATTTCCTGAAATTCAGGGTTGGCTTGTGTAAAGTTGTTAAACAACAATCACAATGTTAAATGTTACCCTTAACTCTGACCTCCTCCTCTTTTTCAAAACATTTAATTAAGAATTAATCTGATTTTACTGTGGCTTTCTGATTTTGGTAGTCTACACAAGAAGGGAGTCTGGAAGTTCTTATATACCATTAGTGATTGTTGGTCCATGTCCTGCATGAAATACCATGATTGTTGATAAAAATTACCTTTAATAAAGCTGGATACAATTAAAAAATGTTAGCTGAAATGTTTTTAAAATAAGCATTAATTATAATTAAATAATGGTACCATTTGTTTTATTTGAGATTTAAAAAGGATGGTGGCAAAAGTGGGCCAATCAAAACTCAGTGCATTTAGCAACATTTTATTTATAGCTAGCTTTCATTGTCAAAATTAAGTACACATTTATTAATAAATATTAGTATTTGACTATATTAAAAAGACGAATAGCCATTACTGAGAAGCATTTTATCTTATCTGGCCGTACAGCTTAAGTAATATATAACAAATCTCTTTCTTCGCCTTGAAAAGGAATGTAGTGTATTGCATGAACATTGCAACTAAACTGAATACAAGCCTGACAGAGACGTTAAGCATAATAAAAACTGGGAGACAGTTTGAGAGACCAGCAAAAGGACTTACCATCTTGATCTGTTGTCACTGTGATAGCGGTGAACGGCTTGGGAGAAATGCTCAGCTCAGAAACTCCATTCATGGCTTCTATTTCAAAGGTGTAATTGACATGAGACACGAAGTCAAGTACAGTCACAGAATTGTTGATCAGTCCAGTGTGTCGTGGGATGAAGCGGAGTCCTCCACCACAGTCCTCACACTGGCTGTTGTCTAAGCCACACTTCTTACAGATTACACTGTATGTGAGATCCTTCCTCCCTCCTGTGTCACTAGGTGGGCTCCATTCCAAAATAAGGGCTGTTTCATTGATGTTAAAAGCCACATTTCTAGGAGCTGAGGGTGGCCCTGGAAAAAAGCAATGAGAAAACAAAATGTACATGTATAGAACAAGGAATGGTGGTAATACATTGAAATCTTCATGAATACATGCTGCTGATCTTTAACAATAGTTGGAGGTCATTTTCTTACAGGAACTATAAGAAATTGTTTAAATATCTGATGACGTTAAAAGAGATCTGTAAGAGTCAATACAGCATATTTTTAATTTTTGAGTATTCAAATTCCAACACTTAATGTCAAAGTCCATGTATTTCCAAGGTATACTTTTAAGGTTTATTTGCTGTAAAATATGTAATAAATAGAAATTATAAATTATGAGATGGCCATGCTTATAGTCTCATTAATTATATTATCATTTTTACAATTTGAAACCATCTGGGGTATGTATACTCAGCATACTGGGTTCAGTCTTTCCTTCCTAATACTGTCAATATTGTAGAGACAAAACACCCATCATTTTCTTTGCCAAATTTATAGAATGTATTTTCCAAAATTGAGAAAAAGCATCTTAAATTTAGGGTGGTCAAATTATTTAGAAATCAAAGCAAATGGAAATTAAAAACTCCGAAAACCTTTTTTATAGTGCCTTGTCAACTTGAAGCCATACATGCATTATGACATAGGGTCAAACCCCTATATTTTTATTTAGATAATGTTCACTAAGCACGAGTAACCTAGATCTTAACTGTGAAAATGTCCCTAAAGAAGGCTCAGCCAAGCCTCCCTTAATTGTCATCAAGGACACATTCTTTCTAGGTTTCTATGGATATCACAATTCTCATAGAACTCAACAACTTTTTATTACCAGTCATCTTGTATGCCAATCACCTTTATACTCAGGTGAATCCCTCACACCTCAGTTTCTCTCCATTCATTGAGCAAATATTAGCTGAGGGTATCATCAGTGCCAAACTCTGTGTTAAGGGCTGTTTTAATGCCATGAAATCTATGTACTATGAGAATATTGTTTATGAGACAGAGTTGAAAAATAACATTTTATACAAGTGCTGGAACAACCAACACTGTGTCACAACTTAGAAGATCAGTTTTAAGAAACCCAGAATAGTTATTCAAATTTCCTTTGTCAATAAAAACTACTCAGTAGGTGAGAATTCTACAATATCCTCTTAGGACAGAAATTGAAATCGTGATTTACACATCTTTTTAATATAAAGTTATAGTCATTTGTTTATTCAATTAATACTTTATTTAGTGACTACTATGTGACAGATATTATGATAGATGTGATAGACATAATTTCTGCTTCACTGCAGCTAATATTTAGTGAAAAAGCAAAAAAAAAACACTTAGATTAATGGATTCAAATGATAGTAATTAGAATTTTAGAATGTTAACAGGCAGGAATTGAGGTAAAAAACTATCAGAAGGAACTTAAATACTTGGTAGCAACAAAAGAAAGCATTGTAAGTAATAAGAAACCTGGTCAGAGTATGGGAGTGTTGGGGCAGCTGGCCCAATCCCTGCGTTCAGGGGTGTGGCTGCCCCAGCGGAGTAGCATACCCCTTAAATAGGATCGGGGCGCCGGAAGGAGGCCCGTTTGGTTCTCCCCTGCGTACCTTCTGCTCCGCTGGACCCTTGGTTCTGTAAGTTTCCTTATTTTCCCTTGTATTAAAATTGATTTATTATAAAGGACTATCGTGGTTATTCACTAACCCCTAAAACCGCTGGTACCTTTGCCGGTACATTTGGTGCGTACATGGGAGGAGTATTAGGGGTCAAAAGTATGTTGTTGTAGTAAAAAATTTTGAAAGTCATGGAACAGACTGGGATACAGCTGGATTGATAAACAGATCCATGAAGGATCCATGAAGTAAGTAGTAAGGACTAGCAAGGGGTGCCATAAATAACTCAGGATAGTTACACTACCTAGAGCAGCTAGAAATTTTCGAGTGTTCAACAGAAGGAATTGTGTAGGGGTGTGTGTGTGTGTGTGTGTGTGTGTGTGTGTGTGTGTATGCGTGTGCGTGTAGGTTTGTGCATGTATGTGTGCATGCATGCATGTGTGTATGTGCAGGCATAGTGTGTGTGTGTGTGTGTGTGTTTGTATGAAGGACATGCCACAGAATTCACATGGAGGTCAGAAGACAACCTTGAGTGTTAGTTTTTACCTCCTATCTCTTTGAGACTTGATCTTTTCGTTTGTTTTTCAACTGGGTATAACTCACATGTTTTTCAGTATTTTCCCTGTCTGCTTTCTTTCTCTTTAGGGGAGCTAGGATTATAAAAGCTTCCTCTATGCATTTCCACTTCGATGTGGGTTCTATAGATTTGAACTCAGGCCATCACAAAAAGGACCTTTCTATGTAGTGAGCCATCTTCCCAGCCAGACTTGAAGGTTTTAAGCATGGAAGAGATATGTTTTAAAAGCACATCAACAGAGAGCATGGTGCATGACTTGAGAAGGCAGGCATGGCAACAAGCTCTCTTATGAACTGTTAATGAGCAGAATACATATCATAAATCTTTGTGCGATACTAAGAAGTGTTGTCTGGCTGTTCTTTCCTCTTATGCTCTTCTGATGTCAGTCACATATAGGCAGGATCTTCCAGAAACCCGTATTTCTATTACCCAACACTAGTCCTAAAAATGTGATGGGAATTTTTATTAAAGGTTGTTGAGTTTTTATTTTATGTCATTTCATGTATCATTGGGCTTCCTGCCTTTAGGCAGGAAAATATAGAGAAACACAGGATCAAATGTGTGTTTTGTCTTCCTCCTAAATTTATGCTTGGGGGATAAAAATTCATTTTTCTAATAATACCTTACTGTGAGACATTCATATTGATGATTTTTCTCTTATTTATAATTAATAACGTGAATTATTATTCACACATAAGTCCACAACTAGTAAACACTACCAATTATGTTATGGGTGTCCACAAGTATATAACTGTCTGCTTGGACATATGTTAAAAACTTAAAAAATAGAGGCACCCTTCTTACTCAAGGGCCCTCACACCAATTTGCATGGTGATTAAATAGCTTTTTAATTGCTGTTAAATTATTCCAGCTAAACTATGATTTCATGCAAATATTAAGCTGTAATGACATGCACTGAATCATTTACTAAGATTTAGAACTTGGAACTAAGAGAAACAATTAATTCTAATCCTCAGATTCAAATAAATTATGTGTCACTGGGCTTTTCTGAATGTGGCCTGATTGTTTTTTATCATTTATAAATTATACAAAGCTTATATGACACCCTGAAAACATAACATGGCAGCAAAAATGCATTTAGAGATATTTGTATTGAAAACTCTTAGGGATTTCCTTATGATGATTGTTTTTTCTTTGGGAAAACAAATAACTCATATTGAATAGAAGACAACTCTTATCCTCGTCCTCCAGACTGACTTAATAATGAGAGCTCAATTACTCTGATCTGTAGCAGCATTTATCAGATCCACGATGTAAAAAGCTCACAATAAAATGAACTTCAGTTTTTAATACACTTTCTACTAGTAATATTATTTTCAAATAGGTTCTCTACCCATAAACATCTTTTGCTTCAATTTGGATTTTCTCTTTACACTTTGAACGAATAAAATCCCAATGTTCAAGCAAATTGCCAGAGACCCAGGACAGCTGTTTATTCTTTTCCTCTTCTCCAGAAAGTATCAGGTTCCACAGGCGTTGCTTCCTCTTATTCCACAGAGTCTGGGTATGTGATAGCTTTTTGTTTTATTATGGTTTATTCTCTTAAATGAAAATTGTTTTATGTGTAGCTGTGTCTTTCAAAATATCTCTGTGCAATATATGAAATCCCAGATGATATCAAATAAAGCCAAATTCAGTGTTCAAATGAGAGTCTTCTGGCCCATTGCCACTGGATCAAAAGTAATACAATTTGTTTTGCTGTGTTGACTCCAGCATTTCCTCAACATTGGTTCATTGAATCTTATAATCTAAGAAGCGTTTGCAGAAATACGAGAATTCTACAGAATGGTCTAAATTAATGGTTCTCAACCTTCCTATTGCTGTGACCCTTTAATACAACTGTATTAATACACCTGTGTGTTCTTCATGTTGTGGTAACCCCACTCATGGATTATTTTCTATGATGCTTCATAACTGTAAATTTGCTACTATTATGAATCATAATGTAAATGTCTGTGTTATTTGATGCTTTTGGATGACACCTGTAAAAGGGTCATTTGACTCCTAAAGAGATCACAGGCCACAGGTTGAGAACCACTAGTATAAATAAAGACTGACTGAGAAGTAAAGCAAGTTTAAGAATTACATTTCAACTTTTGGGTGATGTTTCATTTCCATTTTTATTATAATATGCTATTTCTTAAAAAGTCTTTTTTAAAATATCTATTTAAATTATCACACATACAGCTAAAGATGGATTTAATTTTTACATTTTTGGGTTGCTGTATTTGTTTGTTTGTTTCGTTGGTTTTTTGAGACAAGGTTTCTCTGTGTTGCTTTGGAGCCAGTCCTGGAACTAACTCTTGTAAACCAGGCTGGCTTCAAACTCGCAGAGATCTGCCTTTCACTGCCTCCCGAGTACAGGCATTAAAGGCGTGCACTGCCATGATCTGGTTACTTTTTGGTTGTTAATAGTAAAGAAAATTAGACCAACATATTATGGTTTAAATCTGAATTCTAAAATCATGTGTTGAATGTTATGGTGCCAAACTCATTACTTGAAATGTAAATGGAAGAAAAGGGTCAATATGGGTGTGTCCTTGAAGGGGATTTTCAAAGTTTGGTCCTTTTATTGCATTCTCTGCGTCCTTGCTGGCATGAGGTGAGCACTTGCTTCCAACACCCTTCCCACTTTGATGTTCTGCCTTGATGATGATCTGTCCTGATGATGACTTACAGAGATAGATATATAGGAATAGAGACTGCAATTTATGACACCATGATCCAGTGTAATCTTTTATCCATTTTCTAGTACTTAAGTTGCTACCCTATTTATTTTATTATATCTAAGGTATTCAATAATACTAATTCCTAGCATAAAGCAAAATTTTCATGTAGATGATATTAAAAATGATAGATTAATATTTCAATGTTTATATATATTGAATTAACATTAAAGAATCCATTTGATCTTCAAGAAACGATTAAGTAAATATTTTGGTAAGTGTGTTCTCACTGTGATTTTAATTAAATAGAGGTAAATGTATCTGGTCATCCAAAGAGTGCAACTTTAGGCCTTAATAATATCCTATGTTCTCAAATCTCTAAACAGGCTATGCTAAAATTGTAGAAGTCATATTGTCACCTCTCAATATTGATTTTGGCTTTTATAGACAATTGCATTTTTAATGCAATGATAAGCTTAAATCTTTTAAAGTATATTTAACAAGGACATCTATTGAGAGAATATTGGACTTCAGGGCACTGTTTTTATTTCACTTTCAAATTCTGCATTAAATATTTATGTATCTGGAAATGGATGGAGGCAAAAAACTGTGATTCCAACCTTGAACAAGGAAAGAACTACAACAATTTATTTGATGAAAAATAACAAAAACACATCAATTAGTATAAGAAAGTACAACAGCTATGTGAGAGTCAGTCAGGAATGGCATGATATTAAGGAGAACCTTTCTATATTTGCTGTAACTTGACCACATTGCAGTCTACACATAGGTGAAATCTGGCAAAGAAGAATTAGAAAGCATGTGTGCAGTTATTTTCTTTAAATTACTGTCAACTCAAAAAACTAGAACACACACATTAGCCATCCTTGATAGTCTCTACAGGAGACTCCTCTTACAAAAATTAATTGACCAACTCTGAAATGGAAATAAATTAAAATATATATTATCAAAGTAAATTATTCTCAGATGGTGTGGGATATTGCTCTTGTATTCTGTAAGGATTAGTCTCTCATATTGGATTAATAAAATGCTAATTGGCCAATAGCCGGGCAAGAAGTCCAGGTGGGGCAACCAGATGGGAGAATTCTGGGAAGAGGAAAGGCAGAGACAAAGTTGTTATCCAGAAGATAGGGAAGCAATCTGAGAATGCATTATTAAGAAAAGGTACCAAGCCATGTGGCTAAATATAGATAAGAATTATGGGTTAATTTAAGTTGTATGAGGTAGTTAGTAATAAGCCTGAACAATAGGCCAAATCATCTATCATTAATGTATGCCTCTTTGTATTTCTTTGGTACTTAACAGCTGTGGGACTGGGTGGGACAAAACTTCTGTGTACACTCAGAATTCAGCATTGTGTACTTTTTTGCATCCTTCATAGTAAGACAAATTGCCTTCTTTTCTTTATTATTCTCACATTTAATTTAAGTAACTAATATTATTTCTAAAAGGAAGAATAGGTATTCATTAATATTTTCTTAGTACTATGTTTGAAGGATTAAGTAAAATTTTAGACTGTAATTATTTTTAAAGATTTATAATAAAAGATATAAATGAATAGACTAAATATCACTTGTGGAATGAAATCCAAGGTTTCCTACTTTGTCTATAAGTGTTCATAACTGGGCCATATTCTATTCTTTAATATTTTCTTCCTTTTTGTTTCACCCTATTAGTCAACATTTTTTCTTTCAACACATTTTAGGATACAGTACATTTGAAAGACTCTGGAAATTCCTGGGAGATATTCCTACTGACTCAGGAAGTAAACAACAAAAAGCCTCAGGAAGTCTATAAAATGACAACATACCCTAGAGCCATATCTCTTCAAAATTATATAAAGAATAAGGACTGTTGTAGAGACAGATTCCAGTGAGCAACCTGGAAGAAGCTCAGATCAAATGAGTTCCCTAGAAGAGAGACTCTGGCCTGTTGAACTCCCTGTGTGTTATGTAGTTAGGCCTATGTTTTCAGTTTTCATGAGCTGTTGCCTTTGCTAGGGTGGGTTTTACCTGTAGCATCTGCATTTGAATCATCCTTACTTCTTTTAGTACCCATCACCCACATTTCTATAAGTAACCTCAAAATAATGCACTGATTCATCAAACTGGACTTTGGTATTTGGAGGTCTCCTGGCTATGGCCTGTCATCATTACCCTATCAGGGGTGAATGGATGTTTGCTCACGTCTTTCCAGAAATAATGTCACCAAGAATGCCTCTGTGTTTATAGATTGCTTTTACTTTCTGCATTACAGAAGAATTCTACTCAAGTTTAGATGTAATCTCCTTTGTGACAACTCTGCCTTTTTCTGGCAGACCTGATCACTTTTATACCTCTCACATATGCATTAAAAATGTACCTAAATCTATTTAATCCCAGCACTCGGGAGGCAGAGGCAGGCGGATCTCTGTGAGTTCGAGACCAGCCTGGTCTACAAGAGCTAGTTCCAGGACAGGCTCTAAAAAAGCTGCAGAGAAACCCTGTCTCGAAAAACCAAAAAAAAAAAAAAAAAAAAAAAAAAAAAAAAAGTACCTAAATCTAAAGAGTGTCCTTAGTATTTCACATGGCGTATTTCATGTAATCAACGGTAATGCTACCAAAATGAATTACAGAAATGTATTATAGCTGCTCACATGAGGAATAAATGGAAAAACATAAGCTAGAAAATGAGGTTTTTTTTAGGTCTTTGGTGTTAAACAATTTGCCTATTATTGTGAAAGAAAAATGTAGACTTACATTGAGCCCTTTTCTTACTTGATTCAATTACTTTAAAATAGCATCCATTAAAATTGGAAGACAAAAATACAGAAGGATTAATTTACCATAATTTGGCAGAGCAAAGTAAAACAGTGCATGAGTAGATTCAAACAAAATAAATTAATGATTAAATGATTAATGACTAATTAACAATATTAATAAATCTTCTGGGAAACACATAACATAATGGGATAATTATGAATGTTTTATTTGAAACTATGGGTGCTTTTAAATAATTAGTGTCTTATGTGAAATTTGATAATATTAACGGGGATATTTTCTCCATGTCTCATTGCAGAGGCCAGGAAGAAATTCACAATAGCAACAGGTTTTTACTGTTTCTCCATCATCAGCAGACTCTCCTCTTAGTAATTCTTCCAATAAAGATAGATTTTGCAGATAATTTAGTGAATGAAACTCTGCTGAAATATCTATTAAGGTGAGTGGGGCTAGAATATTTGGTGAAACTCAGATGACATCTTGTTTATTGGTGAAGCTGGGATTGATTAATGCAAAGGGCCATGTTAATTTTTGAAATTACAATATTTCAATATACTTAGTTCCTATTTTGAGATGCATTCTATAACAAAACAGATACAGTATAAAATGAAGCCTACTAGAGATAATAAAAAAGTTTTGCTTTTATTCTTCTTTTCCTACTTTTGCAAAATTGTGGCTTCAACATTGTTTAGAGTGAGTCACCTCAACCATCACCTTTGCTTTTGTGCTTTATTTTGTGATGTGAACAGTCAAGACCCAAGAACTTGAGTTTCTGAGGAAGAGTATTAGGAAACAATAAAAGGAAGGCTTAGAAAGGAGTAAGCAAGCAGAGCAGAAGGATCTAATTGAGAGGCCCCTGCCCCCATCCAGGAAATGTAGGTCCTGTTTCGAGCGGTTGAAAGGAAAGAATCCACCTGCTGTACTGCAAGAAGCATTTATTCTGCTCAAAATAAGAAGGAGAAAATAATGACTCTCTGAAGTGGCCAATTATTCCAGCAATAATGAAACCATGCTTCACAATGTTCGCTTTAGAGAAAAAGTAAATTGGAGTTTTATGCTTCCTTCCCAATCACTGTCATTGTATATCAAATACAAAGAAATGATATTTTCTTGTGTATTAAGAATGAAGTTGCAAGAAACTGTTTTACTAGCAGGGTATTTGATTACATGTTCAGGCAATCACAATACAAACAGTATATTTACTGGTATGCTGTAGAGGTGTGCACATGCGTGCTTTACATTCAGTTGAATCCTTTATAAGTATGCGATGTAAATTAAATGGGTAAATCCTGCGGCACCTGTTCAGTTGCTCTATAGAAGCAGCGTCCGGATGATTTAAAGTCATGAGAAAAACCAAAGTAAAAGTGCTAGGATCACAGAGTTATACTGTTTTTTTTTTCTCCTCATGGTTTATTTTTTTTATATTTAAAAAATTTCCATCTCCTTCCCTCCTCCTCCCCCCTCCCTCCCCTCCTCCTCCCCCTTCCCTCCCCTCCTTCTCCCCCTTCCCTCCCCTCCCCTTCACCCATACCTCCCCTCCCTCCCTCTCAAGGCCAAGGAGCCATCAGGGTTCCCCACTCTATGCTAAGACCAAGGTCCTCCCAACTCCCCCCAGCTCCAGGAAGGTGATCGACCAAGCTGAGAAGGCTCCCACAGAGCCCGTCCATGAAGAACAATCAGAGCCCAGAGCCATTGTCCTTTGCTTCTCAGTCAGCCCCCGCTGTTGGCCACATTCAGAGAGACGGGTTTGGTCGCATGATCCATCAGTCCCATTCCAACTGGAGTTGGTGATCTCCCATTAGTTCTGTCCCACCGTCTCCATGAGTGAACGCACCCCTCTCGTTCCTGACTTTCTCCCTCATGTTCTCGCTCCTTCTGCTCCTCATCAGGACCTTGGGAGCTCAGTCCAGTGCTCCAATGTGGGGCTCAGTCACCTTCCCCATCTGTCGCCAGCTGGAGGTTCCCTCACGGTCCTGACTTTCTTTCTCATGTTCTCTCTCCTTCTGCTCCTCATCAGGACCTTGGGAGCTCAGTCCGGTGCTCCAAGTTATACTGTTTTTATGATGTCACGGGGTAGTCTCTACAGATCCCCCATGAAATATATATCAGAGAAAACATTTCATATTTCACTTGTTTCTTTTTACTACCTTTGATGAATTGAAAAGTATTTCAATAATTTAATTTAATAATGTTAGTAGGACTGTTTCAAACATCTTGATTCAATTAACATTGGAGGGAGAAAGATGAGTGTTGACCTTGAATGTTCTTGGTTTAAAGTACAGTTAGGGCTCCTGCCTTGAAAGCATGGATAAATGAAGGTTCATCAAGGTAAGGAAAACAGAGCAAGGATGGATGAGGAAGTGAAGGTTGAGAGTAATAAAACTGGATATGGCAAGGTAAGCTTGGACTGATTAGTTTCTCTGTTCATCAAATATTAAAGTCCTTCTGTATGCCAGGTACTATTCTGAGCTGTGAGCAGTCTGCAAAAAGCATCACTGGTCCCATGACTCTTGTAGTCTTGTGTGATAAAATGACAGTAAATAGTGAAGAAGGTAGAGAAATAAAGCAAGGATTTTAAATAACAATATAGTGCATAAAACATAATACATGATGACAAAAAAGGACAGGCGACATTTATGTAAGACTGGTTAGAAAACAACTGTCCTAAGAACTGATACTGGATCCTGCAAAAGTGGAATAAAAACATCCCTAAGAAGTCGAAAGGAGAGAATGCTGCTAATGGTGGAACTTCTGTTACTAAGACTTGCCATATTTGAAATCCAGGAAATTTGCAAAGGCAGGATAGTATATGCGGTCAGAGGAGTAGGACATTTGCAAAGGCAGCAGGATATATATAGTCAGTGGAGTAGGGAGGTCTCTGTGGGGTTTACTGGTGGTCAGTTTCTTTAAACCCTTAACCCTCAGGCTGGAAGACTTTGGCTCTCAGAAAACAAGACAGAGACTATACAAAATTATCAACACTATCCACCTACGGATGACAGTTTCTAAACATGGTAGAGAGTAAGGTCGCATTGACAGGCAGTCAGACATGAATAAAGTCCACATATAACAGAGGAAGAAAAACAACTACCAGTGTCATAACATAAAATAGTAGATTAAGAGGGCAAAATGGAGATTTCCAATGTTTCAGACCAAAAGTCATGCCCTAATTAACTTTGTCAATTTGACATAGCCTAGAATCATCTATAAGAACACCTAACCTGAGGAATTTTTTAGTCCACCTTGTCCTTTGAGCATGTCTATAGGGGATTATTTTGACTGTTAATTGGCAAAGGAAGATCCAGTTTACCATGAATGGCATCATTCTCTGTAAAGGTGATCCTGAGCCATTTAAGGAAGTTGACTAAGCATGGACATGGGAGTAAGGCAGCAAACAGCACTACTCTATGGTTTTTGCTTAAAAATATAGTTTGAACTTCTGCCTTGACTTTACTCAATGATTAGCTATAACTAACAAATTGAAAAAAATCCATTCCTTCCCTGAGTTTCTTGGCCATGGTGACTTTAATGCACCAGGATGTTAGGACAAGCCATATAGTTTCAAGAATAAGTATGCAACAGAATCAAGTGAGGTGAATACCAGGACAAAGATGTTTCCAATGCAAGTGGAAATGAGGCTCTTTAATAAATTTTTCTGATATAGTTACTTTAAGTGGCAGAAAGTAAATTGAACACAGGAGCATATGTATCATAAATCTAAATACAATGAAGAATTAATTCATCATGCATAGTAGACCCAACCAAATATTTGCATTATTGGAGAGAAAAACTGAGTTAGAAGCACTCTAATGATACAACTTAATATAATATATTCACATTCAGAAAAGTAAATAAATAACAGTTCACACAAAGCTTTTATATACTGCCAAAATCACAAACCCCATTGCACCAAACAAGATTGGCTTGTCTTTGAGTTTGTAGCCATTGGTAATTGTCCAGCTTTCCAATGGATGAGACCTAAACCAAGTACATGTAAGCAAGAATAATTGAACATAGTGGCTTATCAAAATAAGGAAAGGAAGAAAGGAAGAAAGGAATGAGGAAAAGAAGAAAGAAGAAAGAGAAAATGACAATATTAAGTTGGTTGTAGAGCAGTTAGGGAAGTTAGGGAAAGGTATAGTCCTATTGGAGAATGTGATAGTATTCTATTATATTTATGTAGCAAATTCTCAAAGAATGAAACATAATGAATTTTTAAAAGAGATGCTTTAAACTTAGGAAAACCTAAAATGATAAATTATCATCATTTTCCTATGACTTGAATAATTCTGAACTTAATATTTCAACACCTATTCATCATCTAAAAGGGTAAACTTTCATCTGTAATATCTTGTTTATGATTCCCAAAAGATTTTAAAACTAAAAATGACATTACATTTCTATTTTAGTGGTATATTATTATTTTCACTTCTTAAAATGTATAGACACTACACAATTCTTAAATAAGAGAAAACAAATATTTAAAATTCTGCATACATTCATTAAAATGACTTTAAAATTTAATCTGAATATCCTGCTGCTAGAGAGAGGGGGGATGTGTATAAATTCAAAAACATCCTCCTTTAAAATCAAAGATCAAGGAGACCCAAGTTTGTCTGTAGGTTAGTCACAAATAATCAATTACGAATTTTCCTCTGGACTCTCCCTCAAGTGATGAATTTCATATTTCTCTAACAATGTCTTACTGGTTAAAGAAAATGCAGGAGTTTTACTTATCCATTCTTAATTTCTTCAAGACAAGTTTTAGCTTGGGAAAATTTGCAGTACCTCAAAGTAGGTCAGTATTTGGATACCAAGGATCTGTCATAGTTTTGAAAAGGAAACATTTCCCATTCTTAACAACTAAGTTTTGAAGAGGGACTATGATGAGGGGAACTTTTCCCTCTTACCCAAGACACCTTTACTGGTGCAGGATGTTACACATTTACTTATGTTTAGAAGTTTAAAACACAGACAACAAGATTAGAAACAGAATTTTCTGAAACAAAATGTGTAGACTTACTAGTACATGCCATAGAAGGTGGGTCTTTTTCTGCCCTGAAGTAACCCTTTTCACACTGACAGACGGAAGTTGCTTCCACGTAGGTTGAGCTGTGTGGAGGGCATTTGGAACATTTTGTGTTCCCAGCAAATGCTTTATAGAACCCTGGTCTGCAAGCTGTGTAGAAAGGAAAAACAATTTCTTTTTAGCTATTATCACCAAAGTCCTTCTGTTTTTTCACATGTTATAAATCAAACATACTTTGTATCTCAGAATTCAATTTCACATATGCACAGAAAAGTCAACATAAATGCTAATATTGATAAATAAATTAACTATTCAATTATTAGAACAATTATAATGTTAAAAAAATTAGCTAAGCTAATTTGGAAAGAATGAATCCTCATGCAAATGTGTACACAACCATTTTCACATTCACACACAATTCTGGGTAATGTATATATAAGGATACCCATACTTGGCCATAAAAGAGATGTTTTTTGTGTATTTTGGAGAGATAGTATTAAATAATAATTGAACTGTGAGGCACACAGTTCAAAATGCATCTCCAATTCATTTACCCTCAGACATGGAATATTTTAAGACTTACAATTTGACCAAAGCACATCCTCAGCAATTATGGTAGTGGTTAAACATTCTATTGTCTATAATAAAACTATATTGTTTTTGGAGATTTAACTTTATAATATTTTTGGTAAATGATTGAGTAATTCACAGTAATACAATTCTTTATTCTAAATGGTAAATCTGCTAAAGCAAGTCTCTAATCCCAGCTCCTAGGGGTTAACACAAGAGGACTGAAAATTCAAGGCCTATCTAGGCTACAAAAGTAGTTCAAGGGCAAGCTTGGCAATTTAGAAAAAGACCTAGTCTTCAAGTGCAAATGACAACAAAAAAAGGTTGATTGTAACTCATGGTCAACAATGTGCATGCTTCTTGGCATGTGTGAAACCTTATAGTCAGTCCTTAGGAACACACACACACACACACACACACACACACACACACACCCCTCCCATATCAGTGTCAGTTTCAACAGGAAGCAGCAGCAGTGCATTTTTTGAAATGCTTACAGACTAGTGTTATACACATAACCGGTTAAGAATACCTGGCAGTGCACAAATAACATATAATTAATTTGCTGGCACTTTCATAACTAAAATATTCTTGGAAAAGAATGTGGTTTTTCTCCTTGATCTATAGCATTGATTTATAAAATCTCAGATTATACTCATTCATCCAATATTTATATTTTATAAAATAAATAACTGCTTAATTAATTTTACAACTTAAAATAATTTGATATAGAAGACAATTTTGATCATTTCAAAAATTATTTTTAAAATTAACCCTTTTTAGAACTTAATTTTTATCTATTAAAATTTAAAATCTAAAAAGGTCAATTTATATAGAAATACCTATGTAATTGAGGTTTTTGTATTTTGAGTATCCACACTTTATTTTAAATATATAAATATTATTTTAAAGGCACAGAGAAATAGTTTGCTTTACAAAGTTTATCATCCATTCAAATTTTATAAATACCACTTAGAATATAAAGGTAGACATTTTTAACTTAACGTATGTCTGGTAAGACATTCTTATCTTTTATTTTCTTTGGTAACTAAAATTTACACAACAATGACTTCTAGAAGGTCAATGTGCTAAAATGGTTACACAAAATTGCTCCCACCAAAGTGTTTTTTCTCCTGCTATTCCTGCAGCCTGATACCTTTATGTTCACTGTCTTTGTGTAGCCAGGCTTCTTTAAATGTTGCCTTCTCATTGAGGGCCTCCTGGATCCCACTTCTAAACTGTAAGCCCTGCTTTACCATGCCATGGAATTCCACACTGCTTTCCTTTGCCTCTAAGTGATTTCACAATATCTGACGTTTGGCACATTTAGTTTTAAAAATCATCTCCCATTAGACTGCGTGCTTTATCAAGAAGAGATTTCTGTCTGTTTTATTGGCTAAAGTTCATCTCCAGGGCCTAAAAATCAGCTAGGCATGTTTAGATCCCCAAGGAATATTTGATACCTGAAGAATGACTTGTCGGGGGACTTCTTTATTTCTATACAATCCCCAGGTTCTATTTGTTTATTTGTTTGTTGTCTGCTGCAAGCCTTTCTCTGGGTTGGCAAATCTCTTTTCTCATTATAAAACCATGACCCATTCATTGTACTAACTCCTAGTTATTTTTGCCATCTCATAGATCCAGTTCCCTACTGCCATTTCAACACATTTCCTATGGTAAATATTTACTTTGTGTTGGTGGGTTTCACAAGAGCAGATTGGCACATTACCTGTCACTAATAGATGCTTAAATCTACACCCTCAATTGAACTAACTGAGAGCCTGCTGTCCTAATTAATTTTCTGCTGAGGGCCACGTATGGCTACTAAGTGCATGCTGTCTTCAAGACATTACTTATCATAGGCTTATTGTGTTTTTCTTTTCCTTTGAGAAGTACTACATGATAAGTAAAATGAACAGGCTATCTTAAAATATAATTACCATTGCTCTAAGATAGCAAAATGAACCATTTAGTGGAGGTGGGGAGAAAAGGAATGAAATTGAGGCCTTAAATCTATTTCAGTTGGTAGATTGTTTTAACTAGCATATGTGAAACCCTGGTTTCATGGCACCATGTAAACCAGTCATATGCCAACGTATGTCTGTAATCTCAGTATTTAGGACATGGTGACAAAAGGTTCAGAAATTCCAGATTGTTTTTGGTGACATAGCAAGTCCAGGCTGACATACATAAGGCTCTCAAAATAAAATAAAAAAAAACAAAAACAAAAAGTTAAAGAAGATAATAATGTAAAACGTAATAAAATAAACAAAAATAAGATAATAAAATAAAAATTTTCATTTGAAATTAATGCTCACATTGATTTTGATCATCTGTCTATATAGGTACATGCATATGTCCCTCTTCACTATTTGATGTGTATGTTATATGTATGTGTGTGTGTTTGTATATATACATAATTCCGGTAATAAAGAAAATTAAAAAAATGCTATTTTAGGCACTCAATTTTTCTCCATAGCATACACTGAAGTTACAAACACTACATACCTTCAGGTTGTTTCATAAATGATCCAAACTGTGTTATCTGTCCACTGAAGGTTTGGTGGTAGTCACAAGACAGATAAGCACTACCTTGATGCTATCTACTGGTGTCAGTATATTTCAATTATGTACTTATTTTTCATAAAATTTTTTAAAAAATTGAATAAGATAATGAATAATGAATTCACAAGCACTTGCTATAATATTACTATAATTGCACAAACAGAAGGAATGGTCTGTATTTATTCAGTTAGTGGTTTACATTTTGGTTGTAGTTCTGTTTGAAATGAAATAACAGACTTATAACTTGAGAACTCTGTAACTGCTTTCTTATAACATATTTTTTTTGCTTTACCCATAACATCATGTTTTACTATTTATACAGTGTGTATTCCTTGTTTCTACTGAACTAAATAAGCAGAACAGCTTGACGATTGCCTGCAGCCCAGGTACGAATATCTTCCTGCATATGTCAATACTCTATGAAATATTGTTGGAAAGCTAAAATTTTCTAATGAGGTTTTTTTCTGTTCTTTTGCTTGTCTTTTAGAGAAGAAACTGTTTAGATATGGGCCTATAGTTTAAATTCTCATTGCTTTCAACTATTGTAGCCACTGCAGCTTCTATCCAGAATCATAAAGATCTGTTTTTAAAATCTACATCTGGATCTCATGCATTAATCTCAGAATGCCTGCCTCTGTGTTCTGCCAACTCAAATTTTCTCCCAAGTCACTGTAGTTGATACAATTGTAGTGCTGTGCTTTGTACAGCAGAAAATGGAAAGTGACTTCTGTGTGCCCAGGTCTGGCCCCCTGTCTGATGATGTACAAACAAAAGCCAGGGAGAATATTTTAAACATTTTAATGATTATTTAAACATATGATACATTTGATTTAGGCTCTTTGTGTACAAGGCCAGAAATATATATTATATTGTGCTTTGTGGATAAAGTTTAGCAATGCACAGGCTCTGAAATTCCAGACTAGCGTTTATATTCTTCTTTAGCTGATTGAACATCTACCAACTATTGGCTTTCACTGCGGCAAAGGATTTATAGTTCTTGTTATTTATCCCCCCAAAGCACATCACATTATAGCTTTCTTGAGGTACAACCACCATACAAAAGCTGTACATGTAGTCTGCATTTAGCAAAATACAGTTGAAAACTATAACAGTTATTATAGTGACTGTAATACATTAAGTACAGTTTCAGTACCTCTTATTTCTATCTGTTTTTAGATTTGGCATTTGTTTTCTGTTGGCAACACAATGTTTGGTCTTTGATGTGTTTATTTAACCACTTGTTTTTTAAAATAAAAATCAATGATCTTGGGAGATCATTGGGAGGGTTATATTATTTTACTTAATATGGTTGCTCAAATATTATATATTTTTAATTATTTTTTAACTTCTATTTTATGCTTGTGGTGTTCTGCCTGCATGTAAGTCTGTGCACTGTGTGTGTGTGTGCAGGCAGACCACCATAAGGATCACGGAGAATCTCCCTTTCAATAAAGCCATGTGAGTTGTCTCAATTATTCCTACACCTCCCCTCTGGTCCAGAAAAATAATTTATAGTTTGGGCTGGCACCGGACCACGACAAGTGCCCATAAATGCTAGAATTGGAGGTGGATCCCCTAGGATTGGACTTAAAGACCATTGTGAGCATCTGTGTTTCTATGGGAACCAAACCCCAGGTTTCCAGAAGAGCAAATGGTATGCTTCTATGCTAATTCTCCAGCTCCTAAATCTTAGGCCTTATGTATTTCTTCCTAGTATTTTCTTTTCATTTTGTAGTATTTGATCATTGTTTTCTTTACAACCTTTTTCCTGATTCTTAAGAATATTATACTTTACATAATTTTTTAAAAACATTTTTTTTTACTGCAAAATTCAGATGAGCACTAAGAAAGAGCCTCTCTGGAATCCCTTCTTAGAACAGTACTACAAAGCCCATTTGCTCTGATTTCACTGGTGTCTCGTAGCATCTCCACGGAAAAGACACTGCCAGACTGTTCCAGGGTCTTTCCTCTTCCGCTATAGTCTGGGAATTTTCTCTGTGTCTAATTGTACAGATTGTACATCTATCATGTGTTATGTATCACCATTCACCTGTCTGATGTTTTCTGTATTAAAAATGACTTCTTCATATAGTTCTTTATACATGGAAGTCCTTGGCTTATATAACAAGTCATGTATATACCAGAGAGGTGAGTCCCCCTAAATTCTTATTTATCGAAATGACTTTTACTTCTTTAATGTCCTTCTCACTACAATACTTACTTGAATTAAATCATATAGCAAAATGTTATAATATCCAAGTCTGTTTCCATGAACTTTCATGACAAAGGTAAATAGATACTTAATAACATTTTTGGCTGAGACTGTTTAATTATTTGAACTACTTTGGAGAACTATTAGTATCCAATATGATTTAACCCCAACATGCTGTTTGAAATTACATTCCTACCCCTTTATATCTACTCAACCTAAAAGTCCAAAGTCAAAGTAGCATTTCTGTATAAAGTCAGCTATATGAACTTCCACTGTCAAGTGAGCTCTCATTCCTCCATTTTATTTTCATTTTCAGACTCATGTTGATATGTTAATCTTTCTCAATATATGTATTTCCTTTTCTCCCTTTTCTTATCTTATTTTGGTTAATGTAAACTTATATACCCTAAGTCTTATTGGTAACACAACTTAAGAGAATGGAGGAAAACTGATAGGTTCAATCAACAATATTTAATAGAAAATGTATACTTTGCTGAATTTTCCTCATACAGTTAGGTCATATATAGTTGTGAAGAGTTAAATAATAAATGAATTCATGATTTAAGTTGCATTGACTCTTCTGTTAAAAGTATCAAGGAAATTAAATGTAAGAGGAATAGATATCAGATACTATAGAAATTGTTCATTTATAAAAGACAGAATCTAAAAATCAATGTAAATTAAATAATTTAAGCTAAACTCAGCAGGTGTCTACTTCCCCAACATGTTTATAACTTGAGAAATCTGAACTAATTCCTTAAAATGAACATAGGTATATGCCATTAAATTTAGCATTTACTATAGACACACTCATGTAACCATGGTGATGGAATTATCACCATACTGATGTAGTGAATGAAGTACAGTACAGTTTTCTTCAAAGGTCTTGGAGGAACTGAAGAAATGACTCTGCAGTTAAGAGCAATTGATGTTCTTGCAGAAGTTCTGGGTTCAATTTCCAGCACCCATATGGGGGTTCTCAACTGTTAGTTTTAGAGTATCAGATAGACTCCTCTGGTATAACCAGTACCATCCATACATGTGGTACAGAGATATAAATGCAGAAAAGATACACATAGTTATAAAAATAAATAAATAAAATATTTGAAGTTTCATGTTTTTCAGAAAAAATAAAGTCAAGAACATTGTGTAATACAAAGCACAAAGTTGCATATAGACAAACACAAAAGCAAAAGTGAGAGCTAACCCTGTTTATGCAATAAAAAATGAAGAAATGTACAACCTGCTCTATGTCCTCATTTTAAAAGTAAACTTATCAGGTTATAAGCACTGATATCAATGGCTTTTAGGAGAAGTAGAAGGCTACTAGAAATCCTAGATGGCATTTTAGGTTCTGCAGTTCTTAGCAAGTAATTAAAGTATAAATTGTATCTTATGCTAGGAAGTGATATTAATGTACTGAATGAATTTTCCTCACAGGTATGATTTAGATTTCAAGTTTATATAAACCTGAATGACTTAACAATAAATTGGTGATCTTCATCCTTTCTTAAAATATTAGAACTCATTTCTGAATTTCAGAAATGCCAAAGCAGTATCATGTCTCTTACTTCACAAATGGCAGCTTTGCATGGCAATGAAGTCATCAGGGTGGTGTCCTCACTGGACTAGTGCCCTCAGGAGTAATGGGACCAGATAAATGAGGAGATGGCCATGTGCAGGCCTTTAACAGAGCTCAGACAAGGTACCTTATCTTCTAGTACTTAATATTATTACTTCTGAGCATCTAGGGCTCCAAGAAAGCCATTATTGTTGTTGTTTAAGTCACCCGATCTGTGGCATTTTGATATTGAGAGTAGCAGAATATCATTAGGAATCATTTCATTAACACTTTTTTCTTTTTTTCCTGTCATGTTTGGTTCCTTCCTAGGTCACCGGGCTGTCCAGCCCTTGGGTCTTGATCTTCCAGGCATTGTAAGGGGTGGGCCCCCACTCTGATTATAGGTCTCAAGCTGGTCCAGTCATTGGTTGGTCACCCCCATAATTTCTGTGAGACCTTTGTCCCATATCCTGAAGGCAAGGCAAATTGTAGGTAAGAGGTAATGTGGCTGGGTTGAGGCTCCAATTTCTCTACAGAAGTCTTATCTTGTTACAGAAGATGGCTATTAAAGGACAGTTAATGATGACATTTAAGTTTTAATAATGTTTATAATAAAGACACTTTTGTGGAAGTTATTTGGCAGGTAAGGTTTTGTATTATAGGTTTGTATTCTCTTTATCATAATTTTTGGTACAAAGTAAAACTAATATAGATTTATTTATGCAGATTATTAAATTTTTAACTGTATTCAATTTAATTAAGTTATCTTGTGCACTTATTTTCAAGAAAGACGTTTTATCTCCAAATTTGGAATTGCAGAGCAGATTAATCATGGAATAGACTCTATGGATGATCTGAACAATTTAACAAAATCCTCTCAACTCTGCTCCAAGTGTCACATACTCTGTCACTTTTGGGAAGCTTGATGCTATATCTTTTGCTGGTTTAACAACAAGTTTAAAGCCTATTATTCAATCTGACATGAATTTTAGACATTTATGTTGGAAAATATGCAGAGCACCACTATAAGTAATATTTAATTATACACTTTAATTTTTAACAGAGTGGATTTTTAGATGGCATTATTAAGTATACTGAAAAATAAATAGAAAAACCACTCTCAATTCACTCTTATTTCACAATGTTGATATTTAAATGTGCTATTCTATTTAAGTCTTAACAAACTTAGGGATGTGAGTATTAGAATCTTCATTTAGTAAGTGAGTTGAAGGCTCTAACAGATGCTCAAGTTCACAGAGATTATGTATGAATAAGCCACGGAGTTATAAAGAGTAACATATATACAAACTTGCTATTAGCATACTAAAGAACTTACAGCAACCTTGATTGTTGTCAGGGTTTCTGTCATGCCCAGTTCCCACAGTTGTTAAGTCCCAAATAATCACACAGAAGTCTACATTAGTTATAAAACTGATTGACCCATTAGCTCAGGGTTCTTATTAACTTTATAACCTATATTAAACCACTATTTTTGTCTATGTTAGCCACATGGCTCTGTACCTTTTTCAGTGGAGCAGTTACATCTTGCTTTTTCTGTGGCTGGGTCATGACTATAGAGGAATGGGCTTCTTCCTTCCCAGAATTCTCCTGTTCTCATTGACCTGCCTCTACTTCCTGTCTTGTTGTCCTGCTTATACTTCCTGCCTAGCTACTGGCCAATCAACATTTATTTAAAATATAATTGACAGAATACAGACCATTCTATGGCTATAGCCAGTACCTCTGCCATGAGGCTGGAATCTCAGAAAGCTAAAATGTGGGCTGGATCCAGCTGTCAAAGCCATGACTTTAATCTTACCCATATTGCTTAGCAAATTAAAAACTCACATAGTAAGAAAAAACGAGATATAAAATAAAGAGAGATTCAAAGATGAAGAAAACTTCTAAATGTTTTACAGTGAGTTTAAAAATATATGTAGGCTTGGGAGAAAAAAAAGACAGTGGTTTGGTATGGTGGCACACACCTTTAATCCCAGCACTTGGGAGGCAGTGGCAGGCAGATCTCTGTGACTTCCAGGCCAGCCTGCTCTACAGAGTGAGTTCCAGGACAGCCAAAGATACACAGAGAACCTGTCTCAAAAAGCTAAAAATTAAAAGTAAAAGAAGTAGAGGTTAAAAACAGGCCATGTAAAATGGAAAATTAACAGAGTCTGGATTATGTGTATTATTGTGTTTTCTTTGAATTTTTTGACTGTGAAAGATTTAAGTACAGAGAGATATTTCATTGTATGGGCTGCTAAGCTAAACCAGCATGTATATTATAAAGGTATCATGACTTCAGAATTTGGGTCTAAGGACATGTTGATTTGGAAAAGAGGTTCTCCTTTTGTTTTCACAGAAGATGAGAACCTGTGGATTTCCTCCAGGCAAATATGGTTTCATGGACCAAGGCCTCCTGAAAGGTTGCCATGAACACCCTCAAAATATTACTTTGCCCAAAGTGGCATTAAAGATCTGATTAAAAGTGCCCCCAACCAGCAGGAAGCAGTATGGACAGTACTATGTCCATATTCCCAAATATTGTCTATAAATGTTTGTTTACCTTTAAAGGGAAACATAATATAGATTTGAATAATTTGCATTGGTATGAATTTTGCCTTATTAATACAAATTTAAGGTCAATTTTGTTATATGTATATGTATTTCTGATCTTGATCAAGGTATTGTGATTGTGTAGCTCATTTAAAAATGTAATGTATGATTAAGAAATATAGGTTAATAGATAATTATCTATAATAGTCAAGTTAGTAGTAATGTTAGATTTTCTAGATGTGCATAGATATATTTCAGATAGGCATTCTTCAAAAGACAGAGTCTGTGAGATATTTGCAGTATACAGAAGAAAGTCACTGAACTATCTTTGAAATTTCCTGCTTCATGGAAAAGTCTGCTGCATACTATGGGCCCATAGGCTGAAGATGGATGCCCCAACGCTACAGAAAAACTATCCAGTGACTATCCAGGAAGCAAGATGTCCGTCAATTCTAGAATTTTGCAAGTTGCCTAAAATGCATTTCTTGTTTACTTAGGTAATATTCTATCCTTCTGGAGTCTTTGATAGTGTTGAAGAATAAATAGTAATAATATAGCTTTCCTTAGTTATGATAAAAGATAAAGTAGATATAAATATTGTAACTGTAATGCTTGCTTAATACCTGTTTTGTAATTTTACCATGATAAGTTAAGGCCTTACTTTTTGTTTAAAGAGAAAAGGGGAAATGGTGTAGGAGTTCCTTCTGTTTGTGTGTTGCTTTCATTGGTTAATGAATAAAGAAACTGCCTTGGCTTTTTAATAGGGCAGAACTTAGGTAGGCAGGAAGATGGAACTAAATTTTGGGAGGAAGAAAGCAGAGTAAGAGAGCCGCCACGGAGCCATGACAGACAGACATGCTAAATCTTTCCTGGTAGGCCACAAACTCATGGTGATCTATATTAATAGAAATGGGTTAAATCAAGATGTGAGAAGTAGCCAATAAGAGGCTAAAGATAATGGGCCAAGCAGTGTTTAAATTAATACAGTTTCTGTGTGGTTATTTTGGGTGTAAGCTAGCTAGGTGGCTGGGACAAAAAAGCGACCCTCGCCCTGCAACACTTGATGTATATTTTACTGAAATATTGTATAAACATAGACTTAAACGACTACAGAATTGTCCATCCAGTTCAGTATAGTATGATGCAGCATGGATTGGCTGTAAGATAGTCTCATATCACAAGGCCACATTCAAGGGTAAAATGCCATATGCTGCAACAGGAGGCAGACAAGATTGGGAATGTCCAGTGCGTTGCTTGCAGTAGCTTTGTATTGCTCTGTAATCAGTAGAAGCCAGAAGGTGCTGAGCGTGTAGATATGATGTATTTGATCAGAATATGCTCTCTCAGTTTGGTTCACAAACATCCCATCTCAGAACCTTTCTCTATACAATGTTGACTTACCTTTCTCTATACAATGTTGACTTCAGCTGGGAGGTCTCATGACTTAGACAAATCATTTGTAAGCTGATTTTTGGAAAATTCAATTTTCATGGTAAGCAGGTCTATCCTGTAGAGTGAGCTACAGATTTCATAAACCTATAAGTGTTATATTTGGAAAAATGGCAAATGTAGACATAGTTTTCTTGCACAGAGCTCTCAATCTATATTATAATTAGAAGACATACACACATGAAACCTTGTTTAGATAGTTTATACCTCTCTCTCTCTCTCTCTCTATATATATATATATATATATATATATATATATATATATGTGTGTGTATATATGAATAAATATGTTAAACCCAGTATAGGAGATCTTAATAGGCAACTTTTTAAAAACTCCTAAACCTTTAATTAAATCTTTTTAGGTATTTGCATGTCCAGTTTCCTTAATTTGGAACAGTCTCTTGTAAGTGTAGTAAATAAGTTATTGGGCCAAAGGGGTAGATTGCATTATCAGAACATATTGTTTGTTTCTCACCTCTTCTAAGTGCATATTACAAAGGTTTTCATTATTTAGAAACTGTTCTTTCTTTTTTTAAAGAAAAATTACAGAGGTTTAAATTAACACTTTGAGATAGAATCTCACCATGTTTCCCTTGGTGGCCAACTTACTGAAATTCTCCTGCCTCTGCCTCCTAAAGACTAGAAGTATAAGTATGGCCCATAACATCTGTATATTTGAGTATTTTTCATGAAGTTAGGTTCATTTCTACATCAGCCTGTGGGGCATTGAGAGAACTATCTGTTTTTATTGATGTCTCAGTTGCTAGCTTCAAATGGAACCTGTAATTGAGGGTCATCCTGATTCTCCTGCCTCTACTAGCATATGCTGTGGTTACAGGAGTACACCATGTCTGGCTGATAGAGCTTCATTCTTAAGTCTTTTCTTCTGAGATAATGCTTAGAATATATAGTAGGTGTTCATTAAATATTTGCTAAATTAATAACTAAATAAAAATTAGTGTTCTTTAGAGTGTATCGAGTTAAAAAGTAAAAATATATATTGTTACTTTTGCTAAATTACATGCTTCTGTGAAGTCTGTAAAAGAAAAGAACATTTGTGAAAATTATATAATATTAGCATAAGAGTTAGTCTACCAATCACTAAGAGCCACTGCATCCAAGAACTGACTGTTTTTAAAGGTATTTGTAATCTATGTTTTCATATAGGAAACTGCAATTTTAGAATATTGGTCTCAAATGGCCCACTAATAATATATGTATTCAGCTCCCAGGCTTGCTGTACATTTCTACATGGATATATTTAATTTTTCTCTTATACATTCTAATTGGATAAATGATATAATAATCATACAGTTTCAAGAGCTATTTAATGTATATGAAATTTTCAGGTACAATATTTTCTATTATTCTATAATGGAATAATTTTCCAAATGTATAATAAACCATAGTTATTATTAGCTCATAAAGAATGTGAAAGAGCTTGTTTGAGATCCATTCTCTAAGGAGGGAAGAAATATAAACTTCAAGTTAAACAATTATAGTAGATCTACAGGTAGCTCATAAATGTTGTGAAAATAAGTGCCTGAGTTTCAAGAAGAAACACATTAATATGAAGGAAAGTTGCTCAAATTGGCTTTTAAGACTGAATGTGTAGCCTTCTACTGAATGCTTTAATATAAAGTGAGACTGGCAGGAATTAGTAAAATGGAAATGAGTGCAAGTTTCTTGGTACAGAGAAGAAGCCAACATGGATAATATAAAAAGCTAACAGTAGAAACAAGAGCCATGCAAAATAACTAATAAGAATATGCTTTTCAGAATTCCATTACACTAAATTTTCATATATCTATATCCAAATAATTATATACATTATAGGTAATTCTAGGCAAATAAAAATAAAAATTCTTCATGATTTTTACAAACATCCTTACAGTTTTTTTTAATCCTCCCTTTTTTCTTCCATCCCTCCCTATCTCTTTATAGTGACCTCTCTTGCCAACTAAAATTCCATGCTTTGTATCACATTTCCTCCTTAACATCACTTGTATTCTAATATTACCATCAGTTGATCTCTCTACCTCTTATCTTCATATTTCCTTTCTATTTCCTGGTCTCTCTAGTCATTCCAGGTAACATTTTAACATATGATAATTTGGAGTTAGGAAACACAAAGAGATATCATGCAGAGTTTGTTTTATATGGACTCACTCAATATAGTTTTTCTAGGACCATCTATTTGCCTGCAAATTTTTCTTTATAGCTAAATGGTATTCTATTGTATTCATGTGCCACATTTCCATTATTTATGTAACAACTGAAGGACATTTATGTTGTTTATATTTCCTAACTATTGGGTACAGAGTGGCAATGAATATGATTTTATAAGTGGTGTGGGATGCCCTCCTTCTCTGTGTTGCTTTTATTGGTTAATGAATAAAGAAGCTTCTTTGACCTGTGGTAGGGCAGAATAGAGCTAGGCAGGAAAACTAAACTGAATGCCAGGAAAAAGTAGGTGGAGTCAGTGAGTGGCTAACCACCACCCTAGGAGACAGACGCTCTGGAACTTTGCCAGTAGACCATGAGGCTCATGGTAAAACATAAAATAAAGAAATGTGTTAATTTAAGATGTAAGAGCTAGCTAGAAAATATGCTTAATCTATTGGCCAAGCAGTGTTTCAATTAATATAGTTTCTGGGCGGTCATTTTGGTATGGGTGGCCTCTGTCAACATGTAAGTACCTGAGGAGTAGTATGTAAAGTCCTTTGTGTTTACGCAAAGAAGTGGTATAGTTGGGCCATTTGGTAGAGTCACATTTATATTTTTGAAAAGCACAGTGATTTCCAGAATGACTGCTCCAATCTACAAATCCAGTACATGAAGTTTCCATTTCTCTTCATCCCCTTCAGCATTAATGCCATTTGTTTTGCCGATCTTAATCATTCTGTTTGGGGTAAAGTGAAATATTAAAGTTGTTTTGATTTGCACTTCCCTAACCATTACTATGATAAACATTTTTGAGTAATTTTTTTGGACAGTTTTCTTTCTTATTTTGAGAACATTCTGTTTGTTGTATAGCCAAAGCCACCAGAGCTAAAAATGTTTCTTCAAAGAGCTGTAGAGTATATTCTAATATATTCTAATAAAAAATGAATTACTAGGCATAAGAAACTATCTTTCTGCAAAGACCAAGGTCCTCCCAACTCCCCCCAGGTCCAGGAAGGTGATCGACCAAGCTGAGAAGGCTCCCACAGAGCCCGTCCATGCAGAAGAATCAGAGCCCAGAGCCATTGTCCTTTGCTTCTCAGTCAGCCCCCGCTGTTGGCCACATTCAGAGAGACGGGTTTGGTCGCATGATCCATCAGTCCCATTCCAACTGGAGTTGGTGATCTCCCATTAGTTCTGTCCCACCGTCTCCATGAGTGAACGCACCCCTCTCGTTCCTGACTTTCTCCCTCATGTTCTCACTCCTTCTGCTCCTCATCAGGACCTTGGGAGCTCAGTCCAATGCTCCAATGTGGGGCTTGGTCTTAGCATAGAGTGGGGAACCCTGATGGCTCCTTGGCCTTGAGAGGGAGGGAGGGGAGGTATGGGTGGAGGGGAGGGGAAGGAAGGGGGAGAAGGAGGGGAGGGAAGGGGGAGGAGGAGGGAAGGGAGGGGGAAGGAGGAGAGAAGGAGATGGAAATTTTTAAATATTAAAAAAAATAAACCATGAGAAAAAAAAAAAAAGAATAGATCGGTGCTGCCAGGAGCAATTGTGTCTCACTTCAACTGAACTCTAAGTTATTTAAATGCCATTTTCTACAGCTCTTTGAAGTGGCTGAAGATCATCTATCTATGCAGAATATAATCTCTATGTATCTAAAGAACCTGATTAGTCTAACTATAAGTATGATAAACATTGATGACTATTGATATATAATTATCAATACCTATATAACGTAAATACTAAGACAATGAACAACTGCATTAAATGAAAAAAAAAAGAAACTATCTTTCAAGTTTTTTTGTCATAGGAGTCCAAGAGATACTCAAAGCAGTGCAGAATATTGCTGTTGCCCTTAGTTGCTGCCTAGAGGTTGAAGGTAAAAGACTGTTACTAAGGATGCTGTATACTTCAAACATGGGACTTGGAGGATCTGAGTTGGATTTGGACCCAAAAGCCTACTCCCTGGGTACTAGCTTTCATAGAACCAGAACATATTATGCAAGTTGCCAGAGGAGGGAAACAAGTCATAGTGAACTCTAAGAATCACAACAACATCTAGAATGGCTTCTGTATCTTTGTGGCAACCCATAGCTACCTAGTTGGATTTATAGTCTGCTCAGGAGGAGGGTAATCATGCCTGGTACTAGAATCTGAGCCAATTCCCTGAGGCAATGAAGTCATGGAACTTGGAGGAGAACCGATAATCATCATTTTACTAAACCAGTATAATTCTTAACTACATTCTAAACACATCCTTATACCAATAGATACTAGCTGTAGCTCTTACCTCTCTTCAAAGGAGCTTTTCTTTGAGCAGAGAACTTTATGGGAAACTGTAACTGGTCAAAATTCAGAGAACAACTGATTGTGAGGTATTCAGCATGGACAGATACAATACATCTGGTAAAGAATGGAAGCTCAGGGAACATCATGGTGAGGGTGAGAAATGTAAAAACCAAGGGAGCAGGAACTCTGCTATAGTCTACCAACATGACAGGGATTTCTTTCTAATTTTATTAATTTTTGAGACAGGGTCTCTTAGTGTAACAGCTCTGGCTGTCCTGGAACTTGTTTCATAAACCAGGCTGGCCTCAAATTCACCCTTACCCTTATTCCCCATTTACTTACTATTTTAGTGAGGTGATATTCTATTATGCAGTTCAGGCTAACTTTAATTCTGATCTTCTCACCTCTGTTTTTCTAAGGTCCAAGATCACAGGCAAGTGTCCTCATACTCAGCCACCATCATTTCTGAATTAAAACCAACCTCTTTGCACAGCCTGATGGCCAGTTTTGTAAGATCTGGTCTGTGCTTGCTCACCTAACTCCTGGCAGATTTTGTTTCAGCAGCATTAGCCCTTTTGTTCCTTCTGCATTGCCCTACATGGAACTTATGAGTTATCTCATAGCCAGCCACTCTGTCATATAACATGCTCGAATTTTCTGTACACTATTAATAAATTTATGTGATAAGAACATGTTATATGAAAATATAACTTACATTTTATGGGACTTGAGCTTTTGCTGACCCTTACAGATTTTATTTACCCTTATTATAGGTAAATAATATACCTTGAGATCAGCCTTTTTGTTTAAACTACTTTTTTTTTTTTTTTTTTTTTTTTTTTTTTTTTTTTTAATTTGTCCAGCAAAAGTTAGAAAACTTTACTCGATAACTGATTTTCAAAACACATGTCTGGTAAAACAAGAGATCTGAAGGAACATACCAATAAAACACACAGAAATACAAACACCTTAAAACAATAGAGAAACTAGTTATTTGACCAAGAGCATAGAGAATATGTTAGGAATTTGAATAAAGTGCATTGTACACTGTGCTAGTAAGTTTAAACTACTTTTAAGAGAGCAATGTAACAACTGCCTTTTACTTGTTTTCAAATCTCTATGTAATCACTTTTGTAACCTAAGTTATGCAAGTTTTTACACTTAAACTAATTACTCTGTCATGCCCCTGACTCAGAGGAGAGAGAGAGAGAGAGAGAGAGAGAGAGAGAGAGAGAGAGAGAGAGAGAGAGAATGTGTTATGTAATCATTTGTGCTGAAAACAGCCAACAGGTTGAAAGCAGCCTCATACAACAAATATCTGCCAGGAATGTTGAAGACAACATAGAAAAATAGTTCGCTGATGGTATGTTTCCAGTACTGAATGCCTTGGGTCAGTTAGAGTAAATAAACTCATCCCTTATAGAACTCTATAAAAGATTTGCCATATGAGAGGGAGAGCTGTCTCTGACTCCCACCAGCTGCAATACTTGGGAGAGCAGACCGGACATCTTGCCAGAGAGGTACAATAGAGCCAACCCTGTTAGCTGTGGGTGAGTCAGCCCGAAGTCGTGAGCGTAGGAGAGCACCCCCATTTCTCATCTGTCTGACAGTGGCCTGGGCGAGAGAGAAATGTTTGTAAAGTATTCCTCACTACTTCCAAATGAAGTGCTTTCTGTGCTGTTCAACAAATATGAGCAAAATTCTTTGTTAGGGTAATACATACATATATAGACAACGGGGACAGATATATACAACAGATAAACTACAGACAAGCCAGCAACCACAAGCTACAGACAGGTGGAAGATGTGGGGAGAAGTGGGAAGTTCAAATTTTGGCTTGCTGTTGGTCAAATTAATCCCATGGGAAGTGATTTGCTTTCTTTCTTTAATGCAAGATCAATGCATTTGGATGCCTCTGAAGTTATCTTTGATGTATTTAACTGACATATTTTGGTGCTCATGTGTGGTCATATGAGAAATGTTTAATGCATTTAATCAACACACATTTAGGCCATTTCAATTTTATTTTTTTTGTTATTCTCAACAGGAAATATTTTATTACAGATATCTTTAGCACTGAGAACACTTTTAGGTTTTTCAGTAAATATTGGTTGAATGAGTGAATATGAGTTCTATCACTCACATATGTTTAATTATTTTATAGCTCAGTTATCAATAAATTATTAATACTATTTTAGTAACAAAAATTATAACTTAGTAAACTTTTTCCAATATATGCTCAAATTTACCCTACCATATCTTAAGCCTTAAACATTTACAAAATGTTAAGAAGTCAATGAATTTTATGTGTTACCAAAGTAAGCACTAATCAATTAATTTTAATAGAGTCTCTGTAGTTATGCTATATAAAGATGATCTTTTTTCCTGCTTGTATTTGAAAATCTTATTTTACAGAAAGAGTTATATCGCAGTCCATCTAAGGGCAAATATCTGTTTATTCATGGTCTTTGCAAATTTTCCTTACTTCCTAAACCTTTGTTTTTTCCATCCCTCTATCATTTCCTTAAGGCCCCTGCTTGCATGAAGCCCTTAGGTGTGAAAACAGCATCATTATCATGTTTGACTATGTGTGTCCATTATGGTGCCTAGTACCTTATCAACAACAGAGATTCAAAATTATGAGCTGGTGATGTAGATTCTGGTCCTTATGTGCCTGTGTGCTGGCACTAACTCAAGCACTGAGGAATTTATGTGTTTGCTAAGCTTTGGAGGATTCAGGGACTATGTGTTGCTGCATATAACAGTACTTTCTTAATTAAGGTTGGAAACTATATTAGATTTCCTCAGTGCATTTTATTGCAGCACAACCAGAACACCGAGGCAGTGTGAGTTGTTAGAAGTTGCAGGAAGTTTAATTACAGTGTCTTACAGGGGATGGAATTCTGTCTCTTTACAATGAAAACAAAACAAAGCAAAAATGGTCACTAAATGAACAAAAATAATGTAATATTTCCCCTCCAGTTTTCTTTCAAGGTAAATTTCCTAGCTAATAATATTATTTTAGTCAGGTTTTCTTTAATAGATCAATAGTGGCTGTGATTTATTACACTAATATGAATCAGTGAACCTGTGTAAGTTGCATAGAACCCAGATTAAGAGAGTGGGGTTTGCTAAAAGCTGTTAATACATTTTAGGCTTTTGATGACTTTCAATTTCTCTGCATAATCTATAACTATGAAGAGAACTCAAATCTTTGATGAATAATTTAAGTCTGAAGAAGCAAACAGAAAAATAGTAAGCAGAAGACAAACAAAATGTCTTGACATTGTCACTCATAGATATTTTTGTGTCTAATAGTATACTTCTGTAATGATTTCATTTAAGAGATGCTTAATTGAAGACACACTAACCTAAGTATTTTGCTTGCTAATTTATCAGAGGAAATTAAATATTCACTTAATTCTGTAAATTATGTTTTAATATATAGGACACATTGGTGCTAAAATGTAGTTCAATGAATAGTTATTCAGGTTTCCAGCATACATATCTGAGTGCAATAATAATTAGTGTTAAAAGGGGCAATGAATTTTAAGGAAAGCAGGGAGAGGTATATGGGCAGTTTTGGAAGGTGGAAAGGGAAGGGATAGAAACAATTAAATCTTATCTCAAATATAAAATAAAATTTAAGAATTACAGTACAACTGTCTCACAGATAAATTAGATTTTTTTCATTTGGTTATTTAAAGAGAAAATTCACAAACTGAGTAACTGAATGTTTTCTTCTCATTCCTCAAATGCAGAGTGGTTATAATTTATGTGTAATTTCTAAACTCAACTACCCTTAGGCTTATTGCCAAGTGAGTACATCTTAAACCAACTAGCATGTATAAGCCTAATTATAAAATAGAATGCATTGGACTTTACATATGTCCTTTTCTACCTCCAGCAGACACAGAGTTGTGCCTACACTGGCATTATATTCGATGATATGTGAATTTCTGTTATTATATTACGGGCTCCCAGGTTGCAGAGGGGAAGCCATAATAATTTTGTAACACTTTACACCTAACATATGCCACCAACTGGGTCTGCTGAGCACTGGTAAGTGTGCAGCAAATATATATTGAATTACATCGAATGAAATGCCTGAGGACTAATACTAAGAGTGAGGGCAATGGAGATTGACTTTCAGGGTATAACTAAGCAGTGCAGGTAAAAATGCTGAGTGTGCAAGCGTACATGACTGGAGGGTACGCATATAAAGAGGCTGCCAGATTGAAACCACCACAGGAAAAGGATATTTAATTTATTGATCATTTAATATGTATCAAGTATGCTGTGAAACATCATACATGTACCATCTTATTCAATCAATTACAGTAAATTTATGAGGCAGAAAGATTCCTTCTTACAATGTACGTTAAAAGCCCGAGGCTGTATGGTATGATGTTTGATCGTTAAGACCTCATGGATTCTGCACTTTGACTAAGCTGGTTTGTCAATTAAAACCTCCATATAGCACATACCCGAGAAGGAGCCTGGAGGGCAAGTAGGAAATGTTTCTCTAAATGAGAAGTATAAATACATATCAAACTGTCATGATTCTTCTTCTGATTAAAATAATTCCTAGCCAGGCAAGGCTTCCAGTGATGGGACTGGGTTCTATTCAGTTTAGCTGTTGGCCCAGGAGTTCCCACTGAAATATCTGAACAACCCAGGCTGATGCTAAGAAACAGGTCACCTTCTGAGTGTCCCATTGCTGAGGACAACCGCCACTCAGTTTATTGAACTTAGAGGTGGAGGTTATGCTGGCATGGAGACTTCACTCCTATGTTCTAGTTTCTTTAGCTCAAGAAGGTACTCGGCAGGCTATGGAAAGGGAAACCTGGACTTCAATACAGCCACAAAACCCTAGACCTACAATCTATCCTTTCAGCAAGATGTGCTGGGGCAATGGTAGTGCAGAACTTGTGGGAGTTTCCCACTCCAATGAGAGGAAGTCCATGACTGACACTGCCTGGAGGGTCAACAGGATTGTACAGCTTAGGAGCAACAACACTAGGTCAAGTCAGGGCTAATCAGACTTCTGTGCAGCTCAGACACTCTCACCATCAATGAGAGAGCTCTGCTCAAGGAAGAAATTCTAAACTCTTTAAAAAATGAGAAATTCTAAGAATCTACATAATATTTATTAGTATCTCTTTATGTTGGAAGCAGAGCTGCATCGGTTGTCAGAAATTTCAGTTTCTGAATAAGTTAAATGCTTTTTGACAAAATTTGAAATGCAGAAGTGTCCCTGGGAGAGTTTTATGCTTCGTTTTGATCAAAACCTAGCAATGCTGAGTCTCCTCACTGGAAAATATACAAAGACCACAATGAAAGGACCTTTTGTAGAATTAGATGGAGAGACATGTTGTATCTACAACATTTATCCAAAGCAACATTCACCTTTCTAAAGAGCTGTAGTCCTATTTTTCATGTTACTCATTTGTAGTGCAAAGTGGCAAGAAAATATTCAAAACATTTCCAAATCATTAAAATTGTTTGAATAGTGTGGTAGCTAGTTTTATGTCAACTTGACACAAGTTAGAGTCACTGGTGAGACGGGCATCTCAGTGGAGAAAATGCCTCATTAAGATTGTGCTGTAGGCGATGTGGTAGTACATTTTCCTCATTAGTAATTGATGTGGGAGGTCTAAGCCCATTTTTGGTGAGGACACAATTAAAGGTCCTGGATTCTAAAAGAAAGCAGACTGAGCAAGTCATGAGCACCAAACCAGTAAACAGCAACTCTCCACGGCCTCTTCATCAGTTCTAGCCTTTAAGCTTTAGATCTGGTTGAGTTCCTGTCCTAACTTCCTTAAGTAATGGACTATGAATGTGGAGGCATAACTCAAATAAACTCATTCCTTCCCAAGTTATGTATGATCATGGTGTTTCATCATAGCATCAGTAACTCCAACTAAGACAGAATGTCTAAAAATACTATAATAGGCTTTTCATTAATCTCAGTTGTATTATCTTCTGAAAATAACAGTATTATTTTGACACAGTTCTTACCCGACCTCCTCCTTGGACTGTATTAACAAAACAATGGGTTTCTTTGTGATGGCCTCAGCCTCACTCCCCAATCCTTTGTGTGTATGTGTGAGTGTGTGTGTTCTCATTCTTTAACATTTATTTGTTGTTGAGCATCTAGGCTGGTTCCATACCTGACTCATGTGAATTAACAATAATAAACATGTATGCTCTTGTTTCCCAATATTAGGCTGACTTTGATTTCCAGAGATGTTTACCCAGTGACGGTTTAGCTGGGTAAAATGGTTGTGATGTTAAGTTCCTTCATAGTGATCTCCATGGCAGCAGCACCTCCAGCAGAGGATGGTGACTAAGAATTTCTTTCTTTATATCCTTAATGAATATTTGAAGTCATTTGTTTTCTTTTCTTTGTTTATATTTTTATTTTCAATTAGATTGTTTGTCTTGTGTTTAAATGTCAGACATTTATGCTTGTTCTTAACATTTGCATTATAAATTTTATCACATATATAGACAGGTACACAAAACAAGAAGGTTTTCTTTTTCTTGGCATTTG
This sequence comes from Arvicola amphibius, assembly GCF_903992535.2. Classification (NCBI taxonomy): domain Eukaryota; kingdom Metazoa; phylum Chordata; class Mammalia; order Rodentia; family Cricetidae; genus Arvicola; species Arvicola amphibius. Next base: position 35,262,673 of record NC_052056.1, on the reverse strand, counting down.
TTTTCTTTGTGGTAGCCATTCTGAGAAGGGTGAAGTGGAATCTCTGTGCCATTTTAACTTGTATTTTTTCCAGACTATAATTCTTAAACACTTTGAGCAAAGGTTGAGAGTATTTTTATATTCATGATCTTTACTTGTATGCTAGTGTCATAGAGCCACAACAAAGTCTGAAAGAACAAATATTTCATATCTGTCCAAGTTGTCCTTCATAATGCTGAATTTGTGTTCCTCTATGGTTTCCCTTATTATTCTCTGCAAATGATATTGGGCAATGTCTTGGTGTCAAATAGCCATTATCATTGAAAACCTGTTAGTAGTCAGTTCTCATAACATTTTTTTATAAAAGTAATGTAAATTTTATGAAAATAATGTACATTAAAAATGTTATTTAAAATCAGGAATATGGGTAAATAAGATGTCACTAACCCTCTTTCTTAACCTCAGTAGATTCTGTAGGAGTTAAAGTTTATGAATTAGTATATAGTCTTCCATATTGTTTTCTATGAGTTTATAAACATGTATGTCACAATTTGGAAGCATTTCATCTTATACTGAATTATTACAGCTACAGGTTGGGTAGATAATATTTTATATATTATTTTCCAATGTTTCCTTTTGCTTCTTGGAGATTTTTCATTGTCACTGATAAAACTTATGGCATAAATTCACTACTATTATATAAATTATTCTAATTTTACACATTTTAAAATAATTTTCTTTTATTAATTTTTGTCTGTAAATGTATGCTGAGTATGTATGTGTCTACAGAACACTAAAAATGGCGTTGGGTCCCCTGGGACTGGTGTTGTGGGACTAATGAATCATCCAATTTGTGTGCTAGAAACCAAACTCAAAAACTCTGGAAAAGGGGCTGGAGAGATGGCTGAGAGGTTAAGAGCATTGCCTGCTCTTCCTGAGGTCCTGAGTTCGAGTCCCAGCAACCACACGGTGGCTCACAACCATCTGTGATGGGGTCTGGTGCCCTCTTCTGGCCTGCAGACAGGATACTGTATAAATAACTAAATAAATCTTTCCAAAAAGATGAACATGGGATGTACTCACTCATAATTGGTTTCTAGCCATAAATAAAGGACATCGAGCCTATAATTCTTAAAAAATCCTAGAGAAGCTATATAAGAAGGTGAACCCAAAGAAAAATATATAGTTATCCTCCTGGATATTGGAAGTAGACAAGATTGCCGGACAAAAAATGGGAACATGGGGGTGGGGTGGGATGGGGGGAGGGGGGGATGGGGAGAGAAAAGTGTGAAGTGGAGGATGGGAAGAGCTTGGGGGAATAGGATGGTTGGGATATAGGAAGGGAGGATATGGGAACAAGGAATTATATATATCTTACTTAAGGGAGCCATTCTAGGGTTGGCAGAGACTTGACTCTAGAGGGGTTCCCAGGTGTCCAGGAAGACGCCCCCAGCTAGTTCCTTGGGCAGCTGAGGAGAGGGTCCCAGAAATGTCCAGATCCTATTGCCATACTCATGAATATCTTGCATATCACCATAGAACCTTCACCTGGAATTGGATGGAGAAAATGACAGAGCCCCACATAGGCGCACCGGACTGAGCTCCCAAGGTCCTGATGAGGAGCAAAAGGAGGGAGATCATGAGCAAGGAAGTCAGGACCCTGAGGAGTGCGTTTACCCATTGAGACGGTGGGACAGATCTAACGGGAGACCACCAAGTCCAGTCGGAATGGAACTGATGGAACAGGGGACCAAACCGGACTCTAAAAAAAAACTGATAAAAAAAAAAAAAACAACTCTGGAAAAACAGGAAACACTCTGCTTAAATGACCCATCTCTCCTACCTTATTCTCTTTTACTGAAGAGATATTTCAAACTTGTAGCAAATATGACACATACCATATGTAATAACCGAAAACATTTTCATGGCTTAAGAGAGTACCCTATCTCTTTCTATCTTCAACCAAATGAAATTGTAATTAATGTTGACATTTTCCTCCCTATTCTTATGTCTGCTCTCAAATGCTGTCCCCAGGTTAATCTCTGTCCTGCTTATATTGTTGTTAAAACTGTTTTATGTTTAAACATTAACATATTCTGGGAATTGTAGTTTACTCTTTACATATTTGCTGAAAGTAGTATTTACCCCACAGTATTTCCTCAGTTATCACTGCAGACATTATAGATGTTGTTTGTTCATTATAACTGATGCTTGTCATTCTATTATATAGAAATGCAGAAATCTGATTTTCTTCTGATCTTTCAAATTTCTTAAACTTAATCTTAAGATCTTAAGATCAGAATTCTAATTAAAAACCCAGAGACAGATATTGGGGTTCAACATGAAGTTCAGAAGGGAAAAACAGCTAGTCACTGGCTCTTAGTTCTACCTTAGTACAAAATGTCAATAATGCTTCCAGTTATAGTCAGAATGAGACTGTGTCTAAGAGCTATATCCTCCCATCTTATATTCTTCTTTAGTTCTGGAATTAAAAGTGTTCACCACTACTGCCTGGTTTCTAGGGCAAACTAATGTAGCTCCTGAGATTAAAGGTGTATGTCACCACTGCCTGGTCTATAGATTGTCCAGGGCAGTTGTTTTATTCTCTGATCTTCAAAGCAAGCTTTATTTATTAAAATACAAATAAAATATAACTACAGAATTCCATGATAAGCCAATGCACACATGCCATTAGCTTCACATGTGAGGAAGTTCTTTGGAAGAGTATAGCATTCTGAATCATAGATTGTGGCTGAAATAAGTGTGCTAGTTTTGAGAACATTTCTTCAAAATTGATTACAAAATTAGTAATTTTAGCGGCAGTGAGTAGGTGATCTTTTTTGTCATATAGTTAAAGATATTAGCATTATAAATACTTTGTTTTAATTTTAATTAGGTACTCTGGGTATAGCTGAAAAATCGTTTGTTTTTTATTTTTTCCTATTATTATTATTATTATTATTATTATTACAAATTTTCACCTACTCCCATTTCCCTCCTCCTACCTCCATTCTTCCTTCCCCTCCCTCTCCAGTCCAAAGAGCAGTAGTCAGGGTTCACTGCCCTGTGGGAAATCCAAGGTCCACCCCCCTTCATCCAGGTCTAGGAAGGTGAGCATCCAAACAGACTAGGTCCTCACAAAGCCAGTACAAGGAGTAGAATCAAAACCCAGTGCCATTGTCCTTAGCTTCTCAGTCAGCTCTCCATGTAAGCCACGTTCAGAGAGTCAGATTTGATCACATGTCCCAACAGACCCAGTCCAGGTGGCCTTGGTGAGTTCCCATTAGATCGGCCCCAACATCACAGTGGGTGGGTGCACCCCTCGTGGCCCTGACTTCCTTGCTCATGCTCTCTCTCCTTCTGCTCCCCATTTGGACCTTGGGAGCTCAGTGGGTCCAATGTGGGTCTTTGTCTCTATCTCCATCCATCGCCAGATGAAGGTTCTATGGTGGTATGCAAGATATACATCAGAGTGGCTATAGTATAAGGCCAGTTCAGGCACTCTCTCCTCAGCTGCTCAAGGAACAAGCTGGGGACATCTCCTTGGACACTTGGGAACCCCTCTAGAGTCCAGTCTCTTGCCAACCCTCAAATGGCTCCCTTAGTTAAGATATATACTTCCCTTCTCCCATATCCACTCCTCCTCCAATTGTCCCATTCCCCCAAGTTCTCCCCATCCTCCCCTTCTCACTTCTCTTTCCCCATTTCCCCTTACCCCCATCCCACCCCCACCCCCAAGCTCTCCATTTTTTGCCTGGAAATCTTGTCTACTTCCAATATCCAGGAGGATAACTACATGTTTTTTTTTGGGGGGGGGGGGTGTTCACCTTCCTAGTTGAAAAATTGTTTCTAATCATTTATTATCTTATTTTTATTATTAGATTTATCTACAAGATGACTATACCTTTCCTTCTCTGTCCATCTAAAGACATTAGGCTTGATCCTGTGTCTTCCAAATGCAATATAGTTAGGACTTTTATATAGTAAATTTAAAATAGAAACTTTGACAACCATCACACCATTTTTCTATTTTTCTCATCTTTTTTGGTAAAACAGTTTTCAGAATAACTACAATTCTTCAGTTTGTTTATATGTAATGAAGAAATCCTAAGCCCTAGAATTAACACATAATATGAACAATTAAATGAAAAATACTGTTATTATGAGTAACAGTGGGATTTTTGGGTCCTATGTTATATTGTGCAAACTAATTAGGATAGAAATCTTACACTAATGGATAATGCAAATGGGATATTATGATAAGCAAACATACAACAAGCTTAAAAATCATTGTACTGTCTTTTCAGCCAGACAAGCAAAATAATAGTTTGACTGGCAAGTTGACAGCTCATGTTAACTAAATGTGAAAAATCCAGGAGCATCAAGGCAAGCTGGGTGGTTTTAGGTGAACGTGCTGAAAAACAGAGAAACCATCTTGTCTTCAATGTCCCTGATTATATATTATACAAAGTGATATGAAGAGATGAAACCAAAGAATTGTGAGGTAATTCGTTTATGTTCTATATTAATTAAAAGATAGACAGAAAAGCTAAAATCAAAGAAACTTTATCAGTTTGGGAAAGAAAAAAGAACAATGAACGTAAAAAAAAATCCCCCCAGGATCCAATTCTTATAAGTGAAAATACCACTTTGTTTTCATGTCGTTTTACTAAATAGTGTCATAAGTAGCTAACTATCAAAGACATAATGGATATGCTCCCATAAATGTGATGTAAATACTTGAAATAATTAATTTCAATGTGTGGAGCAAATTGCCCAAGGAAAAGACAGTGAAGTTAGGGCTCTCCCAACATGTTTGTAAAAATCAAGCAAAGAATACAGGCATGTCTTGCCATAATTTGTGAGTTGGTACAGATCACAGTTTAACAGAAAAAGACCCCTGCATTCTTTCTGGGAATGTAAGCAGTCTAGATTAGATAGATTCAAAATGTAAAAACAGTGTGGTTCCTAAATTCTGCTGAGGGAAGGCCACATAAAAGGGCTGCTTAACTACCTAAAAAGGCTTATTTTCAAATGCAGATACAGATCTTACCTGATTTTTAATAGGGTCATTTGATATCTTGATATCTAGTTTCTTGAGTTCTTTGTATATTTTAGAGATCAGCCCTCCATCTGATGTTGGTAAAATTTTTTTTCCCATTCTATAGGTTGCCGTTTTGTCTTGTTGACTATGTCCTTTGCCTTACAGAAGATTCTCGGTTTTAGGTGGTCCCATTTATTGTTGATCTCAGTGTCTATGCTACTGGTGTTATATATTCAGGAAGTGGTCTCCTGTACCAATGCATTCAAGGTTACTTTCCACCTTCTCTTATAAGAGGTTCAGTATAGCTGGATTTATATTGAGGTCTTTGATCCATTTGGACTTGAGTTTTGTGCATGGTGATTGCTATGGATCTATTTGCATTATTCTACATGTTGACATCTAGTTATGCCAGCACTATTTGTTGAAGATGTTTTTTCCCATTGTATAATTTTTGCTTCTTTGTTAAAAATCAGATGTTCATAAGTGTGTATATTAACATTAGGGTCTTTGATTTGATTTCATTGGTCCACTGTCTGATTTTGAAGTTCCTTTATAACAGAGGACTGTTTTCGTTATCCAAAACAGTTGGGTTATTTGTTTTTCCATATGAAGTTGATGATTGTTCTTTCAAGGTCTGTGAAGAATTGTGATGAGATTTTGTTGGAAATTGCATTGAATCTGTAGATTGCTTTTGGTAAGATTGCCGTTTTACTATATTAATCCTACCTATCCAAGAGCATGGGAGATATTTCCATTTCCTGATATCTTCTTCAATTTCTTTCTAAAAGACTTAAAGTTCTTGTCATATAGATCTTTCACTGGTTTGGTTAGAGTTACCCCAAGATATTTTATGTTATTTGTTGCAATTGTGAAGGTTGATGTTTCTCTTATTTCTTTCTTAACTCATTTATAATCTGTATATAGGAGTGCTACTGATTTTTTTTTAGTTAATCTTGAATCCTGTCACATTACTGAAGGTGTTTATCAGCTATAGGAGTTCCCTGATAAAATTTTTGGGTCACTTTTATTAAACTATCATATAATCTGCAAACAGTGAATGTTTGACTTCTTTCATTTGTATCCCATTGATACAGACCTAAACAGAGAATTCTCAACAGAGAAATCTCAAATGCCTGGAAGCCACTTAAGAAACTGTTTGACATTCTTAACCATGAGGGAAATGCATATCAAAACAACTCTGAGATAACATCTTACACTGACTAGAATGGCTAAGATAAAAAACAACAACAACAACAAAAAACACTAATGAAAACTTATGCTGGAAAAAAATGTGGAATGAGGGGAACACTCTCCCATTGCTAGTGAGTATGCAAACTATTACAGTCACTTTGAAAATCAGTATGGTGGTTTCTCAGAAAATTGGGAATGAATCTACCTTAAGACCCAGCAATACCACCCTTGGGCAAATACCCAAAGGATGCACACTTATACTAGAAGGATTTTTGCTCACCTATGTTCAGCAGCATTATTCATAATAGCCAGAACCCAGAAACAACCCAGGTTGATGTTCTTCAACAAAAGAACAGATAAAGAAAATGTGGTGAATTTACATAATGGAGTACTACTCAGTGCTAAAAAAAATAATGACACCTTGAATTTTTCAGGCAAGTGAATGGAACTAGAAAAACCATCCTGAGTGAGGTAACCCAGACCCAGAAAGACAAACATGGTATGTATTCACTCATAAGTGGATATTTGACATAAAGCCTGTCTATAGCTTACAAGCCCAGAGAAGATAGGAAACAAGGAGAACCCTATACATGGATCCCCAGAGGAAGCAGTAGACAAGATCTCTTTAGTAAATTGGCATCATGGGGAAATGGGAGGGTGGTAGGGGAGGGGGAAGGAAGACAGGGAACAGGGAGGAGAACATGAGGGACTGGGAAGATAGAGTTGGGAGAAGGAAAAAGAGGGAGAAAAAGGAAAGTGATATCTTGAAAGAGGTAGTCATTATAGGGTTAATGAGAAACCAGGCACTAGGGAAATTCCCAGGAATCCACAAGGATGTCCCCAGCTAAGAATCAGCAATAGTGGAGAGCATACATTAACTCCTGTCCCCCTGTAATCAGATTGTTGACTACCATAATTGTCATAAGAAAACCTTCATCTAGTAACTGATGAAAGCAGATGCAGAGATCCACAACTAAGCACTGGGCCGAACTCCTGGAGGGCAGTAATAGAGATGTAGGAGTGATAATATTATAAAACAAAAGGAGCCAAGACCATGATGGAGAAACCCATAGAAACAGCTGATCCAAGCAAGTGGGAGCTCACTGACTGAGGAGTGACAGCTGGGGAACCTGCATGAGACCAAACTAGGCTCTTTGAATGTGGGTGACAGCTGTGTGACTTGGGCAGTTTGATGGGCTTCTGGCAGTGGAACCAGCATGCTAATGCTAGAACTGGATCTTTGGTGCCCATTCCCTATAGAGGTATTCCTTGTTCAGCCTGGGTGGTGCAGAACAATTGTCTATATTCTGTCAATAAGGTTTTAAATAAAAGCTGATTCGCAGTAGCCAGGCAGGAAGTATAAGCAGGACAAGCAGACAGGAAGTAGAGGTGGGTCAATGAGAACAGGAGAATTCTGGGAAGGAAAAAGCCCATTGCTCCCCAGTCTTGTCCAAATCACAGAAGAAGGAAGATGTGACTAGGCTGCTGAAAAAGGTACCAAGCCATGTGGCTAACATAGATAAGAATAATGAGTTAATATAAGTTATTAGAGTTAATAAGAAGCCTGAGATAATGGGCCGATCAGTTTATCATTAATATAGACCTCTGTGTTATTTCTTTGGGCTAAACAGCTGTGAGACCTGGTGGGAGGACAGAAACCAGGCAGGACAGAAACCCCGGCAACAGATAAAGGGGGGAACATTCTTGGTCCTGCCTCAATTGATATGACATATCTTGTTGATTCCCCATGGGAGGCCTCACCTTCTCTGCGGAGTGGATGGGGGTGGAGTGGTGTGGGGAGATATTGTGGAGAATTGTTGGAGGAGGCTGTTTATTGATTCCTGGCTACTCATCCCTGAAATGATCACACAAAACTGTATTAATAAATTCATTTCTTGGCCCATTAGCTCTAACTTCTTATTGGCTAACTCTTACACATAAATTTAACCTATCTCCATTAATCTGTGTATTGCCATGTGGCAGTGGTTTATTGGGTAAAGTTCCAGTGTCTGTCTCCAGTTGGGCTACATGGCTTCTCCCTAACTCCTCCCAACATTCATTTTAGTTTTCCCTGCCTACCTCTATTCCCTGCACAGGCTCAAAACGGTTTTTTATTAACCAATGGTATTTATAGCATACAGAAGGGAATCCCACATCAGAGATTAGACGTGAGAAAGAAGGGACTGGGATTGGTATGTAAAATAAGATTGTTTTAAAAATAAAAAATGAAGATACAGAGTGTTTTGAAGAAGGAAGACTCAAAAGATGGACCCATGAAACATGGAAACAACACTGAAGTACTTTTAGGATTGAAACAATAAGCTACAAGATAACCCCCATCTTTGACCATTACTGCTATTGCCTTGAAATAAATCTTGATTTCATCTTTTTTACCAAAAGAAATTATTAATCTCAAAAATTTGAGAAAGTAGAAAGCAATTAGATAGTTTTGGAAAATATCATGTAAGGAATATCTTTTTCCTTTATAAATCACACACAAAATCATTAAGAAATTCTTTTTATAATTATATCTCTAAAACTATTTACTTATGTGTTAACTTAATAACAGTTACAAATATTCAAGAGAGAACTGAAGCTGTTGTAGCTGTGGACTGAATTTTAGAAGCCACAGAGTGTTCTCATACCACCTCCTAAAGGGACATCAACTATGGCAGATCCATGGATCCTCTAAGACATAGACTGTTTGGAGTCTGAGCAGATGTAAGATGCTGACATAACAATATCTTACCTGAAAATATGCCAGAAAAAGAGGACTATGCATGTGCACAAACACATAAGCACTGCCAGGGACCGCTAATATCTTCAGGATTATAAAGTTATTAGAGGAAACTAATTTAAATGTTAGAAAGACAAAGATATTGACAGGGTAAAACTCTTAAAGAAAAGTATACCTACTTTCTCTTGAATAAAATAATGTTAATAATAACTTTGTCTTAGTATCAGAGGCTTGGTTGGATTTCTGATATTATTATATATTATTTCACAAAACCTTTCTAGAAAATATAACTAGACATAATGTGTAGTGAGTTTCCATTTCTCTTCAGTTTATTATAATATTCACATTGTAAATGACTTAAAATTTATTATTCATGTAAAGAATACAATGATTTTAGGCTTGCTGTATGTCTGCTTATCATCATATCACATTTGCATTACCCATTAGTGTAATTAAAATAAATAGAGAGTTTAATATTTAATTTACAATATAAGAGTTCTTTATTTCTAGACTTTTCCATTAATATTATGAAGCATTGTTGGTTGAAATTAAGTAAATTATAGAGACCAGAACTTTTGATAAATGGGATATACTACGTTCATAAACTTGCAACTGTTTATGTCATTTGAATGAAAATGCTGAATAAAAATACTTATCTGGGAACTAAATAAAAGAGCTAAAATACATTTTAAAACTGTAAAAACAATGGAACTAATATCCACTGTAGAAAACATGGATAATAAAGGTAAAGAAAATTTATATGAAGCCAGAGTGTGAAATATTTTCTGGTCAAATTATGATTATATCACTACTTTTCTGTGAATTTGTAACATTTATTCATACCGTGAACATGTTTTTAGTACTCTATGACAAACCGTTATTTTTATGTAAATATAAGTCCTTTCTGTATTTTGAAGTAGATTTCTCTATATTTCCTATGATTTATAACATTTAAAATACATTATTGTAAGTAAATCTCTATATATTTTAAGCAAATTCCATTTTCTGATGTATTTAAAAAGAATGATTATTTTGTGAGAAATCAGTTCTCATCTAAGATTGTTGATAATGATGAGCTATTGCATTTACTTCTATCTATTAATAAATCCCAACTAGTGAGAGGTACTGATGCTAGTAGCTTAAATATGGTAAGATTTGCCTTTCTTTTATTATCACTCTGAAGTAACATTCTCAATTAATTATTATCTTTTTATTTAAAATATATGTCACAATTTAACTTATATTAAACATCTTGTGATAATAGACATCTCACTTTCAAGATTATGGAAAGGTATTTATCGAAGGGAGACCTGAGGTAGAAAGAAGGATCGTGAGGCTGCTGTGCTGTCCCTGTTGGTTCCACAGTCTCACCCGGTTGTGGAAGCCTCATATTCGCTGTCAGGAACATGAACGCAAAGGAGATGAGCGTGTGCGAGCTCTTAGAATCCCAGCTAAAAAAAGTCACAAAGTGACCTTCAACAGTGAAGTGAACAAATAGACACTTTTATTTGCACCTTTGAAGTAAGCATTTCAAATAATGTGAGAGCAATGTAAAACCCCTGTTATAAAAATACGAAGTACAATCACAATGTTTGTTTCCTTCTTTCTATAAAAAACATAGCAGGCACACTTAAACATTTTTCTTGTAAACTGTGGTTTTCTGCATGCTATAATATCATAGAAAGCCACCCACTTTTCAGCTAAACAAAGGTTTCTAGTTCATGACTACTGAACACACCTCAGCTTTTCTTATTTAAAGCAAATTGAATAAGGCCTAATATTTTAAGAAACCGTGTGTAAAAATATTGGTTTGGAATTATCAGTGAGAAAAATGTGAGCCTTTTTATACTTTCTTTCTTTCTATAGTAAACTTCCTGGAGTTACTGTTTCCTGTACAAAACCCATCAAGACTGCTTGAAGCAGAATGATCTCCTACTCCCTTCTTCTGTCCTTCCTAGGTTTCTATGATTTTTTCCTTTCCTTCATGGGCTGAATGTGTAGATCAGGCTTGCTGTAAACTCTGATTAGCTATCCTCCTGTCTCAACCCCAGTGCTTTGATTAAAGGCATGCATTCCTAAGTCTGAGCAACTAACTTTTTATCTGCAAAGCTAAAATATTGCTTTTGTCTTTTCATAAGAAAAAAAATGCTGTCTCCAGAAAAGCTAATAGATAAAAGCTCCCTTATTGGCAAAGCACAGTTGTCAGGCCTGCAAAAACTATGTATGTGTGTGTGTATGTATGTATGTATATATATATATATATATATATATATATATATATATGAGAGATATCATAAAAATAGAACTAGCATTTTACTTACACATATTTGTGCATATACATGCATGTGTATATGTGTAAAAATAATAAACAGAGGTTATCTGTTTGACAGTGGGGAGGATGGGAGAAGTTGGAGGGAAGGTTAGTTGGGAGAGGCTGGAGGAAGGAAAAATGGGGGTTGGTCTAATTCTATTTCAATTCAAGTTATTAAAAACATTAAAAGAATACATTAGAATACAATATTGCTATTATTTTTATGTTAATTTGAGTCAAATTGGTAAAGTGTGGAATAACAGGAGGAATGCACTTTAAGAAAAGTGCTGGAATATACTAAAAAGCTCTTAGAAGATTTGGACTCAGGGCACCTCTTGGGGACATGAAAGCAAAGATTGTCCACCTTTCTTCTGAGGTACAACCACAAGCATGATTCATCTTCAACAACCTTTGTCATTTACAATTCTCTGTTCCAAGTTTCCATTTAAAGAGATGGAATTTTTTTAGTGCAGCTATACCAGGTATCTGTTCCTGGATAAATCACAATACTCACAGGTCAGGGTCAAAAAGCACAGTGACAGTCTCTAGGGAGGCTACTATTCACTGGAACCTTGAAAACAGGGCTGACACTGGGGCGGGAAACTTAGCGTTGCTATAAGAGAACTGCTGCCTCTGCCTTCATTTTAGCATCCCCTTTGTGCAAAGGGTCATCACTCAGAATATGTTTATTTCTAAGCTCAGTGTCAAACTCAGTTTGCTAAACATTCTAGTAATGATACCCAGAATATTGGGGGTAAATTGTTTTCACCAATATTCATCCCAGTACAAATCATATTACTATGGGTTATCCAGCTCTTGTCTGTTTCTGCCATTGTGGGCTGTTCTCTTTGAAATAACTCTTCTAAGCAAACCAGTAGGTTTTGGGCATGTGCTTGAGTAGCTTACATTGCATGATAGGAGGTGTCCATGTGAGCAAAACTAAAAGGTTGAGAAAATACATGCACATTACATTCTCATCTAAATGTGCCCCACGTGCCTTTGACAGGGTCTTAATCAGTTAAAACCCATATGTCTTTATCTTCACATCCTGTATGAATTGCTCACTACACTTCAAAGAGAAGTAGATAAATCATTCAAAGAAGCAAGAATAAGAAATCGGAGAGGAATACTTACATGACAGGATTCCAATTAGCATTCTCTTCCTTTATAGAATGTGGGTTTTGAAAACTGCTCTTGCTCTCTGTTCTACTGGTACATTTTAGGATTAGAATCCAAATGCAAATTATTTGATCCCATTACTTATGAAAAGTAGAGTCTTTGTTTATTGACCATGATGTACTTATTGAAAATATTACATAATATTTTAGACATTTTGATATATTTGTGAGCAAATGGAAGTTCATAATCATTCTTTAGATTGTATTTATATGTATAATTTGTGAAATTTTAAGTATTTATTTGAACTTATTTTTATGTATGAGTGGTTTACCTGTATGTACTTCTATGCACCACATTTTACATTACCCACATAGGCCAAAGATAGCATTAAAGCCTCTAGAACAAGAGTTACAGATGTTTGTTAACTACCATGTGTGTGTTGTTTTGGGAACAGAACCTGAGGCCTCCATAAGAGCAGCTCCGCTCTTAACCCATCTCTTTATCCACACTATGTATAGTTTATATTAAAATATGTACCTTACATCGATGCATATGTATATAAGAACATATATATTTCACATTTAAAATGATGTTGAAAATATCAGCATATCATGACATATATTTGTGATAGGTGACATTTGCAATTATTTTAAGTATAATCAAAACTAGATTCAGAACTACCTGGAGATGAGATAAAGCATAATTTTGAAGTATATCTATGAGAATATTTCTAAATGAGATTGCATTGTGATTCCTAGCATACTCAAAGGATAAAGGAACCATGAAGTTGGCTAGAGGTCAGTTATTCATGTATTCAAGGGACAGCCAAAAAAGAGAGAAGTTTCAATGCTTCTCTCTGAGCCTACAACACATTCTAATCCTGTATCTAAACATCAGCACTTTAGACACTATTACTCTTGCTCTCTGGATCCCCATACCTTTATAAATGAACTGAACAGTGCTAACTCTCTAACTTGAAGTGACCTCTATTGGAATTCTTCACAGAATAATGTTACCCAATTTGTTGTGATAACTTGACTCTATTCCACCTATTTATCATATATATATATTATAACATATATGTGTAATATATGTTATAACACATATATGTATATATGTATATATGACATACAGATCTATTACTTGTTGTGTCTCTCTGGAGAACTGCAAAGAAATGTTTATAAAAATTTAGTATGTTTCAAATACCATTTTGTAATTATTTTGAGTAGGGGGTTTTATTTTTTCCAACTGATTCCTTGCCCCAGTCTACATATACAAGATAACTTAACATTTTTATAGAGAATGGCACAAGAAGGAAATTAGAGAGGACAAAGTATGACAAATCAGACTAAACTACAAAATCACATTCTATTGGAGCATTTAAAATAATTTTGTTGTCCAGGTTGTGAATCACTTTTTTGAACAATCCGTCAACTAAAGGTCACTTCCATAATAAAAATGTAAATAATCTTGATTCTTTAAAACTATAACAATTTTGTTGTGCTAAAGCAATGGCCATGAGGGCAGTTGGAAAGTAGATTGATGAGGTTATTATTCAAAACAATCCAGCAGAGATAATGAAATGGAATGGAACTGTAAGTACATCTCAAAGGTTTAGATAGTATTTTATTTAGACCATGATAGTTTTGGAATGTGATTACCAAGGCAGATACATTCAAAGCTCCAGATAAGTTTCCATGTACCTAAAACAATATTTGATTTCAGTAGAGAAAAAAAGGTATATATGTGGTATCATATTTAATTCTTTCATTTGTTTTTATCTTCTTAAAACTCTGTATCAGCAATTCTGCCATGTATGGTACCAAATATGATGAAGAACCATAGAAGAGCTATTTTTTTAACTGTTTTTTTGTTCTGGAATAGTTATAAAGATGAGAGTTTTAGGATCAATGAAAAGAAACAGCATAGTTTCTTTGCCTGTCTTTTTGCTTGGTAAATAATTTAACAAATGTTGTCATGAGTTTTTTGCGTATCAACAAGTGTATAGAACTCCCTATGGAATATAAAATAGAGAAAAGATCCTTACTACTTTTGAATATTTTACATGCTCATACCCACATTAGATCACAATTTACACGGTTAAGTCAATGATTCACTTGTAAGGTTTCAAAGTGGTCTGTAAATGTCATGCTTTTCTAGAACCTACAAAATGTTACTATACTCTCTCAACCATGGCTTCCAATTGTTTACTTCATGAACAGTAAACCTTAAAGATCATCAGTTATGAAAAAGCAGATTTCAAAGCTACAGAGTCACAGTCTGGATAGAAGTATTTAGTAGAAAGAATTTATATACATATAACAAAAATTACAGAATAAAATTATTTGTAGAAGAAAAAGGAGATAAAATTGTGTGTGGGGGGAAGAAATAAGAGAAAACTATTTGAAAACGAGATAATACTGCTAGCAATTTTTCTGGGTATGTGTTCTTGATTGAAGAAAATAAAGCAGAAGAGAAGCATCTGATGCTTTTTTTTTTCCTCATGGTTTTTTTTTTATATTTAAAAATTTCCATCTCCTTCCCTCCTCCTCCCCCCACTCTCCCCTCCTTCTCTCCCTTCCCTCCCCTCCTTCTCCCCCTTCCCTCCCCTCCCCTCCACCCATACCTCCCCTCCCTCCCTCTCAAGGCCAAGGAGCCATCAGGGTTCCCCACTCTATGCTAAGACCAAGGTCCTCCCAACTCCCCCCAGGTCCAGGAAGGTGATCGACCAAGCTGAGAAGGCTCCCATCTGATGCTTTTTATGTCCTGGCTAGGCTACTCCATCTTTCATACACTGAACTTCAACACAAGTAATTTTTCTCTCAATGTGACTGGAAAGCTTGAAAACACCTTTACAGTTCACACCATCGTAAACTTTAAAATGGTTACTAAGTGGCCATTATGTAGAAGCAGACAGCTTCACCTCAACCTCAGACAAAACTTAAGATGCTATAAGAAACTATATTGTCCATTGTAGAATTTTAGCTTCTCTGTCAAGATCAGGTGTTTATAGGTGTGCAGATTAATATCAGGGTCTTTGATTTAATTCCATCAGTTGTTCACCTGTCCATTTATATGCCAATACCAAGCAGCTTTCATTACTAGAGCTGTATAGTAGAGCCTGAAGTCAGGGATGGTGATGTATCCATGGTGCTGGCATAACTGGATGCCAACACATAGAAGAATGCAAATAAATCCATATCTATTTCCATGTACAAAACTTAAGTCCATATGGGCCAAGGACTTCAAGATAAATCCAGTCACACTGAACCTCATAATAGAGAAAGTGGAAAGTCGCCTTGAACACATGAACACGAGACCACTTCCTAAACATAACACCATAGCACAGACACTGAGAGCAACATTAATATATGGAATCTCCTGAAACAGACACTTCAGTAAGGGAAAGGACACAGTCAAGAAGGCAACATGGCTGTCTACAGAATGGGAAAAGATCTTTACCAACCCCACATTAGACAGAGGACTGATCTCCAAAATATATAAAGAATTCAAGAAATTAGACATCAAATTACCAAACAATCCCATTAAAAATGGGGTATAGATCTAAACAGAGAATTCTCAGCAGAAAAATTACAAATGCCTGAAAGGCACTTAAGGAATTTTCAACACCCTAGCCATCAGGGAAATGAAAATCAAAATGACTCTGAGATACCATCTTACACCAGGCTTAATGACTAAGATCAAAAACACTAACGACAGCTTATACTAGAGAGGATGTGGAGAAAGGGGAAGACTCCTCCATTGCTGGTAGGAATGTAAACTTTTACAGCCACTTTGGAAATCAGTAAAGCAGTTTCTCAGAAAATTGGGAATCAATCTACCTCAAGACCCAGCAATACCATCTTTGAGCATATACCCAAAGGATGCACACTCATACTGCAAGGAGTTTTGCTCAACCATGTTCATAGGAGCATTATTTGTAATAGTCAGAACCTGGAAAAAACATAGATGCCCTTCAACTGAAGAATGAATAAATAACATGTGGCAATACTCAATGGAGTTTTCTACTCAGTGATTAAAAAAAAATGACATCTTGAAATTTGCATGAAAATGAATGGACATAGAAAAAAAATCCTGAGCAAGTTAACCCAGACCCAGAAAGACAAATATGGTATATTCTTATTAATGAGTGCTTATTAGATGTAAAGAAAAGGATAACAACTTATAGTCCATGAAAACAAGAGAAGCTAGGCAACAAGGAGAACTCTAAGAGAGACATACATGGATTCCCCTGGGAAGGGGAAACAGACAAGATCTCCTGAGAAAATTGGAAGCATGGGGGTGGAGGAGAAGGGAAGGTGGAAGGGGAGGAGGAGAGGAGTTGGTGAGGGAAGAGGAGAACATGAGGGGATAGGATGGTTGAGATGAGGGAAGGGCAGAGAACAAAACAAGGAAAGAGGTATCTTAATTGTGGGAGCCATTATGGGAGTAGTGTGAAACCTGGCACCAGGAAATTTCTAGGAATTAACAAGAATGGCCACAGCAAAGACCCTAACCAATTGAGGAGAAGTTTCTGAACTGGCCTTTCCCTGTAATTAGATTGGTGACTACCTTAATTGTCATGATAGAACCTTCATCCAGCAACTGAAGGAAGCAGATGCAGAGATCCAAAGCTAAGCACTGGACCCATGTTTTGGAGAAAAGTCCAAGAGAGGCAGGAACAATAATATGAGCAAAGGGGTCAAGGAAGATACAAAAGGTTATTGTGATCATTTTCTCTGGCTTCTAGGACATTGCTATGAAAGAACGGCATGGTTCGTTCTGACCAGTAGAGAGTCCTAGAGTTACACAATCAGCAGCCCAAACAATTGTGCCTGGCGGCTCAGGCACTCTACCCGTTCAACTCAAGATGCTTCTAAAAATCCATGAAAAACAATGCTTTGAAAATATCAGTCAAGTATGAACAGCTATGAAATTTGTTAATCAAATTGAAATACTGTTTTAATTGATATTCTAATTTGATATTAAAATCCAATTTTAGAAAGTATCTATTCATAGTACAAGATTATAAGCACAGCTTCTCATAAACCTCACCATTGACACCAATGTCCCAGGTTTGTCACTTTGCTAAAGCACTGCAAGGGCGATTATAACTATACTAGATGATGCATAGATGGTTTTCTAGGTATCATGCATTCCTCGAATATAAAGGCATTTTAGATACAATGAATTATTAAGATGGTGAGAATATTCAGAACTAAGAACCATTTCTAATGCCCTTCATAACAGCCCTTAAATATCTGCACATGAGGACAACAGATGGTATTGCTAAATGCTTGTTCCATTACATTTAAAATTTCCCTTGGGAGAGCACTTGTTTTCTACAATAAAACAATCACCCAAGTTCAACATTAAAGAACCATAGAGGTCTCTTAGAAGGCAAAAATCTTCCCAAATGGTAGAGATCACTTTTCATGCTTTATAGTCCGTCAGGACATAGTGACACACTTGTCTTTTAAAATTGTAAACATAAATCTGTATTATTAGACTATGTTGCCAATATGGTATTTTCAGACAAGATACAGTGAAAAAATGTATTATTTTTAAAATATATTTTTGAAGTTATACCCAAAGGTATTTCCGTGTCAATCTACTGCATATGTTCTTTTGCCTCCTTTTTAGAGGATTTGTCCCACCCAGTGGAGTCTATTGAGGCCAATAAAACCTTTGTCCCCTCCTGTGAAAAGTCACTCTTAATCCTCATACTGAGCTCAGGCAGGTACCATCACTCTTAGCCATTATCACTTTAGTCCAGAGACCTGACTCCTCTCTGGTCATTTGCAAGTCATCATTTTTCATTCCTGTTAAAGCTAGAGACTGATATTGCACACACACACACACACACACTGGCTCGGATTTCTCTTGCCTTCTAATTCTCATTCTGAGAGCAGAAAAAACTGATGACTGACAATTGGATTCTGATTGAACTGTGTCATGGCAGCACATATGGACACATATGCATACATACACCACAAAATAGCCAAAGGAGAAATGAATATATAGAGACTTTTCTGAGAAAGAGGCTTATTTATAATCACGTGATACATGGGGGAAAATGTTATTATATTCTTTCCATTGATTTTTAACATGCATCTCCAAAATCTTGAGTAACTTACAGAATATTTGGTATGCCATACTGAAAAGGAACTAGAATTCGATTTAAGCTTTTCTACAATGCCACTAGATGAACTGCATTTAGTATCAGAAATGTACAACTTTATTGGATGCTTTATTCCCTCATACATTTGCATTCTTGGCATTTAAAATAAATCTGAAATTAACTTATTCCAGTATTTAGAGACAAGGAAAAAGAAGACTTCTAATTTTTCATAACCATTAAATGAACCAATAAAGAAACCTCAAAGTGTGGAAAACACAGAAGGAAGAGCAAAGCAGGGCAGGAGCATTTTATTTACATCCTACATGGACTTACCAACTTGGGACTACATTGAATTTTGCATTTATGGTAGTGTAAAAAGAAAACACATTCAGCAGAATCTTTACTAAGAATTTTGAATTTTTTTCTTTTTTTCTGAGAAGGCAATGCTGGGTAACGCATCTAAGGCAGGAACCTGTTCAGTCACTAGGTTAGTTTACAACTACCTACAGGGACCATTAACATGAATCATAGCTGATTATTTGGAATTTATCATGTGACTAGGAAAGTTGTTCTCATTGTTGGGGGAGTTTGTACATGATGATGAAATCCTGTACTGCACAAATATCTAAATATCAGTTATATGTAAATATTGGGAAATATAAATTATCTTACTAGCTATCAATTTTTCTCAACAAATATAAGTTAATTCTTTAAAATAATTATGTTATGTCCCTCTTTGAATTTTCTTATTAAAAATCTTTAAGTGAAATATTCATCAAATAGCAATTATGTTGTAATGTTGGGTTCTATCTTAGTTATGTATTTAAATGTGCATTTTATAATCTTTTCTAAGGTGATTTCTGTTGAAAGACAAATCTTTTCAAAAATGTATCTTTTCTATTACTTCAGTAATAACTGATAAAATACAAGGTTAGTTCATAACTAGGAGTAATTCTTTATCGTTAAGAAAATGGAAGAAATAAAGCATTTTAGGTCAAACAATAAAAAATCCTAGCTTGCTCATTTAGACTTATCTCTAACCCTTTCTGTGATGTTTATTAAATACTTGAAAGAGAAGCTGTTGTATATGTAAGCTCAATGCTGACTCTGCTCTTAGCAGCATTTATATATGTCGACTATAGGGACCAGTGTTTATACACGATGGCTTTGATCACAGCTGAGTATCTATAAAGTATACCAAACACTTTTCATTTTTTCTTTTGTATCAAACTTTACAATAGTTTAAAGCTTTACTCTTTATATACCAGGATAGTCTTATCCTGAGATTTGTTAGACACAGAAGGGTTCTTAGATCGTGATGACTAACAGCTTGGTAGCATCATGAAACACAAGGCAGATGAGGTAATAACAGAAAATAATTCATAAGATACTGTTGTATGGAAGATTCCCCCAAAATAAAAATGTCCATCATGGATAGCATGTAAAATCATACCATCCTTTAAACTCAGGAAGTAAAAAGTTAAGCTTTCGTTATTTGCAGATGATATGATAGTGTACATAAGCGACCCAAAAAACTCCACCAAAGAACTCTACAGCTGATAAACTCCTTTAGTATCGTGGCAGGATACAAGATCAACTCCAAAAAATCAGTCGCCTTCCTATATACAAAGGATAAGGAAGCAGAGAAAGAAATCAGAGAAGCTTCACCTTTCACGATAGCCACAAATAGCATAAAATATCTTGGGGTAACTCTAACCAAGGAAGTGAAAGACCTATTTGACAAGAACTTTAAGTCTTTGAAGAAAGAAATTGAAGAGGATACCAGAAAATGGAAGGATCTCCCTTGCTCTTGGATTGGGAGGATCAACATAGTAAAAATGGCAATACTACCAAAGGCAATCTATAGATTTAATGCAATCCCCTTAAAGATCCCATCAAAATTCTTCACAGATCTTGAGAGGACAATAATCAACTTTATATGGAAGAACAAGAAACCCAGGATAGCCAAAACAATCTTATACAATAAAGGAACTTCTGGAGGCATTACCATCCCTGACTTCAAACTCTATTACAGAGCTACAGTATTGAAAACAGCTTGGTATTGGCATAAAAATAGAGAAGTCGACCAATGGAATTGAGTAGAAGACCCAGATCTTAACCCACAAACCTATGAACACCTGATTTTTGATAAAGGAGCTAAAAGCACACAATGGAAGAAAGAAAGTATCTCCAACAAATGGTGCTGGCATAACTGGATGTCAACCTGTAGAAGAATGAAAGTAGATCCGTGTCTATCACCATGCACAAAACTCAAGTCCAAATGGATTAAAGACCTCAATATCAATCGGAACACACTGAACCTGTTAGAGAAGAAAGTGGGAAGTACTCTACAACATTTGGGCACAGGAGACTGCTTCCTATGTATAACCCCAGCTGCACAGACATTAAGGGCAACGTTGAATAAATGGGACCTCCTGAAGCTGAGCAGCTTCTGTAAAGCAAAGGACACTGTCACTAAGACATAAAGGCAGCCTACTGACTGGGAAAAGATCTTCACCAACCCCGCAATTGACAAAGGTCTGATCTCCAAAATATATAAGGAACTCAAGAGACTAGACTTTAAAATGCTAATTAACCCAATTAAAAAATGAGGCACTGAACTGAACAGAGAATTCTCAACAGAAGAAGTTCGAATGGCCAAAAGACACTTAAGGTCATGCTCAACCTCCTTATCAATCAGGGAAATGCAAATCAAAACAACGTTGAGATACCATCTTAAACCTGTCAGAATGGCTAAAATCAAAAACACCAATGATAGCCTTTGCTGGAGAGGATGTGGAGTAAGGGGTACACTCATCCATTGCTGGTGGAAATACAAACTTGTGCAACCACTTTGGAAAACAGTGTGGAGGTTTCTCAGGAAATTTGGGATCAACATTCCCCAGGACCCAGCAATCCCACTGTTGGGAATTTACCCAAGAGATGCCCAATCATATTACAAAAGCATTTGTCCAACTATGTTTATAGCAGCATTATTTGTAATAGCCAGAACCTGGAAACAACCTAGATGCCCTTCAGTGGAAGAATGGATGAAGAAAATGTGGAATATATGCATATTAGAGTACTACTCGGCAGTAAAAAACAATGACATCTTGAATTTTGCATGCAAATGGATGGAAATAGAAAACACCATCCTGAGTGAGGTAACCCAGACCCAAAAAGATGAACATGGGATGTACTCACTCATAATTGGTTTCTAGCCATAAATAAAGGACATCGAGCCTATAATTCGTAAAAAAATCCTAGAGAAGCTATATAAGAAGGTGTACCCAAAGAAAAACATATAGTTATCCTCCTGGATACTGGAAGTAGACAAGATTGCCGGACAAAAAATGGGAACATGGGGGTGGGGTGGGATGGGGGGATGGGAGGATGGGGAGAGAAAAGTGTGAAGTGGAGGATGGGAAGAGTTTGGGGGAATAGGATGGTTGGGATATAGGAAGGGTGGATATGGGAACAAGGAATTATATATCTTACTTAAGGGAGCCATTCTAGGGTTGGCAGAGACTTGACTCTAGAGGGGTCCCCAGGTGTCCAGGAAGACGCCCCCCACTAGGTCCTTGGGCAGCTGAGGAGAGGGTCCCAGAAATGTCCAGATCCTATTGCCATACTCATGAATATCTTGCATATCACCATAGAACCTTCACCTGGCATTGGATGGAGAAAATGACAGAGCCCCACATAGGAGCACCGGACTGAGCTCCCAAGGTCCTGATGAGGAGCAAAGGAGGGAGATCATCAGCAAGGAAGTCAGGACCGTCAGGAGTGCGTTTACCCCTTGAGACGGTGGGACAGATCTAATGGGAGACCACCAAGTCCAGTTGGAATGGGACTGATGGAACAGGGGACCAAACCGGACTCTCTGAATGTGGCTGACAGTGGAGGAGGACTGAGAAACCAAGGACAACAGCAATGAGCATGAACTCTACAGCATGGACGGGCTCACTGTGAGCCTTGTCAGTTTGGTTGCTCACCTTCCTGGACTTAGGGGGAGCTGGGAGGACCTTGGCCTTAACATAGTGAAGGAAACCCTGATGGCTCTTTGTCTTGGAGAGGGGTGGAGTGGGGGTAAGGGTGGAAGGGAGGGGAGGGATAGGGGAGGAAGAGGGGAGGAGATGGAAATTTTTAATAAAAAAATGAGAAAAAAAGATATTCTCAGACAATCTGAGCTGCATAGAAAGGGCTTAAAGTACCTGTGCTATCTGAAGGAAGCAGAAACTAGCCAAGCTACCTACAGGGCATCAGCCCATGTGAGCTGCTTGAAAGAGACAATCTCAAACCTTTTGAGCAGCTTGCATGTTGTCCAGAATGCTCTAGTTTTCTAATTTAAATGAACTGTCATGTTGTTGGCTGGTTTTACTCTTTGCTCCTTTGGGGAACACAACACCCACCTCCCAAATCATGACACAGAGTCTTATTACTCATGAATGTCTGACCTTAGCTTGGCTTGTTTCTAACCAGCTTTTCTTATCTTAAAGTATGCTGTCTATCTTTTGCCTTGGGGCTTTTATCTTTTTCTTTTTCTGTATACCTTTCTTTACTTCTTACTCCATGGCTGGCTGTGTAGCTGGGTGATTGGCCCCTGATGTCCTTTTCTCCTTGTTCTATCTTGTTCTTTCTCTTCCCCTCCCAGATTTCTCCTATTTATTCTCTCTGCCTACCAGCCCTGCCTATCCTTGTGTCGGTGAGTAGGTATTTGCTCATATATCATCAGGAATAGTGTTATACAACAGGCAGGATGAACAGAGTGTTACCCAAATATAGGATCTGGATTTTAGTATGTTCTATATTTATTTTGCTCAAGGAAGAACAGTTATTTTGCTGTCAATATATTGTATAGAAAATAATTGACAATGTAGCAATTATACAGGTGAAAAGGAAGTAATCAGTAAAATTGTAGTCTTCTTAAGCTTTGTGAATCCATTAGTTGAGCAGCAAACAGAAGGACAGACAGCTTTAGGTAGGCACTGGATCACCAGCTAAATAATAAAAGAAATCTAACTTCATATTTTGCACAATAAACAGAGACTTCTTTTAGTCTAAATTGGAGATAAAAGAATATTAATCCAGTATTAATTTCATAAATTTATAGGATACAAAAGAGCAGAGGTACTGAAGTATTAAATTTTAATTTTTACTACAAATGGATTCTTAAAATCACGGAAAAAGAAGCACAAATTATATGCAATGTGTTAATACAGCTTTTTGCTACTCTAGTCATAGATCACACTTTGTAAAACACAGACTTCGAAAGGAGTATAATTCACAAATAAAATCTGATTTTAAATTCTGCTTCTCAATCATTATGGCTATTAATCTTCAAGGCTACTTATCACCTCAGGCACATTATTTAGCATTTTTGGACTATAATTTCTCTTTCTACATGATTCATTGAAGTACTTAATATTTAACTCTGAGACTTAATATAAAGTTTTAAGGTTTTTAGTCTAATGTTTGACACATAGTAAAACATGCATTATACCAATTAATAAAAAGGTATTAAATATAATTAGATAATATTGGTGTGTTATATATTTACTGGAAATATAAAAGTTATACATTACAGATTATTATACATATAAATTATAATAATTTTAATAAGGATAACATGTTACACTAATTATATTTATTAAAATAGAAATATAAGCACTCTTTTAGATTGAACTTTTTCCTGTCAAGTTAATTTGATAGTCTATATTCATGATCTAAGAGATTTATTACTTTTCAGGAGACAAGATTCTCTGTATATTCCAAGATATGATTATAATCATTTTCTAGTTTTTAAATGGGGACACAAAGGTCTTAACAGTTCTAAACTTAGACCTGCAGACCTATGTGAAGTGTAATCTGATGCTAAAGTAGCTAGGACTGACAGAAAATAAATGACAATTACAAATGACTAGAAGATGATATCAATAAAAGACATTCTGTTTTGTTTTTTGAGACTTTGAATATTCTGTATCTCCTTTTAGTCTCTTACTCATTCTAATTTTGTATAAAAATTACTGAGGATGAGTCTCTATAAGGTTTTAGCTTCTTTGTCAAAAATTAGGTTTTCATAGGAGTGTGGATTAATATCAGGGTCTTCAGTTAGATTCTATTGATCCACCTGTCTGTTTGTATGCCTATATCAAGCTGTTCGCATTACTGTAGCTTTATAATAGAGCTTGATGTCAGGGATAGTGATGCCTCCGGAAGTTCCTTTATTGTACAGGACTGTTTTGCTTATTCTGGGTTTTTTTGTTTTTTCCATATGATGTTGAGTATTGTCCTTTTGAGGTTTGTGAAGAATTGTGCTGGGATTTTGATGGCAATTGAATTGAATCTATGATTGCTTTTAGCAGGATTTCCATTTTTACTATGTTGATTCTATCTATCCAAGAGCATGTAGATCTTTCAATTTTCTGTTATCGTCCTCAATTTCTTTCTTCAGACACTTAACACACTTGTCATACAGGACTTCACTTCTTTGATTCGTGTTATCCCCAAGATATCTTATGTCATTTGTGGTTACTGTAAATCATGAAGTTTCTCTTATTTCTTTCTTAGCCACTTTATCATTTGTATATAGGAGGGCTACTAATTTTGGGGGGGGGGTTGATATTATATCTCACCATGTTTATGAAGGTATTTATCAGTTGTAGGAGTTTTCTCGTGGAATTTTCATGGTCACTTATGTATACTATCATAGCATCTGCAAATAACAAAGTTTGAATTCTTTCTTTCCAATTTGTATACCTTTGATCTCCTTTTGTTGTCTTATTGCTCTAGCTAGAACTCCAAGTACTATATTAAAAAAGAAAGCATCTATGGTGATATTCAAGATAGTCATCAGTCTGTCTATGGGACAAGGCCAGTTCAGGCACTCTCTCCTCTGCTGCCCAGGTACCTAGCTGGGGACATCCCGTGGACACCTTGGAACCTCACTAGAGCTAAGCCTCTTGCCAACCCTAAAATGGCTCCCTAAATTAAGATATCTACTTCCCTCTTGCCATATCTGCCCTTCCTCCATCTCAACCATTCCACTCCCCAAAGCTCTCCCCAATCCCCCCCTTCTCCCTTCTCTCTCCCCCTCTCTTCTTAGCTACACTCCATGCCCTACCTATGCTCCCTACTTTTGCCTGGCAATCCTGTCTGCTTCCAATTTCCAGGAAGATCTATATATGTTTTCCGTTGGGTTCACCTTATTACTTAGCTTCTATAGGACCATGAACTATATAGGCTCAATGTCCTTTGTTTATGGCTAGACTCAACTAATGAGTGAATACATACCATATTCATATTTTTGGGTCTGGGTTATCTCACTCGGGATAGTGTTTTCTATTTCCATCCATTCAAGATGTCATTTTTTTACCACTCTAATGTGTAGATGTGCCACACTTTTTTTATCCATTCTTCCATTGAGGGGTATCTAGGTTGTTTCTGGCTATTACAAATAATTCTGCTATGAACATAATTGAACAAATGCTTTTGTAGTATGATTGGGCATATTCCCAAGAGTGGTATTGTTGGATCCTGAGGTATGTGGACTCCCAATTTTCTGAGAAACTGCCACACTGATTTCCAAAGTGGTTACACAAGTATCTCAAAGTTGTTTTGATTTGCATTTCCCTGGTTTTTAAGGAAGAAAAGAAGGAGGAAGAATATAAGCAAGGAATTCAGGATGGTGAAGGGTTGGTCCACCCATTGAGACAGTGTGCCTGATCTAAGGGGAGCTCACCAAAGCCAGCTGGACTGGGACTAAATGAGCATATGATCAAACTGGACTCTCTGAATGAAGCTGACAACTGGGGCCAACTGAGAAGCCAACGCTAATGGTACTGGGATTTGTCTCTTCTACATGTACTGGCTTTTTGGGATCCTAGTCTATTTGGTTGCACACCTTCCTAAGCCTGGAACAATGGGGGAGGGCATTGGACTTCCTACAGGACTGGGTACCCTCTCCTCTCGTAGGACTGGAGAAGAAGGGGGTAGGGGTAGAGGGAGCAGGAGGGAAATGGAAAGAAGGGAGGAAGTAGAAATTTTAAATGGTAATATTTATAAAGCAATAAAAAAGAAAGCTTCTTCAGGAAATTGTGCTGGCATAACTCTAAGTCAACATGTAGAAGAATGCAAATAGATCCATATCTATCTCCATGCAGAAAACTTAATTCCAAATGGATCAAAGACTTTCATATAAATCTAGACACACTGAACCACACTAAAGAGAAAGTGGGAAGCAGCTTTGAATGCAGGAAAACATGAGATCACTTACTAATACAACACCAGTTGCACAGACACTGAGAACAATAGTTAATAAATGGAACCTCTTAAAATTTTGAAGCTTCTGTAATGCAAAGGACACACTCACTAAGACAAAATGGACGCCTACAGAATGAGAAAAGATCTTCACTAACCCCACATCAAAGAGAGGACTGATCTTCAAAATTTATAAAGAACCCAAGAAACTAGACATCAAAATATCAAACAATTCAATCAAAAATGGGGTACAGATATAAACAGAAAAATCTCAACGGAAGAATTGTAAATGGCTGAAATACACTTAAGGTATTGCTCAACATTTTTATGCATCAGGGAAATGCAAATGAAAATGACACTGAGATATGATCTAACACTAATCAGAATGGCCCACTGAATGTGGCAGACAGTTGTGAGGCTTGAGAGTTCCGTGGGACTACTGGAAGTGGGATAAGGATTTATCCATAGGGCTTGATCTGTCATCTTGGAACATTCTCTTTGGACGAATATGAAGATCATCCTAGATATGAGAGGGAGGGCTTTGTACTTGTCCTGAAGTGATGTGTCAAGTTTTGTTGTCCCCCCCATGGGTGGCCTTGCCCTTTCTGAGGAGTGATGGGGGGATGGGATGGGAGCAATGATGGCTGTGTTGAATGAGAAAAGTTTATATCAAAAAATGAAAAAAAACCTCATCAACTTTAAAAATGAAATAATGGAATATTGTATATTCCCTTGAGTTATTATCATCTTGTTACAAATTAGAGGAAAATGTTTCACATTTATAATGCAAGTGAGTGGCCTGTAACATAGAGAAGATAGAAGAATTTACAAGAAAAAATGATAAAGAAGTTATAATGAAAAGTAAAAGCCAATAGAAAAGACTGATTGTCAGTAGGTAGAAATTTAGAAGCACGGTATTCTGGAAAATAGTAAGGCCTGTTAAAGGATTCAACTCAGTGTGAGGGGATAGTTCAAAATAAGACAAGGGAATTCAACTGAATTCCAGCTCCAAGTGTGTGGCTCTTGACTATCTGTATTTGGGGCTGCTTGCAAATTTCAAGTTACCCCCATTTATATCAGATTACCAAAGTGCAGGCAAATCATGCTTTACATACTATTATTAATGAATGAATGTTGAATTGCTTTAAATTTGTATTTTAATCAATGAACAGTGGGAAGGCATGAGATTCCATTTATAGCTAAAGAGAACTACTGACAGCATAGTGCACCCAATAAAAGAGGTTTAAAATTAGAAAGGAAACTCAAACTTTTCTGTGGCTGGGTGAAGAAGTGAGCACTGAAGCCTGCAAAGAAGCTCAGTTATCCTCTCTCAAGTGTGCTTTCTCTCCTGATAGAGGATTAAGGATGCTGAAAGGAAAGGTGTATACTGACAATTTGACACAAGTTAAAGTCATCTGAAAAGAGAGAATTTTAATTGAAAAAAAATATCTCCAAAATATCCAGCTATAGAGAATCTTCTTAATTAGTAACTGAGTGGGGATGGACCAGTCACTCTGTGTTCTTCAGTGTGTAAGGAACCATTCTGCAGTCCTTGATTCTATATGAAAGCAGAATTGAGCAAGCAATGGGGAGCAACTCAGTAAGCGGCACTCCTTTATGGCTTCTGCATCAGTTCTTGCCTTCAGGTTCTGCCCTGTTTAGTTCTTGTCCTGACTTCCTTCACTGATGAACAATGATGAGAAACTGTAAACCAAATGAATCTTGTCCTCCTCAACTTGCTTTTGTTTTATCATGGCAATAGTATCCATTACTAAGACAGGAAGAAGGAGGAGGGAGGGAGGGGAGAGAAAAAGAAAGACAAGGAAGAGGAGGAAAACAGGAGGAGGAAAAGGATAACAAAAAGGATAAATAGGAAAAAGATGAGGAGACAGCACTGCTTTAGGATTAGCAACAACAGAGTTTATTACTCATATAATACAGAAGTACTTGTACTTTGTCAAGATTTGTCACTTGTATTTTAATAAAGCACTGATTGGCCAGTAGCCGGGCAGAAAGTATAGGTCGAGCAACTGGGCAGGAAGTAGAGGTGGGGTGACAAGTACAGGAGAATTTTGGAAAGAGGAAAATTCTGTCTGCCAATGTCACCCAGACCCAGAGGAAACAAGATGAGAATGCCTCACTGATAAATGTACCAAGTCACATGGGTAACAGACAAGAATAATGGGCTAATTTAAGATGTAAGAATTAGTTAATAAGAAGCTTGATATAATAGGCCAACTAGTTTATAATTAATGTAGACCTCAGTGTGTTTATTTGAGACTGAATGGAGACCGGGCAGGACAGAAACTTCTGTCTACATAGGCAGAATGAGAGTCAGGATCTATATTGATTTGCCAAATTCCAATTTCTACAGTAAAGTGACATTGAACACTTTGTAGGCTAAATTGTTCAAGAGGAGTCAGAAGCCTTGGCATTTGAATCTTTAAAAACACATAATACAGTGACCTAAATTCTGTTCAGAGTGAAATATTCATTTTATAGTAAAATGAAACTCTTTGAATTCATAGGAAGATAGTGTCTCCTTTGTTTGTGGCTGTGAGCATCACAAGTGTCCTAGTAGGGAGACAAAATAATTAGCTTATGATAGACACAGAAACAGCAATGACAGAAGTTCCACAGTAGGATAGAATTAGAGGTGGTATTAAAAACCTCATTTAAAGAATTTGTGCATTCATAGGTGTCTGTATATTATTCAGTCAACAAATCAAATATTTCATCAGAGCAGGAGATTATTTATTGTTATATTTCCCTACAAGAATAGAAATTACTCTTAGTTTATTTTGCATTTATGACAAATTTCATCATAAACTAGAAGAGAATTGTTGGATTTTTAAAACAGTGAATGTCAGAATTTAATATTTCTGGAATTTTTTCATAAATGGGAGGTAAATTTACAAAACCAGTGGGCTAAATTCTTTTTTTTTTTTTTTGAGTTCTGCGCTGTTGAAATGTCTGATACTTTCTTGTTTTTTTTTTATTTTTTTTCTCATGGTTTTTTTTTATATTTAAAAATTTCCATCTCCTTCCCTCCTCTTCCCCCCTCCCTCCCCTCCTCCTCCCCCTTCCCTCCCCTCCTTGGGCTAAATTCTTAAAGGGAGTTCCTAACATTCAAATAAGATATAATTCATTTACATATAATATTTATCAATGTGGGCTAAAAACAAAAATCCATAAAATAGAACACAAATAATTATTGTTACTAAATCAGTATATTATAGAATTATAGATGGACTGTTTTCATTTGTGGTAAAGGTGGTATTGAGATAGGGTCTTACCATGTAGTCCAAGTTGGTTTGGAAGTCAACATCCTTCTGCCTCAGCCTCCCAAGTCCTGGAGTTACAGTCCTATGTCATCTTGAGTGCCTGGTTCTGATATTTTCCATTTATTAATAGTTTGTGAGGGTAGAGGTCTTATGAATAAGTTTTGTGCCCAATAAAATTTCCTAATTAGGCACTAAATGTTCTCCTTATGCTTATTTTATGAGAAACAGAGATATTCCCAGCCTTGTCCTTTTTAAAGAAGAAGCAAAAGAATTTCTATACTTTTATTAGGTGCTGTACAGTGAATAATTAACCTTAATCCAAATAATATGATATATTGCTCTCCGTTTCTGGGAAGTGATCTCAGGCCTTGTAGAGTCATGCTGCCAAGAGGAGCAAACTTGGAGGTTATGGGCCAGCCAGATAGTAGTGATGCACATTTTGGAATGAAGATAGCTATGAGCCACCTTCACAGAACAGTTTAGTGCTGATCTGTGATCTCCTATACATCTGCACGTTCTGGAGGACAAAGTAAATTTAATGGCTGGGCAATCAACTACTTCTTAGTGCAGTTCAGTCCCAACCAGGGGAGAGAGTTACAAACAAAGGTAATTTATTTTTTGCAGTTATAATGGGTAGGATCAAGTTACTGTCAAGTTCATTGTCTCGTCAGAACACATCCCATCTTCTGTCTCCTAAGATGGTACTTGTTACTGTGTGCTGAGGGTAGTGGTAGTAGAAAATAGAAAGAGATAATTTGCCGGGCGGTGGTGGCGCACGCCTTTAATCCCAGCACTCGGGAGGCAGAGGCAGGCGGATCTCTGTTAGTTCGAGACCAGCCTGGTCTACAAGAGCTAGTTCCAGGACAGGCTCCAAAGCCACAGAGAAACCCTGTCTCGAAAAACAAAAAACAAAAAACAAACAAAAAAAAGAGATAATTTGTCTGAACCCTCTTTTATAAAGTTTCCTTGATCTGTTAATGAGGAAAGAACCCCCATGACTTAAAGACTTTTCAGAAAAACTTACCTCTTTGGTCCACCACAGTTAACAGTGAATATCAACCTAAAATTGTGCAAGCACATATTCAAACCATCCCCTATGTTATAAAACCGATTAAAAATTCTGCACACTGAAATTTAAAGGCGCTTACTTGACTGGAGACACTCTGCCTCTGGGCATATCCCAGTTACTATGTAATTTAAATGCCATTAAATTTAAGTTAAAACCATCATATATTTCTACTCTAAATGATTTTATTGTTATACGTTTCCCAGGATTTGTCATAAACTTAGGTAATTTCACATTATGATGTCTCTGATCTTTAGAGTTTTATGTTTCCCCTTTAGTATTGATAAACTTTGTTTGGTTCTAAAGAATTTCAAATATGCAAATACAGCCCCTTGTTGCCTAACAAATAATTGGAGAACTCTTTAAAAAGTGAGATAGTCATACCTACCCCATTGATTTAATCATTTCATTTAAAGAATATTATTAGTTATAATAAATATAGACAAGCAAGTAGAATATGGATGCCTGCAATAATGGCATGAAAGACAGTTGGATGCTATTATTATTAGTAAATGCTTATGTTGTGCCTCCTGTGTAAAAACTGCACAGAGAACTGTTGCACCTACTTTTCGACTATGTAGTGCTGGCTAGCCACAGCAATTTTAGGATCAGAGTTTCAGACTGACTTGGGCGGGCCATGTGCATCAAAGTCCTCTAGGTAGCCTGCATGAGAAAATATGTTCTCATTACTTCCCCTTAGCACTGTAACCTGGTGACAGGTCTTCTTTTAGTCCTGGGCCAGGCGAAGCAAGCCAGAGACTCCTGTCATCTTCTAAATTCACAGCATGATGCCGTAACATTTCTTTAAGCCTTCCTTTTTTATTTTTGTCTCTTACTGCCAGTCTGACTGTCAAAGGCACAGCGGGAGATGAAAATGAAAAGAACCATCAAAGAAACCTGTGTGCAGAATCTCCCCACAGGAGCCTTCTGCAAGAGGGGCACAAAACATGAAAATGGTTCCACTGACATTTGCCCTCCGGCAAAACATTAGTAAAAGAGAAAAACAAATGTAAGCCTGCCCACCCCTCCAATGTGCCCCCTGACATCATGGAACAGATGGGTTCACTTTTGTTACATTTGAAAAAGGTGATTGCTACAACATATTTTGCTGTAAGGGATTTTAACAGTGAAAGATTAAAAGCCTTTAAAATATTCGGATACAGAAAATTAGTGTATGTTAATATAAATTTCAAGGATTTATAGTTATGCAAATTTCAGAGATAAATCCGAAAATATTTTGGAGAAAGTTTGTAAAAATATCTTTAAATTTTGAGATAAAGGATATCATTTACAGATCGATTACCTGAATTTAACTTACATAAATTACATAATGCAAAAAGTCAGCATCTTAACAGTCTATCACATTTTTAAAATATTTGAATTTTAGTATTTAATGTATTCTTTTAAAAATTGTCTTCAAGTACATACAGTCTTTAGAAAGAATTATACAATACCATGTTAACAATGAAACCATTCAGTATGCCTTGCCTTTTCTGTAAATTTGGTATTTCAGGATAGTTTCAGATACTTGAAACCTTTGCAAACTTAGTTGAGACAGTTTACTTCTATAATTCACCCAGCTCCCCACAGTGCCAACATGCATAATACCATGCACCTGTCTCATAAATAAGTAAACAAATAAATAAATAACATGACATCATCAAGGTGAGCATGTTCCTGTTTTTAGAACGTCACCAGTTTGTGAATTGTTCTTCTATAATAAGTCATATTTCACTCCATTGTCATGCCACTGCTGCTCTTGGGTTTCAGTCTTTTTCAGTTTTTTTTTCATTTTTTATGTTTTTTTTTTTATATTTAAAAATTTCCATCTCCTCCCCTCCACTTCCCCCTTCCCTCCCCTCACCTCCACCCATACCCCCCTCCCTCTCCAGGCCAAGAAGCCATCGGGGTTCCCTACTCTATGTTAAGACCAAGTTCCTCCCAACTTCTGCCAGGCCCAGGAAGGTGATCAACCAAGCTGAGAAGGCTCCCACAGAGCCCGTCCATGCAGAAGAATAAAAGCCCAGCGCCATTGTCCTTGGCTTCTCAGTCAGCCTCTACCGACAGCCACATTCAGAGAGTCCGGTTTGGTCTCATGTTCCATCAGTCCCATTCCAACTGGAGTTGGTGATCTCCCATTAGTTCTGTCCCACCGTCTCCATGGGTGAATGCACCCCTCACAGTCCTGACTTTCTTTCTCATGTTCTCCCTATAGAAAACACTATTCTGAGTGAGGTAACCCAGACCCCAAAAGATGAACATGGGATGTACTCACTCATAATCGGTTTCTAGCCATAATTAAAGGACACCGAGCCTATAATTCGGGATCCTTGAGAAGATAATAAGAAGGTGAACCCAAAGAAAAACATATAGTAATCCTCCTGGATATTGGAAGTAGACACGATCGCCGGGCAAAAATTGGGAACTTGAGGGTGGGGCGAGATGGGGCCAAGGGAAGATGGGGAGAGAAAAGCGTGAAGGGGAGAATGGGCGGAGCTCGGAGGAATGGGATGCTTGGGATACAGCAAGGGTGGATATGGGAGCAGGGAAGCATATATCTTAATTAAGGGAGCCATCTGAGGGTTGTCAAGAGACTTGACTCTAGAGGGGTTCCGGGGTTTCCAGGGAGATGCCCCCAGCTAGTTCCTTGGGCAGCTGAGGAGAAGGAGCCTGAAAAGGCCAGTTCCTATAGCCATACTGATGAATTTCTTGCATATCACCATAGAACCTCCACCTGGCGATAGATGAAGAAAATGACTGAGCCCCACATTGGAGCACCGGACTGAGCTCCCAAGGTCTTTTTCAGGTTTTTGAACCTGATAGTGTTGAAGATAACTGGTTACATGTACTACAGGATGTTTTTCCTGCCTAGGCTTACAAAATGGCTTACTACTCCCATGAAATTCTTACATATCCTTAAAATTTCTCTGTCATGTAATTGCTGCATAACTAATCATTCATAAAAATAGACTATTTTTTCCTACCAAAAAGCCGGAGCCTATATTCCCAGAAAGAAGTGGTAATAATATTCTGACTAGGGAGCCTTTGAACTAGAGAATCAGATCCATTCATTAATCAATAAGCTTTAACAGAATGACAACTCTTGAGTTTTCCTTGAGTGGGGTAGGGGAGTATAGAAACTAAAAGATCTAGTTTATTTTCTCATAAAGGCTAGATTTAAAAAGGAAGAAAATCAAGTAATTATGAAATTATCATACAGTATATGAGAAACTGGGTAGAGGTCATTGTCCAAAATTAGACGTAAAAAAGATATTCACAAGAAGAGCTGAGTGCATTTAAATCTATTTCTTTACCTTTACCTGTGTTACCTATAGTAGACCCCACCAGAAAGTGATGTAAAAATATGTCCTCAAGTGGAAGATGTAACACTCAAAATAGATACTTTAGATGGCATTTCATTTTATTTTCAGGAAATAGAAGAGTGTGGTTAGTAAGCAAAGGCAGAGTCAGGCAAAAGAAGCAGATGTTCTATTGTGGCTACAAAAATGATTATAGCTTATTTTGCCAGTGTCTTTCGTTTTACTGAAATGTGGATAAGATGTTAAAAGAAAATTATCCTTCCATATTGATTTTAAACAGGAACATGATCAGATTTACATTTCTGAGTTTATTGAATTTTTTCTATTAAAAGAACAGCTGATAATACGTATTGTGAATGTTTCCTGCTTTAAGTTTCTTTGAAAAAAACATACAGTCAGTATTATTAACCAAATGCAGAAAGAATGAGAAAGACGCCATTGGGAAATGCTTGGGTAATGACTTAGATGTACAACATCCTCTATGGTCTCACATGCTTGACAAATTGGCCCCAGCTTTTGAAACTGTTTGGGGGAGACTGTGGAATGTTCAAGAGTTGGAACCTAGCTGTTGCATGTGCGTTTCTGTGGGAGAAGGCTGGGTCTAGATGTTTGGTTTTCTGCCTGCCCTGTTTTCTCTCTCATGTTTGCTTCCTGCTTTGTGGAAATTGGTTAAAGCTGCTGATGCAAGCCCCAGTTGACACTGAGCCACTCAATACTGCGTTTCTCCACCAGGATAGCTGTGCAGCATCAGCCCAAACAAATGTCTCCTTCCTTAAACTGTTTTCTCCCAGGCATTTGGTGACAGTGATGAAAGAAAACAAAACTAATACAGCGACAAAGAAGAAGACAACAATTACGTTAGGAATTTAGAAAGACAGGAAGCTATAATACTTGCAGAATTGACTATGGAAAAGGAGGGCAAACATGAGAGGAAGATTTTTTTAACTACTAACTACTTGATAAGGAAGCTACTGAAAATAGTTTCCTAAGGAGGTCATACAAGAGGCAAAGACCAGGGTGGGTAGGAAAATTGATCTGTTTTGGAGAGCTTGAGACTGAGAGGCCTCGGTTTCAGGATGGCCAACGGGATGGCAAGTACTAAAACTGACACGGATAAGAAAGACTGTTAGGGGACACACCATTTAACAGATGGTGCTGGAAATCATAAAACGCTTTGGTGGAACAGATATGTAAAAAAATCTTATTGAAACGCTCAGGAAACACATTTAACTAATGAGCAGAAGTTAGAGAGTAAAATATCGTAATGATGAGTGCGTGGAAATGTGCAATGCAAAGGCAAGAAAACAACCCTAGAAACTTGAATTGAGCTCTGAATATTGAAAAATATACTCAAAAAGCAAAAAGAGTTAAAAGTTTTAGGTTTCCACAACCCCAAAAAACACTAAAACAATAATTATGGAACATGCCAAATATTCAGTTTCAGGCATAAAGATTTATAGGTTTGCTCCTGTTAATTATTGGCTAATTTTCTAATGTAAATTAACTATGAAGCACATTATTTACAGTATAAAAGGAGTCCAAGAACTGTTTTTTTTTTTAAAAAAAGAGAATGTCTAAAATATATTGTTTATCTCTAAAACATACAGAATGGGAAAAGATCTTCACCTTCCCCACATTGACAGAGGGCTGATATCCAAAATGCAAAAAGAACTCAAGAAATTGGTCATCAAAAGAACAAATAATCCAATAAAAATGGGGTACAGACCTAAACAGAGAACTCTCAACAGATGAATCTAAAAGAACTGAAAGGCATTTAAGGAAATACTCAACATCCTTAGCCATTAGAGAAATGCAAATCAAAACAACTCTGAGATTCCATCTTACACCTGTAAGAATGGCTAACATCAAAAGCGCTGATGACAACTTATGCTAGAGAGGTTGTTGGGTAAAGGAAAAGGTCATCCATTGCTGGTGGGAGTGCAAAATGGTATAGTCACTTTGGATTTCAGTTTGGAAATTTCTAAGAAAATTAGGAAACAACCTTCCTCAAAACTCAGCAATACCACTTTTGGGTATATTTCAAAGGATGCTCATTTGTATCACAAGGACATGTATTCAGCTATGCTCATAGCAGCATTGTTTGTCATAGCCAGAATTTGGAAACAACCTAAATGCCCCTCGACTGAAGAATGGATAAGGAAAATGTGGTACATTTATATAAGGAGTACTACACAGCAGAAAAAATAATAACATCTTGAAATTTGCAGGTAAATGGATGGATCAAGAAAACATCATATTGAGTGAGGTAACCCAGACCCAGAAAGACAAATATCATATGTACTCACTCATAAGTGGCTTTTAGAGATAAAGCAAAAACAAACAAACAAACAAAACAGCCTATAATTCACAATCCCAGAGAACCTAGACAACAAAGAGGACCCTATGAGAGAAATATATGGATCTAATCTACATTGGAAGTAGAAAAAAACCAATATCTCCTGTGTAAATTGGGAGCATGGGGATCATGGGAGAGGGTAGAAAGTGAGGGGTAAAGAAGGGAGGGAAGTGGAGAAAAATATATAGATCAATAAAAACAATTAAAAAAACATTGTTGGCATGTGCTCACATTTATATGCCATATTTTACTATTCTTTTATTAAGCCATAGTTTGCACCCAAATTAGTCCCTCAGGGGGAAAAAAACATAAATTATTTTGTAGCATATATTTAAGCTAAACGTGAATCTTTAAATAAATAAGACTTAAAATTAATACCTAAACAACAAGGCCACAGCACAGATTAGAAATGTCAGATTCAAATGAAACTTCATTTTTAATCTCCTCTTGTAAAAATAAGAATAAGTGTAATGTACACATGAGATTGGAATTTAACACAGTGAATAAAATACTTTGTTATCACTAGCTAAAGTTAATTATCTTACTTGGATTTAATGCTAAGGAAATCATAGATATAGATTGAAATAGATAAGAAGAGTTAAGTAAAAGAAAAGCTGGCAGCAAAATTTTTAAAAATCCATTTGGGTGTGGAAAGTATTTCTTCCTAAAACCAAACAAAAACCCAAATCAACCAAATAAAATATATTTGAATCAAGAAGAAGACCTAACCTGAACATCCAGATGATCCAGAAAATATTACAAATTAAAAAAGAGTGTGTTAGAATTTTTAAGAAACTGAATATTCAGTAATAAAATATAAAATTATTTTGCATTTATTAATGAGTGTTATTCTTTAGTTAAGACATAGAGTGGAAGAGAGGTTTGTGCTTCAAGGCATTGTTTGGTTTTATTTATTGTATACGATTAATGCACTTCAATATGAAATAAAATCTGAGAAAACTTAATAGATATATTAAGGGACTGGAGAGATGCCTTCACAGTTAAGAGCGCCTGCTCTTCTTTAGTGGACCCAGTATCCACATGGCACTGTACAATCTTCTGCACCTTCAGTTGGCTGATCTGCTGCCCCCTTCTTGCCTCTACAAGTTACAGTAGTGTGTGTGTTTCAGTAGTGCAGGCAAAACACTCACATGAATAACAAAATACATATATAAATATTTGCAAAATAAAAAAAACATAGGTAGATTCGATGAAAATAAGCCTATTCAATAAAGAATTAAGAGCCACATAAAGAGAGAAACTGAAAAAAAAATCTAACCCCCAAAAAGCATTAACAAAGGAAAATGAGAGCACAAATTATACAAGCAGTATTTAAAAGACTAGTAATTCAAGGCATTTTTAAAATGAGCAGAAAAAAGTGTTTTGTTATCTCTTATGATAACTTGCTGTCACTTTGGCCGAATGTCTGTAATAAAGAACTTATAAAAGGAGAACATAATTTGAGGTCATGATTATAAAAGTTCAGTCCAACATTCCTTGGCCTTGTGACTTTGAATCTATGGTGTAATAGTAGATCATGTTGGGGAACACGTTGCTTGTTAGATGGTCACCTCATGGTAGCTAAGAAGCAAGCAGAGAAGGCTATGCAGAGGTCACTAGGACATGCTCTCAATCGTGTAACTCCGTTTTATCAGTATCCACTTCCTATAAGATCCATGACCTTCAAAAGGCACCAGCAAGACTCTAAGCTTTTAACACATAGTACACTGGCATTCAGACCATAGCAACTGTACTGTAGACTAAGAGAAAAGTGAAACCTATGTGAAACTGACCCATGGAGGGGGAAGAAACACTTCACTAAGAATGAAGAAGAAAAAAAATATACAAAATGGCTAGCTAAAACAATATTTTAAAGAGATAAAACAGAAGAAATGTTAGAAAATATACTCATGCTGTAAAGAAAATTAAGCACACTAAAGAGGCATGAGGAGATGAGTTCAAGGTTAAATTATTTATTGACAATTGTTTTAGTATATATTATACGATCAATACTGAATAATATTTAAAATATTATAATGCTGAAATATTTGATAGATTCATCAAAAATTGAGAAAAGTTAGATAAAATGTTCACCTATTACAATACTTTGTCTAAAATTTAGATCTCAGTGTATACACATTATTTACATGTTAGATCCATCTTAAAACTGAAAATAAGTAAAATTTAAATGTATAATATATAATAATAGGAAATACAGATATAAGAAATTTCATGGAGAAGAATATACTAAAATTCATTGTTAGTCAGTGACATAGGAGGAAAAAAATGAGACCACCTATACACACTGTGTTGGTTTCAATGAGAATGCCCCCTTAGGTTCATATATTTGAATACTTGGTCCCCAGTTGGTAGAATTGTTTGGGAATGATTAGAAGATGTGGCCTTGTTAGACCAAATGTGTCACTGGGGCGTGGGCTTTGACATTCAATAGCCCACACCATTCCCATTTAGCTCTTATTCTGCCTCCTACTTGCAGATTAGATGCAAACTCTCAGCTACTGCTTTATCACCATGCCTGCCTGCCCTCTGCCATGCTTCCTACCATGATCATCATAAACTCTAATCCCCTGGAACTGTGAGCCTCCAAACGAAATACTTCTTTTATAACTTGCCATTTCCATAACACTTTATCTCAGCAATAGAAAGGTTGCTAAGATACCCATATAGCTGACAACAAAATGGAAATTATATAAATAATTATTCCTAGTGTAAATGGTGTGAATATAAGACAAAGATAATATGGGATCAGTTAAAATATTGACATCTTTGATTCAGTAACGTTTATATTATAAACATTCTTTTTCATACCTTTTTGGTAAATTTCTAGTGTTCAAATAATTGCTTGGCCATCTGGTATGTACAAAGTCTTAGTGTATAAGTAATTGTTCTTCATATTCACAGAATGAGTTAAATTAATTTCCAATCAAAAGATTGGAGAATAGACAGCATTTCACAGACTACTCCCCATCCTCCAGCTCTTCCACTATTTCCTCTCCTACCCTTCCAGTGTATTCCTAGGGCTTTGTGATAAGAAGTTGATACAGATGCCTACAGCTGAACACTCCCATTACCTTATTATTAGCAATTTGAACAGCTTTGAGTGTCTTTATCAACCCCATCCTTTGCAATAAGAAGCTTCTCTGTGGAAAATGTGAAATAGCCAGATCTGACATGGCTGTTAAAAACTCACAGCAGCTATGGCTACCTACTCATCTCTATACAGGATAACTCCAAATAAAAATTCCAACACTGAGAGGGGAGGTCCCTAAGGTCGTACCCTGACCTCAGGAGTTGCCTGCAATTGATTACTGCCTGCAGGAGGGGATTCACTTTTTGGAGAGTGACTTTGGAAGGCTGCCTATACCTCATGTTTGTGCACAATGGGCAGCACTAATTGGACACAGTGGGTCACAAAACCAAGTGAGTACTGGTGGTTGGAAGGCAGAAGTTTTGAAAGGGCCAAAAGGGAGTTGTATGAAGGAAAATGAAGGTATGATAAGATAATTTGCATCCACATATGCCATTTTTCAAAGAATAATTTTTTTAAATAAAAATGTATAAAGTTAATGTTAATTAATTATAAATTGGAAATTGGAATGAAAACCTCCTCCTTCCATCAAATCACAACAGATCTGTAACATATTTCAGTCTGGACTTTCAAGTTGACTGTCAGATCTTTTCTGGTTTAATTTCCTCCTGGGGTTCTTGTTTCAGTAGAAATTTCAAGTCCGGTTGTGCTATCTTTCTTGGAGTTCAAGGTTTTGCTTGTGTAACACTTCACCAATAACAGCGTTGGCTACCACACAAGTCCATTTCATTCCTTCCACTTAGAGATTCACAGCTAACCTTTAATTTCAAGAAACTTCCAGAATGCACGAGAACTTGTACTTTTATACTTAGTCTGCATCTGGTTGGACTTTATCCAAAGTTTCCTGGGAGTGTTTATGCATCTATATCAACAATGTGAATCCTTTTTCATTTAGTCTCTCCCAAAAAAAGCAAGAATCAGCACATTGGCATTCCCTTAGCAGCTTTGTAGCAACATAAAGTATCATATTTAGCTAAGTTATTCTAAATCAGGATTTTCACTCCTTAAAAAATTTGTGGATGAGTTTTATACCATTCAAAGTTTGAGAGACATGTAGTTTTGAGAGACATGGTACTGTAGAATATAAAAAATGTTTGTTAAATATTCTAAGAATGAATGAATAAAAGCTGACACTAGAATTACAGATGTATTTTATTAAAGTTTTAAAAGTAATTCTATCTCAAACAATATCAGTGAAGCAATCATGTATTGAAAAAGTCTGCTGGGCTGGAGATGGGTCTCAATTGACTGAGTACTTACTAAGCATGCATGAATTTGTAAGTTCAAACTCGAGCACCATATAGACCTTGGTGACTTATGCTTACAAACCCAGAACTTGGGATGAGGCAGGAGAATTACATAGAGACTCTGTTTCTTGTATTGACAAAACAACTTATCAGTGGGAGAGTCTCAAACAGATAATACATTGCAAATGAAATATGAACTCTATAAATCACACCTCATCTATTTAACTGTATGATTGCATAATCACTTCACATTGTTTTATATATTGGTGATAAATAATAATTGTTTAATTATTGGAAACAAAGAAACACTTGTCTTTTGATAAAATGTGAGACTCTTTTTAATATTTATCTATTTATTATGTATACAATATTCTGTCTGGGTGTATGCCTGCACGCCAGAAGAGGGCACCAGACCCCATTACAGATGGTTGTGAGCCACCATATGGTTGCTGCGAATTGAAATCAGGACCTTTGGAAGAGCAGGGAGTGCTCTTAACCTCTGAGCCATCTCTCCAGCTCCAAATATGAGACTCTTTAAAAAGATATCCTATGATTTACTAACAGAATTCTACATATCCTATTCAGTAAAATTAATCTATCAGTCCCATTCCAAGTGGACTTGGTGGTCTCCCATTAGTTCTGTCCTGCCGTCTCAGTGGGTGAACGCATCCCTCATGGTTCTGACTTTCTTTCTCATGATCTCTCTCCATCCGACTGATGGAACATGCGACCAAATCAGACTCTCTGAGGGTGGCTGATGGTGGAGGCTGACTGAGGAGCCAAGGACAATGGCGATGGGCTTGGTCTCTACGACATGGACGGGCTCTGTGTGAGCCTTGTCAGTTTGGTTGCTCACCTTCCTGGACCTGGGGGGAGTTGGGAGGACCTTGGACTCAACATAGTGTAGAGAACCCTGATGGCTGTTTGGCCTCAAGAGGGAGGGAGTGGGGGTGTGGGTGGAGGGGAGGGGAGGGAAGGGAGAGGAGGAGGGGAGGAGATGGCAATTTTTAATAAAAAATAAATAAACTGGAAAAAAATTAATCTATGGTGAAATAAAAAGCTTGAATTCTGTTGAGATGTTAAATGCTTCCACTGAAATTCTTTAAAATGTTTATCCTTAAAAAGGATAAAATTTAAAATTTTCTCTTGGGAAAAATATACTTCTTAAAAATAATTTTTCTTTCCCTTCCTCACTTACTCTTCCTTCTTTCCTTCCTTCCTTCCTTTCTTTTTTCTTTCTTTTGTGTTTATGTGTGTGGACACATGCCTGTCTTACATACATGTGGAGGTCAGAGGGCAACAACCTTTAAGAAATTGGTCCACTTCTCCTATCATGTACGTTACATGTTAAACACCATTGCCCATGAGCCATCCCACTAGTCCTAAAGACAACTTTGAACTCTTTGATTTACATATATGGCATAGATATTTTTGAGCTATTCTTAACCATACTGTTAAGTCAATTTTTAAATTAACTTGATTTATTTATTAATTAAATTTTAATGCAGATTTCAAAGGTAACCATTTGACATTCCAAGCAGAGAAAACATTGAGAATGCCATTTCTATTTTTCTAGCCTGTGTATCCATTTAAAAATACTCCTATGATTTCACATTTGTACATTAATTTTAATAAACATGATATTTGATGATAATTGTAATTCTATTTACAGAAATGTGGATTTAAGTAAATGTTGCCTTTATAGCTATGGTGAATTTTTTTAATTCATTGTACTTTCTGTTTAAAGTATAAGTAATGGAGACTCAGATAAATATTTCTCCTAAGAACCAGAGACAAAGATCAAAACAAATGAATAATACTTAGAAAATCTTGTTGTACCTATATTGTTTACACTCTCAATGCTTTTACAGCTAGTTTAAATATCTAAAAAGAGTTTATGCTTAAACTTTTATTTAAAAATTACATTTATATGTGTATACCAATATTGTATGTATGGAATTCAGAGGACAATTTATCTGACAGCTCTTCCATTGTAGCATGGAGCTCTGAATGTCAAATCTAGGTCATCTGGTTTGACAACAAACACCTTTACCCACTGAGTGAAGTCATTGGTCTCTATTCTTCGCTTTGAGCCCTTTTTAAAAATCATACACTGATAGCAAAAGTATATATGCCTTAATCTATTGTTCTAGGAGTAGCATGACCCATTTTCCTATTTTATCTCGACTTCAGGTTCCCTCCCAATGTGTCTCACAGTTCTACAATTAATACCCACTGTTTTCAAACAGGTATCCCCAATTTTACCAGTCACTAAAAACATTTAAATATCTTTATTTTTCATTCTGTCACTATGGATGAATATAACATGATATTCTAAATGTACGTATGTTACATTTTATAAAGTTGGCATGTTCTAATAAAATGGAAAACAGTTTTCATGAGTGGTTAGAATAAATTACCTTCAAAGACAAATAATACTTTTCTGATCTTGATTTATTCAAGTTATTACAAGCCTCAACTCTAGGAAAGTATTTGAGTATCCACTAGTTTCTTAATGTTCATGACAGCATTACTCTCACTCACATTTCATAGGTGATTTTCTATGTTCTATAGTTGCCTATACCTTCGCTCAGCTTTGTATCCTCCACCGGGTAAGAATTAACTTTGCAAATTAACATTTTAAGGGCTGTAGTATAAATACAAGCCTTCCTATCCATAACAGAATCTTAGAAGATATAAAATTTGAGAAACAATTTAGGCAGTAAAATAAGCACACATACTTTTTTTAGCAAGAATATATGTCTGTAATTCTTTAAACATTGTCATGTGAGAAATCATCTACCAGAGTAAAATAGGACTTCTTAATACAGGAGTAGTGACTGTAAGTGGAGAAAAATTAACAGGTTGAGCTTTATGGCTCGCTCTCATTATTCAGGATTCTCCTTATATGAAAGCATCAAATCAGAAATCAAAACTCACAGATTATATTTGTTATGCAGCATTTAAAGCGCTTCTAAGTGCCTCACTTGGAAATGATTCATGCAAATATTATTACGA
Source organism: Arvicola amphibius (assembly GCF_903992535.2). Classification (NCBI taxonomy): domain Eukaryota; kingdom Metazoa; phylum Chordata; class Mammalia; order Rodentia; family Cricetidae; genus Arvicola; species Arvicola amphibius. The sequence goes on along the minus strand of NC_052056.1, from coordinate 35,218,512 downwards.
TGAGACACTGAAAAAGTACCTGATACATGGAGAGCAATCAGCATTTACTTCTTTTATTAATTAATAATCATATCTATTGACTTAAAATAGAAGAAGATTCAATATAGTAAAGTCTTAGTTATCTATAATTCATTTACTATATATTCCATAAATATTAAATAATATTCACATTAGTTTGAGGGCCATTGTCTTCAGAAAACCCAATGGGACTCATGTATTACTTCATGTAAGGGTAATATCATGATAACATTATTCTACTACCTTTATCCTTACATGTATTAAATTTTCTTTGAAGTTGCCAAACTTACATCAAAACTATACATAGCTTTGTTTTTACATAGGAGGTCATCTTGCTAGAGAAGAGTAAACCAACCAACAGAAGCTGTTAATATGCTGTGTGATCTATATTTAGTTAGGTGGCTTCATCCCAGCTCCTGGCCTAAGCTCCTTCCCCTAGTAGTTGCCTCAGTCCAAACTCCACGTCTGAGAAAGCCTGCCAGATGGTGACCCCTCCCCAGGGAGGGTGAAGACCACCCCCACAGGCTATTTTAAACTGGACCTCAAAGAATGACACATGGTCTCCCCTTTTCTCTCTTCCCGTCATCATGTTTTCCCAGGACCACCCAGGAGTATTGCCATCTATGAAACCTGGGCATCTTTTAATTCAGTCTACTTTGGTCTGAATGTGATTATTTGCATCGGCAGAGAGGTTTGTTGGCAAGAAAATACTTAACAATCCATAGGTTGCACACTCATGTGTGAGCAGAGTCACTCACTTTTATCAAGGCACATTCCTTCCTTATTATATCTAGCAATAACAGTACAGTAAAGAACACTGATAACTTTAGATTCCTTAACTAAAAGAAATCTTTTCTGGTCATCTGCTCTTGACATCAATATCTTAGTAATTTTTCTAGACCAGAAACAGGGCATCTTGTTGGATGCTTTAACCTTAAAATTTTAAATAAAGTGTGTAAATACCTTCCCTTAAAAAACTGAAGGGACTAAATTTCTGAATAAAACTATACTTAATAAAAGTTCACAGACAGTTCCAGTATTTCATCCTCATTTTAATTTCATTAAGTACTGTGGTACCTAAACCTTAGTATTACAGTTATTTTATTATATTGTAGTAATGGAGCTTAATTATTATGACTAAGAAATGTTCTTAGCATTCATTGACCTCTTTCTGTGAAATATACAGATAATAGGGGTTATAAGATATATACATTATCTGCTTATATACCTTATATCATCAACCCATTCATTTTAAAACATGATATATTCATTTAAATATATATTAGTAAAATTTCCCTATGCATCACTATACAATGAATTCTGGTTATTTAATTTGTACAGATACAAAATTAAGCAAAGCACATATTTTTTAATTATACAATATTCCTTTTACATAAACACTAGTAATTTTTCTTCTGTTGTACTAATTTCAATCTGCCTTTGTATTGTTAGAACATTTACTGTTATAAATCAATCTCTCTATTGATTTTTTCCCCTGTGGTATGGTGGAAGAATTAACCTCAGAGTGAGTGGAGATTACTTTGGGTAAATTAAATGGCTTATGAATGGTTACAGTAGGATAATTATATCTGTAATAAATTTTTATAGTAATTTATTGGCACTGAAACAAATTTAGCCATCTTCATTTGGATAAAAATGCTTTGGCAATGACAAGAGCAAATCTAGGGAAAATAGCTGGTACACACATAACAAATTGAGAAAAGCATACACGTCATCTAGACATAATTTTGAATAGTCATGACAGTATCAATATCTATATAATCAAATACAGCACAAAGGCTAATATGACAAAAATTCAATTTACAATTCTTAAAAAAATGGGTTGTGTATGTATCATGACCAAACCTGTCCAAACATGGTTCATGAATGGAGCCTTGTGAGGATAGTTCTTGGAGCTTCTGAGAAAATATCCAAGTAAACAAGAAAAGAGTCATATACTCTGTGTTCCGCCATGACATAGGTAGTTCTTGGAATGTGTTTTTGCGCCCCTCCCAGGTGCAGGAAATAGGAGTGGGTTACTTCAGATTACTCACCATTTTACTTATTCTTATTCAGAATGATGTTTCCAAGCAAGAATTGTCTCTGTGACTGTGGACAGCCTAAACTTACATGACCTTGCCCTTGTGGTTGTAAACAGCTTGAACTCATGTGATTTTACTCATATGACCTTGCTTACCACTCAGAATAAAATGCCTGATGCTCTGAATAGCATTGGCTTCTGTATGAGACTTTATTTTCCTCGATTTTAGACCACCCTCCCAGATTTATGACAACTAAAGTGATAACAAAACAAATTTGGAATGAAAATTGCAAATTGAAACTAGATTCACTATTTATATAGGCAAAAATTATGAATTCAGTTTGCTAGGCAGTGTATTATTTTTCTTGTTTCTGTGATGAAATATATTGAGAATTCAACTTTAAGAAGCAAGAATTCCAACTTGGCAGGGATGTGGAAATCATGGCAGCAGAGGCTTGAAGAAGCAATTCCCAGCACATCACAGAAAGCTAAGGATTGTGGAGGACTGAAAATGTAAGCCTATTTCCACTTGACCAAAGGTCAGAGAGCTGGAACTTACCTCTAGTCTTTCAAGGTTATTGTGCTTCTACCTCAATCAAAAGTCCCACCTAGGTGTAGCTCAGAGAGTTCGGCTTTCTCAAGGATATTGCCAACAGGTGTGGCCAATTGACAGAGTTCTTATTTCAAGTATAGGAAATTAGATATGTTCCTACCTCTAACAAAAATCTAAGGATCCAACTAAGTTCCCATCATGTTAAGGAGATAAGTTTAGATTCCACCAAGGGAGTGATTTGCAACAGAAGGTTTGGTCTAGGGTATCAGCTTGACTTGTTTTGTTCTAGCAACAGGCTAACTATGGATGGATGTAGCCTGTGACCTTCAATTGGTGTGTTCATTCCCTTGTATCATGTTAGTGTAGATTTTCGTCTTACTCCTACCTTTTGGGGTCACGGGTATTTTAAATAGTTGGAAAATAAATGAATGTGAATTTCAGTACTCATTGGAATTCCTTCCTGATACTATCCTATATGTTTCTCCATTTTATTGTTTTCTTTCACATTTTCATATTCTTTACTAATATTTTCTATATCCCACACCTATACTCTGGCAAGGGGTATATTTTATCAAGGCTGGTCCCTCACAATGGATGGGGAGCTGAGGATAATAATGCTTGTATTGAGCTCACTTTCCCATTTTCAGTCATTCTGGTAGTTAAGATGAGTCTTCTCCTCTCATTGAATTAATCAAGAAAATCTCTCACAGACATGACCAGTGCTTTGTCTTTTAAGTGATTCAAGATGCCCTTGAGTTGACAATAATTATATGTCACCATAGGCTGGTAAGTTGACTTAGTGAGTTAGGGAGCTTGGAGCCAAGCCTGATAGTGGAGTATTCTCCCCAGGACCCACAGAGTGGAAAGAGAGAACTGATTGTTGAGAGCTTCCCCTTATCCTCCACTTGTATGCTGTAACACATGTCTACCTTACACACACATACAAACACACACACACATACACACACAAAACATCACAGATATCCACTAGAGAAATCTTTTCACTGTATTGTTTTTTTACCTTTTCTCCTCCCCTACCATAGTCCAACCTGTCGTATCTAGTCATGTATATTTTACTGCCCTATTTCTTCCTACTATCCTGTCTCAGTACCCATTTCTTGTTCTGTCTCCCTCTCTCCCTCCCCCCTCTGTCTCTCTCTCTCTCTCACATATACACACAAATACACATACACACTCACACACAAATATTTATATATTCTCTGAGATCATGAAGATTTCTAATTCCATACACTTGAAAAGCAGAAGAAGACAGATAAAGAATCCAAAGTTATCTTTGACTACATAGTCTTTTCAAGGTTGACTTGGGATACAAAAACAATGTCTTAAAATGTGAATTTCTGTAGATTTCTTTTCCAAAAATATTCCTAGTATACAAATTAAATTAAGCATACAAATGGTTGTAAAATGTTATTATGCTAGATTTCCTGTTCACTTGGAAATTAAAGGAGTATATAACCCTAGCAAGTGGTACTACTCGGAAAGTGGGTAAGAATATTCTGTATTTAAGAGGAAAATATTGTGCTGTCTTACCAGAAGAAGTGATAAGCAGTGTTGTGCATTTCTAGGATAATTATGCGTTTACAAGTATGATGTTAATATAGAAGAATTGTTTCCTGTCTACCTGTATACTTCTCTTTTAAAAACAAAATGAAAGGTCATTCAAAGTTCGTATTCAACTTAAGACAAAGATAGAAACTCCATTTCTAAAACAAAATGTTAATACGCACTCAGTCTCTTTAGAGGTTTACCAGCTTTCAAGTTAGGCTCCGAGTCATTGAGATCTCTGTCTTCTATTTCATTTATGATGTATTATGTTTTTGAAAGTACAGATTTTGGATTAAAGATTGATTAATGATACATGGAGTAAATAAATTACTTAGAAACTAACAAATGACAGAGCTAAAGGAAAGTTATAAATTTTCTTTATCTATGTATGCCTGTATAAATACATTGTCTGCATATACTAATGTTTTCTTTTTGTATTGTTTAAATGGTAATGTGTTGGCTTACAAGTGTATGGTCAGAGACATTGAATCTGCTAAATTAACTCAAATTTTATAGTATATAATGTAACTGGGATTTTCAAATAAATCATACTGGGTCTGGCAGTCTTCAACTCATAAGTACCCACATGTCAATCAAAGAGACAATAATGAGGGACATAGAAAAACAGTGGATGTGGCAATGTTGTCAGAAACAAGTAGGAAGGTCAGATGAGCCCTGGTGCATCTTCAATGTACTGACTGTAATGCTAAAAGTCAAATTGCTGTGGATCCCCGGCGGCTGCAGTAGCAGAAAGGCTGCAGGTCCCCGAGCGATGGCAGTGATGTCAGTGGGTAATGTGGCAGCAGGCAGTGAATAGTGGGTCCCGAGAGCAGCCTGTCCCAGGCAGGGATGGCCCAATTCCCCCATGTGACTGCAGCAGGCCATGAGGAGAGATAGACAGATGGACACACCACAAGACCACACAGCAGGTCTCCAAAGGCGGCTGGTTTCAGGCAGGTAACCACGGGGCAGGCAAGAGACAGATGGATAGGCATGCCATGGAGAGTGAGGTTAGATATTTATTCAGTGGATTATGGGGGGAAGGAAGAAAGGGAGAAGAGCAGAGAGGCAGACACACACACACACACACAGAGAGAGAGAGAGAGAGAGAGAGAGAGAGAGAGAGAGAGAGAGAGAGAGAGAGAGAGAGAGAGAGAGAGAGAGAGAGAGAGAGAGGAGATACAGAAGGGGACGAGGAGGTATAGGGAGAGACAGAAGCTGCCTCTTTGAGAGGGAGGCAGAAAAGAGGAAGAGACCCAGGCCACAAGCAGGAAGGAAGATCTGTCTGCCTCTGCAGATGGGGGAGGCAGTGGGCAGGGCTAGTCATTTAAAGGGACAGGACAGATTATTACACTGATGTTAGCTTTAAATTAATTAAGTGAGAATATAAAAATATATTTGTACAAAAATTATTTCTTGTAACTGAAGATTTAAAAAAGTAGAATACTTTCAGATGACAAAATACTTTAGAAGTAATTTTTTTTCTAAATAAAGCATTGTTCCAAATTGAAATGGAAAAGAAAGAAGACAGACCGAGGAATTTTAAGCATAGTACATGTCTACTAAGTATGAACTCTGAAGATAGCATGCTTATGATTAGGTTTCCTTTATCTATAAGTTATGAGAAGATTTCTAATATCAGATATTGCTTCATAATTGTTTAAATTGTTTTTGGCAAAATACAACATGGGACCCAGGCACTCCAAATTATCCTTTAGATTATTTTTGTCAGTTTTAGTCACAGAAATTGCCCTATACATGCTCCAAATAACAAGAAACTCCTAGAATCCTTCAAGAAAACGTTAAGGAACATTCCTAGCCCACAGCACACCTCACAGCAAGTTCTATAACATGTAGCTATTTACGACATTTGCAATGTATAGGGACTATAAAATGTTGGTAGATAAAATTAAGCCTCTGCCTTTTTTTAGCATAATACAAAAGGCAATTTCACTCTGAAAGGAAACCAACAATCAGATTTGTGCTTTGTCAAAAATACATAATTCTTTGGGTGTTTGCTGATGTCTAAGACACAGAAGGCCCAGGAAACAAAGAAACAAACAAATACCTCAAAAGTGCTTAAGAATAAATGTATGAGCTTTTGAGTTTCCACAGCCTTAAGAACATCTGAAAGAATATGCAATTTCCATTTAAACTGAACTAACTCCCAAAGGCTAAAAGTTTTAATTTTCTTCATACAACAAAAGTAGTATGACAAAATTTTCAAATAAATAAATAACTCCTGTTTATAAATTTGTCATTATTATATTTTTTATCTTCAACATTTTCCTTTTGACAGTATTGGGATCTAATGGTTATAACATCACACTACTTTTCTCCTAATCAGTTCCATGTTTGGATTCCTTCTTGAATTTGTTCTTATGTTTTCTTCCATATTCTCAACACATACCCACTGATGCTTTTTGTTTGTTTGTTTTATTCCAAAAGATCCTATTATCAGAACCAAGCTAAAGAAGGAAAGCTGTCTGTAAAATCATGGTCATTATTGCCTTATGTAGACTCACTGGTTGGTGTATTACATTACTCTTATTTAAACTTTATATTTCTAATTTCCGTGAAAATATGTGTTTCAAAGATACACAGAAATTTCAAGCTAAATCCCTTTTGATGTACAGATTCCAGGTAAATACTAGGAGAATCATCCTACATTCTCTTCTCCAACATTAGAACAGGGAGAAAATTTAGTGGTCACTCCTAGGCAGAGCTTCTCCCTTCATAAGCATGAAGACATAGCAGAACATTGATTTTTCACACTTCAGCTTCCTTAAAATATTTCTGGGCCCACCGCTCTCAGTGGATAGTTGTGACAGGAGAGAAAGGATGAGAATGAGGCATTAAGATTAGTATATGGAAGAAGTGAGTTGTAAGATAAGATCTCAAAGTAGTTTTGATTTGCATGTCTCTCTTGACTAAGAATGCTGAATATTCCCTGTGCTTTTCAGCCATTTAAATTTCTTCTACTGAAAATCCTCTGTTTAGATATGTACCCCATTTTAATTGTGTTATTGATTTTTTTAATATCTACTTGCTGGAGTCCTTTATATATTTTGGCTATCAGACCTCTATTGGATGTGCAACTGGTAAAAATCATTTCCCATTCTGTTGGCTGATGTTTTGTCTGAAAAATGGTGTGTTTTGCCTTGCAGAAGATTCTCAGTTTAATGAATTCCAGTTTATTAGTTGGTTTTAGTGCTGGTGCTAATGATTAAAAAAAATCTTTCCTGTGTTAATGAGTTCAAAACTATTTCTCTACATGCTTTTTGATTAGGTTCAGTATATCTTATTTTGTGATGAGATTTTTTTCTCCATTTGGAATTGAGTTTTGTTCAGGGTGATAAATATAGACCTGTTTTGATTATTCTACATGTATCCACTTGTTTGACCATCACCATTTGTTGAAGTTGCTTTCTTTCTTTTTTTGTTTTTTTTGTGTGCATTTCTGGCCTTTTCAAATCAAAAGTCAGGTGTCAATAGGTGTGAAAATTTATGTCTGGTTCTTCAATTTAATTTCATTGGTCAAAATGTTGTTTTTGTGCCAATAACATATTGCTTTTCAGTACAACTTTATATAAGAGTTGTTTACACCTTTAGCAGTGATTTTGTTGTTCATAATTGTTTTAGTTATTCTGAGCTTCTTTTCCTGTTTTGTGCATGTGTGTGCATGTATGTGTGTTTGTGTGAGTATGCATGCGGGTGTGTATTCCTATATGGCACTGAAAATTGTCTTTTCAAGATCTGGGAAGAACTGTGTTGAAATTTTGATAGAGTGCATTGAATTTGTAGATAGCTTTTGGGAGGATGGCTGTTTTTACTGAATTTATTCTATTGAATTAACATCTTATAGAATGGCTAAGACTAACAAAGGAAGTGACAGTTCAGACTGGTAATGATTTGGAATAATAGGAATACTCATACATTACTGGTGGGAACGCAAAATTGTAACAGCAACTATGGAAAATGGTGTAGTGGTGCTTCAGGAATATAGTGATCTATACCTCAAGATCTAGCTATACCACTTTTGGGGATATACCCAAAAGATGCTTCATCCTACCACAGAGACATTGACACTTGCTCAACCATGTTTGTTTCTGTTTTATTCATAATAGTAAGAAATGAGAAACAACATAGCTATCTCTCAAGAGAAGAATGGTTAAAGAAATGTGGTATATTTATAAAATGACATATTATTCAGCTGTTAAAAAGTCATAAAATTTTCATGCAAATTGATGAAATTAGAAAAAAATTTCATCCTGAGTGGGATATCTCATACTCAGAAAAGTGAATATAGTATGTATTTACTTATATGTGAAGTGAACTACAATAGGAGGGTTAAGTTGGGGTAGAAGGAAAGAGTGAGTTGCACGAGGGAATGCAAAGATAGACAATTAAAATTAAAGGGTATTTAAGGAGTAGTATGAAAACCTAATAGAGTAGAGATTTCCTAAAATAGGTACAGACATGAAAATGATCTAAATTAAATGATCAAATAATGGGGAAGAGAGAGCCCCCACTGGTCATCTCTTGTCACCAAAAGAAGCTTCCAGTACCAGGATTAGGATACAGCTTGTTGAGTTGTTGGCCATAGAATCCCTCGGAAATCCCCAAAGAACCTAGGCTGTTGCCAAGACTATAAGTTGCTCTCCAGAAACTCACTGATTTAGTCCATTGCTGAAAACAATACCTATACAACTCACTGACGTTAGAGATGTAAGTACCTATATAGAGGGTTACCCCTATATACCAAAGTTTTTGTTACTGGGAGGTACTCTGCGTTCTCTCAGAGGAAAAATATGTATACCAAAGCAGACACAAAACTTTAATTTACAATGGTATACTGCCTGAAAAATATACTAGGGAAATCGTCGGATAAAGTTTGTGGGGTTAACCAACCAATAAATTATTTGACTTAAGGTCTACTTCAGGAAATTAAACCTATACTGCTTCTGTGACCAAGAACCTGACACTAGATGGTGCAGGGACCTAGGTAATATGAAATAAGACTGGTTTAAAGGAAGATAGATGGTCTAAAGAAATATATATATATATATATATATAGTGAGAAATATATATAGTGAGAAAATGGCTCCTACTCATACAATACTCATAAACCAGTGCCTTGATTAGCTAACATCAGAGAAGCTTTCTCCTGCAACAGATGAGAACAATTCAGACATTAAGCAGAAAGTGAGAGGCCATGGAACACTCAGCCCTAAATAGGATGTCTCCATCAATTTCTTTCTCTCAGAGCTCAGGGAACCCCACACAAGAGGAAGAAGAAAGAAAGTCAAAGTTCATGGAAGACATGAAGAAAACAAAGTCCTCTAAATCAACAAGATCAAAGCTCATATGAGCTCACAGAGGATGAAGCAGAATGCACAGAGCCTGAATGGGTCTGTATCAGGTCATCTGCTCTTATGTTAGGGCTTCCAGTGTTTTTTATGGGATTCCTGAGTGTGCTAACAAGGGAGTCTCGGATTCTTGTTCCTTCTCTTGGGCTCTTTTCCTTCTGTTGGTTTGCCTTGTCCAACTTTGGTATGTTAAGTTTTTGTTTTACCTTATATTTTACTTTGTTATAAGGTTAACAAGTGAACTGTCATTTTGACCTCCTGTGAGATGGAAAAACCAGTTTTCTCCAATAGAGTGATGTTAGGTATATCAACCACTCCAGGGCAGGTTTCATGTTCAAGAGAAGTTGAACATATATAATAAATAAACTCCACAGCTTTTGTTTTGATATTTAGTTAGTTAGTTATTGTATGCTTTTATTTGGCTACAGTGTTGGCGGTATTATTTGGAAGGATATTTTTGGTGTGGAAAGTCCTTCTGTCTATGTATTGATTTTATTGGTTAATGAATAAAGAAAACTGGCTTGGCCTATAGCATGGAAGAAGGAAGCTGGAGTTAGGAGAAACCATGGAGTCCCCGCTAGAAACAGAGACTGGGATCTTTACCTGGTAAACCACAGCCATGTGGCGACACACAGATTAATGAAGATGGGTTAAATTAATATGTAACAGTCAGCCAATAAGAAGCTAGAGCCAATGGGCCAAGCAGTGATTTAACTAATATGGTTTCTGTGTGATTATTTCGGGGCTAAGCACCTGGGAACTAACAGATTTTGTTCTCTTGGTTTTGATATTCTATTCGGTTCTTGTTCTTTGTTTTGAGAAACAAAACAAAGTGGGTGGTAGGGAGGGGGGAGTATCTGGAAGTACTAGGCAGAGGGGAAGAATATGATCAAAATGTGTTTAAATTTAAATTTAAATATTGTTTTAATAATAAAAATGAAATTAAAAAAGTAAAAAGAGAGGAGTTGAAAGTAAAACTGGAAACCCCTGCCAATCAAGTTTCACATGTATGTTCACAGAAAATATATGCTACATAGATGTCCCCATCTGTCCTGCATGATACCATGAAACCTTGGGCCTTTTCCCATCTCTGTACACCTTGTGTTCTTTAACATTTATTTCTCCCTTAATATATTACCTCACCTGTTATTGTTCACATATCTCTGTCTGAATCTTTGTCCTGGAATGTAAGAACAAAGGAATTCTAGCATGTACTCTCTAGAAAGTAATTTGTGCCTAAAACACAGTAATTATAAATCATTTAGATTCAGTATAGAAATATAAAAAGGTTTGCTAGAGTCTTTAGTTCCTGGAGATATCTTCTATGTTATTTAAACTTAGTAAATGAGGACCAGCAAGATTGCTTAGTTGTAAAGTGGTTGCCTTGTAATCGTGAAGACCTGATTTTGATTCCCAGAATCCACATAAAAAGATCAGGCACAGTGCCATGTGCTTATTATAATGTGAGAGGTAGTGAAGAAGAGATTGGAAGAATCCTGAGGCTTACCAGATAGCTAGAAAATTGACAAATTCCAGAACAATGTGGGATGTCTGATGAAAAGGCATGGCTTCCTCTCTCTCCTTTCCGTCTCCCTACTACAGTTAGCTGCCAAAATGTTGTTTGCCTGCCCTTTTGTTTTCCTGCAAAATTCTAAAACCTATATTTTTATGGAAAGGCTAATAATAAAAGAGAAAGCAAATTTCCTAAATAATATCTGCACATGTTTGTGTATGGGAATGCTCATGCCCATCTCTATGTGTGTCTAGGTTAGGGGTCACCATCCAAGGTCTTTTATCATGTCCGAGACAGGCTCTTTCACAGCACCCAACCAAATATTCACCCCGGCTGGCTAGGCAGTGAGCTCAAGGGATCTCTGTAAGCGTTGTGCTAGATTTATGTTCTCATGCCTAGCTATTTTTTTGTGGGTACTTCAGCTCTGAACTCAGTTCTCATGCTGGCATGACAGGCACTTTACAAACTGAACTATCTCTCAGTTCAGTTTTCATCATTCCTCTCTACATCCCACAGGTCAGGAGAGATGAAATATTCATAAGGAGCAAGCAGTAGGTATTTGAGTGTAATGGGAAGTAATTTGCTGCCTTTTGGTGTGGCATATCTGAACTTCTGGAAGATACCAACTTACTAGTGATGTGATAGTAATTTTACAATACATCTGCAATTTTCTGGCACACCCTTTGTAGATTTGTATTGCTTATTTTACTAACTACCAGAATAACTGATTGGATGAATTACACATTTTTGCCTTTTCCCCCTTTGCTTTTTTGTTTTGTTTTTTTAGACTGAAACATCTGCTTGGAAAAGTAAGGAAATTGCTGTTTTCTTCTGCCTTAGGGGAATGTTGGCTTACATTTCACACCTGGAGTTAGCTTTCATGGGCTGAGCTTGAAGCAGCAAGCACTGCCTGAGTATTCTGGAACAAGAGAACTGCAGTCCCCTGGGGAGAAGAATCAGGTGGGGGGGTAATAATTTGTTAATGTAACCACCAGTTCTAAATCAATATGTTTCCAGCCTGGGTCAAGAAAAGAAACTGCAGTGCTTTTTCAAAAGTTTGAGATCCCAGAAATATTCCAAAGGCTTAAAAAAAGCTTGCCATTTAAGTAGTAGGAAATTTCATACCTGTATCAAGATAAGCCTTGCCATGTAATGACAGCCATAGGATCCCAAACCACCTGCCTTTTGATCTTGAAAAAGTCTCATTTTGTAACCTATTCACTAAACTAAAGCATAGTGGGATGTATGCCTCTGATTGAAGCCATTTCTCAGCTTTTTGCAAAAATGAGCTACATCAGTAGCCTTTCCTTATGTTCATACTACAGCTACTGAGATGAATACTCAAAAACAATCTAAAAGCATTGAAAGACATGTGTGTGTGTGTGTGTGTGTGTGTGTGTGTGTGTGTGTATGTGTGTGTCTTTGGGGGGAATTTTGTCAGCAATCTTTAGGGTCATCAATAATGTAAACTTAACTATCCCAATATTGGAGTAACATTAACCATTTGTGTATTTATCTATATTAACTAGAATTTTATAGTAATTTCCTATTTTCTTTGTGAGAACAATCTAGTGCATATTCATACGTTATGAGATTTAAAATCAACATGGTTTACATTGTTAGAAGTCAGAAGATAACATATTTTGATAGTTCTCTATTTCCTTCTAATAAATACTTGCCCTATTATTAAATGAATGAGAAAAAAGAATCCCAAATATATCCCAAATATACTTACTGGTTATCATTAAGTTTGCAGAAATATTTTTGTTTATTTTATGTGGCATTTCAATATTATACTGACACAATGGTGAAAACATCTGACCCTTGTTGAGTTGGATGTGTTTCTTCTGTAAGAATTCATGCATGATCATTTCTTTATGAAATATGCCAGAAACAATATATAGGAGTATGTTTCAATATATATCCAAAATAAATGCTTTCTTAGCTAAAGGTTAACAATTGCCCTAAGACATTATTAGACTTCTGATTCAAAACAAAGTAATGGATTCTTCTGGTGGCCTTTTCTAAATAAAAACAGAACAAGCCAGGCTGTATTTCCTTCCATCTTTAAGGCCAGTAGCCAAAAGGCATATCTTTTGGTAAGAGTCCTCCATGACATGGGGCATTTCTCAAAGCAATAGTGCTGCACTTCTCCTAATGAGGGAAAAATACTTCTGTTGGCACTAGAGGGGTTATGCTGCTCCCAATTAAGATTCCTAAAGCCTTTACAAAGTGGGTCAGCCTCTGTGTTTCATTAAAGATGCTCCTGGCAAGTCAAAAAATAGAACTGTAACTACAAATGCCTCTTCTTGACTTTGGTACCTAACCTTAAAATTTTGAGGTCAACAAGAACAGGTAAATGGGGGCCTGACACTTGGATTATTACTTGGGTTAAGAATACCTTCCTGTCCACAGCCTGACAAGATCACTGGGCCTTACTTTAGCTCACTGAATTTTATATTTTATTTTTATCCAAAAGCTCAGCTGGAGTAGAGATGAACATGGAGGATGGAGGCAGATTACCTCCTTTCAGCATAATATCCAACAGTGAGATTCTGACAAGATATGTGTTAACGTTACTCAAACAGACATTAGAGGAAGTGGTGTGACAAAAGGCTAGGAAGGCTAGGAGCAAGAGCATCAATCGGGTCAAGTGCACATCTGAAAACTTCTCTTCTACCCCCAGACCTACGTAACTTAGAATTTCTCTAAGTATCAAAATTATACCACAGTTTCAATTCCCCAAATTTAAACTGGCATGGCAGTCTTTTAAAGAAATATTTATTGTGTGTGTGTGTGTGTGTGTGTGTGTGTGTGTCAGTGGTTGGAGAGAGAGAGGGGGTAGGGGAAGAGAGGGAGGGAGGTAGGGAGGGAGGGAAGGAGGGAGGGATAGAGCCACAGTGTATGCATGTTTATGTCAGAGGAAAACTTGTAGGAGTCAGATCTTTTCTCCCTTCTCCCACCACCTGGTTCAGTGAGGTAACCTCAGGTCCTCTCACAGGGTCATAATTGTTTTATCCTCTTAGCCACTGATGGCCAAATGGGTTTCTTAATGACAATTTACTCTTTAAGTTTCACTAAATTCATTCTGGAAAGCAGTGTGGAGGTTTCTCAGGAAATTTGGGATCAACCTACCCCAGGACCCAGCAATCCCACTGTTGGGAATTTAGCCAAGATATGCCCAATCATATTACAAAAGCATTTGTTCAACTATGTTTATGGCAGCATTATTCGTAATAGCCAGAACCTGGAAACAACCTAGATGCCCTTCAGTGGAAGAACAGATGAAGAAAGTATGGAATATATACATATTAGAGTACTACTCACGGTAAAAAACAATGACATCTTGAATTTTGCATGCAAATGGAGGGAAATAGAAAACACCATCCTGAGTGAGGTAACCCAGGCCCAAAAAGATGAACATGGGATGTACTCACTCATAATTGGTTTCTAGCCATAAATAAAGGACATTGAGCCTATAATTCGTGATCCTAGAGAAGCTAAATAAGAAGGTTAATCCAAAAAAAAAAAAACATATAGTTATCCTCCTGGATATTGGAAGTAGACAAGATTGCTGGACAAAAAATGGGAACTTGGGGATGGGTGGGGATGGGGGGATGGGGGGATGGGGAGAGAAAAGTGTGAAGGGGAGGATGGGAAGAGCTTGGGGGAATAGGATGGTTGGGATATAGGAAGGGTGGATATGACTTTTATTTATCTTATGATCCCATCATCCAGCCAGCATAATCTATTTGACAGATTCAGGCCAATGAGAAGCTTGCTTCCTTTCTGTCCCTGTCTCTTCTACAGGTAGCTGCCATGATAGCAGCTCATCTCGCTGTTCATTTTCTTACACTCTCTAAGCATGTTCTCCCTTCTGCTCTTGTCTTTTGTCTTGATTGGTTGCTAGCCAGTCTTCAAGTTTTCATAGAGGACATAACACAGTTGGTATTTCATACAGTAAGGTTTTTTGTTTGTTTTGTTTTGTTTTCTTCGAGAAAGAGTTTCTCAGTGTGACAGCCCTAGCTGTTCTCGAACTCGTTCTTGTAAACGAAGCTGGCCTTGAACTCACAGAGACCTGCCTCCCTCTGCTTTCTGAGTGCAATGATTAAAGGCATGGACCACCACCACTCATTTGGCACTTGATACAATTTCGACTCAATTAAATTACACCAAACAATTGTAAGCGTATAAAGACTCTGACAGGCAAGTTTAGGACATTTAAATGAAAATTCGACTTAATTCTGTTTCCTTAGCTGCTGTTTCTTCCTTTGTAGTGCTAGGAATGAAACTTAGGTTCTCCAACAGATGTACTTGTGCTCTGCCTTTGACATTATACCACTAGCTCTGCTCCTTTGTATCCTAATTATGTTGATTAGAATTGTGGGGGTTGTTTAGTTTTTACGAAAATAAGTGGCCTTAAAATAAATGACACATTTATTAGAAGACTCTGAAAGCATTTCTGAGAAATATTGCATCACTCATTCTCAAAGGTTTAGAGCTCAGAAAAGAGAAGCTGTCTGGGATTTAGAAGATACTCTTGACATTCCTCTCTCCTCCCTTCACCCTCCCTCCCTCCCTCCATCCTTCCCTCCCTCCCTCCCTCCCTTCCCCCCTCTCTCTCTCTCTTTCTCTCCTTCTCTCTCTCTCTTTCTTTCTCTCTCTCTCTCTCCTGACAAATACATAATAGTCAAGTTTCATGAGCTGGTAGCCCTGACTTAGAGCATTTACTAAGTTCCACAATGTAAATAAAACACTGTTTTTCATTTAAATCTGCCAACTAACATGCAGAGTCCTGAAATCTTAGCTATAAATTCCTATAAGATTTAATGAACTGATTTAGTTTGAAGTGGCTTGAAGGCATGATAGTCTGACCCTGCATGTTCTGTTTATTTTTTATTTACTTTGAAAACTTCTTGTATTTGTATTGATGTAACTTTTAACTAAATGCTTGAACATGATTGTGCAAATATTTCCTTGACTCTCATACATTTTTAATGCTCATAATATCTATTTTCCTAATGAGTATCTTATCAGTTTCCCTTATCATTAGTGCATTACTCAATTTAAGGAAAGTATAGGAATCATTGCTTAAGCCAACCTGAATTCCTTACCTAATATAACAAGAAAAAAAATGAGAAATTACAATGGCATATACATAAAGAACACACATACTTTCAGCTGCATGGTAAGATCTTATTCCTGGATACCACACATGTTTTGGGCTTATGATGTAGTGAGAACAGTTTCTGACATACATAGAAATTTCTTGCTGTTGGACAGCTTTCCTACTACCTGAAGTGTCATTCATTGTGCTGGGGAAAAGACATCAAGTCTTACCCAGTGCTGTCACCTGCATGATTCAATACTAACCTTCCAGGCAAGGTGTGCCCACTTATCCAAGTGTGTCCAAGTTATTATGGGACAGTTCACTATTTTCTAATTGAGTTAGAGGCCTGTTCTATAGTACATTAATTTTATCCCTGGTCCTGCAATCCTGGTCCAAAGCTCTTGACTGGGGAGGTGATAGGCACTACAGTGCAACCTGCTATTTCACTTTTGTGAAACGGTTGACAAATTTCCATTGAAATGATTATTTTTATACCTATAGACCTGAACTGTCCCCAAGCTTTGTCGGAGCGGCTTCTTTATGGGAGTGGGAATAACCAAGGAAAGCAAGAGATAAGTAAGTTCCCAAAATGATGAAAATGAGATGCCTGTATCACCCTACTCCTACCCCTATCTCAGGCTTGAAGAATGACTTAAAAGAGGATGTGAAAAAAGTAAGAATTTAAGGTTAGGGAGAATTGCTATAAAATATTACCTTGTAGAAATGACATATCATAGTCATGAACTCTTACACTAAGCTGTGATTACTATTATCCAAACAAGACCTACACAAAATCAAACAAATCAAATTATGAGCATAGATGTAAAAGATGATCTACAGGTCTCAACCCCTGAAGGAGTTATTAAGAATATGTTGCCAGTTGACAGTTTCTAGGGAAGGAAGAGTCATTTTTTTTTTTTTGAGGATGTAGGACCTCGTAGGATGCCTATACTCCAGGAGATGGCGATATTAACTTTACTTAGCAAATTATTTAAAAGTTGAGGTGAACATATTGGATAAATATGGGAGAGTTTGAGTGGAGAAATGGGGATAGAGGTGATTAAATTTCATTAAACATGTATATGACATTACTAGGAATAAAGAAAAAAATAGAGCAGATTGTTTCAACATAACCCACCTATTATCAATAAAAGATAGCAATAATAAATGCTACTACTTTATCTTTTTATACTAAATAAAATTCAAATGTGTGATTTTTATCTACCTGGTGGTTATAATTTACTCTTGGATGAATAAAAAAATGTTGAATCATATAAATCTGCTTCCTTTGAGATACTAATATCAGCAGTGTATGTTATACCTATTTCTAAATTAGATAATAATTTGGGAAAATCTGCATATATTGAGGATGGAGATTAGTATACAAATCAATATAAATGTTATATTTTCAATCATATTAACATGGAATATTATTATCAGTATCTCTTGTATTTCTTAACAAAATAGCCAGACACACCTTATCAAACTAATAGTAAGTCTTTCCACATAATTGTTAAACTTTTACTGTTATTAGAATGTGGAACTTTCACTTTAGTAAGTTGGAGACAAGTAATTCCATGCAATTTCCATGCAATTGTTTGTCTGATGTGGGAGGTAATGTATGCTGTGGATATGTTTTACTGCCATTGATTAATAAAGAAGCTGCCTTTGGCCAATGGCTTAATAGAATATAACCAGGCTGATATACATACATACATATATATATATATATATATATATATATATGTGTGTGTGTGTGTGTGTGTGTGTGTGTGTGTGTGTGTGTGTGTTTGTGTGTGTATGAGAGAGAGAGAGAGAGAGAGAGAGAGAGAGAGAGAGAGAGAGAGAGAGAGAGAGAGAGTAGGTAGAGTTAGTGAGACTCCATATAGCCACCAGGAGAGAAAGATGAAAGCCGCCAGTTGGAACTTTGCTGGTAGACCATGAGCCTCATGGTAAAATATAAAATAATTGGAATGGGTTAATTTAAAATATAAGAGCTAGCTAGCAATATGCTTAAGATATTGGCCAAACAGTGTTTGATTAATACAGTTCCGTGAAACTATTTGGGTCTGAGCATCTGTCTATATTTGAACAAATGTCTATATTTGTCTGTTCACAAATAGATTTCAACGCTGTTCATAACAAAAACACATTCTTTTCTAAAATTAATTTATTTTTTAAAACAATACATTCTTTATCTCAGTGATGCTATCATGTATAATCTTTAAGGTTTTTCTTTAAATTGATCATTCCTATGTGTTTTGTAAATCAATGAGTGCAGGCTTCTAATACCTCACCCAATTTCTTTGAAGCCAGAAGAACTTTATCAGTGTAAACATATCTGAAGCACTTTCTTTCTTTGCACCAAATACATTTGCTTTATAAAAGGATTAGCCACTCAGTGGAAAATTGGAACATGTAAAATCAATAGATTTCCATTCTTACCAAACCAACATGATGTATAACAGCAGTTGATGCTAAAATCCATTAAAACAATCTTGTTTCAAAAAAAATTGTGAAAATTCAGTCGTAGGCTAGCGGCATTTTTGTTTTGTGACTATGTAAGTGTCAGAGAGATGATATGGATAACTATATAGACACCAAGAAGTAAAGATTCTTTTTGTATATAGAAGAAAGTTTGGTGAGATCAGATAAACAATCTACAAAAAGAACCAGCTTGCAGGACCAAGGTGATGTTTTAGGTTTGCATTTTCACTTCTAGATTATAACCCTGTTTGTTAATGAGGACATGTAAGTAAACAAGTATAGTTCCAGGGATAATATCACTGAATATTTAGTGAAGAAATGCAGTGCAATAAGCACCTAATGATTATAAGCTCTGTGAAAATATGCAGAAAACAGTTCATAGCAATGCCAGTCCAGAACATATTAGCATCACTGACAGGCTGAGAAGCACTGTAGGTTGATAATTCATTGCCTTTGAAAATTTTCTCAATATATCTGTCCAACATCATTTTATAGATGAATAGAAGATGAATAGATCATTTTGTTCTTGGATCCCAGCAGTTAAATTTATCATTTATCTTTTGTCCTGGATTTCAATCCCAAATAGCATAATTCTTTCGATAAAAAGAACCTTGTTATAAACTGAACCCAAAATCCCTTTAAAAAGTGAACATATGTTCTATGTTTCTTCTTGGTGAAGTCTCTTTAATCATGATACAATAGTATCCAGCCAAAGGGATAGGTGGAACCGTAAGCTCAGTGGATATTTTTACCCAGAAGCCATCTGATATGTGCAGCTATATTAGTTTATAGTAGGGAAGTGCACCAAAAAGTTTTGAAAGCTAGAGGAAGTCAAATCATTGAGTTCCCTGTCTTCCCCAAGAGGCTTCAGAAAATACACCCCCAATTACATGCCTAAGCAGGCCCAATGATTCCAGTAAGGGATTTGAAAGCTAGAGGAAGTCAAATAATTGAGTTTCCTGTCTTCCTCAAGAGACTTCAGAAAACAAAACCCCAATTACATGCCTAAGTATACCCAATGATTCCCGTAAGTCACTTTGTACATGCCAGGATGTTTTGAACGACCTTCTGCTGCTGCTCCTAAATTTGCACCTTGTCCAGCTGGCCACTAATCTTCCTAGCTACCTGCTGTTTATCTGTGATTTTTTTCTATCTTTTCTATTTTTAAGAACATGTATATAGATTTTTTAAAATCAGATTATTTATCATCTAAAAATTGGAAATCACTCTGTCCTCTGAGCATGGGTGCTGCCAGCACTCTGTACTTCAAAAAGCAGGGTGTAGAAAGAAGGGACCTATCTTTCATTTGAAATAATCAATTATATCGAAAAGAATATGGACTCTGATTTACCTCTTTTGCTTCAACAGATATGTAATCTTCACAGGGTATAACATTTGTGAAACTCTTCTACTATTTGTAAATTTTCAAACAAGTAATTCTTTTACATCTTGTCTCTTAGTTACAAGCCAGTGTTTCTGTTTATGGTATGAAATTATGAGTCAGGGCCAAGAACAATCTGATAGTCACAGCTTTTAAGGTACAACAAAGAGTTAAAGCCAAGTTTTATTGATTTATGAGAGACCATTAATCATTATATTCATATCCTACTGAATCAAGAGATGAGGCGTTAGAAGAAATCATACTTTTTAATCACAGGAAACATTTCCAGTTCTTCATATTGGTAAGCTACAAAAAGGAAACCTCAGAAATATCTAGGGCATTGTTTTTTTTCTTTAACATATACAGGGTAAAAGGTAAATAGAGATCCTTGGTTTCTATAATAAAGCATTGTAATTTTTAAAGCCTTCCCATTCTTTGTTGGCAGTGCTATGGCAGATTTAAAGCACTTGTTATCATCTTGTCTTTCTAGATGTGAGAGCAGTGAGTAATTGTTAAAATTCTGAATTCCGTAATTGGACAAAACTGGTAACTATATAAACACAGAAGATTTATACATTTTTAATAAAAATTCTTAAAATTTCCACATCAAATGCTATAAAATTCAAGTTTTTACTCAATTTCAAAGAATATTTTTATAGAAAAACTGGTGCTGTGTTATGGCTTATTTAAAAATATAAAGATTATAAACTAGAAGTAGGATGTTTATTTCATTAAAGGAATTTATACTCTGAAATAAAAAAGAGGTATCCAAATTACTATATATTTACCTATAAAACCTCCAAGAGAAATGGCAGATACCTTGCTAGAAGTGAATTTAAACTCTGAATGGGAAAGTGAATGTACTAGGTCATTTAGCAGTTCAGTTCTGGTCTTCTTAGAAGACAGATCACACTGCCATGTTTCAAGGAGGCTTGTGGGAATAAATGACTTTTATTGCTGACATTTTAGAAATAATGAGACAGGAAAACAAGGCTGAAACCCTGAGTGTAAGGAAATGAGTCTCAACACTTAAGATAGCGAAAGGGTTTTTCCTAAATCTACTCTTTCTGTTGATTCTGAGTTAAATTGTCTACCACAAATATGAATTTACAAGTATTCTACAAAGTAATGGAGAACAAGCAAGAATTCAAACGAGCCTGTGCTCCTAAAAACTGACCTTCAAAGTAAAACTAATACAAAAGTATGGGTAACACTTCATACATTCATTCTCATTTTCCACTTCTGGTGAGGTTGAACAATTTCCCTTCCATTACCAATGTAATCATACTTCCATTTCCCTATTGATAATGATCAGTTAGTATTCTTCTATTTGTCTCTTTATTCTTCTTCACATCTGCATCTTCACAGCTGCTATGCTTCTCTTAAAATCTGGGGCTAGGTCCCAGTAAAGACATTAAGTGTCCACATAGCTTTGATTCTTTGATTCCATATTAGAACTTGGTATGACCTCCACACTTTTTGATAACAATGTTATAAGACTGCTGATGCCCCAACAGGCTAGGGCTAAGACACATCCTATGACTGGTATGAATTGTCAATGTGACAGGTCTAGAATCACCTGGGAGATGGGCTTCTAAATATGTCTGCGGATATTATCTAGATTAAGTTAACCGAGGAAGACTAACCAACCATGGTGATGCTATTTATGGCCTAAATGGAGAAAGAGAGATGGGCAGCCACACACACTTACCCTTTCTCCTTTTTGATTATATGTTATGCTAAATTGCTTTAAGTTTTTGCTATCTTGACTTCCTCATTGATAGATGGCATCTTGAACAACAAGTTAAAATAAACTCTTTGTCTCTTAGGATGTTTCTGCCTGGTTATTTTTATCTCAGTAATAAGGAAATAAACTAATACATAAATGAATAAGTAGAATCATCTATGGGTTTCAACAAGGCATTGGTGACACATTTCATTACACATTCATTTTCTAAGTTACAATCAGCTACAGTAATGTTCACAAGATCTTGAGAGGGTAAGATGGAGTCTATGTATTTAGAAGTAGTAGTAAGTATCCATGAAAGGAAGGAACAGTGGAGAACAGCTTCCAAGTATCCTGGCTTAACACATTGACACAGCTTAATCTCCCCTACCTTTCTCTCTCTCTCTCTCTCTCTCTCTCTCTCTCTCTCTCTCTCTCTCTCTCTCTCTCTCTCTCTCTCTCTCTCTCTCTGTGTGTGTGTGTGTGTGTGTGTGTGCAAAAAAATTTCTTCTGAGGACAAAACTCAAGGTGTGGCGCATGCTACACAAGCACCAAAGCACTGAGCAATGGTCTCAGTTTTTTTTTTATTTTAATACTTTAACAGTGAAATTCATTGGAAATGATTATCATTTAGACAGAAGACAAATGTACTTGCCTCACTAAGCTTATGTCATAGATAACTCAAACATGGCTAACTGATAACATTAACAATATACTGATAATATTAACAATATACATATAAGGTAATAATATGAGACAGAATTAAAAAAAAACACAAAACTTTTGTTTGTGAGCTTCCCTGGGTTTTGGTTCTACTCCATGTACTAGCTTTGTGGAAACCTAGTCTGTTTGGATGCTCACCTTCCTAGACCTGGATGGAGTGGGGAGGACCTTGGACTTTCCACAGGGCAGGGAACAATGACTACTCTTTGGACTGGAGAGGGAGGGCAAGGGGTAACAGGGGGAAAGGGAGGGAAATGGGAAGAGGTAAAAATTTGTAATAATAATAATAATCATAAAAAAGAAAAAAAACAAAACACCCCACAAATTTCCCTTGATAAGTTCTTGTGAGTAAATAGCATAATAGTACTTTCAAAATAATTAATACAAGTTTCAGACTTTGTAGCATATACACAAGTGAGGAGATGGTGTCTGTCTTCCAAAGGTTAGAGGAATTTAGAGAAATAACTGAAAATGTGTTAAATTAGAAGGGTATTCTATGGTTTATTTAAAAATTATTTAATTGATAATATTAATTAGCATTTAATATAAAACGAGTGTTTGGGAAGTTACACAACTTTCCCAAGTTCATAATTACTAAGACTAGAAGTGTGTACTGTGTGGTTCTATATGCATAATAAATAGGGTCTGTCCTATAACCCTTCATAAAGGAAAACTGTCTCTACAACTAATGGAGACCATTACAGAAAACCACAATCAATAAACATGCAAAGTTGTGAGGCATGTCTCTAATGGATACAACCTGTGCTAAGACTCAGGGAAAAGAAATAAAGAAGGAAGACAGACTGTGACAGCCAGAGAATCAGGACGTTTGCTGTGAAATTGTGCCTCCTTCCTAATGTCAGAAGCTATGCCAAAAAAGTCACACTAATATAACCGTCTGAGCTTGAGCTGAACAAAGATTATACAATAGATATGACAAGGTGGACAGGAAAAGCTCATGAGCTTCAACCATACACAAAGAACTACAAGAAATTAAGAAATGTTGAGAACAGGAAACATAGTCTCATCCAGAGAAGAGTATACCAATTGGTTATCCAATGTCAAAAGGTCAGCTCGAGAAATATTCATATATATTATACATATACATATTAGTTACATTTTACAGACTGAGAAGATTATATTTAGGAATATATATGTATATACATATGCATACATGCATGCAATTTCATTAATTGTTAAATTAATGAAAATAGAAGCCATGAATTTGAAAGAGAGTAAGGAGAGATATATTGAAGGGTTTGGACGTAGGAAAGAAAGGGGATAAATGATGGAATTGCATTATAATCTCAGAACTAGGCAAAAAAAAAAACCAACAACAGATCATTGCAAACTGAAATGAATGTGCCAAGGAAATCAGAAACAACTAACAAAAATGAAACATAAAAATCTAGCAATCAAAAACTGAAAAAAGATTTATATTAGATTTAGATATACTCTATTTTCTGAGTTCTCAAAAGTTGAAATGTTTCCAGTCTCTGGCACTTCAACAGCGTGCTGAACAGAAATCTGCCAAATGTGCTGTGCTGAGGATTCATTGGTTCAGACCAGGTAGCTTTCAAGGTATTTTTCCATTTAAAAACTAATCTGAATCTCACGTGTTTGTAATGGGAAATCCTCCAGAAAGCATGAGCATGAGAAAAGAAAAGAAACGAAACCCTAGACTTATAGTCAACATTCTCAATCAGAAGTAGAGGGACATTTTACAAAAGTTTCCAGAGAAGCAGGAAGCAACAAAATATATACTCATCCCTGTCCTCGATAGAGGAAATGAAATATTAGCCCACTCTGATCTTTTAAAGATTTTATCTGAATTATTGTACTTTAATACTTAGCAATTTTTTTTATTTAATACAGTATTTGAAGATCAAAGGGAAGTCCAAACTGTGATTTGTTAATTTTTACTGTGAATTTTCAAACAAACAATCTTTGTGTCTCTTATACTAAACTAAATAATAAAAGAGTTGACTATAAAGTTAATAGATATTTATGTATAATGTGACTGCCTGCTACGTGTTAGAAATACAGTTTGGTTTGTTTTAAAGAATAAAGTTAATTGTTTTGCATCGTCTATGTAATAGTTGGGTTCTCCTGTTAAACAGATTAATTTTTAAGGTAAGAAATACTATGTTCCAGGGCTTGTAAAGGATTGTATAAGGTCCTTTTTAGTTTAATAATTTTGTGGGACTCCCCAGTGTGTGATTGAATGTATCTCTGAATCTTTTTTAAAAATATTTTTTATGGTTTATTTAACTTTATTTTATGTGCATTGGTGTGAAGGTGTCAGATCCCCTGCAACTGGATCTTCAGACAGTTGTGAGCTGCCATGTGGGTGCTGGGAATTGAACCGGGATCCTCTGGAAGAGCAGTCAGTACTCTTAACCACTGAGCCATCTCTCCAGCCCCTATCTCTGAATCTTGAACCTTCTTCTGGGACTTTTTTCCTTCTGTTGGGTTACCTTGTCAAACTTCAACGTTTCTTTGTTTTATGTTATTATATTTTATTTTTATGCTTTGTTTATATCTCTTATAAACCTATTTTTCTCTAATGAATGGAGATAGGGAGTGGATTCAGATGAGAGGGGAGGTAGAGAAGAACTGGGAGGAGTAGAGGGAGGAGAAACTGTGGGCAAGACAAATGGTTTAAAAAAAATATATTTTCAGTAAAAGAGAAAAAATAAAAATAAAATACAAAAACTTGTGTACTTTAGATATGCTGTTAGTGCCACGTGAACATAGTCCTATGCACATTAAAAGGATAGAAATTAAACATCATTGTGCTGGCACAAATATAAACATATATGCAAGCAATATGGGTGAAACTGAAATATATGCGCAGAAAGATAAGCACTGCATATTCCTCCTGTATTTGGAATTTGAAAAGTCAAGTAGCAGCAAAGAGTAGAATGGTAGTTGGTGTGGGTAAGATGGAGGAAGAAAATGGAGGATATTTTACTTTTGATTTGTAGCTCAATAAAGATGCAGGGAGAAAAGCATGAATCTACGAGGAGACAAAATATTGTTAAAATCAATTTTATACACACACACTCTAATATAGAGAGTAGTCATATTTGCAGATATTAAACTCTCTACATGGAAAGAATTGCCCACAACAATGGAAAAATTCAGTTTATTGTTATTAAAATTTTGAATCAGGCCTAGAGGGATTGATCAGTGGTTATAAGCATTGGCTGCTATTGCAGATATAGCAGGCTTGATATTCCAGCACTAATAAGGAGAATCACAACTGTCTGTAATTGTAGTTTCATGGGATCTGATATCCTTTTCTGGCCTCAATGAGCACTGCATGCACATGATACTTTTAGTGCATGTGATCATACAGTCAAAAACATAGAATCAAAATAAATAAATTTAAATTTTTTTAAAACACAAAAAATAATTTGTATCAAAATATTTAGATTTGATGTTATAGGAATTAAACCTAATTAAGAGTGGTGGATGTGGCAAGTTCTAGATGTGAGTAGAATTTGAAACATGTTTCAAATGGGTGTTATGGAGTGAAAGGGGTTTTGTTTATCAATCAGGTCTTTTAAGCCAGTGCTCATATTGCTACATTCAATTTTATTTCTCTATCCTGAAGATAGCATGAGAGCAGTTGGTGTTAATGATAGCAGTATTAATCACGTCTTCCTTGTGACCAAGAACTTGCTGCCTGTGTCTGTATATAACAAGAGAAACTGCCCTAGTCCTGTGAAAGAATGTCTGTAATAAATGTGTAGGTAAAGTAAAGTGATGAATTTTTCATCTCTCTGATAACTCTAGACAGGCATCTGTTTGCTTTATATCTCTTTATAACTTTATAACTCTCTACTGAAGAGGAAGTGGCTCATTATTTCCAATAAATGTTTTAAAACAAGTTAGTCTTCTATATCTAAGAACTATGACCATGTCAGTTTTTGTGCCACATATCAGAACCCCATCACTTGGGAGGCAAAGAGAGGAGGAAGATCATAAATTTGCTATCATCTTGAATTACAGAAGAGATTCATGTTCAAAACAATAGAAACATAATCACTATATATCATCTTTTAAAACTATTTCTAATGAATATTCATTAGAGAAAGTATCTTAAGGACATCATACGTACACACTCACACACACACACACATCAATTCAGTGTGAGGGAGGGTTGAGATTATTTCTTCCTAGATAATAAAAAGAGAAAAGAATTAAGCACATTTTTATGCTAGCCCATCTTATTTTTGGAGGGGCTGATGTCTCATTTCTCTACTGTGAAGTGTGAGGCTGTAGAGGGTGTACAGCTACTCTTCAGGGGGTGGTGCCTGTAGCTCATATTCATAACTTGTCAATGATTTAAACGAGGTTGCCAGGCCTCAACTTTATAAATTTCCAAATCACCATTTAGTACGGCTGAACATTCTATTTGTTTGCAGAGAGCCTATTTATGAACTTCATCTCACTTCAACTTTTCGTTTCAATGTTAGTCATTCCTTATCACATGTGTTCACTGTGGGACGCACCACATAAGTGTCCTGAATGAATATTCTGTTTTCAAGGCATGTGACAAAAGACAAAGTAAATCAAAACCAGACAATGGTTACACAGGTAATTCTAAGGATATAAGAACCTACAAATATACCTTTTTGTACAGGATGTAATGAATCTCAAGACATAATTCTTCCCAAGATGTTCTAACTCATGAGACACTAACTGGTAGCTTGTTTTCAAAGTGATAACTGGAAATAACAGTAAGCTATAAAAAGCCACTTGCATGTTGAATGCAGGTTCCCAGACAAGACATAATAGGCAGAGATTTATGATAAACTAATAAGGAAATCTGGAGGTGGTCCTATAAATGGTATCTATGGTAATTATTTTAGGGGAAAGGAAAAATGATACTTGAGGAGAATATGTTAGAGCCCCATGAGCCAGGCCTGATGGTGTCCTATATTGCTGACACTTGAGAGGCAAAGGCATGTGCAGTATGAGTTAATGGTTAGTGAAAGCTATGCAGGCGGGATCCTGTTTCCAAACAAACAAGCAAATAAACAATAAAACTAACCCAAAACTCACAAGACAGGTCCATATTTCATTCATCTGAAAAGAGGACAATAAAATAATTTTGATCAAGGTCAAATATACTTAAAACATTTCTTAAACAGTACTTGGCTAGAAAAACAACCAAAACTCCAACCTCATCCACAATGTAACAGAAAAAAAGAAAGTGAAACTGAGTTGATTAATTTTTTTAAAAAATAAAAAGTCAGTCATAGTTTTTTACTAAGAAAAAAATTCAGTTAGTCCCCTTTGATTTTATTTCCTCCGTAGATGCTTGTAGCTTCCCTGAGAAATTGTGTATTTTTTTATGTTAGTGTCTTTTATTTGAAAAGGACTGGTAAATCACTCATTTATATAGTTATACCTGAGCACATGAACTGCAGTTATTGGATTAATAGAACACAAACGTTATTGCAATTGACAGTTTTCCATGTTTCATTTTTTAATGGCTAAAACATTTTATTTTATTTATTTTTATTTTTATTAAAAATTTCTGCCTCCTCCCCGCCTCCCATTTACCCCCCTCCCCCCTCCACTCCCCCTCCCTCTGCTGTCCAGAGAGCAGTAAGGGTTCCCTGCCCTGTGGGAAGTCCAAGTTCCTCCCCACTCCATCCAGGTCCAGGAAGGTGAGCATCCAAACAGGCCAGGCCCCTCCAAAGCCAGTATGCGTAGTAGGATCCAAATCCAGTGTCATTGTCCTTGGCTTCTCAGCAGTCCTCATTGTCCACCATGTTCAGGGAGACCAGTTTTATCTCATGCTTTTTCAGTCCCAGTCCAGCTGGGCTTGGTAAGCTCCGAATAGATCAGCCCCACCATCTCAGTGGATGGGAGCACTCCTCGCAGTCCAGACTTCCTTGTTCGTGTTTTCCCTCCTTCTGCTCCTCATTTGGACCTTGGGCACTCAGCCCGGTGCACCAGTGTGTGGCTCTGTCTCTATCTCCATCCATCGCCAGATGAAGGTTCCCTCACGGTCCTGACTTTCTTTCTCATGTTCTCTCTCCTTCTGCTCCTCGTCAGGACCTTGGGAGCTCAGTCTGGTGCTCCAATGTGGGGTTCTGTCTCTATCTCCATCCATCGCCAGATGAAGGTTCTGTCCAGATGGAACTCCACTGCATCGGATCCGATTAATTTTTTCTTTTTTTTTTTTGCAAAGTTAACTTCATGTGCTCAGTGTACAATGGGAGCTATTGTCATCTTTGAAGCAATTCCTGAAGTCCTGAATCAAATCTAGAGAAGTTCTAAGCTTTTCTTCTTTCTAAGGTCTCCAAATATGTGATTAGTCTGATAAGACTCAATATTCTGAGGATGCTCTTTAGAGATAACAGATATCTCTAACACTGTTTCATGGCAAATGATATCACTTGAATGCAACCTGAAATTAAATTGTCTCACAGTATCAAAGAACACAATGGTATTAATAATTTCAAAATAAGACATGCTGGTACATAAAATTCCAAAATATCAGGTTTATATCAGCAAGTTAAAAGAAAATGAGATGAAATTTTGGCTCTATTTGTTATCCCTTCAAATCATCAAATAAACACCAAACCACAGACTATTGTATGAAATCTTTGCACAGGGGTTGTTAAGTTTCACAGCAATACTAAAGGACAATTTGGAAACACAACTAGGACACATATTAAGCAATTGTATGAAGTAACTGATGGAACGAGATGCAGAGATCCACAGCCAAGCAACAGGCCAAACTGGGAATCCAAAAATATGAGGAGAGATACACCAGCAAGGGAGGAAAGGGTCATGATGGAGAAATCTACAGAGACAGTGGAGCCATGCTCATAGAAATTTATAAACACTAGACTGACAACTGTAGAATCTCCATGAGACTGAACTAGGTCCTCTGTTTGTGGGATACAGCGGTGAAGCTTGGACTATCTGAGGATCCATCTCTGGTGCATTAGAGAGCCTTTTGGAGCTCATTGCCTATGGTGGGATGCCATGCTCAGCCTTAATGCAGGGAGGCAGGACTTGGTCCTGCCCCAGCTTAATATCCCAGGCTTCATTAACTCCCCATAGAAGCCCTTACCTGTTGGAAGGAGTGGATTAGGGGTAGGCTGGGAAGGTTGGAAGGAGGAGGAAGGGTGGTGGAGAACTGTGAGTAAAATGTAAACTAAAATTAAAAAAATTAAAAGATCATTGAAATGTAAAAATGGTATTGTACGAGTTAATAATAACAAACTATGAAACGATAAAGTTAAGAAATTGAACACTGATCAGTGATACTTCTTATTTCACTTTAAGATTTTTACTATTCACTTGTTTATTTTGGAAGGTGTGTGGGTGTGTGTTGAGGATATATATATATACATATATGTATATATATATATACATATATGTATATATATATATATATATATATATATATATATATATATTCCTGCCATACTATAAGGGTGGAGATCAGATAATATATTTTCTCCTTCTACTGCATGGTTTCCAGATTTAACAAAGGCCATACGATTTCCTCCCATGTTTCTTTACCTACTGAACCACCTTGCTGGTTCATATTTCATATTTTTATAAAGTAAAAATATAGCACATTCA
Organism: Arvicola amphibius; assembly: GCF_903992535.2. Taxonomy (NCBI): domain Eukaryota; kingdom Metazoa; phylum Chordata; class Mammalia; order Rodentia; family Cricetidae; genus Arvicola; species Arvicola amphibius. The sequence goes on along the minus strand of NC_052056.1, from coordinate 35,188,405 downwards.
CAGCCCTTAGTCCACGACTGTCACTGTTCTTCAGTTGTGGTGTATGTAAAGATTTCCTACTGAAAATATCACTCTATTTATTTTCAATTCCCTGTTTGTTGCATAGATGAATGGGCTTACAATGGATTGTTGAACACCTTGCATTGTGCACTCCTACCCTCTGGGGATAAATATCCAGAAATATGAAGCCTTGCACAGATGTAAGTGAATATTTCCTGTGTGGAAAAGAATAACAAAAATGAAAACCATCCAAAGGATATTTGGAAAATTGTCAATTGAGAGGAAATATGCTATAATAATATAAATAAGGCCCTTTGATGTTCATCTAAGCAGAAAAACAATTCCATTTTTGTTCTAGGGAAAATATAATTTTAATGATTCATTTAAATGATAGTGACCTGCCCACCCAGAAACTGTTTTCCCTTCCTTCCTATTTACGTGAGGACGAAAATACGCATTACATATTGCCACACAGCTGTCACTCTCTGCTTGGCAGGAAAATTGATGCTGTGAAAGCACATATTGCTTATTATGCTAAAGCTGAAAACAAGCACTTAACTAGGTACATGTCATATACAATTTTAAAATATTCACTCGCAACAAATGAACGCCACAATAATAGATCTTGAAAACTCAATTTGAGATAGATCGTGTAACATGCAAAATCAAATCGTGAATAAAACCGTCCTTTTTAATTCCACATGAAAGTCTGACATTTGTTGTGCTGATGTTGTTGGTAATAACCTCTACGTGTGCAGAAGGCAAAGTCCTCTAGGTATGTAATCCTGGCCTGTCCTCTCGATGCAATGCACTTTTCACTTAGAGTTGCAGATGGTATACAACACGAGAATTTATTACTTGTTCATCCTATCTAACTGTAACATCTTATCCATGTCAATCAAACTTTGGTTGAAAGGGTACTGAGGGTGTTCACTAGGTGGCATTATTTTCATATCTTAAGCTTTCTCCGAGCCTTTCCCCGAAAGACTTCCAATAAGAATATTCCTAATGAAAAGATTACCATCTCACCATCATATTTGCAATATATTGCTTCATATTCTTAAGCATATCCTACATATTTCTAAGACACAGATCTAATATTAGTAAGACTATATATCCTATTCATTTTCTCGTTTGTATCAGTGATCTAGGATATTTGTTTATAAATGAAACAATAGCAATTCTAAACAAAACATCTTTGAAAATATGGTTTGGCAACACAGCATTTACAGTCGGACACAACGACTGTAGTTTGATCCCTGACTGCCACTTCAGTGCAGGTCTGCAGGCCAGTTCTGCAATGTCTTCTAAAAGAAAATTGTGTACCTCATAAATGAACATGAGGGAAATCCTACCATAACTAACCCTGCATGATTTGGGCCTGTCAATCACTCTCACTTACAAAAACTTTTGCCACTTTATATTTGTGAATGAGGCTGATTTCATGTTTCACAGCAGTTAAAGGCTTATGTCATGACTGTACAATGTTTATATCTATTTGTTGACGCTTAAAAACTGGTTGACCTTTCCATACATCAACAGTAAGAAGGACATTAAAAATATTTCTGTGTTCCTTAATGCCTTTCAGAATTTCATTTCTATTGGCCTAACATCTTTCCTGGCATAATACCCCCTTCTGCACCCAGTCCCAAGGTGTCAAGGGTTAGTCTGGTTTAAGTTGGTAGGTAAGTATAGGACACTCCTACAATTATCACAATTATTAATAATTATTTGCATAATTATTACATAATCTGTCAGTCACTTGAGCATAAAGTGCTCTAAGGTCAAGAAATTTCCCTACAATATTTACAGCTGGTCAGCCTCTGTTACACTGCCTTGTCCTCCTTAAATAAATATTTTATAGTTTCAAAGTAATCGAATGCTATGCATCTTTAATTTCTAGTTTGTTTCTTAATGTTTTGCTTCTGACTTCATTTTCCTACCACACATTTGGAGACAAAAAGTAAAAAGAAAAATCTCTGTGCTTCCTAAAAGGTGAACATTAGCAGCTCATCATATCTTCTACTTTTCACTCCAAGTAATGGAGTTATTGATGACTTTTATCAGATCTTTTTTATTTTATTTTTTTATTTTTTTATTAAAAATTTCCATCTTCTCCCCTCCTCCCACTTCCCTCCCCTCCCCTCCACCCATACCCCCACTCCCATCCTCTCCAGGCCAAAGAGCCATCAGGGTTCCCTACACTATGTTAAGTCCAAGGTCCTCCCAACTCCCCCCAGGTCCAGGAAGGTGAGCATCCAAACTGACAAGGCTCACACAGAGCCCGTCCATGTAGTAGAATCAAAGCCCATTGCCATTGTCCTTGGCTTCTCAGTCAGCCTCCACCATCAGCCACATTCAAAGAGTCCGGTTTGATGCATGTTCCATCAGTCCCATTCCAACTGGTCTTAGTGATCTCCCGTTAATTGGGTCCCACCGTCTCAGTGGGTGAACGCACCCCTCATGGTCCTGACTTTCTTGCTCATGTTCTCCTTCCTTCTGCTCCTCATCTAGGACCTTGGGAGCTCAGTCAAGTGCTCCAATGTGGGTCTCTGTCTCTATCTCCATCCATTACCAGATGAAGGCTCTATGGTAATATGGAAGATAATCATCAGTGTGGCTATAGGACAAGGCCAGTTCAGGCTCCCTTTCCCCTGCTGCCCAATAAACAAGCTGGGATATCTCCTTAGACACCTGGGAACCCGTCTAGAGTCCAGTCTCTTGCCAACCCTAAAATGGCTCCTGTAATTAAGATATATACTTCCCTGCTCCCCCAACCACCCTTCCTCCATCCCAACCATCCCATTCTCTCAAGCTCTCCCCATCCTCTCCTTCTCCCTTCTCTCCCCGCATCTCCCCTTATTCCCACCTCACCCCCACCCCCGTGCTCCCAACCCCTGCCCAGCAATTTTGTCCATTTCCAATATGCAGGATGATAACAATATGTTTTTCTTTGGGTTCACTTTCTTATTTAGCTTCTCTAGGCTCACAAATTATAGGCTCCATGTCCTTTATTTATGACTAGAATACACTTATGAGTGAATACATACCATATTCCTCTTTTTGGGTTTGGGTTACCTCACTCATTAAAGTGTTTTCTGTTTCCATCCATTTGCATGCCAAATTCAAGATGTCATTGTTTTTTACCGCTGAGTAGAACTCTAAAGTGTATATCGCAACACCTTCTTAAACACTGAGCAGGAAAGTGTTCATGAAGGGTATTTGAGGGTAGAACTTCGCTATATTTTATTGTAAGATAAAAGGACTTATTTTGTTTAGTTTCACTGTTATGAACTAAGCCCATAGAAAACAGCCTTGCTTCATCATCAAATTAACAAGCACATGTTCTCCCTTAAACTTAAATAGCCTTTGCCCTACTTTGAATGATCAGTGTTCATTTATGTACATGGTCAGGCAAATTCTTAGGAAAAGAACTCACACAAGGTAAAGAGAGTGTTGCTTAATTTTGGCTGAGGATGCATGCTGAGAGTTGATCATTCATTCATCATCCACTTGCAACTATATCAATAAGTCATGATTCTTGCTTTTAAGGAGCTTAAACCGTAATAGGAAAAGTTAGGAAATAAATCAATAATTGTAAGTGTTGTATGTGCAATAGAACAAAGGTAGCTACAGGTGCAGCTTGCTCTTTACTGTCTGATTGCCTCTGCTCAGCACCTCGAGCTTTAGAAGTATAAACAACTGCAATGTGACATACATTTGGCATTCATCATAACCTTTGGGCATCACCATGAAAATCCGAGAAAGAAAGAATACTGTTGAATGCAGCAAAGTAATCATGAATGAGACCTCAAGGGGTCCTTTACAAAAGTAACTGTGATGGCTGTAAATCAGGCTAAGGTCACAAACAGATTGTGAAAAGTATTTCTTTGCTAATCTTTTCCTCCTACACGAGAACAAAATTAGTGAAAATGCAATGGCAGGTTGTCTTTCTGATTTGTGTCATGGAGTAGCTTCTGTCAGAGGTATATATAGAGAAAAGTTCTTTGGAAAAATGATGTCTCTACCTCCTATGTATCTTCAGTCTACAACATCAAATACAAAGAATACATGTATTTTGAGCCAATACCTGTCTTCTTTACTTATATACTGTCTGTCTGTCTTCATGACGTGGCCATAGGTCAAAGTAGCAGTTATAATCTGAACATGCACTGAAGTTTGGCTCATTTTCTGGACTGCATTCAGTGTCATTTCTTGTCCATTACATTAGAGTTGGAATGCAAAAACAAAACCCTCAGCAAATATCAATGTTTCATGCTGACTAAGATATTCTGGCATCCATTGATTGATTTTTAAATGGAAACTCCTACTATCCATTTGGTTTTATTGATAATAACTATTGATAATAACAAGCATATTGTTTTCATGTGTCCCTTTCCTACTGTGCTCTCCATGGAATTTCCACTAACAGTTTCTTCCTACCACTCCCTGCGGTTTGTTACACCATGGTAGCTTTTATCTAGTATGCAATTTACCTAGCTTTGAACTGCATGATATAGGAAGCACTAGCTAGAATTATAAAGGTTTCAGAGACTAGAAAAAGGTATCCTGCTATGTTTTGAATGAGGCTAAATTTAGTGCAGGAAACATAGGTCTTGTATGTACAAAACAGCTCTGGTACTCAGAAAAGCATCACAGCGTTTTATTTGAAAACCTAAGATTACGAACCTTAAAATAAATTGTTTAAAATATACAACATGTAATTTCCCTCCTTAAAAGTGACCCACTGAGAAATTAGAGGGAGATTCCCAGAATGAAATAACTTAAAACCTCTCGAGGAAATAAAGCAAAGAACAGAAAATCATGGCTAGTAAAAGACAATGTTCATCATATGACATATCATGTGATGTATGCTATATTTGCTTTAGGGAGTGGGTCTTCCTAATCCACCAGAAGCAAGAAAATTCTCATGGATGATGTAGGCAGGAAATTACATCTGATTAAGATTGAATATGTTACACAGGACATAACATGGTTCATAACATGTAAACATGGGTTAGAACAACTTGCACATGGAATAAAAATGGTATTCACATAAATAACTGTCTTGATGGGACAGTAGCCTTACATTTGAAAGTAGAGAAGTATGACTTGATTCAGTAAACAACAAGAAAGTAACACACAGTCTTAAACAAAGTTATAAAATGAAGAAATGATGCATACCACAAGAACAAATGGAAACAAACTAGTTTGATAAGGAGGCCAGAAGAAAATGAATAAGCAGCTATTCTCATCATTATTCACATTTTAGTGGATTTTCTCCTCTGGTATGAAATCTTTTTCAATAAAATATCCCTGTTGTTTTTACTTGTACACAAGTATAATAAAATTTCAAAATTTAATCAACTATGGTGTGAAACTATTAGTGTTTCTGCTTATGCTTCTAGTTACTCCATTTTGAGTGTCTAGAATCATAAAGGTGTCTTGGTAGCATAAAGATCTAACTGTGGTGTTTTATTAAGTTTTATTTTAAACTTTATTAGATTAAAAAACCTAGGCTATTAATAAGACAGAACTATGAGCATGTCTATGGTAGTAGCTACAGAGACTATTGGATCACAAGAAGTCTGACCTATTGAATAAATTCATCATTTGATGGCAAAGTTTAAGTTGCAATGATATAAATATAATACTCATGTATGAAATTGAAAGCTTGTGGGTCACTCTTGGAGGTTTTAAATAAAGCAACAGATATTTTCCATATCATTAGCAATTGACCCTTAAGAACGCATCTTTTGGGGGCTAGGGAGATAGTTCAGCCAGTAAAGTATTTGCCACACAAGCATCTAGACCAGAGTTTGCTCCCTAGAACCCATGTGAGAGTAGGCATGATGACACATGCTCATAATCCCAGTAGTGAGAAGACAGAGAGAGGCAGGTCCCCAGGACTTGCTGGTCAGCCAGCCTAACTTCATTTGTGAGGTGCAGGTTTCAGTGATAAATCTTATCTCAAGAAACAAATAAATAGAAAAATAAAAATAACAAGGTGCCTGATAAGGACCAGCACCTCTGGCTTCCACAAGTACAGGTAAACTCATTCACATGAGCATGAGCTCCATATGTGTATCACATGAACATAAACATACACACATATGGGAAGGGGTTACACTTATTGAACATTTCTTGTGACAAAATAAGAGGTAGAGGGTAGTGCTTTGGGAACAATGGCTTTTTCCGGAAAGGTTTTCATGTGATCATGGAGACTGTGAGCTCAAACAACTTTTCTTACCGAGCTGTGTTTTTAGTTGAAAGAATGAAAAAAAAATGTAATGCTTACTCAATCTTATGTATCTTTTAGATTCTTATTAAAATGTGTTCATTTCAAGAGAAGTGACTTAGTACTGTTTGTCAGTGATTTTTTTTTAAAAATCAAGTTTTCAAATGAAAATGAAAGATTTGTAGGTGCTATAACTTCTATAATGAGCCCAGGAGGTCTCATTATTTAAAGACCTCTTTGATGAGATTTGTGGTAATATTAACAGATGTAAATTAATAATATCTGATAATGAAATGTGTCAACACCGAAAAGATCTGCATAACCCAGTGGGTTGATGTTTTCCAAATGACTAATGCATAACTGCAAAATTATTAAAAAAAAGATAGATGAATCCAAATATCAAAAGGCCAGATATTTTAATGTAACTGAGGAATTTTTTTAAGTCTTAAAAACTTAAAGAAGACATAGCCCTTTGAAAATTCATCGAGTAATAACTGGTGATTCTTTGAAATAAAGATAAGATATTGGCAGCCTAAGCCTTTTGTTATACGAGTTATCCTCCCTGCTTTCCAATTTCTAGGTTTTTTTTTTCTCTCATAGGAAACAGAGTTTAATGTTCTACCTAGGGAATAGTTTGGGCCCTAGGGTAAATCTCAGTTTTAAATATCATATCTTTCTTTGCTCTCTAGCTATAGAGTCAGTGTTAAAATATTTGAGAGGATAATATAAGTAATAAAGTTTCATGGTCCCTTACTGCCTAGGAAGCAGTCCCAAAATGATTGCTTCAAATGCCATTTATTTGTTCATGTGTCCATGTATAACCAAACAGTAATCTACAATATACCAGTCCCTCTTTACAATTACTGTGCTCATCACATGTGTTTAAACTCTGCTACATATATATAAATAGCTTTGGTTTGTTCATCTTTTGGTCTACTATTTCTTATTATAATCATAGAACAGTAACTTTGGTCATTAACAATAGCATTCATAAACTACATCATCCTATAATGATTTTCTTCATATGAAAACATAATTCTCATCTAAAAGGGAAAGGGATCATTTATTTTGGAGCCAAATATGAATGATTATGACCCAGGAACACATATTCAGTTACCTCTAAGACAATATTCCAATGAAGTAATAGCTTCATAAAATTTGTATATTAATAGAATTTATAAATTAAGACACAGTCTAACTAACATACTGGCAAATATGTTGTTTCCAGCAAGTGGAGAGATCTGTCATAGGTCTTGGATACTACTTGATGACATATTAGCACATAGGTAGGTGGAAACTAGTGGGCCATTCCTTAGAGGAATTGCTAATAGGTGCAGGATAGACATTAAGTCAAACAGAATTCAGCAACAAATGGCTATTATGGGGACAGGCTGAAGACAATTTGGTTCTGAAACTGCAACATTCCAGCACTCTGCAATATCAGAAAATCTAATCAGTCAATCATCCTTGTTGAATACTCAACACAAGTGAGGTTTTTAATCAGAGAATGTCATTTCATACACTTTTAATTCATCATGTATAAAATGATGGGTATATTTTCTATATACTTTATGTAAATTCATTTGTTCTTAATTTTTCTAGCATGAATTATTTTCCAACTCTCACTTGCACTATTCTCAGCATACTATTAGCAAGAGGTTTTTATAAGGAAACATATTACAACTCATTCTCAACCTGTGGGTCATGACACCAACAGAAGTCACATATCAGATCCTTATATTACAATTCATAACAGTAGCAAAATTACATTTAGGAAATAGTAATGAAATAATTTTATGTTTAGGGGTCACCACCACATGAGGAATGTTATTAACGTGTCATAGCATTAGGAAGGTTGAGAACCACTGATAGTGCTTTAATTAGTAAGCATGCCTAAAGGGATAATGTAAAAATATTTGTGAATACAAAAGAACAAAATGCACAGGATATTTTACAGGATCAAAACAAAGACATTGAACCTTCATCCAGTAACTGATGGAAAAGATGCAGAGATTCACAGATAGGAACCAGGCCAAACTCCTGGAGTCCAGCCATAGAGAGGGAGGAGCAACAGTATGAGCAAAGGGGTCCAGACCAATATGAGATAGCAACAGAAACGGCTGACTCCAGCTAATGGGAGCTCACTGACCCTGGACTAACAGCTGAGGAAACAGCAAAAGAACAAACTAGGCCCTCTGAATGAGGGTGACAATTGTGTGTCATGGACAGTTCATGGGACCACTAGCAGTGGAACCAGTATTTAAGGGGGAATACCTTGCTTTGCTTAGATACAGGGGAGAGGGCCTTGGTTCTGCCTCAGGTGACATGAGACTTTGTTGAATCTCCATGGAAGGCTTACCCTCTCTGAGGAGTGGATGAGGGGTGGGGTGGAAAGAAGATAGGAGGAGTGGGAGGAATGGAGGGAGAGGGAACTAGGGTTGATATGCAAAATAAGATTATTTTAAAAATAATTAGAATAAAATTCAAAAGTAAGGGGGAATATACATCTATATTTTATGGTTGACAAAGCATGATGTGTAATAGATTTCCCAACTCCAATTAACTGTGCAGAAGTCTAAACTCTAGCTAATGAATACACTTCTTGCTGTTTAGCTTCACTACACTGGAATAGTTCAAGCACTGACGTGTTACCTTATGTGTGTGCTTTGTTTAGTAATTGCTGAGGAAATTAGTGACATTTGCTATCAGCATTTCTATCAGGATGTAGTTATATTGTTCTCTCATTAGCAGAATTGTAAAATAAACAAGAATACAACATTTTCAGTAATAATTGATGAGGTTATATTCATTTACACATGTAACCTTATGAACAGAAATGTTCAGAAGACTGGTGTGTGTGTGTGTGTGTGTGTGTGATTGTGTGTGTGTGTATCTGTGATGTGTGTGTTACTTCTTACTAATAATATGATATTCCAAAAACAATACTAGGTGTCCATTGAGTCCCTTTTGTTTTTGTTTCTCTTTGTTATTTATCTGGATGCAACCTTCCAGCATACCTTTTAGAAGAGTGCCATGTGCCAGGTGACTTAGATCTGATCACTGGATGACCAAATACATACACACATACATACATATACACACATATATACACACACACATACTAAAACACATACAGTGTGTTGAACATTTCTCCTCATACTGTTAAATGTTTAAATGAATATAACCTCATCAATTCTTTTGAGTACTAAAGGAATAAGTCATAAAACAATCCTACACTATTTTGGAATTATGATTAATAAAAGGGTTATTTATTGAAAGAGAAAAACTTGCAGATCACTCTCCTAGACAACAGCCCCCTAGAAAAGTATCTGGTAGCCAGAAGCAGAGTCTAAAGCAAGAGAGGGAACACATGGCTACCACTGCTTTTCAAGCCAGAGAGACCATGGTCAAGTGGGCTGGTATCTTGAAGGCTATTGTCTAACGGAGCTCCCATAGCACCTCCCTCTTTTGTTTAAGTAAGAGAGTTCTAAACCTACTACAAAATTATATACAATAAGAACAAATATCCTATTCTAACTAGCTTAAGTCTTATATAATAAATAACTTGGACAAGTCATGAGAGGAAAGTAACTACATTTATCTAGTCTTCAACCCCATTGAAGATCCAAGAAGAGAAATAATTTTACCTGAGTAATTAGGAAGTGCAATCAAACAAATTCCAAAACATGCAACAAATCACAGAGACAACTGGCTACTCTGGTAGTTGTTCTGACATAAGCTAACATTGTGTGAAAAGAAATTTAATCAGTTGTCCTCTTCATGAATGTAGAGTGTAACAAAGTAGGAAATGAGACTATTTCAAACACAAAATTAATCTGACCACCAGACAGTTATGAGCTACGGCTGTAACTGCTGTTACATTTTTGTTTTTCTAGCAGAAGTGAAATCAAATGCCAATATATTCTTTTACAAGTATATTTCTAGAAAATTTATTCCCAATACCTCAAATCCTCAAATAATCCAGCTATAGATGTATGATATTCAGTATGTTCATAAAATGGAATACTACAAAGGAAATAAAATGAAACAAATTGTAATTTATTGTAACATCATTTATGGTGTTATAAAGTACAGTACTGAGAGATAAAATGTCACAACCATACTTTCAACTGTACTTGTGTTAGTTTCCTTCATAGGTGAAGACTTTTCTGGATCAGAATGGTGTGTGGGCATCTCTATTTGGTAGCCTTATTTTGATGGCCAATTGATATAGAAAGGCCTACTCCACATTTGGTGGTATCATCCCTCAGAATGCAAGTTTTGAACTTGTAAGAAAAACAGCTGAACACAAGACTTAGAGTAAGACAACAAGCAATCCTTCTCTCTATGAAGTTCCTGCTTTGACATGCTGTTTTGACTTCCTTAAAGTATGGACTCTATCTTGTAGTAGAGCCTAAATCCTTTCCTCCACAAGTTACTCTTAGTTATACTGTTTATTACAGGATCGTATCATCATTTCTTACTAATGATGATCAACATATCATCAATTCTTACTAAAAGTGTTACCTTGATATTTATTTCATAGTTCTGTTAATGAGAGGACAATAGAACTGAATATTAATAGAAATGTTGACAGCAAAAGCCACTGATACCTCTACCATTGCTAAACAAAGCAAACATGTTCATAGATATAGGAGAGAGCAGCAACATGGAATTTCCTCCCCAACCACATTTCATAGATATTTTTGAAAAGTATTATGTTTCCCATCTTCTTGGCTTGTTACCATGGTTTTAGAAATAGTTTTAGAGATGCAGTTAGTGTCTATTAATTATAACTTAAGCAGTGATATTTCACATAATAGACCCTAACATGATAGAAATCTTGGGATTATGTCATTAGCTAAGTCATATTCTAAATTTACTGTGACATCTTAGTTTTAATTCAACTTTTCATATTTTGTTTGAAATTATTTTTGTTTCACCAGTGAATTTTGCTGTTTGCTACATTTGAATGCATATGGTTATATTTTAAAACAGATTTAGTTACAAAATGTGATAATACCCAAATAATTTGAAATAGGGCAGAAAATCTTGTAGATTTTTTTCTTAAATTTTGAAATCTAGAATATAGGCCTGATGATGTTGCTTGTCCAGAAACAAATTTGGTTTGGTCTCTGTGTCTAGAACATGTAGAATAAGTGTAGCACTTTGATTTGTGTTAAAATGTGGCTGGACAGAGAATGATAGCCAAATGACCAGTTTAAAAAAAAGATATAAAAACTGTCATATAAAGCAATGCTCTTAGAAGACTACTTGATTGCTGTAAATTCTAAAGAATCACTTATGTCCTCCTTTTGAGATATGCATATTCTAATGAAAAAGATCCACATTTAATATTTATTCCCTATGGCTTTTACAAATATTCAATCTGAAACGAGAAGGAACCCACCATTGCTGATGGTGTTCCTCAATTCCACACCATTATTGCTATCCACAGATATGATTTAATGACTCCTGACTATTTTGCATTTTATTTTTAGATACATTAACTGCATACTGTCATCTGATTTATCTGCTATGTGATTAAAATACTAGAAAGTATTTCTTAACGTTAAATTTTGTTAGCACATCAATTACTAAATGCATTCATTTCTCATCTTGTGGACACAGACTTGACATACAAGAGACAAGCAATGCAGGCTGTATTTTAGAACTCAGCATCCTTTAAGCTGACAGTGAGGACATACATTTTTATCAAGTGACTAGTGTATGCGACTATGTATTATAGGTGTCATGTAATGACTTTGTTATAAACACAGGACTCAAAATGGTTTAATTTTCACTGAGATACTCATTCAGTTAAAACTATGATTTTAGAATCCAAGATATTTTATTTTTGAACTTACCGCATTTAATACAAAATTATTTTTAAAAAGGTATGCATGTTTAAACCTGACAAACATAACAAAAGTATAATTCATGTATTCATTTTTAAATATTTCAAACACTTATATAATGATTTAACATGTATATATAATTTTAATCATGTAATTAATTTTAAATAATATAATTATGACTTTAAATGTCCAGTCTCTTTTAAAAATTCTCTTTGCTTCTTAATAATTATATTTTGTGTTCTTTTCAGAATAGCAAAATATGCTGGATTTATTGAGAAATAGTAATGAAATGTCAGAAATGTATTTTATTGTAATTTAATTTGCATTTAAATAATTATGAGTGCATATATTCTATTGGAACCATAATAACAAAATCAGGAAATATAGTTATTGAACTTGAGTTATTTTAAATTTTGTTCTTAGATGATAAATATTTTCACTTTTCTGTTTACGTTAGTCATCTTTCCATTACTATAAAAGTAATATGGAATGAATCTGTATTTAAAGTGAAAGATACCTTCTTTAAATTTTTCAAGCTCACTAGTGTATTCAAGGTCCTTGGCACAGGAACAGTGTCCTGCTCCTGCACCAAGGCCATCCACCCAGAGGGTTGAGAGGCTGCCCTCCAGGTAGGTCTGAGGATTCCCACAAGGGAGTGCGGGCTCCTTCAGCTTGTACTACAAGGTTTGCTGTGTGCTACTGGACCCTGCCCTGCCCCCACAAATGCCCATTTGTCCATGATGTCCTTGGGTTACCAGGAATCCCTGATTCAGTGCTGTGGAGTTCCAACTGGACGGGAATAGTTTGTGCTCCTGCTCTGAGGAGATCCACCCAGAGTCAGTCACAGCAAAGATTGGACCAAGACACCAAGTCTCTCCTGGCTACATTTGAAGGAAGAGATGGGCAGGCGCCAATGCAAGAATTCCTCCAAGAACTTGAAAGGCAACATGACATCACCAGAATCCAGGCATCCTGAAACAACAAGAATTGAACACCCTACTCCAGAAGATAGAAGAAATCAACTTTAAACAGTACTTTATGAAAATAATAGAGGACCTTAAACAGGAGGTAAAAAACTGCCAAAAAGAAGTGGAGATGACAGACAAAAGGTAGATGAAATGAATAAGTCTCTCAAAGATACCCAAGAAAAACAAGAAAAAGCAATCAAACAGATAAGGGAAGCAATTCAAGACCTGAAAAATGAAATGGAGGTAATGAAGAAAACACAATCCGAGGGAAGACTGGAAATGTAAATGCTGAGTAAATGAACAGAAACTACAGAGACAAGTATTACCAACAGAATACAAGAGATTGAAGAAAGAATCTCAGACTCTGAAGATACTATAGAGGAAATAAACTCACAGATTAAAGAACAAAACAAATCCAACAAATTCTTTTTTTTTTTTGAGACAGGGTTTCTCTGCAGCTTTTTTAGAGCCTGGCCTGGAACTAGCTCTTGAAGACCAGGCTGGTCTCGAACTCACAGAGATCCGCCTGCCTCTGCCTCCCGAGTACTGGGATTAAAGGCGTGCGCCACCACTGCCCGGCAAGAACAAAACAAATCCAACAAATTCTTAACACAAAACATCCAGGAAATCTGGGACACCATGAAAAGACCAAACCTGAGAATAATTGGGGTAGAAGAAGGAGAATTACAACTCAAGGGCCCAGAAAATATATTCAACAAAATTATAGAAGAAAACTTTCCCAACCTAAAGAAGGATATTCCTATGAAGCTACAAGAAGCCTACAGAACACCAAATAGACTGGATCAAAAGAAAGCATCCCCACACCATATAATAATCAAAACACAAAACATACAGAATAAAGAACAGATATTAAGAGCTGCAAAGGAAAAAGGTCACGTAACATACAAAAGCAAACCTATCAGAATTACACCTGACTTCTCAATGGAAACCATGAAAGCCAGAAGGTCTTGGATAGATGTGCTACAGATACTAAGGGAACATGGATGCAAGCCCAGACTACTATACCCAGCAAAGCTTGCATTCACCATCGATGGAGAAAACAAGATATTCCAGGACAAAAACTGATTTAAACAATACGTAGCCACAAATCCAGCCTTACATAAAGTAATAGAAGGAAAATCACAAACCAAGGAGTCCAACAATGCCCACAATAACTCAGACATCCAGCAGAACTAGAAGAAGGGAAACACACAAAGTCTACTACCAAAAAAATGACCAGAGTTAATAACCACTGGTCATTAATATCACTTAATATCAATGGACTCAACTCACCTATAAAAAGGCACAGGCTAAGAGATTGGATATGAAAACAGGACCCAAAATTCTGCTGTTTACAAGAAACACACCTCAACCACAAAGACAGACATCTACTCGGAGTAAAGGGTTGGGAAAAAGTTTATCAAGCAAATGGACCTAAGAAACAAGCAGGTGTGGCCATACTAATTTCTAACAGAGTTGACTTCAAACTAAAATCAATCAGAAGAGATGGAGAGGAACATTTTATATTCATAACAGGAAAAATTCATCAGGATGAAGTCTCAGTCCTGAGTATCTATGCCCCTAATATAAAAGCACCCACTTATGTAAAAGAAACATTACTAGAACTCAAGACAGACAACAAAACACACACACTTATAGTAGGAGACTTCAACACTCCTCTCTCACCATTGGACAGGTCAATCAGACAGAAACTGAACAGAGAAATAAGAGACTTAATGGAGGTAATGAATCAAATGGACTTAACAGACATCTATAGATCATTCCACCCAAATAGGAAAGAATATACGTTCTTCTCTGCAGCTCATAGAACCTTCTTGAAAATTGACCACATACTCGGTAACAAAGCAAACTTTCACAGATACAAAAAATATTAGTAACCACCTGTGTCTTATCAGATCACCATGGATTAAAATTAGATATCAACAACAATGCTACCCCCAGAAAGCCTACAAACTCATGGAAACTGAACAGTCAACTACTGAGCCACAATGGGTCAAGGAAGAAATAAAGAAAGAAATTAAAGTCTTTCTTGAATTTAATGAAAATAAAGACAGAACATACTCAAACCTATAGGACACTATTAAAGCAGTGCTAAGAGGAAAGTTCATAGCACTAAGTGCCCAATTAAAGAAAATGGAGAAAGCACACATTGGAGACTTAACAGCACACCTGAAAGCTCTAGAAAAAAAGAAGCAGACTCACCTAGGAGGAGTAGAAGACTGGAAATAATCAAACTGAGGGCTGAAATCAACAAAATAGAAACACAGAAAACAATCCAAAGAATCAATGAAACAAAAAGCTGGTTCTTGGAGAAAATCAACAAGATTGACAAACCCCTATCCAAACTAATCAAACGGCAGAGAGTGAACAGGCAAATTAATAAGATCAGATATGAAAACGGGGACATAATCACAGACACAGAGGAAATTCAGAGAATCATTAGGTCTTACTACAAAAGCTTATATGCTACAAAGTTCGAAAATATAAAAGAAATGAACACTTTTTTTAAAATAAGTACCATATACCAAAGTTAAACCAGGACCAGGTGAACAATCTAAATAGACTGTTAGCCGCAATGAATTAGAAACTGTTATCAAAAACCTCCGCACCAAAAAAAGCCCAGGACTAGATGGTTTCATTGCAGAATTCTACCAGAACTTCCAAGAAGACCTAATACCTATACTCCTTAATGTATTTCACATTATAGCAACAGAAGAGTTATTGCCAAGTTCCTTTTATGAAGCTACAGTTACCCTGATACCAAAACCACACAAAGACTCAACCAAGAAAGAGAATTACAGGCCAATCTCACTCATGAACATTGATGCAAAAATTCTCAATAAAATACTGGCAAACCGAATCCAAGAACACATTAAAAAAATTATCCATTATGATCAAGTAGGCTTCTTCCCAGAGATGCAGGGCTGGTTCAACATACAAAAATCTATCAACGTAATCCATCATATAAATAAACTGAATGAAAGAAAACCATATGATCATTTCATTAGATGCTGAAAAAGCATTTGAGAAAATTCAACACCTCTTTATTATAAAGGTCTTGGAGAGACTAGAGATACAAGGGCCATACCTAAATATAATAAAAGCTATTTACAGCAAGCAGACAGCTAACATCAAATTAAACGGAGAGAAACTCAAAACCATCCCACTAAATTCAGGAACACGACAAGGCTGTCCACTCTCTCCATATCTTTTCAATATAGTGCTTGAAGTTCTAGCAATAGCAATAAGACAACATAAAAGGATCAAGGGGATTCAAATTGGAAAAGAAGTTAAACTTTCGTTATTTGCAGATGATATGATAGTGTACATTAGTGACCCCAAAAACACCAGCAAAGAACTCCTATAGCTGATAAACATGTTTAGTAACATGGCAGGATACAAGATCAACTCCAGAAAATCAGTTGCCCTCCTAAACACAAAGGATAAGGAAGCAGAGAGGGAAATCAGAGAAGCATCACCTTTCACGATAGCCTCAAATAGCATAAAATACCTTGGGGTAACTCTAATCAAGGAAGTGAAAGACCAATTTGAAAAGAACTTTAAGTGTTTGAAGAAAGAAATTGAAGAGGATACCAGAAAATGGAAGAATCTCCCTTGCTCTTGGATTGGGAGGATCAACATAGTAAAAATGTCAGTTCTACCAAAGGCAATCTATAGATTCAATGCAATCCCCATCAAGGTCCCATCAAAATTCTTCACAGATCTTGAGAGAATAATAATCAACTTTATATGGAAAAACAAACAAACAAAAAAAACAGGATAGCCAAAACAATCTTATACAATAAAGGAAATTCTGGAGGCATTACCATCCCTGACTTCAAACTCTATTACAGAGCTACAGTATTGAAAACAGCTTGGTATTGGCATAAAAACAGAGAAGTCGACCAATGGAATCAAACAGAAGACCCGGATCTTAACCCACAAACATATGAATGAACACCTGATTTTCAACAATGGAGCTAAAAGTATATAATGGAAGAAAGAAAGCATCTTCAACAAATGGTGCTGGCATAACTGGATGTCAACATGTAGAAGAAGGAAAATAGATCCATATCTATCACCATGCACAAAACTGAAGTCCAAATGGATTAAAGACCTCAATATCAATCTGCACACACTGAACCTGATTAAAGAGAAAGTGGGAAGTACTCTACAACATATGGGCACAGGAGACCGCTTCCTACATATAACCCCAGCAGCACAGATATTAAGGGCAACGTTGAATAAATGGGACCTCCTGAAACTGAGCAGCTTCTGTAAAGCAAAGGACACTGTGAGTAAGACAAAAAGGCAGCCTACTGACTGGGAGAAGATCTTCACCAGCCCCACAACAGACAAAGGTCTGATCTCCAGAATATATAAAGAACTCAAGAGACTAGACTTTAAAATGCTAATTAACCCAATTAAAAAATGGGGCTCTGAACTGAACAGAGAATTCTCAACAGAAGAAGTTCAAATGGCCAAAAGACACTTAAGGTCATGCTCAACCTCCTTAGCTATCAGGGAAATGCAAATCAAAACAACTTTGAGATACCATCTTACACCTGTCAGATTGGCTAAAATCAAAAACACCAATGATAGCCTTTGTTGGAGAGGTTGTGGAGTAAGGGGTACACTCATCCATTGCTGGTGGGAATGCACACTTGTGCAACCACATTGGAAAGCAGTGTGGCAGTTTCTCAGGAAATTTGCGATCAACCTACCCCAGGACCCAGCAATACGACTCTTGGGAATATATTCAAGAGATGCCCTACCATATTACAAAAGCATTTGTTCAACTATGTTCATAGCAGCATTATTTGTAATAACCAGAACCTGGAAACAACCTAGATGCCCTTCAATTGAAGAATGGTTGAAGAAAGTGTGGAACATATACATATTAGAGTACTACTCTGCGGTAAAAAACAATGACAGCTTGAATTTTGCATGCAAATGGATGGAAATAGAAAACACTATTCTGAGTGAGGCAACCCAGACTCAAAAAGATGAACATGGGATGTACTCACTCATAATTGGTTTCTAGCCATAACTAAAGGACATTGAGCCTATTATTCGTGATCCTAGAGAAGCTAAATAAGAAGGTGAACCCAAAGAAAAACATATATTTATCCTCCTCGATATTGGAAGGAGACAGGATTGCCGGGGAAAAATTGTGAACTTGGGGGTGGGGTGGGATGGAGCTAAGGGGAGATGGGGAGAGAAAAATGTGAAGGGGAGGATCGGGAGAGCGTGAGGGAATAGGATGGTTTGGATAAAGGAAGGTTGGACATGGGAACAAGGAAGTACATATCTTAAGGGAGCCATTTTAGAGTTGGCAAGAGACTTGACTTTAGAGGGGTTCCCAGGTGTCCAAGGAGATATCCCCAGCTATGTCCTTGAGCACCTGAGGAGAGGGAGCCTGAAATGGCCCGATCCTATAGCCATACTGATGAATATCTTGCATATCACCATAGAACCTTCATCTGGCGATGGATGGAGATAGAGACAGAGCCCCACATTGGAGCACTGGACTGAGCTCCCAAGGTCTAAAGGAGGAGCAGAAGGAGGGAGAACATGAACAAGGAAGTTAGGACCACGAGGAGTGCACCCACCCACTGAGATGGTGGGTCAGATCTAATGGGAGTTCACCAAGGCCAGCGGGACTGGGACTGAAAAAGCATGGGATAAACCCGGACTCCCAGAACATGGCAGACAATGAGGGCTGCTGAGAAGCCAAGGAAAATGGCACTGGGTTTTGATGCTACTGCGTGTACTGGCTTTGGAGGGGCCTATCCTGTGTGGATGCTCACCTTCCTAGTCCTGGATGGAGGGGCGAGGACCGATGACTTCCTGCAGTGCTGGGACCCTTACTGCTCTTTGGGCTGGAGAGGGAGGGGGAGGGGAGTTGTAGGAGAGGGAGGGAAATGGTAGGCAGGGAGAAGGCAGAAATTTAAAAAAAAAAATATTTTTTTTCAAGCTCTAGGCCAAGACCAAATATTCTAGTGATTTGGTTCTGTGGCAGTACAGTGAGTCATGGAGGAAGTGTGAGGGCAAGGGGACAGGAACTTCATCAGTGTTGGAGAAGAAAGGACCTGGGCTTTTAGGGGTTTAAGAAAAGAATTCCTTCCAGCCTCTACCTGTGCTTTTCTCCACATCCAGTAGCACTAGTTGTGACTGAACCTGTGCCTAGGGGAGATCTATTGTCTAAACTAGCACAGTATTTTCTTAGTACCACCACCACTTTGATATACTGACTTTTATCTTGCAAGTATCACTGAGAGTTCAAATGCTGAGGTCAACAGAACTCATGACAGGTTACATCCTCCTTCTGAGATATATTCAGTGGTTTAGAAAAATAATAAGGTATGAGGTTGAAGGCCAAGTACTCTCAATACCCATGAAGTCCATAAATCTCATTATTAATCATTATGCTTGAACATATTTATGCACTGCAATGAAATGTCCATGGATTAGAAATATATAGAGAGACCATAATAGGCTTCTAAACTGCTCTAAATATAGTTGCGTAATGAAAACGTCAGTTCTCTCTCTCTTTATATATTTATATATATGTGCATATATTTCATATTAACTATTAACTGATATATATTTTTATATATCATATATCACATTAACTGCAAGTATAGTATTTAGATTATATGGATATATATATATATATATATGCTCAGTATGAATATGAACATAGACTTTAAAAATACATTTTTCTGTATTTATTTATAAATAAATATAGACTAACTTTGTAAATATAAGCTAAAAACCCACTAATTCAATTAAAAATGTTTTTTTCCAATGTTTTCTGAATACCATGTTAGCTTTTCAAGTTCTGTGTCTTATCAACTGTCCTTAAGTTAAAGTCCTCACATTCATAGCTTCAGACACATTGCAAATGATCACACTCATGCCTGGAGCATTATGATGGGAAAAAAGGACTAGAAATCAGGGATTCTCAAAGTGTAGTCCCGGGATTCAGATACACCAGCACCATTTAGTACCTTAATAGTGACACAGAGTCCCTCCCTAGACTTCTGGAGTATGAAACCATGGGGTGGGTCCTGATCATCTGCCAATTAGGCTGGAAAGGTGATGTGCAGAGATGTGAGTGTCACTCACATTCTTTTAGCTGTAACTTATTTGCATGGGGTAAATAAAATAAATAAAAGGTAGTGCTAGGAAATGGAGGACTTTAGGTGGTTATATATGACTAAAATTATGTATTTCTATAGAAAAGAGAAAGTATGATGCTCCCTGGCATATTTAAGCTTTAGTTTTTATTATCCGGGTTCTCACTACTCACACAGTGAAATTCAGGTTAACTTTGAATTACTATCCTCCTGTTTTAGCCTATTCTGTGGTAAGATTTCAGCTGTGGGCAACCAAAACCAATTACATTACACCTTTTTAAAGAAAATGTCTTACATTATTAAGATTATGGAACCTGAGACTTGGTTTAAACAGATTAGCTGCCAAGCCTGATGACATAATTTTGATTCCATGTGATAGAATGGGAGAACCAATCTACATGTTGTACTCTGACCTTCCACACACTCTCTGTGGCATGCTTATAGTTTCTGCCCCTCCCCTATTGCAAACAATAAATAAATAATAAACATAAAAGAATATGTACTGTTTTCAAGTTATTTATTAGCTTCAATTGCAATTCTTTCAGGTTTCTCAATTTTTAAACTTTTACACTAATATCAAATGGTATTTAATAAACCTCAGGCTCATAGATGATAGATTTTTAATTATCTCACAATTGGTGGAAGAGTCAGATTTGTAAGTTAGGTCTCATATGAAGTACTTACCAAAGCACTATTTCCCTTTTCTGTAATTCAAATTATTGTTTTCTTACAAATGTTACCCATGAAAAGATGGGTCTTTTAAAATGTGAAAGCAAAAATAGCAGCTTAAGTAGCAAAGCAGCAAGGACTTTAAAATTACAATGCTAATCAGAATGGGACACCCTTGACATTTTCCTATTTCTTGTTTATATTTCAATCATTGACATCTCAAAATAAAAACCAAACTTTAATAAGAGAGAATTGTTAATAACCCAATAACTGCCTTCCTGGCAATAGCATTTCTAAGCTTCAATTTGAAGTCAAACTAACGGAACAATATACTGTTTAGAATTGGAGGGAGAAATGATGTGATTATATTATAACCACAAAAAGCAAAATAAATAATAAAGAGAAAAAATGACAGGGGATGCTAACTGGGCACTTGCTTGTTCTTTGACATAAAATGCATAATGGCTGTTATCACAGAAGCTACAATGAGAATGGAAAGTAATTAAAAGCTATTTACATCTTTTATCAAGATCAGAATATTCAACTCTATTCAAGGTGTTGTATTATTTAATGCTTAGCAATATTTTCCGCTTGACCTCTAAAGATACTGTCTGAAAATTTGATCGAGCATTTCAGAATGTTCATATGAACACAAAACTGCTATGTAGTATATAAATGTACCCCATTAAGTACAACACACATTAACAGTAAGCACACGTTGTAGAAGAATAAGAGAAACTCGGTTGAAAGACCAAGTCTATCTGATATTTGTATAGGTCTCGGCTTGTATTGCCCTAGGTGTTCGGATGTCATGTATATAGGTGGTATGAAGGGTGAAATGGCCGTAATTTAGGCACAGTCAGAAGGTCTGAGCCCAGCACTGGTGATCTAGCTCCATGAGCAAAATCACTTATGGGAAAAACCTGATAAACTTGATTTAGGTCTCAGAAAGGCTGGACATAAAGGTACACATTTGCAATCCCAGCACTCCCATAATTAGATGGGAGGTTTAGACAGAAGAATGTGGGACTAGGAAGCTTACAGACAAATTGTCCTAGACTATGTAGAACAAAGAAACAATAAGAAAGACAAAGTGGAAGGTGGGAGCCTATTTCAGAAAATTATCCTCTGGTTTCTGTTGCTGGGCCTTAATGTCATCATTGGGGAAGGGGCTGAAAATGAGTGATGTCAAAAAACACATACACCAGGCATCAGCTAAAGATGTAATAGAAGGATTACAGCAGACTCGTTTATTTAAAAGGGGAAAAACTTATAAACCTTCCCAGAAGCTAGGTGTTCTCATCTTTGACAGTTGACATTTCATGCTTGTCCCTCATTGGCTAGGCACGCTCAGGACCTCTGACATTGCCTATTGCTAGGCACTCAGGAAACACCACTAGTTAGCTCCTCATTGGCTTCGTATGGTCAGGAACTCTGACAGCACAAGGCAGACCCAGGTTGGCTTCTTTTGGCCAGGGAGTCCTTAACTTCCTACTGGCCTCCACAAGCAAGTTATGACAGATTTACACCTGCTGTTGCACACACACACACACACACACACTATATATATATATATATATATATATATAATTATATATATATATATATAATTATTTATATATTTTATGTACATGTGTGTGTGCCCGAGTATATTTATGTGTACCAAGTACACACAGGAACCCACAGAGTTCAGAAGAGAAGGTGGACCACCTGGAACTAGATAGTTATGTGCTGTATTATTTAGATGCCAGGAATGGAATCTGGGTCCCCTGGAAAAGCAGCAGGTACTCTTAACTGCTGACTCATCCTTTTAGTGTCAATAACAAGTAAGATCCTTTACAAATTCCAAGCAGTCTGAATCTTGTTGCCTGTTTATACCAAGTTACTGGTTGAAAAGAACAATTTCCAATGTTGGAAAGTAGCTATTTTTCCTTGATAGAGTTCGAACATAGGTAAAGAAAATATTTATTATTGCCACTTTTGTTTGGGAAAATACTTGTAAAGCAAAGACATTATAAAATATTTATGATTTTATAAATAATAGCATTATTCAACATGAATGTGATAGAAATACAATATTACACTAAATAAAATGAGAGATGTAGTGGGGAGCTGTGGGCTAGCTTTCCGCCGCCCAGCTCCCAGCCACCGACTAGCTTTATCCGAAATAATTACACGGAAACTGTATTCTTTTAAATACTGCCTGGCCCATTATTTTCAGCCTCTTACTCACATCTTGACTAACCCATATCTAATAATCTTTGTAACACCACGAATGGTGTCTTACCGGGAAAGATTCAGTACATCTGACCTAGTGGCTGGCTTCATCGCATCTCACTCCCCGAGCAGAGGCATGGCAGTCTGTCTAACTTAGGAGAGGCATAGCATCTGACTGAGCCATCTACCTCACTTCCTTCTTCCTGTTCTGTCTACTCCACCCACCTAAGGGCTGGCCAAGGCACTTTCTTTATTAATGAATGAAATCAACACAAACAGAAGACTCTCCCACATCAGAGAGAAAATGATCAATTCATATACATTGACAGACAATATGATAGTGATAATTACAGCACATGCATCTCCATTAATCTTCAACTCCTGTTCCTTGGAGGGGTATTACTCTCTTTAAATCTGGAATAAGAATTACAGAAATTCATGTTTTGAAGTTGTGCAGTTCATTCAGTAAAATGACTAGACATTCATGAGGAATTTTATTCTATCTTTCCAAATGTAGCATTGAAGCAGGAAGTAGAATTTATTTCCTAGTTTCTGTAGATAGCTCAGCTGACAACTTCTTGCTCATAAATAAGGAGGACTGTATTAGGTCCAGGTCAACATACTTAAAAAGCTACCGGGCCTTCTCCATACTCTGTAAGTACTATGTACATAAAGTGGACTGTGAGGCCCTACGTGAGTTAGGGTCCAGTCCAGGGTTAGGCAAGAACTTAGGTCTTTGAATCATTTCGTGAAGGACAAAAGCTTTATGTTACATCAAGGATAATGTATTTGGGGATTTAGATAGTGGCTGTATTGTATCACTCTAATGCAAGTAATAAGTTAGGAAACAAAAGAGGAATATGATCTCAGGACCCATGATTGTCTTTGCACATCCTCCAGAAATTCTATCCTGGAGCCAAAATGGTCCTTGCACATCCTCCAGAATTCTATCCCGAGTCTTGATGGTTCTTACATATCCTCCAACTGTTCTATCCAGGAGCCATGGTGGTACTTACATGTCCTCCAGCTGTTCTATCTAGGAGCCAAGATGTCCCTAACAAATTCTCCAGCAGTTCTATCCAGACTATAGGGAATCAAATGGCCTGAAGATAGCTGTTAATTATTTTAACAAGAATTCCTTCATCAGGCTCTGATACTACATATAGGAAATATCTCCTGTCACATTAGTAACAAGGTTTTTACATATGCTAAGAACAAATTCAAGCAACTTAGGTGGTGGTAATATTCTGAGCAAATTGTCACTGTCAGATATGTGAATATTATTCTGACTTCCAGAATATGTGAAAAAATTTAATATACTCAAAGTGTATATTTACAAGGGAATCATAGCAGTTTGGAAATGCCATGAACTTGAATCTTAGGGTATGATGTCCAAATAAAGACTGATATGAATCTCTGGTCACTATTTGGTTACTGATATTTTGCCCATTATGTCTCCTGTCATCATTCCTGCTCCAATGAGTGGCATAGAATAAGATCTGGTTTCAACACAAACATTGAGTGAATGCCGCAAAGGCTTGTAAAATCTATACTATACTGTTTAAGAGAAAAAGAGTTATTTAGTTACCTGTGGTGATATGGACATTCATTTAAAAACATTTTAATGAAAATGTATTGAGATTTAAATCAAAAACAATTTTTAACTTTGAATTTTCAGAGCACCAAATTATCTTTCCCAATATTTGTCAATGCAGCCTAATCAGCTGGGACTCCTCCCACAAAAACAACATCAACAGTAACAACAAAAACAGGTGATTGGAACATCTTTCCCTCAGAAACTGAAACATAAGGCAACACACACAGCCTTTCTTCTTTTAAAGGGTAGTCTTCTTTTTTGTATTTTAAATATCATGACTAGAAGGAGAGCTGTGCTTGGAGGGAAACAGCGTATTTAGTTCAGACATTCAGAGGAGAATAAACAACATCAGTATGTTCATATTGGGTAGACAATGGCTCTCCTCACTTAAAATGCATGTTTATCATTTTACAGATATTTTCATATAATATGAAAAACTGAAAATTAGAAATATAAAGAATATTTTGCAAGGTCACAAAACTACTAAATGATAATCCTACCCTTTTTTTCTCTTGGAATAAATACTATAATTTGGGCACTCTGTATGAACTTTTTATATAGTGAAATGTAAGTAATCATGTTTGTGTAGACATTTTTTTTCTGCATAGTCTTGTTAGGGGCAGAGTGGCTCTGTTTGGTTCCTTTCAGAAAACACTGATCTACCATGTAAAAATTGAGGTGTTTTGTTTCAAAATGCCTTTCCTGGGATTTATTATTATTACTATAATTACCTTACAGAACTTTTACATATATATTATTGTTTCTGATTTTGTTTTTTATGTTTTTGTTTATGGGAATATGTGTCTCAGGATTTCAATGGGTTTCTTGTGCTTTCCTTTAGTTCTTTTTATTTCCCTGTATATTTTGTCTTCATATTGTTTGTTGTTATCTGAATTTATTATATTATTATTATCACTGTTGTTACTATTACTGTTATTATTTTAAATAACTGATTCTACTAAGAAAGAGAATGAAAGGGTGTTGGTTTGGGTTGGTGAAGTAGTTGGAAAGATCTTGGAGGAGGTGAGGAATGAGAAACTGTAGCAAGAATATATTGCATGAAAGAAATCTATTTTCAATTAATAAAATGAAAAATTATAGACTTTTTTAATAGTTAGCAATCACTTCATTCATACCAACAGATCTTAACAATGATTAACTCATTTGGTGGCATCCATTAGATATAATTCTCAAAGTCATAATGTGACTATAGAATTTTCCACATATTAAAAAAAATTGCAGAGCCGGGCGATGGTGGCGTATGCCTTTAATCCCAGCACTCAGGAGGCAGAGGCAGACAGATCTCTGTGAGTTCAAGACCAGCCTGGTCTACAAGAATGAGTTCCAGGACAGGCTCCAAAGCCACAGAGAAACCCTGTCTCGAAAATCCAAAAAAAAAAAAAAATTGCAGAAAAAATTTCTTTGTTAAGTCACTTTATTGTCTGTAACAAGGCAAAACTGGAAGATCACATACCATAATCCTTTTTGGAAATTGTCTGTTTGTGTTGCTTACCTCAAAAAATGAGGTAAGAAGCAATAAAATCTTAATTACAGTGCTTATGTGAGAAATATGATAGGGAAATCAAGTTTTGGTCCAGTATTGTTTCCAGTCAAATAAACTATTATATATATATGTATATATATATATATATATATATATATATATATATATGTGTGTGTGTGTGTGTATTATATATTATATATGTATAATATGATATATATTGCCATAATATATATACATATATATTATATATATTACCATTGTTGTTTGTATTTGCTCTTGCCAGATGTTCAGGTAACTATTTTTTTCCTTACAACTGTATTTTTGCTTTTTTCTTGCTTCTAAATGTGTGGGTTTTATAATTTCTCTGAGTATACCACCTAAAAAGCTATTTAAAAGGAAATTTCAAGTCCCTAAGTATCTAGAAATTGTTTTTACTTGTGGTAATTTTGGTTAGCCAATGAGTTCATTATGAATCCCTATTTCAGATGCAGGATGTTTAAAATTGAGGTAATGACTCCATTAGCTAAGCAGAAACACAATATTTCAGTTTTATATGCACTACATCAAAAAGAACATGGTAAATAGGTGTTTCCCCTGTGAAATGTAAACAAATTAAACCCAGGTCATACGAGGCAATAAATTAGAATTTGTTTTTCAGTTACTGTCAGTTGCCTTTCCCTTCCATTTCTTGAATTTCCAGATCTTGTATGTGAGGTAATTTATGCACTCTCTGTGCTGATGTATTATAAATTGGAGTTTTACAAAGTCACAGTGTCTAACCACCCTTTCCTTGTATTGTTTTGTCTTGCAGGAGAAAAAAAAAAGCATGAATTTATATTGTAAAGTAAGAAAATGTGTAAAGTATATGAAGCTGTAATCCACATTACATCAGTTCTGTATTGCTTCTGCTTTTCTAATTTCAAAAAAAAATTTTTATAGTATTCTTTTTACGAGATACTTGTCAAAAAAATCTAACAAAAATGATAAGAGAATTAATAACATACATGAAATAGCAAGCGCTGCTTTCAGCTGAAATTAAATTAGATCCCTATTTTTGTTCTAGCATAAAGGAAATATAATAATTTTGTCAAGAAGGCCATTGATATTTCTCTATTAGGATATAAGATACAAGCAGCAATCATAATAATTAAACATAATTACCTTAAAATAATTAGTACTCACACTATCAATTTCAGTGTACCACTGAGCAATTAAATACACAGATGAAAATTCAATGTAATTCATATTACTGTTCTTTATTCAGAAAGTAAAGAAAATAATTTGTGTTTTCAATTGCACTAATCTTGCGCCAGTTTCCAGTTTTTCTGAAACTAGACAGGCCAAAACACTATGAGTGAATCACTCAACTTGTAAGTAGTTGTAGATCAAGTGTTGCCAATTGCTGGAAGGGGCTTTACATGTCTATGCTAGAGCTTCCTCTGTTCGAAGCTGGGCTTGATTACTACCAGATGAATAATGCTGAAGATTTCATTATTATCTTTATCCATAGAGTTTGGTGTGAATGACATCCAGAGGACAGTAAAACTGGGTTATTTTGAAATCAGCTTGTTTGAGTGGCCTTCTTTGAAAATGATTTGCAAAAATAAAAAACTGATAGGCTTCAAAAACTCTGGAATTCTGTTCATTTGGGGGGAACTATCCCGGGGAAAGATATTTTGTCTTTGAGTTTAATGTTTTGACATTATCAGAAAACTCGGGGCAGAAAAAAAACTATTAGCATGATGTGCCCATGGGTGCAACAATGATATAGATGCTATGGAAGTAACCACACACTTTCCAATAGAATCTAAAGCCCAGTCTAAGAGAAAGAACCTATACCTGGCACTGTTACAAGGTCTAAGAATGTGTGGGCACAAGAGAGAACACATTGTGGCCACATACATATGGAAAGTGCAAAAGCTAGTGTTGGATTAACTTGTGTGCTATTTCTTACATTTTCTTATTTTTAATAACTTTTTTGTTATTTACATATGTAAGAAGAGAATTTTATCTTTTTATTTTATTAAAACGCTACTTTTTTTCCTTTCACATTCCAATCCCAGTTCCCATTTCCTCCCCTCCTCCTGTTCCCTTCACCTCACTTCCCCAACCCCCATTCACCTCTCAGAGAGGGTAAGGCACACTGCTTTGAGAAAAGATCAAGGCCCTCCCTATTATATTTATGTTGAGAAAGCTATCCCTCCAAAGGGAATGGGTTCCAAAAACCCAGTCCCAGCAGTAGGGATGAATCCTGGTCCCACTTCCAGTGGCTCCGCAGTCTGCCTCAACCATACAACTATCACCCACACTGAGAGGGCCTAGTTTGGTCCTCTGCTGGTTTCTTCCTTTCTGGCCAGAGTTAGTGAGCCCCCATGAGCTCAGGTAAGCTGAGAATTATAGCTTATATTCATTCAGCCTGTTTTCTCTGGTAGTCTACATTCTGACTCAACGTGAAATCATTCTTAAGTAAGTGGAATCTTGACTTTGTGGATGTTCACTCCCCACCCCTCACCTTTTCATTTTTACAACTCAAGTTATTTTTATTTCTTGTAATTGGTCTTCCTTCATTGTTTATTCAGTTGACATTCTTTTAATAATCTTTTTATATTTTTATTTATTCCACGTGTCTTTTATATCATGTATCTTGATCCCACTCATTTCTCCATCCCTTCACAGCCACTCTCCACCTTGACAACTCTCCCTAACTCCAAAAAAATTAAAACAAAATTTAAGAGAAATAAAATAGAAAATTAAAAATATCATCTTGAAAGCTGTAGTGTGACACACTGAGTCACACAGTAAATCCCTTTGTTCATACATCTTTATTTGTAAGTGTTCATTGCAAAGAAGTCTCTGGTTTCTACTACTCGGCGGATGCTGGGCCCTGAGTAGGACTTTTCGTAGATATCCTTTTGTTGTCCTTTGTTGTGGAGATCCTACTGTTTTGAGTCTGCAGTTTGGGCTCCTCCACATGATCCAGTAGATCATAGGAGGTGGATGATAGGGTATGCCAAGTAACATAACAAATAACATTGGTTCTGGGAATGGACAGCTGCAGAGTTGGTCCTCTAGCTTGCTTTCTCCTGTTCTCACCACCAGGTGAGCTCTTCAGCATTGCTCTGGCTAATCACCTCTTGCAGCAATGAGCCAGTGGTGGGGCTGCTTCTCTTATTTTCACTCTCTTGGGGCGGGCTCCCTCACACCTACACCATTAGGGCCAGCTGTTTTGTCCCAACCCTGATCTTGATCTTGGATGTTCATGTCGTACTCTCTCCTAGAACTGGCCAATAATCTTGTTAGGAAAGGAGAGACTTAGAACTCTGACCCTGTCCTAAAGACAGTATTTATTCACTGCTTTATTTATTAGAGAATATACTCAATGCTATCTTTAGAAAGATGCTTTAATAAATAACCAGTAACCCTGTTTTCAATCTTCAATCATACGGAGTGCCTTTGGCTAGGACTCTTTTCTACTGAAATGTTAGGCATTAAAACAGATCAAACATGTATGGCCTGATTTAATATTTAATGTTGGTGAGATTTCAAAAACAGAATCAATGAAAGGTTGTAACAGAGACTGTAAAAAAAATGCACAAAGGAGTGCAGAAAGTAGAATAGAATTCCATTACAGCCAGAAGGAAAAGAGGCAGTGTAGACCAAAGAAATGGAAACATCTAACACAAAGTGTGCTTTAGGAAAACTGTCTTATCACATGGGGAAATTGTGAAATAAGAATAAGAGAATGTATCAACCACGAGACATCATGCTGACTGTATAGCTGGCATTCAGACTTGCCTGGCCAGTGAACCCTGGTTGCACCATGGAAAAGAATGGCCCCCAATGGGTAAGAACAGTGACAGAATGAACCATAGGATTATCAGTTGACTCTCTCTCATAAAAATCCTCTATCAGTATTTATTCTGATCTGAGCTTGAGGGAACTCATGGATGCTGGAGCAATACTTAGGGAACCTGCATGGGACCGACCTAGGCCTTCTGCGTGTGTGTGACATTTGTGTAGCTTTGTTTGTGAGGCTCCTAGCAGTGAGATCAGGACCTGTCCCCCGTCCTTGGTTGGCTTATGGGAATCTGTTCCTCTTACTGGACTACCTTGCCTAGCCTTGATGCATGGGGAAGCAGCTTAGTCCTGCTTCAACTTGAGGTGTCAAGCTGTATTCAAGCCCATAGGAGGCCTGCTTCTTTCTGAATGGATACTGAGAAAGAGTGGATGGAGAGAGGGATAGATGGGAGACTGGGGTGAGATGGGAAGAAAGGGAGGAAAAGAAACAGTTTTGTAAATAAAACAAAAAGAAAAAGTAATAAAAAAGATAACCAGTGAAAATAAAATAGGATTTTCCCCTTTTATTACAGTGACTTAAACTTCAGTATGGATATTAGAGTCACATCAAATTTCATCTGAAACTTGGAGCTTCCACTGACTAATTCTATAACCTTCAGAAACGTATTTCTACAACTTAAAAATGTCATTATGGAAGTGGGAGAGAAAATATCTTTAAATTGTTAGCACTGGCCAGTGCTCTGAAAGTGAGTGAAAGCTGTACAAGTAGCAATGGCATCAAACATTGAGAGACTCATTAGCAGAGCCCGTGGCAACTCTCAGGTCAACCTCCTCTTTGATCTGAGGCGTGGTCGTCAGTTTCATTTCTGATGAAACCGCAGCTGAAGAAAGCAATTCTTAAATGTGTATGAAGCAAATCCACTTGGAGGAATATAAGTTACATTTTTCCATTGTCTAAGTAAATTAGTTTCTGTACCCACACCTGCCTGGCTAATGGGCCCTTGTCCTATTTCTACAATGCAAAATGTACTTCTGTCGTGTCACACAGCCCAGGGTATACGCAACCAACTGTCATCTCAGCATTCTCAGTCCAAATGGAAACAATGATACTTTTGAAAGCTGTCCCTAAGCCACTCAACTTGAGGTTTAGTCTTCTCATATTCAGCCACTAGACAACCCCAGATACAACTTTCACACTGAAAGTCTCCCTTTCCCAGTGCCTGCAGCAGCATGTGAGAAAGAGGAGACTCCATTGCCAAACTACCTCATAGCTTTACTTAATTGCCAGGCCCCTACCTCATCTTGCACCTCGATGATTCTTTCTCTTCTGTGCCATTCAAGCCTTTCGCCCCTAGACTAGGCATTCTTCAGTCAGTTCTGCTGCTGGCCGACAGGAGTAGTGTGTCGACATAAAGTAAAGCTGCTTTGGGACATACCTAGGAACACCAAACACCCTAAAAGTAGGGACTCCCATTACCCTAGTAACTGCTGTACATCACTTAACTAAGCTACTCTCATTGATTTTACTAATATACAGTTCAGTGATATCTTCTTGCTGAAGACCTGAGTTTGGTTCCAGAATCCATCTTAGGAGGCTCAGAAATGCATCTAACTCTGGCGTTAAAATATCTGACAGCTTCTTCTATTTTTTTATAGGTACCCAAAAATACTTATACATACCCACCCACAAAATACATACCATATAGATGCATATATACATAGTAATAAAAGGAAGACAAATATTTTCATTCCATATCCGGTAAAGTCACTGAGTTTCAGTCTTATTATCAACAGGAGTATAATGTAAAATAATTTGAAGACTGTCTGTCTACTCAATGTATATCTAAACTATAATGTAAGTATTGAAGGAGAAAATGTCTTTTATACTCAAACGTTTTAAATTTTGGCACAAAGACTATTAGCTATTACATTATGATATTCTGTAAATCTAATAATCTGCAGAGTAGAATAAACAGCACTAATTTATAAGGAGAGATAAACAGCTTTCATGCGAGTTTGTTCAATTTTCTCTCATCATTTCAAACAGAATACTTTTCTATCTTGTATTGAGATGAGAAACAAATCAGTTGGCTAATTTAAAAAAAATGTTTAAGAAGTAAAAATGAAGCCGGGCGGTGGTGGCGCACGCCTTTAATCCCAGCACTCGGGAGGCAGAGGCAGGCGGATCTCTGTGAGTTCAAGACCAGCCTGGTCTACAAGAGCTAGTTCCAGGACAGGCTCCAAAGCCACAGAGAAACCCTGTCTCGAAAAACCAAAAAAAAAAAAAAAAGAAGTAAAAATGAAAATAACACCATAGTGTTAAACAGAAACAAATTCCTTCATACGTTACACAACTCACTACTCTGTTATCTATTGATAAAATTTATTTTTGAATATAATTTTTTTTTTTTTGGTTTTTCGAGACAGGGTTTCTCTGCAGCTTTTTTAGAGCCTGTCCTGGAACTAGCTCTTGTAGACCAGGCTGGCCTCGAACTCACAGAGATCCGCCTGCCTCTGCCTCCCGAGTGCTGGGATTAAAGGCGTGCGCCACCACCGCCCGGCTTTTGAATATAAAATTTAAGGTTATGAAAAAAAGTATAACTCTCTGAACTGCATTCGATTTGACTACAATCAAAATACTGTGATGTTGAACTCATCCAAACAGTGGCAGTTCTTCAGTTCCTACAAAGGCCCGATTCTGAGATCTGTCCAGCTCTTTCGTCTGTGAATCACTGAGCACAAAAAAGTTGGCCACGAGTTCTGTCCCTTCACAGCAGCAGTATTTTAAGTTTCATAAAAATTTTCTGATTCAATGCATCAATCTTGTTTAATCCTATCACTCAAACTATGATTCCCTAAAAAATTATGGTAAAGTTTGCAAGAAAATAACATATTTGCTATGAATAGGTTATTAGAATGATGTGTAAAGACAGAATTTATTTTCATATTATAACTTAAAAATATAATTTGCATAAACTTCCATCTTATATAAATTACGTTTCTTTATGAAATTGCAGTTTTGTAATGATACTAAATGAAGAATAGGAGCCAGTACCAAAAGTTACTAAAATTATTTTAAAGTACACTATGTGTTTTATGATTTTAAATATTTTTATGGTAAATTGGGATTAGTCATTAACTTTAGAGGCCTGAAAATATTTCTGTGCCGGTCAAATTGTTAAGTAAATATGCCATTAAGAAATGGCACAGACCTTTTTCTCAATACTTGGGAGACAGAGGCAGGAGGATATATATGAGTTCTAGAGCAACTTGGTATACATTGTGAATTCAAGGAATTCAAAGAAATATCGTGTTTCAAAAACCAAGACAAACAGCCAGACCTTGGTGGTACATACCCTTAATCCTAGCACTCAGGAGGCAGAGGCAAATGAATCACTGTGGGTTTGAGGCCAGCCTGGTCTACAGAGTGAGTTCCAGAATAGCCAAGACTACCCATAGAAACCCTGTCTCAAAAAATTAACCAACCAACCAAACAAATAAAAAAAAAACCAAGCCAACCAACCAACCAAAGAAACATAAAAACAAAACCAAATAAACACAGCAAAATAGCTCGAGTTTCTTTTTGAATAGCTTTCTTTTTTTGCTTGAAAATTTCATATATTCATATAATATCTTTTGATCAAATCCATCGCTATTCTGAGCATTAGAACTATTTTCCCACCACCACATTTTTTCATGCAACTTTATATGTTTTCCAAATTTTTTTTTTTTTTTGGTTTTTCGAGACAGCGTTTCTCTGCAGCTTTAGAGCCTGTCCTGGAACTAGCTCTTGTAGACCAGGCTGGTCTCGAACTCAGAGAGATCCACCTGCCTCTGCCTCCCGAATGCTGGGATTAAAGGCGTGCGCCACCACTGCCCGGCATGCTTTCCAAATTTTGTTTTTAATTTAAAACACCTTGAATCTACCTTGTGATTCTTCTATGTTATCATTATAGGAACTTTCCCTGGAGTATGGGTAACCTTTCAGAGATTATATCTCCAGACAAAACTTACTCTCTTTTGTATCCATGAATTACCAAAATCTTTTGAGCTAAGAATGGTACTTCTTTAGAATCTCATATATTCATCCATTGGTAAGGTTTTGTTTGGCTTGATTTCATGGAACTCTTGTGGACAAAAATGGTGAGAACAGAATGAAAAGAATAGAACAGGGCATTATATTGTCAAACTATTCATTTTAATTGTGTAGTAGCCCTTATAATTTAGTAAAAACAACTCAAATGAAAAGTTGGCTATAATCTGAAGAGATGTTTCTCAGAAGTCACATGAAAAGCCATTTGTATGTGAAAGTATTTCCATTATTAACTATAAGTTAAAATCAAATTATGTATTACATACCAATATATTTCAGTTAAAACAAATATTTTCATACAGAAAGTTAGATTTGTGGTTGTGAAAATGCAAACTTACAAACTCGTGGAAAGGATACAAATGAGTTATGGCATGAGGGCAAACAGTATAGATGTTCCTCATAGTATCAAAACTAAAGATGCCTATGATTTAGTTCAACATCTGAAATATATCTAAATAGATATGTATGCTGGAGAAATAATCAACAGCCCTATGTTAATAGAACTACAATTCACAGGCACCGAGATATTAAATTCAAACTAAGTATTCATCAGCAAATTAATGGATAAAGAAAATATGGGATTTATATAACATGAAATAATATTGAACACATAAAACAAAACCTTGTCATATATAATGTATCAGTAAAAATAATTTTACTGCACAAATGGGATCCCATTCTATGTATGAGTCTACACTTCATGGTTTCTTAATGTAATCACAAGTTCTGCTCTGAAATTGTTATTTTATATATACCCATAACACTAGTGTATAAGTTTGTCAGTTTAAAAGTATGCTTTCCAGAAGAGAATTTCTTCACACTTGCAAGCTATGTGTTAGTTTGATAGAAAAATATATCACTTTGAATATTAGCTTTTATTTGATTACAGTGATTTGGAACACTTGTATTTTCTCCTTTGAACTGTTTTTGTTCTATTTTTGAAGTTTTTATTTTTCCATTGCTTGATTTATTTAATTAAGAGACTAGAACATTAAAGGAATTTATGTTAGCTCTTACATGTCAAAATTTATCAACCACTACCTATACAATTATTATTATTTTAAATTGTTTTATGAGTTTTGGCAGATACTTTAAATTTTTTATTAGTTTGTGCCTAATTATACTAGATTCATTCATTCTGCATGGACATTCATAAATGTATTACAACAAGAATATTCTGGTTTTTTACATACTTTGTTTTAGGACAAGGTTGTCAAAATATTGTCTTTCTCTGTATGATGAGTGCATTCTACTAAGTAAAATAACTACATAAAATCACAACAACACACCTTTATTCTAACAAAAATAGAAAGGACAAAATAATACCAAAGAATAACCAGATTTTATAAAAGAGGAGATCATTTATAAATAAATACATTTCATGCCTTACAATGCAAATATAACTATGGACATAAGCAAGCATGTGTGTATATATTTGGTAACAAATGTTCAAAGTAAGCCTATATTTTAAAAAGCAGAATATATAATGTTTAATTACCCAACTTAACTTAAAAACATACATATATATTTGGTATCATTATTTGTAAATGAGCAAACATTTAAATAGGCAAGAACAATATACAAGTGGACCCAAATATGCCTTCTTGACCAGCATATTTTAGGTATAAAGCACTGTGTGTTCTTCATCGATGGTTTAGGTGAATATGCATTTCTCAGCATAAGTTCCTTTTGTATTTCACTTGCAAAGTGCCAATATGTCTCTAAGTGCATTTCTTCAAATCCTGTAATTTCTATCCTCATTGCTATCACTCATTTTATGATCTTAAATGTTATTTTAATATACACTCTGTCAGTCTACTCTTCTGGATTCTTCCTGGAGAAAATAATTGTATAAAATGCTAAGTACGATAAGATCCCCCAGCTCAGCCCTTCATCATTCCTATAGGTAATAATTCAAGATAATTTTTTGAGAAATAATCTCTACTACTTAGACTGGTCACAACTCTTAATTTTCTACCTGTACCTTTTCAGCACTGAGATGCAGGCATACACTATTGTTCTACTTCTAGTTCACTTATGGAAATTCATTGCATATTCTTTCCTTTAAACCCCTTCGTACAATTCTTATTTCAAGTGTTTAGACAAGAGAAAAAACTTTGGAAGAGGTTGAGAAGTAGTTCACCATCAAACTCTTCATATTGGATGACACTAACGGAGACTGAGGAAGACATGGGTTGAAGGACTGAGTTTGGTAGAATATATGTCACTAGGATTGCAAGGATTTAAAGGCAGCCTACTGACTGGGAAAAGATCTTCACCAACCCTGCAACAGATAAAGGACTGATCTCCAAAATATATAAGGAACTCAAGAGACTAGACATTAAAATGCTAATTAATCCAATTAAAAAATGGGGCACTGAACTGAACAGAGAATTCTCAACAGAAGAAGTTAGAATGGCCAAAAGACACTTAAGGTCATGCTCAACCTCCTTAGCTATCAGGGAAATGCAAATCAAAACAACGTTGAGATACCATCTTACACCTGTCAGATTGGCTAAAATCAAAAACACCAATGATAGCCTTTGCTGGAGAGGATGTGGAGTAATGGGTACACTCATCCATTGCTGGTGGGAATGCAAACTTGTGCAACTGCTTTGGAAAACAGTGTGGAGGTTTCTCAGGAAATTCAGGATCAACCTACCCCAGGACGCAGCAATCCCACTCTTGGGAATTTACCCAAGAGATGCCCAATCATATTACAAAAGCATTTGTTCAACTATGTTTATAGCAGCATTATTTTGTAGTTCGAAGTGGCGGGGCTGCGTCCCGCCACCCGGCTGCCGGCTAACTTTACACCCGAAATAATTACACGGAAACTGTATTTTTTTAAAACACTGCCTGGCCCATAGTTTTAGCCTCTTATTGGTTAATTTTTACATCTTTTTTTAACCCATATTTAGTAATCTGGGTAGCACCACGAGGTGTGGCTTACTAGGAGAGATCTTAACCTGTGTCCATCTCGGAGAGGAGCAGCATGGAGACTCACTACTGGCGACTGCCTGAAGCGTCTCCCCAACTCTACTTTCTTGTTTCCACAATTTTGTTTTGTCTACTCCACCTACCTAATTTTTTGTCTCTTAAAGGGCCAAGGCAGTTTTCTTTATTAATTAACCAATGAAAGAAACATAGACAGATAACTCTCCTCCATCATTTCCCCTTTTTCTGTTTAAACAAAAAAGAAAGGCTTTAATTTTAACATAGCAAAATTACATATAACAAAACAGTTATCAAGCAAGTATTACAGTTACAATATTTAAATTTATTTTATCTTTTATCATAACTAAGGAAATCTATAACTATCTATTTATTTTTTAACTCCATCAAAGACTCCAGAAGGATACAATATTATCTAAGTAAACAAGTCATTTGTAACTTTTAAACTCTAGAAATGACAGAGACAACTCGCTGTCTAGACAGTCACCCAAAGTTTTTCTGTACCGTTGGGGCATCCATCTTTAGCCTTTAGGCCCATAGTGTCCAGCAGACTTTTTTATGAAGCAGGAAATTTCAAAGACAGTTTAGTCACTTTTTGTTGTGTCCTGTAGAATGTCTCGCAGACTCTTTCATGAATCAGGAACCCCGAAAGACCATCTCACCTTTAGGCAAGTTTAGCAGTCCTCTCTCTGTGGGTTTTTTGTGTCCAGTTTATGGAACAGTCCAGCCAAGAGCAGTTTCTTGCCCAAATGGCTAACAAACTCCATAAGTAGACTCTTTGATGCCCATCTTCCTCTTGAAGTAGATTGGTGCTGCCAGGAGCAGATGTGTCTCATTGTCATGAAAAACCCTAAGTTATTAAAACATTAAATGCCATATTCTGTAGTCTTTGAAAGATATGAAGAATGTCTATCTAACTGAAATATATCTCTACATATCTAGAAAATCTAATAACATGACTATAAGCTTAACTATTATCAATGATTATCTATTAACAACCTATATTTCCTAATTATACATTACAGTTTTTAAAATGAACTACAATCACAATAGCTTAATCAAGATCAGAAATACATATACATATAACAAAATTGACCTTAAAATCTATACCAATGTAAATTCACATCTATATCATCTCCCCCTTTAAATGTAAAAGAACATTTATAAGCAATATTTGGGAAAATGGGCGCAGATTATTTGTAATAGCCAGAACCTGGAAACAACCTAGATGCCCTTCAGTGGAAGAATGGATGAAGAAAGTGTGGAATATATACATATTAGAGTACTACTTGGCGGTAAAAAACAATGACATCTTGAATTTTGCATGTAAATGGATGGAAATAGAAAACACCATCCTGAGTGAGGTAACCCAGACCCAAAAAGATGAACAGGGGATATACTCACTCATAATTGGTTTCTAGCCATAAATAAAGGACATCGAGCCTATAATTCGTAAAAAATCCTAGAGAAGCTATATAAGAAAGTGAACCCAAAGAAAAACATACAGTTATCCTCCTGGATATTGGAAGTAGACAAGATTGCCGGACAAAAAATGGGAACATGGGGGTGGGGTGGGATGGGGGGATGGGAGGATGGGGAGAGAAAAGTGTGAAGTAGAGGATGGGAAGAGCTTGGGGGAATAGGATGGTTGGGATATAGGAAGGGTGGATATGGGAACAAGGAATTATATATCTTAATTAAGGGAGCCATTCTAGGGTTGGCAGAGACTTGACTCTAGAGGGGTTCCCAGGTGTCCAGGAAGACGACCCCAGCTAGTTCCTTGGGCAGCTAAGGAGAGGGAGCCAGAAATGTCCAGATCGTATTGCCATACTCATGAATATCTTGCATATCACCATAGAACCTTCACCTGGCATTGGATGGAGAAAATGACAGAGCCCCACATAGGAGCACCGGACTGAGCTCTCAAGGTCCTGATGAGGAGCAAAAGGAGGGAGATCATGAGCAAGGAAGCCAGGACCGTGAGGAGTGCGTTTACCCATTGAGACAGTGGGACAGATCTAATGGGAGACCACCCAGTCCAGTTGGAATGGGACTGATGGAACAGGGAACCAAACTGGACTCTCTGAATGTGGCTGACGGTGGAGGAAGACTGAGAAACCAAGGACAACGGCAATGAACATGAACTCTACAGCATGGATGGGCTCACTGTGAGCCTTGTCAGTTTGGTTGCTCACCTTCCTGGACTTAGGGGGAGCTGGGAGGACCTTGGACTTAACAAAGTGAAGGGAACCCTGATGACTCTTTGTCTTTGGAGAGAGGTAGAGTGGGGGTATGGGTGGAAGGGAGAGGAGGGAAGGGGGAGGAGGAGGGGAGGAGATGGAAATCTTTAATAAAAAAATGAGAAAAAAAGAAGTAGGAAGAAACAATCTCATGTAAAAAAAAATGTATGTAGAAACCACCTATAATTTTGGTCTTACTGTACATGTAAGTTGCATATGGTATTGAGTACCTCTTGCAAAAAAATCCTTCCACCTTAAAAAAAATAGATAATGAAGGAAAAATAGCAGGGACACCTGCTGGACCATGTTGGAAGCAGAACAGAGCTTTTGATGTTGAAGTTAACCTGAAGCCTGGAGTGGAAGGCCAGCATGCTGTGAGCAAAACAGACCCCTCAGTAGGCTCCTGAACGTGTAAGAATTCACAGTTAATTTATAGGCTGACTTGTACTGTGCCTAATGGGAAAACAAAGATTAAATTAAGAAATGTTTAATAACAGTTGACATTTCTGATGGTAAAAAAAACTACCACTGATAGTGGGTAAATTCTTTTTTTGGAATTCTTTTCATCATTGTCTGTAGAGTTGTATATAAAATAAATGATTTGCAAGTTAAATTAATAACCAGTGAAGATATCTGGCTTGATTTAAAACTCTGATAACCTGCTAAACATATAAAAATTTCTGTAAATAATTATTATTTTCTAAATCATGATTCTTAAATAGTTTCTATGTGAATAGTAATTTCTTCAGGCTGTTACGATTTAAACATGAATAAATGAGGTATCTTTATGAGAGTTTTGCTTTCCCACAGTTTTATCAACATCATGTCTATCAAGGCATATGCAAGGTCAGTTTTGTTTGACAGCTCTTAAGGTCTGTCTGAGTCTTTCGGTACACAAGTGTTATTTCTGTGTTTACGACTGTAAGCCCTGACAGATGTTTGCGTTGAATTTTTTTTTTTTCTTTTACTTTTTATTTCAAGAAAATGAAAGTGCTTGCAGATAAAAGATGAGAGTCAGGAAAAGTCTCCTGATGATAGTTATGCTGCATTACCCCCACGTAATTTGTTGAAAAATAACCAGCAGGAGCGTGGAAGAGCCAGTAAGGTAGAGACACAGAGGTCTGCTTCTACTCTTTGAAACAGCATTCTTATAGTGGAGACCAGCCTTTGTTCTGGTTTTGTAGGAGTCTTTATCTTGTGGCCTAAGCTGGCCTAAACTCTTGATCATTCTGTCTCAGTCTCCCAAGTGCCTGTGGTGCTGATGGAAACCACCAGGCATGGCTCATAAATTTATTATTACTAATAGATTTTTTTCTGATGTTCCCTTTTATTTAATTTTGTGTTGAAGCTATGCCAGTT
This sequence comes from Arvicola amphibius, assembly GCF_903992535.2. Lineage (NCBI taxonomy): Eukaryota > Metazoa > Chordata > Mammalia > Rodentia > Cricetidae > Arvicola > Arvicola amphibius. Next base: position 35,147,746 of record NC_052056.1, on the reverse strand, counting down.
GCTAAACATAATACACATCCCATTATTAACTGCCTTCAGTGTCCAAACACTAAGAATGAGCCTCATAAAAACATGATTTTTATATCATGTTTATTTCAAAATAGAATTATTTTGCCATCAACTCTCATTATATGTACAGCAATTAAATGCTACATCACTGTATTGCCAAGTAGACGCTGTTTAGGGACATCTAATTGGAATGATATTCTAATAAAAAATTGTAATTCTTTTAATACTCAAAGTGATAAAATTCCTATAACCAAATCTCTCTCACCCCCCCCCCACTTATCTCCAAAGTTTGTCCTTACCTTTCAGGTTTTCAGTGTCTCTTTTTACATTGACTTTGCAATGAGCTCATAAAGACACTTGCGTACAATGCTTTCATCATTAAATAAGAAATAAAAAAGCTTTACTGCTTAGTTTTTAATTGAATCATTACCACTTACCTTTCTATTAATCTCTCTCTCTCTCTCTCTCTCTCTCTCTCTCTCTCTGTGTGTGTGTGTGTGTGTGTGTGTGTGTGTGTGTGTAAAGCTGCAAGCATGCTTGTGTATGTGTACTTGAAGGTTAGAGTACAACCCCAGGTAATGGTCCTTAGGTGCTGTCCATCTTATTATTTTATTGGTCTAAATCTCACTGTCCACTTTAACCTCTTACTTGCTGATAACTCAGTAAGAAGGCTGTGCAGGCTCCCTGGGATCATCCTGTCTCCACTTCTCTGCAATGGGATAATAGGCACACTCTTGCATACATAGTTGTTCTATAGATTCTGGGGATCAATGTCTGGCCCTCAAGCTTGAAAGCACTTTTATACACTGAGCTATCTCTTCTTACCATAACCTTTCATTGATATACCTTTCTGAATTCTACAACCCACATTCTTTATTGTAGAAAATGTTGTGTCAAAGATTAGTTTAACTAGTAATTCTCTCTTTGTCTTATTTTCTGATATTTGAAAATCTCTGCTGCTACAATATATGCTACCTATCATTTTCCCTTGGCATGCTTATGTTGCTACTCATGTGTGGTATCCTTGAGTTCATTTGCTCTGACACTATGAACTCTCTCTCTCTCCCTTCTCTCTCTCTCCCTTTCTCTCCCTGCCTCCCAACCTCCTTCCCTCCTTGATAACTGCAGGCTTAATGATGTTTTTTGCATTTAACTTTGTCCTTAATTTCAATTCTATGTTTGACAAATGTTCTCTTTTCACTTTTTGTTCTAATGTGTACATTTCCCTTTAACTGTTACACTCTTTGTATCACCATTTAGAAATTAATATGGTTGAGATGAAAAGCTTTCACTCCCTGCTCCTGAATCTTAAAGCTGCTGAGAACATGAATTTTCCTTCTTCCCTCTGTGAACCTTATAAAGCAAAGTATTTTCTACTGCTAGGCAAGAAATTATTTGAACAAATGCAATAGTCAATAATTATGTGTTGCTAATTTATGATAAGAAATGTGTGATTTGGGGTTTTTATTTAAGTCAAATTTACATTGGTCAGTAGCATAATAAACATCACACTCTTTTGAACTATAAAATTATTTACCAAACATTTCTGAATGAAAATTTAATATTTATTTAAAAGATGGAAGATCTGCTGTGAGAGAGAAACAACTTTAGTTTAGAGAACCATAATCGCAAACACAGTATGAGCATTCTGCTACTGACAACCGTCCCTCTTGACCTCCTTAGCTGTTATATTCAGCCTCTGTCTCTGCAGGTTCAATCTGCCCTGATATATTGATTTCTTCTTATCATGATGATTATTTTCTTTTTAATCAAACTGGATAAATCAACTCCTGGATTATACTTGTTTGGGTGTATATGTAAATGTATGTAGAGCTCAGATGTGACTTTTGAATTAGATATATTAAAATCCAAGCCATCTATACCACTAAATCTCTGTATCTAAATTGGATGGCTGCATATTTATTATGTCGAGGAGCCCTGATGGGGCAGCTTGCTGCAGAGGTAGAAAAAGGTAGCAGCTACTGATTTCTGTATTGATAAGATAAACCTTCCCTTCTCCTCAGTCTTTTCAAGAGCTCCAACCCATTTGGAAATGAAATGTCTTCTGTAGGACTTGCTGAGAAACCCTTTGTAAGTCTCTTTTGTTCCTTAAATGGTCCCCAGACCTAGCAGTTCTAGGAGACAGCTTGCTTACCACTAACGTCAACAGTGAAAATGAATCTTAGACTTCAAATTTACTTAAAAGTGCATTTGTATACTGTGCAATCCCACTATCTAGTCTTTATAAAAATATGCACTTTCGGCTTGCTTTGTAAGCCTTGCACTTTCTCCTGGTATTGGTTCTCTGAAGGAGATCCTGTTAGCAGAATAGGACTATAAAATCCTGAAAAGGACAACCAGTCAACTGCTTCACTGTGCAAATCATCTTTTGTTTGGAAACAAGTTAGGCAGAAAACTAAACAATTCATTCTTACATATTTTTGTGTTGGAACATGGTCAAAGAATGGGAATTCTGAGTGCTTGTGATAAAACTCCAAGACAAGAAGAGTCCCTTGAGGTGACCACAGTTTCTTCAAAAACCCAGAATTAGTCTTGGCATGTGCTTTCCTGTTCCTCCCAGGTGTAACACCGAGAAGTGAATTCACTTCAGATCTTTCATTACAACTGACTATTGCTTGTTTTTTTATGTGCCACTGTGAATAAACATGTTTTTGTTATGTGTGGCTTGTCCTTATGATTGAACACCTTGCTCATGTGATTCTTCTTAACTCTGAGAGTATAAATTGGCTGATGATGTGAATAAAGTTAGCTACTGGATTAAACTTTAGTTTGCCTAGTTTTTAGGCTCCATTTGCCCAGGTTCTACCATCAACTAGCATGATTAACACTTTGATATTATTTATTACTAGTTTAACATTTTAAACATATATATATTATTCTTTTATTAAATATTTATATATGTTTAAAATCTTTTGAGTCAGAATTTCACTCTATAACCCTGCTTGTCTGCTACTCACTGTACAGAACATGTTACCCTCTTGAGGGGTAGAACCGTAGGACTGAGCCATTATATCCAGCTCAAACAATTATTTGTATAATTCTGTGAGTTTCTAGAATCTCTATGTTAAGAGTAGCAGTCATTAAAAAGAGAGAAAGAGAGCACAAGTAGCCTGACTGGAAGAGTTTGCAGAAACCTTAGTCAATCACCAGTGACTAAAGAATCACTTTATAGTAGTGAAATTCTGGACATCCCATTATTATTTATAAATGAATTTTTAGGAAATAAAGATGATAAAATACATAATTACTATTTAATCATTTATTTAAAGAACCTCATGTAGCCAATGCTATTCTTGAACTTATTATGGAGCTGAGGACTATATAGAACTCCCCATCTTCTTGTCCCTATTTCCCAAATGCTGGGATGACAAGCACATATCAACACACCTGTTTTGCGCAGTTCTAGGGATAAAAACAGGGCCTCATGCCTGTGAAGCAGGCCCAGGCATGCAAATTAATATAGTTACTAAAAATAAGTTTTATGTTTTCAGAAGCAACTGAAAGGCAGCCATAATCTAAATGAAGTGATAAAATTCTGGGCTGTGTTCCATGTAAATGCTTTAATTGATCAGCAAAACTACTTATTCCATGTGTCAGGTAATTTGATTTGAAAGTTATTTGTGATCTATAACATTGCCTTGGAATGAGGCATTCTCCCAGTGTGCACATCACAGACTAAGTATCTTGATCTCGAATCTCATTATCTAAGTCCATCTCCTCATAAACTGTGAAAATTCAGCAAGTACAGTTATAGAAAAGCATCACATACATTCCTTGAATTTCCCACACTGTTTTTCTTTGAAAAAAAAAAACAAGTGTGCCTTGCTATTAAGTGATGATTTTCTTTTAAACCAAAAAAGCATACAACATTTTATATAAATAAAAATTGCAGACTCTGAATTGAGCCGGTGCCCTGATTTGGTCACATGCATATTTCATAGGCTCTTTTGAACATTTAACCAAGAGATTCAATGTGATTACTCCAGTAACAATTCAATTTTAAATGTCAACTATGTTCAGCATTTAAAAATTAATAGCTAAATCCCTTTAAAGATCAAGGAAATTTTGTTCTGCCTTAGAATAATTTTATAGTCTATGAATCTCCTGGTGTATTGTTTGCATATTTTAAACTATTCTGAATAATGCACACCCTGGAAAGGCCCATTACTTCAAAGACTTCTGAACGTCTCAGTTCAAGGTATTAATTTTCATACAGGGTTTATATTTTATACTAGAAGCAAATTTTTCAAAAGCCAACAGTACTTTATTTAAATTGTGAGCATGCACATTTTGAGAATGTTAGAGCAGTGTACAAATATTAGAACTTTGAGGATGTTTTCAAGTCTCCATCCCTTACCTTTTATTTACTTTCTGTGGAGCAAAGAGTGGTAAAGTAGGAATTTGGAACTGACAATCTTCATGACACAAAGGTGGCTAGAGAAGGTGTCCTTGCATACAGGAACTCTCTCCAAAGAAGGGATTATAGTGATTTTGAGCAAATAGAGAGGACACCTCAGTAGTAACTTCAAAATAAATATAGGAATACCATTGGTCATCATTTTTACTGGCTTTCGAAGCACTCTGGGGATAACCAAGGCTAATGAAAAGCCACCTCAGAATGACGAGAATAGGCAGAATTTTGGGGGAACTATTTAGACCATAGTAGCAAACCCTGAAATGATTTGTTTAGTATTAATTCAAAGGTCATTTTGTATCATTGATACTTTACACTGGCTGGACAATCGGAGTTTGTTGTTGTTCAGAAAAGAAGATGAGAAAATAGGTTTATCTACAGTGTATAGGCTCAATCAAATCCCAGTTGTTAATCTAGTCTGAAATAGGCAGAGAGTAATGTTTTCCTAATATACCTCTGCTGCTATATTAGAAGCTTCTTTAAGATACACAGTTTGCACTTTAATGTCTATGTTTATAGCACCCAGTATAACACATATTATAGCATGATTTAAAGAATTATTAAACAGGGCTACTGGGATTGCTTAGCACAGAAAGGCACTTATTGCTAAGTCTGGAGACCTGAATACAATCCCAAGAACCTACAAGGTAGAAGAAAAAAACTGACCCCTGAATATTATCCCATAATCTGTATACTTAATGCCCCCCCACAATGCAGTAAAAAGTTTTTTTAAAGGGCTGTGAAATGAATGAAGATTGAGTGCATGAATTATCACGGTTATTTTGTTTGTTCATTTTGAGTCTTGATTCCTTTTACGGCATCATTATGTAAGTGGTTGTTAGAGGCAGAGTTCTGAAAGCCCACTATTTTTCTTTATCTTATCTTGCCCTTGTACATAATACTGGCTTTCTTTTACTAATCTACATATTAAAATTTATGGTGGCAATATTATTACTATTCAATGCCAAATGTCTAGTGTGTTTTGAACATGCTTTCCAATTTTACAAACATGTAAGAAACACAGGTACGTTCTTTCTTTGCAACCAGTTGACCTGGTAAAATTCTTGAAGGTTATGAACAGGAACAAAATGGCAAAGAATACAAGGACAAAATAACAACATGAGAAAGATTATCCTGGGCTCCAGGTAGGGGGCTTGATTAGGTGTTTATGTAGGTCTGACCCTTTACTGTAGCATCATTACCCTTGCCGAATTCTTGAGTTCAATTTTTCCCAATTTTCTAACTATGGTCATAATTTCATTGTGATCTCAATTTAGGGATGAAAAGAGAATTACAGTTTCTATTCATGTCCATTTTTTATTCCACATGTAATTTCTCTCCATCCCCAAAAGTATGTGAATTCCATATGCTGTGTCTGATTCTTATCACCTCATTTCTTGGTATTTTCCTAAAAGAAAATCATTAATAATTTCTTCATATAATTTTCTCTTGTTAGTTTTTTTCATCGTTCTGAAGTTTGTCATCTACATAGTACAATCCATTATCAGCTACTTTATTCCAGCATTGTTGTTGTTGCTGTTGTTGCGGCTGCTGCTGCTGCTGTTGTTGTTGTGTTGTTTTTTTTTGTTGGTTGTTGTCTTCTCTTCTTCTTCTCTTCTCTTCTTCTCTTCCTCTTCCTCTCTGGATTCTTTTCGTTCTTCTTCTGTTCCTCTTCTCTTCTTCTCCTCTTCTCTTTTCCTTTCCTCTTCCTTCCTCTTCCTCTCTTTCTCCTCTTCCTTTCCTCTTTTCTTGCTCTTCCTCTCTTTCCTCTTCTTCTTCTCTTCTCTTCTTCTTCTTCTTCTTCTTTTTCAAGACAAGATTTTTCTTTGTAGTCCTAGCTGTCCTGGAACTCTCTCTGTAGTCCAGGTTGGCCCTGTACTTGGAGATCCACCTGTCTCTGCCTCCCAGATGCCGGGATTAAAGGCGTGCGCCACCACACCTGCACAGGGTTCTTCTTTGTGAGTATATTGAGTTGTGGTAATATATTCCTAGGCTTGGTGATAGCTGACCTTCTTTCATCATTCAGAATACTAGAATGTTGAATGAAAGTAGAGAAACCCTGAATGCTTAGGTTTATCCAAGTAACTCATAAAAGAGCTATAAAAATCTAACAAAGCAGTATCTTGTTAATTATGCATAAATATGTATATTTATGAAATGATTTGCCATTCTGAATGTCTATTTTGTAATACTTAAGTTTTCTTAAATTATAGCCACCAAATATAATGAGGTGCTAAAGGACATTAACTCAAATATTACTCTCTAAACCACACTTGAAACAAAATGTTTGTTTCTGTCTGTAATAGAAGGGCAATACCTAGCAAAAGACTAAATAACAGGATGAATATACAGGATTTGATGTTTCGAACAAAAGAAATACTCATTGAATATTATTTGTTATTTTACTCAACTTGTTTCTCTATTTCATGGCTTTGAACAATGAATGAATAACTATAAGCAATTATTGAATTTATTCTATAAATTATTTTGGTATATTTGTGATAAATCTGGTACTGAATTCTTAACCATGATCGAAACTCTCAGTAATCAAGTTGTTTGAGTGAATGTGTGATGGCCTAATTTTATAATCAGCCAAATGCCTTTCCAGAGCCACACAGTGAGAGTTCCTTTTGTTCCCATGTAACAATGCCCTTGATGAAGATATATTTGAAATAATCTATATATTTAAGTGACAGAGAAAAATTAAACCCCAGTAGCAATCAAATTCCTGGTATAAACTGCAATATGTGTTATACTTATCAAATCTTAAAATGATTATCTTTCCAAAGAGAAGCGATTGCCTGGGTAACTGACACTTTCAATGAAGCAGTAGGATGCAAGCTAAGTACTGTGCTTTCTTAGACAACTGGTTTCACTTTGCACAGGTTATTATTATAGAATAAGATCCTTTGAAAAGAAAAACTCAATTCTTAGATATCAAGCTCAATGCTTTTTGTAAATCAGGTGCTTAGGGATTTATATCTGCTTCCCTTTCTTCCACAGCCTTGAAAAGCCTGCTTCCCCAGTGTTGATTCCTTCCCTTTTGTGTGAACTTTAGTAGGCAAGTGTTCTTCCTTATCTTTCCTGATTGCTTAATCTAAAGACCCTGTTGTTCAGGTAGAGACAATCCACTTCAACTCCCACCCAATCATTCCGCCACAAAACAAACAAAAACAGCTCTTGAATTTGGTTTTCAGGGGATCTCAGAAAGACATTTTCCCTCTAGCATTATTCTGAGTTTCTTTTTTATTTTTGAGAAATTGCTTCGTGAATGAAAAATAATCTTACTGATGTAAGTCAGTAAAAAAGACTTGTTCAAACTATCCTTATTAAATACAAAAATCAATAGAATTGATCTGTAACTCTTCAAGTGATTTTTAAAATCTGGTTGCAGGATCAAAATGTAAGATTAAGTAAAAATCTATTTTGTTTTGTTTGGTCTTTTATATAAAATTACATAAAATTACAGAACCCTGGATTCTTTCTGTTGATCACTAAATATATATCCTGAAAATAATGACAAACAGACTTGGTAAAATTTCCTTCTTCAGATTATATTTATACTATACTTTTGGGTCTAGTAAAAGACATGAATGAATGTGTATGGACATAAGCATACTCTTGTGCATGTATAGAAATATTTCTATCATAAATATAGATCCTTAATTATGAATTGCAATAGTCAAATTAATTGCCAAGTCAAATTTCTCTGCCATGTTATTTAATACTGTAAATTATTCTCACTTTTTTATAAGTAAAATAAGATAAAAGTGATTTTCAAATTAGAATAGAAAATTCATAGAAAAGTCAGTATCACTATTTAAGGGAACATGAGAATGAAACATATTATAATCCAAAGAGAAAAATATGATCTAGCCAGCACTCTTCTTTTAAGCCATCTTTTACCACACTCTTATATTTGGTTGCTCATGTTAGTATCAGTCAGCAAATTCCTGTATATTTGCAGATGAATCTAATTCTAGAAAGAATATATATCTTCCTAAGAGTTAATGACCCAGCTAAAAATCTTTCTCTAAACATGTTGATTCATGAATTTTAATGAATGAAGTTCTTTAAGCTAACGTCCAAAGTTCCCCCTTTGAATGAAGGGGTATTCCTTTATTTTTTGAAACTGTAGTATAATATACTTTCAGAACCATTAGCATATACTAAGGAACACATACACATAAAGACTGTGTTCTCATTTAATATGCACAAGGATCACATGGAAAGCTGGTTAAAAATACATATTCCCAGACTGCATACTCAGAGATACAGCCTCAGGATTTTGGCTAGAACATGAGCACTTGAATTTTCAGTGAGTAACTCAGTTCATTCTGTTGAAAGCTGTCCTTGAGTACACTCAGATTTTATGCTGTGTAAGAGTTAGTCTGAGATATTTTGTCATAGGAAAGTAAGCTAAGTATGTTGGCCCATGTCTCACTCAACTGCTTAGAATCATGTATATATATATACCCATTGTTAGAGTCCGATTTTAAAAACACACACCTAGTTAGAACGATGCTCCTTTACTATCCAAACATAGAAGTAATGAAATGCACCAAAATAAAAAAAAAAACAGTGAAGAGAGCAATAAGAGGAAATCTCTCTATCAAAGTTCTTAGAAAAATTATATTTTAAAAAGAAATTTATGATTTGTATCCAGTTATAAAGTCTAAAAATTTGAAACAAATACTCAAAATTTATCATTGTTTTTTTTAAAATAAACAAAGTGAACATTAATTACAAAAGAACTTTCTATTAATAAATAACATTTGTTACCATGGTCTTACTAATTCTTCTCTTTTTTCAGATTCTAATATAATTATATCATGGGCCCCTTCCATTTTTCCTTCCAGACCCTCCCATATGCCTGTCCCTCCTCTCTTGGCATCTCTGTTCATTAATGGTTGTTACATGCATATATGCATATGCATATATTTATATCTTATTATTAATTACTATGTTTTAGGGTCCAAAGGCAAAAAACTGTTTAAAAGTAAACATTTATCTCTCTATTCCTGAAACAATAATTTCATCAGTTTTGATATCATTTTATCACACTGTGCACTTTAAATTGTCTACAAAAAGATAAAGTTCAAGAAATTATATTAGGAATGCTAATCTTTGCATAGAGAAACTCAATTCTATTTTTTTCAGTAGCTTATATTTATTTCCAGTTGTCCCATAATGATCTGTTGTAAATAATCAATGGAATATGGAATTCTAGATAATCCATTATGATTATTAAGCTTTCAGACCTTTCTGTAATATCTCTTCTCAATGAGTCAATCAGTGGTTTTAATCCTTCTCAGTTTGTTAAACAACCATGTTAATTATTGCTTTTTCCTACCTACATTCTTTTAATTAATCACCTGATCTATATGTTGGGAACCCCTAGATAGAGTACACCCCATAGAAAATGGTAACTCCCAACTCATGAAAAATATGAAGTAAAAGTCAAATGAAGGCCATTTGCAGGCAATGTGATACAACATGACAAATTCTAGAAGTAAAGGTAGAGACTTCTTACTAGGTTAGTGGAACGAGTCCCCATCAAAATTCTGTTGGTTCTGACAATACATAATTTGTGGTTTTCTTTAGTGTAAAGATGGAGTGTGTGTTGAAAGCAACTTACACCAGTGAAGGATCCCAAATCTTATGCTTATGCTTAGTTGCTACCTAACAGGTTTGTGAAGGGGAAGCCCAGCCAATCACCTTGTTTGTAAGGCATGTCCCCCTTAGGCTAATATTTACTTATAAAATCTTGTGGGCATGCTGCCCTCCTTTTCTTTGTTTTCCTGCGCTCCTCCCTGGAATCTTGGATTTGTAAGTTCCCTTTTCTTTCCATTATTAAAGCTGAATATTATATATATTCAAGCTAGTCCGGTGAATCATAACTGCCTATCATCCATGCCCCTTTATTTTGGCGACCAACTTGGGGGATTCGGAAGCCTTTAGCTCCGGTTCCCACGCTGCTTGGCAGGGATTCGGCCTTGGGTTTTTGATTGCTTCAGCGGGTTGCCCCACGCGCAATTTCGCACCTCAGTGCCTGCACTCTCCTGCACTCAATCTCAGAGCAGTTTCCCAGAAGAGCGTATCCCAGCCCTGCTTGTACAGAGCACATGACACAAGTGCTTGACTCAGCCCCAAAGCACTAATCCCTCAGGCAGCACCAGTCCCAGCTGAGTTCGGCCTGGGCCCTGACCTGCCAGAGACAAGCAGTTACTGCCTGCATCCCAACGTTCCAGCTTGTGCAGCCACCTCTGAAGGAGCGCCACCCTGCTGCCTTAACAGTGCACGCCCGACCAGCTTCCCGGCTTCCTTCTCCTGTACTGCAGACTCAGTTTGGCACTCCTGCCAAGCAGTTACTGCCCGCCCCACTATAGCGGAAGTAAGGCGAGAGCAACCAAGCCAGGGAGCAAGCCAGCAAACACACCAATTGAGCCAAGCACATTCCCGTGGCCACTCTATCCCATCAGGGTCGCCCTCCCCTGCCCAGCTATAACCCACACAGTGCATGGTCTGTGAGCTTCTATTTTTTAGAATTTCCTTTCCAGGAAGAAGTTAAGCTTTCGTTATTTGCAGATAATACGATAGTGTACATAAGCGACCCCAGAAACACCACCAAAGAAATCCTTAAACACCTTTAGTAACGTGGCAGGATACAAGATCAACTCCAGAAAATCAGTTGCCCTCCTATACACAAAGGATAAAAAAACAGAAAGGAAAATCAGAGAAGTATCACCTTTCACGATAGCCACAAACAGCATAATATATCTTGGGGTAACTCTAACCAAGGAAGTGAAAGATCTATTTGACAAGAACTTTAAGTCTTTGAAGAAAGAAATTGAAGAAAGTAACAGAAAATGGAAGAATCTCCCTTGCTCTTGGATTGGGAGGATCAACATTGTAAAAATGGCAATTCTACCAAAGGCAATCTATAGATTCAATGCAATCTTCATCAAGGTCCCATCAAAATTCTTCACAGATCTTAAGAGAATAATAATCAACTTTATATGGAAAAACAAAAAAGAAAACAGGATAGCCAAAACAATCTTATACAATAAAGGAAATTCTGGAGGCATTACCATCCCTGACTTCAAACTCTATTACAGAGCTACAGTATTGAAAACAGCTTGGTATTGGCATAAAAACAGAGAAGTCGACCAATGGAATCAAACAGAAGACCCAGATCTTAACCCACAAAAATATGAACGAACACCTGATTTTCAACAATGGAGCTAAAAGTATACAATGGAAGAAAGAAAGCATCTTCAACAAATGGTTCTGGCATAACTGGATGTCAACATGTAGAAGAAGGAAAATAGATCCATATCTATCACCATGCACAAAACTCAAGTCCAAATGGATTAAAGACCTCAATATCAATCTCAACACACTGAACCTGATTAAAGAGAAAGTGGGAAGTACTCTACAACATATGAGCACAGGAGACTGCTTCCTACGTATAACCCCAGCAGCACAGACATTAAGGGCAATGTTGAATAAATAGGACCTCCTGAAACTGAGAAGCTTCTGTAAAGCAAAGGACACTGTGAGTAAGACAAAAAGGCAGCCTACTGACTGGGAGAAGATCTTCACCAACCCCACAACAGACAAAGGTCTGATCTCCAAAATATATAAAGAACTCAAGAGACGAGACTTTAAAATGCTAATTAACCAAATTAAAAATGGGGCTCTGAACTGAACAGAGAATTCTTAACAGAAGAAGTTCAAATGGCCAAAAGACACTTAAGGTCATGTTCAACCTCCTTAGTGATCAGGGAAATGCAAATCAAAACAACTTTGAGATACCATCTTACACCTGTCAGATTGGCTAAAATCAAAAACAGCAATGATAACCCTTGTTGGAGAGGTTGTGGAGTAAGGGGTACACTCATCCATTGCTGGTGGGAATGCAAACTTGTGCAACCACTTTGGAAAGCAGTGTGGTAGTTTCTCAGGAAATTCGGGATCAACCTACCCCAGGACCCAGCAATACGACTCTTGGGAATATATTCAAGAGATGCCCAATCATATTACAAAAGCATTTGTTCAACTATGTTCATAGCAGTATTATTCATAATAGCCAGAACCTGGAAACAACCTAGATGCCCTTCAATTGAAGAATGGATGAAGAAAGTATGGAATATATACATATTAGAGTACTACTCTGCGGTAAAAAACAATGACATCTTGAATTTTGCATGCAAATGGATGGAAAGAGAAAAAACTATTCTGAGTGAGGCAACCCAGACCCAAAAAGATGAACATGGGATGTACTTACTCATAATTGGTTTCTAGCCATAACTAAAGGACATTGAGCCTATTATTCGTGATCCTAGAGAAGCTAAATAAGAAGGTGTACCCAAAGAAAAACATATAGTTATTCTCCTCGATATTGGAAGGAGACAAGATTGCTGGGCAAAAATTGGGAACTTGAGGGTGGGGTGGGATAGGGCTAAGGGGAGATGGGGAGAGTAAAATGTAAAGGGTAGGATGGGGAGAGTGTGGGGGTATGGGGCAGTTGGGATAAAGCAAGGGTGGATATGGGAGATTGTAAGTATATATCTTAATTAAGGGAGCCATTTTAGAATTGGCAAGAGTCTTTGTAGTGATGAGTTGCGGCGGGCCTGCTTTTCATCCTGCCCAGCCACCTGGCTAGCTTATGCCCCAAAATAACAACACACAAACTGTATTCATTTAAACACTGCCTGACCCATTAGTTTCAGCCTCTTACTCACATCTTGACTAACCCATATCTAATAATCTGTGTAACACCACGAGTGGTGTCTTACTGGGAAAGATTCAACATGTCTGACCTGGTGGCTGGCTCCATCGTGACTGTCTCTCTGAGAAGAGGCACGGCGGTCTGCCCCAGAGAGGTGAGGCATGGTGATTTATTAACTTACCTTCCCAGCATTCTGTTCTGTCTACTCCACCCACCTAAGGGCTGGCCAATCAACTGAACCAGGCAGTTTCTGTATTATCCAATGAAATCAACTCAAACAGAAGACCCTCCCACATCGTCTTAACTCTAGAGGGGTTCCCAGGTGTTCAGGGAGATATCCCCAGCTAAGTTTTGGGCAGCTGAGGAGAGGGAGCCTGAAATGGCCTGATCCTATAGCCATACTGATGAATATCTTGCATATCACCATAGAACCTTCATCTGGTGATGGATGGAGATAGAGACAGAGACCCACATTGGAGCACTGGACTGAGCTCCCAAGGTCCAAAAACGAGGAGCAGAAGGAGGGAGAACATGAACAAGGAAGTTAGGACCACGAGGAGTGCACCCACCCACTGAGATGGTGGGTCTGATCTAATGGGAGTTCACCAAGGCCAGCTGGACTGGGACTGAAAAAGCATGGGATAAACCCGGACTCCCAGAACATGGCAGACAATGAGGGCTGCTGAGAAGCCAAGAACAATGGCACTGGGTTTTGATGCTACTGCATGTACTGGCTATGGAGGGGCCTAGCCTGTGTGGATGCTCACCTTCCTATACCTGGATGGAGGGGGAGGACACTGGACTTTCCACATGGCAGGGAACCCTTACTACTCTTTGGACTGGAGACGGAGGAAGGGGGGAGTGGGGAGAGAGGGAAATGGTAGGCAGGGAGGAGGTGGAAAATTTTAAATAAATAAATAAACAAATAAATAAATAAATAAATAAATAAATAATAGAAACAACAACAAAAAAAGAATTTCCTTTCCAGTTTTGACTTTTTTGGCCACGTGGATCCAGGTGCACCCTGCAACCTACTGGCAGGCAAAGGTCGATTCAGGTAAAATTTCTTTTGATTAAAAACATGTCTGACCATATCACCTTTGAAGGCTTCTGCAGCCTATTTAATTATACTATTGTAGAGATATTGCAGGATACATATGATATTCCCATAATTTGGATATTTATAGGGCTTACAATTTTTCTCGTATTTGGTTTCTTCCTTACATGGTTTGATAATAGAGAAATGATAAAGTCCTTACAGATGAAACCAGGATTCTTAGGGCAGAGGGTGAATGCTTAAGAGCAGAGGTTGAATGCTTAAGAAAGGGCACAACTGTTTTGAGTGACAACTTTAAATCGGTTGAGGTATTTGCAAAAACAGTTCAGACTGACACCAATCTCCTCAAGACAGACTTTGAAGTTCTCAAGGAAGGGAATAGGTCTTAGTCTGATATGACTCTGTCAACTAAGCAAAATTTAGAAAAGGTACAGTCTGATATTAATGAGAGATTCATTGCTGTGGAGGAGGGAACAGCTGATTTGGATCGTAAACTTCAGTCGCTTTCTGTAGGAACTGAAACATTATCAGAGAGAATTAAAACTACTGAATGTGACAATTGGACTTTGTCTAAAGGTGATGTGGGAGAGTCTTCTGTTTGAGTTGATTTCATTGGCTGATAAATAAATTGTCTGGCCCATTTGATTGGCCAGCCCTTAGGTGGGTGGAATAGACAGATCAGAATGCTGGGAGGGGAAGTTAAGAAATTGCCCTGCCTCTCCTCTCTGAGACAGAGGCAATGAAGCTCCTATCCAAGATGGACGTACGCTAGAATCTTTCCGGTAAGGCACCACTTCGTGGTGCTACACAGATTATTAGATATGGGCTAATCAAGATGTGAGTAAGAGGCTGGAACTAATGGGACAGGCAGTGTTTAAATGAATATAGTTTGTGTGTTGTTATTTCGGGGCATAAGCTAGCTACCATACAATCCTACAGGTCAAGCAGTCATAGAAAGATCAAATAGAACTATAAAGGATATATTAAACAATCAGAAAGGGGTGGAAAATACCCCTAGAAGTAGGTTACATAATGTTTTATTAACCTTGAATTTTCTCAACGCTAATGAGAAGGGGACAATGCCTGCAGAAAGACATTGGATAATGGAAAAGTCTGCTGAATTAAATCAACCAGTTTATTTCAAGGATGTGCTGACCTTACAATGGAAGCCAGGAGATGTGCTGCATTGGGAAAGGGGTTTTGCTCTTGTCTCCACAAGAATGGAAAAATTGTGGATACCATCAAAATTAATAAAGGTTCAGTTTGAAGAGGAGAAGCCCCTTGGAAAAGAAAAATAATTCATTCAGAAGGATGACGATCATACTGATGGTAAAAAAAAAAAAAAAAAAAAAAAAAAAAAAAAAAAAAAAAAAAAAAAAAAAACAAAAAACATATAGGTTGGGGGCAGGGTTCTTTTCTTATCTCCACAGGAAACCACTCATCTTCAAAGAACATAAGGGACCCTGGATATTTAAATACTGATGGATGGACATGAGTTACAATCCAATATAGATCAACACAGAACCTGAATAGGTTTAGTAAGTATAAAACATTTTTTTACATATATATGCATTACTGTACTATTATTTATACATATGTAGAGCTGGTTTGGGATTTGGACTATGGCTCAGTCCCTCTTCAATTCCAAGCCTGTTGATAAGAGATATCTCAGAGTTTCTGCCTCAGGTCAGGAGCCATGATATAGGACATTATCATCATCATCATCATCATCATCATCACCATCATCATCATAATACTTGATAATCTTTCTTTGCCTTTCCTCATATCTGTGTCTGTCTTTATTATACCTTTCATTGAATATATATATATATATATATATATATATATATATGTCTGTATATATCTTTGTACATAATGTTTACCTTTTCTGTAACAAACAACACATTTTCCTTCAGTAATCTTTGAAGTTTCCAGGATGAAGATGGGGCCTCACAACATCAACTTTCACCTGGTTACTATTACTTCGTGTTTTTAATAGCGCTAAAATTAGACCTATTATTTGGTACCAACTGCACAAGACAGTTTCGAATGGTACACAATTTTGACAACACTCTGGCTGGACCTCCTCAAAACACTCAGAGGCTAGTTACAATTTTCTCGACCAAATGTTAATCTGGGAATTTTATCATCATTTGCTTTCACCGGACCCCCTGAGAAGAACGTTGCTCCCATGTCAGCTGGAAGCAATCTTAGAGGACGACGCCCCCTCTCACAACAGAGTTTTCCCTCAGGTTTAGGAACATCATTTAGTAGTTGGTATAGGGTTGAGGGGATGGGGGAGGTATTATATAGACTCAGGAGTGTTTATTGAAAAAAAGGGGGGATTAACTGGTTTGATGGGATGATTGGTATTTGTGAATTATTGTTTTTAGAAAATTGCATTGGTGCTGATTCTTGTATATTGAACATTGTATGTGAGTATGCTTCTACCTCTATTTATTGTATGAGAGTATGCTTCTACCTCTGTTTAAAACAATTGTTATATTGAGACATTTACCATATTGCAATGTACATTTCTACCTCTGATATTATTTATGTAATGACATTGTTTACATTTGGAGATCATTGTCCTCATTTATTGCACAGTTGTTTATTCTCTTAGTCTCCAAGTTAGATAGCTATCAAGAATTATATATCAATAGTTATATATGTTTGTCATATTTAGGATATTCAGTGTTTTTTAGATACATAGAGATTATATTTAGTATTGATAGTATAATCTTTGACCTCTTTGAAGAGCTGTAGAAAATGGCCTTTAATCTAACCTAGAGTTTTGTACTTATGAGACACAATCACTCCTGTCAACACCGCTCTACTCCCGAGAGAACGTTGAGCACCAAAGACACTCCACTGGGAGCTTGTCTTCTTCTTGGCAGAACTGGCCTCTGGGCAAAGAAAAGCCCATACCTCAACTACTGACAAAGATACAGAATATCCATAAGTGGATAAAACAGGATTGTCTTATCTTGCCAAGACAGGGTAGGATAGTTCTACAAAAAGTTCCTTGCCTTTGAAAAATGTTATGTCAGTTGGGCCTTAGCCTAAGTTGGTTGCCTCAACATTGCAAAACGAGACTTTTGGTGATTGCCCAAGTAGTCAGTTGTCTCTGTCATTTGTTGCACATTTTGGAAGTTTCTCGTTTGTACTTCCTGGTTGCTTAAGTAATATTACTTCCCTTCTCAGATCGTTGATGGGGTTGAAGATTAGATAATTGTAGTTACCCTCTACATTATTTAGACTCCTTGAAATAGAACATGTAGTAAAACTTTTGTTACGTGTTTCTTGCTTAATATTGTTTGTTGTTTGTAATTTTATATTTATTATTTGTTCCTATTGTATATAGTTGTATTTGATTTGGTTCTGTCTTATTTAGACAAAAGGGGGAGATGAAGGGGAAGCCCAGCCAATCACCTTGTTTGTAAGGCATGTCCCCCTTAGGCTAATATTTACTTATAAAATCTTGTGGGCATGTGGCCCGCCTTCTCTTTGTTTTCCTGCGCTCTTGGTTGGAACCTTGGATTTGTAAGTTCCCTTTTCTTTCCTTTATTAAAGCTGGATATTATATATATATACATATATATATACACATATATATGTATATATATATAAAATTATATTAATATATATATTAAAGCTAGTCTGGTGAATCATAACTGCCAATAAACCACGCCCCTTCAGGTTTGCCTGTAGAAAAACAATCACAATCCCTCATTCTGATGACTGCAAATGTATGGAATATAGTCAGGAAGGCTATGCTATCAGATTAGTGAAAAAGATTCAAAATAAAAGCACATATGAACATGGCGATGTCAACCTGTTGCCTATATGGAGTCATCATGCCTATGGTCTAGAGTCTTTAGTAGAATAAGGTACTCTACATGTTACCAAAGGAGAAACATAAACATCAACGCAGCCAAGAATCATTTGATCTACATTGCTGTCCTGCCTGTTAATATGATGGGACAATGGTGTCATAAAATTTGCGGAGGTAACCAACTAATATCTGATTTGACTTGAGTCCCATTCCATGAGACAGCACCAATATCCACATTTCTTGGGTGAATCATAACCTGAGACTAGGAGCATAGGGACCTATAGTAAAACCAAATACTGATATAAAACTAAAAAGTAGCAATAAAAAGACTGCTAATGACATTCTTCTATATTCATAAATGAGTGCCTTTCTCTGCCTTTATCAGTGAAACATCTTCCTGCATGGATGGGAACTAAGACAGAGACCCACAGCCAGACATTATGCTGAGAGTGAAAGAACTTGGAATACTCAGCCCTAAATGGATATGTCTATGAAACCCTTAGCTCTCAGGGAACCCTGTGGAAGAGGAAGCAGAAAGACTATAGGAGTCAGAGGAATAGAGGATACCAAGAAAACAAGGCTGTCAAAATCAGTAAGAGCAAAATTCAGAGGTACGCAAAGAGACTGAAGCAGCAAGCACAAGGCATTTACAGGTCTACCATGTTCCCTGTGTATATGTTATGGCTTCCGGTTTAGTGTTTAATGGGATTTCTGAGTGTGTACATAAGTGAGTGTTTCTTGTGCTTTTCTTTTGGTTCTTTTCTTTCTGCTTGGTTGTTGTTGTTTTGTGCTTTTTGTCCACTTCCATTGTGTTAATTTATGTTGTATCTTATTATATTATATTTTGCTACTATTCCTTAGAATAGTATTTGTTTTCTAATGAGACACAGAAGGGCAGTGGATCCAGATGGGAGGGAAGGGTGGAAAGGAACTGAGATGAGTAGAGTGAGGGGAAACTGTAATCAGGATATATTATGTGAGAGGAAAAAATATTATCAATAGAATGAAGAAAAGAAAGTATGGACATACATGCATGTCTGTTTTATTACTTATTTATTTTTTAAGATTACAATGTAGATATATCACCTCCCCGGTTCCTTTACTCCTTCCAAACACACTTATGTATCCTCCTTGTTCTCTTTCAACTCAGTGACTTATTATTTCATTGATTGTTGTTATATTCATATATGCATACATACATATATATATATATATTATTAAATACAACCTACTCAATCTGTATAATGTTACTTGTTTGTGTTTTCTGGGATGATCATTTAGTGTGTGTGATATTGGTGTGCTCATCCCTGGAAATTCTAATTTCTCCCACTCAGAGAACTCCTTATGCACAGGTAGTTCATTATGTAGTGTTGAAGCCTTATGGTTTTACCCCCACCCATGTAGCATATTTTTTGTTGTCCTTATTTGTGTCGTGTTTAGGTAGCTATTTGGCAAAACTTTCTGAGTGCAGAAGACCATGACTCTTATTAAGATTGACTGCTGCAGATAGCTTAATCAGCAAATATTTGGTATATGTCTAGTTGCTTCACATTTTAGACTTGTTTTGGTTTATTTTATTCATTTGTTTGTTTCTTTGCTGGGGGAGGCATGAATAGAGAGTTTGAAAGGAACTCATTTTCTCCTTGCACCATGTGGATTCCAGGGATCAATCTCTGATCATCAGACTTGGTAACAAGCATCTTTACCTGATAAATCGTTTCTGTCACTCCTCATGCTCTATGGTCTCCCTCGGTGTCAGGAAAAGAAGCTACTATCGGTCCATTTATGTTTTGTTAATGCTGGCTCATTCACCAACTGGCATTGTCTTGGTACTTGCACAAATTGCCACTCACTACCTCTGGCCACAGATTCTGCTCAACCTGTGATGTCTTCCTCAAAAGCGTTACAATGTCTTCTTTCCATCTTCTACCACAGTTCACTGCATGCCTTTGGAGAGCTGAATATAGAAGACATTGTCTCCATCATGGGTTAGGGTTGTTAACTCATAGGACTTCTCAGGAAATCTTAGAATTTTTAATTTTAGTACGACTTCTGAGTATAGGATGCATTATGTATCTTATAATCTTCAACTATCATGACTTTCTGAAGATGAGAACTAATGCCAGTAAGGAATCTAAATTCCTTTGGAATAATTTTGACATTTTAGCTTTATCTCTTATTCAAGCAAATCAATTAGCTCTATTTTCTTTTGCCTTCATCATTGAAAGCATTCAATACTGCATTCTTTCACTGAATCATTCATTTAATTTACCAACAAATATTGAAGGGCTACTAATCTTCAGAACATCTTCAGGCAGCTACAAAATGTATGTAGAAGGGTCTTCTCTCAAAGAACATACACATCAATATGTGTCACATAAAATTCAAGCAAGATTGTCTTTGACCACAGCAAGACTGGGGGCATCAATTTCCAGAATAGCAAGAAAGATAGGACTTCCCACAGAGAGGTGATTTTCGACAAGTGAAGTGGAAATGTCGAAAATTTTGTCAGGGCAGAAGTTGGAGGAAGGTATTTTAAGGCATGTAAATAAATATAACAGTTCAGTGAACTGACAGAAGCATGTGAGTCAGGAATAACGTGTGCTGATAGCATTGTTAAGAGAATGTTTTCTAGAACCAGAGTGAATTCTAATGCCAGTGCTGTCATTTATGATCTATGTAGCCTTAGTCATGTTACATCTGTCCCTTATCTGTAAATTGGGGATGACAAAGAGATTTTCCTCATTTGATGCAGTAAGAATATACTTAGAACTAATAAAATAAATGCTGTTTGTTCAATTTTTTAATTATACTAATAACTATTATTTTAGTGTTTTTATATCAGTCATCATTGGAAATGAAGAGATAGATGATTATATATATATTATGAATGAACTCATAAATACCACATTTGTAATGTAGTATCTTTGGCTGAGTGCAGTGCAAATATTCAGGCTGTATTTTGGAACAGTTATGTCAGAATTGCTGATGGTGAGACACAAGTATCAGCAAAATGTTCTAACTAATTCTATGATTAAGACTGAGGACACAGAATTAACTGGGAGTGATCTTCCTTCTGGAACTCATTATACATGGTGTCATATCTAATGCCAAATCAGCTTTAAAAGATAATGTTTCCTAAAATAAGTCAGAGATTTTGGTTCCTTATCCTGGATTATATAATCAAATGATAATTAGTTAGTCTAACATAGGAGACATGCATATCAGGCTTGTAAGATACTGAATTGGATGTGTGACACTGGTCAATATGTACTGGTCTACAATATAAATATTAAACATATTCTGAAAAACAGATTTTTTTCTAGTGTGTGGATCAACGTTCAACACACACACACACACACACACACACACACACACAAAAACAAGATCAAATGAAAATACAAATTCCACAGTTCCTTATCAGGAT
The DNA here is from genome assembly GCF_903992535.2 of Arvicola amphibius. Taxonomy (NCBI): domain Eukaryota; kingdom Metazoa; phylum Chordata; class Mammalia; order Rodentia; family Cricetidae; genus Arvicola; species Arvicola amphibius. The sequence goes on along the minus strand of NC_052056.1, from coordinate 35,126,249 downwards.
ATTTAAATCTCTTCACTGAGTTTATTAGGGAAATAAAGGCACCTCTCTAGTGACAATTTCCAACTACATGTCACAGTGGTTGTCTTTAAGCTATTTTTTTGTCAGCAAAATCAAAGACATCAAGACTACATGGTTGTTAAATAGGAGTGATCATGGGCTTATGAATTATTTTGCATGCTGGCCCAGTATAAGATCTATCTTACCATTTCTCCAAAGGTTCTGACATGGCCTGCCGAATAAGAGTATTGTATGACATAGTACCCAGATAAACTTACTCTTTCTGACAAGATCTATATTTGCAATCAACAGAAGCCTCATTCAAAAGAGGTTTATATCAGAGCTAAGTAAATCAAGTTCTAAATTATCACATGCATCTATTGAGGAAATTCCAAAGTCATGCTGAGAGTCACCCTGTTAGTTTTATTTACTCCTGAGAAATCACGTTGATATTAGTTTGTTATTTCCTCCACTTTGAAGGTCTCAGTGTGGTAACAATTCAAGAGGTGAGCAGCAATCTTAGTTTCTTATACGTCTATGAGGAGAAAGCAATACATGAATGAGTAAAGTGAGAACCAGATGAGGATAGTAGTTATCTCAGGCTTCCTCTGCTCAATGTGGGGAGCAGTAATAATACAGTTCTGTGTTTGAGACCCAAGGACTGATGAAAGCATCAATGCCACGTCTTTACTTTGCAAGAATATCTGAAGAAAATTCTCTTTCCTCACAGTACTCCTCCATTTTTGCTTACTAATAATTTGAAAGCTACTTAAAATAATAAACTCTGTTAATGAGGTGAAATATAGGCTTCCTGGTGTGATAATGAGGTTTTAACTTTCACACTCTCTGTCAGGCTTGGTGCAAGGTACAGCATCTGACTTACAAACCTGTACCCAGAGAGCCAGGCGGTGGTGGTGTACGCCTTCAATCCCAGCACTCGGGAGGCAGAGGCAGGCGGATCTCTGTGAGTTCGAGACCAGCCTGGTCTACAAGAGCTAGCTCCAGGACAGGCTCTAAAGCTGCAGAGAAACCCTGTCTCGAAAAACCAAAAAAAAAAAAACCTCTACCCAGACAAAAACACACAGCCAAAGAACCCATAACTAGCTCGTGCCTCTAAACTAATTAGTAAATGAATTAATTACTCCCATTCTATATTGCATTCTCTGCTGCAATAGTTTCCCCCAGTCAGGTCCATTTGAACAAAATATCTGTTTTGTGTCTAGAATTGCTTGAGCCATGATTTCGTCTAGACTTAGCAGGAGGTTGTTATCTTGGATCTCTCGAAGCTTGTTTGTTATTAGACATGATACTGGAAATTATGTGGTAAATGGTAGCCTGATTTTCAGAAGGAAGTTCACTTCTAGTTAAATTTGTATCCTCTCTTGACTTAATCCTGACATTAGAATGGTTTACTATTGATATTTGAGCCTCAGCCTCAGAGATCGTGATATCACTGTTCCAAAAACAGCCCGAAGATTGGGACCACTTTCAATAAAAGGTGGCATATTCTGAATGTAATCATTTATTTATATGTTCATTCATAATATCATACTTCTAATAATCTATCTGTCCACTAGCAATAATGAGTAGTATAAATGCTCCAAGATGAAGAAGTAGATTGGTATAATTAAAGTAATTTTATAGTAAAAACTTATTTTATTAGTGCCAAATATTCTATTATCTAATATAATTGCATATGAATGTGTGATTATTATTTCCATATTGGGAATGTCATATCAAGGATGTTTGGGTACAGCAGATCCCTGGTCTATGTCTAATGCCTCAGGCCGTGTCTTCAGAAAAGATCAGAATAAATAAGTATCTAGTGTACTTTCTGTATGACAGTTTTTAAATTATTTAGAGAAAGCTTTCTTTTCTTATATTAACATGCTTTTAATTTCTTTAAAATTAAAGTCATTTTTTACTGAACAGATTGTCCAAATAATTTTCACACTGTCTGATAAAGATGATTGATAAATTTATAATTTTAAAATCTACTTGATATTAATTAAATTTAAAATTTAGCATGGTTCCAAACAGCATTATTATCCTTAACATCACTAAGACATTTTTTTTTTATTTCCCTATGAGAGTCATCAACCTAAGAGACGCGTTCACTCCAATCTTTAGTGGTCAAGACAATGTCTGCTGATCTCAGGAGCTAAATCTGACTGCCTCCTAGTTATTCTTTCTGTGTTCAAGGTGTCCTTTTTCAATAAGGTAATGACAGCCATTCTGTTAACACTCAAGACATATTATGAAATGTCTGTGTTCTAGAATCCTGATGTCTCCGTTAACCTGCTGACCTAAATCCACAACCCTCACATGGGACATACAGAGTCTTGTACAGTCTCTCCAGGACATGGTTTGCCTGGCACACATCTCCAGTTACCTAGCCATATAATTATCCAACACGCTATTGCCCCAAGAAATTAACTCCTTGCATGCCTTCTATCCAGATTTATGTTGCTGAAGTAGTTGAGGACTGAATCCCTCATCTCTTCCATGCCTTCACTCAGCTCGTCTTCACAGTGATACCTTTTCCTAACCTTGTGTGCAGTTTCACAACCTCCTGTGTTCCTGAACAAAACCTGCACTCGTATCTTCAACACCTTGGATATCACTGTAACACTACCTTTGCAACTTATTTTAAATTGTCCTAGTAGATTATTGCTAATTATCCACCTCTTCCTTGCTATCAATTAGATTGTAAAAGCAGGATTTTCTCTTACTGATTTCCTTTATGGTTATCTCTAGTCCCTGCCAATCAGCGAATATTAATCCAGTGAATGATTTCCCAGGTATAGACGTTAGCCTCCTAATGAACTGACTCCTTCAGTTCTTTGCCGCATCAATCCTCCCCATCACAAATGCTACTGTTTGGAAAGTCATTACATTTTTGCTTGAGTTATTGTCTCAAAAATGTTTCTCACTTACTCATTGCGTCCTATACCCTACTGCAAAGAGAGTCTTTCTATTCAACTTTGTTCCATGTTCTTGTTTCATAAGTAAAGGCTATATACTACAACACGCCATTCAGCATTCTATTGCGTGGTCCCTCGGTGCCACATTCAATCCACCTGTGAATGTTTCATCCCTCACCTCTGTGCCTTTGTGCACATGGAGCTTCTTCCACCTGCAACAATTTTCATTCCAGTCCATGCTTATTATGCCCTATCCTTCCATCAAGCTGCGACTCAGTTATTACACTCTTCATGAATTATTCTTCCAGCCAAAAATAATTTTCTCCTCTCAACAGATTCGGCCACAATATAATTAGATATGCTTGTCATCGTTTTCTTATTAGTTTACAAGCTCATTACCTAGAGTGTCAAGGAAATCATCCTCTTAGGCAGTCATTATATTCACTTTATTGAATTTTACATTCTTTATTTGCATTCTACTTGACTTTAACAAAATATATTTTATATCTTTATTAACTGTATTGGTAAAATTAAACATGATCCTTATATAAGTAGGAGTTTATTGCATACATTAGAGAAATCCAGAAAAGTAGTTATTGATCCATTTCTCAACAATTCTGGACTTTAATTTATCAGTAGCATCATTTTTAATGACTGCTGTGGGGACACCACTGATACTCAAATAATTATACAGCTAATTCTTTAGAAGGAAAATTATAATAATTAAACGTGTCAATAATTACAAAACTATAATATTCAGCTTTAGTAATCTACCCTAGTATTTAAAAATTCTAGTTTTATTTTAACATATTATGTAATAAGTTTAATTTTTAAATAATTTTTCAAAGGTTTCCTCTCTCTAACATGAGGTCCATGATATGAGCTACAAATTCTTTCAGGCAGGTAGTGAATAGTGTTTTAAGATATGTGCTGTTTTTGTATCTTATAGATTTTAGATATTGCTTAAATTAATATTATTGTTATATTGTTTTAATGATGCATATTGTTTAAGAAATCCACATTAACTATATTATTATATCATGTTAAATAAAATATAGGATCTAAAATTAAAAATGAATTTGAGATATTTTTAAAAGATTAGAATATCTGTGTCGATAGAGTGTACAGGAAACAGGAGGCTGAAAGATCCAATTAAATTCAGAGAATATGGTGCATGAGTCAGCTGAAACACAGCTGGCCCTGGACATCCAAGGCAATTAGTCAGCTAAAGTTTGTGGAGCCCTGACATCTGGAGAACTAGCAGTAATCAGTGATATAAAGATACCATTCTTCCTGAAGAAAGCCATTGTTTCCCAGTGTTCTATAAATACACCCTTGAGGTCAGAAGACAGCGCCTTTTGCCTACTAGTATAGTTCCCTTCTTTCCTGTGGGCTGGACCTGTCTTCTGCTCTGCATGTGTGCCTGCCACCCATGTGTGACCCATGTGTGCCTGTGTGCCTTCCATCATTTGCTTGTGTACCATCTTGTGTGACACTAAAAATTGTATGGCTTACCTGATATGACAACTTATAATATCTTCACGTCCTGACTCCCTGCAGCCCTCCTCTTTGCCTAGTGTTGTTCAGGCATCATAGACTCTGTATGGATTTCCCAAACAATACAGACAAGGAAAAACTATAGGGGCATTTCCAAATTAAATTTCTCATGTAGACAAATTTTATTTGAGTTTACCAGCATCAGTGATTTTTGACAGTACTAATGTTGCCATCTAAAATGCAGGTAGTTTATTTACATTAATCATCAGGACATAAATAAAATATCCTGATTATTTTAGAAAAAAATAAGTTCTTGTATAGTGTTTTTATCAGGACCAGTGAACTTGTTCCATTTTTGTTGCTGTGACAATTGTTCTTACGAAAAGCAGCCTTGGGGGAAAATGACTTACTTGCCTTGCAATTCAAAGTTGTAGCCAGACATGTCCTGGAAGGAAAGGAAAGAACTAAAGCTTTGCGTCCTAATTCAAGACCAGGGAACAGATTCCTGGATTTCTGCTTGCCATATCCCCTAGTATTCTATTAGGACTTCCTACTCTGCGGGTCCTGAAACAAAGGTTGGTGCCTCCACAGTGACTTTGATCTTTCTTTCCACACCAATTAACAATTGACATAATTCCCATAGGCATACCCACAGGCCAAGTTGATCTAGATGATTCCTCATTTAGACTCTATGTCCAGGTGATTCCAGGTTGCACAGAGTTAACAGTTACAAATAAACAGCATAACTAGCATATTATTTATAGTGTAAATTGAATCTTACTTTCAATTCTAAGTTCCATTCCAATCTGCTTGGAAGACAGAAATAGTATTTGCCTTCGCAAATTGATCTTGTGCAGAGCTATATCTGAGAACTCCTATTGATTTGTGTAGTTTATTGCTCAGTGATCTAGGCTTTTCTATACAGATAATAATATGTCAGAATATAGAATTAATACTTAATGTCTCTTCATTTATTTTAATACATCTTTAGAATATTGAAACTGATCAAAATCATGAATAAAATTGTGATACTAGATAATTGGCATACCCTCAATTCATCTAAAATAAATGTGTCAAAATTGTGAAAGAATTTTCCTGCATCTGTGTGGATGATCAAATTTCTCACTTAAGCTAATAAACTGATGAGTCATATAAATGTTCTCCTGTATAAATAGTATGGAATTCCTAGGACAAAACTAACTCTGATCATAGTAAGCACTTTTATACTCAATGCACTTTGCCTGCTTCTGTAAATCTACATGTTTTCATAAAAATATAAAATGATAAAGATGTAGTTACCCTCTATTCATATTACTGTTATTTAGATTTAATATTAATCTATATTGGTTTTATAAGCAACGCATGGAGAAAGTTCTGTAAATTTGAGATTCTCTAATTTGTCATGAAGATATTACCATTTTTAAGAAATAAAACTATCTATCCATGCTTATTTTGTTCTCAGAATCCTAGATGTGTATTTTATATCTAATTTGTGTTTTTAAGTCTTAGTGCTTCTGCCTTTCATCTCTATTTTTTGATTGCCTTGCTTCCTCTTGGTTTGTGAAAATGAAATCAACCAAAAGAGACTATTTCTAGAGTGAATTAAGCAGCATATGAGAACTACACAACCGCTGAAAAATCACACCCATTACAAAATGTTTAAACAAAGCAAAAGTGTTCAATGGAACAATGAGTGTGTGTGGTGTGTGCATTCACTTTATTCAATAAGATTTCTGAGGCTTATCTATTCCCTTAAAGTGAGAAAATAACAAAGTCATTTTAGCATTTTATTATTTTGTTATTTATGATAAATTTCTTTTGAACATTTGAAAGAATTTACCAATAGGAAAAATATCAAGTAAGCCAAAGAAAAATAAAATGAAATGCCAGCCAATTGGCACAATATGGACATGCAGTCATTAACTGTGAACCTAGAGGAAGAAAATGGATCTCAGAGAATTTTTTTAAGTCCAAGTTCATCTAACCCAGGAAAGATTTAGAGCAGGCACTCTTGCATTTAATGCAACGATACTTAAAATAGTCAGGAAATGGAAGCAATCTAAGTATCTATCAGTAAATGAATAAGTAAGAAAATATGCACTCCTTTTAGTGTTAATGAAACCTTACCAACAGCATGTTTGCATCTTAAGATCATTATGTGGAAAAAACTAAGTGACATACAGAAAGAGGATTGCTGCCATTTCTCAAATAGAAAAGAATAACAACATGCAAAACTCATAACTAGAATGGTGGTTACCAGGGGGATTCGGGGATGCAGTGTAGGAGCAAAGATAAAAACTGTGGATATCATACCTACATGACAGAGACTGTTAAGAGTCTGTAGTATCATAAAACATACCTGAAATTTGTGTGAGATATATTTCACAAGCATTTTTAAAACAACAAAAAAGTATCACTTGAAGTGCTATGTTACCTAGATATATTGTGTTAATCACGCTGTAACATATACATATATGAATACAAATATACAATAATTATTCACACAATATAAATATATGCAATGTTTGTTAGTCAATCATACCTTAATAAAACTGGATATTCTTAATGAAATAGATAAATTTAAACAAGTCTATAAAGCAGCTAACAGATTTGCATTACTAAGAAAAAGATCATGTCAAATAAGTGTAGGCTATTTTTTAATCTATGCTCTTTATTATAATTTATCATTTTGTGACACTTCAACCTTTCTCAACCATATTGTAAATAGATTTGTGCATATTTATGTGTTGGAAAAATGATTTTGATTAAACTGCACAATATGTAAATTACAAGTGCATGCTGTTTTCTTTAATGTGCGTGCTATAGTTAAGAAAAGTAATATATATTTTTAAATTGTACATGTTTGAAGTTTCTCTTCATTGTATGCTTTAGAAATTTTGGTAAATAATTTTTGTAGTTTGTCCTTCATTCTATTGCTATTGCTGCCTCATCACTCTAACAAGCATGTAAATTTCAAAACCAATAACTCTGTATACCATATATACACTGAGCACATTTTCTCTAGCATGTAGTTTATTTGGTTGGATGTCTGATTCATTTCATTTTCCCCCTTATTCCTCATTCTTCCTCCCTTCTTAGTTATTTTTCTTAACTCTTTTATTTATTGATGTATGTGAAATTTGGGAATGTTGGCATTGGAGTGCAATTTTAACACTCAGTAGTAAAGGCAGAGGAAAAGTAGTTTAAAGCCAGCCAAAGATATATGATATCTTGTTTAAAACAAACCCTAAGCAACAACAACAAAACAACTTGTAATAGGAATCTTCTTAGATTTTAGTAAAATTCCAGTAGTGAGGAGGACTTGATCAACAAAACCTGAAAACATCTACAGGATGATAGTTTTTATCATCAGCATCGCTTCATCTTAAAGGAGAAATCTAAGCATCAGTTTTCTTATACACAAACAGTTTTGAGACTGTTTACAAATGTGCAAAATTAAGTACAGCCATGTATGTAAAAGCAACACGTCCCATATTTGGTATATAGAAACTGGTTAATCAAAAGTTAATTTCATTTGCATTTCTCTGATGACTAAGGATGTTGAATATTTCCTTAAGTGTCTTTCAGCCATTTTTTTTTTTTTTTCGTTTTTTGAGACAGGGTTTCCCTGTAGTTTCTAGAGCCTGTCCTGGAACTAGCTCTTGTAGACCAGGCTGGCCTCGAACTCAAGATCCGCCTGCCTCTGCCTCCCTAGTGCTGGGATTATAGGCGTGTGCCACCACCGCCCGGCTTTCAGCCATTTTAGATCCCTCTGTTGAGAGTTCTCTGTTTAGGTCTGTACTCCATTTTTTAATTGAATTATGTATTCTTTTGATGATCAATTTATTGAGTTCTTTTTATATTTTGGAGATCAGACCTCTGTCTGATGTGGGGAGGGAACACTTCTGCATTGTTGGTGGGAATGCAAACTGGTCCAACCCCTTTGGATGTCAGAAAATTAGGAAACAACCTTCCTCAAGACCCAGTAATATCACTTTTTGGTATATATCCAAAGGATGCTCAATCGTGCCATAAAGACATGTGCTCAGCTATGTTCATAGCAGCTTTGTTTGTTATAGCCAGAACCTGGAAACAGCGTAAATGCCCCTTGGCTAAAGAGTGGATAAGGAAAATGTGGTACATTTACACAATGGAGTATTACACAGCAGACAAAAATAACGACAGCTTGAATTTTGCAGGAAAATGGATGGAACTAGAAAGCATTTTGAGTGAGTTAACATAGACACAATGTATGTACTCAATCATAGGTTGTTTTTAAACATTAAGCAAAGAAAACCAGCCTACAAATCACAATCCCAGAGAATTTACACAACAATGAAGACACTAAGAGAGATTTACATAGATCTAATCGACATGGCAAGTAGAAAGTAGAAAGAAACAAGATCTTCTGAGTAAATTGGGAGCATGGAGACCTTGGGGGAGGATTGAAGTGGGAGAGAGCAGAGAAAAATGTAGAGCTCAATAAAAATCAATAAAAAAGTTAATTTCATATTTTTGCTCAGAGGCTTGATTAAAGCGAAAAGAACTAAGTTCATTGTTAAACAGTTTAAATTGTGATTTAAGAAAAATGCTCAAGAACACAAAGGGGAGCATGAAGAATGCTCCACTAGACAGATCAGGAATTTTTGGTTGCATCTTATAGTATAAATAGAACTGTGTGAGATGAAGTAAAGCAATGGAAGCACCCTTAGAGTAGAGACATTTCATACATATGCATGCAGCATAAAACATAATGTATGAAGCTACATAGCTGGAAGTTGTGGTAGACTGGAGAAGTGATAAGACATGAGAGAAGGAATAAGAGTGAAAAAATCCACAATTCCCACAATAAGAAACCTAGGATTTCTTCTCATTGCCAGTCCTGAGCCCATCTATCATCAGAGCTTTTGGGTATTTCCTGGAGAGTTCAGTAACAGACTGGTGTATTGATGTCTTCATGCGCAAATACAAAAAAATGTCTTGAAAATTTCTGTATATCTTAGAACATTAAAGACTGTTTTTATACTTAGTATATTTTAGATGCTTATTTTGAAAAGATATTAGACAAAACTAGTAATTGAGTTAACTAAGGAGAACTCTCATTGCCTGGAAAGTATGTTGCTAACCCAGAATAGGAGGATAGACTTAAAATGGATCCCACAGTACATGGTACTTTGAACAGAGCATCGTGCTGTCGTTCTTCAGTTTGACATATGCTCTGTTAGTGTTCTCTTGGTGATTATTAAAGACTGTTAGTGTAGTAAATTTCTCTGTTCTTGGAACGCTCTTTTGGAGTTCCAAATACATAAAGTTACCCGCTTACCAAGTATTTATCTATTCTCTTGCTCTAAAGATCAAAAACAGTCCCTAAAGAAGTGGAGAACAGACAGCTCTAGTTGGAGTCCACAAAGCTAAATGGTTGTCCCTGGCAATATAGAGCCTGTCTGGAATTACAGGTAATGTATGACATCATCCCTCTCGTCCAATATTGGGTTTAAGTTCTGTCTTTGGTACTTGATTTTGAGAAGTCAGGTCCATTGTATCAGTTCTACATCCATCTGCAGTTCAAAAGGAAAGACCTTTAATGGAGAAAAATATGATAGTGGACTGAACAGAATAAGGATGAAACACAATATCAATGCAGGGTAGATGTGAACAACTGGTTAGGACAAGGGAAGTTGCTTCCCTTCCTCACTGTGCTATTACATTTACCTTTGTGCTACCCACAGTCTGCTCTAAGGACTCACCTGCTGAGATCAGGCTGGTGAGTTGCTGTACAGACAGGCAAGCCATCACGCCAGGTTTCTGGCTGCCTGCTGCAAAGCATGTGAATGGTAAATGGGCTCTCAAGACTTCGGTTTGATCTGATCATTCACAGGGAGCTGACTGATCTGATTGCTCCCATTCAGATATGGCTACGTTTTCATTTTCTTCTCACAGCCCACCCTGAGAATGAAAAGCCCTGAACCCCTCCTGCTGATCAATTGCCCCTTCTTAAAAGCAGGGGAGTTTGCTAGGGACCAGAACAAAGAACGTTCTTCAAGGGGAAGCCACTAGCACTGGGGTTTCAGTTCTGCAGAGCTTTGAGGACAGAGGTGTGGAACATCTATGAACGCCAGGGGTATTCCTCTTCATGCTAAGTCTTAGGCAATGGAGAATTTTAAGAACAAAATGGAACTGGTCTGCTTTACACTCTATGATTTAATTGTTTTGATCTAAAGGTGTGTGAGTGTTTTGCATGGCATGTGAGTGTTGTGTACATGCACTGTGTGTGTGTTATTGAATGGAGGCTGGAAGAGCATCCTGGGTCTCCTAAATATCAGTTATACACAGTTGTGAACCTCTATGCAAGTTCTGGGCACCAAACGCAGAAGCTCAGCAAGAGCGATGGATACTTTTAACCACTGAGCCATACCTCTAGCTCCAAGTTGGCAGATATTGGCAAGTAGTTTCCAGGATTCAATCCATGATCAATTAGTACTATCAGTGTGGGCCCATAGGGGGACAGCCCATTTTATCATGTGAGTGTAGTAGAGAAAAACTACTCATTCTACAAATAGGCAATTAATGACAGTAAGAAGGTCCAGACCCTCAGACCTCTCAATGTTGAACTACCAGTGATATAAAGATATTACACAAGGCTCTAACTTTATTTTAGGCTTCTTGAACTCTCAATAGTGCCACACGAACCTTTGGAAAACATTAAAGATCAAAGCTAAAGTATGTACCAAGTCTGAAAAGCAGCTTTGATATCATAAGCCTTTGATATCATAACTAGAATGTTCTGCAGGCTCCTGTGTTGCTATCCTGTGTGGTATTTATATGTGTTGGAAACTTTGGAAAGTGGGAGTAATGGCACCAATAACTTCAATGGCAAAGTATTCTTGAAAGTGGTTTGTGGCCAGAACCCCTTCCTATGCACAACCACTTCCTGATATACATTGTGTACTTTACTGTTTTTCACACACAAATTCTAATATTTATATCAGGCTATTTTGGTACTGATGAAAGCCTTTTTAAACACTGGATACACTTTTCATCTTGGGCATTATAGTGGTTTGACAAGGTCCACCAGGAAGCACGTACCATTTCAGGAGAAGAGTCAGTCTTTCTATGAATATCACCTATTATACTTACGATTCTTGGTCCTACTTTGAAATGCTGGGCATCAAAAATACAAATCAGGGTAATCTGGATCAGGTTTGGTATTTCTCCCATGGGGTCAAAGATGAAATTAAATCAAATATAAAGCATGAGATTCATCTTTGAAAGGGAAATACAAGTGATCAATGCCAGAGTTCATAGGCACAGTGGGAATGCGAGCTTGAGACACACCGGGGGGCACAGGCATTGTGGGAATGCTAGCTTGACTTCCAGAGAAGCTTACATGCATTTGCCTGGGTTTCTTGGTGCAAAGGAAAGAAAAAGGAAAGCTTGCATCAATTTATCTTAACTCTATGTAAGGAAGAAAACATAGGACTTAGAAGCAATTAGAGATAGAGAGAAAACAAACTTAGAAAACTATCAGAATAAAAGTTGTTCTATGTTTCCTGCACAGAGTGCCTACAGTGTTTTAGTCAAGTATTAGCATTAAATTCTACACACAAGAATTAACAATATATTTATCAAAGCTGTATGAAATGAAAATCACAGGTAAGACTGAGAATGAATGGTTAATTTAATTTTCCTACTCCACAGTAAACAGTTGCATCATTTCTTTGGTGTTACCTATTATAAAATAAATTATCACTGAAGGATTTGACATAGCCAAAGAATTAACTTACTTTCTTTCAGGCATCATCTCCAGGGATAATATGAATTCTTGGATCATTATAGCTATGCTAAAATCAATTTAGATTGATCAGAGAAAGAGAGTTTATATAATAATACAGAAAACACTCCAAGGAGTTCAAGTTCCCATAGCATGAAGAATTTATAATAAGCTGTTCTATCCTTAAGAGCAAAGGACATGATAAATTAAAAATAGCTTGCATATCTTAATCCAATCTAATATCTTGTGTTTGTTTTTCATTTTAAGAACTTAGTTTGATAAATGTCTCAGATATAAAAAAGTTTTATACTATGTGTTCTATGTTTCAGATATTAATTCAATGTTTATATTAAAGTTCATGTATAAAATTTCTTATTTATATAATAAAGATACTAATTTCTCTTCTTTACAGAATTTGAAAGTTACTTATAGTTTGGAAAACCTAAATTCATCATTTTAAGCGAATATTCAGAGTTATCTGTTGTCCAATTTATAGACTACTAGTAGTACTGGTATTATCATTATTCAAATCAGTATAAGTGTCCAAGTGTAGTCGACCGCATGTCTCACACAACACACCAATAGATTAAGTTTCGTTGTTTTTGTCTCTTTTTAATTTGGACTGATGTTCTCTCTCCATTGTCTTCCACAGTTTTCTTGAACTTGATAGTATAAAGGTTATGCGGGCTGCAATATGCTCGTGTCCAATCATATTCAAGGACTTAAACCCTACTAGCTATTTTAAAGTGCCCCCTTGCAGCAATGTGAACAGTCAAGGTTAAAAGCCATAAACTTTTGGCAAATAGCCACCACTTTCTTTGTTACATTTTATTTTATCACCTGTTCCATTTAAGTTTAATACATTATATATTAAAACAGCATAATTTGTTCAGCATATTTGAAAGCAAAAATATAAAGTAAAATCATGAAATTTAAACTTGATAAGCATTTGAGGTGAAATACAAATACATATGCCATATGCTCTAATAGTCTGCTATTACCCATTTATTAAAATATTTATATGATTCTCATAGCCCATTTTATTTATTCTCTCATTTCCTGTGGATAGCATCACTAGCCCTTCCTCTTCATTCTTCATCCTAAATAGTCTTATTTCATCAACTTAAATATTAGGTCCTAGACCATCTTCTCCTTCACTGAGCATCTTCCTATACAAATGTATTGAATCTCAATTTAAAGTACAATGTGTTTTGTTCATTACTAGATACTTATTCACAGCCCAACTTGGCCATGCTTGTTAATCATTCAAATGTTTCACTACAATTCTCATTTTCCATGCCCACGACCAAACCTCTGAACTCAGTTCTACCTCTCTACTATCTTATCCTTGCCTTTTCACGCTTTTCTCTCTTGTCTATCTGTTTATTGAACCAACAAAACCTGCTTTCTATCCCTTGATCCACTATATTTAATAGTCTTCAAATACTCTTTTAAACCCTCTCTGTATTGCCACTGCTCACTCTGTCCAATAAGATCACTGACCCAGACATTGACCAAAGTGTCTGATTTTCTGCTTCCTTTCTTGCCTTTTATGATTGATTTGCTATCATTTTGTCAAATTTCATTACTCCTCATTCCTCCAATTTATAAACCTTTAGTGGTTTCTTATTGCATGTAGAGCAAAGTCTAAGCTCCTCTGCATGGCATAAAATCGATGCTATGCAATCTTCCCCCTTGTTATCTTTGCAACTATCTTACTATTCACTATACTTCCTGGACACCAGCAATGTTTCTTACTAAACACCAGATCGGTTCTAAAGACCTTAGCAAATGAGGAAGTCCTTTCTGTTCAGGCTCAATATCTCCTGCATATTCTTCAGGTTGCAAACATCGAAGCATTCACTCATTCCGGCTTTTGCTCATTTTTTAGTATGTTTTTGTTCTTAGTAGAAATTTAAAAGAAGGATAGGAATTTTTAAATAAGGTTTTTAAGTGTGTAACTATGTATAAATTCTGCACTGAACTATAAGGCTCGTTATGGAGAGAGACATACTTGCCATTTCAATCAGTTTGTTCCTATCAGTTAGCACAGATTTATCACGTACTATTTCAACCCGTTTGTCAAGAAAACCATCATGATAACTCAGTTTATTTACCATCTTTAAAAATTTATTGAACAAAACAAATGTTTTTCAATATATTAGATAGTATTAAGAGTAGATTTTATAACCAGGAGCTACCAGCCCCACCTAGGCTTGATTTGGCTGTGGACACACAGTCTTGGGTCTGCGGGATCCACGGTGATCCAGGAGTTTTGGGTACAAGGCAATCATGTACCATCATACCAAGCGCTGCCAAAAGTCTTCAGTCCTGGGCACAGGAGAAAGGAAGGCAACATATGCCTTGGATGGTCAGTATTCAACTATGCTCCATCTGGGACCCAACCAAGAGCCCTGACACTGGGCGGCTGGGTACCATTGTTGTGAGAGAACATCGGGTGGCAAGGTAAAAGAGAGGGAGAGGTGGAGCGGTTTGTTGAATGAGGAGGGAGGTTTATCTGGAGAGGTCAGTGTAGTGAGGAACTGACTTACATGAATAGTCAGCTGGCCATCCAAGTGCAGAGGGATGTCTGAACCTGGGCTATGACCAAGGGCCTGGACTTGACCAAGGGAGGGCCCTAGATAAGGATCTCCCTAGTAACAGCATGGCCCTAGGACATTCTCATGGCCACAGGTTGCAGCCCAGATCCTGGGCATCTATGTGGCCTATGGTGGCAATGTGCTCTATAGATATCAGTGCAGACATTGGCTATGGTAGAGCTACAGATCCAAGATAACAGGATCTCCACAACACAGGACAAGAACAGGATATCTAAGAGGATCCCCACTGAGAGCCCATGATGGGTGATGTAGCCACAACCAGTGTTCTTTAGCCAGACCAATGACTCATGGCAATGAACACTTGCAAGTAAAGATGAACACAGGTAAGGATAAAGTGTGTCTCAACTAGGGACACTAATTTCCATGACAACATTCTTCTTTTTCATTTTTCTTCTTCCTCCTCCTCCTCCTTTTCCTCCTCCTCCTCCTTCTATTGCTTTGTTGTTTTTTTTTTTGTTTTTATCTTTTAAATTTGTTTTTTTGGGGGGGTTGTGTTGCAAGGGGCAGATGCCAGGGGACAGGGAGATAAGTGTGATCACAATATATGATGTGAGATCCACAAAGTGTTCATAAACGTTAAAAAGGAATAGATTTTTAACTGTAAATAACATATAAAATAAGTATTTGTGCAATGCTTTTTTTTTAAAAAAAAAAAAGCTTAATTTAAAAATTTTGAAGCAAGCATTGGAAATAGCTTAGCAACCTGGGACTCTCCTTGGTTTGGGCTATCCACACACCAATAATCTAATAATGTACTTGGCAGACTAAAGCCTTTAGTTACATGCACTATGATCTCCTTTCCAAAGAAAGCATCTAACATCCTAGAACTTAGAACCCCACTTCCAACATCAAGTTTTATGTGTCTGCTTTAAACAATGGATATAAGTTATTCCCCTTTATAATTCCACTTCCATTCTGACTGTAAGCAATGTACTGATCTATCTTAAAATATGTAGGGGTGATTTGCACAATAAGGGAAACTGTGTCCTCTATATGACCCCATTCATCATCTTATAAATATGCATAATTGGGCAGGCATATGTCTAAAATCAGATACAATCTAGGAAGGCACATGCTCAATAGTGAAATGATTTAAATTAAATCTGTAAATCACAAGTAGAGAATCACCCAAATCATACCCATAATAACTAGATTTCTTTTCATAAACCTATCAAAGGAAGTTCCAAAAAATAATCTGGATTCTTGAATACCTTTTTTCATCTGACCCACTGCCTCCCTTGACAGCATGTTCCTTTCTAATCTTTCCTATCTTAACTTTTCACTTTTAATAATGTTACTTGCTATTTTCAAATTCTGTGTGGCCAAGATAAAAATCACTGATGACAACTTATGCTGGAGAGGCTTGGGGGAAAAGGGAATACTTCTGCATTGCTGATGGGAATCAACTCTTTTGGATGTAAGTGTGGTAATTTCTCAGAACAATAGAAAATAACCTTCCTCAGGACCCAGCAATACCACTTTGGGGTATATATCCAAAGGATGCTCAATCGTGGCACAAGGACATGTGCTCAACTATGTTCATAATAGCTTTGTTTGTCATATCTATGCCCCTAATATAAAAGCTCCCACTTATGTAAAAGAAACACTTCTAGAACTCAAGGCAGCCATCAAACCACACACACTAATAGTAGGAGACTTCAACACTCCTCTCTCACCAATGGACAGGTCAATCAGACAGAAACCTAACAGAGAATTGAAAGACTTAATGGAGGTAATGAACCAAATGGACTTAACAGACATCTATAGAACATTCCACCCAAATAGGAAAGAATATACCTTCTTCTCTGCGGCTCATGGAACCTTTTCGAAAATTGACCATATACTTGGTAACAAAGCAAACTTCCACAATTACAAAAAAATATTAGTAACCATCTGTGTCTTATCGGATCACCATGGATTAAAATTAGAATTCAACAACAATGCTACCCCCAGAAAGCCCACAAACTCATGGAAACTGAACAGTCAACTACTGACCCACACCTGGGTCAAGGAAGAAATAAAGAAAGAAATTAAAGTCTTTCTTGAATTTAATGAAAACAAAGACACAACATACTCAAACCTATGGGACACAATGAAAGCAGTGCTAAGAGGAAAGTTCATAGCACTAAGTGCCCACTTAAAGAAAATGGAGAAAGCACTCATTGGTGACTTAACAGCACACCTGAAAGCCCTGGAAAAAAAAGAAGCAGACTCACCTAGGAGAAGTAGAAGACTGGAAATAATCAAACTGAGGGCAGAAATCAACAAAATAGAAACACAGAAAACAATCCAAAGAATCAATGAAACAAGAAGCTGGTTCTTGGAGAAAATCAACAAGATTGACAAACCCTTAGCCAAACTAATCAAACGGCAGAGGGAGAACACGAAAATTAATAAGATCAGAATTTCTGGTCTTAGCATAGAGTGGGGAACCCTGATGGCTCCTTGGCCTTGAGAGGGAGGGAGGGGAGGTATGGGTGGAAGGGAGGGGAGGGAAGGGGGAGAAGGAGGGGAGGGAAGGGGGAGGAGGAAGGGAGGGAGGGGGGAGGAGGAGGGAAGGAGATGGAAATTTTTAAATATATATAAAAAAAATAAACCATGAGAAAAAAAATTAAAGGAAAAAAGCCCACAAGGGTGATTACTGAGAACAGGAATCATGGCTGTCAGTCTGAAAGCCAATCCCTTCCTCACTTGATCCTGCTTGGTGCTTACATAGTGAGATTCAAGCAGAATGGAGAAGGTGTCAGTTTAAACACAAAACGACAACGACTAGTTTACTTGACAGTGACACCTCTGCAAGTCTGCAGGTAAGGAGGTTGCTCTTAAAGAATGTGAAAGGTTTCATAATGTAATTGTTAATAATGCCTCTTTGTACGAATATTGAATTAATCTTACTACTCCTGGAGATAATACTGGTCATTATCTACTTGGTGTTTACTAGTTGCTTGTCATTGTGTCAGAAATTTTGACAATGCTAGGTGAAAACAACAGAGAAATTTCTCTTCTCCAAGAAAAGAAAACAAAATGTAGAACACTTGGATCTGAACCTAGACTTGCTTGATAATGGATTCTGTGTTACTTGCTGCTACTGACGAAAAAGAGAAAACACCCTTCTAATTGTACAACATGAGTTTACAAGAACATGCCAAAGTAGATAGGGGAAAACTGGAAAGACCTAAACCCTACAGAAGACTACAAGCTACCAAGAAATGCTGAACATGGACAAAAAGTCTTTTCCTGTTAAGAGCCCACCAATTGGTTGGTCAATACCAAAAGATTTGGTAAATATGTGTATATGCACATATATCATACACATATACATACAGGCATGTAGAATAATTAAAAGAGATAAAGAGAGGCCATGGGTTTGATAAACAGCTGGGAATAGTATATGAGAGGGTCAGAGGAGTAAATGACAGGGGAGAGACAATGCAATTATAATCTCAAAACTAAAATAGAAAAGAAAATCAAATAAATCATTATACCAAGAAGATAAAACTCTTATGAAAGAGAAAACAAAATATGTTCATAAATTAGAAAATGCTATAATTTGATGTTTTTGTCAGTATGATAATATAGAGCACAGAAATTTTAAGAGTTGACTTGGCCAGAAGGCTGGTCCCTCATAAATGTAATTAATCCACAATAAAATCGACCTCACTCACTGTATGGTGGCTTGCTTGCCTCTGTCCAGGCAACTTGTATGAACACAGAGGTGGTTTCCCCTTTCTGTAGGGTGCAGTCCTTTACAAAAAACTTTGTCCTGTTGCTACTGCTTTGGTTTGTACCTCTCATCTACTAGTATGTGAAAAATATTTTTGAATTCATTATAAATCTTATGGCTTAGCCAATGTTTTGCCTAACGCAAAATGGCCAGACAATACTGAACCAGGATATGTATTTTTAAAGGAAATTGTTTGTTGTAGAATATGATTTTATCTATGTAAAGAAGTGTTATGTTTGTTTTTGCTGTGCAATATTACTTTAACTGTGTAAAAGTGTGTTACTCTTGTTTATGCTGCATTTATTTAATGATGTAAAAATGTGATGATTTGTTTGCCTTTGCCCGCCTAAGGCACCTGATTGGTCTAATAAAAGCTGAATAACCAATAGCTAAGGAGTAGAGGGATAGGCAAGACTGGAGGCAGAGAGAATACATAAGAGGAGAAATCTAGGATTGGGAAGATGAATGAAGAACAGAAGGAGGAGGAGAGAACAAAACATGTCTTGACCAAGAAGCCAGGCAGATGCCAGCAAGTCAGACACAAAAAAGCAACGAAAGTAAGATATACAGAAGTATAAAGCTAATAAACCCCAAGACAAAAGGTTTCTAGATAAAGAAAAACAGGTTAATTTAAGTCAAGTGAGCTAACCAGAAACACGCCTAAGGTAGGCTAAGCATTCAAAACTAATAATGAGTCTTTGTGTTGTGATTTGGTATCTGAATGGTGACCCAAAAGCAAAAGCCTGATACAAATGATACAATTAAAAGTCTATGCAAAGGCCCGCTGATGCTGCCAGGGCAAACATCTCAATACTAAATGCTTACCAACAGCAAAGGATACGTGTGTGTGTGTGTGTGTGTGTGTGTGTGTGTGTGTATTTATTTCTAGATGTTGAAGGTTCATCCAGTGATCAAGTTGTCCAGATGAACAGATGCTGAGAGCCTGTGATATCCCACTTCTGGGTTTAAAAGTATATCTTTTAACTGTGTCCTCAAGTCACAGATGGTATAAGGGAACTTTGTGTGGTCTCCATAATAATAGAACAAATTCTTTTTATGACATTTCTGCCTCCCTGACCTTTATCACTTTCCACAGGCCCCACTTCTAGGTGTTACTGTATTAAGAAAAACTTATTTGAACTTGGAAGAAATATATATGATTCACAATACTGTGAAAAAAAAAAAGATTTAAGCCAGGGGCTGGGTAGGCTCATGTCTTTAATCCCAGCACTCAGGAGGGAGGCAGAGGCAGGTGGATCTCCGTGAGTCTGAGGTCACTCTGTTTTATGTAGTGAGTTTTTAGACAGACTCCAAAGCAGAGAAACCCTGTTTTTAAAAAGTAATAAATAATAATAATAATGTGCTGCTATTTTTATATAAAAATAAAGAAAACCTAGGTACATTATCAAGTAATTAAAAAGTGTTTGTTTAACTCTAAATGTGGGTATCTGTCCACAAATGAAGAAATATACATCTGTAAACATAAATGTATAACACAAAGAGAATTATTTTGGAATACGTAATGTGTTACAAAAAAATCTTTCAGTTAAAGCTCAAATTCCAGCCATGCCTAAAGAATATACAGGGTTTTATAATGAGGGGAATGTATTTCATTTATAAAATGAAATATAAGGGCTGTTGTCACAGGATGCCTAGTAACAGGAACAAAATATTAAATAATAAGGAATTAAGGAGAAATGTACTTATAACATTAGAGAGACATATTACTTTCAAAATATGCTTAGAGAACTGATAGGAATAGAAGGATAGAGAAAGGGCATAATGTACAGACCTGGTATCTATAAAAGTTGGATCCCCAGAGCTTCCTTCTGTACAAAAGATGAATTATATCTACAGAGCCTCCTGCTGAGGGACATGAACTGCTGAAAGGGTAAGGCACATGCCAATGCATACAGAGTGAAGAGTACGAATAAAAGGGTACGAATAAAGCAGCAAGAAGCTAACCAATGCTGAGAATTGCTGGAGTGTGTGTGCCCTTTTCTGAAGGCAAACTGGGAGGTATTTCATTCTCCTTCTTTGAGATCATCTTGCTATGCACCCAAACTGGCCTGTCATCAAGATCTTCAAGCCTTACCCTTGTAAGTGCTTGGATAAACAGGTGCCCAAACCTCATCTGATCGTAATTAAACTAACTTATATCTAAAACGAAGATTGTAGAAAAAAGTAAATTAAAATTGAAATGAAAATAAGAAGCAATGGGTTAAAGGGGAGCAGAACATGCGAGCATTCTTATCTTTCTGAGTTATCTGATATAGTCTGAAATGAAAAGTGCCTGTGAAAATATCTATATATTTTTTAAACCTCTAACTCAAGTGTAGCAGCTCAGAGATTTTCAATTCTGAGGCAGGAATGATCCAAGTTGAAGTCCAGTCTGGAATACATAATGAATTTTGGGTTGAGTTGGGCTACAGAGTCTAACAAAATGGACAAAACAGGTATCATTTAAACAGTATAGTGATGTAGAAACAGAACAAAGTACAAGAAAGACCACACTATGCAAATGATTTACCTGTTACACTTCCATGCGCAGTTCAATTGGAAAGATAAACACATTAGTGTGTGTGTGTGCACGTGCGTGTGCATGTGCACATGCATGTATGTGTGTTTGTGTGTGTATGTGTGAGAGAGAAAGAGAGAAAATGATACACTCTAGTGCTTAAAAACAACCAATATAGGCAGTGGGAAGTCCTGTATATGTGTTGCTTTTATTGGTTAATGAATAAAGAAGCTAGCTTTTTCTGTGATAGGGCAGAGTAGAGCTAGGCAGGAAAAACTAAGCTAAATGCTGGGAGAAAGAAGGCAGAGTCATGAGAATCTATGTAGCCACCCGAGGGGAAAAATGCAAGCTGCCAGGTGGAACCTTGCTGGTAGGCAAGGAGCATATGGTAAAATATAAAATAATGGAAATGGGTTAGCCGGAAAATGAACAAGCAGCCTTCAACAACAATAGGCAAGCTTTTGAAAGTAATAAATAACCCTGAACCATTTTAAGCAATCAGGTACAAGGAAAATAAAGATAAAATATCATTTGTTCAAATATAACTGAATTATCAACATTTTGAACAATATTTTGAGAGTTCAAGTGGAGGATAACATCTTTAATAGCTAACTTAGAAATTCAAAGAGATTCTAGACACAGAGATCTCATTTTAGAAAATTCTCTGGTACAACTGATCCCATTCTATTACATAGTGTATTTTTGGATAATAAATACCTTTATATATTATCTATAAATATGAAGATATGAAAATTGAGACATGCACAGCTGTGGAATTGCTCACTATGTTACAAAGACTGTATTGTAAAGAAGAGAAGCAGAATTTGTCTATGCATATCTGCTCACACTCACATCTAATGATCTCAAGAAAAACAAAGAATCAACAAGATGACATGATTTTTTCTAGAGAAAAATATATCTTTTAAATGGAATATGTTTTCATTTTTCACAGTTCAGAAACAAGTTCATTATGACAGTTCAGAAAATAGTGATGAAATTAAATCTTCTCAGTAAGACATTTGTTCCTAAAATGTCATTACAGAGAAACTAGAATATTGATTTAGAATATCATCTTATTAAATAATAGAGGGGCAGATTGTGGTAAAAAGCATTTGTGAAAGTGAATGAGTAAACTAAAGTCAAATTTTAAAAGTCAATTGTCTAAATTATGCTTTTGAGTTTTCATAATGATTTATAATTCTTTTAAAGGGTTATTTGGTTCATGAAAACATAAGATGTGTGCTTAGGCTACAACAGTCATAGTTTATATATGTGTGCTTCCTCCTTCTAGTTATTGAATTTTTGCACCACTGCATTTCATCTAGTGGTACTTTTCTACTTTATTTCTTGTATTTACAACTCATAAACATATTTAGTAAAGTAACCTGTGAGATAATAGGGAAATGAGATACATATTTCTGTAGACAAGATTATTCAAATTCTTTGAAAAGATTAGCTACATTATATAGAAGGGGAATGGAGGGTAGGAGAGGTTTTAAGGGGAAGACATGGGGAATACATGATTTAGAAGACCTTAAGTATTTACATAAATGATTGAGCTGATACACTGCAAGGTGCTAACTAGATGAAGGGGATATCAAAGGAAGGGCTAGGGTAACAGATTAGGTAAATCCTATAAATGGCCTGCCTTATCTTCTTATCTTCTCCTCAGACGGTATTCAGAATGTGAGGAAAGGATAGATCCCCAAATTGCACAGGTAGCACTGAGGTTCAATGTTGACTAGTGATAACTGACTGAAGAGCTTCCAAGGAACTTTACGGCTTACTACAGAGACACCTGAAAGTCTATGTTACTAATCATAATAGTAAAAAAAAAAATTGAAACAACCTAGGTGTCCATCAGATAATTAATCGATAATGAAAATTTGATACATTTGCATAATAGAATATTATTTAGCTGTTAAGGAAAATTAAATCATAAAATTTGTAGATAAATTTATGGAAATAGAATCAATGATACTGATGGAGGTTTGGTAGCTTGTAAGTACTGGAGAAAGTAGAAGGGAACTTCCAAGGAAGTTGGTTATTAAATTAGTGATTTTATGGGATGATTTTTAACAGTGAGAGCTGGTATTTTTCTGACTATTTGCTTGTTCTTGAGACTCTTTTTCTCCTATTGAGTTGCATTGTCCAGTCCTGATGTAAAGTTTTTTGACTTGTCTATTGTATCTTATTTTGTCATGTTTGGTTGTTGTCTCTTGGAGTCCTGCTCTTTTCTGAAGGGAAATGGAAAGGGAGTATATCTTGGGGAGAGAACACTGTAGGGAAGTTGGCAGGAGTGGAGAGAAGGTAAATTCTAGTTGAGATGTATTGTATGAGTGAATAATCTATTTATAGTAAAATTAATAGTGCTATAAAAGAATTAATAGAAAACTATTAAAGAAGAAAGCAGAAAACAACACATATTTAATGAATTCATGTGATTGTCACTTCTAGGACAGTTATCACTACATAGGCAGAGCCTTGTGATAAAATATAAAATAATGGAAATGGATTAATTCTAGATGTAATAGCTAGTTAGAAATACGCTTAAGCTATTGGTCAAACGGTATCGCAAATAATATAGTTTCTGTGTGATTATTTTGGGAGTCTGCTCAGCCGGGAAACAAACAAGCAGCCTCCTACAACATAGTAACAAAAGGAATTTCGGCCATTTACAGCTTTAATGAGAATACTAGATAGTGGTCTAGGATGTGGGAATTAAGAATAAATGTGAAGGAAATGTTCATCCAGCACTGCAAATCATTCTTGATTAAGGACTATTAGAAATGGGTCATCAACAAGATATTTTACCCTAACCACATAATGGTAGTTAAATCCAGAAGGAATGTTAATAAAAATAGACTCTCGTCAAAGGCAGCATGCCCCTGGGACAGAAGCTATTTCTAGTGGTTCTAAGAGCAACTGAGACCATTGTGAAGTGTTAGAAGGTTGGGTTTTGGTACATTAAACAAGCAACTGGATTTCACTTACTTTTAGACAGGAGTTTCATTAACCTGTTAATGTTTATTCATGTCATATCCTTAGCTGACTTAAAATAGCTAAGGTTCTATCAAATCTAGTAGTCAGGAAACAAGAACATATTGACTTGTGAAATAGATGAGTAACATTTTCTTTATCTGATTTCAATCTTCTAATATAAGAACTGTTTTTATAAATAAACTATTCTGTGAATATTAACTCATTCAGCCTCTCTCCTTCCAGATATTCATCAATCTCTCTCCGCTCTATTTTCCCTAAAAGAATTCAAAGTCTTTTGTGTTGTGAAAATTATGAAATTTTGCATAATAATAGTGAATGCTAACAAGGTCAAAGATGTTATATTAAATCCCCTGTGTATGCTACCTCACTTAATTCTGACAAAGACTTCATGAAATCTTTCCTGTTTTTTAGTAGGTGCAGAATTTACCTTTGACCTAAGCAGATTTGGCACCATAGTCTGCCACCCTCATCACAATCTACTCATTTAAAAAAATATACTGGGTTTATTTATTTCATTTTACCCTCAGATCCAATTAGCCAGGTTTTCTCCTGCAATCTTAGCAGGACCCTGAGAAGTTTAATGGGGGTTAACCCTCAAATAAATGTCAATAGCTTACCTCACTCAATACGGTATTTTCTTTAATTAATTAATTTATTTAAAAAAACTATTTTTTCCTAATTTTATATAACAATCCCAGTTCCCCCCTCCTTTTCATCTCCTCCTCCTTCTACCTTCCCCTCATCCCACTCCTCATCCACTCCTCAGAGAGGGTAAGGCTTCCCGTAGGTAGTCAACAAAGTCTAGCTTTGAGGCAGGACTAAGACCCTTCCCACTATATCTAGAGTGAGCAGGGTATTACTCAAAAAGAGAATGGGTTCCAAAAACCCAAACAAGCAGAAGGGATAAATCCTGGTCTCACTGCCATACATAGACTGCTTCAGCCATACAACTGTCACTGACACCCAGAGGGCCTACTTTGGTCCTATGCTGGTTCCCCTGCTGTCAAGTCAGAGTTTGTGAGCTCCCATTAGCTCAGATAAGCTGTTTCAGTGGGTATCATCATGATGGTCTTGACCTTTTGCTCATATTCTTATTTCTCCCATTCTTTACTGGAGGTTGGCGACTCAGCCCAGTGCTCTGCTGTGAATCTCAGCATCTACTTCCCTCAGTTTCTGGATGAAGGTTCTATGATGACATTTAAGATAAGTCATCAATCTTTCTACAGGAAAAGGCACCCTCTTCAGGTACTCTCTCCACTATTGCTTAGGGTCTTAGCTGGGTCCATCCTTGGGGATTTCTCTAGTACCTGGTTTCTTGCTAGCCCCATAATGCTTCCCTCAACCAAGATATCTCTTTTCTTGCTCTGGGTCTCTGTCCTTCCCCAATCTCTACCATTCAGGTTCCTCATGTTTTCCTCTCCTCTTCCCTTCTCTCCTCTTCCCCTTTTTGCCCTCCCCCTTTTTTCCCCTACCCCAACTCTCCCAATTTTCTCAGGAGATCTTGTCTATTTCCTCCATCCAGGAAGATCTATATATATTTCACTTAGGGTTCTCCTTGTTACTAACTTCTCTGGGGTCATGGGCTATAAGCTCGTTATCCTTCCTTTTACAGCTAGTATATACTTAAGAGAGAGAAATATCATACTCATCTTTCTGGGTCTGGGTTACCTAACTCAGGATGTTTTTTGCTAGTTCCATAATTTACATGCAAATGCCTAAGATAAAAAAACACCAATGATAGCTTATGCTGGAGAGGATACAGGGTAAGGGGGGCACTGTTCCATTGCTGATAGAATTGCAAACTTTTTTTTGTTTTGTTTTGTTTTGTTTTGTTTTTCGAGACAGGGTTTCTCTGTGGCTTTGGAGCCTGTCCTGGAACTAGCTCTTGTAGACCAGGCTGGTCTAGAACTCACAGAGATCCACCTGCCTCTGCCTCCCGAGTGCTGGGATTAAAGGCATGCGCCACCACCGCCCGGCAGAATTGCAAACTTTTATACAACCATTTTGGAAATTAGTATGGTGGTTTCTCAGAAAACTGGGAATCAATTTACCTCAGGACCCAGCAATGCCATTTCTGGGCATATCCTGCAAGGATGCTCAATCATACTACAAG
Organism: Arvicola amphibius; assembly: GCF_903992535.2. Taxonomy (NCBI): domain Eukaryota; kingdom Metazoa; phylum Chordata; class Mammalia; order Rodentia; family Cricetidae; genus Arvicola; species Arvicola amphibius. The sequence goes on along the minus strand of NC_052056.1, from coordinate 35,100,081 downwards.
AATGTTTGTTCAACTCTGTTCATAGCAGCATTATTTGTAATAGCCAGAACCTGGAAACAACCTAGATACTCTTCAACCGAGAAAGGATAAAGAAAATGTAGTACAGTTACACAATGGAGTACTACACAGTGGTAAAAACAGAACTCCTCTTAGATTTACACCTAAAGAGGAAGTTTTCTCATTTTATCATTGTTGACCCTTACATGTTTTTACTGTCTTAGAAAATAATTTTTTCTATTCTGTAGTTGATTTCAGAAGGCAGAACTCATCATTAAAGGCTGGGTTTTGTTTTATTTTTAGATACATATTCTTATAATAATATTGCCGATGATGCTGGTGAAAGCTTCAAAACTATCATAAAAAATAGAAAGGGAGGGGGAGGGAGGATCATTGTAAAAGTGACCTCTGAAAGGGTAAAGCCTCTGTCTGCTGGATTGTCTTGTCTCAGAGCAGAGTTGAATTAAACAAATCTTGTAAACCTTCTTGATTTTGGACTTTTAAGTTTTTGAATTATTATTTGTATTGTTAGGACCCTTTTCCTGTGAGTTATAGATAAAATGATTCATAATATATGTGCACATTTTCAAACTTAAGATCGGCTTCTTCTTAGCACTTTAAGTTCAGTCGGAAAATGGCAATGTCCTCAATGTAAATCCTAGCAAGGTGCGATAAAGACCTGTCAATCACCTCTTACCACCACTCCCCTTAAGTAAATTAATACTTTCTTTGGACACTAGTGTCTAAATAAATATTTGTGTGATTGATTTGCCACTTTTAAGATACTGGTGTATATTTCAAGAGCGAAGCTGCTCGTCTCAAATCTGCTGTTTTATTCATATGTAGGTCTCAGTAGAGTGAGAACAGCAGATGGAAACTTTAGGGTCTGTTTACTTCTATCTGGACTTTGATATGCAAATTACTGTTCTAAAAGAATGTGAAATGAACTGACCAACAAATCCTAAGAGAATACCTTTAAAGAAGGAAGGAAAGGGTAGCAAAAGGGAGGAAGGAGGGGATGGGGTGAGACTGTCAACATTGTGAAGGATGTGCTTCATCACTTTGTTTTTCTGTATAACAGATTCAAATATAAAATATTGCCACCACTATAATACACAAAATAAGCTCTGGACATGATGATAAAAAGATTCATTTTGCTAATTTTATAGACTGATTCTTACTCAGAGTGATATTTGCCTTTATACATAATTGAATTTTATAACTCTTCAGCAAAGGAAATGAGATATTTTCTGGATTTTTATATATAAGTGGATATAAATGGAAACTAGTGTAAAAGAAATATTGCAAAGTGGTAAAAGTAATCACAAGGATTTACTTCTTATCTTTATATAATATAAATTTTGAAAATACGTTTTTTGATATTTTCCAGAAATAGCAGAATAGTTTTCAGTCTTATTAGCTTATGCTATAGCTAACATTTTACCAAGTAAATACATTAAAGAGAAATAAGAATATGCAGAGCATATTAGGAAAGGTAAATTAGAAAGATGACAATGAAGAAAATAAGAATACAGTGTTTGCAATTTTTGTTTTTGTTTTTGAGACAGGGTTTCTCTGTATCTTTTGAGTTTGTCCTGGAACTAGCTTTTGTTAACCAGGTTGCCCTCGGAATCATAGAGATCCACCTGCCTGTGCTTTGTGAGTGCTGGGATTAAGGGTGTGCGCCACCACTGCCTGGAAGTACTTACAATATAAATTAACTTCTGGTAATGATATTTGCTGTTGGTAGGAAATTCTTTATTGGAAAATAGAGGTAAAGGCAAAACAAAATTCAGAATATCTAAAACATTCAGTATTTAAAATGTCAAAACTTTAAAAATGTGTTTGGTAATCTACTTGACATAATTTTGCTTCACCATGCTTAAGCATGGGATGACTAACTGTTGGTGAAACAAAAATAGAAAATGATTTATTACAAAATACTTAAGGGGATATATATATATATATATATATATATATATATATATGATATAGAGTAAATGCTCGAGTGACAATGGGATGTCTTCACAGCCTAGCATTACTGATGAAGATGAAAGTTTATGTTCTCTATTTTTCCACTGTTGCTTCACAAACTTTCATGAGATATGAGTCAGGATCCTCAAGGTTCATAGGCTCGCTGAAGCTCCCTGTATAAAGGCATGTTCTTTGGGGTTATCTTAGGTCTGCTCAAAGAATTTGTTGCATATTTGAAGATGTCTAAAAACTGTCATCATTTGGATCCCAAAATTCTTACAAAAGCTTCTGGTTAAAGCTTGAACACCCATGTGTACTATTCTTCTAATACTCGTGGAAGCAGAGAAGGAAGTCTAGTCACTGCAGGTGTGCCTCAGCAGGAGCCATTTGGGTTCCTGAACCCACACCTCATTTTCTCTTTTTGCTTCTTGACCATTATGAGGCGAGCTATCTCCTCTGTCACAAACTATTGCTGTGCTGTACTCTGTCCCCAGTGATTTGGGCAATGAGAACCTAAACCTAAATGGAAACCTCTAAACCTAAATGGAAACCTCTAAAACTGTGAGTTAATCTCTCATTCGTGTAGCTTTACTATCTCTCATGTTTGTATGGCAGTGAAAAGCCTGTGAATAGCATGTTTCCTTCAATTTAATAAGCCATCTCTATTGGCTTTCTCCATAAGTTTGGAAACCAAATGCATCACAATAGTATCAAATAGTATAAATAAATCACAATAGTATAAAATAGAGATGTATGTACTATTTTACTATGATTGGATAGAGTAAGGTTGTGAACTATCTTTGAGCTAGATAGATGTGTAGAAGGTTTAAGAGCCTACAGTGATTTATTCATACACAAGGAAGAGGTACCCTAGTGGTAGTCTTCAATGGACTTTAATGAACAAGTCAGGAATTATGTGAAGCTTAACCTTGCTCGATCTTCTTTCCCTGTGATCCATGAGCTGGGTCACTTTTTACCTCCAAAGTAATTGTTTCACACTAAATAGAAAATGCATGCAGTGCTGGGCCAAAGAAGAAGAGACATATTGAATTGAAGATAATGGGAGAAACGGAAATCAGCAACTACAACAAGAAAAAATCGCAGTCTCACTGAGTCAGGTCAGAAGACATTTGCTACTCTAGTCACGTCACGCCCTTGCCAGATGGAGCTGACTTCTAGATGTGGGAATGAGAAATATCTGGAAGTCCACCCACACCTTAATATTTCCAATGCTCTGAGAGCTGTCATCACAGATGGTAAATGTAGAAAATCATTTCGATAAAATGTATGATTGACATTTTCAAATAAATGAGGAAAAGAATAAACTAATAACCCAAGCAGCTATAAAAGGTCTGGCATCTGTCCAAGAAAAAGTCAAGAAGATGCCACCTGGTAAGAAAAGGGAAGTTAGAAATTTCATTATAACATAGCTGGAGGCATTGATTGGAAAAAATGAAAATGCTTTATTAAAATAACGATATGTTTTCAGTCCTTAAGAAATTAGCTATTCCATTTACACTTAGTAAAAATGAATCATACAACTCATGCACCTTCCCTCAAGAATTTAGTGTTCTTTAATGGGATTTCTGAGTGTGCGAATAAGTGGTGTCACTGCATATACATCTGCTTTCTATGCCTTTTCTATAGTTTTTTTCCTTCTGTCGGTTTTGTCCTATACCAGTATGCTAGCTTTTGTTTTATCTCATTTTATTTTACTGCACTTTCCCTTAGAAGCCTGTTTGTTTTCTAATGGGAGACAGACATGAAAAGGATATAGATGTGGAGGGGTTACTGGGAAATGTACAGAAAGGGGAATCCATAATCAGGGTATATTATATTAAAAAGGTTATTTTAGATAAAAGGAATAAAAGGAAAATATAAGACAGAATTCTGAACACAGTTTATGTTATTAGTTTCTGTGTTATGCAAACTATTTAGACATTTTATGAAATGAAAAGTCTTGATATGTTGTATGCAAAACAAAGAAATGATTATGCCCAGTCAATTGGAGAAATGCATCTCTCACAGATATGCTCTAAGTAATTCACATATGCCAAGCAAAATTCTATGCATAATGAGTTTAACGGTGAATAAAGAAAGCCAGATATGGTTTGGGTCTTGTATAATTATGTTACTATTGGAATAGAATATGTCTGAGGAAGATATATCTAAAACAAATGATGGTAAAAATATCCTGAATAATGAAATTCTGCCATGTGATAATCAGGGTGGCAAGAAAGTAAGTAAGATGTTACATGGTGAACTGTAAGCCTAGAAAATCATAGGGTGAAATTCTAACCCATCATGTCAATGTATTTAGAAATTGAAGCATTAAGGTAATTAAGGTTAAATGATGTAACAAGAATGGACCATAACAAAATGCTAAAAAAATCAATATTCTTATAAAAAAGAAATAGAGGCATTACATGTGCCACTAAGTGTCCACACAGAAAACAGTGTATGATAACAAGTGAAGGAAGCCATGTGCAAACGCAGATGAGTCTTCAGTAGGAATGGACCCTCCTGTTACATTGATCTTCAACTTCAAGTCTCAAGGACATTGAGGAAGTAGATTCCTATTAAATGTTCATTTTGTGGGATTTGTTACGGCAGCCATAGCAAGCTTGTACTTAGGGTAGATGGTTTTATAATCACATCAGAGGAAAAAAATCCACTTAAAAAAATTTAAGGCAGAAGCTTGGCAAGTTGGAAAAACAAAGTGACAGAAATAGGAGTGTAGTTATAGGAAGGAAAGGAGGTTTAGAAAGCTGGGAAACTGCAGAAGCCAGCAAGAGCTTGATCATGTTGAGAGTGAAGGGCTACTAAGATATGATTATAGCATAAGATTTTGTTTAAAGATAATGAAAGACATCACCAAATTTTCTTGGAGAACTGTCTGTTGAGTCCAGATGTTCAAGTGCTATTATGCAAACTGAGCTTGATCTGTGAGGTAAATGATTCTTATGAAGAGGACATTGTTTAGGAAAACATTAGGAAGGTGTGACATATACAGCCTGTAGATGAATTGATGATGCAGAAGGTTCACTTATCTGTGTGCTTACCCTGCACGCAGTATATTCATTTCTCCTTGTATGACAGTGAGCCTAAGAATTATTCAGAAATAGATAATAAGAAGCTTTGTTGACAATGATTAAAGCAAAAATTGATGGGGATTATGCTTAATCAACATAAGGTAAAATCTTAAGGCTATACCTTTAGCAGTTCTTAATGTTATTGAAATCTGTTAACGATAGGGCAAGTGTTCCAGTTTCAATTTTTGTAGTAATAAAATGTTCTAACTCGAATCAGCTGCGTGAGTATTACTTAAAGCTCAAGTTCACAGTCCACCATTGAAGGAGGCCAAGGCAATAACTTGGAGGCAGTCCTCCACACTATTGGACACAGCATTTTATCCTTACAAGGAACTGACTAGTCAAGAAGTGTGAAAGAAATCACGTCAGATGTTTCCGGCTAGCTGGCTCACAGATGATCGTATACTTAGTTTTTATTTTTATCCAGTTCAGAACAACCTATTTAGGGATGGTGCCATCCACAGTGGACTGGGCTGTCTATACATCAATTACCAGTTAAGACAAACCCCCACAGATATGCCCACAGGCCAAATTGATCTAGACAATTTCTCAGTAGAGGTTCTCATCTCAGATGACTATAGGCTATAAATTTGACAGTGAAGCTAATCAGAACAGTAAGTACAATAACGTTTTAACCACAGGCAAGCTAGAAGTAGCTTTATTAAACAAGTATGGATTTAATTCTGCGAATAGTGACCTTTCTGTGAACAAAGTTTCATTACATAAACCTGAAGAGTAATATATTTCACTTTAGTTTTCTTATTATTGATTGTATTATTCACTGTATATCTCATGTGTGTGTGTGTTCTGTACCAATTTCCTCTAGATTCAAACTTCCATTTCCAGAAGGAAGAAAAGGCTTATTAAGGCCCAGGAAATAAATTAGCATATTCAGGAAGCCCCCTAAATGGATGTGATTCACACGGACCCTTCTCAAGGTAACATGCACTAGCAACTTTGAGAAAGAAGATAGTCTTCAACCCCGTTCAACTGCCCACAGATCATGTCAGGAGTTCTAGGAAAGTAGCTTTCATGAGTTGTCACCCATATTGGATTAGGCTTTCTGACAATGAAACTATCTTTGAGCTATCTTGGCTCCTGTAAATAAAGTTTACTCCATATTCCTGTAAGTTATTTCCATAAAATCACTTGTTCACAAAGACTATGGGGGAATAATTTCCTCATCATTCATCACTGTTCCCTCTGGAATGAATAGATCATCCATGTATCCCCAGAAAGTCTCACAACAATGTGCTCACTCTATATAAAATATAGATCAGCTACATGTTCTTAGGTGTCAATCAATGGTTGTAATCCACATTGGTTTGTTTTTTTTATTTATTTTTTTATTTTTTGTTTGGTTTGAGACAGGGTCTCTTTTGCTGGAGCTTGGGGCAGACCAATTCAGCTGGGCTGGCTGGCCAGTGGGGTTAATGGTCTACCTATTCATTTCCCCCAGTGCTAAGATAACAAGCAGGTGCCACAGTACTTATCTTAGTATGTACTATAAACTAATTTTCTATCCTTTTTTTACTATTTTGGTTTTATTTCTCTTGCTGCAATAAAACATCTGGATCTTAAGCACACAGGGGACGAAAGGACTTATCTGGTTTACCTTTACAGGTCCCAATTCATTATCAAGGGGAAATAAATTGAGAAAACTGATCACATTATATCCATAGTCAAACAAACATGAAAATAAATGAACTTGTACTGTTGTTTGCTTGCTAGTTTGTTCATGAAGATATTTTTCTTCCCTGATATAGTTGAGGACAAACTGCCCATGGAATCACAATTTAAAGTGGGTTGTGTCCTCTTACGTAAACCAAGAATCAAGACAACACCTGACAGGTGAGCTCACAAGACCAATCTCATCTACACAATTCCTTAACGGTATCCATCTTCACAGGAGGTTTATGTTGAATTTGTAAAGAACCCAGCACAAAAATATCAATTGTTACTGCTTTTTTTTTCTTCATCTTGTATGGTTGGACATTTTATTCAGGTTCAACAAACTCACCTTTCTATGATTATTTTAGATTTTTACAAATGCAATTGTCCTAGTTATAATATTTTTTTCAGGCTGGCCATATAAATGTGAATGATACGAGAATTTTAGAGACATCTAGGAGACAAACCTCTGGGCCTGTCTGTGAAAAGAAGTTCTGAATTGTGTTGACAAAAGTGAAAGGGCCAGTCTAGATGAGGTGGACAAAATCATTGTGCAGGCTGTGATCATATGGAGAATAGGCATGGAAGCAGAGAGCAGGCATTCATTTCTGTACTTCCTGGGATCTGACACAGAAACCAGTGGCCTGAAATCTCTTTGAACCATAACTTTTCTACCGTGATGCAGAGTGGCCTTCAACTGCGACCCTAAATACTCTGTACTTTAAATTGCATTTTTCATATAATTTTTCATAGGCACGATACCAGATACAAATGCAGATAACTGGCACTGAGAAGGAGAGTCACTGCTATGATAAGCCTGACATTGTGGCTCTTTGTTTTCTGCAGTTTGAAAGGCTTTGTTACGTAGACTGAAGACTGTTGTAAACTGCATTGTCCGTTGTTGTATTCTAGAGAACCACGCAGCAGTTGTTTTTATCATGTTTTCTGAAAGTTGTCTACCTTTGGTTTTTAGAGTTCTGCATCTGACATGTGATCTGGAATATCTGGTCTATGAAAAACTAATACCTGACCCATGTTACTGTAAGTAGTCACTGCTGCACTTCACCTTCTGTGCTTTCCTTGTCTTGTAAGTCATTTCTACCTAATAGGAAGCTTGAGAAACATGGATTTCAAAAGGACTCCTCTAGTGGGTGTCTAATATTTAACTGGATTTCTTTACATCTATTTTGTTCAAGAAAAAATAGATTAGTTTTCCTTTATAAGGGTTGAGAGCCTCTGTACAAGCTAGGCAATGTGTTTCTAAATCCTCACCCTGGCTGGAGATGGAATTAGTTAAGAAGATAAGAATGTACAGATTAACTTCTCATGCTAAGATCTTAATGAAATTATACCAGAGCCCTGGACTAAGCTACTCCTCTCAGGTGTATGTGAACACAGACTTCAAGTTCCCAGGCCTTCATATCCCAGGACAGACATCTTTTGGAAGTATCCAAAACCCTAGTTTCACCTTGGCAGAAGACCCTAGAAAAGGAAAAGCATAGAGAGGAAACATCTCTACGGAATCCTTAAACACCCATGACATCACAGTTATCAATTCCTCAAGTATCCGTCTTAACCCAAACATAACCAGCACACATTTTGCCCGGGTAATATGTTTTTATTATTAAAATGAAAAATACACAAAGAGGAAAGTCCCTAACTGTCTCAAGGGAGGCTGACCAGGCAGCAATCTTCATAAAAATGCAATGACAGCCACATAAGCCTGATGGAATAGTAACTTTGTGGCTGAGAAGTTCAAACAGCATCATCACAGAATTGGCCTATTAGGTCATTATGATATCTCAGATACTACAGTCAACTAAGGTTTGTATTTGTGAATATAAATTTTTATGTGTAGGGAAAAAATGAAGTTATGAAACAAACACATGAGGATTTTTAGCAAAGAAATATGATGTGAGTGCATGCCTATGCTAAGGGAAGGCAAGTGCATTGCCAGTAATTATAGATTCTCATTCATCACATACCCACACATTTCCTTCTATAGAAATCTTGTTAGCAATGTCTCTCCTTGTACTGTGCCTCTGTTTACAGTTTGGGGATGACACACATTTTTATCATCTTTTTTTGTGGTGATAGAAATGCAGCTAGCAATGCATGTCAATACTAATGAAATTGCTGCTTGAAAGAGCAGTTTATGTCATTATAGATTTAGTTTATGACATAGAAATGTTATGAATAAGTCATTGTAATTTTGTCAATTTTTACATAATTTCTATTTTATTTTAATGCATAAATGTTATTTATACTGTAGATTATTTTTTATTAAAGACTTTTTTTATTTCCTACTTATTTCTTTTCTAAAACTTGAGAATTCAAATTAACTATTCCATATTCATTATAAAGCAAAGGGCTTGTCTTTGTGAAGAAAACTCTGTTTTGTGGCAATATTTTTTAGTCATTAAAAAATTCTTCATAAAAAGCTAGAGGGAGTAATTCACTCCATATGAGAAAAGACCTGAAAATAATTTAACAACATAGTCAGAAAATTTTAAAATATAATTTCAGGTGAAAATTCTGATATTTGAAGGAACAATATTAAAAAGTGTCCCATTTCAGGTTCATTTAATTATGTTTATAATTATTGATTTTGCTAGAGATTTTTTTATGTTTATAAAATCATCCTAATATGAAAGTTGCACCACTTAGTTTCCACTTCAGTTGACTATCTTAATATATAAAGTATCAAATATAAATAACAGTGTATCAGGAAAACTGGTTTAATAGTCAACCAGGAGAAATAATGAATACATATCATTTTGTAGATTTTCATGCTACAGAAAGATTTTTTTATAGGATTTTGTAATGTGTAATCTAATTCCAATTCATTGCTATTACTATACTCTCCGCTCATGATGGGTGGGCCTAGGCCCTCCTCCATCATTCCATTGTGTTTATTATCAGTAGTATGTAGAAGGAGCTGCGGGCAGGCCTGCTTTTCGTCCCGCCCAGCCCCCAACTCCCGGTGCCCAGCTAGCTCAGTCGGTAGAGCATGGGACTCATAAGTGTTTGGGGGAGCTCCTTCTGCTCCTTCAGCCAATAGCCGCTGAGATACCAGCCCATTGGGGTGTGGTCTCTCTCTCTTTAAAAAAGCGGCCACTTCCCTCTGCTCATGCTCTGGCTTCCTGCTCAGCTTCCAGCGACTAGGCTCCCTTCCTGATTGGGCAGAGGGCTGTTGGCTGGGACAGTGATCTGTAAGTTTTTCCCCTTTAAATAAATAACCATTCTACTAATCATAAAAAAAAGAGGCAGGAGGATCATGGCAACTGCTTGAGGCATCTGCCTCACTTCCCTTCTTCCCAGCATTCTGTTCTGTCTACTCCACTTATCTAAATCCTGCCCTATCAAAAAGCCAAAGCAGTTTCTTTATTAGCCAATGAGAGTCCTCCATCAGTAGTAGAAACTCCACAGTAACCAGAACTTCTCATCAGCTGCTTTAGTGCACTGCATGTACTTCATGCTCATCTCCTTCATCACATTGTGATTTCCTTTTACATCTTTAAGATTAAAGACTAATGAAGGTGGTTTTTTTTTTTCAGGAAAAGCTACTGTTTAGCTAAAGATTATAAGCACATGACAAAGATGGGAAGCTTAAGCTGCATTTGAAAATCATCTTCGATTTCTGTTTTTTCTTATGATTTTTGTCTTAATCCCAAATTTTGCTTCCAACAAACCTATGAATGGGTTTTCTATTTAAAATAAAAAATCTCCCTTTTTAATTAGAAATACCTAACATGCACAGGCCCTAGAAAACAGTGTCTTTTGACAGAGAAAATCAGCTCTACCTCCTCATCAAAGTACCGTGTCACCTTTCCAAGTCTTTCTCTGCTTTGTAGATTTTAACTTATGTTTTTTAATTGTTGCCATTCTAAAAACACAGATCCTTTTAGTTGAATTAATTATATACCAGTATTTTCTTCTCAATAGTAAACATGATGGTACATACATAGTTTTCAGCACAGTTTAATTTGAAAGATATGTTTATTTTAGCCATATAGATGGTTATGGTTTCCTATATTACAAATGGCATTTGCTATAATCAAATCATGCTTGGATTTGTTTGAAAAGAAATAAAAAGATTTACATAACATTTCTAGACAAAAAGTCTCCTACTTCTAGACACAATAAAGTGATGGCCCTGGAGATGTCTTTCCATGGCGTTAGTTTTTGTTTAATTTCTCATGCCACTTAAATCCCCACCTACTATAACCATAGTGTAAGAGTTTATCAATTACACAGCAGTGGTGGTGCATGTCTTTAATTCCAGCACTCAGTAGACAGAGGCAGGAAGATGTTTGTGAGTTAGAGGTCAGCCTGGTCTACAGAGCAAGTTACAGGTTTACCAAGATTGCATGGAGAAACTCTGTCTTAAAAAAAAAAGAAAAAAGGCAAAAAGTTTTCAGCAATTGACTATAGCACCTTAGAAATATACTTTCTATTTTAATATGAGCATTTACTCCTTAATAGATTTTATATTCCTCTTTGTAAATATCAGCAATGTTTGCTGGCAAATTATTTCCTTCTCTAAAAATATAACTTGTCAATATTTATTTTAATTTATTTATAATTGGAGAATTCATTAGGTCTTATAATGGCATCATTTAATTAAATGACTACTTTTATCTTTTGAATGTTTACATGTAAGACAAATTTTGAATTGTAGATCATCTGGGAAAAGTAAAGCATTCCTAAGAAAATTAAGGTACTATTTCAGGAACACTACTGTTACATGGACACCAGACAGTAAAGAAATAATTACTATTATCACATCGAATTAAAATGCACTGCATTTTCCTTTAGGGATTCAAATATACAATATTGATCAATGTTTTAAAGTAATATGACAGTTCAAATGTTGGAACTTTTCCCTGCTTCCCTTATGGGCATAATTTTTTTTTACATATTAGCTTTTTCTTTTCCACAAACAGATTGTGCAATTATATGGGAATATCTAATAATTTCTTCTTCCTAAGAATTTTGACCTCCTTGAGGTTTTAAGGAAACTTCTTAAGAAATTATTTATTCCAGCCAAACAGTGGTGGTGCACTCAGGAGGCAGCCTGCATTCAGCACTCAGGAGGTACTCAGGAGGCAAAGGCATGTGGATCTCTGTGAGTTCAAGGCCAGCCTGGTCTACAAGAACTAGTTTCAGGACAGGCTTGATATTCTACAGTGAAACTCTACCTTAAAAAACCAAAAATAATAAATAAATAAATAAATGGAAAATATGCATTCCATTTCTTTCACTTATATATTTACAAGTTTCTCCTAGACCATAATGTAGTTACAAAGGTAGGCATACATTCTCGTATTCATGTATTCGTGTAGGATGACAGGCAGGCAGACAGGATGGAAAGAATCAAGGAAGGAAGGAAGCAAGGAAGGAAGGAAGGAATGCAAGAAGGGTGATTGAAGGGAAGCAAGTAAGGAAAGAAAGAAAGAGAGAAAGAAAAAAGAAAGATGGAAGGAAGGAATGCAAGAAGAATGATTGAAAGGAAGCAAGGAAGGAAAGAAAGAAAGAAAGAAAGAAAGAAAGAAAGAAAGGAGGAAAGAAAGAAAAAAGAAAGAAAGAAGGAAGGAAGGAAGGAAAGTAAGAAAGAAAGAAGGATGACAGGAAGGAAGGAAGGAAGGAAGGGAGGGAGGGAGCGAGGAAGGGAGGAAGGGAAGGAGGAAGAAAGGAAGGAAAGAGGAAATTGCTAAAGGAGCTCAACTGGGAGAGCATGGCACTGTTCCAGTTGTGAGCATATTGGAGGAGACAGATACTTCTAAAGAATAAGACAATGCATACAATGAAATATAAGAGGTCATTGTAGATTAAATTTTAAATAAAATTCTAAATCATCAGTTTCAATAGATTTGAATGGATGATTTAAGTACTGTAAATAATCACACAATTAAAATGAATACAATGAAAAAGCTTCACAATCAAAGAAAAAAATTATAAACATAAGAGTTCCTGTGTCCAAGTGAGGTTTAAAAAAAACAGAGAGGATATGAAATTGGGAGGGGACAGTAATGGAAGGCTAAAGAGTTAAATTGGGTTAAGTAAAAATGCTTGATTTGGAATAAAACCAAAATTATGAACATTTTTACAAATACATATAAAAACATATAAATTGTTCTGAAGTTTAAAATATTCTATGATTTTGTTTCAAAAGAGCTTCCTATATATAAATGAAATAGGCATAATATTTTAGAAATATCTTTGTGAAAAGAGAGTTGTTCAAAAAACTGAGGGTGACTTTCAAAGAATGCCCAATTTAAACATATTTATACCATGATAATATATATTGATTATATCTATCTATATATAATCTATCTATCATCTATCTATCTATCTATCTATCTATCTATCTATCTATCTATCTATCTATCTATCATCTATCTATCATCTATCTATCTATCTATCTATCTATCTATCTATCTATCTATCTTTATCTATCTTTCTTTCTTTCTATATATTTATTCCATGATTATCTATCTATCTATCATTTTATGAAATGAGCTACATATTTATTTATTTAAATTTATGATAGAGGCTAGGCAGTGGTCGTGCATGCTTTTAATCCCAGCACTTGGGAGGCAGAGGCAGGCAGATCTCTGCGATTTTAAGTCCAGCATGGTCTACAAAGCAATTTCCAAGACAGCCTCCAATGATACATAGAGGGGCCTTGTCTTGAGATACCAAAAATAATAAGTAAATAAATTAATAAAATACATGAATATATGATAGAGCCTATTATATTGTCTGAGAGTCACCATAATAATTGGTAATAATTCATAGCTCATAGAATATAATGCAAAGGAAATAAATATCTGCTAGTGTGACATCATACCTAAATGAACAAATTTTTCTCAATTCTAAATATTTATTCTACACTTAAAGAAAAATAGCAATGTTTTTTTTAATTTGAGACTATGATTCACTATAAAATTTGTCCTAAGTATAAGGCAACGTGAAATTTATTATTTGCTTCTGCAAATCCTTTTATCTATAGAATATAAACTATGAATTCACCGAGGTTTAGTAAATATATGATTAACTATGGCTCATAGTGAAGATATTACACAATGACAAAATTAGCTAATATCAAAGAGTTCTTCACAAAGGGCTCCACTTCAGAAGCCACCATCATATTAATATTCTGTAATTAACATAATCACATTCATGCAAACATATACACTTATTCTTGGATACACACATAGACACTTTTAATTTTTTTCCTAATGTGGTATTTTACTATCATACTACAGCAGCAGATAATACAGTCCTTCTCTGAGTGCTTTAGAAATTACACTCCTAGTACAAATGATTTAACATTGGCTGAGGAATAGATGATGTTTTGGAGGACAATACTTATTTAGATGTTTGCTTCCATATTTAATAATTAAAGAATACATATTTTATTTGGTTAAGGCAATTTGTCTGACAATTTCCAGAATACGGTAATTTGCCTTTAGGGTCATAAAATTATCTGGGCAAGAGCAGGAAATAAATATTTTAAGTATGTAGGCCCTATAATCTCACACACAACTGTGAAACTTGAAACATATAGAGCACTGGACTTTAGTTCATTGCAACAAATTTCTGTGGTTGGCCATGAAACTATAGTCCTCTTACTTGTGAGGGGATAATTGTGGATCTTTGATTATAATCTGTATTTAACACTCAGATAGTACTATTATAATAAAATAAACAAATATAAAAAATTGGGTTATAAATTTAATCATTTAATATTACAATAACTTTTGGACTGTTGTTAAGATTTTTGAAACTCCCCAAGTCCTTGCAGTTGTAAACTTCCATAAGAACAGTAATTGGTATCAGACAAGTTGGTTTGCTTTCATTGGGCATTCATTAGGTATCAAGGTAGTGCATCACTAAAACCTCTGCAGGACACCTTAATCCCTATACTGAAGTGCAAAAGAGGCTATTTTCTACATTCTAAAGTGAGATGCTTTCAATAGTCAAGGTTTCTCTTTGGGGACTTACTAAAATATGATAGCCAAGGCCTCACATCAAAACTATGATTGCTTTTCCAACACAGTCTTCATTTCTGCAAAGTGAGATCCAGTTTCTGAAATTGCCACATATTTGCCTCTACTAATTAGTGACCTCTATTTGACCACAGTTTAATTACTTCATATAATTTAATTGATTTCACTTTCTAATAAGAAATATTACTCTTCAGGTGTAACTAATATGCTTTTCAAAAATTTTCCCTAGAGTGCATTTTATTATCTGTCTAGGTATATTACCGTGTATATTGTTCTTTTTCTATACTGTAGATTTAATTTCATTTATTATTTCATATAAATTTTAGACTCATTTCTGTTTAGCTAAATTTGCTAAAAATAACAAGAATTAGGTGTGGTGCTTTTTTTACAACAACACCTAACACTAATAACATCAAAATATATTATTCAAGAACTCAGTATATTTAATTATTCTATATTCTTTACAGAATTCAAATTAAAATGTTTTTAGCATTAGAAAGGTTTCATTCTGACTTTTTGTGAAATCAATGAAAAAATATTTTTTAAAATTAATAAACAATCCACCTAAATAAATTTTTATTGAACAAATATGGATCAACTAAAGATATAAGAAATGTATAAATGAGAAAAGACTTTTTAATGTTATATAAAGATATCTGAGAGAACTTTTGTTTTTGTTTCATTGCGACAATCTCATAAATAACTCAGGCTAACCTTGATCTCAGCTTAGGTTGGTTTTCAATTCCCAATATTTCTCTACCTCAGTTTCATGATTGCAAGGAGTACAGGTTATTGACATCACACCTAATTCCTTAAAGACTAATTTATGACAATTAGAGTCACTTATCTAAGTAATAGTTATTATCTGTTCAACTTTTACACAAAAAATTGAAAATTGCTTAGTTATTTATAGTTTATATTTGTATAAATTATTCATATTAAAAAGTTATAATGACCCATTAAAGCACCAATATACAATTGCCACTAAAGAATGTGTTATCCTGATTACAGTTTAATTATCAATTTATTAGTGCATCATTAGAAAAGCAATTCCACAATGCATCTTTATTTACATTTTAAAGTATGTCAAAGGAACCCTTTCGATTTTTAATTTAACTGAAATATTTTATTATTCAACATGAAAAGTCCAGTTTTCTTCAGCAGAGAAAGACTGAACCACAATGTATATCTCTTAGATTTCAAATAAGAACACGTAAAAGAAAGAAATAAGGGTATTAGTCATTTCAAGAACAACCAAAAATACTTTTTTTTCCTTTTAAAGAAATCCATCCAAGACAGTGGTTATTTATCTCTGCCCAACACAACAGTGTTTGCATCTTTCAAGAAATCTCTGTGACTTTATATAGTAGTTGCTTTTATTGTTGTCAAATAACAGAATAAATCATGCTTTCGCCTTGTCTGCTACAGAAGATAAAACAGAATCTGTTTTCAGGTTTTGAAAGTTGCCATCAATTGTTAGCCTTGCATGCTTCTTTATATGGGGATAAAGCCTGAGCAGAGCAGCCAATGATAGAAAAATCACCATTTTCTACAATGTACCACAGCTTTACAGCTTTATAGTTCCTTATTTATTGGTATTTATTTCATGAATGTCTAGATTGCACTAAGCTCAGAGGGGAACTAGTAACTGGCTACTACCACAATTAATTTCCGTTCATGCATGCTAAGAAACAAATAATAAAATGCTCCATTATATAGTGATTCATGACACAAGGCAGTTAAACAATGACTAGCAGCAGAGCACCACTTTAAAAAGCTACAGATAGGATGAGGATACTAGTAATTTTTAAATTTTTATTTCTTATTGTCTCAACATTTTAGCAATAAATTTTCCTGGCACTTCTCTCATGTTACTTGTGAGGCCTACAGAAATAATGACACCTCCTCAAAAATGATAAATTCTATTAACTTCTATGGAAATAGAATGAGTTTTAAATTTGTAAGAGAACTCTGATTGAATATTTAATTTATTGTACTTTTATATGGTTTTAAGGAGCATTCCGATCTCTCAGAGTCAAGAACTCATGTGGTTATAAAGACAATTCCTGATTATCTTTGCTGAATGGAACTTAATATAACTGCTAATAACATGAACCTTTACTCTGCATGCTGTTTCTCTGATAAGACTTAAAAAAATTAAAATACAACTGTTTAATTATACACTTTCTTTTCTTCATTCATTCATTACAGACTCCAAAGCAATAGCTAAAATTGGAGATTGAAAGAGCGCAGCTATGTTACTGTGTGTGTGTGTGTGTGTGTAAATGAATGATATCAACTCTCCACACCTTAAAGTATAATTAGAAAAGAAAGCTAAACTTCTATATTGTAAGGTTCGAGAATTGAGAGTTTTGATTTGTGCCTCAGGTTTTAAAGAGATTGTTGTTACGTGTATATAAATATACATATAAATATGAAGAAAAAGCCATGAATTTAAGTGACAGCAAAGAGATATGCACAGATGTACAGGAGTTTTTGAGATGAGGAAAAGAAAAGTTGAAATGATACAATTCTGTCATAATCTCAAAAATTAAAGAAAGAGTTAATAATATCTCAATAGGTGAGATAAATCCTTAAATAAGCTGATTCAAAAGTAGAAAATCATGACTTGAAGTCTGTGATAAGTCTGAAATATTCAAATGGAGTTTTAAAGATAAATCCAAGAGATATACTGTCTCTCATGAACATTTAAGATAAATTGTGGAAATATAGGAGGAAGCACTCTTTCTCACTTTCTCACTCTTTTTCTAAGGAGCAGAAGAAAAGTATCTTGTCACATTGCCATTAAACTTAAAACCAAAATTATTGGAACTATAGATAATTCGCTGCGGATAACGACAATTGGAAAGCTCCTAGACTGACCATGAGCACAGAGAAAAGAAAATAACATCACCATAGTACTTAGGAAAAAATTATGGTCATGTAATATTCTGTGCCAAAATAAATCTTCCAAGATGAGAGCCATTATTAAAACTGTGTGTATACTGTTATTAAAGTTGTGTTTCTGTACATTGAATTCAAGGCTTCATACATGAGAGTCACTGATCTGCATCTTTTGTATTAAAAAATAAACTGTTTATTTTTATTTTATATACATTGTTTGCCTGTGTGTGTGCATATATGTACATCAGTAAGCCAGAAGAGGGTATCAAATACCTGGAAACTGGAGTTACAGATGGTTGTGGACCACCGTTTATGGACTGGGAACTGAGTGTGGGACCTCTTGACCACCGAACCAATTTTTTATAACTCCTTAAAGAAAACCAAATTCTCATTAAAGAGGGAATGTAACAACTCATGCACTTTGCCAAATGAAATTCTACAGGACATACTTCATGAAACGAATATTTACTTCCAGAAAAAAGGAAAAAAATCATAGAAAAGATGTGGCAAGCATAAAGATTACTTGGATATCTTTTACTTCTATCTTTTGACCTAATGAAACTGCTAACATTGTTGGTGACTTGTTAGATTAAACTCTAGACAATATTCCAAAGGGAAGAGATAATTTGAATAGTTCCTGGTTGAAAAGAGAGCAGAGACACTGAATAAATTTAAACTCTTTTGGAAACACATGTATTAAAACATTAAACATTGATTCTATAGAAATATAATATGTAACTTTTAAGCCAGTGTTGTAAAATTAAAATTGATGTTAAATATGATTAAAACAACTTCCTAAATATTTTAAATTTAAGTCAGCTTATCACTTAGCTTATATTAGAGACTGTGGCAATGAACTAACTGTAATTACTCAACTTCATTCTGTCTTGCTGGGAAATAATTCACTCAATTTTTAGCTTGATTTCATATTCTTCTCAAGTGAGCTGAAAGCCTCGGATGTCTTCAGTGAAAAGTGGCTTTGTTAGGAATCTAACGTTATATTGCCAGAGTTTATATTTAGAGTGTGAGAACCTTTCACAGTAGAAGATACTGTCTCGTCCTATAAGCCTGGCCTTTTTGTCAGATAACAACTTCACCTTCTAGCTTTACATCATATCCTCAAACTCCCTGGTTTAATGCCAGAAAATCCCTGTGCCTAGGATTTCTTTATGCTCTCTGCTCTCACAGTTATCTATGAAAACATGATTGGACAGAACATCATAAGCTCCAAGCATAAATGTTTCTGAACTGCAGAAGAGGCTGGGCCGTGAGGTCTTAATAATAAGTCTCTCGGGGCATCCAAATCAATAGCTATGTCACTAAAGGCCTTGCTTATCCCATTCACCTCTGTGAACAATTACGTAATGGTCTGAGTATGGCGACCATTCTACCCTTCTGAATGGCAAAGAGCCTCAGCGGAAATATTAATAAGAGCATCTTTCTGGGAGAAAGCAATGCTGCACATTAATAGTGCACATTTCACTTACACAGACACAGTGAGAATTTATTTAGCTCTAAGAAAAAAATTAGAGTATGAAAATCTCATGAAATGAGTGCTCTTTGGAACCATGATATTAAGAGGGTTAGCTCAAATGCAGAAAGACAAAAAGCACAATTCATTCTCATATGTGGATATAAGCTTGCAAATGTATGTGTGTATGTGAGTATAAAGATGAGTGGGGCATAAAGTAGTAGAGCAGGGGGCAAGAGGGGATTAAAAAGAAGTACTATGGAAGAAAGGGGGATACAATAACCTATGCGACATGGAAATTGGAATGATGTCAAGGGAGTGCAGGAGTGTACAGCAGTGCAGGGGTTCAGAACAATGTAATGGGGTACAGGACAGTGTAAGGGAATTCAGGACAGTGTGAGGGAGTATAGGACAGTGTAAGGTGTATAGAACAGCATAAGCGAGTACAGGTCAGTGTGAGGAGATGCAGGACAGTGTAGAGTGCAGGACAGTGAAAGGAGTACAGCACAGTCTAAGGGGATGCAGGACAGTTTAGAGCCACGCAAGACAATGTACATGAGTACAGAAGAGTAGAGGGTTAGCAGGACAGTGTAAAGGCTACAGGGAAGAGGAAATGGGTGCAGGGCAATTAATGGGTGCAGGACAATTAATGGGTGCAGGACAGTGTACAGAAGACCGGTAGATAAATAGGGAAGCAAACTTCCTAAAACACACTTCCGTAGGGAATGCATGCTAATAACTAATATTGTGTGTGCTAACTGACAAAAAGGCACACTGTAAAACAATTGAAAGAGAATCTCATTTCAGAAATTTAATCTCCACTGCCAAATGAAACTGGTTGAATTATATCATGTGATCTCTCCAGGCCTTACTTCTTGCAGCAGATGCATAATCCAACACTAACATCAATATGTCAATAAGGTTTATCCTAAATTAATGTTCATGAGGAGCTTATCGGGGATTCATGTTACTTCAGAACACACAAAAGAATAAAACTTTCATTCAAATTTGCATGCTAATTGGTTTCAGTTATTGCTTACATAGTTGTAATAGTCTTGGATAGACGAAATAAAAAGCAATTGGATGTAAATTAGCACTTTAAAAATCAACAATATTTTGCTCAGATCTTAAAAATAATGTCATAAAGTAGACTAAATTAAAACAATTAAAATTATGCCAGCAACAGTATGCTAGCATGACAGTTTTGTTTAGGAAGATGTTTAAATGATTATGAAAAATAGGTTAGTACTTAGGATGAAAAACTGATTTGTTATCAATAGAGTAATTTGAAGCATTTGGATTTGGTTTTAAAATTTAGAATGTACACTTAAAGTCATATTTCTGTTTATTTGATTGATATAGCAACAATCAGAGTGCAGCTTATATTTTTGCTCATCAAATGTGGGTATAAGTCTATGTTAACAATATTATGCAAAAGGAAAGGGAAATTCACAACTCAGTAATCTACCTTTTAGAATACAATCTCATAATAAACTACTCAAGTATAAGTAAATATGTATCATCAGTGGACTTTGAGGTGTGGGTTTAACAGGTCATGCTAGGAGTGATGTTAAGGAACAGAAAGAGCCATTTAAAGTCAGTCATTCCCAGATAGCATTAGGAGCTGTGGCTAGATATGCCAACATTCGCTAGTGCAAACTGGATTGTTTAAGGCCGGTGACATCCTTTCTGATGTATATAACAGATGCCTTCCATATCAAGGAATTCCACTGGGGCACACAAATACTAGCATGGTGATATCCTTTGACACAAGGTATCATGGTTGATATCAGCAAACTCTTTCACAAAGAGCTTGGTCACTGTCTGATAATACTCTTAAGATTAAGACAATAGCAGCTTCTACTGCCCAGACAAGGACTGAGACCTCCAGAGACAATGGAGAATACTATATTTTCCAAACAAAGAAAGGGCCTAAAGCAAAAACACAGAAAGGAATATGGTATGCCTGGAAACAGGAAAGAAAAAGAAAAAGAAAAAAGAAAGAGTAAATATTTTCTTGACACAGCAACTTCTAGAACCAGAGTTCTGGAAAACTCTTAAAACTTGGTTGCTTACTGAATCAGCACTAAGCTATTCAGCTTTCTGCATGTACTAGCTAGTTTTATATATCAGTTGACATAAGCTGGAGTCATCATCATTGTGAAAATGCCTCCATAAGATCTGGCTGGAAGACATTGCTTTTTAAATTACTGATCAATGGGGAGAGCCCAAACCATTATGGGTGGTGCCATTCCTTGGCTGCTGGTTCTGGGTTCTATAAAAAAGCAGGCTGATCAAGCCATGAGGAGCAAATCAGTAAACAGCATTCCTCTATTGCCTCTCCATCAGTTCCTGCCTCTAAGTTTCTGCCCTGCATGTGCTCCTGCCATAACTGCACTTGATGATAAGCTGTTATGTGAAATTGAGTAATAAAAACGCTTTTTTCCCCCACAAGTTGCTTTTAGTAATGGGATTTCATCATAGCAATAGTGAACCTAACAAAGGCACTGCATTAGAGCTCAGAAAGCAAAACTTTTCTTCTGTCTTCCTCTTTCTACATTCCACTTTTGCATGGTCAACAGATAGACTACAAACCTGCTTACCTTAATTGTCTCTGGGACTATGTCCCATGAGCCACTGCCCATGAAACTGCTTACAGACTTCTGCTACCTTGCCTAACTCTTTTCTCGACTTTTAACACAAAAATAATAACTTTAGTTTTTGCTGTCTATATCTTTGCTCTTGGCAGTTACTAAGAGTTAAAACTTGGCTGTTTAGTCTCTCACACTTCAAAAGTTTGTCAAGTTCTTAAATTTTAACTCGGACTAAAATATGTGAAAACACATGCATCTCCTTGTCACAGGCAATATGGAATTATACTATAAATTACCTTTCTGTGGGTTTGCTGCATGCCGGACCCTAATTCTTAAGTTTATTCAAGCAAAGTTTGAAAATAGTCACTGCCTCTCAAAGGCCAAGCAGAGAAAGAACTGGACTTCCGTTCTCAATATGTTAGCAGCTCTTTTGCAATCCCAAGCAAAACATTTATGTTTCCAATACTTTCAGCTTATCCCTAGTAAAATGAAGGGTAGCAGCATTTTCTAGCTAGTTACAGATCTAAAGCACTGGGAGATAATGAGGAGAAATATGTAACCTGATGGATGGGCTTTACTCTTACTGCATTCCTTTCTCACTGCCTTGTGGTCATTCACAGAATCCCATTTCTTACACTATATTGCACAGGTTATTTTTTAAAAACAACTCCTTCATCTGATAGGTGCGATGAAAAAGACACATGCATAATTATTACAAACTGTATCACAAAAGAAAGGAAGAGGGATTATTTTTTTATGAAAACCAACCTATATAAACAATTACATTTAATTAAGCAAGATTAATGAAATTCATGGATAGAAAACTCAACCAGTAAATGAACCACGCCCTTAGATAAAGCAGGGAAAACATTAAGAGACATGAGGAACACACACACATTGTTCAAAACCAGTAAGTCAGAACAACATGTGAAATTTGTCAAGGTTAAAAAGCAAAAGGAGCCCAAATTGTGAGGTTTTTTTGAATGCTGTAGTGAATAGTCACTTTCAACAGACCTACAAAATCATTTAGAGAACATAAGGGACTCCCATGATGTCAAGTTAAAAGCTGCAATGACCTTTGCTTTGTGTCCTAGTTTTCTCTTCTATTGCTTTGATAAAACATTCTTATAATAGGCTATTTAAAGGAGGGAAGTGATTATTTGACTTATTCTTCCACATCACAATGAATCACTAAGAGAAGTCATGGTCGAAACTCAAGCAGAATCTGCAGAGGTACATTGATTACAGGCTTGCTCATATAGCTTTCTTAGAAACTTCATGATAGCTCACCTAAGCAGTGTGGTGGACCCACCAATAACATTTTTTTTAAAAAATTATAATCTCAGAGTAGTGGCCTCAGGTTGAGTGCTGGGCAATCCTTGAATTAAGGTTCCTCATCCAAAGTTAGTCATGTTGGGTCAAGTTGGCAGTAAGCAATAAACAGGCTTTATTTGGGATTGAATGGATTATGTGATACAGAGTAGAATAAATGGGGCAGGGTTTTGGAAGGCACCAAGGAAATTGCTTTCAAGGTTAATTTATGATTGAATCTTTCTTTCAAATAGGAGGAGATTCAAGTATAGCAGTTCAGTCTCATCTGAAATAGATTTTGATGAAGCTATGTTGGGCTTCAGCATGATGCCATAAAATTGAAGTACAGGTTTATGTAAGGAAGGAAGGACATTAATGGGGAGAAACATAGTGGAATGAGGGTCAGTAGCACAGCTGTAGCCCTTTATCAATACAGTATCAGCTACTTAATCCCTCACAGGTTCTTCCTTCTACACTTCTACACCCATGAAACATGAAAAATGCTTAACCTTATCTTTCCTTCCCTTTTTTGGTTGCCCTTTCTTTCTGATCCTTCAATGTTGTAGGAAAGCTTAAGATAATTTCTACAATCTTTGGAGGCCACTTAGAGAATAATTTGGGGAAGGAAGAGATAATCTTAAGCACTCCAACTCTGGTCAAGCAATCAGATGGTCTCATTAGGAGGCTCTACATTTTTCTGTCTTAAGTTTATCTACTACATGGATATACTAAGTCATCAATGTGTCGGGTCAACTGTTCTGTGTTGTTTTGTCTCAAAGAAATAAATACAACACACAAATGTCATCAACAAGAGTAACTAAGAGAATATACATTCAAAAATAACAAATATAAATGATTATTTTATTAAAGTAAGCTAAACCAATAAAGGCAAATACAAATAATGTGTCTCTTTTCCCCCTCAATAGATGTGTAGTCAAGTTATAGTTTGAAGTGCTCATTTAATTCATATAAATATATTAAGTTCATGAATAAGTTTATTCATATACATTTGAATACTTTGACACTTGCTATGAAAAGTTCACAGGTTTGGCTGTGATATAAAGTGTTGGCAGAGAATAGAAGCAGTAATATGTCTTATTATTGTAGGAAAGAGAGGAACAATATGAAAGTGCTCAAGAAAATGAATAGCCTAAAATGGAAAGCATATCTTTATAAAAATCTTTACATCTACTCTGTTTCCCACTTGTTTGAAAATAAAAGTTTATAATTTATAGTGGGAATCACATATATTTAGAAGTTTTATGATTACTTTGTATTGATTATGTTTACTAATTTATGTATAAAGTCAATGTTTTTTTTTACTTAGTAATTTAAGGATATAACATCCAAGGTTAATTCTCTTCTTGCTGTGCTCATTAAAAATGATGAGTGTCTGAACAGTACACAGAGCCTCTTGTTTCTATGACCAGAGGAAGGGTACTAAAGCTAACATTGCAAATGCAGATACTCAGTCTCAAAATAAATTAATGCTATTTATTTTTTCTTTAAAACCATCTCTGCCAAACAATGAGTGAAGTTTATTCCTCATATAAAAGTGAAATTTCACATAAAAACCTTGTTAAATAAAAAATACATAGAATCCTAGATTTATAATATTTATCTAGAGCTCTTTTGCTTTCCCAAAATTGTTGAAGAGTTAATTAATGTTTATTTATGGCATTTTCTAAGGCAAAGGAAATTCATAGGCCATCCCTTTTAGGATAATTTATAATTTCTCTACTATAAAATTTTGATATAGGTGGACAAAAATTTAGGTTTTTTAAATATTTGTTTAATTTTAATAAAATATCTTAGTTATTAAATTGTAGAGACTGTTTCATGCTTTATGCAAGAGATAAAAAATTTCTCATGCCACTATTAATGTTTTCCAACTCCAAGCTTACCATCAGTTAATAGTTTAGTGAAATTTGTGATAATCAATAGCCCATGTGCACTATTGATTAAACCTGTGAATATTCACTTTTATTGCTCAATATTTATATATGCATATGTAATTACACATGCATATATGTAAGAGAACTTTTTTATTTCTTTCCCATCTTTTTGTCATTCAGCATTTTAAACAAATATGAATGTAATGCTAGTATATTAGTGAATAAATATAGTGCTAGAAGATAAAAATTCCTGGGAATAATTTACCACAGAGATTAGAACAGGTTTGGTCCATCATTGTGTACAAAAAGATCACTGTATTTCTACATTGTATTACTTGAAATTTCAATTTAAATGTAGGTAAATTGATGGTCTTTGTTAAGGTTAAGTAAAAATGTTAAATATGTTTATTTAATTAATAAGTCTCCATGAGATGATTAATGTGAGAGAAAAATTATTCTTAAATTAGTTATTCCACTCTCATGATAAGAATATGAACGTTATAATTTTAAATTTAAGTGTATTTTGCAGTGTTATTATATGTTAACAATTGCATTTAAATAACATACTAAAATTAAAAAATTTTATATAGGTAAAAATTTTACTTAGTACTAGCAAAGGTCAGTAATCCACTGAGGTTGGTGTTGTTTTCCTATATAAAAATGATATGATTCCAAGAACTTACAGGGCTTAGTTGAAAGAAATATGCTATATGATTTCCATATGAAAGATAAAAACAATAGATTAGTTTGTCTTCAGTTAATAAAAGTCAATTTCTTCAACAAGACATGATCAGGAAATGCACAAAAGCTTCTGAGAAACAATTTAAGATACAAGATAAATTATTTGCATTTTTGCATCTTACCATGGCAGGATCCCTCAATTTCTTCATACCCTGTACTGCAGATACACCGTCCAAGAGGAACAAGCCAATCTCCATCAGCTCCACAGTAGAGTTTAGGAGTATCCCGCTCTTCAGCACTCTTCACACATGAACCCCGCACTTCAACCAAAGATGAAGAATCAACCCTTGGGATGGTATCAGGAAACATAGCCAAGTTCCGCACAGTGAAGGGGCATTTTTTGTAGAAAACACGGACTGAGACCAGGGCAATGCATGCTCCAATGTCTTGAAAAGCCAAATAAAATCCTTTCCTTTCTATCGGCCCCACCTCACGAATTTCAGTGTTGAGCTTAAGGATGCGATCACCCAAATCCATCTGAGTAAAGCTCTCATCAGCAGCAATTGTGTCGATCTTTATATATTGGCTTGGCTTGAATTTAGTCCCATGGGACTCATCCGATTCTATATAATACAGATTGAATGTTTCTTTACATGTTCCCAGGACCCATGGGATGCTGTTACAATCTCTCAGTGTGAACTTCATCTCCACGTAAATTTTCTGTGCAGCATCACGAGAGATCCAATTAGTCCGAAGCCAGTTGTTTTGGTTTGGTTCCATGACATTGCATACCTGGTATGTATGTATGGGCCTGTTGTGCTCATCCATTTCAGTAATGGCATCCCACTGCACAAAGAAAAAGACAAATAATGAAGAGATTGTAAAACTACTGCCAGAAACAGAAATGTTAATATTTAAGAATATTTTAACAAGAGAGAACGAGATAAAACCGTGCTACGAAACTGTCCAAAGCAACAAAGTAGCATTTTAACCATGGCCGTTTGATTGGAAGTATACAACCTACACTTCTGGGGGCTTTCTCCATTAATCATATGACCAAAACTTGGTAACATTACCTATTTCATAGTGTTGCTGTAAGGTATATGAGATATATATATATATATATATATATATATATATATATATATATCACATATATTTATATATATTGCATATGTATTGCATATATATACATACATACACACACACACACACACACACACACACATATATATATATATATATATATATATATATAAATTCTGGGGATAGCTGGAAAGGTAGATCAGCTTAAAATTAAAATCACATACTGCTCTTGGAGAGGACCCAAAATTTGTTCCCATCATCCACATTAGTCAGCTCACTGTCACCTTCCACCATATATGTAGATGCCCTGACATGATTTTCCTGGCTTCCATGAGCTTCTGAACTATGATGCATGCATGTACACAGAGAATAGACTGAATAAAAATAAAAATATTTATTTGCCTACTAAAAGGATTTAAACATACATTATTTGATCAAAAGTACTGGATCCATTAAAATGTGCCCAGTAGTTTTCCCCAATCTATCTTCATCTATAATTTGTTACAAAGTGAGATATATTAACCACTATGAAATTAAACACTTCTACGTTCTTCTGCAACAGATAAGGATAACTTCTGTGCTGGCTATTTTTCTGTCAACTTCTCACAAGCTGTAGTCATTGGTGAGGAAGGTACCATAGTTTGGAAAATGCCTTCATAATATTGGGCTACAGAGCACATTTTTAATGAGTGGTTGATAAGGGAGGGTCCTTTTCATGGCGGGTGGTACCACCCTAGGTTGGTGGTACAAGAAAGCTAGCTGAGAAAGTGGAGGACAGAATAGTTTGACTCTATAATTAGTCATTATTCTCAAAAACACCATTGGTTGATAGACAACTAGACTGTCATTATCTTAGCACCAACCATTTAAATAATCCACAGATTCCCTGAGAGGTAGAGAAAAACAAGACAAAAGTGATCACAGCTAATATCTATTTCAGTTTGTACTGGACTTGGTGCTATCTGTTGGTGTTCCTACTGCTGTGGTGAAACACCATAACCAAAAGCAACTTGGATAGGAAAAGGTTTATCTTAGTCAGGGTAGTAACCTGGAGGCGGGAGCTCAGGTAGATGTGATGAAGGAGTGCTGCTTACTGGCTTGCTCAACCTGCCTTCTTACAGAATCTAAGACCATGAGCCTAGGCATAAAACCACCCACAATGGGCTGGGACCTCACCCTTCAATCACAAAGAACATGCCCTATAGGCTTCTGGACAGCTGGATCTTACAGAAGCTCTTTGTTCCTAGAGGTTCTGTCCTCTCAGATATCAGATGATTTTAGCTTGACATTCTGTTAGCTTTACATCCAAACACATCACTGTTAAGCTACAACCTTCCTTTTCTTGTTCATCCCCAAGATTACACATTAATATTGATATCACAATATAAGACATTCTCAAACTTAAAAGTATCATTCTTAAAAATTTTAAACACTCCAAATTTAATCTCTTTTAAAATCAGAAGTCTCGCTTAAAATCCAAAGACTCCCAACTTTAAGTTCTCAACTGTAGCCTCTAATAAAATCAAATGCTTTCTTACTTGAAGAGGGAAGAACCAGGGCATTGTCACAATTTGAACAAAACAAAACAAATGCAGTAACAGCAAAAGATTCGATGACTGAAATCCATTCATGATCTTCTGCTCTTCTAGACAGGGCTTCTATCATTTCTCTGGATTTGCCCTATGCATTACACACAGCTTGGATCCATTCCACTACTGCTGCTGTTCTTGGTGGTCAACTCATAGCACTAGCATGGCTAAATGAAGGAGTTCATTGTTGCAACTTGGCTACACCTTCACCAATAGCTTCTCCTATACTCTCCTCAGAGACTCCGTCCTTGCCACACAGTCTAAAGCCTCAGTGGTTCTCCATGACCTCTTTATTCCTTCAAAACCAGTACCATCTGTGTGACTATTCCATTGCCAAATTCAGCAGTCAGCAGAAGATAGGACCTTGGCCATTTCTATAGAACAGCTTCTGGGTTTTGAGACCGAGAAAACACTTCCCAGAAGATTTCAACTCAATGATGTTGGACTCTTCTTGTGACTGCTAATTTCTTAACTCCACCTGACCAGTGTTGATAAACCCAGCAAAGTAAAGTGCTTTTTTTTTTTCTTTTTTCCTCAATGGTTCTGGTCTCTTGTTAATCACAGCTGATTTTTCAGCTCCAGGTAACCAGTACTACAGTATCTTAACTTAAATTGTGCAAAGTCCCTGATGGAGTTTTTTTTCAGTTTTTTTTATTAAAAATTTCCATCTCCTCCCTTCCTTCTCCCCATTCCCTCCCCTCCCCTCCACCCATACCTCCACTCCCTCCTCTCCAGGCCAAAGAGCCATCAGGGTTCCCTACACTATGTTGAGTCCAAGGTCCTCCCAACTCCCTCCAGGTCCAGGAAGGTGAGCAACCAACTGACAAGGCTCACAGTGAGCCCGTCCTTGTCGTAGAGACCAAGCCCATCACCATTGTCCTTGGCTTCTCGGTCAGCCTCTACCGTCAGCCACTTTCAGAGAGTCCGGTTTGGTCAGATGTTCCATCAGTCCCATTCCAACTGGACTTGGTGGGAGCAGGGAAGCATATATCTTAATTAAGGGAGCCATCTGAGAGTTGTCAAGACACTTGACTCTAGAGGGGTTCCCAGGTGTCCAGGGAGATGCCCCCAGCTAGTTCCTTGGGCAGCTGAGGAGAAGGAACCAAAAAAGGCCAGATCCTATAACCATACTCATGAATATCTTGCATATCACCATAGAACCTTCACCTGGCGATGGATGGAGATAGAGACAGAGCCCCACATTGGAGCACTGGACTGAGCTCCCAAGGTCCTTATGAGGAGCAGAAGGAGAGAGAACATGAGAAAGAAAGTCAGAACCGTGAGGGATGCGTTCACCCACTGAGACGGCGGGACAGAACTAACGGGAGATCCCTGATGGAGTTTTGAGTGACTCTCCCACTTTTCTGTGAAACGTCACAAGCCAGGCCTCTATCTAAGGCATTTCTCTTCATATTCCTATCTAATAACCTCCACAAACAACTCACCCATCTTTGAAGATTCAATGACTTTTCTGGCCCACAATTCCAAAATCCTACAATTAAACAAAAACAATATGCTATGTAACAAGGAGAACCCTAAGAGAAACATATATTGATCCCCCTGGGAGTGGGGAAATTGACAAGATCTCTTGAGAAAATTGGGAGCATAGGGGTTGGGAAGAGAAGGGAGGGCAAAGGGTAGGAGAAGAGGATGGGAATGGAGAACTTGAGGGAGCAGGATTGTTCAGATCGGAGGAGAACAGAGACATCGAGCAAGGAAAGAAATATCTTGTTAGAGAGAGCCATTATAGGGCTAGCAAGAAACCTGACACTAGAGAATTTCCCAGGAATGCACAAAGATGACCTCAGCTAAGACCCTAAGCAACAGTGAAGATAGTGACTGAAGAAGGTGATTTGCCCTTAATGACTATCTTGAATGTCATCACAGAACCTTCATCCAGCGAAGGATGGAAGCAGAGGCAGAGACCCATAGCATATCACTGAGCTGAGCTCACAAAATCCAGTCAAATAGTGGGTGGAGTGAGAACAAAAGCAAAGAGATCTAGACCATGATGGGGATACCCACTGAAACAGCTTATCTGAGCTAATGGGAGCTCATTGACTGACAGTGGGAAACCAGCATAGGACCAAACTAGACTCTCTGTATGTGGGTGACAGCTGTGTGGCTGGGGCAGAATGTGGGGCCACTGGCAATGAGACGAGGATTTGTCCCTACTGCTTATCCTGGCTTTTTAGAAACCATTCTCTTTGGAGTGATACCTTGCTTAGCCCAAATATAGTGGGCAGGGTCTTGGTCCTGCCTCAAAGCAATGTGCTAGACTTCGTTGACTCCCTATGCGAAACCTTACTCTCTCTGAGGAGTGGACTGGACAGGGGTGGGACAGTGGAAAGAACTGGAGGAGGGAAGGGAATGCAAACTGAAATTGGTATGTAAAATAAGAAAAGATTTTTTTTTCTGAAATAAATAAATAAAATTAAGAAAAAGAACAATACCCCCAAATCCTGATACCAATATCTATCTTAGTTGAGGTTACTCTTGCTGTGATGAGAAAACATGACCAAAACAACTTAAGGAATGAGTTATTTTCACTCACATTTCTATATAACAGTTCATCACCAAAAGCATTGATTTCAGTACCTCAAGGATGTCAGGGATCTGAATGCAGGAGCTCATGTAGAGGTCATGGAGGTGTGTTTCTTACTGTCTTGATTCTACTGACTACTCAGCCTAATTTTATATAAAGCTGAAATCCTCAAGTCTAAGGATGAAACCACAAACAATGGGCCTGCCCCTCCTACCATCAATCAATAATTTAAAAAATGCCCTACAAGCTTGCCTATAACCCTGTCTTATGGAAGCATTTTCTTAATTGAGGTTCCATTCACTCAGGTGACATTACCTTGCATCAAATTGGCATAAAACTATTCCTCACACAATCAAAAACCTTAACCAACTCGAATCTCCCTTTAATAGTTTTGGCTTAGTACAGCTTCACTTCCCTGATGGTCTATTAGGGGAAGCCAGCAACTGGTACTAAAAAGCTATGACTGTAATTTTTTTCCAACATAAATAAAAAGGTATGTTATTATTGGTTCCAAGACATTTCTCCACTTATATAAACAAGGCATTCAGGCAAACTGAGTGAATAGACCAGGAGATAATCTTGTGTACTCCTTGCTATGGTTATGTTACATTATGTATAATAAAAGGTATATCCCAGGTGATCTCTTTTTGCCTTCATGTAAGATCATGGAACTAAACACAAAGAAATAATCATCTGAAACAGCAGAATAAAATGGTGGCAGAGACCAGAGCAAGCTCTAAATGAACCAGACATATCCCTGATAGAGAAGAAGCATCTCAACCGTTTGAGAGCCACCAGGATAGGAAGATAAAAGGTCCAGCAGTTATGAGATAGGAAAAGTTGGAGGAATGGCAAAGCTGCTTTAAGGAACAAGACAAGAGGAAGTTCAGGCTTTAGTCCCTGGAAGATTTCTGCAGAACTGTAATATCTGTAGGGTCAAGGGTCTCAGACACTTCAGACGGAGACATTATTACTAACTTATTAAATCTAGATTCCTAGCCCTATGTAAGTATGGCAACATTAGTGATTGCTAAGGGCTAAGGAATCTCTACCTACAACTGTTTATAGCGTAATGCCTACCACTCAGGGATCCCAATAGTTTAGATACACACAAGAGTTATGTTTTTAGAGCTAACTCCTATGCGACAAGCTGCTATTGTAACCTCTCTGATGTTCCTGTTTGTTGCTGTTCCATACCTAGAGATACAACAGCTGTCAAATACAAGACCTCAAAGAGCTTCTCTTTGTCTATCCAGACTTTGCATCTGGATAAAGTAAAAATTAAAAACTGGTAAAATTTTGATAAAAAATAAGTATAGACAAGGCTTTAGATTAATAAAAGAAATATTCCAGTCATTCTTTCAGTCATGACAATACAGTAGTTAAGCTGTCTTCATTAGAGACTATGTTGCAGCATAGGGATAATATAGCACATGACTATCAATGAGCAAATGACATGGTAGGAAAACAGTAATGAAATACATCACAGATATGAAGAGAAAGAAATAGACAATTTTTTGAGGTCTCCTAAAATCAACCTCCGTAAGGAGGTGGCACTTATGCAATTATGGAAACAATAGATCAGAGAGAAGTCCGTCAGTCCAATTACAAGACAATAAGTGTATGGATATAATTTAGGGAGCAAACTGGGTAAGAAATGCCTAGAGAGCCGATCTGAAAGTCTTTCCAAGTATCATGAACTTTGCCTTTTGTTCTGAGCTCAGTATTTGGATTGCCTTCCCTATTTTGTGCTAAATTCAAGCATGCTAACATGGCAGTTGACCCCACAGGAAGACCTGGCTAACCATTTTTAATAAAGCAGTTTATTAACACATTTGAATACCTTGAAATCAGTTAGTATTATCAGGTATACCCCTCAAAATATTTTTTTTAAATTATTTGTTTTTAAAAAGATTTTTTTCATTTTACATACCAATTAGAGTTTCCATTCCCTCCTCTCCTCCAGTTCCCACCAGAATCCTCTATGCCTCACCCCCATCCACTCCTCAGAGAAGGTAAGACTTCCCATGGGGAGTCAGCAAAGTCTATGACATTGCTTTTAGGAAGGACCTAGGCCCATGCCACTATATCTGGGCTGAGCAAAGTATTCCTCCAAAGAGAATGGGTTCTAATAAGTCTGTAAAAGCAGTAGGGATAAATTGTGATCCAACTGCCATTGGACCCACAGTCTACCCAGCCATACAACTGTCACCTAGTTTGATCCTATGCTGTCAGCCTGGAGCCAATGAACTCCCATGTTGCGGGAGCTCCTTCCTCACCTTCAGCCAATAGCCGCTGAGATAACAGCCCATTGGGGCATGGTCTCTCTCTTTAAAAAGGCAGCCATTTCCCTCCACTTGCTCTCTGGCTTCCAGCTCCGCTTCCAGCCACTATGCTCCCTTCCTGATTGCACAGAGGGCTGTTGTCTGGGATGGTGATCTGTAAGTTTTTCCCCTTCAAATAAATAACCATTCTATTAATCATAATTCCAAACTGGTGTGGGATTGTTTGTGACTTATGCCTTCACTCCCATTAGCTCAGGTAAGCTGCTTCAGTTAACCTCATCATGGTCTTTTACCCCTTTGCTCATATTATCGCTCTTCCCTCTCTTTGACTAAACTTTGAGCGCTTAACCCAGTGCTCTGCTGTGGATCTCTGTCTCTTCTTCCATCAGTTGCTAGATGAAGATTCTATGGTGATATTTAATATCATATGAATTCACTCGTACGTGGTCTTTAGACATAAAGCAAAGAAAACCAGTCCACAATTCACAATCCCAGAGAACCTAGACAACAATGAGGACCATAAGGGAGACATACATGGATCTAATCTATATTGGAGGTAGAACACAACAAGAACTCCTGAGTAAATTAGGAGCATGGGAACCATGGGACAGGGTAGAAAGGGAGGGGAGAATAGGGGGAGGAGCGGAGAAAAATGTATATCTCAGTAAAATCAATTAAAATATAGAAAAAGAAAGATAATCATCAATCTGACTACAGGACAAGGCCAGTTGAGGCACCTTCTCCACAGTTGTGGTCATCATTGTGGATTCCTGGAAATTTCTCTAGTGCCAGTTTCTTGTTACCCATAGTGGCTCCTTAAATCAAGATATCTCTTTTCTTGCTCTTTTTTTATGTACTTCCCCTATGTGGACCACCCAGTTCCCTCAAGTTCTCCTCCCCCTCCCTTTCTCCCCTCCTCTTCTCCTTCAGAACTCCTTTCTCCCCTCACCCACATGCTCCCAATTTTCTCAGGAGATCTTATCTATTTCCCTTTCCCAGGAAGATCCATGTATGTTTCTCTCAAGGTTCTCCTTGTTACCTAGCTTCTCTGGGGTCATGAACAATAGACTTGTTATCCTTTGATTTATATTTAATATGCACTAATGACTGAGTACATACCATGCTCATCTTTCTGAGTCTGGGTTACCTCACTCAGGATTTTTTTTTCTGCTTCCATCCATTTGCATGCAAATTTCAAGATATCATTTATTTTCACTGCTGAGTAGTACTCCATTATATAAATATACCACATTTTATCTATTTTGCACATGTATACTCTGTTAGTAATTTATTTGTATAGTTACAATAAAATTACTAGTTAATAAGTAATATTTGAGAATCTTCATAGTTTTTGAGGGAAAACATTTGTGTCTTAAGAGTCTATCCTCTCGATTAGATGATACTGCCAATACAAATACTATGATGTATAAAATAAGCATTCTCTGGTACCCTACTTCAGTGACTTAGAATAAGATTATTTAACACATTCTGTTTACAGTATTTTTTTACTTTAATTGGCTGTGGAGAGTCACTTCATTTAAGTGGGTTGAGCTGAGAGTTGGTATAATTTCTAACCTAAGGGATAATCACTTCAGTATCTAGGACTGTTATGATATAAAGTCTTTCTAACTGCTACTGTAAATGTACACAAATCCTGGCATTATCTTTTAGGCAAGGTTAAATCTATATCTATACATATCATGTAGCTTGCTTTTGATCCAGAAGACAGTTTCCATAGAAATCAGTTACTTTCAAACTGTTTATCTAATTGTATAGACTGTAACCATTGCTTGTCAGGGGTGCATCTGTCATCAAATGGAGAATGATGTTGAGTCTCCCATCTAATTCCATTTATTTTACCAATAATGTGAGTCTCAAATAACATTTATATTTAGAATTAAAGGCAATATTATATTTAATCAATCAACAGATATGTTAATAACATCGAGTCAGATAATATAAAATCTGAAAACTTCCAAAAATCAAGTAACTATCATTTATCATGTCTTAAGTAACAAAAATCAAGTCTCAAGTAACACATTTAAAATAATAAAATATAAAAACAATCAAAAATCAGGTAACAGTAATATTTACCAAATGTCAAGTAACATAGCTCAAGTACCAAGGCTGGTGAGTAGCAGTCCAAGTCTTTATCCCAGTACCTGGGAAGCAGAGGCAGGTGGGTCTTTGTGAGTTCAAGGCCAGCCTAGTCTACAAAGGTAGTTCCAGAAAAGCAAGGGCTATACAGATAAACCCTGTCTTGGAAAGCAAAAGCAAACAAACAAACAAACAAACAAACAAAAATTCAAGTCTCAAGTAACACTTTGCATTGTATTTTCTAGACCATAAAAGGAGTAAACTAATTTCCAAATATTTATTAATAAACAGTGAGTCAGGTAATATAATAATAAAATCTGAAAACTGTCAAAAATTAAGGTCCAAAGTTCACAGAATTTTACCTAAAAAAGAACCTTGAGAAACATTCTTGTATCATCCACTGATTATTCTTATCATGGACAAATTTCTATTCAGATTTGATTATATTTCTTATGGAAGGTATGCAATGATTGTCCATGCTAAATCCGTAACTTTCCAAATAGTGTATAGCTTTGTTCAAGAGCAAAAATGATTGATCTTCTACACTTAATAATTTCAGACTCTATCTCATTAGGTTAAAACATTAACATGTTCATCTATAAACTCCTAAAAAATGAATCTAAGGTATTTAAAATTCTATATAAATGTCTCTTATATGGGAGAATATGTTAAGATATTAATATGCTTATGTAAATGTAGTCTACATTGGGGTTTTTTATATAAAGAAGACTGAACTAGATAGGTTATACAACATAGGAGAAAACATAGCACTATTATTTTGCTATCTGGAAATAGTACCTAACTGACTTCTAATGACCTACAGTTTTACACATGTATTAGTGCATTTCTTAACCCTTACCAGGGATGCTTCTATTTATATAAGATAGTGATTAAAGCAAAGACCTAAAATAGGCTAAAAAGAAGAGAAAAAAGAGACTATAGACACTCAACCCTAGCTTGGATATCTATATGAAAAATACCTTTAACCCAAGGTTTAGTGAGCACTGCAGAAGAAGGGTAGGAGGAAAGATTGTCCTTTGGACACAGTAGAGTAGCTGCACTAATGAACTCATCAACCTTGACAGCATGCATAATTGTATAAGCTCATGCAGACCAAATTCCAGCATGGAGAGAGAATCAGCCTTCATGTTTGAGACCTTAGGAGCGCTGGTCAAATCATCAATGTTGGACTAGGAAAGGTCAGTTTTCTTTAAGAATATTGCCCCTGGCAAATTGACCATTCTACAGTTAAAGGCCACACACCAAAGAATATATAGGCAGGACAAATTGAACTTCACAGAAAAAAAGAGTACACAGACTTGGGAGAGTAGGAAATGGGAAAGGGGAAATGGGTACAAGTTGGGAAGAAAATGGATATAATAAAAACAACTCATCTGAAATTCTTTAAGACCTAATATTAAGGAGAGATAAGAGCCCTATCTGATGCAATGTAAAAGATAAATGTGAATTTTCAAACAGAATGCATCAATATGCATAGGATGGCATAAGATTTTCCACATTGAATTTAAGAAGCCTTACAGATAATGGTGTTTACTAAAAACATGAAATTGGAATTGTACTTAGATACCAGAACAGTCAAAAGGTCTAACTGTTAAACTTTATCTACTGCAATAGTCCAAAGAAATGGATATTAAATTTCAAAATTGAATCTATTTGGCTAAAAATTAAGGTATATGTTAAAAGTTGTTCTAGACATAAAAGATACAACACTTACTATTCAGTATCAGGAAATGTAAAATTATTTCATATATTAGGTACATTTCTCAGAAAACAAAGAATTTATGAGTTACATATCATTATATAGTTTCTAAGTACTAAAATCAGGCTCTGAAAACTGCAGGCATAAGATTAGCTAGCATGTGACTCTCAAGAGCAAATATACTATGTTTCTCAATATATTTTCAATTATAAGTCATTTCAGTAAATTAATAAAAATAAAACAATAAAGCTTCAAATCTGTTTCATTTTGTTACTATATGAAGTTAACTACATAAATCCATGTATCTAGGCTCATATCAAAGTATTTCAACTTTTTATAACTATGAAGAAGGATGAGGCAGTTCCCAGACTCCCCACTCCCAACTTTGGCCAAGTACACTTCCATACCACCTACTCACACTTTCTTTAACCCCACAAAGAACTCTACATATAAGCTTTTCTTAGCCATTATGTAAAACTTGGGCCCTCATCTTTCTGACAGCATTGATCCTTCATTCATTTTGAGTTGAGGGCATACCAGGACTATTTCCAGTCTTTGAGGCTGAATGCCATTGTCCAATATCTTCCCCCAAAGAAGCCATGATGTTCCTGAAAGTTAATAAAGCTATTAAGCAGACAAAATTTGCAAAGCCACAATGTTCCTAAAAGTAGATGTGACCCATTCAAGAAATAAATTCATGAGTCTAGAAGCTGTTTCTTCCCTTCATCAAAAAAACAGAAAACAGAAAAACAAAACAAAACAAAACTATCATAGGATCTAAGAGGTAAATCTCCTTTTCCCTCACTTCTCCAGTTTCATGAAGAAGAAAGCATCATGAAGGAGAAAATGGGCAAGCCTACCTAAAGTTCTAGGTACTGACAAAATTATATCTCTTCCTAATTATAAAGATGACAGTAATTATTAAAAATATTCAAATTAGGTTTATAAAATATTATAATTAGAATTGGTCAAATGCAGAAGCATAAATATCAGCAACTATGCAAAATCCAAATATGTGGCTTGCTTTTGTAATCCCAGTGTTGAGGAGGCAGAGACAGGAGGATTTTTTTTCCTCAGTGTCCATTCAGGGGATCTGAGTCACAAGTCCAAACTGTGCTGGCTACTTTTTGTCTTTTGAAGAAACTAGAGTCATCTAGGAATAGAGAAACTCAAGTGAGGAATTAACTTCATTAGACTGACTTGAAAGTAGGTCTGTGAGAATTAATTTTCTTAATTGATAATAGATGTTGTAGGGCAAAGCCTAAAGTGGTGTATGCTATCAATAGTAGCTGACCTTGGGCTGTATGAGAAAAACAGCTGAGCAAGCCAGAAAACATAAACCAATAGGCATTTCTCCATGGTCTCTGCTTCAGTACCTACCTATAGGATTCTATCTTGATTTTGACCTGTCTTTCCTGAATGATACACTGAAATTCTAAGCTAAATAAACTCTTTTTTGTTTGTTTGTTTGTTTGTTTTTCGAGACTGGGTTTCTCTGCAACTTTTTTAGAGCCTGTCCTGGAACTAGCTCTTGTAGACCAGGCTGGCCTCGAACTCACAGAGATCCGCCTGCCTCTGCCTCCCGAGTGCTGGGATTAAAGGCGTGCGCCACCACCGCCCGGCTAAACTCTTTATTCTCAAGTTGGTTTTCATCACTATTTTATCGCAGAAACAGAAAAATAAAACCAAGCAAAAAGCACAATAAGAATAACCCACAACAGGTCATAAGGTTTATGATTTAAATGAACCTCATGCGGCCCTAAACCTAGATGAGGAGATATTGACTGTTGACTGCTTCTAGGGGAGGGAAAGTTATCTTTCTTTGGGGGTTGTGATGTGACCATGAATAGTTTGTTCATATGCAGTGGATAGCCCCATATCCATCACTACATGAGCAACACTAATTAGAGTCAATAGAAGATATATATATATATATATATATATATATATATATATATATATATATATGTGTGTGTGTGTGTGTGTGTGTGTGTGTGTGTGTACATATATATTTTCCATTTTATATTAGTATATAATTGTATATTAAAAGAAAACAAAGGAAAGGAGAGGAGAAGAGGAACATAATGATGAAGGGGAGACATGTTGAGGGGAGTCTGAGAGGGATGGAGGAGAAAACGGAGTGATTATGACATATTATAAGCATGTATGAAATTCTTAAAAGGTAAAAAAGGAATAGCAAAAAATACAAACAAAAGAAACAAAAATACATACAACAGTTTATACTGAATGTGTAGCATATGATAATTTCTATAAATGAGTATAAGGTAGGTATTTGGACTCTTGATAAATAGTCAAAGGGATTATGAAAATGTTTGTAGCACAGGTTTTAGTTTCAGTATCAGTACAATGGCATAAATATTAAATATTAAGGAATCATCAAAGTACTGAAAGCTTGAAGGAGAAAAGTAATTGTACTTTAAAGAAATAAAGGGTTCAGTAATTCAATCTGAACATTGGTGTTTCATTTCTTCCAGCAATTCTGGTATTCATGAGGCACTGAGGGTAGGATTTCTATGAGTTCAAGACTATCTGGGCTACACAGTAAATGTCAGGTCAGCCTGTCCGACACACTCTATCTCTCCCATCTTAATCTCTCTCTCTCTCTCTCTCTCTCTCTCTCTCTCTCTCTCTCTCTCTCTCTCTCTCTCTCTCTCTCTCTCTCTCTCTCTGACTTTATATCTGTCTGTCTATCTATTATCTATCTATCTATCTATCTATCTATCTATCTATCTATCATCTATCTATCTATCATCTATCTATCTGTCCATCTATCATCTCCTCTCTTTTATTCTTGCAATCTCTTTCTCTTTCTGGTACACACACACACAAAAGAAAACCAGCAAGGGATCTAGAAAACATTCATTATGGCAGAGAATGTATAGATTAGTGTATAAAAGTGAACTGTATTTACATACTTTTAGGCATCTTTAGCTCCATGCTACACATGTTCAGTGGATTAAAGTGTCCACTCCTTTTTTTCTTTTCTTTTCTTTTTTCCCCACTCCTTTTAAAAACAAATACTTAACTAATTTTCTAATGAATTGTTTACATGTAAACAATTTTACAGAAATTAAATGAGGAAGAACATATCAAAACTGTCATTCACTTGTTCATCTATGACATCTACCTGCTTTTAACAGCACTGCCACTGAATCAGATATTCTGAGTCCTCTATGGAATACCATGACTTCAGTTTGTAATGTCTTCCACATCCATTTGAGCTTAAAGAATTCCTTCTACCTGTTCTCAGCAGTGGGAAGAGACTGAAATTTTAAAAGGATGTGATCCAGCCAAATAAATTTAGGTTACTGGGGACATAAAATAATTGTACAGATCCATGGCCCTTCCTCCTCTCTTTTCACTTCCTGAGTGCCTTGGGGTAAGCAATACAATACAATCACACCATGATGTACTCTAGGTTATAAGGCCAAATGAAATGGAATTGGAACCCAGTGTAAGCTATTTCTCCACATAAATTGATCCTCTAGATATTTATCCACAGCAGCAGAATGATTACATATTATATAACAATTTGTCAAGCTCATCAAACTAAAGCAAAAATACATGTTTTTCAGGGAATGAGAGTTTGGCTTATTTAGGCTTTAAGGTTAGAATAAGTAAGACAGAAAGGCTGCTCTGACTGTAGTCATTTTTTGAGATCTTTTTTTAACTTCAAAGGATGGATATATTAACTACAAAGTGATGGATAAAAAATATAGAAACTTGATCCATGGGATATTTTGGTTAACCAAAGATGAGTTAGACTAAAGGATTTCTTTTTAATGTCATATGCTTCAAGATTACCTTGAAGATAATAACCTTGGAGAAACTATTTAAATGTTGAAACATCATTGTTGGTGATATCAATCCACCATGGTAGGACAGATATTTTAGAAATACATAAGGTAACTGACAAGCTTTAAACCGACCATGTACAAGAGCAAAGTCTCTTAGCTTTCTTTTCTGTGTTCTTGGATGCTTCATGTCTTTTAAATGCCACGGAGACTGTGCTCAGCCCTAAATGGAACATATTTAACATAGTCCCTCTTCCAAGTCTCAGGAACTGTGGCCTAAGAGGGAAATGGAAAGAGTATAGAGTCCACGGGCGGTGGATGAATACAAGGACACAGTAGCCTCTGGATACAACAGGGCATCTGAACTTATAAATGCTCAGTGCCCAGGAAACACATACACAAAGTCTCTGCAATGCCAAACCAGACATAATCCAAGCATGGAAATGGGAGCTGGGCAAACAATAACACTCTTGGCTGGGGAACAACTCTCAGTAGTATGCTGCTGAGAACAGAGAGACAGTTTTCACTAAGAATGTAATCATGGAAAAGTCTACCATGCTTCAGTGAAGACCTCACATTTAAGAATATTTGGGCAGAACAATCTGGTCTTAAAATGTTGAAAATAGAGAGGCTCAAAATTGAGTGGGTGGGCAAGAGGGGATATTTGGAAATAGTTAAATTTTAAAATAATTAAAACATATTGTAAGAAATTCTTATAGAACTAATAAAATATTGTCAGGAGTTAGAAATTGGGTATATTGAACTCCTAAAGGCTGAACAGTTCTTACAGAGAGCAAAAAACTGGGTTTTTGGGTATGTACTTTATATACCAAGATGGTATTGTATATACCTAGAGGCCAATGTTAAATCTATTGCCACTGATTTTCCTAATCTAACCTTCACATACTTTGATGATTACTCTTGTCAGATTTAATGGAGTAAGTAGCACGTAACAGATTATAAACCACATCCCTTATGTAGCACAGGATGAAAGGTCATAAATGGGTTAGGCCATGAGGACTCTGACTGATGAGTGGTTAATAACTTGATGGAAATGAAAAGTGATAGCATTATTGGGAGGATACGAAGTGTAATGGGTCAGGGTGATTCTAAAACAACAGTTTCATCTCTCACATGTGGACCTTTTACTGGTTCCTTGTTTCTTCGTTCTACATCTTTTATACCTTGACTTGAACAACCCTGTTCTACCACATCTTCCCCACCACAATGAGGTTAAACCCATGAGACTGTTGTAAAAGACATCTGTTTTCCTTTACATTTTTTCTTTGGTGGTCTATATGCTCACAGGAACACAGGTTTAACACAGAGAGAGAGACAAAAATTTCCTTTATTGATCAAGTATTTGCCTCGTGATCAATTATTAGAGTCAGTATAAAAAATTGTACAGTGATTGATTATCAACACTTTTCTTGTTTTGTTTTAAAAATAATTAAATAGTGTTTGTGGGTTATTTATTTATTTATTTTAATTTTCATATCCTTGTAAGGACCTTTGCCTTGTCTTTTCCTCAGATACCCTTATGTATGATTCTGGCATAGACTGCCCTCTACCACATGCAAACCAGAAGTTCTATGACTTTTTGTGATATGTGACTTCTTCTATGAGATTCAAGCCATTGGTAAACTTCCTTCCATATATTTTCATTTGTTTTGTTGCGGACACACCAACTTCATTATATCCAACAGGACATTCTCAAAATAGCCATATGGTTCTTAAAACGTTGTCTCTGAAACAACTTATCAAATACAACTAATTTTTGCTTAGATAAAATTTTAGTAGGCAGAGCTGGGCCAAGAAACTTCTGTTCATCATATGTAACTTATGTATCCACCACTCAATGCAAACAAGAAACATTTGATGAAACTGTCACAAGACAAAACGAGATTGTCTGTTCTATTCATATAAGACAGACAAAAGATGGAACTGGAGGACATTCTTTCCTGCAGAAGAACACAGGGGTTGTGCCTAACTTTTCTGAGCTACTTGTTATATTTTGGTGAATTATTTTTTAAATTCCAAGTCTTCAGAAAAAAAATGGGAACATGAATACAATCTAAACACATTTTCATGACATTGTTAAAAAGTCTATGAAATATTAAATTTGCACACTTAAAACATGAAAACACAGCATGAAGCAATAGAAGTGTCCTGTTTCAATGTCAGTTACACTAAAGCAAGCATCTGACAGGACAAAGCAACAGAAAGCAGAATGAGAGGTTTCATTATTTTAATCCAGTGGTTTTCTACAGTTACTCAGTTTACGCATATGTAAATGTTTCACTGCCAAAAATCAAGTTATGGGTTTGTTTTAAATAGAAACAACCATTTTACCAACTCCATATATACAACACATGATTAAATTTGGCCAGTATGTGTGCTTATATTGGGGCCTCCTTTCATGTAGGACTATTTATCCACTGGGGATCTTTCTACAGTCCCACTTGAAGTATGTATTGGATAGAAGTGATGGGAAGTATGAGTAATCTACAGTTCACTTATGCCTGGAGGTTCTTTTATAAACACCCACACCCACATGTGATGTTTTATTTCCATAACAAGCTGAATAAAGTAGGCCAAAAAAACTAAATTCCTTTTAGGTATAGAAGGCTAGAATAAAAAAAAATAATTCTCAAAGGAACTGGCTGTCATTGAGCATTCGAATTGCTTTCTTTCCATGGAGAATAGAATAAGGCAATCAAGTAGCCTTCCTAGGCAAAGAACGTTCTGATAATATGAAGGAAAATTGACCCGCGCATTCAAAGCACTAACGTGAATTACTCAGATTGATGCTTTCTTTTTTAAGTCTTTAGAACTGAACAGGAATATAATAAATGTTTATTGCGATATAAACTTAAATTTAAAACAATTGAAGACAGTCTATTTTTTAAAATAAAATAGACTGGTGGAAATCTAGTTTGAAAAAATTAATATTTTCTAGGGGAAAATATAAATATGGATGTCCTTAAAGCACACAGCAAAGAAACATCATGTTTGAGGAAACCACACTGCAGACTCATCAAGATCCTATGCAGCAGCAAGACTGACTAGACTGGGGAGTGGTGCAATCAGCACAACTTGTTAGTAAGCCCAAAGAATTTTATGTACCTGCATTAAAGTGTCATCTTGGAGCACTATAAATTATAACTTTAAAATATCATTAAAATGGAAAACACAAAAGATAACCATATATCCATGAATGAAAAAATATATCGGATATTACATATGCAAAAATAAGAGCCAGAAGAAGTCGAAGAAGAAGAAGACTTACAGCATTGAAGAACAAAGTATCTAAAGAGAAGAATTTGGGTTGTACCTCTGTCCCTAAGTGAATAGTACTTACAGTATTTATTGTATGCATAATAAAATCTGGTTACTTTCTTCCTCTATCTCTCTCTATTAGAAATCACTTGTTTCTCTTTTATTTTCCTTAATGTTAAAATTATCTAATTCTCAATTTA
This sequence comes from Arvicola amphibius, assembly GCF_903992535.2. Lineage (NCBI taxonomy): Eukaryota > Metazoa > Chordata > Mammalia > Rodentia > Cricetidae > Arvicola > Arvicola amphibius. The sequence goes on along the minus strand of NC_052056.1, from coordinate 35,055,860 downwards.
TCAACAGCTGTAAAGAAAGAGTAATATATGTAGAAATATATTTTGTTGTTTTTCTTTAAAGGTTTTGATGAAGGAGAAAATATCTCCTTCATAACAAATCATCATTGAAGTGATACAACCCCCAAAATAAAATAATCCTTCAAATGGTCAAGGATATATTGACAGATAAATAGTAAGTGTACAAATCAGACAATGAATTATATTGTTCATCACATATTTGTAGAATGGGAATGGAAGCATATGCTAAATCTATGATTTCTCATTAAGTTCTCCATAAAATTTATTTCCAAGTGTTTTGTAGTATGTGATCATAATTTATTTAATTCAAGTAGCTAAGCTTAAATTGAGAAGGGAGTGCGAGGAACAAAATCAACTTCATTCAAAGAAAAAGAAAGGCTGACAATGGAGAGAAGGCTTGATTTGCTAAAGTGAGAGACAAACCTCATTTGTCGCAAACATTCTTTGCATTCACAAGCATAATAAACAACAGTTCTAGGCAGTACACAACCATGTTGTTCTGTAGCTCTGTACTGACTTAATTTGTAAATTGTATGCATCTAATTTTCTATATCAAAGAAGCTGCTTCTTAAAGGTTCTAATATAATATTTTTCCCTGAACCACTTAAATATTCACTTTGAGTCAATATACTGATATAAACTTAGAAAATTAGTGCCCTGAATTCTTCTCCTAGGCATGTAGTTAATAACATAAATCTGTTTTTGCAGGAAAAAAGTGAAGACTCTTCATTTAAATGATAGCTAGTTTCAGAGAATAAAACAAGAAGCAAAATGTAGCCACTGAAGATGCATTCCTATTTCACTTCAGGCAAACATAAAACTTTTTTATTACAACTACAGAGATATTTAATTAAAAAGGTACAGATTCAGTGGTGTATCTAGAATACTACAGCTGAGACCAAGCTCTATGAATATATCTGTTATTTTTGTGAATTTTTTTGGTATCTGTAAGCCTAGCTATTATAGCAATGAGGATTATTAATAGTGAATGATTATCCCATTTAAAGCCTATCAAATGAAGATTAAAAATTCTCTATGGAGTCCATATTCTGTATGTCAAAAGGCCTAAAATTGAAAGTTAATGACTTTCCTTCCTTCCTTCCTTCCTTCCTTCCTTCCTTCCTTCCTTCCTTCCTTCCTTCCCCTTTCTTTCTTTCTTTCTTTCTTTCTTTCTTTCTTTCTTTCTTTCTTTCTTTCTTCTTTTTTGCTTTCCTTTTTTCTTTCTTATTGGTTTTGATTTTCGAGACAGGGTTCCTCTGTCTCACCACCCTGACTGTCCTGGAACTCACTCTGTAGGCCAGGCTGGCTTTGAACTCACAAAAATCTGCCTGTCTCTGCCTCCTGAGTGTTGGAATAGAGGTGTGTATCACTAACAACTGACTAAAGTTGAAGTCTTTACTTAAGCTGGTAATAAGATGCTAAAAGTACCACCTTAGCATATTTAAAGGATTAATACTTAAAGTGTTACATGATAAATCCTGTGCTGTGGGATGTCATTCTGTATGCTGTGAATATGTTTTATTATCATTAGTTAATAAAGAAGCTGATTTGGTCAAAAGCCAGACAAAAAAGATCCAGTCAGGAGATCCATGTAGAGATATAGGAAGAAGGGCAGAGTCAGGGAGATGCCAGCAGTCTCTGGGGGAAGCACAAAGTTAGGAAAATAAAGACTAATAGAAATGGGCTAATTTGGTTGTAAGAGCTAGTAAGTATTAAGCCTGAGCTAATAAACCAAACATTTTGTAATTAATATTAAGCCTCAGAATGGTTATTTGGTCCCTAGTGGGTGGAAGAGAAACTTCCAGCTTTAATACTTATCCTAATTAACTACCTTGTCTTATATTAAAATATACAAATACCTAAAGAGGAAGACTCCCCAAATATAGAAAGAACTGGTCACCGTTCAAAGGGAATATAATTGTAGGAAAAGAGTAAGTTCTTATAAAATATAAAATACATAATTAAATACTTTGAATCTAATAATCAGACTCTGACAGGGTGCTGAATCAAGATCCCAAATGCAACACATGACTGAAAAATAAAAAAGCTTAAGCCCTCTCCTGAGGTACTGATATTATTTTGAAGATTACAGAAGGAACAGCTGATATAGATAACTTGAGGGATTTAGCTCAAGCCTGGTCATGTCAGGTGACAGACTTGGCATCACACCAGAACATAAGACTTTTTAAATGCAAATTCATGTTTAGAACTCTGCCTTGGAGTTTGTGTTTGCAAGCACTTTTGTCTGCGTGTTCATAGTAGGATGAAGAGGAGGGTAAAATGGTTTTCAGAATGCATGTCTTCATTAGCTGAGTGAACTGAGAAAGTGTTCTAATATCTAGGAAGCTAAGGAGGTATTCGTTTTTAGAGAATTACTTTAATTTAGAAGGACTATTACAGATCCAGCAGGATCATCTATCTTTGGGGTAAAGACTTATGAAGTTCATAGCTCAGACTGATTAACTTTCTATTTTAACTAAAAAAGCTTATGGTTTAAGTATAGAAAATTATGATTTTTTAATTCTTGCAAAAATCAAATGTGAAGAAAATGAATATTCAAACTGTTCATGTTAATTCAAATGGAGACATGAAGTCTCTTGGGGATGTGATATTCTCTACCTACTGCACATGAAAATGACTAATAAAGAAGAAAGTATTCTAGAGTATTAAATGCTGTTGGGAGCTGACAATGTAGGCCACTGGCGGAGCATTTTCTTAGTATTCATAAGACCTGGGTCAGTTCTTAGCACCTACCAAATTTTAAAAAATCTATATGTTGGTTATCTCTTTTGATTATTTCAAAATAATGACCTTTAGGAAAGATAAATAAAAACTTCCTATTGCAGAAGCTTACTAAACTATAAACATATGCACATATAAAAAGAGTTTAAATGGAGCTACCCTATATCAGGTGGACAATGTCTCATTACTTGTTTGTAATTATTGCTCAGTGGGGTCCCATAGAGTCCCCAAATTACAAGCTATTGCTATTGCTCTTGGTTAGTCTTCAGAATTTGATGGTAGGACTCTACTGTTGAAGAAACCACATATTTAAGCCATGGAACATGAGGCTGGTACTGAACTACAAGCTTCTTAAACATTGGCAAGTTTTGATAGCCCTGGAAGGCATTTTATATGCTTGTAGGAGAAAAAAACTAAGCATACATTTTACCCAGCTGTGAACTGAGAACTATAATAATGGTTGGCCTTTCAAAATATATTTCCTGATTCAATAGTGGCATAAATATTTTAGAATTAACCAAACATTTTTATGGGATTTTTAACACAAGAAAAAGCTCATTAGTGTTTTTTAAACATAAAGCAAAGAAAACCAGCCTACAAATCACAATCCCAGAGAACTTAGACAACAATGAGGACACTAAGAGAGACTTACATAGACTTACATAGAATGTAGAAAAAGACAAGATCTCCTTAGTAAATTGGGAGCATAGGGACCTTGTGGAGGGGTTGAAGGGGAGGGGAGAGGCAGGGAGGGGAGCAAAGAAAATGTAGAGCTCTATAAAAATCAAGAAAAGGCCCATAACTGGCATTGATATAAGGGTGAAGAACTGTTGACTAGATAATAATATGAGAGGACCTATTATTATGCTCAGTGGATGTAGTAACTGACTCCTAATGACTTATTCTTATACTCACAAAATAGTACACCTCTCAAGCTTCATCTGAGACCTTCTTCTTCTTCTTGTAGTAGATGACATCCAAACCAGATACAACTTGTCAGCATGAAGACAAACAGAGACTTTGGAGTTCTAAGCCCCAAATAAGATGCATTATGTCCCACAAGGCTCAAAAATCAACCTGAATGAGAGGTCAGAAAGATTGCAATTGCCAGAAATGACTACAAAGAAACAGTGTTTTCTAGACACAAGGCAGTTGTACATATGAACTCATGGCAGTTGTGGCAATATGCACAAGACTTGCACAAGCTCAAGCCAAAAAACAAACTCAGCAAGAAAGGCAGAGGAGTCTCACCTATAGTTGAAGAGCTATGAGCAACTTACTGCTTCTGATAGATTGTCCAGTTCTTTAAATGTATGATCCCAGGTAAGTTACTTATACTCTAGAGTAAGCCTCACAACTAAAAGTATTAGTACAAGAAAAACTTGACCTGGTGGATTAAAAAAATGGAACAAATGTTGGGTAGATAGAGAGGTCATGAGGCATATGAATCAGACACAAAATGGAGGAGTAAGCAAAATACATTCCATAAAATTCTCAGAGAATCAATAAAAACACTATTTTTTTTCTTTTTCCATTCAAAAAACTTACACTTCTTCCTCTCTTCCCACTCTCCCACTTCCCCTCCTCCCTCCCCCTCCCTCCTTAAGAGAGGGCTGGGAACCCTGCCCTGTGGGAAGTCCAAGTCCTCCCCCCATCCAGTCCTAGGAAGCTTTGCATCCAAATAGAGAAATAGACTAGGGTCCCAAAAAGCCAATACATGCTGTCGAAACAAGTCCCAGTGCCTTTATCAATGGCTTCTCAGTCAGCCACCATTTTCAGCCACATTCAGAGTCCTGTTTGATCGCATGCTCATTCAGTCCTGGTCCCACTGGATTTGGTGAGCTCCCATTAGAACAGGCACACTGTCTCAGTGGGTGGACCAGTGAGATAACCCAGACCCAAAAAGATGAATATGTAATGTACTCACCCATTAGTGGATTCTAGCCATAAACAAAGGACATTAAGCCTATAGTTGACAAGCTCAGGGAAGCCAAATAACATGGTCAATCAAAAGAAAAATATATATAGATCCTCTTGAAAATTGGAAGCAAACAAGATTGCCGGACAAAAGTTGGGAGCATGGGGGTGAAAGTGGGGGCGGGGTTAGGGGAAGGGGAGATGGGGAGAAGGAAGGGGAAAGGGAAAGAATGGAGAGTGCTTGCGGGAATGGGAAGGTGGAGATGGAGGAGGGACAGATATGGGAGCAGGGAAGAAGATATCTACATTAAGGAAGCCATCTTAGGGTTGGCAAGAGACTTGGCTCTAGAGGGGATCCCAGGTGTCCATGAGGATGTTCCCAGCTAGGCTGTTGGGCAGCAGAGTACAGGGTGCCTGAACTGACCTTGCCCCATTATCACACTGATGATTATCTCGAATATCACCATGGAGTCTTCATCCGGTGATGGATGGAGATAGAGACAAAGTCCCTCATCCGAGCAATGGACTGAGCCTCCAACTTGCAGTTGAAGAGCAGAAGGAGGGAGAAGATGAGTAAAACACTGTTTTTAAAAAGAAAAAATAAATATGACTGCTAAAATGGCCAGGAAGTATAGGCAGAGCAACCAGGCAGGAAGTATAGGCAGGGCCATGAGAACAAGAGAATTCTGGGAAGAAGAAAGTGTCAGTCTGTGGTCAACAAAAAGGAAGCCAGATACAGAGCAAGCAAGGTAAGAGCACCTCACTGATAAAAGGTACCAAGCCACGTGGCTAACACCGACAAGAATAATGGGCTAGTTTAAGATGTAAGAATTAGTTAATAAGAAGCCTAAGCTAATAGGCCAACCAGTTTATAATTAATGTAGACCTCTATGTGTTTCTTTGGGACTGAAAGGCTGTAGGATTAGGCGGGACAGAAACCTATGTCAATACTTAAGTCCCTATGACAATATGTTTATTAAACTTCAATTCAGCATCATGAAAATTGAAACTGTTTATGTGCTACCATAGTCTATAATCCTAATGAAAAAGATTAATAATAAAAAAAGTTCTAAAATACAATGTAATTTGTAAAAACCAATATAACATTGTTAAAAAGAAGTTCAAAATGTCTAAGGTCATATATGAATTAAAGATACTTATCACAATTTAACAGAAGAGTTGACTATGATGAATGAAAAGGAATGCATGTGTGTATGTGTTTGAGAGAGAGGGAGAGGAGGGAGCGATCATTAGTTGCTGATAAGAAGGCACTGGACTGACAATAAGCACTAAGAGACAGAACAATCAATCATATCTTTCAGACTCAGTGATCACCGTTCTTCGAAATTTAGGCAGTATAACTGTATTTCATATAATAAATATCAAGAAATCATGATTGGTATTCACAGATATGGAAAAATACAAAAATATCAATTTTTCTTATATCCAGTCAATTGGGGTGTAATTATACTGCTTTTTGAACATGATTGCAATATTTCATCCAAAGTCGGGGTTCATAAGCACTTAATCATCAGAGATATTAATTCCATATAAATGTATAGAAAATATCACATGTAAATATTAATATTTCACCTAGAATTTGATTTTTTATAATTGTTTTATTTTGTTTCACAAGCAGGAAGAAAAATCTGAGTACAGACATATTGAGGAATATTTGATCACACTGTATGAAATGCTTCTTCTGAATGGCTAATAGCGAGGCAGGAGAGAATAGACAGAACTTGTAGGTAAAGAAAGGAAGTAGAGAAAAATCTGAGGCATCTCAGAGATTCCAGAGAGACATGGAGGGAGTCAGACATACAGAATGGGGGAGAGCTAAAAACCCACATGGCAAAACGTACATTAACAGAAACAGAGTAATTTAATCTATAAGAGATAAATGGTAACAGGACTAAACTAAGGCCAAATTTTATAATTAATCATAAGCTGCTGTATCATTATTTGGGGACCAATGGTCCAAGAACTTCCAACAGAAAGACTGGCAATGCACACACAGTGTAAGCTTTCTGTGAGCACATGGTGTTTTACAGTGGATATAGAAATAACAAAGTATGTGTGAGCTCTGTCCCTGATATAGATGTCTTTTCAACAGATTTTAATATAATAAAATTTAAATTCTTGTAGTGGATTTGTTTAATCTAATGAAGAAAGCATAGGGAGGGCTTGGGAACATAAATCCCAGAAATCTGTGATGATGCATTTGTAGGAGACTGAAGTTTATGCAAGAGTGGGTGGAGACATGATTTCGTTTATTGTTAAATTTACGTACTGGTGTTTAGTATCAGGATGATGAATTAATGAAGATTTACTAGAGTATCCCTTACCATGGAAAGATTTTTTTGCTCCTTCTGTAACAGTTGTTCATTGGAAAAGTGCTCAGTCATGAATTCTCTTTTTTTTTTCATTTGTTTCTTCCTTACTCAACTAATTTCTGGTTTTTTTGTTGTTGTCAAGCCATGGACACTAATGATTAGTTGTTAAATGCTGTTACAGGGCACACAGGGATCACTCAATGGTCTAGTGGACTAAACATTAGAGGCATGGACAACATTTCCTCCCTTGACAAATTTTCCTTCTTTCCTGAAACAGGGTTAACTTTAGCTGAAAGAAAATACTCAAGTATAATGGAGATGGTGAAAGTTTTCTTTACACTGAGTGCAGCAGAGGCCAGAGGAGGTACTCAGATCTCCTGGATCTGGGGTTACTGCTGATTGTGTGTTAGTTGTATGTTAGCACTGAGACCCAAACTCAGAACTCTGGAAAGACAGCATTCACTTATAACCATAAAGCAAAATCTCTTTAGCCTCATCTCTTAAGATAGCATACTAACAGGACATTTACTAGAAAATTAAGAAAGTCCTAAATCAAAGCACTTTTTAAATAAATTAGTAGAAGTTTCAGATGAGAGGGTTATAGCATTGGGAAAACATTTGCTATAAATCATTAATATTCTTAGATTTGGAGGTTGGTGGATGCTATTGTTTCACAATAACCTCAAGGATGTGAGGTTAGAATCAGAGGAGGGCACTAAAGGACAGGGGATGAAAGACATTCCAACATAACTTGTAATGTGGCTCTGGATCTACATCATTCTAATTGCTCCACAATAGAAACTAAAGTTCTCATCAGTTAACTAGCCTTTGAAGATAGTTAAAGTAGGTGAGGTTTCTTTTCAGGAATGTTAGCTCACAAAGTCAAGTCTGTATTACAACCTAATGTGACTTGGTACTGTTTATTTGCCCCATTTTATCCAATCTTTCTTGATACTCCAATACCAGTTTTGTATGTGAAGTTTGTCCCCAAAGCTCTCAATGATATAAAAAGGCTCATCTGAGAATTAGACTGGTCATAATTAGTAAGGACTTAATATATCACAGAAACACCTTGCAGAATTTAGTGTGTAAAACATGCTTTAAGACATTTCCTTGAATGTTCTAGTAGGAGCAACTCCAATTATTCATAGTATTAAATAGCATAATAAAACACTCATAGTACCATCTTCTTTTTCCACTACTTTGTTTGTCCCAGAAATGCTTCCTAAGCATTGTTATAGGCCATGTTTCACTCCAACATCTTCCTCAGAACAGGTCTTGGAGGTCATAGTTAAGCCAATTAGTGTAATAATTATTCTAGCAAGTAGTGTTGAACTAATCCCTGTGTAAAATCCATGAAGACGTCACTGCTATGATGAGTGAAATTCTCTAGTGTTAAATGTATCTCGATTGCTTTTTCCCCTGTGAATTGCCTTGCTATGGAAGAGAAATGGTGATATTCATAGATGTATCTTGGAGTAGAAAAAGTTACACTTCAATAACAACCTTGATTATAATGGTGGTAGATACACTACTGCAATCAACACACTGAAGGAAGAAAAATGACATAGTCTACACAACCAACTTCCAGTTCAAAATATAGCTTGAAATAGAAGGTTTCAATAATAGATTTTATAAAGATACTAATTTTGAGTTTCCTATAATTAGGTTAGCGTGCAAAATAAGATCAAAACCTGATTGAGCAATGAGCCATACTGAAGAGATGGATAAATTCTCTATTACAATGTACCCTCTACACTTAAAACAGTGATGGGCAGTGAAGAATTTAAGTTTTAAGATGAAAGTTTATAAATAGAGATACTTGAGATTTAATTCCCCACATTTTGCTAAATCTTCTGGGCTTACAAATGTTGTTTCCTTATACTTGTTATGGGAGAGTAGATTCTATTTACTTTGAGACACTAGGAGACACTGCTTCAACAGAAATTTGGCAAAATGATCTTGGCTCCTTCAAACTGGCCCTAATCTGTGGCTAAGACTTCAAGGTCAAAAGCTGGTGCAATTTTCACTGTAAACCAATTATAGAAGTTACTCTTCTATGCTGAGAGGAAATGGGTTATTCATCAAAAGAAATGTAAAACATGACTAACATGTTCAAGCAAGAACTGTGAAACTCAGTCCAGGAACGGTTCTTTGTACTATGGACAACAGAAGAAAGAATATAGGTCACATCAGAGGAAGATAGTTGGTATCAGGGCATTTACCAATTAGTCTAGGATTTAATGGCAGCTAAAAGAGCTGTGGTATGCTGCTAGTATTCCCCTTTGAGGTAGTGAGTTGAAAGAATGATCTAAAATCAAAACCAAAAACTAGAAGTTTTTGAATGGAAGTTTGATGAAACATTCCAAAACATAAAAGAAGTAAGACACAAGAGAATCTTTTGCCTATGATCTATCTGGTGGTTCTCTAAAGATAGACTTCTGTAAATAAAAAAAAAAGTAGCAATAAAAACACACACAATCATATTCAACAGAGGGAGAGAGACGGAGACACAAAAAGACAGAAATAGAGACAGAGAGAAACAGAACATTGTCATACTAGAAAACAACTGTCCTATAATAGCACTACTACAGTTAAGAGTTTGCTAATAAAACGGAGTTTTAATAGGAATAATGGAATTCTGGAAGAGCAGAGTCAAGATTTTAAGACATAACTATTTTTTGTTGAATAGGCAGATGAGTTTGAGCAACTCATTGAATACAATGGATGTTTTCTGGGGTCCAGGCCCCCTGATGTTTCTAAAAGTCAATATATGGAGACAATCAGAGGACATGGGCAAAATTTCCAAAGAATTTAAGCTTGATATTACAGTTAGTCAGGTCTTATAATAATAATTACTGAGCTATGTTCCTCTCCATTGGTACATAAGGTGTGTAACTCTAGTCTGTCATTGAATAAGAGCAGGCAAAATCAAAACAGGCTCCAAGGCCTGAAAACTGGTTTACGGAAGCTCTAGCTTATTGGGTTCCATTGGGACAGTTCTAAGTTACTCTAAAGACATCCTCTATTGTTATCATTTTCTCAGTGTCAGGTCACAGCTTCTGTGAAGTCTAAATTATAGTCTGAAAGTAAACAGCACCTTAAATTTTGTGGCTACTGTTACTTCCATCTTTACTACAGTTCTGTGCTCTGATGTTTCTCTCCATGTAAGCAAAATCTTTGCACTAGCAAGGAAATTTGTAAATACTACATATTAGTTCGACTTCAGTCCTCCTAAGCAGAATTTTGTTTGTTCATATACATAGCTTTTATGTTTTATGAGTAATATGTTCATCACAAAAAACATATTGTTGTTTACATAAATCAAAAATCATATAGAATTAAATTTTTCGATTTTTTCAGTTTAAATTATTAAGAAGTTTCTTAGATATAACATTAAAATTAACAAATATACAATAAAAATTAGTGATTGCACTTTAAAATTAAAATATTTCTTATATTTTGGTGTTATCTTATAGAAAATACCTAATAATGGGAGTAGGCTTCATAAATTATTTCTCAGGAAAGGGACTTCTACCTAGAAATATGTGTTCTGCCAATTATGCCAAAGAAAAATAAGCTGCTTAATTAGAAAAATGTATAAACAATTTACATAAATGCTTCTCAAAATAAAACATAAAAGTAGTTATTGAGCATATAAAAATGCTCTCAGTTTCCAGTAGGGAAACAAAAGCCCAAATAAATAATTGCACTCAAACAAAAATAGTTTACATGCAACCAAACTAGTGAAAATGACACTTTCATATATTTTAATGGGGGAAATTAAAAATCTTTTGAAAAATATAATTGGACATTTTGTCAAATAGTATACTTAATGATATTGTATGATTCATAATTCCATTCCTACTTATATACTCAAAAATATCTTAATCTTCTTGTCACAGAAAAATTTGTACATGGATATTGATAGCACCATAATTCCTACTAGTCAAATATTCAATTCCAATTGTTTGTCCATTAATTAATCCACAGATAAGAGATTTGAGGTCTATTCAATGGAACCATATTTGGTTGAGTTATGTAATGCTAAAAGAACAAAAGGAAATTAAGCTATATCTGGATTATGTTGAAATTGTACAAGTTAGAAGCTAGTCATTTAAAGGACCATAAACATTGTATGGATTACTTTTTGAAATATTGAATGTGGGAATATACAGGGAAATAGTAAAATGAATCATTTTCCTAGAGCTGAGTAGGAGTGAAAAGAAGAGCAGAGTTCATATTTTCTCTGTTGGTTGTTGAAAATCCCTAAACTTATATTGGTGTGGATAACTCTTTGATTATATTAAAGCTATTGACTTGCACTTTTTGAGATAGTTTCATATTGAATTAATTATAACTTTCTAAAAATAAAACTTTCATTAAAAACATGTTAAGTTATAATCCCTTTGTCCCTTCCCATTATGTCTGTCTCATGCAAGATGTTGTTATTAAAAGCTGAACAATTTCCAAGTAGAGAAAGATTTGGCTAATTTTGTATTGCTCGGAAACCCAGGGTAAGAATTAGTTCCAAGAAAGAAATGGTTTCCATGTGTCAAATATTGATTGGATATTCAGTCTTTACCTACAGAACTTCCTTTGTACCTTTGTCTGACTTACACATAAGTTAAAAGCAATACAGTCCTTAAAATTCTATCATTCTTTTGCCTTTAATACAATTTGGAATGATGTGGGAGTCTTCAAGATTTCACATGCCTCAATTATAAAATATTTGTGAGATGAATGATATGTTTGATTATCAATTTCAAAATATGAATGTAAATTAAAATAAAAGGTCCAGTATTTAGTACATGGCATCTTTCAATAACTTAGGGAAAATAAGACTAAAATATCTAATGTGTATCCACAGTATTGTTTCAAAACAAATTTATGCTAATTATCAATAATCCAAAATTTAGGGCCTCATGGTAATTTTCACTGCTGTCTATCTTACCCACCAACAAAGAATAAGATCAAGAAAACTGATCATATTTATTACTAATATTTATGGAAGCTGATTAATATTTATCATTTTTTTAATGAATATGAACAATAATGACTTCTCATACATCAATTTTTGGGCATTCACAAAAGTTCAATGAGATAATAGACGTGTTCAACATCTAAAGAAAGAAAGTCATGTGCTCTGGGAGCTCCTTCTGCTCCTTCAGCCAATAGCCTTTGAGATACCAGCCCAATGGGGCGTGGTATCTTTTGCTTAAAAAAAAAAAAGCAGTGGCAGTCCTCCGCTCTTCCTACTACAGTCATGCAAGTTGAACCACACTTCTTAAAGTCAGAGAACTGACAAATAAAACGAAAGTCAGAAATCTTAAAGGAAACATGACAGAAAAGCTGGTGGGAAGAATCTGATATCTACTCAGAAAATGAGTCAGATTACAAATACAAAAAATGAGTAAACACGGAGGACAATCATATGAACTAAACTGCAAAAATTCTTGAAATTCTCTTGATATTATCACGTAAGGTATAATTTTATTACATATTTTCTAACGATTAGGATCTATTTGCTTAGTTTGAGAAGGAGAGCTAATTTATATGTCATTAGGATACTTCTTTGATTTGCATTTGCCTGATGGTAAAGGATTTTGAACATTTCCTTAAGTGTCTTTTGGCCATTTGAGATTCTTCTGTTCTCTTCTATCAGGTTCAGTGTGATTGGAATTATATTGAGGTCTTTAATACATTTTGATTTGAGTTTTATGCATAGGGATAGATACAGATCATTTGCAGTCTTCTACAGGTTGACATCCTGTTATGCCAGCACAATTTGTTGAAGATGCTTTCTTTTTCATTACATAATTTTAGCTTCTTTGTCAAAAATCAGGTTATCTTAGGTGTGTGAATTACAGGTCTTTGATTCAATACCATTAGTCAACCTGCCTGTTTTTATGCCAATATCAAGCTGATTTCATTACTGTAGCTCTATAATAGAACTTGATGTCAAGGATGGTGATACTTCCGGATGTTTCTTTATAGTACAGGATTGCTTTGACTATCCTGGGTCTTTTGTTTTTCTATGTGAGGTTGAGAATTGTTCTTTCAAGATCTGTGAAGAATTGTGTTGGGATTTTTATGGGGATTGCATTGAATCTACAGATTGCTTTTGATAAGATTGCCATTTTTTTATGTTGATCATACCTAGCCAAGAGCATGGGAGACCTTTCCATTTTCTGGTATCTTCTTCAATTTCTTTCCTTAAAGACTTAAAGTTTTTGTTGAAAAGGCATTTCACTTCTTTGGTTAGTGTCAACTAAAGATATTTTATGTTATTTTGGGCTATTGTGAAGGGTGATATTCCTCTGAGTTCTTTCTCAGCTTCTTAAGTCATTTGTATATAGAAGGGCTACTGATTTGTTTTGGTTGATTTTATATCCTGCCACATTACTGAAGGCATTCACCAGCTGTAGGAGTTCGCTGGTAAAGTTTTTGGGGTCACTTACATATAATATCAAATCATCTGCAAACAGAAAAACTTGACTTCTTCCTTTCCAATTTTCATTCCCTTGATCTCTTATTGTTGTCTTAATGCTCTAGCCAGAACTTCAAGAATTATGTTGAATAGATATGGAGAGAGTAGATAGCCTTGTCTTCTTCCTGATTTTAGTGGGATAGTTTTGAGTTTCTCTCCATTTAACGTGATGTTGGCTGTGAGGTCGCTGTACATTGCTTTTATTATGATTAGAATTGTTCCTTGTATACCTAATCTCTCCAGACCTTTATCATGAAGGGGTGTTGGATTTTGTCAAATGCTTTTTCAGTATCTAATGAGATTATCATATGGCTTTTTTCTTTCAGTTTCTTTATATAGTAGATTACATTAATAGATTTTCATATATTGAATCATCCCTGCATCTCAGGGATGAAGCTTACTTGATAATGGTGAATAATTTTTTATGTGATCTTGGATTCAGTTTGGCAGTATTTTATTTAGTATTTTTGTATCATAGTTCATGAAGAAGGTTGTCTGAAACTCTCTTTCTTGGTTGAGTCTTTGTGTAGTTTTGGTATCAGGGTAACTATAGCCTCATAGAAAAAGTTTGGCAATGTTCCTTCTGTTTCTATTATGTGGAATACTTTGAGGAGTATAGGTATTAGCTCTTCTTTGAAGTTCTGGTAGAATTCTGCACTGAAACCATCTGACCCTGGGCTTTTTCTGTTTGGGAGGCTTTTGATGACTGTTTCTATTTCCTTTCAAGGTATTGATCTCTTTTAATTGTTCACCAGGTCTTGATTTAGTTTTGGCATGTGGTATCTATTCATAAAACTGTTCATTTATTTTATATTTTCCAATGTTATGGGGTACAGGTTTTTATTGTATAATGTAATGGATGTCTGGGTTTCCTTGGTCTCTCTTGTTATGCCCCCTTTTCCATTCCTGATTTTGTTAATTTTGCATCTTGATGATTTTGGGTAAGTGTTTGTCTATCTTATTAATTTTTCTCAAAGAATCAGCTCTTTGTTTTATTGATTCTTTGTATTTGTTTTCTTTGTTTTTACTTTATTGGGATTTCAGCCCTCAATTTGATTATTTTTGTCTGCCACTCCTCCTGGGTGCGTCTGTCTCTTTTTGTTTTAGAGCGTTCACGTATGCTGTTAAGTCATTGTTATGAGATTTTTCCACTCTCTTTATGAAGGCACTTAGTGATATGAACTTTCCTCTTAGCACTGCTTTCATAGGATTCCATAGGTTTGGGTCTGTTGTGCCTTCACTTTGTTGAATTCTAGTAAGTCTTTAATTTAATTTATTTTATTTCCAAACAACTCTGGAATAGCCTTTTACATCAGTCAGATGATAGCTTATGTTGGAGAGGATTTAGAGTAAGAGGAATACTCATCCATTGCTGGTGGGAATGCAAGCTTGTACAACCACTCTGAAACCAGTATGGTGCTTTCTCAGAAAATTGGAAGTCAACCTACATTACGACCCAGTAATAACACTCTTGGGCATATACCCAAATATATTCATCATACTACAAGGACATTTTCAACTATGTTCAAAGAAGCATTATTTGTAATAGCCAGAACCTGGAAACAATTTAGGTGCCCTTCAACTGAAGAATGGATAAAGAATGTGGTACATTTACACAATGGAATACTACTCAGTAGTAAAAATCAGTGGCATCTTGAAATTTGCATGCCAATGGATTGGACTAAGAAAAAAATGTCTGGAGTGAGGTAACCCAGACCCAGAAAGACAAATATGATATGTACTCACTCATAAGAGCATACTA
This sequence comes from Arvicola amphibius, assembly GCF_903992535.2. Taxonomy (NCBI): domain Eukaryota; kingdom Metazoa; phylum Chordata; class Mammalia; order Rodentia; family Cricetidae; genus Arvicola; species Arvicola amphibius. The sequence goes on along the minus strand of NC_052056.1, from coordinate 35,040,598 downwards.
TTTGTAAAGCAAAGGATATTGAGTCCATGATCCTAGACAAGCTAAGTAAATAGTTGAACTATAAGAGAATATATATATATATATATATATATATATATATATATATACACTAAGATGTATTCTAAGAGAATACATATATATACATATACATACATATATGTGTATATATACACATATATGTATGTATGTATATGTATATATATGTATGTATGTATATGTGTGTATATATATATATATATATATATATATATATATATATATATATCCCTGGCAAGGAGAAATTGACAAGATCACCTGACAAAATCAGGAGCATGGGCATGAGGAGAATGAAGGGCAGAAGAGGAAGAGGGGGGAAAAGGAAAGAAGGTAAGAACACTTGAGGAAATGGGATAGTCGAGATGGGGGATGGACAGAGATGCAGATGCAGAAAAGAGATACTTTGGTTGATGGAGCCATTATGGGGCTAGCAAGAAACCTAGAACTAGAGAAATTCCTAGGAATCCACAAGGTTGACTCCAACTAAGACCCGAGGAATTCGTGGAGAGAGTGCCAGAACTGGCCTTGCCCTGTAAGTAGATTCATGGCTATCTTAAATGTTACCATAGAGCCTTCATCCTGCAATTTATGGAAACAGAAGCTGAGACCTACAGAAGAGCACTGGTCTGAACTCCCAAAGTCCAGTTGAAGAGTGGCAGGAGCAAAGAGGTCAAGGCCATGATGGGGACTCCCACTGAAACAGCTTACCTGAGCTAATGGGAGCTCACCAACTCCAGCTGGACAGGGACGAAACTGGCACACAACCAAACTAGACCCTCTGAATGTGGGTGACAGTTATTTGGCTGGGGCAGACTGCAGGGCCACTGGCAGTGGGAACAGTATTTTTGCATACTGTTCTTACTGGATTTTTGGAACCCATTTACTTTGGATAGATACCTTCCTCAGCCTTGATATAGTAGGGAAGTCCTTGGGCAATGAAGTGAGATCTTGGATTGGTATGTAAAATGAAAAAAATAGTTTATTTTCCTTTTAAAAATTTAATATTAAAAAGGTAAAAAAATAAACCCATTAAAGGCTACAAGAAAAGGATACTTTTTTGTACTTTAATTAGCAAAACTAAATAATTTTTAAAATCTTGATTTATTAATTGCTAAGAAGTTAAGTTCAGACTTATTTTCTCCCAGACACATTATTATCTTTACAATCCCATCAGGAATGCAATAACAGCAAATAGAAGGGATTGAAATTTACTAATTTCCATTGTAGTTTTCTGTTAGAGGAATCTCCTAGTTTCTGGTTTATTTCAAATTCAGCTCCGCTCTATTGTAAAATAGTTTGTTATTGGAAGCGAGTAAAGCTTGTTTACTACATATGAAAAGATGTCTAGTTATTAAAACCCATGTTTTATATCTTTATTTAGATTGAATTTCAAAATTAATTTAGGAAACTCCATGGTTATGGGTAATGTCTTTAACCATCTGACATAACCAACATAATTTTCTCTTTCTTATTGTATGTATTCTTTGCACCATCGTAGATTTCTTTTTGTTTTCAAACTTGCATTGTTTCATCTGCCAATATCACTGCATTATTGTTTTTGAAATCCTCTTCCATTCTTTTGATATTCACTTATGTTTAACAGTATGCAAATCACTCTCCACATTATTCCTGCTGTGTTAAGTATACTTTAGTTAAATCTGTATTTCACTTCATCCAATTTGTATTTTTCCTATAAATATGTGTAGTGAGGAGCTGTGAGCCGCGTTCCTGCCGCCCTGCTCCCGGCCACTGGCTAGCTTATGCCCCAAAATAACAACACACAAACTGTATTCTTTTAAACACTGCCTGGTCCATCAGTTCCAGCCTCTTATTAGCTAATTCTCACATCTCTTGCTTTAACCCATATCTAATAATCTACGTAACACCACGAGTGGTGGAAAGATACTGCATGTCTGACCTGGTGCCTAGCTTCATTGCATCTGTCTCCCTGAGGAGAGGCATGGCAGTCTGGCTAACTTAGGAGAGGCGTGGCATCTGACTGAGCCTTCTACCTCACTTTCTTCTTCCTGTTCTGTCTACTCCACCCACCTAAGGCTGGCCAAGGCAGTTTCTTTATTAATGAATGAAATCAACATAAACAGAAGACTCTCCCACATCAAATATGTTTCAGCTTTTCTAAACCTGATGTCTTCATTTGGGTTTCTGTTGCTTTGAGGAAGCAACTTAGTGAGGAAAGAGTTTATTTTAGCTTCCAGTTCCATTTCATGGTCCATCACAGTGGGAAGTTGGGATAAAAACTCAAATAGGGCAAGGGCTAATGCAGGAGGCAGGAAATAATGTCAAGGCCATGTAGGAATGCTACTTGTCTCACTGCAGGGTTTACTCATCTGGCTTTCTTATAGCACTCAGGACCACCAGTCTAGGGATGACCCCACCAACTGTGGGGTGGGTCTCCCATATTAAACAATAATCAAGGCAATACCCCACAGACTTACCTACAGGTAAATCATACTAAGACATTTTATGAATTGATGCTTCCCAATTTTTCACATTTTTATCTTAATCCTTTTCTGAATGAATGGAGGCCAGTAATCACTTTTCAAGGCATTCTCAATGCTGTAATAAACCGTTAACATGCATATATTATTTTATTGCAAATCCTAATGCTCAATTACAAAGAGTGAAAATGCACACTGTATCTATTAATTTTCCCCTTGGAACTTAAAAATTCTGTTGTCTGGGTTCCAGCTTCGTTGTAAATGTATCATTTTTTTGCCACTTGAAACACATATATTAGAAACTTGTTTAGTAAGTTAGCTCAGTAATGACTGCCAGAGTATTCTGAACCATTTCAATTCTCTGATCAGAAGTAGTTAATATGACCTGTGCACTCCTTCCTAGCAGTTTCTCAATAACTTGAAGACAAGAGGACATGAGGGAAGAATTTCTCCCAATTACAATCCTCAGCCACTTCTCTGTGCACATGGGTCATTATTTCTTCAGAAGCTTTGGAAGAATTCTTGTGCAAAAAGTAATACTTAAGTGAATAATATTCTAAGATTTCATTTTATGTTCCTTTTCCACTATGGGAAGCTTTTCAGTTTATCAACCTTTGACACTGTCCTGATGACACATTAGCTTTGGAATGAAAAGGATACAAGCTCATGTGTCTCTTACATTTTTTTGGCTCTTACTTTTGAATACTGATTGAAAAGGGATCCATTTTACACATTGTGTTCCTTACAGCTACCGGAAAATGATTCCTCTACTGCTTTCTTCAAAGCACTGTAAATATCAGTTAAATAGTAGTTTGCATTTGTGTTTGCTTATAAATAATACTTTTCAATTGACAACTATCTTTTAATTAAAATTCATTCATCTGAAAAATCATTAGCATAATGTATGAGAAAGTGGAAAGTATTGGATTTACTGACATGGATAGTAAAATGATATTTTATTCAGTATGAGAGTTTTCTTAATCATTGATTTTCATTTTTTGAGGTAAAATACTTTGTAATGAATAAGTATCAACTTCAAATTTTATTTCTAAATTTGTTGGTTTCTACACATGTGTCTATACTTACAGTGGTTTTGTGTGCTTGTTTGTGCTTTGTTTGTTTTTTGTTTTTTGGCAGTAAAGTAAGACTTTTATTATGAATGAGGAAATACAAATACGGCAAGCACTCAGAAAGACCTTTCACAAAGCAGCCGGGACACTGAGAAAGTACAAGCCTAACCTAATGTCTTTAAAGATTATATATTCCTCTTTGTGATTTTGAAATCCAATGAAAATAAAGATGCCTCTATGAGTACTGGCATAATGGAGCACAATCAACCATAACTTTACGATTTTCATGAAAAATCTTCATATACTAATAATGGTTCCCCTTATGCTTCCTTAGAAGATATGTATTACTGCATATCATAAATATCCCCTGCATAGGAGTCAAAATACTATTAACAGTAAGAATAAATGTAGAGTCTATTAACATACACATATAAAAGTGACGATAATATAGATATACAAATTTGAAAATATGTAAGAGGTATAATATAATCAAGGATAAAAGGACCCAGGATTATAAAGATTCATATGACTCAATGTTTTAGAGGATAGTTGTCAACATACATTGAAATCATAATCTATATTCTTTTAGATATGGTATTTCTAGTATTCACCCTGGAGGAAGGGTGGATAGGGGAGCAGGGAAGAAGATATCTTAATTAAGGGAGCCATTTTAGGGTTAGCAAGAGACTTCACTCTAGAGGGGTTCCCATGTACCCATGGAGATGTCCCCAGCTAGTTCTTGGGCAGCTGAGGAGAGTGAGCCTGAAATGGCCCTTTCCTATAGCCATACTGATAAATATCTTGCATATCACCATAGAAGCTTCATCTGGTGATGGATGGAGATAGAGACCGATACCCACATTGGAGCGCTGGACTGAGCTCCCAAGGCCCAAATGAGGAGCTGAAGGAGGGAGAAGGAAATCAAGACTGCAAGGGGTGCGCCCACTCACTGAGACGGTGGGGCTGATCTAATGGGAGCTCACCAAGGCCAGCTCGACTGGGACTGAAAAAGCATGGGAACAAACTGGACTCTCTGAACGTGGCAGACAATGAGGGTTGACTGAGAAGCCAAGGACAATGGCACTGGGTTTTGATCCTACTGCATGTACTAGCTTTGGGGGAGCCTAGTCTGTTTAGATGCGCACCTTCCTGGACCTGGATGGATGGTGAAGGACCTTGGACTTCCAGCAGGCCAGGGAATCCTGACTGCTCTTTGGACTGGAGAGGGGGGAAGTGGGGGGAGGGGGAGGGAAATGGGAGGTGGGGAGGAGGCAGAAATTTTTTATAATAATAAAAAAGAATAATTCACTTAACATTTCCAATAGTGAAAAACTTGAGACAAAAGAAATACCTGTACTAACAGTATAGAAAGTTATGCTTCTTTTTATTTATTAGAATATCATAGATGTTAATATACTTCATTATGCTTTAAATTACATCATAATTCAGTCAATAAATATTTATTAAGAACGTGCTTTCCACCAAACAGTATTCTTAAAGTGCGTATCAGTAAAAATGCTTATACAAGGCAAATTTTCTGTCTACATGAGATTTTGAAATTTCAGGTCATGTATAAAAAAAGGAAATAAAATGGGAATAAAATTAGGCAAAAGTGCAACAGAGAAAAAGTGAAGTAAGGTAAAGTAAGTGTGAGTGGATGAGGAGGTGTACTTTTATTCAATAATGGAGATCACTTCTCTGATTCAGTGATATTCAAAATCTGACTGAAATGCAAGCCCAGGAGGAATGTGGGGGAACTTGAAAGGATGGAAAAATGGCATGATCAAAGGGCACAAGAGCAAGCAGAGCTTATCTGAGAAATGTAAGGAGAGAGTGTCACTAGAGTGTAATTTAAAGGGTGGGAGTGGTGAGAAGTGATCCAAGCAGATGTGTGGGGAAGTAAGATCAGTAAGGAGCTGGTGGGCTTTCAAGGGGGTCCTGCCATTTGATACTCAGAAGATAAGCACAGCAGAGATCGACCATGAAAATCATAATCTCTGGCTAACATTTTTAATGGATAATTTTAGCTGACTGGGTTGCAAGCTAAAGGAAGCAGATGAGCAGGGAATATCAGTTTAAATGTTCCTGAAAGGTGAAAGGAGATAGAACCTGGATTAGAATAGCTACATGATGGGCAATGGCTCTATAGAACCTTAAAGGGACTTCTATAAGTGCCTGATAACAGACAGGAGAAAATATCATGTGTGAGATAGGTCAACATATGCTGATGCAATAGGTTGCTTCTGAGAAAAGGCATCAACAGAAGAATATGTAGAAATGGCCAGTTTCTACAAAGTTCAGAAAGGAGAATAATAAATTTTTGTCTTGAGAAGATCAGAAAGTAGATATTTTCGAAGTTCATCTCCAATACATTGGTATCATTTGAATATACGATAATGCTTTATCTATATTTTTTAGACAGGGTCATGCGATGTAGGCAAGTCTAACTTAAAGCATATTATATAGTTCAGTGTGAAATCAAACAGAAGATATCATCCAGCCTCAACTTCTTTAGTGCATGTGCCAGACATCTGATGCCTTTTTAAGCAATTCTACATAAATTTAAAAGATTAAAAAAAAATTTCTGGACAAATTGCTATCTATGGTGCCTAATAGCATACCAAAACTAATGCTGGCCTCCAGCCTCCCTAAGTCTTAAAAGTACCTTTGGCTCTTTTCAGCTCCTCTTACCTAAATCCCTACCTTAAATTTCCTTAGCTCATGGACTTTCAGTTATGTGCTTTCTTGGCCCCTCTCTCTTGGCCACCTTTGATCATACTCTCTGTGTCTTTTAAAAATCTTCTCCCTTTCTATCTCTCTTCTCATCACATTGTCAAGTCTGCTGGCCATATTCAGTCTGCTATCTTCTCTCTCCTCTGAACTCTTCTAGATATCTCTGCCTGTTCACTCCCATACATCGGCAGTAAAAACCTTCCACTCAACCATACCTTGGAGCAGTCATGTTCTCATTTATACAAAAGCAACTTTAAAAGTTGGCCTCACTGGAAGAAGGAAGATATCAAAAATTAGCCTGACTTCATTTTTGGCTTGAAAATTATCTTATAATAAAGATGAACCAACTAGGTACATTTCTGTCTATGATTAAGCCTCTGCTTCTTAAGGATGGGGTTATGCCCCATATGTAACTTTAACTTAAATAGTTTTGCACTGTATGTTCTAGGAATGGCAGTCATGACTTTGCTTCAAAAGCTGTTTATAACCATTTTGCAATACTACATTTGTTTCAAACTGTTATATGACCACTTATGACTACCTTGTTATGACCACCTGTTGTTATGACCACCTTGTTATGCCCATCTTGCAACCGTGTCTTTTCAGGAGATCATTGGGGTTAACTTGTTATGATATTCTACTCTTGTAACTGTGCCCATTTTCCCTGGTAACACACCCTAAGAACCCTGGGTTATAAAAGTCCTGTCTTCTTCACATCCAATGCTGTCCTCTCAAACCCATCTAAGGAGGAGGCTGCTTTGTACATGCATTTAAAAGCTTGCTTTAATTAACTGCCTCCTTAAATTAATTTGTCCATGATGATTTGGGTTGGTGGTCTTTCTCCTCTCATCTTTGGGATTACCAATTATATCACATTTGGAAAGGTTTAAAATTACTGATTGTTAAAGGGTGTGTAGTTTCCAATATCAGAAATACTAAACAATCACATAAGAGTGGTTACTATTGATATTAATCATATCATCTTTGCTTTATCATGACACAAGTATTAAATTAGTATAAAACTGAAAATTCTCTTATTTTGGAAATACAATGTGTGATTAGCCTAGGAAGCAGTATTAGAAATATGATCATTGCAAGGTATGTGTAGAAGATATATGCTTTGGGGAAAAAGGAGAAATAGTATAAATTAATTATGGAAAGCATCAGTCATTTTTCCCCAATCTAACATATTAAATGGAAAAAAGTGCCAGGCCTTGACTCCTCCAATGTATAATCTCATGAAGAAGAGAGACATGATTATGTACCTCAGAAGAGCTTGGCAGCACAGGTTATATAGTCATGTACACAAGGTCCTTGGGAGTCTGGGAAAATCAGTGATTGTCATTGCCTAAATGCCCCAAGTCCTTTTATTGAAGATGAGGGGACAGCATGTGAAATATGGTACAAGCAGCTTCGGCCAGATTCAAGTTCGAGAGAATGAGAGATTCCCTAAACATCACTGAGAAATGGTGCCTGAGGATACTGGGATTGTTACTATGGACTGAACACAAATATGGGTAATGAGTTAAGAGTACAAATCGAGAAAAGTCACCCTATACCAGTTTCCTGAGCATTTAGTATCTGTTCCGGTAGTAAACTGAGATAGCCATGGTACAGAGAGGTTTTAAAGGTGAGTTGTTACTAAGCAGAAAGTCGTCATTTGTAATAGATTCAATACGCAGGCAATTTTTAAGGAAAGTGGAAGGTGCTGGGGGTTTCTTTGGGGCTGTGATGGTTAAGCTGGGTTTTTTTTTAATTCTATTAATCACTAATACAACATAACATAGACATGACTGGACATTTGATACATTTCTTAAACTGAACCAACTTAGTGAAAGTGATTTTATTTTGTTCTGAAAAGTATTTTCATGATTTTTTTCTTTTCCAATTTTGCTTTTCTTAAAGCAGTTAGGTCTCAGGAAGTCCATATGTCTAGAAATAAATTCTAGTTTATTTCATCTAACTGTAGTAGTTAGATGAAATTCAGAATTCCTCGAGAACTTGTGAAATAGGTCTCTCCCAAAAGGAGACCTTCTATCATGTACCTCTGATAGAAGGTACATGGCTTTCTCTATTGACATACACTAGTGGTTGCATATCAATAACGATTCTGGTTTCAGGCTTCCTCAGTTACTACTCACAAGGACTTGGCATACATCTCAACATCTTCATTCTAACAGTTTGGCCCTTCACACTTCCACAGGTTTCCCTTCTCCCAGATAGCTTTGTTCCCAGGAATGCCCCTCCCCAGTCCCACCTATCTTGCTATCTCTCCAGCTCTGCTATTCTTTCTCCAGCTCTCTTGTTATAACCCTGGCCATGTCTTGCTGTGTGATGTGTTTATTTCATTCTGAAAATAAAGCTTGCTTTTAGTCAGAGGGCAGAGCTAGTCATTAGCTGACCAAAACTGACTATAGAGGTTTGGAGGAGTGTGGACAGATAGAAGACAGGAAGGAGTAAACTGGGGCTGAGAGAGGATTTTCTTCCCTTTTGGTGGAAGGAACTGAAGATGTAATAGGTGACTGGTAGCTTCTCCACAGTCCCGCTGATCATTTAGGTTCTTACCCCAATATCTGACTCCTGATTTTTTTTTTTGTTTGTTTTGTTTTGTTTTTTTGTTTTCCACTTTTTTAAAGACAATGTCTCTATGTAGCTTTGGTACCTGTCTTGGAACTAGCTCTTGTACACCAGGCTGGCCTCGAACTCACAGAGATCCTCCTGCCTGTGCCTCTGGAGTAATAGGATTAAAGGCACACGCTACCACCACCTAGCTGTTACAGATGAACCTTGGGTGACTATCCAGGCAGCCAGTTGTTTCTGTCACGTCTTAGTTTTAGAAGTTGTTTGCTCTGCACTTCCAGTTTACTTGGGTAATATTATATCCTTCTTAAGTGTTTTATGAAGATTAAGATTGGAATAATTATAGTTTTGCTTGTTATCAAAAAGAAACAGAATTCAGAAAAGAGGTGTAAAGTATATAAACGTGAAACCCTGGCTCTACCTTAGACTTATAACTTATCTTATAATAAAGACAAATTAGGTTCATTCATATTTACGAAAAAACCTCAGCTTCTAGAATATTGGACTATGTCCTACCAGTAATCTAAATTACAAGTGGGTATATAGCCTGTTTCAGGAATGGCAATCTTGTCTTTTTTTCAAAAAGCTATATATAACCATTATACAACCCAACCTTTGTTTCTAAAGGTTATATGACCAACTTTGACTAACTGTTATAGCTATGAGTACCTCGTACAGCTATCTTATTATCACTACCTGTTGTTATACCCACCTTGTAGCCATGCCTTTGTTATAGGAGGTCATTAGCACCTACTTTTCTGCTTATGTTCTGCTACTGTAACTCTGTCTCTTTTTTCCCATGAAATCCTACACATGACCTACAAATACCTTGTCTTTCTCACACCCAATACTGGCCTCTCAAAATCTGCCTTTGTGGTGTCAGCCCTGTACAGGAATACAAAATCTTGCTTTAATTAGCTGTTTACACTAAGTCATTTGGCCATGATGATTTTGTGTAAGTGGTCTTTCTCCTCTCATCTTTGGGATTAATATTATAGACATAAAACTTTTATTATAAAAGCTTGTGTTTTCTCAAAAAATAGTAAGACTACTTTGCTGATATTTGTATTAAAGTTCTAGACTTCAGAAAAGATTTTCATTAACATTTAATCTTCTATCATCATTATGATCAGAATCATGGAAAAACAGATGTCCTAGAAATATGGGGTTTCAAGTTAAGAAAAGTGGACATGACATTGGAGGAAACATTGCCATTTTCATAACAATGATTGAAAAGAAATAACCCAGTTGAAGACTGTTATTGTAGCTAGTCAAATATTCCATGAATAAAATAACATCTTCACAACATCTTCTTTTTAATATTTCTGTCATAGGTTTTACCTATATTATTTTTACTTATAAATATTTTCCTAAGTCATATAATTGATACTTAACTCAACTAAATATAGTGGTTTAATTTCTGATCTCAATAGCCTTATAAACCATTGTATGTCTTATAAAATATAATTCAATTCTCAATACAGTATTGATTAGCAAATCAATACATTGATCATATAGGACAGTTAAAAGGTGCCACAAACTATATTCTTAATAATAAATAATTGGAACATGGAATCCATAGACTCTTGAAACTGAGCAACTTTTGCTTCAATTGATACTTTATTTATGGTATTTTCATTTTAATATTTTCAGTTAAAATATATAACAGAATTATACTACAAAGAAGAGGAAAATCATTTCTCTGTCATTCAAATCATGGCAGGTTCTTGTTCACCTTATATTTAGCATAATTTGTAAAGTAACAGCATGTTCACATACTTGATTTATTAATCAGATACAACAGAACAAAGTACTTCATTTTCAATACCGAATACAGTGATTTGGAAGAGAATGCCAACCCTCCATAGGCGCATATGTTTGGATACGTACTCTCCAATTGTTTCAACTCTTTGCAAGTATGGCCTTGTGGGAGATGGTGTCCCTGAGGGTGGGCTTAGAGGTTTCAAAAGCTCATGCCTTTTCAATAAGCTCCCTTCTCCTCGTGTTTTTTTCTGAAGATGTAAGCTCTCAGCTATTGCTGCAGTACCATGCCTGCCTGCTTGATATCATATTCCTGACCATGTTGGTCAAAGGCTCACCCTGTGAAGCTATTTGTCACCAATAAATTCTTACTTAAATGAATTGTCTTAATCATAGAGTCTTATCATAGTAATAGAACAGTAACTACCCATTAAGTTCATTTAACATTATTTTGAATTTTTGGGGACACACACACAAAACTGTTACACTTAAGTTAGAAGTAGCTGAGTAGTGATTGCCTTGTTATGAAGTATTAATGTCCCACTAACTCAAGACATCACATGTACACACTCAAAACAGGCAATAAAAAGTGAGAAAGAGAATTTAACTGCTCCTTAAAGTTTTTATAGTCACTTTGATTCTCTACTATATTTATTTCTGATTAATGGCTTATTTAATCTTCTTAGATATTACGCATATATACTTGGTAAATTAATTAATATACTTGCCAGAATCTGACATATGTTGAAACTGCTTATCTTTTAATATCCTGAATGTAGAATAGAAAAAGATATCTAAGAAGATAGGAAAATCATTAGCCAAATATTAAGATATTACTTCCACAAAGATTTTGTATTATAATATGAAATTGGATAAAATGAACATAATTTTATAAAGCAATTATTTATTGGTTATAGATTAAATCAATAAAAATGATCAGTTGTGAAACGAACATTTATTTTTCTAAGCAATTAATTTATTTTTAAAATGATCTTTTCTCATTTTACATAGTTATCCCAGTTCCCACTTTTTCTCCTCCTCCTTCCTCTCGTCTTTACGCAACCTCACCCCATCCACTCCTCAGAGAGAATAAGGCTTCCCATGGGGAGTCAACAAAGTTGGATATATCACTTTGAGACAAGACCAAGGCCCTATCCCATATATTTAGGCAGAGCAAGGAAACCCTCCTAAAAGAATGGGCTCCAAAAAATCCAGTTCAAGCACTAGGGATAAGTCCTGGTTATATCACCAGTGAGCCCACAGACTGCCCAAGCCACATAGCTGTCACCCACATTCAGAGGGTCTAGATTAGTCCTATGCAGATTCCCCTGCTATCAGTCCAGAGTCAGTGAGCTCCTACTAGTTCATATCAGCTATTTCTGTGTGTATCTTCATCATGGTTTTGACCTTTGCTCATATTATTGCTCCTCCCTCTCTTAGGCTGATCTCAGGTAGCTTGGTCCAATGACTTGCTGTGGATCTCTGCATTGCTTCCATCAGTTGTTGAATGATGACAATTAAGGTAATCATCAATCTCCTTTCAGGGGAAGGATATTTCAGGCACCATTTCCACTGATACTTAGGGTCTTAGTTGGGGTCATCCTTGTGAACTCCTAGCAATTTTTCTAGTGCCAGGTTTCTTGCTAGCCCCATAATGGTTCCTACAATCAAGATATTTCTTTCTTTTATTCCCCACTCTGTGCATTGCATTTGCTCAAGTTCACCTCCTCACACTCATCCTCTTCCTCTCCCACCACCTTTTCTCCTTGCATACTCCAAATTTTCTCAGGACATCTTGTCTATTTTCTTTTACTAAGGAGATCCTTGTATGTCTCTCTTAGGGTTCTCCTTGTTACCCAGCCTTTCTAGTGTCATAGATTATAGGCTGGCTAACCTTTGCTTTATATCTAATATCCACTTAAGAGTGAGTGCATATTATGTTTGTCACTCTGGGTCTGTGTTACCTAACTCAGGAAGATTTTTTTTTCTAGCTCCATCCATTTGCATGCAATTTCAAGATGTCATCGATTTTTACTGCTGCGTAGTACTACATTGTGTAAATGTATCATATCTTCCTTATTTATTCTTTGGTTGAGGGTCATCTAGGTTGTCTTTAGGTTTTGGCTATTACTAATAATGCTGCTATAAACCTGTTTGATCAAATGTCCTTGTGGTACGAGTGTGCATCCTTTAGGTAAATGCTCAAGAGTGGTATTGATGCGTCTTGATGTAGAATGATTGCCAGTTTTATAAGACTTACCATACTGATATTCAAAGAGTCTGTACAAGTTTGCATTCCCACCAGAAATGGATGAATAGTCCCCTTACTCTACATCCTCTCCAGCATAAGCGATCATTAGGGTCTTAGACATTCTGGAGGGTGTAAGTTGGTATCTCAGTACATTTTAATTTATATTTCTCTGATAGCTAAGGATGTCGAGCAATTCATTAAGTGACTTTTGACCATTTGAAATTCCTCTGTTGAGAACTCTCTGTTTAGATGTGTACACCAATTTTAATTGGATTATTTGACATCTTAATGTTTAGTTTCATGACTTCACCATTTATAATACCCACAAAAACATATAAAATATCTTGGGGTAATGTTGACCAAAGAAGTGAGAGACCTGTGTGAAAGGAACTTTATGTCTTTGAAGAAAGAATTTGAAGAAGATATCAGAAAGCATAAAGACATCCCATGCTCTTGGATAGGTAAGACCAATATAATAAAATTGTCAATCTTACTAAAAGCAATCTACAGATTCAATGCAGTCTCCATGAAAATCTCAACACAATTCTTCACAGACATAAAAAGAACAATACTCAACTTCATATGAAAAAAAGAAAAATCCAGGATAGTCAAAACATCCCTGTACAAGAAAAGAGTTTCTGGAGGCATCATCATCCCTGACTTCAAACACCACTATAGAGTTACAGGAAGGAATATAGCTAGGTATTGTCATAAAACTAGATAGGTTGATCAATGGAATTTAATGGAAGACCCTGCTAATAATCCACATACCTATTAACACTTGATTTTGACAAAGAATCTAAAATTATACAATGTAAGAAAGAAAGCATCTTCAACAAATGATGCTGGCATAACTGGGTATAAACATGTAGAAGGATGTAAATAGATTTATGTCTCTCACCATGTACAAAACTCAAGTACAAATGGATCAAAGACCTCAGCATAAACCCAGACACACAGAACCTCATAGAAAGTAGAAAGTAGCCTTGAATGCAAGGACACAGGAAATTAATATTTCTTATCCCATCTTTCATGAATATAAATCAACATTAAAAGATCTTTCTGAAATAGAAGCTATGCACTTACTGATGAAATTGGATGTATGTAGTTTAGATTCTTTTTAAGAGTTGGTCTCACTCTGTACCCTAGGTGGGTATAGACTTGATGTTAGCCTCCTCCTTCAGGCTCACTAGTGCAGGGCCTACATGCATGAATCATCACATCTAGTTTTGAAGTATATGATAAGACCATCAAATGTATATAGGTGAAGCCCAAGTCTGACAGAATATAGTTTGAATTGTCAAAACAACTTAAACTTCCTTTATAGAGTAGTTGATCATCATCCATAGAAATTTCATGGTGACACTTAGGAAAGGCAGAAGCAGGTAACCCATAGATTAAAATGATTTATTTAATAAATTTTAAATATCTAATTTAAGAGCCATAGAAAAAGAACTGTTTACCAAAGACAATTAATTCCTTAAGACTTATGTGAAAATGCTTATGGGAAATATTCTAAGCACATACATGCTTACATCTGAAAATTCACACAGGTATCAAAAATGAAATGTTATTCAGTGTGAAGTAAAAATGAGATGTTATATCAAGTAAGGACACAGAGGATATTAAAATGCAAGTTAATATTAGCTGAAAGAAACAATCAGAAAGAACATATATTGCAAGAAAGAATATATTGCTAGGATAGGGCATGCTTGTTTGTCCCACGTCCCACCACTTTAGAGTGGTGAAAGCCTCCACTTCCTTACCTCTCATTTTCTCTTCAAAACAGAATCAAATAATATTATCAACTGTATGTAAACGCTGTGAAGACTTCTCATTACATATTGAAATAAAATTTAATTTTCTGTCATGATGATTAATTTCTGCTGTCAACATGAGTGGATTAAGAAACATCCAGGGGATTAGTGAGATGCCCCTTTGAGTATGGGGTGGGGCAGAGAGGATTAAGCAAGAATATGGCGTGTCCTAAGCATGTTAGGTAGCACTGTACAGGCCGGGGGATGAGACTGAAGAAGAAGGGAAGAAAGTGAAAACCAGATGAGCATCGGCATTTATCTCTCAGCTTCCTGGCTACTGATACAATTCATCCAGCTGCCTCAGGCTCCCATCATTATTGCTTTTGCTCCATGAGAGACTGTACTCCTCAAACTGTGAGACAAAATAAGAGAAAGAAAAACCTTTCCTTCCTTAAGTGTTTTTTTAACCAATTTTTTGGCTTGGATTTTGTATGTGTGTACAAAGAAGATGAACAGACAGACAGAAGATATGATTATGTGTACCAATGGGCATGTCCATGTGACCATGTTTGTGTGGATATTAGAGGGTAACCTCTGATGTTGGTCATCTCCTTCTACCTTAAGATAGGATGGTAGGATCTCCTGTTGTCTGATGCTGTGTACCCAGACTAGCTGGCCTATAAGCTTCCAAGAATTATCCTGATTTAGTCTTCAATTGTGTGGATTACACAATATACATCTCCTGTTTTACATGGGTTCAGGGACTCTGAACCCAAGTCCTCATGCTTACACACTCAGTGCTTTTCCCACTAAACCTTTTCCCAACTCCCCTGACATTGTGACAACAATGGCAAAAGTAACTAATGCAGCCTCCCATTGAGTCCATAAGTAATGTGGGAGTTCCCTCTGTGTGTTGTTTGTGTTGGTTAATGAATTACAAAGCTGCCTTAGGCTGATGGGGCAAAACATAGGTAGGTGGAGAAGACAGAACTGAATTCTTGGAGGGGAAAAGCAGAGTGAAAGAGACACCATGGATCTGCCTGAGACAAACACTAAGAATTTTACCCAGTAAGCCACTGCCATGTGACAATACACAGATTAATAGAAATGGGTTAAATTAAGATGTTAGGATTAGTCAATAAGAAACTAGAACTAATGGGACAAGCAGTGATTTAATTAATACAGTTTCTGTGTAGTTATTTCGGAGCTAAGCTAGTTGGATGGCCAGGACCAACAAGTGGCTCCTTCCCATGCAACAAATATATGATTTCAGCTATATGACATTGCTCAAAAAGGGTAATGGGTCAAAAAGTAAAATGAATAGTCACTGTCCAGGTGTAAAGGAGAGAAAATGCTGAACAACCAGAGTTAAGGAACAGAAATTTCTGAACAACTAGAACACAGAGAAATGTTTAGGACAATTAAGTCTGTTCACCTAATTACCATGGTGTGTTCATGTTGTTTTAAATTTGCTGAAACCTGTACTGAGTTTGCTGAAGAATGTGTCTAGCAAAAGGGAGAAGTGGATGGTGGAGAAGCTCAGGGAGCCCCACCTTTCACTACTGGATTCTTAGCTACTGATTGATTTAGGGAAAAGGGAAACCACTGCCATCAGGCTAGTAACTTCTGATTACCCAACCAGGACACATTGGAAACTCCAGTGCATTGCTTACACACACAGTCACAAACTTGAATCAAAAGTCATGACAGACAACAATAGAAGAGTGTTGATAAGGGTGCAAAAAAGAATAATTGAACTATAGAATATATATATATATATATATATATATATATATATGTTGTCAATTAAAAGGTTAACAGAAAACTAAGCTTGGCATGTGAAAGAAGATGGTGAGAGCAGACAAGGAAAGCAGCATCTCATGGAGAGGCTGACATAGATATACACAGAGGAATTTTAAAGGAAATTCATAACAAAAAGTGCAAAATCTGGAGAGGGATCAATCAATTACAACATATTTATAGGCTGATATATAATATTCCCCAGTCATCTATCAGAAAGACAGTATTGGTATCATAGAATATATGTCATAACTTACACAATTGCATTTATCTTGGAGCTCATTGAAAATTTCCAAATTTTAAACCTTTCCTACTTGTCAATTTTTTTTACTTTATTTAATAATTAACCATTAAAATTCCTTTCTAGTCCATGTAGGTTACTTGTCTGTCTTTTAATGTTTTATAACATTATGTTTTACATTCATATAGGCAATAACATTTTATGCTATTTATGCAGATGCATATTCATGGATATAGATAGGTAGTCTACTATGAAACATCGCAAATAGGCTGACTTGAATTGTTTCTTAATTTTTAGGCTTTTAAAAGTCTGTCTTAGAGCCTGTCTGGAAATTTCCTTTATTGATGGGATGCAATTTGGGGTTGTGGGGATTATTGCTTATCTGTTCATGTCACTATCCACAAGGTTGATTTATTTAGGATCGGTTCATCTTTACTGAGAATGGCATTTTGCACAATAAATTTTAGTTATTGACTTACAAGTTAATTCAGTTAGTCTTCTTATATTTTAATAAATTAAGGTAATTTGTCAATTGGTTCTCTTTTTCTTTATTAACTGCTGCTTTGTTTCTTTTCCGTTTGGTGATGAACATGAAAGTGAGCTGAGCCAAGTTTCCAGTGATGTTTCAGAAGAAGTACAGAATCTTCAGTTTTTCCTTCAGGCTTCAATGACTCTAACAAATGGGCAGTTCAGTAACATTAACGGTTACAGAAGCACACATAATGTTGTCTGTAATTTAAATATAAATTTGACTTTTGATCTAAGTCTGGACATGCCAGCACTGTGTTAGCTACATTAGCTTAGGACCGTTAACTAACATGACTTTATCTATTCCATGTAGATGGATTTATCTGTCTTTGAGTTCAGAAATACAGGAACCAAATGTGGGTGAGAATGTTGTATATGTGTATACAAGTATAAGAGTTAAACATCCTTCTAAACACACTTAACAAATTAACCTATGCTGATCAGAATAAATTTTAAAAATTAAAAATAAATACATTCTGTTTGTATAATAACATTTTCGAACAAGTGAATGTAGTATGTGATTTTGGATAAGGATTTTTTTTAAACCTTAATTTTGTATATTCAGTTCTATAAAGTAAGTTTATATATAATTAACATTTAAAATTAAATTTATTTGTATTCCTGGAAAACACAAATATAAATGGTAATTGAGGTCTATTTACATACTCAGAGGGCATTAACAGTTTAATGATACTACATGGGAAAGAATAGCAAAATACCCCTTAAAGCAATAATTGCAAAACAAAGTAAATAGAAAAAATATAAATCATCTATAGATTAATATACACACTTCCACTTAAAATATACTAGAAATTATAGTAATATCATACATAATATAACTAGGTATAGATAAATATAGTATTTTAAATTAGCTTTTATAAACAAGAATATATTATTTTCAGTTTCCTTATTTCAGATTTAAAAAGATCTGAAGTATAATTTGTTGCCTTCTGAATCTTTTATTTTAAAATTTATTGTATTAAATAGTTTTTAAATTATTCAAAGTATTTTTACATACTTTCTGATTCATAAATGGTAATTAACACTTGGTTAAAAAAAACCTCTGAAATATCAATTGTGTTTCTCCTGAGTACATTATTTATACTCATAGTTATTTTATGTAATTTCTGTTCAAACCATGATTGTCATTCTCCTTCACTGCAGTGCCCTTTGACATTATTAATGATGGTTCTTTCTACTTTCAAAGTGCATCAGATCTGAAATTTAGCTTGATTAGCCTTAGACAAAATGCCCTTCAACTACTTTGTTAATTTTTGGCCTCTCTAAGCAGATTTCTCTCTGAAACAGAAAATAACAGCATATCCATATTCATTTAGGCCAAGTGGATTTTATAAATGACCCTGAATTAGTTATAGAAGAAAGAGAATTACAAAATAAACTACTGTCATTAATATATTTTAAAAGGGAAAGATTAAAATTTTTGGAAAAATATACAATTTAAAAATTAACTTCATAATTTATAACCTTAAGGAATCTTTAGAATATGAGATTTGTTTTGAAAAATTTGCATAAAAGAACTACATCATTTTTTAATAATCTTTGTGGTATTTTAAACCATCTCCATTTCAATCATATTTGTAAAAATCCAAACATTTATTATTGATATTGCTAAACGTCCAGGAAACAAATGTTAATGTAAAACTAAAATGTAGACTTTTAATGTACTTAATTCTGTGTTCTAAAAGTCAAATTTTCATGAAAAAAAACCTTGTACTTAAAATAATGCTAAACATGAATAACCTGTTTTCCTAGAAACTTTTCCAACCTGGCTCCTAGGGAGCTGCAGCCTGGCATCCAGAGTAGAAGTAACAGCGGGGTCTGGAGAGCTGGTCTCTTCAATGCCTTCTGGAATTTTCCCCCCTTTTAGCAGTGTTGGAAATAGGTCTGGAAAAGCATAGGAAAGCTATATCAAATTTTCCTTAGGAGGTGTTTTTTGTTCATATTGTTTTGGCAATGTCGCATGGTGAAGGTGCTATATGGTATGACATTTAATATTTATTTTAACTAATGAGTTTTCCATATTCTCCATATTGGAAAAATCTTCAAGATAAAAAGATTTCATTTTATTCATTTAAATTAAGAAGATTTGAAAACTTAATAAATAAGCACCCTTAGAATTACACATACATGGATGCAAATTCTAAAGGAAGCTTACCTAGTTAGATCATGTTCTTGATACAAACTCAACTATGTTTCAGAATAAATAAGGACTCTGATATTTTATACTTAAAATTTGGGTTTCCAAGAGTATTTAAACATTTATTATCTTCTAAAACCTAGTAAATATTGAATTAATTGATTAAGTTATTTCTACAAGTATTAAATATATATAAAATAATATTAACATAAATGACAGTTAAAATATATTTCTGTATTAGCCCAAAATCAAAATGTCAATGATTGTATTTTAACAATGAATTTAAAATATACTTTACATCATACAGCATCCATTATTTGTTAATAAGCTAAATTAATTATAACATTTAAAGCAAGGAATCAAAGTAAAGATGATTTGGTTACTAAAAGTACATAAGGATGTTGTTGGTATTGAAATATGAGATCTAGTGAATAGAAACATAATATTAAATATGTTTTTTGAGTAGCACTTATTAAAACAGTTACCACTGAGACCTTAAATGCTGTGTAATTTGTTAATTTCAAGTTATAGAAAACTTGAGAGAACTTTAGGGATCAAAAACTATTCAGATCTCATAACATGAATGAGAGTAGGCATCAGTTGAAATGATAAAAGTGTTTCTTTTTGATGTTAAAATAATAAAATCAAATATTGATGAAGACTTAATTTCAAAATCCTGGGAACAAAAGTAATACATTAAAGCTATGACACTTAAATGATTGTTTATTTCCTGGCCATATTCTCATATTTCCTTTAGCAAAATATTTTTATTATTATTCTTTTTTATAACTACTTGTCAGTAGTTATTTTAGCTTCAGTTGCTTTTTTCTCTAGTGATATTCTCTTAATATATGATTTTCCACAATTTTTTAACTCTTAACTACATTGAAAATACTAAAACAATATTGGAAATATTTAAAGTACATCTCTTCCCATTTTTCATATTATTAAAATAGAGCAAAAATTACACTTATACAATACTTAGTATAAACCAGTAAATTAGAAAACTAGTGGGAACATTTTTTCCACCTAACAATCTAAAACTCTAGATTTGATTATTTCAAAATCATAACTAATAAAATAAATCAGGCTGAGAAATTAGTTCTGAAAAATAAATTATCACTTATTGAGGTGGTAATTTATAACTAGAATAAAAACTCAATGTGTTAATATAAATTCTTGAGTATTATGGCATAATCAGATTTAATCAAAACTTATTATTAAAGACTAAAATGAAAAAAGGAAGACTAAAACTTCAAAGTAACAAAATCTGAAAGAGATTCACATTAACCTCTTATTTATTAGGGTTTTAAAAAAAGACCAAACTTCTGTTCAATCAAAGTAAAATATTCTATATACTAGCAACTATCTTGTCAATCCTTTATTTACAAATTTATTCCTCCATGCAACTAAAAGCAATTTAAAGGGAAAATAATTTTCATATTTTATTAGAGAGACTCTGTCATTAGCTTATTTTTAAGATGAACAACTCATTATTGGGGAAATGGAATGGTGATTTAATGATAGAAACTTCTATGGTTAAGGTGTTCATAAACACTATACAGAATTTAGCACTGAATAGTCTGATGGATCTGAGAAACTGTAGGAAGATGGGTGGTTGGGGAAAAGATTTTACAATTCTACAAGGGAAATTTTCAACTCATGTTTTGAAATATAAACTGATAAAGAGCAGAATGTTAAATATCTTTTAAATCTCTAGAGATTGATATTAAAATAGAAAAATGCCAGAGCAGTGTGAAGACTTACACTTTTTGATATGTTCAATCTTGATTAAGGTCAGAGAGTTCAAATCTATTATTGTTCCTCAAGAACAAATACTGGTTGTTTGGCCAAGGTGTGGCTACTAGATGTCTTGCTCCTCAAAAACCAGACAGCAAGATGTTTGACTTAGGGTGTGATTACCAGGATTTTTGAGATGCGAGGATGAAATTATATTTGCTTATTTGTAACATGAAAGTTTGTGGCTTCCTGTTTTGGGGGTATATAAGAACCGAGATTAATAAACTTGGGGCATTTTGCTTTTAGTTACGGCAGTCACTGGAAGCCATCTTGATGCTATCCTATGTCTCTTGTCTATTTCGTTCCTCAATCCACTCTCCTCTTCTCAGGAATGGAGTGTCAAGACACATCTGAGAGCACAGTCTGATTTTTATCAGTATCTCATAAAAGTCTGCTCAATGTCAATTGGCAGAAGGAAGTAAAATCTAAAAGACTGAAAGATCAGATAATAGAAGAAACCAAGAAAACTAGGAAAATGCTTTTCTGCTTAAACAACAACAAAAATCTTGCTCTATGAGGAGGCTTTCCGAAACTAAACCAAGCATGCTTGTTTTTCAAGTCAATAGTATTTTGTGGATAGTAGCAATGAAAAAATTACCCTTTATTATTTATCATTTAATTGAGGTTCTACAGCTGTAATTGACTCAATGGATTGAATGGTTTTTGTCTATACCCACAGGGCGAATTGAGATCCAGTCAACGCTGTGTGATTTATAGAGGTTTGGGAGGTGATTAGGTCTTGAAAGTGGATCTTGTTCATGTTGGCATGGATGTTCCTTCCCTCCACATGTTGATCCTCAGCTGCTGTATGGAGGAGTTACTGGATCATAAAGGTGTTTTCTTCATGAACAACTTAATTTATTGATGAGTTATTCATAGGTTATTAAAATGATGGTGTATATCATGTCCCCTGGACTGATTTTCTCTCCCTCCCTTTATTTCTGTCCTTAAATACATCTTGATGAAAGCAGCTTTCCACCTGACAATATAATGAAAGCTCTAAAACCATGAGACAAACAGGTACTCCCCTTTCTTGAGCTGTTTTCCTCAGATATTCTATCTCAGTGTTATAAAAGAGATATAACTCTACATGAAACAAATTAGTACCCATATAAAGGAGAGTTCAGACACTCACTTGTCCTTTCTACCTTGAGAGGATACAATGAAAGGCAGGCTCATGAACAAGGAGCAGATTCTGACTTGTCACCGAAAGCTACCAGTTCATTGATCCTGCATTGTCAAAAAGATCCTAAAAAGGTATCTTTATATATTAATCTACCAAGTTTGTGAATTTATTATAACATTCTGTAGAAGATAGTATAGGTATTATAGCAAGAAAACATTGATAAATTGGCAAATGCTTGTTCTTTTCTTTTAGGGATAGCATACACAGGCGGTAACTGATAGAAGCAAAATCTAACATTACATGCAAAACTGTAATTATTTAAAGAAATAATTTTGTTTTTATTGTTTCAGAATTTCAAATATTCATGTTGTGATATAATTTATCCCCCTCTTCATCTCCCCTCCATAACCTCCTAAATTGTCCCACCGCATCAATTTACCTCCCAACTTCATGTGTTCTTTTTAACTCTCTTAGTCCATTTAGCATTGCCAGTATGTGTGTGAATGTAGATGTATAGCCTAAAGGGCGTGGCATTCCTGAAGAAAATTTCTTTCTTCACTGCCCAAGTTGCCACTGATTACCAAGAGCTCCTCATCTAGGATGGAACCTCATGATCCTCCACCCACTATGCTCCCAAGCTGATTTGGCTGGATTGATCTTGTGCTGGTCTTTACATGTAGTTACAGCAACTGTGAACGCATGTATGCAATTGCCTTGCTGTGCCCAGAAAGCATTGTCAATACAATAGTCTCCATCTACAATAGTCTCCAACTCTCGTGACTCCCATAATCTGCTGCTTCTTCCCTGATGATCCCCAAGTAAAGGCAGCTTTCTTAAAGAGAGCATGAAATGCTATTTGGAGGAAGGTAGGATATTCTAAGCAAAAGTCCAAAGAAAATAAACTAACATAAGGGTAATAAGAAAGCTTATAAACAGTGATGCACATAGATAACCCTACAAAATAAATTAGGACAAACAGCTGGCTCACTTGAAAGTTTCAAGATTCCTATCTAGAGTGGCAAGTGACTGATAATCAATCAACAGAAACAAGTTTACATGAAGGTTGAAATCAGCTTAAATTTAAGTGTCAAAATAATTTAGTAATAGAGCAGGTACAGAAAATCTTTATAAAAAAGATTATTTGGTGAAACAATTCATGAAAACCTGAGATAATGGAACACTTAGTATAGCTGTACTGGGGCTGAGGTATAACCTTTGCCTAGTTATATCATGAGCATGGAGTCTCCACAAAATAGGATTGGGACCCGCATAGAAGGACCTCAAGGAACATACCATATACTTGAGAAATGAAGACTGGGAAAGGAAATTTCATGTAATACACATTCACTCTTCTTTCCCAAATAGAATCTAATGTCTCTATTGTAAGAGGTGGAGAGCTAGCAGGACAAAGAAATAAAATGGGCTGAAAGTTCCAAGGTCTTTGATTACTTTTTGGAAAATAAGAAGTTGGATTTCCTGGGTCTGCCAGCACATGGAAGATAAGGTTAGGGTGGTTCTGGAAAGCCTGCCACAGAGAGAGGAGTGTAAAATAACACTGTCCCCACACATCACTCTTACCTGACTCAAACATATACCATGTGACAGCAGAAACAAATTAAGCCAAAGAACTAATTAAAAATTTCAGCATGCAAGCTAGAGGGAGATAAGAATATGAAGTACAAATTAAAGTTTCAAGAGGCTTAAAAACCTTTTTGTTTTCAACTGAAATTCACAAGAAACCTGTTTCCAAATAAAATCATACCTGCATATGAAAGTTTGAATAAAATCATACCTGCATATGAAAGTTTGAATAAAATTATACAAGCATATGAAAGTTTTGTTTCTAAAATTAAGTACAAAACTGAATATGCTGACAACCCAACCATAGCCCAGATGTAAACTTCTGAAAATCAGCCATCTGCAAAATATCTAAAATGACAAAATGCAGGTTAAATACAGTAACCAAATTCCACTACACAGTAACAAGTCCCCACTAAGAGAAAGGAGGAAAATGCAGCCAACGATAAAGAAAAACTTACGGCCATTGAAGTTAATAAAAAGAATATAGATGTTGAGGGTTATTCTAATGGACTTAAAATGACAAAGGTAAATCTGTTAAGCAGTCCACAAAATAAAATAACCCCACCAAAATGAACTAAATTCTAGAACAGAAAAATAATCTGGTATGGATTATCATTAGTTAAAATAAAAAAAAAAACCCAAAATGCAACAGAACAGAGTTAATAAATCGGAAAAAGAAGTAATGAAGTTGATCTTTCCTGAAATACACAGTGAGAGAAAAAAGTGATTAAATGACCAAAAAGTAAAGCATCCATGACTTGGCCTTTACATACAGCTGTTTGTAACAACAGCTGGAAAAGAGACCAAATGGAGATATAAATATTTTTAACAATGCACAAATTTCATGAATTTTCATCACAGATATATCCATACTCAGCAAATATAAATAAAAATAATATATTCTTGTTTTAAAATTATGGACTTGAGTGCATAGAATTACAGATAATATTCCTTTGACCATATTAAAATTACTGAGTTACCTTTCAGATGGCGAAGTAAAGAGTAAAGTTACTAGAAGAGTGGGTTGTTGTTGATTTATGTGTGAGTCTACAAAACCAAATTTAAAAAATAGATTGCCTATAAGATAGCAATAGAAAATTGTTGGTCTAAGGTAGCAAATTGAACTCATGATGCATTTTCCATTTTACAGAGCTTTTAAAACATCTTTTTGGCATAGATTAACCATTTTGGGATGGTTTAGATACTAAATTGTTCTTCTTTCTGTGAGACACAGACTATTTAAATACACATTAAAGGTTTCTCTAATGATGATGAAAATCAAATGCAGTATAAACATTCAGAGACTATGATTGGAAACGTCTAGGGTGGTGAACAACGGGGGAGTTTCATTGCAGAGTTTTCGAGAAAAGGCTTACTAACATATTCAAGTCAACATAAAAATTTATGACGTAATCATTAAAGTTTGTGATTTAAAATTGTACAATTTTTGCTAGGTCTTATTTTATTATCATTCTTTAGATCCCAGTGTGTTTTTCAATGAGAGAGAAATGGTGTGGACTTAGAATGGAGGGCAGGTATGGAGAAGATATCAGAGGAGTTGGAAGATGGAAAATTATAATCAGAATGTATTAAGAAATTTTTTTTTGTTTTTTGGGTTTCTCTATGTAGCACTGGATCCTGCATCCTGGGCTAAGTTGGACTCTAACTCACAGATATCTTCCTGTCTCTGCCTCCTGAGTGATGAGATTAAAGGCATGTGTCACCAACACCCAGCAAGAAAAATCAATTTCTTTAAAGAAAGAAAAAAGTAAAAATTACACTTTTTATTTTACTAAATAAAATTCCATACATTAATATAAAAAACTAATATTAGACTTAATTCAGAAATTAATTATGTAGACTTGTTTATGAGATTGACTAATTTTTGTTTTATAACTATTTTATATAGTTTAGAAAAAACAAAAACTATTATTTATTTATTTCCAGTATAGTATGAATTCATTTACTTTTATAAGGTAAGTGCTGTTTGTTTAACAATAAGGAAAATTAAAAATACTGTCATTGTTGAGTTTCATATATATTTTTATAGATACAGTCATATGTATGCTATGTAGTCTTAAAGTCTAAGAGGTCTAAACAGAAAATATTGTTGAATATTTACATTATATTGGTTTAAATTCTTGAATAATAAATTAACTTAAAGAATTGTGAACCAAAATAACTAATATATAATGCCATTTCGAATCCATAACATTTTGAGCTAAACATAATGTTGTTCTTCCTTAAGGCTACATAAAAGTAATTACCTATTCTATTATTCTGGAAATTTTAATTAAAAAAATTAATTCAAATAGTCCCAAATTTTGCTTATTTTAGTGTGACATTTTTATAGCACTGAACACACTCACATACACATATACACATGTGTGCATGTGTGCTCACACACACACAATCCACTTTTAAAATTAGTATTCACATTAAAGCATATGTTATAGGCTATCTAGATATCTATTGCTGGGATGAAATACCAGGAACAACAACAACAAAAAAAAAAAAAAAAAAAAAAAAAAAAAAAAAAAAAAAAAAAAACCTGGAGGTGAGTTTCACCTACAATTTCAGTCCATCCAAGAAATAAGTCAGGGCAGGAATCAAGGCAGGAACCTGGAGGCACGGTCTGAATTTGTGGCCATGATGGAGGTTGTGTATTGACTTGCTCCTTGTGACGACTTGCTCTGCCTGCTTTCTTACAGAACCCAGGATTACTTGTTCAGGAGAAAACACCCTCCACCATGATCTGTACATTTCCACATCAAACATCAATCAAGAAAATGCACCACAGATTTGTAAATAGGCCAATTTTGTGGCAGCATTTTCCCAAAGTCCCTCTTTCTAAATGAATTAACAGGGCACACCGAATCAAATAAGCACCGTTTAAAACGGCTCGCAGAGACTGAGCAACAATTATAGATCCTATATAGGTCTTTGCTTTGTCCTCTGCATATGTGTTATGATGTTTGTTTGGGTTTTTGTGGCACTGCCAACAGTGGGAGTGGAGGAGGTTCTGCCTTTTCTGCCTGCTCTTGGGACTTTTTTCATCCTACTGTGTTGTTTCTTTGAGCCTTCATTTGAGGGTTTGTGCCTGATCATACCATATCCTGTTAAGCAATGTTCAGTTGATAGCCCAAGGAAGTCGCGTCTTTTCTGAAGGGAAATGAAGGAGTGGATCTGGGAGAAAAGAGGAGATGTGGGGAAGGGATGGGAAAAAGATGAGGGAGGTGAAACTGTGGTCAGAATGTGTCGTATGGGAGAAAAATAAGAGAAAGAAAGAGGGAGAGATAAGCAGAGAGAGACAGAGAAAGGCACACCCACACCCCCCCCCCCACACACACACACAAAGAGAAAGAGAAAGAAAGGAAAAGAAATAAATTTCCACTGGCACAGGATGTTAGAAAACCCTGAAAAACAATTATGTGATATTAAGTAGACATACAGGACATACACCATTAATTAGTATATGAATAATAAAATTATGTTTTCAAACATCTTTTACCTTCTAAATCTTTACTACAGCATAATATAAGAATTCTAAATATGTTATTAATTGTTCTTATCTGAAGACCAAGGAAAGAGAGTACATATGTCTTCATGAATATATAAAATGTGCTTGAACACATTGTGCATCCTATTGTGAGGGAGATTCATCTAAAAGAATAAATTAAATTTATTGATTGATTTAGGATCATGAGATAGAACCTTTGAAAACTGATCAACACTAAAATCTTCCAAAGGTAGAAGACAATTATGCCACTAAATTCTTTGCATTTTCTATCAATTAATAATTATAAAGTAGTTAACTTTAATTTTAAAAATTAGTGAGAAAACTTATTTAAGTGTAGTTTTGCTACATATTTTAAATAGTTTCTTTGACAATTTGTCTTATTGAGAAACAAATGACATTACAAATTTTGATGCCCATTAGGATACCACTTAAGTTTTTGAGTAATCTTAAAAATATCATTACCCACTTAAATGCCCTATTGTTTTTGTCCTCAGTAGTGAAATAGATTTGTTTGACTATATTACCAAAATAGTTTTAAAGTCATTATTTTAGTGAAACATCTGATAACTTGTAAAGATTTTTGTCATTATTTTGCATTTGTTATTTCTTTTTTTGTAAATTTTAAAGATGCTGACAGAGATGCAATAAGCCTTATGCACTCTTTCTCTTCTTCTATATTCAACACAAAGAAAAAGAATTCAAGTTATACTTAGCAGCACAAAAACTTACAGCAAAGTGATTTGTCAAAAGAAAGAAACACCAGGAAATATACTATAAGAAACAGACACCTTGTTCTACTTTGGCCATAGGCATGCATTTTTATAGCTAGGAAGTTTTAAATAGTATTTAATACCTAAAATTATTATAGTCAATTATAATTGCTTTTCAATAGGCTTTAAAAGATAGTTTTTCTTATTGAAATAGACATAAATATATATTTAAAAATTCCCTAAAGCTAAATTAAATGAAGTGACTAAAGACGTCATTTTTAAGCAAGAGACAACATTCTTTTGTAGATGGAATTAATGTGGCTATGAATTTCTTTGGAACTTATTATCTTGTCACAAACTTTAATTGAATTCTTCCTAAAACTTTTTATTAGATATATTATTTTCAGACATGTAAATGTAATTCTTGCTCTTAAACTGGATTCTATGAACTTTAATCATTTCCTAAAAGATACTTAATTTTGAAGTTCAGGAAACTAGATTTTTTTACTCTAACAAAGAGTAGCATTCTGATATATACTGAGATGTTACATACTTCCAATTTCAGTGTAAATAATATATGCCATTCCATTTTAAGTAAATAAATTTTGTACTTATTTATTGAAATATGCCCTTTAATCTGTTGTATTTTTATGTTTATGAATGATGTAGGAGGGTGAAGAACAATATGCATTAGACTTGGTTTTGTGTAAATTATATTTGCCTTATTTTAAGAATCACAATGTGACTAATTTATTAACATAACACTTCTTCAAATTTATATATTTATTTGAATTTACCACAAAATATATTAGGAACACATTAAAATAATTTTGGAATATTTTAATATAAATAATTTCCCCCTTAAAGAATATCCATCTGTTATTAGAAACAGATTCAAATAAGATTGTGAAATTAGATGATGAATCAAAAGTCCCATACGCTGTTTGTAAATTATTACAGTTGTTTGGTGAACCCAAATATACAAGCTAGAATTTATACCTTTGATGAGCAAGAAAATGTCTAAAATCTGAATGCACTGCTGTGGATCTCTGCATCTCCTTCCATCAGTTACTGGATATAAAGTATTTCCCTAGCACCAGGCTTCTCCCTAACCCCACAATGTTTCCCTCTATCAAGATATCACTTTCCTGGCTCTTCCCCTTTTCTTCCCCCAATTGAACCATTGCATTTCCTATTCTAATGTTGGATACACTTTGGTGTTCTGTGACTATGTTTTAATACCATTGGACTATAAAGAAAAGCTCTTTTTGCCTACAGCAGGGTAGAATATATATCTAGGTGGGAAATACAAGAGGAGTGACGGGGAGAAAGAAGGCAGAGTCAGGCAGATGCCAAAAGGCATTGGGGAATTAAGACGTGAGGTAACAAGCAATGAGCATTGTGGTAAAATATAGAATAATAAAAATGGCAATTTAAATTGTAAGAGCTAGGTAATAATAAGCCTGAACTAATAGACCAAACAGTATATAATTAACATTAAGCCTCAAAGTGGTTATTTGGAAACTGTCAGGCATGACAGAAACCTCCAGTTACACTCTTCCCTCATGTTCTCCTCCCCCTCCCTTCACCCATACCTCCCTTCCCTTCCTGTGCTTCCAATTTATTCAGTAGACATTTTTTTTATTTCCCCTTCCCAGGGGCATCTATGCACATCTCTCTTAGGGTCCTCCTTGTTACTTAACTTCCCAGTCATTGTGGATTGAATCCTGGTTAGTTTTTTATTTATTTCTAACATCTATTTATGGATAGGTACATACTGTGTTTGTAATTTTGGGCCTGGGATCCACAGATAAGTATTGGACCAAGTCCTGTCAGAGAGAGGGAGGAGGGATTATATGAGCAAAGGGGTCAAGATCATGATGGGAAAACCACAAAGACAGCTGAACCAAGCTAGTGGGAGCTCACTGACTCTAGGCTGACAGCTGGGGAACCGGCATAGGACCAAACTAGATTATCTGAATGTGGGTAATAGCTCTGTCGCTTGGGTAGTCTGTGAGGCCAGTGACAATGGCTCAGGATTTATCCCTAGTGTATGATTGGTTTTCTGGAGCCCATTCCCTATGAATGGATGCCTTGCTCAGCTTTGATACAATGATGAAGGCCTTGGCCCTGCCTTAACAATGACAGACTTTGTTGACTCCCCACGGGATTCCTTACCCTCTTGAAGGAGTGGATGGGAGTGGTGGGGGGAAGGTGGGGAGGCAACAGGAGATGGGGGAGTAGGAACTATGGTTGGTATATAAAATAAAATCCTTTTAAATTAAAAATAATGCATACATGAAAACTGATAAAACTGAGTTAACAAATTTCTAACAGTGTTATATAATTTTGAAAGCACAATCTTATAAAACCAAGCCATGTTTATCTTCACAAATATCAATTTTTATAATTTAAGATTTTAAGGTAATAAACTTTCGATTTCCATCAAAAATTATATTCATGAAATATAATTCTAATATGAAAAGAATAAATATCTGTGACTATTGAAGTGATTAAAATACAAGGTTTCCACCTCTTTCGAAGATTGCTGTCCATTTTATTACATACTTTATGTGTAATTAGGATACCATTTAAAGTGTAATAATTCATTTAACAACTTACACAATAAACTTTAATAAAATTACTGATTACTAATTTTTCAATGTCTATTAATTCAGTATTTTCTTTGTGAGAGTTTGTTGGTTCCTGATTGCTCCATGTTTTTTTCTCTCTGCGCCCTTCTTCTGAATGCTCTAACAAAACCTTTACTTGGCTATATCTCCCAATGAAAACATAGTTTCAGTAGCCTGTGAGTTCAGCTCACACAACTACTCCTCAAAGTTCAGGGTTGAGGCCACAGCATAGCAAAGGGAACTTAGAAACTTTCTTTACAGAATGAACTTACACATGCGCAGTTTGAGTGATGTTCTTTATTCTCTTGCTTTAATTCTAATTTCTTTTGCCCTAATTGTCTATAATTTCTTAGCTCTAATTCTCTTTCTCAATTCTAATTCCAATTCCAATTCTCTATTACAAATCTGTGTTCCAATTCATTTTTGTTCAAATTATTTTACATTGTTTCTTCTTCTTCTTCTTCTTCTTCTTCTTCTTCTTCTTCTTCTTCTTCTTCTTCTTCTTCTTCTTCTTCTTCTTCTTCTTCTTCTTCATTTTCTACATTCTTTATCCTTATACATTCTTATTTTTGATACATTCTTTCCTTTTCTCCATTCTTATTTCCTCTCTGCTGCAAATACATACATACACAATCACACACACACACACACACACACACACACACACACACAATAAATGTATACATTCATTTACAATTTGTTAGTAAAAAAAATCTACAAGGCAAATACTTGGTCATCTTAATTGGTGACTGACAACAGCTGTGGATTGTAAAAGTTTGGCTTATCTCTTAAAAGGACAACTACAAAGGTTACAAAGGGAAGAAACTAAACCAATGAGAGATCCAAGGAAGAGGTGATAAATACATGTACTATTTTATATTTCTTAAGTGTGACTAATAATATTTGGACATGGTTATTCAGTAAACAGTCTTTTCTTATCACCTGAATCTCAAAATGTTAGTATACTGAGCTAAACTCTTGCATCAAAAATTGTAAAAAGTGTTAATTGCTATTTTGGGTCAGATTAGGGAGATGCCAGTAAAGAAAGCTTAGAGAAGCATAGGTCACTAATGATCTCTTGAAGGACTATGCTCTAACAAAGCCAGACATCTGAAATATTGTTCTATAAAAGTTATCCTCCTGTGATATCCTCAAGGACATTCTGTCTGATGAATTTTCCCTGTTAGACAGGTAAAAGACAAAGAACAGACCTCTAAGTGTTTTTACAGTATACATGGTAAAAATAGATTTAGTTATGAAGCATAATTTAGTATGTTCCTGTTCATTAAAATTGTACAATTAAATGAGAAATTATCTTTCTGACCACCCACAAATATGTGGAGCGCACAAGACTAAGGTTTGTAATCATGAAATTACATGTACACATCATGTTAAAATATATGGTAATGGGAAATATCATTGCGATTATTGCACAAGTTAAATTACAGATGAAAGCGATGGTTTACAGAGTCAGTGGCCCTGCAATCAGTCCTGGCAGGGATCCTCCAAGAGAGAACCATTTGCCTAGTGGGTTGACATGACATCTGAATTATCAATTGCTGTAAGCTTTAACTGCATCAGGGCCCACAAGAGCTCATGGCAATTGCTCCTGACAAATAGTTTTCTGTGCATTATGCCACAGTAGATCTCACTAATGTCAGATCCTCTGATGATCCTATTTCAACTTCCTTACTCCATCTCTTCTCCTTCCTGGGATTGTCTGTAGCTCCCTTTGATACTGCTACATTCATTTTTTTCACAAACATTTATTTACTATGTAAGCCTTTTATGACCCTATGTACTAAAACCAAAAAATACCACTATGTTGGTGTTAGGAAAAGGAATCTATTTTTAGACAAAGGATGGACAAATGGCTGTTTAGCTGCTTCCTACTTTTGTAATGATGAGAACTATCAATTATCCTATGACTCCCTTTTCTCTCCTAAAGATAAGATTTCATTTCCCCCTATCTCTATTCACACACCTGTTAATAACGTTGATCACTTTCCCAAAGCTTTGTCGTCTCAAGATCATAAATCAATAAGTCGATTTAATTTCTCCTTTTAGGTGTCCCTGGCACCAAGTAATTCAAATGTGTTAATAGAATTCTTTAGTTATTCATGAAGACATATATTATTTCCATTTTCTTTTTGAGACAAAAATATTTCACAAAGTTTTGAGGACTTGATTTACAGCATTTAAATAATAAATTATTGTAGGAAGGCATATTATTTAAAACTTTTTATTAGAAATCATCTTTAAAATGTTAAGGGACTTTATTATGACACTTTGCATCTCTAGAGCCGGAAATGTATATAAACACATATGATGCTGGCTATTTTTATTCCCAGAGCTGTTCACCAGCAGAAAAACAGGTTCAAATTAAAGAAAATAAATGTGTGTGTGTGTGTATATATATACACACACACACACACACACACACACACACATACATATACACATATATATAATGTGCCTAAAATCAGCATTTGGAACACAATAGTTACATGGTATAAGCTAGTCCTGTATTGCTGCTATATACTGGCAATTCTCTCTATCAACCATAAATCATAGGTATGTCATAGAATCAACACATAATAGAATAAGAAATATTATCATTTTAATTCTCGTACCCTAAGACATAGTCTGGTATTATAAATGATATTTTATGTTTGTTTTCTTATCTATAAAATTGAAAGCCACAACAGACAATTTTAGAAAAAATTCAAATATATAATTGGAATAATAGTTGGATAAAATTGTTAACTGAATATATGGAGCATAGCCATACCATTCATGCTATTAATAGCAATTCCATAATCTACATGAAGAAATAATCCTCTTTTTACATAAAAACCCTAAATTATTTCATGTACCATTTACAAAATGTTTGAGCCTGTTGAATGATGCCTAAGGTTAACATTAAATTATAAACAATATTATGAATAATGTAAAATAAAATCTAAGAAAATGTTAAATAACAAATCTTATATATGATGCTTCTCCTATTTAATATTCTTACTCACCTTTCTTTTCTGTTAATTATTTTAAACATGCCATGTATGGATTCTTCACACTGCTTTAGCTTTTTTTTCACAATAGCCATGGGTTGGGCATGGTGGTATGTGCCTGTTTTCTCATATCTTTGAGGCAGAAATGGAAAACCTCTGTGGTCTTTGCCAGCCTTATCTATATGTGAGTTCTAGGCCACACAGGGCTAAAAACTGAGATGTTATTTCAAAGAAGTTGGGACTCTCTAACATGTCTACAATTATCACAAGCATTTAGTCATAATAATGGTGCCTTCGTTTCATTTTCAAATACTACTAGTCAAAAGTGAATTAAATTGTCAAAAACTAATATTTTTCTCCTTACTTTAGTAAAAAGCCCAGATGTGTAATATTGATAAGTAGAAATTTACTTTTTGATTCTCCTACTTCACATCTTCTTAATTATCTCACAAAAGAATTTAGATGGTCTTCAACACACTTTCAGGATCTGTCGCATTACAAGTGTCTGTGGGGACAAGGCAAGATAACTTTACTACAGGGTGTTTATCAATCTCTGAATATCCCTGGAAAGAAGAAGATTCTTCAACCTTGTTTTCTTACAAATTAATATATTGTTTCCTTTGGCAGGAAACTTTATACTAAACTCTTTTTTTTTTTTTTTTTTTTTTTTTTTTTTTTTTTTTTTTTTTTTTTTTTGGTTTTTCGAGACAGGGTTTCTCTGTAGCTTTGGAGCCTGTCCTGGAACTAGCTCTTGTAGACCAGGCTGGTCTCGATCTCACAGAGATCCGCCTGCCTCTGCCTCCCGAGTGCTAGGAATAAAGGCGTGAGCCACCGCCGCCCGGCTATACTAAACTCTTGACTTGTCATTTAGTTCTGTCAAAGTCATGATGTAGTTTACAAACATACAGAAACAAATTTAATTAGAAGTATTCTCATGCCACTCTAAAACACTAAACAACTTTAATAGAAGACACTAATCTAATTTAAGTATTATATATGATTTTCAAGTTAAAATATTGAGAGATTTCATTTGAATAAAGATGTTTTATGGTTATTTTCTAGCTTATTTTTAATTTCTAGCATATTGCTTTTTTTAAAAAAAATAATTACTAAAGGTTTCTAAAATCACTTTTGTAATTATTTTTAGTTACATGGCTTAAAATTCTTAAATAGAAAAGCTTTGACTATGGATCAAGAAAATGAAGTAGAAGGGTGTGGAGAGATAGATCAACAATTAAAAAACACTGACTACCCATTGAGAGATCCTGGGTTCAATTCCCGGAACCAACTTGGTAGATAAAAAGCACAAAGCACATATAACTCCAGTTTTAGGGATCCTCACACCCCCTCTAAACTTCATGAAAATAGTAAGCTCATATATATGTAAGCAAAATGCTTATAACATGCAAAATAAGAAATATTATATATATAATATTATATATATATATATATATATATATATATATATATATATCAATAGCAAACAGGGGACTTTCACAAATTCATTAATATATCTAAATCTTTTGGATAACTTTATTAGCTGATTAAAACTAATTCCATTAAATTATTTCTGAATTTGAATTTTAAACAGCTACAGGAATACAAGGGATATAAGAATGGCAACAGCTTAAAAGCTGTAACAAGGGAAAGAAATATAAATCTCTATATTATGTGGATTTGATGTTGAAGTTATGCATCTGTTATACACTGTGCTTCAACTGAAGTAATTTTTAAATGTTGGTTTACATATAATGTCACATATTTCCTAATTTCCATAACAACTCTTTCTTTATGATGGTCCTCAGTAAATGTTTCTTAAAATGAACTGAGTGGAACTAGAAAAAAAAAATCATCCTGAGTAAGGTAACCCAGACTCAGAACAATAAACATAGTATATAGTCACTCATAAGTGGATATTAGATATAAAACATGATAACCAGGCCCATAGAAGCTAGGTAACAAGGAGGAAGAGAAAGTAGATGAGATGTCCTGGGTAAACTGGGGGTGATGGAGTAGAGGGGAGGATATGGGGGGATGGGAACATGAGAAATCAGGTTAAGTTGGGGTAGGATAGAAGGGGGAGAGTAATGAAAGATATATTTTGATAGGAACTCACAAGAGTGACCCTAGCTAAGATCTAGCAATAGTGGGAGGGTACCTGAACTGGTCTTCTGTAGTAATCAGATTGGTGACTACTCTAATTGTCATCATAGAGCCTTCATCCAGTCCTGAAGGAAGCAGAAATGGAGAACCACAGCCTAGCACTGGGTCAAACTCTGGGAGCTCAGATGAAAAGAAGATGGAAGGGATAACATGAGCAAACTTGGGTTGTCAAGAACATGACAGGAGAGCAAATGGAAACAGCTGACCTAAGCTTGTAGGAGCTCACAGACTTTGGAAGGACAGCTTGCAGTGAGCCTGCAAGGGACCGACCTAGGCCTTCTGAATGTGGGTGACAGTCACTTAGCTTGATTTTGATTTTTTTTGTGGGGCTCCTGGCAGAGGTACCAGGACCTGTCCCTGACACATGAGTTGGCTCTTTGGAACCTATTCCCTATGACAAGAGGCCTTGTTCAGCGTTGATGCAGGGGTGGTGGGGAGAGCTTGGGCCTGCCTCAAATTGATATGCCATTTCTTTTTAATTACCATGGGAAGCCTTACTCCATCTGAATGTAGACAGAAGAGGAGAGGATGGGGGGAGGCAGAAGCAAGGGGTATGAAATGGAAAGAAAGAAGGTTGAGGAAACTATGGTTGGTATGTAAATTTTAAAAATGATGAAAAATTAGTCAAATGAAAAAGAATTAGAACTGTTTTTGGACTATTGTCATTTATAATGAAAATCCTGACAGCTGTGTTGCTCAACAGTCTGATTTCTGAAAGTAGTTACTCACTGAATATTCTCTGAGCAGGAACTCTGAGAAAGGCAGTGAGGAAGATGTTGAGTACACAGAAACACTACAGGAAGTCTGATCACCACTGTTTTGGAGATTACAAAGCAGGGGATAAAACTGGACATTTAATGTCCAATCTCACAATCATTATTTCATTTTATCAGTAACATGTTCAGAAACTTAAGAGTAGTATTAGGGAGCCCAGTACCAAAAAGATATGACCAATTTTATAAAGTTATAGGAAAGCTAAAAAATGTAGAGGATTAAATAATATAGAAATGAATATATAAATATGAAAATATATCTCTATCTACAAAGTAGGTACATTGACATAATTTTAGAAATTTAAAAAGTGTATTATCTTTATCACCACAAATATTCACTAAATATATATTGAAGCCAATCATTACTGTTATTGATTAATTTAAATGACATAACACCACCAGTTTTCTTATATCTAAATGCTCATATTTTATTAAAAATCTTTAAAACATAAGTAACACAAAAAACAGGAATTCATTGTCTTATTTAAACATATAGCATACATTGATTTTTATTAATTCTATATTTTAGACATTTTTATAAGTACATATGGTGATCATGTTTCTACTATGTCGTATGGACATGAACAGATAATTGTAATCTAAGTTAGTGTGCCTTATTTAACTTAACTTACTTAACTAAGATATATTATAATAAAAAACATTATAATTTTAATTTTCATGCTCTGCAGTTATAAATGATATGTTTCATATATTTTATGTTTGTTCCTTACCTATAAGTGAGAACAATAACAGACAATTTTGGAAAACATAGGTTCAAATTAATATGTTTTAGTTTTAAATTAAACTAATAGTTTATTTTAGTTTACAGTTCTAAATTAATTTCTATAGTTTTAAATTAGTTTGTTCAGTAATACAAATAAATTTTTAAGTCTTCAACATTAAAAAGACAGTTTTTTCATTAATGTGAGATGACTCTAAAAAGATTAAAATAAGGCTTAATGTACTTGGATAAAATAAATTATGAATAATTACAAATGATATTAAATTTCTGACATATCATCCAACATATTTGCTTGCAAAATTATATTCAAGTCATTTTTATAGTTTAACTTTTATGGATACAATGTTTACTTATTTACAATCTTGTAAAGTTCTAGCTAAATATTTCTAATTTATTATATGTTAACTTTATTACGCTAATAATTTAAATGACATTAGTCAAAAATTTCTCCCTAAATTGAAATTGACTTTGAAAATTAACATTTCACCATTGCATTTTAAGGAAATATAAAGTTATTGATCATATTTGATCCTTAAATTCATTTTACTATTGTCAATCTCAGTAAATAAATGGGGAGTGGTGTCTTGCTCCAAGGATTCACAGAATTTCTAGATGAGGCCATATATAATGGGGTGGCCTTTCTTATAATGGGTCCTAAGAGATTCTTGTGTAAAACTGGAATAATGAATTCTAATTTGCAATATTGGGAAGCCAGACAACAGAGACATCTGTTTGGGAAAATTGTGTTTGTCATACTGGAGTTGGCCAAGGAAAACAGATATGTAGGTTATAAGTAGAAGAACTAGATGGATTCTTCACAAGTTTTTTGTTTCCATAGTGATTCCATAATGAGCTTAGATTTTTGGTTATGAAGTTTCAGGACTTTAGTGCTTGCTCTGCAGAATTTCAATCTTGCT
Organism: Arvicola amphibius; assembly: GCF_903992535.2. Classification (NCBI taxonomy): domain Eukaryota; kingdom Metazoa; phylum Chordata; class Mammalia; order Rodentia; family Cricetidae; genus Arvicola; species Arvicola amphibius. Next base: position 35,002,248 of record NC_052056.1, on the reverse strand, counting down.
TTAGTACTAGCTTTCTTTGCCAAATTCCAATTTCTCCCATTTGGAATCTAAATGTTTATTCTACATCATTGTGTGTGGAAGTATATACTTTACTTAATATTATAGGGTTTCACAGTTAAGAGATTTCCTGAGTTTACTTGACGAACAGCTGTAAAGTCTGCATGGAGCCAACCTAGAACCTCTGCGTGTTTGTGACAGTTGTGTAGAACGATCTGTTTGTGGGGTTCTGAGTCATGGAATTAAGACCTCTCCTTGGCATTTAAACTTTCTTCTTGGAACCTGCTCCCCATGATGTGTTACCTCACCGAGACTTTAGGCAGGGGGAGAAGCTTGGTCCTCCTTCAACTTGATATGCCTTGCTTTCTTATTCCCATGGAAGGCATGTCCCTTTCTGAATAAATCTAGAAAAGGAATGAATGAAAGCTGGGTAGAAGGGAGGTGCAGGGATAGGAGAAGAGTCGAGAAGGAAAACTGCTACAAAGATGCAAAATGAATGAAAATTTTTAGTTAATACAAAAAAGAGAGACTTCCTGAGTCTCAAAGGATACTCTGCACTTAGATTTTCAAATTGTTGTAACTAATTAAGAATAGGGACTTCTCAGTTGGACTGAATGCTTACCGCATTGGAAGATGTTCATTAGCTTATGAGGACAAGGGTGTAATGTCCTGGCATAAAATTGATATATGTTCAGTTGATATATAGTAGAATTATGATGATTTATATTGACTGTCAATTCAACTGGATATAAATTTCACTTGGAGACAGGTCAGTCTCTGACCAAGTCTTTGGAAAAGGTCTGTACACTAGGATCATTTGGGTGGAAAGATCCATTCAAAGCCTGGACAGTTTCATATCATGGGTTTGGGTCTCAGGATAAATTAAAAGGAGAAATCACGCTGAGACCAGAGGTGACATTGGTCTTTGCTTCAAGACAAGAGATTCAATATGGAAATCGACCTCAAATTCCTGGTGTCACAACCTCCTCAAGATGTTGTACTATGTATATACCATTAAATTAGGTCAAAACAATGTTTTCCTTACTTAAGTTCCATTTGTAAGGTGTTTTGTATAGCATCATGAAAATCAAATGCTGTGGGATAATGCTCTTGTACACTGTAAAGATTTATTAGATGAATTAGTTTAATGAAACATTGATTGGCCAGTGACTAGGCAGGAAGTATAGGCAGGGCTACCAGATTAGTGGAATTCTGGGAAAAGAAAAAGCAGAGTCACAGTCATCATTCAGAAACAGAGGAAGCAAGATAAGAGCGCCTTACTGAGAAAAGGTACCAAGCCACATTTCTGGGTTAATTTCAATTGTAAGAGGTAGTTAGTATTATCACTGAACAACAGAACAAACAGTTTATAATTTATATAAACCTCTGTGTATTTATTTGTGACTGATTGACTCTGATACCAGGTGTGACAGAAACTTCATCTACAAGCAATGGCATGGGTGTGCATACTAAAGGAAAATAATTTGCAAGTATTAAGATATCAAAGTGTAAATTAAATGTAGCTGAATTAAAATTAAAGTGTTAACAGAAAACATTTTTCAATTACCAATAATCCTCATGTTTTACATAGGTCCCTAATTCTACATATTCTGGTGAACAGGAGAGATGTTTGGTGCTTATATTGTAACAGACATAAACTGGCTCTTGTCAAAAAAATAAATAAATAAATAAATTGAAAGAAAAGAAGTGATGTGTGATGAATTGAGATGTTTATTTTAGATAGATGGTATATAATCATTTTTGAGGTGGTAACATTTGAGTAAATATTTGCACAAACTGGAAATGGGCAAGGGAAGAGTATAGTAAGGGAGAAGACAAAAGGAGGTATAAAGACAAAGAAAGAACAGGGCAAGTTTGGTGTAGAGTGATGAAGAGAAAGAGTCCCACATTAGGAGATTATTTTTATTAAAAGTGTTTTGCAATCTATTTTGCATGAGTATTTTAGCGATTGTGGAGACTGAGAAGAAAGTTCAAGAAATATAAAAAAAAATAATTTAAAACTATTAGAACAGGATTATAATGGTAGTGGTTAATTTGTTAGGAACTGACTGGACAAATATGTATTTTGCTGTTAGAAATTAATCAAGAATGAAGGCTATATGTGTTGACACAGCATCTAAGTGAAATACTGCTATTTTTTAAAAATCAGTATGATCATAGCACAGTTTCCTGCCTAATCCTGTATTTTCTCCCATCAGTGACTTCTATGAATTTGTGCAGGGCACATGCAGCATGTTTTTGAAACACAAAAATGTAGAAAGATATTATGTCAATATAAAAAGACTTACAGGATTGTAGAGATGTCAAGAGATGGATTTGCCTCGCTTATTAACTAATAAGCGACTTATTTGACTATGAAGCACAAACACCACCACTTGGAAAAGAATGAAATTAGATTGCATCTAGGCAACCTCTCACAACTTAACAGCTGTGAGAAAATGTGCTCTGACATATAAGGTTCATTGCTTATACATGAGTTCAGTAGAAGGACAATGTACACCATGTTAAGACATCATAAGTCAAAATATTTTAGTTTATCACTCAATAAAATGCTTGAGTTTCTTAACTTCTGAGGTTTATCACTTTCTCCTTCATGCTTCTTCATCTGTAAAAATGGTATACACTGAGTACCTTCAACACACCAACACTGTGAAGGATATTTTATTTAATTTTAATTATTTATTCATTTTACATAACAATCACAGTTCACCCTCCTTACTTTTCTCTTTCCACCCCACTTCCTCCAACCTATCCCCTATCCACTCCTCAGAAATAGTAAGACCTCCCATGGGGAGTCAACAAACCCTGGTTCTTTCAGTTGAGGCAGGACCAAGACCCTCCCCACTGTATCAAGGCTGAGCAAGACATCCCACTATATAGAATGCACTTGAAAAAGACAGATAATGCACCATAGATAGATACTGGTCCCACTGTTGTAAGGAGGCCCCTTGTTCGTTATGGCCACTTGGCAGTTCATACCCGAAATAACCACACAGAAACTGTATTAATTAAATCACTGGTTGGCCTATTAGCTCTAATAATTAGCTCTATTGGCTAGCTTTTACATCTTTGCCGTAGGAAATCCTACAGCCAGTAGCCTTTAAGTTACCCGCCCACTTATGCTGATGTGAAAGCACGTGTCCAGCCTCTTTTCCAGCTGGGGGATTCGATTGATGTTCTCTGTTCCAACAGATAATTCTGATTTGTGAGTCTACCCTAAATAAATAGCCATCTATTATTCTCAATTCTGAGCTAGTGTAGGATTTCTTTTTTCATTTTCATGGGTTTTTTTTTTATATTTAAAATTTCCATCTCCTCCCCTTCTCCTCTCCCTTCCCTCCCCTCCCCTCCATCCATACCCGCCCTAGCGTCTTTCTTTGCATCTTAATTTAACCCGTTTCGATTATTTTATATTTTGCCATGAGGCTGTGGCCTACTGGGAAGGTTCTGGCGTATCTGTCTCCGGTGGCAGCCGGGATACCACAAAGAGTTCAACTGTCACTTGAATGCCTAATTCATTACGATGTGTTATCTCAGAAAACTGAGAATCAACCTACCTTAAGACCCAGCAATACCACTCTTGGGCATATACCCAAAATATGTTCAGTCATACACAAGGACACTTGCTCAACTATGTTAACGGCAGCATTAATCATAATAGCCAGAACCTGGAAACAAACTAAATACTCCTCAATCGAAGAACAGATAAAGAAAATGTGGTACATTTACACAATGGCGTATTACTCAGCTGTAAAAAACAATGACATCATGAAATTTGAAAGTAAATGATTATAATTAGAAAAATCTTATTGAGTGAGGAAAACAAGACCATCCAAAAGGCAAACTTGATATGTACCCACTCATAAATGGATACTAGTTGTGAAGCAAAGGATAACCAAACCACAATCCACAGCTCCAGAAAGATAAGTAACAAGGAGTACCCTAAGAGGGTCACATGTGTTGCCCTAAAAAGGAGAAATAGATGAGATCTCTTGGATAAGCCGTTAGGCAGAAGCATAAAGTGGACGGGATGGGAGAAGAGACATGAGGGAACAGGATGGAATGGTCAAGTTGGGGGAGAGATAGATTGGGAGATCAATGAAAGAGATATTTTGATAGAGTCATCAGGTGTTAGGAAGAACCCTGGTGCTAGGGAAATTCCCAGGAATCCACATGAATGATCTCAGCTAAGACTCCTAATAATAGTTGAGAGGGTGCCTGAATTGGTCTTCCCTTTAATCAGATTGGTGACTACTTTAACTGCCATCATAGAGCCTTATTCCAATAACTGATGGAAGCAGATGCAGAGATCCACAACCAAGCACCAGGCCGAACTCCAGTAGTTCAGTCGGAGGAAGGAGGACGGGAAACATTAATCGACAGCTGACCCAGACTTGTGGGAGCTCACCAGCTCTACACTGTCAGCTGGGGAGCTTGCATGGAATGATATTTTATTTTGTAAGTTAAAAGTATTTCTTAATATATGCAGATCAATGTAGCTCTATATCTACATCAAAGAAATTTCTTTTTGAAGCAAGTGGAGTTACCTAAGGAGAGTTACAACTGGTCAAAATACAGAGAACAAATGAGTGACTTTAGCATATTCACCCCAATTATTTTTATCTACCATGAAAACTCTACACTTAAGTCTCAGAGAACCCTGAGGAAGAGAAGTGAAAAGATTTTAAGAGTCAGAGAATCAGGATGACTGAACAGGGAAGGTACACAAATGAAATCTCATACATATGGTTCCTAAACAAGACTTGCATAATGACATCAGTTCACATGCCATTGTATACTGTGGAGAGTTCACAAGGCCCTATCTTTAGAAAAGATACAGGCCATCCCCATGGATGAGAACGCCAACAGTTTATTTTAATCCCCAGGAGTCAATCACAAATGCATATATATGAAAACGACATTATATGGATTCAGTAGGCTTTATGTATATAATTTCATATATATATGAAATTCTAAAAAAATTAAAAGATAAAGTTAGTGCAACATTAATGAACTAAATTTTCATGAAAAATTATGCCTCACAACAAAATCCACATCTCTCAGCAATAGATATGTGTTACTGGAGCCTTAGAGACTTACTTAATGAATCAATTTAACCAGATCTAGCTCCTGTCTGGTTTCTCAAAAACTTTAATTACTTTACAAAGCTCTGAAAACTGTATTTCTGGAACATAGCAGATTAATTCCAACAAAGTCACTCCCTTAAAGCATCCTTTTATCTAGAGTCCCTTAACTTAAATAGCTTTTCTTTCAAACTCATCAACCATTTACAAGAATAAGAACACAGAGAAAACTGTTTTCTTTGTTGAAAAACTTGTCAAAAAGAACTAATAATTCCCCTTGTGGACAACAATCATCTCACTCACCTAATCCTGCTCTTTTTTGCTCTGCATTCCAATGCATTCAACAACCTTCAGAGTTACCCAGGGATTGCACTGATTTCCTCATGATGGATACCACAGAATAAGACAATGAAAACTGATAAAATTTGAAAAAAAGAATTTAAATATGCAGTTTCACCCTGCTGATGTCATGTGAGAACTAAGTGAAAAGTTTCCTGAAAGAATACATTATATAAACATACAATATAATATTTAAGCTAATTAAAAAGTTGCACATGTAAATGAGATAGTGCAGCGGATAATGAAATTTGCAGCAATCCTCATTATCTGTATTTGATCCCAAGGATCCAGAGTATAAAAGGAAAAATTAGGTTCCTGCAAGTTTCCTCCTTAATTTGTATACTATGCCACACAACACCCATCTCTTTTACAAATAAATGCAGAATAAATAAATAAAAATAAGTAAATAAATATATGAATAAATGCAAATCTGTAGAATTAAGTATATTATTCAAAATCATCAGATGATAAAGAGAAATCATAATAAACAAATTGCAACATTTGCAAAAACTATGACTATTAAATTTTAGTACTGCTTATATATATGACAATTATGAATTAATTAGAAAAATAAGACTAGATTTGCCTCTGACTGAATTATATTAAATGTACATGGGCTCACAGAAGAGAACATTGATAAAAGCAGAATAGTTTATTTTGAGTTCTACTATGAACTGAAATTTTCCAATAATGTATAATTAAAAATATATTTTGAATTATTTTGCTACATTTCATAAAATTAATCTAAATTCATGAAAGATCTACTAAATTGTTTAAAGTCATTAACAAAATAATTATTAAATAATGAAAATCAAGCCAAAACATGAAAAAAAATCTAATATTTTTATGTAACTTGACTTTAACTAAATCTTTAACTAAAATTGTCAGTATAAACATATGGTATATTCAAAGTGTGAAGTCTGAATGGAAACAAAGATGAGAAATAGGAATATGGGTATGAGAGCTTTACAACTGTGCATTTTCACTTTAAAGTAAACTATAAGTAAAAATCTACAAAAAGGAGACAGATGCCAGGAATGGCTTAATTCTCACTTGTAATTCTTCCATCATCACATCTATCAATAGCATATGTCATAAATAGCATACCTGACAATCTATGGAATATAATTGATACTCAAGCATAAAAGCATATAAGATTCCCATCATAAGTATTCACTTTCCTGTAAAATTTTGACTCCTATTCAATAAAATTAACAAGGAAGTATTAAATGCATCATACCAAATTCTAAAGACAGGCTCATTATTGATAATATAATATTAATTAAAATATTCCAGATTTCTCATTATGACCTGCAATATTTCTTTTTTTCTTTCTTTTTTATTAAATTATATAATTTTACAAATTTTCACCTCCTCCCCTCCTCCCATTTCTCTTCTTTACTGCCTAAACACAAGCTGATCAAGCGCAATGACAATAAACTAGTCAAAGTGGATAGTGGAAAGTCCAGAAGATCACAACCCTACACAAAGAACTACAGACAACCAAAGAATTCTGAAAGAGGAACACCAATTGGATATCTAGTACCAAATGCCGAGCCCTGAAACATTCATGAAAGTCACAATACACAAACATAATATAGTAGACCAAATTAAGAAATGTGTATGTATACACATGCACATATATATTCATGCAACCAAAATAAATTGAAAAAACAAAGCCATGTACTTGAAAGAACAAAAAAAGATATATGGAAAGATTTGAAGAGAGGGAAGGGAAGGGAGAAATGATATAACTATATTATAAATTCAATAATAATAGAAATAATAAAAATATGTTTAAAAGAGAAAATAAATCAAGGAAAGAAAAGATGGCTCTCAATTTTATTAATACTCTTGTTCTGTTAAATAATTTGGGGATCATTCAATAGTCATATACTACTCACTGGATGGACAGCAGGCATGATACCAGTAGAGTACCACAATGGCTTAGATTAGGACAGGATCTATGTCCAGATTTTGAGAACTAATATTCCTACTGTAGTCACTTATGTTTGTTCATTTATACCTCCCATTATACTTCCACTCCTTTTCAAATACTTTGAGGAGATAGAATTCCCATTTTAAAATATCTGTGAATGAACAAAGGTTTGGATTGTATTGAATAGCTAAGGATAATATGTTGCATTAGAAAGACCTTTCTGCTAAATACCTGCCCAATTTTGCAGCAAGTGTATTCATTCTTCACATCACAGCAATCTCATGAAAAGGCAAAACAAATCAGCAATGACAACTGCCCTTGTTCTTCCTGTGATCTGCCTGGCTTCTTCGCCATTTTTCTTATGTCTAGCATACCATGTTAATGTATTAAAACAATGGTCCCTTTAGCAAAATTAAAACAATCATCCTTTCTCTAACGTCTGTGGATACATTCGTTATGAGGCCCTCACATATTGCTTATATATTTGACCTAAGGTCAATCATATCTATCTATCTATCTATCTATCTATATATATATATATATATGTAAATATAAATAAAATATATCGATATATAGATATATATTATTTGTATGACCATTTCTATGATTTGCTGCTAGATGATGACTACCAATGACTTAAAAGTCATAATTTTGCTTGCAAAATAGTACTCAAAAAGCCAGGATCTTCATTATTATCATTGGCAACAGAAAATTTATGACATTTCCCCCACTCATCCTTATGAAAAGGAAAGACACATTGTCAATTTCTTTTATACTGAAGGGATTCTGCTCCTTATTTGTATATTAAAGTAATACATAAAGGGAATGTATTTTTAGGAGTTAATATTAATAAACTCATCCCTTTAAGATATCTACATATTTTTCTTTCATTTAAAAATTACAAAAATAGTAATGAATATCTCCCCAAATCTTATCAAGTCCTTAAAACATATAAAACTAAGGTAAACTAATTCCTTGAAGAATCTTTTTCAATCCAGTGTATAATCCAAGGCATGATATAAGTACCATCATATAACAACGAAAAAATAATCAAATATATTACTATGATGATATAAATCTTTTGCATAATTAAATAATCATGTTCAAATAATGATCTTAGTTCTATTTGTACAAATGTTATGTGAAATTTCCTCCTTTTAGCTCATGCAGTTTGAACTCTTGATCCCCACGTGTCTAGGAATAATGTGGAATTTTAGAAGGGATTCTTATTTGGAGAAAGTGAATCAGGGAAAATTTTCATTGAGGGTTATTATCCAGCTCCACCTCTGGCATAACTTTCTATATTTTCCTTATATAGCCAGACATCAACTTGTTCCCTTCACTGACCTAACACCAAGCCATTCAAACCACTGTGTCTTTTTTCTATGATGGAAAATCTTAAATAAAATAAATGTGCTGGTTCAAAAGTATTTTTTGTTGTGCTGCTGATAATGAAATATTTTTTCTTTAAATATGCATAAATTATTAGTATGCTCACAAATTAATACATATAAACCCCTATATGTTCCCCTTCCCCGACAACCAATATTATGTGCTGCTCTCTTTTGAGCATGCACAAATATTTGGAACTCCTAATGTCATTATTTATTTTGACTGACTAAACATGTTTTTGGAAGAGAGTACTTATTTCTTTGACTGATAGGAGTCATGAATACTAATATACTCTATTAGACAGCACTAAATATCCTCAATGTTGTTGTTAAGAAGATCACATATGGACACATCCTATTTAGGGCTGAATGTTCCAAGGATTTTCATCCTTTGCATAATTTCTAGCTATGGGTATCTTTATTTATTCCCATCTGCTGCAGGATGGAGTTTCTTTGATGATGGCTGTATAATACACTGATCTATGAGTATAGCACAATATAATTATGAATCATTTTATCACAATTTTGTTATTATTTTTTACAAGTAGTATTTGGTTTTACCTTAAATCCCTTGGGTGTCTTGTCTCTGTTTCTTGGTTTTCCAAGCAGTGATGGATATGAGTTCTATCTCATGGGGTGATCCTAAGTCAAACCAGCTATTGGTTGGTTACTCTAATAAAGTTTTCAGCCACCAATGTCCTAGTATATGCAGACAGAATACCATTGAAGGTTAGAGGAATTTTGGCTGGCTAAGTGTTTGAATTTCTCTGTTGGTTGCATGGAGATTGTTCTTCTCTACCAAATATGTTAGAATGTAGGGGTGAATTTTCTGTGTAGGCTTGAGTTTTTCATGTTCAACAAGTTATGTAGGTGTTGTTTTTCAGCAGTGGGACCTTGCTGGCATTTTAGGAGAACACCTTATTGTCTTGTGTAGGTTGTTTGGAAATTCCCATGGGACCCTTTTGGCAAGTAGGTACATTTGATGTAACCCAAATTTCATACTGGAAGCTTCCTGTGGTGACAAGAGAAGACCTACTGGGACTCTGCCTGTCTCATTATTTGGTGATTTCATTTATATCTTCATCATATATGTGTATAGTTTAGGGAGTTTCTGCAATTTCTACTAATTGTTATACTACCCCTCAAATGCCCACTACTTTTAGCTTTCCCTCTCCATATTCTCTCCCTCTAACTCTTCTCCCCTTTGCTTGCACTCTTAATCTTCCCACTCCAGCCTATGTCTTATACTAGATAATACATAATAATCTATTATATTTCTTTTCCCTTCAGTGCTCATGGTACCCTGTGAAAGAAGAGGCAGAAAGAGTGTAAGAAACAGAGGGTATGGAAGACACAAATAAACCAGGGACCTCTTAATGCGAAAAGCTCATATGAACTCAAAGAGTCTGAAGCAGCATGGACAGGACCTCCTCTTTTTTCCGTCTGTTGGTTTGTCTTTTCAAACCTCAGTGTTTTAGTTTTATTAAATTATGTTTGATATTGTTATATTTTCTTAAATAAAAACAAAGTTTTTACAGGAGTTTAATAATAGTTTATTTTGATTTTTATTAATGTTTTCTTGTCCATTCTTGATAACAGTATACATACAAATATGATTATTCCCTCTTACCACATTATCCTTTTATCTATTTTATTGCTATATTTCTTCTTGTAATTGTTCTTTTGTGTTTTGATACATTCTGAACATATATACTTTGGCATGGTTTTTACAGTCCGAGAGATCTCACTAAACTCGCATGTAAAGATGATAATGAAAGATTGATTGCAGACCTGTTGGTCCTAGACACACTAACAGCACTGGGGGCGTGGGGAGTCCGGCTTAATACTAAGCAGAAATCTAGTTTTTTGTCTTCGAAGATACAATTCCTGACTAATTTTATAATACTGCGATTCAGTCAATTCGTACTACAAAGGATCCAGATTTCCTTTTCAGTAGATAGATAGACTGGGAAATAATTTCAGTGTGGTCCCATTCAATCAGAGTCTAAACCTCCCAATGACAGGAAGGAATCAGAAGGAGATAATTTTCATTTTTCAGCCCTCCCTTCCAAAGGTTCTGAAACTACTCTCAGGTGGGAGGTAGGGTAGGAGGATAGAGTAGAGCGTGGGGTCTGGAAGGCTTTCCAGCAAGCTGCAAGTTAGTATAGTACAAAAACCTGCAGGCACAAAGGAAGAATGGAAGTTTCAAGCTGAGGGTTATTATAATTGGTGAGAGCCACAAGTGTTACAATTCCAGAGTGTCTGTAGATGACTGAAATGCACACCTTTGAGTAGAGATGTATGATGTTTACGAGACATACAGTGCATAAAGTTGAATGAAGAACCACATGCAATGAATGGAACATGTATTCCTTTGAAACCCTGTGCTGTACAGTACAAATGACCCTCAAACCCTATACAACGTAATACAAAAGGTCCAATCCTTTGTGCAACATCTGTTTGAATTACTAAACTCATTTTTTCCACTCTAGCCCCCTTTTGGTAATATAGAATCTCTTAATAAACGGTGTCTCCATTTTTTTTTTAAAAAACAAAAGACAAAAAAAAGTAAGCGCATAAAATTGAAAGAGAAAAGTGGCAAGAACTGGAGGATTTTAAATAGAGACTTGATTATATCAAACCATGATATGAAATGTTCAATAAAAATTAACAAAAACTGTTTCATTTCGCAAAGATTACATTCTCTATGAAGCTAAGCATCGTCTTGCTTGCTGGCTACAATCATAAAATTTCACACCTTATGCAAAAGGCATGATATTACCTTGTTTTCAATTCTAGCCAAATATGTAGAAAACCCAACACTGATTACCACTTCCTACGTAGCCAGATTGTCACATTTATCATCAAGCAGTTATGTTCATGTATTTTAGATCAATGATTCAAAATGAGGCAATCCGTGGATATTCAAGTTGCTTCCAGATTTTCGGCACAAATGTCTTGGTTTTTGCATAATAGTTACAGGACTTTGTAATGATGTCATTAATCACCTGTTCTTTCAAATGTTTCCTCTTGTCCTCCCTCTCATAAAAAGCAATTCTTTGAAATCAGTCTTTGAAGGACCATGACTGACAGAGATGAATAGGATACTTAATTGTACTGGCATATGCCAGAACCTATTCTTCTGGTGAAATCACTCCATGTGAAACTTCTTATTCAGTGGCATTCTGCACATAACAAGGAGCGTCTAAAATTACACATTGCCTTCCATTCCTGCTGTTACAGCAATGCTCTCTGCTCCCTAAATGGCTACTCTGTATTTTTCCACTATGCATGTGCATATTCACTGTGTCTGAAAACTTTGGCCTTTGCCTCTGCTTCATTTATTCTTCCCTCTAAACTAAGAATAAAAACCATATTCTACAAGTATTTAACTTTCAACAACTTCAGTTCTAAATGAGACTCAATAAGGTGATGTTTTCTGAGTTTCCAGTAATCTCAAACCAAGAATTTTAAGAAAGAAAAAGTTGGTACTTTGCCCTAAAAAGTTGTCACCTCAGGTAAAGGAAATAAATTATAAAATAGAAAAAAAATCAGACAGCATTCAATAATATTCTGATAATTTTTAACTAATACATACACACATATATATATATATTATATTGTAAATATAATGTGTGTGTGGTTAATTATATTTGCAGCAATATACATAACTCGAATAAAATAATGGCCATAAAAGAAGGTAGTAGCTTCTGCATTTTCTTCCAAATTACATATGCAATTTCTATCATCAGTAACATTTGCAGCACAGACCACTCAAATTTGCATAGTAATCCCATTAAATTAGAAGCTTCCTTTTCATGAGTCTAATGACTTCAAACTATTAACCACAGCTAAGAGAAATTGTATCTTGATATTTCTTGCTTATGTTGAGGCATATGAGAGAAATACTTATCCCAATTATAAATAAAAGATGAATGAGTGATTAAATAGCTAGTAACACTGAATATTTTGTTTATAGTTATTATGCCTGGGCAATTTGTAAAAGGTCCACTTCAATCTCAGAAGGAGCCAGTTTGGAGAATAACCTGTTTTACTTTCCCATGACATCTGAAAGAGAATACGAAGAAAAGTATCACAGAAAAATACCTGTAAGATCACTGGGATTTAATGGGAAGTCATTAGATGTTTTCATTAATTCTTAAACTTTTTATGAACTATGTGACAACCAATGGAGCCTGTATCTAAACTGAGGAAATGTGTTTACTCAGCTTAGAAATAAATGCACAAATATTCAAAATCCCTCCTCTCCCATTCTTCTTTGTGTTACATTTGAAAATGCTACTCCAGATTTCATGCAGACAGAATCATCCATGACAGCAGGTCCACTGCTTATGATAAAATACTGAAGGACTGAAGACAAAGTCACAAGCATATAATTATGTCATCTTTTCATATAAGGTTTCTATGTTTAACTCTCCACAGCTTTTTCAAATACTCCTTGGTGAAGGTTTACTTATCATATCAGACATTAACCTTGAAGAAACAGACAGCAAATAAAAATCTCCAACCCCATATTGAACAGCATTTATCTTTCCTTACTACATTGTTGACTTAAAACATGAACACAAAATATAAACAGATGTTGCTGGGATGATTGATATGTTGACAGATAGAAGTGTTCTGTGTCCCACAAAGCTTCATGTTCATGTGGTATATATGTCAGTGAGACCTTATTTTGAAACACAGATTATAAGTGTAGCTGAATTAAGGTCATGTTAGAGCATGAGCTATGTCCTATCACTAAATCCTACCATTGCCTTATGAAGACAGAGACACAGTCAGAGGGAAGTTGGCCATGTGAAGATACAGGGGAAAAGGTGTAGAAGTGCCTATTGTGGGATAAGAATTACTCAGAGCACCAGGACACTAAAGTGTTAAGCGCAGACTTTTTTTGAGTCTTGAGTGAAAGCTTGGCCTTGGTCACACTATAATTTCCAGAGTTTGGCATCTAGAACCTTGAGCCAATTCCCACTGTTTTAAGATAACTACTCAACAAGTATCTATAATTTGGCATAGTAACCCTAGAAATCTAATATATATCATAATGTATGTAGATTATGGAAGTATCTATCTATCTATCATCTATCTATCTATCTATCTATCTATCTATCTATCTATCTATCTATCATCTTATTATAACTAACACACAAGGATTCATTGATCAGCCTTATTACGTATAAAATTCGCAAATAGAAGACAAAGGGACTAAAGGAATCATTCAAAATTTTGTGTGATAATTGTGAACCTGCAAATGGGAACAATGGTCACTTGAAGAATAAAAGAAAGTATGAGTGTGCAATTTTAAGAACCCTTTTCAAAGGCTTTTAAATCTGGAAAACTGGTGTTTACCCTGCAGCACTAAAAAGAAGCTAAGAAACTTTAAGGAAGTGAACATAAAATAGTTAGGTTCTCAGGGTACAACCTTGAAGGAGATATTGGGGTGCTAACTCATCATATCTCTTTGCTTCCTAGAGGTCCTGAGGCAAGACATCCTTATATCATGCATCCCACCATGATCCAGTGCTTTATTCCAAGGCCAAAAGCAAAAGAAGAAAAAAGATCAGCAGCCAACTAGAGACTGAAGATCTGATTGTAACCTAAGGCCAAAGTAAGTTTTTATTGTTTCTTGATTCATATTGCAGGCAGTTTGTTATATAAACAGCAAGCTGATAACCATATAAGGAAAGAAGTAATGATCAGTGAAAAGATACTTCACTGGTCTGTATGCTAAAATAGATTCTGGTACTATCAGATATAATTCTCCCACTTAAATAGAAATTTGTATTTTATCCTTAGCATATTTTTCAGTGCTTAAATAAAATTGCAAAACATACAATAAAAATTCATATAGAATTATTTGCTATTTTAAAAAAGTTTAAATAATAAATATTTGAAAATAAACTTTATATTTACCATGTGACTTGGATGGATGCCTCCCACAGGTACATGTGACAAGACCTTGGTACCTATGGAGATGCCCCTGATATATGTTAATGAATTTTATATTGAAGACTTTTGGGTGTGATTCTTAATCTTCTGGGAGCACATGCTCCAAGAAGATTGTGATGGAGGCTTGGTACCATTCTTTTCTTAATTCTTTGTACATGACATAAATTGCTTGGTCATAATTTTCTCTCTAATATTGATCTCTGATTCTCCTATTAGTAGCACAAAAGAAGAAATGAATAACAGAAGGAAGAAAGAAAGATGGAAAGAAAAAAGATGAAATATAGAAAGGAGTTGTGAAATCTTGGACTAACACTTCCAGGACTGTGAACTAAATCAATCTTTTCTCTTCATAAGTGAATTGCCTTAGGTATCTTAATATAGGAATAAAAAGATAACTAATACAATTTGTAAAAAGGGCATTTTACTTCCAATTATTGTTTCATTTAACGACTCAGTTTCAAATGTGGAATATTACTTTCAATAGACATTTTCTGTCTTTAGTAATATTTACCACAAAGTAAATTAACTCCAGCAATATTGATATATTAAAACCCAACTAATGCAAAATCAACATTTTAACTTTTATGTCTGAAATATTAATTTTTTAGAAGTTTAGAATTAGACTGTCAGGAAGAAAATGCTCTATCTTGAGAAAAATTTTGCACTAAAGAGAAGTACCAGGTAGTTCACAATGAGGTATAATGCATCTCCTCATGCTCAACTATTTAGGGACAAAGGAAAAAAAAGGAACCATCAGAATTTATTGTGAATATGTCTATTAAATAGGCCATAATATACCTGCATACTCAGAAAAAACTCTGAAAGCCTTTTTAGAACAATTCTATAAGAAGGAAGCCACTACACTTCAGCAGACTTGTACAGCATGCTAGGCCCACAGACAGCTTCCAAATAAGTGAATAGAAATGAGGATACTAATATATACTTATAATTGCTTAAATTTCACACAACATGTTTTTATCATAATTTTTAAAATGATATTTGCTTACCCCCAAATTCATCTGGTGTATGTCCTCATCCTTACCCACAAAACACCATGTCCTCTTATTACACCATTCATCCCATTTTGTGAGATCATATAGTCTTGTTCATGTGATCATCCACTGAAATGTGGCCAACTTACTTGGGGCTATACTCTTAGAGAAAACAAGACTTTTTCTTTCCCTGTATCTATAAATAACCTATAGCTCCTAGCTAAGGATTGGGACATCATGCCCAATGCCCTTGTTCATGCAAGGTTATCATCTAAATTGAGTTTTCTCACATGTATTCCATGAAAATGGAACTCAGAAGCAAACAAGGGTAAGAATTCTACTATCTGGTGAAAAAGTCTCACTGAATTATATTTTAGCTTTAATTATCTACCAGCACACCCTCTCTACACTTTGTTCTGTATATATTTGGAGCTTCATTGGCATTTCTGTTAATTTTTGTCAACATCAATCTTTGTAGGATAACATATTTTGCTTGATACAAAAAGATCATACTTCAGAGAAATGTATTTTGAAGACATTGGGTTCAAGTTATATGCATTTCTCAACAGAGAGCAAGTGCCTGAGCAGAAGGGGCAAACCAAGAATAAGATGTGTAAAGATATGTTTATAATTAGTTAGCAGCCATTCTGCTTCTGAAGTGAAAATCTTTATTCAAAAGCAAAGCAGAGATTATGTCCTGGTTTTATAAAGCATCATAAGGTTCACAAACCTACCAGGTCTGCTTGAAAAACTAAGCCACTGTTGTGGATTGAATAGAAAATGTCCCTAGGGATCATGAGCTGAAGAATTTAAGATCCATTTGCATACTAACTTCACAAGGGATTCATCCATTTAGATATTTGCACATGGATGGATTATTAGGAGCTAGTGCTCATTCGAGGAAGTAATTTTTATTGGAGCATGTCTTTAAAGAGTTCGTCTCGGACCTGGACCCCTCTTGCCTTCTCCTCTTTCTCCTTCTTATTCCTCACTGTCACAGATGAGCAACTGTCCTTCCCACAGCCTTCTGCCATGAAGTTTCTGTCTTCCCATTGACTCAGAAACAATGAATTAGTTGACCATGGACAGAATCTATGATTCTAGGCCGAAACAAATATTTTTATTGCTTTTCTCTCTGGCATTTTTAAACATTAGAGCAATCTAGTCAATGAATTTATCCAGAATGTTGTTCTTCTAGAACACACAAGCAAGATTCCTACACACCTTCAATATCATTGACGAATGTTATACATGTGTTTCTTAAGGTTCACAAAAAATAGGTAACTATTATCTGAAAACAATACTTATATATTAATTGTGTACTATCAATATGACGCATTTGAGGAGATAATATCACAGAATTATAATTAAATATATGCTTACAATCAAAATAGAGGTGTTGATTACAAAACTGAAACATTTTCATCATGGTATTTTTTTTTCTAAAAAGCTATAACAGTTTATGAGAAGTAGATATTCTAAGCTAGTAGAGTTTTAGTAACTAAAGGCAGGACTGCTAGTGTAATTAACAATTATTCTGGGACAATATAAATAATCCAGTACTGTTTTAAGGAAATAATTACTGATAATCACTCAACTGTTATAATATATCAATAAAAGAAATAAAAATAACTGTGGTTTAATGGTTATGTGCATCTTTTACCATATATTGAGAATATGGAAAGTGCTGAGAGTTTTATTTAGCTATTTTATTTAGTTTTATTTTCTAGAATGGGTTTCAAGGCATTACAGTAAAGACAAGCATACAATTTAATTACATGAATAACTTAAATTTGTCTGTCAAAATAAAAATTAATATCACGTTTCAAAAATACCATTCTCAGTTTAGTTTGAATAAACCTTCTAAAGGAATATGGGTATGTGTACATGTGTACGTACGTAAACATGCTAACCTTCTTTATACATCTACTTGAAAGGCTTCTTTAATTTTAAATTTACATATATGCTTCTTAATTATCAGAGTGATGACAAATTAGGAAAGCATTGCATTTATTAGCCAAAGATTTTACTTTGCTGAAAGAAAAAAATAAATCATTTTAAGAACCTACTTTGCTTACTATTGTATATTATTTCAAAATACTACTTACATGGGATACATATTACTAAAAAAAATACCCTGTTCAATATTTAATGCTGACCTATGTTTTTGAATACTTAGTCCTTTAATTTAAGTTCTCTAAAATTGCAGTTTGTCTATATACCATTAAAAATCCATATGTTCTACTTTTTTTATTATCATCTCAATAACTTGGTGCAGGATTTACAACCAAATGGGGTTAGTATTTCCCAGATGGGTTTCAGCTCATCAAGCACTCTAAACTGGTCATTAATTTTCTGAAGTGTTCTATGTCTTGATGGTGTTGCTTAAAAAGCTTTAAAGTTTTGTATAGTTCTTTTATTTAATAAGTAAGTAACTTTCCTTATGAGAATGAATCAGATTAGATTAAAACGTGACATTGAAAGTCAATATTTAAACCTTCCTGGCTATACTATTTTTCTTTGAAAAAGAACACACTTAAATGTTTACTACAATTTTATCTTTTTCCCCAGAAATTATTTTTGTAGGGTTAGTCTTGACTCATTTTTAATTACATTTGCAAACATAGTCTCCAAGTAGTATATTAACAAAAATATTGTCAGGTGTGTATTTATCTATTCAAACCATTTTTTTTTTTTTGGTAGCCACATCTTCTTTTTTTTTTTTTTTTTTTTCTCATGGTTTATTTTTTTTTATATTTAAAAATTTCCATCTCCTTCCCTCCTCCTCCCCACTCCCTCCCTTCCTTCTCCCCTTTCTCTCCCCTCCTTCTCCCCCTTCCCTCCCCTCCCCTCCACCCATACCTCCCCTCCCTCCCTCTCAAGGCCAAGGAGCCATCAGGGTTCCCCACTCTATGCTAAGACCAAGGTCCTCCCAACTCCCCCCAGGTCCAGGAAGGTGATCGACCAAGCTGAGAAGGCTCCCACAGAGCCCGTCCATGAAGAACAATCAGAGCCCATTTTTATTGCATTTCTGTCAGGCTGTATTCGTTGTCACAACATAATTCTACATGCACACAAAGCAATCAGTTCTTTACACTAACAAATTACCACACATTTAAAGGGAGTGAATCAAATGTCATGATAGGCACTGAGTTTCATAGATTCCTGAAATAGTCTTTCCTAATTTAATTTTTAGTAGTATCAGTTTTCCAGAAAAGGGTAGGAATCATCACAGTTTTTATTTGCAGATCAGCGGACATAAAATCTGATAACCAGAGACAAAAGTAAACGAGACACAGGAAACAATAAAATGTTTCTGGAAAAGCTAGAAACTGTAGATGTCTAAAGCTCAGGATGTGTCTGATGATGAATGGAGAGTAACAGATAATGGCTACAAGTTAATACCAGGAGAAAAATAAGGTAGAGACATGGATGTGATAAGGCACACTTTGGAGCACCAATTGAATGGCTGAGGGAAGAAGCTGGAGAGAGTCTCAAAGCCATTAAATGCACCGTGGTGAATCACAAGGTATGTAAAAAGGAGTTAGCCAGGCGGTGGTGGAGCACGCCTTTAATCCCAGCACTCAGGAGGCAGAGGCAGGCGGATCTCTGAGTTCGAGGCCAGCCTGGTCTACAAGAGATAGTTCCAGGACAGGTTCTAGAAACTACAGGGAAACCCTGTCTCGAAAAAAACCAAAAAAAAAAAAAAAAGGAGTTAAACCAATGATGGAGTGATAGATAAAACCACAAAACCACAACAGACATTGGTTGAAAGATCTCTAGGAAGAAAATGTAGGATATGTTTCTTTTTCGCAGGGTAGAAGAATGAGCTCATTAGTAGATAGTAACCAATTAATTATATTAAAACTCTCCTATAACATGTTACCTGACTCTTAAATCTTTACTATTAATTTCCTAAAGTATTCATGACTTCATCTGGGATTCACATATAGACATAATGAAAGCACTTACATGTTTTTAAATAATTCTGGCTAAAATTGATTTCAACCTGCTGAAACAAACAAACAAAGAAAAATGACAAAACTTAAACATCCCAGCATCTTAGCTGAGTCTTTTCAACTCCAGAATTAATTTTAAATATGAAATCAGGAGTTATCAAATCAACAATTAGAAGTAATGAAGAAAAAATAGTATATTATATAATCAGGGACTTGGGTTAAAGATAGTACGACATTTTAAAAACTAAATATTTACAAGATATTGATTCTATATTTTGAAAAAGAAGAGCCACTGGAAAAAATTCTATACATACCTACTTTGAGGTTCTAAAAGAATATGAAAGCAATCACTTATTCACAGATAGTAAACATTTTACGTCTGATTTTAGAAATCACTATAGCCCGCTTTCCCATTATTACCTGCCCTTAGCTCAAAATTAATTTCATCTAGTCTTATATATGCTCTTTCAGTTAATAATAAATTTCCTTTGAACAGATGCTATTCGGAATGGGTGTTATGAGACAGTGGGGAGAGAAGTGACAGGAACCATGGTTGTATATCTATTAAACATTTCAATTTTAATGGCCTCTAATAAACTACATAAATGAATTCATTTCTGTTTTATCACATTTCCTACATGCAGGGAGGTCATTTCCCTAACTCACTGCATGTGTAGATGAAAGGAAGCCGGCAGTCTGCCTTATTTCATGGTCCTGTATACTCTGAAATATTTTTGTGTTTGAACTTTTTCTTCTTTTCCTTGTCTGTTTCACAATAGTGCCAGGGCTCCATTTGTCACTACTATCATGAGTTCTATTATTACTACAGACTGTAGTTAGCATTGTAACAGGCATTTGCAATCTAGCAGTCTAAGGTCAGGGAAGTCAGCTTCTTAAAACTGACATATATGTATATGTATAAATAAATGCACATATTTACAAATTGGAATGATTATTCAATATATATTCATATTATGTAAAAACCAAATTATGGAATTTACTTCAAGAATACAAAGTATTCAATCAAGAGTTTTAGTGTGGTGAGTGAATGTGTATTGTGGACAGGGGAATGGCCATGTCAAGGACCAGTACCTCATACATGGAAGTGACAAATTCTTCCTTGTGTGTGGTACAGAGAAATGACAAAGGCTTTCTTTAGTCTGAGTAAATATCTACAAAAAATATCACAAAATGTCTACTATAGCTCCTTTCCTTTTGAAGATTATATCCTGAAGACTGCCCCCTATATAGACTGCTCTTACTGAAATTATCTAAACTTGCCTACTTTTTCAGCTATATACCATAAAGCCCACCTAGTAGTTCAACTGTATCTAATAACCTGTCTCCCTGTTCAACACTCTCAGCTTCTGTGTGTTATAGCTTTTTTATTAGAGCAGACATAATATGCCCAATCCCAGCTATTCTGTGCGCAAGCATTATTGTGCCTGTTATTTTCTTATCCAATCTCTATCCCAGTTAGGCCCATCCCTGGAGCCATGCAGAATTTGGCAGTTTAGTGGCCATGGTGTTACTTCTAGCAGCACTGATTCACCCAATCTGTCTGTTTTCTTATGACCTTTTCTTTTCAGCTGTCATAATTTTTACTTACTATTGAGTAACCACCCTTTAGCAGTTACATGACTTCTCTATCATGCAGGAGTGCACCCTTCAGTTGAAAGCCAAAATAAGGCCATCCTTTCTAAAGTAGCTTATGGAATGCATATTGTTATGACAATGAACAACTTTATAGATACAGAGAATTGGTATCTAGAAGTTGAGCCTGTCATTGTCTTCGTAGGTGGGTTAAGTTTGTGGCAGAAGAAATAAAAAGAAGCTTTTACCTTTGAAGTAATTTGTAGAACTTAAGGGGTTTAAAGAATATGTTTGTAAACCGGGCGGTGGTGGCGCACGCCTTTAATCAGAGCACTCGGGAGGCAGAGGAAGAAGGATCTCTGTGAGTTCGAGACCAGCCTGGTCTACAAGAGCTAGCTCCAGGACAGGCTCTAAAGCTGCAGAGAAACCCTGTCTCGAAAAACCAAAAAAAGAAAAAAAAAAAAGAATATGTTTGTAGATAATGTCCATAAGAGAATTTCATGTGTGGAAAACATCAGCCTGAAGAATTGTCAAATACTAGACACTAGGTGAAAACTAGTGTGACAGTTAAGACAGATTTAATTGTAAAAGATAACCCATTTGAAACATGCATAAAGTACTAAGAAAAAAATCATTAAAATTATTTTTAAAAATGTCATATGAGAACCAATGAGATGGCTCATCTTGAAAGGGTATGTAAATTCCAATTCAAATTAAATTAAAATACTTGGAATTTACATAGTGGAATGAGATAACAATAACTGCATGTTGTTTATTGTCTATAATTTAGCCACCACACACACACACACACACACACACACACACACACACACACATACACACACCGCTAAGATGTAATAAAATGTCACTGGAGCACTAAAATTAATGACATATTTATTTGTATAATTATTCCCTTCATTAATTAAACTGAATGCAATTATTTGAAGTGTAAAATAGTACAGCTGAAATTAATATACAGGACATTTAAAACACCACCACATATGTTGTAGAGTTTCTCAGAGTAAAACTTATTTAAATAGCAGTTTGGAAAACAGTGAAATTTTTCATTCACTTTTGAAGAAAGAAATTATCCATAAAGTTCTCATTTTCAGAGTTCAACAAATATATATAGTTTTAGAAAATAACAGTGCATGATAAAATGATTCAAAATGTAGTAAGGTCTTGAGCTTTGAAAGTTATTTCATAAATGCTGGTATCACAATACATACAAAACTATTAGTAGATGTCCCATTATCTCTTCTAAAATATTCAGTTTTTGACTCTTCATGTGGTAAACAGTGACACTAGCAAATGATGATACTTGGCTTATAGACCATATGCTCTTTTACCTAGTTTAACTGATTTTTCATAACTACAAATATCTTATAAACAGTTTGCTACTAGGATACATGCAGTTGTTATTTAGATATGAAAACAAAAGTTATTATTCTCTGATTAACTTGGTAAATTTGGAGTCAATTTAATTGGGATTAAAAACCAGAGAAAACAGGATAATTCTTTTAGTTTCAAAAGCACTTGTTTAATGAATAACATTTGATATAAAATGTCTATTTTTGGGAAAGATTCTAAAAACATAAGTACACTACAAGATATTTTTTCTGTTAAGATTCATATTTGAAGTTATAATGATGGAAGCAATTCTCAATATCTGCCTGTGTATATGAGAATGTTTCTGGGAGGGAATTATCCTTGAATGAACAGAATGAGTATAAGGCCTTCCTTTATAAAAGTGATGATCTTTACAGAGCACAAAACAGTAAGGATGAATTCACTGTCTAGGATGAGCTTTGATGGTTCTCTTTCTTCCTTTATGCTCATTCACTGTAGCTCATGGGACCTTTTCAGGTGACAATTTATAGGAATGAATATTTTCTCAGGCTTTTTATTTAGATGCTAGACTTGAGAGTGAGACATTGTCTCCTAGGATTCTCAGACTTTAATACTTGAAGTGAATTCCATCACTGCTTTTATTACAAAATATATTCTAGATAATTTTGAAAACTTCAGTAGCTTTGCATTTGTAATTTCAAGAATAAATTTGTATTTTATGGAAATAGCTATGAAATTATGTGTTTTATAATTATCAGTTTATACAGTGAATTCTAGAAATACCATTGTTACAGAAATTTGTGGTGACAATAGAATAAAATATAAACTTAAATATGAAATTAGAGATTGACTATAAAACAAATGACAAGTAAATAGTCAATTAAAAGAAAAGAAGATTTTACTCTGCATAATTGTCTGAGTTTGAAAAACATTTGTTTAACAAATAACATTTGATACAAAATGTCTATTTCTGGGAAAGAGTCTAAAAATGTAAATATATTCAAAGGTAAATTTTTCCTATTAGATTCGTATCTGAAGACAAAATAATGGAAGAAATGCAAAACATTATTAGTAAAGAACTGATGAATTAAAACATTTGTAGAAGAAAAAGAAAAGTAATATAGCTGTTGAAAACATTTATCGACTGTGTTTTAATAATAAATAAAAGTTAAAATCTTTACTAACCACCCCTTTAGCTTAGCTTAAAATAAAAATGAAGCAGAAATACATTGGAAAGTAGGCATTATATAAAACAAACTGAAATATACAGAAACTCAATAATAACCACAGCTAAAATATAAATACCTTGAAAATGATATATTTTATAAATTACACATTTAAATAAGACTTTAGAAGCAACTTTCAAGATTAAAGAAAGGTAGTTACAATGTATCACCTAGTCAAGCCTTAAAACACTTCTGTGGCAAATAGTATTTTCTAACCACAAGTATATTGCTAGTATTTGTTCATTCAAACCATGATATATTTTATGTATACACAGATACCTTTAAAATTATTATATATAACCTGTTTACAGAAAAAAACATCATGGAACTCTACAATTACACATAAATTTATTTTAAGGAAAATGGTTATGGGTATACATGTCTAATTATTATGCTTAAAATGTGATACAAAATAACAATTATTAATTTAAAAGAGCACAAGTTCCCATATATTACCAGTACAACTAGACTTTAATCTTTTCTATATGACTTAATTTATATGCAAACATCTACATCAATCCATGGTTCCTTTAATTTTCGTAGAAAATCTTACAAACGCACGATGAATGGTAACTTTGAAACTTTAATGATATTTAAACTTACCCCGTTTAATGGATACGTTTTCCATCCTAGCTCTCCCATCACAGTGGTTGTATCAAGCAACACAACTAGAATTAAATAGATAAAACTTTAATGAGTTTCTCAACTGATGAAAAACTATATCAATATTAGTTGCATCATTAATATAAAATGTTCTTACTGCTTCTTCACCACAGTAGCTTTAAGATCATTATTTAAACTACTTATATTGGCCTATTATAATATTTTGAGATAAGACACATAAAATTGTCATAAATCAATGCAAAAATATTGCACATGTATTTGGTTTAATAATCTTAAATGACATTGAGAATTGAATAAAATTATAAGGTTATTTTTAATACCACAAAATTTTCAGTTTAATTAAATATCCCACACTCATTATTCTCTAACTTTCAAGCATAGTATGTTAGAGAAAAGCTGTATTAGCACAAGACTCTGTGAATTGTTGTTGTTATTAAATCTTACATAAATATCAGCAAGAAATGAAGATTACTCTTTTTGAATAACCCTATTCTTCAAAGCACGAAATACATAAGTACTAGACAGTGTATACCAATTGCTGATTGAAAAAATTTAAAACTATGAGTATTTCCCTGTAACAAAAGGTAACTTACAATCTGATAAAAGAAAATAAGCTTCCAAAAAATAATCTCTCCAAAAACAAACTTCTGTTGAAAGATAAGAGAAGAACTGATATGTGATATGTGGCTTCTCTAAACAAGATGTGTAAAGACTGGATAGATGTTCAATAGAGGTACCAAACAGTAATGGATGTGAACACTGCTTGAAATCTCTATCTCATGCCTCACAGCATTGCAATAATCATTCCACAAATGGCCACAAATACTCATTGTAAGTGGTGATATGATGCTGGTGTGTACAGGTGATCTGATCAGATAAAGAGGAATGGGGGTGCTCTTTAGGAATGAGGGATAGAGGTAAATACAGAAGAGGGAGAAGGTTAAGGGGACTTGCAGGATACAAGGGACCTGATGTAGAAATGGGAAAAGGAGGTTCTTTGGGCAAAGGGAATGAAGTAAATAGAGAAGATGGGTGGGGGGAAGAAAAAAATAATTATAAGGATATCGCAAAAATCATCAGAAATTATGCTATTAACTATCTGATAAAATCTATGATAAACACAATTATAAATATTAATATACCTATATTATTTAAATGATTTTTTCTCAATTTATCACCAAAAGACAAAGACTAATACTATCAATATTTAACAAAACCTCAATATCAGCCATAAGAGGTCTTCTTTTAAATTGTTTGTCAAAACTGTTCAACGGACTCCCAGAACATACAGTCTGTTGATATTGTCCTTGGTTGTCTCTCCACAGGTTGCAGATAAGTCCCTATTTATTGAAGACACCATGCACTTCAGACACAAAGATCAGAGAACCCTGAGCAGGAACTGGCATAAATGTCCCCTGCCTGAGGACTAGATTTATAGTTCCAGAAGTGTCATATGCACTTCCAAGGGATGGGGTAACCAACAGCCCAACCCAGCTATGACACCTGTGAATCATAACACAACAAATATAAGGGGATAGTCTGCATACCTAGTGGTAACCAATAGTTTTTTAACTGGATATAAGACCTGCTCAACAAGACTGAAATCATGTGAGGCCCGAAACCCTAATCAAATGTTCAGTGCAGGAGGATTACTATATCTTTTTTGGGAGTTCACCTTCTTATTATCTTCTCAAGGATCCCAAACTTATAGGCTCGATGTCCTTTAATCATGGCTAGAAACCGATTATGAGTGAGTACATCCCATGTTCATCTTTATGGGTCTGGGTTACCTCACTCAGAATAGTGTTTTCTATTTCCATCCATTTGCCTGCAAAATTCAAGATGTCATTGTTTTTTACCGCTGAGTAGTATTCTAGCATGTATATATTCCACAGTTTCTTCATCCATTCTTCCACTGAAGGGCATCTAGGCTGTCTCCAGGATCTGGCTATTACAAATAATGCTGCTATGAACATAGATGAGCATATGCTTTTGTTGTATGATTGGGCATCTCTTGGGTAGATTCCCAATAGTGGAATTGCTGGGTCCTGGGGTAGGTTGATCCCGAATTTCCTGAGAAACCGCCACACTGCTTTCCAAAGTGGTTGCACAAGTTTGCATTCCCACCAGCAATGGATGAGTGTGCCCCTTACCCCACAACCTCTCCAGCAAAGGTTATTATTGGTGTTTTGGATTTTAGCCAATCTGACAGGTGTAAGATGATATCTCAAAGTTGTTTTGATTTGCATTTCCCTGATAGCTAGGGAGGTTGAGCATGACCTTAAGTGTCTTTTGGCCATTCGAACTTCTTCTGTTGAGAATTCTCTGTTCAGTTCATCGCCCCATTTTTTAATTGGGTTAATTGGCATTTTACCGTCTAGTCTCTTGAGTTCCTTATATATTTTAGAGATCAGACCTTTGTCAGTTGCAGGGTTGGTGAAGATCTTTTCCCAGTCAGTAGGCTGCCTTTGTGTCTTAGTGACAATGTCCTTTGCTTTACAGAAGCTGCTCAACTTCAGGCGGTCCCATTTATTCAATGTTGCCCTTAAAGTCTGTGCAGCTGGGGTTATGCATAGGAAACGGTTCCCTGTGCCCATTTGTTGTAGAGTACTTCCCACTTTCTCCTCTATCAATCTCAATGTGTTCAAATTAATATTGAGGTCTTTAATCCATTTGGACTTGAGTTTTGTGCATGGTGATAGATATGGATCTACTTTCATTCTTCTACAGGTTGACATCCAGTTATGCCAGCACCATTTGTTGAAGATGCCCTCTTTTTTCCATTGTGTACTTTTGGCTCCTTTATCAAAAATCAGGTGTTCATAGGTTTGTGGTTTAAGATCCGGGTCTTCTATACGATTCCATTGGTCAACTTCTCTGTTCTTATGCCAATACCAAGCCGTTTTCAATACTGTAGCTCTGTAATAGAGTTTGAAGTCAGGGATGGTAATGCCTCCAGAAGTTCCTTTATTGTATAAGATTTTTTTGGCTATCCTGGGTTTCTTGTTTTTCCATATAAAGTTGATTATTGTCCTCTCAATCTCTGTGAAGAATTTTAATGGGACCTTGATTGGGATTGCATTGAATCTATAGATTGCTTTTGGTAGAATTGCCATTTTTACTATGTTGATCCTCCCAATCCACGAGCAGGGGAGATCCTTCCATTTTCTGGTATCCTCTTCAATTTCTTTCTTCAAAGACTTAAAGTTCTTGTCAAATAAATCCTTCACTTCCTTGGTTAGCGATACTCCCAGATATCTTATGCTATTTGTGGCTATTGTGAAAGGTGATACTTCTCTGATTTCCCTCTCTGCTTCCTTATCCTTTGTGTATAGGAGGGCGACTGATTTTTTGGAGTTGATCTTGTATCCTGCCACGTTACTGAAGGAGTTTATCAGCTGTAGGAGTTCTTTGGTGGAGTTTTTGGGGTCGCTTATGTATACTATCATATCATCTGCAAATAATGAAAGTTTAACTTCTTCCTTTCCAAATTGAATCCCCTTGATTCCCTTATGTTGTCTTATTGCTATTGCTAGAACTTCAAGCACTATATTGAAGAGATAAGGAGAGAGTGGACAGCCTTGTCGTGTTCCTGAATTTAGTGGGATAGCCTTGAGTTTCTCTCCGTTTAATTTGATGTTAGCTGTCGGCTTGCTGTAAATAGCTTTTATTATATTTAGGAATGACCCTTGTATCCCTAATCTCTCCAAGACCACACGATCGCCAGGCAAAATTGGGAACTTGAGGGTTGGGCAAGACTGGGCCAAGGGAAGATGGGGAGAGAAAAGTGTGAAGGGGAGAGCGGGGGGAGCTCGGAGGAATGGGGTGCTTGGGATATAGGAAGGGTGGATATGAGAGCAGGGAAGCATATATCTTAATTTAAGGAGCTACCTGAGGGTTGTCAAGAGACTTGACCCTAGAGGGGTTCCCAGGTTTCCAGGGAGACGCCCCCAGTTAGTTCCTTGGGCAGCTGAGGAGAGGGAGCCTGAAAAGGCCAGTTCCTATAGCCATACTGATGAATTTCTTGCATATCACCATAGAACCTCCACCTGACGATAGATGAAGAAAATGACAGAGCCCCACCTTGGAGCACCGGACTGAGCTCCCAAGGTCCTGATGAGGAGCAGAAGGAGAGAGAACATGAGAAAGAAAGTCAGGACCGTGAGGGAACCTCCAGCTGGCGACAGATGGGGAAGGTGACTGAGCCCCACATTGGAGCACTGGACTGAGCTCCCAAGGTCCCGATGAGGAGCAGAAGGAGCGAGAACATGAGGAAGAAAGTCAGGAACGAGAGGGGTGCGTTCACTCATGGAGACAGTGGGACAGAACTAATGGGAGATCACCAACTCCAGTTGGAATGGGACTGATGGATCATGCGACCAAACCCGTCTCTCTGAGTGTGGCCAACAACGGGGGCTGACTGAGAAGCAAAGGACAATGGCTCTGGGCTCTGATTGTTCTTCATGGACGGGCTCTGTGGGAGCCTTCTCAGCTTGGTCGATCACCTTCCTGGACCTGGGGGGAGTTGGGAGGACCTTGGTCTTAGCATAGAGTGGGGAACCCTGATGGCTCCTTGGCCTTGAGAGGGAGGGAGGGGAGGTATGGGTGGAGGGGAGGGGAGGGAAGGGGGAGAAGGAGGGGAGAGAAGGGGGAGAAGGAGGGGAGGGAGGGGGGAGGAGGAGGGAAGGAGATGGAAATTTTTAAATATAAAAAAAAATAAACCATGAGAAAAAAAAAGAAAAAAAATAAGAAAAAAAAAAAGAAAAAAAAATATGAACTACTCAAAAGAAAAAAAAAAATGTTCAGTGCAACTGAAATCGTGGATCTTGAGGAGACTCTACAACTGCCATTACTAAACCAGCATAATACTTAACAACAATTTAATATGTGTCTTTATACCCTCACACCTCATCAAATAAATTTCTATTTTCAATAGTTGCAGACCATTTCAGAAAACCACAATGAATCAAAATGCAGGTCTGTGGAGCACAATGGATAGATTCATAAAATGACTCCTAAATCCAAGGCTCAGGGAATATTGCAGGAAAGGGGACCGGGAGATTATAAGAGCCAGAGGATCAAGAAGCATCAGGTGAAGCTGTATGATCTAATAATGACAGAAACTAAACTAATAAGGTTCATCAACACTTTTGCCTGAACATATGCTGAACATGGGCAACACCATTAATGTGTCAAATTAAACATGAGAAAGCCCCAAAGCCTCAACCTTACACAAAGAACCACAGGCAACTAAGGGATTCTGATAGTGGGAGAAATAGTCTTCCCCGGAGAACAGCTCACTGATGGGTTTTCCAATATGCAATGATCAACCGGGAAAACATACACATGAGTAATAGTGTAGAGATTCAGCAGGATATATTTAGGAATATGCAAGTATATACACACATGAGCATCATATGTATAGAATAATATTAGTGAAAAAGTGGAAACAATTTGGATGGAAAGCAAATAAGAGAACAGGGGAGGGTTTAAAAACAGGAAAGAGAAGGTAGAAATGTAATGATATTATAACTTCAAAAATACAACTTAAGAAAATCAAAAAGATTTAAAAAGGCAGATGGAGAGGCTGAGGAGAGTCTCTGTAATGTTTCCACACATACACACACGTATAAATATACATATGTGTATATACATATGCACAGGTACATATATGTCCATATACATGTATACTTTTTCAAGTATTACATTTTTCTCCTTGAATATTACACTCTGAAAAACATTATTTTGCTGCCTCAAAATTAGTGTCAGTTCTTTACTTTATTATGAGAAGAAAATGGGTGGTTCTTCAATTTTGTTTGTCTGTCTATTCCAGCATGTCCTCAAATTATTATTTATCAAGGATGACTTTGACCTTTTCTTTAGCAGTGTCCACCTCACAAGTACTGGAATTCATCACATATGCACCACCTCATTTACTTTAAGCTATCCTTGGATTTGATCATGGAATTTTTTTTTGCTTGCTAGACAAGCACTCCACAAGTTTATCTATATCACCTGCTACAATTTTAAAAGATGCAGTTATGAGAATTTCATTTGGTATCTTAGTTTTATATTTATTGTAAAGATTTTGTGGCTCCACTTAGCTCAATTTTTATACAATTTATTCACAATTTTAAAATATGAAACTTTCTTCAACTTTTTAAATAAACTTAATTTCTGCATGATATTAGTTCACTACTCTTAATATCGATTTACTAAGCATAGATTTATAAAAACATCCATAAATCATAATTTTTATTGTGTCAATTTTTCTTTTCTTTTTCTTTTACTCTCTCTCTCTCTCTCTCTCTCTCTCTCTCTCTCTCTCTCTGTCTCTCTCTGTCTCTTTCTCTTTCATTTTGAAACACATGTCTCTGTTTAGTCCTGGCTGTCCTCTAAATCACTTTGTAGACCTTCTGGCCTAGAACTCATAGAGATTTTCCTGCCTCTTCATCTCAAATTCTGGGATTAAACACATAAATTACCACCACACAATGGTGACAGCCTTTCAAATTATAATTACAGAGAAAATTGAACCATCATATTCTCACCCACTAAAGTTATTGCTTGTTACCTTATGACTAACATTATTTTAGCTACACTTATTTACCCGCTGTCCCACAGAACATACAACAAAAACTATGCTCCAAACCTTCCAATAATTTAGATGCATTGAAGTGTGTTTTGTCATTACATTCATCTTTCTGTCATGCTCATTTATATAAATTGTGACCCTAACCTCCCATCTAATATATCATGGCTTCAATCAAGGTAGAGGATATTCTTATTGTTCTCTCAATAGTCCTGTGATTCCGTGTAATGAATCTCTTTCCCATTTTGTCCTCTGACAGTCATTTTCTGGTTTCTCTCCCCATAGTTTTAATCTTTCCAGTGTATAAATGTAGATATCAGATGATGTCTAGATGTGTGAGTCTGGTTTCCTTATTTGACACGAGGTAATGATGCTGAATGAGTCAAGGATCTGTTTCTTTTCATGGCTAATAACTAAGTCTTCTACTTTATAGAATGTATATAATATATAGAATGCTAATGGGCATGTAGACTTCTTACAGTTGAGGACATTATTTAGCCAGCTTAATTTTCATGTAATTTCATTTATATCAGAGAAAGCAATTAAGATGTCTGGTTACACTTTACATCTCCAATGGCAAATCTGATTGGTTACTATGTGCTCCACATGATGCATCCTGGCATTTTCCTGCTCCTCTAAGTCATTCTGACGTGTGTGTCACTTCATTCCTTTGTCATTTTAAAGTGCATTTCCTATAATGATGAAAAAAATCATCTTTTTCACTACTTTAGAATGATTCCCTAGCAGAAAAATATACTTTTTTATTTGCTAAATATTTCTATTTTATATGTATCTACTGATGGATTGATATACTCCATGTATTTTTTTCACTTAGCTTTTTATTTAATTTTGAGGCATCATTTTTGTAAGTTGTCCAGTCTGGATTTGAATTCACTGTATAAGAAAGAAAGACCTTAAATTTGCTTCTCTTCTGCCTCAGCATCCAAAGCATCTGGCATAACAATCTGAGCCATCAGACTTAGAATCATCTATGTGTTTGTTTGTTTGATCATTAATTCATTGATTCATTCATTTATTCTTTCACTCACTCATCCATATTTTTCTGCCAGCCCTATTGCTGGTATATCATAATACTAATGTCACATAGAGAAGATATCATAGTCTACTATGGTAATAACAAAAGTAATAACAAGTAAATTTGCACAGGTTTCTATTGGCAAAATAAGTAATCTGACCATACAAAAGGGTAAATTGAAATACTCCAGGTATAATTAAATTCACGCCTTTATAATAACATACCTAGCGAGCACTTTTTCCAGACAGTGGAAAGCATTATGTTTACTAGTGTTATATACACTTAATATAATAAAATATGCACTTTGAATTTTCCGTATGAACTACTTCTGCTAAACAAAATAGCTTCAAAAGGAATTTTTTCTTTTTGAAATATTCTAGTTAATAAATTGAGAAGGAATGACCAGATTAGGATGCACTATTTGCTATTGCTAATGAATTAATATATTTAGCTAATGGTTTTTCATGGCTACTAAATCAGAAAAAGAAATAAAATGGGACATAAAGACTAGAGCTTCTAAAACACATTTTTATTGTTTAATTTACTCTATCTCAGCATATGATTCTAAGAGGTTGTGAGCAACTACAAGCAAATGTAGTATTGCATTGAAACACACACACACACACAGACACACACACATGGCTTGCTTCATTCAATGCAAGATACCTCATAACTTGGGAAAAATATAACATGACACTCTAATAAATAAAATTATAATGTAATTCTATTATAAAACAAAAATTATTTTTTTACCTACCACGATGCACAAAACTCAAGTCCAAATGGATTAAAGATCTTAATATCAACCTGAATACACTGAACCTGATAGAAGAGAAAGTGGGAAATAGTCTACAACAAATGGGCACAGGAGACCACTTCCTACGTTTAACTCCTGTAGCACAGACAATAAGGGCAACATTAAATAAATGGGACCTCCTAAAACTGAGAAGCTTCTGTAAAGCAAAGGACACTGTCATTAAGACAAAAAGGCAACCTACTGATTGGGAGAAGATCTTCACCAACCCTACATCAGACAATGGTCTGATCTCCAAAATATATAAAGAACTCAAGAAACTAGACTTTAAAATGCTAATTAACCCAATTAAAAATGGGGTACTGATCTGAACAGAGAATTCTCAACTGAAAAAGTTCAAATGGCCAAAAGACACTTAAGGTCATGCTCAACCTCCTTAGCGATCAGGGAAATGCAAATCAAAACAACTTTGAGATACCATCTTACACCTGTCAGAATGGTGAAAATAAAAAACACCAATGATAGCCTTTGCTGGAGAGGATGTGGAGTAAGGGGAACACTCATCCATTGCTTGTGGGAATGCAAACTTGTGAAACCACTTTGGAAATCAGTGTGGCAGTTTCTCAGGAAATTCGGGATCAACCTACCCCAGGAATACCACTCTTGGGAATATACCCAAGAGATGCCCTACCATACTACAAAAGCATTGGTTCAACTATAGCATTATAGCAGCATTATTTGTAATAGCCAGAACCTGGAAACAGCCTAGATGCCCCTCAATGAAAGAATGGATAAAGTGTGGAATATATACGCATTAGAGTACTACTCAGCGGTAAAAAACAATGACATCTTAAATTTTCCATGCAAATGGATGGAAATAGAGAACACTATCCTGAGTGAGGTAACCCAGACCCAAAAAGATGAATATGGTATGTACTCACTCATTAGTGGATTCTAGCCATAAATGAAGGACATTGAGTCTATAATTCATGATCCTAGAGAAGCTAAAGAGGAAGGTGTACCTCCAAAAAAAACATGTAGTTATCCTCCTGGATATTGGAAGTAGACAAGACTTCCAGGAATAAACTGAGAGCTTGGGGGTAAGGGTGGGGCAGGGGTAAGGGGAGATGGGGAGA
This sequence comes from Arvicola amphibius, assembly GCF_903992535.2. NCBI lineage: Eukaryota > Metazoa > Chordata > Mammalia > Rodentia > Cricetidae > Arvicola > Arvicola amphibius. Next base: position 34,968,245 of record NC_052056.1, on the reverse strand, counting down.
GAGAAGTGAGAAGTGGAGGATGGGGAGAGCATGGGGGAATGGGACAGTTGGGATGAAGGAGGAGTGGATATGGGAACAGGGAAGTATATCTTAATTAAGGGAGCCATTTGAGGGTTGGCAAGAGACTGGACCCTAGACGAATTCCCAGGTGTCCAAGGAGATGCCCCCAGCCTGTTCCTTGAGCAGCTGAGGAGAGGGTGCCTGAACTGGTCCTATACTATAGCCTATCGTCATAGAACCTTCATCTGGTGATGGATGGAGATAGAGGCAGAGACCCACATTAGAGCACTGGACTGAGCTCCGAAGTTCCAAATGAGGAGCAGAAGGAGGGAGAACATGAGCAAGGAAGTCATGGCCACCAGGGGTGCGCCCATCCACTGTGACGGTGGGGCCTATCTAATGGGAACTCACCAAGGCCCGCTGGACTGGGACTGATGGAGCATATGATCAAACCAGACTCTCTGAATGTGACTGACACTGAGGGCCAACTGAGAAGCCAAGGACAAAGGCACTGGGTTATGATTCTACTCCATATACTGGCTGGGCGGGAACCTAATCTGTTTGTATCCTCAACTTCCTAGACTGGGATGGAGGGGGGAGGACCTTGGACTTCCCACAGGGCAGGGAACCCTGACTTCTCTTTGGACTGGATAGGGAGGAAGGGTAATGGGGGGAGGAGAAGAGATTATTATTATTATGTGTGAAATAAAGCACAATGAAAGATATGTACAGCATGACATCTTTCATCTATGGAATCTAGAATATTGCTCTCTTGGAAGTTCAGAGTATAGAATGGTTATGAAGGGCCGAGGAAATAGGGACTGGTGGAGATGAGGAAAGCCTGATCAATGCATAATATTTTTTGTGTGTTGCCATGCAGATAAAATGCAGGTGGCAATTGTAGTGTTCATTTGAAACATTTACAAGAATGAACCATCAAAATTTTCACCATAAGGACATGGCAAATGCTTTCCTGTCATATGTATAGCTAGTGGAGGTTTTTACGCATTCTGAAGACAGTCTCTTAAGAGAGCTACTAAATTGAACAGAGATTTCTCAGAAGAAGAAATATCTTATAATGTGTTCTCATCCCTACTAAAGAAACAAAAACTAAAACTACTTTGAGATTTCATCTTGCTCTAATAATAACGATTAAGATTAAGAAAACAAAAGACAACAAATACTGGAAACTTATGGGAAATAAGTATCGTGTGTGGGAGTGAAAACTGTAGCAACTATGGAAATCACTGAGGCAATTCCTCAAAAAAGAAATAGATCTACCATACGGCCCAGCAATACCCAAAAGACTATTTCCTACTACAGAGACACATGCTCATCCATGTTCATAACTGCTCTGTTCATAATATCTAGGACATGGAAACAGCCAAGATGTCAATCAGCTGATAACTCTATAGTGAACACATGGAACCTATGTATACTGAAATTAGTCAGATGTGAAGAAAAATGAAATTCTCAGGTAAATGTATGGAGCTGAAAATAATCATGCCAAGTAAGGTAACTTAGTCCCACAAAGACAAATAGCACATGATATCACTCAATGCAGATCTTTGGGTCAAATCTTTAAAATTTTGTTTTAAATTTATAATACCTATATAATCCAGGAAACTAGAAAGGGGCCATCCATAAGTGACTTAAGTGGTGGGAAGATCTAAGGGGAGGGGAAGTAACAAAAAAACAGATTATATAAAATGGAAAAAAAGAATATGGGGAGTGAGTTAAAGTGGATAAAAGATGAACATGTAGGGCAGAGAAAATATGGAGCAGGCATAACATACTAGCGATTCATGGAAAAGTGATATGGAAATCTACCATTTTAGTATATAAAAGATTTTTTTCATATAAAAGGAAGCTTAATTGGAATTAGCCTACAGAGGTGAGAATGCTCCTTCAAAAAGTCATATACTGCCAAATAAAAGCCCTGTGTTAGGGGTGGACTACCTCCACTGCAGTTATTTTTCAGAGGTGTTCAGGAGACCATGAAAATAATATAGGCTCTTTCCATTGTTCTTGATTATATACCAAAACTTGATAGTAATAACCTCTTGCTAAAGACCCCTCACATTTTACTCCAAGCTTATGGACTATTCAGGTTGATGTTGACGGGGAACCCTTATTCTATTCTGATTAGTTTTCATAGAACTGGAAGGTTCTAGATAGGCTGCTGTAAAGGAAATAAACTATATTAACTACAATAATGATCTGTATGGCAGGATAGTGCATGGGTCAATTGTTATGAAAATAATCAATCACTTTGTGGATGGAGTTAAGGTCTTCTCTGCTAGGAGGAAATCATGTCTGGTAGTGTTAATTATGTCAAGAACACACGACTAGGAAGTTCACAGTCCCAAGTAGTGAATCTAGTAGAAGTGTTCTAAGTAGGTACAATATCAAGCTACCCCTAAATTCATATCTCTATACCCACAGATTAGTTCAACTCTGAGATTCTATCAAAGAAGTTTATGTGGGTAGTAAATTATGGCTAGCACAGAAACTTACAACTGTTCACACTACAGAGAATGTGTCAGTGGAGTTCTCAGACACTAATGAGACATTGTCATCAAATCTCTCCACCCCAGGGTCATGGGAATCACCATGATAGAGGGGACGGAAACTCTGTAAGAGCCAGACATCAGAAGATCAGAAGCCTAAGTGTCTCTTGACCTTAACATGAAAGATGTACTCTTGAATTCATAGCAACCATGGATGCCTACACAAGACCTACATAAGATTAAGCCAGTTAATATTCTTATATGGAGATGTGAGGGGCTCATGAATTCCCAAAAAAACTGAGAATCTTTTGACAGTTGATGGCTTCTTGGAAACGAAGATAAATTTTATTTTTTATTTTTTGATTATTTAAAGAATTATCTTCAGTAAATAAACCATGTTCCATGGGATATCATCAAACTAAGATTATAAGTAAGTAGAAATTGAATATAATAAATTATTAATGAAGCAAATAAAGATATGAAGTTGAGAATGCTGGGGAGGTGGAGGATGTTTCTTAGCAGAGCTAGGGAAAATGTGGTCAGTATACATTAAATGAAATTCTCAAGTAATTTTTAAATATATCATAATAAAATAATATTTTTCTTTGTCATATATGAATTATTTAAGTGATTAATGCTTAATCAGTGTGGCCAATATTTTTAATTTTTGATCACTTATACTTTTAAATTATATCTCTTTTTTGAGGCATAATGGTAGACAAAGATTTGTGCATATTTAATCTGTTTAATTTGATATGTTTGGATGTATTCAAACACTCACAACCTATCAATTCATTGAAATTCATAAAAATATTCATTGCCTTCAAAAGTCCTGTTCTGCTGCTTTCTGCTTCCTTCTGTTGGTGTCTTCTACTGCCTAATAATACTTTTAAGTTGTACATGCAATATTACTTAGAACATGCATTATGCTATATAATACATCCTTGGAACTTATTGACCTGGTATATCTGAAACTTTGTATTCATTGGACAGTGATTTGCCATTTCTTTTTCCAGGCCCAGACAGCCATCTAAATGAAGTAATTCAGTACCTGTCTTTAATAACTGACTTATTACACTCTGCATAGAATTTCATAAGTCTCCCCATATTGTGACAAGTAAGGAGACTTGTTCCTTAAGATAGAATAACAGTCCATGCTGCATAACTATCATTTACTCATTCTCTCTTTCTAAAAGGCATTTAAGTTGTCTGTACATCTCTGTGTACAAAATGACTTTTGAAGTACAGATCCCACGAACTTATGTCAAATTTTTAAATAAATATCAAGAAAGTTGAAAACTTCATTTACTATTTTCTCTTTTTTACCCCCTTTGGTGAATCAGAAAACAAGACTTATTTTTTTCCTTTAGCAGTTTTATGCAAAAAGTTCACGGATAACATCTATAATAAAGTTATCTAAAGAAAACACTTCCAGGAAGAATTTCACACACCACTAATACCTAAATTTATCAGCAGATATTAATTTAGTCTCCTTCAGTTACCGGTTTTATGGATAGTGAATTAATTAGCTAATTGATACAATTACAATCCTTTCTAGACAATTTGGTGGCCTAGCTTATTGAAGTCATAATAATAAATTTACCTCCAAAAAAGTGAATATAGATAGTATATATACTCTATTAGTAGTGCAGAGAGTTTTGGGGAGGAATCATTTACTAGCTTTCAGAAACAAGATTTTCCTAATTGTATTTTTATATAAAATGATGCCATTAAAAAATTCCTAATAGCGTTTTTAGATTGCATTATAGACAAGTAAATGATGCATTGATATTAGAATAAACCCAAAAAACTGTTCAGAGTTTAATATCATCACAGGCCATGAACATTTTAATTTCACCCTTTGTTTCATATACAAAATCCCACAATGCAGATTTCACAAACTAATTACACTAAACCCAACGAGATGAGAGCTCCCCCTGCTGGCTTTAAACAAAAGAAATACATTGTCCAAATTACAATAGCAACTCAATGTAAAGGCAGTAGGTTTTCTTTTTAAATGGAACAGCCATGGTTTAATTGTACTTAGTCATAAAGTAAAACTCAAAACAAAGGTTTTACTGAACTCAAAATGTAATTATTTGTTTAAGTAATAAGAAACTAGATAATGAAAAAGGAAATATTAGGCTGGTCCTAACACAATAATGTTTGGAAACATTTATTTCGTGCAGCAACATAAGGCATAGAATATGCTTGGAAACTATTTGTTCACTTTTAAAATAATCTAAAATTTTACTGCAACATATCAGTGTTATTTTTATTTGTACATCTGGAAAGTCAAAAAATATGTGATAGAAGTAAATATTAAATAATAAAATGAACTTAATAATAGTAGAATAGATACAAATATTAACATAGTGTCAATACTTAGAATAAATGTCACGCCTTTAATTTAACTAGTCAGTCCTCTTTATTAATCTTAAGTGATACTACTTTAAAAATAATTAGAATATCTATTTATAATATATAATAAATTATCTTTATTAAAATGGAAAAATAAAAAATGTGAATTTGCTGGGCAGTGGTGCTGCACGCCTTTAATCCCAGCACTTGGGAGGCAGAGATAGGTGGATCTCTGTGTGTTCGAGGCTAGCCTGGTCTACAAGAACTAGTCCAGGACAGGCTCCAAAGCTACAGAGAAACCCTATCTCGAAAAACCACCACCATCAACAGCAACAAAAAGAATGTGAAATTTTACTTATATATCATTTTGAAAAATTAATAAGAAAATAAGTTATTTCATTAAGGAAGTCCTCTTTTACTGGGAGTTGGGAAGGGGAATGAAATTCAGTTGGTAGAATGCTTACCTAGCATGCAGGAAGCCACCAGCACCAATTAAACTGGGAATGAAAGTGATTGGCCTATAGTTCCTACCCTCCAGAGGAGGTAGAAAAAGAAAAATGAGGTGCTGAAAATCATCTGGTCCATCTTTGCTACATGACTGATTCTAAGTCAACATGGGATACATGGAATCCCATACTATCTATACATATACCTTTTGGGATACTTTTATTAAAATACAAACTGATGCCATAAGAACTGACAATGTTATTTTTAAAAAATAGCATTTTTGTTAATTTCTAGGTAATTTCCTATATATCTATAATATATATTTCTTATATTCTCCCCATTCTTCCCTTCTATTCCTTGCAGGTCCATGCCCAACAAGTCTAATTTGTGCTGGCCGTGTACCCATGGGGGTAGAACCATATACTGCAGCTTGGTCGATTTTTATCAAGCAGAGCCCTTTCATCCACTCTGGAATGCTGGCTGTCACCACTTCAGTATTCTTCAAAGTGCAAACACACTCATAGATATCTGCTCAGTATTCTTCAAAGTGCAAACACACTCACAGATATCTGCTCAGTATTCTTCAAAGTGCATACACACTCACAGATATCTGCTTGGGGACTTTCTTTAATAGATTTTCTGTGTGGAGGGTGAAGCATTCTTTTTAGAAAATTATTCCACTTTAAGGTTGGGTCGGGTAAAGCAAGACTTGAGTCACTGAGAAACAACTTATCAGGGTACAGTGTGATTGATGCTTTATGTTTCACTAGCCATAATGACCCTTACTCCTCCTGTAATACTAAAAAAATGAGAACACATGAAAGGAAATGCATCTATTATAATCCTAGAAGCATCAATTATAGAAACAAACATCCACTTTAATACAATAAATTCTAGACACTCTCTAGATGAAAGATACACTATACTATTCAGGTGCTTTAACTGATTTTGAGGTTATCAAATTAATCCAGACTTGACAAAAGTGCCTGATTTATTCAGTTAAAACTAAAGATTTTTTACTTACAGACCTGTATACTACAGTGTTGAAATCAATATTTAATCCCTCCCCAAACTAATAAATATGGTTGGGAATGTACATAGGATTAAATGCTTACCTCTCAAATACACCTCTCTCAAGGAGAGAAGATCAGTATTCCTTAAAATAATGAAGCCAGATTCATCTATAGAGATTGACACTGGTTCATTAGTTGTACTCAGAACATTTTGTTTGGTTGTGGCTATGCTTATTTCTCTGCTCTTGTTCACTTGTCTTTACATGATACTTGCCATTACTTTTCCCAGTCTTTAAGTTCTAAGAACTTGGACAATCTCATTTTGATACATAACATAGTAAGTATATAGAAAGGCTAAATTACTATGACAATTTAAAGAGAAATGTAAGTGCTAAACTCTTGAGCTCATAACAGGTTTTTTATTTCACCATAAAATTTCTTCTTCAGAAAACATATCGGTATTTTACTATAAAATAAATCATTCTGTTAGCTTCAGCTCTAAAAATGTAAATTTGGTTATTATTTGAACAGAAAAAGTAACAAACTCAAATAATAAACTATACACATTCCACTCTGTTCCTTGGAATTTACAATCAAATGAAAAAAAAATGCTATTATGTAAAGACATAGCCAACTGCAGAGTGATAACGACCATTATGAACTTGTCCAAGAGAAAGTTGTAAATAGTGTGTTAAATATGACTAGAATGTCCATTCTCACTTTTACGCCTCCCTCTTCTCTCTTTCCAGGGACATCTAGATATTTATCTTTTCTGATACAGTTTTATTTTCTTCCCTTTACAAATAGTCCTTAAATCTGTCATTGCCAGCACTGACCACAGAGACCCAGTGAGAGTCCAAGTGCTGTTCTAGTCTTTTGGGAATTTATTTACTATACCAGGAGTCTGAGGCCCTGAAAATGCCATTTTATGGACCTTTGTGTCCATGAGACAGTCATGCATTTCTATCAAACAGCGGCTCTTGGTCTGCATAGGATACAATGAAGCGACAATGGAGTACTCATGCTGCTACTGAACAGCATTGTATAATTCTTCCACTGGCTTCATCTTTGGACCTGAAGATTCTATATCTGCTTCCACTACACAGGGTTTAAAAAAAAGAAAGAAGGAAAGACTATTTGTCTTTAATCTTAGTTTTGCCAGTTTAAAGACACATTTAGTAAATGCCCTAAGTTTCTCATGTCTCACACAAAGGTATTCCACTTAACTAAGAATCATTGAAGGGGCACCCCATTGCTTCCAAGGCATCAAAGTTACATAAGCCTTTCTACTCTGTCTTTGTATATTCAAAGTTTGTTTTGAAGGTACTTTAAACAGTTTCTATTTTTTTAAATATCACAAAACTAAAGGTCTGAAATATACTTAAATTATCTCCGCTATAACTCTTTTTAAAGAAATTATGACTATTTACCTCAAAATCTTATTCACAATTCAATGGCTGATTCAATGAAAAATAATGTCTATTTAATAAATCAGTATTTTAAAAAAGTTTTAACACATTTACTTTTAAGCAGAAACAATAGAAGCTTTCTATTTAAAAAACAATAATTTTATGCAAGCTTAGAACTGTATCTGAGAGTAATGCCTTATTTTCATTCTTAAAAATGGAAAAGACTTTACCTTTATAGTGTTGTTTTCCTTTGCTATACTTACATGGACTCAATAAAACAAATTTCAGCATTTCTCAGATGAGTAGTAATGTATCCAGAAAGGTTATTTGATCATATCGAAGGTGCTGCTATTATTCCAGCAGGAAACTATAGAGACTCTGATATATTTTACTATTAGGAACTGTAGAATTTATACAGTCTGTAGGCTACACTATCTACCATCAAAGGGTTTTGTGGCAGTTTTTTCACTTCAATCATTAGGAATTTTTTGTTGATCCCAATGGCATAGTTCATTGAGACATGCAAATAGCAGAACAGATTAAAATGTCCTTATTTAGCGATGCAGCTAAGCAGAGGTTGTGGCTATTTAGGAGACTGTGTGTAATTGAATTGGTGTTCTGTAAGATAGGATATTCAATATCACATCATCAGCATCAACATCAGGGCTGTCAGTAATTGGATAACTTTTTCAAGTTTTCACAGAATGTCAAGGATGGAACAGATAGTAGAAACACATCCCTGGAGTCAACAAAATGAGAAATAATTATTTTCTGCCTGTAAGATGCTCTCTCAAATAATCTCAAATACATGAAAGGTCTACAAAATTTGTCTAGAGAAATATAACAGTGAATTAAACATTATCATAAATAGTCATTGATAAAAGGCAGGCTTTCACCATCAGGAACAGAAAATGTCCAAAGAAAAATCTTAATTACATCGTCATCATTTTTAAAGAAATTCTTGGAAACAATTTAAAAGGACATATTTTCACAATATCTAAAGAACAATCAAAATCATTTATCATTAACAATTAAATTTTTAAATTAGAGCTCCTCAGGGACAAGCCCTGCCTCCTCTCTCTCTCTCTCTCTCTCTCTCTCTCTCTCTCTCTCTCTCTCTCTCTCTCTCTCTCTCTCTCTCTCTCTCTCATATAATTATTGCAAGAATGAATGGAAGAATGCAGTTAACGGAAAAGAACATGGTCAAGAACTGCATATTTGAATAGAAATACATTCTCAACTGATTATTGAAAGAGTGTCCAGAAAAATGAGAAGAGTAACTGCTTCAAATGTTAATGTTCAACGTGTGTTGAAGATGCCCATGTGCCAAATTCATATGATCTATCTGATTTAGTTTTCAGACAAAGTACTTACTAGGAAATGCAAAATCAAAATATATATCTTCTTGAGCAGAGACCTATCTTTCGTCCTTTCTGGAGTCACTTTTCCTTCTCCAGGTTTAACATATCCCTTTGAGTTAGCCCTCAAGTCGTTTGTTCTCACATAAATCCCATGTATTTGCTCTATGATGAACACAGTATGGAAATGACCCCCTCTTATCAGTTGCTCTATGCAATGAATGTATCATTTGAAGAAAATGTAGCATGTAGCTTTGTTTATGAATAATCATTTCCTATTTTTACTTCTACAGAGTTTTTAAAATATCTAAGTTAAATGTGAATCATTGTGTGAATTATTCTAGTAGCATTTTGGTGGTAGACACTTGAAATATATTATGGTATTCTCAAAATAACTATGCCTAATAAATTTCTTATAGGAATTTAATGAAAAATACATTCTAACCCTCTAACATATAGGTCATTTGCATCAAGTAATAAGACTTGTCATTAGTATTGTGTTTCATATAACTGTGATCAACCGCAACTTGCTAATTATTGTGATTTGTTCTGCCCTGAAACAAGTAATTGTCTAATTCTCAGCACCTACCCTGATCTGTTTTTCAATGGACTGTGATCTTAGTACCCTACTAGGTTACCAACACTTAGTCTATGAAAGAAAGAGCAGATGGGTAGTAACACAGTTTCCTTGAGTCACAAGTCATATTTTATCTCCACACTTCGGGTTTCTAATGTTAATAGATCCACTTAGGCACAGAACTTTCTTTCTTTAGATTTCCCTCATCCAATTTCTTCAGCTGACTACAGAAAGATGAGCCAGACCACAGCTCTGCTAGTCTGTAAAGGAGTTAGAACAAACTGACACTTTGAAGGCTCTTTCCTAAACCAGCTGACAAAGTCTGTTCATGAACCTGCGAATTTTATAGTCAAGTGCTCATGAAATGTACTTATTCAATCACAAAAAAATGGATAATCCATTCATGCATACTTACGAATTCTGGTGAGATGCTACACAAGAATAACTTAAATAAAATGTAATTTTCAAGTGCTTTTAACCATACTCTAACATGCTTGACTGTCTGAAGGACAGGTATTGTCTTCTAAATAGGTAAATTGTATCATACCAATTACACTGGTAAGTAACACTGCCTATGGAGCATAGGAGTCTATAATAAAAACTATAGTCGTGATAAAACTTACATAAAATATGTAGCAAGCAGTTGTCCTGTCATTTGTACATTAAGCAGCCTTTAGCAGAATCATTTGATTAAGTCATGAGAAGGATGTAGGAGAGTTTCCTACTGGAAGTGACTAAGGAAATGTCACAGTGAATGTAACGCCAGATTGAGAGGCACAGGGATTAAGAGGCAGCACATCTTTTCCGGCATATTTCTGAAGGGAACAGGAGTTGAGAGGAGGAAGGGTTCATAAATGAAACATTTACAAATGTGACCCATGCCAGAAGCAATATGACTTTGGTATAAAGAAACGAATGACAGATGGGAGCTTTATTGTTGGCATAAAAATAAACTTTTAAAAACCTACATTAGTATCATCATTACCCTGTGGGGAAGGCGCATCATTAAGGAGTATTGTCAAACTGTTTATTACTGGAACTGTCTGTAATAAAGCAAATGCAGTAGAAATGACAAAACCATTTTAACATTTAGGAAAAAGAAGAATATTTTATTCAGCATTAGTTTCTAAAGTATAATTAAGGATGAGAAGCAGAAACCATCTTTCATAATACACTGAATAGTCTGATTAATTTACTGATTATCTAAGACATGGATTGTGGGAAGAAATATATAATATTGACAAGCTCTTATGGCTTATAATTTATAAGATGGGGTCACAAGTAGCTCAGACTGGCCTTGAACTCCTGATATTTCTTTCATTTACAAATTGTTGTGGTTACATGTGTACATCAAGGAAAGCTCTTTTGGTGAAGTCATTAGGAACCAAGGTGTTGTATCCCTGGCCCTGATAGCAGTGTGTAACATTATTTCCTAAGGAGGCAAGGCACAGTAGAGTTGACTTGTTTTTGTTGGTCAAGCATACATGAAACCAATCAATCAATGAGAAGGACGGCTTATTCACTGGCAGTTTGTCTCAGAAGGGAATTTCCTTTCCAGAGGTTAGATTTATTGACTAAATTATAGATTAAAGATTTTCTGCAAAGTACTATATACTGGCAAAGCATGGCCAGATTTCCCTTTAAAAAAACACTCTTGAGTTTCCCGATAACTTTTAATTTCCAGAATAATTTTAAAGATTCATCACTGAATGATGCTAAAGTAACACAGAGTGGTTTTTGATTTTTTGAGACAAAACTACATGGGCCAGGATGACCTTGAATTTGTAATCCTTCTGTTTCAGCTACAAGAATTTATTGTAGGCATGTACCTCACATTTAGTTTAAGAAATTTTTTCCTTCTTAGGTTAAATGTTTTTCAAATATATCTATTGTCAACTATACTGCAGGAATCTCAGTTATTACTTATGCAGAGTTCCTATAGTTATGTTTTACATTGAATAAATTTTGGAAACTCTAATTTGATAATTTTTGAGAAAATATTGGTTCTTTAATTTTTAAATTAAGAAGTTTTATATTTCTTTACCAAAAAGGTATCACTTTAAAAATGTGTGTAAATATGGATACATGTGTTTTACAAATGAATATGTCCTCAAAAGATTGTGGGTGACAGAAACTGACGTCAGGTATTCACCCATCTATCACTCTCAAGATTTATTCTTTGATACAGCATCTCTCACTAAATCTGAAGTGAGGATAACTTGGCAAAAAGCTGCAGTGACTCACTTAAAAACAACCTGCACAGTCATGGAGCCATTTGAGGTTTGATACATGGATACTGGATATTTTAATACAGGTATCTAAATTTACACAGCAACTATTTTTTGCACACTGAAATATCTCTCCATTTCCAAAGATGTGTTAAATGAGAGGGAAAGTGGGAAAGTCCCATTTTTATAGGCTAATGCATATGGTTTCAAATCAGGACAGAAAACTGCATTTGTTTATCATGAGCTATCATTTTTTGGAGGAATATAACCATATAAGCATGTGTCCATATTTTGTTGGTTAGAATGCTACTGTCCTAGGTATCCTTTCTAGAGATAAACTCACTTTGCTTAGTCTTTATTAACCAAAAATCCTAATAATAGTTTTCAAACTAAAAATCATTAATTTCTCAATAAAAATCATTCCTGAATGATTTAATTTTATTTTTTCCTAAATGAATCTTACTTCATTCTAATTTCTAAAGCTGTCTATGGTTTAAAAGATGTAGATTGTACCTATGTCATAAATACATTTTTTTGTTTCCTCAAGCATCATAATTTACAGATGAAATTAGTCAATTTGGAACTTGAAGTATTATTGCAATTTTGTCAGTTATCCAAACACTGTCATTTACCATATGTTTCTTTTATGTTTCAGACACAGTCAAAAGTCCCCTCAAAAAATGAACACATCCACATCATAACTCTGTCCCAATGATTAATGGACAGTACATCCTGATTATCTTATTTCAAATCTGGGCCACAAGATCTGTTCCAAAATATAAAGTATGGACTAGCATACTATCTCTTTGGGCATTTTTTTAAAATTTTTTATTATTAAAAATTTCTTCCTCCTCCCCACTTCCCATTTCCCTCCCCCTCCCCACTCCTCTCCCCCTTCCTCTCCAGTCCAAAGAGCAGTCAGGGTTCCCTGCCCTGTGGGAAGTCCAAGGTCCTCCCCCCTCCATCCAGGTCCAGGAAGGTGTGCATCTAAACAGACTAGGCTCCCTCAAAGCCAGTACATGCAGTAGGATCAAAACCCAGTGCCATTGTCCTTGGCTTCTCAGTCAGCCCTCATTGTCTGCCAAGTTCAGAGAGTCCGGCTTGATCCCATGCTTTGAGCTCCCATTAGATCAGCCCCACCGTCTCAGTGGGTGGGCGCACCCCTTGCAGTCCTGACTTCCTTGATCATGTTCTCCCTCCTTCAGCTCCTCATTTGGGCCTTTTGAATTTTAAACCAAAGCTAGGTAATGCGTGGAGAAAAAGAATTTATTTCTCACAATTTTAGAGACTGAGAAGTCAAGATGATAGATATGGTGACTGTTGAGTTGTAATTTATTATTATTTTTATTATTATTATTATTATTATTATTATTATTATTATTATTTGAGACAGGGTTTCTCTGTGTAACATCACTAGCTGTCCTAGAAGCAGCTCTTGTAGACCAGGCTGGCTGCGAACTCATTGAGCTCTGCCAGTCTCTGCCTCTTGAGTGCTGGGATTAAAGGTGTACGCCACCACTGCTGGCTGAGTTATAAATTTTGTGTCTTTACATGTTACAAAGTAGAAAGATAAGAGAACCAACTCAATTAGTCAATACCTTCGTAAGAACTCCTTTCCCATTCCCAAGGGTCTCATAACATCTTAAGGGTCCCTCCCCTCTGAATAGAAGTACCTTGACAAAAAAAAGAAGAGAAACATTAAAACAACAGCACTATCCTCGGCCCTCCTTTAATATACATACCAATTCCCTTAATTTGAAACCTGGGTACTATTAGAAAAATAGCTACCACAAGCTGTTTTCATCCCAAGATAGAGAAACCTGTTAATATCTTAAGATCAAGGTAAATAGATATTATATATTATAATAATGAACTGGAGACATTAAAAAGATACTAAATATAAAAATTAAACAAGAAAAAATTTAACTATTATTAACTTAATACTTTACCATTTTGATACTAAAATCTCAATTGCATTGAATCTATATCGATATTTTGGAGTAAAGTCTATTCAAGAGAACATGGTAACTTGTTATTTCCATGGCTGTTTAGTGACTATAGACATTATGAATGACCTAGTAACCATCTGGACCAGGAAGTGCATGAATGTTTCTTTTTTTTTCCGGTTTATTTATTTTTTATTAAAAATTGCCATCTCCTCCCCTCCTCCTCCCCCTTCCCTCCCCTCCCCTCCACCCATACCCCCACTCCCTCCCTCTTGAGGCCAAACAGCCATCAGGGTTCTCTACACTATGTTGAGTCCAAGGTCCTCCCAACTCCCCCCAGGTCCAGGAAGGTGAGCAACCAAACTGACAAGGCTCACACGGAGCCCGTCCATGTCGTAGAGACCAAGCCCATCGCCACTGTCCTTGGCTCCTCGGTCAGCCTCCACCATCAGCCACCCTCAGAGAGTCCCATTTAGTCACATGTTCCATCAGTCCCATTCCAAGTGGACTTGGTGGTCTCCCATTAGTTCTGTCGTGCCATCTCAGTGGGTGAACGCATCCCTCATGGTTCTGACTTTCTTTCTCATGATCTCTCTCCATCCGCTCCTCATCAACATGAAAGCACCAGAACCCAGTGAACTTATAACAAGAGGACTTGAACACACTAATCAAGAAGAAGTAGAAAAAATTGACTTTATGAAAGTAATAGAGTCCCTTAAACGGGAGGTGAAAAACTCCCTTAAGGAAATGGACGAGAAGAATAACAAAAAGTTTGAAGAATTGAGTAAATCCGTAAACGATATCCTAGGAAACCAAGAAAAAACAATCAAACAGATAATGGAAACAGTGCAAGACTTGAAAACTGAAATGGAGGCAAGGAAGAAAACACAACCCGAGGGCCAACTGGATTTGGAAAATCTATGTAAACGAACAGAGACTACAGAAACAAGCATAACCAACAGAATACAAGAGATAGAAGAAAGAATCTCAGATTCTGAAGACACCATAGAGAAAATAAATGCACTGATCAAAGAAAACAGCAAATCCAACAAATTCTCATCACAAAACATTCAGGAAATCTGGGACACAATAAAAAGACCAAACCTAAGAATAATAGGCGTAGAAGAAGGAGAAGAAATACAGCTCAATGGTTCAGAAAATATATTTAATAAAATTATAGAAGAAAACTTCCCAAACCTAAAAAAAGATATTCCTATTAAGGTTCAAGAAGCTTACAGAACACCAAATAGACTGGATCAAAAAAAAAAAAATCCCCTCGCCATATTATAATCAAAACACAAAACATACAGAATAAAGAAAGAATATTAAGAGCTGCAAAGGAAAAAGGTCAAGTAACATATAAAGGTAAACCTATCAGACTAACACCTGACTTCTCTATAGAAACCATGAAAGCCAGAAGGTCCTGGATAGATGTTTTGCAGAAACTAAGAGACCATGGATGCAAGCCCAGATTACTATACCCAGCCAAGCTTTCATTCACTATAAATGGAGAAAACAAAATATTCCAGGATAAAAACAAATTTAAACAATACATAGCCACAAATGAATGTTTCTTTCAGAGAAAGCAAATGGTCATTCATATTTTTCACCATGAGATTGCAACAGTACCAAAGACAGAAAAGGCTAGTGAAACTGTACAATAGCAAACATGACGTCATCTTTGTATTAAGATTCAGTAACCATCAGAACCCATTATGGTGTTGGCAAGACAAATCACTTTGAATTATTTTTAATTATTTTGCTAATGTAAAGAAGTATTACCCTGAACACAGACTGCAAGACATGACCTTTCCAAATGGAAGAAGAGGAGGAAGAGAAGGAGGAAGGATTGGGGGAGGAGGAGGAGGGGAAAGGAGAGGAAGAGAAAAGAGAGGAGGAGAAAGGAGGGGGAGGGGAGGAGGAGGAAGAGGAGCTGAACTCAGGGGGGGGAATGAAAGAAACACATGAGCAGAATGGTGGTCAGGGTAGTGCAGGAGCCAATGTTGGTGCTGTAAAATGAAAATAGGAGTCTAGATAACAGCAGAAACAGTGGCACCATGGTCTGCTATGATGCAGATTTCTCAGGAGGGTACAAATAAAGACTTCTATGTGGGAAAAAAGATAATATGGCTTAGAAATTGTTGCTTTACAAAATAAATTGCTGTCCTTTGTTGTGTATGTCTTACCGAGTACAAGGCGTTCCATGGATATCAATAAACCCAGATGCTAAATTCCCATATCTAATATGAACTCGATTTGCACATGACCTTCATACTTCCTTCCTATATTCTAAATGACCCTGAAATTAATTTCTATACTTGGTTCAATGTACATATTGTGGAATTAGTTGTTATAAAGTAATATTTATATAATAATATCAAAAATATTTGTAGACGTTCCACACTGGTATAATATTTTTAATCAAATATTTCATTCTGGTACTTATTGAGCCATGAATAGAGTTCCTATTGGAACACAAGTGCCATTGTACCCTGAATTCTTCAGCAGTTCATGTAGGACAATCCCTAATTTGTGATGTCTCTGAGCCCTGCTTCTCCCTCTGAATGGCATTCCAACCTCCATAACTCTAGCACTGGTGTTTATCAAATTCTTTTTTCATTCTAACAATTTCACTTATGATGTTCCTTTGGAGCATTCCCACTTTCGTTGTACTACAAACAGATTCCTCGTCACTACTTACGGCCTGCCCCAGGACTGCTTCTAAAACCTTGCCTAATTTGCCTAAAAATATAGACACTTGTATACTTAAACATTATTGAAAGTTGTATATATGGCTTGATGAGAAGAATTATCTTATTTTTTCCAAAACGGATGGTATATCTTTCTGTAAATGTTCTCCAACAGACTAAATCCCTATAAGTCCACGAACTGTGAATGTTAATGCCACATTCTTCTTTCATGGCTGAATGTTAAAAATATGAATAACAGCTTCTCAATTTTTCTGCTCACAGCTATTCTTAAAACTAAAGGTATTTAACAATGATGATACTTAATAGAACCACAAAATAAAATATATACAATACAATATATGCAGCTTTATATAAAAAGCACACACTTATATAGATAACTTGGAAGATAACGACTCAAAAATTGAATAGAACAGAAATGTAGGAAAAACAAGAAATAGAGTATACTTTCAGTAATTTCAAGGTTGGGAAGAGTACTTTGGAGAGCAGACAGCTATTGTCATATGATTATAAATCCATTGGCCCCATAGTAATAAATAATGAAAGTACTTTATATTTTGGTATCAGATTGTGCTAAAGGAAATTAATGGAGCAGAAGGCAAGCACTGACAAAAGGAAAATAATAATCTTGAAATTTTGATCCTATGAGGAGGCAAACAAACAGCTATTGAGAACAAACCATGTAGAGGAGCTTTAACAATTTGAGCAAAGAGATTTCAAACAGTGTTAAGGAAAAAACAAGATAATGTGTCAGATATGCATGTTCATATGTGTGTATATATATACATACATACATACATAAATGTGGGTGAGTATGAAATGTTTATATTAATTTATTATACATACCCTTGTATATAAGTATATATATATATGAATAAAACACTAACCTTACCATAGATACTACTGTAATTCAAATATAAAGAAACAAATATAATAGGGAGTATCTAAAGGTAATGATGTTATCCCTTTTCCTGTATCCTAGGCTGGCCTCTTGATTGTGTTGTTCTCCTGGGCCCACTTCTGGAGTGCTAAGATGACAGGCAGATGCCAGCACTCACAGCTTGTACTATGCTTCTGTTCACAGCCAAGACTTTGTTCATATAAAGCAAGGACTCCATTCCTGAGTTACAGCTCTAGCCCAGAGGATGCTCTTAACACATGCACAAAAATAGCCAAAGCATTATGGCCACTTAGGTTGAAGAAAAGCTAAGAAAGGAAACATGAAACTGCATTTAAAATTATTTTAAAAGACCTAGGAAGTCTGTAACATCTCTTCTCTAAAGTTAAATATAGGGTTCCTATCGGTTTGACACCTCAGCCTTCTTTTAAAACTGTACAAAATGATGTCCTGTTATAGAGTTCCTCTCGCAGTGAGTTTTTATTTGAATTCAAACTTTTAGTAGAAAATAAATTCCTCATAATATAAAATATTTAATTAGATCCATGATTACTATTGCTTGGAGATATAATTGAAAGTCTACATGGCACACTATTGTTCCTTAGAAAGTCAGTTTGTTATTATGGAAGTACAGAAATCCCTTTAGAAACAAGATTACTATTGAGGAAAGACTCTGCCTTTTTTCTGAAGAAGTTAGAAAAAATAAAAATAATCAGCTATATGTGGCTACTTAAAATAGAGCTCATCTAATGATACATCCTCAATAGATGTATCACATACAGAGAAATGGGCAGTAGCATCCTCAGAGCTTGCTCTGCCCTGCCTAGTCATTCTTTCCATAGTGCCCCAAACTCTTTATGCAGTGACTCACAAGAAACATGTCCCGATATAAATTGTTGCTATCAAATGTGTTTAATCACATTGAATATCAAGTAGCTAATACTGTGCATTGTATAAATTTATAAAAAACAGGGCACCTAAGAACTTAAACTTCTAAAATCAAGTAATGCAAAGAGAAAAATCTTGAATTCATCACGTCCACAGAGATTTACATCAGGAACGAGAATCTTTATGTCATATTGAATTTCTATTGAGATGAACAACCTTTCTGGGTTTCCTAGATTTATGTTCTGACCAATTCCAAACCAACACACTTTACAGTAAAATTCCACCACCTTATTTCTATGAAAAATGAAATAAAAAAACATCTGGACAATTAAGCAACACCACAGCTCATAAGTACTCACTGTTCTTTAAAACTTTCATATGTAAGGCTCAAACATATTTTTCTCAGATAAGAGCTGGGACAAGTCAAATAAATATTCCAAGCCATTTTGAAGTGGCCAGTATACTTCTTTGTCCCTGCAGGAATATAGCATTCATCTTTCAAAGCCCGTTGAAAAATTACTTAGACTAAGTGCCCCAGGTTTTACCAAAATTATTTCTCAAAACATTTGTTTCTTGAAAACCTAACACTTATGGCCTTCCTGCAAGCTACTATTCCCTTATCCTCATGACTATCCACTTATTCTCAGTTTCAACTTAAATGACTGTTACTGCAAGAACCATCTCCCAATATCCTTTACCTAATGGTGTGGAAGTGGCATGTTTAATGAGCCTCCTCACACTAATGTGCGTTCCATGCCAAAGGCATGACTTTATTGTTACTAGCCTTTCAATCAGTTACCACTGTGAAATGAACTAAGTTTCCTAAGTTCAGAGATTTTAGTCATGCTGTTCACTAAATTTTTCTAGAATCTGGTGCAATAAGTTATAAGTTATACACAAAATGTTAATTACTCAGATGAGAAACGATAGCTGTCTTTGCATGAAGATAATTCTCTGTGGTTAGAAAGAAGACTCAGTTGGTGGAGTTCTTGCTGTGCTAGTAGGAAAAACTGAGCTTTACTCACAGAACTCATTTAAAATCGGAGTGTGGTGGTGCACAGTTCTAATCCAGTTCCGGAGAAGCAAAGAAAACTATAGTCTTGTGCCTTTCCAGGGACCGACCTAGACTAATTGGTCAGATTCAGGCCAGTGAGTGTTCCTGGGGAAAGGCATTCACAAATACACATGCATCCCATTAGGCGTAGGCACATATACATGCACACACACACACACACGCACGCACACACACACACACACACTCACAAATAACTACTGAATATTCTTTATGCTTCTTCATCATCAACAAATTTGATATCTTGTATTTATTCAGCATATAATTTACTTTCTGATATCATTTTTTGATTTCTGAAATACATAACATAATTTTATGTTTCACATTGCATATTTTGGATAGGTAGATGAGAAACATCAGAGTTACTTACAGATTGTCATATAGTGCTACCACCACATTAAAACAGGTAGAACTGTATTCAGGTATGTTCTTTTCTTGTAATTAGAGTTCTATTATTATTAACTAGCAGAAAATTCCTTATTCTTAACTGACTTTATGCTTTTACAGGGTAGGACTTGTCATATATTGTTTAGTTTGAGGAAGTTATCAAAAGTGAGGGATACATACACACACTCATGTATACTGTCCCTATATAATCTTGTTATTAAAAACAGATTGTATCATATAAAATTATCTTATTGTTCTTGAAAGAACTGGAGTTTTATCTTTTATATTTATTTGATTTTATCCCTGTTCTTTAAATAAAAACTCCGTGGGCTAATTTATATTATATTCCAATGAAATCACAACAGTTTATTTATTGTGAATTTTAATTAAGTCTTATTTTAAACATTTAGTTCAGTATCAAAATATCCAAATTTCACACAACTCTGCAGATCTCTCTTCCTCAGTTCTGTTTTGCTTGAGATCTGGAAGCTTGCAATGTGAGAAAGGTAGGTGTTAGCTGCTACTCATAACCTGCCATTCAAGGTTGCTATTTCTGATTCACCGAGAATAATCTCAGAAAATGAGTGATTAAGCAGACAGAGGAAAATTTTTCCTGACTAGTTAAGCCTTGAGTTTGCTTTTCTGACTCTGAGATTGGAACATGCAAAAAAAAAAAAAAAAAAAAAAAAAAAAGTCACACTCTCTTTTGTGTCTTTTGTGACAATTAGAAACATTCTTCCCTCTGGGGTACAGAACCTTAAGTAAAAAATGCCTCAGAGTTTGCAATGTTGATCTAAGGCATTGGGAAGAGAACTGAACATCACTAACTGTTCATTCTGCAAAAGGAGCTATCCAGAATTGACTTTTTTAATGCTTCACTGCTAAAGTGTGGGAAAGCATCCCTGATTCCTACTTAGTCTGATTAAGCACTGCTTCGGTCCTGTCTTCTACTCCCAGTACCCTGGTCATGAGCTATCTCATAAATTTCATGTATACAAAACTACAAGAAAAAATATTATTATTTGAATAATCACTGTAGTGTACTTTAAAACCTTTCTCTCTCTGTCTCTCTCTCTCAGACACATATAGACTATTCACAAAATTCTTTTGAATTTTCTCAAACTCACCTAATAGTTGTAGCTACAACTGAATATTTCTAATACTAGAAAAATAGAAAAAATGACTGTGTTACATAAAAAGTGATTCAGTGCCCCAACTTAATATTTTCAGCTATTTGTAACTGTAAATTTTCTTAGTTTAAAGGTTTAAGGTGAATTTGAGTCATATTTATAAACTCAGTAACATGATATAATAATTTTAGCTACCATAGTTTGAATGGCTTCTAAAATTCTTTACTAAAGAATTTTTAAGAGTAGTACCTCATTTACTATTTTAACTTCCATTTCTATTCTTGGTAGTTAAGAAATGGACCTTGAATGTAAGAACACTTGGGAAGCACAGCTACCAAGAAACCAAAGCTTTTGAAGTAAAATACAGATACTCTCTCATTTAAAAACACACAGAGTATGAGCCCTCAACACTCAATGCCACATGGACACTATGGATGACGTCAGGAATATGAACTGAAAAACCAGTGCAGTCTATAATGCAAGAACAAAAGCTAGGAAGTGATCTCTCAGACATGGGATTGTGGGAATATGCCTGGCTCTCCTGGTTTTCTTACTGAAAGATTCTAGTAAGCTATGATAAAATCGGCATTGGAAGATTTGAAAGTTTATGTGATTTTATAAAATCACATGACATAGAAGAAAAACAGAGAAAAACCCTTAAATAATATTATGTCTAATTTTGAAATCCCAACTTCCTGTTTAGTCTCCCATAACACAAAATGAATAAATAGAAACAAGGGTCATCCATGTCGGTACTGAATAATAAAAATGCTTAAGGAGGCACGTTTTAAAGCTCTTACCTTTGTATCTTAAAATATTTCACACCTCATCTGTTCAAATGGATAAAGGCAATGAACATATCTTACAGCAGAAGGCTGGGATAATTTGTATTCTATCAGTGCTTTCCGAATTAAAGCCTTCTGGGAAGCTCAACTTCATGTCTTATTTACCTCAGCTTTGAAGGCTGCTCACAGAGAGAGCTCTAACTTTTGCTAAGCACTATATTCTCTTAGGAAATCAATCTTCCTTCTTCCGTTATTTCTTTTTTCCTTTTATTTATTTTTTTTAAAAAGGTTGTTATGGTGATCACACTTTCTATGTGTCTCAAAAACCATAAAGCAAAATTACAGTTGTGAAAATAAAAAAATGGTAGACCCAAAAATTTCCATGTGTTTAAAATGTGTTGCCAGATTTAGAAATTTTTTTTGTAAGAAACATAACCATAAGCTTGGTGTGGATATGCATACTTGAAATTCCAATGTTCAGGACCATGAGGCAGGAGGGATAAGTTGAGCTACACAGCAATATCAATGTATCAAAATAACAGTAATAATAGTAATGATAATAATATTTTCTAAATGAATACAATCCGTACTGGCATGAATACATCTTATTTTATAAGTCTAACTACATGGCCAATTTACCTATCTCAAGGCAGTCTTGGACAGTTCAGAAAAAAAACCTTCAGTATTATAAAGCATAGCAGCAGGAAAAGTCAACAAAATTTTCAAATGTAACTCTTAAAACTTAAAGGTTTAGATGTTTTATGGTGAGTGCAGAATTACTACTACTTTATCATTTTATTTAAGAACTTTTCAAGGAAAAATGGAATTTGACTAAATTATTAGCAAAAATTTTTTTTAAATATTTTAATACTCTGTTTAGGAGAACTACTATCTGTAGAAGGAATGGCAGGCTGCATTCCACCGCCCAGTTCCTGCACAGCTAGTTTTACCCAAAATAACTACACGGAAACTGTATTCATTTAAACACTGCTTGGCCCATTAGTTCCAGCCTCTTATTGGCTAACTCTCACATCTTGATTAACCCATTTCTAATAATCTGTGTAGCACCACAACGTGGTGGCTTACCGAGAAAGATTCAAGCCTACATCAGTCTTGGGTTAAAGAATCATGACAACTGCCTCACTGCCTTCTTTCTCCCAGAATTCTGTTCTGTCTACTCCACCCAACTAATTTTCTGCCCCATTAAAAGGCCAAGGCAGTTTCTTTTTTTTTTTTAAATGAAAATAACCTGTTTTTATTGTTTTACACTCAAACGGTATAGTGGTGAGCATAGCTGCCTTCCAAGGCAGTTTCTTTATTAACAAATGAAAGTAACACATAGACAGATGACCCTCCTCCATCAATTATCCATTTAGAATGTTCTTGTTTTTTTTTCTTTTTTTAATAAAAATTTCCTTCTCCTCCCCTCCTCCCACTTCCCTCCCCTTCCCTCCAACCATACCCCCACACCCTCCCTCTCCAGGCCAAAGAGCAGTTAGGTTTCCCTACACTATGGTAAGTCCAAGGTTCTCCCAACTCCCCCCAGGTCCAGGAAGGTGAGCATCCATATTGACAAGGCTCAAACAGAGCCCATCCATGCCATAGAATGAAAGCCCATTGCCACTGTCCTTGGCTTCTCAGTCAGCCTCCACCATCAGCCACATTCAAAGAGTCCGGTTTGATCGCATGTTCCATCAGTCCCATTCCAACTGGTCTTGGTGATCTCCCATTAGTTCTGTCCCACCGTCTCAGTGGGTGAACGCACCCCTCACGGTCCTAACTTTCTTGCTCATGTTCTCCTTCCTTCTGCTCCTCAACAGGACCTTGGGAGCTCAGTCCAGTGCTCCAATGTGGGTCTCTGTCTCTATCTCCATCCATCACCAGATGAAGGTTCTATGGTAATATGGAAGATAATCATCAGTGTGGCTATAGGACAAAACTTAACAAAAGATGTCAAAATGTACCCTGCTTGTCAAGGATGTTTATCATGCTTTCATGTCTTCTTATTATCTCAAAAATGGAAAAAAAAAACATTAACTTGTCTACTCTATGTAGGAAACACTCTGTCATCATGTCTCTTATAGAAAAGTATTGAACAACTGACAACTGATATTTGTGAGTGTTCTGCGATAATATCAGATGAATGACTTTTAGATCTCTATATTTTCATTTTTTTGTTTTGTTTGTGTTTTTGGAGACAGGGTTTCTATGTAGCTTAGTGGGCCTGCTCTGGAACTATCTCTTATAGACCATGCTGGCCTCAAACTCACGGAGATCTGCTTGCCTCTGCCTCCTGAGTGCTGGGATTAAAGGCATGTGCCACCATTGACTGGCCCTTATTTTCAATTTTTAGGGAGAGTAATGATTCATCAATCAATTTTAAATCAAACATTTTAATGCATGTCACCATGAAGTTAACCAATTATCCCTGGATCTCAGAATGTATACTCAAACTGTTCCTGTAAATATGATTTAATCTGAATCAGAGGAAGAGTTGTTCAGAATTTAGACCCATTAGAAGTAGTCTTCCTGCCTTAAGTACAAATTTACAGACTTAACAAAGTATTAAAGACCTAGAAAAAATTTTCTATTCCTAGTCAAATCAAGGAAGAACTTGTTAACTAGTTATGCAAGTAATATATCAGTTTTTACAGCAGGTATAAATTAGAAACTCATCATTAGATTTTATTGATGAATGTTAGAAAGCTAAAACAAGCAATACATATAATACAAATTTCCTCACTCTACATTTCTCTATCTCCTTCTGTCTTTCTGTCTGTCTGTCTATCTGTCTGTCTGTCTGTCTGTAGGGTTGTCTCCTTTCAGCAATATCTACTGAGAACAATTACCAAGAAAACTAGATGAACTTTAGTAGAGAGACATCAACAGAGCTACAGCTAAAAGGCTTTGCTATATTTTTTCATGGTTTATTTTTTTATATTTAAAAATTTCTATCTCCTCTCCTCCTCCTCCCACTTCCCTCCCCTTCACCTACCCATTCCCTCCCCTCCTCCTCTCCCTTCCCTCCCCTCCCCTCCACCCATACCTCCCCTCCCTCCCTCTCCAGGCCAAGGAGCCATCAGGGTTCCCTACTCTATGTTAAGACCAAGGTCCTCCCAACTCCCCCCAGGTCCAGGAAGGTGATCGACGAAGCTGAGAAGGCTCCCACAGAGCCCGTCCATACAGAAGAATCAGAGTCCAGCGCCTTTGTCCTTTGCTTCTCAGTCAGCCCCCACTGTTGGCCACATTCAGAGAGACGGGTTTGGTCGCATGATCCATCAGTCCCATTCCAACTGGAGTTGGTGATCTCCCATTAGTTCTGTCCCACTGTCTCCATGAGTGAACGCACCCCTCATGTTGCTGACTTTCTTTCTCATGTTCTCTCTCCTTCTGCTCCTCATCAGGACGTTGGGAGCTCAGTCCAGTGCTCCAATGTGGGGTAAGGGGTACACTCATCCATTGCTGGTGGGAATGCACACTTGTGCAAACACTTTGGAAAGCAGTGTGGCGATTTCTCAGGAAATTCGGGATCAACCTACCCCAGGACCCAGCAATTCCATTATTGGGAATTTACCCAAGAGATGCCCAATCATACAACAAAAGCATTTGCTCATCTATGTTCATAGAAGCATTATTTGTAATAGCCAGATCCTGGAAACAACCTAAATGCCCTTCAGTGGAAGAATGGATGAAGAAACTGTGGAATATATACATGCTAGAATACTACTCAGCGGTAAAAAAAACAATGACATCTTGAATTTTGCATGCAAATGGATGGAAATAGAAAACACTATTCTGAGTGAGGTAACCCAGACCCAAAAAGATGAACATGGGATGTACTCACTCATAATCGGTTTCTAGCCATAATTAAAGGACATCGAGCCTATAATTTGGGATCCTTGAGAAGATAAGAAGGTGAACCCCCCAAAAAAGATATAGTAATCCTCCTGGATATTGGAAGTAGACACGATCGCCAGGCAAAAATAGGGAACTTGAGGGTGGGGCGAGACGGGGCCAAGAAAAGATGGGGAGAGAAAAGCGTGAAGGGGAGAATGGGGGGAGCTCGGAGGAATGGGATGCTTGGGATACAGGAAGGGTGGATATGGGAGCAGGGAAGCATATATCTTAATTTAGGGAGCCACCTGAGGGTTGTCAAGAGACTTGACCCTAGAGGGGTTCCCAGGTTTCCAGGGAGACGCCCCCAGTTAGTTCCTTGGGCAGCTGAGGAGAGGGAGCCTGAAAAGGCCAGTTCCTATAGCCATACTAATGAATTTCTTGCATATCACCATAGAACCTCCACCTGGTGATAGATGAAGAAAACGACAGAGCCCCACATTGGAGCACCGGACTGAGCTCCCAAGGTCCTGATGAGGAGCAGAAGGAGGGAGAACATGAGAAAGAAATTCAGGACCGTGAGGGAACCTCCACCTGGCGACAGATGAAGAATATTTTTGTTATACTTCACAGAATCACTCTGCATGGAGATAATTGTGCACAGCATGAGATTAACCCTAAAATGATTGCTCACCAAATTAATAAGTGTCTTTTAGAACCCCACTTTGAATTCTAACTATATTGAGAAAAATGCAATTTTTATTTTTCATATGCAGTCTCTTAATTATGCTATTTAAGTAGCAGAAATTAAGTCTGAAAATTAATTTTCCTCTTTGAACATAAAAACTACTTTTAAAGTCATTTTTCATTTATTTAAAATAATAACTCATTAAAACAAAAATATTTCTTTTATCTTTGTACTAATATTAGTGCTAGAAAGACAGTAGTGAGAAGGCTGATAATACTGGGTATTTTATTCCATTTATCTTTACATGTGAAAACTTTCCATAGTTAGTGTATGTTTTGTTTTCATCTTATCCTCTAGGCCTACTAGATGCCTTGGGATTCTACCTTCCTTAGAATATAAACATGAGTGTAGAATCATCTGGGTTGACTTGTTGGTTCCTTTGATATACCTTCTGTCACGCCACGTATCTTGGTTTCTTGTGTTTTCTATTTCTTCTATGGAAGTAGTAGTATTTATCTCTTACATGCTTACATTCAAGTTCTCCCAGAATTGTTGGCAAATATACCCCAAAATTGATTATGAAAGTTTTTATTTTATCTTCACCTGATGATAAGCTCCTTTCCACTTATCAGAATATTAATGTGTTCTGATAAAAATCACAGCAAATTGTACTTACTTAACCAAAATTTAGATATTCTGTGTTATTGACTTTGAAAATGTAAATAAAAATGGATCGCTGCACTAAATAAAATATTCTCAGCAAAAGAATCTCAAATAGCCAAAAGATACTTAAGGAAATGTTCAACTTACATTAAGGTTTTTGTCCTCTGCTACCCTTCTAACAGAATTAAATAAAACTGACCAAGATGCCTCTCTTTCTATGTGAATCTGACTTTCTAAAAGAAAGAGTTCCATAAATGTCCTCAATCTATAATTTGAGCATATTTATTTAAATAAAAGTGTTTCAAACAACATATGTCACACAGATAATGCATCTCCAGTTAGCTATCAGGTTCCAAAATGTTTTTGCTAGTTTTCATTTCTAGATGAAAACATGGCCTAAGGCCTTATTGATGTGAAGTACAAAACAAACTTCTAGTAGTTACAAGGTTAAAATATTAAAGATAACTTGATCAAGAAGGGTTGATTCAGTCAAAATTTTTATGTTTTTTTTCATTAGCATACACAAAATATAGTAATAACTACTTGCTTGTATGCCTCCCACCATGGTGCAAAATTAGCACTCTGAAACGATAAAAATCACATAGAATCTTTTTTTTTGGTAAGTTGTTTCTGGCCATGGCATTTTTCACATCGACAGAAGATAGCTAATGCAGATGGTTAGCTTCCACCTCCAACTGACACACTCAAGAATCACATGGGAAGAGAGTTCTACACTAGATTGGCCAGGCAGATGTCTGTGGTGGTAAGATATTTTAGTTAACTGATAAGAGAAGCCCATCACAGTGTGATGGCTTCATTCCCTAGTCAGGAAACCTTGAACTGCTCAAGAGTTGAGAGACTGAGCTGAGCACAAGCAAGTGAACTGGAGCATGCATTCACTCATCTTGTTCTGCTTTAGCAATGGGTGTGCTGTGACTAGCAGGTTCAAGTTTCTGCCTTGACTTCTTCACAATGACGGACGCTAACTTGGAATTATAAACTGTAACCCTAGCCTGTCTTCTGTTCCCGCAGCAATTGATATGAAACTAGAACAATTTCTAAACATTAACAGCTTTACTCTGACAAGCAAAAAACAACAGATGACATGTTTGAATTTGACAAGAAAAATCCTGAACAAATAAGAGTCTCAGAAGCTAAACATGTACTCTGCTTTCAAATTGAGCTTCTAAAGGTGTATAACAAAATGTGACTGTTGGTTTGAATGGAGTTATAATTGAGTACCATACTAAAAATTTCTTCTTGATCCAAAGTTGAAAAACACAAGTTTGAAAATAAAATGCAGAGAGAAGCTGATACAGATTTTTTTTATAAAAAAAATAAAATTGTTTAAGAGAAATAGCCATCACAGGTAAATCAAGTATCTTTAATTCAAATGTTAAATAAATAAAATATTTGTCTATAACGTTCAGATTTGAACAAAGAAATGCTCCTGGTTTTATTTTTTAGAGAAATCTTCCTCTTTACATTGAAATTTGAATTATAATGATAATCAAACATTTCCTAAAGGAAAAGCAAATTGAGTTATACTGCAATAATCAAAATTCCTAATGCACAATATGAGCTGTCATAAATTGATAACTAATGAAAATTAGGACAGAATTTAATTTTAAGATGTATTTTAATTGAGTTTATGCTCTTATAAGACTGAAGTTAAAATGCAGTAATAAGGAAAAAGTATAAACTAGAGGTTAGGGAACCTAAACTATTAGATATAATCTTCTGGATAGATATAAAACTATTTTTATGTTATCTTAAATGTCATAAGCAATGCCTATCTTCTCATTCTGGGTGAAAACTGAAGGATCTTGGAAAGGTCAGCAAATTCTGATTCTTGGTTTGGTGAATATAATCTTGGTTCTTACAAGTGTCAACCTTGCTAATTCATCCTGAGATCAGTAAGGAGAATCACCATCTCCTGCGTGAGACTGATAGGACCTCTAGCTCTGACATGCTCTGTTTTAATTTCCTGCACTCCTCCTACTGAGTAAATATACAAAAGAAACATTTGTAAAGGCAAGAGCTGTCAGGAAACTCATGTTCATTAGAGCTGTATTCACAAGTGTCAAAGTGGCAATCATGTCCAAAAGGTTTTTCTTATCAATCCCTGCTCCATATCTATTGTTCCTTCAGTGGCCAAAGTAGTAGTTGCCTTCATAAGAAGATGAAATATTTAGTTCTTCATCTAAGACATGCTAATAGATTTATTGCATGTGGTCACCAATGTCCATAAGTGACCACAACATAAACAGCAAAAATATTATGACATATTGACATACCTACTAAACTTTAATCACGGTTTCTCAGAAATCCTGTCTCTTCCCCTTATATAGTCCTCAATAAGCCCAGCCTTATTGTTCCTGTCTCCACCTCTCTAGTGCTGCAGTTAAAGGCCTGTGATCCTAAGTGTTGGGTTCACCTTTGGGTGAGTTCTGTTTCTCTTTTACACAGATTCAATCTTGTATAGCCTAGGGTGTCCTTGAACTCATAGAAATCCATCTGCCTCTGTCTCTCAAATCTTGGGATTAAGGTGTGTGACCCCACTCCCTGACCTATACGGTAGACTAGTATGGCTACTTTGCTCTCTGATCTTCAGCCAAGCTTTATTTATTAAAATACAAATAATATGCCACTATTAATATGCATTAATATTGGTGAACATAAAGTGAACACTCTAGCACGTTGTCTCACGGGGGATCGTCACATAGGTGAACTTGCTTATTCTCAGTCATATAGTATTAAGTATCCACAGAAGACTGATAATTAAAATAGCATAATAAGTGATATAGCTAAATTTAGATGACAAAAAATGGTAGGAACTGTATTTTGACTGTATTTAAAGTATTTTGGGGTTTTAATAATAAAACAAATAAAATTCATTTACATTAAATTGTTCCACTATTATTTTTAATTATTAAAAATACTGTATGGCAGTAAATAGTAACCAAAATGATAATACTATTAGCGAAAAAATCCTGTCCTGGCTCATTTTTAATTGTAAATTTGGCATAAACTAAAATAAGAGGAGGGCTGTTATGATGCCTGTGGGTATTATCTTGATTTCACTAACTGACGTGCAAAGATCTACTCCATATGAGGGTAGCACACATACTAGTACATGGGCTGGGCCCTGAATGAAGGAAAAGAAGAAAGTTGGCTGAACTACAGCAAACATCAATTCATTGCTTCTTTCTTTGGCTGTGGATGTAATGGGAACAGGTCTCCCGCTCTCCAAATGCTTGACTTTTTCGCCACAATCGAGTGTTAGCTGGAACTGTAACATAAGAAAATCTTTTCTTCCTCAAGTTGATTTTTTTAGGGTATTTTCTCATGCAGTGGGAAACAAGACTAAGAAAGATATTGGTATAAATAAGTGGGGCCGTTGCTGTAATAACCATGATTATGTGGCTTTTTAGCCTTTGGAATTATTCCGTGGGAGAAATGTGGAAGGATTTGCAACTTTGAACTAGAGAAACTGGCAATTCCTGTTGGCAGAGCCTAATTAGCCAGTCCCGGTGGAGACTGAAGGATGGCCTTGCCGAGGGAAATAAACTGGAAGTGTGAGGTAATGAGGTTTCAAAGGGGAGAAAGGACTTTGTAGAAAAATGGGCTACAGGTTGTTTAAGATATTTTACCAAGAATCTAGCTAAATTCTTCCTCTATCTAGAGAACATAAGTGAGGTTGGAGTTAAGGGTATTGGACTAGTTTGTTTGTTAGAGGAAATTCACGAAAGAAGGGAATTAAGGCAGGTACTGAGAAAGCTATAATTGTCAAACAAATCTAGACCACTGAGGAGAAACTTCCAGAACTGTACTGAGTTAAAAGAGCAATGTCCTGAAGGCAAATCCTAAGCCTCATTCCAGTCCCAATCATGGGATGTTCCACCTTGTAAAAGTCTAAATTATTAAAAGGAATTAGGCCTAAAATGAGGGTGCCGTTCCTGGTGCTTGAAAGCA
The DNA here is from genome assembly GCF_903992535.2 of Arvicola amphibius. Classification (NCBI taxonomy): domain Eukaryota; kingdom Metazoa; phylum Chordata; class Mammalia; order Rodentia; family Cricetidae; genus Arvicola; species Arvicola amphibius. The sequence goes on along the minus strand of NC_052056.1, from coordinate 34,937,368 downwards.
ATTGTCTGTGAAATTGTTTCCTCAGGATCAGCACATAGAAACTGACATAGTTCTGTTGCATGTAGGCCTGAAAGCATCACAGCTGACGGGAGTTGACAACATCTTCCAGGGGGTGCTGGTTTTATAGGTATGAAAGATGTAAGGCCAAGTTGATCATGAGAAAAATTTAGAATAGGCACTGGTTGACAATGCTAGAGACCCCTGGGGGCTACACTCAGAAGGGAAAGCCTGAATTGCAGTGGAGATTCCAGAATATTGGAGATACCAGGACCATATGACTTTCTCCAGAGGGCCTATAAATGAACAATAGAGTCAGCCTAAGTCTAGAAGGGAAGCTGTGTGCACTGCAGATGTGGAAAGTGAAAGAGTGGCTGATTTTGCAATAAGTCCTAAATACCTGACATGGAGCTGCTGGATTTTGTGTTTTCTGTGTTGGAATTTGGTTCTTCTTGATCTAATTGCTCCTAAATGTGCCAAGAGTCTTTATTTTTGGAATTTGAATGCTTACTTTGTACCAATAAATACTGTATGTTAATTTTGAAATTTGAGAGTAAATCACATTTAAGAGTTTTGCAACATGAGTTAGAAAGTTTAAGGATAAGTTGGATTGTATATTACTTTGTGAGAGGAACATGAGACTTTGGAGATAAAGAGTGGATGCTTATAGCTTAAAGTGACAACTTTGTATGTATGTGATATTGGTATCTGCCTAAGACTATACTTTCTCATATTAGATTTCTAATTCAATAATACAGCTACCTCCTGAGGTAGAAAAGAGAATTAGTGTTTATAATGCATGCAGAATAATAAACTGCCCTTTCTCTTTCCATTTTGCCTCATTTGCTTTCATAACCAGGACAGAGCGTTACCTTTATGGCACAGGAGGCAAAATGTCAGTTGCTGTGCTCAAGCTAACGTGAGCACATGCTGTGGCAACTCATCACTGCTACCTGCCCTTCAGTCTACAGTTCTTTTTCTCTCTTTTGACTCAAGAGTGAGGCTGAGTGGCTCCCTGTTTAATGTTAACATGAATCACAGTTTCTGGAATTCAATTAATGTTTGTTCAGTAAATGTGGAATGAATGATTAAATGTCTTGATCGACAGTGTGTGAAGATGTTCCAGCACGGCTGTGAAACCAAATGAACTAATACAATTGTCTGCACTTCACCATGCTCAAAACATTTTGACAAATAGTATTCCATCGCGACTACAACCCCGTAAAGAGGAGTCTCCAAGGATTGTCAGTATCTTTCCAAGTTGCAAACTGTGACTCAAAGATTTAAAATATTTGCCCAAGGCCACAAGGAAAAAAATGTCAGTCAGCTAACTTAATTAATCCTGCTCGTGCCTTCCTGAGAAACAAATGCATTACTTCTTTAAGCTTTTACATAGGTTTCTCCACGATTTTAAGAAATTAGCCCATTATGGTTGAATGTTAATGGTCTATATTGTTTGTTCTTAATCATACCATCATTTGAAACAAGTAATTGACTGAATGAGGAAAGAAAATATATGACTCTCCTATATATGGATATATACATATATGACACTCCTATATATGGATATATACATGACTCTTCTGTATATGGATATATATATATATATATGATTCTCCTGTATATGGATATATACATGACTCTCCTGTATGTGGATAAGATCAGAAATGAAAGCTATTTGTAAAGTAAAACATAAGTAACAGTGACAAGGTTTTACAAAAATAAATATATTTTAGTTTCTTCCTATAGAATTTATGTTTATCATAGAGGAATGAGATCTATAGATTTTGGTACCAGTACTATAAAAATAACCATGGGCTTATGTTTCTCCTGAATGCTGTACATTTGCAGCATTTTGGAATACATCTTCGTTTTTTTCTTTTTTTTTTGTAAAAAGTCATTCTGCCTCATTATTTAAATATGACATGATAAGCTATATTCTATCTTATTTGATAGGCAAATAAGATCAAAAATTATATGACTTGTTCATTTCCATGCAGGATTATTTGACAAAATGAATTAATTTAGCTGACTTCATGAAATTTTTTTCTTTTCTCTTACTCTACATTTAATATTTAAAAAAACTGTGGCCACGTTAGCCAGTTATTCAACAAAATTTGGGCACCTGTGGAATTTCATTTCATTCATCTACTTCAGAGAGTAGTGCTAATATTCTGCTTCCTGTCCACTATCTTTCCCTTTTAATTTTCAGCATGGTTTCATGTTGTGTACCTTTAATCCCAGTAAACAGAAGGCTAAGTCTGAGAAGCAAAAGTTCCAGGTCTATCTGGTCTAACATACTTGGAGGCCTTAAAATAATTTCTGGGATTTTATTCTATATCCATTAATAGTTTCCTTATAACTAATGAAAAATATTTACATACTAACATATAACAAAAATTTAAATAAGATTAATTAAATGTGACATGTTCTAACACTCCCAAATAAAAATTACAAAGTCATATATTACACATCAAATTGTCAACAATCAATCGATAATAAATAATAATAAAATTATTCTTTACTTTTAAATTCAATCTTGAGCTCTTTTTAATTATGCAGCCCAACACAGAGTTTTTTTTTTTTTTGTTTGTTTGTTTTTTTTTTTTTTTTTTTTTTTTTTTTGGTTTTTCGAGACAGGGTTTCCCTGTAGTTTCTAGAGCCTGTCCTGAAACTAGCTCTTGTAGACCAGGCTGGCCTCGAACTCAGAGATCCTCCTGCCTCTGCCTCCCGAGTGCTGGGATTAAAGGCGTGCGCCACCGCCGCCCGGCTCCAACACAGAGTTTTAAAAAGTGAGAAGTAACTACAATATAGAGGTATACATCAAAAACATGACTAATTAATCTTCAACAGTAAGCTATCTCTACTCTATATATCACTAATTCTGCTAAGCTTAAGAAGAGAACTATATTCCACTTTCTTTAATTTTCCCATATAGCTGAAAGAACAAATGAGCTGTATCTCTTGGCTATTCCATTAGAGAAACTCTGATGTTACCTCACCACGTACACAGCTCTTAACAACAGACTAGAAGCAGTCGGTATGAAAATCTCCTATCTCATTCTGCAGTTCATTTTATTTATTTCTGAACAGAATAAACTTGCCTTATATATTACTTATTGCTTAAACCGTGCAAAACCTTTGAAGGAAGTCTAGCTGACCACTGGTTATGAATGTAGTTCTCTTCTATGTTTCTTTCACTCTGAATACACTGCTGCTTGTAGACCATGATTATGGAGGGCAAGACATGTGGCTTTTGTGCGTGTAAGTGAATGTACAAAAGAAGAGAGGAACTGCTTGGATTTTCTTTATTCTCATAGAGATTTAGTTACTATTTTTAATATTTAAGTAAACTTAGATAATTTATGCGAATAAATGAAAGATAAAATTTTAATTATTTTTTCAAACAATAGTAATATTTCTTAAGCTTTTGTTATGTTAAGTTTTTATGTAAGTGACTTCATTAATGCCAATTTGAGGATTCCTATCAGGAAATCTTAAATCTCAAGCTTTTTGAGTTTTGATATAATGTCACACACAACCCCGTGTGGTGCTCTGTAGTTGGAAAGGAGGCTCTCCACAAGTACCAGAAAGAATTATGTTGAGATTGTTTATGTATGGTGGAAATTACACAAAAATGTCAACTTGAGTTGGAATTCCAAACCAAACCAAGATATTTCCTTATATATGAACAATCATTCCAAAATTTGTAAAAACCCAACATATGGAATCAAAAACATCAGACATGCACTTTTGTACACACTACTCTTATGAAGTAGTAGTCAAACTTCAGAAAAAAAAATCACCGTTTTAGTCAGTATCCTTCTTAATCCAAATCTCTCTTGTAAAATGAGACATGGAGTAACTTGCTTTTCTAACCTTTAGATGGGCAACAGCATATTCTTAAGAAGGGTCTGGAGTCATAAAGCATATATAAAGACCTTTCTCCATGTAATAGATTTCCATAGTTCTTTTTATACAAATATGACCACATGGGCTGGTTTAGAAGAACAAGATCTACGGACTAACAATCTCAGTTTTATTAGTCTGGGTTCAGATGTTCAGAATATGTTTTCTCCTGCTGCTCTCACAGAAAGCCTGTTCTCCACCCTCAAGTGAGTTGTTATTACTCTGTGCAATTCTGTGGTTTATAAATTATATAAATCCTATACTATTTTATTTTTGGCTCTGATGATCATGAGCCAGAAAAGTCAAGCAGATATTGCTCTATAGGACAGAGATTTTTCTAGCCAAGAAATACTAGAAATGGTAGGAACTAATTCAGCCCAGTGAGACTGATAAACCCTTGATACCTGGAACCCAGCATCTCTCCTTGTTCCCACACTTTCCAGTTCATTCTATTTCTTTGTTTCTACAGGCTGTCCAAAAGCTTACTAAAAAATTTATTTTCTGTTTATGTGAGCTAGCTTCATCCCTGTTGCTAGTAAATAATTAGAATGTTTAGTGATCAAATATCTAAGTTAATATTTTTCAAACTATCTAATTCATGCAGCACATTTATTTATTTGTATTGAAAATAGATTTATTTCTCATACAATACATCCTGACCAAGTTTTCCCTCCCTCCACTCCTCTCAGCCCCTGCCCCTACCCCTCTCTCCCCTGATCTGCCTTCCCTCTGTTTCCTTTCAGAAAAGAGCAGTCCTCCAAGAGACAACAGCGAAACATGACAAAACAAGATATAGGAAGACAAGACAAAAGCCCTTAAACCAAGGATGGACAAGGCAACCCAACGGGAGGAAAGAGTTTCAAGAACTGGCAAACGAGTCAAGAACATATCTGTTCCCACAGTTTTGGGTCCAAAGAAAGCATCAAGCTAACAACCACAACATATATGAAGAGAACCTAATGCAGAACTGTTTATTAAAAACAAATGTACTAAATGCTATCTCAGACACACTAAATTCAATTATTTGTAATCTGCCTCATGGATCTAATGTTTGAACACATTCTATAACAATTCCAAAACAGGAAAATAAAAAATAACAAAGATATGGTTATTAATGTGCTATATCTATATTGAAAGAATTATCCACAAAGGAGAATGTCATGGGAGAATTCAAGTGTATGACTTGCCATAGGTATTTTTTCATTTATAAAGATGAGTTACACTGTACTGACCAGTTTTAATGTATCAAGGAAGTGTTATAAAGATGATCAACAGAGAAATACATACATATATACATATATATAGTATTATACTAATACTAAATAGCCTTTCCACTATGAAGTAATATCCATAAAAATGTTATTAAATAGACAATATTGTTTAAAATTATAATTACTGACTTTGACTTTTGTTAAAAATTCTAAATAATTCAGGAAAACTAGTTTTTGTATAGATTTTTCTAAATTATGTTCTTTTAATAGTTTTAAAATACTGATAAAATTTATAATAAAACATTCAAACGCTTAATGTAAATTTTGTGCATTTTTAAAATCAAGCAATTGTGTGAAATTTTCTTTCTCACCTAGTACTTAGAAGTATCTTTTTTTTTTCTTTTTGGTTACTAATTTGCTTGATTAACTCAGTCAAGTAAATTATTGTTGATAAAAGCTGTTTTTGCAAAATAAACATGGTAATGTTACTTATCTTACTTAAAACAAGACTAAGTGGTGGGATAAAATTAATATATACAGTCAGAATAAATTGGGCTTTTTATTTATTTTTCCTTGTTCAAACCCTCTGTCATCCATCCATTTCCAAATGTGCATGTAATGAAAAGCTGTTGGCTGGAAAACATGGTGGGTTTCAGTGAAACTCCAAGGAGCACAAACCCAGTGTACCAACTTAAATAACAACTGATTTCCCTGTATAGAAGCTTTAACCTGGTTATCTTTGGAAAATGTAATATAAAAAAACTAGAATATAGTTAAAATAGAGTATAAAAAGTAAAATGTGTAATCTGAAAGTTTGTGGGTTTTTATGACACTTTTAAAACAAAGTATTTATGTGAATCATTGTGGTCTAGTAAGGGAAGAACTTACATTGTAGAGAAAGTAATCTAGTCTGTGCTGCCTCTCCATTCTCCCTGCACTCCCTTCCTGACCCTCACCCTCACCCTCACCTCTGCAAGGACACGAACATCTAGATAGGCAGTAATAGAAAACAATGCATAATATGACAACCAAGCAAATTATCTTCAAATTATGAGGTGGGAAATCACTAACATAAAGTTAACAAAATTTGCTTCAAAATTATTCCCACTTCTGTATAAGATAAAATGCTCAAAAATGTTTTAGTATCTCAAATCAGAACATTAAAAATAACAATGAGTGATCAGATACTACTTCTAGACACATGAGATTGGAAGATACTTCACCTATTGTAATACTTTGTTTAATGCATAGGTTTTGTGTGTTTTCACGTGTGAGGAGGCCAAGATCTATGTTGTGTCTCTTTCTCAATCACTCTTCCACCTTTTTTTTTAAAAACTCTCTCAGCTGAACTGGAAGCCTGATGATTCTGATGGAGCTGTCTGGCCAATGAACTCTTGAAATCCTCTTGTCTCGGCACTGGGATTTTAGACACATGCTTCCACACATGGCTTTTTACATGAGTGCTGGTAATCCAAGCTCATGTCCTCATACTTGTGCTTCAAGTACCAGCTGAGCCATACTCTCAGACCCTCTACCCACAATTCTGAGAAGAAAATCTCTCTCTGGTTACTGAATACAAAATGCTTATAATTATCTGTAGTTTTCAAGAGCAGAATTGCAACCAAGACCATATGTCTTCTCCTTAACATACAAATAAAGAGCACATTCGCCCAGTTATTCAATGTCAGTCATTGAAATGGCAGCATCACACTGGACTGTGAACAGAGATATTTAATTGGATTTAAACTGTCAGTGTTTCAAATCCTGACCAACTCTGACATTATGACTCCATGCGTTTACATATTAGTACATTCTCTTTACTTTGTTAAATGCCGTAGTTAATTGCATTCTCATTTCTCTGTGTGTAGGCTTATGCCCTTTGCTGCATATCTAACCAAAGTTCCCTTAATCCACAACAAGTAGAAAAAAAAAAAAAAAAAAAAAAAAGACCCATAGCTTTTACTAAAACTTGCTAACTATTCTTGAGAAATGACACTGTCAACCAAGCAAAAATGTATGGTGCTTGCTCAGCAAGCCACAGAGTGCCCTCTTCTACAACACTGTAAACTTATGCTGGGATCACTTCCAACCTCTAAATATAAGTGATAAATATCATCAATATGCAGTGCTTGCTAATGAGATTGTACCGAGATCTGTTTTCTGACCCAATTCCTTTGACCACTGTAAATTTCCTGTGAGGTTGTTGTCACATGCATGCTACTTTCTGGAGAGGAATTAGGAACAAAGTATCAGATGAAAACAAAATTCCTGACCCAGCACCTATTCTGAATTTCCAAGCAGGACAAAGCCTAGTCCGTAAGAATTTCACTAAACTAAAGCTCTGATATCCTTGGGGATCTTTTTGGAAGTGGTGGTTATATGCTTCTTCAGAGAATATATCCATGTATTTTTTTATATCTTTCTTTTTCCAGAGTGTAACAGATTGCTGATATTTTTCAAGACCAAGGTAGTAGTGCAGGAGATAAAATTATAGCACCTCTCCCCCAAAAAACCACCTCAGATAGGGCAATGCTAATCATCCTTTTAACACCGTGTTCTTGTCTAAACAAAAGCAGTATTCATTGGACTCTTCCAGCCATAAGTCAGTTTTCATTGTTCTCTTGTCACCTCCCATAACGTGTTTAAGAACAAAAAAATTATTTCCAACTACTTGCATAGAAATACTTGGTCATTCTTATCAAAATAGAAGGTATCATTCAAGAAATTATTTCAGACAAATACAGTCATATCCCAGAAGATTCTCCCATTTGGGATTATTTAATTTGTTTCCAAACGTTTATTTTATAAAAGAAACTTGCAATCTAAAATGCTTATATACAAGCAAAAAAAATCTTCTCTCTTTGCTTTGTTATTTAAAAAACTAAATCCATAAAAGTGGAAAAATAAATTTGAATGTATGGATATTTTCAACATTCTGCTTATTCGCTTTCTATACAACAACTTCAAAAAATGTTTACCATCAGGACATATTCTGAGGCATACTATATTAACTTACGGCCATAATATATGGAGAAAAATAAACTACAATGATGTGGGAAAGATTGCTACACATTAAACATCTCAGAAAAATGCACTGGGGTGTAGCTCAGTGGTTATAAGTATGTAAAAGTGAGGCCTTGTGTCCAGTCTCCTGCATGAGAAACAAAGACCTTGAAAATTAATTGAGGACAAGACCAATACAGATTGCTCTGTTGAAGTGTAATGTGGTCCAGCAAATGGAGTGTTGAGAAATGATTTTTAGGGAAGGAAACTTACTTTTCTATGGAAAGTAATCCTAAGACCCTATTCAAATTCTTAATTCTTCTTTCAACCATGTTTGTGCTTTATCCTTTCATGGATAGCATTCACAGAGATAAACAGCATTAAAAAACTGCATACATCTGCAAGGGTCCTTAGAGCAGAGCATTTTTATGGCTGAGCCGCATACAGAATTCTGTATAGTAAACACTTCAGCTGGGCTTTCTTCTCATTCCTACACCTATTAAAAGTCATTCTTTTCTTCCAGGGCTGGTAGCTAAGTGGATTTGAGTAGATTCAGATAGAACAGTAAGGAAGTAACCCCTCCTAAGAATAAGTTCCATTAGCTGTAATCCTGCCACTGAACTCTTGCTGTAGAGCTGACATCCACACATTAGATTTGAAGATTCAGTGATGGGCAAATGGCTATTTTATTTTCCCATTAACTACTGAATAATGTGTGCATGCATCCTTCAGAAGTGTATCTCAGTAGAACAAAAGTATTGAATAGAAAAATGTCAGGGTTTAAAACACTGTTGATGGTCAAAGAATAATACAATAGTAAAATAATCAGCAGCCAATTCAAGAAATTCTTGGAATTAATATAATACATAAACCAAGTGTATCAAGAATTGGAACCTAAAATCAGAAAGTTTATAATCATTTCAATTTCAGAACAACAGAGATTTTTAAAAATAGCCAAGTTATATAAACTATCCCCTGTTTTAACTTTGTACTAGAATACATTCATATTTCAAATGGACAGTTGATGAAAGTACTTCAAACAGCAGTCAAAGAACAGAGGTGGACAATGGGCCAGTCAATGGCAAATCTAGTGAAGAGGAAATTGATTATTTTTCCTCAGTTTTACAGGTTTCCTGGATTCTTCTGCTGTATTGAGAACAGATCTTTTCACTGAGACTGTGGTGAGTTTGGAAGATGGGTTAATTTGGAAGATGGGTTCCTTATCACAGGGTTTCTGTCTCTGTAGTGGAATTCACAAAATAGCACAAATAAGCATTTAAAGTATACGTGTCAAAACTCTGAAAACTTTTTTAGCTCAAAAACGCCTGGGCACATGAGACAACATAGAGGCATGCATATTCATCTGCTTTATTAACAGTTCATATTGTTTTACAATTAATTATTAAAATTCTACCAGTTATAAAATAAGATCACAATAATTTTGATTATTGGGAATAATTATATTCTTTATAAAAATGGAGGAGAATATAATGTTGGATTTGAAAAGAGGGAGTATTCTTGTAATTTATAAGCTAGACTGGGAGTTTTCAGTATTTTTTAACATTCTAAATGTACAAATCTAAATGTCAGCAGATAATCATGGGTAATCTTCAATTGATTTCTTCTGTACAAAATACCAAGTTCTGGCAGCAATTTCTACTTATTAGTGCTTCTAGAGGCATATTTTTCAAATACAAAATACAAAATTTATCAAATGATAAAATGATAAGTTAACTGTTTTTTTTTTTTTTTAGTTTTTTGTGTGTTTTTTGCTTTTGTCTTTGTTTTTCCAATACAGAGTTTCTCTGTGTAACAGTCCTAGTTGTCTTGAAAATAGCTGTGTAGATGAAGCTAGCCTCAAATTCATGGAGATCCACTTGCCTCGGCCTCCTGAGTGCTGGGATTAAAGGCATTGCTACCACCACCTGGCAATAAATTAATTCTTAAAAAAGTTAAAATGCCTGTAAATCGAATGTTCTAAGATACTGCTAAACATTAAATGCTTAATAATGTTATGAAAGAGAATGTAGCTATGAAGCAGCAAAAAGGAAAACATGAAAACAGGTTACAAGACTTTGAAGAATTAATTATTTGTTCCTGAGGCACAACCTCATCTGTAACCTAGGCTGGTAGTAAATTAGTTCCATTTTCCTGTCTCCACTACCAATAGTTGGGGTTAAACATTTAAACAAACATCTCTGGCTTGAAGAGATCTATTTGTTAAGCATGTGTGTGTTTGTGTATATAAAAAAGTAAAGTCTTATGGATGTTGAAATGCCTTCCTCTGTTGTTCTTCACCATCTTTCCTTCCTTTAATTCCCTCCCCTCATTACTTTACTCCTTTGGGCCGCCAGCGAGCGAGGCGAGCGAGCTGAGGAGCGAGCTATCGAGTAGCGAGGAGCAGCAGCGAGAGAGCGAGCGGAGCGAGCCAGCCAGCTATCGAGCGAGCTAGCGAGCGAGCGAGCGAGCGGAGCGAGGAGCGGCGAGCTAAGCGAGCGAAGCGAGCGAGCGACGAGGAAGCTAGCGAGGCTAGCTATCTATCTATCTATCTATCATCTATCTATCTATCTTCTATCATCTATCATCTATCTATCTATCTTCTATCTCTATCTATCTCTCTATCTATCTATCATCTATCTATCTATCTATCTATCATCTATCTATCTATCATCTATCGTCATGTTTCTTATTTTTCCTCCCTCCCTCCCGCCCTCCCTCCCTTCCTCTTTCTTTCTTTCTTTCTTTCTTTCTTTCTTTCTTTCTTTCTTTCTTTCTTTCTTTCTTTGTCATCAAGAGACAGGATCAGGTTTGAACCTGGAGCTCTCTATAAAGTGAGACCCATGATCTGTCTATCTCTGAGTCTTAGCACTGGAGTTATGGTTGGATGTACCACCAGATCTAGATTTTACATGGATTATACAGTCTTTAAACTCAGAGTCTTCACATTTGCTTGGAAGCATCTCCCCAGAAGTGAAGGGACATTTTTAAAATAAATTCCATACAATGAAAAAAAACATTCAGATAATGCCAATTACACAGTCATACAGAGAGATAGCCAAGGAACAGCCTGGTCTACATGTAACTTGCTAAAATATAAAATTTGTGTTTTTTTTTCTATTCTGAAATTAGTTCCAAAATTAAAATAAAAGCTATGAGAATTTAGATTTAAAATTTTAGAAAAATCAAATCATACCACATAGTAATAAACTCCACACTCAGGTTAAGCCACAGAACCATTTACATTGTAAAGCCTCTACTTTAAAGGTACAGTAAATTTTAATCTTTAACTGCTGACATGGTAACTCAAAATTGTTTAAAAATTGGATGCTTATAAAAGTTTTAGTTTAATTGTCTCATTTCAGGTAATGAATTTGAATATTCTGATTAATGAGTCACAACCCCATCCTTTACATAACAAGAATGCTTTATGAGTAAAATTTACATTATATAACTTCCCTTGACCTTTGCTATACATTCATATCTCTAGTGCACTGATGTCATGTAGACATCTGTTTTTATGGCAATGGACTTAGACTGAAGACAGACTTTATTCAAATAGTCACAAGCTTATGTCCAATAAATGATCAAGCCCCTATTAAATGACTCCATATTTTCACTGTCTTTGTATATTAATTTATATATCTTTGAGCACAGAACTTTTAATTTTTCTAAAGAGTTCAATCATTAGAACAGTTAAATACAGATACTTAGGTGTATATGTTGATGCTTACATATGTTTGTTGACTAAATCATTGGATGTATTTTAATTTCTGTGTCACCATCTTCCCTCATATACGTATGTGCACATGTACATGCCTGGTGTCTGCAGAGGTCAGGAGAGAATACTGGATCTACTTCAACTGGAGGTAAGGGTGATTTGCACCACTATGTGAGTGCAGAGAATAGAACTCAGGTTCTCTGAAAGAGAAGCTAGTTCTCTTAGCCAATGAGCTGTCTCTTTCATCTGGGTGAGGTAAATCTTAATTTCTCTGACTTTGGAGACTGGAGTACAAAGTTTACAGTCCCTGTACTCAGTTCCACAAAAAAGCATGGTGCAAATATTGTAATTTAAACTTGGATATGTACTTTTTAAAAAACTAACAAAACTCTCACAAAATATATGAATGTGTCTTAACTGCAGTATTTGTATCTAAGTAACAAAAAATTAAAGCATTATATATTTAAAGGTTGCTATGCATGCCAATAGACAATTACTCCAGAATCTCACAATAGAAATATATGCAAACTTCTGTCTTGGTAGCATTTTTAAATAAACAGTATCACTTAGCTTTAATAAGCCTATTAAAACTTTAAAATGCTAACACTTAAATTTTAATTTTAAAGTCACCATTTAAGCTAATAAAATTATTGAAAATTCCAGAAACAATATGCCAATCGAAAGATTTCTGGTCATAAACTGGTGAATGTTGTAACAATTCTTACACTTGTACTTTACACTAAACCAACCAGCAAAGTGTTATTTTAAGAAAGTGAATGTACCACATTTTGTCTAATCTAAGTTATTATAGAGCAACATTGTAAGACAATAAATTACTGCCTTCTTAGTAACTATAATTCTAGTACAGTCATAAAAATGACAATGATATTGGAGCTGCTAAATTGTACTTGTTTTAAAATCATGGTAGACAGTATTCTGTATTGAAAGCATGAAACTCCCAATATTTGGGGTTTGTTAAATAAAAAACAAGATCTCTTTAGGGCTATTTTTTCATTAAATGGAACATATGAAATAGTCAAGGCATTAGTGAACTTCCTCTACTAAATGCTGGTGTTAAATTAAAATATTCACAGATAGCATGACATTTTTCTTTCAAGGGAGCAAGTAGATCAGTACATAGAGACACATTTTCACATAGAAAGTGTTACAATCAGATTTGATTTTGAATAATCAGATCTAGCAGTTTCTTCAACTTTTAGTTATCACGCTTATTGGTGACTATTTTCACTCACAAGGTAAACACTAAGTACATTTTAATTTCAAAGAAATAAAGGATAAAACAAATTTATAACAGACATTTTTAACTAAGGTGATTTTCATTAGTAGACACTTTTATAGTTTCAGAAATGGAGGGTCATAGATTATAACATTTTATTCAGCATATGTCACTCCATGGAGAATCTATAACCAACAGGCTTATTTTCAGAGTGCCCTTAATCAGGCCAGGTCATTCGTTACTATTGCTCCAGTACCATGAGGTTAATTTAAGAGGGATGTGAGATATCATTTCTTAGATAATTTTTACAGTTAAAGTCTTTAATTATAGATCTAATTTAAATAATCCTTTGATATTAAAGTATCACAGTAACATTAAAGAAAATTCAAGGTCTCATAAATATGATACAACATGATTTTACTTGGAAGCATACAATCAGTTAATCTCCGTTCTCATTTGGAATATATCACACAAGACTTCTTACTCTCTAGATTACAATGGACTTTATTTTATTGATTTTCTTGAGCTATACATTTTTATGTTGCCATCCCTTCCTCCTCCCTCCTGTTCAACCCTCTCCCACTGAGCTGGAGTGATGGCTCAGCTGTTAAAGGCTAGGCTCACAACCAAAATACAATGGACTTTATTAATTCCATAAAAGAGAGTTACAATTACTATTGGCATCTAAATTTCCATATGTTGTTTACATTAATCATGGGCTCTGTAACTAAGAATTACAAGTATTCTTATTCTAGATGTTGGGCTCTAAGTACTGTAGATAATGTGTTTCTATTTGCTGTGCTTGTCTACCACAAAATCCAAGTTCCAGAATATAGCACATTTACTCTAGAGAGCACATAATTGACCTGGTATTAGCAGATGGATGCAGTAAATGAATTATGCATATTTGAGTAAAGTGCTTTTCATCACATACCTGTATTCATAATTTTATGAGAAATTACAAGAGACAATAACAGATTAAGTCATTTTATATCCCTCACGCCAATTTTTCAAGTCCATATTATACATCTCCAGGGATCAAAAATTTGACTCTAGCACATGAAAAAATTTAATGGAATGCAAGGAAGAGCAATTATTTCCAAGTATGTTCATCAAGTGCAGGTCAGCACACAGGCCAGCAGCTGAGGACTTGAGCAGTGTACTCAGAAACTAGCTGAAAATATTTTTCAGGATATGGGTTTAAAGCTTGCATTTTCACCCTACGTTTTTCTCCAAAGCTGAAACAAACAAACAAGCAAACAGACAAAAAAAATAACCCCACTGCTATCTGGAAGTAAAAATTTACATTTCACATAACAAATTTACATTTTACCTAACAAATTGCCATTTTAAATTAAATATCCTTTTAAATGAACACACAAGAGTAAACAGCTTAATAGCCTGTCAATGAAAGCTCGCTTCAATATCAGTCTATAGAAAGTCATAAATTTGTGATATATTTAAGTTTTATTTGCATAAACACTGTAAGCTTGAAAATTAATTTTCTGTATTTTTATATAATTGAATTAAGCACATATATAGCTATAAAATTAAAAGTAGGATATCTTAAGAAATAATACAGCTCACAAACTGCTGATAGAATTTGATTATTCTGCTTTATTACAGAGTCTCATTTACAATGAAAGGTGTGAAACTAACATCATCAAATCTCTTAAAATTAAGTAAAAAGTTCCTAAAGCAATATCATACACTTTGTAATAGGATTTTAGGAAACTCCCTAAATTTGGTTGTCATCATTGCAGTAACAGCAACTCATATGATCCCTGACACTTTATATATTGAGTTTATTGCATGATTTAGTTATTAAACATTGACATAAATTACTCTAAAATGATAGATTAAGTTTTCAGAAAATGGTAGACATTTTTTATTTGAACATCAACCAATAGATGTACATGTAATTTTATGTATGTGTCATATGATATATACATCATATGACAAACATGATTTGATAGTATGTTCCAGATTTTTGATTCAAATATTGAGAAAGCAAAATTTTCTGCCAAATTTGGGGACAGGTTAAACATTTGTACTGGTTCAGATATTCCAATATGCTACGTGGTCCTGCATCCTTTATATATAGCAAGGACACTGCCTATCAAGTAGCAGGTCTTTAGGAAATATGGTGAAAAGAATAAATGTTGAAATTTTTAGAACATATATATTTAAAGACTGAAATTGTGTATCATATAAGAAGCCATGTTGTTTATTCAAAAGGAATAATTCTTTCAGTCATTCTATAAAGATTTACTATATGTGACTGTATTTTAAAATATCACAAATATTTAAAGTTCACAATATGAATTTTAAAATAGACATCAAATATATTGAAGTGTTTAAATCAGAAATTTTCTGCTTTCTATTTTTGTTTGTCCTTAAATAAATGTTTATGGGCTCTTTTACTAACATATGATTTTAGTAGATTTTTTAATGACCTTTTAGAAGGCATCTAACATTAAAAGGTAAGTAACAGCTCAGGAAAGTTTTGAGTTATGTAAAATTTACTGAATGGTCTTCCGTTGTCCCTGTTCCCATATATCATATAACTTTAAATTCCTTTTTCCAGATCTTAAACACTGTCTTCACAAGTGGTTGTTTTTTTTTTTTTATTTTTACTCAACTTTTTTATTTATACTCAATGCAGAGAAGAGATTCATGGAGAATATTTCAAAATATTATGTGTCTTTTTATGTGCAATATTAGCTGATATTTTCATTTTTAAAACAGTATTAAAACACACAGATGCATTTAAAAACAACTCTATTGCTTTTCATTCCCTAAACTTAGACTGTAAAACTATGTAGATGTTTGACCCATGTAGATGACCAAACCTATGTGAATCATCATCTACTCTCTCTCTCTCTCTCTCTCTCTCTCTCTCTCTCTCTCTCTCTCTCTCTCTCTCTCTCTCTCTCTCTCTCTCACACACACACACAAACCCACACACACACAGACACGCACACACACAAATAACTACAAACAGAATGCTGTGGTGAAGACACACACACACACACACACACACACACACAAATAACTACAAACAATGCTGTGGTGAAGGGAAAGAATAAGGACATTGCATTTGATCTATCAGCATCATGTACAGTATTCTGAAACAGGAAAATCTTACTAAGATTAGATAAAACTTTCAAATGAGAGACACAGAAAGTCTTTTACATAAAGGCCTTATCACCAAATCCATTAATACATTTACTTATATCATTATGCAATCTATAAATAAATCAAAAATATATTTATATCATTTTGCAATTTTATGATAATTGTCTTAGGGAGGTTGTTTTGCTTATACTTTCATATCATTGTTTGTCTGAAGGAAATTAGGACAGGAACACAAACTGGACAGGAACTTTGAGGCAGAGGCTGACGCAGAGGCGGTGGAGGAGTGCTACTTAGTCTCATTTGAATCCTTTGATACTAGTCAGTTTAAACTGGAAAGCATGGGAAATGAGTTACATACTTTTGTGGGGTAGTTTTGTTTTTATGAGTTCCCTTCACCCACTGATTATGAATAATCACAAATTAAGACCATTTAATAGGGTATGATACAATATATAATTCAGATTCTCAAAAAATCAGTATGCTGAATATAACTATATTTATTTCTTTGTAGGAATAATGTTTTTCCAATATTTAACTCTTCCATACCTATTTGCTTCTTTCTGTCTCTATTACCAGTGCTCTAGGCCAGGCTTTCCTAGGTATTCTCCTGAAAAATAGCCAGACTCCTGTTTCTACTCTTTCAAACCTCCAGCCAGCTCTCTCCACTTGAGATGGACCCAAGTTCCCTTACCATCCATTTTATCTGAGATAATATTAAAGCCTGGCTTCTTACCATGATTTCATTTTCTATTCATTAATTCTGTTTGCCGTCTTTCAAGCTACACTATTTCGACTTCTTTCTTTGTTCAGTAAGCTCCAGTCATGGTGGACTCAGTTCTTCACATTTGTGGAGCACAGTTCTTCAAAAACGATTTCCCTCTAGCATAAGTGTACTTCTTGTTCAGAACAAGTTGTTTGTTTTTCTTTCCTGAGGATGAGGCTTAAATTACACCTCAACACAGGCCCTTTTCAACAGCCTCATTTAAAACAATGCATTTGTCCTATGTCTTTTTATTTTGATGCTTTAGTTGCTTTGTCTCACTCTTTTTTCTTTCTTTTTGTGTTTGTTTGTTTTTACTATTTAACAGATTGTACGGGAGAACATAATATGTTCACCACCTCCACTTTTTATTTTTTGTTTTGTTTTATTATTTTTGTTTCTATATAGTGTTTACTATTTTTTGAAAGTTGGCTGTTTTTAAAACTAATTTACTATTACTTTTATTATGTGTATATGTCTGGATATGTGTATGTGTGCACATGTAGGTGGGTGGCCAAGGTGGTCAACAGAATAATCCCAGTGGATATGCAATCACATGCGGTTGTAAGTCAACAAATATAGGTGATAGAAAAGAAAGTCCTATCCTTTACCATGAACTCTCTATCCCCGAGCCATCTCTTCAGTCACGAAATTTTACATTCTAGAAACAATATTCAAAATAGTCAAGATAAAGCAGTGATAAAAGCAATATATTTTTCAAATTTAACATTAATGTTACATAATTAATATATGTAAATATTAAGTTTATTCAATTGTTGTAGACATGTTTATTAATTTGGTATTCTTATTTAGTTAAATGATTGGCAAACACACATCATTTTCATTATTTAGCTATGCTTATGTCTACCAAGATTAGACTGCCAAGAAATTTTAAACCAAAGGAAGGAGACATCCATGAATTTTGCACTGTAGTTGAGTTTCAAGTAGAACTTTTTTTTTCTATTTACAACAAATGGAATATATAGTAGAAAACTTGGATGGGAGGACAGAAAAGTGGTTGTTGCAACTGTGTAAGAGAGAAAAATTTTGTAGTTAAATATAAAAGATGGTGCAATAGAGAATGACTTTGTTGTCAAATGCAAGATTTGTTATGAAGTCTCCTGGACACAAAGGTTCTATTATATACTTAATTTTTTTTATATCTATAAAAAGAACATTTTCTCCATTTGAAAATCAACAGTATGTTATATTAGTATTTAATAATTTTATTTGTTACTTCTAAAGTATATAACTTTAATGAACATGTTACTATTTTTCCATAAGATTTTCAGATATAGTTAATTTGTAACTTAGAGCAAATAATATACAGAATCTGATGAGCACACTGGAACCAGTAAAAATATTTTATTTTTTTGTATTGCATGTTTTCCTAATAACTTCACAACCTGAACTTCCTAATTATAATAAAAACAAATTATTGATTTTACATATACTTATGTCAAAAGAGGACATATAATAATAATCTCAAACAACCCTACAACTACAAATAGTTTATCTGGGGAAAATAGTTACTATTTTGAAGAATCTTACAAAAATATTTTTGGTAAATTATCTAATTTTAAAAACTATATTAATTAATTTCTTGTATTTCTTTAGTTTTAACAATTTATGAATAATGTTTCTGATATTGCAACTAATTTTAGATGATTTATTTTAGGGAGATATTTTCTCTTTAACATGTTTACTTATATTTACATACGGCTTCAGATTTCGTGGTATCATTTACCATAATAAATAAAAAAAACACCTCGGACCATGGAATCCTTACTTGTATATTTGTTCAGTATTGTCTAATAACAAATCATATCACACAATAGATATACCACATAATAGTGATAAACCCACTGCTTTATCTAGTTGAACCAGTTGTCTTAATGAATTTTTTTGTATGCAATTGATTATTTTTATAACATGAGCACCCTAACAGATGCATCAACTATAACTCAGACTCTATGGTACCCTGCTAAGGAAGAGTAAACGGTAACTATTATAATTGTTACACATGAAGTTAGATTAGGTTTTCTATTTACTAGTAAGGGGATGCAAGGTTATACATCTTCAGAGATTAAAATATGAGTTTAAATAAAATATACCAATACCTCAATGATTCAAAATACTGTGATTCAAAATATACAAGTGGAAATAATGGCATATGAGAAACAGTCTATCAGAACTTGTGCGTCTACTTAATCAGAGGAAGTGATATGGGAGGCACCATTCCTTTCACATTGATTCAAAGAGCTTTGGGAAATAGAGAGAAAGTCAATCTAATCTATTTATCTTTACAGCACACAGTTTTACATGCAGTACAAAGACGAGAAGCCTTGTCTATAGTGAGCTTCCCCTTAGACCATCCTGAGAGGAAGGTAGCCCACTTTTTGTCAGCATCATTATTTGACCCTGTCTTAGTGTAGAAGATTAGGGATGGGGTAGGAGGTCAAAGGGTGAATGCAGTGTATTCATCCATGAAGGATTTTATATATAATCATTTGGCAAAAATAGACACAGAGCAATGATATTTCATTTTGTCACTGCCCTTAATCAAGAAGGAAGGTTATAGAAAAATGAAAAATTGTTCCATATAAAATAGCAGGTTTCAAAAAATAATAAAATTATAAGCAATATGAAAAGAATCTTCAAAAACTAAGTGTTAATCACATCTCTGACATTTATTTTTATATATTATAATTAAATGCAAATTTTACTTGAGTCTTTTCTCTTTTCATATAATCTGTCACATTCTACCTTTTAGATAGAAAAGCACTAATGTTCAGCTTGCTGTCTCATAATAAAATTACAAATTAAGAAATATTCCTCTAAAATATCAGATAAGTAATCTATAGAAGACTGATGATTTATTATTAGTTTGCCTGATTATTTTAGTATTCTCTCAATCTGTGATGTTAAACCTATAATTATCACAGTATGACAAATAACCATTTATTACTGCTGAAAATGTGACCATAGTTTGTAACTTTGTATTGGAGAACAGACTCAATTTTATCAAACTTTATTTTGGCTACTGATAATTTCATATTTGCATTTTTAGTATATTAACACAAATTTAAATTAAAAGTCTTATTGAGTGATATTTAATGGTCCTTTTAAGTTGATAGGATAGCTGGAAAATACTCCCAAGCACTATGTTACACAAATTGAAACTAACAATAAGGTCCATAGGTTTTCTATTTACTCTAGGTTAAAAAAAATCATTAGAAAGAATGAGAAATTCATTAATAGAAAGAAAAAATCAATCTAAGAGGTTAGAAACACCTCCACTAGTTTTTTGCATTTGATATAAATGTTCATAAAGTCATAGTTGAGTATGACCTGCTTTAGTAGAATGTCACTTTAGTTTTGGGATATTCATATGTGTTTTATATATCTGAATAAAGCCAGGGTCTAGGTCTGGTGCTGACTTACATAGGTACTATAGATATTAACTATTCAGGAAAATTCAGCCTGCAATCACTTCAAACTTTGTAGTGAACATGAATCTCAAACTTCATACACTTTTCATTTGCATAGACAACAATATTGGTATTATATACATATCTGACTTCCTCATTTTTAAGAATTGTTTTCCTTCCAAATAAATGGTCAAGTAAATAACTATATATCATTTTCACAGTCATTTTATTTCCACACAAGTAAACTAAACTACATCTGAGCACTTAATAACAATAATCCTTGAAGACGGATGAGGGACACATCTGAAACTATACCTCTGTGCGTGTACGGCATTAGAGCTGCTGTCACCTACATGACATGTCAATGTTACAGGAAATATATATGTCAAATAATAAATAATTGTGATTGCATATTCTTGAGAGAAAAAATAATGAGCAAAACATACCAATAATATTACTTATAACAGGAATATCTGAATATTTTCTGAATGACTGCTTCATTTCTCGATAAAGTAATATGGCCACATACACATTTAGGACAAAAGTCAGGCTTTGGTCTTTGGCTTGCCTTCTCTCTCAACCTCCTATCAAAGACAAAGTCCACTCTCTCATCTGACCTCTATTTGTACTTTCAGAAATTGTTCTCTTGACCATTACGCATGTATCTTACATGTTAAATGGCAAGTGTAATTGATCAAAAGTGCATTAGACTTGAAGTCTGTGTACAGTGTCTTTGTTAACAGGTGACATCTTGGCGATCCTCACCATGTCAGTGAGAGCATCCAGACAGGTATTGCTAGAAAACTTTTATGGTTGTTTGATACTTAGCGTGAAAGCTATATAGGACATGCAGATGATGTTTTTCTATATCCTTAAACATTCATAGCAAAAATCTGAAGAGATATATTTCATGAAAAATTTGAGTAAAAGGAAAAAAATACTCAAATATTTTACATGCTTTTCATCATTTTCCCCCACACAGTATCTGCCTTCACTTTTCCACTACCCCATTGCTAAAAATCCTCTAAATATCCGATAACAACTAGACTTTATGAATAGGATATTCATAACTTGGAATTTCAGATTTAGCACTCACTCATTTGCCCAGGTCTCTCAAAAATAGAAACAGTAACACAGCTATGTGAGCATCTGTTGCAAGAATAATTTGAAGAAGTGAATGGTTGACAAAGTTAAGAAACTGAGTAAGGTCTACCCACAGTTACAAGAGAAAACAGGTTGATCATTGGTTACAGGTGTATAGGTACAGCCAGAGTCATGACCTTTCTGTCAAGATGCTATAAAGGAAAATCCACACACTGCTGTTTTGAGAAAAATTCTCCAAGAAGCATTTAGGTCTGTGCCACATACTTTGACCTCCAGTGAGGACTGCACAATCAGAAACAATGAGACAAATGCCACTAAGCCACCAATGTGCTGAGGAGGCTCAAGCACTGGAAAGAATTTTAGATAGAAAGGAAGAGAGCTCCAGGGGCAGCTGAATCCAGGCAATGCAATCAGGGCTCTCAGATTAGGAAACATCCTAGGCATCACAGCATGGCGAGTCCAGAGGAGCTGACCCAGGCACAAAGTTACCTGCAATAGTGGACAGGAGTGCTCACTCCCAAGGCACCCTCCTGCCCCAGCCCTTTGGTTTGTCCCTTACCTTGGTTGGAGACGTGACTGCAGTCGCCTGTCCAAGCTGTCAGCAGGGGCAAGAAGAAACCAAATTGCAAAAGAAATTCCCGGACTTCGCAGCCCCCCATGGCTCTCACTGGCTCTCTTCGCCTCTCCTTTAAAAAGAAGTGGCAGTAACGCAGCCAGGTGTTCCTGATAGGGTGGGGGTCCTGGCCCAAGCTCTCTTCTTCTTCCTCCTCCTCTTCCTCCTCCACCCGGCCCGCAGGGGAAGTCCCGGGGCGCCCCCCGCGCGAGGCCCCGTGAGCAGGGCACGAGGGTCCAGGCTGTCCAGGTGCAGGAGCAGCTGCTTCGGAGGAGGATACTGCCTGCGCCGCCGGGGAGCTCCGGGCTGCTAGAGGCGAGGGGAATTGCATCCACCTCCGTGTCCCGCTCTAGCGAGGACTATTCACTTGGGCCCAAGAGAGCGCGCGCACAAGAGCGAGCTCAGGCTATAGTTTGGGGGAGGGGATGGAGGACGGGGGAGGATGCCTTAAAAAGGGTACTGGGGGTTTTAATAGAGATGTCCAGACGGGTAGTGAAGGTGAAGTTCCGGACACCCAAACGTCTCTCTCCACCGAAGTTGACACTTCCAGAGCCCAGAGCAGAAGGGGCACAACAAATAGCAAGGGTAGCCTGGGCGACCAGAACTTTCCCTTGGCTGGTGTCTGGGGAACCCCGCAATGAGGCTTCGCGGGGTATCAAGTGGTCCCAGGGAGAAACGTACTGAGCGCTCAGCCTCTTCACTGAGTGACCTGGTCTGAGTGTCAAGTCGTATCCACCACCGATTAGGTGGTATATGCGCCTCCCGCCGGCCGTGGCAGAGGCTTACTTACTGGGTTTCAGTGAAGCTACCTTAGTCCCCCAATCCCTTGCGTCCCTCCTCCTCCCCCATGTAATGTTAGACTGTCAGCTCTGGACACCACCTTCCCTTTCGCCACATTTCTCCCGCTGGAAGGAGTGAGGGTTGCAGGTCAGCGCCCTGGGCACAGTTTGGCGATGGTAGTGGTCAGTTCTGAAGTGTCTGAGTGTCAGCCTCCCAAACTTGGCCACCAGAGCGAACCAACAAGCTTTCTGGTCACCTCTCCTGTTCCAAGTCCTTGGAAAGCATAGGGACAGAAGAAGCGATAGAGAGGAGTCAGTCTCTGCAGGCTGGAAGTAGACTGGTGCCTGGCACCTTGGCTCGCCTAGGTCTTCGCGTCGGCATATGGGGGTGACTTCTCCAGGGAGGTCACTGTCATCATCATGGCAGCCCTGGTGCCTGGCTTCCAAGGACCTCGACAGTCCACTGTTCCGCGGAGCGGTTGTGGCGGGCTAAGCGCTGAGAGCAGCCCAAGAGCTGAGCTCTGCGTGGCCAAGTCCGAGGCAGAGCGCGCGCAGCTTCTGGTGCGCTCTCATCCAGACGCCCCTTCTCAGAATGTACTGCCTCCCAGTTCCGGGCGCTCCTAAGCCGTTGCACTGGCTACTTGGTGGAATCCCACCCTGGGCAAAGGAACAGGATTAGCTGATGGGAAGGGGTGTTGCCACCTGCAGTCTCCGAGCTGTCGTCCTGCTGCCTGCCGAGAGCGGTGCACGGAGGGCAGGGCCCTAGAGCTCTGCTGAGCTCGGTGGAGCCCCGCGATCTGGCAGCAGCTGTGACTCAGGTGCAGCCAATTCGGCGCTAGAGGGGGTTAGTAGACAACAAAAATTCCCCCACTGCTTAAAGGTGTAAGAACTGGCTAAACCTGTGAAAAGGCAGAAGAATGGTTTTAGGCTAAGCTTACAGTATTTGTTGGGTCTCACTGTAGAGACCTTATCACCGGCATTGTATCATTTCTGGAATGCATTAGTTAATGTCGTTATCGTTTTCCTTATTGAAGAGACGCAGATTGACTGTCTTGAGTAAGATTTAAACAAACAAAAAAATCCATCTCCAAAGGCAACAGGAAGGGGTTATTTGAAGGTTTATTGACGGCACTGGAGAAAAGTGAAGCGAATTTCTATAGCATGGAGAGGATATTTTCCAAGTGGGCAGGGGGTTCAGATAGGGGATGGTTGTGTCAGGAACCTTAAAAGGGGTAGGTCAAAGACCAAAGGGTTCCATATTTTACCAGAAATTCTGGATATGAAGCAGGGTTTCCAGGCATTTTGATGATGCACGGAGTTATGTGTGGTTCACATTCTAGTTAAGGGAATTCAGTCCATTCCTTACAGTCAGTCACTCAGAGGAAAAAAGACAGGAGCAACGGCCGGCCGGAATCTAAAGCTGCTCTCTCTCATGGAGAGAAATGTAACGTGCTAGTGTGATGATGCTTTCTAATTGGTGGCTACTTTCACAGTCATTATGAATTCATACACAGCTTTTCAAAGATGTCCACGCCAATTTAAATGTATGCAAATCACATCTACAAAGATGGAGTTCGTATGCCAGTGTTTACAGTAGTGAAATCTGATTTTGTTACTCACTTTACCAGTGTTACTGATATTGACTAATGGCATAGGCTCTTGCAAATTCAATTTCGTTTACTAACTCAGGTGTAAAATAAAAATCTACATGAGCACACCGCAAGAAGTTCTGTCTAATCTTTTCAGAGTGCATAATGACTATGCTAGTGGTTTAATTATATGTAATAATTCCTTTTTTTGCATATTCTCGGTGGAAAATAATTAGCATAATTTCAGCATCACATTTATAAATGAACATTTAAGCTCACGTTTTTATGTTTTATTTGAATCTTAAATTTGAAACAATTTATTACAAACAATGAAAAAGTCAGAAGCTATACTTAAAATCATATTAGAAGGGAATGATTCTAATGGAAAGAAAATGGAGGGAATAACAAACAGAAGCCAAGCTGTGGGTCATTTTCTAAGACTCATGCTAAATTTCATAGAAGAATACAATGTCTGAACTTCAAAGTAGTCTAATACTTGATTATTCTGAACCTCTCTTCTAGCTCCTCTCCACTCTTTGTTCGAATAAGACATAGCAGAGCGTCACTTAATATGTAACCCCTGTTCAGATGATGGCTGTCTTACTGATTGTGTCTTTTTAAGAAAAAAATAGTGACAATATTTTCCCCATATTGAAGCATGTGTCATATGTTTAGAAATACTTTGATACTGTTTCTTGAATTTTTAGAAGATAGGGAAAATTTATTATTCAAGTACATTATTCAGATATATAAGTAAATTAACTCATGAGTTGGATTGTGATTATTGTGCATAAACTTCATAATAACATTAATTAATAAAACAACTTAACCATATATATTCTACAAAATATACCTACATATATGCACTCTAATTTTTTATATATTCACTTTTCTTCACTCAGAAAAGATTTAAGTGTAAACTATTTTGTATGAATAAAACTAATTTTTTGTATAAACCTGCCTTGGAACACTCAGGCCTAAACTAGCTGTTATCAGGGCTCAGAGAACCCCGTGGAAAAGGAGATATAGTGTAAGAGTCAAAGCGGATGGAGGATATCAGGATGCCAAGGCCCTATCAATCAACATGAGCAAAGATCATATGAAGTCATAGAGACTGAAGCAGCATGCACAGGTCTGCACCAAGTCCTTCCTGCTTAGTTTTTATGCGATTCCTGAGTGCAAAAATAAATGGGTGTCTCTCATTCCTATGACTATTCTTGGGCTCTTTTCCTTGGTTTGGTTTATCAAACTTCAATGTGCTGATGTTTTGCTTTAGCATCTATTTTATTTTAGGTTCGTCCCTTAGAAGCCTTTCTGTTTTCTAATGAGAGACAGAAAGAAGGTGGATCCAAATGGAAGGGGTGGTGGGGAGAAACAGGGATGCCTGGAAGAAGGGCAAAGCACAATCAGGATATATTATGTGAGGAAAAACAATCTATTTTTAAATAAAGGGAAAGAAATAATAACTAGAAATAGTAAGATAAAATGCAGCCATTAGAATCCTGTGGGAACTAGATGCGGTTACTAAGCAGAGATACACTTCCGTTTTGTTTTTTAGCAGTGTTGTCATATTTGCTGACATGTGACAGTTTCAAAATTATAAGCCTCTCAAAGAACCAGATGCAATATTCATGTAGATTTATCTGCACTCGTCTATTTGAGTCATACCCATATTCATAAAGACATTCACGTCCCATTTTTCAGAGCTATATTGTTCTGAATTCTTTTGTATTCTTTCAGAACATTGTTCTTCAAGATATATGTGATCTGCTTTCAGGTAAGAAAGGATTAAATTTTTATTAAGTGAAAGATATGTGACACAAAAACCCAGTCCAACTATTCACTTATAGTAGAAAAAACAGTATTCAATGCTATTTGCTTTGTAAAATGATGGAAAGATTGGAGACTTAACCTGCAATTAATTCCCTTGAGAAAAAAAAAACAAGAAGGATTATATTGTTTAATACCTCAGCATGGTTCAAGGATGGGGGAAATCTCAAGTATATTATTCTGGCAGAAAGGTAAATTAATCCATTTACAGAAGCAATTTGCATTCTCTAAGGTCAAGAAAGAAGAAACACAAGTAAAGAGCTCTGATCCTCAAAGATGTCATGAAACATCAGATCTTAAAGATTAAGTCTGCACTGCAGATATACACACCTGCATGAGCCCTTATGCTGATACCAGCATCAGTGACCTACTGTGGACAATAAAAATATTTTTATATCATCAACTTTAATATCTGAATTAAGGAAATGATTGACTTGTATATGATTTAGCCTGCAGCAATTAGAAGTAAAATTCAACAGCTAACGTAAAAATAATCTAAAAACTCAAATAAAACTACTCTGAGGTTCTTTACTTAGAAATTATATATATCTTTTCAGTTAGCAAAGAGCTTCCCTAATTTTTTTGTTCTGGATAAAACATTACATTGAAGATTAGACCCAAATATGTTTCCTGTTGTTTATATATTTTAAGGTATACTATAAAACAAATCATGATTAAATAAATGTAGCATAGTCTTTGATAATGAATATGTACTAATATAATTCAGCTTGATAGATGTGGTTTCTTGCTTTATTAGATTGGAAAATTTGATATTCAAATATAGAAGAATATCTAAGCCCAAGTGTAAATACTTTTAAGTTTATTATATTTCTAATAATATAGGATTTAATCCTGAAGCACAAATGGGTCTCACTGTGAGCTTTGTTCTTAGGATGAACAGATTACTTTCATGATGACTCCCAGTTAGACAGATTCACATTGTATGTATTATGTGCATATAGTAATTTATAATGTTATATGGAGTAAATTTTTAGAAGTAGAAGTTTTATTAAATAGATGTTGAAAATTAGAACAGTGGCACCAAATATTTTTTCGTTAATAAATGTATAGGTAGAACTATTGAAATATTCTAAAAAAATCTATAAAGATATCACAACTTACTAAACAGTAAACATAATTGCTATTTAAGTACACATAAGATCTGGGCATGATGGCTCACATCTGTAATTCCAACATTTATTAGGCTGAGAACAGTCGTTGTTTAAGGCCTAATCCATGTTAAATAATGAGTTATAGGCTAACCTGTTCTACAAAGTGAGGCCCTGTCTCAAAATCAAATAAAATCAACACATCATTATTTAGAAAGAAATTTCTTATGGAGATGCTTTAAAAAATTTGCAGTGTCCTCGAGAAAATCACATATGAGGGCAAAGTTAGGCAGCAATATGAAGAACTGTGTTTGTCACATGAGTGACATAGACATTCTATAAAACATTTTGCTACTTCATAATTATGAGTGAGTATATACAGATACTTATATTCTGTAAAAAAAAACCTAATAGAAATAAAGATATACATTATGTTAGATTAATATTAAATTTCCCACATAAAATTCACATTTTATGTACATTATATTGTCAATGGCATGCCATAGCTCATGTGGAATATAACACAGTGTCTAAGACTTCTTCAGCTTTCCAAACATAATGCACAAGAAACCATGCAGGGGCTCAGAAGTGCAAATAAGAACCTTGGTGCCAAAAAATATCTGAAACATCTCCTTCCAAGAACTTTTGGTACAAAGTCCTCATCAGACACACTTAAAGATCACTTCTCTTTACCTAGTGTATTGTCTGTCCTGGGTTCATTATAAAAAAAAACCTAGATTTGCATTGCTGATACAAAAATACTTGAAATGAAATACTAACAAACTTATATCTACATCATTTTTCTTGTAAAATCTAGCTTCATCATTTTTCTAGAGCAGGACACAGAGCTTCTCAATGTAGGACCATCATAAAACATAGCAAAATTATATTTTATTAAATTTCTATTTGAATACTTGAATATAAACTAAAAGTATACTCGCTACTGTATTTCCTACAGTAAAAGTAAATCACATGCATTTAACTGTACAAATTTTTATTTAAAGTGTGTATATTTTTGCTCTTTTCCCATAAATTGTTGCCCATTTGACATTTAGAAAATGCTAGTTAATGATATTTATTTTGTATTCAAATAAAACAAAGTTGTTTTGACACAGCTGGTCATTCTGGAGCAAGAACGATAAACTAAATGACTCATTACCTATAAGGTTGGATAAATTTACATGTTGTTGTTTTTAAAAAATCTACATAATTTAGTCAAAATATTTTGTGAATAGCATTATAAATAAAACTTCACTGAATGTAGTTGCACAGTTCAGCAATTGTGTAACCTTTAGTATAGTAATTAATGTGGTCAAATGGTCACAGTAGAGTCTCAAGAGCATGAATCTATCTACATCAAGAGTATGCTTGTGATCCTGACATTGATGATGAAGATATTATTCCTTTATTGTGAATAAAAAACAAATTGATCTGTATTGGAATCATCCATTTTTGTATTTTGTATAATAATATAAAGTCCTGAGACTTAGGAACTCAATCTCAGTAATCATTTTATATTTCTCACAGTCCTTGGTTAAAAATGAAGACAGAAGGTAGCTTTAAAAGCAAATTCAGAGGCAGGAAACTATTTTAGAGATCTTGCTTTCATTGAACGACAAGATGTATTATGTAACTATGACATGTGAAAGCATACATATATTTCTATTTTCAAAACAAAATTTATGAATTAAGCATGTTTATGTTTTCTCTAGTTACATAACATTGTCAGAGTAACAAGACAAGTAACTAAGACATCAGGTGTCTCCACCAATGTGTGTGTTTGTGCATTTCTTATATTTTTGGATGTGAGCCTTGCCTTTAAAGGCTGAGCCATCTCTCCAACCCGTATATATGTGTTTCTTGTGTTTTTTTTTTTTCCTTTGGCTTTTTTTCTTGTTTGGTTGTTTTGTCATATTCAGATTTATTTGGTTTTTTGTTATCGTTATTTTGTATTTTATTATTCTTATTTGCCTACTTGTTTTCTAAGGAGAGACAAAAATAGAATGTGGATCTGGGTGGGGAGGGAGAGAGAGGAACTGAGAATAGTAGGGGCTGGGAAAACTATAATAGGAACATACTGTTTAGGAAAAAAATTATTGCCAATAAAAATATACTGCCCAGATATAATGTGCTATTTTAGAGTTTTATTGAATTAGTGAGACAATATAGAAATTTTTCACCTAAATGCAAGCTCATTATGTTGGAAAATGATTTCCGTTATGTACACATTATTTAACTGATGTACCTTCTTTTGAGTGCTATACTTTTGAGACAGTCCCGGAGTCACCATATCTGCTGCTCTGCACAGAACGCCCATGGTCCTGCCAAGAGTCCATCAAAGTCACAGAGTCATGAGATTCAGAAACAGTAGTAAGTTTCCAAAACTAATACCCCCAAAGAGATTGCAAAGTGGTGGCTGGTTTTATATTTGTCTTACTTTATATTACACTTTGTTATGGATTTCGTTTTATTTTTCAACCCTGTTATTATTTTATTTACATAGATAAAAAACCCACCTTTTTGTCATAGCCACATTTTTAAGATAAGAAACTGCATAGTAAAGTCAGCAAATTTTTTACCACCTGTCAGTTATGTTCCCCTAAAGTACTCGACTTAATGATGTGCTAAAGCCTTAATTTGTCCCTGCCTTCAATGTTAAAAAAGTAGTTACCAAAATATCATAACCTGTCTAGTTTTCCAAGCACTAGATATAAAATGAGAAAACAGCCTAGGCATTCTGGCTCTTAGCTATGCCAGTCATTACACTGTTTTCTAAGTTCCAGAATACTCAAAATACAAAGATTCTGCTAATATGTAATTTACATGTATTTGCTTATTTACCTACATATAAAAATTATCAAATCTAGTGAAATTAAACTCCACTACAAAATGCTTTCGGTGAATCACCTTCTCAGTTATTGTTAAGTTCCCAAATGGCCTAGTCCTTATTTGAACTGGTTCAAATTGGTACAATGTTGGTTTGCACGATTTCTTTTTCTATTTTTTATAAGGTATATCTTTTTAGTAGAAGCTGTCTTCTGAAGTACGAGCTCGTCCTGACTCATCTGTTCTGTTGCCTGCTCCATCTGCAGCCTCTTTTCAAGTCTCCGCTTCAATGATAAATAAAGCAAAGCTGTGCACACAGAGCTTTGTTCTAAGTGCTTGCAGTGTGTCCCGTACTGCTCTGCATGTATTGTACATGCTAATTTATCCACGTCACTGTCTATAATCCCATTTCAGAAACAATATAATTAAGGTATAGGAGTTATAGTCTAATGGCAATTAGAGCATGAGTTTAATTTTATATTAATGAAAATTTTCTTTGATAATTTTACACATTTACATAATTAATACTGATTGCTCTCACCCCTTCTCATCCTTCAGTCCCCTACCCCTGGTAATCCTCCTCCTTAATCCCTGTATATCTTTGTCTTTTATTCATGCCTTACTGTTGGGACAGGCTGTTTGTTCATTCCTGTCTGCCCAGACTCCTGAAATAATCACACAGAAATTGTATTAATTACATCACTGCTTGACCTATTAGCTTTAGCTTCTTATTGGCCAGCTTTTACATCATAAAGTAAGCCATCTGGTTAATTGTGCATCACCATGAGGTTGTGGCCTACTGGCAAGCTTCCGGCTATCAGCTTGTGTCTTTCTCCTTTGGTAGCTACATGGTTTCTCACTTGACTCTGCCTACTCTCTCTATATATACATCTCTTCCAGCCTGGCTATATTCTGTTAAGCCATTGGCCAAAAGCAGCTTCTTTATTCATTAACCAATAAAAGCAACACATATACAGAAGGACTTTCCACACCGATTTACGTTTTGCTTTGTGACCCACTGAGTATAACAATGATCGTAAGCCCATCTCTACTATATTGGAACTCTTTCTTCTGGGCATGGCATTGCCATTGCACTCATGCGCTCATAACAGCTATGGATGGCTTCCTGGACAGGCACACAACTAAACATCTCAGTATTTGGTCCCTGGCTTGAGATAGATCATAGGGCTCTATTTTCTCCCAGACAAACCACTGTTTGCTGACAGTTTCTAAGATGTGGTGAATCATTTTCTTTGGTTGATTTCTAAATTTTAGAGTACCCTGTAATTTTTTTTTAAATTTACACAAGGGATATTCAAAAGAACTAAGAAGTTTGCACAGCTGTTCTTTTTTTTTTTTTTTAAAGGGACTGTCTTTATTGAGGGCAGAAGGGTGAAAACAATATAAAAATCACAAGCTTCTCTGTCGCTGAATTCCCTTTGCTTTCTCTGCTTGTCGAATTGGAGTTGGATGGTATCTGCACTTTTCTAAGGGCCCTGATCGGCTCTGGAGAAGCAGTGACAGCCGTTCTTGAGGGACATAAAACTGAATCAATCTGGAAAGTGACGAAAATAAGAAATAGATACGTTTCCTGTATATGGTTAATGTAATGACGACAGGACTGTCTAATAATCCAATTATTATCAGCTTAATACTAATAATAAGCCTACTTGTCCATGATATCCTGTTAGTGCTGTAAATGGATCAAGTACATAATTATGAATGTAACAATTCATATTTTTAAAAAGCCTATTAAAGTCATAAGTCAAAATACTTATGAATTTGAAACCATTTTGATTAGTCTTTATTGTGGTATCTTTCAGAGTAGACTCTTTTTGTCCTGTTTCAAATCAGTACAATTTTACTATTCTTTCTATCCAGAATTCAACATAGATCACTCAAAAAAATAAACCTTTATTTAGAGACAAATATTTAGTCTTTATTCTAAAACGTATGATGATGTTGGTAACTAACAAAAGTTTAGAATATAGATTATATTTTTACCAAAATTGGAAAAATTAGCTATGGACTTTACATATAATATACATATATCTTGTATAATTAAAATGTATATGCCATTTGTTGTATATATGTTAGTTCAGTATCAATTCTGTTATTGAATTTTTTATTTTGCAGTACTGATTTGACTTTGACATTTGTCACTAAGCAAGGGTAAATTCTCTGTAACCAGTGTAATTATGACAGTATCAGAAGTAATATTCCTCAAATTCCCAGTGGAAAACTTCTGCAGACCCTCAGTCAGCTAGAACAAAATAATTTTATAGATGCTAACCATACATGCATGGGTCAAATAACTTTTCCTGAATTTTCCTATGTAACCAAGAAAGCTTTTGAAAGTCATTAATTACGGACTAATGGACTTCTTTATAATATAAGGCTAAAGAAATTTGAGTCAGATAACTTTTGTTGTTTTAATTTAGAATGTGTTTTTTTCTCTTTAAGGTGTCCCTTTCCTCCATATACCCAATTCTGGCTTGGAATGAATAGTCATCCTGCCTCATTGATTATATACATAACAGCCATGAACCATCACACCTGCTTTTCAAATTATTCTTTTGGTTTTAGAGGTAGCATAACAATCCCAAAGAAGAGAGAGTAATTAAAAGTGACTCTCTAATGTGCTATTATGAAATTATTAGTTATTGTTTTGTGTACTTCTTTAAAATAGCTTAAGCTATCCTCATTCAAACTTGTATACTGAATTTATCTAACCTAAAGTATGTTTTCAAGACTATTGCAGTTCAATAGTTTTAAAACAGCTTAAGCTATCCTCATTCAAACTTGTATACCTAATTTATCTAACCTAAAGTGTGTTTTCAAGACTATTGCAGTTTAATAGTTTTATAAACTGTTTGAGTTTATTGGACATGGGATTGTGATATATAGATGTTCTTAAAATATAATTTAAAGATAATTTATGAATATAACCAGTTAAGAAATGTGGCAATATTTTTAGTGCAATAATGCAAATAGCATAAACCAAATAAGTATTTTGAAGTCCTCAGAATACCCTAAAAATGTTTAGCATGTACATATATTATTATTAGTGAAGAATTTTAACATGGTGAATTAATTTTTACTACTATTATTGTTAGGTTTTTATTTTGTCATTATTTGATGGGGAAATAAAAAACATATTTTCCTGAGGTAGGGCACAATTTTGCAAATAGGTAAGAAAAGGAGTAAGAATTCCTGACCAAAAAAATTTAGGGAAAACCTCAATCTGAATTGAACTCATTTATTTTACTCTACTTTGAGATATTCCCTTTGTGTTAAAACTTTTCTTTGAGAGACACAATTACAAGTTACTCTTTAATTATATTAGTATTCTCCTTTTGAATTAAATTGTTATCTTTTTGCATATGTGAAATACAAATAATTGGACTCAGGCCACTTTTATGTCATGTTATCATTAACAATATTAGAACATACATTAATAATATACATTTGAATACATGTATCTTTCAGAATAAACTGTCCCAGATTGCTTAGGGAGCTAAGTTTCTCACAGTTTTTTTCATACTATTTATATGGACCTTTATATTTGGCTCTCAACAAATACTTTCTGGAAAATTTCATCTGCCATGATTTATTCATGTGGCTTTTAATGTTGCATATAATTTAGTGGCATAAAGCAATCATTTCATGTGGACTCTGGGGGTCAGACAAGCACAACAGGTTTAAGATCTTGTCACTCCTTCAAGGGACAAAACTTAAAGTCTGTGGGAATCAAGTTATTAAGTATTTTGTTTAACTGGTGGTTAATGTTAGCTGGGACCTCAGCTGGGATCATCAGTAGTAACGTCACATTTTTGTGTGGCTCTTTCTGTCATTCACCAGCACTGTTAAACTGTAATTAGTTATTATTTGCCACTAGCTAGAAGAGAAACATTATATTTCCAGTGGCTCACTACTTGCCTAAATCTGTACCCTTTCATACAGTTCCTCGTGTTGTGGTGAACCCCAACCATAAATTGTTTTCATTGCTACTTCATAACTTTAGCTTTGCTACTGGTAAAAATCATAATGTAAATATTTTTGGAGACCGAGGTTTGTCCAAGTTGTTTTGACCCACAGCTTGAGAATCACTGAGTTAAACCTAAACATTAAGCTAAAGATCGCTGGCTTAGTGTTAGTAGACCAGAACTATCTGCAGAAACCCAGATTTGTTTTGTCAAGACAGTTTGTTTTGAGTAATTACAAAGCATTTGTCTGAAAATTAAATTTCTGCTGATTATTTGTTGGAATCATTTTCCCACTATTTATTTCCTTACAAATTTGATAATACTTTTTGAAAATACAAGAACTTATTCTAGATGTTGACTGCTTGACATGTGTTCAATATAAGACTTTTACCAGAGCTGATAAAAGAAATGTTGAATGTACCATGATAAGTCCTTGATGTTGAAGTTGAGGTTGTTGGAGTATTTGTTGCATTGTTAGTCAGTAATGCAGGTACATAGGTCTTCTTTCTCCTTATTGAAGAACTGAAACAGTATTTCTCAGATAGTTACTTGAGGATAGAAGCAAAAAATACCAATTCAAAGCAATCTAAAACATCACTCTCTGAAAAGCCACTCACAATGAAATTTCCTGACTACTATGGCATTTGCAGCAATGCTTTGAATTTAACAGCAAAATTTGTATGAATGTCACACAGATACAAACCAAATATTATCCAAACTAGTCCATAACCAAATTATACTCGGAGCACTAATTTATAATTTAAGAGTTAATATAGCAGAAGGGGGAGATACTAACCTGTAGACATAAGAATATTCATAGATAAATATCACAGAGTGCATGCTGATAGTATTCTTTTTTTTCATCTCCCCTTTTCTGTTTAATTAAAAGGAATGTTTTAACTTTAACATAATAGAATTGCATATACAAAACAGTTATCAACAAGACTGATAATTACAATATTTAGTCCTGTTAGAAATTTTTCCTAACGTGAGCTCTACTGAAGCAAAAATGCCAATGAAGCCAAATCACAACAAACCAAATAAAATATCCAGGTTTAATGGGATTCCTATGTTCTCAAGTGGCCCTGAGGGGGAACTGGAGGCCACTAATGCAACCAACAGGGAAAAGGAAAAGATCCTCTTTTGGGAGTTCACTTAAATACCCTGTGGGAGTGGTCCTGAGGGGTCAGGACCTGGCATGCTGGGATTTGGAGTCCAGACCAATGCAACTGTCGGGCCTGGGGGCTGGGGACTATGCTCCCAACTTAACAAGTCCATTTATATTTGGTGAATTAAGGAAAATACTCTCTCATCTATTCTATCTTTGTGAGACTAAAGTTTTTTATTTAATTAGCAAACATACATAAAATAGTAGCCATCACTTATTAAAATTCGAAGCTAACTTTGGAGTTGGATGGTGGCTGTCCTTCTCTAAATCCAAGAAAGTTGTTAAAAGAAAAATTCAGAGTTTCTGTCTCATATCAGGAGCCACCTGGTATGGGACAAAAGGAAGATAAAATCTAGGGACTGCTATTATCAAAACTGCTTTCAAAAAATTTTACTTCTCCCCATACCCACTTTTGTCTCTACGGTACCTTTTGTTAGATAACCATGAAGACAAACTTTGTTGGGAAAGAGGAAGTCGTTTTCTAGAATTACTTCCAGCTGTCATGGGGGTGATATAATTTCTATGGGATCCTTAAAAATTAAAATAAGGTTAGGTTTCAAGATTACTGTCTGGTATAATTGAAGATAGTCTCTGAGTAGCCGGTAGGATTTTTCTGAAGTTCTTATTTGAAGTTCTGGCCAGAACATTGTAAGAAGGTGCACCATCTCAGCCAGCCAAGTTGGAATCATCTCGAGCAGTTTGTAACCCAAAACCCATCTTAAAGTGGTGCTATCAGCATAATGACATTGTATTAACTAGGTAGAGTTGCTGTTGTGGGACCCCAGTGTAATGACATTATATCAACCAAGTGGAGTCGTTGTTGTGGGGCTCCATCTTTTTGCTGATAGTATTCTTAAAGGAAAATTTAAGTAGGATTGGCTATGAAAGGAAAGAGGACAATACAGAGGGAAATAATGGGGATAAAGTTAAAGAACATGAAAGGTGATTGGAAATCCCTTAAGGAAATGAATTATTTTATGTTTAATTAAAAATGACCTAGGGCAGCCATGGAATAACCAGAAGAGTTTTGGTGAGGGTCAAGTGATGATGGTGTACCAGAAACCAGAGGCCTTGAACCAGACCAGTGACTCATTGTAATGAACAATTTCAAAAAAGTTGATTGGACAAAAATGATATACTTTTTTACATAGACTATGTGACACCCCACTCCCAATGCCACCAGGATGAATTAAGAGGTATTGGAGAGGCAGAAAAAAGGGGAAGTGTAGAGTTTATTTTCAACATTTTTTTAGTTTTGTTCCTTGTTTTACTTTGTTCACTTTTTGTGTTGTTGTTTGGACTTTTTAAATTTTTCTTTTTTGTGGCACTGTAGGAGTAAGGGGAGATTATGGGACAACTGGGACATGAGGAGCATTGAGGTACAAGTGTAGAATTCTCAATGAATCAATAAAGTAATTATGTTAAAAGCAGAGTAAGAAAAATTATATGTATATGTTTATGTATATGTAAGTATATGTGTGTATGTATATACACATAATTTATATTATGTCACAACATTTATGGGGATCATTCTCACATACAGGCCCTCATGAGCCATTGACTATTTGACAAGACCTCAGTACAAGATATGGGATACTTCTCTTCAGTCTCTGGACAGAGGAGTACAAGTAATGATGAAATTGCTATAATTGTCCTGCTTCAAATTTTATATTTAAAGATGGGGAAATGAAAATCTAAAGCTTTACTAAGTTCATATTTTTTCATCCATTTTCTTTCTTCCTTTTCATTCAATTGTTATTATCTTAGTTACAACTTTTCTTATTTCACCTTCTAGGAAAGTGCCTGAAGTGAAGTATGAAAATTCAGGTGGCTTCATTTCTAATATAAATTCCACAAGTAGTGGATAGGTAGTCTTTGATCATTTACTATCACAAGGCCTTAATTAATTCTTCAAAAGCATTGGGGATTAGAATAGATTATCTTTCTAGCCCTTGCTACTTTAAAATAACACAATTCAAAAACTTGTAAAACAAGGCAATTACAAGGTATAAACATTGAAACCTCATTTGGAAGAAACAAAAATGAATCAAGCACTTAGCATGGGTTACTTACTGAGATGAACTAAATAAAGTAAGGCTGCAAGACAAATTGCTTTAGGCTAACTTGTCTTCATAATACAATAAAATAAAGCATCAAAATTCTCTATGGAAATAAATGTAAGTCCCTTCATTGACTTCTAGGAGAAATAAATATGATTCCCGTGTAAAAGGGATATTGGATGCAATAATTGGGAGTGCATTCAATTATAGTGCTAAAATTGAGCATTCTCTGGTTTCTTAGCACCATGGATGTACTGCAACCCACAGATACACGAATTTAAAATATGTGTCTATAATTTATTTGTCTTTGTGTATAATAACTGAAATTTCTAAGGGCTAACTGATATGATTGTTTAAAAATTATATTACTTTTTGCACAGTATGTGGAGGATTAGCAATATCAGCAAGGTTTTTTTTGAATGAAGAATTATAGAATCCACCTTCAAAACGAAATTCATACCATCAAGAAATAACAGTAAAACCTTGTGATTAAGCAATAGTTTAGAAAAGCGATTTGTATAAATCTGACAATAAAATCAGGAAGACAATTTTGTATTCATCTAACTTAACATAAAGATCTTATTAAAATATAATGAAAAAAGATGCCGCTTAGTATTTTCCCTAATGGACATTTAATTTTAATTTATGACATCAGTTTCTTGAAGATTCCTTAATTTAATTGAAATCTGTTAGTCATATTAATACTGTTTTCTACATGGAAAGCTACGGTTGTGATAAAGTATTAGATTTTCAAGTGGTGTAAGTGGCATACTCTTTGGCAATTAGGCAATTAGGAATTTGACACATATTCTTTCTCTCCTAAAGTTTTTTTTTTCATAAAAGTTCTTAAAACAGATTTCTACCTAGAAAATGGTTCAAAACATTCCAAAGTATTTAAACAAATACTGTTTAAATACATTTGCATCACAGGCATAAATTAAGGGTAAATATCATGAATTGTTTATAGCTGACTACACTGTGGCTTCATTGGAAAACCTGGTTGGAAGAGGCCGCTGAAGCTGTGGCTGCTCTTCCTCCTCTAACTTTAGAGAGAGCTGGGGCATAAAGGAGTTATTTGATATTTTAAGAACAGAGGCAATATGTAAAGATTTTGACGAGGACATTGATGTTATTATCTAAAGAACTCAAATGCTGCCGCTGCAGCATTTTCAGCTACCTTTCAGAGACTACTGTATACTGATACATCCTTCCAATTGTAGGTTTCTTATGCTTGAAGCATTGGCAGGATCCTGACATTTATGTTTCTAAAAATTATATTTAGCTAATGGGTTCTTGGAATATGGATATAAAGCTCAAAGCTGCCAAGTCAGTTCTAGACATCTGCTGGCTCTGTGCTCATTAGTGGAGTAAACAACTCTGTTGTAGATATTGGGTATAGGATGTGTAACCAGGAAGATATTGCAGCAAGTTCTTAATACTTGAGAAAATATGCTCTTGTTAGTTAAGACAACTACCTCAGGATTTGTCCTCTGACAACCGAAGCTAGTGTAATTACGTTTATATTTGGACTTGACTACTTGAAAGTTTTATATAATTTTATAGTAAATCTTACACATGGAGAACTTCATGTCACAAACTGCTAGCTAGTACAGAGTTTGTAAAAACAGAAATAGAAATCATGAGAATCAGTCTTTACTGTAGGTTTATCACTGCTCTGTATTCTAGGCAAAGAACTTAAAGATTGATAAGTTTTGTTTTGAAAAAGAATTCAGGTTCATAAAACACCATTTTCATTTTAAATCTTAAGGTTTGTTGTGTGGCTTCATCTTTTCCCACAGTCAATGCTCATTAAAATACTAAAGTAACTCATAAGAATAATGCTTTAGCCGGGCGGTGGTGGCGCACGCCTTTAATCTCAGCACTCGGGAGGCAGAGGCAGGAGGATCTCTGTGAGTTCGAGGCCAGACTGGTCTACAAGAGCTAGTTCCAGGCCAGGCTCTAAAAAAGCTGCAGAGAAACCCTGTCTCAAAAAAAAATGCTTTAATAATGTTTCAAGTGTGGGAATGTAGAGTCCTAATAGTAAATTTATAAAAGTTTGGGCAAATGCTATAAAAATGAAGAAAATTAAGATTTAATTAAAAGTGAGGCTTGGATCAGTTGATGTGAGATTCAATAAGATGGGGACATATTAAGGAGTACTTTTAAAAATATAATTCCATGAATTATGGAAGTGAATACTTAAATGTCAATTCTTTTAACTTTCATATATAAGCTTTTACCATTATCCTACATTCCTTTCTACTAGGGAGATAAATACAATATTTTGATAAACATCATGGCCATAAACAATTTGGAGAAAAGAGTTTATTTGTCCTAAAAGTTAAACTGTATTGAGGAGAGGTGCAGACAGGAACTTGGAAGTAGGATCATGGATGTAGGAACAGAATAAAGACTTTGTATGAATGTTGCTTATTGGCTTTCTTTCTTATACAAACTAAGCCAACCTGCCAAGAGTTTTCACCATGCACAGTGGGTAGACGATCCCACATCATTCATTAATCAAGAAAATACCCACAGACATGCCAATGGGCCATTCTGATAGAGGAAATTTCTCAATTAATAATCTCTCTCTTTGAAGGTCCTAGTTTATGTCAAGTTTAAAAAATAACAAACAATCTTTGCGAAATTACATTAATTATGTATAAAGGGGTTCTATAAATTAGGATGTGAAGAAGCTAAAATATAAATAAGGTACAAAATGTTTGTATTTAATATTTATACCCAACACATTATTCAATATTTTCATACAATATTGATTTGATATTTAAGGCATGATACATATCTTTATAGAACTACTTAAAATATATTGAGATATTTGAAATACTTTACTCAACTATATTTCAGTAAACCACTTATATCTTAGAAAATAAATTCAGCAGAATAATTTGTAAGAGGCTTTAGAATTTTTAATTAGACCTTGGTTACTAGAGGTGACTACTATGTCTTTTATTATAAATCAAAAAATACATATCTTAACCTTGAGTTTAAGTGAGAGAAATTTGATAATGTTTTATGACCCAAACCAGTTAATATTTTGTTTCCATGCTATTCGAAACAGTATCTCATTATTTCAGAAATATCCACATACCTTCTGGTATTAAGCCTCTGTTTGTAAGTTTATTGTTATTGATTACAATGGCTAGATCAGTGTGGGGCAGACTATCTCAGTGTAGTCTGTGCACATGAATTTCAGAGAGGGATCCTTTATCATCCTTATCAGATTATATGTCCCTCAATTGTTATCTGTTCTGGTTTCAGAGAACCTATTCTTTACTGTCTTCTTAAAATCTCCTCCAGTGTGCATAGAACTTACATTGATATTCAAAGTCCGTTCTGGGACATGAAAATTCTATGAAGGTCATTTTTGTAGGACCTTCATACAAATCAAGATCTCCACCTAAGTAGAGTTATTGGACCTATATAATTTAGTGTAGCTGTTGCCCTATCCACATAGGAGTGGGAAGTAGAACAGAGGACAGCTGAACTATTTAAAGAAAACAACTTATCAAACCCTTATTTCTAGAAAAATAAGTTTACTTTGCTTTAAACAAACAAATAAATAAAAAGCCCCTACAGCTTCACCCCAGTCAGGGTTTTCTATTCCTACAAATGATATACCTTCCCTAATTAATGTAAAATGTAGTAGTGGTGGCCGTGGAATTTATCCTTGCAATTCACAACAAAATTTGAGGACAGGAATTTCCAATTTTCTATGCTCCATTACCAAGTCTTGAGACCTCTGCCCAAAACTGAGCTGTTTTCAACAGCTTCCTTGTCTTTAGAAAATTGTCATCATGTCTGTTATTCATGTTACACACAAAGATTATTTTTTTAGGAAAATGAACTCAATAATAAATATATTTTGCTCTTCCCATTCTTTATATAACGGCCAGACCTCTTATCTAGACTTGGTAATATTTTCTTTGAGTATTTTTGAAACACAGAGTCAATGTTAGACTTTTTGTTATAATGTCATACACATTCCCAAACAATAAGCAGGAGATGGCTCATCTGAATGAAGGAAGGTAGAATTGATAGAGAAATAGGCAACACTGAATAGAATAAAGGCCAGCAAGCTCACTGGACACGCCTTCCTCCACCTCCCACATGCTGGGGATAAAAATTCAGGTTTCCATGCTTGTACAGCAAGTCTTTGCCCTCTGAGTCATTTCCTAACACACTCTTCACTTTCAACTGCTTCATTTTAACAGAAATGTGAAGCAGAAACTAAATAAACAAACTTGTGCCCAAACCCTTTGCTCATTCATTGGAAGTGTCACACAAGAATGTGTTGTTTTCTGCATTATACTTTATTTCTTGCATGTATAAACCATGACTGGTATTCTGATGCTTATTAATAATCAAATTAATTGATGGATAAATAGCTAGTATAGAGTAACTACTTAAGAAACACTCCCAAATGTTATCAAAGTACCGTTTAAGCTAGAAAATACAATCTTCTTATCTGTCACTTAAATTGATTTAGCACAAACATGAATAACTCTCACATATTAAAGAGAATTGCTATTATAAGAGATGAATGACTTGAAGATATCATCATTTTTAAATGTTAATCTTATGAAAGGGTTCTAAAAGGATTAAGAACAATTTTAACTTTTTTCATACCACAGCATTCACATCAGGTGCCACTAGAGGGACTTGTATTATCAGAAGTGTCTCACAGAAGCTTCAGCAGTAAGAAGAAAATATTTTTTTTCAGTTAAGAGAAAAAAAGGGTATTTAAATAAAAATTCCACACAGTTTTCTGCAATGCAGAATTCAAGTATCTTAAAATGGCAATTGTTCATTGATTTACCTAAGAGAGACTACTTTGTAACAATCATTATCTTAATAGACTATCAAGAAACAGCATAGTTTACATTAGATTTGACATTAAAATTATACATTGTTTTAGATTTCTGAATCTCCCCATTCCAGAGATAGTCACATATTCTTATGTAGTGCAAGTCTCTTCCCTGAGACATGATGGTGAAACGTAGAGTGAAATAACTGGAACCATAATTAAAACCTGGTTGCCAGAGCTTCCTTCAACTCTGGCAAAATGAATGTAGTTGCCATCAATGACTTCAACTACATTGTATACTGTAAACGGAGACTGCTTGTTCATTTCCCAGCCACCAGACCCAAGAATCACACAGAAACTATATTAATTACAAGACTGTTCAGCCTATTAGTTAAGGTTTCTTATTAAGTAACTCTTACATCTTAAATTAACCTATTTCTATAAATCTGTGTATTGCCGCCAGGCTGTGCCTTGCCTGGTAAGGTTCTAGCATCTTTTTCTTTTTCTTCAGAAGCTACATGGTGTTTCTCTGACTCTTCCTACTCTCTCTATATATCTTTGTTCAGATCTCCCACATGACTTTGCTCTGCTAAGCCAATGACCAAAGCAGCTTTATCAATCAACCAATAAAGCAACACATATATAAAAGGGCACCCCACATCACCTCCCCCTTTTTGTCTAATTAAAAAAGGAGGTTTAAAAAAATAAAAAAAGGAGGTTTTAATATTAACATAGTTAAATTGCATGTAAGAACAATTATCAAGAAAAAATATAGTTTCAATATTTAGTCCATTTACATTTGGAAAATTAAGGAAAATATTCTGTTATTTATACTATTTTGTGAGTCTAAAGTTTTATATCTAATTTATCTTTTATCATAACTAAAGAGAACTATAACTATCTGTCTTAAATTCTTCAAAGACCCCAGAAAAATATATTATCTAAGTAAACAGGAAGTTTCTTGTAAGCAATTTCCAAAGTTCTAGAATTGACCTATATATCTTGTTGCTGGACAGTCACTCAAAGTTCTTCTATAATATTCTGAGCATACATCATCAGCCTACAGGCACAAAGTATCCAGCATACTTTTCTATGAAGGAGGAAATTTGAAGATCTATTCTGTCTTTTAATGACAAAATACATCAGTTGTTTTCTTCTGTGCACTGAAGAACATCTGGCAGATTCTTTCATGAAGCAGGAACTCATAAGAACTATCTCACCTCCTTTTAGTAAGTTCAGCAGTCATTTTTCTGTGGATTCTGCATGTCTAGTTCATACAGCATACAATCAGGCAGTCCAGGCAAAAACAATTTCCTGCCCAAGTGACTAGCAAACTCTGTAAGAAGCCTCTTTGATGCTCATCAACCTCTCTTAAGTAATTGGTGTTGCCCAGAAGCAGATATGTCTCACTGTCGAAAAAATTGTAAGTTCTTAAAACCTTATAAATGGTATTTTCTGTAGGTCTTTGAAGTGACAAAGATTATCTGTCTAACCGAAATATATTTCTGTTTATCTAGAAAGCCTAACTATCATGACTATGAGTTTGACTATTATAAATGACTATCTACTAATCCATAATTTTAAATTATACATTACATTTTTAAGTGAGGTATATAAACATAATACCTTAAACAAGAGTAGAGTAATACATATAACAAAATTGACCTTAAATTTATATCAATAAACCAAGGTCCATACCAATGTAAGATATTCATTTCTATATCATATCCACTTTTAAATGAAAAAAAATATTTATAAAAAACCATTTTGGGAATTTGAAAATAGTTTTCTCCATACTTTTTCATGGTATTTTTTTTCAGTAAATAATATTATTGGTTTAATAAGTAGAGTTTAAGAACCAGGAAGAGAATGAGAAATGACTGTCAGAAATAAGATCTTCAAGCAACTATGATGAATATCATTTGCATTGGTATAAAAAATTAGATGATTGTTGCATGTACAGCCTAGGATAGACAAACTTACCCCAGTAAGTTATCTTAGAACTCAGAATATGTGCTATGTTATCAAAACTCTCTATTGAGTAGTAGATTATTATCTATTTGAAAATAAAATCATTGATATTTTCCCTAGTACATCTTCACTGTTAGGGTTTTCTAGAAAACATTGAAAGTCTAATTTATTTCCTTGAGTAGCCATGTTTATTTTCACAGAGGAACAAAGTATCATTATTATCTACTCATATAATCTG
This sequence comes from Arvicola amphibius, assembly GCF_903992535.2. Taxonomy (NCBI): domain Eukaryota; kingdom Metazoa; phylum Chordata; class Mammalia; order Rodentia; family Cricetidae; genus Arvicola; species Arvicola amphibius. The sequence goes on along the minus strand of NC_052056.1, from coordinate 34,892,866 downwards.
AAGATTGTGCGTACTAGCCAGGTGTTTATTCTAAACTCTGTTTCATTTCAAAACTAAATGAGATAGATCTAAATTACTACTTTATTTAAAAGCATAGTCATTCCTAAGGTCCTGTGATGGAGTACAAGACTGCCCATAGAGAATAGAACTCATTTGTACTTAGTGGCTTTTATAAAATTCTATCAAGTTTGCATGTAATCTCTATGCACATATACTCATATAGCGTAAATAGTTTATGAATTATTCATAATATATTACACAATATTTACCATTTTTGGTCCAGTATTTCCTCTATGTATATCCATCCCTTGGGAATGCAAATGCACACCTACAACATTAGGTGATATAAATATGTCATTTGATTTTTTTTAATTCTAGTATTGAAGCAGTTTGTGTAGAACTTACAGATAGAGAGGGTCAATAGTATTCACTCCATACTTTCTTTGTTTAGTTGTAATAAATGGACTAAGATGGGTGGTATTTTTTAAAAGGCAAAGAAAGAAGTCCCTTAGTATATATTAAATATTATACTTTAAGAAAAAAATAATCAGAATTCTGAAGCTCTTAGATATTTCATGGTATTTTTTGAGTGAAGCATTTTTATAAAAGAAGCAGCGGGCTGCGTTCCTGCCACCCAGCTCCCAGCCACCTGGCTAGCTTATGCCCCAAAATAACGACACACAAATTATATTCATTTAAACACTGCCTGGCCCATTAGCTCTAGCCTCTTACTGGATAACTCTCACATCTTGCTTAACCCATTTCTAATAATCTGTGTAGCACCACAAGGCGGTGGCTTACTGGGAAAGATTCAGCATGTCTGACCTGGTGGCTGGCTTCATGGTGACTGTCTCAGAGAGGAGAGGCATGGCATATGACTAACTTCCCTTCTTCCCAGCATTCTGTTCTGTCTACTCCACCTATCTAAATTTTACCCTATCAAAAAGCCAAGGCAGTTTCTTTATTAACCAATGAGAGTCCTCCACCACATTTTTAAGGTTCATGGAGACTTTTTGGAGGATTTTGTTCCATCAAACCTCATTAGCCTGGAAAGAATCCATAGGTTCTCCTCTTCTGTGTAAACAACAGCAGAATTTTTTTCTAAAGCAACATATCTTTATCTGCCAACTTTGCAATCAATTACTCATTGCTCCAGCTGAAGGGATTGCAGCAGAGATATGTCACCATTAATCAACTTGCAGCACTCTGCTCATGTACCCCATTTAAATGTTCCATAACAGGACCTCATGAATGACCCAGAACCTTTCTGTGATGCCAGCATGAGCCAGGAAGCTGCGTTTTAAAGAAGCTGTTCTGCTGCTTACAGCCAGTAAAACAGCCTATCTGAAAAAAAAAATGCCACTACAAAGAAACTGTGCTTGGCTCCCAGTTTTTTGGATCTAGAAGTACTCTTTTTTTTCTTGTCCTTAGCTATTTTAGGTCTTATGTGGATCCATGACCCAGAAGGTGGGCTCCAATTTGTTGACATACAAAAGAGTTCCACAATAGCCTAAAATGGAGTATAACAAATGTTTATTCATCTTGGGATAAATTTACTGAAAGAATAGTGATAGTTAGTCCTCTACCAGCACTGAAAACTGGAAGCAGTTCTAGCAGCCAAGAGGCCCATGCATGCTTTTTGTCTGCATTTATAGTACATGAGACTATTCCCAAAGTGGGCTGCTATCTTAAAAATTATTGACTGAAGGAGTTCCCACAGCAGTATACATTTTCTGGTATGATTGTACCAATGGCAAGTTCCACTACACAATCCTCTCTGAGAGCAGGAAACTGGTAATCAAAGGGTAGGCTGTCACTTTCTTCCAGAAGGGAGATTCTGCCAACATCAAATTGGTGATGCTGGTATTAAGTATTTTTTGGAGTCTACTGGTTCCACAAAGTTACCTAAATGGTAAGTCCAAAAGTGTCATTCCTTCCCTTTCAGCTGATACCACTTTGTTTCTGGTTGGTGTGATGCACTAGAACTATGACATCTCTCTCAAGCTTGTCTGCAATGCTTCCTGAAACAACAACCGCTTAGAACATCCATGGTAACTGTGGCATTGAAGAAGGACTCTTGACCACATTCGTTACCATAATTGCCTCCAAAAGACTGTGGATGATCCCTCTGAAAATTTGTGACTAGGTAGCTGTTGTACTGTTCAGAATATCATTCTTATATCAATGAGTGCTGCCAAGACTTCTGGGAATGGTCATCTCTGAACTGAATAGTATGCTCACTGGCAATGACTACAGTGTTCTTATCCTCTGTGTCTGGTATATAAGGCATATCACATAAGGAAAGTTGCAAAATATCATTATATCAAGAAAGCAGGCATTGGAGGAATCCTTAACTACACTGAGAACTATGTTATCTCCTGCAAGTTAGTAAGAAGGCCCATTTTTCCACAATTGATAACAGGGCTTTCATTCCTTTCAATGATAACTTTGTAAAGTTCAGTCCCTGTTATGACAATCATATGGCTATAGCAACAAGATGGTAGACCTCGTGGTATTCATTGGGCTCCTAGGAGGCAGAAGCCCAGGACCATCAACTCCAGAAAGAATAAGAGAGAAAGGAGAGGTTTCAACATTCAGCCTCACACAATTTCCATCCCAGAAATCCAGAAGGAAAGGGACTTAGGGAACTCTAATATCTCTTGAATACCATCAGTAAAGTTCATTTCACCCACATAAAAAAATCAAAGAAAAAACTATATAATTTCAGCAAAGTATATACAATAAAAGCTAAATTTATAAATAAAACAATAACATCAAAATAAAAAAAAAGAAACAAAAAAACCCAAAATGCATTTTCCCTAAATAGCTAAAGACAGATTTAAATTTATGAAAGCTTATCTGCTGTGGGAGCGCCTTCTGCTCCTTCAGCCAATAGCCACTGAAATACCAGCCCACTGGGGTGTGATCTATTTCTCTTTAAAAAAGATCGGCAAGCCTCAGCTTACTTTCTTGGTTCCGGCTCTTGTTCCAGTGATTAGACTCCTTTCCTGGCTGTCGGTGTTCTGTAAATTTCCCCTAAAATAAATACCCCTTTTGAATCCAAACTGGTGTGGGATTGTTTTGCGCATTATCTGGCACCCACATTGATAACTGCATCCACAGAAAGCCTGAGAAAGCTTGGGAAAGACTAAAGCATTTCAGTTTTCAGCAGTAGCAGGAAAAAAGCTGAGGTGTTTTAAAATACCAGCTTTCTGGGCTGTCCTGCCAGGGAAATCTCTGACTCTTTCAAGCAGGCTTTCCTGACTATGGAGCTATGGACACACTGTTGCAGCTTCTTTCCTGACAAGGACCTTGAAATGCCATAGGAGCTTTTCAGTGTTCTTTATGGACACAGTGTTGCAGCTTGCTTGCTGGCAGGGACCTTGAAACGCCATAGAGTTGTTGCAATAAACATTGGTCCGGCCAGTACCTCAGCCATGCTTGCTTAGTGAATTAGAGGTTCATGTGGTCAGAAAAAGAAAGATATACAGTAAAGAGAGATTCAAAGTGGAAGAAAACCTTTAAATGGTTTACAGTGTGTTAAAAATATATACAGGCTAAAGGTTAAAGTTCTCAGAGTAAAAAGAAAGAAAGAAAGAAAGAAAGAAAGAAAGAAAGAAAGAAAGAAAGAAAGAAAGAAAGAGAGTAAACTGTTGTGGTGGCACATGCCTGTAGGATTTGCCTGGGAGGCAGAGACAGACATATCTCTGTGAGTTCAAGGACAACCTGGTCTACAGAGTTATTCCAGGACAAAGATATACAGATAATCTGTCTCAAAAAGTAAAAGTAAAAATAAAAGAAATAGAGGTTAAAATAAAGCCACATAAAGATGGAAAATACACAGAAAATCTTGATACTGTATGCTATTATGCTCTCTTTAAATTGTTTGAATGCTGACGAAGGAGCAACAGCTGCTAAAAGATATTTGCTTATAAATGCTGCAGAATTAATTTAAGATAGGTATTTTGAAAATACCTTAACTTCAAAATTGAAGTCAAAAGGTATGTTACTTTGGAGAAGAGATTTTGCTTTTGTTTCCACAGAAAACGAGAGGTTCTGGATTTATTCAGAGTTAAGAAAAATCAGCTTTGATCAAGGAAGACCACCCGAGATATCTCCGGCAGGAATATATGGCCCAGATGTCTGAGTTCTTCATCCAGAACAGGTTCAAGACTGCTGCCTGAGATGATCAAGACTCACAGGATACTTCAGTCAGGACTTGATCATAACTCTAAATTTTCTGTAGGTCCCATTAGATTATCAGAACCCCCAACCAGCTGGAAGTAGCCTGAAATACTACGCCTATATTCCCAAAACATGGACTATGGATATTTTCCTTTTTTTTTTTCCTCATGGTTTACTTTTTTTTATATTTAAAAATTTCCATCTCCTTCCCTCCTCCTCCCCCCTCCCTCCCCTCCTCCTCCCCCTTCCGTCCCCTCCTTCTTCCCCTTCCCTCCCCTCCCCTCCACCCATACCTCCCCTCCCTCCCTCTCAAGGCCAAGGAGCCATCAGGGTTCCCCACTCTATGCTAAGACCAAGGTCCTCCCAACTCCCCCCAGGTCCAGGAAGGTGATCGACCAAGCTGAGAAGGCTCCCACAGAGCCCGTCCATGCAGAAGAATCAGAGCCCAGAGCCATTGTCCTTTGCTTCTCAGTCAGCCCCCGCTGTTGGCCACATTCAGAGAGACGGGTTTGGTCGCATGATCCATCAGTCCCATTCCAACTGGAGTTGGTGATCTCCCATTAGTTCTGTCCCACCGTCTCCATGAGTGAACGCACCCCTCTCGTTCCTGACTTTCTCCCTCATGTTCTCGCTCCTTCTGCTCCTCATCAGGACCTTGGGAGCTCAGTCCAGTGCTCCAATGTGGGGCTCAGTCATTTTCCCCATCTATCGCCAGCTGGAGGTTCCCTCACGGTCCTGACTTTCTTTCTCATGATTTAAGCAATAATCCCCCTTCGTAGATCGGCTTATAATGAGAATTCAGAGCCAAGACTGTAGCTGAGACACTATAAAAAAAATGTGATTTTATGAGGAAATACGTGCAAACGTTGAAAGTTGCAGATATAGTGGATGCAGACAAAACAGCTGTAATTGTTAAAGAAAATAGTGTCATAAATGAGAAACATCGTTGTTTTCACTGCAACAAGGGGGAATGTGTCTTAAAAGTGAGATATGGAGCATCAAAAGGAAGTCAGTACCGTGAGGAGTGCGTTTACCCATTGAGACGGTGGGACAGATCTAACGGGAGACTACCAAGTCCAGTTGGAATGGGACTGATGGAACAGGGGACCAAACCGGACTCTCTGAATGTGGCTGACGGTGGAGGAGGACTGAGAAACCAAGGACAACGGCAATGAACATGAACTCTACAGCATTGACGGGCTCACTGTGAGCCTTGTCAGTTTGGTTGCTCACCTTCCTGGACTTAGGGGGAGCTGGGAGGACCTTGGACTTAACATAGTGAAGGGAACCCTGATGGCTCTTTGTCTTGGAGAGGGGTGGAGTGGGGGTATGGGTGGAAGGGAAGGGAGGGAAGGGGGAGGAGATGGAAATCTTTAATTAAAAAAAAAAAAGAAAATCACAAAAAAAGTGAGAAAAAAGTAATCAAAGAAACTTACTATCAAGAATATAATGTTAATTTTCAAAAGAATTCTAGATTTTGTTTTGTTTGATTTGGTTTTTTGAGACAGGGTTTCTCTGTGTAGACCTGGCTGTCTTAGAACTAGCTCCGTAGACCAGGTTGTCCTCTAACTCAGAGATCTACCTGCATCTGCCTCCTGAGTATTGAGATTAAAGGTGTGCCCACCACTGCCTGACAAAACTCCAGACTTTCAAATGTACTAGTATACTTTTTGATATATAAAATAAGCTATGTTATAAGTTATAGTTATAATAAGAAAATACACTATTGGGAGGGGGAATATGATCAAAACATTTCATAAAATTGTCAAAGAATCAAAAAAAAAAAAGCTCTAGCGTCTAGAGCATTGAAATGCATAATTATTTGAAGTGGAATCCCTGCAAAAAAATGCCTGAGAAGATGGAGCCTCCACTATACCTTGTTTGAATAAAGCAGCATGGCAAAATGTTTTTTTGTACCAGTATTTCAAGACCATGCTAAGTATGGATGATGAAAGTTGGTCTGGATATACCTGAGCTGGTCTCAGAAGTTGACATTTTCTTCGTAGTGACAATGGTGACAGACTCAAGAATGCATATATGTAGAATTGTGCCATCTTAAACTCTGATTGAAAATAAGTCATTCCTCCTTGCTAAACATATACACATGTGTGCCTACATGCATACACACATCATATATATATATATATCATCTTATTTCAAATTTCATATTACAAATATTTACTTTCTTTTTATTAGTATGATTCTAACAAATTAGGAATATAAACAACTTTATTTAATAGAATAAGTAACAATATTATCTTTTCCTGAAAGTGAAAATATCTTAATCATTTAATGTTAATGGTTGTATAATATACTCACTCAAAATATACTGATGATTGTAATTAGCGTAATTATGAGTACTTATAATGTTATTTAATATCAATGGAAGAAATGAGGTTTAGCAATTAATTTGTACTTACCATTGCATAATAAATCATGATCAGAAAATATTAAGAACTAATTTCTGTCCGAGTATCTCATTTTAGTTATTATCAGAAAGATATAGTTTGCCTTTATTATCACTGTGCATTGAAGCTTAAAATGTTGCTTTATTCTTCTAGTATGTCTTCATATGTAAGGTGAGAGTACATTACTCATATTTTCAAGGGGTAATAAAAGCTTAGTAGACTTTTTCCCAATAGATATCATTGCCTTACTGAAATGGAATTGTTGATTGCTATTGATTTCAAGCTGAATATTGGTTGCTCTCCAAACACAGCAAGCACCCAGCATCAGTACGGTATTAGCACAGCTATTTTAGATGTCAATCTTGAGGTTTCTGAGATGACCAAAAACAGAACTACTGTATGATTGGACTGAACAATGTTTAGGTTTCAACTTAAAGGTCTTTTTATCCTACTTTAGGATACTTGCACATTTGTATTCAGTGATTCTTGACTATATTCCATAATAATTAGAAAATAAATTCCACCAAGATGTCCATCAGTGGATGAATAAAGAAATTATGTAAACATTTAACAATTGTACATATATATAATCAGTTTTTATTCAAGTGTAGAAAAAATGAAGCCATGATATCTGTAGATAAGTTGGTGGACCATGCAAATATATTGAATGATGTCAACCAGGTCTAGATAGACAAATGATGACTACTCTTTAACTTATATGGGTCCCATATCCAAATATTCTGTGTTACGTAAGTAAGTTAATATAATGTGGAGCCATGTTACTAAACATGGGCCATAGGAAAGTGCATTATGAGATGGAGGGCAGTAGAATGTATGTAAAATGAGATTAGATCAGTTTGGTGCAGGGAGATCAAACAGTAAGTAGTGTGACATATAAGGGTAGCAAAAGGGTAGGAAAAGGATGAGAAAAAATTGTAGGAAGAATAGCTAATGTTCTTCTTAACTGCTGGTTTATTTCTCTAGCCCAAACATTGGTAATTTTTGATAGGTTCATTCAAACTTTCTAGTTCTTAATCAGTTTTAATTATTTATATTTTGATTATAAATAATCATATCATTTAGATCTTTTCTGAGATGTTTTTCTGTGTTTATGATATCTTTAAAATGTCTCCTTCTTCCTCTATATACAAGAACTCATAGAAGTTTGAATTTCTGAGCATTGTATTGTCAGCTGCCACTTCTCTTCTCTAATTATTCTAGAATCATGCCATTTATTCTTTTAAACAGCAATATGTTTTAACTTTCATCTTCCCATTTTATTACTTTTAATGCACATTTTTATTACTTGTATATCCCTGCTTCAGATTTGACCTCTCTATCTTTTGCTTTTATTAGTGCACTGTCTCCTGATCTTCCAGTTAGAAAATTGACAATTAAATAGCAATATCATCCCCTAGTCAGCAGTCATTGAATAGCATTTAAACCAACATCCACAAAATTCCACACATTCCCTTGTTTTAATCACAGGGCACTTACATTTGTAAACCACAGCAGAAAAGTGTCATGTTTTATTATTATGCACTTACCACTAATTAAACTGAATTTCAACTACTAAGAAAAATAAAAGAACTTGAATTAGATAGTTATTAAAGTTATTTTTATCATCCCCCTCAAACAGATATGACAGTCAAATTGCATTTTGTTCTTTTCCATTCCTATTAGTTTCAAGGTCTTGGATTTTGTTTAAATCCATTTCAGGCTTTCCGTTACAGTTTGTCTCCTTTTAAAGAGAAGTTATTTTAAGAAATCTGGTTCTATAGTACTTTCACACTTTCTAAACCATATCAACATTATCATTTAAGATAAGTTATTTAAATTGAAATAGTCATTACCATCATTTCCCACTATCATCTTAATCTTTTGCAATATCTTAGCTCTTATTTATTGTTGATTTAGTATTAAAATTCTCTGATTATTCTTTCAATAACTTGCTGATAGTTTGAATCCATGAATGACTACAGTACTGTTTCTGTCCTTCTACAGATGAGAAATGGCTTAAAGCTAGCTTCCTTTGTCTTAGTAGATAATATTTTATGACTGCTGAGTTTTATATTTATATATACATGAAACATTAGTCAGATTAATTTTCAAGTGAAAGTTATTTGCTCTTAAAATGGCTTATATAAGACTTTCTATTTACTATTGGAATTTTAAATTTTCATCAAGATATATCTAAGTAAATGACCTTTTTTATTAATCCTCGGTGAGACTTGGAAACCTTGTCAATCTTCAGGCTCACATCTTTCATCAAATAAAGAAAACTTTCATTATTTGTTTAAATATTACCTCTCCTCTATAAGTTCCTCTATTTTATTTCAGAATCTCTTTTTATACACTTCAAAAGTCTCTCCCTACTGTTCTTAGTAACTCACTGTTTTACTAATGTTTGTTATGATGGTTTACAATTCTCTGTATATCTTCCTAATCAACTTACCTCCACCCATAATAGTTTTTCTTTTTACTTAAAATATTAATATATTTAACCTCAAAATATTTTCTTGTCATTTGTGTTATACTGCTGTCTGTGTAATATATACATATGTGGTCATGTGGCTTTGTGGGTATCAACACAGAGACCCAAGGATCATGATGAGAGCCCCACTCAATCATTCCCACTTTACTTTTTGCAGACAGGATCTGAACTCTGAACTCCTGGTTTTGTATATGTTCACTGACAAGCTAACTTGAGGGATATGCCGTTTTTTGTTTGTTTGTTTCCTATGGATGCTATGAATTTAAACTTAAGTCTTCATGCTTGTCTACTAAGCACTTTTTCTCATTGGGACATCTTTTTTTTTTTTTTTTGAAGCTTCTTTTTTTTTTCTCGTTTTTTTATTCAAGATTTCCATCTCCTCCCCCTTCCCTCCCCTCCCTTCCACCCACACCCCCACTCCACCCCTCTCCAAAGACAAAGAGCCATCAGGGTTCCCTTCACTATGTTAAGTCCAAGGTCCTCCCAGCTCCCCCTAAGTCCAGGAAGGTGAGCAACCAAACTGACAAAGCTCACAGTGAGCCCGTCCATGCTGTAGAGTTCATGTTCATTGCCATTGTCCTTGGTTTCTCAGTCCTCCTCCACCGTCAGTCATTGGGACATCATTTCAGCCCTCTTCAAGATGTTTTATTTTTCATAGATGGTCTTAGTTTGTCTTTTCTGATATTTCCATCAGTCTTAATTTTGTGATAGCTTTTCTTTTTCTTCCTGTTTGTTTTAAGTGATCTCGTTTTTCTCTTACTTGTTCTTTAGAGCCTAGTGATATTGAGGCTGAGTAGGTAAGGAGTTACGCATGAGGTAACCCGGGTAATGTTGTGTCTCATGGATAGGAGAGAGGTAGTCAAGGGAACTACAAATGATCAACATGACCCAATCCTGTATTCATGGCTTGAACTGTCCACTGGGACTTTGGAAACTCATGGTAGTTACACTGAAGACTATGTTCCTCAGAAATCATTGAAAAACAAGATTTAACATGGAAAGGTGGGGTCTTTTTGGCATCTATTCCATCTTCATTGCCTTTTTGTGGGCCCTGTACCTTATAGATTTAGTATGAGCACCCGTGGTGCTAAGAGATCATGATTATTATGGCTAAGTCATCTCCAAAAGCAGCATTTTGAACTTTTCATTCCTATATTCCAGATTTTAGATTTTTATTTCACACTCTTTCAATGATGTTCCCTGAGCCATAGAGCGGTAATTATAAATATCTTTTTTAGGATGGTCACTAAACTCATTATCAGCATCTTTAGCTAAGTGAAGGCTCTCTAAGTCGAGGGTAGCATGTGTTCATGAGGATCAGCAAATGTTTTGAAGGCGTTTTGCATCTTGTTACGTCAACAAAACTATAGTTGTGAGCCACTTCTTAGGATCTATGATTTCCTCAGCCATGAATTTTAGACTACATTTACAGTATTAGGCATGAATTCTTTTTTATAGAAAAACATTATATCTAAAAGATAACAGTTATTATCCCACTAATACTTATGCCATTAAAGCACCTGTAGACACACCTTGCCTGGTAGTTTGTTACTGTAGATCGTAGGGTTCATATTTTGGTAAGACCATTGATGTCTTTACTCAACCAGTAGTCTGAATAGCACTTTCTGACACTACCACAGATATCAGCTTCTTGGAATATAATAATAACCACAGCACATGGAAGCAACTAGAACTACAAGAACAGAAAATTTACAGCCTCAGATAATCCTTCTGTTTGTTTCTCTCAATGGCAAAGCAGGTAGGACCTTCATCTAAGAATTAAAAAAAAAAAAAAAACCATTTCATTGAATTAGCTGTGTCAGAGAAGTAAGAATAAGTTTATTTGATCCAGCAGGTGCAAACCAAATTTCTCTATATTGGTGAGGAAATATTTTTCTTGATGTACATCACTCAGTCACTATATTTTTGATAAGAAATCACATTATAACTAATGTTTCCAGTCAATTAATGGCATCTATAAATAACTTCTCTGATTATGGGTATATTTTTATAATTTTTGAAATGTTTTTAAATGGATTACAATCTACCACCACCTCTTGACCATAGGGATAACAAGTATACACTATCTGGCTTAGATTCCTTATCTCAATATGTTCTTTGTAATAAACACCTTGATTGTCAAATTGTAGCTTGAGTTTGCATATTCATACTAGTATACTGGATTATATTGGGACTATATTTCAAAATCTACTCATCCATTTTGTTTCTAATAAGCATTTGGGTGGTTTCCTTTGGAAACTATTAGTTATAGTAATGTAGTAAGTATACAAGAACATAACATACACCTTTTCCAGTACTAAAGGATAGTCACAGCCTCAGTTTTAATAAAAGCTGACTTTTCAAATGTTGTTTTCTGTCAATAGTAATATTTTCCTTCAAATTTAAAATCCCACATGTTTTTTTAGTGTTCTTGCCCTTGATGTTATTTTAGGTTAGAGAGAAGAGACAGGGAAGAATACTCACTCTTCCTGAACTAAAGCCTCTATGTTTCTAAAACATTTCATGTATTCTATTCCTTTGAATATTGTTGAAAGACATTGCTGACTAGTCAGAGATCACAGCCTCTCCATGGCCTTGTAGCTTATTTCAGTAATATCAGCAAAATAGTGCTCCCTCTTTCCAGCAAAGCTTACTGCTACCTGGAGAGTGTTCCTGGGCCTGGAGGAGAGACCACATCTAAAAGCTGTCTCTAAAGGCTTTAACTTGACTCTGCTGAAAAGACTTGTGGTAAGAGCTATGCTATAGGTCCCTACTGCCACATAATAAGCCTTGTGATAGGAGCGTGTCACCAAATGCAAATTAAGGTTTGTTTCTAGTCTCCCCAATTTATATATTCCTTATTCTCTGGAATTTGAGTATTTGAAATTGAGCAGATTCACTTAAATCTGTCTTTTAGAGGGCTATGTTTGTGCTCATGATCTGCCAAGGCTTTCTGTCACCCCCATTTGCCTCTTTCCCCTATTCCCCTGGTAAACAACAGGCAAATGGGGTAAGAGGCCCCACACACAATATAAATAAATAATTACATATACTAAGTTTGTATGTAATTATTTCTACTTGTACATATTCTTCCCATCATTTCAAAATAAAAATGGCTTAAAAATACCTTTACATCTTACTTTAGTTCTTTTTAATAAAATAACTTAGTGTGTATATTCAAATTATATTCTTTTCTGAGAAACATTTTTAACATATTTACTATAGTTAATATAATAAATGTTAACTATTATCTCATATGGATTCTTATTCTCACCTACTCTCCTGTCAAGAGAATCTATACATCTACTTAATAAAAAGCTTCAATGTAATGCACTTTTATAAATTATGGCCTTCATGTTGTGCTAAAAAGCTTCACCCAGCTCATCCTACATACTTGATACTTTGATCACTTATCTTTATATATAAAGGTATTAACCATGTTATGATTTCACATAGCTATTTTATAGGAGGTGCTGATTTTACCAACATTTTTCCTATAATTCTCTTTTAGAACCTAGGAACATCAAAAGATTTAAAGGGTTCCTTAATGATGAACTTGAACCCCCGACTCATACCATCCTTCTCTGTGCCATCCTGTTCAACAGGATTCCTGGAGTTTGGGTCAGTACTTAGCTGTGGATTTCTGCATCTCTTTACATCAGTTGCTGGATGAAGGTTCTCTGATGACAATTAGGGTAGTCACTAATCTGATTACAAAAGATTCTCAGTACAGGTACTTTCTCCACTAATGCTAAGATTTTTATCTGGAGTCATCCTTGTGGATTCCTGGAACCATAAGAAACAACTAACTTGGTCTTATAGGAGGTTACAGACACTGGACTAACAGCTAAGGAACTGGCATGGGACTGGCCTAGGCCCTCTACATATGTGTCACCATTGTATGGATTGGTCTATTGTGGGACTTCTAGTAGTGGGTCCAGGGCCTGCCCCTAATGCTTAGGCTGATATTGGGAACCCATTCCTCCTACTGGGTTGATGAGTCCAGCCTAAATACAAAGGGGAAATTGCAGTCAGGATATATAATAAATGGAAAAAAAATTAATTAATAAAAAGAAAAAGATTTAAAGTATTATAGATGTTGAAGATCAAACTAAAGTTTAAGTAATTTTATACCTTGAATTAACATGACTTTACATGTTGTATTTATTATAAAATAACAGATGTAGCATTAATATTGGATATATAAATTCACGATTTATAATGCTGTGTAATTTTTAAGTATGTTGTTTACCTTTAAACTTAAATGACTTTTCCATTAATTTGATACAAAATTATTTGGGGACTTCTTCCTTATCTACTACACCAGGGTAGGGTACGTGCTTCATCTCTAGTCAAAATACCTCCTCCATTGACTAGCATATGTTTGGGATAAGATATCATTTAAATAATTTATTTTATTGATGTAATATGAGCTATTTGGCACTGATTTACATATGCCTTAGTAGTTCATTTCCAAACTTTGGGTTGGATGGTCTGTGTGTTCCTTGTATGCTTAATTGTTTTTGTGGGTTTTTTTGAGACAGTTGACAGGGTTTTTCTGTTTAGGTATTATTTTTTTGAGCCTGGAACTCACACTGTAGAACAGGCTGGCCTCAAACTCACAGAGATCTGACTGGCTTTGTTTCCCAAGTGCTGGGATTAAAAGTGTGTGCCACCACCACCAGCTTAGGTCTAAAATTTCTGCAACTATGTGTGAGTTAGGACATGGATAAACTACAGTACTTGATGACTTTGAAGAGGTAGAAATACACATACACACTTTTTAAAAACAATCTTTTGTTTACTGATTATCAGTGAGGCAAAAATTGTAAAAGAAGTGAATGTCCTCCCTGTTTTCCCTCAAGTATCTTCATTGCTTATAGTATTAGCTGCCAAGTTAAATTTTACAAATTCAAAAGATAAACAAACTTTCCCCTCTTTATTTTACTAACATCTATTGTCAATAGCAACATGAAATGCTTTGAATATGGCTTATGGATGGCAGATATTAAGGAATAAATAGATACCTGGGAATTGGAAAAAAATTAAGAATGAGAGTGAACTGTCACCACCTTTGCAAAGAATCTACCCAGGCTGTCTAAATGGGACAATTAAAAGTTTGGCCTGGATACACCATAAAGGCCAGACAAATATTAATAGAAGTGGACTTCCCAAAAGTTCCTTGATAGTGATTCGAGAAAAGGCCTAAATGATTTCTTGAATTATTTTCATTATTGTGTATGACTACAGAAAAAGGTATGTACTAAACTACCTGAAGAGTCCCAGTACATCCTTCCAGAGATATTGAGAGGAAATCATGATTCTTTATCTTGATTCACGCCCTAAATCAGTTGGCAGAGTCAAAGCTTGTTGACTGAAACTGAAGCTGTGCCATTTGTGGTGGAGTCCTAGAATTCCTTGCAAACACATTTTCTGCCATTCACACAATTATTTGTTAGTTAGCTTTGATATGTTTGCTTTTTAAGTCTGTCATCCAGAAAGAATATTGCCAACATTTTATATCTTTTATATATAGTGTGTAAGTACATCAAAGAATTTTTTAAAAAAATCCATCACTGCCTTTGTTAAGCAAGAGTTTGCACATAGTTAGATGATAAGTGGCAGAATGGGTCCTTTTCAACTCACAGTGGGTCCATTATATCTATCTTGTGATCATTTCCTTGGTTCATGACTACATTCTCATGCTACTCTTAAATACTCATACTGTTTGCTAGGATGATTCCATTGACTGCATGTCTTTTGGAGAAAAGATGATGTAGAAAGGAAATATCACATGAAGCATCTGAATGTTTTGTCCTTGGATAACATTATAAATAAACATTCTAGTCCAACTCAGAAGGAGAAAATCACATAGCATATATAAACTTACGTGACTGCTATGCTTCCCTCTATCACTGAAACAGGAGAAAATGAGTAAGAGCACATATAGTTCCTTTAGCAGTCTTCAGATCAGTTCCCAGCACCCATGTCAGGTGACTCCTAACTACCTGGAAATCAAGTGCAAGAGAACCAACATTCTATTCTGACCACCGCAGGAGATCCCTATACAAATAAAAACATATCTCATTATATTTCTTAAACCAGTGTAGGAGGAGAGAGATTCTTGACTGTCCTAGCCACCCAGAACCAAAATAATCACACAGAAACTATATTATTTAAATCACTGCTTGGTCTATTAGCTCCAGCTTCTTATTGACTAACTCTTACATATTAATTTAACCCATTTCTATGAATCTGAGTATCGACACGTGGCTGTGGCTTACTGGCTAAAGTTCTGATCCGCGTTTATCTCTAGTGTCTCTCCCTCCGTTTTCCTTCTCCCAGCATTCAGACTAGTTCCCCCTCCCACCAACTACCTAAGTTCTGCCCTATCAACAGGCCAAGGCAGTTTCTTTATTCATTAACAAATAAAATCAACACATAGACAGAAGGACCTCTCACACCAAACCATATATTATATATTAATGACAAATAACAGTATTTGGTTGGACAATTTGCTAGATAATCTAATTAGACCTCTGTATTTCCCAATGCATTTATGGGTGTCAATAATATTTTCTGACTACAAGATAGAACAGTTGTTTCTTTTCAATAAGTCTGGCATTGGTAATGAGTTACTTTTGACATTATAATTAGAAATAATGACAACTTATTATGTTAACCTTTAGGCCAATGCAACTTTATAAGATGCACATCTTGTTGACATGAATGTCAAAGCATTACTCTTTCTATTTGTGTAGAACCTATTCATTGTTGCCTTAATAACTGCTAATGATTGTGGGTATCTAATATGTTGAGTCAATATTAAATTATTAGCAGAATCTCAAATAATTCTTCTAAAATATAAAGTTTAGCTATATATAAAATATAAAAGTAATCTATAAAAGAGGGAAAACAGTGGCCATGTTATGACTCCAAAAAGAACTAGGACTATGTTTTTATGAACTATTTTGAAACCTAACATGTATATATTTTCATGAGAATAGATTAATAAACTTTCCACTATTTGCTTTGCCTTAATAATTGAAGAAGTATAGTTTTCAGATCAAATAATTTTCATTTATTTGCTATACATTCAATACATACCTTTAACATGACACTAATTTCTTCTTCTTTAGCCCAGTAGGCCAATGAATAAAATGGATGTTACCTATAGCATTACATAAAAAATCAAGTTATGTATATCAGATTAATGCCAGTACTTCCTTAGACTTGCAGAGTTCAAAATGACAATATTTTGTGTCTTCTAGTTGGTTACAGAAATCCCAGAACTGAGTCATAAAGGTTAACAGATTTCAAGGTTTGGTGCTGTATTGGTTATTTTCTGTTGCCATGATAAAATACCAGTAAATTATTGAGCCATATAATATGAATTATACTTTTTACACTGTTTAAAATACTATATATAGTATATATATGTATATACTACACATATAAAGTACATATATGTAATTGCATTTAAATATTTTTCCTCTATCTAACACATCAATATAAAATCACTAAAGTGTCATCATGGTCAGGTATTGCAGACAGGAATAAGTTCTGGGAAGAATTAATTTCAATAGAGCAATATTTTTGAGGAAAGTATGGGCTCTTCTTTCCACTAACTTACAGATGTTAGATTTACATTGTCAAGTAATAAAATCTTTCCAGATATGTTTACTTCATATTCCATTTTTTTCTGTAAAGTGCTCAGAGACAATACTGCTCAGATTATGACAGATAACAAGAAACTTTGATTCAAAAAGGGTTTCAATGTTCAGAGTTAGAAGTGCTCACACAGATAACATTGAACTTATATCTAATAAGCGTCTCAATAGCAGGTGAACTTTGGTGATCACTGATAACAACACATTCATAATAATTGTCTGTATTCATTCTTATTAACATGCAAACTATCAAATATATTCATTATTATATTTCATAGACCAAATGTCATGAATTAATGACAAATATTAGTATAAGGTTTGACAATTTGATATATAATGTGATTATTCTTCTGAAATCTACAATGAATTTTTGTTTTTTCAGTAGTAATTTTTGACTACCTAGATGCAACAGTTGGTTATCATCAGGAGGTCTGGAATTGCTAATAAATTACATTTGACACTACAAGTAGAAATAATGATAGCTTATTATGATAAACTTTAGACCAATATAACTTTATAAGATACACATCTTGTTGTCATTACTAGCCCTCATATTAATACTCTTTCTATTTTGTACAACCTATTGATTTTTGTCTTAATAACTGTTAATGACTGTGAGTCTCTAATATTCTGAATCAATATTAAATCAGATACTCAAATACTTCCATTAAGGATAGAAAATTCAACTGATCACAGTATCTAAAGACAACTGGTTTAAAGACTATGTGCATAAAAAAATCAAATCTTTGCATATTCAAATTATTGTATAAAATGGTATATTATTTAATATAACCTATCCTTTTACTCTTATATAATTCAACACATTATAGCTTATATTTAATTGGTTATAGTTATTATATTATATAATTACACTTTTATGCTATATAGTTATTATAATATATTATTTCCAAGATACTAAAAAGGAAAAACCTCTATTTCTCCTTTATAGAAACAATGTTTTATGAATACTTTTGATACATTGTTGTTGAAACTGAAAATCAGGGAACTACCAACATAGAGAGACACATGTAATTAGGGTTACAATTAACTTCTAGAATCATATCACTGAAATTTTTTAAATATCAATGACATGAGAGACTAGTTGCCATCTTTAAACTTACTTATGCAAATTTATAATCCATGTATTATATATATACATATACGTATATATATATATACGTATATATGCATATATATACGTATAACATATATACGTATACATATACGTATATATGCATATATATACGTATAACATATATACGTATATATGTATATATATACGTGTGTGTGTATGTGTGTGTGTGTGTGTGTATACTAATCAATGAGTATAAGTATCAAGCCACTCTGAAAAACTGGACTCTGATTAAGAACACAGAGCAATATTTTAATGAGCACAGATGGGGCACCAAGCTGATGGTTCAGCCCAAGGCTGTCACATATGGTTGTGCAATTTGGAAACAGCTCAAAGCAACCTGGCTGATAGAGCCTACAATGGCTGACATCTCACTATGTGCTTCTTACCAAGCCATGAATATCCATGTACTTGAAGACAGATATTCTGAAGTTATTCCAGGATGCTGTGAGTATGTATAAAGATAATTCAACCCCCTCCTAAGTTTCCAGTTATTTCATTAAGACTGTAGCAGGACCAATTAGTTTGTAATGATTTGTTCCATCTTTGCACAGTACTGAGAAATGAAAGAAAATCCTGGGCAAAAATTTCAACCGTAAATGATGCCTTTGACATTTAGTAAGAGAACTCTGTTTTTAATCAAGTTGAAACATGAGGAAAATTATGCTGATTTATTAATATGATAACATTTATGTGGCCCAATGTGTAGTTTTTTTTTTTTAATTTAAAATTTTGGTCCTTGAAATGTAAAATAGATTTTCCTGTCAAAGACTTTTAAAAGTTATTCAACATTTCAAATACTTGAACAAGAGAGACTTGTCATGTTTTAAGAGAAAGGCTCTTGTTTGAGGACACATGCTTTACACTTCAGCATATGGTTTGCTGTTGTATTGGTTTCTTCATGTGAGGCAGTTACTGATTTTTCCATCACTATGTCACATCTTCCTACACTCTGATGTTAACTATTGTAGTGCAACTGAGGAACAAAATAATTAATTTATTGTGAATTAAAACTGATATCCATGATTACAGATACATAAAAGTCAAACATTTTCTTCCCCGGCTGAAAGGCAACCACTCAGCTGATTTCTGGAATGTGCTTTATGTTCTCTAAATGTTAAAATCATGGAAAGGGAGTTGAAATCATTTTTTCCCTATATCCCTGAAGATTGGAAAGTTTGACATCAAACCTCATTCTGGGCCATCAATCAGCAACATGAGAAAAATGTGAAAAGAAACAATTATTTCATAACATTTTATTGAAATAAAATGCCAATTTTTTCACCTATAAATTTTTCACCTATAAATTACAGGGTTATTGTACATTTAAAATAAAATGGCACAGTGACAGTGCCATGAAGTGAGGTCCTATTCATGTAGAAGAATTGGTTTAAAATTAAGTATATAGTTTTTAAACCACTCAAAAAAGTTAAAGGTTCATTTCCTTAGGATGCACTGACAACGAAGTAATGAAATATAATTTACCAACCCCATGAGGTAAGGATTAAATCTGAAATTTGAATTGCCTTGAATGGAATGAAAAACCCAGGAGATAAAAATACAGTACCACCGGGCACAGTTATTTGTGAGCACAATTTTTAAATGAGTCATTGAGACTAAAGTGAATTTAGTAGATCATACAATTGTTAAGGTCCTTTAACCTGTAACTGAAGACACATTAGGAACTCAAATAATGTTAAATCACACATGTGAACATAAAATATATGGCATAAAATGTACAATTATACTAGACAGAAAAAAGAGATAGAGAATATTGACTTATAGAATGATTAAACAAAAGTTACCATGGAACGATGAAGTGTGTATTTCTTTTCCCTTCCATTTTTTACATTTTTTTTTAACTAAAAAATTTCTACCTCCTCCCATTTCCCTCCCCCTCCCTTTCCCTTTCCAGTCCAAAGAGCACTCAGGATTCCCTGCCCTGATGGAAGTCCAAGGTCCTCCCCACTCCATCCAGGTCTAGGAAGGTGAGCATCCAAACAGACTAGGTTCCCACAAATCCAGTACATGCAGTAGAATCAAAACCCAGTATCATTGTCCTTGGCTTCTCAGTCAGCACTCATTGTCCGCCATGTTCAGAGAGTCTGGTTTGATTACATGCTCCATCAGTCCCAGTCCAGCTGGCCTTGGTGAGCTCCCATTAGATCAGCCCCACCATCTCAGTGTGTGGGCACACCCCTCGCGGTCCTGACTTCATTGTTCATCTTCTCCCTCCTTCTGCTCCTCATTTGGACCTTGGAAGCTCAGTCCAGTGCTCCAATGTGGGTCTCTGTCTCTATCTCCACCCATTGCCAGATGAAGGTTCTATGGTGATATGCAAGATATTCATCAGAAGGATAGGACCATTTCTGGCTCCCTCTCCTCAGCTGCCCAAGGAACTATCTGGGGGCATCTCCCTGGAAACCTGGGAACCCCTCTAGAGTCAAATCTCTAGTCAATCTAAAATGGCTTTCTTAATTAAGATATAGACTTCCCTGCTCCCATATCCACCCTTTCTCCATCCCAACTGTCCCATTCCCCCAAGCTCTCCCCATCCTCCCTTTCTCACGTTTCTCTCCCCATCTCTCCCTACCCCTACCCCATCCACACCCCCAAGTACTCAATTTTTGCCTGGTAATCCTGTCTACTTCTAATATCCAGAAGGATAACTATATGTTTTTCTTTGGGTTCACCATCTTATTTAGCTTCTCTAGGATCACAGATTATAGGCTCAATGTCCTTTATTTATGTCTAGAAACCATTAATGAGTAAGTACATACCATATTCATCTTTTTGGGTCTGGGTTACCTCACTCAGGATAGTGTTCTCTATTTCCATCCATTTGCATGGAAAATTTAAGATGTCATTGTTTTTTTACCGCTGAGTAGTACTCTAATGCGTATATATTCCACACTTTCTTTATCCATTCTTCCATTGAGGGGCATCTAGGTTGTTTCCAGGTTCTGGCTATTACAAATAATGCTGCTATGAAAATAGTCCAACAAATGCTTTTGGAGTATGATAGAGCATCTCTTGGGTATATTCCCAAGAGTGGTATTGCTGGGTCCTAGGGTAGGTTGATCCTGAATTTCCTGAGAAACCGCCACACTGATTTCCAAAGTTATTGCACAAGTTTGCATTCCCACCAACAATGGATGAGTGTTCACCTTAGTCCACATCCTCTCCAGCAAATGCTATCATTAATGTTTTTTATTTTAGCCATCCTGATAGGTGTAAGATGGTATCTTAAAGTTGTTTTGATTTGCATTTCCCTGATCGCTAAGGAGGTTGAGCATGACCTTAAGTGTCTTTTGGCCATTTGAACTTCTTCTGTTGAGAATTCTCTGTTCAGTTCAGTACTCCATTTTTAATTGGGTTAATTAGCATTTTAAAGTCTAGTTTCTTGAGCTCTTTATATATTTTGGAGATTAGACCTTTGTTTATTGCGGGGTTAGTGAAGATCTTCTCCCAATCAGTAGGTTGCCTTTTTGTCTTAATGACAGTGTCCTTTGCTTTACAGAAGCTTCTCAGTTTTAGGAGGTCCCATTTATTCAATGTTTCCCTTATTGTCTCTGCTAATGAGGTTATATGTAGGAAATGGTCTCCTGTGCCTTTATGTTGAAGATTCATTCCCACTTTCTCTTCTACAGGTTCAGTGTGTTCAGATTAATATTGAGGTCTTTAATCCATTTGGACTTGAGTTTTGTGCACGGTGATAGATATGGATCTATTTTCATTCTTCTACAGGTTGACATCCAGTTCTGCCAGCACCATTTGTTGAAGATGCTTTCTTTCTTCCGTTGTATACTTTTAGCTCCTTTGTCGAAAATCTGGTGTTCATAGGTTTGTGTGTTAATATCAGGGTCTTCTCTTCGATTCCATTGGTCGACTTCTCTGTTTTTATGCCAATACCAAGCTGTTTTCATTACTGTAGCTCTGTAATAGAGTTTGAAGTCAGGAATGGTAATGCCTCCAGAAGTTCCTATATTGTATAAGATTGTTTGGGCTATCCTGGGCTTTTGGTTTTTCCATATAAAGTTAATCATTGTTCTCTCAAGGTCTGTGAAGAATTATGTTGGGATTTTAATGGAGATTGTGTTGAATTTATAGATTGCCTTTTATAGAATTGCCATTTTTACTATGTTGATCCTACCCATCCAAGACATGGAAGATCCTTCCATTTTCTGGGAAAATTGAAATTTCTTTCTTCAATGTCTTAAAGTTCTTTTCAAATAGATCTTTCACTTCCTTGCTTAGAGTTACCCCAAGATACTTTATCCTATTTGTGACTATCATAAAAGATAAAGCTTCTCTCAATTCCCTCTCTGCTTCTCTATACTTTGTGTATAGGAGGGCTACTGATTTTTTTGAGTTGTTCTTGTAACCTGCCACTTTTCTCAAGTTACTTATTAGCTGTAGGAGTTCTTTGGAAGAGTGTTGGGGGTCACTAATGTACACTAATGTTGAAGAGTGGACAGTCTTGTCTTGTTCCTGATTTTAGTGGAATGGCTTTTCATTTCTCTCCATTTAATTTGATATTAGCTGTTGCTTTGCTGTATATTGCTTTTATTATATTTAGGTATGATCCATGTATCCCTAACCTCTCCAAAACCTTTATCATAAAGGGGTGTTAAATTTTGTCAAATGCTTTTTCAGCATCTAATGAGATGATCATATGGTCTTTTTCTTTCAGTTTATTTATATGATGGATTACATTGATAGATTTTTATATGTTGAACTACCCCTGCATCTCTGGGATGAAGCCTACTTGATCATAATGGATAATTCTTTTAATGTGTTCTTGGATTCTGTTTGCCAGAATTTTATTGAGAATTTTTGCATTGATGTTCATGAGTGAGACTGGTCTGTAATTCTCTTTCTTGTTTGGGTCTTTGTGTGGTTTTGGAATCAGGGTGACTGTAGCTTCATAAAAAGGGTTTGGTAATGACTTCTGATTCTATTATGTGAAACACATTATGGAGTGTAGGTATCAGCTCTTCTTGGAAGTTCTGATAAAATTCTGCATTAAAACCATCAGGTCCTGAGCTCTTTTTGGTTGGGAGTTTTTTTTGTTGTTGTTGTTTTTTTTTTTTTTTTTTTTTTTTTTTTTTTTTTTTTTTTTTTTTTTTTGACAGCTTCTATTTCCTCATGACTTATAGGTCTATTTAAATTGTTCACCTGGTCTTGACTTAATTTTGATAAATGGTACTTATCTAAAAACAAGTCCATTTCTTTTACCCTTTCCAACTTTATGGCATATAAGCTTTTGTAGTAAGACCTAATGATTCTCTGAATTTCCTCAGTGTCTGTTGTTATGTCCCCCTTTTCATTTCTGATCTTATTACTTTGCATGTTCTCTCTCTGCCTTTTGATTAGTTTGGATAAAAGTTTGTCCATCTTGTTGACTTTCTCAAAGAACCAGCTCTTTGTTTCATTGATTCTTTGGATTGTTTGCAGTGTTTCTATTTTGTTGATTTCAGCCCTTAGTTTGATTATTTCCAATCTTCTACTCCTCCTGTGTGAGTCTGCTTCTTTTTTCTAGAGCTTTCAGCTGTGCTGTTAAGTCTCCAATGTGAGCTTTCTCCATTTTTTTTTTAATGTGGGCACTTAGAGCTATGAACTTTCCTCTTAGCAAACTTTCATAGTGTCCCATAGGTTTGGGTATGTTGTGTCATTATTTTCGTTGAATTAAAGGAAGACTTTAATTTCTTTCTTTCCTGACCCAGGGGTGGTTCAGTGCTTGACTGTTCAGCTTCCATGAATTTGTAGACTTTCTGGAGGTAGAATTATTGTTAAATTCTAACTTTATTCCATGGTGATCTGATAAGCCACAGATGTTGACTAATATTTTTTGTATCTGTGGGAGTTTGCTTTGTTACTGAGTAGTTGTTCAATTTTCAAGAAGGTTACATGAGCCGCAGAGAAGAAGGTATATTCTTTCCTAATTGGGTGGAATGTTATATAGATGTCTGTTAAGTCCATTTGATTCATTACCTCCATTAATTCTCTTATTTCTCTGTTAGTTTACTGTCTGATTGACCTATCCATTGGTGAGAGAGGAGTGTTGAAGTCTCCTACTATTAGTGTGTGTCGTTTGATGGCTGCCTTGAGTTCTAGAAGTGTTTCTTTTACATAAGTGGGTGTTTTTATATTAGGGGCATAGATATTCAGGATTGAGACTCCATCCTGATGAATTGTTCCTGTTATGAGTATAAAGTGTCCATCTCCATTTCTTCTGTTTGATTTTAGTTTGAAGACAATTTTGTTAGAAATTAGTATAGCCACATCCATTTGTTTCTTAGGTCCGTTTGATTGAAAAACCTTTTCCCAACCCTTTACTCTGAGTAGATGTCTGTCTTTGTGGTTGAGGTGTGTTTCTTGTAAACAGCAGAATGTTGGATCCTGTTTTGTTTCTAATCTCTTACCCTGTGCCTTTTTGTAGGTGAATTGAGTCCATTGATATTAAGTGATATTAATGACCAGTGGTTGTTAACTCTGGTTATGTTTTTTTCCTTTTTTGGTGGTAGAGTTTGTGTGTTTCCCTTCTTTGAGTTGTGCTGGTAAAGGGTTGCTAGATGTCTGAGCTATTGTGGGCATTGTTGGATTCCTTGGTTTGCGATTTTCCTTCTATTACTTTCTGTAAGGCTGGATTTGAACATATTGTTTAACTCTGTTTTTATCCTGGTATACTTTGTTTTCTCAATTGATGGTGAATGAAAGCTTGCCTGGATATAGTAGTCTGGGCTTGTATACATGGTCTCTTAGTTTCTGCAGCTCATCTATCCAAGACCTTCTAGCTTTCATGGTTTCCACAGAGAAGTCAAAGTGTAAGTCTGATCGGTTTACCTTTGTAAGTTACTTGACCTTTTTCCTTTGCAGCTCTTACTATTCTTTCTTTATTCTGTATGTTTTGTGTTTTGATTATTACATGGTGAGGGGATTTTTTTTTTGATCCTTTCTATTTGGTGTTCTGTATGTTTCTTGAACCTTCATAGGAATATCCTTCTTTAAGTTGGGAAAGTTTTCTTCTATAATTTTGTTGAATATATTTTCTGGACCATTGAGCTGTAATTTTTCTTTTTCTTCTACCCCTATTAACCTTAGGCTTGGTCTATTTATTGTGTCCTAGATTTCCTGAATGTTTTGTGATGAGAATTTGTTGGATTTGCTCTTTGCTTTGATCAGTGCGTTTATTTTCTCTGTGGTGTCTTCAGCATCTGAGATTCCTTCTTCTATCTCTTCTATTCTGTTGGTTATGCTTGGTTCTGTAGTCTCTGTTCATTTACCTACATTTTCCATATCCAGCTGCACCTTGGTTTGTGTTTTCTTCATTGCCTTCATTTCCATTATCTGTTTGATTGCTTTTTTCTTGGTTTCCTAGGGTATCTTTTACAGATTTACTCATTTCTTCAAACTTTTTGTTAATCTCATCCATTTCTTTAAGGGAGTTTTTCACATCCTGTTTAAGGGACTCTATTGCTTTCACAAAGTCAATTTTTTTCTACTTCTTCTTGATTAAGTTGTTCAAGTCCTCCTGTTGTAAATTCGCTGGGTTCTGGTGTTTTCATGTTGTTTTTCAGATTGTTGGAGGAATTCTTGCATTGGCGCCTGCCCATCTCTTCCTTCAAATGCTCTCCGATGGATCATCTGGTACAGGATCAGGCCCCCTTGCTGGCCAGGGACCTCACAGACAAAAGGGCTAACTTGCTGCCAGCAGGCTATTGAAGCAAAGGAACTCTCACCCGGCTGCAATCACCACCCTGACCCAGTACCCAAAGAGGCTGAGCTGGGGGATCTTATGGCCCCAAAGAAGGGAAGAAGGGAAGGGTTGCCTGGGTTCAAGCTGGGATGGGATAGGAAGAGCAAGGCAGTAGCAGTGGAGAGAAGGTCCTGCAGAATGACCAGAAAGATTAGAGGGTTGAGGAATTTCTGTGCTCCGTTTCAGGGACTTCTGCCGATGGTCAGGAATGCACTCACCCCTCCAATGGATCTTCTGGTACAGGATCAGGACCCCTTGCTGGCCAGGTACTTTGCAGACAAAAGGCCTAGCTTGCTGTCTGCAAGCTTAGTGAAACAAAGAAACTCCTGCCAGGTTGTTCTCACCACCCAGTCCCAGCCCCTCTCCTTTGACTTTCTGCTGATGCTCTGCTTTTCTTAATTTTACTTTTCAACATCAGCATCATATAAAAAACAATTCTTTTGAAATAGCTTAAACATTCTATTTTCCTTTACAATATTTTATCTCTATTTTTGACTAACACATTGGTTTTACATTCAGTTTTATTTTATTTTGATATCTTGATAACAAGTTTTCAAGAAAAGATTACATTTCCTTTTGGAATTTATGGCAGAGAATAAGTAAATAAGTCAGTAGGACATATCCAGTGTACTAACCTAGGCGTATGTACATCCTTCATTTTAGTCAAGCAAACTTAACTGTCTTTTATCTCATTTCCTATCTTCTGGCAACACATTATTGTTAATACTGAAAGTGTATTTCCCACAGTAAAGCTGCTACTAATCTTGGTCCTATCACAGGTCATTACAGGCAAGTGAAAGTTTCTGATTCTTTGAGACATTAGTTTTCGCTCATTTTTCTTTATCTTATTCCTGCATAGTTGAAGGTGACATGAATAGATATCAAGATTAAGAAAACTACAGGAAAAAAGCAAACTATTAAAGTATAAAAATCAAGTTGCTGGACCCAGATACAGAGTATATTATGTACAGCACAAATTAGACTCAATGAGCTAAGTAATAATAGAAAAAATAAATAGTAATAATAGTAATGAAGAAAAGGAGCAAAATGAAATATTGTAGGGTGGGTAATGAAGTATATGTGTGGGTCTGGAAGGGATGGGAAAGGGTGGTAAATAAATCTAAAATTAGGTATAAGAAATTATCAAGTGATAGAATATTTTAAAAATTAAAAATTAATCTATCTTAGAGAGTACTACCTCCATTTAGGAAAAACTAAAATGTATTGAATGTTTTGTGTTTTATTAATGTATTGAAGATGGATGAATGTTTTTTAACAAATAATTTCTTTCATAGACTGTTCACACTTCCCTTTTTACCATATATGTAGACTTGAGTTACAGTTTTTTTCTGTGTGTCTTGTCCTAGCAATTCAGAATAGCAAAAAACTTGAAGTAGAAAAACAAAAGTGTTAGAAAAGGATTACTAGGGACTGGGTTTTTCTTTATTTGATCACTATCTCTGGCTTTAGAATCAGAAGTTTCACATGTTACTTATAGATTGGTAAAAGATCAGGGAATATAATGGCAATTTATATTTTCATTCCCACCAAATATTTATTTTGTTATTCTTCACATATATTCACCCAGCCCAAATATTTCCAAACTCCTCAATATTTTCAAAAGCTTGCATATTTTTAGACAGAGAGTCTAATATTTCAATTGCTGATGTGTATCTTGTTAAGAAAAATCACAAAATTAATCATGTTCTCCATGTTTAACCAGGCTGGACTCTCCTGTTTCTATGGAACAAATCATAACTTTTTAAAACTGACTTAGTGTCTACATGTCAATTAGTGTTGTTAATGTTATAATCATACCCCAGTTCTACTAACATAGTAGCTTACTCTTGCTACTTAAGAATCAAGTTTTGTTTAGTTGTGTAGTTTTTGTTATGAGCTTGTCTGTCTATCCAGTTACGTCAAGTTGTAGCATTCAAAATTTTTCATCCTGTAGATGGAGCGGCAGGACTGTGTCCCATCACCCGGCTAGCTTTACACCCGAAATAATTACACGACACTGTATTCTTTTAAACATTGCCCAGAGCCGGGCGGTGGTGGCGCACGCCTTTAATCCCAGCACTCGGGAGGCAGAGGCAGGCGGATCTCTGTGAGTTCGAGGCCAGCCTGGTCTACAAGAGCTAGTTCCAGGACAGGCTCTAAAAAAGCTGCAGAGAAACCCTGTCTCGAAAAACCAAAAAAAAAAAAAAAAAAAAAAAAAAAAAAAAAAAAAACCCAAAAAAATAAATAAATAAATAAATAAACATTGGCCAGGCACGCAGGGCACAGGGGCCTGAGCTCTGTTTGCTTGTGCACGCTGTGAAAGCTGCGCAGGCTAGCTTGGCCCAGGCAGGTATGGCACACAGTCCGGTCTGGCGGGGCTGGAGCCGCTGAGTCCTGGCTGTGCAGCGAGTAGTTGTGGGGCGTGAACGTTTGGCCAAAGCGTGGGGTGCTGTGCCTGTAAGCTGCGAGCTGTGAGCCACTCTGCTGTTGTCCAGCAAGCCGTTGGGCCTGCTGCGGGCTGGGGGGAGGGATAGGCCCCGGTCACCGGTTCCGGCAGCGGCAAAGCGACCTGGGGTAGTCAAAAAGCCACTGCACAGTCCGGCTCCAAACTGTAGTGGGCGTGGTTGGTTGGCAATTGGAAAGAACCAAACTAGCCTTATATAAAATACTCAGCTTTAATAAAAGGAGAAAATGGGAAAAACCTACAGAGCCAGAGTTCCAGTGAAGAGCAGGGAACCAAGAGGGCAAAACAAACAAACAGGGATCTTTTAAAGGTATTTTGTGCCCCAGAGGGGTCACGCCCTTCAGACAAGGGATTGGTCAGCTTCCCGATCATCATCTTATTGGAACTATAGTGCAACTTGTTACTCTGACTTAGCTTTAAAGTTTGCAGCCCTTTCAGATACCCCATATCCTAATGTTTTCAGCAATCATCAATAAATTTTATAACAACCTTTGGTTGCACTTCAGCTTCATTGAACCAATGCTTCCTAGAGGCTTTTAGTTGAAGACTGTAATAAGAGAAGGCAATTAATCCTCTGAGTTCTGTACAGAGAGACAATTACTGTTTTGGTCTGACCTTTATTAGTATTTATCAATTAGTTTTATTCTTCTTGATCATAATCTTCTTAATGTTTTCATGGAGTATAGAAACATATACTTTGAGGTTAACAGTAGACTCAGAATTTGCTTGCTCCCTAATCCCATCCTGTGAGACATCCCTTGTAGAATTGATTGCTGACATTTACAACACACTTTGAACTCTTGTAATGTCAGATAAAAGCATTTAACATTAGTTCCTGACTACCGAGAATAAGCTTTGTAAGAAGCTCTTTCCTTTCTGTGTAGGATACAACCAAAAAACTTTTCAGTGTATTTCTAAATAAAAACAAATTTCTTCATATTTTATAAGCAAAAAATCCAAAAGAAAACAAGCAAAAAAAAAAAAAAAACCATTAACAACAACAAAACTTAAGTATCTGTAGCCTTAGGAGGAGGTAAAATTTATCATTGTACTAAAATATTCAGTTTTTATGAAATTTTCCTACGGTTTTTAATGAATGAAAATTTCTAACATGAACATAGATTACATAAGTTATTATGTGAGTGTTTCAGGAAATTAATTGAGTTGAGCTTTAAAAGTGTACATTAGCTACAGAAGTATATATAAACATAATATTCATATACAATTTGAGAAAAACACATAACAGATTATATATACATATATATTATTAAGAAACTAATTATGTCAGTTTCTTCAATATCAATATTGTTTGATCAATGCTTGTCATTCTCACATAGAAATAAAGGTATTGTCATATTGGCTCTTTGTCCTAACTCAACAATTACCTTTGAATTGATATAACAATTTATAAAAAGATACACCCACAAACACACACATACACACACACACAAGATTTGGAAAGCAATGTTGAAAAGAAAAAGAAGTGATAGTGCCACATGGAAAAGTAAAATCTGATAAAAGTGAAGTTCTAGAAAAAAACAAAACAGTCTGACAGATGTAACAGAAATCATGTGAGGGAAAATTCCTCTTTGTCAAGGAGACATGAAGGAGAAAGGATGAAGGGGAGGTAATGTGAGAAAAAATAGAATTCCCAGGTAAGTAATTCCAGAGAACTTTCCTGTGGTTGAATTTAAGCATGATAGAGTAATAGAATCTAAAATAATTCAAAAAGACAATAACAATTTTGCAGACTACAGAGAAATATTCAATCTTGTAAACTTATAAATTAAAAAATGGCAAACACTAAACTATAATTTGATGTATACTTCCACCCCCCATCTTATTCTTTTTTCTCTTTAGCACTTCCCCTTCACTCCAAGAGTCCCTCCCTACTCTTTCTTTTTCCCTTCTCTCTTATTCCTTTTAGGATTATAAAAACAACATCAATCCAAAACAAATAAGATAGATGCATACATATATACACGTACACACATATATACATATATTTAGTATATTCATATGTGTTGATCTCTGTGTATCTATGTGTGTCTGTGTGTATGTGTATATAGAAAGCAAAACAAATCATTGATATACAAGAGAAAAAATTCACATGTAGTGTCATGAAACTCCTGAAGCCACCCCCAAACCATTTTGGCTATCGCTACCGCTCTTGGTTCCTCACCATAATTTGGGGGTAAGAATTAATTGCTAAAAATGTCACACTCATTGGCCATAAGACATATAGAAATCAAGTTGGAACTCCTACAGTAACAGTAGCTATTATGCAGACTGTTTGGGGAGTAAGGTTATCAACAGACTCACACAACTGAATTCACTAATAGCTTTCAGGTGAGATGAATCCATCAGTGCAATAGTAGAAAGGCTTTTTATTGCATTTGATGAGGAAGGAAGACATTCCTAGAAGAGGGGATTAAGAGCAGTGGTAGTAAAACAAACGTGTGTAATGGAGGTGAGGTCGATTGCAAACTGATGTTAATGAAACATCAAAAACTAGTGATGTGCTAATATTTTGGAATTTAAAAGTTGGACATGGATGCATTTTTATGATAAAAATCAATATTTTTGAAACTTAAATAATTAATGTTATAAATTAAATATTTCTTACAAATATCAAGTTTTGTCGACATGCTACTTACCAGGTCCTGAAATATTTTATTTCAGATATAATTTATAAATTAAAAAAATATATTTTTAGCCAGGTTATAGTGACACATGTCTTTTATCCCAGAATTTGGGAGGCAGAGAAAGGCAGATCTCTACCAGTTTGAGGCCAGCCTGGTCTACAGAAATAGTTCCAGGACAGCCAATGATACACTGAAAATCCCTGCCTTGAAAAATAAAAAGTTTTAACATTATTATTAACTGCATTGTTCTTTGTTCTCAGATGAAAACAGCTTTCACATAAAGATTTCATATTCTTCTAGATGATCATCTCTTTGCCATTTGTTCCCTTTGTTGATGTGGTTCGAATTAAAATGGAGCCTTTAAACTCATAGGGACTATAATTTGAGGGGAGGCCTTGTTTGGGAAAATGTGTCATTGGTGGTGGACTTTAAGATTGAGATGCTCAAGCAAGCACTACTGTCTCACTCTCTACTTACTGCCTGCCGATCAAACCATATGTACAATTCTCAGCTACTTCTCCGGATCCTTGTCTGGCTGCTCACCACCATGTTTGCCACCATAATGATAATGACTTAACTTCTGAACTATAAGCCACCTCAATTAAATGTTTTTCTTTATAAGTTTTGCCATGGTCGTGGTGTCTCTTCATAGCAATAAAAATCCATTAAACTCTATCTAAGGCACTAACTGACAGAGTCAGATTACACCACATTCAAAGTTGTACATTTCACTCAGGACAAGTAAAATTCTGGTCCAGGAATGTGAGTCCGTTTTTTTTCTTTCTTTCAGTACAGGGTTTCTTTGTGTAGCTTTGGAGCCTATCCTGGAACTAGCTGTTGTAAACCAGGCTGGCCTTGAACTCACAGAGATTCGCCTGCCTCTGCCTCCCAAGTGCTGGGATTAAAGGCATGCGCCACCACCACCTGGTAGAATGTGAGTCTTAAGCTACAGAATAACTGTAAACAGAATCGTCTTTAATTTTATGAATTTAAATATAATTTCTTATTTAAATTGTTTTATTTTAAACTGGATTTTTTCCTTACATCTAATCTAAATTTGTAGTCTTTACCCAGATGTATATCAGATTTCTTACTTGACATGTTCAGAGATGAACTGTTTCATTTTTCTAGGAAACCTATTCCTATTTCATTGTCAGAGAATTTTAATTTAATTGTTAAATGGAGATAAAAGGCTATCCTTAGTTGCTTCTTTTCATATTTACTATTAATGCATCTGCATGACTGCATATATCAGCTTCACAGTCAATCCAGAACCACCATGAGCCTCTCTGATATTCTTTAAAAGTCCTATTATGTCAGCATAATTAGGTAGTAAAAATTTGTCATGCCACTTAAAAATTTTGATATTGTACAAATAAAACATCACAAACATGACTGAAAAGTACATAGACAGAATCTGACGAAGGCTTCAAAGGGCATAGTTATGGCTCTTAGCAGAGTGTGAAAAATTTCACAATATAGGGATTTTATCACGGCGCATAATCCTATATCAGGAAGTACTTGAGGAAAAAATTCAGGATATTAGGATTTGGAACAAGTTCATCAGACTTCAGTAGATTGCTAACTGAAGAGAGATATTTAGCTCACGCAAAGCAGTATGTTCTACCTTGTAAAGAGACTTGTATCTGCCAGAACCCTGGAGTTACCAAATGGCCACAGTCCAGAGCTCTGAAGTTTTGTAGAGTTGGAGCAGCCTACAATTCTGCCTCAAACCAGATTTTGAAAAAGCCAAAGCATGAAATATTAAAATGGCACAAATTACAATTTAAGTAGAAAAAATACTGTATTGGGTGTTCATCAAAAATATTCTATCTGTTTCTATTATTTGTAATACAATGAATGCAGAACATATCATCTGATTCTGCTAAGAGGTGATGCAAAGACAATAAATGAAATAAACTTACTTTGACACTGGTTAGGATGTCAGAGAATGTAATTTATAAAAGTTTTGAAGAAATTATGTAAAAACTGTTTATTTTAACTATTGGTGCATGTCCTAAATTTTGATAACATGTAAATTGATCTCAATTATTTTCTTAATGACAGATATATTTCAAAATAATTACTTATTACTAGAGAGTTCTAGCTATTTCACAGTCTGAGATATGATATTGTATCTTTCTTAATTTCTTCCATTTCTTTATCCTATTATTTTTTGTACTCCATTAAAATTATTCTTTAGCTCGAGAATTTCGTTGTTTATTTTGATTATATTCATTCCTCCTACAACTCCTTCCCCCAAAATACCCTTTTCTACCATCCGGTACTGTAAACCTTTCTCATATTCAAACAAAATGAGGGTTGGCAAGATACTTGCCTCTAAAAGGGATCCCAGGTGTCCATGGGGATTTCCCCTGCTAGGTCCATGGACAGCAGAGGAGAGAGTGCCTGAACTGGCCTTGTCCCATAGTCACACGGATGCCTGTCGTGAATATCACCATAGAACCTCTGTCCGGCAACAGATGGAGATAGAGACAAAGACCCACATCAGAGCACTTGGGGCTGAGCTCCCAAGGTCCAGTTGAAGAGCAGAAGGAGGGAGAATATGAGCAAGGAAGTCAGGACCACAAGGGGTTGGTTCACCCACTGAGACAGTGTGCCTGATCTAATGGGAGCTCACCAAATCCAGCTGGACTGAGACTGAATGAGCATGTGATCAAACCAGACTCTCTGAATGTGTGGCTGACCATGGGGCTGACTGAGAAGCCATTGATAATGGCATTGGGACTTGTTTCTTCTGCATGTACTGGCTTTTTGGGACTCTAGTCTATTTGGATGCACACCTTCCTAGGCCTGGATGGAATGGAGAGGGCCTTGGACTTCCCACAGCGTTGGATACCCTGCCCTCTCTTAAGACTGGAGGGGAAAGGAGGAGGGTGATTGGGGGAGCATGAGGGGAATGGGAGGAGGGGAGGAAGTGGAAATTTTTGAATGGCAAAATAAAAAAAAAGGTCAAAGAAGTTTCAATTCAAAAAAACAACAAAAACATAAAGAACAAAATAAAACAAAGAAAGACAACAAATAAGACAAGCTATAAAGTTGTGTTACCTATAACTCTTGTAAATGTGTAGCCATCGACTACAGTCCTGTCTGAACTATCATTTTCTATCTAGTTTAGACTGGTCTCAAACACAGAGAGGTTTCCCTGATTCTGCTTCAGATTCCTGGGATTAAAGATGTGAGGACTCACTCCAGCTTCACTGATTTTTACTTGAAGAAACACTTCCTTGATAAATGTCTCATGACATGCCTTGATTATGTACAGTATTCTAGGATAATCAGAGCCACAAAGCACCAGTTCAACTCTTGTAGATTAGAAGATGAAAGCACATGATTTGATCTGTGTCTCAGCTGAACTTTTTGAACATGCCCTTTCCTTGATTAGTCTCCGAGATTTCCTTTAAATTGAATTTATTACAAAACTCGGGGAATAAAACATATATTTTGGCCAATAGCATATAAAAATTTGTGGTCTTTCTTATTTTTTCTCAATATTGTTTGCAGACTCTAATCTTGGTCCTTTTTCCAAAATATGTTTTCACTAAATGTAACACCTAGGAGCCTAATCATGACTTCAAAATTCCTTCAGGCAAACCTCTTTCCCAAAGACATAATTTGATCAGATATGTTTCCTGTTGTCTAATCTATTTGTGCATAATAATTTTCACAAGTATTTGACTATAACCTGTCTCTACTTTTCCAATCACTTTTAATGATGTTTAATTTGTGTGTTTGGTTTTCTGTAGAAATTGCTTTGTTCCCTACTGAGCCGACAGTCAATACTATGAATTTAAATTTTATGTATGAGAGTGTTCTATGTCTGATTACCAGGTTTATCAATGATAACTACATTCGTAGTCATCATCATTATCATCACATCATTTATGCCCCAACAATGCTTAAGCATGCATGGGCAGCCCATTTTGGCGACTCTCTAATTGTTCCTATCCTGGGCAGTTCTAGATGTTTGTGTTATTGTCATACCCAAAATGTCTTTCTTTATGCTGTCTATATAGCATTTTTTTTTACTTTCCTCTTCGCCTTATCCGGCACACTCCTCCAAGCAGTGCTATCTTTGGGTATCTGCCATCATTCATTCTCATAACATGGCAGAAGTATTTCAAGTGTCGTTACCTGTAGTTTACTTCCATCTATAGACAGAAATGTTTCTTAATGTCACCACTGTGTAGTCTATCTCTTCCCCTGACACCTACAATACTCCTGAGACATGCAATCTCAAAGACATTCAGCTGCTGTTCTGAGAAGCATTTCATTGTTCATGTTTCATAGTTGCAAAGAAGGCAGTTCAAGACAAGTGTCTCATATTCTAGCAAGTTTGTTATTGTCATTATGTCTCTTGCTGACCAAACCTTTCCTATTGCCTGGAATGCAGCCCTCACAATTCCTATCTGCTTCTTGAAGTCTAAAACAGTTCTCTTTCTTGAACTGATGTTTGCTCTCAGATAGACAAAGTTGATTGCTTGAGGTTCTGATCCTTTATTACAACGTTAAAATCCTTGTGCACCCTTCCCTTGTGTTGTACCTCAGTCTTCTTGTTGTTTACTTTCATATAAGTTTTTATTTACTTTCACCACTCTGTTTACCATGACCTGCAGCTCATTTGGTCTTTCAGCAAGTAGTGCTATATCATTAGCAAAACTCAAGATATTGATTCACACACCTATCTGTACACCTATCTCCTCATCCTCCAAGGCTGTTGCTATTAGTAACTCAAGGAATATATTAAAGTGCAGTGGTAAGGGTATGCATCCCTGCAACACCCCTATGATTGTCTTAAACGGATCACTTAGTTATCCACAGAAGTTGACTGATGAAAAAGTATCTTTACAAGCATTTTCTAGTTTTATGATATTCTCTGGGTATCTGTATAACCTCATTGTTTCCCAAAGATGATGAGGAAATATTAAATATTGTCAGGAATGAGGTAGAGAAAGATATCAAGGCAGCAAAATGCAGGATGTTCCCAGGAGTGGATGACATCACGGTGGAAGAGCTGGAGGTAGCTACAATAGGCTTTAGGTCTGAGGTGTTTCTCAGAATCTTTGGGGAGATATAGGAACACGAAATGATTCCCATGTAATGGAAGCACTCATTCATAATTCCCATACACAATAAGAAAGACAAGCTGGGTTGCTCAAATTACAGGAGCATTAGTTTGTTGTGCCATAGTAGCAAGATCTTCTCCTCGTTTATCCTGCAAAGAATGAAAGACAGAACAGAAGAAATCCTAGCATAGACCCAGTGCAGATTCAGAGCTAACAGGAACACAACTGATCAGATCTTTACATTGAAGCAACTGGCAGAAAAAAAATGAAGACTTTGAAAAAGACTTTTATGTCTCTTTTATTGACTTTAGGAGGGCATTTGATAGCATATGGAAAAAAGGATTCTGGGAAACAGCGAGGTTCTACATCCATAGTACAGTTTTCAAAATAACCATTATGGAACTCAGTAGCATAAAATAAATAACTCTCTCTCCTAACCTTGTAGATTGATGTGGATGTGGCAGATGTATAGTAAGCTCTGTAGGTTTCTTCAAGATCAAATTTTTCAACTTGATTATTATTCTTTTGTTGACTAATAGGGCATATTTGGGTTTGATCCTCTCATGATGGTAGAAAGACCAGAATAGGAAATTCCATAAATACTATATATAGATCAAGAATGGAGAGAACTATTAAAAGATTTGAACAGACCAAAAATATTCACTATATTTATGTCAGACTATTTTTGTGTTCCTTAATCAGGGCCAAAGAGTTTCTTACTAGACATGATTTTTAAACTAAGTCAGTAACAGAAAGACAAATATAAGTTTTCTCCTATTTGTGGTTCCTAGATTGTTAGATACTTATATACATGATTTGAAAGTTCAAGTGAAACTGTCTAAAGAGATAGAATGAGAAGGAAACAAGGACATTGAGACAAGTGAGAAAATAGTTATTTTGGATATATGAGGTGGTGTGCTCATCATGTAACACAGACATGTGCTAAATTATTGTGGTCCTCTGTGTGGGTGGATAAAGCTGCTTCTAGAAGTCATAAAGTTATTAAATGAAAATCTTTATAGCAATGGTGGGTTATGTCCCCATAAGTTGTTGATTATGAATTATTCTGAGACTATCACACCAGTGTAGGCTACTATCACTGCTCTTCATTGCCTGATACATCTAGATAGTAAGGTTCTTTTGCTGAAGACGGGATACAGTTTGGTTTTAGGACATAGAGAAATCAATGTGTAACTGGGATGGAAGGATCCTTGCTGCCATTTAATGTTTCAGGATGCGATGGAAAATTTTCATAAACAGTTTTACACAACTTTGGATCCTAGATGCTGCATTATCAAAGAGCAGGCTGTTGTGGAATAGTCCTTTTGTGCAGTGTAAAGATTTGTCATTTGAATTGGTTTAATAAAATACTAATTTTCCATACAGAAAGTATAAGTGGGGCAATCAAAGTAAGAATGCTGGGATGAAGAAAAGCAAAGTTGGGAAAGTCAAGACAAGATGAAGAGAAGAAAGATGGGCATACTGTACTGAGAAAATGTATTAAACCACATTGTAAGGCACAGACACAATTGTGGGTTAAATGTAAGAATTATCTAGTAACAAGCCTTAGCTATCAGCTGAGCATTTACAATTAATATAAACTTCTGAGTTATTTATTTGGGAACTGTCATGTGGAAAAGAAACATCCACCAACATTTGGCAACAAATATCCAATGGAAAAATATAACAGTGGCATGAATATTATGGTGGTAGTCAACACATTGTAATTTTATTTTAAGTCCATTCCTTTGTCTGGTATTGTAGCTGGTCTTATGTCCATAGCTGAATAGGTCATAGGTACTAGTGGAGAAGCTACTGCTTTGTTTTGCTAAATGGGCATGATATGGTTGTTAAATTGTCCTTAAATCACTTATATATTTTCATAGATTAATGATACTGTAAGATTGGTGAGAGAAACCTCTTTTTGAAGAAGGGCATGTGTAATTGCAGAAACTCATAACTGGTCAAAATAATGAAGATAAGAGTTTATTGAGTTTTCAAATATCAGTCAGACACATATTACCCAATGTACAGTTCCTGGTATCATCTGGAAGTAAAAGAGGGGAATAAAATGAAATCTAGAAAAGGAGTGAAGTCTTACAGAATGATGTCTTCTAGTCTGATAAGGTCTTTTTAGTAGCTGTGATAACCTGTGTAGAACATGAACAAGATTAAACCCTTCTGTATTCTGTCATGGAGGATCACAAGGCCCTACTCTGAAGACTCAAAAACAGTAATTACGTTTGCTGGAGGTTGAGGGGTTCTTTAGGTTCCACATTTCCCCAGGTATTTCTTGGAATTTGAATATTGCTGGAAGAGGGAGAGAAATGCTATAAAGAAATGTAAACATTGATAAGGTATCTATTCTCCTGTGACTAATTCATAATTCATGATCCTTTAACTTGTCCTGATTTAATTCATTAGTAAACTGTGCTCCACAAAAGATATAATAATAGTAGGTGGAATGATTGGGATGTATAAGTGGAAGGGGGCCAGGGAGAGTGATGGAGTGAATATAATAAATCTATATTATATGTATTTATAAAGTTGACATAATGTAACTCATTACTATGTATTATTAATATATGCTAATAAAGCCTTGAGAAAACATGTATTATTAAATATATTTGACTATGAGAAAGGACTGTCTGTGTGCTGTAACTAACAAAGGTTTTGTTATAGCTTTTTGAATGGTGCTATTCATTCCTGAGCTCTATAATATTTCACTTACTGTCAGAGTCAATATTCAAGTCTGAAGAGACTCAATGTTTTAAATATAATGCATTTACTCTACGCTCTCCAGACATTTTCAGTTTGTTACTATGTATAACACAAATCCTTGTTCATGTCATTGCCACAGAGTTCTAAGTGCTTATATAGTATACATAGAAAATTCCAATAATTGAATTCATTTTTACTTATTTTATTAGTTGATGTGTTATCATAGATATAATTTTATTGAATAAAATTTTTCTAGTTGTTGAAAAAGATTCGAATAAGAAAAATATTAAGCATGTTAATGGCTCTATTCTAACCACAAATGCCTTCAATTTAACTAATTATAACATCTAAGAGTCTGTGGTTATATTGTGGTGTAAACTTTCTTACATTTGTCATAACATGTTCTAAAGTCCAATTTTTCAAACCTGACACTTAATCTATGGGTATACAATACTCCAGGGACCAATCACTGTTGTGTTACTTAACTGAAGTGCTAAATGTGATGCAAGAGCACACTCATGCTATAAGATCCCATTTGGCCTTTGAAAACAGTCTTCAGCCATGCCTGAATTCATAGCATCAGGCAGACTAATGACTTTCCCAAATATCCAACAATAAAGGAAATGCATTTTTGATATTCATACTTTATTAAAAACGGTCATTCTTTTAAGGTTTGTGTCAATCAAAATTTAATAATCAATTTTTTTCAGATTCCAACATCACAATAACAAAAGTAATAACTATAAACTAGTTTCTATTTTCAAAAGTAAAATTATGAGTTTTAAGAAGAAATTTGCATGGCAAATTCTTTTGTTTCATCCAACCATTTATTTAAGGAGGATATGAATTATAGAAGAGTATTATTATTTAAGAATTAATTTACCAGAGATTTATTTTGAATAAAATTACTACTATTTATTCTGAAATTCAGATACTTCTGAAAGAATGTAAAGTTGCACATGATGGTGTATATGGGTGGGTTTGCACCTGGATTATGCTGCAGAAAATATCCTTGTACATTATCATTTGTAACAATAGTCAGTGGGGTCTTCAAGTGAACATAGGGTATATGCTCTTCATGTCTAGGTCAAAGACTAAAGATGGCTTAATGAAATCAAAATTAAGGATAATAATGACAGATGGTAAGAGTAAGAATGATGTTTCACAATTTAGTCCTCATTCAAGGGAAGACTTGACTTGCCCTTCATATTTTGTCTTCATAACTTTAACCTAATTTATGAAGCTTAACTTGGGGAGAAGCAAACGTTCCCTTTGTTTCCAATGAATTGTTGGAAGAAGAATTATATAGAAGGAAAAGAATAAAAACCTAATATCATGCATTAAGTCTATTTGAGGGGTATAATGGTAGGTATTCTCTCTCTCAGTTATACTTTAGATTTTTGAAGGCATGTCATTTTAGTTTCCCAAACAGCTATCAACCTAATACAACTTGAAAATTTGCTCTTTTTTTTTAAAAAAAAAGAAAATAAACTATCTTCATTTTACATACCAATCCCAGTTCCAATTCCCTTCCCTCCTCCCATCTCTTAACCTACAACCCACCCGCCCCACTCCCATCCACTCCTCAGACAGGGTAAGGCACATTTCTTTGGGGGAAGGTCCAAGGCCCTTTATACTATATCTAGGCTGAAAAGAATCCATCCATAGAGAATGGGTTCCCCAAAAGCAAGTACAAATAGTAGGGATAAATTCTGGTCATTCTGCCAGTGGATCTGCAGTCTGCCCCAGCCATACAACTGTTACCCACATTTAGAGGGTCTAGTTTGGTCCTATGCTGGCTCTTTCCCTTTCTGATTGGTGAGCTGCCTATAGCTCAGGTAAACTGTTTAAGTGGGGGTCCCCATTATAATATTGACAATTTTGCTACTATTCTCACTCCTCCCACTCTTCAGCTGGACTTTGGTAGCTTAGTCCAAGGCTAAAATCATTTTTTAAAAAGTTTATTCTGTTTTTTTTATATTTTATTTAGTCTGTGTAAAGTTCTAAGGGATAGTAGTATTTTTATTTCCATTTGATTAATAAAAACATATCTTGGAAATATTTGTTTAAACAAAGTGATTAACTTCTCTCAGATACATAGGGAAGCCCTAGGTGGAAACTAACATCTAGTTGGCTTTCTAGTAATAAAGTTGGATATTTAGTCTTTTGCTTACTTATATATGTAGATTAGAGAGAGACACTGAGATGCATATAGAAAATAAGCAAGAATTATTTATCATTACACAGCAGAAGAATCTTATACCAGCTTGAAAAATACATTTAAATTCTGGACTTTAATTCATTTTTAAATTATAGTAGTATATTACATTTAACAAATACATTCTATTAAACAAAATTACCTTCTGCTATGTTATGTTCAACTTTGAAAAAATTAATTTTAGTTAAACATAAATTAAAACCTGCTAAAACACAAAATTCTAGAGACTTGAGTTACATGAATGTAATATATAGACTTTGTAAAAAAAATCAATGTATAGTATATTTAAATAAATGTATCTTCAATATTAAAAACCAAATGAAGAATAATAGGAAGAATGAGTTTTTGTATATGGTTTATATGTTAACGATCACAAGTTCTGATTCCTGTCCTTCTGAACTGCAGCGGCAATGATTTCCTCAACAAGTTCTGTAAGTGTGGGTGTTTTCCATCCAGAAAAGGTTATCACCTACAAAACTGGGCCCTTCCCTGCTTCTTTAATCCTATTTGAAATATAGTGGTAAATGTAACACGCATTAGGTCACATGTGCTTCAAGGGAATGTCTTTTACTGCCTATAGTGCTTGCCACATAATCGCTAGGATAAATTTTTGTAAAAAGCAACGAAGGCAGATGGATCTGAAGTGCTTCAAACTAAGGATTTACTGAATCTCTATGCAGGCTGAATGTAACATGACAAAGGACGAGGAAATAAATTTGCCTTAGGAAGTTGATTAAATTCTTATGTAGAAGGAAGTTTTTATTTTTTAATTTTTATTGCTTTATAAATAATACCATTCAAAATTTCCACTTACTTCCCTTCTCACATTTCCCTCCTGCTCCCGGATCACTTTCCCTTTCTCCTCCAGTCCTAAGAGAGAGCATGTACCCTGCCCTATGGGAAGTCCAAGGCCCTCCCCTCTCCATCCAGGCCTAGGAAGGTGTGCATCCAAACAGACTAGGGTCCCAAAAAGCCATTGCATGCAATAGAGACAAATCCCAGTGTCATTATGACTGGATTCTCAGTCAGTTCCCATTGTCAACCACATTCACAGAGTCCAGTTTGATCCCATGCTCGTTCAGTCCCAGTACAGCTGGATTTGCTGAGTTCCCATTAGATCAGGCACACTGTCTCAGTGGGTGGACCAACCCCGCGTGGTCCTGACTTCCTTGCTCATATTCTCCCTCCTTCTGCTCTTCAACTGGATCTTGGAAGATCAGTCCAGTAGTCCCATGTGTGTCTCTGTCTCTATATCCATCCATTGCCAGACGGAAGTTCTATGGCAATATTCAAGATAATTATTAGTGTTACTATGGGATAAGGCCAGTTCAGGCACCCTCTCCTCTACTGCCCAAGGACCTAGCTGGTGACATCCCTGTGGACACCTGGGAACCCCTGTAACCAAGCCTCTTGACAACCCTAAAATGGCTCCCTTAATTAAGATATATACTTCCCTGCTCCCATATCTGCCCTTCCTCCATCTCAACCATCCCACTCCATCAAGCTCTCCCCAATCATTCCTTTCTCCCTTCTCTTTCCCCCTCTCCCTTTCCTCCCACCCTACCACCAACCCCATGCTCCCAACTCTTGCCTGGCAATCTTGTCTGCTTCCAATTTTCAGGAGGATCTATATATGTTTTTCTTTAGGTTCACCTTATTATTTAGCTTCTCTAGGATCATGAACTATAGGCTCAATGTTCTTTGTTTATGGCTAGAATCCACTAATGGGTAAGTCCATACCATATTCATATTTTTGGGTCTGGGTTATCTCACTCAGGATAGCGTTTTCTATTTCCATCCATTTACATGCAAAATTCAAGATGTCATTGTTTTTACTGCTGAGTAGTATTCTAATGTGTAGATGTGCCACATTTTCTTTATCCATTCTTCCATTGAGGGGCATATAGGTTGTTTCCAGGTTCTGGCTATTACAAATAATGCTTCTATGATCATAGTTGAACAAATGCTTTGTAGTATGATTGGGCATCTCTTGGGTATATTCCCAAGAGTGGTATTGCTGGATTTGGGGATAGGTTGATTCCCAAATTTCTGAGAAACTGCCACACTCACCTGATTTTTAATAAAGGAGCTAAAATTATACAATGGAAGAAAGAAAGCATCTTTAACAAATGGTTCTGGCAGAACTGGATGTCAACCTGTAGAAGAATGAAAATAGATCCATATTTATCACCATGCATAAATCTCAAGTCCAAATGGATTAAAGACTTCAATATAAATCTAATCTCACTGAACCTGATAGAAAAGAAAGTGGGATGTAGCCTGCAATACATGGGCACAGAAGATCTTCCTATGTATAACCCCAGTAGCACAGACAATAAAATCAACAGTTAATAAATAGTACCTCCTAAAACTGAGAAGCTCCTGTAAAGCAAAGGACACAGTCATTAAAACAAAAAGGCAACCTACTGAATGGGAGAAGATCTTCACCAACCCCACATCAGACAAAGGTTGATCTCCAAAATATATAAAGAACTCAAGAAACTAGACATTAAAATTTTAAATAACGGAATTAAAAAATGGGATACTGAACTAAACAGAGAATTTTCAACAGAAGAATTTTAAATGGCCAAAAGATACTTAAGGACATGTTCAACTTCCTTAGATGTCAGGGAAATGCAAATCAAAACAACTCTAAGCTAACATCTTACACCTGTCAGAATGGCTAAGATAAAAAAAAAAAAAAAAAAAAAAAAAAAAAAACTAATGATAGCTTATGCTGGAGAGGATGTGGAGTAAGGGGAACACTCATCCATTGCTGGTGGAAATGCAAACTTGTGCTCCCACTTTAAAAGGAAGTTAATTAAACAGCTCAAAGCAGGCTTAGTAAAAATTTGCATATACATAAGATAATCAGTTTTATTTAAGGATATCAACATAGTAGGTTGACAGTGCTTCAGTATATGGACACATACTCTACAATGTATAGGCAGCACTTGATTCATTGGCTTTAAATAAAACAAGAGGACTCAAACTTAATTCTACTTGGAAGAAGGATGAATCTAGAAGTTTGATGGAAAGTGACCAAAATTTATAATTCCCCAAAAACTAGTAAAGAAACTGGAATGAAAAAACTTGCCTCAGTAAGTAATTGATGAAATCTGTTGTTAGTTATAGCTGAATTAGTTACTTCTCCTAACTTCTATTGCATATTTTAAGAAATATTTTTATTCATTGAAAGGTTATACATTTATACAATGTATATTGATCATAAACATCCACCACTACATCTCTGAAATTATGCCTCATGCATCATATCCTGTGTCAAAGCTGTTGTGGGCCATGATACAATTAAAACAGATAAAAGATGATATTTATAAGAGCAGCACACTAGGCGATC
The DNA here is from genome assembly GCF_903992535.2 of Arvicola amphibius. Taxonomy (NCBI): domain Eukaryota; kingdom Metazoa; phylum Chordata; class Mammalia; order Rodentia; family Cricetidae; genus Arvicola; species Arvicola amphibius. The sequence goes on along the minus strand of NC_052056.1, from coordinate 34,848,725 downwards.
AACTAATCTGATGGAGGAAATTCATAAGCAAAGTTTATGAAAAGTTTGCTTATAAATACTGACTGCTGCTGTCTGTAAGTTTGCATGTGCAAAGACAGCTATGGTGTCTCCCAATATCCACATGATATTGTATAATCTCATATGATGTGTATATTAATCTCATGATTACATCTCCATCTATGGGCACATATGTAGGAGAAGGGCTGCTTGTTTTGTCCCAGCTGCCCAGAACTGGAATAATCACAAAAAAACATATTCATTAAAACACAGTTTAGCCCACTAGCTCTATCTTTTATTGGCTAACTCTTATATTAATTTAACCCATTTCTATTAACCTGTGTTTCACCATGTGGCAGTGGTTTACCAGGTAAAATTCCCAGCGTCTGTTTCTGGAGCCTCCATGGCATTTTTCTGAATATGCTATCTTCCTCCCAGAATTCAGTTCCTTCTTCACTTCCTACTTAAGTTCTGCCCTATCAACAGGCCAAGGCAGTTTCTTTATTCATTAATGAAAGCAACACATAGACAGAAGAGCTGCCTACATCACACACACATCTGTGAATGGTCAGGAAGATGACTGCTCTTAAACTGTTTGATTTTGATATATAGTAAATATACTAGGATATGCTTCATAACTAAATCCCACTAGGACTGTGGAAACACTTAAAAACCACTTTGTTCCTTTTACTTAGACTAATATCAGAAAAACAACAATTTCTTTTCAGTCTAAGACAAACTGCACACAATCAACTCATTTGTAACTCAGAGCAAGTTCAAACGGGACTAACAGTTTTTGTAAATGGATCATAAATTTAAAACTTTACAGTTATGCACACGGTCATAGTTGTAGGCATCTAACCAACATTATTAACAAAAAGCAGCAGAAAATAAATGATGCCAATTCTACACTTGCCAAGTCTGGTGAATAAAGATTTATGTCTCAAAGTTTCTCTCCCTGGATACTGTGTCCCTGCCCTCTGGTCACAATCTTACTCCAGAAATTTTGAGACTTTGAATTGCTATGTTATAGGGCTCTGTCCTTATAACTCAGCCAAACAAATATGCATTTGACCAAGAAGATATAACTCTTGTAATAATTTTAAGTCAAGCCTCTTGTCAAAAACTCTATTTAAGCTATGTAAATATAGAAGCTGGGGAGAATTGAAACAGAAATAGAAAAAATTAGAACTATTGAATTAAAACCAAAGAACAGATTTCAAGCTAAATAAGTAAACCTAAAGAATTGGAGACAATTATAACAAAAAAGAGAGGAAAAATAAATAATATGACTTGAACAGCACCTATGCGACTTCATTCCATATCCCCCAGATAAGAAGTTTTCTAGGATCATGAACTATAGGTTCAATGTCCATTGTTTACAGCTAGTATCCACTTATGAGTAAGTACATACCATATTCATCTGTTTGGGTCTGGGTTACCTCACTCAGGATAGTGTTTTCTAATTCCATCCATTTGCTTGCAAAATTCAAGATGTCTCTTTTTAATGCTAGAGAAGCTAAGTAATAAGGTGAACCCAAACAAATATATATATATATATATATATATATATATATATATATATATATATTCCACCTGGAAAATGGAAACAGATAAGGGTGGGGAGAGAAGGAACAGTAGGAAAGGAAGAGGAGGGAAGAAGGGGAGGGTTGAAGAGCACTTGAGGGAATTGGATAGTCAAGATGGAGGAAGGACAGAGATGAGGGAGTCATTATAGGGTTAGCAAAAACCTGGATCTAGAGAAATTCCCAGAAATCTGCAAGGATGACCGAGCATAAAACCATAAACAATAAAGGAGAGGAGGCCTGATCTTGACTTGCCCTGTAATCAGACTGATGATTATCTAAAATATTACCATAGAGCCTTCATCCAGCAACTGATGGAGGCAGAGGCAGAGACCACATCGGAGCACTGGTCTGAGTTCCCAAAGTCCAGTGGAAGAATAAAAGAAATGAGAATATGAGCAAAGGGGTCAAGACCATGATGAGTTCATCCAATGAAACAGTTTATTTGAGCTAATTGGAGCTCTCCAACTCCAGCTGGACTGGAACAGAACAAGTATAGGACCAAACTAATCCCTCTGAATGTGGTTGACAGTTGCATTGCTGTGGTAGATGGAGGGGCTGCTCGCAGTGGCACTGGGATTTATCTCTACTGCATGGACCGGCTTTTTGGAATCCTATTCTCTTTGAATGAATATTTTGCTCGGTCTATATATAGTAGGGAGGGCCTTGGACCTTCCACAAAGCAATGCATCTTACCCTCTCTTAAGATTAGATGGGGGTGGGGTGGGAGGGTGTGTGGAGGGGGTGGGAGGGTGGAGGGAATGGGAATTTAGATTGGTATTTTTTAAATAATCTAGTAAATTAAAAAAATAAAAAAGTTTTCTTTTTTCCTTTCGCTATGCTATGGCTTGTAACCATTTGTTATTATAAGTCAAATTAATGCAGTCCATATACTCAACTTAAGTGAAGCTTAGACATACACGGGGAGTTTCAGTTGAGAAATTGCTCCTGTCTGACCTGTAGGCAAGCCTATGGAACATTTTCTTGTAGAGTTCTGACATGAAATAAACATTCTCTTCCTCAGGTTGTTTTGGTTATGGTATTCACCACAGCATTAAAAGTAAAGCAGTATAGTAGCCATCCATCATTATATAAACAATGTACCAGGGGCCACATCCCAAAAGCAGAATGACTCATTGTCCTTCTATATCCATGAATGGTCAGAAAACTGCCTCAGGGTATTCTTCATGAGCCATGCTAGGAATTTTACTGACTTGATCCTGTGAAGACCTTATGCTGGTAAACATTCCTTCTATAGGTTGATAAATGCACTATGTAAGCCAAATTCAGAAATCAGCATTATATAACTCACATCCATATTAAGTAGCTCTTATTAAGCATTCTTTCTTTTCTCTCATTAACTTTCCTTAGCCTTGAATGGGAAGAAGTTAATCTAGATGACCCTTCCACAACTGAACATTCAGTGTTATGTTTAATTCGGTCTTTGACTTATGGGAAGTCTTTGTACTCACTATTACCCACTGTAATTAGAAGCTTCTCTGACTAAAGTTGAGAACACAAATCTATGGGTATGAATATAAGTGTTTAGAATATTAACAACATAAAACAACATAACCTTATAATATAGCCAATGTATGTGTACCTTTATGTCCTATGATCATTCTGATCATGGTTTTATGACTAAGTTTATAGTATCAGGCATGAAGTCCCTCCTACGGAGTGGCTTTTATCTCCATTAGAAAGTAGTTGATTGCTTGCTTATCCACAATGCCATTAGTGCATCAGTGGATACATGCTGCAAGAGGATATGTATTCCAGCGTGCACGGTTCATTGTGCAGTAATACCACTAATGCATTCATCTCCAAACCATCATAGTATCTTTTAAGCAAGATGTGACACCTAGAAACAAGTCAGAACTGAGAGTAGATTAGAAGTTTGAGATAGATATTTTAATGTCTTGTGTCCAAAGTGAGTAGTGCTTTTTCAATAGGGTGTTTCATACTTCAGGGTTCTTTGTCCAACAGTGCATAACCCAGTGTTTTACATAGTCCTTTGCTAAGAGTCTTGATCTACTCAAGTAATCTAATTATACTAAAACAAGCTAATTTCCTAAGTAAAATACTGGATATTTTAACAGTCTTCATCATATATTATTTAACAGTAATTTTACATGTAATCTCATCCCCTCTGTCCTCATCATGTTTAACATTTTTAAAAATAATAGATTTGTTTGCATTTCAATTAAAATAATTTAATGCTCTATAACATAATATGATACTTTTTGAATAATTCTGCTTTTTAAGGTATATTATTATATATTTTTAAAAATTTATGTAGTAGTGTGTGTGTGTGTTTTGGTTCATATGCTTGACACAACATGCATGCTGATGTCAGAAGTCAGAGGAAATTTATGTTTCCTTCCATCATATGTAACCCAGGGATTGAACTCACGTCATCAGTTTTGATGGCAATCTTTACCTGTTAAGGGATCTTGTCAACTCTATTGCTTAGCTCTATTAGCATATATTACATATACTAATTAAAATTCAAATTTAAGTGTAAATTATGTGGTAAGCAGAAAGATAAGTATATAAATTTTCTTAGTAATACAATTTCCAGGTAAAGTTTAATCTTCTACTATATTCCTGAATACATTAATCATTTCAACACCTGAGGTTATTAATAGAGTAGAAAATTTAATTTGATTATAGCTTAGATATTTATAACATTTATAAATGAATTCAGTTGAAATGTTATGAATATTTTGGTTCTTTCTAAGAATGATGTACATTCATATTTTAAAAATATGTTTATATATGCATTATATATTTTATAATGTATTATGATATATTATGTATTGAATATATTTAATATAAATAGAACATAAAATTACTGTTTATTCAACTTATAAGCATCATATATTTGTGAAATCTATTTATTTATGGTTTACTTCTCCACTCCCCTGGCTTTCATAGCTACTATATTGTATCAAGATGCATGACTCTGACAAAAATGTAGTTAACCATATGCCCCTTGATAAATAGAGTTTTATTAAGCTGCTTACTTTTTTTGGATGTTTTCATTTGTTTTTATATGAATTGTCATTATTTGCAAACAATTCCATCCCAATACTCACACACATCTTTTAGTGATTATATTAAAATTTGTTTGTTGATAGAATGAAATGTTACATTTCATTCAGATTTATAATGTATGTCCAAATTTGCAACATTGTTCATAAATTATTCTCTATGTGATAGTATTTTAATTTCCAAATCTGTAACCTGTATTTTCTCACAAGGAGGGGACTTGTGGAAGACCTAAGTGTCCTTACTCTACTTGGGCATACTAAGAAACAAAAATGATCTCACTGAAAAGAGTTACTGAGAAGTCAGTAGCTTTGATTTAAAAACAATCTGTAAAACAATCTTGTATTTATTTATAGAAAGATTTAGAGAATTAATATTTGTAAACTTATATTAGTGCTGTAGAAATTCCTAAGGCCAGTAGCCTTTAAGTTACCGGCACACTTAAACATGGCATCTTAAGCTATTTATGCAGATGTAAAGCACACATCTGGCCTGTTTTCTGGCTGTGGGATTTGGTTGCTGTCCCCCATACCAGCAGAAGATTGCAATCTGTAAGTCTACTCCTAAATAAATAACCCTCTATTATTCTCAATTCTGAGCTAGTGTGGAATTCTTTTAAGTGTCCTTTTCATCTGGTGCCCCACATGGATTTGCACTCCACACCTACACTGTGGACGGCCTAAAGGTCTAACTGGTGCACAGCCCAGAAAGTCACCCAACCCTGCCTGCTTGGCTTGCTTTTAACTAAGCGGTTTTTGTAATATCTCCACCACAGCAGAGACTAGGAAATTTCACAAGCTCCCGAACATCCCATCCCCTAGTGCTGTGTTCCTTGCTGCTTGGCTTCTCTTGTGCAGATTCTGCTTTGTGCTCCCTGCCAGTGAGTACTGGCCTTCTTGTTACATGTATGCATTGACTTAATTGCTTTTTATATGCCAAACAAAGTATATTTCTCAGTATTTAGGCAGGGACCTATTATAGTGGCTCAGGACCATTCATTTTGCCACTGGTTTAATCTCTGCTAGTCGCGACTCTGCAACCATGACACCTGCTGGATAATAAAGATTCTTACACCTAAAGCAATTCACCAGATCTTATAACAGGTAATTAAAATCAATATGGCAGACTACATTAATACTGAAACATTTAATAACTTTTGTGCTAATTCTATGGAGTGTATTCTGTAAGATTTATATAGTTATGGTGATACATCCATTTATTAGATATTGGGACTCAGTTTTTTTCTTCATATTATATAATTTAAAAAGAATGTGGCACTTTTAGAAATGATACAGTCTTTACAGACTAATATTGACCATCTAGTTGACAGGATTAATACCATTGAAAATCAAAAGTTACCTAAAAGAATTAATACTATTGAAAATGGTAACAAAAATCTAGACTCAAGAACAAAAAGGAAGGGACAAGAGAGAAGGAGAAGAGAAGAAAAATGTATGGGGCAAGAAGTCAGGCAGCAGACAAAGTAAGATACACAGAAGTAGGAAAGGTAGTAAATCCCAAGGCAAAAGGTAGATGAAGAGAAATGGCTTAATTTATGTTAAAGATCTAGCCAGAAACATGCCTAAAGCTAGGCCGAACATTCAAAACTAGTAATAAGTCTCTGTGCCATGATTTGGGAGCTTGTTGGTGGTAGTATTCATTGTAATGTTCTATTCTTCTATAATCTTACCCCTATTTATACTGTACTGTTTGGAAAGAAGCCACTGTGTGCAATGGAGACTGGAAATTTGTTCTCACCTTCTTCTGGAGAGGAATTATTATTATAAAGCACTTATGAATATTATATTATAAAACCATTTCCCTGATCCTGCAAAAAAATGGAAACTGGAGTTTAAATTGGGGTGAATACAAACCTTTTGATGATTTTAATTTGATGTCTCTTATAAAAATTTAATCTATTTTTCTTCATGCCAAATCTTTTTATAACAAGTTTCTCAACTTGAGAGTGATGTGTAGTTAGATAATTATTTGCTGTGCAGAATGTATTCAATGTAGCAGTCTTTATCAGCATCCCAGACTTTGACTCGATCCCAGAATATATAAATCCTCATATCATAACGTTATATTTTGTTTGAAAATGACAACCAAAAACACTTCCACATATTTTTGACTGTCTCCTAAATTGTAGAATTGAGTTTATTGAGAAATTGTATGCCTGACTAAAATCTATTGTCTGAATTATGAATTAATCTTTGCATTGTTTACATTGTTTATCTTATGTTTGAACTATTTTTTCCCAGAGCAAGGTTCATAAGACTCAAGAGGCTAGATAATAAATAATATTTTGATAAGTATCAAAATGCTATATAGTATATAGTAATTTCATAAAGTTCTGGAAGACACAAGGTTTACTAGTTTCTTCCTCAGTAAGAGGAACTGATTAACTCTGGAGGAAGACATGAGTCACTTTTCAGTGAAACTGTCTACAAGTTGAGCAATGTGTTCAAAGGGACACAGTTTGTCTCCTATGCTAGTGAGGGCATTTCGTCAAAGCAGCTGCCTTTGACTCATCCATACTCATGTAAGTAACCCCAATAAACTCATGTGTTTACCAGTGTATACTTGAGGGAAATCATCTCTTTAGAGAGTTCTTTGTGTGCCCAATTCTGATGGTGAATAGATGTCGCCTCATGCCTCCCAGAAGAAATCAGAAAAGATGCATTTATACTTAACACATATTTACTTGTCATTAATTATCTCAATATATTCCAACTTTTAAAAGCTTATTTATGCTGTCCCAATTTTCTTTTATCCTTTTAGTTCTCTTCATCAGAGGACCTAATGTTCTGTTTATGTCCCCTTATCCTTAACAGGACATCTTAAAGAAATAATTTTTGTATTTATAATAGTTTGCAATCAATTTGATTTCTCCTTTTTTCAGTTAATCTTCACATCTACTGATAAACTGTCACCACTGTATCAATATCATAGACAGCCATTAATTTTTAAATTACCTTTTTTTTGCATTTATTGTTGGGTTAGGCATGTCATGTCTGAACAGCTGTCTTTACTGATTCAGTGTGACAGTTAAGAATAAGACTACCAACAAATGGGCACAGGAGACCGTTTCCTACGTATAACCCCAGCTGCACAGACATTAAGGGCAACATTGAATAAATGGGACCTCCTGTAGCTGAGCAGCTTCTGTAAAGCAAAGGACACTGTCACTAAGACACAAAGGCAGCCTACTGACTGGGAAAAGATCTTCACCAACCCTGCAACTGACAAAGGTCTGATCTCTAAAATATATAAGGAACTGAAGAGAATAGACTTTAAAATGCTAATGAACCCAATTAAAAAATGGGGTGCTGAACTGAACAGAGAATTCTCAACAGAAGAAGTTCAAATGGCCAAAAGACACTTAAGGTCATGCTCAACCTCCTTAGCTATCAGGGAAATGCAAATCAAAACAACTTTGAGATACCATCTTAGACCTGTCAGATTGGCTAAAATCCAAAACACCAATGATAACCTTTGTTGGAGAGGTTGTGGGGTACACTCATCCATTGCTGGTGGGAATGCATACTTGTGCAACCACTTTGGAAAGCAGTGTGGCGGTTTCTCAGGAAATTCGGGATCAACCTACCCCAGGACCCAGCAATTCCACTATTGGGAATCTACCCAAGAGATGCCCAATCATACTACAAAAGCATTTGCTCAACTGTGTTCATAGCAGCATTATTTGTAATAGCCAGATCCTGGAAACAACCTAGATGCCCTTCAGTGGAAGAATGGATGAAGAAACTGTGGAATATATACATGTTAGAATACTACTCAACGTTAAAAAACAATGACATCTTGAATTTTTCATGCAAATGGATGGAAATAGAAAACACTATTCTGAGTGAGGTAACCCAGACCCAAAAAGATGAACATGGTATGTACTCACTCATAATCAGTTTCTAGCCATAATTAAAGGACATCGATCCTATAATTTGGGATCCTTGAGAAGATAATAAGAAGGTGAACCCCCAAAAAAGATATAGTAATCCTCCTGGATATTGGAAGTAGACACGATCTCCAGGCAAAAATTGGGAACTTGAGGGTGGGGCGAGACAGGGCCAAGGGAAGATGGGGAGAGAAAAGCGTGAAGGGGTGAATGGGGGGAGCTCGGAGGAATGGGATGCTTGGGATACAGGAAGGGTGGATATGGGAGCAGGGAAGCATATATCTTAATTTAGGGATCATCTGAGGGTTGTCAAGAGACTTGACCTTAGAGGGGTTCCCAAGTTTCCAGGGAGACGCCCCCAGCTAGTTCCTTGGGCAGCTGAGGAGAGGGAGCCTGAAAAGGCCAGTTACTATAGCCATACTGATGAATTTCTTGCATATCACCATAGAACCTCCACCTGGCGATAGATGAAGAAAATGACTGAGCCCCACATTGGAGCACCAGACTGAGCTCCCAAGGTCCTGATGAGGAGCAGAAGAAGAGAGAACATGAAAAAGAAAGTCAGGACAGTGAGGGGTGCGTTCACCCATGGAGACGGTGGGACAGAACTAACAGGAGATCACCAACTCTAGTTGGAATGGGACTGATGGAACATGCGACCAAACCAGACTCTCTGAATGTGGCTGACGGTGGAGGCTGACTGAGAAGCCAAGGACAAAGGCGCTGAGCTTTGACTCCTCTGCATTGACAGGCTCTGTGGGAGCCTTCTCAGCTTGGTTGATCACCTTCCTGGACCTGGGGGGAGTTGGGAGGACCTTGGTCTTAACATAGAGTAGAGAACCCCGATGGCTCCTTGGCCTGGAGAGGGAGGGAGGGGGGTATGGGTGGAGGGGAGGGGAGGGAAGGGGAGGAGGAGGGGAGGAGATGGAAATTTTTAAATATAAAAAAATAAACAAAAAAAGAATAAGACTACCAAGAACAAAATTGTAGTAACCCAATTTGTTATTATGTAGCTTCTTTCTTATATCAACATATCCATCTCACAACTTTATACAATGAAAATCTTTCATCCCACTCCCGTCAACACCTCTCTCTCCAGTTTCACTCTTCAGTTCATCATTCCAAACTCCTTAGCTGCGTGCTTTCAATAGCATCTGACAAAAATGTGTCTCTTGCTTCTACACTCCCTAGTTTGTCTATTGCTATTCTCTCAGTGTGTGGTTTAAAATGGAATTGCTAGTACACATATTGAAATAGTGTTCTATTACATCCAATTGCCTGAAAAATGAGTTCTAATTAGAACACTAAAATGTTTTGCTAATTGTTTTTATACGATCATGTGTTCATTTTTCCTTGTTCTCCTACTCTTTCATATCAATTTTATCCATAAAATACTTCATAATTCATCCTTCATAAGACTACTGTAGTTTTTACTAAAACTAATTACACATCTTCCAGTAATCAAACATTTCAAGTACCTGTTTCCTGGTTATGGATTTCCATGTTGAGTGATACTCCTGTTTTTATGAAAACTTTATCTTCTGTTAATGACTTCATCTTTGTTGAACCAATGAATTACCCAGAGTATTTCATTCTCATTGACAGTATATAGAAGCTTTGAAGAATTATTAAAATATACAAGGCATAAGATGGCATAATTTTTCCAGTTAATACCATAGTTCATTCATAAACAAGTCACATAGACAGGTTCCTTTCCAGAGACATACCTAGTATCCCGCATGAATTAGTGCGTAAAAGTGAAGCATGAATATGTAGGTCACCTATAAAATCCTATACACATTGCTTTCCTTCCCTTGTTTTGCACACATGTGTTCCATGGCCTCAATAGCATATAAACAATTTCTTTGCCTTTATACAACTTTCTCATCATTACCTGATATCTAAGAAAAAGTCTTTTTTCTGTGACAGCTACCTTTTATCAATCAAGTAGGTAACTTTCTCCACTTTTTCTTTTTTTGTGTTACAGCTTTGGAACATTATACTTTATTTTGTTACATAGGTCTCATTAAGCCTCATAAAGTAAAGATTGTTTATTTCTGTGCTTCTGATTCTTCCACATAATAAATGTGGATCTCAAAACTATATGGCTTGATATGCCTGTAGCACAAATAATAAAAAAACAGAGACAGATATTGGGGTTTAATCTGAAGATCAGAAAAGCAGAGCAGTCAAGCCTCGAGAGAGCTCTTACCTCTCTGTAATCTTCAGACTGAAAGAGAACAAGTTACTGTTCATTCTGCCTTATATTCCGCTCTAGATCTGGGATTAAAGGCATGCACTAAAAAGTTCCTTGTCTCTATGGCTAAGTAGTGTGACTGCTGGGATTAACGGTATGTACCACCACTACGTGGCCTGTATGGCTGCTTATTGTGGATGCTGGGATTTAAGATGTATGACATCACTGCCTGACCTGAATGGCTGACTAATCTGACTACTTTGCATTGACCTTCAGACTAGCTTTATTTTTTAAAACACAAATAATGTAACTCTATATATACCCTTTGCTGAGACTAAAATATGTTTTCAACTACAACAATCAATCCTTGAGATATTTGATATATAGACTCTAGGAGTAGAGCATCCACCAGGATGTAAAAAAAAGACACCTTATTCATACACAGAAAGAGAAGTTTTAAAATCATAGATAATTTCCATAAAATGTATATAATAATTAAAAGATACATTATAACCCAGGAATGAGGTAATTGCTGAAACTCATATTTATTATACTCAATTTTGATCACTGAGTAGGGTAACTTTTTTCTTATTTCTAATTTTCAATGAGGTAAAATGATCAGAATAGAATTTCACAGATTTGACATTAATATGAGAAAAAGACCAAAAATTGGGAAATACTCTTAGCTGTTAAAAATTTTATTTAGTATTTGTTAAGGCAGAGAGTTGTAGCTTAGAAGATTTATCAGTTTGTAAAGTGATTTATCTGTTCACTTTATAAATTGAATTAAGTTTGAGTTTAAAACAAAGAATCCACTTTGATCCAGGGTTGGTAACACATGAATATAATGATAACATTACTTGCTGATGGGAGTTGGAGAGAAAAAAAAAAAATTGGAAGCTCGCCAGCCAGCTAACTTGGAGTACAAAGAGGTGAACAAGAGACCTTATTTCAAGTAATGTAGAAAGCAATGACAGACAATTAAAACTGTCATCTGCTTTGCATATGTATCACATTGCACATGTCTACCTGAAAACACACAGCACAAACATGTGTATACTCAATGCATCACACGATGATTAAAAATGATAGAGAACTGAACTTACATTAGCTTTCTTTGGAAAGGAGATTGTCTCTAACATGTTAGGGATGAAAATGAGATGTGTGGTATAATTACATTTCCAACTGGCCTGTGAGTAAGAGAAATTGAGCACCGACTAACGTACTGCAGTGTCTATACTGTTGTGCACCTCTACACATGCATTGTTTTATGTACTTTTATATTTACACATAATTTTATTTACTTCAAGAAAGCCACACTCGCATGATCATTGAATAAGAATATACAAACTCTAGAGACTCTCATTAAAACTTTTGGTGTTAATGATCACACGGAGAATTTTATTAATTATTTTTACTTTGTTTTGTTTCTCTGACTTTTCCAAAGAAAACAAAAAATATTCCACTCTTTTAAATTTTAAAATATCAAATGAAATTGCATTTTTATAAAACAAGTTGCTTTACTTGAATATTGAATCTGTGCATACTATTGACTGGATTCAAGTCACGTTGCAATTCTGTCAGTAAAAAAAAATAAAAAAGTAAAAAAAATTAATGAGAAATATAAAACTAATGATTGTGTTGCTCTGATAAATCTGTAATGGTATGCATGTAACTACTTGCTCCAGTGAGTTATTATTGTTACTCCATTGTAAGATGAACACATTACAATTAGTTACTTATTTGACAAATTCCATATATTACTTCTGTGTATTACAAACGAGACTTGTTAATGTTCATTCTCCTATAAACCAATAAATTATATCTTAATCTTCACCTTATTGTTACCATGATGAATATTTGAATGTAATGAGCCAAACGTGTACCAAAGAATTTTTTTCAATCATAAAATGCTGAATAAAATTTACAACTCATTATAATTGCCACAAAATATTATTTTCTGAAACAAGTAAAGGAGTAATCAAATTCAAACTATCTCAATAAACTTAATTCTGAGGTTAGACATTTGCTACAGTAGTTTTATACTTATTATTATCTTTGTGCAGACAAAAATAATTCAGTGGCAACAGACCAAGGATTCTAAGATAGCTAGCTCTCAAATAAAAATAAAAACCATAAAAAGGCACAGTGTCTAAATCCTTATGAGCAACGTGGCATAGCTGGCTGACTATGAACAGCAAAAAATTATTTTTCCTTAATGAATCTTGCTAGCTATACTATATCAATTTGATTTAGCATTTCTACAACTATAGTTCTTTTATAAACTTAGCTTTATTTGCCAAAGTGTATATATCTATGCCTAGTAAATAAAGTTTATTTAATTTGTCTGATCAACTCTTCAAAATAGAAAAAACAATATATTGGATTATTGTTACCTATACAGTCTCAAGGAATAAAGTAATGATAGCTTAATAATTTTGAAGTACATCTTTAAGATACTTTAATATATTAAAATATGCATTATGAATATGATTTTATTTGGATAAACAGATTAAAGTGAACAAAATTATTTATTTATTTAAATAAATGGTCAGCTGATATAGATCAATGTATTTCTACATGTAGCATGAATAATAAAGACATAGAGACAGATACTCAGGTTCAATCTGAAGTTCAGAAAAGCAAAACAGCATGCTACTAGAGAGTTCTTACCTCTATGAAATCTTCAGACAGAAAGAGAGAGAGTTCATGTCTCATCTCACCTTAGACTCCTCTTTAACGCTGGTAAAAAAGGCATGCACCACCACTCAACCTCTATGGCTAACTAGTGTGACTGCTGGGATTAAAGATATGTGCCACCCGGTTTCTCAGGAAACTGGGAGTCAACCTACCACAGGACCCAGCAATTCCACTCTTGGGAATACACCCAAGAGATGCCCATTCATACTACAAAATATTTGTTCAACTATGTTTATAGCAGCACTATTTGTAATAGCCAGAACCTGGAAACAACCTAGGTGCCCCTCAATATAAGAATGGATAAAGAAGGTGTGGCACATATACACTTTAGAGTACTACTCAGCGGTAAAAAAAAAAAAAAAAGACATCTTGAATTTTGCATGCAAATGGATGGAAATAGAAAAAAAAAAAACATCCTGAGTGAGGTAACCCAGACCCAAAAAGAGGAATATGGTATGTACTCACTCATAAGTGGATTCTAGCCATAAATAAAAGACTTAGAGCCTATAATTTGTGATACTAGAGAAGCTAAATAAGAAGGTGAACCCAAAGAAAAACATATTGTTATTTTCCTGGATATTGGAAATTGTCAAAATTGCCAGGCAGAGGTTGGGAGCACTGGGGTGGGGGTGAGGTGAGGATAAGGGGAGATGAGGGGAGAGAAGGGAGAAAGAGAGGATGGGGAGAGCTTGAGAGAATGGGATGGTTGGGATGGAGGAGGGGGGATATGGGAGCAGGAAAGTATATATCTTAATTACGGGAGCAATTTTAGGGTTGGCAAGAGATTGGACCCTGGACGAGTTCCCAGGTGTCCAAGGAGATGTCCCCAGCTTGTTCCTTGGGCAGTAGAGGAATGGGTACCTGAACTGGCCTTGTCCTGTAGCCACACTGATGATTATCTTGCATATCACCATAGAACCTTCATATGGTGATGGATGGAGATAGAGACAGAGCCACACATTGAAGCACTGGACTGAGCTCCCAAGGTCCTAATGAGGAGCAGAAGGAGGGAAAACATGAGCAAGGAAGTCAGGACCGCTAGGGGTGCGTTCACCCACTGAGATGGTGGGAAAGATTTAATGGGAAATCACCAAGGCCAGTTGGAATGGGACTGATGGAACATGTGATCAAACCGGACTCTTTGAATGTGGCTGGCAGTGGAGGCTGACTGAGAAGCCAAGGACAATGGCGCTAGGCTTTGATTCTACTGCATGGATGGGCTCTGTGGGGGCCTTGTCAGTTTGGATGCTCACCTTCCTGGACCTGGGGGGAATTGGGAGAACCTTGGACTTACCATAGTGTGGGAAACCTGACTACTCTTTGGCCTGGAGAGGGAGGGAGGGAGGGTGTGGGTGGAGGGGAGGGGAGGGAAGTGGGAGGAGCGGAGGAGATGGAAATTTTTAATTAAAAAAAAGAACACTCTAAAAAAATAAATAAATAAAATAAAAACCAAAAAAAAAAAAAAAAAAAGTGTGTCCCACCACTGCCTGGCCTATGTAATTGACTAGTGTGGCAAACTTAACTTTCTACTCTGATGTTAAGACAAGCTTTATTTACTAAAACACAAGTAATATATCACTATTTTTACAGGCCTGACTTTGTTTATTTTTTTCAGGCCCGACTTTAAATCATATAAATTAGCATTCTGTCAAATGTCCTTTAATACTTACTTCTGCAAAGCTTTAGTTAGGATCAGTATGCCTTTAGGTGTGTTGGCATTTTGGATCCTAGAATCATTTTCTTACCTTTCTGGCTCTTCATGTCTATGGACAGGGCAAGTTACCTTTTGAAGCAATAATTATTTCAGATCAAAGATAAAAAACACACTCAATAGACAGATTATTCCAGAATCAACCTCTTATATGGGTTTGTCATTTGACTAACCTCAACTTTGCCAAAAAGACCATTTTATGTACTTCAACAAATACCCTGATCAAGGGAGCTAGACGGAGGGCATCAAGGTCCTGGTGACTGTTCTTTATCTCCTGTCTGTGTGTGGTATATGCATATATCCTTTATATGCTCAAAAAGTTGGTGATGCTTTTCATAAGGATTAATTTTGGCATGTGACAATTTCTGATCATTCATAAAGATCAAGTGCTATTTCGTCCTTCCAATTTAACAGTTAAAAATTAATTGAATCAAGCTTCAGGTATATACCTATAGTACCAACACCAATTAGTTAGGGAAAGAAGGTCCTCAGATCAAAGTCATCTTAGGTTGCATGTTGAGATGATGTGTGAAATCAAGTAAGAACACAAATAAAAAGAAAATTTTTCTGATTTTTCTGGTTGTGCAGTTAAGAAATATAAAATTTTATGGTGATATTATTGTTAAATAAATAATAACACTTGTAGTTTTATGAATCTACTGTGAGAAGAGAATAAATAAATCATTGTCTAAGGCAATGACCCTTAATATAGTATCTCATGTTGTTGTGAACCCTAGCCATAAAATTATTTCCATGTGATTTTATAACTGTAATTTTGTTAGTTTTATGAATCATAGCATAAACATGTGATATGTAGGATATCTGATGTGTGACCTACAAAGGGGTCATGATGCAAAGGTTGAGAACCACTTTTATACATAGTCAATGACATGTTGATTCCCTAACTTCTGACTAAGAGAAGGGGCCACAAAATTTATTTATTTTCCACTGTAAACACCAAACACATGAAACCTCATTTCATTAAAATTGGAAGGGGGAATTCTCTTGTTACCAGAAGTTAAATGACATATGGACAAAAAAAAAAAAAAAAAAAAAAAAAAAAAATCACAGGATCAACCCAAATTGAAGTAAGTGGATCAACAGTTTTCTAATATAGTATTTTTAATGGAACTAAACACTGGTAAACAGACCCAACATCATTGGCCAATGTTTGGTTTGGTAACTGAAAGTTATTCTCAAAAATGAATGTCGGCATATTTGTTTGGAAACCAGCCAATAAGAAAAAATTAAAACATATCTTTTTGCCAGATGAGCAATAAATTTTAATTTTAATTTTATATAGAAACACAATATTAAAACTCACAGACATAAAAATAACACTTTGAAGAGCTTTTTATATATAAATTAGTTGTGGATTGTAAAATGTACCTAAAGCTTAACTCATTTGTTGAAACAGAAAAGCTTCTCAATTATTAATGAACCTTTTAATATATATGCAGATGTATATACTTTCCAATTACTGCAAAGTATTTTGTTCATAGTACATTTGATAGACAATGTTACATGCTCTCTGAATTAACAACTCCCAACTGTCAGTGTTAAAATTTTGAACCATTATAGGGCTAGCAAGAAAACTGGCATCAGGGAAATTCTCAGGAACCCACAAGAAGGACCCCAGCTAAGACCCTAAGCAATAGTGGAGAGGGCGCTAATGTGGGATTCCTCTCTGAGTGTTGTGAATATGTTTTATTGTCATTCGTAAATAAAGAAGCTGCTTAGGTCTGCATAGGACCAAACTAGGCAAACTGAATGTGGGTGACTGTCTTGTGGCTTGGGCAGTCTCTGGTGTCACTGGCAGTGGGACTAGGATATATCCCTAGTGCTTGAACTGTAATTTTGGAAATCATTCTTTTTGGAGGGATACTTTGCTCAGCCTAGATATAATGGGGAGGGCCTTGGTCCTGCCTCAAAGTGATGTGTCAGATTTTGTCGAAACCACTTGGGAAGCTTTACACTCTCTGAGGAGTGGACGGGGGACTGAAGTGACAGCGAGGTGTGGGGAGTGGGAGAAGAGGAGGGAGCTGAAACTTAGATAAGTATGAAAAATGAGAGAAGATTGTTTGATAAATAAATTTAATGAAAAAAGAAATGACATACTGCTATAAGACAAAATATATCTGTACATGTTTCTCTTATATATTTATAGAAGTAAAATGCTTTCCTTACTTAAAAAAAAAGTCATGTCTAAAACACAGATCTGAGGCTAGTGGTGATTGCTTTTCACCATAGAGATCTTTGGGGCTGCCAAGAATAAGATTGAGCTAGAGACTGTGACTAGCATTTAGTCCTTTTATAACTAGTTCCTAAGTTAAAGAAATAGCCGAAGAGAGTTGGGGTTCCCTATAACATGCAAAGGGTATCATGTGTGGTGGCTTAGCATCACTGGAAGTAAAAAAAAAAAAAAAAAAAAAAAAAAAAAAAAAAAAAAAAAAAAAAAAAAAAATCTATCAAGTTCATATCCAAGAAGAAAAAGATGAGATTATTAACTACAGTGTAAGTGAACAGTAGTTGGAGCAGAAGTTAGAGGAACCCCAGTCAGATGAGAAAGATACTAGATGTCCTATGTGGGAACTCTCTTCAGAATTATTTCAGTTACCAAAGTGCAAATGATGGTGTTTTGCTCTCTTTTGATGTTTAAATGATGAACAGGTCCTGGGTTTGGGGCATGAGAACTGTGGTGAGAGGTTCTGATTCATTTTAATTGGCTGAGTTAGGACAGCCCAATGGTATGCGTCTCTATGATTGCTTACTGCCACAAGCTTGATTTCGAATAATTTGTTATTATTCCCCATGAGGTTCCTTTATATTTTCTTTCCACAGTTAAAATATTCTTTGATTTTAATGTCTGTTTGTTTCTTACAATCCTAACATTTTATTGAAATTCATTATTTTATAAAATATTCTTTAGTGTATTAAGTGCATGTTTTAGTTTTGTAAACACATGTATGGGGTCTACTACAAGTAATGTTTTTATTAAATCAACATAGTAATACTTACATACAATTACTTCTGGCTACCTATGTTCACTATTCTTTGTATGTCTTTTACTTTTTTGTTGGAAACTGGACTTTTAGATGATTGTTTATGGTTATTTAGATGGATATTGTTGCACTTTAAAGTTCTTGAATTTCCTCATTGCCTGACACTGTCATTTTTAAATTCTTATTTGTTTAGTGACTGAGTGAATTATTATTTAATTATCTAAATCTACTCAGCACTACAACCATAAATAGTGTTCAATGTGTTGTTTAGGGAGGCAGAATTTTGAATATTTATTCTGTCCCTGGAATGACAGGAAAATTGATATAACTTACTCATTTTTTGTATACCATACCCAACAATTAATCTCTTTGCTATTGACTGTATGATTACTATACAGCTTTCAAAATGTCCTAATAATAATTTTGTCTGCACAATTACCAGAGCAAATACTGGCTTCCTTGAAGAAATATTATCACTGCTTCAATTTTGTTCTTGATCATTTATTATACCCTTTAGAATGCAGATCGAAGTGCTCATACTATTAGTCTCTATTCTTCAAAAAATCCTAGAGTTTAATATTTGTTCTATCACCCTTTTATTGCCATAATAAAACATGATGACCAGAAACAAGCTGGACAAAAAGGGTTATATTGGGCTTATAGTTTCAGAAATATAGAGTCCATCATGGGAGAGATATAGTGGCAACAGACAGGGAAGACATGTAGGCAGGAAGGGAAGCTGGATAATCACATTTCATCAGAATGAATATAAAAACTTAAAGTTGGCCTGGTGGTGGTGGTGCTCACCTTTATTTAATTCCAGCACATGGGAGGCAGAGACAGTTGGATCTCTATGAGTGCAAGGCCAGTCTGGTCTACAGAGTGAGCTCTAGGACTGACTCCAAAGCTACACAGAGAAACCCTGTCTTGAAAAATCAAAAGAAGAAGAAGAAGAAGAAGAAGAAGAAGAAGAAGAAGAAGAAGAAGAAGAAGAAGAAGAAGAAGAAGAAGAATGAAGAGGAAGAAGAGGAAGAGGAGGAGGAGGAGGAGGAGGAGGAGGAAGAAGAGGAAGAGGAGGAAGAAGAGGAAGAGGAAGAAGCGGAAGAAGAACTTAAAGTCAGTCCCTAATGGGGTTCTGGTAAAGGGTTCACAAACAGTTGCACTAATTGGGGAAAAGGTGTTCAACTACATGAACCTACAAAAAACATTTCTTTACAACACAAGATCATATTTTTATTTTTACCATATGATCCTGCATTCTATAGAGTAAGTATCTTTAGGCTTACATTCCCATAAAGGAAATTAGTTCTTTGAAAAAAGATTAAATATTATTTGTTATATAATTTTTTTAGCATCAGGTAGTAATCCTGAGTCAAAATTATGGATGCTGGAGTGGGGACAATACCAGGCTTCTTTATGAGTGGCACTCCTGGAACAGAAACTGAACATTGGAGTAAGAAAGATAAAAAAACTGGATCCCTGGAACTGATGCTTTCATGTTTTAACCTAGGGTAATCAAAATATCAGGGATAAGGGCCACACAGAGAGAAAAAACACTGTTATACACATGAACTACCAGTGCCCAAGTCTTAACCTAAGTAACAGTAGCTCAGTGTGGAATGAGAATGCTATGTCTTCCTCCTCCCAGGAGAGAGCTTTCCATTTGAAGACGGGAGATACTGAAAGTCTTTGTACTTTTGTTTCTGTTTCTTTGATTTAGAAAACCAGAAGTTCCTCCCTTTTAACACCTTTGTTATAGCTGTTACTAATAGATATTTGCTTATTCTTTTACTTTAGCTCCTTAAAGATCATTTCTGGGTATTTTTGTGTTGTATTTTGAAAAAGTTTTCCTTTTGTTTGTTTGTTTTCTATAGTTTCTCTAAGAGTCATGTTAGAGAGAAGGCAAGAAGTTCATTACTTATGCAAATTTAATTATTTTTTGAACTATTATAAGCAATGTATTGAATGAGAACATTGCATACAGTTCAAGTGTGAATGATGTAATTTGCTATCTTAAGTTTGCTTCTATGGAATCAGTGCATGTGGAAATATAAATAGAGTGCAAAGTTCTGTTTTTAAAAATAATGTGCTAATTTCAAATTATTGGTAGAGATTTAAACATAACGCAGTGTTTATGATCAAGAATAAAGTCAAAGGCAGAAATAAAACATTTTAAAGAAAATAAATTATTCTAAATGACTATAAATATGTAAATCAGATATTTATATATAAATTTGACATTTCTTTTTACATAAAATTCTTCTAACCTTTTATTTTTATGATATCTAAATCACTTATATAAATATCATAAACATATATTACTTTAATGTCAGATTATGTTTTCATGAAATGAAATTTGGTACAGACACTAAATCCATTTAGTTAAAAGTCTAAGAGAGATTTCTAATTAAAATAAATAAGATAAGTAAAGACTCAGGATAATTTCTTAGAAGTATTCATAAGAAAAATAAGATCTGGTTTTCATGCAACTTTCTAGGAATAAATTCATTTTCATAAATCAATAACATGTATTTTAGGCTGCTGACATTAAAAGTGCTAAGCAATTTTGCCACTAAAATTTAAAATTGTTTTTACTTAATATTCACTTGAAAACAAAATGGAATTAGTGCCTAAGACTTTTATTTTTTAAAAGTGCTTAGCTTTTACTTTAAATATACCAATACACTTATAGCCCATTAGATATCATAATTGATGCAACAAATGTTTAAGTATGTTTTGGTCATAGTTAATTCTGCATGTATAACAGATTCAAACATGTTAAAGGTGTATATTCTCCCTCATAAGCCCTATTAAGAGACTCTATCAATATTGTGATCTTAATGAGGATGGCTCCCATAAGTTTTTGCATTTGAATACTTTCCCAATTAATGGAGCTACTTGAGAAGTATTAGGTGTGGTCTCATTAGAACAGATGTGTCACGGGGGTTTGAGATTTCAAAAAGCTAAAGTTGACCTAATATCTCTCTTTGACAGCACTCTTCAGATCACAGAGTAAAGCTTTCAACTACTGCCCCATTGCTATGCCTGTCTCTTTCCTGAGACAATAACAATGGACTAACCCTCTACAACTTTAAGCAAGCCCTCAGTTAACTATCTTCTCTTACTGAGTTGATATGGTTTCTTCACAGCAATGGAATAGCAACTAGGACTGAAATTATTTCAAGGACTATGATGTTGTGAAGGATCTGACCAGGCTGTCATTTGGAGGAATTGGGAAGATTTTCAGACTTTGTACAAGAAAAACAGTTGAGTTTGAATGTTTTAAGTGGGGCTAAGTAGGATCCTGGAGAGAAGTGATGCTGAGAGTAACACGGACTGTAGAGGTACAGCTCTAGGGGTTAACAGAGAGGAAGAGGATTGATGACCAGTCCTGAGATTTCTTGGCAAGGATGTGGTTACTTTTTGCCTTTGTCCTAGCAATTTTCTAGAGGTTAAATTGAAGAATTTTGGATTAATGACATTGACAGAGAACATTTCAAGGCAGTTTAGTACTGTGTCACATGGTTATTATTTATTGCTTTTATTAGAATCAACAGTGAAAAGAGCAAGCTAGACGAAGAGAAATACAATTGTACAATTTGAAGAGAAAAGAAGCATCAGGAAATGTGATGTTAGAGCAGAGGTTCTGTGCTCAAGAAGAGTAAAGAAAAACCAGATTCTAAAGGGAATAAAAGTAATGGTGACCTCAGGGCCAGTCTTCAGGTAGTTAATCCTACAACCTATGAAAAGAAGAGTCTGAAGGAAAGTTTAGCACAAAACAAGAGAATGTTCATGCAATTTCAAGTTATCAAGTGGGGGGCAGACTTCAGTCCAAGCAGAACTTTGCAACTTTCCAGTCAAGAAGAATACAGTGAAAGGATTATGGAATGTTGTCTGTGTTAAAGAAAAGTCACTGATTAGGGGTGGCAAGAGACTTGGCTCTAAAGGGGTTCCCAGGTGTCCAAAGAGATGTACCCAGATAGGTCCACCGGCAGCAGAGGAGAGGGTGCCTGAACTGGCCATATCCCATAGCGACACTGATGAATATCTTGCATATCACCATAGAACCTTCATCGGGGACGGATGGAGATAGAGACAAAGACCCACAACACTGAAGCACTGGACTGAGCTCCCAAGGTGCAGATGAAGAGCAAAAGAAAGGAGAAAATGAGCAAGGAAGTCAGGACCAGGAGTGGTGCATCACCAAGGCCAGCTGGACTGGGACTGAACGAGCATGTGATCAAACCGGACTCTCTGAATGTAGCAACGAGGGCTGATTGAGAAGCCAATGATAATGGCACTGGGTTTTGATTCTATGGCATGTACTGGCTTTTTGGGAGCCTAGTCTGTTTGGATGCACACCTTCCTACACCTGGATGGAGGGGGAGGCTTTGGACTTCCCACAGGGCAGGGCACTCTAACTTCTCTTAGAACTGGAGAGGGAGGAGGAGGGGGGAGGTGGAAGGGAAATGGGAGGAGGGGAGGAGGTGGAAATTATTATTATTATTATTATTATTATTATTATTTATTATTAAAAATTTCCGCCTCCTCCCTACCTCCCTTTTCCTTCCCCCTCCCTTCACTCCCCTCCCCCTCCCTCTCCAGTCCAAGGGGCAGTCAGGGTTCCCTGCCCTGCGGGAAGTCCATGGTCCTCCCCACTCCATCCAGGTCCAGGAAGGTGCGCATCTAAACAGACTAGGCTCTCCCAAAGCCAGTACATGCGGTAGGATCAAAACCCATTGCCATTGTCCTTGGCTTCTCAGTCAGCCCTCATTGTCCCCCACGTTCAGAGAGTCCGGTTTTATCCCATGCTTTTTCAGTCACAGTCCAGCTGGCCTTGGTGAGCTCCCATTCGACCAGCCCCACCATCTCAGTGGGTGGGCGCACTCCTTGCAGTCCTGATTTCCCTGCTCATGTAGGAGGTGGAAATTTTTAATAAATAAATAAATTTAAAAAAAGAAAAGCCTCTGAGATTGTGCATTTGACAGGGTAGTTCCTATGTGAACAGCCAGAGAAACCATTGTGCAAACCTGTGAAGGTTAGACATAGATTGCACTAGATATCCCAAGATTTTTTAGATGCCAGAACTGTGGGTTACTTTTCAAGGATAGCTGCAGACTGTGTGTGGATACAGAATAAGATACCTAAATATCTTGCTGTCAACAGGGCTGAAATGATTTGAAGATCTGAAAAATCAATTTATATCAGAGATAGAAGTGTAAAATTTTGAGAACTAAGGGGAGGAATGTGGTAGTTTTAATGAGAATGCTCTAATAGACTAATATATTGGCATACTTAGTCCCCAGTTGAAATATTTGTGAAGAATTGGGAGCCTTGTACTTCTGGGGGTAGTTGTGTCCTTGTCGAGGGGGTGTGTCTCTAGGGGTGAGTTTTGAGGTTTCGAAAGCTCACACCAGAGGCAGTATCCTTCTCTCTCTCTATCTGCCTCCTATGGATCAGGAGGTAAAGATTTCAGCTATTGCTCCAGTAAGGTTTGTCTGTCTACTTCAGTCCATAATGATAATGGACTAAACTTCTAAAACTGTAAGCAAACCCCCACTTAACTGATTTTTTAAAAATAATTCACAGCAATAGAACAGGAACTAGGACATATGCTGGTGCATGTGGGTTTAAAAGTCTATCAAATAGAAGTGCCAAAAGCTACTCATCTAATCTTCTGACGGTGTATCAAAATTCCACCCACCATGCTGCATTATTGTTGGGAGAGTGGAAAGAAATGATTATCCAAAGTTACAAATATAATTCTTATCAGAATGCAATACTTTCAACCTAAACTGAAAGACAGTAATTTAGAGAAGTAGTTTAGAACTCAACCTTAAACTTAGTCAATATCATAGAGCCTAAATCTGCAATGATCAAACGTATGGCAGTTAATAAAATATTTTAATTCCATTCTCTTCAGTATTAAAATCACACTTTTCCACCACCATCAAGGAACAAAATGGAAATATTTTTATTTTAAATTCACTAGAAGTTTGTTGTTCATTATAATTTTTGAAACTATAGTAAATTAGTTGGCATTATACATTTGATGAAATCACCCTTTCAAAGTTTTAATTTGAAATAAACAAAAAGCTATAGTTGATCACTTGAGAGCCTAACTGAAGATTAAGATATCTATTATATTAAAATCTATTGACAGTTTGTATATAACACACCCATTCAAATACAGTAATTCTTTAAGAAACATTATCAGATATTGATCTAAAAGAACTAATTCACTTATTATTAGTTGTGTTCCTTAGCATCTTCTTTTAAAGTATTGTGTCTATTTTCTCTGAGTTAATGTTTTACTCCAAAAAATATTTGATGTAGTATCCTAAGTATATCCTTGTTTCATAAATTTCTACTTAATATGGGATTTATTATATGACAAATTCAGTAAATATGGTGAATTAAACAAAAGCTTTTTTCTCTCTAGCATTAACAAAGTTAATTTATAGGTTAAATATATATTTCTGTGTATCTGATATTGTTATAATAATTGGTTAAATAAGCAGTGTGCCTTAAGCCATGAGTTATTATAAGCCATCTTCTGAAGTTTTAATGATAATGAGTGATTCATTGTAATTATGAGGCCTTGATCACAAATGTTCATATGAATACACCAAAGTCCATTTCTTATAACCTTAGAAGACAGGTTGATCGTTCAGACAGATATTTATATTAGTATTTAGTACCAAAGCAATAACAGAGAAAAGAGAGCTTCTCTCATTTTATTAGCTCTGTTCTATACTCATGAAAAATACTGTAAAAATTTTGAGTTTCTTATGAAATCTTCTAACCATAGTTGAAATGGAGATCTGTGATTTGTTTTTATGTCCATCATGTGTAATAATGAAAGCATCATTTCCCAGCATTCATTTGTTTAATCTGCATTTAAGCATTACAGATCATCTTTGCTTTTATTCATAGTATAATTATATTCTGCTTCTTCTCTATATTTCTCCTTATTTTTACCTTTTTAGATTATATTTAACACTATCCAAACTAGAATGACATCTTTGCTCAAAGCTTTATAGTGAATTGGCATGTCACTAGGTAGAAATATTTGCCCATCATTTTCTACTGTTTATTGCCAGCATCCTCCCCCTGGTTATTACCTTGTTGTTTCCTCACACTTCCCAGCATGTTCACATGCAAGAGCATTGACTCCCTGCCCTTTCTGTTGCTTGAATTGTGTGTCTCACCAATGTACCAGTTTTTCTTCTATTCTTCTAAATCTCTGTTTATTAATTACATTCCGTCATGACTATAGTTTCTATTACCATATTTGTATTATGTTGTTAAGATGTCACTGTATAATTCAATGCATCTCTCTTCTTTCTTTACATATAATGTATAATGTCTATTTTGTTCATACCTGGAGACTCAGCATGGTAAATATTATATAGTAAAATCCCTATGAATTATTTCTGAGTGAATAAACTATCAGATTAATGAATTGAGCTAACCTATACTGAGACAAAGTATTTCAAAGCAATTTAAATAATATGAGTAAAAATAGGTTGATTGTAAATTTCTTTTTAAGTTTTTCTTATAACTAATTGTATGAATATTGTAACATTGGTATAACTGATGAATGACAGAAAACCACACAGGATCTATATATCATCCAAATGTCTAATATTGGCTTTGAACTCTTGATGTGGGATTTCCCTCGGTATGCTGTGTATATCACTGGTTAGTGAAAGAACTGCTTTGCGCCTATAGAAGAGCTAAAGGGGAACAGAGCTAGGTAGGGAAAACCTAAGTGGATTCTGAGAGAAAAGAGGCAGAGTGGGAGAGAAGCCATGTAGCCCTGCTGGAGACAGACTTTAGAACCTTGCCGGTAGGCCACAAGTCTTGTGATGAAGTATAAAGTAATGGAGATGAGTCAATTCTAGATGTAAGAGCTAGCTAGCTAGCAATATGCTTAAGTAATTGGCTAAGCAGTGTTTTAAATAATATAGTTTTTGTGTGATTACTTCAGGGCTGAATGGCTGAGAACCAACAAGTGGCCTCTCTCCCTTCAATTCTTTTACTTTTTACCTATGTCTCCTGACTCTAAAGAAAGTCTTTATTATAGACACTGATTCTAAAAGAAAATTGTGTTCCTCCTAGCTTACAGACAATTTTGTATGATAATCAGCACCTATTGCTTCTACCCTACTCCATCTAATATCTTCTAAAAAAGATAAAACAAGAAAATATGAATTAAACTTTTTCTCTTTTCTAGCTGTGGAACACATTCTTGTGATGTGGGACAAGGATCTTTTACCCTATAACTATTTATCAGTTATATTTAATAAAATGCTGATTGGCCAGTAGCCACGCAGCAAGTATAGGCGAGGCAACAAGAACAGGAGAATTCTGGGAAGAGAAAAAGGTCAGTCTGCGGTCTTCAGGCAGGCAGAGTGGAAGCAAGACGAGAATGCCTCGCTGAAGAAACGTACCAAGCCATGTGCCTAACATAGACAAGAATAATGGGCAAATATAAGATATAAGAATTAGTTAATAAGAAGCCTGAGATAATAGGCCAACCAGTTTATAATTAACGTAAGCATCTGTGTGTTTCTTTGGGATGGAATGATTTGGGCCTGGATGGGAAAGAAATCTCTGTCACACTGTTACACTTTCACTACTTTCAATATGTTTCCCTCATCTTGATTTCCATCCCCTCAGTCTTTAGTCCTCTTGATGTGTCTTTCCTCTCAAAGCAGAAATGGCAAGCTTCCTCTTTTTATCTCTGGATCCTTAACATCTAGTCCAGGCATGAAAATGTGATGTCAATATAAGGTGACTCACAGTTTTTAATGTGAACTTCAGGAAATGAATGACTTGGGAGTTGAGTTCTTTTACTGTGTTTATCATAGTTGTAGCAGAAATTTACCAGATATGAGTTAAGCTTCTTAAAAATAAAACATTTGAGAACAGTAATCATTTTTCTTAAACAGCTTTGTGACTAAAACTTCATGTTCAGCAATTATTAGCTAAGTGAACACAAATGCTAGACATATCATAAATCCAGAAGTAGTTAATGTAAAAGAGAATATATTTTCCCATATGACAGAACTTCAAAACAAAACTGTTTTAGCTTGTGACAGGAAATTCATTACCTAGCTACCTAAAAAAGTCATTATAATAATGTAAATAACACAAAGTATCACCTTATAAATGTGTGACTTTTCAAAATGTGTCTCATTATCTGTGTGTGGAGCACAAAAGGAAAGGGAAAACAGAAAAGTGGAGCAGTGACTTGGGGGCCACAGTTGAAGAAATTAAATGGTATAAAACTCTCAAGTGAAAAGTATATATCATATGAAACTAAGAACCAAATATATAGGGTGTGAAATTAAAAAAAAGTATTAGAATATTTTCAGAGAACTAAAAAGGATTCCTGTTGGGTATGGAAAGGTGGCTGTTTGCTGATGTTGCCATGAACCAGTGAGTGACACTCATGCTGATCTTATAACAGAATGCTGTGGTTTGCATGACTGTCCCTTGAGTCCATGTAGTAAAAACTTGGTCTGCAGGGGTTGCTATTAGAATATGGCTGGACCTCTAAGAAGGCAGAGTGGGACATTTTTGGGAACATGTCCTTGGGAGAGGTTACCGGGAACTTTTCCTTTTCTTCCTTTTATTTTTTAAACTATGATCAGGAT
Source organism: Arvicola amphibius (assembly GCF_903992535.2). Lineage (NCBI taxonomy): Eukaryota > Metazoa > Chordata > Mammalia > Rodentia > Cricetidae > Arvicola > Arvicola amphibius. The sequence goes on along the minus strand of NC_052056.1, from coordinate 34,820,906 downwards.
GATTTGTAGTTCAGCTCTTTCATGTACTCTTGGCATGATATGTAACATTAACCACAGGACCAGATGGAGCCATTTGAATGAAACCATTTACTCTTGGACTGGAAAGCATTGCCTTCTTTTTTTTTTTTTTTTTTTTTCTCTGTTGATGTCATTTGCCTCAGGTATTTCATTACAATGATGGAAAAGTGACTAACACATAGTATAAGGATCATATATCAAGAAAATGAACTGTAACAACTAAAGGGCTGGAATGTAGGGAGCTTGATTTGTCAATTAGGCCAATGAGCTGAAAAGAAAATAGTTAAGCAAAATTTTGGTAGCTAACCTCAGTGATTTATGCAAGACACTAAAATAAATGACTGTACTGATTTTCTTTAGAAGCATTTTGCTGTATGTAAATGTAAACAAATATACATAGTGGGTCTTTGGATGAAAGCAGATATGTAAATCAAATTACTATTGTTAAAACTCTAAACAGAATCTTCTGGAAATTTTAAACTACAGTAAATTGGGAAGGAGAAAGGAGTTGGAATTGAAAAGTAGCATGCATTAAGAAAAATAGGGAAGCTTCAGGTTTTCTGTTTTGCCCCCCCTCATATTGGAAGGCAGAGCAGATGCATCTCCAGACTTCAGTCCAGGACTTCACACAGAAAGATCTTGGAATGAATGTACTGGTGAAGGGATATATTACTATGAATGAAGGGCATGACTCACCAGAGAGGAGTGAGTTATTAATCGCAGCTCCCTTCAGAGTATGTGACTTGTTATTTACTATGTGTGTCTCATACTTGTGGGGAGGGAAGCTTTGTCCATGTATGTGGCTGACTACATGATTTTTGTCATTGCCATTGGTCAGAAAAGAAAATCACACACAGTGTTTCACAAACAACTGAACTCCTCAGTGTTGTGAGAACTCTATGCACATAATGGTCTAGACAGAGGGAAGTTAAAGCAGTTTTGAATCAGACTTCTTGGTGTTTAATGAAAGTTTAGGTGAATCAACCATATCAAATGTGAAGATAGACTGGTTGGATACTGTTATAACAAAAGTGGTTTAAGACAGTAAACTTATAGAGGTCCTTTTTTTTTTTTTTTTTTTTTTTTTTTGGTTTTTTGAGACAGGGTTTCTCTGCAGCTTTTTTAGAGCCTGTCCTGGAACTAGCTCTTGTAGACCAGGCTGGTCTCGAACTCACAGAGATCCACCTGCCTCTGCCTCCCGAGTGCTGGGATTAAAGGCGTGCGCCACCACCGCCCGGCCTACAGAGGTCCATTTTAAACCAAGAACCTGTCAGGATAATACAGAAGTCACTAATGAAACCTAGACTTATAGATTCTCAGCTGCCCTTCTGTAACATCCTGTATAGTGATACAAGACACAGAATTAAAATTCTAAGTTTGCTTTTCTCTTTGCTTTAGCCTGGTAATTCTAACTCTCATTCATTGATGGGTAGGAAGTGGGAATGTCTATATGATGCTTTTTCTTGGGTATTCCAGAGCTATTTAAAAACCTTTCTGCCATAGAGATTTTATTAGCAGTCTAGTATTAAGGATAACTTTAGTGCCAGAGATCTATTGCACTACTTGATTTTTATGCATTTGTTCATTTAGTTTAAATGATTAATATTATTTGGATTAGAATCTTCTTTAATTTTCTTTAAATAATTTTAAATACTTTATAGAACTACAAGTGCTCTAAATTAACTAAACACATATGAATATGCTTAATCAGCTGTTCTTTTCACATATGGATTTGTGTATGAAAAAATACCAGTTACTTGCAATCATTTTAGTCTGTATCATATTTTATAGTTGGAAAGCTCTAAGAAAACTAGTTATCTTAAGCCCAGTATCCAATAGACTTATTAAAATGTACAGTAGCTGTTCATCAGCCACTGCATTGCATTCTCATTTTACAGGATGGTTTATTTGCTGAATTTGTTTTGCATTTATTTAGATCATGTTAGTTTAGTTTTTGAGGCAGTGCATCACTGTCCTGCCTGACATCACACTCACTATGTAGACTGATTAACTTAACTTCACATGCATCTACCTGTCTCTGCCTTCTTAGTGAACAGTCACATTTATTTTTATGGAAGTATTTTTTAATTACAATCAGTTTAAAATGAAAAATTTGCCAAATTAATAATTACAAAATAAGTACAACTTGTTATATTAAGAAGCTATGTCTGCATGAATAAATAGGAAGACTAGAATTTTGACATATACTTATGTCATCTAGATCAACTCATTCATACAGCTGTATTTGCCTACTTGTTAAGTAGGAGGTGGATGGAAACTTGGTAACATCATGAATGTTGTGACAGGGTTCATGAGTTTCTGCAGTTTGCTAATGAAATTTGGAAATAGTAAGAAAAAACAGAGAGGAAGCACTCTTCATTTTCTCTTGGCATCACATTTAATACTGTTCCTTTGCACCAAATAAAGACATATGACATATCTTAGAGTCTCTGAGAGGGAATGGAATAAAGAATGTGCAATGGTGGTTCTGTCTCTTTAAGAGACAAGCTATTATGGATTTGTTGTGGGTCTCCAGCAGTTTGCTGAGGGGCTGAGACCACTCGGCAGGTCTACAAACTAAGGTGGCTGGTCCCCAGCCATGCGGCAGCTGACTGATCCCCTGTGAGCAATGTGAGCAGGCAGTGAATAAAAGGCACACAGACAGGCACATCATACAGAATAGAATTGTATATTTATTAGGTGGGTTATGGAGGGGAAGGAAAAAGGGGAAAAGGGGTGAGAGAGAGAAAGAGAGAGGGGGTTAAAGGGGACTGAGAGAGAGAGCCAAGATGGAGAGGGAGGGAGAGTGGCTGCAAGGAGTCAGTCAGTGTGGCTTGTCTCTTAAAGAGGCAGCATTTCACAAGCCACACCCACCCCCTCCCCCATCCATTGAGGCAGGCAGGCAGGTCATTCTTCCTGCTTACAGCCTTAGTCTCTCTTTTTTCCATCTTTCTCTCAGAGAGGCAGTTTTGATCTCTCCTCTCTTCTCTCTCTCTTCCTCTCTGTTCTTCTCCCCTTCTTCCCTCCCTTCCATAACCACTAAATAAATATCCAACTTCACTCTGCATGGTATGCCTGTCCATCTATCTCCCACCTGCCGCCATAGGACCCCACTGAAGACTAACCACCTTTGGAGACCTGCTGTGTGGTCCCATGCACAGTCCCTGCCTAGGACTGCCTGCTCTAGGGACCCCTGCCCACTACCTGCTGCTGCTGGGACTCCCACAGCAATCTTTAATAACCCATTACAGAATGGAAATTAAAATGGCAATCTGACCCTTACCCTTTTAAAAAATACTTTAACTGTACTCATTTGCATCTCTTTTGCTTACAAAATGCCTTCATCTTTCTTCTAAAAACTAAACCTCAGTATGTCATCATCTACATCAATTAAGAGGCAGCTGAAGTATTTTTAGAGGAGCATCATAGTGACCTTTTCTGATGTGACTGTAGTTTGCATATCCAATAGTCTCAGAGAACCATGAGATGAAAGGATCCAGAATAAAAGGAATTTTCAAATTTGTGATTCAATTTGCTAAAATCTATCAGCCAAAGAACCAAACAATCAAACTCAAACAAGTCAGAAGATAATTAACCAAAATGAGGTTAAATAAAGAATCACAGTACCAACCTTGCCATGGAGGCACACGGATGTTAGCCTCTTTCACCTTGACTAAAGGTCAAATAGTTTGAGCTTATTTTTACTCTTTCAAGGTATTGACAACAGCTGTGCCTACAAAGAAGAAATCCTGATCTAGGGTGTAGTTATTTGGTGTTTTAAACAATAAGATGTCCCATAGAGGTGGATCCACTTCACCCTGAACAAAGGTCAGAGAATTTAAGCCCACTCTTGCTCCTTTATTTTAAAATAGGGGGGTTGACATGCCAAGTGGATACTTACAGGATACTTGGTCTAGGGTATATTTGCTGCATATCCTGCCCAAAACATCAATTGTTTTATTCTGTAAATGATGGTTTGTTGTTTCAAGTATTGAAGCAAATAACTGTTCTGATTGTCCTTTGTGTCATGTTAAAACAATTTCTGACTTTTTCTATCCCCCCACTGGCCTCTTTGTATTGGGGTATAAAAGCAAAGAAAAAGTAAACACAAGCAAATTTAGTATTCAGTTTCACTGAGTTGCTCTAACAGTATTGTCCTATGTCTCTATAATTCTTTTGTATCTCTGTTCCTCCTATCTAACACTTCTAATCCACATGCATCTACCTTTGAATGTACAAATCTGTCCTGGCTGGACCACAACAGAAGTTACCCACCAAATGTGGTTTACAATACCTTGCAAATAACTTTTCCTGGTGAAGGAAAAGGAACCAACAGATATCAGTTGATCTCAGAGATCACATTGTAAGATTTCAAACAAAATCATTTTAATAGACTGGATATATTGAAGTATATTTCAAATATCTCTCTCAAGTTTCATTATGCAATTAAATTCAAATCTCTAAGAAAATATGAACAAATATTTTTATAAAAGAATGTTCAAATTGAGGAGGAATGCACTTTGTTTGAGTATCATTAAATAAACATTTTCTGAAAATGCTTGTGTTCTCACTCCCTGTGACATGGTTACTTTTAGTCGGAGTGTGTTCAACATTTTAAGAGCTGTGAAAATTCCATCAATTAATCTTATCTAGAGGGATCATCTATTAGCAGTGCCTGTATTTGATGAATTTTTTATCATCAAAAGCAGAGGGTTTTTGCCTATTAAGTACACTTTGCTTAGTTATTCTCGTGTACACCAATGAAACCAGAAAGGTCAGGATATTTATCACTTTATTATGTGATAAATAATAAATAATAAGGTGTTATTATGCTATAAATAACATCTTTCTTAGGGTTCATCTTGTTACTTAGCTTCTTTAGGATCATATCTTCAGGCTCAATAGCCTTTGTTTATGGCTAGTATCCACTTATGAGTGAATACATACCATATTCATCTTCTTGGGTCTGGGTTACCTCACTCAGGATGGTGGTTTCTAGTTCCATCCATTTTCATGCAAAATTCAAGATGTCACTGTTTTTTCCCCACTGAGTAGTACTCTAATGTGTAAATGTGCCACACTTTCTTTATCCATTATTCTGTTGAGGGACATCTAGGTTGTTTCCAGGTTCTGGCTATTACAAATAATGCTGCATGAACATAATTAAACAACTGTCTTTGTAGTATGATTGAACATCTTTTGGGTATATGCCCAAGAATGGTATTGCTGGATTGTAGGATGATTCCAAGTTTTCTGAGAAAGCACCATACTGATTTCCAAAGTGGTACAAGTCTGCATTCCCTGCAGCAAAGTAGAAGTGTTTACTTTTCATCCTCTCCAACCCTAAGAAAAACATACATACATACACCTGGAAAGCTGAAATAGACAAAATCACCTGACAAAATTGGAAATATAGGGGTGGGGTGAGAAGGAAGAATGGAAGGGGAAGAGGATGGGGAGAAGGGGAAGGAAAGGAGAACTTAAAGGAATGGGATAGTTGAGATGGAAGAAAGATAAAGATGAGAGCAAAGAAAGAGATATCTTGATTGAGTGAGCCATTGTGGGGTTATCAAGAAACCTGGAATAGAGAAATCCCCAGGACTCTACAAGGAACAAACTAGTCCCTTTGAATGTGGTTGACAGTTGCATTGGTGGGGCAGACTGAGGGGCCAGTAGCAGTGGCATCAGGATTTATCCTTATTGCTTGTACTGGCCTTTTGGGAACCTATTCTTTTTAGATGGATACCTTGCTCAGTCTAGATCTAGTAAGAAGAGGCTTGGACTTTCCCCAAACCAATGTGCCTTGCCCTCTCAGAAGAGTAGTAGGGGATGTGCCCAGGGGGGTATGTGGCGATAATAGGAGAAGGCAAGTGAGTGGGAACATGGATTGTTTTGTATAATGAAAAAAAGATAGTTTGTTTTCTTTATTAAAAACAATTAAATTTGTAAAAAAAAGATAAAAAGAAAAAGAAAACATCTTTCATAAGCATATTGAAAGATATTTGGCAGCGTGACCCTGACCAGTCCCCTGGCAGGTGTGAGACCACTGATGGTGAGAGATAGACAGATCCACCACGCAGAGAGAGCTGGAGTATGGAGTTTATTTAGTTGGTATTGGGAATGGTATAAGAGTAAGGAGTTATGGAGGGGAGGGGAGAAGGGAAGAGAGAGAAGGGGGCAGAAAAAGATGAAAAAGAGAGGAGAGAGAAAAGAAAGAAGGGAGGAAAAGGAGAAGAGAGATGCAGTAATTACCTCTTCAGAAGAGGGCTGACAGAGATCAGAGAGGAGAGAGAGTATGCAAAATCAACTTGACTCAGAAGGAGGGGGAGGATAGAGGGTAGTTAAGACTTGTCTCTTAAAGGGAAAGGATACCCAGGTTGTAGTGAGGAGCTGTGGGCTGCATTCCTGCTGCCTGGATCCCAGCCACCTGGCCAGCTTATGCCCTGAAATAATTACTCGGAAACTGTATTCATTTAAACACTGCCTAGCCCATTAGTTTCAGCCTCTTTTTTTGTTTTTTTTTTTGGGGGGGGGTTTTTTCTTTTTTTATTTATTTTTACTAAAAATTTCCACCTCCTCCCCACCTTCCATTTACCCCCCTTCCCCCTCCACTCCCCCTCCCTCTCCTGTCCAAAGAGCAGTAAGGGTTCCCTGCCCTGTGGGAAGTCCAAGTTCCACCCCCCTCCATCCAGGTCCAGGAAGGTGAAGATCAAAACAGGCTAGGCACCCCCAAAGCCAGTATGTGTAGTAGGATCCAAGTCGAGTGTCATTGTCCTTGGCTTCTCAGCAGCCCTCATTGTCTGCCATGTTCAGGGAGTCCGGTTTTATCCCATGCTTTTTCAGTCACAGCTGGCCTTGGTAAGCTCCGAATATTAGCTAATTCTCACATCTTGCTTTAACCCAAATTTAGTAATGTGTGTAGCACTACAAGGTGGTGGCTTACCGGGAAATATTCGGCATGTCTGACCTGGTGGCTGTCTTCATGGCAACTGACCCAGAGAGGAGAGGCATGGCGATTGCATCACTGCCTTCTACCCAGCATCCTGTTCTGTTTACTCTGCCTACCTAATTTTCTGTCCTATCAAAGGGCCAAGGCAGTTTCTTTATTAACCAATGAAAGTAACACATAGACACTCCTCCATTACTAGGTGACATGGAACGTAAGTAAAATAAGATTTACATCTTTCTCTTATAATAAAAAGGCAGGGAGTTAGGCATAGCAGTTTAAGGGAATGAGGGCATCGGGTTCTCAAGATTGCTTTCTACTTATTTGTAGATATTGACTCTTGGGGGCCTGAGAAAGCTGGGAGCTGGTAACATTTTAGAGTAACTCATAGATTCACTCCTGTCCAGGATTTATGATGGGGATCTGTCTAGGGTCTCTTGGACCTGGCAAGGTGTGGGCAGAGCAGAGGACAAAGTTAAGTTAAGAGAAAAAAAAAATTTCAGGACCTATAAATTGAGAGGGGTATACCTGACCTGTTTAAGGTTATTATTTCATCTTGGCCTCCTGGAACTCACAAGAATTCTTTTAGTTTGTGAAAACATAAGCTTTAGACACATGCATTATATAAACAGCAGCATATTTATATCAGAATAACTGACTAGTGTTTTTACAGGAAGAAAATTACCTTTAGAATATGACCAAAGAGATTTTAAAATCTTGATCTTCTATTAGTGGTAGTAGTAAAAGCCTGCTACATCTTATGGCCTTTACTCAAGTTTCCTGCTCAACAGTGGCATAAGGGGCACTCTGTCCCACCAGTGTGCCCTCTCCCCTGCCACCTTCCACCATGGCTAAACCTGTCTGCCCCACAGCTACATATTGGTAAGATTCCATTCTCCTGGTCAGCTTTTGATGCTGACAATCACCTTTGGCACTTCCCAGGACAGAGTTTCTTGGGCTATGCCCTAGCACTGTGTACACTGAATGGTACATTTATTTATTGGGCCCAGGTACCCTCAGATCTACAGATCCATTTTATGATACTATTCCTTTTTTGCTTAGTGCCTTTTCTTGGCTTCCATTATCTTTTTTTAAAATTTAATTTAATTTAATATTTAAACAATATCAACACAAATCCCCATTCCTTCCCCTCCTCCAACTCCCCTCCCACTCACTCCACACAACCTCCCACCCTGCTATCTTCCAATCCTGAGAGAGAGCAATGCACCCCACACTGTGAAAAGTCCAAGGCCCTCCCTATTATATCTAGGTTGAAGAAGGTATATATCCAAAAAAGAATAAGAGCCCCCAAAGCCAGTACATGCAGTAGTGACAAATTCCAGTGTCACTATCAGTGGCCACTCAATCTGTCCCAACTGACAACCACATTCAGAGGGACTAGTTTGCTCCCATGCTCATTCACTCCCAGTCCAGTTGGAGTTGGTGAGCTCCCATTAGCTTAGGCAAACTGTCTCAGTTGATGAACCCCTCATGGTCTTGACTTCCTTGCTCATACTCTTACTCCTTCCACTCTTCAGCTGGACTTGGAAGCTCCAATGCACATCTTTGTCTCTGTTTCCAACTGTTGTTAGATGAAGGTTCTATGTTGATATTTAAGATAATCATCAATCTGACTACAGGGCAAGGCCATTTCAGATACCCTTTCCTCTACTGCTTAGGGTTTTAGCTGTAGTCATCCTTGTGGATTCCTGGGCATTTTTCTAGAGCCAGGTTTCTTGCTAACCCCATAATGGCTTACTCAATCAAGATATCTCTTTCCTTGCTCTCATATCTGTCCTTCCTCCATCTTGATTATCCAATTCCCTCATGTTTTCCTCAACCCATCCTTTTTGCTTCTTCCCTTCCTTCTCTCCCCTGCCCCCATACTCCCAAATTTTGTCAGGCAATCTTGTCTGTTTCCTATTTCCAGGTGGGCGTATATATGTTTTTCTTTGGGTTCACATTATTATTTAGCTTCTCTGGGATCATGAACTATAAGCTCAATGTCCTTTGTTTATGGCTAGAATCCACTATGAGTGAGTACATGCCATATTCATATTTTTGGGTCTGGGGTACCTCATTCAGAATAGTGTTTTCTAATTCTATCCATTTGCATGGAAAACTCAAGATGTTAGTTTTTTTCCATTGAGTAGTACTCTAATGTGTAGATGTGCCACACTTTATTTTATCCATTCTTTAGTTGAGGGGCATCTAGGTTGTTTCCAGGTTCTGGCCATACAAATAATGCTGCTATGAACATAGCTGAACAAATGCTTTTGTAGTATGATTGATCACCTTTGGGGTGTATTCCCAAGAGTGGTACTGCTGGATCATGAGGTAGGTTGATTCCAAGTTTTCTGAGAAACTGCCATGCTAATTTCCAAAGTGGTTGCACAAGTTTGCATTCCTACTAGCAGTGGATTAGTGTTCCCCTTACTATATATCCTCTCTGTCATAAGCTATCATTAGTGTTTTTGATATTTTCCATTCTGACAGGTGTAAGATGATATCTCTGAGTTGTTTTGATTTTCATTTCCTTGATAGCTAAGGAAGTTGAACATGTCCTTAATTATCTTTTGGCAATTTGAAATTCTTCTATTGAGAATCCTCTGTTTAGTTCAGTACACACCTAAACTGGCTATGGCATTCCTATTCTTTATAGTGTATATATAAGTAAATCAACTAAATTTAACTTTAAGACCCTATTGATATAAAAAGGCTATTTAATTTTTTACATTGAAACTTAAATTTTGATTTAAACATTACTTAAATTCTATTGTATTCTTAACACATTAAAATTATATGCAAAAACACTATCCTGAGTGAGATAACCCAGACCCAAAAATATGAATACGGTATGTACTTACTCATTAGTGGATTCTAGCCATAAACAAAGAACATTGAGCCTATAGTTTATAATCCTAGACAGATATAATTTTAAACATCCATCATTTTGCATCAGTGGTTCCAAAGTGACTTTTCCTCAAAAGTAAAATTATCTTTCTTGTTGAGAGTAATTATTGAACCAGTTCTCTGAATTGATTTGTATATTGTAGTGCCTTCAAGATTTTAGCTTTCTTCATTTTGCTGTCTGTATGTTTGCTTGTGTATTTGTGTATAAGTGTGTGTTAGACAGAGAGAGAAAGCAAAGAGGATAAAGCATATTTCACATCCTTTTGATTACATGAAGAAATGTGAGAAAACATTCTTTTCTAATGATTAAATTTGTTCTTTGACAATTTTATACATGTACATAATGCATTGTAAGTACTGTCACTTCCTTCCATTCTTTAAAATGATATGAGAAAATATTAATGTAAATTTACATTTTTAATTTTCCCATTACCTTAGATAATTTTACTATAGATACTAATACATATTAGTGTGAAGATTATTTTATTTTGTCTTAAGATAAGATTAAATATTTTTCTTTGTTTTCTATCTTACCAATTCTTTCCAGTTTACAATCACCTTAATCATATCAGTCTTCATTTAGTCATTTTTTGTTGATTTTTCTTGAAATTTCTATGCTATTGCACAGCTCATGTTTCCTTCTTTATCATTCATTTTAAATTTAAAGAATGTATTGGAATACAAACCTAGGTTCTACCTCATTCTCTTTCATTTTTTCTTTTATGATTTATCAGATTTTTTTCTTGTATTTCTGACTATGTTTCTATGAATCATTCAAGACTCCCTCAGTTATGAAATAAGTCTTGACCACTATTCAGATGGCCTTGCAGATAGAAACACTCTTTGTTCAACCAAGGATATAAGTTTAAGCACCAGAGCACATATGGTGGAAGAGAGAACCTGACTCAAAACAAACAAACAACAAACAACAACAACAAAAAAAACACAAAAACTGTCCTTTTATTACACACATAATAAATAAATTAAAAGGTGAGAAAGGAACAATTTAAATAACTATCTCTTATAATTATTATGGGAAAAACATTAAATACTAACTTTTAATTTAATTGACAGCTAAGTGTATAATAAACAGTTTGATATCCATTAAATGGCTTTCCTTCCGTTCACCTAAAAGTTTTCATTTTCTCTTGTACATTGGATATTATTCTTTCATAAAGATATTTCATATGTATTTGACAAATTGCTGTGTATTTACAAATTTTCTCAGCTGTTTGAAAATCTTTTTTCTATTTTCCATTTGATCATTTCCTCTTATATAGAATGCTTGTTATAGCCATCTAAAGAATAACGTAAATCACATTGTCATTAGGAGATTTTATTTTCTATAAAGACAATTACTTCAAAAGAAAATGCTTATAATATATCAAAAATGATATTTTCTTTATTTTTATATGTGAGGACCTATATGTCATCTTCAATATCAGCAAAAATAAATCTTTCTTATTTATGAGGTAAATATGAATATCTAATATTGAACAAATAAATATCTTATATCTAACTTATATTAATAAAATTTTATCAGAAATATAGAAGTTTTTTATACTTATTTCTTAGATCATTCTTTAAAATACAAGCTGACTTTGCTAATTATTTTGGAATATCTATGGAGATTTTGATATTTTATTCCTATAAATGTATTTCATGAACTTATTTATATAAATTTGCTAATACGTGTAAGATATTCAGTGGTGTGACCCTGAAAGATATCCTGGTGAGTGTGAGACCACAGAGGATGGGAAACATACAGATATTCCATGTGGAGAGAGTTGGAGTCAAGAGCTTATTTAGTGGGTATCGGGAATAATGTAAGAGTAAAGGATTATAGAGGGAAGGAAAGAAGAGGAGAGAGAGAAGGGGGACTGAGAAAGATAAAAAAGAGGGGAGAGAAGAAAGAAAGGGGAAGGAGGGAAAGGGATAGAGGGAGTAGTTACCTCTTCAGAAGAGGGAGGGACAGAGAGAGAGAGATGAGTCAGAGAAAGGATCAGATTAACTCAACAGGAGGATAATTTCTGGTTTTAAGTAGCTTGCATAATCAGTTTCACAATCTTTCATTTATCTTTGTTGCTAGAACTGGTTAGTTCCCCCTCAGGTCAGACAGAGCTGTGGCTGCAGTCTTTGATGAAGCAGTTCTGTTTACTTTGAGTTTGGAAATGTTAAAGATGAACTTATTTCAACATGATTATGTCCGTCATTGCTCTCTTTCTTCTGATTGGATGCAAACCCAGTTTTGGCACACAGGTGACAGAGTATGTTTATATTTTTTGTATTAATTGACGAGAAAGTATAATAGATTACTCAAAGCCCCACAATTGACCTCCCATGATATCGTTGACTTCTGAAATGAGTGTATGAATATTATATAAATTGGACTATAGCTGTTCACTCTATTCTGGAAATAACCAGGCTTCCCCCATCATTGGACCAACCCTTGGTTATAAAAAAAAAAAGACATATTTTTATAAGTGAATTTAAAATTACTAAATATTTATTTCAGTGTTGAGTTGTTGCAGTCTGTGTTTTATCATCCTTACTGGAAATATTTTAGGCTTATCACTTACAACACACCTAAACTTGCTATGGCATTCCTATTCTTTATAGTGTATATATAAGTAAATCAACTAAATTTAACTTTAAGACCTTATTGATATAAAAAGGCTATTTAATTTTTTTTCTTTTTTTCTTTTCTTTTTTTTTTTTTTTTTTTTTTTTTTTGGTTTTTCGAGACAGGGTTTCTCTGCAACATTTTTAGAGCCTGTCCTGGAACTAGCTCTTGTAGACCAGGCTGGCCTCGAACTCACAGAGATCCGCCTGCCTCTGCCTCCCGAGTGCTGGGATTAAAGGCGTGCGCCACCACCGCTCGGCTCCTTCTGTCCATATATTGTTACTTGGAAGTGTTCATTTGCTTCAGTTGTTGGTCTGATTTGATGACTCTGGTTTCTGCTATATCATTCATATTGGAAGCTCACTGGAACTCCTCTTGGATATCCTGTTTTCCTGTGTTAGGAGATCTTGTCTGCAGGACCAGCTTCTTCATGTGCTTTAGCAGATTATTGATGGGTTGGATGTTGGAGTGGGCCAATTTATAGCTCTAGTTCTAGGTCTGGGTGGTTGCTGGGTTGTTCAGTCTGTCAGCTCTCCTTCTTCCTCATCACTAGAGTGAACTCTCCAATACTGCCCTAACTAGCTCACTCTTCATAATAAGGAGCAACAATTTGGGTTGATTCTCCAGCTCTCCTTTCAGATTCTTACATATCTCTAATTCTCTAAAATACAACATGATGAGCTAAGTTTTGAATAGACATATTTAATGTAATTCTAATCAGATAACCTACAAATAGCAGATAATATATATATTAAAATGTCACAGATATCTGTCATTTCAAATACTGAAAATAAACTGGGTAATGATGGGACAAACTAATATTACTGAAAAATTGCAACCTAAGAATGAAAATAATGCTGTGTAGTTTTTTCTTTCAGCATCAGCATCAGGACTATGTGAAATACAGGTTGTCAGAGAGGGTGAATAAGGTTCTAACCTAGGACCTAATTTTTATTACAAAGTTTGGAGAATCTGTGAGGTTATTCATGAAGCAACAAGAAAAGAGCAAAACAGCACCTGTGAAGAAATGGCAGAAAAATAGACATGAGGATATTTTTCTACTTTATTCCACTGAGTATAGAAAGGGCACAGAAAGTCAGCATGTTCTCTGTGTAACAGCAGTGATTCCACACCTGGATAAACAATCTATTTTTCCTTATGTGCTCTCTTAGGATAAGATAGTAAATGAAGAAAAATAGCAGAATAGAAGCATCAGTGTGTGTAGGTCTCTAAGGATGGAGTCTAATACAGAAGCTGTTGTTGGAAGCAGGGTACAAATCATTGATCAAAGAGACACACGACTAAGTTCGTGCAATATTTCACTAGGAAAAAGAGAAAATAAGAGAAGATAGAGCCCAGCAAGTATGTTTTGTGAGCTATAGACATGATCCAAGCAAAACAAAATAGACTTTTGCTTTTAATCAATATGATGTGATCACTAAAAATAAAATATTAATCATTTGTGCTAAAAGCAAACTTGAACATACTGTAAATACTATAATTATGTAATTTTATAATTTGTAGAATGAGAATAAATTTAAAATATAAGTCCTTTTGTTTTAAAGGTAAGGAATGAAATTGAATGTACATCAACCATTTCTCTTGGGGATCTAAATTGGTATTTCAGTTTATATTTAATTTTTTTATAAAAATTTATAAGTAATCATCAGGAAATATATCATTATAATACACAATGCCAAAGTTAGAATAAAACAGAAAATACAACTCACAGATATTTACCAAAATTATATATTTTGTGTTACATACATTACCCACATATTTATCTTTTATTTTATCAACACTGTAAAAATACTACACTAGGGTAAATATACTTTGTTTTCATTTCAGTATAAGAGTTTGCCTATGGAAGTAAAGAAGTGTGAATAAGAGCTTGTATGCAAAGATTTTTTTGTCATTTGTATTTCTTATAAAGGCATTACCTGAAGCAAATTCTCAGTTAAATGTCAAGCGTGTCTTCACTGGTTTGGGGGACTTTCTCTTACTCAGTTAAGACAAATTATTTATCTTGTAGTAACTTTCATGCTCACCAAGGTCTCATGCATTGCTGCTCCCTGGAGCTCTGTGCTCTGGAAACCGTAAACACAATTTGCAAATGGAGTGGCAAGGAAGAGTCGGCACACATAGTGTAATAACTGTCTCTACAAATGTATGTCTTTTAAAATATTTTTTAATTATTTTTATGTATATAGTGTTTTGCCTGCATGATTATATGTGTGCCATGTGTGTACTTGGTACCTACAGATGTCAGCAGATGGCATCCGAGGCCCTGGAACTGGAGATACAAATGCTTGACAGCCAATATGTGAGTGTTGGGAACCAAATCCAAGTCCCCTGCCATAACATTAAATGCTTTGAAACATGGAGCCATACCATCCTTCATGTAAACCTTTTATTGCCTCATTGGAAACCAATTTAACACATAAGCTGGAAGCTGAATTTTTACAGACGTTAAACATGATGTGAGGAAAACATAACAAGTACAAACTTTTGCTCAACATAGACCCTATGATTTGCCTGGCTCTAAATAAGTTTGTTAAAGACAGGAGTAAGTTTCAATTGCATTCAGTCCTTTGTCCTTGTGATATGATAGTGCTGTCTACAATTTCATGCCTTTCCCATGATGCTTATGCACAATGTGGTAATTTTAATATTATTGCCCCCCACATAATCTCTTAGGGACTGGCACTATTAATAGGTGTGGCTTTGTTGGAGTACCTATGACCTTGTTTGAGAAAGTATGTCACTGTGGGCATGGGCTCTGAGGTTTCCTATGCTCAGAATGCCCATAGTCTCATTCTACTTTCTTCTTCCTGCAAGATGTAGGACTCTCAGCTACTCCTCTAGCATCACACTGTCTGCATGCCACTATGTTCTCTGCCATGATGATAATGCACTGAAACTCTGAGCCACCACTTTGATTGTTTTTCTTTATAAGAGAGTTACTGTGGTCATGGTGTCTCCTCACAGTAACTGAAACACTAAGACACCTCATGATGCTGAATATTGACATGCCAGCTTTGAGTCAATGTATAAAACTCAGTTATTTTTCTTTTTTAGCCACTTTTAATCTTTTATATTTTAAAAGTAATTTATTTAAAATTTATTTATGCTCATAATGAGTGTGAATAAAATCCATCCACCTTCCCCTCTGTCCAATTCTTTCCTTATACTTCATCACATTCCCTATACATCATGTGCATATTTTAAAAAATATTGAAAATATATTTTCATACAAATATATTTTTCATACACTATATTCTGATTGCAGTTGCCTCTTCCTCAACTCCTCCTGACCTTCCCTACCACCCACCCACCCAAATTCATATCCTTTTCTTCTCTCTATCATTAGAAAAATAATATAAAAGAGAAGAAAATTAAAATGAGATAAAATCAAAACAAAGAAACAAAAATAGACAAAATCAACAAGAAATAAAAAGAAAAAAGAAAGATCCAAAGAAAAAGCAAAAGAGAAACATATAGATGCTTTTTTTGCTGATATATTTTAAAATATATTTTAAATTTTCAAGTAGACCAGTTTGCTACAGAAAAATGTATAATTGCTATGACTTAGATTTGTGTTTTCACTATGTCCTTTGGAATGATATTTGAATTAGTGAAAAAACATTTAATATATGAAATTTGGTCTTTATTAACTTGAGATTTGAATAATGCAATTGCTTCAGCTGAATACTGATTGAGAAATTATTCAATAATAATAAGGAATGTTTGTGCTTAAATTATCCTTACATTTTTCTTATTATGAAATATCCAATCAGTTATAAGGTTATCATTGTAACTTTATAGTAAGAATGGTGTTGTTTATTAAGCAATAAGATAAAATAGATTCATTGACAGTAGGTTTGTTCTAGTACCAGAACTCCTGACAATTAATTTGCTAAATGATTGCTTATTTACAAATAACAGAGATGCAATCTGATATTTAAGTCAGACAAAACATTTTACCATTTCTATAGATAATCTTGTAATAAAACCTGTCTTTTCTGCAACATGAATAAGCCTTACCTATGCATTTGACACATTCTTGTAGTTTTCTCACATCCTTTCCCCAGATCTCACATTTTCGATTATGTTCATAATGCTGACCTTAAGTGAGTAATATGTTTTTACCACTGGGGAGAGTTAGAAAGTTATAATATTCTGAACTGAGAATATATTAGGTTTTTCCTAAGACCTTTTGACAGTGAAAGATGTCAGAATAGCAAACACCAGAGAGAACTTGTAATAAAAAAAATCAGAAAACTAATCTTTAATAAAGTTCACTCAGGAAGTATTCTTCAGGGCCCATTTATTTAAATTCAGTAGAGAAAGAAGTGATGACTTGACTATTTGAGTATAACAGTTGGTTTTGTTCAATATAGATACAAAAATAGAATGTGCCATGGCCTTTTATCCAGCTTCCAAGGTGGACTACCCAAACACTAAGTATACACTGGAAAGCAGAGACAAGGTAGGAACAAAATTCCACAATCTGTTACCTGCAAAGAAATGTGCTTTGAAGTGAACTTCCCTAAACTAATTAGAATAAATAGCAATAAATGCATAGTTATTAGGAACACTAAATGCATATTATTTTATGACATTATATGTTGTCTATAATTATATATTCTGGAGTAAGTAGATTCAGTATTTTTCCAAGGCTATATATATTAGAACAACTTATTTGTGCACTTTTACCTATCTTTACTCCACAAGAAAAACATACTTTTTAATTATAAGCATGTCTTTTTATAATTTAAACATTTTAAACAGTTATTCCATTATGCTTAATCTTTATAAACTACAAAATAATTACTTTAAATACAAAATAATCTAGGTTTTTGTTAATCAGCTATGAAAGGAGAACCTGCCTCTCCTAGTAGAATTTATATGATTTTGTGAATTAGTAATAATTACAAAATAAATATATTTATCAGAAAAATATAGTGACAATTTTTGTTAAGGTATTGGGAGAGCATAAATCAGAGAATATGGATAGTAAATGTTGTGTTATTTTTACATTGTGTTTATTTATTATATTTTAATTAAAAATTATGATATTACCTCTTCCTTTCCTCATTCCCTCTAACTCTTCCCATGTATTCCCCATTTTTTCTCAAATTATCAGCCTCTTTTCCTTTAATGATTGATGTCATATGTATGTAGGATGCACACATTTCAATGTATAAATATATAATATAACCTGCTGAGTTTGTTTTTGTTGCTTCTGTATCCTTCTGTACATGTGATTTCAAGGCTGACCACTTAGAATTGGACAACCACTGAGGAAACTCATCCTTAGGAAAAGATAATTTTTCTCTTTCTCAGTCCTCAGAGTTACCTGTAATTCTTTGTCTTTCTGACTATTTTAAATAAATATATGAGATAATGTTTATACAAAAAAGGGTAAAGATAATATAAAAGGTGAGTATATTAGGAAAATATCTCTCAAGCAGAGAGAGAAATAACAATAATAGGAGAGAATAATCTGACACTTTTTAGAACAAACTATGGCAGCAGTGGAATAATATAAAAATTAAAAATTATTACATGAAAGATTGTTTTTGTTGACAAAATATCTTATGCCTTTAGAAAACAATAATAATTGTATATTTAACTCTATTAGAGATAGATGGTTGGCTATATGGAAAGAAAGACATAGTCCCTACGATTGTTGATTATTGAAACCAAATAGAGAAACATAGGAGGTATTTGCAATGTTATAATATAGAATTCAATGGCAGCTTGACTTAGGGTGAATACATATTTTGCCTTCCATAAAAGAATCTTAACATAGCTTATTTTCAGGCATATTTTTCTAATTTCTTGTTCCTAAAACTGTAACAGTAACATTTGGAATGCTTTATGCTAATCTTACGGAAAAGAGCACATTAGTGTTAAAGGTGATACGAACTGTTAGGGCAATTGTTAGTAAACTCTATCATATTAGTTTACTATAGTCATATTCACTAAGATACTAAATAATAACCACAGTGATAAAAATACTTATTTCTGGTCTGTGAGCTGCCTGGCTAGCAAGGAGACCTGATTCTCTACCTGAAGCTACATCATTGGGGTGAGTGAGTGCCTGACCCATGGCAGCCAGCCAGATATGGAGCACAGACATTCCTCAACCCCCTATAGTTCCTGGTCTTCCTGCAGGGGCTACTCTCCCTGAGGACTGTGACTGCCTCTCGCTTCCTATCCCATCCCAGTTTACACTCAGCCCCTCCCTTCTTCCTCCCCTCTTTGGGGCCATAAAATCCACCAGCTCAGCCTGTTTGGGTAGCTGGGACTGGGTAGTGAGCTCAACCAGGCTGATGGGAGTTCCTTTGTTTCAATAGTCTGCTTGCAGCAAGGTAGGCCCTTTGTCTGTAAACTGCCTGGCCAACAAGGAGACCTGATTCTCTAGCAGAAGATACATCATTGGGGTGAGTGAGTGCCTGACCTGTGGCAGCCACCTGGAAAGTGGAGCACAGACATTCCTTAAGCCTCTCCCTTCTCCTCCTCCCCCCCCCCCCCCCCCCCCCCCCCGCAATTTCTAGTCTTCCTGTAGGGGCTATTCTCCCTGGATACTGCCTCTCTCTTCCTGTCCCATCCCAGCTTGCACCCAGAAGCCCCCTTCATCCTCCCTTCTTCGGGGGCCATAAAATCCCCCAGCTCAGCCTGTTTGGGTGCTGGGACCCGGTAGTGAGTGCAATCAGGCAGGCCAGGAATTCCTTTGTTTCAATAGCCTGCCTGCAGCAAGTTAGGCCTTTTGCCTGCCAGCTCCCTTATCAGTAAGGAGAATTGAATATGTAAAAGAAGATCCTTAGGGGATTAGTAGGAGGAAGAGATGGGCAGGTGCCAATGCAAGAATTCCTCCAACAATTTGAAAAAAGACATGAAAGCACCAGAACCCAGTGAACTTACAACAGGAGGACTTGAACTCCTTAATCAAGAAGAAGTAGAAAAAAAAAATGACTTTAGGAAAGTAATAGAGGCCCTTAAACAGGAGGTAAAAAAATTCCCTTAAAGAAATGGATGAGAAGAATAACAAAAAGTTTGAAAAATTGAGTAAATTCATAAATGATATCCTAGGAAACCAAGAGAAAACAATCAAACAGATAATGGAAACAGTTCAAGACTTGAAAACTGAAATGGAGGCAAGGAAGAAAACACAAACTGAGGGCCAGCTGGATACGGAAAATCTACATAAGTGAATAGAGACTACAGAAACAAGCATAACCAACAGAATACAAGAGACAGAAAAAAGAATCTCAGATTCTGAAGTTACCATAGAGAAAATAAACACACTGATCAAAGAAAACAGCAAATACAACAAATTCTCATCACAAAACATTCATGAAATCTGGGACACAATAAAAAGACCAAACCTAAGAATAATAGGGGTAGAAGAAGAAGAATTACAGCTCAATGGTCCAGAAAATATATTTAATAAAATTATAGAAGAAAAATTTCCCAACCTAAAGAAAGATATTCCTATGAAGGTTCAAGAAGCATACAGAACACCAAATAAACTGGACCAAAAAAAATCCCCTTGACATATTATAATCAAAACACAAAACATACAGAATAAAGAAAGAATATTAAGAGCTGCAAAGGAAAAAGATCAAGTAAATTATAACGGTAAACCTATCAGATTTACACCTGACTTCTCTATGGAAACTATGAAAGTCAGAAAATCCCCTGGATAGATGTAATGCAGAAACTAAGAGACCATGGATACAAGCCCAGGCTACTATACCCAGCTAAGTTTTCATTCACTATAAATGGAGAAAACAAAATATACCAGGATAAAAACAAATTTAAACAATACGTAGCCACAAATCCAGCCTTACAGAAAGTAATAGAAGGAAAAATCACAAACCAAGGAGTCCAACAATGCTCACAATAATTCAGACATCTAGTGACCCTTCACCAGCAAAACTCAAAGAAGGGAAACACACAATCTCTACTACCAAAAAAAAAAAATGATGACCTGATATAGGTATGTCTTCTATCTATCTGATGATTTCATTGGTTAATTAATAAATAAACTGCCTTGGCCAGCCCTTAGGTGGGTGAAGTAGACAGAACAGGAAGAAGGAAGTGAGGTAGATGGCTCAGACAATTGCTCCGCCTCTCCTCTCAGAGGCAATCCCCATGCATCTCTGCTCTCTGAGGTAGTCGCCATGAAGCCAGCCACCAGGTCAGACATGCTGAATCTTTCCCGGTAAGACACCACTCGTGGTGTTACACAGATTACTAAATATGGGTTAATCAAGATGTAAGAGGCTGAAACTAATGGGCCAGGCAGTGTTTAAAAGAATACAGTTTCTGTGTAATTATTTTGGGTAAAGCTAGCCGGGTGGCAGGACGCAGCTTCACAGCTCCACTACAGAATGGCACCCAACGTGGATAACTGAATCCACAGAAAGCTTGAAAAAGCTTGGGAAAGCATAGAGTAAAGCATGTTTTCTTGGTAGCAGCAATTTCTCGGGTGTGCTCTGCTTGCTAGAGTCTAATCTCATCTAAGAGAGGCTTCCTGACTCAGCTTTAGCTGCAAAACCCTGCAGCTCATTAAGAGGTCCTGCCAGAAAACACTTAAACGGTGTTGATGAAAAGCTGAATGCATCCTTTTCGGTTTTCAGCTGTAGCAGGAAAAAAAGTTGTGCTGTTTTAAAATGCCGGCTTTCTGGGCCATCCTGCCAGGGCAAACTCTGACTCTTTCAAGCAGGCAGTCCTGACTATGGAGCTTTTGATTGTTGTTTAACACTGTTGCAGCTTACTTGCTGGCAGGGACCTTGAACCACCACAGAGTTGTGGTGATAAACATCTCTACTGCGGGTACCTCTGCCACGAGGCTGGAAGCTAAGGAATGGGAAGAATCTAGCAGTCAAAGCCATGGCTTTAATCCTACTTATATTGCTTGATAAATTAAAGACTCATGTGGTCAGAAAAAGAGAGATATACAGTAAAAGAAAGATTCAAAGTTGAAGAAAATGTCTAAATGGTTTACTATGTGTTAAAAATATACACAGGCTAAAGGTTAAAGTTCTTAAAAGTAAAAAAGAAAAAGAGAGTAATTTGGGTGTGATGGTACACACCTTTAATCCTAACACTTGGGAGGCAGAGGTAGATTGACCTCTGTGACTTCAAGGTGTGGTGGTACACACCTTTAATCCCAATGCCTGGGAGGCAGGGACAGACAGATCTCTGTGAGTTTAAGGTGTTATAGAGCACACCTTTAATCCCAGCACTGGGGAGGCTGATGCAAGTAGATCTCTGTGAGTTCAAGGACAGCCTGGTCTACAGAGTTATTCCAGGACAAAGATATACAGAGAACCTGTCTCAAAAAGTAAAAGTAAAAATAAAAGAAATAGAGGTTAAAATACAGCCACAAAAAGATGGAAAATATACAGAGAATCTTGATCCTGTATGCTATTCTGCTCTCTTTGAATTGTTTGAATGCTGGGGAAGGAGCAACAGCTGCTAAAAGATATTTGTTTACAAATGCTGCTGAACTAATCCAAGATAGATATTTTGAAAATGCCTTGACTTCAGAATTTGGATCTAAGTATATGAAACTTTGGAAAAGAGATTCTTCTTTTGTTATTACAGAAAATGAGAACATGTGGATTGCTTCTATCCCAATATGGTATGATAGACCATGCCCTCCTGAAAGGTTGCTGTGAACACCTTCAAAAAATTACTTCACCCAACTGATGACTGAGATGAACCTGGCACACAGATTTTACCATGAAAGATCTGATTAACAGTGTCCCCATTCAGCAGGAAGCAGTTTGGAGAAAAATAACTGTGCCCATATTCCTAAATATTGTTTATAAATGTTCTTTTACATTTAAAGGGGGATATGATATAGATATGAATAATTTGCATTCGTATGGATTTTAAGGTCAATTTTGTTATATGTATATGTATTCTAATAATGATTAAGGTATTGTGATTGTGTAGTTCATTTTAAAAATGTACTGTATAATTAGGAAATATAGGTTTCTAATGGATAATCATCGATAATAGTAAAGCTTGTAGTCATGCTAGATTTTCTAGATATATAGAAATATATTTAAGTTAAATAAGCATTCTTCATATCTTTCAAAGTCTACAGAATATTGCATTTTAAATGTTTTAATAACTTATGGTTTTTCATGACAATGAGACACGTCTGCTCCTGGCAGCACCAATCAAGAGGAAGAAGGGCATCGAAGAGGTTCCTTATGGAGTTTGATAGCCATTTGGGCAAGAAACTGTTCTTGCCTGGGCTGTTGCATAAATTGAACACAAAGAACCTGCAGAGAGAGGACTGCTGAACTTGTCTATAGGTGAGATGATCTTTCGGGGTTCCTGATTCATGAAAGAGTCTGCAAGACATTCTGCAGGACACAGTAGATACTGAATGAACTGCTTTTGAAATTTCCTGCATCATGGAAATGTCTGCTGGAAACTGGGCCTGAAGGCCAAAGATAGATGCTCCAACAGTACAAAAGAACTTTGGGTGACTGTCCAGGTAGCAAGATGTCTCTGTGATTTCTAAAGTTTTGGAAGTAGCTTACTTCTTGTTTACCTAGGTAATATTATATCCTTCTGGAGTCTTTGATGGAGTTGAAGAATAGATAGGTAGTTATAGTTGTTTTCCTTTGTTATGATAAAAGATAAAATAGATATAAATATTGTAACTGTAATTCTTGCTTGATAACTGTTTTGTTATATATAATTTTACTATGTTAAAGTGAAAGCTTTTCTTTTTTGTTTAAACAGAAAAATGGGAAATGATGTAGGTGTGTCTTCTATCTATCTGATGATTTCATTGGTTAATTAATAAAGAAACTGCCTTGGCCAGCCCTTAGGTGGGTGGAGTAGACAGAACAGGAAGAAGGAAGTGAGGTAGATGGCTCAGACAATTGCTCCGCCTCTCCTCTCAGAGACAATCGCCCTCTGGGCCTGATGCCAGATGCCATGAAGCTAGCCACCAGGTCAGACGTGCTGAATCTTCCCTGGTAAGACATCACTTCGTGGTGCTACACAGATTATTAGATATGGGTTAATCAAGATGTGAGTAAGAGGCTGAAACTAATGGGCCAGGCAGTGTTTAAAAGAATACAGTTTGTGTGTTGTTATTTTGGGTAAAGCTATCTGGGTGGTCAGGAGTTGGACAGGACAAAAAACAGGCCTGCCTGCAGTCTCTCACTACAATGACCAAAAGTTAACAACCACTAGTCATTAATATCACTTAATCTCAATGGACTCATTTACCTATAAAAAGGCACAGCCTAAGAGATTGGATACGAAAACAGAATCCAACATTCTGCTGTTTACAAGAAACACACCTTAACCACAAAGACAAACATCTACTCAGAGTAAAGAGTTGGGAAAAGGTTTATCAAGCAAATGGACCTAAGAAACAAGCGGGTGTGGCCATCCAAATTTCTAACAAAGTTGACTTCAAACAAAAATCAATCAGAAGAGATGGAAAGGGACATTTTATACTCATAACAGGAAAAATTCATCAGAATGAAGTCTCAATCCTAAATATTTATGCCCCTAATATAAAAGCACCCACTTATGTAAAAGAAACATTACTAGAACTCAAGACAGCCTTCAAATCACACACACTAATAGTAGGAGACTTCAACACTCTTCTGTCTCCAATGGACTGGTCAAATGGACAAAAACCTAACAGAGAAATAAGACAATTAATGGAGGTTATGAATCAAATGGACTTAACAGACATCTGTAGAACATTCCACCCAAATAAGAAAGAATATACCTTCTTCTCTGCAGCTCATGGACCTTCTCAAAAATTGATCACATACTCGGTAACAAAGCAAACTCCCACAGATACTAAAAATTATTAGTAACCACCTGTGTCTTATCGAATCACCATGGAATAAAGTTAAAATTTAACAATAATTTGAACCCCCAGAAAGCCTACAAACTCTTGGAAATTGAACAGTCAACTACTGAACCACCACTGGGTCAGGGAAGAAATAAAGAAAGAAATTAAAGTCTTTCTTGAATTCAACGAAAATAAAGACACAACATACACAAAACCTATGGGGCACTATGAAAGCAGTGCTAAGTGGAAAGTTCATAGCTCTAAGTGCCCACATTAAAAAAAAAAAAAAAAAAAAAAAAAAAAAAAAAAAAAAAAAAAAAAAAAAAAAAAAACGGAGAAAGCTCACATTAGAGAATTAACAGCACACCTGAAAGTTCTAGAAAAAAAGAAGCAGACTCACCCAGGAGAAGTAGAAGATTGGAAATAATCAAATTGAGGGCTAAAATCAACAAAATAGAAACACAGAAAACAATCCAAAGAAGCAATGAAACAAAGAGCTGGTTCTTTGAGAAAGTCAACAAGATTGAAAAACCTTTATCCAAATTAATCAAATGAATAGGGAGACATAACAGCAGACAATGAGGAAATTCAGAGAATCATTAGATCTTATTACAATACAATAATATATTGTATAATATATATTGTATATAATATATTGTATAATAAATACAATAGTTTATATGCCACAAAGTTGGAAAATGTAAAGGAAATTGACTTGTTTCTAGATAAGTACCATTTACCAAAATTAAATCAAGACCAGGTGAACAATTTAAACAGACCTATAAGTCATGAGGAAATAGAAGCTGTCATTAAAAACCTCCCAACCAAAAAAAGCCCAGGACCTGATGGTTTTAATGCAGAATTTTATCAGAACTTCCAAGAAGACCTGATACCTACACTCCATAATGTGTTTCACATAATAGAAACAGAAGAGTCATTGCCAAACTCTTTTTATGAAGCTACAGTCACCCTGATCCCAAAACCACACAGAGACACAACCAAGAAAGAGAATTACAAACCAATCTCACTAATGAACATCGATGCAAAAATTCTCAAAATTCTGGCAAACAGAATTCAAGAATACATTAAAAAATTATCCATTAAGATCAAGTAGGCTTCATCCCAGGGATGCACGGCTGGTTCAACATATGAAAATCTATCAATGTAATCCATCATATAAATAAACTGAAAGAAAAAAAAAACATGATCATTTCATTAGATGCGGAAAAAGCATTTGACAAAGTTCAACATCCTTTTATGATAAAGGTTTTGGAGAGGTTAGGGATACAAGGATCATACCTAAATATAATAAAAGCAATATATAGCACGCCAACAGCTAATATCAAATTAAATGGAGAGAAACTCAAAGCCATTCCACTAAATTCAGGAACAGGGCAAGGCTGTCCACTCTCACCATATCTCTTCAACATAGTTCTTGAAGTTCTAGCAATAGCAATAAGACAACGCCAGGTGATCAAAGGGATTCGAATCAGAATGGAAGAAGTCAAACTTTCGTTATTTGCAGATGATATGATAGTGTACATTAGTGACCCCCAAACCTCTGCCAAAGAACTCCTACAGCTGATAAATAACTTCAGTGAAGTGGCAGGTTACACGATCAACTCAAAAAAATCAGTAGCCCTCCTATTCACAAATGACAGAGAAGCAGAAAGGGAATTCAGAGAAACTTCACCTTTTAGGATAGCCACAAATAGCATAAAAATCTTGAGGTTACTCTAACCAAAGAAGTGAAAGATCTATTTGACAGGAACTTTAAGTCTTTGAAGAAAGAAATTGAAGAGGACACCAGAAAATGGAAAGACCTCCCATGCTCTTGGATGGGTAGAAACAACATAGTAAAAATGGCAATTCTACCAAAGGCAATCTATAAATTCAACACAATCCCATTAAAATCCCAAAAAAATTCTTCACAGATTTTGGGAGAACAATAATCAACTTTATATGGAAAAACTAAAAACCCAGGATAGCCAAAACAATCCTATACATTGAAGGAACTTCTGGAGGCATTACCATCCTTGACCTCAAACTCTATTACAGAGCTACAGTAATGAAAACAACCTGGTACTAGCATAAAAGCAGAGAAGTCGACCAATGGAATCGAATAGAAGACCTGGATATTAACCCACAAACCTATGATCACCTGATTTTTGAT
Organism: Arvicola amphibius; assembly: GCF_903992535.2. NCBI lineage: Eukaryota > Metazoa > Chordata > Mammalia > Rodentia > Cricetidae > Arvicola > Arvicola amphibius. The sequence goes on along the minus strand of NC_052056.1, from coordinate 34,794,376 downwards.
AAAGGAGCTAAAAGTATACAATGGAATGAAGAAATCATCCTGAACAAATGCTGCTGGAAGAACTGGATGTCAACCTGTAGAAGAATGAAATGAGATCCTTATCTATCACCATGCACAAAACACATGTCCATATGGATTAAAGATCTCAATATCAATCAGAACACCATAAACCTGATAAAAGAGAAAGTAGGAAGGAGTCTACAACATATAGGCACAGGATACCATTTCCTATGTATAACCCCAGTAGCACAGACAATAAGGGCAACATTGAATAAATGGGACCTCCTAAAATGAGAAGCTTCTGTAAAGCAAAGGACACTGTCAATAAGACAAAAAGGCAACCTACCAATTGGGAAAAGATCTTCACCAACCCCACAACAGGCAAAAGTCTGATCTCCAAAATATATAAAGAACTCAAGAAACTAGACTTTAAAATGCTAATTTACCCAATTAAAAATGGGGTACTGAACTGAACAGAGAATTCTCAACTGAAGAAGTTCAAATGGCCAAAAGACACTTAAGGTCATGCTCAACCTCCTTAGCGATCAGGGAAATGCAAATCAAAACAACTTTGAGATACCATCTTACACCTGTCAGATTGGCTAAAATCAAAAACACCAATGATAGCCTTTGCTGGAGAGGTTGTGGAGTAAGGGGTACACTCATCCATTGTTGGTGGGAATGCAAGCTTGTACAACCAGTTTGGAAATTAGTGTGGTGGTTTCTCAGGAAATTCGGGATCAACCTACCCGAGGATCCAGCAATACCACTCCTGGGAATATACCCAAGAGATGCCCTACCATACTACAAAAACATTTTTTCAACTATGTTCATAGCAGCATTATTTGTAATAGCCAGATCCTGGAAACTACCTAGATGCCCCTCAATGGAAGAATGGATAAAGAAAGTGTGGAATATATAAGCATTAGAGTACTACTCAGCGGTAAAAAACAATGACATCTTGAATTTTGCATGCAAATGGATGAAAATAGAAAACACCATTCTAAGTGAGGTAACCCAGATGCAAAAAGATGAATATGGTATGTACTCACTCATAAGTGGATTCTAGCCATAGAATTGAGCCTATATTTCAGGATCCTAGAGAAGATAGATAGGAAGGTGAACCTAAAGAAAAACATGTGGTTATCCTCCTGGATATTGGAAATAGACAAGATTGCCAGGCAAAAATTGAGAGCTTGGGGGTGGGAGTAGGATGGGAGTAAGGGGAGATGGGGAGGGAAAAGTGAGAAGAGGAGGATGGACAGAGCTTGGGGGAATGGGACAGTTGGGATGGAGGAAGAGTGAATATGGAATCAGGGTTGTATATATCTTAATTAAGGGAGCCATTTCAAGATAAGCAAGAGATTAGACTCTAGAGAGGTTCCCAAGTGTCCAAGGAGATGTCCCCAGTTTGCTCCTTGAGCAGCTGAGGAGAGGGGGCCTGAACTGGCCCTTTACTATAGCCACACTGATGATTATCTTTCATATCACCATAGAACCTTCATCTGGTGCTTGATAGAGATAGAGACAGAGACCCACATTGAAGCACTGGACTGAGCTCCCAAGGTCCAAATGAGGAGCAGAAGGAGGGAAAACATGAGCAAGGAAGTCAGTACCACTAGGGCTGTGTCCATTCACCGAGACAATGGGACTAATCTAATGGGAGCTCACCAAGGCCAACTGGACTGGAACTTATGGAGCATGTGATCAAACCGGACTCTCTGAATATGGCTGTCAAGGAGGGCTGACTGAGAAGTCAAGGACAATGGCACTGGCTTTGTGGGAACCTAGTCTGTTTGAATCCTCACCTTCCTAGACCTGGATGGATGGGGGAGGAACTTGGACTTCCCACAGGGCAGGGAACCCTGACTGCTCCTTGGACTGGAGAGGGAAGGGGACAGGGGAGAAGGGAAGGGGAGGGAAAATGGGAGGAGGGGAGGAGGTGAAAATTTGTAAAATTATATAATTTAATATAAAATAAAAATACTCATTTCTTTACAATAGACAAAATTTCTCTAATTTCTATTTATAGGTAATAATACATATAATAAACCAGATTAGAAATTATTTTTCAACTTTATAATTTCATATTATTATTAACATTTATTTTTACATAATAAGTTATGCTTTTAGATTGATATGATTTTCTATCACTGTAGTTGGTAAATAGGTTTCCTAAATCTTGTCAGTAGAAACATGAAACCACATTGAAATTGTATTAAAAATTTAAAGACTCCAAGGAATGATTATATATTAATATCCTATTTTGGTTTTGGTACTAGACATTGTATTTAGAAAATTAAACCTTCACTTTTTTCATCCACAGTCCTTAATCCTCTTGTTACAGTCTTATATTCATCCATATAAAGCAGATGGCTTTTGCATTGTATAAAGAGAAAATAAATATCAGAGTAAATTCAGTAATGTTCAGCTATAAATAAAACCACCCATAGAAATGTTTGGCACATTTGAAATATCTATCTATCTATCTATCTATCTATCTATCTATCTATCTATCTATCTATCATCTATCTATATATCTGTATATCTATCTATCTATCATCTATCATCTATCTATCTATCTATCTATCTATCATCTATCTATCTATCATCCATTTATATCTATCTATCTATCTATCATCAATCAATCAATCTATCTATCTATCTATCTATCTATCTATCTATCATCTATCTATCTATCATCTATCATCTATCTATCATCTATCTATCTATCTATCTATCTATCTATCTATCTATCTATCTATCTATCTATCTATCATCTATCTATCTATCTATCATCTATCTATCATCTGTCTATCTATATATCTATCATCTATCTATCTATCTATTTATCTATCTATATCTATTTATCTTTCATCTATTTATCATCTACCTATCAATCTATTTCTCTATCTATTAAACAAGGCAATAATTATTTATATTTATCTAAAATTAAAATGTAGTAGAACTCTTGATCATATCATAGGCTATGTATTATTCTTTTATTTTCAATCTGCATGAAACATGGGTTTATTATTTTAATATTCTGTGTTTCATTAGACAAACTATATATAAAAAGTGGCATGTTAATTTTCCATACTAAGAAAATATCTACTGGGCGTTTGTGAGTGGAAATAACAATTGACCAGATGGTTGTTGCAGGTAATGGATAAATAATGAAATCCTTTCCAAGTTTTTTGAAATGGTATATGCTACAATATCTGATTAAGTTCATGTCAGCAGAAGGCAGTACTTAGATACTGATGATATTAGAAATTTGGAGAAACAGCTTTTACAAGAAAGCCTGAACCAATGTTTTCATCAATCTTTCTTTGATTTGGCTACTGGCAAATTCTGTAGTCAATTAATGCAGATTAAGTGAACTATTGTCTTGGAAAGTGCTATATTAAAAATTAAGTTTTAATCAAATTTGTATGAATATCATAAAATGTCTTCTTTGCTGAAACATTAATTTATTTCTCCCTTTGGGTATTCAGAGTAGCCCTTTCTTTTGATATGACAAAAGGGAGAAAGTTAGTTTATAAAATGGCTCATGTTTCTGCAGTTTGAGTAGTTTGGTTTTAATAACTATGATCCTAATATAATTTTACATTGATGCCTAGATGGTCATAAATGTGAAATAATCACAGAACCCTTCCTGTGAATCTAATTTACAAATAATGAGAGTATGCATCACAATTTATTTCTGAACCTGTGGAAGGTGCATAACTTTCTGCTTCATTGAACAATGATCACACCAATGCATTTAAATCCCTTTATGTTTCTCTGTATGTCAACTATTGAATTATGATTATTTTGAAATTGTAATTTGTGGGTAGAGAAAATGCTTGAGACTTAGCTGGAAACGGAATGTTCCTGTAAGAAACTCAGTTGTCAAGTGACTGCTCACCACCTAATGCAATTATATTTGCCCTGGTGAATTTAAAACAAAGTTAAAGCACGTATGAGGCACACTAAGTACCAATTCTAGAGATACAATGTGCAGCCGGGTGACTTACTGCAAAAACGCACACATCTTTACACAAGTGGATTTCATCATTGATCTAAGATGAAGGGCTTTATGAAGCAAATAGGAATGTAAACTGTATTTTCTTATATCTGAACATTCTTATACCACATTAAATGATTTTTAAAAGCTAACCAAAACAAAATAATGTATAAAAACCTGTGAAAGTTGTAATTATCAAAAACACTCTAGATCTCTTTTTAAAAAATATGACTCAATACATTTCAGTCAGCTAGTTGTTTTTTATGCCCAGTATTATTTTCATGACCAAGGAATTTTATTGAAAATCAGTGCAGTCAATTACTTATCAAGTTCTCTTAAATTCATGTATTTTGTTTCATAAAAAATGTTCTAAGATTTGTAGGAAGGAAGAAAATATTGGGTGTTTTTCCTAAGTGTTAGGTAATTTACAGGTTACCTTAGATCCTTTCAGACACCATATGAAGAAAATAAAGATCTTTAGTGATGATTTGGATTCAAATGCAGTACTCACATGGTATAAAGCACTTGGATATTAAATAGCATATTTAATGGCATAAGACTGAGAAAGTATATTTTCTAATGAAGGCTGTAGATGTGACTGAAGCTGTAGTTTTTATTCTGTTTGGTTTTTTTTAGGTTTACCTCAAACAAAGAAGTCTAAAATATTTCAGTAAAGACAAACAAGCATTAAAAAATATTTTTAAGACAGCAAATAAAGAAGATAATTTCTACACATACTTAAAATAGGAGATATTTTTCAGATAAACAGGGGACATAGTTTTAGCTAGTTATTGTATTTTAATTGCCATATAAATCATGATTGTGTACTATGTATGCATATAAGAAAAAGACCAGAAAGATTTGTGTTGTAGGAGGCTGCTTGTTTGTTTTCCTGATCACCCATCTTCCCAAACTCCCCAAATAACCACATAGAAACTATATTAATTAAATCACTTATTGACCTATTAGCTCTAGCTTCTTATTGTCTAGCTATTACATATAATTTAACCCATTTCTATTAATCTGTGTATCATCATGTGGCAGTGGCTTATCAGCAAAGTTTTGGCATGTCTGTCTCTTGTGGCAGCTCCATGACTTCTACCTGACTCCACCTCCTTTCTTCCAGCATTCAATTTAGTTTTTCCTGCATAGCTCTACTCTATCCTATCACAGGCCTAAGACAGCCTTTATTAACCAATGGTATTTACAGCATACAAAGAAGAATCCCACATCAGATTTGCAATTGTTTCTGTCTATTCTTTGTCCTCACACCATGGAACTTATCCAGTTTATTTTCTGTTTATTCTTCCTTCCTTTTCCTTCTACTCTTTAGGTGATTAAGTACATATTTTTCTTCCTACTTTTCTGGCAAAAGCTGTCCCAATATGCACATTTTTATTTTATTTATTTATTTTTATTTTATTTATGTATAATTTTATTTTTTTCTATATTTATTTTATTTAAAAATACCTTTTTTTCATTTTACATACCAATCCTAGTTTCCACTCTTTCCAGTCCTCCCATCCCCTCCACCTTCCCTCTCATCCCACTATCCAGCCACTCCTCAGAGAGGCTAAGGCACATTGCTTTGAAGAAGGACAAAGACCATCCCTACTATATCTAGGTTGAGCAAGGTATCCCTCCACAGAGAATGGGTTCCAAAAAGCTAGTACCAGCAGTAGGGATAAATACTGGTTCCACTGCCAGTGGCCCTGCAATCTGCCCCAATAATACAACTGTCATCCAGGTTCAGAGGCCTAGTTTTGTTCTATGCTGCTTTCTTCCCTGTCCTGCCAGAGTTGGTGAGCTCCCATGTTCAGGCAAGCTGTTGCAGAGGGTATGCCCATCATGATCTTGACCTCTTTGCTCATATTCTCTACTTCTACTCTTCGACTGGATTTCGGGAGCTCAGCCCAGTGTTCTGCTGTGGCCTCTACCTCTGTTTCCATCAGTTGCTGGATGAAGTTTCTATGGTGACATTTAAGATAGCCATTATTCTGACTACAAGGCAAGGACAGTTTGGGCATCCTCTCCACTATTGCTTAGTGTATTAGCTCGGGTCATTCTTGTGCATTCCTAGGAATGTCTCTAGTGCTGGGTTTCTTTCTAGGCCCACAATGGCTCCAGCAATCAAGATATCTCATTCTTTGCTATGTATTTCTGTGCTTTTTCCATCTTGACTATCTAGTTCCCTCAAGCTTTCATCCCGACTCCCCTTACCCCCTCCTCCTTGCCTTCTTTCCCCATTCCCACACTCCCAATTTTCTCAGAAGATCTTATCTATTTTCTCTTCCAAGGGGGATCTATCTATGTTTCTCCTAGGGTTCTCCTTGCTACTTAGTTTCTCTGTGTCGGTGGACTATAGTTTTGTTGCCTTTGCTTTACAGCTATTATCTACTTATGAATCAGTACAAACCATGCTCATTTTTCTAGGTATGTGGTAGCTCACTCATAATGTTTTTTTCTAGTTCCATCCATTTACATGCAAATTTCAAGATGTCATTGGTTTTCCCCCCAACTGAGTAGTATTCCATTGTGCAATTGAATACATTTTCTTTATCCATTCTTCAGTTGAGGGGCATATAGATTGTTTACAGGTTCTGACTATTTCAAATAATATGAATTCTGCTATAAATATAGTCAAACAAATGTCTGTCAGGGTCCGGTGGCAGTCCAGCCCATAAATTATTTCTCTGGACCAGAACCCAGCATAAACTATGTCTCTTGACCAGCATGGATTCGCGGGAATAAAGACACAACTCACATGGCTTTATCGGGAGGGAGATTCTCAGAGATCCCTCATGAAATCCTGAGTTCACATCCTAAAGAAATCCTTTCATTTATTCTCGAAACTTATGGAGGTTAATTAATAAAGAAACTGCTTGGCCCAATAGGTCAAAACATAGGTGGGTGGAGTAGACAGAACAGGATGCTGAGAGAGAGAAGGCAGACGCTTCAGGCAGTCACCATAGTCAGTCGCCATGCCTCTCATCTCTGAGATGAATGCAGGTTAAGATCTCTCCTGGTAAGTGACCACCTCGTGGTGCTACACAGATTACTAAAATATGGTTAAAGTAAGATGTAAGAATTAGCCAATAAGAGGCTGAAACTAATGGGTCAGGCAGTGCTTAAAAGAATACAATTTGTGTGTTGTTATTTCGGGTGTAAAGCTAATCAGGTAGCGGGACATAGCCCCGCCGTTCCTTCTACACCAAACAGATTTTTATACCAAAACATAAACTGAGGGGGGAAATCATTAGCATTCAGTTTCCTAGGTAACCAGGTGAATGGCTTTTGGTCAAGTCCACATCTACCTGTGTCTCCACTGTCATACCTTCCTGATCTGTATGCTAGCTCAGTAATGTAGGCTGAATTAGCACCTCTTTTCAGATATCCTCCAAATTACAAAGAAAGGAGCAAACAACACCCTGACCTTTTGTTAGGGTAGTGACAGCCTGTCTGGAATGTTACATGACTACTTCAGATATTATGGCCTTGTAGCCTGGCTGCCATACGATATAAAATATGGGCCTACAAATGTCCTTGTAGTATTATTAAGCATCCTTTGGGTGTATGCCCAGTAATGGTATTGCTGGGTCCTGAGATAGGTTGATTCCCAATTTTCTGAGAAAGCACCATAATGGTTTCCAGAGTGGTCGCACAAGTTTATACTAGCATTATGTATTTAACTGTGAAAATCACTTTATATTTTTAGATATAGTTTATATACAGTTTTGTGATGATGTATCATAGACTATTAAATGTTCTCATAGTTTATTATATTACTCTGAGATATCTACTATTTGATTGTTTTACAGCTTTGAGATTACAAATACCAATAGTGAATGGTTTCATGAATTTACATACCAATGTATTTAAATCCCTTTGTATTCCCCTTTTAGTTCAACTATTGAATTATCATAACTTTGAAATATTAATCTATGGGTAGAAAAAACATTTGTGGATTAACTGGAAATAAAATGTGTATATAAAAGTCTCTATTGCCAAGTGACTGTTTAGCACCTAGTGTACTTATCTATATTGGACATTATCAGAAAACTTCCCCCTAATAGGGTTCTAGCATTGGCAGTCTTACCAGCAGTGTCTTGAATAATTAATAAAATGTTGTCATTACTTTATGAGATTATATGTCTCATAAATAATGAATGCTATTTTAATTTGTATTTATATATTAAGAAATATATATTTACATATGCTTAAGTTCCAATTTTATATTTTAAGTGAATATTTTTATATCTTTTCTTTAATTTCTTTCTTGTGAAGAAGGAAGAGCAAAGTGCTTAACTTTTTGCTTGTTTGTTGGTTGGTTTTCTTCAACACAGTTTCTCTGAATAGCTCTGGCTCTCCTGCAACTTGCTCTGTAGACCAGGCTGCCCTGGAACCCAAAGATCTCCATTTTTCTATCTCCTGAGTGTTGGAATTAATGGCATGTGCCACCGTGCTCAGCTAGTATCCTTAATATTCAAGAATTCTTTTGATGTTTGGGATAGTAGCCTTTCATTGTGTAGTATATTTTGAAAGGTTCCTATTTAGTTTGTGAGTTGTGCTTTGATTTTATTTATGATGGAATGTAGGATAAACCTTAAGTGTACTTCCAAGTCTATCTGGTAAAGCCGCATCTAGAGTGTGGTGCTTTGCATGAGACCAGCCTTTCAGAGTTAGAGTCTAGTTGGAAGCACATAGATTAATGGATAGTGTTCTCTAAGAGGATAATTGAACCCTGTTCTTTCCCGTTCCTTTATATTGCATTTGAGTCAAGAAGTAAGATTGCCATTTTATGGTATTTAACATCATTTGACACTATTATTTGCTAATTATTAATTATATGTGGGTAAATTTCTAAAACTATGAGCCAAAGTAAACCATCATTCAAATTTGATTATTTTTGATGTGTTATTATACCAGAAATTGAAAAACCTACTACACATGATACAATTTTATTATAAAATGTGCTTCCAAATTAAGATAAAATGATCAATATTTCATTTTCTCTATATTTAGAATATTAGAAAGTATTTCACTCACATTGAGAGTAAAGAAAAATTTATATGAGTTTTCTTTCACTACTCTTAGGGCACCATATATATTTTTTAACATTTAGATGTATGATCTATTTTGAAATTGAGTTTTCAAGGACACTAGTGAAGTATGACTCTAATTTTATCTTTTTCCAAATGATTAACCAATCTCTGCATCATTTATTAAATTGTCCTTTCATGCCTTAGAAAATTGAAAGGACACTTTTATCATATGTTACATGATGAATTCCCATGTGTGCTTGAATCATTTTCTATATCTTCTTACCAGAGATCTGGTTTGTAATCATGTGCCAGAATTTTAGAGTTTTAATTAATTCAGTACTCAGTGTAATAGCCTTTGATAGTGTTCTAGTTGTAGCAAACAGGTTTTGATTTTAATATTAACTGTGATCCCTCATATGGTCATATTGTTTTATTTGGACTTTTTTTGTTGATGGACAGTGGAGGTGCTTCTAAATTATTGCATTGCATCAAGTGGTTTGGAACTTTCTGTTGGAAATCAGCATCCTGAATGACAACTTATACTGGCTTACACTCTTTTGATGATTTTTAGACTTTGTGTTGTATATAATTGCCTTCACTTTTCTTATTTAATTTATTTTAAATGTTGTTTATTTTGGTTTGTATGTATAGTTTCTATATTATGTTTCTGGGCCCTCATGTCAAAAGAAAACTTAGAGGAGTCAGTTCTTTCCTCTTTCCGCATATATGTCAAGGAGATTAAACTCAGGTCATCAGCCATAACAGCAAGCACCCTTACCATGTCTAATTAGACAATGAGAAACAAAAAATATAACTTTGTTAATAAAAAAAAGAAACAAAGGACAGGATATCAGAATAATATTCAAAAGACAACAGCAGTAACTTTGTTTAACATTGTTAAATAAATGTAAAATTATTTCCAAATTCTGAAGAAAAACAAAGTTTAAGTATTAAATCTTTAACCCAAATAATTTCTGATCACATAGTTAAAGATACAATAATTTGATGTAACTTGAAATACATATAATTTCTTCAGATTCTTGTTACTGCTAGTTGTCATATAATAGTGGGAAAAAAACAAAACAAAGGCAAGTCAAATCAATGATGTAATGGATTCACATGTAGTTGAAGCAAGTTTTCTAATGTAACAATATTTTATTCACCTGGGTGCCATTTGTTTATGAGAATATACTACTCTTGAGTAGGTATTATGAAATCAAACCTAAAAGAGGAGCTTTCTAGACTGTTTAAGATGTGTATTTTTTTCTAATAAGAACAGATAAATTATGTTTTTTGTAATGCATAAAACAATACCATACCCATTTGGAGTTAAAAAGGGGTTATTTATTTGAGGGGAAAAACTTACAGAATACTGTCTACATGATGAGGAAAGGAGTCTAGTTGTAGGAACCGGAGTCCAAAACAGGATAGTGAGAAGATGGCTGCTGCTGCTTTTCAGGTGAAAGAGACCATGCTGCAGTGGGCTGGTATCTCAAAGGCTAATGGCTGAAGGAGCGGAAGGAGCTCCCGCAGCAACTCCCCCTTTTCTTTAAGTAAAAGAAATAAAAATGTAAAATATACTAGTAAAATGGAACATTTGCTGTTTCCAATAAAATGCAAAATCCATGTGACATGTTGAGCAATGTATGAGTTCTGTTCATCATAGTAATATTCACATAATCATATTTCAGAAGCTAGCAGGATTGAAAAGAATATATTAGGAAGAATGAAGAACATAAAACCTATCATAAAGGAGCAAAAGTTCACTGTGTCTGAAATTAAACAACACAATACACAGTTCAAGCATAGACATCAGGGATTTGGCAATAAGTAGTAAAAGAAACATCTAAAGTGCTAAACCATTTCTTGATATCTATGCTAAAAATGCAGTTACTATGGTGAACTATTCATTTTAAAAATGGAAGACATGTATACATTCTATTGGATTTTTAAAATATAATAGTTTCTATCCTGAGCATTCATCTTTCACTGACACTGATGAGAATTTATTATTTACCATTCATACTGTATGAATGAATTTTTAGAGCTGAAAACACTGAGTTGAATACATACCTGCTGCTTTGTTAGTTATAAAATGTAAGGTGAATGTGTGTTAGTAATCTGGGAAAGGTTTTCCTTGGAAAGAGGCATTTGGGTGAGATAGCACAACATATAAAATTAAAACTTGAATTATATTTTCTGTAAAGAATTACACATTTGCACAAAGTATGCACACAGTCTTAAATTATACCTAGAATAATAAAGAAACAAAAAATGTTAGAGTCAATAAAATACAAAATAAGAGGAGCACAAACTAGAAATACATACAGAACAAATAGAAATAACTATGTAATCACCATTATATTTTTTGACTATGTACCTATTAAAGATCACTTAGTTTGCATCATGAAATTCTTCCTCTCTTTCTCTCTCTTCTACTCTTTCCTCCTCTTCTCTTGCTTTGTAAGAGGGGTAATAGAGTAACGATATAGTTGACTTTGCATAAATATGACTAAGACATTCAGTTAGGGTACAGTATTTTTCTGTATATTTACATAAGAGAACATTGTCCTCTCTAGTTTTATGTTAACTTGACACAAGCACAAGTTATCTGAAAGAAGAGGACCTCAGCTTTGAAAATACCTCAGTAATATCTGTCTGTAGGACATCTTCTTAATTAGTGATTGGTGGGAGATGGCCCAGCCTGTAGGAAATGAAAATTCTCCAGGTATGTTCTTTACCTTTCTAGTCCTCTTCACCATCTTAGTTCATACTAACAAGCCAAGGGTTCTATTATTCTTGTAACCGACAGTTTGGGATACTTGATTGTACATAAATGGATGTATATAAATGCGTACCTAATAAGTTTCCAATAAGTAAACTAACAAAAGTGAATATTAAAAACATAATTTCCTCTGTTTCCAGTTCTCATACTTGAATCCCATTTACAGCTTATGGCAGAATCCCTAGTCATGTAGGTTTCAACATGTCCCTAAATTTTTACTTCTTTTGCTGTCATTTTATCTATAATGAAAGACAAAATTGTCTTTGTTGATCTCATCTCACTCTCAGAAATGAATTACTTTTAATTACATTGTTTATTGTTTTATCAATAACATCTATGAAATTATCACTGACATAAATATTTTATGGATCAATTAGCATTTATGATATGGCTTAACAAACAGCTTTTTATAATGGATAAAAATCATTAAAAAATCATTTTTTTCTAGATTTTAGTTTTTATGTGCTACAAATTTGGAGATACAGTTTTTTCTGCTTTAAACTGGTTTAATAATGCTACAATTCATATATGCTTAAAAAGAGTAAACTTTCTCTTTTTAAATAAGAATCTATTCTCCCAAAAGACAATGGAAACATTGCTATTAACTCTAGTATTATATTTTTTGCTTTGATATTTATGCTGTACTGTAAATAATCGACTAATCTCTTCCTCCTTAACTTTGTAAAATATCTGTCTTTACGAATCCTGAGATCTCTTGACAGTTTCGTTTTTTATGAATACAAGTAAGACCACAGTGCCCCAGGGTCTTTAACAACGTGAGCTCAGTGAGAGCCTTTATATTGTAGGCAATGGTGGCATAATTTACTCTCTTCTATATGAGAAGTTATCCTGGCATAATGACTAACCAATGATAAAGCATTGAAGCTAGCAAGTTGACATTTTTACTATGGCTTCATGATCCCATAATTTTGTTTTAGCCAGTGTTCCTACTCGAGATCTGTAAAGGCTAAATTTCTTCTTAAATAGTGGCTTTCCCTTAATTTATTACTAATAGTGGTTCATAAAATAATGACTAAATAAATTTCACTTTCTGTAACACCTGGTGTAACTTCCTAGTTATTTTTGGAATTAACAATGTTGTTTTTTCTTCTTTTAGGAAAGTGGTAAATAGGAATATTTCTACCTGTTTAACTTTTATATTTGTTGAGGCAAAGAGAAAATATTAATTCAAATTGGGATTTTTTTCTTGAGCAATCAAGAGCACACAGAATCAAATTTAGTAAATTATGGTGACACAAAAATCATCAATAAAAAGATTTTAAATTAAGCAATAAACACCTTGATATAACTTATTGAATATTGACATTGCATAGCTTCTGCACCATAGTATGCTATATACACTATTTAGAATGAACCCCGTGAAGTAAACACTTATATATTACCAATTTTAAAGAAAAAGGAATTTAGAAAAAATTTACTTTACCTCACATTGATTTTTGTCTCAATCATACCTTTCATTGAACACACACACACACACACACACACACACACACACACACACACATATATAGTCTGTATAAAAAGTTTTCCACAATGAAAAATAAATTTTCTTGCAGTAATCTTTGAAGTTTCCAGGAAGAAGATGGGGCTCCACAACAACTCCACCTGGTTGATATGATGTCATGATGCTGATAGCACTAATGTTTTTGGTACCAGCTGCTCAAAATGGTTCCAAATTGGTTAGCTGAAATAATGCACTTTTTTACAACTTTCTGGCTAGATCTCCAAATAGGAAGCTCAGAAGAACCCTACTGAATACTCAGAGAATATTTGCAATTATACAAGACAGTAATCTTGGAAGTTAACCATAATTTTACTTTCACAAGATTCCATATAAAGAACATTGCTCCCATGACAGGTGGAAGTAATTCTAGGAAACAATGTCCCCTCTCCCAATAAAGTTTGTCCTTGGGGTTAGGGACATCATTTAGGGGTTGATTATAATTGGTATAGGGTTGGGAATTGGGGGTTGGGGAGAAATTTTGTAGGCTCAAGAATGTTTTTGGAAAAAGAAAGAAAAGAAAAGAAAGAGAAAATTGGATGGGATAATATATTAGTATGAGCTTACTCATACAGTAATAATAGTGAGTAATAGAGTGAAAACTTGTGAGATATTTATAGGCAATTTACATTGTCATAGATTCTTGTATATTGATACAAACTAAAATTATATTGAATATTTTCCTATTTTTGTCTACAATATTTGTTTATCTAAGCAAAGTTATTTTGCCATGTTGTATGCATGCTTGCTTTTACCTTTGTTTAAAACATTTTTGTATATTGATACAATTTTAGGATATATTTATCATATTGCAATATACACTTCTACCTCTGATCAAGATATTTATACATTGTTTACATCTTGAGGTCATTGTCCTCATCTGTTGCACAGTTGTTTAATGTATAATGTTCTAATAGATCAATAGTCATCTATATTTGTCATATTTATAGTTAGACTAATCAAGTTCTTTAGATACATAGAGATTGTATTCTGCATATATAATCTTCAACCTCTTCAAAGAGCTGTATAATATGGCATTTAAATAAAGTTAGGTTTCTGTTGTAGTAATACATGATTGCTCCTGGAAATACAGATCTATTCCTGAGAGAATGTTGAGCACCGAAGATACTCCACTCAGAGTTTGTTTTCTTCTTAGCAAAGCTGGCCTTTGGGCAAGGAATTGTCCATGCCTCAGCCACCAACAAGATAAATGGTATCCGGAAATGGATAAGCAGGACACAAAGAAAAAGACTGTCAAGTCTTGCCAAGATAGGGTAAGACAGTTTTGAAAAATATCATGCCTCTGAAAATGGTCTCTCAGTTACTCTAGGCCTTAGCCAAAGTTGGTTGCTTCAACATTGCAAATGAGACTTTGGGTGATTGCCCAAGTAGCCAGTTGTCTCTGTCATTTGTTGTACATTTTGAAGTTGCTTGATTACACTTCCTGCTTATTTAAGCAATATAATTTCCCTTCTTGGATCTTTAATGGGGTTGAAGACTAGATAGCTATAGTTACTTTCCTCTCATGACTTGTCCAAGTTACTTATTATACAAGACTTAAACTCATGAGGATATGACAATTATTGAATATATTTGTTCTTATTGTATATAATTTTGTATTAGGCTTAGAACTCCCTTATTTAAACAAAAGGGGGGTGCTGTAGGAAATCCTATAGCCAGTAGCCTTTAAGTTACCTGCCCATTTGGTTGTGGCCTCTTATACTATTTATGTTGATGTAAAGCATGCAACTGCTCTCTTTTTCTGGCTGCGGGATTTGGTTGCTGTTGTCCTTTCCAGCAAAGGATTCTGATTTATGAGTCTAACCCTAAACAAATAACCATCCATTATTCTCAATTCTGAGTTTGTGTGGGATTTCTTTTAAGTGCCCTTCTTTATACTCTATAGACTATTCAGAATGTTTGATGTCTCTTGTTTCAAAACTTCTCATTCAACTTTGAATGTTGCCTAAACAGCATGAGATATGGTCATTCAGGATTATGTAAAATACACAAATATTTATCTAATAATTTATTACATATAATAATATGTTATGTGCTGAACAAATAAGCAGGTAAAAGTTCTGATATATAAGTCTGATAACCTGAATTAAATCTCTGAAAGAAGCAGGAGAGGACTGATCATTGAAAGCTGTCTAATAACCTCTGTGTTTCCCTACACTAATAATAATAATAATTTAAAAACTACATGTTAGCTAGTGGTTATGAGTGAAGCATGGAACATTGAGAGAACCACATTAGAACATGCTGCATCAGAAGGATCACAATTCACAATAACCAAGTATGGTGACTGGGGAGACAATTTTTAACTCAACAAATACAGAAAATAATTCAAAAAAGGATTAGCAGTATCTGACTTCCTTTTTACAAATTTACAATAAAAGAGCAGTTTTGGTACCTGTCATAGGTTGGAAAATGTATTAGATGTATTATATAGAAAAAAAGAAAATAACGAAAATTGAAATTTTCAGATGTCAGAAAATGGTTTCCTTATTTTAGAAAGGTTCATGTTTAAAATTATAATTGTTGGAATGGAAATTATGTATTATGTTGTAAGAGGCCCCTTTTTAGTTCTCAGCTGCTTAGCCCCAAAATAACCACACAAAACCGTATTAATTAAATCACTGCTTGGCCCATTAGCTCTAGCTTCTTTTTTTCTTTTTCTTTTCTTTTTTTTTTTTTTTTTGGTTTTTCGAGACAGGGTTTCTCTGCAGCTTTTTTAGAGCCTGTCCTGGAACTAGCTCTTGTAGACCAGGCTGGCCTCGAACTCACAGAGATCCGCCTGCCTCTGCCTCCTGAGTGTTGGGATTAAAGGCGTGCGCCACCACCGCCCGGCTAGCTCTAGCTTCTTATTGGCTAGCTCTTACATATTAATTTAACCCATCTCCATTAATCTATGTATTGTCACCTGGCAGTGGGTTACTGGCAAAGTTTCAACATTCTGTTTCTGACTGTGGCTCCATGGCTTCTCCTTGACTCTGCCTCCTTTCTTCCAGCATTCAGTTTAGATTTCCCAGTCTAGCTCTATTCTACCCTATCACAGGCTCAAGACAGTTTCTTTATTAACCATTGTTATTCACAACACACAGAGGTGATTCCCATATCAGTGTTATTTTAAGAACACTGTCTTTTTTATGTTTTGCTTTATCACCTACTAGACATTTTTTTGTCTAAAGCATATTTTTATTTTATTTTATAAAGCATTTACTGAGATCATCATTGCTTTGCTGTATGCAACTATTTGTGAATTCATCTTTCTGGATGTTCCTTGGGAGAATTATATATAAATATATAATACTTTCGGCACAGAAGTGACAAATGTATACAGGTTATAATGGGATAGCTTAAATATTTTAAACTAGGAATTAAAGGTGAAGCTATAAGTTCATAGCTTTAAGGTAGTTTCACAAATGGGTGAAATTTGATTAATGAGTGCTAAGCTATGGCTAGATAGGTGTAAGAATTTGTGGTATGGTATTTGTACAGGAGGATGATTGTAAAGAACAGTAAAATACAGTACACGTCTAATGGTTTGCCAATCTTTATATGCATGTTGTAAGCTATGTGAAGGTCATAGGACAATCTGCATGACTTTGTTCTCTCTACTCTGAGTTCTGGTGCTTGAGCACAGGTGGTCACACTTAGACTTGAGACCTTTACCCACTAAGCCATTTCACTGGCTTTCAGGGATTTTAACACAAAGAAATAATCAGAATTTGAGTAGGTGTTTATCCTGGTGTAAATATTACAGAATATTTATCGTTTCCAAATATTTACAAGGTATCCACTGTAAAAATTTAAATCCAAATTAAAATCCACTTTTATTTAAAAACAAGTGTATAAACCATTTTTAGTTTACATGTTTTTTCTCATATATTAATCCACTAATCTTCAGTGAACAGAGGTCTTCCATGGATTCTCTGAATACTACCTAATGTTTGACTGTGGGTCTCAACATCTGTTACCATCAGTTACTAGATGAAGCCTCTCTGATGATTATGCTAGACTCCTGCTTATGAGTATTCCAAAATATCATAGGGCTCATTTCATGACTTTTCTTTAATTGTTGTTCCTGTGTGGTTCTATTCTGGGTCTTTGGGCTATCCAGCCTCTGGTTCCTGCACTTCCAGGCAGTGTTAGGGTTGGGCTCCCTCTCTAGGTATAGGTAGGTGAGAAGGTCTCAAAGCACTACCCCTTAACTGAGAAAATCCTGGCAGTTGTTAGTTGTTGAAAAGATAATTATTGTTTTGGATGATGTGGTCACTGGTAGATTATCTATGCTCCAGAAGATGGCCCTTCCTTCCCACTACCCTCTAGACTTACTTACATTACCAAAATTTACATGAACTATTATGAATGAATGATAGGTGTATATGATATGTGTACATAAAGCACTTTTCTCCATGATAGGTGACAGCTAGTGTGCCTTGCTTAGATATCCTTTCTGTTACCACCAGGAGCTAAGAGATGATATAATCAAATATTGCTGTTGTGGGCTGGAGAAAGGCCTTATTATATCAAAATTATTTCTATATGTGCTGCTGAGCATAACCTAGTTCATTTTGACAAAATATGGGAAAACAACATTTTTTCTTTTTATATTACCTTATTAGAAAGATCTTTGATTGCCTGTGAGATGGCTCAGCAAATTTGTTAGTTTTTGTTAACTTGATATAACCTACACATTGTTGGAAAAGGGTGCATCAACTGAAGAATCACATTCATCAGATTGACCTGGAAAAATCTCTGTGAGGGTATTTTCTCGATTGATTGTTGACA
This sequence comes from Arvicola amphibius, assembly GCF_903992535.2. NCBI lineage: Eukaryota > Metazoa > Chordata > Mammalia > Rodentia > Cricetidae > Arvicola > Arvicola amphibius. Next base: position 34,776,221 of record NC_052056.1, on the reverse strand, counting down.
TTGGAAAGTCTAGGCCACTCTTAATATTTCTGTTCTGGGTGTGAGGTTGATATGGGAGTCCCCTCTCTATGCTATGAATATGTTTCATTACCATTGGTTCCCACAAAAAGTGGTGCACAATTTTTAAAGAAAAGCAAGTTGAGCAAGTCAGTAAGCAGCTTGCTTTTTGTCCTTTTATTGAGGCCTTGCCTCTAGGTTCTTTCTTTTCTTGAGCTCCCACTTCAGCTGCCTTCATGATGGATTGACACATGGATGTGTAACTTGAATATATTCTTTTCTCTCCAGGTTGCTTTTGGTAATAATGTTTTTCATGGTAATAGAAATCAAGCTAGGTCAGAAAGCATTTGTAGCACAAACATGAACCTATGTTCAATTCTCAAACATACATGTAAAAATAAAAATGTGCCAGTAACTCCAAAGCTGTGGGAGTGGAGATGAAAAGATTGCAATGGCTTGGTTGCTGCCAGCCTAGTTCCAAATTGAGTGAGAAACAAAAATCTCATGAAATAAAAAAAGAAAGAATATTGCAGTAGGACAACTGACCTTCTTTTCTGTATTTTATACACGTGCATAGGCAAGTGTTCCCCTACACACACACACACACACACACACACACACACACACACACACACAATCTCTAAAAGAGTTCTGTTAGTGTCCAAAGGTGGTTTTGTAATATTTAGATTAATAAAATGTATTTTTCAACTTCTGAGTCTTGTTTGCTGTCTCCTGCAGGAAGTCTTACAGCTGGTGGCTACCCGCCCACTGGTGCGTGGCCTCTTACACTATATGCGCTGATGCAGAGAATGCATCCAGCCTCTTTTGTGGCCTCTCTGTTCTGGTTGCAGATTTCAGTTTCTGATCTCGTTCCAGCAGATGATTCTGATTTGTGAGTCTACCCCTACATAAATAACCATCTATGTCTCAATTCTGAGCTAGTGTGGGATTTCTTTTAAGCCTCCTTTCTTCAGTTGTCTGAGCGAAGAGCCAGAAGAAATGTATCTCATATGATCTGAATTGTTGAGTTTAGTCATTGTGATGGACTTACACTTATAGGGCACTCTTTTTTCTTTAACTTAGTGGATTTAGTTTGACATCAACTCTACCATGCCAATATCTTCTATACCCTGGTGGTACTCCTGTATGAATATAAAACTATTTATTGTTGACCAGGCATTTACAGATATGGAAACCAGTAGATAAGAGTGACTGGGTAGGGCTGGAGAGATGGCTCAGAGGTTAAGAGCCTGCTCTTCCAAAGGTCGTGAGATCTATTCCCAGCAACCACATGATGGCTCACAACCATCTGTAATGGGGTCCAGTGCCGTTTTCTGGCCTGCAGGTATAAACACAGACAGACTATTGTATGCATAATAAATAAATAAATATTTTAAAAAATGGGTGACTGGGTAACAATAATCATTGTGGCATCTCCAAGAAGCTGATTTATAGGCATGGATACTGGCATGTTAATAAATTATATAATGTATTTGAATGTCTTTTGTGTACATGTAAAATCAGAATTGTATACTAAAGTATGTATATTCTTAGCTGATATGTCTTAAATAATATTTTCCTATCACAGTGTGGATAACCTGATAGCCGAAGATGACTGCAGAAACAGTAAGACATCTGTTAACAGTTAAGCTGTATTAAATGTCATCTTCCCAGTTTGAAATCTTCTGTTTATTTTTAATTTGTGAGAATCTTAGAATACAATGATTTTAATTTTTTAAAATCTTACATGCCTATACCATTTTGAATTGCCCACAATTAATGCTTATTAATAGTCATTTAAATAGAGTATTAATCAGAGACGTTTTAGTTGTATTTCTGATTAGGATACTTTGTGGATAATCAAGGCATTTTCTTTTCTCTTTGATTAAGAGGATTAATGGCTTAATCTTAACTGATATTTCTAAAATTCATCCTTGCAAGATTTCTATGAAGTGACACATCTGTTTTTGTAATAGCACTTTCCTACTTTACCCCTTAACAGGCTCCCACTGTTCAATTTTTCCCCCACTGGGTCTTAGAGGTTTTACCATGTTAATATTGAAAATTATCTCTATCTGTAGTGATTCAATGTAGTTCTAGTCACTACTGTTTTAATTTTGTGATAATTCTCATTGTTTCTCTTTTTTAAAGGATTTTTTTCTTTTTAAAAACATTTTTTACTGAAATAGAAATCACTTTTTCCCTGTTTTCCCTTCCCCAGCCCCTCCTTTACCACCCTCCCTGACACATTTCCCATATCTCTGCCACTTTTGAGAGTTGAAAACCTCCTTTCTTTTTTATTACTATTTCCATATATGGAAATATATGTATATATTATATATAATATATACATTCAATTTGCTGAGTTCATTCAGTTATTATTGTGTATACTGTTTACAATGTACAACCAATAAGTGGCCTAGTCCCTGAGAGAAGCTTCTCTTCCCAGAATTCATTAGTTGTCATTAGTTCTTTGTCAAGGAGTTGGACACCAAAAATATTTTTTTCCCTTCCATGCTAACAAGTTCATGAATGTTTCCATTGTTCTAACCCTGCTCATCCAATCTCATCGAGGAGAAATTATTTCACAGCAGACTTTCTGATATTACGGCAACTACAATCTTTCCACCCCCCTTCTTAGATATTGCATGAGCCATAAATGTAGGGACTGTGATATAGATGCATCTGTTGTGGATGGCTTCCCCATTATCCGTGATCTCTGCATTTTGTCACGGTCAACATAAAAAAAGTAAAAATAAAAAAAGGAGGTTTCTTTGATGAGAAACAGTGGCTACTTTTATCTGTGGGTATAAGGATAAGATTTAGACTGTAGTAAGAAATTATACAGGTCTAGCAAAGTGACGGTAGTAGATTCTTTCCTGATCTCCATTAGATTACTAACTCCAGAAAGCTGGTCTCTAGTTCTCAGCAGCATTTCCCTCCCGTTGAGTGTATCTTCAGTTCAATTAGACAGTTGTTGGTTTTAATTGAGTGACATTGATTACACATTTCTGTGTATCTTGCCATGCTGGGTAAGCTGTTGAGTTGCATCTTTCCCTTGGTAACTTACACAGCACGTATCTGGGACCATGATTCCATGAATGGTTGGCCACAGAAAATAGCCTTCTACATCAAATCCACTTCAAATTATCAACTGAAGCCTACACTGATGATCTACATTGTTCTGAGTCTCTTGAGCTACCTTGACCACTCATTTGAAAGGAAGTTTTTTTTATATCTGTTACTGGCGAGGGGGGGGGGGGTTGTTAGTCTATAGTTCTTGATGGAGCATCACCAACCCATGTTATTAATGTCCTTTAAACTGTATGTATATGTGTATTATATATATACACACACACACACATACACACACATACAAAGGCATATGGTATGGGAGTTCCTTCTATGTGTTGCTTGTATTGGTTAATGAATAAAGATATTGGCTTTTACTATAACATGGGAGGAGGAAGGCAGAGTTAGAGAGAAGTCATGTAGCCCTGCTGGAGCCAGACAAAACTTTAGCTGGTTAGCCACAGCCATGTGGCAATAAATACACCAATTAATAGAAATGGGTTAAATTAACCATGATGGTTACACCCACTGAAACAGTTTACCAGAGCTAATGAGAACTCACAAACTTCATCTGGACAGGGAAGGAAATAACATAGGCCCAAACAAGTCCCTCTGAATGTGTATAACAGTTGTATGACTGGGGCAGACAACAGGGCCACTGACAGGGACACCAAGAATTATCTCTACTGTTTGTACTGGCTTTTTGGTACCTATTCTCTTTAAATGGAATCCTTGGTCAGCCTAGATATGGTGTGGAGGGCCTTGGACTTTCCCTAAAGCAATGTTCCTTACCCCCTCTCTGAGGAGTGAATGTGGGGTACAGTAGAGGAGTAGGTAGAAGGAATAGGAGGAGGGGGGAATGGAAATTGGGATTGGAATGGAAAATAAAAAAAGTTAGTTTGTTTTCTTTAAAAAAATAAAGTAAAAATAAAAATCCAGCACAAAAACTATTTATTCTTTGAGAATTCCATACATGTAGAAAATGTATTCTGATCATATTCACTTCTCATTGCCACAGTGCTACTTCTGCAAGCTCCTCTGCTTCACATCCTCATCCCAACTCCATGGCGTATTCTTTATATTTTTGTGATCCACTGGGTCCTCTTATTGTTGAGTTTAGGTAAGACATGAATGACGTTAGGTATGGCCATGCTGTTCATTGTAGCACAGTTAACTTCCAGAGGGGATACCCCTAAAGAAAACTGTTCTCCATCTCCCAGGAATCAATTGTTAATAGCTCCTCAGCAAGAAATAGAGAGATTCTTTTGTGCTCCCCTCCCTTCCATATGGGATTATTGGCTGCCTTAATATCATACAGCTCTTGTACAAGCAATTACAGCTGTGGTGAGTTCTCAAGTGTTAGGGCACTCATGCCAAATAGACATTGTTAATTTATATGCTTTTAGAAAACCTTTGACAAGTGAGAATGTTAATATTGTTGATAAAAAATAACAGCTTCACAAATGTTAGAATATTTTTTTTTCTGTTTGATATTTAGGATCTAAAATTAGAAGCGTGGCCAAAAGAAATTGTGCAAAACAGATTGTAATGCAGTGTTAAGTTCATAGCTGCCTCCTTGGGAATTGTTGCAGTTAATTTTTGCTTTATCAAGTATACATATTAGCTAATGATTTAAGAATAAATATAATATTTATAAATAAATATAAATATTATATAATATCAGTTTTCATGAGCATTCTATATATAATTGATGTGGGATGATCTTCTGTATGTTGTGAATATATTTTGTTTCCACTGGTGAATAACATAGCTGATTTGCCACTAGCCAGGCAGAGTAGAACAAGGTAGGAAATCCAAACAGAGAGACAGGGAGAAAGAAGTTGGGATCAGGGAAGTGCCAGCACTTCCAGGGGAGAAGGAAGATGTGAGGTAATTACATGGCCACATGGTAATACATAGACTAATAGAAATGAATTAATTTAAGATGTAAAACTAGTTAGCAATAACCCTTAACCATTGGCCAAACAGTTTGTTATTAAAATTAAGGCTCAGAACAGATAGGTACTGGTAGTCAGGAGAGAAGCCTCCAGCTAAATATAATTATTAAAAATAATTAAATTTCAGACTGGTTACATTTGCTACCAATCTGTAAATCTGAGTTTGATACTAAGATCCCATATCACGGAAGACAGAAACTAATACCATCAAGTTGGTCTCTGACCCACTCATTCACATCATGAGGTATACATTGCCACCACACACATATAAAATTAATAAATAATAAAAATTTAATAAAGTTAGCATAGTACAATTCTGTGTTCTTTTTAAGAGTATTTTAAATTTATTTTTAAAATTATCTTTTTTCATTGTATATACCAATTCTAATTCTCTCTCCCTCCTCTCCTCCTACTTCCCCCAACTTCAGCCAATTCTATTGCCATCCATTCCTCAGAGAGGGTAAGTCTTCTCACATGAAGTCAATAAAGTCTGGCACATTATTTTGAGGCTGTACCCTCTATATCCAGGTTGAGCAAGGTCTCCCTCCAAAGAGAATGTGCTCTAAAATGCCAGTTCAAGCACTAGGGATAAATTGGGATTTATATATAATTGGGTTTTACTGCCAGTAGCCACACAAAATATCCTAGCCACACAACTGTCACCCACATTCAGGGGCCCTATTTTGGTCCTATTCAGGTTCCCCATCTGTTAGTCCAGAGTTACTGAGCTTCAACTAGCTCAGGTCAACTGTTTTGGTAGATGACTGAGGAAGCCATTATGGGGATAATGAGGAATCTGGCACTACGGAAATTCCCAAGAATCCACAAAGATGACCACAGCTAAGACCCTAAGCAACAGTGCAGAGTGTACCTGACCTGGTCTTCCACTGTAATCAGATTGATGACTACCTCAATTCCATTTTTTAAATAATGTTTTCATACAATTTAAACTGTAGGCCCAGATTTCTACATGGTGTGACAGCCACGTTCTCGAGCCTTGGTTGGTATCCAAAGCAATCACATACCATTTACACAGGCTCTTGCAATCTAACAAAGGCTCAGGGTGCTCTCTGTTCCTTCTCTTTTGTTATTATGTAGATCGCCTGAGAAGAGTTGTGAATTCCAAGCTAGTGACTAAGTTGTTGACCTGACTGCAGTCCCTCATCCCCTGGAGAATGCTAATGAACTACCACCTTTGTTTACCTTGGGGAATAAATGGTGTTTGAAAAATAAACGCAGGTGATCCTCAGGAATAAATGAAGCCTGAGACTCCCTTCCAATATTTCTGTGTGAACTGTGTCTCAATTTTTCCTGCACCTCTATGCCTGTCCAGAGAGGGAAAACTAGTTTATGTTGGGGCATCGGACCCCGACAATAAACTCCTAAGAAAATGTCAAGTTTATGTAGAAGATTTTAAATACAATAATGTACTTATCTGTCAAATGATAGGAATAAACTAAAGAACTCATGAATTCTTGAATTCTAAGAAGAAAATACATTTATGTATATTACTAAATGTCTCAGAGTCCACTTTAGTTGACTTTTGTATGAGGATAGGGAAAATATCTAGAAATTATAAAAATATATTCATATAACATTTTGCATGGCAAATAGTTTAAAATTACCTAATTTCTAGATTACGTTTTCATAGGAATTTAAAGATTAATGGGATTTAATAATTGCTTGATTAATTATATATGGTTTATAAAATGTATGATGAAATTCCTATACCAAAAACTTACTGAAAATTGTAAAAAGGAGAAAAGAGAACCTGTAAGAACCAGAGAGCCAGAACTTTTTCTGTGAGATTCTATCTGCTATATATGACATAGAAGCTTCATTCATTAAATCGTAACAATATGTTCATCAGAAAAAGACCTGCATAAGGAGCACAGCATTTTATGTAGCTGCTGTGTGGATCCCATCTTTAGATGAAGAGATATAGGCAGTTAATGGCAATTGAGGGAAGGGCAAGAGTCTTCTTCCAGGAAATAGACAAATTTAGGAGTGGAGAGGATGGATGGAAATGATGTTCATACAGTACTCATGTATAAAATTCTCAAATAAACTTGAAGTATACAACTTAAAAATTAAAAAAATATACAACTATTTTATTTGGAAAAAGTAAATCTGTTTTCTTCAGATGCATCATTTCAAAATGTAAATTTAAGGTAAAAATGAAAACAAATACAAAGAACCGGTAAGTTGGTAAGCGGTGCAACAACGCAAGGAAACTGCCAGTGTGAAAATGTACTTAGATAATAAAAGAGCAAGCTGAAATTTTTATGGACCAAAAAGCAACAATAACAAAAAAAGCTGTGGTAAAATATTTTCCTGAAAGTAGAATAACTGGGTTTTCCCTAAATGTGTCAGGGACCATTTTCCTAAGGATAGATTTGTCAGGGAACATCGTCCTGACAAGGATAGCAGAGGTTATTGTCCTAAGGATGTTTACAGACAACCCACCCCTCATCCCACTATCTTGAGAGCTATCCGTTAATGGAACCCACCCCTTACTCCAATGTTAATGAATCACATGCTTAGGCTTACTCCAGGTGCTGGCTGATGACCTTCAGTTACCCCGGCAGAGTTCCTGCCTACCTACCTCCACCCCATTCAAGGGTATATAAGCTGTAACTTTCACCCCAATAAACGGAGACCTTGACAATAGAATCTTGCTTGGTCTCCTTCCTCTTTTACAGCTCATGTCTTGCAGGTTAGCGCCCCTTCAGAGGACCCTGAATAGCTGACCCTGCCAAGCGGGGGTTACATAAATGTAGAAGAAGAAAATGTAGAGCAAAATTCTAGATTTTAGCTAGTAAAAATAGTGTGTGACAGCTGGGAGGTCTATGTGGTATTATGATAAATAGAAGACAGTAGCTCATAGGAACTGTCATTTTGAGTTTTATTGCCTTTATTTATCTGGAGACAAAGTCCCACTCTGTACCTCAGCCTGGCTTTGATCTCCTGGCAATCCTCTTGCTTCAGATTGGCCAAAAATAATAGTAGTACAAGAGTGATTCTGCATGCTCAGTTTTGAAGACATATTTTGAGTACTAATTACAAGTGTACAGAAAAACATCCTGTGTTTAAATTCCTATTATCTCATTTCAAAATTAACCACTTAGTAAAAAGTCTATAATTAATTAATTAATTACTATTCAATCTTTTCTCATATATTACATCCCGATGCCTGCAGTTTCTCTTCCCTCTTCTCCTCCTAGTCCCTCCTGAAATCTTACTTGTCAGTCTTCAACCATCTACTGAATTGCTGTTTTATATATTTAACTCTTTCCACTCCACTGGTGACATCCTTGCAATTTTCAGTTAGTTTTCATACGTTATTATTCCCCAGGTTTCTGAATTTGCTTTTGCTATCTCAGACCAAATATCTTTGTGTTGCTGGCTTTATATCTTTCAATTGTTCTGTGTGCCAGAAAACTTATACCCATTAACATTTCCAAGAGCCTTGCTTTCTGATGCTGAATGTATTCAGTTTCTAAGCACTCTTGTGGAAGATGGTGTGCACTCAACCTTGGCTACACATTCTTCAGTGCCTAATTACATTCAAGTGATGTTTCATCAGCTTAAACTTCAGGCTCAGTTAAATAGGCTTTATATATGAGAAAGATATCTCAAGGTAGAAGGCTTTTCTTTATGTCTTTGTAAGTAGCCATGGAAACCAACCTGTATTCTTTATTGATAAAAATTTTTATGTTTTGTAAAGAATGTATTAGATCTTAGATTACTTAGGAAAACTGATACAATCTGGCTTATTTTATAGTTTGGTTTAATATTTTAAGCATATTAATCATTATCAGGTCTCTAACTGCTTTTTTTAAAAAAAATTGTCTTTGATTTTTGAATTTTGTATTTGTGTGTTTGCCTGCATATATGAAGGTGCACCACATGTAGATTGTCTTTTCTAAGGTTTTAAAAGGGGGCTGGATTCCTCTGCAGCTGGTATTAGAGAAAGTTATGAGCTTTTGGGTGGTGCTGGAAATGGAAACCATGTGTTCTTATAAGAACAATTGTTCTTTTTCTTAATTTTTAATTTTTTATTCCAATATATTTTTTAATTTTCAGAATTTACTTTGCAGACAGACCCCAGTTTCCCCTCCCTTCTTTGCCCCCATCCCCTCCCCAGACATTCTATTTACCCCCCCAACCCATTTCTCCCTCTTTGTTCAGAAAGGGACAAACTTCCCATGGGAGTCAACAAACCAAGGCATACCAAGTTGAGGCAGGATCAAGCTCCTCCTCCTGCATCAAGGCATCTAAAGAATGCATAAAGAAAATGTGGTACATTTATATAATGGAGCATTGTTCAGTGATTAAAAACCAATGACATCATGAAATCTGCAGGCAAGTTGATAGAACTTGAAAAAATTTAGCCTGAGTGAGGTAACCCAGACTCAGAAAGACAAAGTATGGCATGTGAAAAAAAAAAGTAGTCTTAACTGTTGAGACATTTTCCAGTGCATAAACTTAGTCTTTTTATCTGAAGTTGAGGTTTTCTGGTTGGACTTTTGGAGATGGTCAAAAGATGTATCATTTAAATTGTTAGATTGTGGACACTGTCCTGGCACATAGCAGTGTGCCTCAGAAAAAGAACATCACTCAGATGTCTCATATTAGCTTAAAAATATTCTACCATAATGCTATAGCTGTTATTCTTTTGGTCCCCGCCCCTTTCCACGCCCACTCCCAGCTACCTCTGGTCTCTTGGAGTCATCCTGAATTTCTTCCCTCTCTCTCTTTTCACTGCCCCCTTTTTGCATGTGCAACAAGCGCCATCCATACTCTATCTCTCTATCTCTAGCTCTCTCTATCTCGCTATATCTTTCTCCATCTACTCTATCTCCCTCTCCCTATACCTCTACACTCTCTCTCTCTCTCTCTCTCTCTCTCTCTCTCTCTCTCTCGCTCTCTCTCTCTCTTTCTCTCTATCCCCTTCCCTTTTTCCTCCCTCCCTTGACCAGCCCTGTGGAGCACCCCCCTTCCCTTAATAAATAATCCTCCCACGCACGTGGTCGCGTCCTGGGTCTCCCTTCCTCCGGCTCCGCGATACACCCCACGCCAGAAAAGAAGAACATCAATAGCTACAATTTCCCACCTTTTTTTTTTATCATAATTAAATTGTTTCCTTATCATTATTTTTTAAATTCTTTTATAAACGTTTATTATATGTGCTTTATATGATGCATTTGTACAAGTATTTTTCCTTCTAGTACTTAGTATCTAAAATGGGAAATCAGAATTTAATTGTTTAAAAATAAGGAATTAAATAAACACAAGTGGCTAAAGCTTCTACACATTTCCCTTCTTATTCTAAAGTCAGTTGCAATCCCTTTCATGTTGTCATTGACATAAAAGGAAAGGAAAATATAACTTACAATAATGATGAGCTTTAAAGTTTGAGAAAGTTAGACTGAGTACTAGAAAAGGGTGTGGAAGAAGATTGGAAATCATTGGTGTGTGACATAGAATGGTCTTGATATATTACTAACAATAAAGCCTTTGACATTTCAAAATGTTTTCATAATCAAATGCATGCTTGGCATAAAATCCATCTCCAAAAATAGTCTAGTCAAGGACTGCTAAGATATACTTGAAAGGAATACTTTAATATTCAAATTCCCTCTTGGAAACTTTCTGTTATCAAGAATTACATATATAGGAAAGTTAGATTTTATAAATTTCTATGGAAGACCTGACATTTAAAAATTAGTATTTATTTGAAACATATTTAATGTTTCATTTAACCATGGACAATTACTGAATACAGGCACTATGAGTTTGCAAATGTAAAAGATCGCTTGTAGAGTTGGCTGAACTTAATTTAGTTGAAATAGAATAAACTTAATAAGAATAAATGTAACTAGTAATATATTATTACTAAGCTTCATATACTGAAAAAAATTAAACTTATATACTATATATATTTTTCTAAAGGAGGGAACTCAATTCACCAATGATAGGTAAATTGAGTGAGACAGGTAAAATCACTACACTACTAAGTTGTAGAAAATACCTGGTTCAGAAAGTGCTTATACTTTGAAATACATCTTGAATGTCATTTTGAGATATTTAAAATTAACTGAAGAACAATGCTATGTAAACTTTAATGTATTCAGCTTGTTAGAATTCAACTCAGGCAACAGCTAGTTATAAAGGAGTGGTGAACATCTTTAAATTTGATAGTTGTGGTCCTCATCTTATGCATTTGGGTGGTTGGATAATCACTAATTGAGAAATGATTTCAATCAACATATAATAAATGTAATCCCATTTGGTATATAAAGATAATCCCAAGATAGTTTGAAATGCTCTGGCTTTAGCATTGCTCTGGGATTGTAGCAAACTAAACCAACCATTAGCTTTCAGCTTCGGTAAAAATTGACTTGAAAAGTAAAACCTTGTTCAATTGTAGTCAAATAGAATTAAATTAAGAAAAAAAAAAAAACAAGAATTTCAAAGTTCTCTGGAAACTCCAGCAGTGAGGCATGTTTTCCACATCTTTAGATGGAGTGAAAAAACAGAGACATGTAAATTTTTGTTGCACTGGTACTGAACTAACAGATTTCCACCACTGTACACATTAAATACCATTACTGCACACTTGCTTGTATTTATAGGATAAGATTGCTAAAATAATTTAAAGAATGAAAGCTTTATTTCAACAGTGGTCATTTATATAACCATTTTGTTTCTTCTTTGAATTCATTATTAAATACAAAATTTAATCTTTTGACAAAATTGAATTTAGTAAGTGCACAGCACACTCACATAAACCTTACAAAAATTTAGTCAAACATTTTTAAATTTATGATAATATTGGAAGTTTTTCTATTCTATGTAGTTTACACATATATAGGTGTTAGTTTTCCTAAGTGTCTATACATATAATACATTTTGTTTTCAGCCAGTTCATAATTCAAATTATACTATTCCTTCTAATGGTGTGAATAATTGAACTTCATAGTGTAATTGCAGTTTGTTTCAAGTCATTTAAATATCCAGGAATAGAGCCAAGATTTTAAACCTGGTTTAATGCCTACAAAATCAATTTTCTTTCTAATGCACTCTGGAGGCTTTGCATACAATATAATGGCTAAACAACCATATCTATTAATAACATGATAGATAAATTTAAAGAAGGACAGATGGCCTACAACAAAAACTAAGTTATTTTATAACTTTTTACATTGGAAAGAATTATAACATGTTTACACCATGGATTGTGGTCTAATGGAAACATTTTTTTTACTTTATATAGATGGTTCAAAATATGGTAAAAAAAAATATGGCAAACTCATGTTTGACTTTCTATTTCATGAAATGTGGGTAAATTTAGATCAAAGAGTGACTTTTGTCTCCTAATAGTTACCATACAATCAGACCTTTGCAACTTTGTCATATAAGCACAAGTATTTGTAAAATTAAATGCTAATTTTAGTTGAGAGGAGTAGAATAATCAATCTACAGTTAAGCTTATATGGTTACTGTGCATGATTTTACACAAATAATGTTCTGAGTACAAATAGGGAGAGAGTTCATTAAATATTATTTGAGGATCTATGAAGGCTTCCAGATAAATGGAAAGGGAAGTTGGAGGAGTTAGTAAAGATAGCAACCACATTGTTGGTAGACTTATTTATTCTGCATCTCAAAGACCAAAGTAAAACAGAATGGGAGAATAGGAAGATTTTCCTTTCTGTGTTTTCCTCAAATACTAATTTTAGATAAAATCCAAACTAGGATATTATTATCCATGCTTCTCTTGATAAAATTGGAGTGGTTAGGTAAAGTTGAGCATGCCATTGGCTTCCATTAGATGTGACCTAGGAGGTCTAACTTCCTCTCATAATTAACATTTATTGTTTGATTTCTTAATTCTTAGAATATGCCTGCCTCCACAATAAGGTGAGCTTATTAACTCTATTTGGATGAAAATGTTTATTAATATAATCAGGAAAATTTAATTAGGTCTGATCCTTTCTATTTGCATTTACATTTCTCAAACAGATTTTAACCAGGTATTTCTCCTTAAAAAATATTTTTATAAAAGTAAGCATATATCTTTATATATTAAATTTTAATTTATTGATAATTTAAAAATTATATTTACCAAATAAATATAGAATTTTCTTAGTAGTTATGTATTTTCAGGAAAGTAAGAATATATTTTACATATTTAGTTTTAATAAGTTGATCGATTTTAAAATTATATTTACCAAATGAATATAAAATTTCTTTATCAGCTATGTTTCAAGGCCTGTTCTACTCATTGTTTAAACAGAAATAAAATCAATTTTATCCAATCCATACAGAAAGCTAGACATATTGGAAAAACTGAAAGATCAGTAGCTTTGCTCCTCAAAAATACCATATTCCCTCACTCATTGCTACATAAGGTCTGCTCACATACTGTTGTTCACTTGCCATAGCTACCTCCACGGCCAGCACAACCACATCCCACTGCCTAATGGCCATGCATGGAGATTTGAGCATCTTCCAGAAGTAGTAATGGTTGTCCTTGTAACAACTTCATTCCATCTTCAACACAGTCACTGTTGTCTAAATGTCATGTGTAGTAAGAAAGCTACTAGTGTGTTCTTGGCCACCCTCTGCTTCTTCATTTCCTGGCCACCCAGAATCTCAAAATAACCACACAGAAACTGTATTATTTGCAATACTGTTTGGCCAACAGATTAAGTGTATTTCTGGCTAATTCTTATATCTTACATTAACCCATCTCCATTAATCTGTGCATCACCAAGAGGTTGTGGCCTACCAGCAAAGTTTCAGTGCATCTGTCTCCAGCAGTAGTTCCATGGCTTCTCCCTCAACTCTGCCTCCTTTCTGCCAGCATTTAATTTACTTTTTCCCACCTTGCTCTACTCTATCCTATCCAGGCAAGCCAATTTTCTTTATTAATTAGCTAATTGTATTCACAGCATACATAGGGGAAATCCCACATCACCTCCCCTTTTCTGTTTAAATAAAAAGGAAGGTTTCAACTTTAACATATTAAAATTACATATAACAAAACAGGTATCAAGCAAAAATTGCAGTTATAATATTTGTAACTATTTTATCTTTATTATATCTAAGAAAACTAAAACTATAACTAAATTTTTTAACTCCATCAAATACTACAGGAGGATATGCTAATACCTAAGTAAACATGAAGTTTATTGTAAGCAACTTCCAAAACTCTAAAATTGACAGAGACATCTCACTGCCTGGAAAGTCACCCAAAGTTCTTTTGTACCATTTGAGCATCCATCTTCAGCCTACAGGCCCATTGTATCCAGGATACTTTTTAATGAGACAAGAAATTTCATTGACAGTTCAGCCTATATTGGCAGTTTGTCCATCACATTTTTTTCTGTGTCCTGTAGAATGTCTGTCAGACTCTTTCTGCCTGAAGCCCTGAAGGACCATCTCACCATTAGGCAAGTTCAGCAGTCATTTCTCTGCAAGTTCTGCATGTCTGGTTCATTAAACAATTCAGGCAAATGCAGTTTCTTGCCCAAATGGCTAGTAAACTCCATAACGAGCCTCTTCAATGCTCATCATCCACTTGAAGTAGCTTGGTGCTGCCAGGAGCATATGTGTCTCACTGTCATGAAAGTTTTAAGTTCTTAAAACATTTTAAATGCCATATTTTGTAGCTCTTTTAAGTGGTTGAAGAATACCTATCTATCTGAAATACACTCTGTACATCTAGAAAACCTAAGATGATTACAAACTTGACTATTCGATGATTCTCTATTTAGCTATATTTCTTAATTATACATTACATTTTTAAATGAACTACACAAACACAAAACCTTAATCAAGAGCAAAAATATACCTATACACAGCATAACAAAATTGACCATACATTTGTATCAATAAACCAAAATCCATACAAATGCAAATATCTATAATGTATCCCCCTTTAAATGTAAACAAACACATTTCAACAATCATTTAGTGAATTTGGGTGTAGTTCTTTCCTAACTGCTTCATGCTTTTTGTTGGGCGAAGTAATTTTGGGGATGTTCACAGCAACCTTTTAGGGGTTCTTGGTTCATCAAACCATATTAGTCTGGAAGGAATCCAGGAGTTTTATTCTCTGTGGAAACAAAAGAAGAACCTCTTTTTTTGAAGCAACATATCCTTAGACCCAAATTTTGAAGACAAAATACCTTTAAAGTATTTATGTTGGTTATTAGCTCTTTCACAGTCAAAAAATCCAAATAACACGCAATAATACACAAAATCCAGACTCTTTGTGTAATTTCTATCTTTATGTGGCTTATTATTTTTTACTCTATTACTTTTTAATATTTATTTTAGTATCTTTACTTCTTTAAGATATGACTCTCTGTACTCCATCTCTTTAAAGACTGTTTTATGTATTTTTTCTAAACCATTTGCTTTCTTTTATGACCCTCTAGATTCTTTATCGCTTTTCTCTCGAGTCTATGTATATTTTTGTAAATATTCTGTGTCTCATTTAGAGGTGTTTTGTGTCTGTATCTGTCCTTATTGTGTATCTGTAATCCTTTTCTGACCAGGGCTAAGTGCTTCTTAAAAACCTTAGCAGCAGCCTTGCTGGGGGAAGTACAGCCCTGCCTGCTTACTCTGCCCAGTACAACACTGAGGGATGGAGGTCTGTTTAGCATGAACCATGCTCACAGCTCCATTTTCAGGCACACAACAGGTCTATGTCTCCATTAAGCAAGGTATAGTACTCTGATCACAAACGCCATTTAAATGCTTGGCCTCCTGGGAGAGCCAGAGGTCATACTGGCAGCACGGCCCAGCATTTCAAAACGATGTGGCTGTTTTTCTGCTACCACTGAATCAGGAAAACCCCCTTTAAGGGAACTGCAGCATGCCACCAGCCAAAATACATAAAAAACAAAGTTTAGCCTATATAACTTTGCTTTTCTGTGTCTAGAGTTCCTTTTCAAGCTTCCTCAGATTTTATGTGGATAAAGTCGACCACAGTGGAGCACCAAATTGTTGTAAGAAGGCTGCTAGTGTGTTCCCAGCCACCCTCCACTTGTTCATTACGTGGCTTCCCAGACTCTCAAAATAACTACAAAGACACTGTATTATTTGCAATACTATTAGGCCAATATCTTAAGCGTATCTGGCTAACTCTTACATTTTATTTTAACCCATCTCCTTTAATCTGTGCATTACCATGTGGTCACAGCCTAACAGCAAAGTTTGAGCACATCTGTCTCTTGTGGTGGCTCCAAGGAATCTTTTTCGACTCTGCCTCCTTCGTTTCAGCATTTAATTTAGTTTTCCCAATGTAGCTCTATTTTACTGTATCAGGTCAAGCCAGTTTCCTTTATTAATTAAACAATCATGTTTACATCCTACAGAGGGGAATCCCACATCAGTCATGGTGCTTGGATTCCTGTTACATTTCCAGGTAGTAAATCTTGTGTACTTTTGCTTTGCTTACAACCCCACCTTACCATCTAAGGATTTTCTGGAGAGCTCTGCACATCCTCCTAGTTAATATTGTCTGGTCCTGCTTTGATTCCAGCCCCGGTCACCTATAGAGCATTGGTAGGACCCCATAAGTCAAGGCTGACTGCAAAGTTTCTACAGTGATAACCTATTAAATATATGGAAGATTTGTTTAGTGTGTTGAAATACAATTTATCCCAGAAGGGACCACTACTGATATGCAATTAAAATATGTATATTGACTATCACCAAGAGTAAACCTCACTAAGATGGTCTAAAATCTGACAATAGAAAACACAGTCATATAGCTTGAATAACATTCTAATGAATAATGCACACTCAGGAATCATTTAAAAAATTAAAATGATTGGAAATGAATATACACCATCATCACCACCATCAACAACTAGAGTAAAAAAATGAAATTATGAATTTGAATGAGATTAAGGATTGGAATATGGCTGAATTTGAAAGGAGAAATTCAAAGGGAGATATTATATAATTATATTGAAATCTCAAAAAAATTTCCCAGTATCAATGGAAATAAAATCATAACATACCAAAATTTATGGGATACAACTGAGGAAATCCTTATAAGAGTTTATAGTCTAAGTACTTAAAAAATTAGAGAGAAGGACTGGAACAATGGTTCAGTTACTCTTCCAGAAGACTTTTGCATAATCATGGCACCCATCTAGTGATTTATAGTCATCTGTTACTGAGTAATTTGATATCCTTTTTTGGTCCATCATGGTACTTCATACATGTGGTACCCATGTGGTACCCATACATGTATACAGGCAAAATATACATATTAGGAAATATTGTTAATTTTGAAAATAAAAAGAATACAAATAAACTTAATGATGATGCACATCAAAGCTTTGGAAAAACAAAACAAAACAAGATCTAAAAAATACCAGATATAAAGAACTAATCAAAATAAAAGCAGACACTTCTGAAATAGAAATAAAAAAGCATCACATTAATTCTCATACTAGGGAGAAAGGTAGAAGCAGGTTGACCTCTGTGAGTTTCAGATTGCTGGGAGTCTATATAGTGAGGTCCAGGACAAGTAGGAATGTATAAAGTGACCCTGTCTCAGAAAAGATTAAAAAACTAAAACAAAAACAATGTACAAAAAGAATCACTAGAATGAAGGTTGGTTGTTTTGAAAAGATTGACAACATTGACAAACCCTTAGCCTAACTAAGCAAAAAGAGAGAAGATTCAAATCAATGAAGTTAAAGATGAAAAGAAGATTTTACAACAAATACCAATGAAACAGGATTATGAGTATTTTTAATAAAACCTTTATTTAATTTTGTTGAAATAGCTTACATAAATAGATAAATATTATTTGGTTATTTTTATTTTTGAATGGTGGAATAGAGCCCTCCATGAAGTTTGAAAAAATGAAAGGAGAAGTTAGGGATCAGGCCATTAAAAAAACTGTCTCAAATTGCTAATTTGGAAATAGGAAGAGTTTCTGCTCACCTTCTTACATGTATGTGGTCAGATGTGGTCATATGTTTAATAACTATCTTAGCTACTTTTCTGCTGCTATGATAAAATACCCTAGAAAAGGTAATTAAAGGGGGAGAGGAGGTTTGTGTTTCTGGCTCACATTTTTTTTCATGGTTTATTTTTTTATATTTAAAAATTTCCATCTCCTTCCCTCCTCCTCTCCCTTCCTTCCCCTCCCCTCCACCTATAACCCCCCTCCCTCCCTCTCCAGGCCAAGGAGCCATCAGGGTTCCCTACTCTATGTTAAGACCAAGGTCCTCCCAACTCCCCCCAGGTCCAGGAAGGTGATCAACCAAGCTGAGAAGGCTCCCACAGAGCCTGTCCATGCAAAAGAATCAAAGCCCAGCACCTTTGTCCTTGGCTTCTCAGTCAGCTCCCACCGTCGGCCACATTCAGAGAGTCCAGTTTGGTCTCATGTTCCATCAGTCCCATTCCAACTGGAGTTGGTGATCTCCCGTTAGTTCTGTCCCACCGTCTCCATGGGCTCACGGTCCCGACTTTCTTTCTCATGTTCTCCCTCCTTCTGCTCCTCATCAGGACCTTGGGAGCTCAGTCCGGTGCTCCAATGTGGGGCTCAGTCATTTTCTTCATCTAACGCCAGGTGGAGGTTCTATGGTGATATGCAAGAAATTCATCAGTATAGCTATAGTAACTGGCCTTTTCATGCTCCCTCTCCTCACCTGCCCAAGGAACTAGCTGGGGGCATCTCCCTGGAAACCCGGGAACCCCTGTAGAGTCAAGTCTTTTGACAACCCTCAGATGGCTCCCTAAATTAAGATATATGCTTCCCTGCTCCCATATCCACCCTTCCTGTATCCCAAGCATCCCATTCTTCCGAGCTCCCCCCATTCTCCCGTTCACGCTTTACTCTCCCCATCTTCCCTTGGCCCTGTCTCGCCCCACCCTCAAGTTCCCAATTTTTGCCTGGCGATCATGTCTACTTCCAATATCCAGGAGGATTACTATATGTTTTTCTTTGGGTTCACCTTATTATTATCTTCTCAAGGATCCCGAATTATAGGCTCGATGTCCTTTAATTATGGCTAGAAACCGATTATGAGTGAGTACATCCCATGTTCATCTTTTTGGGTCTGGGTTACCTCACTCAGAATAGTGTTTTCTATTTCCATCCATTTGCATGCAAAATTCAAGATGTCATTGTTTTTTACCGCTGAGTAGTATTCTAACATGTATATATTCCACAGTTTCTTCATCCATTCTTCCACTGAAGGGTATCTAGGTTGTTTCCAGGTTCTGGCTATTACAAATCATGCTGCTATGAACATAGTTGAGCAGATGCTTTTGTAGTATGATTTTGCATCTCTTGGATAAATTCCCAAGAGTGGAAATACTGGGTCCTGGGGTAGGTTGATCCCGAATTTCCTGAGAAGTTGCCACACTGCTTTCCAAAGTGGTTGCACAAGTGTGCAGTCCCACCCGCAATGGATGAGTGTACCCCTTATCCCACAACCTCTCCAGCAAAGGTTATCATTAGTGTTTTGGATTTTAGCCAATCTGACAGGTGTAAGATGGTATCTCAAAGTTGTTTTAATTTGCATTTCCCTGATAGCTAAGGAGGTTGAGCATGACCTTTAGTGTCTTTTGGCCATTTGAACTTCTGTTGAGAATTCTCTGTTCAGTTCAGCGCCATATAGTTCATGATGGTGGGAGGGGACAAATAATTATGAACTTGAGGCAGATGGTCACATGCCATCCATAATTGGAAACAGAGATCATAAGTGCATGGCATGCTGATGCTCAACCCTTGTCCTCCATGTATAGACTTCAGGACACCAATATCCAAGGTAGACTGTCACACCTCACTTAACAGAATCATGATAATATCCCAGATGCATGCCTTGACACCCACATCCCAAGAGATTGGAGAGTCTTACAACTTGACAGCTATAGGCACTCATCAAATAAAATAAGTATTGTATTGCATTATTACTTCTATTAGACACCTAGTATTGAGACTGACTTTAAAATTTAGTTAATTGAGAAATAAATAATAGCAAGTATATAAGATAGTTAAAATAAACAAACCCTGTAAAACAATTTGTTTTATTGTTTATTCATCCTGTATTTCCTAAGAATTAGCTGGTGATATTCACTCAACTTGCAAATTTTAGCTGAATAGCCCTGACCTCACCAATATGAATTGTTTGATAGAGAAGGGGTAATATTTTTTTGTAGAATAACTGTCTTGTGTTCTTCTAAAATATCTATAACAATATCTGTTTAAAACTTTTATAAATATTTTAAATATTTATAAATATTTTAAATATTATAAATATTTTAAAAATAAAAGTTTACTTTTATTTTGGAATTCAATAGTTTGTCTTTATATTCTAAAATATATTTACTACTTAATTTTGTTACATTTTACTCATATTCACAACATTTCAAATATCAGTCACTAAGGAATGATAATTATTATGCCAAACTTCCTATTAAAACTTATTAATATAACAGATCTAAAATATTCTTAAATACTTCATTTTAAATTATAGATAGACAATCTCATAGAAGTGTGAACAACTTTTTAAAAGCAATAGACATTTACCTAGATAAATTCACAGAAGGAAGGTATTAAGCCACATTTAGTAATATATTTTTTTAAAAAATATTTTATTTTTAACTTAGATGTGTACTGTTTTATTATTCTAACTCTGTGGTGTGCTATACTAAAACAATTGTATTATTAAGGCAATCCAAAGTTGTGGTTGAGATAACTGACTTTACATTTATAAAGGTCATGTTACTGTGAGCAAGTTATTATCTTGGTCCCTTTCTCCTTATATCTGAGTTAAATTAAAAGAATGGAGTCATTATTAAGTATATGAATGTCAAAGAATATGATGTGCTTTGAGGTCATTCACTGAATGCATATATAAATTGAGTCCCCATTGTGAGTTATTAAGAAGCTATAGGCATTGTCTGAAAAATATATTTGGAAGTTAGAACTTTCAGAAATAATTAAGATTATTTATGGCTATAACAGAAAGGTCTTAACTCAACAGCACTAAATCTTTATAAGAAGAAACTGTTGGTTAGATGCTCAGTGCTCTCACTGTGATGTGCCTATGAGATTTTGTCATCCAGAAAGATTGTCTTAGTCACTTTCTATTGCTGTGAAGAGATACCATGACCAAAAATTTTTGATAAAGGGAAACATTGAATTGAAGGCTTGCTTACAATTTCAGAAGTTTTATCTGCTATCATCATGGTAGAGAACATAGTAACACACATTACATTGGAACAGTAGATAAGAACTACATCCTGATTCTAGATGGAAAAAGAGAACTTGGGGTTGGCAAAGGCATTTGAAACCTACCGGTTTTTATAACCCCAGTGACATAATTCTCCATCAAGGCCATACCTTTTAATTCTTTAAAACAGTTCCACTCATGGTGATTAAACATTCAAATACATGAGCCTGTTGGGGTCATTCTTATTCAAACCACAACTTTCCACTCCCTGGCCCCCATAGGCATGTAGACATATCATAATACAAAATGCATTTATTCCACCTTTAAAAGTCTCCATATCTATAACAGTCCCAATGTTCCTTGAAACTTCAAAGTTCAACATCTCTTCTGAAATTTATGGCAATCTTTTAGCTATAATCCCATGAAAAATCAAATAATAAATGGAGATCACATATTTCCAAAATATAATAGGACAGAATATACATTACCATTGCAAAAGAGATGAAAGGGGGACACTGAAGAAATACTGTACCAAAGCAAGAAGGAAAACCATTAGGGCAAACATGAAATTCTGAGTCAAAATTCTTCTCAAACCTCAGACTCCTTTCAGATTTGTTAGCTACAACATACTTCTCTTTTGTTCTGGTTCCACATCTAGTCTAGCTCAGGATTCTATGACTGACTCTGGCATCTACAACATCTCAAGGACTCCAGCACAACTCAGGCTGGCTTCACTTTCGAGCTTCATAAAATAGTTTTTCCAGGCCTCCATGCAGACACACCAGTGACACATGTCTGGCATCTGTGGCTTTCCTTAGCTGTGGAGGAAGATTCCATAGCCACTTTTTTTGTATTCTTGCCTTCAAAGTCAGAACCACATGACTGAAGTTGCCAAGCTCTGTTTCTTGATGGGCTGGAACATATCCCCCAGGTTCAAATATATTTTGTATCAGCTTTCTCTTGTTGGTTTTCTTCACTGCTCAAGCTTTTCTTCAAATCATTTCACAAGTTGACAACTTAGGTGGTTGGTATCTTTCCAAGAACTCACTACTATCTTTACTCAACTTAGCATCAGACAGGTTCATTTTATAAAACTTAAAATAGCATTAAGAATATTATAGAGTTCATTAAAAATAAATATATCACATAAAGAAACCTATGAAAACAAAAAAATGGAAGTAAGTGAAGAAGACATTTCAAGCATGTAAGTAAAAATGTCATCTGTAAAGAAACTTTAAATAGTAATATCTGGAAATTGAAATAAGGTTCTAGAACTGAAAGGAGAAATAGATTCATACCCCCATCCTTTACCCATAAATAAATAACGAATATGCATAACAACAGGCAAACAAAAATTTAGTCTTTGCAAGAGTCTCACTGGGGAAATTCTACTTTTAAAGGTAGGATGCATGCCAAGCAAAAATGAAATCAACAGCTTCTTTGGAGCTTCCTTGTCTTGTAGTGTACCGTCAGTGCTTTAATATTTTAAATTTTATCTTATTTTTTCTCATTTTTTCTCCCTTTTTTGTCTTACTGGTCAAGTTTAATCTTTTAGTAAGATTTCTGAGTGTGCCAAGGAGCAACTCTCTACTCTATATCTTTGTCTTGTGACTCTTTGGGGAGTTCTTTTTCTTCTGCTTATTTCATCCTATACCAATAAGTTCTTTTCTTTTTCTTATTGTATTGTATTGTATTGAATTATTGTTTTATAAAAATATTAGTTTACTAACAGAGGACAGAAAGAGGTTGGATTAGGATGGAAAGGAAGGTAGGGAGGAACTGGGAGAAGTAGAGGGAAGGGAAACCAAAATGGGGATGTATTATATAAGAAAAAATATTTTTTCAGTAAAAGAAAATAACAAAACAGCAGCAAAAATACAACCAACTAAATAAACAAGCAACATTTGAGTTTTCAATAGCTTTGGATTTGGAAAAAAATGTTCATATGCTGGTTGATCAACTTGAGGTTTGCATCATGCAGTATATAGAACAGACTATTTTAAAATAGAAGTAGTCCATTATTTGGTCTTCCAAACATCAAAGACATAAAGATTGATTGGAGGGATCAAAATTAAAGAAGCATTTTCAATTCTTCAAAACTTTAACCTAACAATTTCTTCTGAAACTGAAAGATCATAAATATATTGTGTATTTATATACAATATGCAATTTAATACATTTTTGAAGGATTTTTATTATAATTTGAGACTATGATATAATTATATTTTTCCTTCCCTTTTCTTGCTTCACATCCTCCCATATCCTGCCTCCCCTCCACACTCCTCTCTCTCTCTCTCTCTCTCTCTCTCTCTCTCTCTCTCTCTCACACACACTCACACACATACACACATATTATAGATAAATGGATAGATGATAGGAAGATAGATAGATTGATAGATGATAAATAGATAGATAGTTGATAGATAGATAGACAGACAGACAGACAGATAGATGATAGGTAGATAGACCATCATATGTATGTATATGTCTCTATATCTTTCTGTCTCTGTCTCTTTCTCTCCTTCTCTCCCCCTGCAATGGGCATGCTGAGATGTGTATGATGTGATGGTGTAAAACAAAGCCATGAGTCTGCTATGAGTGTTGAGTAGAAAGGGTGTAACAATCTGTGACTGCATGGGTTGATGGTGGGTGACAGGACTGAAGTGGTGAAGGGTGATAAGGACACAAGGTGACAGTGAAAGAGTAGGAAAAAAAGAAGAGATAAGGAAATCCTACCAGCCTACCAGAGACACAATTATGACAACTTTTACTGGTCAGACTGTTGTAGGGGGTGAGTGAAGTCCTGAGCAAGAGAATTCCTGAGAGAATGTCTATTGTTTGACAAGAACCAATCAAATGAAGGAGCAAAATCTCAGACCCATGAGAGATTGGAAAAACGTTCCCTGGTAGTCAAAGTTTTTCTCTGGCCTGAGGCTGACTATTGGAAATGCATGTGAAAATGAATGTTTATTAAAAATTGACCAATGAGTGAAAAACCTAGCAACTACAGCTAGTTCTTTTCCTCCTTTTAGGGTGTTTACAGCTCAAGACTGCTTGACTCCATCAGAGTGTACCATGCCTCTCCTAAACCATGCTTTTCTGTACACTTTTCCATGTCTGACCTTTCTTCACTTTCTCACGACCCCTAGCTAGGTCAAGGCACAGTCTTACACTGAATGTGGCCAATCCCTTTTGGATTTGTTGGCTAGTGAAGTCCAATAGACTCTTGGTTATTCTTCAGAACTTGATAGTAAGACCATATTGCTGAAGATATTATATATTTCACTCATAGAGAATGGATAAAACAAGATGATATGGACTTGGACGTCTCATAGATACTGAATAACATTCACAGTGATAAAAGGTTCTATGCACACTACCAGGGAAGAAAAGTATTCATCAACTATATCATCTGTGAGTTTTGTGACCTATAGTAATAAGTTGCCTGACAATAGAAGACCACTGATTCAAAAATTTGCATGAACATCATATGAACAATCAACTAATTTATGATTGGTTTTAAGTCACACTACACAAAATAAAGTCTGCATCCTACACCATTTAGGAACTAAAATCTCAGGGCTAGACAGGTCATAGATCCTATGGTAGAAGCTACCTCAAGTATTCTAAAATAACTTTGTATAAAACTAATTCCTAATGACTTAACTTATTGTTATATCCATAGGTATTACACATTTTATCCCTCATCAGAGAACCCTCTATTTGCTGTAGACAGTGATTGACATAGAAACTAATGACTAGCCATGTAGCAGTTGATACCTGCTGATAGAAGGGTAGTCAGTATTTTTCATGAGTGTTGCTACTGGTAGGTAATCCATGTTCCAAGGGAAAGTCAAACATCCATAAATATGTGGGCAGCACAAATTGTACTTGGTCATGATGAAAATCAAAAAAGATAAAGTTCAGAAGGTAGTGATGAGGTGGGAGTGGGTCTGTGAGGTATTGGAGGAGATAGAGAATATATAGTCAGGATTCATTATACAAAATGAATATATTTAAAAATATCAAATGGTATTTTTAAAATAAGCGATTTGCTATATTGTTGTCCACAAGTCTTTATACCCCCAAGAAGATCACCACAGAGCTACACTCCTCCTAATGTAAAACCAATGTTTTATTTCTGTAAACAAGCTAACATGGGTACCCCCCCCCCCAACACAGCAGATGAAGGGAGAAGGACTCCATCTACGATTGTAAGGGGTTTTAAAGACAAAAACCACAAAGCAGTCACAAAATTACAGTTTCAAAGTACAATACTTCTCATATATCACAATTGGGTGAAGGTTAGGTAAAGCTTAGCTTTTATTTTCTGATAGACTCTTGTTTAGAGGATTTTTTTCTCCCATAGTAATTGTCCCCTATTCACTGGTTATGGCCTTGGGACATCTGCTGACCCTTTGCTAATAACAGGGTCTGTCTGGAAATGACTGGTCATTTTTTACTCAATCGATAGGGGAAGTTAGGTGGTCCACATCTTTTGTGTAATCACGGGAGGGGTATAGGTGGCAGGAAAAAGTGTTGCGTATATCAGGTTTTTCCATTAATTAATACTTGCCCTAGATGGGACCTCATGGCTCCTGACATTTCTTGGGGGTTGGGGTAGTTTGAAGTTCCAAAGCGTCTCAGCACAAAAATGGAATCTTTTTTTGGCCTCAGTTTTTCTGTTCTCATAATATAACTGCATTACAAAAAGCATATTTAATATGGTAAATCCACCTAAATGGACTACAAACTGAAGACTAAAAGTGAAAAAATAGAAATGAAACTTAACTTCACGGGTCCTACAATTTGATTTTAACATACACAGCTTAACATGAAAAAACCATATTTTCTGCATGAGCTATTGCTTTGAAGATTAAGCACATAATTAAAAAGGCACTAGTGGAGAGGCTCTACTGCCATTATTTCATGCAGTGCTGTCGTCTTTCATGAGTGCTTTCAATGATTTATGGGCAACATCTCATTTTAAGAGGTAACACCAAGAAATTCCAGTGAGTAGGTAGGGAAAGGACAACATTAACATGAGCATGTCACTGAGTTTTGTGTCATTATGTGGAACAAATTGAATAACAGGGAAACAGTACAAGGGAAACTATATAGAATCAACATCATAGGTACCACCAGAAAATAGAGAACAGGCAATGATCAGCCAAGACCAACTGATGAAAGTGAAGTGTTTCTTTAGGATCTATGAATTTTTTTTACATATGATCTTAAGTCTGCAAAAGTAAATGATGTGATCTCCTGTAGTGGTTTGATTGCAAATGGCCCCCATAGGCTCATATATTTGAATGCATAGTCATCAGGAAATAGTATTACTTGAGTGGGATTATGAGATGTGGCCTTATTGGAGAAAGTATGCTACTGGAGGTAGACATTGAAGTTTCAAAAGCCCAAACAAAGCCCAGTAGCTCTCTCTTCCTGTTGCCTGCAGATCCAGATGCAGAACTCTCAGTTACCATGCCTGCCTGCATAATACCATGTTCCCTGCTAAACTGCCTGATGCAAGTAAGAAGGAAACAAGGAACATGCAACAAACCCTCTTAGGAGTTTGTTGGGAGGGGGTGTACAGACCTGGCAAAGGTTGGTGTGCAGAGAGAAAGAGAAAGAGAGAGAGGGGGGTGCATCCAGCTTTTAAAAGTTGCCTAATACATGCACACAGGGGGTTGATGTGACTATGTCATACACAGATGACAGGGCTCACACATGCATGCAAGGGCTTAGTTGAGTCATACATGCATCACACAACCACACATGTGCACAAAGGCTTAGCTGAGTCATACATGGATGATGCAACCATTCATGCACGTGGGCTTGCCCACACTTGCATGACCCTAGAAACCAGAAGTGTCAGCCTTATTGTGGCTGAAATCATAATATTCCACCCTTTTGTTCATTATAAAAATTTGGGGATTCTAGGGTCTTTAATGGGTGAGAATTTGGTGTTGTAAGGTCACTCATGACAGTTTCCTCCTGATTTTGTTGGCATTGAAGAGTTGAGATGCTTGATCACGTACTGGGGTGGCTGATTACTTTTGTGTTTATTCTAGGCTCTGTGGATCTGGCTGACTGGCAGTTTGGAACTTGCAAGATGCTGGAAAGGCAGAGAATTATATCTGGAAAAAAATTTTAGATGCTAGTGATTAAGGGATGAGAGTCCCAAGGTGGTAGATAGAAAAGGGTTTTGGAGGGTGGAGGAGGGAATTTCCCAGGGGTTTCGAAGACCAGGAATGATAAGGGAAAGATTAAATCATACTTGTTCTTGGCATGTCTGAATAGATAGGTACAATTGGCTCCCTGGAGCTTATGAAAAAATGTTTGAAAAGAAATAAATTTTAGACATATTAAAAGCTTATGATTATGATTGTATATTGTTGGAATAGAAGACAGTGGGAGGGAGGGAGGAAAAGAAGGGGGGAATTATTGGAAAGGGGAATTATTAGACCCCCTTAATGTTTAACCTGAGGCAAATCTTAAGGCACTTGTTCTCTTTAGCATCATGGAATTACCTTAACATCCAGGAGACACTGCTGCAGTCAGTGATAAACCTGTTATGCTAGTCTGTTTTGTGAGGTTTTGGAGTTTGGGGCTGTGAATGTCCCCAAACTTGCTATTGTTCTTTACCACCTGGGCCTTTGACAATCCTTGTACCTCTGGCTCTATGTTTAATGATGGTCCCTGTAATAACAGCTGAGTTGTTAATGGGAAATTGAAGTATGACATTGGAGATATAGAGAAGTTGGTAAAGCAGATAGGAGAAAGAGGAAGAGGGAGAGTATATGAAGTTTTGGGCCCAGGAGAGTTGAGAATGGTTATGAGACTTATTTTTCTGATTTTGGTGCCCTCTGGCATTTAGGGAGGAGGGACCTGTTTGAGTTACTGTGTATGAAGGAGTATCTAGAGCTGGAAGACTAAAAGTTTTAAGGTGGGACAGGTGGGTCCAATAAGAGTTCCTTGAACTTGGCAGCTGTGGGAGTTACAAGAATTACTTTAAGGGAAAGGGGTGAAAGGTGTTGGTCTGGGGGAGAGAATAGTACCTGATCTCCTATTTTAATTGGTGGTGGGAATGAATTGGCACATGGTTGAGGTAATGAGTAGTTGGTAAAATTCCATAATAGGGAGCAAAGACGGGATAACTGTGGAGTAATCAGGTGATCAGGAAGGGGAGAGGTTTTAGGTGAGAGGCCAGGAGTTAAAACCAGCCACCCATACATGAGTTCTAATGGTGAGATGAAAAGGGAGATTTTGGGGAGAGCCCTAAGCCTAAGAAGGGCCAAAGGCAAAAGTTTTTCCTAATTGAGGTGAAGCTTCTGTGACATCTCAACAAGAACATTTTTAAAGGAAAGTTTAGTTTATTCTACCTTTCCTGAAGACTGAGGATGGTATGGGATATGAAAATGCCAGGGAATTCTAAGAGCCTCAGATAAAGTTTGAGGGATCTGGGAGGTAAACTCTGGGCCATTGTCCAACTGAAGAGATGTTGGATTACAAACAGGGTGATAATTTCTTGGGGAAGAACACTGGAAACTGTCTAGGTCCTTTTGTTAGTGGTGGAAAATGCTTCAATTTACCCAGACAGGGAGTTCACCAAAACCATGAGATATTTAACTAGTTTGACTGTGGGCATATCAGTAAAATCCTGCTTTCAGTCAGTTCTTGAAGGGAGCTTTTGGCCTGGTGGGTGGGAAAAGAGAAGCTATGATATTTGATCTTGGGATCTGACTTTTGACAGATTATACAAGTCTTCAGGGGTGGGCTGCAGGAGAGCCTTGATATGAAACAGAGATTTACGATTAGGATAAAAGAGCTGATGTAGGTAGGACAGAATTTGCTGGGTGTCAGGGGGTATCTGCGAGAATGTGGATTATACTGTATGACCCCCCTGAGGTGATTGAGATAGTTTTGGGCTCTGGAATGCTGTTGTTCTAGCTGCTTGGTCAGCCTGTTTTTTTTTTTTTTTTTCCTCTGGGAAATAATGGAACTGTCAGTCTGATGAGACTGACTGAACAATTCCTTTAGTCTTGGGGAGATGGGAGGCCTTTTAACAAGTTCATAATATAATCTGAGTTAGGTATGCATCCTCCTTTTATCAAAAGAAGCCTGAGCTCCTTCCAGATAGCTGCGTGGGACAGTAAAATATGAAAGGCATATTTGGAGTCTATGCAAACATTTAAAGATTGTCCCTTTGCTAACTGGAAGGCATGAGTAAGGGCTACTAACTCAACCTGCCGGTTAGTGGTATGTGTAGGGAGTGCAAGTGTGCTATACCTCCATAGTGAATCTTCCATTGCTGGTCTTATCCAAATTTTTATTATTATATGGTATTCTTGTTAAGAACTCAAATTTATCAGTTTAAATTCTTATCTGTTTAAATTCCTTAAAATGATATGCAAACTCCTATAATTATACCTTAATAGCTGCCATTTATAAACCGTATATCACCAAATAACTTTGTTTAAATCATCTTTGATATTATTATAAGAAGAATGTAAATTAGAACAGAAAGATGTCTGTGGAGGGAAGAATTAGTAGAACTGCATGTTTGGATGTTTTTTCTGTAATAAGCCACATATTTCTTCATTAAAAACTGTTTCATTGGTATATGTAGCTAATATATTTCTCTTTTTATAGTCTATATCTTGTCTTTAGTCTTAAAAATAGTAGTCAATTTTTTATATATAGTCTTGTCAGGTCTTTAACTTGCTGTGTACTCCTATGTGGTCTCAGATTCACAAAGATCTGCCTACTGTGGATTCCCACAAATGTTAGCCTATTTCCAATTTGTATGAAGATTAGAGAATTTTAGTTTGTTCAATTATTCTAAATGAGTGGCTACACACCCTGACCAAAGGTGTGGTTATTTGGTGTTTTTGACATTAAGATCACCCATACAAGTAGACTCCCTCCATATTGACCAAGGTCAGAGAATTTAAGCTTACTTCTGCTCCTTCTTTTGATTTAAGAAATTTTACTTAGAAAGTGGCTGCCTTCAGGATACTTGGTCAAGGGTGGGTTCAGTGCCTAAACAACAGAATGCTAATGACTTGATATCTCAAAGTATTAAAGCAAGTAACTTTTATATTTGTCCTTTGTATAAAATAAACATGGGTGAATTCAACATTTGGTATTCACTGAATTTGACTCGTTACTATCCTATGTCTTAGTGATTCTTATCTCTGTTCCTCCTACTTAACGTTTTTCTAATCCTCATGCCTCTACCTTGGTAAATGGTATACTTGTCGAAACATGGTCCCTGACAACCAACACTTCTTTCTATATTCTGAGATCAAAGGAGTGTGCCACCACACTGGGTCCTTTAGTGTTTGTGTGAAGACTTCGCCTAGGTACTGGCATCCAAATATTCAGAGTCTGAAATGTCCCGGTGGAAGTTCCATTTGGGAGTTGACTCCGTTCAGACTCTGCCCATCCAAAAGCCCACCAAACAATGAACCCTCCCCAGAGATTCTCAAGACCACTCCACAGGGTATTTAAATCCCCCCACCCAAGAACAAACAGGTAGTTTTCCAGTCTTCCTTTTCCGTCACCTCTCTGGGGCCTGGAACGCCATCCAGGAGCGTTTGTATCCATTAAACCTGGGCTTTTTCTATTTTAGTCTGATTTGGTTGGATTTGGATTATCTCAGCTGAGAGGCTTATTAGGGTACAGAAACTTTTCATTTAGTATTTTAATTTTTTTCAAGAGAACAGTTTTATTAAATATTTGGGACTTTCACATAATGCACTCTAATCACATTCACTTTCCTGGTCTTGTAGGTTTGTTCCCTCACCCTTGTGACCTCCAACCAAGAAAACAAACACAAAACAAAACTAAACAAAGAAGTAAAGACCAAGTCAAAACTGTTTTGCCTATATAGTCCCAGTGGTCAGCCCCTTAATGAAAACTGAGTCCTTCACCACCAGAACTCAACTGCAAGTAATCAATTGTGGAGATCTATACTTCAGTAGCTTTATCACAATTTTTATGAGTTCTCTTCAATACTTTCTGCCTAGACTGTTACTTTTTGGGTCGTGGGGTGAGGAGTAGGGGTTGTCACAGAAGCCTTTTAGATCTCTCATTCTCAAATTTGAGACTGCTGTCATTGCAGCACTGCAAAAGAAACTCCCTTGCCTTTGACAGTCGGTGGGAGCATGGATTACAGACTTCCACCTAGGCTCCAGCAATAGCACATGTCACAGACTGTGGCATGATCGCCAGTGGCAATACTTAATTGTGTGCCATTCTACAAAATTCCTTTCTATTCTGAGCATTATTTAGGAGTAATCCTTGAAAGTCAATGAAATCAAGTGGTCATCTGTTTTGGGATACAACAGCTTCACAGAGGTTGCTGATGAGTTAAAAATTTCATTTTTTTCTTTTCATATAATATGACAATATGTAGGAAAACAATGTATTTCCTGATTATGTCTTATTTTATAAAAAGGGTAGTATTATTAATTTTAATAATTATTATTATTTAGCATATTAATCATAAAATATACATCATCAAATTTATTTATAGGCCTGTATATTTATAAAACATTTTAGTTCTTAAGAGGCTGAACTTGAAGCAACTGTGAGAGGCTGAGCTCTGCTTGTCTCAGTAACAATATGCATTGTTAATGCCAAAGATGACACTACCCAGTTTCTCTGACCTTTCCTCTGCCTGTCAAGCATCCCTAGGAAGGCGTGGTACAATGGCACATAGGTATAAATATCTCAACAACATAGACACTGAGTTGGAAGGATCATAATTCATGGCTTGGGCAATATAATCATTCTTTCAAAAACAAATAAATTGAACAAAAACCATAATGAAACATCTAGTGCTCTAATCCTAGTTTTATTTTCATACAATAATAAAATATGACTGAATTTCAGTTTCTTTTCTCTACTACAAATAATTCTTTATAGATTTTACTCTTACTTGAAAATAAAATATATAGAAATTATATCTATGCAATATAATACATTCCATGTTTACTTACATATTTTAATATATTTAAATAACATTATATTCTTAAAGTTGGAAAGGAGTGAAATGATGGCAAAAATAAGCTTATTTAGTTATTGTACATATCAAAGTTTATGCTCAATGTATACACTTTTTAATACATAACCAGTGTATAAAATAAATATGACTAAGAGCTGACAGTCACTGTAGGAAGGACAAACATCATTTTATAGAAACGACTAGAAGATCATGACTGAATGAAGATCAATTAGAGGCAAGTGCTCACATTCAGAGGATATTGAGTCGAGGTTGAACAATGACAAAAACTCTTCAATAGACTCTATCTTCAGATTTATAAAAAATGTCATATTTCTACTAGCTGAAGCATAGAATTTAGAGATCTGGGATTTACCTCTCAGATGTCAGGATCTTTAGGATAGTTAATAGATTGTTACTTTAAAGAAATTGCTACATCCTAAGGTGAAATAAAAGATAAATACTTCAAAGAGTAAAATGAACGATGTTTACTTTTCCAGCAGGTCATAGAGAGGACTTTTGTTTCAAAATACATAGCCCTCCATTTCCTTTCATTGCTAAGGGTCTATGAATTAGTGTTATTTTAGTTTCTGTACATAACTTGTGTCTTGGGCATGATTTATTTTCAATTTATGACCATGTTTGCTGCAGAATGTGTTTTGGGTCACATTCAATAAAAGAAAGGTCAGTAGATAAATAATGAACTTAATGTTAGAGTGAGATTTTTAGCACTGAACACTAAAATCACCAGAAGAAAAACTGTTATTGAAGCCAGCCTGAAATCTAATCTTGGGACAGAAAATACGTGATGTAGGCATTCTACAAGTAGCTAATGAATACATTACCTAAATGGACCTTGTAATTTTTAGTTGAAAGATGATAGAATTTAGCATACAAGGATGTTCTTAAATTATTTTTATGATTTAAACCAGCAACATGTATGCAAGGCATCATAAAGTTGATAATGTCAACAAGCTATGGCTAGGAGACACAGCAAAAGCCTTGTAGGAGCCATATGGGTTGAGCTATAGTTCTGTGACATCAACTCTCTATGTAAATTAGCAAAGATGTGTTCAATAGCAATAAAAATGTCTTCACAGCTGGGGATTGTAAGGAAATATTGGATTTTGAACAATCAGTCTGGGTTCAGTCACTTTTTAAAAATTAATTACTCTAGATAAATTATGTTACTTCTTTCTTATTTGCAAAGTGGGGTTATTAATACAGTCTTGCTGGGGCATTATGAAGATTTTACTAATTAAGTATGAAAATGTTTGGTCCAAGTTAGAAAACTAGTATGAGTTAATTAACTTAAAACTGTTAGGTAGAATGGAAAATGGAAGTTGCAATAGTGCTTCATCAGAAGGAATCATGACACAGAACTGGCACTGTTTCTCTCAACAGGCATCTGAGCATTTGGACTTCTAATTTGCATGTAGTTTTATCAGAGACACCTTTATTGCATCTTTGAGTCTGGAATAAGTATCTAAAACAACATATATCTTCCTTAATCTTTATAGTAATATCTTCTGGCCCCTTGCATCCTATCTGGCTGCGTTTCACTATTTCTTCAATATACATCCAATGTTTTCCCCTTCTCTTAATTTATCCATAAATGTAGACATAAACTATCATAATTCATCATATATATGGAAGCTAAAAGACACATGAAAAAGCAGAATTGGTTCAAGAAAAGATTGAATGAAATCGAGATGTTTTGAAACAGAATTTTAGTCTGGGTAAGAGAAAAAGTATAAATATGCAATGAAAATGTATTATTTGACTTGACACACATATATGAAACAAAATGACAAAAACTAACATTATCAGCTTGATGAGAATTATTAGACTAAATGGAGTGTTCTATAGCATAAAAATATGTCCTTTAGAAACTGTGTTTAAAACTATAAACATAGATAACATCCCCAGCTCAGCCTGATTGGGGAGCTGGGATGGGGTAGTGAGTGCAACCAGGCAGGCAGGAGTTTCTTTGTTTCAATAGCCTGCCTGCAGCAAGGTAGGCCCTTTGTCTGTGAACTCCCTGGCCAGCAAGGACACCTGGTCTTAGTACCAGAAGATACAACTCGGAGGTGAGTGAGTTCCTGACCCCAAGGCAGCAGCCCAGGAGATGGAGCCCAGACACTCCTCAACCCCCTATCCTTCCTGGTCTTCTGGCTGGGGCTATTTTCCCCAGCTACTGCCTCTCTCTTCCTACCCCACCCAGCTTGCATCCAAAAAATCCCTCCCTTCTTCATCCCCTCTTCTGGCTCATAACATCCCCAGCTCAGCCTGATCGGGGAGCTGGGATGCAGTAGTGAGTGCAACCAGGTGGGCGGGAGTTTCTTTGTTTCAATAGCCTGCCTGCAGCAAGGTAGACTCTTTGTCTGCAAGCTCCTTGGCAAGCAAGGACACCTGATCCTGTAAAATAAGATCCATGGAGGAGCATTTGGAAGAAGAGATGGGCAGGTGCCAATGCAAGAATTCCTCCAACAATCTGAAAAACAACATGAAATCACCAGAACCCAGCAATCTTACAACAGGAAGATTTGAACACTTCAATCAAGAAGAAGTAGAAAAAATTGATTTTATGAAAGTGATAGAAGCCCTTAAACAGGAGGTGAAAAACTCCCTTAAGGAAATGGATGAGAAGAATAACAAAAAGTTTGAAGAATTGAGTAAATCGTAAATGATATCCTAGGAAAACAAGGAAAAACAATCAAACAGATAATGGAAACAGTGCAAGACTTGAAAACTGAAATGGAGGCAAGGAAGAAAACACAAACCGAGGGCCAGCTGGATATGAAAAATTTATGTAAACAAATAGAGACTACAGTAACAAGCATAACCAACAGAATACAAGAGATAGAAGAAAGAATCTCAGATTCTGAAGATACCATAAAGAAAATAAATACACTGATCAAAGAAAACAGCAAATCCAACAAATTCACATCACAAAACATTCAGGAAATCTGGGACACAATAAAAAGACCAAACCTAAGAATAATAGAGGTAGAAGAAGGAGAAGAAGTACAACTTAACGGTCCAGAAAATATATTTAATAAAATTATAGAAGAAAAATTTCCCAATCTAAAGAAAAAATTTCCTATGAAGGTTCAAGAAGCATACAGAACACCAAATAGACTGGATCAAAAAAATATCCCCTCACCATATAATAATCAAAACACAAAACATACAGAATAAAGATAGAATATTAAGAGCAGCAAAGAAAAAAGGTCAAGTAACTTATAAAGATAAACCTATCAGACTTACACCTGACTTCTCTATGGAAACCATGAAAGCCAGAAGGTCCTGGATAGATGTACTGCAGAAACTAAGAGACCATGGATGAAAGCCCAGACTACTATACCCAGCCAAGCTTTCATTCGCTATAAATGGAGAAAACAAAATTTTCCAGGATAAAAACAAAATTAAACAATATGTAGCCACAAATCCAGCTTTACAGAAAGTAATAGAAGGAAAAATCACAAACCAATAAGTCCAGAAATGCCCACAATAACTCAGATAACTAGCGACACTTCAAAAGTACATCTCAAAAAAGGGAAACACACAATCTCTACTACCAAAAAAAAAAATGATGACTGGAGTTAACAACCACTGGTCATTAATATCACTGAATATCAATGGACTCAATTCACCTATAAAAAGGCACAGGCTAAGAGATTGGATACCAAAACAGGAATCAACATTCTGCTGTTTATTAGAAACACACCTTAACCACAAAGACAGACATCTACTCAGAGTAAAGGGTTGGGAAAAGGTATATAAAGCAAATGGACGTAAGAAACAAACAGGTGTGGCCATACTAATTTCTAACAAAGTTGACTTCAAACTAAAATCAATCAGAAGAGATGGAAAGGGACACTTTATACTCATAACAGGAAAAATCCATCAGAATGAAGTCTCAATCCTGAATATCTATGCCCCTATTATAAAAGCACCACTTATGTAAAAGAAACATTACTAGAACTCAAGACAGCCATCAAACCACACACACTAATAGTAGGAGACTTCAACACTCCTCTCTCACCAATGGACAGGTCAATCAGACAGAAACCTAAGAGAGAATTAAGAGACTTAATGGAGGTAATAAACCAAATGGACTTAACAGACATCTATAGAACATTCCACCCAATTAGGAAAGAATATACGTTCTTCTCTGCGGCTCATGGAACCTTCTCGAAAATTGACCACATACTAGGTAACAAAGCAAACTTCCACATTTACAAAAATATTAGTAACCACCTGTGTCTTACCGGATCACCATGGATTAAAATTAGAATTCAACAACAATGCTACCCCGGAAAGCCTACAAACTCATGGAAACTGAACAGTCAACTACTAAACCACACCTGGGTAAAGGAAGAAATAAAGAAAGAAATTAAAGTCTTCCTTGAATTTAATGAAAATAAAGATACCACATACTCTAACCTATGGGACACTATGAAAGCAGTGCTAAGAGGAATGTTCATAGCACTAAGTGCCCACTGAAAGAAAATGGAGAAAGCACACATTGGAGATTTAACAGCACACCTGAAAGCTATTGAAAAAAAAAAAAAGAAGCAGACTCACCTAGGAGGAGTAGAAAACTGGAAATAATTAAACTGAGGGAAGAAATCAACAAAATAGAAACACAGAAAACAATCCAAAGAATCAATGAAACAAAAAGCTGGTTCTTGGAGAAAATCAACAAGATTGACAAACCCCTATCCAAACTAATCAAATGACAGAGAGAGAACAAGCAAATTAATAAGATCAGAAATGAAAAGGGGGACATAACCACAGACACAGAGGAAATTCAGAGAATCATTAGATCTTACTACAAAAGCCTGTATGCCACAAAATTGGAAAAAGTAAAAGAAATGGACATTTTTAAAATAAGTACCATATACCAAAGTTAAACCTGGACCAGGTGAACAATCTTAATAACCCTGTTAGTCACAGAGAACTAGAAACTGTTATCAAAAACCTCCCTACCAAAAAAAGCCTAAGACCAGATGGTTTCAATGCAGAATTCTACCAAAACCTCCAAGAAGACCTAATACCTATACTTCTTAAGGTATTTCATAATATGGAAACAGAAGAGTCATTGCCAAATTCCTTTTATGAAGCTATAGTTACCCTGATACCAAAACCACACAAAGACTCAACCAAGAAAGAGAATTATAGGCCAAACTCAATCATGAACATCAATGCAAAATTCTCAATAAAATACTGGCAAACTGAATCCAAGAACACATTAGAAAAATTATCCACTACGATCAAGTAGGCTTCATCCCAGAGAGGCATATGAAAATCTATCAATGTAATCCATCATATAAATAAACTGAAGGAAAAAACCATATGATCATCTCATTAGATGCTGAAAAAGCATTTGACAAAATTCAACACCCCTTTATGATAAAGTTCTTGGAGAGATTAGGGATACAAGGGTCATTCCTAAATATAATAAAGGCTATTTACAGCAAGCTGACAGCTAACATCAAATTAAATGGAGAGAAACTCAAGGCCATCCCACTACATTCAGGAACACGACAAGGCTGTCCACTCTCTCCTTATCTCTTCAATATAGTGCTTGAAGTTCTAGCAATAGCAATAAGAAAACATAAGGGGATCAAGGGGATTCAAATTGTAAAGGAAGAAGTTAAACCTTTGTTATTTGCAGATGATATGATAGTGTACATAAGCAACCCCAAAAACTCCACCAAAGAACTCCTACAGCTGATAAACTCCTTTAGTAATGTGGCAGGATACAAGATCAACTCCAAAAAATCAGTTGCCCTCCTATACACAAAGGATAAGGAAGCAGAGAG
The DNA here is from genome assembly GCF_903992535.2 of Arvicola amphibius. Lineage (NCBI taxonomy): Eukaryota > Metazoa > Chordata > Mammalia > Rodentia > Cricetidae > Arvicola > Arvicola amphibius. The sequence continues at coordinate 34,738,132 of NC_052056.1, read as the reverse complement.
GGAAATCAGAGAAGCATCACCTTTCACTGTAGAAGGAAGCAGCAGGGCTGTGTCCTGCCACCCGGCTAACTTTACCCAAAATAATTACATGGAAACTGTATTCATTTAAACACTGCCTGGCCCCTGGCCCGTTATCTGTAGCTTCTTATTGGTTGATTCTCATATCTTGCTTTAACCCATATTTAGTAATTTATACAGCACCACGAGGTGTGGCTTACCAGGAGAGATCTTAACCTGCATCTATCTTGGAGAGGAGCATGGCGACTCACTATGGCGACTGCCTGAAGCGTCTCCCCAACTCTCCCAGATTTCTGTTCTGTCTATTCCGCCTACCTAATTTTCTGTTCTCTTAAAGGGCCAAGGCAGTATCTTTATTAATAATGAAAGTAACACATAGACATTCCTCCATCATTTCACGATAACCACAAATAGCATAAAATATTTGGGTAACTCTAACCAAGGAAGTGAAAGATCTATTTGACAAGAACTTTAAGTCTTTGAAGAAAGAAATTGAAGAGGATACCAGAAAATGGAAGGATCTCTTTTGCTCTTGGATTGCAGGATCAACATAGTAAAAATGGCAATTCTACCAAAAGAAATCTATAGATTCAATGCAATCCCCATCAAAATACCATCAAAATTCTTCACAGATCTTGAGAGGACAATAATCAACTTTATTTGGAAAAACAAGAAACCCAGGATAGCCAAAACAATCTTATACAATAAAGGAACTTCTGGAGGCATTACCATCCCTGACTTCAAACTCTATTACAGAGCTACAGTATTGAAAACAGCTTGGTATTGGCATAAAAACAGAGAAGTCAAACAATGGAATTCAATAGAAAACTCGGATCTTAACCCACAAACCCTTGATCACCTGATTTTTGGTAAAGGAGCTAAAAGTACACAATGGATGAAAGAAAGCATCTTCAACAAATGGTGCTGACATAACTGGATATCAACCTGTAGAAGAATGAATGTAGATCCATATCTATCACCATGCACAATACTCAAGTCCAAATGGGTTAAAGACCTCAATATAAATCTGAACACACTGAGCCTGATAGAGGAGAAAATGGGAAGTACTTTACAACATATGGGCACAGGAGACCATTTCCTACATACAACCCCAGCAGCACAGACATTAAGGGCAACATTGAATAAATAGGACCTCCTGAAGCTGAGCAGCTTCTGCAAAGCAAAGTACACTGTCAATAAGACAAAAAGGCAGCCTACTGACTGGGAAAAGATCTTCACCAACCCCACAACAGACAAAGGTCTGATCTCCAAAATATATAAGGAACTCAAGAGACTAGACTTCAAAATGCTAATTAAACCAATTAAAAAATGGGGCACTGAACTGAACAGAGAATTCTCAACAAAAGAAGTTCAAATGGCCAAAAGACACTTAAGGTCATGCTCAACCTCATTAGCAATCAGGGAAATGCAAATCAAAACAACTTTGAGATACCTTTTTACACATGTCAGATTGGCTAAAATCAAAAACACCAATGATAGTCTTTGCTGGAGAGGTTGTGGAGTAAGGGGTACACTCAGCCATTGCTGGTGGGAATGCAAGCTTGTGCAACCACTTTGGAAATCAGTGTGGCTGTTTCTCAGGAAATTCGGGATCAACCTACCCCAGGACCCAGAAGTTCCACTCTTGGGAATATACCCAAGAGATGCCCTATCATATTACAAAAGAATTTGTTCAACTATGTTCATAGCAGCATTATTTGTAATAGCTAGAAACTGGAAACAACCTAGATGCCCCTCAATGGAAGAAGGGATGAAGAAAGTGTGGAATTTATACATATTAGAGTACTACTCAGCAATAAAAACAATGACATCTTGAATTTTGCATGCAAATGGATGGAAATAGAAAACACTATTCTGAGTGAGGTAACCAGACCCAAAAAGATGAACATGGGATGTATTCACTCATAATTGGTTTCTACCCATAAATAACAGACATCGAGCCTATAATTCGTGATCCTAGAGAAGCTAAATAATAAGGTGAACCCAAAGAAAACATATAGTTACCCTCCTGGATATTGGAAGTAGACAAGATTGCTGGACAAAAATTGGGAACTTGGGGGTGGGGTGGGATGAGGGTAAGGGGAGATGGGGAGAGAAAATTGTGAAGGGGACGATTGGGAGAGCTTGGGGAAATGGGATGTTTGGGATATAGGAAGGGTGGATATGGGAGCAAGGAAGTATATATTAAGGGAGCCATTTTAGGGTTGTCAAGAGACTTGACTCTAGAAGGGTTCCCAAGTGTCCAGTGAGATTCCCCCAGCTAGTTCCTTGGGCAGCTGAGGAGAGCGAGCCGGAAATGGCCAGATCCTATAGCCATACTGATGAATATCTTGCATATCACCATAGAACCTTCATCTGGTGATGGATGGAGATAGAGACAGAGCCCCACATTGGAGCACTTGACTCAGCTCCCAAGGTCCAAATGAGGAGCAGAAGGAGGGTGATATGAGCAAGGAAGTCAGGACCGCGTGGGGTGCACTCACCCACCAAAATGGTGGGACGGATCTAATCAGAGCTCACCAAGGCCAGCTGGACTGGGACTGAAAAAGCATGGGATAAAACCGGACTCCCTGAACATGGCGGAAATGAGGGCTGCAGAGAAGCCAAGGACAATGGCACTGGATTTTGATCCTACTACATATACTGGCTTTGGGGGCGTAGCCTATTTGGATGCTCACCTTCCTAGACCTGGATGGAGTGGGGAGGAACTTGGACTTCCCACAGGGAAGAGAACCCTTACTGCTTTTAGGACAGCATTGGGAGGGGGAGTGGCGGAGGAGTGGAGGGGGACGGGGAGGTAAATGGGAGTCAGGGAGGACGCGGAAATTTTAATAAAAAAAATAATAAAAATCATTATTTGAGTCCCACATGAAAAACAAACAAACAAACAAAACAAAACAAAAAAAAAACCCCTTAAACATAGAGGTTACTGTCACTAGTGTAAGCAGTGGTGATTACTTAAGAACATTCTGGTCTTAATAAAAAATTGTAGTGATGAAATGATCCCTAACAACATTTGGCTATACTCAGTACCTTCTTGAGTCATTAGGAAGCTTCCTCCTGCAGTAGATGAGAAGAAATAAACAGACCTACAGGAAGACTTTATTATACAGAGAGAGAGAGAGAGAGAGAGAGAGAGAGAGAGAGACAGAGACAGAGACAGAGACAGAGAGACAGAGACAGACAGAGATGAAAGAGAGCTGTTAGAACAATCAGTTCCCAATGTGATGTCTCCATCTAGTTCCTCCCTTCAGATCTTACAGAACCTCAGGGAAGAGAAACCTGAAAAACCATAATAGCCAGAGGGGATCCAGGATACAAGGAAAACAAAAGTTGCTCTAAATCAACTACGAAAAGTTCATATGAACTCATAGAGACTAAAGCAGCAAGCACAGGGCCTACATACAAGCACCAGGCTCTCTGCATATATATTTGGTCTTTCAGTTTAGTGTTTTTATGGGAAACCTGAGTGTGTGAATGAGTGACTGAAGTATGCACTCAAGGATTCCTTCTCCTCTCTTTCCCTTTAGTTACAGATGTACTGGAAATTTCACATTATGCATGTACTCCATTGTTCCTTTTAACTATTTTATGAAAAATTAAAATAGATTAATTACTTCAATTTTTTTTCAAATTACAGAGCCATCATGGACAATCTTTAAATGAATAGAGAGTATAAATAAGTATTTAAAGCATTAAAACTAAAATAAACTAAGAAATGATAGTGCAGATAATGGCAAATTGTGTGGTTAAACAGAAAGCATATTAAATGATTATAGACATAAATGATAACATATAAAAAGGAATGAATTTTGACAACTAAATATTCCTAAAAGACATCCAAGACATTCAGAAGAGAAATAACTATTGAAGAAACAATCTGAGACTATGTTCTTACAGCTGGCTACTAGAATCATTTTAACATTTAAAATGCAATATATACATCATTACCTATGTAAATCTAATTTATATATTATGGAATTATAGCCACATAATCTCCCGACACAATATTGGTGCCATGGAAAATTGACACTGTTCATCCTATCAAAAAATGTGGTCAGGTTTACAGTAAGAAATAAGCCTTGAGACCTGCTTTGGGCAACGGGATAATGATAAATATGTGGGGAGTAGTGCCATGAAAAAAAGCCCAGCATCATGTGTTTTTCTCTTTGTGTGCTTCTCAGAACCTTCATATGAATAATCCACATCTACTGCCAACAGACAAGGCTTCCCATAGACATGAATAGAAACAGTCTCTGGTGATCTTGATGAAGTCTCCAAATAATGAGAGAGAAAAAACCACTACTGGTCATCTCTTGTTACCAAATGAAGTTTCATTACTGGGAATGTGGACCAAAGTGTTCCCATGGAAATTACAAAACAACCCAGATTATTGCTAACACAATAGTTTTCTTTCCATATACTTACAGCAAGACTTCAATGCTAAGACAACACCTATACAAGCCAGTGGACTCAGAAAGGTCAAGCTGGTACCCTCATAGAATCTTTACCCCCAATTAGTAGTACCTGTGATATGGAAATTTTCTCTGCGGACTACCAAAAGAGAAAAGTAAATATTAATATAATCACAAAACATTTTGTCCTGCCTGCAAAATATTCTAGGGAAATGGTGGCACAAAGCTAGTGGGAGTAACCGACCAATGTCTGATTTGACTTAAGTCCTACTCCATGAGATAGAATCCATACTGGACACTATTTTGGTGACTAAAAACTAGAGTCTAGATAGCACAGAAATATAAGGTAAACCTATATAGTACTGATCTAAAAAAGCTGTAACAACAAAATAACTTCTAATGATATCCTAATATACTCATAGAACGGTGCCTTCTTTGGCCATCCTCAGAGAAGCATCTTCTTGCAGCAGATGGGAACAAATACAGAGACCCCCACATAAACACATTAAACACATTAAACACACATACACACACATACAAACACACACACACACACACACACACACACACACAGAGAGAGAGAGAGAGAGAGAGAGAGAGAGAGAGAGAGAGAGAGAGAGAGAGGAGCACACAGCTCTTTATGGAAAGTCTCCTTGAAATTCTTCCTCTCGGAGTTTAGGAAACCCCAAGAAGGGGGAGGCAGAAGCAGTTGGGGAGACAGAGGTAATCAAGGACACCAGGAGAACAAGGCCCTGCAAAACGATTGAGCAAAAGTCTCATGAACTCACAGAGATTGAAATAGCATGCCCAGGGCCTTCATGGGTCTAGTAGATCTATAGCATATACACTATAGCTTTCAGTTTAGTACGTTTATCCAATCCTTGAACATGTAAACAAGTGGATTTCTGATCATTTTATAATTGAATAAATTCCTCTTTCATATAATTTATTCTGGCCACATTTTCCCTTCTCTCCACTCCTCTCAGTTTTGACCAATTTCACCTTTTCCCCAGATCCACTCTCTGCATATCTTTTCAGAAAAGAGAAAGCTTTCAAGAGACAACAAGACATGACAAAACAAGATACAATAAGACAAGGCAAAAACCTTAATATGAGGTATGAACAAGGCAACACAATTGGAGGAAAAGAGTTTCAAGAGTAGACAAAGAAGCCAAAGGTCTCTCATTCATGTGCCTTCTCTTGGGGTCCTTTTATTTTTCTGTTGGTTTGTCTTGCTAACTCTGTTTTCATTGTATTTTGTTATATTTTATTTTGACATGTTTTCTTGTTATCTCCTAGAAGCCTGTTCTTTTCTTTTTACAAGACAGGTTTTTTTCTGTAGTATTTAGAGCATGTCCTGTAACTAACTAGTAGTAGAGCAGGCTGACCTCACTCACAGAGATCTGCCTGTCGCAAACAAGGTCATTAGTTTTGGAATATTAAGATATAAAATGGATGTGACCTACAAGCAAATAGCAACCTTTCTTCCCCAAATATAAACATAACAAAAATGTTATATAACCCATGACAGAATACCTATGCTATAATGACTCCTGTGATTAATAATACCTTTGGGAAAATATTTCTTTAAATTTCTTATAAAATGTTTCCAGTGCTAAAATCAAAAGCAAAAAATTTAGAAATGCCTTGATGGATGGATGTTATAATATGCCATGTTTCATTTCATATTATAAAATTACATAACTAGAAACTAGAAACAATACATATACATATATGTATATGTATATGTATTTTCCTGATTCTCCTGGACTAGAATTTTGCAAGCTCAGATTATGTTGGTTCATAAGAGTCATGCTGCTGGTAGGAACATACTGATCTGAGTGGCCTGTGCTGCTATCAATGGCCCTGGTGATGTCCAGGCAAGTAGCTGCCTAAGGCCATATCTGGATCAGGATCCAGCTGCTACTGAGGTCTGTGTTGATGCCTGTGGCTCCTGTCATCATTAAAGCCTATGCCTGGGGTCTCAGCCACCACCTGGCTCTATCTTGTTGCCTGAGAGGCACAAAGATGCCTGAACTATGGCTATCTAAGTGTTTGGCACTGGCAATCTGGACCATGATGACAGCTGGGCCTACACTATTCCTGAGGATCATGTCTCGGTCTGTGGTTCTTCCACAGTTGGTGTCTGTAGTGTGTGTTGCCACTAAAGGCCACACAGATGCCCAAGGTCTAGGCCATGTTGATACCCAAGTGTGGTATTGCTGCTGGAACTATGAAGATCTATGTGTCCTGTACAGCCAAGAAGGTCCATGGTGTCTTCTGAGCCCAAGCTGCTATTGAGGGCCATGTCTGCATCCCTGGTCCTGCTACACCTGAAGTCTGTGTTAATGTCTATAGTCCATGTTACCACCAGAGGCCGTGTGAACCATACTTGTTGAAATCTGAGGGCACTGTTGAGCTGGCCCTAACCTTCACTGTCCTTTGGAGATCAGACCCAATCCCAAACTGGAGAGCAGGACCTGTCACTCACCACAGGAACAGGGAAGTTGACTCTGTTGGCTTGGATTCAGGAAAGCTGGACTGAGTGAAGCAGTCCTAGTAGAGTCACAGATTGTCTTAGTTTGGGTTTCTATTGTTCTGAAATACACTATGACCATGGCAACTCCTTTTTTTCTAGTTTTTCTATTTATTTCTACATACCAATTCCAGTTCCCCCTGCATCCCTGTTTTCTGCCCCCTACCTCTCCTTATTCCATCCCCCATCCACTCCTTGGAGGATCCAATATTTCCCTTGGTTCATCCACAAAGTCTTGCATACCAAGTTGAGGAAGGACCAAACCTCTCCCTGGTGCGTCAAGCTTAAGAAAGGTATCCCACATGTGGAATGGGCTCCAAAAAGCCAGTTAATACACCTAGGATAACTCTTATAAAGAAAATATTCAATTGGGATCACTGCTTACAGTTCAGTCCATTATCACCATAACAGGGAGAGTAGTGGCATGCAGACAGATGTGGTGCTGGAATAGGTGAGAATCCTGTATCTTGCTGGCAGCAGAAAGTTGGCTGAGACACTGGGTCATATTCTAATCATAGAAAACCATGAAACCAACACCCTCAGTGACATACTTCCTCCAGCAAGATGTTTTCAACTCCAACAAAAACACAGCTGTCACAGTACCATTCCTTATGAGATTATGTGGACCAATTACATTCAAATTATCACACTGACCAAATTAGCTACCATTCAGGTCCACATCCAATGCTTTCAGTTGGGCGACCCCAATCTTTACCCCATCTATGACCTGCTGGAGCACCTGAAGAGACTGATCTTGTGGAACCAAACTCCCAGGATCTCTATGATAATGTAGGGGTGCAACAGTAGGATATCTGGGAAGAGTTTTAATAAGGGTCCAGTATTGTTGGCAGAGGTTGGTTATTTATTTGTGGCTTACAAGACCTGAAATAATCACTCAGAAACTGTATTAATTAAATCATTGCTTGGCCTATTAGCTTATGCATACTTCTAGATAACTCTTACATCTTGAATTAACCCATTTCTATTCATCTGTGTATTACCACGTGGCTGTGACTTATCAGCAAGATTCTGGCACTTCTTTCTCCAGTGACAGGTACATGGCTTCTCAGTGACTCTGCATTCTTTTTCCCAGCATTTAGTTTAGTTTTCCCCACCTACCTCTATTCTGCCCTGTGTGGGTCCAAGAAAACTTCTTTATTAACCAAAGATATTCATAGCATACAGACTGGAATCCCACATCACTGTATTGATGATGTAACAGAAGCCAAAAGGCCTTGAATAAGACCAAAACCTCATTACAATGTACATTTGCAAATGAAATTGTTTGGACAAAAGTGTATGCTTGATGAGATACTGCAGCTCCCCTAAGTTAAATGAAGAGGTAAAAAGAGGTGAAAAAGCTGAAGGAATGAAGTTTATTGAGGGGGGCACTGCAAGAGAAAAAGATGATATGAAGGGACATAGGGTATATGATTTGCAAATAATTAATTAAAATTTGTTTAAAAAATAAATAAAAGTATTATAAATACTCATTATTTTTTGATGATTGTTATTTTCTGTCTCCAAACTGAACACAGTATTATATTGTGAAAAATTATAGCTCAGATGATAATAAAAATGTATGTCTAAACATAGTTCCATAATCATTTTGCACATCAATAAACAGATGTAAACTAGTGTGTAATTTTCTGAAAATGTCATTCACTTGAGGAAACAGTAAGATAATGTAGTTTTAACATTAGAATAATATCCTTTATGTCCACTCATGTCATCTACTGGTATTTTGTGGAGCTATAATACTAAAAAAACTATTAAATATTGAAACCCCAACATATTATCAAAGCCAGTGAATATTCCTATTCAGTAATTATCTCTATATTGCATGAAGAAGCAATCTCAGGAGAAATACATTTCACAACAGCTCATATGTTCTTTTATTTGTAGTATACATGATTCTATAAATGCTTATAAAGCAGATAATTTAATGCATAAAAACAATTCACTGTAACCATGTTCTTCCTCATTTTTATGCTATTCCATAAATCTTTCTCCCATCTAATTATCCTCTAATATTCATGATGCATTTTTGATTGTGTGTGTATCTGTGTGTGTGTGTATGTGTGTGTGTGTGTGTGTGTGTGAGAGAGAGAGAGAGAGAGAGAGAGAGAGGGAGGAGAGGGAGAGGGAGAGAGAGAGAGAGAGAGAGAGAGAGAGAGAGAGAGAGAGAGAGGGAGAGAGCCTATGGGATGCTTCATGTGTGTGTAGGTTCTGTCTAGTTTAACTATTATTTGTATTATTGAAATTGATTGATACTCTCTAAAACTTATTGGCATGTACTTCCTTTGTAGACCACTCTGGCCTCAAATCCACAGTCATATCAGCTTCATAAGAATTTAAATTAAAGTTCCTCCTACCCATGTGGGTAGCTTCTTATATATGTAAATTCAACCAAGAAGACACAATAAACTATATAACTTATTAATCCAAACAATAATGACTAATATTGATAGACCACAGTGTGACCTCCCTTTGGATCTAGTATACACACACACACACACACACACACACAAACACACATATATATTCAGTATAAATGTATATATTACTTACTACCTTGAATATATAATTAAACTGATGTATAATAAATATGTATCAGATAGATATATATCTAATTATACATTTGTAGTTTTTTGTTCTGTTAACCAAATAACCTATAGAAAATAGTATCCTTTTAGCTATAGGAGCAGATATCACAGAATTTCTTATTTCTAAGACCATTAAACCAATAGACTATAACAAGAACCTTACAGAAATTATTTTAGAATGGACTAAGTTATACAAAAAGAGATTAGAATATCTCTTGTTGCCACAAAATGATGAAGAAGGGGCATGGAAGAAATTAGATGAATTAATGTAGACAAGAATGATTTTGTGTTGTAAATTTAGTTATGTGAAATTCAAAATCACAGAAGTGAATTACAGTAAAAATCAGAGAGTGATTAGTTTGAGGAAGTAAGAAAGAGACCTCTGCTTCTTAAGGAATTGTTGAGTTATTATCTGCTCTGGTTTGTAATATGTTATAATATTATATGCATTTTAATAGCTGTGAAAAGTAAGCAAAGAAGCCCATTTCAAAGTAAATGTAATAATTTTTCTGCCCACAACACTGACTACAGGTTTTCATATCACAACCTTTAACTCTTTGACAAGTATTCTCTTCCAGACACTTCAAGCTAGATATCACATCCAGAGAGGTAAAACAGAGTGTTAATATGTTATGAAGAAATATTTAAGCTACCTTAGCTGTATCTTTTATTGAGTGTTATTAATATTATAAAATAACAATATTTTAAAAAGTACTGTTCATGGTTAATATCCAGAGACATCATTTGCTACTTCAAGGGAAATTTAAACACAGAATAAATGTGAAAGCCTATTGTCCATGAAAGGTAATAATCTGACCACGTAGGTGTGAAAATATCAACAGGGATTAACTATGCCATAGGTTTTCTCAAAGAAACAATAGATTTATCTGAACTGTTGGAGAGTATACCAATAGAATTTGTGAACAGTAACAATGGACAACAATGTATATGGTGATATTTGCAACCTGATCCAGAAAAATAAGTAATGTATTTGTGTCATTCCTATAAACTCATTATTCTTAGATATATATGAGCATAAGAAGGATAAACAAAAGAGTAAACTGGTTTTAAGGGAGTGTGGCATGAATGTACAGAGCAAAGCAAGACATGAGACATTTACTAAACTAGAGACGGGTCAAAGCATAGTGTTGACTGTGAAGTATTATAAAGGGGTATAAAGTCAAATTACATATGACTAACAAAGATCAGACTTTCTCAAAAATTGCAATGCAAATATTCCCTGATTATGAATTTAGTGGCTCTATAATTTAGCCAAATTGTCTATCATCTGAGACTTTTCACATTGGTAGCCTCAGACATATCTTACAATAATTGGTGTGCTAATGTGGTGGACTAAATTCATGAAAAACCTGAGAGAGCTTAAAAAGAAATTCTAGACACAAAAATACAGAGTTTAACACAGCTTCTTGTTGTTTTCTGGTGATGTGCTGCAGCTCCTTAAAGAAAAGTTTTATTTTTTGAGATTATTAAATTACTTTTTATTTTTGTGCTATGCTACTTTAACAATTAGGTGCAATATTGCATTGGAATTCCATTTGTTTAGATAAAGAGTTATGAATTTGGTTTCTTATGTAGACAGAACATATTATCTTTTGCATATTTCTTATTTCAGCTCTAAGAACCCTTCCTTTTATTTGGTTTAGTCTTTTTTTATTTTTATTAAAATTTTCCACCTCCTCCCATTTCCCTCCCCCTCACCCCACTCTCCCTCCTTACAGATTCAACTGTAGCAGGAAAAAAGCTGTGGTTTTGAATGCCAGTTTTCTGGGTTGTGCTGCCAGCGCAAACTGGCTCTTTCATGAGGCTGAGCTTTTAAATGGGGTTTGTAAGCAGTGTGTTACAAATTGCTTAATGGCTTTATATAGATCTGATGCACACTTAGAATTGATGTACTGTGTGTGGCTCAGAGGCAGTGAATGGATTTCTGCAGCCATGTAGGACTGGGTAGAGCAAGTAGGCAAGGCCATATATACCTTAGCAATGCTCCCACTTAAGTTTTTAAGAAGTGCTTAGCATTTTAAGAAGCACTCCTGGATAATAAATAATAACAGATATGTAATAAAGACAAATTCAGATGGAAAAGACCTCTAAATGGGTCACAGTTTTGGATAAATATGCATAGGCGAGAGAGAAGAAAAAGAATATGGAAAGTTGAAAAAGAAGTAAATCATCTAAAAAAATAAACAAAGTCTTTAAAGAGACAGAGTACAGACAGTCATACATTAAAAGAGTAAAGATAATAAAATTAATATTTAAAGCTAATATATTTAAAACAAGCTACATAAAGATGGAGAATACACAGAAAGTCTGGATTATGTATATTATTGTACTTTTTTTGAATATTATTACTGTGAAGGAGCTAAGTACAGAGAAACATTTCATTGTATGGACTGCTATGGTAAACCAGCATATATATTTTAAAAATATCTTGATTTCAAAATATTCATCTAAGAATATGTTGCTTTGTAAAAGAGGTTCTTCTTTTGTTTCTACAGAAAATGAGAACCTGTGAATTAATTCAAGACTAATGTAGTTTAATAGACCAAGACCACCTGAAAGGTTGCTGTGAACACCCCCCCCCCCAAAAAAAAATACTTTGCCCAACAAAAAGCAGGAAGCAGTCTGGAAAATTACACCCAAATTCCCTAAAAAATCGTTTGTAAATGTTTGTTTACCTTTAAAGGGGATATGTTATAGAGAGGAATACTTTTCATTGGTATGGATTTTGCTTTATTGATACACAATAAAGGTTAATTTTCTTATACTTTGTGTATGTATTTCTCATAATGATTAAGGTGCTATGTTTATGAAGCTCACTTAAAAATGTAATGCATAATTAAGAAACATAGGCTTGCTGTGGGACAATGGTCTGTACCCTGTCACTTGTATTTTAAATAAACACTGATTGGCCAGTAGCCAGGCAGGAAGTATAGGTGAGGTAACCAAGCAGGAAGTAGAGACAGGGCAATGAGAATTCAGGGAAGTTGAAACAGTCAGTCAGAAGTCATACCAGCCACAGAGGAAGCTAGACAAAGAGCAAGCAAGATATGACTTCCTTACTGAAAAAGGTACTGCGTGGCTAACACAGATAAGAATATGGGCTAATATAAGTTGTAAGAAACCTGAGATACTAGGAAGATCAATGTATAATTAATATAGGCCTCTGTGTATTTCTTTAGGACTGAATGACTGCAGGAACAGGTGGGTCAGAAACCTCTGTCAACAGAAACCTCTGTCAATATAGGTTAATAGATAATCATCAAATCTTTCAAAAACTACAGAATATGGCATTCAAAATGTTTTAAGAACTTAGGACTTTTCATGACAATGAGTCACATCTGCTCCTGGCAGTACTATTACTTCAAGAGGAAGATGGACATTAGAGGCTTCTTATGGAATTGGTTAGCCATTGGGTAAGAAACTGCTTTGCCTTGACTGCTTGATGGTATATTGGATGAACTGGATGTTGCAGAACCCACAGAGAAATGACTGCTCAACATGCCTAAAGGTAAGATAGTCCTTTAGGGTTCCTGTTACAAGAGTCTTCTATACATTCCACAGGGCACAGAAGAAAGTGACTGACAAACTGCCAGTATAGGCAGAATTTTCTTTTCAATTGCCAGCTTCATGGAAAAGTCTGCTGGATACTATGGGCCTGTAGGCTAAAGATGGATGCCACAAAGGTACAGAAAAACTTTGGGTGACTGTCCAGGCAGCAAGATGTCTCTGTCAATTCTAGAGATTTGGAAGTTGTTTACAATGCATTTCCTGTTTACTTAGGTGATATCATATCCTTCTGGAGTCTTTGATGGAGTTGAATTTATAGTTATAGTAATAGTTTTCTTTAGTTATGATAAAAGATAAAGTATATATAAACATTGTAACTGTAATTCTTGCTTGATACCTGTTTTGTTATATGCAATTTTATTATGTTAAAGTTAAAACCTTCTTTTTCATTTAAAGAGAAAAGGGGAGATGTTGTGGGATTCCCCTATGTTTTCTGTGAATACAATTAGGTATTAAAAAAACTACCTTGGCCTCTTGATAGGGCAGAACTTAGGTAGATAAGGAAAACTAAATTGAATTCTGGGAGAGAGGAAGAGTCAGGGAGAAGCCAAGTAGCTCACACCGGAGACAGACAGCAGAACTTTAGCTGGTAAGCCACAGCCATGTGGTGATACACAGATTAGTATAAATGTGTGAAATTAATATGTAAGAGTTAGCCAATAAGAAGCTAGAGCTAATGTACCAAACAGTGATTTAATTAATACAGTTTCTGTGTGATTATTTCAGGTTTGAGCTGCCAAGCAGCTGGGAACCAGCAAGTTGCTCTCCTAACAACATAGTTAATTGTCTCTCATGACATTATACCTCCAGAAACCTCAAGATTTCTTCCATCCTATGTGCATGTTCCTGTTGAATGTGAAACCAAGCAAACGATAAGCTGTCATAAGTTATAAAAAATTCCCTTCCTTCAAACTATCCCTAACTCTTCCCTGCTTAGAAGGGAAAACTAGGTGATAGCAAATTCTAGGCATATGAATATTAGTAGAATATTGACCTCACTGGAACATTTAATGTTATTTTCACAAGAAGAGTTCACACTTTTAGTGATGACTGTCTCAAGCATCTCTCCTCCCCAAAACTTCAAGATAACATTAAGAAAATCTAAGATGTTACTATCCAAGTTTTCCTTTCTTTTTGTTTCAGTGTTTTCATTTGAACTCCTGCCAAAATTGCAATATCAGCAATTTTGAAATTCTGTTTTTAGGGTTGAATCTTGAGTCTGTTTTATATTTTGGGGACGTGTATGCTACCATTTGTGTCTTGGTTGATTTTTTTCAACTTGACACACACTTAGACATATTTGGGAAGAGGGAATCTTATTTGAGAAAATGTTTCTATTAGATTGATCTACAACTGAATCTAATGAGCATTTCTTGATTAATGTGAGAGTTCCCTGCCCAATGTGTGTGGCTTCAGTCCACGCAGGAGGTCCTGGTAGTAAATGTGAAAGTTTCTGCCCCCCCAATAAGCCTCTTTGCCAATGAAACAACCAAATCAAGATGAATTAGAAAAAATAAAGGCCCGGTTTAATGAATAAAAACACTCCCAGATGATTTTGCAACTCTTCCACCAGGGAGGAGATGAGAAAAGAAGACTGAAAAACCACATATCTGTTTTGTGGGGGAAGGGCATTTTAACTATCCTGTGAGAGAGGTCTTGAGTACATCTTGGAAAGAGGTTATCATCTGGTGGGCTTTCTGAAATGCATTAGGGTTTAGAGAGAGATGGGGGCAGAGCTTGGGGTAGAGCTTCCACCAGAACATCCCAGACTCTTTGGTATGTGGATGCCAAAGGCTTGGTTGGAGCTGCCACCTAAACATCCTAGACTCTTTGGGTATGTTGATGCAAGAAGCTGGGATAAAGCTTCCACCAGAACATAATGGAGCAGGATCGACAAGCAGCATTACTCCACCGTTTTGCTTCAGATCTTACTTCTAGGATTCTCTCTTGAGTACCTGTTTTGACTTTTCTCAGAATAAAGTGTGACCAGAGAGATGTGTATGATGAAATAAACCCTTTCCTCCACAAGTTGCTTTTTGTCATGTTTTTTTTTTTTCCACAACAATAGTAGCCTAAACCTAAGACAGTATGTTGTTTTTTGTTTTTTTTTCAGAGTTTCTACTGTAACTTCTTGTTTCTTTATTTCTGGGATAGAGTGTTACCTGACTACAATTCCTTGCAGTGATTTGACCTTTCCCCTCTAATTTTGTAGAAAAGCATACTGCTATTCTCCTAGTCACCAGTTATAATTGTAGTAATTGCTTTTTCCAGTACAAAATCCACCAATGCCCCATTATATAGAGTTGGAATGTCATTTGCCTTAAAATAATAAGGAATAAAATTATCCTTTAAATCTACCTCTTGGAGCCATTATTTATCTCAGTTCCCTTAGGTTGGCTTTCATAGCATATGACAAATTATCTGGCATATAATCTAACCTTGTACTGCAATATTTAGCAGATTTCCTTAATATAATAGTGTACTATCTAGGGATAAGAAATGGTCAAAATTTTCATCATTAGAAAAATGCACTCTTCATATGAAGATAATGTTAAATGTTCTAATGTTAGGTGAATTACTTTACAGAAAACAAAAAGCAAGGCAGAATAAAAAGAATGCAGGAAACATAAAAGGAAACTATTAGGCTTAACTGGAGCATTAGCTGTGTTTGTTGGTCCCATTTTAAAGCCAAGATGCCGAAAATCTATAATACTTGTAACTAGGTGCTTTTCAGCTATCCCTAGGATGCGGAATTTCTCTTGAGAGTGAGTGTGTCTTTTGCCAAGACTAATTTTCCAAAGAGAAGAATATGAGCCATAATCAGGAAACCAAGCTCCAAGAGAGAGCATAAACTGGTCCAGGGAAGGAGGCTTGCAATTTAGGAATAAGTGTAAAAGCAGGACCCAAGAATTCATGGAAATTTTATGCATGCAGCTTATTTGTTAATTGGTATTTCATTATATCAAAATATGATAAACCAGGAATGGTTCCTCATAACTCTAGTCCCAGCATTTGGGAAGCTGAGGAGGGTACACTACCAGGAGGAATGCATGGTTCTTCGGAGTTAGTGACTTCTAGGCTAAACAAGGCTGTGGGATGAGATGCTGAAATGAACAAACAAAACAAATTAAATCAAATAATCAAAATGATAGAAAAAACATTCTGGATTTATTATTGTTCAATTCAAAATAAATGAATACAATTATAAACACTTTGGCTGGTTAGGGCGCTATGGTCATGTAGTGACTTAGCTACCTAGAACAGCATCAAAGAGAGAACTTGTCTCCAATATACAAAAACAAAAACTAAAAGTTTTCAGTCATATTTTACAGTATGTTATTTTGTGAGCTAAGATCTTTTACTACATGTTTTCTAGTTGCCAATGAGAATATTTAATTATAGCTTGCCACAGAATTATTGAGAACATCAACACTTGAAATCTTTAGGAACAACATTAAATATTCTTCAAAAATTAAAAAAAAAACATTTAATAGTAAAGTAGAGATGTGTATTTTAGCATAATATCATATCTATGGTGGTTTTTGCTAATTTTCTTATTCAAAACCGTGCTCCTTATGCTTGGGGATATAAACTATGCATAAAATATATCATATAGGTAAGAGGAATGACAAATTCTTTGGGAAATCTCCTGAAATAGCTAATCAAGCAGGTGTGTAAAGAGTATACTTTTATAAAGTCATCAACAAGGCTCAGGTGTCCCAGGACACCGAGATTCCTGCTAACAGCTCTGTCAGTGTGGTGAAGGATCTCCTAGGATGCTGTCAGCAATGAGATTGACAAGGCACTCCATTGGGAAGGAAGGTCATTCTTAACTATGCTTTCATTAGTAAATTCACACCGGCCATGATTTCTTACCTACACTATTTGTTGAATTGTTCTTTCAGAATTTCTAAACATTCTATTCAAAGAAATTTTCATGGCACTGTACAGCATCTTAACCACTGCCATGGTTTCCATTTCCTCTGGTTTTACAATTGCACTGTGAATTAGGGCAAGAGACATCAAGAGAGGTTCTTTTTGTTTGTCTTGCTTTATGTTCTTGTTGGAAAGCATTCAGACGTTTCCAATGTTCTATGGAAAAGCAACACTCTATACAAAGCATTAATTGAGCTTATTCTAGAGATGTCTAAAATTCCCTTTTCCTTCATAATATTGCATTGCTTTTGCTCACCAGATAACAGTGCATTTTGCAAATATATGTTTATAGAATACAACACTATTCTTAGTTTGAAAATCAAATGCATCAGTCACATAATGCTACAGGCTTAATGATTTTGAATTTAAATAGTTCCCCTTTAATACTTCCTGGCATTTTAAAGAATCATGGTTTACTAATTATTGCCTTTTTCTTTATCAGCTGTGGGAATAAGCTTGGCTGTAAATTTTAGCAGTGGAATAATTCTCAGGACAGCAGCTTGGGTTCAGGAAACATTGGAAAGAGTATGTAGTACTTTGAGAGCTAAGCTTCTGGCAGGAAACACTTTAACAAGTCAGTCTGTTCCATCGGCTGCGCAACACTGTTATATCAGCTGCTTGACTCAAAGATCACTCAGTTCCTCCCAGCCCAAGGGAGAGGTAGCAGGTGCACAGAAAAGTTCCTCTCTTGATGTGGAAACATGGCATTTGAGAGAGCAAGCAGGGACTCAGATCACACAATAGCTGTGAAAAGCATTAGCTCTAAAGAAAACCCGTCAGGCCCCCTACATTCCTCTTATGACCACTGTTTCCCCTCCAGTGGCACCCTTAATGGTTACTTTGATCTTTTTGTGTGGTTCTAATAGTTCAAATAAACAGCAAGGCTTCAAGAAAATAAGGGGAGTGAGACAGATGGATATTTTTGCTGCCCATCTAGAAATTGCTCTGCTCCTAGCAATGTTATATTTGGGAAGTGCACCCCAAGGCAAAAAAGAAATTTGAAGGGGTTAACCTCCAGTCTCAGTGTGTGGCAGCTGGTCTGAATCAGAAACATTGTGCTTATGCCAGTCTTGGGCCTAGGTAATTTATGATACCCTAAAGTTCCAATATAAAAAGCACATAGCTGCAGGGAGACATGTCAGATTCCCTTACACAGCCTGTCATTTCCTTGGAAACATAATAATTAAGATGTCTGGTATAACTGCTTCTGCCAGAAATATTTTTAGATTTCAGCCCATTTCAAGAAACTCTAAATTCAAGGGGTGAATTATTAAATGCTGCACGGCAAACTGAGGAAAATACATTTACAAGTTTATTTTGTCAAAAAGAACAGATACTTTATCTAATTCTCTTGACAGTAGGTAGAGGATTACCTAGGCTTGAATTAAAAAGTAAAAAGATCCGCATCAGTCTGATCAGGGCAAAAGCAGATATGATGAGAGAAAAACATTCACTCTCAGTCAGTATGCACCATTTTGGTCGAAAAGACTGACACAGTGATGAAGGTAGAGTGACATTTCTTCCCATCTTCAAATTAATGTAATTGCCTTTGCTGATTATCCACATAAGCAAACTACTTATCCCCTCACAGGGTCTCTACTGAGAATGCTGTTCAGATTCTATTTGCTTGCAACTATCAAGTAAGGTGACACATGAAACTTACATGCTGTATTTGATCTCTTGAGGTATGTAAAAACTTTATCTACTGGTTAAAATAATTTTGATAACAGGTTCAACTAAATGACAAATGTCATTAGAGACTTAGAAGAAGCATTTAAGCTCAACTGGTGAACGTAAATTAACAAGTGAGGAGGATGCTATGTTTCTCCTTAAAATAAACGCCAGGTTTTTTAAAACCCTTTTTATGTTTTTGCAATACCTTTCTCATTCTTGACTTTGATAAGGCTATAAAATTTTTTCAACTGTCACTTTGACACCAAGAGCTATGTGGTATTAAGAAATATTATACTGTTCTGATCAGTATTATATGAAAATGCATGTGCACACGTGACACACATGTGTACATGCATGGCTTGTATGTTTAAATCTTATATTTTGGGGTTATTTGTAGCAAACAGAATATTAAAATTCAGGGATTCTCTTCCCAACCCACATTTTTCCCATCCCTGTTTCAATAGACAGTAAATGAGTGTGAGGAGGAGGATAGACCCTGGAGTCTGGGCTAAAATGAGTGTTCTGCCGCTCACTAGTTCTGTGACCAGAAATAACTCACTTAAACTCACCACACAATGTGTCCTTCCCTATAAAATAGGGTCCCACATGTGTTCTGATGAGAGAATGAGTTCAGGTGATATCCTCTCTATATATTCATGAACAGGCTCCCTTTGATACCCTGTGCTTAGGTTAGTACAATAAACTGATGATGAGTGGGAACAGAATAAGAATGTATTTCCAGTGTTGATTCTTGGGTCTTCAAGACAAACATAACAATTTTCAATTAAAAAAAGATATATTTTTAGACCATTCATCAGATCAATAGTATAATACTTAGTGCAATGGCAGATCATTCTTTCCAACCAGTTATATGTTAATGCCATTTTAATAACCTTCTTCATGTACTAGTATTTATCTTGTACCTTCTACTGAATATGGCTGCAACATACTGAAATATGTCATGTTACTATTTATTTCTATATAAATTTTGAATCTAGTGATAATAGTATGTTAGACTTAAGCCACTTAATAGATGGTTTTGTGTCATGAAGCCCTGAAATAATGTCTCTTTTATGTATAAGTTAGATCACAACTACAATATGTGTACTGACTTAATGACAACATCTTAAATTATTTTTATGATGATTTACTCATTCCTTGTTTATCACTGAGCCAGTAAATAGTCATTAACCAGTCTCACAGCACAAATTTATTTTTAAAGCACCTGATTTACTTTCCGCAAGATCAAAAAAAATTACTATTGAACAACAAATTCATGTACCTTTAAATGTACATGCTGGAGATTAATTATATAGTCTTAATTATATTAAGAGAAGCAACTATGGAATGGGTACATTTCCATTGGTACCACAGAGACATACTTGTTTATGAAATTCTGTTATACTAACTCTGAACATTTCTCATAATAAAGAAGATATTTAGGAGAGTAAGTATTCTTCTGTGCAAGCCTAGCTCTAGCAACCTACTTTTTTATATTAGAAATGCTTAACAAAATTAAGATTTAATATTTAATTTTATCAATATTGATAAAATGGTTTAATTATTAACTCTTTATTAAAGTCAGAATTTCTAAATATTTACTAGATCCTGCTATTTAATAAGATAATCCAACGAAGTTGGTATTCATTTCTAGACTGCACTTGAATGATGAAATCCTGAAAAATTATTTCAAATTTTCATCTCACAGGTATCATAATACATAGTTACATTAAATGTGTCTTTAAAGATGAAATATATAAGTAATTGCTTTTAGAAAAATACAGTTCTTAAAATTCACATAACACAATTCATTATTACACAAACTCTTAAAATAAAAAAATCATCCATTCATTCTTTCTTGTTGATTATGTTTTTACTATACTCCTTACAATGGTTAACAGTTATTGTCTTATATCTTTGCTATTGGCCATCCACTGACAACAGTAGAACAAGATCTAATTTATTTGATGTTAAGTCCCTATCAAATAAAACAGGTAACCTTGCATTTTATAAATTAAGATAGCTCCAGTTAGGAGGTTAAAGGATTTGCTTTGGAATTAAGATGGTCCTTGACAATGGGTTATTCTTTACTTTTCTCAACTAGGCATAGATATTAAACAGAAGGACAGAAACTATGAATGATTTTAACTAAGATCCAGTCCAGGAGATAGAACCCATACCCAATACTGCTTGGGTGACAAATAAGTAGAGACTAGATACTCCAGAGATATAGAGTAAAACCAAATGCTCCTGGTCTACAGAAAAGTAACAATAATTTGACTCCTAATGATATTCTACTATACACATAGATTATAATGTTTCTTATTTAGACATCATCAGATATAATTCGTCTGACAGCAGATGGAAACCAATACAGAGACCCACCCATAGCCAGTCATTAGGAGAGAGAGAGAGAGAGAGAGAGAGAGAGAGAGAGAGAGAGAGAGAGAGAGAGAGAGAGAGAGAGAGAGAGAAGAGGGAGAGAGGGAGAGAGAGGGAGAGAGGGAGAGAGAGGAGAGAGGAGAAAGAAACCTTGGACTACTCAATTCTAAATGGGACGTGTACATCAAATACTTTCCTCAGAGTTCAGGGAACCCTAGGAAAGAAGAGGTGAAAAGAGAGAAAGAGCCAAAGGTGAAGGGAGACACTAGGAAAACCAGACCTTCTATATGTACCGTCAAAAGACATATGAGAGCAAAGCAGGAAGCACAGATCCATAATCTGTGCTTTACCAGGTCCTCTGCATATATACTATATCTTTCAGTTTAGTACATTTATGGGTCTCCCGAATGTTTAAAGGAGTAGGTCTCTGATTCTTATGTTTTCTCTTGGCTCTCTTTGATTATTTATATTTTTATTGGCTTGTCTTTTCCAAATTTAATTAGATGATTTTTGTCTCATACATATTTTATTTTGTTATGTTTTGTTATCTCTTAGAAGCCTGATATTTTTTCTAACTAGATAGTGAATGGGGATGGATTTAGAGGGAGAGTAGGTGGGAAGGAACTGGGAGGAGTAGATGGAAGGGAAACTGTAATAAGGATATACTGGGTGAGAAAAAAATCTGTTTACAAACAAACAAAAATTACCTGCCATTGTTACATCTATAACATTGTATATTGCCACTAATAAATTATCCTACTAGTGGCCAGTGTATTCTGTTCACATTCTTTTGCCCATCTGTTCAGTTGTTGTGTTATAAGAGATGACTTTAATTAATAATTAAGTGCATGTGTAAAATCACATTTCCCTCCTCAGATTCCAGTGTTAATTTGCAGAGAATGTTGAGGACTGCAAGATAGAGGTGAGCTGAGCTATTGTTTGACAACTGTTTAAAAATATTTATAAGAACGCACCCCTCACGGTCCTGACTTTCTTTCTCATGTTCTCCCTCCTTCTGCTCCTCATCAGGACCTTGGGAGCTCAGTCCGGTGCTCCAATGTGGGGCTCTGTCATTTTCTTCATCTATCGTCAGGTGGAGGTTCTATGGTGATATGCAAGAAATTCATCAGTATGGCTATAGGAACTGGCCTTTTCAGGCTCCCTCTCCTCAGCTGCCCAAGGAACTAACTGGGGGCGTCTCCCTAGAAACCTGGGAACCCCTCTAGGGTCAAGTCTCTTGACAACCCTCAGGTAGCTCCTTAAATTAAGATAGATGCTTCCCTGCTCCCATATCCACCCTTCCTATATCCCAAGCATCCCATTCCTCCGAGCTCCCCCCATTCTCCCCTTCACATTTTTCTCTCCTCATCTTCCCTTGGCCCAGTCTCGCCCAACCCTCAAGTTCCCAATTTTGCGTGAGGGGTGCGTTCACTCATGGAGACGGTGGGACAGAACTAAAGGGAGATCACCAACTCCAGTTGGAATGGGACTGATGGATCATGCGACCAAACCTGTCTCTCTGAATGTGGCCAACAGCGGGGGCTGACTGAGAAGCAAAGGACATTGGCGCTGGGCTCTGATTCTTCTGCATGGACGGGCTCTGTGGGAGCCTTCTCAGCTTGGTTGATCACCTTCCTGGACCTGGGGGGAGTTGGGAGGACCTTGGACTTAGCATAGAATGGGGAACCCTGATGGCTCCTTGGCCTTGAGAGGGAGGGAGGGGAGGTATGGGTGGAGGGAAGGGGAGGGAAGGGGGAGAAGGAGGGGCGGGAAGGGGGAGGAGGAGCGGAGGGAGGGGGAGGAGGAGGGAAAAAAAAGAGATAGTTTTTAAAAAATTAAAGATAAAATTTAAAAAAAACAAAAAAAAACAAAAAACAAACAAACACAAAAAAAAAAAACAGCCACAGTGTTTACAAAAACGCATCCCTCTTGGCTAACGGTTCCAACCAATATTTATCTTATTAAACTTCACAGAAGTAAAAAAAAAATATTTATAAGAAGTAACATAATCATGTTAATTATATCTCTGATGTTAAATGTTTCCTATATATAAATAGAAAAAAAACTTCATTTTTCTATAGAAGCTTTCATATTTTTCATTAGGTTTATTCAGTTATACTTCACTACTCCACTTAAGAGAAGCAACTATGGAATGGGTACATTTCTGTTGGTACAACAGCGATATACTTGTTTGTGAAATTCTGTTATACTAACCCTGAACATTTCTCATAATAAAGAAGATATGAAGGAAATTTGATATCTCAGAAGTAAATGTATTTTATGATTGATTTCTTGTTTAATCTGGTTAGTCAAGGTTAGTAGACATAACGGAAACTTTACCTTCCATTTTCACAATATTAGCCCCATAATATCACTCATTCCTTCTCAGATGATCCACTTTACAAGTGAAAGTTTGACCATTGGCCATAAGGAACTCTTGCAATGTTATCTCTTTTCCTCTCTCATAAGCTGAGTGTGTAGGGTGATTATCTCTCTTCAAGCATGCATCAAATATTGTCATTAAAATTCCATTAATGAAATGGTTTCAAAATTACATTTGCTTCCCATGATTTCCCTTTGTGTTTTTCAATAAAACAGAGGGATTCTCATTTTAAAAGATGCAAATTTGTCAGAATATTCAACTCTCTGAAAATATCATTTTAAAGCAAAATCATTGCTGTGGAACCACAAAAAGTTTGCTATGAATGATTAAAAAAGGAAGAAGACCAATTGTTCCCATAATTAGATTCATAAACTCTTACTCCTTCAACTGAGAACATGGGATATTAGTATTTTAGATGTCTCAATAATGAAAGAAATTTTAGTTTAGACCTACTTATGCTACCAATATCTATTCACAATTTTAGTGCCTGTTATATTAGAAACATTTTCAAATTACCATATTTTCCATTAAAGTAAAGTACAGTTCTAAGTCACATATTGAGGATTGGGCTATGGTATACTCTCTTGGCAAGAATGCACCTGTAAGATTTTACTATTCTGACTTGTGAAACCATTTATGACTTTGTATCAATGTAAACTTCATGTTATTAACTCAATGACAGCGTTGCCTAATGATACATGCCCTGAACAAATTCCTACCCATTCTTTTTTCAGCTTTAATACTTTATTAAACAAGCATTTTTAAAAATATTATTATTATTATTATTATTATTATTATATTAAAAATTTCCATCTCCTCCCCTCCTCCCACTTCCCTCCCCTCCCCTCCCTCCACACCCCCACTCCCTCCCTCTCCAGGCCAAAGAGCAGTCAGGGTTCCCTACACTATGGGAAGTCCAAGGTCCTCCCAATTCACCCCAGGTCCAGGAAGATGAGCATCCCAACTGACAAGGCTCCCACAGTGCCCGTCCATGCCGTAGAATCAAAGCCCAGCGCCATTGTTTTTGGTTTCTCAGTCAGCCTCCACCGTGAGCCACATTCAAGGAGTCTCTTCTAATTGTTATGGCTGAGTTATATTGTGAAATTATTTTATACTTTTTATGAAATAAAATATGTTAACAGTTAACATTCTAAAGAATAAAAATGTTTCCTAGATAAAATTATTGTAATTTCAGAAGGAAAACAAACTCTAGCTTATTTTCTATTTTTTCGGATTTGTATGAAATTGCAGAGTTAGGTAGCACTGTGAATCATTTTTCTGTGGGATTGAAATATATAATTTCCTGGGGGGAAGCTCCTTAAGACAGAAAGTAAACAATTCAAAATAGCTCAGGAAGTTCCTGAAACTGATCAAATTCACTCACTCTCTCCCACTCAGAGTATGCAATAAGGACTGCCGTGAGTTAATTTCAGACAAGCCAATCTGCAAAAAAATGATGTTTAGACCAGACTAGATGCCTGGAAGAAGCATAGACTAACACAGTTTCCTGGAAGAGATTTAGACAAACTGAGTTATTTGGAAAGGATACACTCAAATCTGTTCCGCTGTCTCAGGTTGTGCAGTGTGTTCGAGGTTCTGAACTTTTATGAACTGTCACCATTGCTGAAGTGGGCTAAGTTGATGGAGTTTTCCAATTTCTGTTCCTATATAAAACCCACTACCCATATAGCTGTAAGTAACTCCGATAAAACTCATTTGGTTCATCAAGTTGTGCTTTGATGGTATGAATACTCCCTACCAGAAATGAGTAGATATATGTGCTCTATCACCACAGGAAAAAATCTTATCATATAATAAATAGAGTTTTAATGAGATTTTAAATATAATTTTGGCTAGAAATCATAAAAACTAAAACTTCCAAGAAACTACAGTACATTATATAGAGTCAATTTCAACTAAAACTCAAGATGAGCACCTGGAAAATCAAGCTTGGAATTAAGTTCTTTCTTCACTGACATTTGATATATTCTTCAATGTATTTCATATGCTAATGTTAATTAGTGCTACAAAATTCCATTCCTATGTCAGCTATAGTTTGCATAAATCTTTACTATATCTTCAGAACAAATTGCTTTCTTGATGCATGTTCTCTTATAAGCAATTGAGTCAAATGTTAATTATATTTTTATGTCTTTTTAAAAAAATCTTTCTTTAGTTTCTACTGCTGAAGTTAGCTCTGAATCTAAATTTCTGAAATTTGTATTTCTCCCCAGATGTCATCATCTGAGCTATGGTATATGAGATGTTCATTTTAGAAAAAAATTTCAATTACAAAACTAGATTTGAGAATGAAGTGGAAAGAAAGCATTTCAGTATGTGTCTGTGATTTGTTTTGTTTTGATCAAGGAATAGACTAATTAACCATCAAGTTTAAGAAATATTTATATTTTACAACATAATTTGGTACTTACTTTTAACATATTCCTAAAATTAATTGTCTTTATTTTAGTTTCATGAAAGGAATATTCTGTTTCAAACTTCTTAATGTCTTGGTATTACAGTTATAGATGTTACTATATTGAAATAAATAAAATATATTAAAATCTGTTTAGGCACTATGTAGTATAACCTGAAATAGGAAACATGATATAATGTTTTTTTTTTTTTTTCTGCTCAAAGCAACAAGTTATACTATGTAGCTTGGAATGTAGTGGATTATAACATAGAGATCTGTGCAGATATAATCTATGATAGAGAAAATAGCCACTAAATAGCCTCATTGTGCATTTTGAAAATGCATTCCCATTTTCAGTGATTCATGACAGAGCTTTCTCCAGAACAGAAGATTGCACAGTTCTTAAAAGTCATGTGAATCAATCTCCAATATTATCTGTTCTTAGTCATATAACACAAGCCAAGATTTTAAAAGAAGCCATAAAGAAAGAAGGATGACAATGCTCACATTTACTAAGAAAAAAAGGGAAACTTTCTCCCTTGTAAGTGGCTGTAGATGATAGTAGGAAGTTACTAAACAGCAAATAGCAACAGAAAACTATATTTTTTTGAGAAATAAATAGTTATTTTTTTATTTAAAAATTTCCATCTCCTCCCCTCTTCCTCCCCCTTCCCTCCCCCCCCCCCCCCCCCTACCCCCCCCCCCCCCGTCTCCCTCTTCAGGCCAAGGAGCCATCGGGGTTTCCTACTCTATGTTAACACCAAGGTCCTCTCAACTCCCCCCAGGTCCAGGAAGGTGATCAACCAAGCTGAGAAGGCTCCCACAGAGCCTGTCCATGCAGAAGAGTCAAAGCTCAGCGCCTTTGTCCTTGGCTTCTCAGTCAGCCTCTACCGTTGGCCACATTCAGAGAGTCTGGTTTGGTCTCATGTTCCATCAGTCCCATTCCAACTGTAATTGGTGATCTCCCGTTAGTTCTGTCCCACCGTCTCCATGGGTGAACACACCCCTCACGGAAAGAAAGACAACTATATTTTTTAAAAAAGGAGAAAAACAAACAATGAAGAAACATTTGAAAGTAGAGTAGTGGGAAAGAAATTCCAGTCTCCAATTGTTGGAGAGCACAGGTCTTTGAGAGTATGGACATTATTTGGAAGTGGAGTCTAAGACAAAAAAAAGAAACAAAGAAGAAAGAAAGAAAGAAAGAAAGGAAGGAAGGAAGGAAGGAAGGAAGGAAGAAAGAAGAAAGAACATGAAACAAAACAAAAACAGAAAAACAATAACAAAAGACTTTTCGGAGCCTAAGAAAACACTATCATTAATTTTCAGATAGAATCTTTAAAATCTGAAAAAAAATTAAATGGGAGAGAGAGAGAGAGAGAGAGAGAGAGAGAGAGAGAGAGAGAGAGAGAGAGAGAGAGAAATATTCTAACCCTAAGGTGGAAGAGATTGAATAGAGAGTCAGAGCAGAGAGAGCATGGACAGACCTGAAAGTAATAAGTAACAAGAGGCTCTAAAAACTCAATTAACATGACACTCAAAGGTCATAAAATAAGCATAAATATAGGTACCCAGAAATTTTGCCTTTATCTCAACACTTTGTTAAAGCACTGTGAAAATCATATAAAAATTATCACGAGTCTTCAAATTTAGAAGGATGAAGTTCCCAGCTTTATGTTCAAGAACTATCTTTACCACATATTAGGGCTTGATCCACTGGGTGCTGATACACTGAAGTTTCAAAAGTAAAGGAACATGTAGAGTTGGCAATCATAGAGTTCCATGTGGGAAATTCATCAGGAACAAATGTTATTGCATTATGTACAATAGAAAGTAGATGAAATCACAATGAAGGAATTAACATAATTGATTTTGAGAATTCTTAGTATAATTTTTTAAATGACATTTAAATTACCATAAAGAAACCCACACACACATATACACCCACTCTCACACACAAAGGAAAACAATGCAGTATATGAAAAATCAATTCAGTAAAAAATAGAAAGACCAGAAAGTATCAGTATAGAATTGAGGAATTAAAAGCTAAACAATTCAGATAAAATTCTCATTTTGAAGCTTCATGAATAGTATACTAGAAGAGGAAGTCATAATATCAGGAACTAAATATTGAAAGATATATGGAATATTCAAACTATAATAAAGAATATATTGTGTACAAAAATATACAAGACACCTGGAGTGCCATTTCTTGGAAGGAAGACACTATTGAATCCTGAGTACAAAAGGAAAGCATGTAATTAATACAGCATAAGTTTTGTTTTGAACCCCTCAATTAATGTATATTTTTTGTGAGCAGGGATATGAATGCCACAGAATATATGAAATCAGAGATCAACTTTTGGATGTTGGTTACTTCTTGTTATCTTGTGTGGCCAAGGGATTGATCTCAGGCCTGCATACAAATATCTTTAGTTCAATGAAATTAAAGGACTTTTTGGGTGGAAAGTAATACATGGGAGTTGAAGGAGCAAAACTAAATACAATTAAAATACAGTGTATAAAAACATTTTTTTATTTTTAATAAAAGTAAACCAATCAAAAATAGGTATTTAATCTCTTAATACAGTTTCCTTCTATTCTCTAACATATTATATTGTAAATAAATATATTTAGTAATATAATATTTTCACTTTGATGACAACTAAATGTTTAAATACAAAAAGTTGGTTTTCAATGAGTAAGTTTTGTAAGATCCTATATTGATATGAAAGTTTAAGAGGAAACTTTTGTGGTGTAAAAAAATTTCATAATTTTAGATATGGTGGCTATAAACTTCAATTATCAGCTCATGGTTTACTTCCTAAAACAAATCTAAATATCATTTGATATACTTTGTTGGCTGTGTCTTAAAATTACTCACCAATAAAACACACTTTAGTTAGACCTTAATACTCACTTCACTTAATGTAAACCAAATCAAAGAAAAGTATTCTAAAATACTCAAATGACAAAATAGGTATCAATAAAGAAAAGAGCTTCATTTTGCACCATCCTAGCTGCCACAAAATGAGTTACCGCCAGAGTCTGAATAATGGTGCACACAAAAAAACCCCTCGAATTTCATAAAATTTGTGGATTCTTCCTAAGTTCTTGTGAGTTTCTTTTCCTTTTTGTTGAAAACAGAATCACAAAATATATTCAGATTACAGTTTCTCCTCCCCCAATTCCCCATTTTCCCTCTCATGCAGATCCATAACTTAGCTTTTTCTTTCTCATTGGAATCAAATAGACATCTGAAATCAATAATGAAATAAAAACGATAAAATAAAAACAACTAGACTCTAGGTCCTAGGACTGAGGGCAAAGCCCCGAGATCCTCCCCCATCTACCAGAGCTACACTAGCTAACCAGCAGGCAAGAATCCTGCAAGCAGATTTCTCCAGCACCCCAGAAATGAATCCTGTAATACACAAGTTCCACCTTGCCCCCAAACCCACCCTTTGCTCACAACCTCAGCAGTCTATGTTTTATGCAGGTGACTGCATAAAAAAAACAGACAAGAAGTAAGTGAGCAACCTCATGGTTGGATAGCCCAGTCTTTTAGCTCTAGACCCTAAAGCCAAGCCCTGGCACCCTCCCCCACCTGTTTCAGTTTAACAAGCCAGTCAGTGGGAACACCTCCTGCAGGCAGGCTGCCCTAACACCTGCCATTGGACCCTGTAATCTACAAGTTCGAGTAAGACCCCAAACCCACCCATCCCCAGAGAACTCATTGGGTTCCTTAGACAAAGACAGCATCTGCAACTATCCATCCAAGACTGGATTCCTGAAACACAAATACCACGTGCAAGGATTGGAACAAGAGGCAAAGATACTGCTTGAAATAGTTGAAGTAAGAGATAGGTAGGCACAAATGCAAGAATGCATTCAACAATCTAAAGAGCGTTAAAGCAACACCAGAACCTAGTGGTCCTACAACAGGAAGATCTGAACATACTAAACCAGAAGAAAATAACATAAAATAACCTTATGAAGACAATAGAGATGCTTAAAGAAGAAATGAAAAATTTCCTCAAAGAAATGAAAGGAAATACAAACAAAATTTGAAGAAATCAATGAACCTCTTTTAAAAAGCTGAGAAAAAAATTTAAAAAGTGAAGCAAACAGTTCAAGATTCGGAAATTGAAATAGAGGCAATAAAGAAAACACAATCTGAGGAAATTTTGGAAATGTAAAACTGTGTAAACAAACATGGAACTATAGAAGCAACAATAACAACAGAATAAAAGAGATGGAAAAGAGAATTACAGGAGTTGAAGATACAATAAAGGAAATAGATTTATCGGTCAAAGAAAATGTTAAATCCCACAAAACTTAACACAAAACATCAGGAAATCAGGGGCTTCATGAAAAGACCAAACATAAGAATAGTAGGGATAGAAGGAGAAGAACTCTAGCTCAAAGGCACAGAAAACACATTCAACAAAATTATAGAAGAAAACATTTCCAACCTAAAGGATATACCTATGAAGATTCAAGAAGTTTACCGAATACCAAATAAACAGTACCAAAAGAGTCCCCTAACCATTTAATAATCAAAACACTAAAAAACACTAAAAACATAATGAAAAAAAGAATGTTAAGAACTGCAAAGGAAAAAAATGCCAAGTAACATATAAACACAAATGTATCAGAATTATACTCAACTGCTCAGTGGAAACTGTATGATACAGAAGGTCCTGGAAAGATGCAACTACAGACACTAAGAGGCTATTGGTAAAAGTCATGACTACTATATCCAGCAAAGCTTTAAATCACCATAGTTGGAGAAAACAAGAGATTCCATAACAAAACCAGATTTAAACAATTCCAATCTTACAGAAAGTTCTAGAAAGAAAACTCCTACCCAAGAAAGGTAGTTGCTCCCATGAAAACAAAGGCAATAGATAACCTCACACCATCAAACCCTAAAGAAGGAAAATACACAAACACTACCACCAAAAATTAACAGTAATTAACAATTGCTCATTACTAATATCTCTTCATATCAATGAACTCAATTCACCTGTAAAAAATGCACAGGCTAACAGGATGGATGTGAAAACAGAATCCTTCATTCTACTACATACATGAAACATACCTCAGCTTCAAAGATAGATATTACATCTAATAAAGATTTTCCAAACAAATAAAAAGTCTACCAGACAGAAACTTAACAGAGAAACAAGAGAACTAACAAATGTTATGACTCAAATGGAATTAATAGACATCTGCTGAATATTTCACCCAAACACGAAAGAGTATACCTTCTCAGCATCTGATGAAACCATCTCTAAAAGTATGACCACATACTTGGTTATAATACATCTCTCAACAAATACAAAAAAATTGGAACAACCCCTTGTATCTTATCAGACCACCATGGATTAAAGTTTAACTTCAACAAACAACACTAGTTGCAGAAAGCCTACAAACTCATGACAGTTGAACATTGCCCAACGGAATCACCCTTGGTTCAAGGAAGAAATAAGGAAAGAAATTAAAGACTACCTATAATTCAATGAAAATGAATGCACAACATACCCAAACTTATGGGACACTTTGAAAGCAGTGTTCAGAGGAAAGTTCATAGCACTAAATGCCTACATAAAGAGCCTGGAGAAATCTCACACAAGTGACTTGACAGCACATCTGAAAGCTCTAGAACAAAAAGAATCAAAATCACCCAGGAGGAGTAGATACTAAGAAATAATAGAATTGAGGACTGAATTAAATAAAATAGAAACAAAGAAAGCAATACAAGGAATCAATGAGACAAACAGCTGGTTCTTCAAGAAAATCAACAAGATAGACAAACCCTTATCCAAACTAAATAAAAGACAGAGAAAAAAATAACAAACAAAATAAAAAATTAACATGGGTTATAACAATGGACACCAAGGGAATACAGAGAATCATGCGGTCATGCTTTGAAAACCTGTAATCTATAAGATTGGACAATCTAAATGAAATGGGCAATTTTCTTAATAGGTACTACCTGCCAAAATTAAATAAAGATGAGATGCACAATTTAAATAGGCCTCTAACCCATTAGGAAATAGAAGCAGTCATCAAAAGTCTCCCAATAAAAAGAAACCCAGGCCAGATCGCTTCAGTGCAAAATTCTACCAGAATTTCAAAGAAAAGTTAACACCAATAATCCTCAATTTGTTCCACACAATAGAAAGATGAGAAACATTGCCAATTTCCTTCTATGATGCTACAGATATCAAAACCACAATAAGATGCAACAAGGAAACAGAACAACAGACCAATCTCCCTTGTTAACATTGATGCAAAAAATACCCAATAAAATACTGGCAAGCTGAATTAAAAAATACAAACAAAAAAACAATACTTCATGATCAAGTAGGCTTCATCCCAGAGATGCAGATATGGTTCAACATAATAAAAATCTGTTAATGTGATACACCATATAAACAAACTGGAAAAAAATGACAAGATCATCTCATTAGATCCTAAGAAGACCTTTGTCAATTTCCAACACCCGTTCATGATAAAGGTCTTGGAAAGATCAGGAATACAACCTAAACATAATAAAAGCAAGATGCAGCAAGCCAACATCAAACTACATGGAGATAAACTCAAAGGGATTTCACTGAGGCAGGAACAAGACAAGGTTGACTACTCTCACCTTATCTATTTAGTATATTACTTGAAGTTCTTAATAGAGCATTAAGGCCACTAAAGTAGATCAAGGGATACAAATTAGAAAGAAAGAAGTCAAACTTTCACTATTGGAAGATCATATGATACCATGAGTGACCCCAAAAATTCTATCAAGGGAACTCTTACAGCTAATAAGAAACCTTGAGTAGTGTGGCATTATCAAGATTAATTAAAAAAATAACAGTAACCCTCTTATATACAAATGATACAAAAGCTGGAGGAATAATTCAGAGAAATAACACCCTTTACAATAGCCACAAGTAATATAAAATACCTTGGAGTAACGAACTAAGCAAGTAAAAGACCTGTATGACAAGAATTTTAAGTTTTTGAAGAAATAAACTGAAGAAGATATCATAATATGGAAAAGTCTCCCATGTTCATGGATAAGTAGGATTAACATAGTAAAAATGCCCATCATAATCATTCTACAGATTCAATGCAATCTCCATTAAACTTCTAATACGATTCTTCTGAAGTGGAGGATGGGGAGAGCTTGAGGGAATGGGATAGTTGGGATATAGGAAAGGTGGATGTGGGAACAGGGAAGTATATATCTTAATTAAGGGAGCCATTCTAGGGTTGGCAGAGACTTGACTCTAGAGGGGTTCCCAGGTGTCCAGGAAGATGCTCCCAGCTAGTTACTTGGGCAGCTGAGGAGAGGGAGCCAGAAATGTCCAGATCCTCTTGCCATACTCATGAATATCTTGCATATCACCATAGAACCTTTGGCGATGGAAGGGGAAAATGACAGAGCCCCACATTGGAGCACTGGACTGAACTCCCAAGGTCCTGATGAGGAGCAAAAGGAGGGAGATCATGAGCAAGGAAGTCAGGACCCTGAGGGGTGCGTTCACCCATTGAGATGGTGGGACAGAACTAACAGGAGATCACCAAGTCCAGTTGGAATGGGACTGATGGAACATGCGACCAAACCAGACTCTCTGAATGTGGTTGACGGTGAAGGCTGACTGAGAAACCAAGGACAATGGTGATGGGCTTGGACTCTACAGCATGGACGGGCTCACTGTGAGCCTTGTCAGTTTGGTTGCTCACCTTCCTGGACTTAGGGGGAGTTGGGAGGACCTTGGACTTAACATAGTGAAGGGAACCCTGATGGCTCTTTGGCCTGGAGAGGGAGGGAGTGGGGGTATGGGTGGAAGGGAGGGGAGGGAAAGAGGAGGAGGAGGGGAGAAGATGGAAATTTTTAATAAAAAAGAAACAAAAAAGAAAAAAAAGAAAGTATAATACTCAAATTCATATGGAAGAACAAAAGTAAGTATAGCCAAATAATCCTGTACAATAAAAGAACTCATGGAGGTATTACTATCCCTGATTTCAAGCTCTACCATAGAGTTATAGTAATAAAAAATTGCTTGGTACCAGCATAAAAACAGACAGGTGGATCAATGGAATCAAATCGAAGACTATGACATAAGTCTATACAACTATGAACATCTGATTTTTGACAAAGAAACCAAAATTATACAGTAGAGAAAAGAAAGCATCCTCAATAAATTGTCCTGTCATAACTGAATATTGGCATGTAGAAGATTCTCCTGGAATATGGAAATAGAAGAGATCTCTTTGGTAAACTGGGATTGTGCTTTGGGGGCATGGGAGAATGCAAATGAGGGTTGGCTGGGAGTAGGAGGTGAGTCAGGGGAGGGACAAAGGGGGAGCATAAAAAAAAGAGATATCTTGCTGTGGGGAGGTAAGGTTAGGGAGAAATCTGGTGCCAGGGTAATTTCCAAGAATCCACAAGGATGACCCCAGTTATGACTCCTAAAAACAGTGGAGAGGGTGCCTGGACTGGCCATCTACTTACTGTAATATGATTGGTAACTACTTTGCCCTCAGAGGGCCTTTATCTAGTAACTAACAAAAGCAGATGCAGAGATCCACAGTCAAGTACTGGGCAGAGCTCTGGGAGTCCTCCTGAGGAAGAAGGAGGATTTGTACTAGCAAGGTGGGTCAAGGTCATGACCAGAGAACCCATAGAGACTGCTGATCTGAGCTTGTGGGAGGTCATAGACTCTGCACCATCTCACCATTTAGTGAGACTGCATGAAATCGACCTAGGCTCTCTGCATGTGTCTGACAGTTTCGTAACTTGGTCTGCCTGTAAGGCTCCTAGCAGAGAGGTTACAAGTCCCTGGTGCTTTGCTGGCTTTTTTGAACCTGTTCTCATTGCTGGATTACCTTGCTCAGCATAGATGCAAGGGAGAGGAACTAGGTCCTACCTCAACATGATATGCCATACTTTGTTCAAGCCCATGGGAGGCCTGACGGTTTTTGAATGGAAAAGGAGGAGTGTATGAGGAGGGGGTAGATGGGAATGGTACATGAGGGAAAATAAGGAGAGGAGGGAGGGGAAACTGAGTTCAGTATGTAAAATGAATGAAAAGTGTTAATAAAATAACAAAGAAGAAAAACAAGAGAAGGAAAAAAACAAACAGAAGCAAATGAGTCATAGAATCACATAAACATATGGAGTCAGAGATACAGTCGTTTGTATACACATGAATCTCATAAAAACACAAAACCAGTGATCACACTATATGGACAACCAACCTACAAGCTATGAAAGAAAAAAGAAAAAAAAGAACAACAAAACATAAAACAAAAGACAACCCTGACAAAGCATTATGAGAGAAAATCCACCAATAAGACCATTGAGTTCATTTTTTGTTGGCCATCTATCATGGAGCATGAGACCAGCACTTAAGTGTGGTTTGTATACTCAGATTCTATTGGCAAAATTATCATTCTTTTTTCAGTGGTTATGAGTTGTATATGACTTCTTGTCAGAGGTGGGGACTTGTGTCCACTTCCCTACTCAGTACAGGGACCCCATCTGTCTTGGAACTTTATATCCAGGACATGCTGCTCTATTCTCTGTAACTTAATATGTCTCTTGGTCCTGCTTATTTAAAAAGCCTTACTTCCTTGGTGGCCTCTACTCCCTCTGACTTTTACATTCTTTCTGCCTCCTTTTCTTCAGAGTTCCCTGAATGTTTAGAGGAGGAGTTTCATGGAGATATCCCACTTAGGATTGAGTGCTCCAAGTTTTTTGCTCTCTGGACATTGTCCATTGGTGGGTCTCTGTGTTTGTTTTCATCTTCTGTGAGACTAAGCCTCTGTGATGATGGTACAGTATGACACTGATCTGTGAGTACTAACACTCTTTCTTTGACTGTTAGATATATTCATTTCCCTGACTTATTCTGCTTATCCTGACCTATGCTAAGAGATACTATAAACAAGCCTTGTCTTCTATATCTATTCTCATGTATCATTTCCTCATTTCCTTTCTTATTGGAAGATAGCCAAGTTGTTCATCATTATTACTTTAAAAGGCTTTTCAAGTCTATAATATTTTTATTCACTCACACTCCAATTTTGTATTTTTTTTCCCAGAAAGTATTTTTCTCAGATAATGTATTTTTCTTTTAACGGGGCAAAACATTTTTCGTCTATTCCCTTTCTATTCCCATTTTCCTCAAATTATGCTCTTTTGTAATTCAAATTGGTGCCATCTAATTAACTGAACTCTAATTTTGATCTGTCTGCTCACCATGACTTCCTTAAGTGAGACATGCCCTCAGGAGATGAAAGCCTGTCTAATAGTTTTGGAATGGGATACGTGATGGTGCTCATAATCCCTGAACATTTTATTATCATCTACTTCTTCTTACCTCTTGATGTGAGATAATTGCCTAAGAAATTTTTTATAACACAATATCATATTGTCTTAAATTTTCTGATCCAAGACTATTACTGGTGATCAACATCTTAAAAGAACAGCAAGATATAAAGTACCATACAAAAATCTATAGCCTTCTTATATAACAATAAAACTTATGAAAATAATTTCACTAATAATTACCTCAAAAAAACCTATAGTAAAATAACATTGAGTCAATATGAACAAGGAAGGAAATGATCAGTATAATGAAAACTTTAAAACACTCAACTAAGGAATTGAAAAATATTACATTATGGAAAGATTTCCCATTTGAATGTACCAGAAGAATCAATATTGTTTTATTGGGGGGGGTGTTTGCTTATTTGTTTGTTTGTTCTTTTCTTTTTGTTTTTCGAGACAGGGTTTCTCTGTAGCTTTAGAGCCTGTCCTAGAACTAGCTCTTGTAGACTAATCTGGCCTCTACTCACAAAGATCTGCCTGTCTCTGCCTCCCGAGTGCTGGGGTTAAAGGTGTGCACCACCACCATCAGGCTAAGAATCAATATTGTTAAAATGGCCATTTTGCTAAAAAAAAATATAGATTCAATGAAATTTACATAAAACTTAACAAATTTTTTCAACTGGCAAAGCTAAACAAAACAAAACCTTAAATTGCAGAAAAACAAAGAAGCAAATAAAAATAAGAAAAAAAGTGGATGGAGAACCTGAACCAAGAATATTTTTTTTTTAGATGTCATTTGTTTTTTAGTATTGGGGGTAAAGATAAGAGTCAGTGGAGATGTAAGGAATATCTGGGTGGTGTTGAGTTAGGGGAAATCATAATCAGAATATATTATATGGGAAAATCAATTTTCAATTAAAAATAAAGAGTTCTCTAAGTAGTTAATACAAATTACTAATAAAAAAACTTAATGTAGGTTTCAGGACTGCTGTAAGTTGATTTTTTCTGAGCATGGTGAAGTTGTCACACAAATTAACTCAGAACATGTCTGCTTGCCTGTACAAGACCTGTATAAGATAAAGGTAGTCAATATTGCAGAATGGCCAGAGGAAGAGGATCATTGTGCTTTCTTCCCAGCTGCGGAGGTCTTGATAAGCTGATGGGTGCTGATAGAGGGGAGTAGGTTTTCTTCAGAGGCGTGGGCCATGACTGGCTTTTGACACTTAAATGATTTCACAGGATATGTGAGCAACAGTAATTGAACTATTGGGCTATTTTTTAAAAAAAATCTATACTATTTTGTTTTCCTAGTAAGATAAATCCCTCCCCTGTGAGAGGAGGCTGCTTGTTGGTTCCCGACCACTTAACCCTGAAATAATGACAAAGAAACTCTATTAATTAAATCACTGCTTGGCCCATTAGCTCTAGCTTCTTATTGGCTAACGTATACATATTAATTTAACCTATTTCTATTAATCTGTGTTCATCATGTGGCTGTGGTTTACCGGCAAAATTTCCCATGTGTGTCTCTGGCAGGACTACATGAATTCTCTCTGACTCCTTTCTCCCATCATTTCGTTTAGTTTTCCCCACGTAGGTCTGTTCCCCTATAGCTCTGCTATAGGTCCAAAACATTTTCTTTATTAACTAATGATAATCACTGATGTGGGAGAGTCTTCTGTTTGAGTTGATTTCATTGGCTAATAAAGAAACTGCCTGGCCCATTTGATAGACCGCCCCTTAGGTGGGTGGAGTAGACAGAACAGGAAGAGGAAGTGAGGTAGAAGGATCAGTAAGATGCCACGCCTCTCCTAAGTTAGGCAGACTGCCATGCCTCTCCTCAGAGAGATGCCAGACACGATGAAGCTCCAGCCCAAGATGGACGTACGCTAGAATCTAAACGGTAAGGCACCACTTCATGGTGCTACACAGATTATTAGATATGGGTTAATCAAGATGTGAGTAAGAGGCTGAAAATAATGGGCCATGCAGTGTTTAAAAGAATACAATTTGTGTGTTGTTATTTTGGGGCATAAGCTAGTCAGGAGGCCTGGAACTGGGCCGCAGGAACGCAACCTGCAGCTCCTCACTACAAATCACAGCATACATAGGGGAATCCCATATTACTCCCAAACTCTTTCTTTAGGTTGTACTTAGCGTCTGTGGATTCTAGCGTGTGCACTGAAGAGTTAACAGCTAATATCCACATAAGTGAAAATATACCACATTTGTCTTTCTGGGTCTTGGTTACCCCACTGGAATGATTTTCCTCACTTCATCCATTTATCTGCACATTTCCTAATTTCACTTTTAATGGTAGAGTAATATTCTATCGCACAAATATACCACATCTCCTGTCTTTTATCAGTTGATGACATCTAGGCTTATTTCCAAAGCCTGGCTATAAAGAATTCAGTAACAATAAACATGTTTGAACAAGTATTTTTGTAGTAGTATAAAGTGTCACTTGGATATGTGCCCAAGAGTGCTATTGTTTCATCTTGAGGTAAATTAATTCCCATTTTCCTGAGGTACCAACACGCTGATATCTATATGGCTGTCAAGTTTTTCACTCCTACCAAGAATTTGTGGGTGTTCTGCTTACTCCGCACCATTACCAACGTAAGGTGTCTTTTGTTTTATTGATCCTGACTATGTAAGATGAAATCTTGTCAGAAATTTATTTTTGTTTTATTTTATTATTATTTTTTAGGAGATTTGTTATTTTCTAATGACAGACCAAAGTGTGTGGATACTGATAGGAATGAAGGTGGTGGTAGTAATCTCAGAGGAGCTGGGAAAGAAGATATTGCAATCAGAATATATTGAGGGAAAGTCATCTAAATTTGCAATAAAAGAAAGAAAAAAATAAAATAAAATAAAAATAGAAAGAGAAGAGCATGAAGTTGGAGGAATATATGTCTTGGGAGTGTAAATTTTGAGAGAAATTCAAAATTAGATATGACAAATGCATTGTAAACAAGACATGTGAAGTTACCAAAAAATAAAAAAAGAAGTGTTCAACATCTTTGGCTAACTAGGAAATGCTGAACAAAACTCTTCTATGGTTTCCTATCATCCATAGCTATCATCAAGAAAACAAAAGCAAATTCTGAAGAAGATTTTGGGAAATACGAACATGATTCTTTGCTAGGGATATTAGAAATGGGTGCAACTATTCTGTGGAGGTTTTTCAATAAGCTAAAAATGGAACTTTCATATGACGCCTTTATACAGTTGCATTTACCAAAAGGATATCGTATTATACTACAGAGATGCTTGTCTATTTTTTTTTTTTGCTGTTTTATACATGACAGCAAGAAAACTGAATCAGCCTAGATGTCAATCAATAGGTATATGGATATTGAAAATGTGGTGCTTTTGTAAAGCAGTTTTTCTTAATGTGAAATTTTTGAATCAGGTGTGAAACTCAATTAGGCAAAAACTATTGTAAAGGTTGACAAAACATTCCATTGTGCATGAAATCTAAAGCTAATGAAACAAGCAACTCAAAATCTTCAGGAAGTCCCTGAGAGTGACCAGATCACTAAGTCCATCTCTCCCCAAGCCTATATAATAGCAGTTCTCAACTTGTGTGTCTCAACCCCTTCTACAAACCCCTGTCCTCAAAAATGTTTATATTGTGATTCAAAAAAATTGCACTTATGAAGTTGCAATGAGAATAATTTGTGTTTGGGAGATACCACAACACAAGGAAATGTATTAAAGGGTCACATTATTAGAAAGATTGAAAATTATTGCTGTGTAAGACTTAAGGATTGATATATATTCTCTGACAAGCTAAACTGCCTAGAAGAGGTAGAGACTAGCAAAGATGCCTCGAATGATGGTGTGTGAAATTTCACTTCCTCCATTCTCTCCATCCTCCATTTCAGTCCTAGAGTTCAGTTCATCTGACATGTCAAAAATCATGTTTGTCTATACCATGCTGACCTATTTTTTTGCTATATAAATGTGTATGTGTGGTGCCTGCACGACATGGAACCGTGGTCGGGCAAGGTTCTGGGGAGTAAAGAACACACAGAGACACTGGTCATTCTTGAAGCAAGAATACCAATTTTATTATGTTCCAAGGAAGCTTATACAGTGCTCACCTTGACTAGTGGCCATGCCTTAGCTCTTATAATTTTTCAGCGGCAAGCCCATCAGAAATCACTTCCTTGTTATCAGGAACTCATGAGGGTTCTGTGCTCAAAGCAGCTGCAAGCATAAAAAGAAAATTGTTGAGTCAGGTGGTGGTGGTGCATGTCTTTAACCCCAGCACTCGGGAGGCAGAGGCAGGCAGATCTTTGTGAGTTCAAGGTCAGCCTGGTCTACAAGAGCTAGTTCCAGGTCAGGCTACAAAGAAACCCTGTCTCAAAAAACAAAAACAAAAACAAAAACAAAAAACAAACAAACAAAAAACAAATTGTTAACTCCAGCAGGCAGGGAGTCATAGAAAGTTCACGGTCTGAGTGTTTGCAGCTCTCAATGTGTGTGTGTGTGTGTGTGTGTGTGTGTGTGTGTGTATGAGAGAGAGAGGAGAGAGATACAGAAACAGAGACACACAGAGACAGAGACAGAGAGAGACAGAGAGAGGAAGGAAGAGGAGCATAAAAGTAAGGGAGAGAATGAAGAAGAGAGTTGTGGAGATGTGGAGAGCAGGTGCCTATGAAAAGGGTAAAATACTTTCATTAGCAAATAACTCCAATTAAACCTTCAAAATTAGTATTTTGCTTAAGGAACAAAATGTCATGAGGATAGGATAGTTTCAGACCATGAGTGAGAAATATTAAATTCCTGAATGTGTTTAATTATAATTACTGCCTTCATTTACTTCTGATATATTTCCTCTTCTGATTAGTAATGTTGTTCAGATTTTTGTAGTATTATGGTTCTATACATTTCATTGAATTACACTATATCTATTTGTCTTCATATTTATTTTTATATTAGTGCCTTTCATGTTTTATTAGTCCTTATGTGAGTTTAAATCTAGTAAAATTTTAAACATTAAAAGCAAAACTGCTTTAAAATGTTTCCTAAGCAAATAATTGTATCATCTTAAACTGCATATGTGTGTTTCATATTATCTTAACATATAAGCATTTAATTTATATTAAACATTTAGTATTATGATTGTGGAGAGGTGATAGCCAGCCCTAACCTGATGGCAATGTGTTTTGCTCGCTCACAAATTAACTACTCTTTCCCAGTCATTTGAATGCCGAAACATGAGTAATAATTTACACAGGTGCCCTGTGATGACTTAAGAAATTTATTATGGATTTAAACATTCCTAACGGCTATTGACCATTTGCTCTGAAATGCCTGGGAGATTCTAGTGACCTGTAGTGAAGTAAGAATAGGATAATGGGCTGTGGGGTCATAACAACCGCCTTTGCTTCTGTAAAATCTGCTTTTTGCTAGGGGAAAGAATAAAATTATTATTATTATTATTATTATTATTATTATTACTGCTTTTTGAGATAGGGTTTCTCTGCATAACAGTCCTAACTGTCCTGAAGCTAGCTTTTGTAGACCAGGCTGGCCTTGAACACGTAGAGATTCACCTTCCTCACCTCCCAAGTTTTGGGATTAAAAATGTGTGCCACCACCAAGCTGACCCTTTTATTATTATATATCTGGAATGAAAGAAATAATGCGAGAAGTAAATTTTCCTGGACAGCTGTGGATTCTGTAGATAGGTGTAATACACACATTTCTGAGGTTCTTCTAAGGCCCCCACCTAACAACCCTTCCACATATTGTGCTGTATTGACTCTAAGGCTGCTGTCCTGCTAGTACTAAAAAAAAGTGTTTTTTAATATTCATGTGAATTGATCTTAAGTCTTTGCTTTCTCTCAGTTTTTGAGTACCACAATACTAATACTAGGAGTTATTCATTCATGTTAACTATCAACATTAATTTCTCCTGTTATGGGATATCACATACAATATGTAATATTTTTATGAAAGTTTTGAATTTTATAGTTGAGAACATTTAACGTATTCTTACCTACAAATCCATAAGACATAGATGCTTATCTTATTTACTTTGAAACTTTCAGATCTCCTTTTTACATAATATAATCCTACCATTAAATATTGATTGAGTTGCTCCTTTTGAAGTCTGTATTGTCCTAAAGAGCCAAGTTGATGAGGAGGGCCCAAATATTATTTTCTCAGAATTCTTCAGAATTATGGAGGACCCTGCATATTTCCTCTTTTTTTCTGATGAAAGTTACTTCTCAGTCACTTGTGAGATTACCCCTTTCACAGAAATACTATTTAGTGCTCCATATTGTCCTTGCCCCTCTTCTCTAAGCCTTCCTCTCCTCCCCACTGCAAGCACATCTCACAGTCTATTGTTTTACTCATTGTCATCCTGTGTGCTGCTCTGTCCACTGGAGACAGACAAGCAGAGCATAGTAGATCTTCCTCTGCCTTTCTCTCTCCACTTATTTTAAGGCACAGTTCTAATGGTCACCCACCTGAATACTGCAAACTTGGTCATTATAAACAGACTAAATATATTTTAGTCAGTTTGTGTACTTGAGTTACCCAACTAAATATATTTTTTCTGTTCCATCCATTTTCCATAACACTGCAAAATTCTAAGTGTCAGACTAGGAACTTTATAGAGATATACATTGAATTAGAAGGTTCACAGTTTTCATCATGGTCATTTTTGTAATTATCCTAACTGCAAAATTTGAGCAGAGAAAAAGTGAAAGGTATGTAAGGAAAGGGAGTTTTATTAGATTCTCTCAGATTGTACCAGTTATCATTCAATATATTTGTTCTTACTTTGGCAAATGCTATCATTGTAGCATTGTGGATCTCTGTGTTTTCTCACTGCTTTTTCAGTCTATTTAGAAAGCACAGGAGCTTTCGCTCAAGTTCTCTTCTACCTCCAGCTCACAGCCTAAGGGCTTGCATCCAGTTCTAAGTACTAACATATTACCTCCCATATGGAAAATGTGTTTGACATTTTTCTTAATGTGCTGGCCAGAAGGAAAACTAAAAATCCTTCTTACCTAAGTAAGAGGTTTATTTATCTAAAACAACACATAATATCTCAAAATAGTTCATGCAACTGCTAAAAGTGAGGGCCTGGTAACATCCATATGTGTTTCATATGTCCTCTGTGTTTCTCTTGCACAATTTGAAAGAAGTTTTTTCCTATGCTACCTGGGGCAGAAGTGTTTGGCATATAGACCAATAGAACATGATATTCTATCTCTAAGACCAGTTTTATGATTTCTGCAGAACTGGAAATCTGCCACTCAAAATATTTCCAAACATTTATTCATTAAGCACATATGCTTCTAATCTGTAATATCAAAATGACATGTTAGCATCCATTAGCACTGAACTTTTATAAATACCAGTGCTAAGACAGGAAGATATGTTTGTATGTATTTCTCTGTTGCTGTGTGGCCATCTGTATCATGACTGAAGCACACCTTCTAACAGAGTATAAATTATCTCCTGACTATATTGTCATTTCATATGGAAAAAAATGCTTCATTGTTATTCTTCTGCTGTTTATTCCAGGATATTTCCCAGCACTCATGGCCCAGACTCACTAAATAGTAATAACATCTTTCTTTTACAGTATGTAACAAGCCAGAATATCTCTGGACATTTCACAGGTTCCTGGTTTAGACTCTCATTGTACTCTGTAAAGGGAGTAGACTACGTTGTTCAGTAATCCACAGAACAATATGTGAAGCTTATATTTAAGTAAAAATTAAGGATAACTAAATAAGCATTTTTATTTTTTTATTTTTTTTAGATGCTATATCCCCCCAACCTCATTTCATAAATAATAGATTAGCAAGTTACCTTAATAATGTATTTTGGAATTTTTTTCTTTGTTTTATGCCTGTCATATTAGTTTAAGAATTTATATAATAAAAATAAAACATCTGCCAGCCTATAGATGTGCAATTTCCCTTTTACCCCGTAGAATATGTTACCATTATTTTTTCTCAAAAAAAAAATGTGAAAAGAGAGAGTGAACATGGTATAGCTTAAACAGTGTCAGGAATAAAAGATAGCTTTGTACTGAACTGTATGACTGGATAATAAATATTATAAAGAACATTTAAAGGCTTTGTCTCTAGTCATTTAT
Organism: Arvicola amphibius; assembly: GCF_903992535.2. NCBI lineage: Eukaryota > Metazoa > Chordata > Mammalia > Rodentia > Cricetidae > Arvicola > Arvicola amphibius. Next base: position 34,693,678 of record NC_052056.1, on the reverse strand, counting down.
TTTTCACTTAAGCATCTAGATAATAATTGACATAAAAAGAGTGTTTCAGGGAAATGGATTGTAAGTAGTGAGAGCTTGGTAATGATGGCCATGGTAAGTATCAAGTAGTTAGAAGAAGACTTGTTTTCTCCATTCGATGCTTCTGTGTGGTTAGTTCATGATGCAATAAAAAAAATCTGAAAGACATAAAACTATTGCTTTCATTCTCTAAACCATCACTGATAAAATGATACTACCTACTTCCACTTGGAGGAAAACAATTGAAAGATTCCAGAGATTGTAGATGATTGCAGAAGATATAAGCATCCTAGTATAAGTGATTTGACTCATGTCCTGGCCTGGGACACAGAACCAGATCCAGTCTGATAAGAGCAGATCTCTTTCTTCATCAAAGAAGCTCCTTTTCTCAGTAGATGGAGTCTGTTACAGAAACAACTGCTTCAAACATAGAGAAAAACTGACTCTGTGGTATTTCCTGCCAGCTGACACATCTACAACACAACCATTACACATCAGTCTCAGGGAATATTGCAGAAGAAGAAACACAAAGAATGAAAGAGCCAGAAGCCCAGGGCAGACTGTTTCTGTTGAGAGACTGTTTCTTCTATACAGACAGGATAACTGTATTTATGTAATATTTGTAGGACAGAAACCTTATCAAGATCTGAACACTGACAACAGTATTTTCTATATCAATATGGATGGAGACTCTCACAAGATCCCATTCACAGATAAATAAAGAAAGGCTTTCTAGCCTCGTCCCTGTACCAGGAGCATGCTTTTGGTGGAACAACTCCTTAGTTCACTAAGCTGCAACTATGTATATTCGCTTCTTTGAACTTCATCTGTGCCCAATCTAGAGGCAACAGTTGTATTTTTGTGTTTTCTCAGGAAAAGTCAGTCACAACAGCCCAGGGTAAAGAAAAATTACCTAATTTTTGAAAATTTTGTGTAAAGGTGTTAAAGATGTGAATTTTTATGTTAAGAAAACATAAAAAATTTCATTGTGTATTATAAAATATTCATCTACAAGCAACCAAAGAAGCAATCCTGTATTTACTTTAATGTCATAAGCTATATTTATATCGTTTCTATTTTACCAGACATATAAAAGCAGAAATAAGAAGGAAAATAGGCAATAATATTTTTAACATAAGAGAAACAAGAATCGTGTCATGTATCTCCTGAAAAGCTGTCCTAAATTAATAGAGTTAAATATATTTAGAAACTTTAAATTTGTTTGGCATATTTTTGTAAGAATATACTGTTTCTATGAAATAAATTGAAGGAGAGAGATAAAAGATCTGAAAGGATGAAAACAAGATTTCAGAAAGCAAGATGTATATCACCCATTTGATAAAAAGCATTGAAATAAAGAAGAGGTGTTAAGTGGAAATTACAAATAAAATAACAAAGTTATAATATTTTATTTTGGAGGCCTTTGGACAATCTATACAGGGAAGTTACACCGATGGTTCTCAAGAAATCTTGAGTCATTCTCCTGGGATTATAAGTTTGTAGTCAGGAACATAGCTTTAAAAGAAATGAGAAGGAGGATTGTAGATGTATCTAGTAGTAATGGGCTACAAAACTCTGAATGTTGATTGGTTGAGATTTTCTGGGATGGTACTCATCTGTTGAAGTAAAAATTTCTTTGAGAGGAGTGAAGACTACAGCAATTTGTTTAAGGGCACTTATGTGTAGATTGTTATTAGGGAACATGCTGGTTTAATAAATTAGTGGCTATAGACCCTCCTGTAATATTCATGACTTTAATAGCAAGAGTAGTTAGCTAATTTTTCAGTATCAGACATAGTTTAGTTGTGGTTTAGTGGGTACAGTTAGAGAACTGTTGGTTTCCTAAAAGTTATGCGTGCCCCTATTGACACTTTTAGAATTATCATGCCATGTTGGTTGTTGATGTGATTCATAGGGTTCATAGCACCATAGAACTGCTGTTCATTTCTTTCCTTTGGAAGCTTAAATGGTACCTTCTGGTGCAATGATTGTTAGGACTTAGTAAGGAGGTATTAAGGTAAGTTCAGGTTCAGGGATCTCTAGACCCTGTTACTGAATTACATGGCATCTTCAACAAGAATGACTTACCTTCCATTGCTGTTAGATAACCAAGGGAAATATCAATAGGCAGGATGTTTTAGAAATCTCTTGAACAACACTGTCAACAACTCAAAAGAGAGTTTCTCCTTTCTGGTTCTGGGATTTTTGATGTGTAGCCAATGGTTTTTGAGGGGAGTATCATCAGCCCAGATAAGAAAAGTTCCTTAAAATTGTCTATTCTTGGAATTATGTATACTATAGTTTGAGTGGTTAAAAAAATAAATTATTCATTGTGGCTTTTTCAAACAACCATATATCATTTTATATACCTCTATTTTTTGTCATGGCATCCCCTCCCATTGCCATGACTAACACAGTCATGGACATCAAAAAGACCTGGAAGGGAGGAAATGATAGACAGAGAAAATTCGGGGTTCACTTCAGGAATGAACAATTTTATTTTCTCTCTTGTTGATTATATGCTGTTTAACAAGCTACTCAAACTAGCACTGCAAACTAAACTTCAGAAAGCAGCATCTTTGTCCTAAGTTTGTGATTTCTTTCTCACATACACCCTGAAAATGGTGTATTTTGTGCTCTTACCCGAGTTCTTCCTTTTTCACTCCCCTGGACTTTAGAGCTTATTTTGCTTCAGAGGAAATTCATTTGATGCTTTATCTCCTGACTCCAACTTTTTCAATCAAAGTCACAGACCACATCTGAGTCAAGGTTTGTAGTTAAGAAAAGACCTCCAAACAATCTGAACTTCAATAACTCCATTCTGTTGAAACCCCCATTTTCCATGTTAACTATTAAATCGCTACTTTCCTGCTATTCCCTTTTATCTTCGATTCACTTTCTTTGTGTTTACTGTTCCCCCTTCCTAATGGACCTCCCTCTCCTTCCAGTTTCAGTGGTTTCATTAGCACCAACTCCCTATTCTGGCAACAGTCCCGTTTTACAACCTTGTTTCTGGAATTAATATATAATATATACAGATATTTGAAGATTTGAAGCTAGGAGAAAACTAAGGCTCAGCAATATAGAAGAGGGAGGGGAAGGTTGTGAGAGCCAGAGGACAAGAAAGTTTTCTTTGAGAATGTATCTCATAAGAATATCAGAAGGTACACCCATAAAATCAAAATGATAGGAACATTCAAACTTGAACTGAACAAGGATTAAACCAACGAATTTGCTGAAGTGAATGAGAAAAACTAGAAGTTCTCAACCCTAAATAAATAAATGTAGGCAAGTGAAGAAAGCTGGGAGTGAGGAAGGTGGTCTTCTTTAGAGAAAAGCATACCAATTGGTTGTCCAGTACCTTAAGGTAAACCCTGAAAACATATACACAACTAATATTATATGAACTGAACATGTAATATTTAGTTATACACACACATACATACATACATGTGTGTATATAATAACAATTAATGAAAGTGAGTCCATAAATGTGAAATAGAAAAAAAAATGTAGGGGTATATGAGATGGTTTGGACAGAAGAAAAAAAAGGACAAATGTTAAAATTATAAAATAATCTCAAAATAAAATTTAAAAAATATTCTATTAAGGAGCTGAGGAGGGGAGGGAGTAGGAACTGGATTTGTTATGTAGAATGAAAAAAGATAGTTTTTACAATAAATTTTAAAAGTTTCATTGTATAATTTTAGCTTCTTTGTAAAAAATCAGGTGTTCATAGGTGTATGAATTCATATTCATGTCTTCGATTCATTTCCATGGTTAACTTGTCCAATTTTATGCCAATAACAATTTTCTGATATTTTCAATTTCTTTCTTCAAAGACTTTACATTATTGTCGAACAGGTCTTTCACATCTTTGGTTAGTATTACCCCAAAATATTTTATGTTATTTGTGGCTTTGTGAATGTTATTTTATAACATAAACTTCAGTCTACTCCAACAAAATTATTGCCCGAACTTTTCATAGATATAAATATTCCATCTATTTAAAAATATGAGCTGTAATTTTAATATTAGGAGTATTAGAGAAGAATCTGTCATGAGCTAAATTGTAGGAGTAGCTCATATTTTAGCAGGGAGAGCACATAGTTCATTTTAGGCATACAAAAATAATGAGAAGAATATAAACATTTCTTATATTTGTTATTTAAACAATAATACTTCTTCTTAATAATTACAGACAAATTCATCATTTTTTTATGAAATAAAGTCAATACAACTTCCTCTGATAAGTTTGGTCAAGAGCAAGCCCAAATTTAAATTCTTCCTGTATCGTCCATTTGAAATCCAACTCTCCTGTCTTTTGTGTAACATATCTGTCTGTGTCTATATGTTATCCTCCGGTGTCTGAGGCTGTTGCCCCGTGTGTGTGTGTGTGTGTGTGTGTGTGTGTGTGTGTGTGTGTTTGTGTTTGTTTGAGACTGTGTGAATTTATGTGCTGATAGGTGTGTATGATTCTAATATTTTCTTTCATACCTGTCACGAACAAAGGTCTTTGCTCTTTATTTATTGACAAACACACAAAATATGGTTTGGAAAAGGAGCAGGGAATTTTTTACAGAAGCATTTAACAGATGTTTTACAAGGGAATGCATTATTTAATTATTTTACTTAAATGAAAGTGTAAAAATTGATAACAGCTGTTAGCCGCATGTTGCTTTCAACATGGTGTTTTGTTATTTAAGTTTTCTTTCAATATGTTGGTTATTTTAAAACAGTTCACACACACACACACATACACTGTTCTGGGTATAGGAAATGGAAACGTATATAACAAGATTAAAGCTGTCCATTTAGATTAGATTGTAAAAACTGATTTTATCGAAAATCTAAAGACATGGTGAGTTGACTCCATTGTTCTCTGAAAGGCAGGTTAATCTTGAACAGGCTGAGAATACAGTACTTTAGTAGACTAAAGACCTGGTCATGAATGATCTCAGGGCACGTTATTAATTTGGCCAAGGGGTCTGGGGAAAAGTTCGGTCTCTTTGTAGTAGAGATATTTTTGAAAAATTGTGTCACTATGGGTCAACTTTGAACCTGAGTAACTGGCTTGTTTTTCTTTTCCTTTCAAAGTTTTTTTTTTTTTTTTTAATACTTTTTGAAAATACACCAGCAGAATTTCTCTTGGTAAACTATTTTTTCCATAGTGTGATATCTTTTATATTTTAAACATTTATTCATTTTATATAACAACCACAGTTCTCTCTCCCTCCCCTCTTCCTGCTCAGAGGTAAATTGTTTTTAATAAATGTTCTTGTTATCAAGAATCACTGAGGTTCATGTTTGAAAAAGTGGCTACTAATTTTGTGTTTTATTTCCATAAAGATTAATAGAGCTTGCATAAGATGAACAGAATCATAAATAGTGTCTGAAATAGAAACTTGGCCAAATGAGGATAGAGAAACTTGCATTCATAACTCCTGTGGGGAAAGTTATAGAATTGGATTATTGACACAGGAAAATTATTCTGTCATTGTCACATGATAGTTTCTTAGGAGATTTATATTTGAATTTCTGTGTAAGGATTATTGTGTAAAAGTAACATTATAAATTATTATATCTATACAGATTTGTTTTTTATTTTATTTGTATATATGCGTATTTGTATATGTATGAACCTTATCTGCATGTAGTGCTTGTGAGAGCAGAAGCGAGTATCAAGTTACATAAAAACACAGGCATCTATGAACTGCCCAATGTGGGTGTTAGGAACTCAACACTAGTAATCCACAGGAGGAATAAGTGATCCTAAGTGCTGAACCATTTCTTTAGCCTCTATGCCTTTAATATCAGGACAAAGCTATCTGTATCAGTTGTGTAGCTTTGAAAAAAAATTCATTAGTGATTTAATGTAACTTTAAATATTTGTTTCCTTCAATTACTTTGAAGTACAATGAAACTGGGTGGTAAAAAAAAATTGACCTGATTTCTTACCACATCATTGATTGAAATAACAAAGTTACAGACAGGCAAATTATGGTTGGCTGTCAAGTTTTTACTTATTCTGGAAATGCATTTCCAGTGCCATTGCATTCAGAAATGTATTTAGGGTTTGTGGTTCAATGTTTCTTTCTTGTTTAATAGATTTTTAGAGGCATGATATACAACATGCAGCAGGAGTTTTAATTTTATTCATTTAATATTTTTATAATTTGTCTTTATTCTTGGGAGTTTCATACATATGTACAATGAAGTATGGTCATATCCATGAAATGTTTCTTTTTTATTAAATTATATAATTTGCACTTCAACTTAATAATAAATGTAATATTTTTTATTAAATTATATAAATTTACAAATTTTTCACCTCCTCCCCTCCTCCCATTTCCCTTTTCTTCCCCCCATTTCCCCTCCCCCTTTCTCTCCAGTCCAAGGAGCAGTCAGGGTTCCCTGCCCTGTGGGAAGTCCAAGGTCCTTCCCCCTCCATCCAGATCTAGGAAGGTGAGCATCCAAACAGACTAGGTTCCCACAAAGCCAGTACATGGGGTAGAATCAAAACCCAGTGCCATTGTCCTTGGCTTCTCAGTCAGCCCTCCTTGTCAGCCACGTTCAGAGAGACCGGTTTGATCACACGCTCCATCAGTTCCAGTCCAGTGGCCTTGGCAATTGAAGAAAGAAAGCAGCTTCAACAAATGGTGCTGACAGAACTGGATGTCAACCTGTAGAAAAATGAAAATAAATCCATATCTATCAGCATGCACAAAACTCAAGTCCAGATGGATTAAAGATCTCAATATCAATATGAACACACTGAACCTGATAGAAGAGAAAGTGGGAAATAGTCTACAACAGATGGGAACAGGAGACTACTTTCTACATATAACCCTAGTAGCACAGACAATAAGGGCAACATTGAATACATGGGACCTTCTAAAACTGAGACGCTTCTGTAAAGCAAAGGACACTGTCATTAAGACAAAAAGGCAACCTACTGATTGTGAGAAGATCTTTACCAACCTCACAACAGACAAAGGTCTGATCTCCAAAATATATAAAGAACTCAAGAAACTAGACTTTAAAATGCTAATTAGCCCAATTAAAAAATGGGGCACTGATCTGAACAGAGAATTCTCAACTGAAGAAGTTCAAATGGCCAAAGGACACTTAAGGTCATGCTCAACTTCCTTAGCGATCAGGGAAATGCAGATCAAAACAACTTTGAGATACCATCTTACACCTGTCAGAATAGCTAAAATCAAAAACACCAATGATAGCCTTTGCTGTAGAGGATGTGGAGTAAGGGGAACACTCATCCATTGCTGGTGGGAATGCAAACTTGTACAACCATTTTGGAAATCAGTGTGGCAGTTTCTCAGGAAATTCGGGATCAACCTACCTCAGGACCAGCAATACCAATCCTGGGAATATACCCAAGAGATGCCCAATCATACAACAAAAGCATTTGCTCATCTATGTTCATAGCAGCATTATTTGTAATAGCCAGATCCTGGAAACAACCTAGATGCCCTTCAGTGGAAGAATGGATGAAGAAACTGTGGAATATATACATGCTAGAATACTACTCAGCGGTAAAAAAACAATGACATCTTGAATTTTGCATGCAAATGGATGGAAATAGAAAACACTATTCTGAGTGAGGTAACCCAGACCCAAAAAGATGAACATGGGATGTACTCACTCATTAGTGGATTCTAGCCATAAATAAAGGATATTGACCCTATAATTCATGATCCTAGAGAAGCTAGATAGGAAGGTGAACCCAAAAAAAACATGTAGTTATCCTTCTGGATATTGGAAGTAGACAAGCTTGCTGAACAAGGCAATTCAGTATAATGAATAGGTTCCCAAGAGCCATTCAAAGCATGAGCAACAGCCCCTGCTCCCATTATTACAAGTTCCACAAGAAGACCAAGCTACACAACTATATGTAGAGGTCCTAGGTTGGTCCCATGCAGGCTCACTGGTTGTTGCTTCAGGCTCTATTAGTTCCTATGAGTCATGGTAGTTGTTTCTGTGGGTTATCTTGTAATCTCTTTGACCCCTCTGGCTCTTATAATCCTTCCCTCTTTTTAGTGGACTTCCCTGAGCTTGGCATAATGTTTGCCTTTGGTCTCTGTATCTGTTCCCATCAGTCAATGGATGAAGGCTCTCTAATGACAATTGGGATAGTCACCAGTCTGATCAAAGGAAATGGCCAGTGCCGACTACGTGTATTGCTAGTTCATTCTTGTATGTTGGTAGAAATTTTCCATGCATCAGGTTTCCAGCTGATTTGGAAATGTGTCTTCCTCAATTAAAGTCATTTTTTTTTCAGTCTTCTCCCTCTGCATCCACCACACAACCTGATCCCCCAAGTTCCCATCGCTATCAGCCCCCAATCTACCCAGGAGAGTTCTCCAATTTTCTCTTCCCAGATCCATACCCACCACCAGGTACCTCATTGTTATTTAACCTATTTGAAACTATAGATTGTTTTATGACTATCTTTACTTTATAGCTAATACCCATGTATGAGCGAGTACATATCATGTTTTTCTTTCTGGGTCTGGCTTACCTCATACAGGATTATTTTTTTCTAGTTCTAACCATTTGCCTTCAATCTTCAATCAACAGCTGAGTAATACTTCATTTTAAAAATTTACCACATTTTTCTTTATTCTTTCTTCAGTTGAGGGACATATGGATTGTTTCCTGGTTCTGACTATTACAAATAAAGCTGTTAGAAACATAGTTGGGCAAGTGTCTTTGTAGTCTGATTGAGCATACTTTGGGTAACAAAAGTGGTATCACTGCATTTTGCAGTAGAATGATTCCTAATTTTCTGAGAAAGGGCAGTATTGAACCACTTAAAGAAATGTTCAACATCCTTAACCATTGGGGGAATACAAATCTTAGTAACTCAGATTCCTTTTTTCCTATCGGAATGTTTAAGAACATGAACACAAATGGCAGTTTATACTAGAGAGGATGTGGAAGGAAGGGGACACACCTCCATTGCCAGTGGGAGCGCAAACTTGAACAGCCACTTGGGAAATTTTTATTCTTAAAGACTCAGCATGGTACAAATAATCACCTCTGCTAGAGTGGCACTCTGACCCCATGGTCCCATTTCCTGTTTTAATTAACCTTTTTAAAGACCAATTATTTTTCTCTAGATTTGCAATGCAAATGTAACTGAGTAATTTAAAGTACATGTGAACAAAAATATAGGTGTGACATGTGGGTTGCTAATGCATCTGCCCACTGGAAACAATACATGTCTTTCCTGAGCTAGTTGCTCCTGAGGTGTCAGAGGCTAGATGAATATAATGCAGGTCAGACAGATTCTCTGACTCTTTCAGCTGTGAGCTGTTGATGGAGAGTTGCTGACTACTAAGGAACCCAGATAAGGTCAGGGGGTCAGTATGAGGACATCATGTGCTTCAAGAATGGTCCAGGGATGCTGCAAGGGAGGTGAGAGGGCACAGAAAACAAACTTGGCATGTTTCACAATGTTGCCTACAGCTGTAATACATCATGGTAAATATCTCCGCGGCTGATATGTGCCTGTCATACCTGTCATTTTGACACACAGTCGTTGCAATTTTTTTTCTATTTTTTCCATGTTAAACTTGGTTAGTGTTAGCTATATCTTCCTTTCTGAGTTTTGCCTGTAATGTCCCATTTTCCTCTAAATAAATATATTAATACCTAATGTCACAATTGATTTCTATCATTTCCCAACTTAGTAGCTCTCATTGCTTTTGCTGATCTTCATTTACAGTTTAGTGAGTCTTCATAGTTATGGTATATTAGTATGTGTTAAACAAAAGAAAAGAAAAGAAGAACACAATAAACTAAGGATGAGTGTAAGTTTGTGAGAATAATGCAAAAGTCAACAGAAGATGAGAACAACCACATGTTTGTCTGATGTCATTTATCAAAAATTCACATGGAACTGAAGCAACAAAACACATTAAATTTGTATATAGACACACTAAAAATTTCCTACCTAAATCAGTTATACTTATTGTTATATGAAAATTACAAAAAATATACCAACACTGAATTCATATCTTGAGTCTGGGCATTTATTATCATTATTATCATTTAATATCATTATTAGATGATACACTTATTCCAATAATTTTAAAATATGGAATCATAAAAAGGCACATATTTTGTCTGTCTGAATCTCTAATTTTTCTCCATTATTTTTTATTTGAATAAACTTTAAGGTGCTTCGTTTTCCTGTTATTAACAGAAATTTAATATAACTCTTAATGAAGCAAACAACTCAGTAGCGTGAACTGACGATTGTTTGCAATAAAGTTCATGAGTGATTCTTGTGACTGTCTTCTTTCTACCTGCAATACGACTGAACCTTTAGTTAGGCCCCTTCGCAATTACTTGTAGGGTAAAACTTCCAGTGCAAAGAGTCATCGTTTCCTTTTCACGGTACCGCGGCGGACTTTCAGCAGTGATTGTTGCTTCCGGGCCTTCAGCATCCTCACCACCCCTAATCCTTCCACAAAGTTCAAGGATCACTCTAGCTTTGCCAAGCCTGCCAGCCAGGGAGTAGAACAGCTGCTCCTAAAATAATACGGTTTTTATTGTAGGAAGGAGAACTTGTCCTAGTTTGCTACAACTGTCAACGTGCCGCAGAGTAGAGTCATAGGAAGTAGTGTCCACTGAGCGATTTCCCATTCATATTGGAGTTTGGCCATGTCTCTAAGAGATTGTCTTTATTAATGATTGATATGAGAGACACCAGACCACTGGAGGTGTCATTGTCCCCAGGTTTATAAACCTGTGGGGCATAAGATAACTAGTGGAGGATTACTCAATAAATCAGCTAGAAAATGATTCAGTTAGCAGTGTCGGTCCAAGGCTTCTGTCTCACTCCCTCCTCTGACTTCCCTAAATAATAGTATTACAAATCAAATAAACCCTTTCCTCCCCTTTGCTGCTTTTATTCAGAGTGTTTTATCATAGTAACATAAAATAACACTAGAACACAGCAGTATTAAATATTCTCTTAAATGATTACACATTGCTCTACAGTTGACCAAATCAATTCAGTTCAGCCACTGTCGTTACTTAAGGAAAGCATCTACTTCTGATGATGGATAATCAGCTCACCACTCTAACACCTATCAATCTCTTATCTCTTGATCTCAGTGTCTAACTGAATGCACATTTCTTTCCTGTAGCCTCCAAACTTGCTGTCTTCTTATGACCACCGAGCTTAGTGTTATCTACTTCATCCTCACATATCTATGTAAATGACTGGCTGTTCTAGACCATGCATAGGTATACAAGCTGTTTTTGTAAACTAAAGAGACAGAAAACACTATTTCCAATCTTATTGATCAGGTTAAAAATGTTCCAGAAAGCTACCAATGCATTCAAGAATCTAATTTCTCAAAATTGATGCCAAGAAATTTTATTCTCTTGACAATATTTGCATTATATGAAAATTTGACCTTTTCAACACTTTTTGTCAAGGTTTTAGACATGATAAAATAAAAGGTGTGTTTTTTCATAAGAGTCACACCAAATGACATTTCAGAGACTATAGTCTCTTGTTGACTTATAGAAATTTCTGCATATATACTCCTGAATGTTATTGAAGAGTAAAATTTAAGATAAACCTTTGCCATATGTTAAAAGGAAATATAGGGATCAAAATATTAAATTGGGTTCTTTTGTTGCCTCATAAATTGTATAAAAATCAAAGTTATTATTTCTCATATGCTTGGATTGAAATTAGTGACTCATGGAAATGTATTCCTGCTTGACTGGCTAAACTCTGCAGTGCACAATAATTATCTAATACAAAGGAGTTAAGACTATGGACTGTCTGGAATTAATAGAAGGTAGTTCAGGAGAAGAGATTATCTGGGCAAGAGTTAATTATGAAAAGAGTCAACTGAGACAAAGTACTGGCTTGCTCATTAGACTAATGAAGGGATGATCCTCAGCTCACATTTTAAGGGCATTTCCTCAGGGTCAAAATTCATACTACTGCCATTTTGTTTTGTTGTGGTTCATTGAAACTTAGTCTGGCATTTAAAATAATGGGCACTGTATGACCAAGAATAGAAGGGGGTTATGAGCCTCCTGTCAGGAAATTAAAAAATAAAAATTTCAGGTACTATGATAGCATAGTTCACATTTTTGATAAGATTTGTTCAGATGTTTTAATAAGAAATGAAAAGTTATGGCAATGATGGGTAAGTGGTTGTGATTTTTTTCTTCATTTAATCTTAGAGTTACATGTAGATTGAAAAATGAATTTTCTCAATTTCAGTTTAAGTAGAGATATGAATAAGAAGATCATCACACAGCACACTAAATACAATATCTAATTTATGCAGTCTGTTCATATATCTCCCCAATTATCTCTTTTCATAGACTGTACTTGTACCAGTGAAACTAAAACTGTCTAACTCTCCTAGCTTTGCTGTGTAAAACTGAATAAAGAGCAATTCTATTCCACAGAATCCCATGCCATCTATGCATTGACATATATTTTTATTTTTCAGTTATTTTTGTTACATTTTCGACATATCATAAAAGAAGTGTGTAATGAATTAATACATATAAACAAAGAAAGCAGCTCAGACTCTGAAAAGTATGAATCTTTTAGAATGTCATCAATTCAGATCAGACAAGAATTATGTGAACATTTTGCAGTTCAAGCTACATTGTTTCCTAAAAGGAAGTTTCAGTCATTTGGAAAATAAATTATTGTGCCTCATATGTTGATCATGTGTGGAAATCTAACTGAAGTGGACTATTTCACAGACATGTTGCAGAGTGAAGTAGAGTAGGGAAGATGGAATTTTAGTCTTAAAAGGATATATTAGTAACAGGTTTGCTTCTTTGATAGTAGTAGCTTCAATATATGCTTATAACTGTAATAATAAAATTCATGATTCTGCAGGGCACTTTTCAAATGAGAACATAGTTGGAAATAATATGTGTTTTCTATATGCTCATTATTGACATTATAGTATGTTTACAGGGATTCTAATCCATGCCTTTTTCACATAGTTATCTATTAACAAAAACCAGCCAACCAAAACAAAACAAAACAAAAAACAAAGAGTGGCTGAAGTTTAGAGTATTTAGAGTATTTCTTAAATAACCACACTTGTTGAAATTCTATCATGCTGGTTTGAACCGTTTAGCATTACAACATTTGCACTAAGGCCATACTCTGAAGTTAAAGTGAGCATTTGATTATTCCTTGTGTTCCAGTCTTCAGGTTTTTCTTCCAGGTATTTGAGAACATTGAGGCAACAGAAATTGCTTGTTTCATTGTTTGTTCAAGAACAAAAGGTTACACGTGTCTTTAATCACTGCACTTGGGAGGCAGAGGCAGGCTGATCTCTGTGAGTTTGAGGACAGCCTTGTCTAAGAGCTAGTTACAGGAAAGGCTCCAAAGCTATAGAGAAACCCTGTCTCCAAACACCAAAATAAATAAATAAAAAAAGAAAAGAACAGAATGAGGGAAATGTTCTAAGAGAAGGTAATTGTTGTTCCTATAAAATTATCCAGTCAAGCTATATGTGAGAAAACTAAGAAGCAAGTCTGGCAACTTGAGCTCCAGCCTTCCAAACTCATGCAAAAAGTTTTCTTGCTTTCAAATTGGAACAGGAAAATTAGCTAAACTTTAATGTGTCAATATTCATTGGACTGAACAAATGTATTGGCTCTCCTGGGTTTCCAGATAGCCATATCCTGCTACAGATTTAAGAACTGGTCACTAACAAAGTCAGCTAATTAAAATTTCTATCAGGCACTCAGAGCTGGCTGGGTAATTGATACTGAAGTTGCAGTTTTGATGAGGGTGCTGAGCTTCAAAGAAGCAAAGGGAATGTTCAATTTTTTTTTCTGATGTTTCAGACAGAGTTTCTCTGTAGCTTTGTAGTCTTTCCTGGAAATAGATCTTCTAGACCAGACTGGCCCCACACTCACAGAGATTAGCCTACCTCTGCCTCCTGAGTGATGGGATTAAAGGTATGTACCACCATCATCTGATCTATTGCTTCAAATATACTATTCAGTCTTATAAATGAGAATATTATGGTTTCTCTAACTTCCTGTCCTTCAGAGATCTACCAGAAAATCTTATTTGTGAAGAGAGCTAAAATATAGTTTGAAAAAATTAACAGGAGAATTATCTCTTAGTAAAATAAAATATAAAATAATGGAGATAAAGGATAATTCAGGAAATGAAGGCAGATGAACTACATGCATATCTGTATGGAACAAGATAGCATGTTTCTATAAGTAAAAGTTTATTCAAGTGTAGCTAAAGGATAAACACACACACAGCTCAACCATGAATTTTCACCAATAAAAGGAAGCCCTCCTTCAGAAGGTTTATATTTGCACTGAAGCTTGTGAGTCAAAGAATGGAAAAACAAAAATATTTGGAAATATTTTGCAGCATAATTCAGAAATTTTACTAGCAAGTTATCTGGAGGAACAGTGTGATGAAGTAAATAATTGCCAACCTAAGATATCTACATACATACAACATAATTACTTTGAATTTGTGAATATGTTGCATTCTTTTATGGAAATGTATAGATGCAAATAAACATTCAATTTTAAGGCTATATGATACCTAGGTAAGTTGAATATACTTGAAAATTCCAAATAAAGAACAGAAGGAGACAGAAGAGCCAGGGACAGAGGAGATGTGACAGTAAGAGCAGAGGGAGGGAATCAATAAGAGAAATCAACAAAGGTACTATTAATATTAAAGGGGCAAGAATAAAAGACAGGAAGGCCGACTATAGGTCAAAGAATTTGGATCACTTGCAGAGACTAATAAAATCAAGGGAAACTCTTGAAGGATTCAAAGTATCAAGGACATTTTGAAGTTTAATATTTAGAATGATGAGAGAACAAACCTTTCCTGTTTAAGATATCAAATGTGTACAAATTTATCAATACGGAAATGGGAAAACAATGTAGTATGTGTGAGTATGTTTGTAGGTGTATGTCATAAAACTAAAAATGGGACCATGTAAAAAGAAAAGTAATATTGTATGAGTGGTAGAAGAAAAAAAAAAGAAAAAGTAGTTGGATACAACCATTTTGAAGGCAGAAATGACAGGTCAGATTTTTTCCAGGTTCTGGCTATTACAAACAATGCTGCTGTGGACATAGTTGAACAAATGTTCTTGTAGTATCATTGAGCATCTTTTGGGTATATGCCCAGGAGTGGTATTTTGGGTCCTGAAATAGGTTGACTCCCAATTTTCTGAGAAACTGCCATACTGATTTCCCGAGTGGTTGTACAGGTTTGCATTCTTACCAGCAATGAAGGAGTGTTCCCATTACTCCACATCATCTCCAGAAAAAGCTATCATTGTTGTTTTTATCTTGACCATTCTGACTGGTGTAAGATGTTATCTCAGAGTCATTTTGATTTGCATTTCCATGTGGCTAAGGATTTTGAATCAATGTCATTCAGCCATTTGAAATTCTTCTGTTGAGAATTTACTGTTTAATTCTGTACCGCACTTTTAACTGGATCATTTGGAATTTTGAGGTCTAATTTCTAGAGTCCATTATATATTTTGGAAATAAGTCCTCTGTCTGATGTTGGGCTGGAAAAAATCTTTTCCCATTCAGTAGGCTGCCTTTTTGTCTTATTGACTGTGTCCTTTGCTTTACAGAAGCTTCTCAGTTTCAGGAGGTCCCATTTTATTATTGTTCCTCTCAGTGTCTGTGCTACTGGTACTATATTTAGAAAGTGGTGTCTTGGCTACTATATTTAGAAAGTGGTATATTGAAGGCTACTTTTTACTTTCTCTTCTATCAGGTTCAGTGTGGTTGGATTTATATTGAGGTCTTTAATCCATTTAAACTTGTGTTTTGTGCATGGGGATAGATAGTATCTATTTGTATTTTTCTACATGTTGGCATCAGTTATGACAGCACTATTTGTTGAAGATACTTTCTTTTTTTTTCCACTGTATAATTTTAACCTCTTCATCAGAAATCAGGTGTTCATAGATATGTGGATTAATATCTGGGTCTTTAATTCAATTCCATTTGTCAACTTGTCTGTTTTTATGCCAATACCAAGCTGTTTTCATTACTGTAGCTCTATAATAGAGTTTGATGTCAGGGATGGTGATACCTCCAGAAATTCCTTTATTGTATACGATTGTTTTGTCTCTCTTGGGTTTTGTTCAACTATATTCATAATAGCATTATTTGTAATAGCCAGAACCGAGAAATAATGTAGATGCCTCTCAAATGAAGAATGGATAAAGAAATTGTAGTAAATTTACACAATAAAATACTACTCAACAGGAAAAAACAATGATATCATAAAATATGCATAAAAATAAATGGAAATAGAAAAAAACATCCTGAGTGAGATGACCCAGACTCAGAAAGATGAACATGGTATTGCTCACTAATAAGTGGATACTAGCTATAAATCAAAAGATAACAAGCCTGTAGTCCATAGTCCTAGAGAAGCTAAATAACAAGGTGATCACTAAGAAAAACATACATAGATACACCTGGAAAGTGTACATAAACAAGATCTCCTGAGAAAACTGGGAGCATGGGGGTGGCAGGGAGAAAGGGCAGAAGGGGAAGAGGATGGAGAAAAGGAGTAAGGGAGAACTTCAGGTAATGTGATAGTAGAGATGGAGGAAGGACAAAGATGAGAGCAAGGAAAGAGATATTTTGATTTAGGGAGCTTTTATGGAGTTAGTAACAAACCTGGCACTAGAGAAATTACCAGGAATCCACAAGGATGACCATAAGCAATAGAGGAGAGGGGACCCAGACATGCTTTGCCC
Source organism: Arvicola amphibius (assembly GCF_903992535.2). Taxonomy (NCBI): domain Eukaryota; kingdom Metazoa; phylum Chordata; class Mammalia; order Rodentia; family Cricetidae; genus Arvicola; species Arvicola amphibius. The sequence continues at coordinate 34,676,852 of NC_052056.1, read as the reverse complement.
TGTAGTCAGATTGATGAATATTTCAAATGTCCCCATAGAAACCTCATCTAGTAACTGATGGAAACAGAGACAGAGACAGAGACCCACAGCAAAGCACTGAGCTGAACTCCCAAAGTCCAGCTGAAGAGTGGAAGGAGAGAGAATATGAGCAAAGAGGTCAAGGTCATGATGGTAAAACCCACTGAAACAGTTTACCTGACAGGAGTTCACCAACTCCAGCTGGACAGAGAGGAACCAGCATAAGACCAAACTAGACCCTCTGGAGGTGAGTCACAGTTGTATGGCTGGGCAGACTGCAGGACCACTGTCAGTAGAACCAGAATTTATCCTTATAGCTTGTACTGACTTTTTGGGAACCCATTTTCTTCGGATGGATACCTTGTTCAGCTTAGATATAATAGAGAGGGCCTTGGACCTTGCTCAAAACAGTGTGTCTTGCCCTCTTTGATGAGTAGATGGGGTGCGGTGGTGAGTTAGCTGGAGAGAGTGGGAGGAGGGGAGAGAGTGTAAACTGGGATTGGTATGTAAAATGAAAAATGATTGTTTTTTAATATTATGAAATAAAAGAAATAGTTGGGATCCTGTAACAGAAGACACAGAGGAGGGGTGAGTGTGTTTCTGACCAGCGGGCTGCAGAAGCCCGGGTCACAGAGCACAGATATTCCTGGACCCCCTAATCTTTCTGGTCATTCTGCAGGGGTTTCTCCCCGCGGCTACTGCCCTTCTCTTCCTTCTTTCACCAAGAGAGACACGCTGGTCATCAACAGCTCACAACTCCTTGTTCGTACCAGTACTGTGGCTAATTAGAATAAGTTATAGACATAATATGAAAAGATAAATAGATAGCAGAATTTAACACATAGGATAATAATTTCTTAAGTTTTCTTTTCCAGAAAATGTATGATTTGAGGCCAGATCCTATAGCCATACTGATGATTATCTTGCATATCACCATAGAACCTTCATCTGGCGATGGATGGAGATAGAGACAGAGCCACACATTGGAGCACCGGACTGAGCTCCCAAGGACCTGACGAGGAGCAGAAGAAGGGAGAACATGAGAAAGAAAGTCAAGACCGTGAGGGAACTTTTCTCTGGCGATGGATGGAGATAGAGACAGAGCCACACATTGGTGCACCGCACTGAGCTCCCAAGGTCCAAATGAGGAGCAGAAAGAGGGAAAACATGAGCAAGGAAGTCTGGACTGCGAGGAGTGCTCCCATCCACTGAGATGGTGGGGCTGATCTATTCGGAGTTTACCAAGCCCAGCTGGACTGGGACTGAAAAAGCATGGGATAAAACCGGACTCCCTGAACATGGTGGACTATGAGGGCTGCTGAGAAGCCAAGGACAATGAGACTGGTTTTGGATCCTACTACGCATACTGGCTTTGGTGGTGGTGGGGGGGCTGGCCTGTTTGGATGCTCACCTTCCTGGACCTGGATGGAGGGGGAAGGAACTTGGACTTCCCACAGGGCAGGGAACCCTTACTTCTCTCTGGATAGGGAGGGGGAGGGAGGGGGAGTGGAGTGGGGAGGGGGGTAAATGGGAGGCAGGGAGGAGGCGGATATTTTTAATTAAAAATATTTTCATTGGATCAGAGCTTCTGGGTTTATTTTTTCTCTGTGAAATTTCAACCATGATGGTTATTTTTGTCACATCAGTATCAAATTGATAAGTAGATGTCTGTTTATACACATTCTTTACCAATAAGTATTGTGAATGTTCAGTCAGATGACTTAATTTCTTTCTCATCATTCAGTACTTGATTTCAGCATAGTAACTATGTTGTGATCACCATAAGTCATTCATAGTCATGATTGGAAGGAAACACTTGTAGATAATTTCTTAACTCAGCCCTCAGAAATAAGTTAACAGTACAAATTTCTAGAAGAATTAAGTCATAGGGCTCAATAACATAATTTTCAGCTCTTTAAAGAAAATTATTCTTAAATTGGGACAAAAATGTGATCATTCATGTTTTTTAAAGAAAAAACGTCAAAGAGGTATTGTTTCTTGTCTCCCTGTTTAAAGAGTATAGTCTGTTCTGTGACATAATTAGTAATACATTGCCCAAGTGAAGGGTATACAGTCACAAAACAAAAGTACCTAAAATGATACCTCTGCAAGCAAAATAGAAAATAAGGAAGGATAAATAATAGGAAAAAAGAGCACAGGCGGGAAAAGGTGTATGAGAGAAAGGGGAAACACATTCATTCAACAATTTGCACACAACTATTACCCTTTTCCCAGTAGCGATAATTCAGATAAAAAACACAGAGCACTGTTCTCCAGCGATGCCTGCTGATAGACCCATTTTTGTGCATTCCCAATGTAAGCAGTCACAGCAGTTGTGAGTTCTTGATTTCAGTGACTGTGTTTTGAAATAGCTATAAAATATTATAATATCTTGCATATTTCAAATTGTAAAGAATTATTTTAAGAATAGAGTATTATAAGAAATCCAAATATTAATTTCAAAGACCTGTTTGATTCTTGGTTGAAAATCCCAATAATGCACATAGGAAAACAAAATAAAATAATTTATAGTGTACTGAATGGTTATTACACAAAAATGATTATTATGGAGGGAAAACATAACAACAGACCAATCATTCAGAAAAAAAGACAGAGTGAAAAATTCAATAGCACATTATTTAAGACCTAAAATTTTAAATAAATTTCAACACATTCAAACAAAACAGAAAAGGAAAAAAACACAACCACGTTAAAAAAAATGTTTAAATGAAGACACGTTCCTCGATTCAAATTTAGCTTTGCATTCCAATGTTTCTCTGTGGTCAGAGCTCGCATGCTATGTTTTGAAAAGAAAGCAAGCCTTTAGAGATCACAAACAACCAATTTCACACTACAAGCGGTCATAAATAGAACTAAATTCCCTTTAGTAATACACTATTTATCTTTTCGCTTCATTGAGTTCAAAGAAAAGCATTTTTTTCAGAGTGTAAGCAATTAACTTCTCTTTTTTTCTGTTCCAAAAAGGACATTATCGGAAAAGCATGGGATTAGGAAGCTATCAGAGTTATTCTAAGTGTATGAAATTTCAATTTAGCGAAACATGTAAAACCCTAAGTCAGTAAGGGCCCAAAGCAGGGAATCCATTTATTTTTCACAGTTTATTTGCTGCATGTCTTTGCTAACCCAACTGATTTTCTGCTAAATTCAAAGGAATAGGTTTTAGGAATTATTTCATGTTATATACTGTCTTTATAGAACAGAACAAGAGAAATGTATGGAAAAGGGGTGAGAAATTCTTTTCTGCAGAAAGATGTTACTTTATTGACCTAAAAGACATAAAATAACACTCAAAACCTTGAAGAGATTATCAACCTGTATCCATTGATGCTTCCAACATTTATAATGAATTTTTGTTCTGTTTAAAGTTCTTTTCAATTTATTGGCTGATTTCAGCAAAATGTTACCACAGCATGCATATACATCCCTCAGTCCCCACCCCTAAAATTCATAAAAATATATAGTTTATGATTAAAGCTATATGTTTAGCTTAAGTTGTAAAAGCTAATTTCATGGAATGTGTATTTCATAGTAACATAGATTATGCCATTTTCTTAAAGGCAAATTAAACAGGTTGAATACACAGGAGGATAGTAAATTGAGTACATAGACTTAATGATTTTAGGATACATTGTTGACTTGATTTTAAGGTTAAAATTAAGTTACTCAAGATAAGAAGTATTAAAAAAAAGAGAAGCCATTACCAGAAAACCAAAACCTATGAGCAGTTTTGTGGCAAAAATAAATAAATAACATACTTATCAATGAAGCATAAACACAGTACACAAGTTTGAATTTGATAGCCAAATATTTGCTTGTTAATATACTGCAGTGGGTGATGTTCTCCTTAATAGATATTCCTTTATCACCAGCTTGAGGCGAAGTTTATAGTCTTTATTTTCATTGATTTGAATCTACTGGAGTAATTAGGAAAGGAAAAATAGACTAAACCAGAGTGCAGAGAATGTATAAAGAAATATACTTCCACATATACTTCTAAATACTTATCTCAGCTTTATAAAAAGTTTCAATAGCTTCTTATTAATATTTGGAGCTCCTGGAGAGTTTACAACCCTCAGTGTGGGGTAGACAATAATATAGTCTCCTAGATTCTTTCAAATTAAGGAATGTCAAATGCTCACACTATGGCACTACATCTGGAGTTTGTCAACTAAGACTTCCAACAACAAAGATGCATATTTAATCTCCAGGTTGCATTTAAGTTTGTTATCTATAAATTCTGATTTAGTTGTATGGAGTGACATATATAATGAAGACTGGTTCTTGTCACTTAAAGATTGTAAAAGACAATGGTGTTGGCTTGGGATGATTGGCCCAAATGTCCAAGATTTGAAATGTACAGTTTGTCATAAGTAAGTAGCAAGTAGCGATTCACAGGGACAAGGGAAAACATATCTTCCTAAGAACAGAGAATGGTCGTTAAAGGTGGCCTTTAATCATTTATATTTACAAGTAACTTAATATTCTACCATATTATGAGAAAATGATTCTATGCTTTTGCATTAGAGCAGTGTTATAACAGTAACTTTTTAAAAAATAATCGTTAAAGGTGGCCTTTAATCATTTATATTTACAAGTAACTTAATATTCTACCATATTATGAGAAAATGATTCTATGCTTTTGCATTAATTAGAGCAGTGTTATAACAGTAACTTTTTAAAAAATAATCTTTTGAAATGATCTTTTCACATTTTACATATGAGAAAGGTTTACAGATATCCCATTTTTAGCTGAGCACACCACTGACAGTCTCTGTGTTTTTATCAGTAGCAAGTTTATGCAATAACTACCAGCTGATAACCACAAATAACCCTTTTTGACAAGATCTGAGAGCTGCAATATTTTATGTGTATAGAGATGTGAATTTAGAGGTGGTTTGACACTACATGCAGCTATCAAAATAAAAGGACTAGTCTCACGTATCCGGTGAGTACCATAACCATGAGTTCTTGGGCCAGGATTATAGTACTAGGCAATTCAGCCTATACCTCTAATAGCATTTATACCTTTATTTGTACCAATAAGCATACATTGTTAGGGGTTGACTCACAGATCACAGCACTCTGTACAAACAGGGGACAGGAACCAAAGTCAGCATCCAGAAGAGAGAGAGCATGCAGAAGCTTTATGGCTGCATTTATGTTATAAGAGACCACACCCAAGTTGGCTGGTATCTTAAAGGTTATTGACTGAAGGAGTTCCCACAGCACAGGGTAGGTCTAACTCAACTTACGGTCATGTGTGAACCAACTAGCTATTTTCAATTGCTGTCATACAGCACCATAACAAAGACAACTTATAGAAGGAAGGTCTTATTTGGCTTTCAGAGTGATATGAGTCTAGCAAGATGGTACAGTGAGGTAGCAAGCAACAAACATAGTAACTGGAAAAGAAGCTGAGGTCTTACTTTGTTGTAGGGAGGAGCGGGCTGCGTCCTGCCAGTGGGCTAGCTTAAGCCCAAAATAATAACAGGGAAATCTGTATTAATTAAATTACTACCTGGCCCATTAGCTCTAGCCTCTTATTAGCTAACTCTTACATTGTGACTTAAACTCATTTCTAATAATCTGTATTTCACCACAAGGTTGTGGCTTACTGGGAAAGATTCAGCTTGTCTGACCTGGCAGCAGGCTCCATGGCAGAAATCCCTGACCTTGTTTTTTTTTTTTTTTTTTCCTAGCATTCAGTTCTGTCTACTACGCCCATCTAAGGGCTGCCCTATCAAAAGGCCATGTCAGTCTTTTTATTCAACCAATAAGCAACACATAGAAAGAAGGCCGTTCTACACCATTATTTCATGAACTGCTAACAGCAATCAGATAGCGCAGTATGATGCAACAAGGATTTTAAAACTCCAAGTATGGTGCACAGTGACATACTTCCTCCAACAAAGCTATACCATCAAAACCTATCCAAACAGTTCCACCAATTGGGAGCCTAGGATGCAAACACCTGAGCCCATGAAAAAAAAAAGAATTCTCATCAAAACTACCAAAATATGAAGTGGGATTACCCTTTGTATGCTATGAATACCATTGGTTAATAAAGAAACTGACCTGGCCTGTTGATAGGGTGGGTTAGAGGTAGGTGGGGAAAACTAAATTGAATAATAAAAGAAAGGAGGTGGTTTCAAAAGAGAAGCCTTGTAGCCAACACCTGAAGCAGACATGCTGTAACCATGAAGAGAAACCCTGTGGTAAAATAGAAAATGATGGAAATGGGTTAAATTAACATGTAAGAGTTAGCCAATAAGAAGCTAGAGCTAATAGGCCAAGCAGTGATTTAATTAATATAGTTTCTGTTGTTATTTATGGGTGGCTGGGAAACAAACAAACAGCCTACTAATACAACAATACCTTATAAAGGAAGGGTAGGTTTCAATGTGGATTTTTCAATCAATGTTAATTTTAGCTATGTGCACTGAATGACTAAAATGGGAACTTTAATAAAGAAAATGCCTCTGTAAAATTGGGTTGTAAGTAAACTCCTAAGGCATTTTCTTAAATATTGATTAACCAGAGATGGCCCAGTTCTTTCTGGATAGTGCCACACCAGGGATGATGGTCCTGGGTTATATTTTAAGGTGGCAAAATTTATGTATGTAAACTTTATAAGATAAAACTGCATGAAAGATAAGTCAGTATAATATTATAGACAGAGAATTATTAGCCAAATTCACAGACATAAAGGAATAATATTACAGTGACATTAGAAACTGAAGATAATAATTATTAAATAAGAATGCATAGTCAAATTATTTAGAGAAAAAGGTCAATTGCAATATCATTTATTTTCTTCAGATGTTTTATCACAATTAAATGAATAAAACAAAACAAAGTTCTTAAAGGGATATTGAGAATTTCAACATGACATTAATCTGGTCTAACATAATAATATAAGCAAATACTTTCATATATAAAAATCTTAGAAGTTATTATTTAAATAGATTAAGTTATTTACTAAATTTCTTTTTAATTTAACTTGTTTTATATCCTGATTACAGTTCCACCCTCTTTTCCTCTTATTTCTTCCCTCACCTCCCTTTACCCTCATCTACTTCTCCTAGGTTTTTTCTGTTCACAAGGGGTAGGCTTCCCATTGATATCAACCAAGCATGGCATATCAAGTTGCTGTTAAGAATAAGCACCTCCACTTGTATTAAGGCTGAACAAGGCAACTCAGTAGGATGAATAGATTCCCAAAAGCGAGCCAAAGCATTAACAGGTCCTGTTGCCATTATTAGGAGTCACACAAGTAGACCAAGCTACATAACTATTACATAAATGTAGAGGACCTAGGTCAGTCCCATTCAGGCTCACTAGTGGTCACTCCAGTCTCTGTGAGCTCCAATGAGCCCACCTTAGTTGTTTCTGTGGGTGTTCTTGTGATGCCCTAACCCTCTGGCCCCTATATTCCTTATTCTCTTTCATCAGCAGGATTCCCCAATCTCAGCCTAATGTTTCAATTACTGAATTTCTTAATCTGTAAAGAAATAACATATGGTATTCAAACTCAAAGCAAAAAAAGGAAAAATTATAAAGGAAAAATATATGTCTGGTGAAGGACTTGTTTCTATAATTGAATTTACAAAGGAAATAACATGATGAATTATTTCCATTTTTATGGTTAACAGGATACCTCATGCTGTATTTTTTTCAAAATCACAGTAGAGAAGAGTTCCTGAATACACATTGTGAATATAGTTTTCTGAAGCTAGAATATATTAGATTTAGAAAAATATAGTTCATTGTTTCATGTTTTAGAAAACCATATTCAGAGATTAAAATAATGTTCTGCTTTAAATAAATATTTTCCAGTGTATATGTCAAAAATAAATTAAGAAATGAATTCATATATACCTTAATTTATAAAATTTAAAACTTAATTTTACATTCTTATTTTTAACTATAAAATTTGATATCATTTTGAATGAAAAAGACCAGTGTAGTAGGAGTGGGCTGTGTCCTGGCTGCCCAGCTAGCTTAACCCCTGAAATAACCACACAGAAATTGTATTAATTAAATTACTGCCTGGCCCATTTTATCTAGCCTCTTCTTGGCCAACTCTCACATCATGATCTAACTCATTTTTATTAACCTGTGTTCACCACAAGGTCTTGGCTTACTGGGAAAGATTCAGCATGTTTGACGTGGCAGCTTCATGGCTGCTCGGCTCTATCTGCTGCTTCCTTCCTCCCAGAATACAGTTCTGTCTTCTCTGCCTATCTAAGTTTTGCCCTATCAGGCCAAGCAGTTTTTTTTTTATTGATTAACCAATGAAAGCAACACAAACACAGAAGGACCTCCTACACCAGACCAGGTATAGAAACACAGCCTTGTGTTTCCAGTCATTTGTGTATAACAGGATTTAATCTTTAGATATGAGTTTCTCATTTGGAAAAACAACTGAGACTTAGAAATTAGTTACCAGCAATGGTAAGTAAGGATTTTCAATGGAAAGAAGGTAGAGCCCAATGATATAAATGAAGAAATAATAATTATGGTACAGGATAGGGTAAATGGGGTAGAAGACGGGAGGATAAGGTCAAGGAGGAAATACATGGAGGGATAGCTAACAATAAAGGACATAAAACAACTGCTGTTAACATTTCCCAGACCTAAAAATAAACACAAATATAGAAAAACATAAATGGAATGGCAATATAATGATCAATGAACCCCTTCTGGATAGCATGGACTAACAAACAAAAAGTTCAAGACCATAAACAGATTAACTTTATCAGAGTTTCTAGCCAATGAGGGCTCATAGATTCACATATATTACAGGATATTGCATTTACTCTTTGTTACTCTAAAAAACTTAATCAATTACTGAAAATATCATACATTTAAGTCATAAAACATGGAATAATCAAGATGGTATTGACCATAAACTACATTCCTACAAGTTAGCTTTCATAGTAGTGGAAGGTACTATTTATATATTGGAAGAGGGAAGTGATCATCAAATTTATCCAACTGAGAGAATCTTATAAGCTTCCATAATGACCAACTGTGACGGTCTCACTGGTGTGAGAGCATAACTGTGGATAGATAAGTTGCAGGCCCTAGGGAATAACTATTTACTATGATTACTCTGCTAATTGAAATAGTAGTAAGTTGGCTGCTAATTGTTTTTCTTATACTCATATATTAGTACATTTCTTAAACATCTTAAGAAACTTTGTTTGTTTGATTGATTGTTTGTTGGAAGGGTCTTCTATTTAGTTCCCAGTTGCTTAGCCCCAAAATAATCACACAGAAATGATATTATTTAATTTTTTTTTCTGTTTTCTTTTCTTGGTTTTCTTCGAGACAGGGTTTCTCTGCAGCTTTTTTAGAGACTGTCCTGGAACTAGCTCTTGTAGACCAGGCTGGCCTCGATCTTTTAAATCACTGCTTGAGGGCTAGAGAGATGGCTCAGAGGTTAAGAGCACTGACTGCTCTTCCAGAGGTTCTGAGTTCAATTCCTAGTAACCACATGGTGGCTCACAACCATCTGTAATTAGATCTGGTCCCCTGTTCTGGCCTGCATCAGACACACAGACAGAAAACTGTATACATAATTAATAAATAAATCTTATTTTTAAAAAAATCACTGCTTGACCCATTAGCTTTTTATTTGGTAACTCTTACATATTAATTTAACCCATTTCTATTAATCTATGCATTGCCATGTGGCTGTGGCTTACAGGCTAAAGTTTCAGCATCTGTCTCCGGTGGGGCTAAATATCTTCTCTCTGACTCTGCCTCCTTTCTCCCAGCATGCAGTTTAGTTTTCCTCATCTAACTCTGTTCCCCTATAGCTCTGCTATAGGCTCAAAACAGTTTCTTTAAAACAAATGATATCCACAGCATACAGAGGTGAATCCCACATCATTTATTTATTTGTAGTGGATGGAGATTTGCACAGAGAGTCCCTAATGGTCAAAGTAAGAGATTAAGTTACTTCAGAGGAATTACCTTTAAATAGAACATCTATATTGCATTCCCTATTTCAATGGCTCATGGATGATTGCCATAGTAAAAAGACTGGAAGATCCAGAAGTGGTAGATAAATGCATGCTTTTTCCTAGACACATTTGAATTAACAGTGACCACATGCACAGAAACTAGTTAAGCTCAAACAATACAAAATCCTAGCAGAACATGAGACGTAGACATGTAATCCGAACTCTAAGTTGGTCAATGTTTTTAATTCATAGAACCTGGAATATAGATACTAGCTATTTAAAGATGTGATTCCTGAAAAGTTGACCATGTTTCAGAGAATATCTATGTGCCTAATAAACAGAGAAATCTCTAATGAGACTCAATGGGTTAAAAAAATGAGAATACAAAGTTGTGTTGGGATGAAATGAAGAGTGGATCTTGGAGGGAATTGGAAAAGGGGATGGATGTAAGGAAAACAATGAGAATCTAGACAAATTAATACTATAATTTAGTACATCAATTTGGATCTGAACTCAGAAATGAGGACAGAAGATTGTACTAGGACCAAACAGAATTTTACCTGGTAATTATATCTTCTTCACACTTTTGATAATGGGCATAAAATGTAGGTATTTGTCAAAAGTTGTCCAATTTTATACTTATAATTGGTAGAAATAGAATGCAATGTTTTCAATAGAATTTATTAAAAATGTAAATCTGTCTTTGTTTACTAATAAGAGCTCTATGACATAGGACACAGTTAAAGTGAATTTATACATATTAATTTAGAAAAATATATTTATATAATAAAAATTTATGTCAAATTTATTGTAAGAACATATAAGAAATTTTAAAAATCATGGCTGAATTTAATAATACACACCTTTCATTCCATTACATAAGAGGAAGAAGAAGGATTATCTTCATGAATTTCAGGCCAGCCTAATCTACATAACAAGTTTCATGTTTCTTAGGGCTATAAAGCAAGCAAGTAAATGAACAAATCAGAAAAGTTGGATCTCTAAGGTAAAGATATACAGGCTGCAGGCTGCTGTGAGTTGCCATATATGATATCTGGGAACTGAGTTTAAAACCTCTTGAAGAGTAATGTGTATGTAATGATCTCTCTAGTTTTTATATTTATTTAAAAAAACAGCAACACCAAAAGTTCTATGTTGAGATATAATTGCTAAAATAAACATATAATATGAAAAATTAGGGAATTTGGATAATCCACTCCAAGTCAAGACATTGTCACACAAAAAGAAGTCTCTAACATGTCCCATGTCTTTATTGGAGTGTTGGGTATCCAAAACATTTCATAAGATCTATATTCTTTGAACATTTTAAAAAGATTTTTGCTCTCACAAATGTCAATAAGATACATACTTGTCTTTTCCTATCAGAGGTGGGGAGAGGGTTTCAGATCCCTTAGAACTGGAATTACAAACACCTGTAAATCATTCAGATAATTGTAACATCTATGAATATTCGTTAGAGATGAAAATGCTGTTTCTCTGGAAACAACCTAGGTGCACCTCTTTATCCAAAGAAGGTGTGGCACATATACACTTTAAAGTTCTACTCAGTGGTAAAAAACAATGACATCTTGAAATTTGCATGCAAATGGATGGAGATAGAAAACACTTTACTGAGTGAGGTAACCGAAACCCAAAAAGAGGAATGTGGTATGTACTCACTCATAAGTGGATTCTAGCCATAAATAAAGGACATAGAGTCTGTAATTCGTGATCCTAGAAAAGCTAAATAAGAAGGTGAACCCAAAGAAAAACATATTGTTATTATCCTGCATATTGAAAATGGACAAAATTGCCAGGCAGGGGTTGGGAGCATGGGGGTGGGGTGAAGTGGGGATAAGGGGAGATGTGGGGAGAGAAGGGAAAAAGAGAGGATGGGGAGAGCTTGAGAAAATGGATTGGTTGGGATGGAGGGGGGGTGGTTGGGGAAGCAGGGAAGTATATATCTTAATTACGGGAGCCATTTTAGGGGTGGCAAGAGTCTGGACTCCAGACGGGTTCCCAGGTGTCTAAGGAGATATCCCCAGCTTGTTTATTGGGCAGCAGAGGAAAGGGTGCCTGAACTGGCCTTGTCCTATAGCCACACTGATGATTATCTTGCATATCACCATAGAACCTTCATCTGGTGACGGATGGAGATAGAGACAGAGACCCACATTGGAGCACTGGACTGAGCTCCCAAGGTCCTGATGAGGAGCAGAAGGAGGGAGAACATGAGCAAGAAAGACCGTGAGGGGTGCATTTACCCACTGAGACAGTGGGACAGATCTAATGGGAGATCACCAAGACCAGTTGGAATGGGACTGATGGAACATGCGATCAAACTGGACTCTTTGAATGTAATTGAAGGCTGACTGAGAAGCAAAGGACAATGGCACTGGGCTTTGATTCTACGGCATGGATGGGCTCTGTGTGAGCCTTGTCAGTTTGGATGCTCACCTTCCTGGACCTGGGGGGCGTTGGGAGGACCTTGGACTTCCCATAGTGTAGGGAACCCTAAAGGCTTTTTGGCCTGGAGAGGGAGGGAGTGGTGGTATGGGTGGAGGGGAGGGGAGGGAGGTGGGAGGAGGGGAGGAAATGGAAATTTTTAATAAAAAAAGAAAGAAAAAGAAAAAAAATGCTGGTTTCTGAAAGTAGTTTTCATGACAAAGTTTCTGTGGACCCAATCTATATACCTGCTAAGTTTCTTTCCCTAGTGTTCTTGTCTATATTCAATAAGTTCATAGAAAATGCTGCCACAGCAACAAGGATTGAGTGCACACATGGTTCATCAATAGGAATCTACACTTACCATAAACTTTTAATTAGGAACATTGCTGATTAGATAATCCATTAAAAGTAGAGACCACCAATGACTCGTCAATATGGCACCATTCTGATGCAAACTAGTGGCAGACCAATTGTAGGGGAACATTTTCATTAGCATCAAGAAGATAGTTTTATGATAGGACATGCCTTCTTTATGCTTACAGCTCTTACTCAAAGCATTATAGATCTGATAGAAGGTCTTGCTTATTATAATCATGCTCTTGATTAAATATTGCTTCTGACCAGGGAACAAAACACATTTTACAGTGAGTGAGCTATGGCAACTAACTCAGGCTTCTGAGCTTCATATTGTGTTTAATTTATGTGTGATAAAACTACATAATTGGCTTACTTAAATGAACTTTTACATTTATATTTTAGAATAGTAAAAAGATTATGTCTACATTTTGCATTTATAAAACTATATATATATATTTAATATATATTATATATATTATATATTATATATATATTAAAGGAAGATATTACAAACACTTCCTTTATAACATTACTGAGTTTATTCTGTTTTTCTCAGCTTCTTGAAGGATGCCATATTTTCTTTCCCAGTATGCAGTGGAGAAAATCTTGCTGGACTAATTACATGTCTTCCTTTATTTTTTTTTCACCTGTAGCACTTTCCATTTTCCTTTTCTTATGACCTTGACACCAGCGTGGGTGCTTGGGAGTTACCTGATGAAATTTTTCTTTATTTGTGTTTACTTTAAATCTGACATGACTAGACTGGGTGCACGGGTATACAGTTTCTCAGAACTGAATTTCCCTTTCTTCCCATCCTGTCATTTGATGTATAATATCTGCATGACATTATTGAAGATGCTAATCTCTATATTCCAGTTTATGTCTACCTAATTACTAGGATGTGAAAAATCCAGATTCTCATCCTAAAGGATAATGTCACAAATTTGGAAGTCTTCTGTAAGAAGAAGAATCTTTTTCTCCTTTCTAAATTATTTATTTATTTGTAGCATAAGCATAGATATGTATTTCAGTCTGTGGGTTGTAATTGAGCACTGCATGTTTATTGCACTGCCCTGTCTTACAGATTTGTTCATTAGGGTCTTTTTCAGCTTGAAGTTCAGTTTCTTAGTAGTCATTCTATAAAATTTTGAATTTTTCTGGTAATACAATAGGTTTTAAAGTCTTCCTGTACTTCATTGATGCAGATAAAGGCTGAGACAAAAAAAATGGATTTTACAAAGCTTGGTTCCTTGAGAGCATAGGTTAGTAAACATTGCTAGAGAAGTATAAAGAGATGTTGAATGTTCTTTTGCGAGGAGAGATAATGTGTTTTCAGGTATGCAAGAAGGAGTTGAATCATAATATTGTTAAGTAGGTCATTTTGTCTTTAAAGGGAAGTGTTTTGGTAAAAGGTATGATTAGATAACAAAGGGATTAGTATGAAATATGTTGAATTTGAAGTGCATTGAAACAGCACTAAAATTTCCAGGGACAATCTTTTTTAAACAATTTTAGAATATTGTCACTTATAGAAACCACTAGCACTAGAATCTACAGGGTCTTAAGCATACCTGGAATGTCCATGTGATGTCTGTGAGAAGCCATGCCTAGTGTGCAAAGCTCATCTACTGGCTCACCCAATAGTAAGGAGGCTGTATTTATATGTTTAGAATAAATATAGTGTAAATACCTCATATAATCTGAAGCCAACAAAATAAGGTTCTTGGCTTTTTCCCAACCTGCCCCATCCCTTTCTTCGTCTGCACTGGTTTCCTCTTCATTTGTGTTCGTCATCATCCACCACGTAAACCTCTGTCTAAGCATTCGGAGACAGAGCACTACCCATCTCTGGGACAGAAGTAGAAATTACTTTGAGATTACATTAACTTACTACCCTTAAGTTTATCTTATGCTCATGATTTTCTAGAGACAGTTCTTCCTTTATAAACTGTATGTGGAATCTCAGGTCTTGCCATCACTTGTGTATTTCATGTCAAAGTATGATCCATCATCCTATCCTCAACAGTGCTTTATCCAAATACTAAGTGGCAGAAAATCATGGACATCCACGATATCTGAGAAAATTTAGGCCTTAATCATTATCTTTGGAGAAATAAGATATTTTATTTTCTTAAATTGTTTGAGACCCTATTAAGTAAATTGCAATCCAACTTTTAATGCATGTTTTTTGATTTAATAATCAACTAGTACTATATATATTATGTAAAATAAGAATAAAATATATAGGATATATTACTGCTGTTAGTTGACAAAAGAAATTCAGGAACATGTAAATGACACATATAGTAGTATAAAAGAAATATTAATCTCAGTGTGACCACAATAATTAGTAATCAATTTTTAAGTAACTATTGGCTTCACCGTGAATAAACTTATACTTCTGAGAATACCATGACTATTTGCACAAATACACGGATACACATATGTGTGAAATTATGTTGCTCCCCATAATATAAAGAAAAATATCAATGAACCACATTGACGGAAGGATCCTTATGAAGAACAAATTATCTTTACTTTACATGATATTCTGTACCACACAGCACAGCTGAAGCTCTTCTGATAGCTCTGTAATGCCAAAACACATTTCATGTTTTTATTCATTTCCAATAATTTTTCGAATTACTTACTCTAAATATCAAAGACATTTATCAATCAGGAATATTTGTATCATTTTAAATTAGTTTTTTCTCTCTCATATTTTCTGAATGACGGATTCAAGATTCAGATCAATTCTTGTGGTTATCTAGTGGCTCTCTGTAGCTATCATTCTTCAAAGTAAAGAATAACTTATTTATTGATTGACTTTTAAACTCTAGCAGCAAGTTCTAATCTTTAAGTGAACAGTATGACCTCAAACAATGACTTTTGAAACATTTTTTCAAGTTATCAGCTATTTTAAACTCTCAGAGAGTTTTTATTTAAAAAAATAATTTAGTAGACATCTCATTTTTCTTTAGCAGCACCTTATGTTTTATGCATAATGTCAATTAAGGTGTTATGTGTGGTAATAGAAACAAACCTCTATGTAAGCTTATGTACCAAGTGAAGCTAGCTATGTAGTCAACAAAGTTGATGAATCTTAATCCATAATTTCCTCCTTTACTTTTGGCTCTGGGGTCTGTACTGACAATAGATCTTACAGTCTTTAGTTTACACATACACTGTGGTAATAAAATCACAATGATCTTCTGCAGAAGTCATACCTGAACAAGAACTTTCTGAGAAATAGCCACATCTTTGTGGGCATCCACATCACACAATTCCAAATATTGTGAGGGCATGTGGACTTAGTTGCTTGCATTTCATAATAAGATACAAAAAAACCAAATATTGTCTGAGCTCTTACATATCAAATTCATAGTTACAGAATAGAACAGTTTATTCAAGGTAAATGTACCTATTTAATGCACAAATGTAATGGTGCACATTGCAATCTTCAGTGTATTTCACCCAGTAACCACAAGATGCTCATTATATTCCCCTAGTAAACTTACAGTATCAGTCTATTCATCATCAGAAAGGCATTAAGCAAAGACTTCAGTAAATACTTAGTTGTTTTAAATGTTAATTGAAATTTAATGTATGGAAGAGTACTGTTTACATTTTATTCTAAATTACTTAATTGAAAATGAAAATATTAGTTTAATGGTGTGATATACAAACCCAAGAAAACCTCCATAAGAGTAGCCATTTTAATGAATATATCCATTTGATTTTCAGCTCATATATTCTTTAGGTGTTGACATGAACAATCTGTTTATTTGAAATGTCTGTAAAAATATCATACGTAAACACAAACAAAGTCATAATAACCTTGTGAAAGTGTGATTTGGTGGGCGTTAAATGGGCAAATAGGCAATAATATATCTATAGTTCATAGATATAATAGTGTCAAAGTTTTGGAAAGCTGTATCTATAATTATATCTATTTTGGAAAGCTATATATCTATAAAACATATGATTCTGATTAAAACACTAGAACCCAATTTCCTGAGTTGGAAATGTTTTTAAATTATTTCTTGTATGCTTTGAGATTATATTGGAACTATACAATTTTCCCCTCCTCTTTATCCCTACAAACTCTCTCATATAACTTCCTGCTCCCTTTGAAATTCATGAGCCCTTTTTTTCACTAATTGTTGTACTGTTATATGTGTTTTTAAGTACATAAATACAATCTGCTCAGTTCATATGATTTTATTGTATGTACTAGTAAATATAATGCTATTGTATGTATACACTTTCAAGGCTATTTGGTATGTTTTTCCTC
The DNA here is from genome assembly GCF_903992535.2 of Arvicola amphibius. Taxonomy (NCBI): domain Eukaryota; kingdom Metazoa; phylum Chordata; class Mammalia; order Rodentia; family Cricetidae; genus Arvicola; species Arvicola amphibius. Next base: position 34,659,743 of record NC_052056.1, on the reverse strand, counting down.
AATGAAGAAAACTTACCCCACTATCAGCATTCTTTTGTTGCCTGTAGTGCTTTATTTAGAACTCAGGCTTCAAACCCTTTTTCCATCACCTATGTTAGCATGTCTATTTGTATCATATTTTTCAGTTCAAGCACAGTTTTTCTTTCTTTTCTTCTTTTATTAATATTGGAGAAATTTTATCCATATAGGGTCATTTTTACCTTAAATTAATAAAGATCATTGAGATTCCTTCTTTTTTGCCCTGTAAAGTGTCAGGGTTCCAAGCATGTATCTCACACCCAGCCTAAGTCTGAAATTTATTTTACTTTACTTCATTATCATGTTTAAATCTTCTTTTCTTAAATATAGAGTTTAGAATTTCCTACACAATTGGCACAATATATAGCAAGCAATTAATAAACTCAAGGTATAATCATCATCATTAATATTATTATTATTTTTATTATCATTATTGTTATCACCGTGATTTCTTCTACGTGAAGACTGAATGTAAGTAAATAACTGATGGAGGACTCTCATTGGCTAATAAATAAACTGCCTTGGCTTTTTGATAGGGCAGGATTTAGATAGGTGGAGTAGACAGAACAGAATGCTTCGAAGAAGGGAAGTTAGTGAGACGCTTCAGGCAGTCAAGAGAAACAGATGCCATGCCTCTCCTCTCGGAGACAGATGCCATGAAGCCAGCCACATGCTAGCTCATCACTACAAATAACAGAACAAAAATATAGTGGAAGTTATATTCAAACTATGTAGGAGGTCAACAGATTTCTTCAGAATAAATAAGAGACACATTTAGTATTTAAAAAGAGCTATAAGTCTGGTTGTTTGTATAAACTGCTCGCAAATGGATGGATCAATTAGAGATTGATTTCATTTAACAGAAAAAGTCCTACAAAGTTTTCCTTGCTTTGAAATTTCTGATGACATTTTAAATATTTTCTTACCTTATGAATCTATTGTTATTTCCTTACTATATAATTTAACTACATGTTACTACAGTCCTTGCTTAAAAATATTATCTAGTTTTGAAATAAGAAGGTTTTGAGTTGAGTAATAGAGACAAAGAAATTTTTTTCTTCAAAATTGTTAATCGTATTTTAGTAATATTTTCTAGCTCAAAATTAATATTGCCATTTCATGAAAGTTAATTAAACTTATATAATTATATAAAGTCTCAGGGTTGTTTTACATAATATTTATGCCGAATATTTTAGTTTTCCAATTAAGGCATGCTTTGTGTATCGTTTTTACAACTCATGCATATAAAAGCATATTGCTGATTTAACTAATGTTCATTTTTTTTATTTATAACAAAATTGAGGCCTAGTAACTCAGTTGTAGAGTGCTTTCTTAGTACAGTCAAGACTCTGGGTTTATTCCAAGAACCATATAAAGGACATGAATTCACATTAATATAAAATCTTCAGGTATATAGAAAATCTAAGGAATGAAAAAGACCAAAAACATGAAATATATCAAAATACTTTGTCCAAGTTTTAGTTTTCTAAGGGTCATTCTGATAAAATTGGAGTATATTTATTAATTTAGAAACGAGTTCACCAGCTTTGGGATGTTTTATTGGAATAAACATTTAAATGATATTCATACTGCTCCTTAAGTTTAGGAGGATAGAACACTTAATTTATACATATTTATATTCATAGATAAAAATTATAAAACATCTTTCAAATTGTTTCTTCATTAATATTTAATTTTATTCCTTAGTTGGCTTATAAAGTGATGGGGTCATTATGGAATTTTCATACAGATGTGTCTTCATACATTCTTTCTCTTCAACATCCTGCTCCATTGTTATCCCTACCAGTCATCACAGTTTTGCCACTTCCCTTCTTTCTCTCAGAGAGTCTTGCCTTCCATTTTTATGTCATGTGCATTCATCACCCTCATCAAAGCCACCGGATTCTACTTCACATGCAAATGTTTTTACATTGCTTCCACCAGCTTATCGTAGAACTAAATTAATCTGATTTTACTTGGCAAGGAATTGTGTAGAATTTACTGAGATCTTTCCACATTTTTCACATCAACTTACGTTACTCATGAAATACTCAATTTTGGAAAGCTAAATTTGATATGTATAAACAGATCAGTTCAATATGTTACTAATCACTGCAAAACCAAATAATCTAGTGAATGACTTCATATTTTTCTTTTAGATACTTTGAAGCCCTATATTTTGACAAAAGCATATTTGGTTGATACTCTCATTTAGTTATTAAATAATTTATTGGTTGTATAGTTAAAATTTATCAAAGGAATACCAGAACAATGTAAGTTAAATGGTTTCATAAAGAATGATTTATGAACCTATTTGGGGTAATGCTTATTATTCATTATATAAAAGAACCTTTTCACAAAATTAAAATTATATTTCAAATCTGTTATATATGAAATGAATGATACCATATTACATTTTTAAAACATATTTATTTCATTCTAGGCAGTGGTGGGGCACATTAATAATCCCAGAATCCTGGAGGCAGAGGCAGGCAGTGTTCTAATTTCTAGGAAACCCTGATCTACTTAGTGCATTTCAGGATAGCTAGGGCTACACATAGAAACCCTGTCTCAAAAAACACACCAACAAAAATAATTTAAACTATTAAAAAAGAAAAGAAAATATATTTTTCCTTAAATATATTCTGATTATGGCTGACTCTTTCCCAGGCCCTCCGAGATCCTCCTAACCTCCTCACCCACCCAAGTCCACACCTTTCTTTCTGTCTATCATGAAGAAGCTGTAGCGAATGTAGAATTACCTCTCTATTATAGTGCATGGAATCCTTATCTTGCTTCGTTTTAATATACACAACCTGTACTGTGTTAGAGACCTTTTTTTTTTATTCACAGTATTCACAACTTTATTTTCTGTTCCAATTCTGCAGAGTGTTTCCTACATTACAATACTGGGAGTTACAGATTTAATTAGCGGTGGGAGTACATATCCTTTTGTAATGGTGTGAATGAAAATGCACTTCTGTGGCTCAGATATTAAAACACATAGTCCCTAGTTGATTGCACTATTAGGACAGGTTTAGGAGGTGTGACCTTGCTGGAGAAAGTGTGTCACTGAGGACATGCTTACTAGTCATTGTATTTCTCTAAGACATAATGGAGTCACATCACTCTGGAGCAATAAACCTAAATAAAATCCATTTCATATAACCTACGTTTGTCATGGTGTTTTATTGTTGCAAAAAAAAATAATATAGAAGTCTTTTAATTAGTTTTCATGTTAAATTTAGTTTCTAAAATTTTGATTATTGTTCTTTTTTTGCGGTTAATGAGGTTAAGTTTTTTTCATTTTTGTTTTGTTTAGATAAATTCTTTTTGTTGTTGCTGTTGTCTAGAGAACATATCCTTAGACAGCATTGACTGTCCTTGAAATATTAATTTTTATGTCTGTCTTTTCAGCCCTGGAGTGGTAGGTCAATTTCTCCACACAAGGTATTTTGAAATATTATGGTATTTTTGTGGGTAAATACTGAATTTTGTTTGAGAACTTTATTGCATATTTAAAACATGGATTTTTTTCTTTTTCTATGTCAATCAAGTTTTTAGTTTTTAACTAGTAAATCATTTACTTTCTTGACATGAACTAAATTAGCTATCTAATTCTTTTGTCTTTGTACATGTAACTGGAGTTTGTGTTTTTATTCTACTAATTTTCAATAAAAATATATGTACTTATTGGCACACAACACACACACATATACATATCATTTCAAACCACATTTACATATGTATGTGTATTATTTGGCTGTGTTTACAAATAAGCAGTGTAATCTTTGATTCAGACCTGCTTGATTTATTGTGGGGACTATAAAATAAAGATTTTTAGCCAATTCTATCATATTATCACAAGCTGCATACCTCTTCTCCACAGAGACCTATCTACATTTTTCTGTCTTGATCCCAAAGTCAGACTGTTCTGGCTTTTCACCGGTTCTCTCTGGCTTCATTAGAGAGGAAAACAGTGTTTCCTACAGATTTATATTGTATACAGGGTCTTTGACTCTATGCCTTGATATTGGGAATTGCATCTGGCATCTTGTTCTCCCGTGCCCTGCCTAGATGAGCAAGTTCCGTATCCAATATCACCTTAATTGGATCTGTCCTTATTTCAATTCCAGGATAGACTGCTTCCTGTGACCTTCTCACTCTGAAGTGTAAGGAAAACTCATTATTTCATATAGTAGTTTCTATTTTCTTGTCTGTTTTATGTTTTTGTTTGGAATGAAAATGCTGTTTCTAACTAATATAAATTAGTAACTTCTCAATAGAAAAAATTTAATTACCTTCAATACTTTTATATCTATAAATCTAAATCATTCATATTTTGAAAATTATTAGCTATAATTTATATACTCATGATCACATTTTCTCCAACTGTATTTCTAATATTCGGCAAATAATTCTATACTTTGTAACTTCTACGTGCTGATTGTATTGGAAATAATACTTGAAAGTAGAAGGGTAGGTATAAATGCGGATATCTTAGGAAATACTGGTTAAAAAATAACTCCACAAAGAAAATGAATCATTAAAATTCATGCCCAAATATTTCTTTTGTAATTTTGTACCTCTAGATATTAAACAGCCCCATTTAGGAAACTATTAAATTAAGTAATATGAAAGAAAAACAGAATATCTGGAACATAAAAATTTTCAATAATTATTGGTTACTTTTTATTTAACAACAACAATTCAGGGTGGAGAAGTTAGAAAATGATGAAAGAGCATCACAGTTCCATAGTTATAAAATATATTATTGCCGAATATCACATAAAACACACTCCAAATAGATAATAAAAAATAAGTTGTATAATTTTTGATAATTTTTTAAAGATAGCATTTTAGTTTACAATGATACATTTACAAATAAAATCACATTTGATGAGGTAATCTTTAGATTACTGAAAAACCATTGAAAGAAAAGCCCCGCCGCTTCCTTCTACACCTCTGCCTATCCAAAATACACAGCTAATGTAACCCATTGGTCTTTCCATAAATAAAGGCCAAGTGGATGGTGTTTTAACCCATCTGCTGCTGGACTCTCTCTTTCTGTTATCTGTAGTTAATGGCAAACAACTTGATTTAACCACCTTGAAACTGTGTTTTATCAACTACTATTGTCTGTGAAAATGACCATCTATTTCTGTAAGGAAATATGAATATTTATTTTTTTATTGTAAGTATTTATTGAAATGTGTTTTTCATTTTTCATTCATTAGGGCCACCACTAGGTTAAATTATTTTTGTAATCAGTTCAATTATTGTGCTGAGACAAATATACATACTTCATTGTCTCTCTGGAACAGATTTTATTATCCAAACAAATAAATGTGATTTCATTACTGAACCTTAGAATTGTATAATAGAGAATGGACTAGATCATGATGGATATTACTAATCTTTATGCCTATGCACTCTACACGGGAAAATTTAATTACGTATTTTAGAAAATTATTGTTTCATACATCATTGTTTGTTTGTTTGACTGCTTGTTGTTTGTTTGTTTTTCAAAACAGAGTTTTTCTGTGTAACTTTGGACCCTGTTCTGGAACTCTCTATAGACCAGGCTGACCTGGAATTCACATATATCCACCTGCCTCTGCCTCCAAAGTGCTGGGATTAAAGTTTTGTGCCACCATCACTCAGCCCTTTCATACATCCGTATGTGTTTGAATATTTTGTATCCTTTTGAATTTATATTAGGAAACATTGAGATTTTTTTCTTGAAATCTTTTGTTTTCTACTTATTTTCTAAGTTCAGAGTAAAGCACATGAAATAATTACATCTAATTGTTATTTAAATGGATAAATTGTTTAAGGAAATAACAGAATTAGAAAGAATGAGACAGTCTTTTCATTCTGTACCATAATCTTGGTATGATTTTACTTAATTTCAATTTTTGGTGTAATGAATGGCAAATTTAAAAAAGTTTGAAAATTGGAACCAAGAAATAAAAATGGCCCAATAGATGTTTTTAAGGGGTTCTGAGGACAAGTGAGAGTCTTTAAGAAACTATACACTTGTGAGAGATAATGGTACAGAGCACTTGGAATCTGAACATCCTACATTCTACAAACACAAGGCTTAGCATTAGTGGTGCATTAACATTGACTTAAAGATAAATTTAGAATCATTTATAAATTAGCTTAATATTTCAAAAGAAAATCTTGAAGATATGAGTTTGTAATTGGGAATTAATACCACTTAAAAATAAAAATACTGAGGATATTTTAAAAGTCTGAATGTTAATATTTTCAGAATAGTTTTGTCTTATGTTCCTTTCAATGTACTCTGAAACCCTTTAAAATTTGTTTTCAGAGAAATGAGTGTCTTTAAGGGTCCAAAGAAGCATCATGATATTTTAACAGTATGAAAATCAACTTATCAGAATTTTGTAAGATTGGAAATCTATTCCAGCCACAAAGCATCCTGGAAAAGATATACCAAAAATTACACTTTAGAAAAGCTTAGCAAACAAAGTTTAATGAGTATCTAGCTGATCACACTTGGTTTTTAATGCCACCACGTCAAATATTAAATGTCATGAGTCTCCAGAGGAAGGTCACCTGCTATGAAATGATATGGAGAATCTGACTTCTCATCATAGTCTGAACCATGATGTTTCAACTTTCAGAATTCAAATTGTAAACTCGGTAGATTTATCCTTGCCACAGATATCTTAACAGTTGACTGTAATGTCCTAATATGTACTTTTTTTTGTTTGAGAATAAAAAGAGAAATTATTTGCTTAACTCTTTTACTAAGGTAGCATAAAAAGGTTTGTTTGCTTGTTTGGTTTGTTGTTTTTTTCTAAACCACATCTTTTTTTTTTGTTAATTTTACTTTGTTCTGTTTTCTTTTTATAACTTCATTTAAAAATTTTTTCTCAAAATGAAATGTGAAATGATATAATGCACCTTATATAGAAAATACACACATGCTTTAGGTAAACTCATTTCAGATTTAACTTACAGGTTGGGTTTATGCCCTTTCTTAGTTTACCAACTATACATTGTATAAGTGGTTTGCAAACAGAGATACATTCAGGACAGTATATTGATGCTATGTGAATGTGCGATCAAGTCCTTACTGAGGTTTGAACTTATACATCTCCAAAGAGTATGTTTCATTTTGACATATTTACTATTCATATTTATTAAATGAGTATAAATCCAAAATGATAAGAATAACTAGAATATTATATGTGTATAAATTTTTGGAAGAAACAGAATGAAATGCATATTTATCAAATCATAATTCACAAAGTAACTTGGAAATAATATACATTTTCCATAGAATTGTGTAGGAGGTTCTTCTGTAAATATGTTTTTTTATTGGTTAATAAGTAGAGAAACTTCCTTGGACTGTTGATAGGGCAGAACTTAGGTAGGCAGGGAAAATTAAATGGCAGGCTGGGAGAAAGGAGGCAGAGTCAGAGAAAAACAGCATGTATCTGCCAGAGACAGATGCTGGGAATTTTACCTGGTTAGCCACTGCCACATGGAGATATATAGATTAATAAAAATGCATTAAATTAACAAAAGAGTTAGCCAATAAGAAGCTAGAGCTAATGGGCCAAGCAGTGTTTTAATTAATATAGTTTCTCTGTATGTTAATATTTGGGCTAAGCTAGTTGGGCAGTTGGGACGAGCAAGTGGCCTGGCTCTTCTTGCAACAATTGACACTCCAAAGTGTGCTAGATAAATCCACATGAAACCTGAAAAAGCTTGAAAAAGAATTAAAAAAAAAAAAAAAAAAAAAAAAAAAAAAAAAAAAAAAAAAAAGAGTTTAACACAGCCTTTTGCTGTTTGCTGGTTGCCTACCACAGCTCCTTTAGGAGAGAATTTCCTGACTCAGCAGCAGCAGTAACAGCAGAAAAAAAGCCATGCCATTTTAAAATGCCAGCTTTCTGGGCTATGCTGCCAGCTCAACCTCTGCCTCTTTTGGTAAACAGAATTTTTGAGTGGGGTTTGTAGGCAGACTGCTACAACTTGATTAATTTGATTTACAACTTGATTAAGCCAGCATGGACTGGCTCTCTGCCTAGAAATAGGGCAGTGCACATGGCTCAGAGTCACAAGCAGCTCCAAAATGCTGGACTGGGCAGGGCTAGCAGGCATTGCCATATTATCCCTAGCAATGATGCAGCTTAAGTGTTCAGAAGCACTTAGCATTGTAAGAAGTATTCTTGGACAGTAAAGAATTACAGATTCACAATAGGACAGATTCAGACATAAATGACTTCTAAATGGGTCTCAGTGTTAGATAAATGGGCGAGAGAAGAAAAAGAGTATAGAGAGTAATAAAATAGAGTTAATGCTTTTAAAAAGAATAAAGTCTTTAAATATACAGCATACAGATAGTCATAGATTAAAAGAAGTAAAGAAAAATAAGCCATGTAAAGTTGGAAAATTCACAGAGAATCTGGGTTATGTATATTGTATTTTCTTTAAGTTTCTAGACTGTGAAGGAGCTAAGTAACAAAAGACATTTTCTTGTATGGGCTGCTAAGCTAAATCAGCATGCATATTATAAAGGTATCTTGACTTCAGAATTTGAGTCTAAGGATATCATGCTATCGAAAGAGGTTCTTTTGTTTTCACAGAAGATGAGAATCACTGGACTACTTACTGACAAATATGGGATGATAGACCATGTCTCACTGAAAGGTTGCTGTGAACACCCTCAAAAAATTACTTTGCCCAACTGCTGACTGAGATGAACTTAGCACACAGGATATACCATGAACAAACTGATTAAAAGTGCCCCCAAACAGCAGCAAGCTGTATGGACAAAATTATGTCCATAGTCTCAAATATTGCTTATAAATGTTCTTTTACATTTAAAGGGGAATATGATATAGATATGAATAATTTGCATTGGTATAGATCTTGTTTATTGATAGAAATTTAAGGTCAATTTTGTTATATGTATATTTCCGTTCTTGATTAAGGTATTGTGATTGTGTAGTTCATTTAAAAATGTAATGTATATTTAAGAAATATAGGTTAATAGAGAGTCATATTTAATAGTCAAGCTTGTAGTCATGATAGTTAGATTTTTCTAGATGTATGGAGATATATTTCAGTTAGATAGGTATTCTTCAAATCTTTGAGAGACTTTCAGAATATGGCATTTAAAATGTTTTAATAACTAAGGACTTTTCAAGAGTGTGAGACACATCTGTTCCTGTCAGCACCAATTACTTCAAGAGGAAGATGGGCATCAAAGAAGCTCTTTAGCCATTTGAGCAAGAAACTGCTCTTGCCTGGACTGCTTCACTGGGCATGCAGTACTCACACAGAGATGACTGTAGTGATGGGAGCGGTGGGCTACAACCCACCACCCGGCTAGCTTTACACCCAAAATAATTACACAGAAACTGTATTCTTTTAAACACTGCCTGGCCCATTAGTTTCAGCCTCTTATTGGCTAATTCTCACATCTTGCTTTAACCCATATTTAGTAATCTGTGTAGCATCATGAGGTGGTGGCTTACCAGGAATGATTCAGCATGTCTGAGCTAGCAGCTGGCTCCATGGCATCTGTCTCAGAGAGGAGAGGCATGGCGATTGACTAACTCCCATTCTTTCCAGCATTCTGTTCTGTCTACTCCACCTATCTAAATCCTGCCCTATCAAAAAGCCAAGGCAGTTTCTTTATTAACCAATGAGAGTCCTTAATCAGATGACTGCTGAACGTGCCTAAAGGTGAGATGGTCTTTCGTGGTTCCTGCTTCATGTAAGAGTCTGCCAGACATTCTGCAGGACGCAGAATATGACCGACAAACTGCCAATATAGATGGAACTGTCTTTGAAATTTCCTGCTTCATGGAAAATTCTACTGGATACTATAGGCCTGTAGGCTAAATATGGATGCCCCAATGGTACAGAAGAACTTTGGGTGACTGCCCAGGCAGCGAGATGTCTCTGTCAATTCTAGAGTTTTGGAAGTCGCTTACAATGCAGTTCCTGTTTACTTAGGTAATATTATTATATCCTTCTGGAGTCTTTGATGGAGTTAAAAATTTATAGTTATGGTTAGTTTTCCCTATTTATGACAGAAGATAAAGTAGATATAAATATTGTAACTGTAATTCTTGTTTGATAACTGTTTTGTTATATGTAATTTCACTATACTAAAGCCCCGTTTTTGTTTAAACAGAAAAAAGGCAAAGATGTGTGAGGTCCTTCTGTCAATGTGTAGCTTTCATTGGTTATTGAATAAAGAAACTGCTTTGGCCTGTTGATAGGGCAGAACTTAGGTAGGCAGATAAAACTAAATGGCATGCTGGAAAAAGGAGGCAGAGTCAGGGAGAGACACCATGGATCTGCCTGAGATAGATGCTTGGAATTACCCAGTAAGCAACTGCCATGTGGCAATTTTATATATATATATATATATATATATATATATATATATATATATATATATATGTGTGTGTGTGTGTGTGTGTGTGTATGTGTATGTGTGTGTATATATATATATGTATATATATATATACACACACATATATATATATATATATAGGTGAATTAAAAAAAACAAAATCCTTTATACTAATTTAATGGAATAAACTGTTCAAATAAAATGATGATATGTAACTTTATAAGAATGATGGAGGCCGGGCGGTGGTGGCGCACGCCTTTAATCCCAGCACTCGGGAGGCAGAGGCAGGCGGATCTCTGTGAGTTCGAGACCAGCCTGGTCTACAAGAGCTAGTTCCAGGACAGGCTCCAAAGCCACAGAGAAACCCTGTCTCGAAAAACCAAAAAAATAAAAATTAAAAAAAAAAAAAAGAATGATGGAGACATTTAAAGAGGAAATGAAAAATTCCCTTCAAGAAGTGGAGGAAAAGACAGACAAAACATTGAAATAAATTGATAAATATCTCTAGGAACACTCCCCCCCCCCCAAAAAAAATCCCAATCAAACAGATTAAGCAAATAATTCAAATAGTTCAAGATTGGAAGAATAAAATAGAGGTAATAAAGAAAACAAAAACTGAGAAAAATTCTGGATTTGCAAAACCTGGGTAAATAAATGGTAACTACAGAACCAAGCATAGCCAGCAGAATACAAGAGCTGGAAGAGAGAATCTCAGGTTTTGAAGATACTATACAGGAAATAGTTTCATTGGTCAAAGAAAACATTAAATCCAAAAAATTCGTAACACAAAACATTCAGGAAATCTGGGACTCCATGAGAAGACAAAAGTTAGAATGATAGGAATAGATGAAAGCTAACCAAGCTGAAAGGCACAGAAAATATATTCAACAACATTATTTTGGGGTATGTTGTAGTGACAGAAGCAAGTTCATTAAATGCTAAGTTTAGGGTTACAACCAGAAAGCAGACTTGCTATCAGTGGATAGAATTCACTCAAGCACATTTGTAGTTATAAAATCATTAGGAATTGCTGTGATCACTCAAGAAGGAAATGAATAACACAGCTGAGGTCTCAGCTGTTCACTTAATAGCCAGTCATCATCTTTCTTAATCCTTTATTCACCCAAAGTATGCAACAATCATAGTTAAAGTTAAAAATTTACAGTTATGGGGAACTTGGTAACATGGCATTAGATATTCTAAAAGTATATACTTCATAGCTGTCTCTTTAATCTTTAAAGGGCAATATATTTTTTCAGTGAATATAAAAGTGCTGTTCTTAAATTTGACTTATATCTACTTTAATATAATTCAATATTAATGCACTTGTTATGAGTATAGATTTGTTTTTCCTCCTGTGAAGTTCTCAGATTTTGGGCCTGAACATTTATAGAATTACTATGATAAAATAAATCTCTGATTCCTTAGCACAGGCACTAATATCCTAGAATATATATAATTTCTACTTTTGAAATAAAGTTTCCTCTAAGCATAATCAGCTGCCTTTCATGATACAATGGGAAATTTGAGTAGGTGGAAGGTAGAAATTTTTCTAAAATTACTTCCCAGTTGTTCTTTTCTAAAAAAAAATAAAGTGTGCTGACATTTTCTTAACTTCCCCTCCCCATGGCACATGGGAAACAAACAGTTTAGCTAATTGTTTGTTTTGTTTGGTTTATTTTTTTTTGTGGAAATGCACACACATACACACACACACACACACACACACATATATATTCATGCTCAATTTTATTTAATTTTAAAAAGAAGGTCTTTCCGTGACCTTCCTCAAATCCAGTTAGGAATTTTTCTGAGGCAGGTGAAATAAGCTAAACTCTAGCTGAGTTATTTTCAGCGTTTAGTAAGTGTGAACTTGGAGTGGGTAATACACCATACATCTCAATTCTAATATTACAATGGGCCAGTCAAGAAGACAGTTTTATAGACAGAAACACACACACACACACACACACACACACACACACGCATATATATATATATGTATATATATATACATACATATATATATATATATATCCCAGTAGCCATGCACATATTCACAATCATTGTTCCCTTTAAGAATGAAAATACTCAATAAGAGTCTTCTATCCTTGCTTCTTACTTTCTTATTCACAATGTACCACAAAACATAGCATCCCAGAAGACAAGCAATTGCAAAATCAAAGTGGATACCCAGTCTAATGATGTCTTTCCACAGGGTATTTTTTCCAGGACAGAAACCTGTTTGTAATTTTGTTGAGAGACTCAGATACCCACATGAATTTGGTACTGCTCTTAGGAGTTTTCTGGGAACATAGACATCTGAGATGCTGCGTTTAAGCGAATTTCAGTTCTATAATGAAAAGTGCGGACATTGTTCTCAGAGGAAACACTTCCTGGAAGAGCTTCAAGGCAAGCTTGTGATTGCTGGGAGATTAGAAATTCTGACCGCATTACATTTTCATCCTTCTGTGGGTTAGGGTAGCTGTCTTTGCTGTGTTGTAAAGAACAACAGATCTACAGCTGAAAGCTGAAGATGGTCAAGCCTGTATGCTTTAGAAATACTGATATGGCAGGAATTTGTAAATATCAGATACAATAATACCAATAATACTCTTTTTTTTTTTTGTTTTGTTTTGTTTTGTTTTGTTTTTCGAGACAGGGTTTCTCTGCAGCTTTTTTAGAGCCTGTCCTGGAACTAGCTCTTGTAGACCAGGCTGGCCTCGAACTCACAGAGATCCGCCTGCTTCTGCCTCCCGAGTGCTGGGATTAAAGGCGTGCGCTCCCGGCTAATAATACTCTTGAAAATACCTTTTTTAATCCATTTTGTATCCTATCAAAGAAAATATATGCTACTTTTATTTATCATTTAAGCGCACATCATTATTTTTCAATGTTATTAGAAAAGTTGACATAGATAAAAAGAATACTAGTCCTGTTGTTTTATTCATTCCATATCTTGGGAAATTAACATACTTTAAACAGACTAATTAGAATGTAATTCTGCTACTCTATTTAAGTTAAAGCAGCCTTCATTAGAAATCATATATCAGCTCTTTATGTGTTAATAGCACGGTTTCCTTTTTATTCATCATATCAAGTAATAATTCTACCCATTTTGTTTTCAGTTGTGGGAATTAGTTAAGATTAATTAAGTTTACATTGTAGAGTCCATTATCTGAATAAGTTCTCATTCAGTTGATCTTACCTTGTATATACATTCATTTGATAGCCCTTTACAGTACAAAGCAGAAGAGTAAAAAGCTTTTGTTTACATATTAACAGTTCGTGAGAGATCTTAAAGCATTGTGACAAGATTTTAATGTACTGCTTCCCTTTGCTATTGTCCATCATTATTGAAAACCAAATTGGTCTAAACACAAAGAGCACCTGAGTGGCAGTTCCAAGTTTATAAATCTACAACAAAACCCATACATCAGAGGTCAGAAACACTGTAGAAGAGGTAGAGCAAAAGATTCTAAAAGCCAGAGGACCAGGACATGTGCTACAAAATAATGACTTCTTTATAAAAATGGGAAAAATCCAGAACAAAGAAAAAGGAAAGAAAATGTGGATAGGTGTAGGAAGGACGGTGTATTCAGGAGGATATCGGGGGAAGAGTGGGGCACAGATCTGATCAAATACCGTGTATGAAATTTTAATAAATTATTAAAAAACTATAGTTTAATGCTTATTTCTGTCTCTTAGAAGTTTGAAAATTTTATAATCGAATATGCCTATTTGAGAGAATGTATTTCTTGTGTTCATGGTGGAGAGTGCAACATCAAAGGGCAGAACGTATGCTTCAATATGAGACTCGGCAACCCACTCCTGAATCAGTAGACCAGTTAGTTCCATGGGAGTAAAATCCAACCCACTCCTGCATCAATAGATCAATTCCATGGGATAAAAATCTAACCCACTCCTGCATCAATAGACCAATTTAATGGGCGCAAAATCCAAAACTTCATCAGTTCTTAAGGTCTTTAACCTCAACTATTGCAATTTTGCAAAACAAATATCAACAAGTACTTTAGAGAAAAACAAATCACATTTAAACCATATTAGATTCTAAGCACTGACATCATGTGATAAGATTGACAGAGTCAAGTATTGCCATTTCTAATGGAAAGCACTCAAAGATCACGAAAAATGAGTGTTCTATCAGGAATTGTAAGTGTAAAAAAAACACAGATTCTGAGTTTGTTTATGCAGATACATTCCCATATTAATTGGAACACCAATAAATGAGTAAAAGAGTTTATTTTTTAAAAATTACATTATTTTAATTGTTACTTTTCATGCGTCCTTTCTTTGAATGACTTCACCATGTATGACTGCATGCCTCAAACTGAACTCAAGGGAAGGCAACCATTCCTTAAACATAACAGGATGTATATAATATTTGTTTTTTTCAAAAGTACTAATTTATTATAATTAATTAAAATTTTTCTGTTCTATTGTTGTTTTGTTGTCTCAAACTACCTTCTCAAACCCTGAGCCAGAAGCTTCTTTTGTTTTCTTTAATTACCCTTATCAGTGCAGGATAAGCATGAAAAGAGGGCCTCACACAGGAACTTTACAACTACAAGTGTCTTAGCAATTTCATAAACAATTATAAAACAATAATGAATAATTTTATAATTATACTAGGGAGAAATGTATACATTTCATAACTGCGCAATTCTCAATCATGTGTTATACTTGTTATGTTAATATTTTAAATAACTCATCTTCAAGTTCAATGTGCATCAATAATATAAATACAGTTACATTGATAATATGTTATAATTTTTGAAATTATGATGTGTCGGTGCTTTGACTAAAATAAGAATCAAAAATATTTTATATTTTAAGTGACTAATGCATTTAGAAAGACCTGCAGGATTCTTATACCTTGAAATAATAGAATAAGGTGTGAGTAATGGAGGGGATGGGCAGGCACGTAAGATATGCTTGTGAGGATCCAGATAGACTACTCTGTCCTGGCAAAGAATAGGATCAAGGCTCCCTATGAGGACTGGATGAGAAGAAAGAACTTTTGGAGAGGAGGGCAGATTCACCAGACCGTTGGGACCTGTGAGTAATATGGAAAGTAGTTAATTTATGAAGTAATAATTAGTGTAGGCTGATGGATTATTCACGTGCAAATATAACATTATCCCTACTTTGTTGTTACTTGCATTGCCTGACACTGCCACAAAATACAATCAAATAGGTGTAATTATCCTCTGTGACATATACAGAGAATTTAACACCCCATTTATTCTTAACATCACAAGTTCTCTTTTAAGTAGCAGTTTAATATTCTTTTAATTTTCACTAAATGGTAAGTAAAGTATTTAAACCACAAATATCACTTTGCTTCAATGAGTATTAGCATAGTTGTTTAATGCATTTCTGCATGACACCGATCTTTATTAATAATGATATATTTTATTTTTATTTTGTTTAAAAATGAGCTGTAGATGACACTTGAATATTAAATCTTATGTTTCTCAAATGTTCACTGTGAGCGTTATGTAAAATATGCAATCAATTGCTGGTGTCCAGTGTTTCACCAAGAGTTACATCTAAAGTCTTGTGTATTAATACCACATGGTAGCTAGGATAACTCCATTGACTACGGACAATGCATTTTTCAGTTCTGATGTTCTAGACATCTTAACAGCAAAGACAAATATGGAAGAAAAATATTGCAGTTTAGTAAATAATTGAAGTAAAGGTAAAAATCATAAACAAGTCTTTATTTAATTTTTTTGTAAATGTGTTAAATTATGTTAATAACTCATAACTGCTTTATTTTCATACTGTCATAAAGTGTCAGCGCATATGCTTTATTGTCTAGCTCTACTTTCTTATACATCAATCACTCCTCTATCTATTAACTACTTAATGTGCATTATCTTAACGTTTCTACTGCTGAGCTAATAAACCATCAACACATATAGCTTCCGGTCTCTTTTTTTAATTGATCTTTATTGAGCTCTACATTTTTCCTCTGCTCCCCTCCCTGCCTCTCCCCTCCCCCTTTGAACGCTCCCCCAAGTTTCCCATGTGCCCAGTTTACTCAGGAGATCTTGTTTTTATTTTTTTCGGCTTTCTACTTGCCATGTAGATTAGCTCTATCAGCACTTCACAGTCAATTACGGAGGAAATCAGGACAAGAACTCAGGCAGGGGAAGAAACTGGAGGCAGAAACTGATGCAGAAGCCGCTGGGTAGTGTTCCTTACTAGCTTGTCCTTCATTGCTGACCTGTGCTGCTTTTTTATGGCACCCAGAATGACCTCCTGAGGTTGGGACTGACCACAGTGAGCTATGACCTCCCAAGTCAATCATTAACTGGGAAAATGAATCACAGCCTTGACTACAGGTCAATCTTTTAGGGGTCATTGGTCCATTGAGTCTCCATTTTTGAAAATCCCTCTAATTTGTGTCATGTTATAATGAAACTGATTGGCACATGTATAAAAAAAAAAAAAAAAAAAAAAAAAAAAACAGAAGAAAGACAGGAACTTTGTTTTTATTATTTATGCTAATTTATTTCTGTTATTTAAATTTAGAAGCTTAATAAATGGCCTCATTGAAATGTCCGACAATAAAATCATCTGCAAATGATCAAAACATGTGTCAGGGCCCTTAGAATTAGTAGAGTTTTGTTTGCATGTCCATCAATACTAAATTTCCTATCAAATGTATTCATATATTGACATGCAATCAGATCATCAATTGAGTTTTAATGTTAGTATGACCATTCTATAAAAAGATGAACATAATACTTAAAGAAAAATTATGCTCATAAACTTCCATTTTTAGGAGTTTAATGAAAGGCTTGAATTACAAAAATCAGCTAACATAATTTAAGTACACATTGGGAAAAATAAAACTAAAATAAAATTCCCTAGGATAACACATGCTCAAGGATCATTAGGTATCTTATTATTGAGATTAGTAGACAATTTACAAAATCCTCAGTAAAACTTGAAATAGTTCACGGATACTGGGTATTGGATTAGGTGTGACACTACTGCTACGTTTCTATTGCCCCATCTAAGTTACATAATGAATGAATATTTTCATGATGAAATTATTTTAAACTATAGCCAGTCATTGGATTTTATTATTTTAAAGTATCAAACAGTGTTGAGAAGCATAATTTTTGCATGTTAAACATTCCATAAAAGGACTTCCCTCGTGAAAAGTAAATCAGGATATTTTGATGTCATTGTTTAACAAAGCAAATAAATTGCTTGAAATAGAAATGAATTATCTTATCACTATTTTAATGGCCAATTCAATTATTATATATTATGCAAAAAAGAGAGCAAGTAGTTCTAAATGAGGCAACACTTTTAAAATTTAATTTATTCATGAATGGATATCATATTTGAGTGAATGTATATTCAGATATTGAGTGTGGATGTTCTCTCTCTGCCTTTTGGTTAGTTTGGATGAAGGTTTGTCTATTTTGTTGATTTCTTTTTCAAAGTACCAACTCTTTGTCTCATTGACTCTTTGTATTGTTTTCTTTGTTTCTATTTTGTTGATTTCAGCTCTCAATTTGATTATTTCCTGTTGTCTAGTTCTCCTGGGTAAGTTTGTTTATTTTTTCTTCTAAAGTTTTCAAATAATCTGTTAACTCACTAGGGTGAGATTTTTCTAGCTCCTTTATGTAGAGATTTAGTGTTATGAACTTTTCTCTTAGCACTGCTTTCATTGTGCCCCATAAATTTGGGTAAGATGTGTGGTCATTTTCATTGAATTTTAAGAAGTCTTTCATTTCTTCCATTATTTCTTCCTTGATCTATTGATGATTTAGGTGAGCATTGCCTAATTTCCATATGTTGGTGGGCTTTCTGGAATTAGTGTTCCTTGTTTTATGTATCTTATCAAGATGTTTAGGCATTTGATACAATTTCTTTCTCTCTTTGGAATCAAGTCTTTCACTTATTCTGGATTTGCTTTTCACACCACAGCATGCAGGCAGTGTCTAGTCTAGCATCATTTTCTAGTCCATGCATTTTTAAGGTCACTGTTACAATCAAGCTTTCTAATACTATGTAATTGAGAATCATACATTTCCTCTGCAAATTCCATGTCTCTTGACTACTTGTGGTCAGTTAAAAGACTATATGCAAAATTCTTCATAGATATTTATTTGCAGGTACCAACCAGAATATAAACTGAACAAGTTCAGATTCCAAAATCTTTCGGATTTTCAACAAACAAAAATATTTCTATCATATCTTATATCATATCTTGTCATAGCCCAGAGATAAATGAATGCTTAAATGACTAAAAATTGCTAATGGCTATATAATACAAAAAAGTGCAGTTAAGTTGGCACATTCAGTATGTATACTTGTGGAAAAAACCAGCTAATGTCTGACTTGACTTAAGGCCCACTACACAAGAAGAAACTCACAAAGAGACCCAATAGTAAATATTCGCTGAAGCCATGTGGCCTACTTTCAGACTATCATATAAATGCTTGTCCAATGGGTCTCCACCAGGCAAGTACTATGAAGATAGTCTTTCACATGGAAGAAAACACTAGCCCTCCAGAGAGTAGAGAATACTGTTGGGTCCCATCAGTTTGCATGCTCTTTTCTCTCTCATAAGGTTGATGATCCTCTTGGCAGCTTTTAGTTGTGTCAGTGACATATGGGACAAATGGCAATCATTCCCAGAAATCCCATTTTTTTCATAAATATTTCTTGTTAAAATTCTTTGAGAACTGATGCCTCTCAGGTCTCTTATCTGGAAACACCAATAGTTATTCTGATTCAGTACTGGCAGAATCAGAGGCAATAAAAGCTAATGTGTATACACATGAAAGAATCAACACAGAGTTATTAACTATATCTCCTAATCCTAGAAAAAGTCAGTAATAAAAAAAAAAAGTTCCTCGTCAAAAGCTCACCCATCATAGAGAGGTTTAGGTGTGCAGCACAATTTTGTAGGACAAGGTAACAATTGGAGATATATAAGATAACTGTATGCAGCCAGTTTATGGTAAATAATCCCTATTTCTCTAAATATGTTTTGTTAAGGTGTAATTGATATTGTTCTTTAGAATGTTTGTCTATGTGTATCTCCTACTAGCTTTGTACAGACAGGATGTGCCTGACCTGTTATTTAGTCAAGCTTAAAAATTGCTAAGCATTGTTTTTGATTTTCGAGTTGATTTGATGCAAAAGTTGGGAAAATACATTTGTTTTTTTTTCCCTGACATTAATCTCAGAAGGTATGGAAAACAAACTTTTTTAAAAATAATCTATTTAGTTTTATTTTAATGTGTGTTCATGTTTTGTACAAGGGTTCATGCATTTATGAGGGTGTTAGATTCCTGAAATGAGAGTTAGACTATTGGGAGCTGCCAAATGGATGCTGGGAATTGAACCCAGGTCCTTTGGAAGAGGATCCAGTGCAGAGTCATCTCTCCATCCCAACAAGTTTGTTTTTTAAGTATAAATAAAGATGACTTAAGCTATTTGGAGCCAGCCATTTGTGTTAAGAGATTTCTTCCTACCTACATCCATCTCAGTCTCAGGACCTAAACCTTGCTGCAGTTGGATCACAGAAAATATTGGCAAATTAGTTCTGACAGCTAGAAATGGAAAACAAACTATGCTAAGGTTTCCTGTTTATTATATTAATATTCTATTATTCAAGAATAAAAGTCTTCCAAATCCATCATGACAATTAGTTTTACTTATTTTTCAACTTTGTGTGAATGAATTTTATATTACATAGTCTTATATTAGAGCCCCTCTCAATTATATTCATTTTTCATATTTCGGGAGTATAAGTACTCACTTTTGTATCTCAAGTGGGTCTGAAACTCAGCACATAACTCAGATTGACCTCAAATTTATGTAAAATTTGCTGTTTTAGGACCTTAATTACTAGGTTTACCAAGGTGAGCCTCTATGACAGGCACCTTTAATATTTAGACTGTGAGAATTTTGTATATATTCTTTACAGTGGACAACTAAAATATCAATTGAAATAGGTTCACTGCATACAATTGATTTCCCCATCATTGTTCTCTAATAGCACCAAATGGATTAGCTTTAATTGTCAAATTCACACAGTATAGAATTCTTCAGGAAGGGAGTCTCAGTGAGGGATTACATTTGATCAGGGTGGACCCTAAAACTGTCTATGTAGAATTATAATTGAGTAGTTGCACTGTTTCCTGAGTTTGGGTCCTAGACCCTATAAAAGTGGTAAAAGTCAGCTCAGTTGTAAGCATGTGTGCAAACATTTCTTGTTCTTCTTTTGCTATGAATGGACTGACTGTTCTATGTTCCTGCATCCTTAACGTCCCTGCTATGAGGACTGTAACCTGAAGCTAAAGAATGCCATTTCTTTTTGAAAATTACTTTTGTGAGAATATTTTATCATAACAACAGAAATAGAATTAGAATAAGCACAGTCCTCATTTTTTTCAAAGCACAGTCCTGTCCTTCTCAATACTATTTTTCCACTTCCATGCATTTTGTGGTTTTGATACCTTTCAGACAGAAGATTCATAGAAGACCTACTACTCATCACTTTTTGCAGATGCCTATTATAACTGCAATTTTGAGATTTATAGGAATTATTTTATGAATAAGTAAAAAAATATAAAGTTTTTTGACTCTAAGTTATTCTATGACAACTCAAGTTGTGGTTACTATACTTATATACTCAGAGATATTTCACTTTATTTCTCTCATATGGGAAAAAAGAGGACAAATGTCATAAATGTTAAAATGAGTAAATAAGGATATGTATGAATTTAAAGTGGAAGAAAGGGAACAATGATAGTAGTAGGAATAGGGAATGTATATGAAGAAATCACAATGAAGTTTTTTCCATTATATAATCAACATGTACAAATGGTAATTTGTTTTTATTCTTTGGAGAGACAGGGTATCTTTGCATAGTTCAAGGGGGTATTATCTCACTAGGTAGAAAAGACTATGAACAAATTTAAAAAAGAATCTTCCTTTCTCATCCTCTTGAAAACTGTGATGCCATATAGAAGTCCCAACACATAACTATGAATATCATCTTTGGCTGCCTGTTGTACTGAAGAATTTAATCAAAAGGAAGAACTGTCACATTTTGCAATAATACGCAATGGCAGAATGGTGCAGGATGACATCACAAGTTTGTAAATCAGTTTTGTGAAGTAGCATCAGCTTTTCCGTGAGGAAAGGGAAAAGCTTGTTGAAGAAATATGAGCAAAACATTTACAAATGTTGACACAGGAGAGGCAGTGTTTATTTATTTATTTTTATCAAAGTAGAACATTCTTTAATTGTGAAATGCTTCCAAACAGAATTGAGTTTCTTAGCAGAGGAAAGCAGGCACAATTGAGTTAGTGTGCATGTTGAAACACAATGCAAAACTGATGAGTCGAAAGACATTAAGTTAGAAAACAGAATATAGTACAAAGTTCTATGCTAACATTTCTTCTTGAAGGAGGCAGTCACTTGTTGGTTCCCAACTGCCCAGCTATCTAAGACCCGAAATAATCACACGATCCTGTATTAATTAAATCACTGCTTGACCCATTAGCTCTAGCTTCTTATTGGTTAACTCTTAGTTTTAATTTTTATGGAGCTCTACATTTTCTGAGCTCCCCTCCTTGCCTCTCCCCTCCCCTTCAACCCTTCCCTAAGGTCCCCACACTCCCAATTTACTCAGGAGATTTTGTCTTTTTCTACTTCCCATGTAGATTAGATCTACGTACATCTCTCTTATCGTCCTTGTTGTTCTCTAAGTTCTTTGAGATTGTAATTTGTGGGCTGGTTTTCTTTCTTTATGTTTAAAAACCACCTATGAGTGAGTACATGTGATACTTGTCTTTCTGTGTCTGGATTACCTCACTCAAAAGAATGTTTTCTAGCTCCATCCATTTTCCTGCAAAATTCAAGCTGTCATTGTGGTTTTTCTGCTGTGTAGTACTCCATTGTGTAAATGTACCACATTTTCCTTATTCATTCTTTGGTTGAGGGGAATTTATGTTGTTTCCAGGTTTTGGCTATGATAAACAATGCTGCTATGAACATAGTTTAGCACATGGCCTTGTGACACAATTGAGCATCCTTTGGATATATACCCACAAGTGTTATTACTGGGTCTTGTGGAAGGTTGTTTCCTAATTTTCTGAGAAATCGCCACACTGACTTTTAAAGGAGTTGTAGCAGCTTATGTTCCTACCAGCAATTCAGAAGTGTTCCCTTTACCCCACAATCTCTCCAACATAAATTGTCATCATTTACATATTAATTTAACTCATTTCTATTGATCTGTGTGTCGTCATGTGGCAGTGGTTTACTGGCAAAGTTTTGGGGTGTCTGACTCTGATGGTGGCTCCATGGGTTCTCTCTGACTTTGCCCTTCTTTATCCAGGCATTCAGCCTAGCTTTTCCTGCCTACCCAACTTCTGCCTTGTTACAGCGCCATGGTAATCACAGCACACAGAGGGGACTCCCACATCAATTTCTAGAAAACAAGGTAAGAGGAACACAGATTACACATGAACTGCTCACAATCTAAGAAAATAACATCTGCCGTTAACCAAGGGAAACAGTGTGGGGTTGCCACTGGAGTGACAGCTGAGAGCTGCTAATGGAGAAGTTCAGGTTTCTTTTTTTTTTATGTGGTCCCTGGTAGACCGAACATGCTTTGGTCTCTTTAAAAAAATCAACTTCCTAGTGGTTGAGGTGCAGTTGTTGTTGTTTTAAACTAAGTCTTTGAAATTTGAATTTGTATTTGTTTTCAATTCTCAAAATCTACCAATTTTTTTAAAAATTTAAAAGAATGCATGTTATCATACTATTGTTTTCTCTTTTATAAGAAATCTTTGTTGGTATTGTTTTGTTATTTTTTCTGTTGTACTAAAACAATGAAACACATGGATCTAACTACCAATTTAGTTTATTTTGATACAACTTTCTTTGAGATTTCATTAGATTTTGTCCCAAAGTATCAGATGGATAATAAATTTTTATCTTGTAATGATTTTATGGTTATTATATTTCATTAAAAAACCCAAATTTTGCCAGTAATTCAATATATATATTTACATCATGCTCTTACAAAACTTTGCTATGATGTCATATAAATTCCTTCTCTCGTCTACTACAAGTATATCACATTTAATATTTATTAAGTATCCACGTGTAGCAGATGTGCTATGAACATTTAACATGATAAATGCCTTTTTATACATAAGCTTGATAAATTTGGCCTAGAGTGTTTAAGTTACTGTTCCAATGTCACATAATCAGTATTAAAACACTAATTTCCTGGCATCTGGCTTGAGATTTTGTTCTCATAACCACTAATATAGTTTTATAGACACTATTAGTACATGCAAAATATATTGAAATTATAGAGCAATGCCAATTCATATAAAGTGCATAATATTTAATTTTTTGTACTTTGCAGATCACCTTCATTTATTAGTGCATTCTTTTTCCCATTATACTACTTGAAAAGGCTCTAAATATAACCTATGTTACCCTATATTGAAAGAATTATTGGCTGTTTCTAAGTGCTTTAACCATATGTCCTTACTAAGACTATCTCTGAATTGTTTGAAGACACCTGGATAATTCAGTAAAATATTTCAAAGAAATTGACATACACTCTACTATTACCATTACTGAAGTTTTTCAGTTTTCAGATAATTATAAAATGCACATAAGAACTTGTCATTCCACCAATTGGCTTGATTATATTAGCTCAAAGAATCTGATATCTGTAGAACCATCTTGCCATTTCATAACCTCTTCAAGTTCAACAAGGAGTGCCACTCCCTTTTCTTATCTAGTAAAGGAGGCTGGCACCGATGCTACAATGTCATTTGCACTTACCTTTCTATTAAAACACATTTCCTCTTGATACCTTTGACTGCTCTGATCTTTCCCTGTGTTCTAAATTACTGGAACACTCAAGGACATAATAACAACACAGAATTTTAAGAACATTTTATTAAAATGCTCCCACATTTACCAACACTCATATATATACTATTGATTGTTTTGTATATTATTTGTATACTATTATTTTTCCCTGGGTGTTTTAGGAAAGAAATTTAGATACATATTTAAATGACAAATCTGCTCTTCTCTGCTGGGTTTTGGTATTGAACAGAGTATATCTAATATCAAAGATTGGTTTGCAATATTTGAAAATGATGTAGAAAAAAGTCCAAGACATGTATTCTATCATAAACATTTCAGAATAAAAAAAGATTGTTATCAGTTTGATATCTTTACCAATGGAAGATAACAAATCTTATAAAGCCTTTTTCTTCATTAGGCAATCAATATTGTAAGACAGCTTTGCTTTTTTTCAGGTGCTCTTTCCATGTACCTAAATTTCATATATTCTATTAAATATTTAGTCTGTTAATATGTTAGAAAATATAATTTTAAACATACATCAAATTTCTTGATAATATTAAAGGCTGTTTATATAAAAATAATAAAGAGTTGAGAGGTTGTATTACTTTTTTTTCCTTTTATAGTAAATTATATAATTTTACAAATTTTCACCTCTTCCCCTCCTCCCATTTCCCTTCCCCTCCTTCCCTCCCCTCTCCCCCTCCCTCTCCAGTCCAAGGAGCAGTCAGGGTTCCCTGCCCTGTGGGAAGTTCAAGTTCCTCCCCCATCCATCCAGGTCTAGGAAGGTGAGGATCCAAACAGACTAGGTTCCCACAAAGCCAGTACATACAGTAGAATCAAAACCTAGTGCCATTGTCCTTGGCTTCTCAGTCAGTCCTCCTCATCAGCCACGTTCAGAGAGTCTGATTTGATCACATGCTCCATCAGTCCCAGTCCTGTTGGCTTTGGTGAGCTCCCATTAGATCAGTCCCATTGTCTTAGTGAATGGACTCACCCCTCGTGGTCCTGACTTCCTTGCCCATGTTCTCCCGCCTTCTGCTCCTCATTTGGACATTGAGAGCTCAGTCCAGTGCTCCAATGTGGAAACTAAATCAGTATTACCAGAAAGTCAGCAGGAGCAGTGCAAGAGCAAGCTCTGTTTCCTTATGTATCATTCTGATCTGAAACTGGGAGCAAACATGAACAATTTAAGAAATGGAAATATAATGTTGACTTGCAAAAAAGTACAAAATATAAAATTAAGATTTTGGTTGAAAAATAATTTATATATTTTATAATGCTAATAATAAATATTTTATATTATTATGTAGGATGTTAGAAACATATTTTCTCTTATAACACATGAATATCAAATATTCAAACCAATTAAAGACTTAGGGATAAAACGTGAAATTTTATAAATGTGGCAAAAATTAAAAGGCGGCTCTATTGCATAAAATTTTAAAAACATAGATAACAAATAAAATGAGAAAAGTAGTATATCCACTAGAAAGACTATGTTTATCAAAGAAGTCAACACAATGGTACTATAGCTCACTGAATAGGAGAAAGTTTGCCATTAATACTGGATTCACAGGCTTAACTGAACTATGTTGTGCTTCTGCATTATTTTCTTTCTTAATGTCTTGGTTTTCATTATTTTTATAGTTTTGAAATTTTTAGTAAACATTAATTCTATACCAGAAAATAGTTGGTGAATATTTTATGTCATGTAAGCTGCCTCTTCACTCAGATGATAGTGTCCTATCCTTTAAAGACTTTTGAGTATTGTTAATTCTCTTCTATTAATCATTGGTTTTAATGTCTGTGTTGTCTGGTCAGCTCAGAAAGTTCTTTGATGTTCCTTTGTGTTTAGGAATATTTTCTAGTTTCTACTTTATCATATGTAGGTTACCTGGATTTATGATGAGGTCCCTGATCTACATGGATATGAGTTTGTGCAGAGTAAGAGAAGGATCTAGATTATTCTTCTACACACTGTTTTTTAGTTTGTTCAGTACTACTTGTTGAAGACTCTGTCTCTTCTTCAACAAATGCATCAATCCCTCCATCTCTTTCTCTCTCGTTTGTGTGTGTCTGTATGTGTCTAGGAACTTGTCTGTGTAAGTACTGCACACATACTTTATAGTCAATGTGAATAATTTATGTTGTTACATAAATTTATTAAAAAGTTATATTTTATGTCAATGTGTGGTAAAATGCATTTACTGTAATATTTATTTTACAAAGATAAATCAGCTTTTATGTACAATAAGAAAAATTCTTTATACTATCATTAACTATTTCATGGATTATTAGAGTCAGAGAATGAACTCTCTGGGTTAACATATGTCATGCATATGGTATAGACAAGGTATAAATATAGGTTTATATTATTTAAGTGTGATTTTTCCTATACACAAAAATTTCCCCCAAAATTTCTATCTTCCTCAACCACATACCTACTGTTATTTTCAATCTTTAGGCTTCCTGCGTGCCTAATGTGTATACCATTATTATTCTGCATGACCACTGTTATCCTATTAGATGCATGCAATGTACTATTAAAAGCACAAATGAATAGCCTTTAAAAGTTAGTTAGAATTCAGTGAGCTACATAACACAATAAACGAAGAATCAAATAAATGTTATAAACAAAATGAGCTAAAGAGATGCTATCTTGGATTGCTGATAAAAAAAAATTCATGAGTTTAAGTATATAATTAATAGATATCTAGTTTAAATCCTCAAAAAACGATTTTTGTTTGTTTTCTGTGTAAAATTTAATTTGTGCTAGACTAACATTTTTTATGTCTCCATTACAGTAACTAGTATATATAAGTTTAAATATTAATGTTGTTTAAATTGTACATGAGTAAGTGAGCAAAATATTTTATGTAAACTGTTATAGTCATTCCACCTTTCTTTGACATAAGTACATATGAATATCCACAACTGCCAGATGAAAATCCATGAAAAATTAATGGATTTTAAAGGACTTATAACTAGGCACTAGCATGCACCTTTAAAGCACCATTTAACTATTTCTAAGTCCACAATCAGACTATGAAAGTTCTTAATATATTCACACAAAAAAATGGCTCAGGAAGATGAGGTTTGAAGTATAATAATATAAATTTTAGGTGCTTTTTAAATGATAATTAACTTTAGGAACACCTATAAAAAGGAGGAAAACTGGAATGTTTCATTATATATTCATACAATATAAAATGTTTATAAAATTATTAAATGAGAGATATAAGTTCTAGCTCAAGGCAAAGGCATTATTAATGATGTTTAAAATACAAATTTTTTTAAAGCATTTCCAGAGGAATTTTAATACTTGCTGTATATTCAATGCATAAGATGATAAAAAGAATCTTCCCCTGTATTGGATATGCCAGTGCATAAATCATTCTTAGTGAGAACATATAAATTCTGAGGAAGCACAGCACACATAAACATAACTTTGAATATAGATGCACAATAATAATAAATAACACTCATCTTAGCTACAAACCTTTCTTTTCCACGTTGTGCATAACAGTATGATGGTATTTGTCGGCCCAACTGCTTTTAAACTACTCTTAGTTACTTTTCTTGTTGTTATGATAAATTGTCTGCAAAAAGTAACTCAAGGAAGACAGGAAAGTTTATCTTGGGATTCATGATTTAAGGATATAGCCTATCACTGTGGGTAGGTAGCTGTCAAAATGACCAAAGGATCTGGGAGGAGTTGGGGGCTAGGAAACTGTGAGCAGGAACTATTCTATGAAAAAATCATTTTTTAATACAAAACAAAAGAGATGAAGAACAATGCAAGTGACTGTAGACATGATGGCAGTAGTTGAGGCAACTGATGGTATTGCTGCCACTGTGGGAGGCAGACTGGAGTGAACTCTTACACTGATTCCTACTTGCCTCAGACTTTGACCTCTGTCATTGTGATATCACCCATATTCAAGTTCAGTTTGCCCTCCACCGCAAAATTTTTCTTCAAATGTCCCCATAGGTATTCCCAGAGGTATGACTTCTCCATGACTCAAAAGCTAGTCAAGATGTCAATGAAAATTGTCATAAAACAAGAATTGAAATAATATGATGTAAATAGATTAAAATTACCATTCTAATAAAGACTATGATTATCCTCCCTTATTTTAGGATTTAAGTGGCACAACTCAGAAAAAAAAAAGAATATGCCTTCAACTAAGTCATTTTAGAACACAGTTTCTCTTGAGTAATTTGTATCAGCTGAGACATTCCACTTCAGGAGAATCTTGTTATGGATCCCTAGGTTCTGAATGAATATTTCTAATGATTCAGGTACTAAATAACTCACAAATCTCAGGAATTCCTAAAACTTAGTGAATGCATAAGATCTTTTGTTCCATAAGATTGTATACGGGATTTAAGAAGAGAAGAAAGGTTCCATCCTGTCAAATAACCATCTACCTTTCATGAGCCAACATAAAAAACAATGGGTGGACATTCTGTGATGCAATTGGCTTCAAGTAAATTGGTTCCCGTAATTAAAAAAATAAACTCATTGGTTGATGTCCTTGTCTTTGTCATTGTTCTCTACGTGGAGCAGGGACAAAACAAAATTGCATAAACCAGGTTCTGTATAAGAGTAGAACAAGCAAAGTCTACAGGCAATAGAAATGATTTATGAGAATGTCTTTACATGATCAGGATCTGGGCAATGACACAAGACTTTTTGCAAGGCAGAAAGTCATAAAACCTGTGGATGTTTAGTTTAATAGAACATAGCCAATATGTTACTAAGAGTCTGTTGCTGAATGTGTGGAGCTATTTATAATAACTCGTCCTTTCCTATTAACAGTATTTATTTTCATTTATTTTGTGTAACTTAGCCTTTCTCATTTGGTGAGATGACATCTAAGTGTTGTGTGAATTTGTGTTTACTTAATTTCTAAGGATAATGGGCACTTTTTCAAGAACATATTAGGTAATTTTTTTCTCCTTTTGAGAATTTTCTATTTAATTACCTAACTCGTTTGTTTTAAATAAAATATCTGCTTCCCCGACTCTTTGTTTCTTGAGTCGTTTTTACATCGTTGAGATTAATCCTCCATTATATATGTACCTAGCAAAATTATCTCCCACTTTATGTTTCTTCTTCACATGACTGAGTGTTCCATTAGTGTCTTGAATCTTTTTAGTTTTATGATGTCACACTTATCAAACATTTGCTTTAAATCTTGGACAAATAGAGTTCTTCTATTCAGCAAATCCTTTCCAACTCTTACAACTTTTATGTTATTGGCTATCTTTCTAACAGTTTTTATTATTTTGCACTCCAAAGTAATGTTTTTACTTTGAGATAACTTTTGTTCAAGGTGATTAATATGAGCCTAATTTAATTATTCTTAAAGGGTATCCAGTTTCACCAGAAATATTTCTTCAAGATGCTACTTTTTCTCCAATGTATGTTTTGACTTCTTTGTCAAATATCAGATGACTGTAATTTTGCTTACTTTATTTTCTTTTTATATTCCTCTCTCATACATTACATATTGACCATATTTCCCCTCCCCTAACTTCTCCCAGTATCCACAATCCCTTTTCCCAGATTCCCACTCTTCATTTTCCCTTCAAAAAAAAAAAAAAAGAAGAAGAGAACAGACTTCCCAGGAATATCCATCTAACAAGGCCTAATATATTCTATAATATATTCTAGTAATATGAGACACAGACCCTAATGCTTGATAGGGCAACATAGCAGGAGGCAGCGGTTCCAAGATAAGGCAAAAATGTTACAGACACCTTCCTCTCCCACTATTAAGAATAGCATAAGAACAATAAGCTACATAACCATAAGGTATATACAGAGAATCAGCCTAAAACCCATACAGGCTCTGTGATTATCCCTTTAGTCTTTATGAACCTCTATGAGTATGAACTCCACTTAACTGATTCTCTAAGTCATGTTCCTGTAGTATCTTCTTCCTCTCTGGCTCCTCTGATCCTTTCTTTCCTCTTCTGCAGGTTTCTCCTGGATTTGCCTATGTTTGGCTGTGTGTAGAAGGAGGGGGCCACTTGTTGATTTCTGACTGCTCGGCCCCAAAATAATCACACAGAAACTGTATCAATTAAAACACTGCTTGGCCTATTAGCTCTAACTTCTTATCAGCTAGATCTTATATCTTAATTTAACCCATCTCCATTAGTTTGTGCATCACCACAAGGCCGTGGTCTACCAGCAAAGTTTCATCACGTCTGTCTCCTTCAGTGGCTCCATGGCTTCTCTCTGACTCCACCATTCTTTCTCCCATCATTCAGTTTAGTTTTCCCTGTCTACCTATGTTCTGCCTTGCTATAGGTCCAAAACAGTTTCTTTATTCATTTATTGTAATCATAGCCTACAGAAGAAAATCCCACATCAGCTGTGGGCCTCTGCATCTGCTCACATTAGTTTCTGGATGATACTCCTTGATGAAAATTGATCTAGGTATCCATCTATTGTCTAGGCACTGATCTATGAGTATAGGAGAATATCATTAAACTATTTGATTGTTTAATTTTTTGTCAGTCTTTGATTCTTTCTGGATCTCTGAATTGTCCTGCCTCTATTTACTGTCCATTCAAGTAATATCAGGCATGAGTTCCCTCTTTTGGCATGTGCCTCAAGTTGGAACAGTCTTTTCTTGGCAACTCCCATGAATTCTGAGACACCATTACCCCTGTTCATCTTTCAGATAGAACAGATGGTACGTCAAAGTTTTTGTGATTTGGTTGATGTCCCCATAACACTGCTATAAGACTTGCCTGGTTATAGAACATGGCCAGTTCAGACTCCACTTTCTCTCATTACTAGAAGACTGAACTAGGGTCACCTTTGTAGACTGAGAAAGTTTCCACAGCTTTAGATTTTTACATCATTCTCCCCAAACTCTCCCATTCCTGTTGTCTCTCCCACTATGGTATTCCTCTCTCACTCCCATACTTCACCCCATCTTTTTTCATCCCCACTTGTCCCTGCTCCATCTGTAAAATCTATTTTATTTTTAATAACAGGGATATTAATGAATCCTTCTCTGAGACTTTCTTGTTAGTTAGCCTTGCTGGGTCTGTGGATTGTACCATTGTTATCCTTTACTTAACAACTAATAACCATTTATAAGAAACTATATACCATTATTATTTTCCTGGGTCTGGGTTACCTCAATCAGAGTAATCTTAATTCTATCTATGTGACAACACATTTCATAATATTATTTTTAACAGCTGAGTAATACTGAGTACACATTTATTTATCCTTTCTTTTGTTTATGGATTTCTAAGTTTTTTCCAGTTCTTTTCTATTATAAAAAAAACTGCAATGAACATGGTTGAGCAAGTGTCTTTGGTATAGGCCCAAGAGTGATAAAGCTGGTCTTAAAGTAGGTAGATTCCAAATTTTCTGAGAAACTTCCCTGTTGTTTTCCAAAGTGGCTATACAAGTCATTCCAACCAGCAATGGAGAAGAGTTCATTTTACTCCACATCCTCTGCAAAATTATCTGTTACTTGTGATTTTGAATTTAGTCATTCAGAAAAGCAGAAGATGAATCTCAAAGTAGTTTTGGTTTGGATTTCCCTGATGGCTGAGGATGTTGAATATTTTCTTAAGTGGTTCTGGGTCTGTAGGGGTCCTAGCAAGTTTCGTACAGGAAAATGAACCCCACAAAATGATAACAATGAAAATCTGGTGCAGATAGACTTCATCAACCTGGATCAGACTATGGGGAAGATAATCCTAGACAATTTACTATCAGCATATTTAAAACACTGTAAAATCTGGGAAAAGGTTTCCAGTTAACAATAAATTCAATTAGTCAAATAAAGCTTAGGTGTGAAGACCTAGTGACTTGTTTACAAAGGACATATGACCATGTAGGTTATTGCTAAAAGACCTAGAATATAGGTTGGTCACTGACAGAAAACCTAGAGGTCAGCATTCCATAAAGTACTTTTAACTTCTCCACTAAAAATGGATGATGGTCTAGGGAGAGAAGAGTCTGGTATAATCATTCTGGGAAATTATGGTGAGATCTGTTCCTTCAGATACAAAAAGGACAGCCTCCACTTTCAGCCAACTGAATGGAATGCAGGTATTTGATTTTATCTCCTCCATTGAGGAGACACCTTTGCATAATTGACATTCTTAGTTCTCTTAGTAGTTCTCTGGGAACACTAGGACTTTTGTGTCCCCAACATAGACCACCTTAATTTTTCTGCTGAAAAATCTCTGGCTAGATCTGTATCCTATGTTTCATTTGTTTTTTATTTTCTTTGAGATAGATTATCTCAATATAGCCTGTAATGTCTTGGAACTCACTCTGTAGGCCAGGTTACCATTGAATTCACAGAGATACACTGGTCTCTTTTTCATGAGTGCTGGGATTAAATGCCTGTATTACTACCACTTGGCCTATACCCCATTTTTATTTGGATTTTTGTAATCTGTTGAGGTGTAGTTTCATGAATTCTTTAAATATATATAATATTAGCCTTCTGTCATATATGGGGTAGATGAAAAATCTTTTTGCATTCTGTAGGCTGCCATTTTGTCATATTAACAGTGTCCTTTGCCTTACAGCAGCTTTTCAGTTTTGTGAGTTTCCAATAATTAACTGTTGTCTTAGTACCTATACTATCACTGTTCTGTCCAGGAATGTCTCCTGCACTAATATATTCAAGTCTAATTCCTATTTTCTCTTCTATTAAGTTCAGCTTACCTGTGTTTCTCTTGAGGTCTATGGACTCAACTTGGACTTGGACTTAAACTTTCTGCAGGTTGATAGATAGGGATCAATTTGTATTCCTCTGCATGATAACATCTAGTTAAAACAGCACCATTTGTTAAAGATGCTTTTTTTCATTGTGAATTTATGTTTTCTTCATCAAGCATGAGGTGTTCATAGGTATGTGCATTTACATTTGGGTCTTAGAATTGATTCCATTATTCAACTTGCTTTTTTTATACTAATAACGTGGTTTATAGTACTATACCTTTGTAGTGGAGCTTGAAGTCAAGGATGGTTTTACCTCTGGATTTTCTTTTATTATTCAGGATTATTTTAGGTACCCTAGGTTTTTGGGGTTGCTTTGTTTTGCATTGCTTTGCTTTATTTGTCCATATGAAGTTGTGTATTGTCCTTTGAAGGTATGTAAGAATTGTGTTAAAATTTTGATGGATCACGAATTGCTGAGTCCTGTGGTAGGTTGACTTCCAGTTTCCTGAGAAACTGCCACACTGATTTCCAAAGTGGTTGTACAAGTTTGCATTCCCACCAACAATGGATGAATGTTCCCCTTACTCCACATCCTCTCCAGCATAGGCTATCATTGGTGTTTTTGATTTTAGCCATTATGACAGGTGTAAGATGGTATCTTAGAGTTGTTTTGATTTGTATTTCCCTAATCACTAAGGAGGTTGAGCATGACCTTAAGTATCTTTTGGCCATTCGAACTTCTGTTGAAAATTCTCTGTTCAGTTCAATGCCCCATTTTTTAACTGGGTTATCTTCCTGGATATTGGAAATTGACTAAATTGCCAGGCAGGGGTTGGGAGCACAGGGGGTGGGGGTGAGGTGGGGATAAGGGGAGATGGGAGAGGGAAGGGAGAAAGAGAGGATGGGGAGAGCTTGAGGGAATGGGATGGTTGGGATGGAGGAGGGGGGTATGGGAGCAGGGAAGTATATATCTTAATTACAGGAGCCATTTTAGGGTTGGCAAGAGACTGGACTCTAGAGGGGTTCCCAAGTGTCCAAGGAGATGTCCCCAGCTTGTTCCTTGGGCAGCAGAGGAAAGGGTGCCGAACTGGCCTTGTCCTAAGCCACACTGATGATTATCTTGCATATCACCATAGAACCTTCATCTGGTGATGGATGGAGATAGAGACAGAGATCCACATTGGATCTAATGAGGAGCCGAAGGAGGGAGAATAAGAGCAAGGAAGTCAGGACCGCGAGGGGTGCGTTCACCTACTGAGACGGTGGGGCAGATCTAATGGGAGATCACCAAGGCCAGTTGGAATGAGACTGATGGATCATGTGATCAAACTGGAGTCTTTGAATGTGACTGACGGTGGAGGCTGACTGAGAAGCCAAAATTTTGTTGGAGAGTATGTTAAATATGTCGATTACTTTTGAAGACAGCCATTTATAATATTTTAATCCTACCAATCCATGAGCATGAGAGACCTTTCTATTCTTACATCATTTCCAATTACTTTCTTCAAAGACTTTGTTATTATCATATAGGTCTTTTACTTGCTTAGTTAAAGTTTCCCAAATATATATTATTTTTATTATTTATGGATGTTGCGAAGGGTGCCATTTCACTGATTTCTTTTTTAGTCTGTCATTTGTTTATATGATAGCTACTGATTTTTTTAATCAATCTTGTATTTAGCCACTTCACTAAAGGTGTGTGATCAGTATTTTGTTGTTCCTGATTTTAGTGAAATTACTTTGTTTTTCTCCCCATTTAATTTGATGCTAGCTATAAGATTTCTGTAAATTCCCTTTATTATGTTTAGATTCTTAACTCCAAATATTCATATGTAAATATACAACATAGAGTTTTGTTTGTGTTGCATTTGTTTAACCTTGTGAAGCTATGTTACTGTGCCTGTCTAAAACACATGATGGTCTAGCAAAGAGCTGAACAGTCAATAGCAAGGCAGAGGAGAGAATTGGCAGGGCTAACAGGCAGAGAGGATAAAGGTGAGGTGAAATCTGGGGGAGAAAGAATCTGGGAACAAGAGAGAAAGGAGGAGGCCTTTAGGGACCAATCGCTGAGACACAAAGTTACACAGTCAGACATGAGTAAGAAGGAAAGAAAAGGTATACAGGAATAGATAGAGATAAAAGCCTGGAGGCTAAAAAGAGAGGTGATAAATTAAATGAAGAAAATCAGGCAAGAAACAAGTCAAGCTAAGACCAGGCATTCATAACTAAGAAGAAAACTCCATGTGTGTGATTTATTTGAGATCTGGGTTGTGGGCCTTCCAAAAGACCATAATATCAGAAGAGGAAAAGAGCAAAAACAAACAACATACATGTGCATGGAACACACACACACACACACACACACACACACACAAACACATGCCATTTTGGATAACAATGGTGCCTATAAGAACCAGACTAACTAAAACACCAGTACCCATCACACACACACACACACAAAATTTTTTGAGTGCTTTGTCAGAGTAATCTAATGACTTTCCAAACAATATAGGTTATTTTTGTGCCCTTTGATATCTCTCAGAATTGAAGGTAAGTCCATAATGTTATACAGCATTCTTGGGATGCAAGACTTGATTACTTTAGTTTGATCTAGAGTGGATCCCTTTTTCATGAGGTCTAGCTTCTGTAGTGTAAGAAAATACTACGCAAGCTGCCAAGTGAAGGAAGACATTGTGTAACTTCCATGACTTGATACATGTGTTCATATAACCAACAGACTTTTTTTCTTGTATTTTTTGAAATAGGTAATTCAAGTATTTCAATTTCATCTCTACCGATCTATATATAAAATTCATTTAAATTCTTTTTTGGAAGACACTTCTAGTTGCTTATCTAATTCTGCTCTAATTTCCTTCTTAGTATTGAAACTACATTTTCATTGTGTTCCTTTAAATAAAGACCAGTCCATTATGGATCAATATAAGTAACAGAATACATGGAATAATCATTGTAAAGGATTTAAACTAAAGCTCTTTATGGGTTAATGCATTTAAAATGACCAAAACATTTTATAAAACTCATCTTTACTCTTGACACAGTAATAAACATTTTATTATAAATAGTGATTCCAGAGAAATATACAAAATACTATTTCTTTGCAGGAAAAGTAGAATAAATCTCACTTCTCATAAAAAGCATATCAAAAGAACATTTGTAAAATTACATCTTTCCACTGTTATTTTCAGTTTTATTAAAGGTCTACATGTCAGAATACCAGCCTCTTATATAAATGCATTCTAAAATCTACAATTAATTTCACAAGGATATAATGATCACTCCACTGGGATCTCTCCTAGACAACGAGGACACAGAATTAATGGATGCATCTTCCCTCAAAGTTCGCCGTTGGTGAGAATAATAGCCAATGGTACATTGCCTTCCCATTAGAGTTAGTAACCTCTGGAGAGACTGTGAAGGCAAAGAGCATCCTAGAGAGCTGCTATTTGACAAGGGTCATTGGCAAGTCTATGGAGTTTCTTCTCAGTGATTTCAGAGGGAGAATTTACAAAATGTTATAACTGCTTCTATGCTGTCAAGAGAGGCTGAGCTGGAGCTTTCATTTATGGATATATTAGAAACTTGTAAAGATGGACATCTGATGCATTTTAAGATTTAAGAAGAAAATGGCTAAGATTCAAAACCAGTCTGACCCAAGGGAGTAGGTATTTGCACATTACCTGAGTAAATAATGGAAAATTGTTCAGTTTCTGTTCTAAAATTGTTAAAACAGCCTTCTTATTTTGAAAGTTCACATGCAAAAGATACACTTCAGCCACTTCTAATGAATATTATAAAGAACATTTGGATATCTCAGCTCTTAAGCATATAATTTCTTGCATATTTAAAATGACACATCAGGTGAAGTATCACACACATACAGAGGGATTTACAACTACCCTAATACCATTGTTATGAAGGCATCTCCTGCTGCCTCCCAACAAGATAGTAATGCCTATGTGTAGGTAAAGGGAGCATAGATTAAACCAATATGGAGAGAGTTTCAGGGACGTGTGTCTGCTTTATTGTCCATGGACAGCTACATACATAGGAGAATTGTGATAATTAACATATATCCTCCGATTTGGCAGCAAGCACTCATACCAGAAAATCTCTATGCAGCAAATTAGAGGAGGTATGGAGAGTGAAGACTTCGCAGGCCAGCTGCAACTACTCAGGCTTCATCAAAATTCAGTGTTCTAACTTGTGGGGAGCGATGTGCCATCCTTTTTATGTAGAAGGCAGTGTGACAAGAGGACTGACTTCCAGATCATGACTATATTTTTTCCTTTAAAATCTAAGACACTTCATTGGCTTTAGCTTGAATCCTTATAGGACTTGAAAGTCTTTTCATTAGATCAGCCCCGCCGTCTCAGTGGGTGGGCGAATCCTTCTAAGTCCTGACTTCCTTGTTTATGTTCTCTGTCCTTCAGCTCCTCCTTTGGAGCCTTGGGAGCCCAGTCCAGCTCCAATGTGGGTCTCTGTCTCTATCTCCATCCATCGCCAGATGAAGTTTCTATGGTGATATGCAAGATATTCATCAGTATGGCTATAGGACAAGGCCAGTTCAGGCGCCCTCTCCTCAGCTGCCCAAGGAACTAGCTGGGGACATCTCCATGGATACAGCTCAACTGGGACTGAAAAAGCATGGGATCAAATCGGACTCTCTGAACGTGGCGGACAATGAGGGCTTACTGAGAAGCCAAGAACAACGGCACTGGGTTTTAATCCTACTGCATGTACTGGCTTTGAGGGAGCCTAGTCTGTTTAGATGCGCACCTTCCTGGACCTGGATGGAGGGGGAGGAACTTGGACTTCCCACAGGGCAGGGAACCATGAATGCTCTTTGTACTGGAGAGGGATGGGGAGGGGAGTGAGGGAGGGGGAGGGAAATGGGAGGTGGGGAGGAGGAAGAAATTTTTAATAATAAAAAATTTAAAAAAGAAAGTCTTTTCATCACTGAGAAATATATTTATATACGCATCCATTCACTGAAGAATTCTGCAAATATTTTATGTTTTGTAAATGATGAAAATTAAAACAATGGAGATAATTTCTTTTATTGATGTAGTTTCAACAGCACTTTAATTTATGTACATCAAAAATGTAGGAAAGTTTTTTATTGAAGTACATAGTATATATTTGTTGAATTATAATTAATATGAAATGAATTTAATCAAGTTTTCTTAGCTTGTTTTAAAGAGCCATCAACTATTGCTAACATTAAATCTTTTTTGAAGCTGAGAAATATTAGCCATGATAATTTTTCTATTCATAACAATGTAAAATAAACATGAAGGGGCGTGGTCGATTGATAATTAACCAGACCAGCTCAATAAAAAAGATTTAGTTTTTAATAATTGGGGAAAAGAGGAAAACTTACATGACCAAACATCTCGCGAACACCAGGAGCGCAGGGAAGAAAGAGAGGAGGAGCAAGCGCACCTGGATCTTTTTATTTGTTTTTTGTGGCCCCAGGGGGACATACCTTAAACAGCATGTGTTTGGCTGAAGTTCCCCATCATAAACAAAATAAGGCAAATTAGTTATGTTTACTTGTTAGGAATTGTGATATCTTTGTGTGTGTGTGTGTGTGTATATCATGATATATATATATATATATATATATATATATATATATCATGAAAAATTATGTATTCTTTCAAAAAATAAGATTAATTCCTACCTACTTACTTGACACATTGTTATTTAATGTAATATATGCAACTGGAAAGTGTCTTGAAGATAACCAAAATGTCAATTATTTTGTTTTTAAGTGATTTGGAGCATTTAATCAGCCTTCATTACAATCTAATTTGTTAGACGGGAAAAGAAGGTGAACACCATAAAGTTGAATTTTTAAACAGCAGATTTAAAAAGAGAGTATTCATAAATCTATCTGGTTTTGAAAAATGACTTCATCCTGTTTACAAACCATTGTATGTAAGTGAATCCCGTTCTATTTTGGGAATTAAGAGAGTCCACAGACCTTAAATGAATGCTCAAGCAGCTCATTCCTCATCCAATTCTATCATAAAACCCCTGTTGTAAAAGACTATCTACTTTGCAATCTTTCTCTGTAATATATTGCTATTGTCTTTTATGAAGAGTAATGACCTCTGTGGAAATGAGTCAAGTATTAGAAGTAATTCTCTTCCACAGAAAATTCACAAAAGGATATTGAAATACCTACTGCAAACAAAAGTACCTTGTTGTTGTTCACAGCGAAATTTATGGAATGCTTCTGAAGTAGGGACCTCACCCCTCAGAAGACTGAGGTATGTAGCTATACATCTGATGCTCTCAGACTTTTTAGAATTTTGTATGAACTCATAAGCCTGAAAGACTATGGGATTGATATTAAAGATAACTGGAAAGAAACATTATTATGTAAATTGTTAAAAATAGGATATTAGAATTAAAATGATCATTGACACTGTTCAAATAAAGATAAAATAAAAACAGAGGTAAGAGAGGAACTCCAGTTCAGAGTGGTAATTTGATTTCAAATTTCAAAGCACTCAGCAAAGAACACTAAATTTATATATTAGTTATTTACACCAAGCTTTAACTTATTAAAAACATTGCTCATAAAGGAGCATATAAAAGCTATAAATTTACTGCCAACACCACTGGAAATGGTGAGTCTTTGAAATCTATTAGTATGCTTAAGTATAGGAAACCAGAGTACACTGTTTTCTAAGAAACATTCTTTAAAAACATTCCTATAAATACATGCTGCTAGTAAAAAGAATAATGCTGTGTGACTTGAGAAGTACGATAAACTTAAGAAAAACAGTCTTGAAATTGAGAATTTGTTGACACTAACTGTCCTTAAAATAAAGTTTTTGATTAAATTGCTAATAAATGGATAAGTTGGTAACTATTCTTTGGCCTATGATTCACTTTTAATCTTACCACATTTTTAACTCAAATAAAGACATTTAGACTACACTTCAAATATCTTAACTCATATTCTTGTTGTCAGGGTGTCACTCTATAATTCCATTTTCTTTCTTTTTATTTTTTTCTCATGTATTAAATCCTAAACACAGTTTCTCCTCCCTCCATTCCTCAGTTTCCCCCCACCCACTTGCTCTCTCCTTCAGATCCACTCTTCCTCTATTTCCTTCAAAAAGAGCAGGTCTTCCAAACATGTCAAATGAACAAAACATAATGAGATATAATGACTCTAGGCACAAACCCTTATATTGTGGCCGGAAAAGGCAAGCCAGTAGGAGGAAAAGGACCCCAAGAGCAGGCAAAAGAGTCAAACACCCCCCCCCTCACCTCTCACCAAGTTACACGTGTTCTCAGTCCCTCTGATTCCTATAATCATTCCTCGCATTTTTGCAGGGTTCTTTTTCTGGTTCTGTCTTGTTTTGGGGCATTGGTCTATGTATCTGCTACTATTAGTTGAGTATGGCACTTCTTTTATGACAATTGGACTAAGGACTTATCTATGACTATAGCAGTATATCATTAGTAATCATTCACTGATTTTTCCCCCTCATGCTTTGTTCTATCCTGGGTCTTTGGGTGGTTCCCAATCATACAGGTAGGGCTTGGCATAGCCTCCCTTGTGTGGTGTTAAACTCAAGTTAGAGCAGTCATTGGTTGACCACTTGCACAGGTTCTGTGCCACCCTGTTACACCAGCACACTTTGGAGACAGACAGTTTGTTGTTCCAAGGTCTTGTGCCTGGGTTACTGCTCCAGTCCCCGTGCTGGGAATCTTACTTTGTTATAGAATCTGGCCAGTTTAGGCTCTGTAATTCCCCATTACTTGTCATCTCTCACAGATTCCAGGGAACTTGCACTAGATTAAGTTTCCAACCAATTCCAATCTCTCTCTCTCACAGTACTCCTCCCTAGTTACAATCTTATTATACTTAGTTGAAAAACATGCTTTCTCCTCATTGACCCCCCTCCAATTTTTGATATCTCCTTTAGATATAGAGACATTATATAGTTTACTGAAGCAGTTCTTATTAAACTGTTGGTAAAATACTGTCTATTTGGCAGCTAACTATGTATGGAAACAGCACCTGCTGTTATAGGTCACTATGAGAAGATCAAGGAATTAACTACTAGAATTTACCAAATTGTCCCTGTTTGCCTCAAATAATAGTGTTAGCCTGCACGCTTCCTGATTTATAATTAAGAAATGCTGTTCACCTCAACTCTGTCTCTAAATTCAGGCACAAATTCAGACTCTAAACTTTAAAGACAGGATTGCAGATATTTTTATGTTGTTTTTCAAGGCAGTGTTTCATGTTTACATGGAAAATTGACAATATGTCTGTATTTAAACATGGAACACTACTTTTACAACCCCTGAAAGTGTCTGCAACCATACCCCTTCTGAATGGACACAGCAAAGGAGCAAATGAGGGGCTAGAAAGGAAGTGGGGGGAGGGGATGGGAGGAGAGAGGGAAGGGGAAACTATAGTTGGTCCATAAATTAAATAAATAAATAAACAAATA
Organism: Arvicola amphibius; assembly: GCF_903992535.2. Taxonomy (NCBI): domain Eukaryota; kingdom Metazoa; phylum Chordata; class Mammalia; order Rodentia; family Cricetidae; genus Arvicola; species Arvicola amphibius. Next base: position 34,618,186 of record NC_052056.1, on the reverse strand, counting down.
AATAGAACCCTATAAATGAATGAATAAATAAATAAACTTGGCTGCATGGAGAACCAAACTGTTTTATTCCCCCATATTTTATCTTCCAACAGTTAATATGTATAATCTTATTTAACAACTTATTCACTAATATCATTCACTCCATGTTGTTGAATTTTTAATAAACACATAACCGCTTAGTGAAATTACATAGTGCACTTTGGATTAACTATATAGTTAATCTCTAAAGTTAAGCTTTGAATGGTATTATATTTTTGTGTGTATGTCTTCCAAAGCATGCTACTTGAGATTAACTCTTCTCTATGACAAATATAATATTTCCAAATGATAATAGAATGAGCATATATATAGTGAAGGAATTATCTCTTGGCACATATTTTAATGCTCATTTTGGTGTCTTCCTGGGAATATGTATTGACTTCTGCATTGTTTGCAAATGGATGATTAGTAGAAGGCATTGCTGCCCTAAAACTTGTATGGAAGAAGTGATCATTAAAACATTTTAATAGTCACACAATCACACTGTACAGCTTGGAAGTTCAAGGAAGATTTTTAGCTCGGTATAGTTCTTAGCCAGTGCTTTATTTCACCTAACTTTGGTTGACTAAAACAGGAAAGGTAGTGTTGTGGTAAGAAGTGCAGTCAGCGGCTGCTATCATTAATGAGAAATCTCTAGCAGAATGTTCAAATTATTTATGAACATTGGTAATTTGTCTACAAAGCACATAAGGTTGGTGATATAATGAAGTCAGTGATAAACATGAAGATGTCAAAGCACTGGTAAAGTAAGTGTTTCCTGAGGATTACACTGTGGAGGCAGCCATAATTCATGCTCCTGCCTTGCTTGCCTAAGTTAACATTATTGATAACCTAAGTATATACCAAGTATTTATCTTTTCAGGTATAGAACAACATAGAAAAATGATTGGAGTTACACTCACAGACTTTGTTATTCTTCTTGCATATAAAACCCAGCAAATATGTAGGAAAATTGAACAAGAGTTTTCTGCCAATGACTTATAGGTTTTTCTTACAATATCATTTACTTTTTAAAAATTTAATGGATGGGTTAGAAATTTTAACAAGTTCTTCTCAAACTCAAATTTCTTTCTTTAGGATAAAATTTTAAAAAAATACAATTTCTTTTATTGATTATAAGGCCCAGACAAAGCACTACAGGCAACTAAGAATTCTGAGAAAAGGAGAATATATTCTTCCCCAAGAAAACGAGCCCAATTTACTATGCAAACTCAAGTGGTCAACTGTGAAACTATACATACAAATGACATTATACAGACTGAGCAGGTTGTATTTGTATATTTAGGAATATCCATGTATACATGATTATAAAGCATGTATGTGTATCACATCAATTAAAGAGAACATAGGTAATAAAAATGTAAAAGAACAAGGTGGGGTATATGATAGGGAATGGAATGAAGAAAGAGTATTCGTTAATTATGGTTTAATTCAAAGAATGTAGAAAAGAAAAGGATAAAAGTAAAGAAAATGCAAACAATGACTGCACAAACTGCTTTGCAAATGACATATTCAATGGATAATATACACTATATTATTAAAACTGAAGAAAGACTCTCTCTCTCTCTCATATATATATATATATGAGATATATATATATATGATATATATATATGATATATATATATATATCATTACTGAAGAGTTGCAGAATGATCTTTCCTGTTCCCATGCTTACCCCAATCCCTGACAGACAGAAACCTGGCTCCCATTAAAAAATTACATTTTATTTGTTTTGGGAGAGAGAGAGAAAGAGAGCAACAGAGACAGACACAGAAAGAGAGACAGAATTTCTACCTGTGATTGTTCAAATAGAAATGGCTCTCATAGGCTCAGGTATTTGAGTTCTTGGCCATTAGGGAGTGGCTCTATTAGGAAGTGTGTCAGTGTTTTGGGTGTAGTCTTTTGGGAATAAGTATACCATGGATAGACTTTTGGGTTTTAAATGCTCAGTTCAGGCTTGCTGTCTCTTTTTCTCTTCCTGCTGCCAGCTAAGATGTACAACTCTCAGTTACATCTCTAGCCTTCCTATCACCATGCTTCCCTCCATGACGGTAATTGACTAAACCTCAGCATATAAGAATTTCCCAGTTAAATGTATTCTCTTATAAGACTTCCCATAGTCATGGTGTCTCTTCACAGCAATAGAACTTTGACTAAGACAGCATCCACGTATGCCCACATAGGCTACATTGTGTAATCAGAATATAACCTACCTATTATTCCCAGAAATTGCATTCTGGCTTTTAGACTTGGTACCAGGTGCCTTTAGCCATCTCACCTGTTCCCAACTTTATTTGGTAGAAATGATTTCTCTCCCAGGATCTTGAGCTTAAAGATTCTATTAGACTTAGTATTCTGTAAATCTAGGAACCTGCTTCATGCTGCTACAGAAGAGGTAGTGTTATAGACATCACCCCATGACACGCAGATTTTCATTTGAGTGTTGGGAATCTGAACTCAGTTCCCCTTGCTTGTGTTCAAAATACTTCACCAAAAAAAGCAGTCTCCACAACCCAGGGTTGCTATTTTAAATGAAGTTCTCAGTCCATTTTTACTAAACAAAATGCCAACAAAGGAAAAATTCATACCACTCACTTTGCTTTTAGGAACAGAATCATTTGCTATGTAACATGACAAAAAAGCAATCTAAACAGAGGTATAGATAGTAAAATTGTCAAGAACTCCATGATCACATCAGCTATACCATGAGGTATCCCTTCAGAATATACAGTGCATAGTTATATACTAACTTCAAAAAGAAATGAATATTATGAAATAAATTTATGTTTATCAAATTGGAATTTCCCTGTTGTAACTAGCTCTGGCTTTACAATGTTGCAACAGACAATGGTCATCCACAGAATGTCCCAAACCTCATTTCAGTAAGATATGGGTATATTTTTCTTTATGAAAATATTCTGGCAGGTTTCAAACCTATGCATTATAAAGTAACACTGACTGCCATAAGTTTCTGAGTATAAAATGCTGCTTTCTAAGAAATTGCTTCAGCTTCATTTAATTTAGCGTTAAAATATTAATTAGGACCACAGTTATAAAGTTGCAGTTTTTGTCCTGGGCATTTTGCCACTTCAAGTGCTATTTTCTAAAATAAATCTAGCTGGGAATAATTATTTTTACAGAGTGGGAGTTGTAGTTCTTTACTATGAACTAGATTTGGAATATTATATTTCAAGAGCTATTTTGCCATAGTATTATTGGTAGGTTATCCACCTACAGGTTCTCATAGGATTAAAGGTATAGAAATGTTCACATATGCTATGTGTATCTGGGGAACTGATTTTAAGATATCAGTTCTTTAGTCCAGTTTTTACCTCTCGAAATTCCACTCATTCACATCCTTGATGATATTCCATATGGTTTATAAAGTTTTTTGTTTTTGTCCAAGAAAGCACTGCAAATTCCAGAACCATGCTTTCCTCTTTGAAATGCCAGTGGTACGATCGCTTGTCCTTTTAGTTTTAATGTGGTGATGGAGGAACGGCTCAGTGGTTAAGAATATTTGTTATCCTGTTTCTCTGAAGAACTGTGCATGTTTCCTGGGCTTTTCCTTTAACCTCTGGATTTAGAAAAGCTTTCCATCACATTTCCTTTATCTTTTCCTTTAAAAATCTGTCTCCAAATTTAAAACCGGTTCACATTTTAAATTTCTTGAATTTGTTCAAGGAACTCTGTTTTCGACTGTGTCCATTATCCCAATATTCAATCTATTATTAGAATAGTTACCCAATTTAAATAATCACATTGTGCCAGGCCCAACTGGAAAATATTTTATAAATTTCCCATCCCATGCTGTACATATTATGCACAACCTTATTTCTTTGCCTGTGGAATTTGTCTATTAGACATTGCATCTATGATTAGGTTGTCTTAAATGAAAAAAAGGTTTATCAGATAGATTTAAGATTTTTAGTCAATTGATTTCGGGTTATTTTGGAAAACATGCTTCTGCACAAAGGCTTGTCTCAATCAATTAACAGTTAATAATGAAAGTCAAGGCCCCCAAGGAAGATGCAGACAAAGCCTCTGTGCAGAGTGCCTGAATGTTGCAGTTGATGGCTTTAGATCTTATCTTGTAAGCAGTTAAATCTACCAATAAGCTGACTGAGATAAAAATGGACATTAAGCTCCAGAAGAAAACTCATATCAGACTGCCATTTAGATGCAATTCACATATGACCCATTAAGCTCAGATTCTACCCTCTGACTCACTGAAATTGTGACAGAATATATTTGTTCTACTTATCTCTGTGATATTTACTTTTGAAGATATTTTCTTTTGCATACTATCAAACATTGTAAGTTTCAATAATTTAAAAATATATCGAGTGCTTACTTTTTAACTCATTTTTCAAGTTTTGCATTTATAAGTGCAAAGATTTATATATAGCCTGAGTATGAGGTTTGTTAAATCACTTCTAATAAAAACCAACAAAACAAAATATAACAAACACACAAACAAATTTTTCATGGTATTTTTTTCCTGGAAGAGTTGTGTTGACATCTTGAGAGTAAAAGTAGTTTTCACATCCTATCTTTAAAATGTTTACATCTAGTCACCTTTTCTAGAGATCATGTTAAAAATAATATCCCCTTGTAAATTAATAATGATCAGAAACGTGAGAAAAACTGTCTTATATTTTATCAGTATGTACTTTTTTAAAAATTCAAACTTTTTTGCTTTATAAACAATACAATTCAAAATTTTCTCCTTCTCCCCACATGCTATTTCCCTCTCACTCTCCCAATCACCTTCTTCCTCCCTTTCCAGCCCTAAGAGAGAACAGGGTACCCTACTCCTCCATCCAGGCCTATAATATGTGTGTGCATTCAAACAGACTAGGATCCCAAAAAACCAGTACATGCAGTAGAATCAAATCACAGTGCCATTATCATTGGCTTCTCAGTCAGCCCCCATTGTCAGCCACATTCAGAGAGTCCGGTCTGATCACACGCTCCTTCAGTCCCAGTCCAGCTGGCCTTGGTTAACTCCCCTTAGATAAGTCACACCATCTCAGTGTGTGGACGAACTTCTGAAGTCCTGACTTTCTTTTTTTTTTGTTTTGTTTTTTGTTTTTTGTTTTTTGTTTTTTGTTTTTCTAGACAAGGTTTCTCTGTGGCTTTGGAGCCTGTCCTGGAACTCACTCTTGTAGACCAGGCTGGTCTCGAACTCACAGAGATCCGTCTGCCTCTGCCTCCCGAGTGCTGGGATTAAAGGCGTGTGCCACCACCACCGCCTGGCTCGTGCATTTTTTTTTTTTTTTGAGTCCTGACTTTCTTGCTCATTTTCTCCCTCTTTCTGATCTGCAACTGGACCTTGGACCTTGGAAGCTCAGTGCAGTGCTCCGATGTGGGTCTCTGTCTTTATCTCCATCCATCGCCAGATGAAGGTTCTATGGTGATATGCAAGATATTCATCAGTGTGGCTATGGGACAAGGCCAGTTCAGGCACCCTCCCCTATGCTGCCCAAGGACCTAGCTGGGGACATCTCCTTGGACACCTGGGAACCTCTCTAGAGCCAAGTTTCTTGCCTACCCTAAAATGGCTCCCTTAACTAAGATATCTTCTTCCCTGCTCCCATATCTGCCCTTCCTTCACCTCAACCATCCCAGTCCCCCAACCTCTCCCCAATCCTCCCCTTTTCCCTTCTCTCTTCTCCTCTCCCCTTTCCCCCATCCCATCCACACCCCCATGTTCCCAACTTTTGCCCGGCGATTTTGTCTGCTTCCTATTTTCAGGAGAATCTATATGTTTTTCTTTGGGTTCACCTTATTGTTGAGCTTCTCTAGGATCACAAAATATATGCTCAATGTCCTTTGTTTATGGCTAGAAGCCACTGATGAGTGAGTACATACCATGTTCATCATTTTGGGTCTGGGTTATCTTACTCAGTATAGTGTTTACTATTTCCATCCATTTGCATGCAAAATTCAAGATGTCATTGTTTTTTATCTCTGAGTAGTACTCTAATGCATATATATTCCACACTTTCTTTATCCATTCTTCCACTGAGGGGTATCTAGGTTGTTTCCAAGTTCTGGCTATTACAAATAATGCTGCTATGAACATAGTTGAACAAATGCTTTTGTAATATGATAGGGCATCTCTTGGATATATTCCCAAGAATGGAATTGCTGGGTCCTGAGGTAGGTTGATCCCTAATTTCCTGAGAAACCACCACACTGATTTCCAAAGTGGTTGGACAAGTTTGCATTCCCACAAACAATGGATGAGTGTTCCTCTTACTCCACATCCTCTCCAGCATAGGTTATCATTGGTGTTTTTGATTTTTAGCTATTCTCACAGGTGTAAAAAGGTATCTCAAAGTTGTTTTGATTTTCATTTCCCTGATTACTAAGAAAGTTGAACATGGCCTTAAGTATCTTTTGGCCATTTGAACTTCTTCTGTTGAGAATTCTCTGTTCATTTCAGTTCCCCATTTTTTAATTGGCTTATTCAGAATTTTGTCTAGTTTCTTGAGTTCTTTATATATTTTGGAGATTAGGCCTTTGTCCAATGAGGGGTTGGTGAAGATCTTCTCCCATTCAGTAGGCTGCCTTTTTGTCTTAATGACAGTGCCCTTTGCTTTACAGAAGCTTCTCAGTTTTAGGAGGTCCCTTTTATTAATTTTGCTCTTATTGTCTGTGCTACTGTAGTAATACGTAGGAAGTGGTCTCCTATGTATGTGTTGCAGACTACTTCCCACTTTCTCTTCTATCAGGTTCATTGTGGACAGATTTATATTGAGGTCTTTAATCCATTTTGACTTGAGTTTTGTGCATGGTAATTGATATCGATCTATTATCATTCTTCTACAGGTTGACATCCAGTTATGCCAGCACCATTTGTTAATAAAAGATGTTTTCTCCTACAGCTGATAAACACTTTCAGTAATGTGGCAGGATCCAAGATCAAATCAAAAAAATCAGTAGCCCTCCTATACACAAAGAATAAAGAAGCAGAGAGAGAAATATGGGAAACATCAGCTTTCACGATAGCCACCAATAGCATAAAGTATCTTGTGGTAACACTGACCAAGGAAGTGAAAGATCTATTTTACAAGAACTTTAAGTCTTTGAAGAAAGAAATTGAAGAGGATACCAGAAAATAAGGATCTACCATGCTCTTAGACTGGGAAGAGCAACAGTAAAAATGGCAGTTCTACCAAAGGCAATCTATAGATTCGATGCAATCCCCATCAAAATCCCAACAAAATTCTTCACAGACCTTGAGAGAACAATAATCAACAAAAAACCTAGGATAACCAAAACGATCCTATACAATAAAAGTACTTCCAGAGGCATTACCATCCCTGACTTCAAACTTTTTTACAGAGCTACAGTAATGAAAACAACACTTGGCATTGGCATAAAAACAGAAACTTTGACCAATGGAATAGATTCGAAGACCCAGATATTAATCCACAAACCTATGAACACCTGATTTTCAACAAAGGAGCTATAATTATACAATGGAAGAAAGAAAGCATCTTTAACAAATGGTGCTGGCATAACTGGATATACTTTCATTTTAGATGTTTTTATTTTTCATTTTGATCACTGTCACATTTGTCTGCATCTCTTCTTCTACTATCTAATCCAGGTTGTTTTCTGTTGTGAAAATAAAGCATGAATAGAATCAGCTGATAGAATAAAAATCTTATTTATTTTTTACTGTTAAAGAGGAGGTGTAATAAATATTTAAGAAGGAATAAGAGTAGGCTGCTAGAGAAAGTAGTAGAGACACCAAACCTCAATCTACACACACGTTCTCACCACTGTTTTGCTAGAGTACTTCCTTCTAATACAATAGAATACAATAGAATACAATACAATACAACTACATGTTGTATTTCTTTGTCTTCCTTTTATATGTTTCTCTTCCCTTTATATGGGCCACGTTATATTGCCAAGACTTACACACGCACACTCACACAGACACACAAACACATACATACACTTATGTGAGTTGTATATCTAAAAGAAAACATGACAATGGGTTTTCATATCTAGGCACCGTTCTTAAATAATGATTTTCAATTCTGTCTTTTTTCCTGAAAATGTCATAGCTTCATTTATTATTAAATGATTTTTTTGGGACTTATGATCTATAAAAACAACCTGTCTACAAGATACATGGATAACTGCAATAGTGGTGCAAATGTTGTGGAAGCAAGACATTATTTTTTCTTTAAATTAAAACCTGTTCCATGAAATGACACTCTTCTCTTACGCTGTTAAAGAGTTCATGAATTTGAGATTAGAGAGGTCATGGGCCTTGCAGTAAGACAATTACTACTATTCTGCTAAAGGAAGAAAGCAATAAAATATCTCCTAATTGTTATACCTGTACCTCAGTGCATCACTGAAGCTTTACCAAAGAAGCTCCTTAACAATAGATATTATTAACAGAGAAACCCACAATATATCAGTCTCTAGAGAGTGTGAGATTTTGGAGAACTAAGCTGTAAAGGGAATTTTTTTTCAATCCCTTTCCTCAAGATGAGATTTCTACACAGAAAAGGACACATAAGGATTGTGTCGTATCCCAAAGTATTTTAAATATTATTTCTGCCAGTAGCTAAGGATATCAAATATCTATTCCAAATATGATGATTATATTTTAGAGAGATGTCTATCCATTAACAAATTTACTGATTTTAATATCTGTTTCTTTAGTAGATGACTTATCTCATTCTTCATGCAGGCTCAATATTAACTGTTGTCTGATAATACTGTTAGAAAAGATTTTCCTTTTGAAGCTTTCCACCTTCTATTCATACTGCTGATTGTTTCCTCTGTTAGGCAGAAGCTTTTAAAAGTCATGTAATTTCACTCATCCATTCCCAGTATTATTTTGGTGTTATTGGAGTCCTTTCTAATATCTATACCTGTATTGAAGAACTTCATATATGCTCCTTTGTAATAATTTCAGAGCTATTTATACATTTGTAATTATTTTAGGTTGGGGCTAAGCCATTTGGATATTAATTCTTTATTCAGAATTTATATATGTCATTTTCTAGAAGTATTTTTGAAGAGGTTATTTTTTAATTAACAATTTATTATGTGTATGTCTGATATGCCCATGTGTGTGCACCGGTGATTACAAATATCAGAATGGTGTCTCAGATACCTTAGATCTGGATGTAGAGATTTTGTGACCTGCAGCATGTGTTTATTGAAACTCTTATCCTCTGGTAGAGTAATAAGCAGCTTGAATCACTGAGCCATGTACCAAGATCTGAGTCTATACTTTTATGACAACATTGTCTGTCAAAGATTAGGAGACTATAAATGCTAGATTTTATTTCTGGGTGCTCTATTGTTTGTCACTGGTGTACTTTTTTGTGTAAGGCCAATATTATAAAATTTTTGTGATTATTGATTTTTTTTGGTTTTTTCGAGACAGGGTTTCCCTGTAGTTTCTAGAGCCTGTCCTGGAACTAGCTCTTGTAGACCAGGCTGGCCTCGAACTCAGAGATCTGCCTGCCTCTGCCTCCCGAGTGCTGGGATTAAAGGCGTGCGCCAACACCGCCCGGCTTGATTATTGATTTTTTTAGTGTGACTCTGGATCCAAACATTCCTCCAGTATATCTCTCTCCATTTATGATATTTAAGCTATTCCAAGTTGTTTTTCATCACTATGAATTTTAGTAGTGATTTTCATGGTTTTGTGCACAATATCATTGGGATTTTCCATCAAACCTTTCTACTACTGTAGTTTAGATAGCTATTCACACAATTAATCTAGTAAATCCATGAGCATAAAGGCGATTTCCATCTTCTTGTGTCTTCTTCTATTTCTTTCTTCAATGTATCAAAGTCAATATTACAGAATTTATCATTTCTTTTGTTAGATTTTATTACTAAGATTTTAATTTTAAAACTCAAAAGTTAATTTTAATTTTAAAATTTAAAAAAAGAATGAGATTTCTTTTTCATTTCTAATTTCTTTCCTACATTGTTCATTATTGGCATAAAGACTAGTGATTTCTATATATTGCTTTTTGAATCCTAACCTATACTGAAAGATTTTTGAATCAGATCTTAAATCTGTTTGATGAGATCTTTAGACTCTTATTAAGTAACTTATAATGTCTCAAATAGGGAAAATTCAACTTCTTCCTTTATAATTTGTAGACTTTCATTTTCTTTTCTTTCCTCATAACTCTAGGTAAGATTTCAAATACTGTATGAATAAAAGTAAAATAATTAGTGTATACAGTGTATATATCTTATCATTGTACTATGTAGAGACTTGGAAATGCTATCAATTGTTCTCTATATGTAATAATGTTAGACATAGACTTACTGTATATAACACTTATTGTATTTAGATGTATTCTTCCTACTCCTAGTTCCTTTAGGATTTGTATCCTGAAGGGACATTGAATTTACCAAAGGACATTTTTTTTTCACCTGTTTAGATGACCATTTTATTTCTGTGATTATCTTTTTGCTTTGGGTTAGTTTTATTATATATTGTTCCATCTTATTTATCTTTTCAAGAACCAAATCTTTGCTTCATTACTTCTACTTCTACTTATTTTTTTTATTCTCCATTATATAAACTTGGGCTTATTCTTTTCTGCCTCTTTGTGTGTTCTCTTTTGCTCATATTCATGTATGGGTTTCATTATTAATGAAGTTGTTTTGCAGCTGTTTTTTTAATGCACATTAAATCTTCACTTTTTGTTTCTGTCTTCTTTTTACCAGATAACATGGAGGTTTATTCCAATCTGTCATGTTACTGTACACTTAGTAAATTTAAAAAGATATTTAGTTATCGTAATAAATGCAAACCTAGAATTCCTCTTTAACATAAAACATTTGATAAAATAGAAGTAATCTGATGTGTATCAAATATCCTAAGAAACAACAATTCCATACTCTGTAGGTCTGGCTTATGAAGATTCTAAAGCAAATGGATTCATATAAAAGGTTGAAGTTGAAAACTCTATATAAACACACTGAGACCCATTGTATTCATGCTGATATACAACTTCTATTCTTCTTTTTAAATAGACATTTTCACTATTTCTTTTAGAATTTTTAACAATGATTTAGGCCATACACATCCTCCCTCTACAATCTCTTCTCAAAAGCACTCCCCTTTCCTAAGACATGCAGATTTTTATCATTTTCCCACTGATGGCAATTTGTGTTCCCCAAATATTACTCATGTATTACACCGGAGTATGAGCTTCATATTAGGGGATACTTCTTTTCATAGCAGCTAGGATTTATTAATAGCTCTGCTTTTAGTGGTGGAACTTATAGCTCAACGGCCCCTCCCCATTCTGGTATTCAGCCTGGCATGGCTTTGTAAAGGTCTGTGAACACAGTTATACTTAAAACATATATGTAGTTACTCTGCTCTGTAGTGCTCCATTGCCTCTGGTTTTTAGACTTTTCTGCTCTCCTGTTTCCCACAATTATCCATGAGCTTTGGAAGGAAGGAGGAAGTTATAACTCTTTCATTTAGGGCCTATCATACTACAGTCTTAATCTTCACATCTTAGCCAGTTGTGAGTCTCAGTGTTGATTGTCATCTGCTGCAAATAAAATTTTCCCTGATGAAGGTCTTGACATACTTTTTCTGCAGATATAATGAAAGTTATTAGAAGAAGGTTTGATATCATATTCTTATAGGCAAACTACAGTAGTAGTTATTAATAGGTTCTTTTAACTGTCAAGCCTTAGGATCGTGGCTTGATACCTAGTGCCCTAATGGATATCATCTCATAGACTGAGACTTAAATCCAATCAGAAAAGGGTTGTTATACCAGAAAAAGTAGACTTGCAAATAACAAATTCTGACAGCAATGGGAAAGAAACTCAATAAACTCAATAAGTAAGTTCATCAAGGTACTTATAATCACTAGTAGCCTAACCATGAACTTTGACTTTGAACAGTTGCATAGTAAGATTGTATATTTTGTGATCAATTCATCCTATGCTTAATTATGGTCTCTGATGTTGGAAAAATAATTATAGTTTTGGGAAGATTAATCAAATGCCTAGAATTTGATCCAGGGAGGCTGATGCCTCCAGTGCTGTAGGAAATCCTCCAGCCAGTAGCCTTTAAGTTACCTTTGCACGTGGGTGTGACCTCTTATAGTATAAATTCTGATGTAAAGCCGCGATCCATCTCTTTTAGCTGCAGGATTCAGTTGCTGTTTTCAGTTCAAGCTGAGGACTGTTATTTGTGAGTCTACCCCTAAATAAATTACCCGTTATTATACTCAATTCTGAACTACTGTAGGATTTCTTTTTAGTGTCGGTCTTCACACCAGGAGCATAAAACATAACAACTTTTAACACCTACTATGATAGGAGATGATACAATCAGAAAGGAGTGTTATAGTGATAGGCATATTTTGGAAAAAAATACCTTTAAATCAAACAGCAGAAAAAAATGCCTATGTCTGTATTCTGTGGTTGAAATTTGATCATGGTTTTTTTTTTTTTTAGCTCAGAAAACTATTCACAATAATTAATCATTTATGTAATTAGCATCATTTAAAAGTATAGCATCTATCAGTTTCTTTTATAAAGAGAGATAGTTTGGATCTGGAGGAGCAGGAAAGGGGGAGAAAACTGTGGGGACTTCAGGGAGGGGAAACCGTAAACAGAAGACATTGTAAGAAAAAAAATTCTATATTTGACTGAATAATATAAAATTATGGTATGTGAGAATAACTTGAAAGTACAAAGATAAGTTGATCTTGATTATGTATATGTTTATTGCACATGACTTTTGCTAGTACACACACACAGTGAAACAGTGATGAGCACGGACTTCAGAATGTGCCACTTCTCAACCTGTACTTCATTTATTTAATATGTCAATATTTTAATTACACTAAGAGGCAGCAAAGCCTGCTAAAATGCAGATTTTATATTGCAGGGAATTTAAAGGAAATAATTTGACATTAAATAGGTTTACAAAATTAGTTCATTAGACAGTAGATCTTACATTCAACGGCAGTTGAAAACACTGAGGTCAGTGAAGCCTAAATGATGAAATTATTGATGATCCATGACTTTTGTGGAGAGATGCAAAGTCTTTTGAATGTATAACATACAAAATAGAAATAAAGACACTTACTGTTTAATAATTGTAGATTCCTTGATGATAATATAAATTAATATTGAAAATATATAGACTTTTATAAACCAAGTCTGTTACAAGTGCTTTCCCATTTTACTGGCAGCAGAACTATGAATAATCTTTTTGAAAAGAGTTATTTTCATTTCAGCTAATGACTTCTCTATTTCCTTTAAAAATATCTCTATTTTCTTGAGTTCCTTAATCACATAATGAAGATACTCTATGTTATCTGCAGTCTTACGAGGCTGCAATACTTCTAAAGCTATAGAAATTCAGAGGAAATGAGCATCATTAGTGAAATCATGATTCATGTCACTTTTCAAAGTGGTTTATAATGTAACAATATTTTTAGAAGAGCACATATACAATCCAGGCATTATTCAAACATATGTTTGTATATGGTGTGACCTTTTTCATGTACTGATTTATGGCCAAATTTTAATTAATATAGCATTACACACTATACCAAAATGCTGTAACTTTCTTTATAGTTATAAATTATTCTATTTCAAAGAATTATTACAAGGTGTATAATGTAAATGGATCATTCATAGCACATACCATTAGAGATTTTCAACAAAAACAATTAAGATATTTGAATTGCTTATTAATCACAATTATTTTTAAAGAATAAGTTCACTCAAAAACATTTTAATAAAGTACATATAATTTTTTAGCAGTTGCAGTGTCTTTGGAACATAAAGGATATATCTAAAGAATATATTTAATTAATTAGTAAAGTTTTATGTTTATATTCATTTGCATTACCATAATAATATTATAAATTTTATTATAAATTTAAATATTAATGAAATTATAGCAAAAGACTATACCTATATAAAAAATAACTAAGGCACAGAGTGTTTACAATTTAGATACTGTATTATAAAATATTTATGTTTTAAAGTATATAATTTACATAATGTATTATAAATTCATACTTTTTTATCCCACTTGATGCAGGCTTAATGCCTAGCTTGCAGCTTCAATGTACTATACAATTTTTATTAGATTATCTTTGTAATATATTCTATTATGAGTAATTGTGGTGTCATTTTTATGTTTAATTTCTTAAAATTATCTGATAGAACATGTAATTATGTATATTCATGGTAATAATTTGGTATTAGTTAATAAAATTCTCATTTATTATTTAATTATTCTTTTCTCATATATCACATTCTGACTGTATTTTCCCATCTCTCCACTCCTCCAGTCATCCAAGTCCTCCTTCTTTTTCATTCAGAAAAGAACAGGCCTCAAGGAAAATAAACCAAATATGTCATACTAAGTTACAATACATCTATGCAAATTCCCTGGAATTTGCTGGAAAAGGCAATCCAGTGAGAGGAATGGGGTCCCAAAAGCCAGTAAAAGAGTCAGAGAGAACTCCCACTGCTATGAGTCCCAGAAGAATACCAAGCTGCACAACCATATCATATATGCAGAGGACCTAGTTCAAACATACAGGGTCTCTTATTGTTGCTTCAGTCTGTGTGAAGAGACCCTGTGAGTCCTGCTTAGTTAATTCAATGAGATGTTTTCTTTTGGTGTCTTCAACCCCTCTCATTCCTACAATTCTTTCTTAACCTCTTTCTACCTAATATTGTGCTACAGATCTCTGCATCTGCTTCCATAAGTTGCTGGGTGAAGACCCTCTGATGACAATTGGTTATAGGTTCCTGTCTATAACTATAGCAGAATATAACCATGAATTATTCCAGTATTGTTTTTCTTTCTTGGTTCTATCCTAGGTTTCTGGACTATTTATAGCTCACTTTATTCTTCAGTAATATGGAAGTGTCAGTGCTAGCAATCTTTATCTTGAGTCAAGGATCAGGACAACACACGCAAGTCAGTAACAAGGGGACTATGTCTTATTTGAAGTTTGTTAATTGCTTATCTTCCAATAGACTCTGCTCTCAGTTTTCACGTGTTCTTTTTTTGGTAATTGTCTTCATGCATCCTAAAAGTCACACATATATATAATTTTGGGGTGCCGTTATTTTATATTTTGTCAGTTTTCTCCCCAACTGAATACCTTTTTGTCTGAAATGGAAGCCATTTACTTCCAACTTCGTTCATGGTTTAAATAGTCTTCTACTCAGACTGCAGAGTCTGATCCCCTCTGTTCTCTGAAAGAAATTCTTACCGCTAAACACACACACTCACACACACACACACACACACACACACACATGTATACATGCATGCACATTTACACTCACGCATGCACACACCCAAGTCTTTTGCAGATATAATTAGAGATATTGCTTTAATTTCTGATGTTTTTAAATTTCACACTTAAACTTTTTATTTTGTGTGTGTATATGTGTGATTTTGTGGTTGTGTATAGTTATGTGGACATAAGAGGAACATGTTTATCAGGAGGCCATAAAAAGAGATGTGCTGTCCTGTGTGATCCATTTTCCACTTGATTCACCAGTCTTTCACTGATACTGGATTTTTGCTTGCAATATGCCCCAAGGATCCTTTACTCTTTCTCCTACCATGTTGGGCTTCCAGGTAGGTGAGTTTGCTACCACGCTCCTCTTTTAGATAGATTCATAAACCCGAAGTCAGCTTATTATCATTCCATAGTAAACATTCTTATTCACTGAGCCATATCTTCAATCTTCAAGACACAAAGGCATGGACAGCAAATTAAAGATTAAGCTATCAAAGTTTCAGGAGACCCATTTAGCTCCAATTGAGTTGAGTAAATTTGCATGAAATAATTTCTGGCTATAAAATAATTAAAGTGGTATGTGATAGTTTGTTTATTCTTTATGTCAAAGAAAGACTTATCAAGTGACAGTGGTAAGACTTTTTATATTACTCATCTTATTGCTGACCATATAATACTGTACTCATTCATACTAATCCTGTAAATCACATATATTAATCCTAACTATGATTAGAAACAGTCTTACCCGAGGTAGACTTGGAAAACAATCATAATTGTGAATTTAGAAACTTTCTTTCCAGAGTATGAAAGCATATATGACCAAGAGTATTTCAGGTCTTCAGTAAAAGGGATCCACCCCCAACCACTGAGAAGCAAGCAAGGGTTATATCGATAATCTTTGTGTTCTGGAAGTCAATTTGTCTACCATGACCAACCACTCAGAATGAATTTTCTTACTCATTCTACTGGAGTTTTTGTTAGTCTGAAGGTTTTTTTAGCTGACATTATAAGCCAAACTGTCTTAACTTTCTTTAAAATGTGTATGTATCTGTATATGTATGTATGTATTAAATAATATCATTCCTTGAGGTTTTGTCAAAAATCTATGTTTTATGTGATCCTTATTCCTTCTCCTCTATTTTTAGGTGATTCATTTACTATTTAGGAATTTTTATACTTTTCTTTTTTCCACAGCTCGAAGTTTCCAACTCTGTTTAACTTTTGATTTTAAGTTTTGTTTGTGCATAATTTACAGAAAAATGTCATGAGAAGATTCCTATACATTTGTAGTCTGCTACTTTGTTCCAGCTTTACTGGATAGTAATCTTTTCATAGTGCTATAATAATTTTCCTGATCCAACTTGTATCAAAGCTGTATTTAGATGATGGATGTCTTATGTGTCAAACACTTCATCATTTTAGCACACAAGTATTTGCTGAAAAATCCTGGTGATTAAAGAGATAGCAGTAGCTTCTTTTCATTGCTTTCTTAAACTACATGTTAAAAGTGAGCATTCTTTTATAACACACCTTTTTTTTTAATAAAACAGGCTTTTATTTTTGAAAAATAAAAAATCTAAAATACCTCTTTTCCATCTTCCTCTTGGAGAGGCAGCTTCGCTTCTGCCTCTCTTCCCCTTCTCTCTCTCTCTCTCTCTCTCTCTCTCTCTCTCTCTCTCTCTCTCTCTCTCTCTCTCTCTCTCCCTCTCCCTCTCCCTCTCCCTCTCCCTCTCCCTCTCCCTCTTCCTCTCCCTCTCTCCTTTAATAAAGCTTTATGCCAAAAAAAATCTAAAATAATTTCTTTTTTTTTTTTTTTGGTTTTTCGAGACAGGGTTTCTCTGCAGCTTTTTTAGAGCCTGTCCTGGAACTAGCTCTTGTAGACCAGGCTGGCCTCGAACTCACAGAGATCCGCCTGCCTCTGCCTCCCGAGTGCTGGGATTAAAGGCGTGCGCCACCACCGCCCGGCCTAAAATAATTTCTTAATCCTGGATGTATTTTTTGTCTTTGAAATTCATAAACTGGAATTGATATTAGCTCATTAGTTTTTGAAGCTTTCTCCAGTCTTTTTGTCTCTTACACACTCACACATACATACTTATTATTATTCCTACCTATAAAATATATATTATTATATTAATTTTTATAAAGTATTTTAACAAATATGATTCTACAATCATTTGGTTAATATGTACATTTTTACAAGAGTAGTTATTTATTAGTAAAATGGGATTTAAATCATGAAAGAATTGGTAATATAGGAATGAAATGTACAGTTAACCTCAGATCAAGCAGGGCTTGAAAAGTCAGTATCAGAATTTATACAAGAACATTCCAATGCTTCATTATAAATTGAATTCTAGTCTGCTACAGTGACCGAGGAAAATTGTGCAGGAAAGAGTTTGGGGATTAAACTTCAGAGAACTGAAGCCATGACGACAGAGCATGAATTGACAGGGCATGGCCCATCCCCAGTGACACACCTTTTTCCTAAAGACCACACCTCCTAATCCTTCCCATACATTATCCCAAATGGGGAAAAAGGACTTAAATGTATGGGCCTGTGCTGTCCATTCTCATCAAAACCACCACATAGTTCCAGAAAAAAAAAGTAACTATGAAAGAATTATGACTCAGAAATGTTGGCATACTGGAAAATTAGATATCACTGGAAAGTAAAGAAGAAGTTTATTTATCTAGGGATATGTTGAATGTGCAGCATTTTAGTGGTATGTGAATAAGTTGGTGAAGGAGAGATTAATATCCTGAAATAATATAATGCTATCTTTCTTTCATAAGACCCAAGATAAGAGAGGCAGATATTGGTACCGATCAGACAAATATGAAGATGAAATAATTGGTGAGATGACAACAATTGCTGTCATATGTAGGATATTACAGTTTTAATAACTATCAAGGTCTCTGTGGCTATCAACTAACCCTGCATTACAGATTTATGGAATTTCAAACAATACAAAAATCTGAAAAGTAAATAAAGTGGAAACTATTTTGCATAAAACTCAAACATCAGAACCTGAGGTTAATCATTTCTATGAAGATTTATGATCTCCTTCAGTTTTAATAAATTGAATAGGTGCCTCTACTAAGAATAACAATGCTAGAAACCTAAATGAATAGATCAGTCTTACATGGGAATTCAGTCAAATTAGAAAAGCATCATGAAAATTTGCATGTGTGACTTGCACCAGGTGAACGAGAATAGCCAAACATTGTTTAAAACTCTTGGCTGAAAGTGTCCTGTAGTCCCTAATCGAGTACATGTACTGTAGTCATGATCGTCCTGTAATATAGTAGAATATAGTCTATAAACTGCAACTTGTCTAAGCCTATCTTACATTGTGTCACAGACCCTGAACAAAAATGTAGAAAGAAGGGGGCTGGAGAAATGGCTCAGAGGTTAAGAGCATTGCCTGCTCTTTCAAAGGTCCTGAGTTCAATTCCCAGCAACCACATGGTGGCTTACAACCATCTGTAAAGGGGTCTGGTGCTCTCTTCTGGCTTGCAGGCATACACACAGAATATTGTATACATAATAAATAAATAAATATTTAAAAAATGTAGAAAGAAACATTTACACAAGTTGACTTAAAGCTTTTTTGAAACTCCACCTTCCAAATGGTAACATATTTAGAGAATCCCAGGTGAATAGGTCATAGTTACCTGTGTCTCAGTCATCTTGTTATTGATGTTCTATGTCATATCAATAGATTTTTCCATCAAAGTCAAAGAACAAAAATCCCATTGAAGTGAAGTTCCCAAATGGACAGTGTAGGACGGTGAACATGAGTATCAATTAAGATACTAGAGATAAATTGAATTTTTCTTTTTTCTTTTTTTTTGATTTTTATTGAACTCTACATTTTTATCTGCTACCCTCCTTTCCCGTCTCCTCCCCTTCAACCCTCTACCAAGGTCCCCAAGCTCCTAATTTACTCAAGATATCTTGTCTTTTTCTGCTACCCATGTAGATTAGATTTATGTATGTCTCTCTTAGGGTCCTCATTAAAATGCCCTTCGACTAAAGAATGGATAAGGAAAATGTGGTACATTTATACAATGGAGTACTATACACACAAAAATAATAATGATATCTTGAATTTGCAGGCAAATGGATGGAGCTAGAAAACACCATTTTGAGTGAGGTAACCCAGACTCAGAAAGACAACTATCACATATACTCACTTATAAGTGGTTTTTAAACATAAAGTGATTAAAAACTAGCCCATAAATCACAATCCCAGAGACCCTAGACAACCTAAATTGAATTTTTAAATTATATCTTTTGAAGCTGATTTTAAATAGGTATAGAAACACATTAATTATCACCTAAAATATGTCTTTACAAAGAAAGACAATGGGATATAGGTGAATTGTATTAGAGACTGGAGGAAAGTAGTACCTTAGCATGTATTTCTCATCAAATGATTTCTTGTCTTCTGAGGAAGAGCTATCCCATACATGCCCAACAGCCAATTATATTTCTAAAGACTCGGTTGCCATGAAAGGATCCAATATGACAGAACATGCAATCACTGGAAGCCTATGTTGGAGAGAACATAGTGAAGTAACAAGTTTCTTGCTTCTCCTATGAGATCTTTAGTTCAATGACACTTTTAAATCTCCTACAACATTTATATGCTCATATTTATACATTGGCATGTGAGAATTTCCTAACAATGCAGCTGGGCTCTTTCCAGCTAACTACCTTAAACTTTAATGTTTTTTTTTTAATTTAGTTGTACTATTGGGATAGTTGAAGACCTGATAATTAAAAGTGATCAAATGAATTTTATGTGTTAAATTTTATGCTACTGGGCTCTATCTTTTAAGTTTTGTACCAAGAAAATATTTCCATTAGAAGCTACACCAAGAACATACACAGAATTAAATCCATGAAATATGATATTAGGAGGAGGTCACCTAGGTGTTGGGCTACCCAAGTCCAGTGTCATAAAAGAATGAGAAACTTAGCTAGAATGTCATAAACTGTGACAATCAACTTCTTCAAACTGTGTCCTTCTTTCAGCCATCAGCCTTAACTGAAGACTGTTCTTTTCTCAGGGATACTGCATCCAGTGACTAGGAAAGTCAGGAAAAAAAGAACTGGTTATGTCAGTGTCAGAATAAGAATATTGAAGGAAACCTTTCTCTCCAGAGCATCTCTTGCAAGCTACTCAGTATTATAAACATCTGTTTTCCCAGTCTCCACTTCACAAAGCAAACTAGACTGCTTCCAATATATTAAATATTTGTAGACATTACTCTAGGCAGATTATCTGCACTGTTTCTGGAAATACCGTTTATTTCCTGTATGGAAGCATGCTGCTATTACCATCTTCCTATAAAATATTGCATTAGTGAGTAGTCTCTTGAGTGTCTCTGACTATTGCTCATTTGTCCTAACTAAATGGACAAGAACCAGTTTTGAGTATCAAATAAAAAACATGATTATAATTACATTCTTAGTTCTTTTTGTGTTTCTATAAATACGTTTTTTATACTCCAATCTCCCGCCTTAATTCGGTCTCATGTTAGAGCTGTCATCCTTATATTTCTTTGTCAGATGTCTAATGATTTCAGAGTCACATTTATGAGCTGAATAATGAACCTTCATCAGACAAGTTCTACTGGCAACATATGTTTTATCTCTATGAAGAATGAAGTTAAGTGACTATACACAGACATTTAATGTAAATTGGTAAACTAAATCAAATGCAAATGACATGCCTTTAAGCATAAGCACCTTATTTGGAAAGGAAAATTTTTATTTGTTTCTGGGTTACTTGTTAATTGTGCAACTAATTTATCTTCAGTATTTCAATATATATAATAGTTGTCATAATGTTTTATTGTCTTCAAAATAGTGTCATATTCATCAGCTTTATATTTACATTTAGGAATAGGAATGTATGAGTTCACAGATACTTTTGTCATTTGAATAAATGTCCAAAAAAGGCCATATATTAATCATTTCTTAGCAATGTTGCTGCCATAGTGTAGTAAAATCTTTTTTTTTATATTTTATTTTATTTTTTTTGAAAGGAAATACATTTTTTTTTATTTTTTTTATGTAGTAAAATCTTTAAGAGATGAATTCTACTCAGAGATCTTTCGTTAATTGATGTAATGTCCATAGGAAGCCTCAGTCACTTCTTCTTTTCATACTGTAGCTTAACACAGGTACCAAATCAATGAGGCAGTAAAGTAATGGAAGGGAACTCCCCAAATGCTGAATAAAACAGCATTGTCTTTCCGTTTTTTAAGTTTATTACATCTGTTACTTTCCATGAGACAAAAAATATCTCTCTGTTTTTCTCACTCTTCTCTCATACACATAGCCACACAGCCACACAGCCATACACACACACACACACACACACACACACACATACACACACACAATTTGTAGAATTTCTTCATGAGATAAAGCCTTTTTGTGATGTTGACTTTTGTTTTAGCACTGTAGCATTACCCAAACAGTTCTTATACTTGTATATTTTTCAAGAACCATTATTTTATAACTCTGAAAGTAAATAAATATGTGTATATACATATCTATATAGTTATATGTTTTTTACATATATAAAACAATATGGTAGTTTTTAGATTAATATTTCTAATTTGAAAGCATGTCTACTAAGCAAAACAAAAAATAATATATTCATCAATGTGGGTCAGGCATATATGAAGAATTAGCTTAATACATGAATTTATCTTTGAAAATAAACCTTAGTGAGAATTTGCAAGCAAGCAAGTATGTGCTTTTAAAATTCTATTAGAAAAGATTGTATCTATAAGCACCATAAATACATGATAACCTGACATTGATGGTCAACCATTAAATATTTCATACACCGCTATTTCTCTATTTTTCAAAATCATCTCTCTTGTTTCTATCCTATCCCTACTAATGTGAACAAAAGGGAGCTGCATGCTAAAAAAACATTTTCTTAGATAAAATGAATTTTCAAATATATTACAGCAGTATTTTGCCTAGAGAACCGTCAGCAACTGATATTTCAGTAAGGTAAACATGGGAATCTTAGACTATGTAGTTGCTTGCTAGGGCTTTCATCTGAGAACAAGATGTCAGTATTGTTGATTTCCTGTGACAACTTTCTCTTTGACTTGCAGCTTCCTATCTTCCTGTTCATATGACCTTCATGCACTTTTATATTTGCATCCTAAAAATCTCAAAATCTCCAGATTTTACTGGATCGAATGCTAGATACTGACCTCCTTTTTAGCTTGGTAACATCTTAATCAACTTTGTGTCTAATAGAGCTAAAACTCAAGGTGCTGGTATACAACGTCAACAGATGAATGTGGAAAGGCCTACTCTCTATATGGAGCGCCATCACACTCTTAGCACTTAGCACTGCCACTTTTAAACTTCTTTTATTATGGCAATACAATTTCAAGTTAAATGTTATCTTCTAAGATGGACATCCTATAATGACAACTAAAGTAGAAATCACTCTCTTCAAATGTTATTTGAATTTTCAACATTATTAAGTAAACTTTTCTGATAGGAGCAGTGACACCCCAGATCCTGAATTTCTTGTAATCCCCTGATCTGAGTGCCTACAGCTCCTCTGGGCACGAGACCTTCTCCTGATGGCAGGAGAGTGGTTTCTGGTGGGTTTGGCTGGGACATGGCTATCTCTATATAATCTGCCCCTGAACACAATAAAGGGGCATTCTTGGGGAATTCAAGGATGACCCGTGTCTCTGTCTCTCTGCGTGTGTCTGTGTATTTTAACCTCCAGCCCTTTGCCTGAAGCTCGGGAACTGGGTGCCAGCTCAAGGAGCACAAACACGGGGGCGCAGTGCGCTGCACTTTCCTTTGTAGTTGTCTTAAAAATTGTTTCAGTTTCACATAAGTAGTAGTGGGAAGATAGAGACAAAGAGAGGAAGAGAAAGGATATTTTATATTCATAAATAAATATAAATAAAGTTAATAAATAATAAAATAAAAACAAGCGATATATTTATGAATAAATATAAATACACAAGAATATGTATTTACTAATACATAAGAATAAATATAAAAATGAATATTTATCCTCTCAAGATATGTGACCTATTTATGGAAAAACCATCCAAGAAATATTTTTTCAAAATGTTAAAAAAATAAAATTGAATTATTTTCATCAGTAGTGCAAATCTGCCAAATAGAGCCAGTGTAAATACAATAAAGACAATCAACATTTCTTTTCTATTTTTTTTTATGTGTGTAAATCAAGCATTCTCATTGCTCTCCATCCTCTGTTTTTGACTTTCGGTTTATATTGAACACCTCTTATACACGTAGTCCATTTCCCAGGTTCACGATTTTGTCTTTCCCTGGCCAAAGTGTCTCCATTATATGAGTCAAAATCTATTAAAAATGATGCTTTTTTCCCTTGCCCTTGCAGCACTGTTTCCATTTAAATAGGAACATAGACAAGCTAATTCTTGCTGTGAATAATGACATATTATTTTTTCAAAGCTTAATTTCAAATTTTAAAATAATGTACTAAAAAATTGGTTTACTGAAGCAATAAGCTTCATACCATATTGCATCAAAAAAACACTTTTTGTCAATGCATTTTTGTGACTGCATATTTTAATCTAGATCCAAATTTAAATAAAATATTAAAATTGGTTATATCTAATAACAGTATTAAGTGATAATTTTTACCTTTTCTTGCAAAATAAATGCTAAAATTATTTTTAGATATTGGTTAAATGTCTCTTATTAAAATTTTAATGACTATGTCTTATCTTTTTTCTTAGAGCTTAATGATAAAATTCATCAGATAAATTTATTATATACCTCTAATTCTGAATATCATAATTTTGCTCATGATGTCACTAAATTCCCAAAGTCGAATTGGCGGTAGTTGTAGGTTTTATCACATTTAGCAAATGGCATTTACTTGGAACATTGTCTCCCTTAGACTGAACACATACTTCATACTCTCAAAGAGACCAAGAATCTGAGACTGTATAGATCATTGGCTCTACAGTAGAAGTTTCTTCTATGACTCTGCTAAATGGATATATCAATACAATTCCTAATGACAGACTGTTCTATACCTTTGGATCACTGTATTGCTCAGTCTTCATTAGAGAAACTTCTTCTTATAAGACATTGTAATTAACAAAGAGACTAATAACTGGAAATGTGCAGACAGTGAGAGTCTTCAGAGCACTGGGCCCTAAAGAAAAGGTTCTTATCACTCTCTGCTCAAAGACTCAGTAATCTTTGCAAAAGAGGAGTCAGAAGTGGATTAAGTAAGTCTGAGGTGGAATAAAAACTTCAAGGAAATAACATCTTTCAGAAACAATAGAGGTATACATATGAATTTACAGAAACTACGAGGGCATGGATGAACATACACAATTCAATTCAGATAAATTCCCAGCACGGAGAAGAGAAATTGGGCACAAATTCCCATAACTTCACAAGAAACCATTCGCAATTGATAGTGGCTAGAGAAGAAAGAGAAATCAGTTTTCTTCAGTGGAGTGATACTGTGAATATCATCCTCTAGGAGAACCTATTTTTTACAAGATTCATTCACTTACAAAAACCAAATTCCATGCTTTGGAATTGTGTTGTGTGCATGATTTTTTATTATTATTTTTGCATTTGTGTTGTTTATTTATATAAAAAGAAAGACCAAAGAGCAGTCAGGGTTCCCTGGGGCGGGGGAGGGGAATGGGGGGAGGGAAAGGGAAACGGCAGTTGGGGAGGAGATGGAAGTTTTTAATTAAAAATAAATAAATAAGTAAATTTTTAAAAATGAAAGAGCATGAAGGTCAGTGGGGAAGGATATGAGACAACATTGGGAGAGTCGAAGGAACATGAAAAACATATACTTAGGAAAAATTAAATATATAGAGATAAAATAAATATGTTAGGTATAGTGTTCACACCCCTAGTCCCAGAACTCAGGAGAGAAAAACAAGTAGTTTTCTGTGAATTCAAGACCCTCCTGGTCAAGAGAGCAAGTTCCAGTACACACACACACACACACACACACACAGACAAAATAAAACGACTTACAACATTCCATAGTAGACTTCAAAAACTTGCAGGGTAAAGAGACTAATAAATGCAAATATGTCTCACAGTTGATTCTTTTTCATTGAGAGGAATTCCTCACCTGTTACTGGCTGAAGCTTAGGAAGAAAATTATTCAGAGAGTGAGAGCTGCCTTTTCAGCATATCAGGAGCAACTCAAATATCTGTAGATACTTTACAGTGCATAATCCATATTAATGTTATACTGGTTTACAAAATTAACTAATGTTGAGACTGGGTGGCTACAACAACATTATAACAAAAGGTCCCACATTTGCATTTCATAATAAGCACTGAGAAATTGACGCGTAGAGAAGACGTGTCTGTGATCAGAAGAAATCAAAACTAGGTTGCTTAATAGCATTGCTATTGCATGAATAGTAATACAGAAGTCATCACAAAATATAATTAGAACTAATATTCTATCCAATATTTCCTCTTTTGTGTATATATGTTTAAAGTAATTAATATCAGGAACTTGTGGATATCTGAGTCTTCCTATGCTCATTGAAAATCTGTTCAGAATGCACGAGATTTGTAAAGAAACTAATGCCTATACATCGATGAAGAGATTTAAATGAATAGTACATGCACGTGAGAGAATATTATTCTGGCAAGAAAAGAAAATTGCAGCATGTGATAACATGTAGACTTTGAAGTTATTATATAAAACTAAATAAACTAATAACAGAAGTAACTTGTTCAATTCCACTTACATGATATGTCTGTTTGATAAATGATAGTGCTATGTATAATTTGGGTCTTTTTGCATTTAATATAAAAGCTTCATAAATTCCATTTTTTTCTGTGACTTGAAACTCCACCTAAAGTAATGATTCAGTACAAAAGTAATCCAATAACTTTTACCATTTATACTATATTATTTCAAAGAAAAGACACACTCTATCTATAACTTTAATTAGACCATTTTATAATGTATGATTTTTCCAAACCATAGTTTTAAATATTAAAATAAAATTTGATTTATACCTCAACTTGTTCAATTAATGTAATTTAATTTAGAATTAATTAAATCAGTTCTATGTTTTCAATCTTATGCATATTTATACAGGGGAAAATAATTAAGGATAAAATCTATTTTGGAAAAGTCTTCATTTTCATTAATTGACATAATCAAGTCCTTTGAAGTCATTGAGTTGTGATATTTTGGTTATCAGAGTGAAGTACATATTTAGTAGAGTGAATTATTCATATGTTCTTTCACACTATTTTAGGAAGCCAAGGACTTTGAATTCAATTCATTGTGTAGAGTTTGCAAATAAAAAAATGTTGAATAGAAAGTTCCATTAGATTGCATACCTTATTTCAAACAAACAGTATATTAAGGCATATGTAAATGTAAGAATTGATCTAATTTCTCATTTTGATTTCATTTGTTGATCCATGTTCTAGGTTAGATTGCATAACTGGTCAATAATACACGTGGTTATTATTCTGGTAGCTATTCAGTTAATAGCCTTAAATTCCTGGTGGATGTAACATGATTATTTATTAATTCTTTCAAACTTCTCAATATGATACCTACATAAAAATTCTTTTCCTTATAAAAAAAGTAAGTCACTTAGAAGCTTTAACAGTAAATGTCTAAAGCAAATAATCCTTTTATATTTGCTTCTTTTTAGAAATCTAAGTTTATACATCAATAACCATGACTACTTCTGAGTATTCCATGGTTTTCTAAGGCTACTTAGCTTGTGACTTATTATCAATGGCCATAATTATAAATATACTGTTATAGCTTGAGAATATATTGAGTATTAGCTGAGCTAATGAAATTAATCAAATAAAAAACTATTTATTAATACCACCAGTATGTTAAGAAGACATATAATAATTCAAACCTGAACTACTTAATTCTCATATATTTAATTATGGCATTTTATTGTTTTTGTGTAGATGTTTCCTCCAAGAGAATAATATTTTGTTTTGCAGGACATGTCTTTAGGCCAGCTAAAATTATTTTGAAGTATTTTACCCTGAAGCTGACCACATTCACTAGGCCTGTCCCTGCCTCCTTAGACGAAATAATAAGACTGTTGATAGTCCCTTTCAGGTGAGGTCAAAATCTAACGATGTAGATCATGTTAGGCTAGAAATGAATGTGTATCCTCAGCCTGAACTGTTGATTCTCTTCTAGAGAATGCAGCTGCGTACCATCTATACTTTCCCTTTCAATTGTATTACAGTTCAGGTAGACTCTCTGCTCAAGAAATGATTGCCTCCAAAAATGATTGAAAATAAAAATAATGAAATAAAGAATAATTTGATTTTTTATTTGACATTTGGCCATGTATGTATTTTTCTTTATCAATAACATAAGAATCAACAATGATGTTGAAACCCTCTTTTTTGAAGGAGAGAATTTTATGTTGTATTTTAACTTGAAGAAAATTTTATAACAGTACATTGTAGAGCAGGTTATATTGGGTTATATTCTTTACAAGAAAATGCTATTTGTTTTAAAAAAGAAAATAACATTTTTCTTGTTTATGTCAATTCAACTTTTCACAAAATTAGATAATATACAATGTCAAGTTGGAGAATAATCATCTGGCAAGATCAATAAAAATAAAATTCAAAAAACACAAATTAAATTTTTATGCTTCTATCAAAATTATTGTGGAGGAAAAGAAGAAAAATATCCACCCTCAATGGAACAACATGATAGTATAGAAAGAATATAAAAGAAGTTAGTAGATTTTTACAGTATATTGCTCATTTAACTGGTGTTTTCTCTTAACTACTGAGTCATGTAGACAGAAACCCTTTTTATTTTAAATTAAACCTTGCAAAGTCATACTGATTGATATTCACACTGTTCCTTTGTGCTTTCTGTAAAATATAGATTAGAATGGATTTCTTTCCTGCTGTATAAAGTATGCATACAGTCAAAAATGTGTAAATACATGACAGTGATAGAATAATCTTCCAATGTGTAAAGAGACGGCAGCAGTAAAAACTGAAAGGAATCCTTCTAATCAGGAACAGAGCCCCACATTGTTCCATCAGTCCCATTCCAACTGGACTTGGTGGTCTCCCGTTAGTTCTGTCCCACTGTCTCAATGGGTGAACGCACCCCTCACGGTCCTGACTTCCTTGCTCATGATCTCCCTCCTTTTGCTCCTCATCAGGTCCTTGGGAGCTCTGTCCGGTGTTCCAGTGTGGGGCTCTGTCATTTTCTCCATCCAACCCCAGGTGAAGGTTCTATGGTGATATGCAATATATTCATGAGTATGGCAATAGGATCTGGACATTTATGGCTCCATCTCCTCAGCTGCCCAAGGAACTAGCTGGGGGCATCTTCCTGGATACCTGGGAACCCCTCTAGAGTCAAGTCTCTGCCAACCCTAGAATGGCTACCTTAATTAAGATATATAATTCCTTGTTCCCATATCTACCCTTCCTATATCCCAAACATCCTATTCCCCCAAGCTCTCCCCATCCTCCACTTCACAATTTTCTCTCCCCATCCACCCATCCCCCCATCCCACCCCACCCCCAAGTTCCCATTTTTTGTCTGGCAATCTTGTCTACTTCCAATATCCAGGAGGATAACTATATGTTTTTCTTTGGATTCACCTTCTTATTTAGCTTCTTTAGGATCACGAATTATAGGCTCGATATCCTTTATTTATGGCTAGAAACCAATTATGAGTGAGTACATCCCATGTTCATCTTTTTTGGCCTGGGTTACCTCACTCAGGATGGTGTTTTCTATGTCCATCCATTTGCATGCAAAATTCATGATGTCATTGTTTTTTACTGACGAGTCGTACTCTAATATGTATATATTCCACACTTTCTTCATCCATTCTTCCACTGAAGGGCATCTAGGTTGTTTCCAGGTTCTGGCTATTACAAATAATGCTGCTATAAACATAGTTGAACAAATGCTTTTGTAATATGATTGGGCATCTCTTGGGTTAATTCCCAAGAGTGGGATTGCTGGGTCTTGGGGTAGGCTGATCCCGAATTTCTTACTTTCATAAAGTCAATTTTTTCTACTTCTTCTTGATTAGTGTGTTCAAGTCCTCCTATTGTAAGTTCACTGGGTTCTGGTGCTTTCATGTTGTTTTTCAAATTGTTGGAGGAATTCTTGCATTGGTGCCTGCCCATTTCTTCCTCTGAATAATCCCTTTTGGGTCTTCTTTTAGAAGTTCAATTCACCACAATGAATTCAATTCATTCACCCCAATGAATAATGGATCTTCTGGTAGACAGTCAGGTCTCCTTGCAGGCCAAGCAGTTCACTGACAAAGGGCCTACCTTGCTGCAGGCAGGCTATTGAAACAGGGGACCTCCCACCGGCCTGGGTGCACTCAATTCCCGGTCCCAGCGCCACACATATATTTCATGTGCAAATATAACTTTGAATTAATGTGAAAATATATTTATTAGAAAAATATTTGACCATGAAACAAAAAAATAAAATGACCCATCAAAGCACAATATTATTTATTTAAAAACACTTAGCATATCTAATAAAAATACATAAATGCATTTCAAATTATATCAAATACACAATGTGATTCAGGGTAAACAGGAAGCTCTCTGACGCATGAGTAATGCTAAAAATATCCTTACCTTACCCTTATACATCATGTCTCTCTATTATTGACAGTTTCTTAAAATTCTAAAATTACCCTTACCATTTTACATCGTGTCCCTCTGTGTGGAGAGTGAAAACCTGCTTTCAAGTAGGAAAAACACTATGTGCATAGGAAATAGTAGAGAGCTGAATTCATGAATATATATGTTCATATCAGTTTTTTCTTTAAAGAGACACATGGAAGAAATCTAAAGGGTCATCAAGCAAAAATAAACTATGGTATATTCACTTAATGAGATAGAATTCAGTGGTGAAAGAGAACAAAACAATGTGTATGGAAGGGGGAAAAGAGGGGAATCTTGTTTTCATTATTTTATTACCTAAAATGTAAAAATAAAAAAGCCTGTCCCTGTTCATGCCCATTACACTAGAGACAATGCTAATATCTTTCCCCAGGGATGAGCTCACCAGTTGGTTATCCAATATAAAGTCCTGAAATCATAATGACAAGGAACATAATACAGACTGAATAAGATTTTGTGTGTATATGTATTTGTGTGTGTGTGTGTGTGCTGTGAAATTAACATGATTAAAATGCCAAATTCTTGGTTTTGATAATGCACTTATTTTAAATAAATTAATAGTAGGGGAATTTGGAAAAAGTACAAAAGTGCTAAACCTTTTTAATCAACCATTTTGAGTAAAATATTAATGTAAAATATTAAAGTGAAAGAAACAATATATTTGAGAATTAGTGTGTGTCCATATTGATTTCCTACAAAATTACAGGATTTTTTATATCTATGCTCAGAATCCTTTTTTTCCTGTTGCAATGTGAGCTCTTTCAAATAAATATTATTTATTTACAATTTTCATAGTTATAGTATAGTTATTATATCTGTTATATGAAAGTTACAAAAATATATTTTTAATTTCATTTAATTTTTTATTCAATACATATTGAATATTTACTTTGAATAGTTATATCAGTAACTGCAATAAAGGAACAGCAACAGAACATAAATTGACTCTTTTTCACTAAAGAGTCCTGTTTAGTAAAGAGATTGAATAGTAGAAATCAACACACTGTTAAAGAATTAGAATAAAGTAGAGGCATTGTGGTAATAGGGAATTTGTAACTTAGACTAAGATCCTAGAGATCTAAGTAAGAGCATGTATTAGAAATAATGGCCTATGATGAGAGATGTCACAACTTTTATAAACTATACATCAATGGACTAGTTCATACCTCAGCATTTACATTTTGTTTAAATACAGCTACAAGGGTTCTGATACCCTTTCCTGGTCTTTCTTCACCTCCATGCAATACATATATGCATACACAAATGAATAAAATTTACAAAGAATGATGTTGGCCCAGAGTACAAATAAACTATTTTTATTGCTTTTATTGAGTTATTCATTTATGTTGGCTCCTCTTCTTCCCTTCCCTCTCCCCTTCTATCTTATCCCATGACCCCCATGCTTCCAATTGACTCAGATCTTGTCTCTTTCTCCTTCCTATGTAGTTCCATGTAGCTCTCTCTTAAGTCCTTTGTTGTTTAAGTTCTCTGAGATTGTGGACTATAAGCTGTTTTTTCTTTGCTTTATGTTTTAAAGTCACTTATGAATGAGTACATATTATATTTTTGTTTCTGGGTCTGAGTTACCTCACGCAATATTTTTTTCTACATTCATCCATTTGCCTGCAAATTTGAAGAAGTCATTTTTTTTACAACTGAATAGTACTTTATTGTGTAAATGTACCACATGGTCATTATCCATTCTTGAAATGAGAGGCATTTAGGTTGCTTCTAGGTTCTGGCTGTTATGAATAATGCTGCTATGAACATAGTTAAGCACATCAAATAAACCAATTTAACATGAAAATTTTCTATAACAATGTTTAAAGAGAAAACATAATTTAGTTATCAGGTTAGTCAACATAGAATATAAAATTCAGTGATCTAAGTAATTTTTTGGGGGGACCATGAAGTTGAGGGGAAGGAAGGTGGGAGGACCTAGAAGCAGTTTGGAAACAGAAATATAAGCTTCACAATATATTTTATGGATTTTTAAATAAAATTATATTTAAAAATAATCTGTAGTAAGTTAGGTATACGTATTATGAAATTTATTAATTTCCAATTGTTATCTAAGTGTGTAGAGATCAAGATTTTAGCATATAATATCTATATAAAAGTTTTTATGATTATCAGTAGCAAAAAGTAAAAATAAAAATATGAGCATTTCTCTCACATATTTTAGGAGTTCTGATTATGAATTAAGACTTAATAAAAGGAAGAAATGATTTTAAAATTTCTTAAATGGGGTTAAGTGTAGTACACCTTTGATTCCATTTGTTTAGAATGCGACACAATAACTGCTATTTCTTTTGGGAACCGAGGTAATCAAATTCACCATTCACTCTTTAATAATAAGGAACCCCAACAATGTGCACTAAAACAGGAAACTATTATTAAAATTTCGGATTCACAGACTGTCTTGGTTACTTTCAGCTGACATTAAGGGAAAATACAGTTAGGTCCTTGTTCTTCAATGCTTGATTCTATGTTGTTTGTTGGGATTCATCTGTTTCAATTTCTCTTACTTGTGTAAACAGTCACTGGAGAAGATTCAATTCCCAGTGCTTGCCCACAGCTTACAATGCCAGGCATGATGTACATGCACACTGTGACCTTGTCTTGCTGCATCTCTAAACAGTATTCATCTGTAGAGGGAAGTTACCTGGCTTATACCACAATGGTAAGAGAAATGACTAAACTTATCAAACTACAAATAAGAGAAAAAGGAAACATTTTTTATTCATGTTTATTTTATTAGTTTTCTAATATTTGAATTATTTGAAAATTTTAAAGATGCACAATAACCTATAAGACAAAAACTATTATCACTAGAAACGTGAATCAAACTATCAACCAAAATTTACAAAAATTGTTTTAAGTGGGTATGAAAGAAGCATATATTTTTCTTTTAAGTGACAAAGATAGGAATTTAAACTGAGTACCTTTTTGGATAAAAGAAACTAAATATCAATAGGAAATAATTAGGCAGTTAGAGGTAATAATATTCAAAACATTGTTTAGTTCTTAGAGATTTTAGAAGCTGTATCAGAAGTGTGAAGAATATGGAAG
The DNA here is from genome assembly GCF_903992535.2 of Arvicola amphibius. NCBI lineage: Eukaryota > Metazoa > Chordata > Mammalia > Rodentia > Cricetidae > Arvicola > Arvicola amphibius. The sequence goes on along the minus strand of NC_052056.1, from coordinate 34,585,006 downwards.
GATTTTTTTTTACATTTGTCTTAAGGGAGGCAGATATTCAAAATGCATCAGCAATGTAAGAATTGGCTACAATGAAACAGCCATGATTTGAATTTTCTCAATTGTGTAGAATTGATTGAGGATTTGTTATCATTTCATGTGTAATGAAGAAACACTGTGCCATTTTTGTGAAGACATTACTGGTATTTACTTAAGAAGAAATAAAGCAGCAAAAGTAAGATGGATAACAAAATGGTGATTGGGTTTTAAAGTGTTATAATCAAGATTATTTTTCAGAAAAATTATCCTTCAGAACTATTATTTTGTCTCATTTTTAACTTAGAGTAAAACAGATTTATCTTTATAAAAATGATTACAAGAACCCAATATCTAAGGGAGTGATCCACCTACACTTTAAATTCCTTGTATCCTGAGTGGAAAGTATTATATCAAATGAATTTTTAAAAAGTAAATTTATCACACAGAATAACACTGTACTTATGGATCAGCTCGTTCTGTGAAACACTTGTCATAATACTGTAAATTGTAAAAACATCGGAGAATTCCCTATAGACACATCTTGCAAGCCTAAAGAAGTCCTTGGGGATACATGGTATGTCTTATTTAAGAAGTGATGGCTTGAAAAAATAAAAATATCATGATCCAATGGCTATAAGAGCAAGTTCTTCATGAAGCAGCTGCCATATCAGATCAAGACGTAACGAAAACTGCATTATATAGCATGGGTATCAAACTAATGTGAATTTACAAAGAGCAGTATAGGATTATTTCTCATTCTAGTTGTGACTCTAGCTAGCATAATGAATGACACTATAAATGTATTTTAAAGAAAAAAATCAAACAATACCATGATTATATGTATTCTTTATAATAAGAAATATTATTATATTGTTGTTATTATTATTATTATTATTGTTTATATTAAAGGAGCATAACAATAAAATGATTGTCAATTGCATCCTGCTATACCCATAGATTAATGCCTCCCTCAGTCATCATCAGATAAGCTTCTACTTTCAGTATATGGAAACTAACACAAAGACCCACATCAGGACAATGTGCAGAGATTGAGAGGCTCCAGAGAACTCAGGACTAATTGGGGTGTCTTCATCAAACCCCTCCTCTCAGGCACAGGGAAATATGCAGAAGAGGCAGAAGAAATATTGCCAGGGCTGAAGAAAGATGATTCAAAGACAACAGTGTCTTCCAGGAGCAACAGGGCTGATGCTCATCTGGACTCACAGACTCTGTGGAATCATGCACAGGGCCAGCACTTGTTCAAGACAGACAGGCTAAGAGGTTAAAGTATGCATTGACTCTCATCTCTAAGGTGATATCTGCAATGACATCTACTTGCAAAAAAAAAGGATGTTCTCTCTAATGGAGTTAGTAAATTAGGTTTATTAACCACACTTAAGGTTAGGACCCATACCTAGGTGGTGTTGCCATAGAAATCAAATACAGTGATATTTTTGTAGCCTTTTTATCTTATATTGCTTTCTTTAGGCATTTTCATCTTATTGGATTATTGTTTGTGCATTTTGGTTCCTGAATTAGAGAGATTTATTTTGTGTGATTTTTATTTTTATTTATTAGTTTTAAAAAAGCAGAGAAAGTGAGTTGAGTTGGCTGGATGAGGAGGTCTGAAGAACCTGTCTCGGTGTCTCTGTCTCTCTGCTGGTTTCAGATCTGGGTATAGAACTCTGAGCTATTATCTCTACCTGTGTGCCTTCATGTTCCTTCCAGAGAGAATAATGGACTTTACCTCAAGCTGTAAGCAAGCCCCAATTAAATGTGTTCTTTATTTTAAAAAGAAAGAGAGAAAAAGAAAAGTTAGCAGAACTAACTAAGTGGGAATTACCTGTGAAAGAAATTTCATAATTTAATATCTTTTTATTTCAAAATCAAGTGGAGTATGAAAACTATGAGAAATTTTAGTGAAGGTATTGCACAGAGTTTTTGATTCAGTTTGAGTCAGTTTTATGCCAGCTTAATGAAAGAATGAATAGATTCAACAAAGAAAAAGTAACTCAGTCAAAAGTAATAGGTCATCTATTGAGTTAAAATATACAAGTGTGTAACAATACAGCCCCAAACATTCACTGTTTTATGAAAGTTAATCAATTATTTTCTATGCCAAGAATTTCCCCCCACTGATCATAAATGGGGTAGTTTAGCATTAAAGGGTAAAGTTAATGAGCAAATGAAATTATATAATCGACTGTGTCTAATTAAATGTACAACCAGATGTTGGTTTGCAGTTCATTTGGAATGTAATCATGGTTAAATGATACACTGTTGCTTTCATTACGCTTATATTTATGTCTTAATATGTTTTGATATTTATGTTTATAAATTTTTATGTTATATTATAACATGAATTACTGACTAAGTTGTTTTTATATATTATAAACATATAAACATTCATTATAAACATTTTGTTTATATGTTTATAGAACTCAATAAGTATGTGTTGCTGCAAATATAAATAGATGTGCATTTATACTCTTCATTAAGACTTTAGATTTCTACTAACAACCTTTAAATTTGGAAAACTAAATGAAAGTATTTCCAGAAAATATATATAAAATTCCATATTCAAAATTGCATTAAGTCACTTTCTTTCACGGTATTAAACAAAGCTTTGTAAAAAGACAATTATTGCATTAATTTTGGATTCAAGAATCAATGAAGGTCAATTATCTCCCACATTTAGTACTTTCTTTTCTTTTAATTTGATATTAGAAATAAGATGATATCTCATGGTTTTATTTTATTTTTGCAAACCTGGATTTTTCTACAGTATTTATTTAGATTTTGATCATTTTATAATATTTTGTAAATAGCCTAATTGCATTGAATATTTAAAAGTTTTGACAATCTAAAATATGAAAGTTACTTTTAATTGTCACAAAAATAAAGAAAAACTCTTATTTTTGTAAGCAGGCTATAACATTTAAATTTGCAAAGTGTTATATATAATATATTATATATAATATAAATATTATATTATAAATATCATATCTATGTTATATAATATATATAATATAAATATTGTATATTATATTATATATTATATAAATATTATATAATATAAATATTATATTATATTGCATATAATGCTGTGCTATTATAGTATTTTTTCAATTGCATATTATATAAACTTTATTCTCTATAATCTCTTATAATCTTATTTATAATCTATAATCTTATCTCAGTATGTTTCGAATTCTCTCTTTAATATACAATTTAGTCTTATTTATCTCATTTTCTTTCATTCTTTCTTAATTGTTCTCCCTTATCTTCTCATGTAAGTGCCTTCCATTTTTTTCATAATACCTGTATTCCATTATTAACCTCTTTTTTTGATAGCTTTTTTTTGTTTCCAGTTTATTTATTTTTTATTAAAAATTGCCATCTCCTCCCCTTCTCCTCCCCCTTCCCTCCCCTCCCCTCCACCCATACCCCCACTCCCTCCCTCTCCAGGCCAAAGAGCCATCAGGGTTCTCTACACTATGTTGAGTCCAAGGTCCTCCCAACTCCCTCCAGGTCCAGGAAAGTGAGCAACCAAACTGACAAGGCTCACACAGAGTCCGTCCATGTCGTAGAGACCAAGCCCATCTCCATTGTCCTTGGCTCCTCGGTCAGCCTCCACCATCAGCCACTTTCAGAGAGTCCGATTTGGTCGCATGTTCCATCAGTCCCATTCCAAGTGGACTTGGTGGTCTCCCATTAGTTCTGTCCTGCCGTCTCAGTGGGTGAACGCATCCCTCATGGTTCTGACTTTCTTTCTCATGATCTCTCTCCTTCTGCTCCTCATCAGAACTTTGGGAACTCAGTCCGGTGCTCCAATGTGGGGCTCTGTCTCTATCTCCATCCATCGCCAGGTGAAGGTTAAGGCTCACAGTGAGCCCGTCCATGCTGTAGAGTTCACATTCATTGCCGTTGTCCTTGGTTTCTCAGTCCTCCTCCACCGTCAGCCACATTCAGAGAGCCCGGTTTGGTCCCCTGTTCCATCAGTTCCATTCCAACTGGACTTGGTGGTCTCCCGTTAGATCTGTCTCTAGAGGGGTTCCCAGGTGTCCAGGAAGACGCCCCCAGCTAGGTCCTTGGGCAGCTGAGGAGAGGGTGCCAGAAATGTCCAGATCCTATTGCCATACTCATGAATATCTTGCATATCACCATAGAACCTTCACCTGGCATTGGATGGAGAAAATGACAGAGCCCCACATAGGAGCACCGGACTGAGCTCCCAAGGTCCCGATGAGGAGCAAAAGGAGGGAGATCATGAGCAAGGAAGTCAGGACCGTGAAGAGTGCGTTTACTCATTATTAACCTCTTGATAGATCTTTCTCCTGCTGCCCTATGGTTTCTTTAAACTGCACTGTAACTCAATATCAGATACTCACATCTAAAGCTTCAGAACCAGAGTAATCAGGTCAGAGAGAAGCAGCAGCAGCAGCAGTATTTCTAGGGCTGGATCACCTCATTTAGTAAAATAATTTCAAGTTGGATCCATTTACCTAAAAATCTCATGACCTCATTTCTGTTTACAGGTCAATAGTGCATTTCATTATCTATTTATCCACTGAAGCATATTTAGGTTCTTGTCATTTCCTAGCTACTGTGGATAAAGCAGCAATGAGCATGACTGGGAAAGCTCATTCGGAGTAGCACTATGTCATCGAGACCCTCGAGCTTAAGTCGTGGAATGGTATAGCAGAATCATATGGTTCATATTTTTGAGAATTGTCTGCACATATTTTAAGGATGAATACACATATTTAAATGTCACCAATAGCAAATGAGTGTTTCCCTTTTCAACATCCTTTTCAGCATTTGTTGTCAGTTGTCAGAGAGGGAGGGGGAGAGGGAGAGGGAGGGGGAGGGGGAGGGGGAGGGGGGGAGGGAGAGGGGGAGGGGGAGAGGGAGAGGGAGAGGGAGAGGGAGAGGGAGAGGGAGAGGGAGAGGGAGGATATCCATCCTAATTGGTGGACCACAGCCTATTAAAAAATCCAAATGCCAGACACAGACATGAGAAACCTTACTCATGTTGGCCAGCAGAGTTCAAGAAACTCCCTATACTATAAGGTGTTGTTATTGCCCTTGGTATCCTCAAATAATTTGAGAGTAACAAGCTACTTCTGGAGACAGTATAAACTTTACACCAAGGATTTAATATATTGGAGCTGGAAGAGACCTGGAAGTCTCCTTCCTGAGTACTGCTCTCACAACTCCAAAGGATCTATGCAATCTTCCAAGTGCAAAAAAAAATCAAAGAATAAATCTAGATAATTGTGATGACTATAAGTAATGACAATGAATTGAATGACAAGATGCCCCAAAAGGAACAGTGATAGCTTTTACAAATGAGATTTCCAGCTGTCAAATTGGAATTAAGGCCTATTAAATGAGAGGTAATTCATGAATTATATTATATATTAAGTCTCTACCCATTTGTGTTGAGGCAAAGGATACTAGAGACTGATGCTACACCTTCACTAAAGCAGTATAGTTTCTAACTCTATTCTAATTCTAAATGTTTGCTTATATTCACAAATAACTGATTTTCTTACCCCTCACCAAAGAAGTTTCATTATTCCACAGATGGAGACCATTACAGAAAAGGCATAGAACAGCCTGTTGGGGGTATCCGTCTCCTGTTGATTCATCTTCATCAAAAACCCTGCACCAGACTCAGGAAACATCATGAAGTAGAAGACAAAAAATTCTATGAACCACAGTACCTGGAATAGGTATCTGTTTTGTGAGAGTGTCTTTGTTAAATGACAGAGATATTGTATACAAGATTGCTCAACGTTATGAATTCTTAAACAAGAACAGAATAAGAATAACAAATGATATACCAATGTTGATTGCGGCAGACATGCAGGGTACTGCTCCCAGGCAATTAATTTCTGAAAGAAGGAGAATCTATTTTATCTAATCATAAGAACCCTGATAGACCCAACAATACCAGAGGTCAGCCCTAAAATCGTACGTACAACATAAAAAGTTACTTTCTGGCTGTATTTATTTAAACACACACACACACACACACACACATACACACACATATAAGGTCAGTTATAATTATAGAATAAGAGATCATTAACTTGAGAATGGGAGGGACATGGGAGGTATTGAATGTAGAAGTCGGAAGGGAAGAATGATGTATAGTACTTACTTAAAATTCTTAAAAATAAAAAACAAATATTTTTCTCTTTTTAATGTACAAGTTATTCTTTACATCTTTATTTTAAATAATATGCAATTAATTTAATAATCTTGAAATTGAATCTTTTTATTTTTATTTTTGTTTGTTTTTTTATTTTTCCATTTATAAATTTTCACTTCTTCCCCTCCTCCCATTCCCCTCCCAGTCTCCCACTCTCCCTCCTCCCTCTCCCTCCCTGCTTGAGAGAGGGCAGGGAACCCTGCCCTGTGGGAAGTCCAAGGCCCTCCCCCACTATGTCCAGGCCTAGGAAGCTTTGCATCCAAATAGACTAGGGTCACAAAAAGCCAGTACATGCAGTAAAAAACAAGTCCCAGTGCCTTTATCAATGGCTTCTCAGTTAGCCCCCATTGTTAGTCACAATCAGAGAGTCCAGTTTGATCAAGTAAAACAAATATTTTTCTGCATAGTAACTTTGAATGTCCTCCGATGGGGTGTTTGATTTTGTTATAAAATTTAAGATCTACTATTTGTATAAAACATTTTGTTATTATTTTAGTTTATATTGTATATTGTAATTAAATGTTTCTACTTTGTTTCTGCTTCATTTTAACTTGAAAACGTGTTATTGTCCCTTATCTTTACAGAAATTTTGAAATATATGTTTATATTTTTGTGTTTTTTCTATCTAAATCTTTGGCATTGCAAAGTTTCTACAAAGGTAAAATTAATATAACTGTTTTCAAGTCAAGATTCATATTTATCCTTATGATATTTTCTCTGTCTTCTGTGGTTGTCTCCTTTATTTTACATTTTATCTTTCCTAATTCAACACTTTTCAAAATATTTTTGTAATAACTTGTTATTATCTATTTATCATTTCAATGTTGTAGTATTTTCACAGGTAAGATATAGTTGTACATTGGTTAGTTCTAAAAATAGTTCTCTGACCAAACCACTGTAATCATGATACTTTTAATCTTTATCCAAGGCAACTTGCATTTCTCTTCTGAATGTGTTTCACAGAAATAAAACTCACATTTAGTGGTCACAAATTTGCAATTCTATGGAAATCATTGTCTTTTCATTTGATGGTCTGAAAGTGGCATCAAGGAGATGACTTGGTGGGCAAAGAGCAGCTGCTGTCAGTCAAGACTGATAATCTGAGTCCGATCCCTGAGACCTCCTACATGTTGTAGAAAATTGACGTGGTAAATTCATGCACTGATATCTACATGAGAACCAAGCCTTGTGTGTGTGTGTGTGTGTGTGTGTGTGTGTGTGTGTGCATATATGTGTATGCAAATGTGAAAACAAATTACACACTAAATGAATGTTGTATAATTTGTAAATGGTGTTTCAAGATGTTTAACCTATTTCTGTAGAAGTGTGGTAGGTGGAAACCATAGTCATAATGATGGATAATAAGAATTTCTAGTTTTTTTTCCATAAAAACTTTCATAGTTTAGATTTCATTAAAGTCCTTACTATAAAAAATGTTGGAACAAGGTGGAAAGTATAGATATTTTTCTAATGAAATCCCTTGGTATTGCTATGGGATTTTCTGGTCTGTTGATTTCTGTAATACCTGCTATACTCCACTGGCTCTGACTTTGACCCACTACTTCCTGAGATGATCTTGAGCTGAGGAGAACCTATTGCAACATGCATATATGCAAAGAAGCAGAGGTTTAGAAAGCTAGGTAATACACTAGAGTCAGCATAGAGATCCAGAGGAACTAGTGCCTGACAATTATACCTGATAGAAATGTTTAAATCAATTCAGAATTCTGAGACAATATGAGGAAAGTAAAGACATTTTAATTGCTAAGAATGGGTTTTAATAGAAATGATGTAGGTAGTTTAGATAATAGAAATAATTTGAAATTACTGGGTAATTCACATCAGTATATAATGGAACTATTCTCCTAAGACTGAAACGACTTTCTGATATCAAGCTAAATATACACAGAGAGATGTCGCATTAACTTTTGTACATCAAAGAATTATCCCCAACACCCAGATTCTTGCTTTTCTCAGTACGATGTTCTATTCTCAAAATTTGACATTGTATGTTTAAATGTAATAGTTACTGTATTCAAAGAAAATTATTGAAACAAACTAATTTCCTATTAAATATTAAATATATAAATATTATATTATTTATATAATAAATTACTCACTTGTATAGATGACTATTTGTTGTTCAAAGTGTTCTTACCATTCCTTTAACTTATTTTGAAACTTTTATTTAGATTATTTTTTTCAAAGATATTTCAGAGAATAACAAATTCACAATTGCAAGAAAAGGTGTTAAATACTGTTAATGATTTTTTTCTCATTTTTTTATTAACAATTTCCATCTCCTCCCCTCCTCCTCCTCCTTCCCTCCCCTCCCTTCCACCCATACCCCCACTCCCTCCCTCTCCAAGCCAAAGAGCCATCAGGGTTCCCTTAACTATGTTAAGTCCAAGGTCCTCCCAGCTCCCCCTAAGTCCAGGAAGGTGAGCAACCAAACTGACAAGGCTCACAGTGAGCCCGTCCATGCTGTAGAGTTCAAGCTCATCGCCATTGTCCTTGGTTTCTCAGTCGTCCTCCACCGTTAGCCACATTCAGAGAGTCCAGTTTGGTCCCCTGTTCCATCAGTCCCATTCCAACTGGACTTGGTGGTCTCCTGTTAGATCTGTCCCACTGTCTCAATGGGTGAACGCACCCCTCACGGTCCTGACTTCCTTGCTCATGATCTCCCTCCTTTTGCTCCTCATCAGGACCTTGGGAGCTCAGTCCGGTGCTCCAATGTGGGGCTCAGTCATTTTCTTCATCTATCGCCAGGTGGAGGTTCTATGGTGATATGCAAGAAATTCATCAGTATGGCTATAGGAACTGGCCTTTTCAGGCTCCCTCTCCTCAGCTGCCCAAGGAACTAGCTTGGGGCGTCTCCCTGGAAACCCGGGAAGCCCTCTAGAGTCAAGTCTCTTGACAACCCTCAGATAGCTCCCTAAATTAAGATATATGCTTCCCTGCTCCCATATGCAAACCTGAGAGGAAATTGAAACAGCATGAACAATGTCATAGACACAAATGATTTTTGTAGAACAAACTTGAGAATATGTTCCGTACTACTTTGGACAGGATACTACCATGGATTGAAACTTCCTCATAGTTGAAGGACGATAGAAATGAATGACAACTAGGTATGATCCAAATTTTATATAAACAAGGTACCTTTACAGGTTTGAACTGTTTTAATTTTTTCTTTAACACCATGCACAAATTTATTTGAAAGTTTAACATGTTAAGTAATTAAATTTTAGTTTATCGAATTTATTAATAACTCCAAAGAAAACACATAACACTAAAAGTAAATAAATCCCATGCCAGTATCTTACCTTTATAAAATTTCGAAGATAGTTTAGAGGAACGTCAAGCTTGCAACTTATGAGGAGCTCCACCATCCCACTACTGCACTTTCTGCTTAGTTGTCTGCAGCTTCTAAATGTAGCCTTTTACGAGCTACATACGGCAGCTTTCTTTAAACTGTTATTAACAAAATTACATTTTAAAAATATTGTTTCAGAATAATAATTCACATACAGCTTGTCATAACGTCTTGGTTTTGGTAAATTAAGAGACAACAGTGTTCAATATTACTCTTCAATAAGAAAAATTACAAATCAAAATATAAATGGGACTATTGAGTATGTCAGCAAAATAATCCATCCCATAATGTTGGTGAAAATATATAATAAGTTCAGGTATTGTGTACAAATATCAAGAATTTTTTAAAATATATTTCTTCATAGCAATTATAATAGAGTAGAACTTTTATTACTCCCATAACAGTCATGCCTCTATTGTATAAACAGTTCCATATTTCCCGAGGTGCTGATTTTGTAGACTATACACTCAAAGAAAATAAAATTAGTCTGTCCAAGTGACAGTAGTGTTACTTGCCATCTATGTGTCAACACTCTATTAAATAAGCCAAGAAATGGAAATAAACTATGTCTTCACCAATTGAACAATTCAGAAAAGTCTAAAGACAGTGTGATACAAAAACAACCAAATGCTGCTAGGCTTTGAAAAGATAAAAAAAATTGTTATTTTTGATTATAAAGATTAATTCATATTCTTCATTAGGTAGGAAGTTAGGAACTGAAAGATAAACTACATAAACACAGAGATCTCTGAAGATTCATTGTGAAATCTCAGAGATCTCTGAAGATTCATTCATGGAAATTGAGAGATGAGTGGTTATGGACAGTAGAGTGGAACAATAGGTTTTCGAAAGATGGCTTGATATGCCTAAGCTGAAATCCAGTAGAACATGAATGTATATGTCATCCTATAGAGGCAATATATACATCATCAGTGGCCATGACAGAGGAGCAGCAGGTCGCAATTGAAGCAGGAAAATAACATGGTGATTCTCGGAGAGACAAGTCCTAAATACCACAGACTCCTGAATGTCTTTTGCTTCTGCTGGGCCTTTATATATTTGCCTCTACCATCTTTCTTTGGTATCTGGAATGGTACGAATGTCTATAGGGAGATCCCTACTGCCTGTAATGTAGTGTGTTTATCTCATGGAAATATCTTGTTCTACTGGGCATTTTTACCTGTGTATTATGAAGATTATTTCTTTCTAAACTGTACTGTTTAATTGATTTTAATAATGTTAGTTTCACTAGAGTTTTGATGATAAAAATATAAACAAGGAAGTGTCACACAGCTAGGACACATGAGTTTCCACTGAGGAGCTGTATAGGCTGTGGCTTAGGTTTATGATTTAGAAAAACAACTAACAGTAGCCAAGCTAGTTTAAATTCTTTTAATCTTAATGTTGTGAAGAATGTTTGTTTACAGTTTCAAGGCATACATTATGTTTGTGTTAAATAGCTTTGATGTGAAAAACCCAAGAAGATAATATAAATTATTAGAAAGACGCATTGTTCAATGAGGAACTCGTTAAGGTCAGGAAATAATAACAGCCCAGTTATTAGCTGATAGTCTTTCCTTGCTAGGATTAGTTGGTGATCAAAGATGATGATTAATTCCTTGAACTCATTTTACCCCCAATCTACTTATGTAAAAATAAAAGGCTATTTATGAATGCATACGCACCCTAAACGTTTAAAGTAGAGCTGATCGATTCTTTTTCATATATAAAAGTTTAGATTTGTGATTTCTTTAAGATTCCTTATAAGATTATTTTTCAAGATAAGTAATAAAGTGATTGGTCCTTTCTTTGTAACTGCAAAACACAACTTGTCAGTTAAAAAAAATCTTGCTTCCTTACACACTGTTAACAAGTTGTTTAGATATGAATGCATGTTAGATCTTGGGATAATTAGCTTTTCACCTGTAATAGGTAAAATGTTTAATCATGTAAGGGATATGAAAAACATGCTATTTTTTCTAGTTTCATTGTAAACAGTCACTTGAAAAATACAATATAATAACTCTGTAATTTTATATTGCCTGTAAGATTTTGCTGGACTAAATACAGCATAAGGAAAAACTAAAGATAAAACTAAGATGAGACAGAAGATACCAAGAATGAGGAAGTTAGGAGGAAAACATCAAGAATGAGTTAGAAGGAAAATATCAAGAGTGAGAGAGTAAGAAGGATTTAGAAGGAAAACATCAAGAATAAAGATAATGTTAGAAGAGAAACATCAAGAACAAGAGAAGGAAATCGCCAGGAAAAAAATAGATAATATGAAAGTATATAGAAGGAAACCACCAAGAGAGACTATGAGTTTCTCTTTCCCTTAATCTCCTCATATAAAAAAATTATAATTTGCAGTTAATCTGTGGATTTCCTGAGAGCCGTGCTCTGCTGGCGGCTGGTCTCCCAGTTAGCAATGATAAACTCTGTGTTTGCAGAAGGTACAGTTAAAGATTCTAGGAGGAATTCTTAATATATTTCACATAAAGACATATTAAGTGTTTGAGGAGATAAATATTCTTACATTAAACATTGTATTCACATCTAAACATCATAGGATATCCTTTTAATATGTAAAATTGTATGCTTTTATTTACTTTATAAACAAATTTAATTTAAAAATAATAAAAGGAAACAAATTTTACTTATTTGTCTTTCATTTTTTATTTTGCATTTCTTAAATACTACTTAAAATAACTGTTCTGTTTTGCGAACTGTTGTTAGTACACCACAAATTCAGAGAAATTACTTTGTTAATTAGTTGCCATTAAATTTTTGTTAAAACAAATTTTAGAATGTTCCTATATAGTAGCTCTATGAATTTGTGAATAGATAAATCAGTAATATGAGATAAAGAATTTTTTATCATTATGGAGAAGTGTTATTATAATACATGCTATGTTAATATAAGAATCCATTATTGAGAAAGGTTTTTATAGTTAATATTAAAGCAAAAATTAATAAACTTTAAAACATTTTGAAAGAATAATGCATTTTAATTAAATAGCAATATAAAAACTCAATTTGATTTTTATTTCTAACTTCCTGGGAGATAGGATTAAAAAAACGGTTTTAAAAACAGATGGGCAAAAATAAAGAGTTTTTAAATTCGTTGTGATTAGCATATAATTTCAATGATTATAACCCTTGCGAATATAAAAATATTATAAGTGTTTAAATAAATTTGCATTATGTGTCCTATTTGTCACATGAATAACTAGCCTGTTACTTGTGTAAAGAAACAATAACTTAATGAAAAGCAATTATTAAATAAATAATTCAACATTACTGAAACGCTAAAAATAAATGAACTTATCGTGTTTATATTCCATGAGTTGTCTTCTAAAAATTGAAAGATACAGAGATGAAAATGTAGAGATCATTGGAACAATAAAGCTTCTCTCTAATTAATGTTATGTGTGCAGTTACTTTCTTTACCATTGAAGATAAGCTACCTACATATGGTTGGGTCTTTCTAGATAAATATTACATTTTTTTTTCCTTTTTAAATAATATTTGAGATTTCAAATTATGAGGTTAATTCTTCAAATTTCTAGTTCTCTTAGGGAGCCCAAAATTTTCAAATCACACCCAACAAATAGTCACAATGCTCAAATATTGACGAAATAAAATTTCTTCCTTTGGAATTGTTGATCATGGTTATACCTAGCGACTAGCAAAGGAAATTCTACGAAGCAAATTTTATCTCATTTCTAGTTTTTTTTTTTCTCTTTAAAATTTTCTAGTTAGCATTCACTTGATGATCCGCAGCACATTCCTTGCATAGAATATATTACATTCAAATTCATTTCAAAGAAATTTAAAATAACTCTTTCCAGTGCACATAGATCGTTAAAGTCATGCTTTCCTCATGTTCAGAAGCCACAGTCCCCACAGTGCCCTTCTTCCGTGACAAAACCCACGGACCTTTTTGATGTTAATCTGGAAGGACACTTGCGGCTCATGAAAGAATCATCATTGCTAATCAAATCAGAGAGAAAGCGCACCACTCTGCACCACTGGAGACATTTCACGTTCTGAATATTTCATAAGAAGGGGACCCTAGTTGCAGTGGCAACTCTCAGCAGCTTCAGGTTGCGTGCAAATGTTTACTTAAAACATTCTAGCACTGTCCAAATGGTGTGCTCCAACAGCACAAGAGAGCCTGGAGTGATCTTTATAAATTATGGTAATTACTCGTGACACGACCCTTGCTAGGTCACCGCGGCTTGCTTGGTCCCTCTGGCTTTGCCGGCAATTTCTCCACTTGCAAGATTAAGTGGGCAGGGTGCCACAGGAAACTGGATGTGAACACAATGACAAATGTCTGTTGTGACTGCTTAAAACTGAATTCAATTGTCGAGTTGCAGAAACATCCAAACACAATCAAGGACTGATACTAAGCCTTAGAGTCAGGAGACAGAAGGCCTACCCCTTGAAATATTGGAAAACCCTACCAGTTTAACAAAGCATGCAACACTGACTTATACCTTCATTGACATACAGTGTTTTGCTATTGTATTCTGCACACTTAAAATAATTACTTCTATGTGCATAGGGAAAATCCTAAAATAAAGCAATTTGTGGGTTTTTAAAGACGACCTTGTCAATGTTTAGATCAATATTTGAAGTGACAACTGTTATCAAAGCTTAACACATGAAGTGTAAATTTAATGAATACCTTGATGTGGGATGGTTAATAAAAAATCTACATAAAAATAAACAAACTAAAACATTTTATTGATAAGCACCAGAAGTCTCTTTGTAACCCCTCATAATTCCTTCATATTCTTACAGTCAATCTTGGTGACTTTATATTCTCAAAGCAGTATAACTCATGTCACATGTGAATTTGTTAGTCATATAAGTCAAAGGAATTAATTTTCAAATTTAGTTTAATATATATCTTATTATCTTAAAATTCAAGAGTTATTTGGAGCCCAAACTATAACTATAATTTATGTTTCTAATAAAAAGAAATTATAAAGAATTAATGATTCATAGTAAGGAAAATGATATAGCACATATGTTACTGCTTTAAATATTTCTGATATGAGGCTGAAGAGATTGTGCAGTGGTTAGGAGCTCTGACTAATATACTGTAACTCCACCCACAGAAATTCATGCTCTCTTCTGGCATTAACAGGCACTATACATATGTGGAGATTTATATACATGCAGATAATATATTCATGTATATAAAATAAAAAATAAAATTTAAAAAATAAAAATAACTATATCTAGTAAAATGAACCAAATGATATAATGTGTTCATGCGTGGGCAGAAGTAAATTTCTCCTAAGATTTGAGACATATAATTGCCCATGGAGATGTATAAGTGGCAATGCTGGTTGTTTTCATTAATATCCAATTAATTAGAAGGGAATGATAAACTAGGGTGATTGTTGTCAGGAGGACTCTGGTTTGTTTCCCGACTGCTCAGCCCCCAAATAACCACACAGAAACCATATTATTTGAAATTCTGTTTGGCCAATAGCTTAAGTGGATTTCTGGTTAAGTCATATCCTAAACTAACCCATCTCTATTAATCTGTGTATCACCATGTGACTGTGCATATCTGGTAAAGTACAGTCATGTGTCTGTCTCTGGGTGGGGGGGGGGGGGCTACATGACTTCTCTCAGCTCCACCTTCTTCCTCCCAGCATTCAATTAATTTTCCCTGCCTAGCTCTGTTTTACTCTATCAGGCCAAGCCAGTTTTCTTTATTCATTAATGGTACTCACAGCATACAGAGGGGAATCCCACATCAGGTGATAGTATTGCCATTTGAAGAAACTTAAAAGAAAGATAAAATTAAGATACTAAAATTAATATATAAAGAATAAAGCACAGAACACTCATGTTATCCAAAGTAAAAAAAGCACTCAATATTCCCAGCCAACAATAAAACCTGTGAACTAAAAGGATAGACCCTAACATAATATCAGTCATCCAATACTGACACTTTTATTTTGGGAGTAACCAAAGCTGTCTGATTGGACTTATGTCTCCCTTAATAGGACAGAGCTCAAACCTAGAACTACAAACCTATCTAAATACCGTTGGCTGATGAGGTCATGGAAGCTAGAGGAGCATTTAGTACACCATTTTTCTAAATCAGATTAATCTTTTTCCTACGACAGAGTTTCTCTGTGTAGCACGGGAAGTCTTGAAGCTCATTCTGTAGACTATCTGGGGCTTGAACTTACAGATATCCACCACCACCCAAATAAGTACAATTTTTAACTGCATTACAAATACTTGCTTTTGTTCCCATAGATAAGCATTGCTCTCAATCAAAAAAAGAAGCTTTTCTTATGCCCAAAACAGATATAGAGACTCATATCTAGTCAAAATGCTGAGGATAAATGAAATTTTAGAGCCCAGTCCCAACTGGTAATGGACAATCAATACCTAACTGTAAGGCTCTGGGGTTATCATAGAAGAGAGACCACAAACAAACAAAAAGAAATGTAAGAGCCAGGGTGTCAGGATACCAGCATAGAGAGGACATCTAGAAATCATGGAGATGATATACACACAATATCTCAGCAATAAGACTATGCAAATTATGCATAATAAATACATGAATGAATGCACTAACATGGAAGGCAGAACAAATCACAAGATCTCCCATTTAGATGTAGGTTAAGGCAGTTATGGATGCTGAATGAGGGAAATCAGTTTTCTTTGTGATGAGCCCTGAGAAAGGTTATCTCATTCCATGTGGTCAATTTTAAAACTCATATACATACTTGCAACACTAATGGACTTATTCGGTCAATTTACGGAACTTAACAATAATAATTGCAGAAGAGGCTGAGTAAAAAAGAAAGCAGTAGGAGCAACCTGGGAGTAACTGGGAGAGTAAAGGAATAAAAGAAAACTGAAATATATATGTGTGAAATACTCAAAAAAAGAAAACTTTTTTTTTAAAAAATTAAGCAAAAATAAAAGAGAAAGAAAAGCATAGAAAAACAGTTTGCTTTGTGAAGTCCAAAATCATTTATTATAATTAAACTACATTAAGTTAATAAAACAAGGATATTTATGACCCAGGCAAGAATGATAAACATGGAAACCCAATGTTGAATATGATATCTGAATAAATTATGTAATGGTGTATACTATACTTAAGGAAAATTTCTAATTCTTACATGGACCCATTCACATTTATTTTTCTTCCCTGAAATATTTCTTTTAGTAACAGACCAGAATCCCAAAGAAAGTAATTATGAATGTTATATAACATGTTACCCAGTTTTTTTTTTTTTTTCTTTTCCAAATACTCATGAATTCCAAGATATCAGCCATGGCCAAAAAAAGCCAGTAGCTAAAGGCAGGTTGAGGTTATGGCTTCCAGTTTTCTCAAGTATGGAAATGAAATAAATTTCTTGTATTCCTTGTGTCATTTCTTTGGCTACTTCCTTCTGTTTGTTAATTTTATTCTACTCCAATTTGTTTGCTTTTTTTGGTCTTGTTTTATTTTATTTAATTCCTAGACGCCTGTTTGTTTTCTAATGAGGGACAGAAAGGAGATAAACCAGATTGGAGAGGAAGTGGAGAGAAAATAGGATGAGTTGCTTGGTAGGGAATCTTTTTTTAAATTTAATCTTAACCAGAGTATATTGTAGGAGAATAGAATTTATTTCAAAAACAAAAATAGCAGAAAATAATACATATTTTACTATAATTGGCATAAGATACAATTTGGTTCAGGTTCCAGTTTAGAAAATATTAGTGATTTTCAGTCCAATTTAATATTTCAATTGAGTATCTTTGCTCTAGTAGCCCATACAGACCTATATGTCCTAATGTATTTCTATGTTACTTTCAATCTTTTTAGATACCAATCCTTTCTCCAAAAAAAATCTTCCATTGGTGTGGTTTGAATCTCTACTCTTCTAAAACATTCTTGTGCTTAAGTCTTTTTTATTGTTTGTTTGCTATGATTATGATATTTAGTTGGTAGGGCTGTTGGAGCTGGTATAGTTACTGAATCCTTTAATTATTTGGATACTGAATTTCAATCTTTCTCCCTCACCCCATTCCTCTCTGTCTCTCTCTATGTCTTTGTCTTTCTCTGTCTTTGTCTCTCTGTCTCTCTCTCTCTCTCATACATAAATAGCAACACACAATTCCAATATAATATATGCTATGGTATATTTTACCTTGTTATCTGACCACATGCATTTTTTTAAAAGTCATTTTGTCATGGTGATTAAAAACCAACTGCCATATGTATGTTTGTGGGAATCTTACTATTAGTTCCTTGAATCCGTGTTGTTATTGGTGACAGTGTGTAGTTTTCATAACTCACTTCATGAATGAGTCAGGTTTAGAGGATGATTGTCTAAAAAGCGAACACAAGCTTCTCAGATTTTTCTCAGATTCCTTTGCTGCTTTAATGTGTTATACTTCAACACGGGTTCATACATGTTCTAGAGAGAAGAGTAAACTTACCACCAAGGAAATAAATGTTTCTGGTCTAAATGAAGATAGTTTAAGATTTCTTGTGTCCAGGTTTATATGATTTTAATCACTCTTTTACCCTTGTCTTAGTGTCTGGATTTCAATGTTTTAACTTTAAATTTAAGCCTGGGTTTTCAGTAAGAACCTTTAACAATCTTAGATAAATATGATTTTGATGATTAAGTTTTGGTTTAAATTCAGTCACATATTGTAAACAGAAACTGCTTGTTCATTTCCCCTTTTCCCAGACCTGAATAGTAACATAGAAACTATATTAATTACAACGTTTGGTCTATTAACTCAGGCTTCTTATTAACTAACACATTTTAAACTAACCCATTTCTATTAATCTATGTATTGTCACAAGGCTGTGACATCCCAGTAAGATTCTGGCATTTCCTTTCATTTGTCTGCTACATGCTGTCTATTTGACTCCACTTTCTTACTCTATATCTCTGTTCAGATTTCCTGATTAACTTCACCCTGCTAAGTCATTGGCAAAAAGAATTTTATTCATGAGCCAATACAATCATCATTTATACATAAGGGCATCCCACATTAGCTCTCCTTTTCTGTCTTAATAAAAAGAAAGATTTCAATTTTAACATAGTAAAAGTACACAAAACAAAACAGGTATCAAGCAAGATTTACAGTTAAAATTTTTCTTTGTGAATCTTTTTTTTTTTTTTTTTTTTTTTTTTTTGGAGCCTGTCCTGGAACTAGCTCTTGTAGACCAGGCTGGCCTCGAACTCAGAGATCCGCCTGCCTCTGCCTCCCGAGTGCTGGGATTAAAGGCGTGCGCCACCACCGCCCGGCATGAATCTAAAGTTTTATATCTAATTTATATTTTATTATAACTAGGGAAACTATAGCTATAACTATCTAGTCATCAACTCCATCAAAGACCCCAGAAGGATATAATGTTACCTAAATACACAGGGACTGCCCTGTAAGCAACTTCCAAAGTTCTAACAATGACAAAGACATCTTACTGCCTGGACAGTCACCCAAAGTTTTTCTGTAAGTGGTGGGGCACCCATTTTCAGCTTATATGTCCATAGAATATGGCATACTTCTCAGTGAAACAGGTTAAATTTGAAGATCTGCTTTGCCTTGTACTTGTTTCTCAGTTGCTTTCTTCTGTGTCCTTCAGAACGTTTGAAAGTTTCTTCTGTGAAAGAGGAAACTTGAAGGAACATTCCATCTTTTGGAAAGTTCTGCAGTCAATTTTCTGTGGGTCGTTCATGTCAGGTTCAGACAGCATATCATCAAGGAATCCAAGCAACAGCAGGTTCTTATCCAAATGGCTAGCAAACTCCAAAAGGAGCCTCTTTGATGCCCGTCATTCTATTGCAGTAGACTGGTGCTGCTAGAAGCAGCCATGTCTAACTTTTAAGAAAATGTAAATTCTTAAAACATTTTAAATGGCATATTCCATAGGCCTCTTAAGTGTTTATTTAAGTGTCTAACTGAAATTTGTCTCTGTATATCTAGAAAACCTAACTAACATGACTATAAGATTGACAATTATAAATGACTATCTATTAATCCATAATATTTAATTATATGTTGTATTTTTAAATGAGCTGTATAAACATATTACCTTAATCTAAGTAGATGTACCAAAATCAACCTTATATTTGTATCAACAAACCAAGATCCATACCAATATGAAGTATACATCTCTTTATCATATCCCCATATATATACATATATATATATGTATGTATATATATATATATATATGAAATTGACTGCAACTATTAATCACTTGTAGTCAACCCCATTTAAATGCAAATAAGCATTTATGATTCCAACTTTTGCCTGGAAATCTTGTCTACTTCCAATTTCCAAGAGGATAAATATACATTTTTCTTTGGGTACACCTTATTATTTAGCTTCTCTAGGATCACAAACTATAGGCTCAATCTCCTTTGTTTATGGCTAGAATCCACTAATGAGTGAGTACATACCATATTCATCTTTTTGGGCCTGGGTTATCTCACTCAGTAAAGTGTTTTGTATTTCCATCGATTTGCATGCAAAATTCAAGATGTCATTGTTTTTTATGCTGAGTAGAACTCTAATGTGTATATGTGCCACACCTTCTTTATCCATTCTTCTATTGAGGGGCACCTAGGTTGTTTCCAGGTTCTGGTTATTACAAATATTGCTGCTATGAACATAGTTGAACAAATGCTTTTATAGAATGATTGGGCATCTCTTGGGTATATTCCCAAGAGTGGAATTGCTAGATCTTTAGGTATGTTGACTCCCAGTTTCCTGAGAAACCACCACACTGCTTTCCAAAGTGGTTGCACAAGTTTGCATTCCCACCAGCAATGGATGAGTGTTCCCCTTACTCCACCCCCTCTCCAGCATAGGTTATCATTGCTTCTTTTGATTTTAGCCATTCTGACAGCTGTAAGATGGTATCTCAAAGTTGTTTTGATTTGCATTTCCCTGAATGCTAAGGAAGTTGACCATAACCACAAATATCTTTTGGTTATTTGAACTTCTTCTGTTGAGAATTCTCTGTTAATTTCAGTACCCCATTTTTTAATTAGACTTTAGTTCATGATTTTCCTGCACAACTTTAGAATTGGAACTGAAAGCATTTTAGTCTTGTTGGTTAATGTTTCTAACATCGGTTATTATGGTCTAGAACTATTCACAAAGAGAAAAATATTTTTGATCTTTACCAGTTCTTGATTATCTTTATCATTTCATCTCTCCTTTGTCAGGCAAAAGATTTAAAGAAAAACAAACAATAAACAAAGTCTATGCAAATGAGGAAAGCTGGGAGCAGGAGAGACAGTCTTCACCTGGAAGAACACACCAATTGGTTGTCTAGTGCCTAATGATCATCCTTGAAAACATTCGGGCAAGTTCACACTGGCCAATTAGGGTATACCAAAGAATATACATACGTATATACACAAACATATATGGAGGCAATAACTATTCCATGAATTTGAATGATAGCAAGACAGCATTGGTGGGAGGACTTGGAGGGAGAAAAGAAATGAGAAATGTTGTGGTTATGTTATAATCTCAATAAAAAAGTAAAACAGAACAAGCCTTTTCTATTGGTAATATATTTGGAAATAATATTAACATTGTATCATTAGAAAGCTCTTAGAGCATTTATTAACAGGGTTAGACAGTTTATTATGAACCAGTTACTCTAGACAATTTAACAGTCTGAGAGTGCATATTATGCCTACTTACCCATAGACATCTGTTACAGAACTTATATAATCCTATATGAAATTATACAACAAAGCTATGAAATCCCATTTTATTCAGTTTATCAGAAAACTTATTTTTTTGGTTTTTCGAGACAGGGTTTCCCTGTAGTTTCTAGAGCCTGTCCTGGAACTAGCTCTTGTAGACCAGGCTGGCCTCGAACTCAGAGATCTGCCTGCCTCTGCCTCCCGAGTGCTGGGATTAAAGGCGTGCGCCACCGCCGCCCGGCTACTGGGTATATTTTTATAAACTATCAGAATTCTATTTAGTTGTTAATGTGGTACATCTGCAAAGAGTGGACCAGATTCTAAAATTTTCTTTTTTTTTTTTCATCCTTGAAGGGCAACATCTGATCCCTCATTTATTCCCCAAACAGTTTTTATAGCATCACAGCAATTGAGCAGGGGTTGGGGTGGGGGACACATTGGGCCGTCTCCTAGGTAACCAGGGGAATGGGCCGTCTCCTAGGTAACCAGGTGAGTGGCATTTTGTCGGGTCTGCACCCACCTGGCTGCTAGCCGTCTGCTAACCGGTTTGCTGGCTAGTCTGCTGGCTGTCCCCTAGGCCATTAATTAGCATCTCTATAAGACGACAGCCTCCAAATTACCAAAGGGAGGAGCCCCAAACGTCCCGGGTCAGCTTCAGCCAACACCTCCCCTCAGGCGATCTCCGTTAATAACAAAAGAAAACAGGAGCAGCACAGCCAGGCTGTCATCGTTAGGCTGAGCCGGCTCAGTCGGCAAAGCTACCTGACCACCTCAGACCCGGGCCTGTGGCTCTCCTGCCGTCCCGAGAACTTTGGGGGCCTACGATCCACTCTCTCTTTTTAAGTTTTCACAACCCCTGTGCTTCTGCAACAGGACAGACGGGTCGCGCCTGGCTTGGGCAAAGTCTTCTTCCTAATGACCCCAATTTTCCCGTCTTTGGAAAGCGGCTTTCGCAAGATTTCCTGTCTTAGGCATCTGGGGAGGAGAAGCTTCAAACCCGTCATTGACTGCCGACCTCTGTAAAGAGAAGAGATTAGTGGGGAGAAATGGACTTTCCAGGCCCTGTGTTATCAGCCACATCTTTTTTTTAAATGTTCTTTTTAAAATTTAAAAAATTTAAAAATTTAAATTTAAAAAATTTAAAATTTAAAAAAAGATTTTTTTTTTAATCTTTTGTTAGGATGGATCATAATGCTCTATAAAAAATTATGCTCCCAAAGACTATGGTCTCCTATCCTAAAGGAGAGTAGAATCGCCTGAGTTGAGAATGTTTCTTCCGCTATGGACATATCTGTGGGACACTTTTTTGATTTCTAATTTATATCAAAGGGCCTATGCCACTTGGTGAGGAGCAATTCTTCAGCAGTTGGGTCTGGTTTGTGTGAGAAAGGTAACTGAACAAGAGCTGGAAGCAAGCCTGTAACCTGTATATATGAGTTTACTTCATATCTGCCGGGATCATGTCTAAGTGATCCTCAGTGATGACTTAATTGGCAAGCTCAAAATAACACTTTCCAAAGTTGCTGCTGGCCATGATGTTTATCTCTGTATGAAAACTAGACCTAACCTAAACAGGACCTGGTAGAAGGGTAATAGACCAAGTCCACTTGAGTAAAATAATTTCATGTAAAGTTGTCATATTGTGTGAGATCCCACTTAATTTATAGTCAAAAAAGAGGTGATTTCTCCAGGACATTAGAAAATTTTAAACTTCTAAGAATCTGTCATAAACAGAGTTATGTATTAGAAAACACATGCAAAGTCCTGCTAGTGACAGTGACCTGGCCTGTCTTTAAAAAGTAAGTGAGACTCTGTCTCTATCTAGAGACAGAGCCCCACATTGGAGCACCGGACTGAGCTCCCAAAGTTCTGATGAGGAGCAGAAGGAGAGAGATCATGAGAAAGAAAGTCAGAACCATGAGGGATGCGTTCACCCACTGAGACGGCAGGACAGAACTAATGGGAGACCACCAAGTCCACTTGGAATGGGACTGATGGAACAGGCGACCAAATCGGACTCTCTGAAAGTGGCTGATGGTGGAGGCTGACCGAGGAGCCAAGGACAAGGGCGATGGGCTTGGTCTCTACGACATGGACGGGCTCTGTGTAAGCCTTGTCAGTTTGGTTGCTCACCTTCCTGGACCTGGAGGGAGTTGTGAGGACCTTGGACTCAACATAGTGTAGAGAACCCTGATGGCTCTTTGGCCTGGAGAGGGAGGGAGTGGGGGTATGGGTGGAGGGGAGGGGAGGGAAGGGGGAGGAGGAGAAGAGGAGATGGCAATTTTTAATAAAAAATAAATAAACTGGGGAAAAAAAAAGTGAGAGCCGGGCGGTGGTGGCGCACGCCTTTAATCCCAGCACTCGGGAGGCAGAGGCAGGCGGATCTCTGTGAGTTCGAGGCCAGCCTGGTCTACAAGAGCTAGTTCCAGGACAGGCTCTAAAAAAGCTGCAGAGAAACCCTGTCTCGAAAAAAAAAAAAAAAAAAAAGAGTAAGTGAGAAAAGGATTCTGAGTTTGTGTTTGCTACAGACCTTATTTAGAGGAAAAATAATTATTATTTTATACTGTATTGTTAAAAATAAAGGTTATTCATCAACAATGGCACAGTTTAGAATTTTAAAACAGAAATCAATGTAAAATGGTTTCTTAGTGTTTTCAGAATCCTGAAATATTGCTCTTTGAGACTCTTTAGTCAATTTTTTTCAAGAATTATCAGAATTTTCAAAATTACATTTTAAATTCACTGTTAAGAATATTCACATTCTACAATTTAAATAGACAAAATTCTATTTTGCTTGTATTATTTTGATAGAAAAAATATATTACATCCGTTAAAGTTAAAACCTATGGAAGTTCTTCAAAAAAATTTAAAAGCAAAGTCTCCCTATGACCCAACTATTCTATTTCTGAGTATTTATTCTATAGAGATAAAAAATTATTTTAAAATGATACAATAATGTTTTAATCATAAAATTCATGTTTACCTCCCACAAATTTGTGTGTGTGTTTAAATATTGTATAAATGTGTACCATTTATGAGTTTGCACTATTTATACATTTCTTTTCTTTTTTTTCATTTCTTTTTTATGGTTTATTGTTTTATATTTAAAAATTTCCCTCCCCTCCCCTCCACCCATACCCCCACTCCCTCCCTCTCCAGGCCAGGAGCCATCAGGGTTCCCTACACTATGTTAAGTCCAAGGTCCTCCCAACTCCCCCCAGGTCCAGGAAGGTGATGGACCAAGCTGAGAAGGCTCCCACAGAGCCCGTCCATGCAGAAAAATCAAAGCCCAGCGCCATTGTCCTTGGCTTCTCAGTCAGCCCCCACCGTCGGCCACATTCAGGACAGAATATACATTTCTTTTTTGTTGTTGTTGTTTGTATTTTTGGACAGGTATTTTCTGTGTACAGTCTGGTTGTCAAGGAACTAGCTCTTATAGACTAGGCTGACCGCAGACTCACAGAGATCCGCCTGCTTCCCATGTGCTGGGATTAAAGTCATTCACCACTACTGCACAGCTTATTTCTATATTTCTACAGGATTCCTGGGATAATGAAGTGGTATTATTCTACTTTTATGACATCAAGCTTCTCATATAATTTAAAAGTACAAGAAAACAATAATTTCTTCCTTTAATTGACATAAAGATTAGCTTTATCATCAGCTATGCAGTGCTTATACATAATGACTTCCTCTCAATACAGCAGAGGACCTGCAATGTAATAGATATTCTGCAAGTCTCTTGTTTTGACAAATAACTTAGAACTGTAAAATGACTCCTACTTTTAAAATGCTGTCTCATATAAATAAAAGTACTTATCTTGTGTTGTTCTAGCACTATTATGAAAATTAAATTATATACATATCAATGTACTCAGTTATTTTTAAAATGGAAGAACATACTTTGTGAACTAAAAAGAATTGTTCTGTGGTTCAATTAAGTTAGTGCATATTTTTGTTATACTATGCACATTTTTGGAAAGATGCTTAAGATGATTTTAGATATACAACAGTTTTCTTTAGATTGGGAAAGTATTTATGTTTTAACAATGAGGAAAAGATGTTTTGTACATATATTCACATGAATGTTTTAGTCATGCAATTGTGCTGGTATACACAGGAACACTTGTGTATAAAGGCCAATGGAAAATCTTGATGGACATTCTCTATGATTTATTCCCAAATAACATAAATTTATTTCAGGCCTACGAGGTTTCATTTGACTTTGGGTCCCCACCACCTCCAGTATACTGTGCTGGCCTTTGGCTTCCAGGGGTCCACCTTTCTTTGTTCTCTATGACGTGGGGATTATGAATGTTGCCTCCTCAGCTTTTTAAAACTATGTGTTCTGAAGTCCAAATCTGGTCTGTTTGTATGCAAGGGAAATACTTTACTGACTGAGCTATCACTCAATACTATGATAAGCTTTATTTAATATTTATGTGAATTATAATATCCACTGCCATTTACATAAATTTAAATATTACTGAGAAAATTGTGTCTATTTGGTAGGTAATATTCCTTAATCAGTTTTATTGATAGTAACATGAATGAAGATTTTATATTAAAATACAGAAATTTATTTGGTTCATGATACAGCTCCAAGGTGAAAGGGTCATATTTGGTGAAGATCATGGTTTGCAGAGTTCTGAGAACTTCTAGAACACCATAGTAAGAGAAACACTTGTTTCTGTGATTATACTCTGGTTTTTTCATTTTAGAGAAATAAACATTCAGGCATGACATTTAGCACAGACCTATTTGTGGTCTCATTCATAAAACAGTTACTTCAAATATTACAATAGAATTATTTCCTCATCTTTTAAATTAAATAGTACAGATTAAATAACAGCATGACTTTGGGATGGAAGTAAATTTATCTGTGTATATACAAGTGTGGGAGCATGTGTGTACACATATCACAGTTATATATATATGTAAACATATATGTGTATGTGTGTATTCAATAAGTATTTTCTGGAACAGATTATTGTTTCTAAAAGTTTAACATATTGTACATGATCATTGTGGATTTTAATAAAAAAATCATATAGGAAAATTCAAGATTACATTATTTGAAAACATAAGAAGAACAATTAAACAATAATCTTCTGAACAAAGTAAAATCTATGCTTATTATAACCACAATATTATGAAAATATATAATTTTAAAGACCTTGGACCCTATTTTCAGGATGTTCTAAACTAACCATTTCTCTTCTTTCCAGAAAAACAAGAAAAATGTGTATGAATAGCCTGGCTGTGGTGGCACATGCCTTTAATCCCAGCACTCGGGAGGGAGAGGCAGGCGGATCTCTGAGTTCGAGGCCAGCCTGGTCTACAAGAGCTAGTTCCAGGACAGGTTCTAGAAACTACTGGGAAACCCTGTCTCGAAAAACCAAAGAAAATGTGTATGGATCATGCACAGTCCTAGAATACATATTATTTAGATGAATTGGGGACAATGACAGTTTATTTCTTTGTAAGTGCTAAACAAGATTTTGTTGGAAGGAAACTTATTGTCCCCAGGGTTATAACAAAGTTTTATTTACTATGATACCAGTTACTTTTTGATATGTTTTTTTTTATTTATTTTGTTATGTAATTTTGTTACAATACATATTCCCTAAAAGCCACATTCATGCTTCACTGTGTGCTTTCATAAAGTCTTGTCTACTGGGGAGAACAAGTGTAAACATGAAAATATATAAAAAATATAACAAACTATATATCAAATATTTGATAGGTGTATATATTGTTTATATGTATATAAGTGCATTTATATTTACATAATGTATGTTTTAAGTTTGATAACAATTTGTGTAAAAAATATACGAGACAAAGTAGATTTGTGGTTCCATTATGTTAACAAAAATATTTATTTAAATTGGGCCACAATGAAGGCCATATGATTGGCTCACAATGAATTGAAATAATGGTAAACAAATAGTAGTGATAAGATGGGTCAGTGTTCTAGAGATGAATGTGTACATGATGATACATATATTGATTTTCCGCATTTACTTTGGTTACTGAGAGTGATTTTCCATGTAGACAAGACCATTCTTGACCTTAGATAACTCAGGCTGCCTTGATCCTTCTGATCTTTCTGATTCAAGTTTTGTGAATCCAGATTCTTCTAGGAGTATGTACCATACTGGGCTATGTTGTACTTTAGGAATAGTACATGAATATTAACATAAAATTCACATTGTATTTTACTTGTATTCCATACCATTTATTTTAGAGGAGAGTTATATGTTCAAATATGATCATTTCTTATTTTTGACAAAAAACATAAGAGACAATTCAATAGTATCAAGGTTGAATGGTTTTACACTGTGGTGATTAAATTTCATAATTGTTTGGCCAGTGTTAGTTTGAACAACATTTGTTCAATGATGGAGGAGTGTCTATGTGTTACTTTCATTATTAATAAAGATACTGCCTTGGCCCTTTAAGAGAACAGAAAATTAGGTAGGCGGAATAGACAGAACAGAATTCTGGGAGAGTTGGGGAGAAGCTTCAGGCAGTCGCCATAGTGAGTCTCCATGATTCTCCACTCCGAGATGGACGCAGGTTAAGATCTCTCCTGGTAAGCCACACCTCGTGGTGCTATGCAGATTACTAAATATGGGTTAAAGGAAGATGTGAGAATTAGCCAATAAGAGGCTGAAACTATGGGCCAGGCAGTGTTTTAAAAGAATACAGTTTCCGTGTAATTATTTTGGGTGTAAAGCTAGCCGGGTGGCGGGACGCAGCCCACAGCTTCCTTCTACAGTTCAAAGTCTGTATTTATTTTGATCTACATCAAATTTTGTTCTTGAACAATTTTATTTGTCTTTACTCTTAAAATACAGTACTCACTTGCATGTTTACATGACACTGAAGATTTTTTATTATTATTCTTTATGTATTTTTGATTGTTCCCTTTTTTTCCCTTTCAGATTGCTCATGAAATATATTAGTGACTAATGAAGTTATTATATATATAGACAAAAAAATCAATATGGGCTATGAATGCAATGATATCCAAGTTATTCAATAAAATATCTCCACCTAATTATTTTTCCATAAGGTATTTTTATATGACTTTCTCCCCTAGGACTATAAAGTGGCATGTTAGAAATTCTTTTCTAGTAAAGTAACACTTAAATTAAATCATGAGTAAGCATAACCAGTATTTTAAAATGTGTTTTACAAGATCCATTCAATTCTTGTAAAATTCACCAACCTCATTCCTCTCACTTACATGTAATCATAAAATAGCTAACAAATTAAATAGGTAGTTGAAGGGAAATTTGGGGGGGGGGTAGGTATTAATGTGTTTTGAAATGAAGACTGGCCAGCTGTTCTCTCTGGAGCACTGTAGCGTTGTGCGTATCTAAAGTTTGAATCACAGTCTCCTGTATATAAATGTGTGTGTGTGTGTGCGTGTGCGTGTGTGTGTGTGTGTGTGTGTGTGTGTGTGTATGTGTCTGTGTGTGTGTTTCATGAAATTAGTTAAGCATTTATCTTGAATATTTGAAGATCAGTACGAAGTATTTTGGCCTACCTTTACCTTCATAATTACTTGTGAGTTATTTCTGTGTTATGTATTTACAAAATGAATAAAAGCATATAATATTAGAAGAAAATATTCAACAAATGAGAACTAAAATCTCACATTTCTAACATGTTAACAAAAATGTAAGTGAATAAATTTGGATAGCAGTTGAAAGTCTTTAAACTTCATTTGAAAATAATGCAGAGAAAAGTGTGAAGAGGAGGATGGGGAGAGCTTGGGGGAATGGGATGCTTGGGATATAGGAAGGGTGGATATGGGAGCAGGGAAGCATATATCTTAATTAAGGGAGCCGTTTTAGGGTTGTCAAGAGTCTTGACTCTAGAGGGGTTCCCAGGTATCCAGGGAGATGCCCCCAGCTACTTCCTTGGGCAGCTGAGGAGAGGGAGCCTGAAAAGGCCAGATCCTATAGCCATACTGATGAATATCTTGCATATCACCATAGAACCTTCATCTGGAGATGAATGGAGATAGAGACAGAGCCCCACATTGGAGCACCGGACTGAGCTCCCAAGGTCCTGATGAGGAGCAGAAGGAGGGGGAACATGAGCAAGGAAATCAGGACCGTGAGGAGTGCGTTTACCCATTGAGACGGTGGGACAGATCTAACAGGAGACCACCAAGGCCAGTTGGAATGGGACTGATGGAACAGGGGACCAAACCGGACTCTCTGAATGTGGCTGATGGTGGAGGAGGACTGAGAAACCAAGGACAATGGCAATGGGCTTTGATTCTACGGCATGGATGGGCTCTGTTTGAGCCTTGTCAGTTTGGATGCTCACCTTCCTGGACCTGGGGGGAGTTGGAAGGACCTTGGACTTAACATAGTGTAGGGAACCCTGATGGCTCCTTGGCCTGGAGAGGGAGGAAGTGAGGGTATGGATAGAGGAGAGTGGAGGGAAGGGGGAGGAGGGGAGGAGATGGAAATTTTTAATAATATTTTAAAAATTAAATAAATAATAAGAAAAAAGAAAATAATACTGTTTTTACTTTTGGTGTTTTATGACATTTTAAATAAGTTTCTTCCCTGTATAAACTGATAAAGATAGTTTTAAATACTGGGGTTTTCTATAATCAAGTATTATTATAAAATAGTCAGTTTAAAAAGTAACCTTTGTTATCTTAAAATATGACTTTGTTTCTAAAAAGTTTTATTTGAAGCAGACATTTTAAAGGAAGTGATAGAAGGATCTCCAGTGTCATTATAAGGCAACTTTTGAAAACATTTTGATATTTTAATCAAATGCATATTGGTTAATTTCCTTGATCTACATATAGTATATTAAGAAATAGTGACATCTTATTTTCACTTTATTTTATTTATTTATTTTATTTTTGATTACATAAACGTTGAAAGTAGAAGTATTCTATTTATAGTTTTATACTTTTAGTACAAGGTTGAATGCACTCATCACACTACATTGGTTGCACATTTTATACTTAGAAAGAAGTGTTAAGAGTCCCTTTTATTGATTCACAGGCTAAGCAATTTCATTTTTTTTTGTTTTCATACTTTGACCTATAACCCCAACATCCATTAGGCACTACAATAGCAAGTTGTAGACACATCAACTACAAAGAAATAGAATGAAAATGACACTGTCTCCAGCTAGGGATGCATTAATAGACCTGAGAATTCAAACATAGAAAAGGCAATTTTTTCCTGCTGGGAAGTGGTGTTCTCTGGAGAGCCATCTCAGACTGAAGAACATGATATGAAAATCAATAAAGGCCCTATTGTGCTACTGATGTGTCCGGTAAGTGTCATTTTATATCTTGCTAGCGGATAGCTAAAGGAAGTTAAAGCTACTTTACTCATAGTAATTGGATGAATCCTCTTTCATCAGTGGTCTGTATTGCTGTTCAGTGCAAAAATAAAAAATACTGCAGGGTGCAGTTAAAGAAGAGATCTCAAGGAAATGAATGTGAGAATATTGGGGCTTCCCACAGTTGTGTTAATGGGATCACTGATGTTCTCCCCTCTCTGAATTCCTATACTTACACGTAAATTCCAGAGGCCAACTGTAAATACTCAACTAAATTAGAGGAATTGTGGTTGGGGAAACATCAAATTGGTTAACCAAGGAAAGCAACTTAGAAGACGGCATTACAAATTCCACGATGAATTTCAGAAAATGTATTGCTAAATTGAATGATTCAATTTCATCAACGTGTACTACGTTTGCCTAATAAAAATTTTAAGTTGGATAACTATCTAGATATTAATGTCAGGAATCTTTATTATATAGGCTATTATGTGAAATATTTTAGAATTCTATAACATTTATCTTTGCTTTTTGAAAACTGGAGAATACACCAACAAAATTCCTCAATGTTCTTATCATTTTATGCAATAAATTAGATATACTTTTTAGATAAAATCCTTGTATTATCAGTTTAATTACACAAATAACACTTTTCAAGAGAGATCAGCTTTTGTATTGGATGTTTACATTTGAAATTACTGTTTTCGCTCTTTGCAGTTTTAGATAATACTGCCCTAAATGTAAAATAGTGGTTTTAATTTTCATTTACATATTCTAAAAAATTTTAAAAGTATGAGTTTTAGTGTTTACTTAATCAAAATTAGTTTTGCTATCAATGAATGCAAAATCCTATGTTTGGTATATAATTATTTTATGTGGGTTCATAAGATAAGTGCACAATCCCAATGATACTATTATTATGGTAAAATCTGCAAATTAGAGGAAATAAAGAGACTAAGAAATTCCCATAAAGAAATGAAGATTTTAGTATTTTAAGCATTTTAAAAACATACTTATGCACAATATGTCTCAATGTCAGCATGATACTGATTTTGAAAACCCGGGCTACATCTCAACCATCTTAACAATTTTCTATAACAGGGTCCACATCTTCATGTGATGTATTTACATAATTTAACTCTGATACAACAATGAACATTTTATTCAATAATTATGTTGTCCTGAATATGCAATATGATCTTAAAACTCAATAGTAATAAAACTCAAAAGATTTAGTCATTTCTCAAAAGATATATTGATACACAAAAATGTTACAATAAAAATCTCAAATAATATTCCTGAATATTGGGTAAGTAAAAAATCAAAGTATTATGAGCTTTCCTTCCACTTATTAGGATGGCTAATATCATCAACAGCAAAAGAAGCCAACTGAAAATAACCAAGGAGGAAAAAGGCTGTTGTGTGGGAAGTCGTTTTATTGGTTAATAAAGAAGCCACTTTCGGCCAATGGCTTAACAGTACAGCCAGGCTGCTGATATATATCAGCTATATATCAATCAGATATTCTCCTTCTCCACTTCTCTTCACTCAAAAGAAAGCATAAATTCCAAAGAATTTTTAAGGCCTATTGTTTGAATTCTGCAAGATAAAAGAGTTCTGGAGTGAATTCTAAAGAGAGTTGAAAAACATTCTTTGAATTTGGGGCTGAAGAGAAAGTTCAGCTCTAGTCTGCTCTTTGCCTCCTAACACAAAAATGCTCGCCTGGTTAATACTGATTGTTAATTGGACTGGGTTGAAAAATACCTAGAAAACAGTAAAGCACAGTTTGGGGGTCTGTCGCAAGGGTGTTTCCTGCCTGACGGTGAGCAGCAGCATACAGGAGCTGGGGACCTGGATGAGACAAAACTGCGAAGAGGCAGCATGCTAGAACAGTCTCTTTCATCCTTTCCCCCTGCCCCACCCCAGCTTCTGTAGAGGGCAACCTCTTACCCCTGCCTTGCTGCAGGCCCAGATCAATGGGGCCGGCTGGTGCTGAATGGAAACACTGAGCCCAAATGAGTACAACATCCCAAAGAAAAAAGGAAGACGGGTGCAATGGTTAAACTGGGTTGAAGAAAAAAGATTTAGTTTTATGTGTATGGGTGTTTTGCCCACATGTTTGTCTGTGTACGATGTGTGTCTGGTGCCCTCAGAGACCAGAAGACAACATCTGGTTCCTTGGAGCTGGAGTTATGGATGGTTGTTGAGCCACCGTGTGGTGCTGGGATCTGACTGGGCTCTCTGCAAGAGCAGCAAGTGCTCTTAATGACTGAGGCAGGAGCAGCAAGTGCTCTTAATGACTGAGCCGTCTTAGTTCAAGAACCTGTTTTTATTGGTGTTTTGCCTGTTTACAAATTCACTTTTGTCTCTGCGATTACAAACAATTAAAATGTCTCTCCTTTCCTCCCTCCAAACCCTCCCACCCACATACCCCCCCACACATATCACACACACACGCACACACACACACACACACACACACCCACACACACACCCCCCTTGCACTCTTTCAAATTCATGGTCTCTTATTTCATTAATGGTTGTTACATTTGCATATGCATATATTCTAAATAAAATTGGCTCTTTCTGTATAATATTACTTGTACATATGTTTTCAAGGTTGGCCATTTGGTATTGGATAACCAATTGGTCACTTCCCTGGAGAAGACTCTCTCTCCCACTCTCAGCCATCCTTAGTTACCCATGGTTCTTTGAGGCCTCTCCTTGTCAGCTATAGCATGTCATATTGCTATCCTCATTCAGGTAACGTTTGGCATTCATATTAAAAATAAATAAAAAGAAAGAGTACTTAGGGTTTTAAGAGAGGACACAGATTTCCTACCCAGCATAATACCACAATAAAATCTCCTGCAATCCCAATTTCATTGGATATGATTCCCCCTTATGACCTCTCAGGTCCATTTTCACAGGTATAGTACAGACCCAGAGGCAGACAAAATCCCTAGACACACAAAACAACTAAATTTAAAAAATAATTAATTTTGTTTTTGTTGCTTCTTGCTTATAACTAGCAACAAAAGAGCTAGATTCTATATGTCAAATCTAAGATGCTTAAAGTATCAGTATCGTGGTTTTGTATTGTTCTAAGAGAAGACTAAATTGCTAGGTTATTGATTGATTATACCATACTCATTTGTCACTGAATGTTTACTAGTTTCACATTTTAAAAAGTGGGAGAAAATGTGTATGCATATAATTGCAAACCCTAACATTACACAAAGGATTCATTATGGTTATGGTATGTGCACATATTTTCTGAAGTATTTTCAAACAGTTTCTCATTATCACACTATCAGGACTTATTCAGCTGACTTAGTAACTGTGTGGAACAACAAAGAATTCTTTAAAAACTTCAAGAAAAAATTGTTTTTATTCCTATGATAAACATATTCTCTGTAAGATAACAAAAATAACAATATGCCAAAGAAACATGAAGTAAACAGCTGTACGCATCAATTTCTGTGGGAATTGGTTACGTGTATTTGTGTGCGTGTGTGAGCGAGAGGCACAGCATTGTTTTGTTAGACTGTTTTTCTATCTTCTCATCTACAGATGATACTGCTGACATAATTTTCATATCACTAACCTCTTATTGGATTTCTCTCTTTTAGAGATATGGCTTCTGTGCATCCAATTTCATGCCATACCTACTTTTACAAGAAGCAAACATACAGTGAAAATTTGGCACCCCATTCACATTTACAAAGGAGCAATACATGTTATTTGTTATCATCCCAAATTTACAGGAATAAAAAAAGTAAGACCAGTGGATTAGATTACCAAGCATGAAACTTAACTTATTTGTAACCTTTGTTTTATTTTTCAATTTATTAGATTTTTAAAAATACACCAATCCAAGTTCCCACTCCCTCCCCTCTTCCCATTCCCTCCACACACCCTCCCACCCCACCCTCATCTAATCCTCAGAGAAAAGTAAGGCACACTGGGGAAGGTGCAAGGCGCTCCCTACTATATCTAGGCTGAACAAGGTATATATTCAAAGAGAATAGGATCCCAAAATGCCAGTATATAAAGTAGGGATAAATTCTGGTGACACTGCTGGGCAAGTTCACTACTGCTTAGCCAGAGCAGCTGGATAGTGTCAGTGGTACCACAAAGGTAATGATGTGGAGGTTATGTAGGGGTCCAGAAGGCCTGCACAGAGGACGAACATGATAAATACATGGCTGCCTTGGAAGTATTCTTCTCTCAGGTATAAAAGAAGAGAAAGAAGCGAGGTATCCCTGGCTGCTTGTGTAGAAAGACTGTCTTTGAGATTTTTGGGAACCCTACATCACATCCAGTGCTATCAACTATTACCAGACAGACATTGAAGGGCACCTGCAACATGTGGGTCACTCTGCTCCTTTGACTCAGAGCATTCTGACACAAACAACTTATCTCAAACATTGCCATGAAGGAAGTCATTGTTACATTCATATCAAAGAATGACTAGGCAGAATACTATTTTGGCTGGCAAGGGTCTGGAGAGAGAAACTCCAGTTCCTGTATATAGTTTGTGTCTTGAGGCCTACGGGCACCTGTCATGTTGATCAGTACTTAACTGATCCTTTTGCAGCATACCTACTCCTGGGAAATGAGCTTCTGTGTTCCCAATTTTGGGCTGGATAGTTGGTTAGGGTCAGCTGAGGTTGCATCTGCAGCTAATGTCCTGTAATAAAGTCTGTGAGCACTAACAAATAGTAAATAAAGAAATAATAAAAAGTGAAATTAAGTCAAAGAATGAATCATAAATAATAAAATGCATGTGAAGTAATACATTTAGAATTTTAAATTTATAGAAAATATGACAGAAAAATTAATTATACGTGTAAGCATGCTTTATTTGGAATATTCTATAGCTATCAAAATCCTCTTTTAAATAATTCAAGTAGTGTGTGTACACTTATTCTAAATGACGTTGGAATATCAGTATATGGAAAATAAAATTTTCAAAAATAAATGAAATTCTAAGTTGAGTCATGTAAAGTTGTAAAGACATGATACATTGT
Source organism: Arvicola amphibius (assembly GCF_903992535.2). NCBI lineage: Eukaryota > Metazoa > Chordata > Mammalia > Rodentia > Cricetidae > Arvicola > Arvicola amphibius. The sequence goes on along the minus strand of NC_052056.1, from coordinate 34,549,309 downwards.
CAAGAATTGCTATGTGTCCTCTGATCATATTACTTATGCATATATTTCTTTTCTTGTAGTTGTAAAATTGAAGATTTTCAGTTTTTAGGATTTCTTTTTACTTATGTGCATGTTTGTGTATGCTCCTGTGCGCTGGTGCAAGCAGAGGCCAGAGTGGGACATTGGGTCCCTGAAGATGGAGTAAGAGGAGGTTGTGGCACACCTAGTGTGGGTGCTAAGAATGGAATGCAGTTCCTCTCATGAGTCCAGCAAGTGCTTGGAACCACTGAGCTGTCAGCCCAGCTGCAAATTTGATATTTTCTGAGTTAACTCTTCTGGATGTGAAACATTAATCAGAAAACCATTCATTTTCCAACAAGAAAACAAAACACTAAATTCTGCCTAAAATTTGAATTCTTAAACTTTTCCCTCTTTTTGTTAAAAACAGTAGCAAGAACTGAGTGAAAGTAGAATCTGACATTTGGTTTATAACCTGTGAACTAATCAGGGAATAAACTTAGACACTTTCAGTTTCATCACTGAACAGCTAAAGCAATGAACATGGAACAACCACAGACACATATATCTAAGCTGAACACAGCTATCTAATGTTGGAAAGAATCAGCTATATTCCATTTGTATCATCAACATTCTTCTTCCATTAGAAAAATATTAATTCTGAGAAGACAACATACAATAAACAAATTAAATGCAATATTGTTAAGCATTACTTAAATGTTTCTAAGCAGTAGCTGATTTTAGGCATGTACATATATTTAGAGGAATCTGCACTGTTCTCAGAGAATGACTCGATGTATAAAGTTCCTGCAATATAATAGCATAATTCACTTCCAGTTCTGGCATGCTTTTACTTTCAAGTAGGTAGGGCAGACATTAGTGTTAACCTGAACACCAAAGGAAACACATTTCATGATTAATTAGTCACTTTCATGGGTTTAGTCACATGAGGAGGATGAGGTAATGCCTGACAGAAGAGATAAACATGGGGGTGCATCAATTTTCTCGCACTTGATTTAACAGCTTAAGCTTAACATTTAACATCAAAATGAATATCACACTAATGTATGTGTCCATCATTCTCTTAGCCAGTGCAGAGCATCAAACTCTAAATGTTCACTGACATTGTCTAATGAAACTTACTTTAGTAAAAATAAGCATACTTTCTTAATCCTGAAATACTGCAACGACTGACAGAAATTTCAGTTTTTTTAGTGTTGAATGAATATGTTATTATTTGTTAGTTCCATGTTTCCTGGACATAATATTTCATCATTAATCTCACCTAGCACAAAAAGAAAAGAAGCAAAAAGATGTTGAAAAGGATTTCATGGTGAGAATTTAGACACTGAGACCCTTGAAGTCAACTCAGCCATGTTCTCCTTTTTAAGTAAAGCAACCCGAACAGTAATTTATACTGAGTGTACCTTAAAACCTGGCTGCTGTACTCTAGTTTTATTTGTTACATAAATTGCTAAATCTGTGAATCCCAACATTGATTAGGCCATTGCCCTCTTAATGTCGTAGCCACAGATGTCTACAAGGTGGGTCCTGTCGATACTCTGTCCTAGAAGGGAGATGATGAAGGAGTTTCGCTCTTAATGTTATATAAACAGATCTCTCCAATGTTGACTCTACTGATACTTTTTCCTGGAAGGAAGATAGTCACATAGAACCTACCCTTTCACAAGTAACCACAAAAACTAACGAAACTGACTAAACTACCTCCATTTGGGAAAAGGAAATCTCAAGTTGAGGAACTTCTTCCATCAGTCTGGTCTGTAGGCAAGACTTTGAGGAATGATGACCCTGTCTGCTGTGAGTGGTGTCACAACTCGGCAGTTGGTCCTGGGCTGTATAAAAAAGTAAGCTGAACAAGCTAAGTTTGCAGGCCTAAGTTTGCAGGCCGGTAAGCAACACAATGCTTCAGTTCCTGCTTCCAGTTTCGGTTTTAAGATTCCCACACACAGATTAAAATAAAATGTTCATGCTTCTATAGATAAATTCCCACCCTGCTACTATAAACAACTCTAAGGATGTTCATTAGGCTGCAAAACTAAGAAGACACAAAATGTAAAAGAGAGCTGGTTGATGAGAAAAAGGGCGGCAATGTATGGGGAAAACGGGAGGATAGCAAGTGAATTTGACAAAAACACAGGATACACAAGAAAAAATTTCATATTTAACCTGTATTTATATATTATTGGCATATGTTAATAAAAATCTGTTGAAAAGAGCCACAACTTATTAACTTGATGGTGAGAAAACACATTTGAAATAATATCATAGTTTCTTTTGTGTTGGGAAACTATTGGTACAAACCTGAGAATCACATGTAGAGGGAACTTAGCTATACAAATAAGAAAATGTTTTATTGAATTATGAGAAGACAGATAGATGAGCATTAATAAATTGACAAGTTATGAAAACTGGAATTGTTTTTGGTAAGTTACAAAAGAAAATGAAATATTAGTAGGTTAAAATTTAAAGTGTACAAAATGTCAACATATGAATAAGCATGTAAAAATTATATTAAATGATATTAAAATAACAATAAGTAACAATATGTTTATGGAATAGAATATGAATACTTGCAAAATTTTACAGCAAACACTTCATTTTAATCCTGTATTTTTTTTCTAGAGGGCCTGATATAACCACCTATTTTTTTCCAAACTTAATACAGTGTCATCTTTAAATGTTTCTAGATACTGTAAACAATTGTACTTTTAATTCTATGGTATTTATTTGTATATCTGTGTTCAGGTATAAACTGTGAACTATTTATGAGAAAACCCTATATTAGTTACTTTCCCAGTCACTGCAGAATACCAAAGGGCAATTTAAGTAGAGAAGGATTGATTTCCACTCACTGTTTAAAGGAGGAAGAGAACGTGGTTGAAAGGCATGGCAGTGTGAGCATGGTTTGACTGGTCTCATCTAATCCGCACTCTCTAAGAAGTTCTAATCACAGTATTGGGAGAATTTGTCTTTCTTTCACCTCATCTTGGCATGCAAAAGAAGGAATTTATCCTTTTAACTTTAATATAAGTGCTGAAAGCAGAGAAAACAAATATAATGCCAGCACTTACGGATTGATTCTTTCTTTATTCATTATTTGCTAATATACCTAAGGAAGAAAAAACTGAATTCTTAAAATATATCACATGCCCCCAAATAGAAGAAATTATAATCCTTTTCATATTAATTCAGAAAAAAAATAGAAGGACATACCAAGTCTTTATCGTTGACAAACAAAGAAGCTGCAAAAATGATGATGTACCCTGTTCCATCAATCCCATTCCAACTGGACTTGGTGGTCTCCTGTTAGATCTGTCCCACCGTCTCAATGGGTAAACACACTCCTCACGGTCCTGACTTCCTTGCTCATGATCTCCCTCCTTTTACTCTTCATCAGGACCTTGGGAGCTCAGTCCGAGAAACCAAGGACAACAGCGATGAGCATGAACTCTACAGCATGGACGGGCTCACTGTGAGCCTCGTCACTTTGGTTGCTCACCTTCCTGGACTTAGGGGGAGCTGGGAGGTCCTTGGACTTAACATAGTGAAGGGAACCCTGATGGCTCTTTGTCTTGGAGAGGGAGGGAGTGGGGGTATGGGTGGAAGCGAGGGAAGGGAAGGGGTAGGAGGAGGGGAGGAGATGGAAATTTTTTATAAAAAAAAAAAGAACTTAAAAAAATGATGATGTAATAACTACAGAATTGATGCAGCCATGAAAGAAAAAAAGTGACTGCTGCACTGTCTCTGTATGGAGGGACTGATGTGGATGTACTCTTTTAAAAACCTGCTTTCAAAAAATACAGACAGTAGGTTTTTAAAAATTATTTTTACTGAAAATATCCCAAACTGTGTTTTCAGCCATCGATATTGGGAAAAAAATGTACTCTTGAGATAATTTAAAATGGTTTTAACTATGTATGCAAGGTGTGTGGAACTTGTCAACTCCAGTTTCTTGCTGGCATTCAATGTTTGTAGATGAGATTTTGGATTATAACTATAATGGTGTTCATTGATAATTTGAGTATAGGATAGAATGGTAAAAGTTTAAAGATTTTATACATTTCCTAAACATAATCAAAATTGATTTTATGGTGAACTCCCACCATTTCTTTCTACTTTCCAATTCCTTTAGAATTTTTAAATCCTTTTTTTTTCCTTTAAGGTGTTCAAATTATTCTTATCTATTCATTCAGTCATTTATCTACTCGTTAATGCCAGTAGTTTGATCATGTCTATCTTTCTTAAGTTATTTTACATTTAACATTCTGTCCTTAATTTTTTTGTAATATTTAATTTTATATTCAGTTAAGGTAAAACTAGAGCAAGATATGCAAAGTGCTATAACTTACTAAGAAAGACACAAAATTCATTGTTTTCTATATTTAAGCATATATGCTTATATTTGAATTAAAATCTGATGATGATTTGAGAGTAGAGAAAGGGGATAACATGAGAAGGGATAAAAGGAAGAAAAGAAAGGGGGAAATTATTTTACATACAAACAAAAACTACTACAATATGTATACAAATATAAAATTATACAAAAAATATAATTATTGTTTAAAGTTAAAATGAAATTATTGATATTTACTTTAAATAGGTGAAAATAATTTAGTGGTATAGTTGTATAGAAAAGATTTTACAGAAATTTGTCACATTGAACATAGTATCCCCTTCTCTTAAAAATTATATATATATAATTATAGATATAATTATATATATATATATTCTTAGATAATATGCCACATGAAGTAACTATTTGTTATTCATTCTAGATATATGAGCCTTGAATACAAATATAATACCTTGTTAAATAGTCACAATACTCAAAAGGCTTCAAAGAAACATCAATTAAACTTAGCACATGCTGCAAACCTAATATTAAGGTCAGTTTTAGTACATTTCCTTTCTGAGCGTGCCTTTAACTATTGATATTGTCAAAAGAATTCACAGTTGGCAATACTTTTAACTGCTCAAATGATTTCAAAAATAAACGATGACAAAACAACTTCAGTTTTATTACTAAATGCCCTATAAAAGCTACAACATGTAGTTACAACAAACCTGTTTATAATTATAAAGTGTTTTGTTTCTCATATTTTTTATTAAAGATTTCCATCTCCTCCCCTCTTCCTCCCCCTTCCCTCACCTCCCTTCCACCCATACCCCCACTCCCTCCCTCTCCAGGCCAAAGAGCCATCAGGGTTCCCTTTACTATGTTAAGTCCAAGGTCCCCCCAACTCCCCCTAAGTCCAGGAAGGTGAGCAACCAAACTGACAAGGCTCACAGTGAGCCCGTCCATGCTGTAGAGTTCATGCTCATCGCCGTGTCCTTGGTTTCTCAGTCCTCCTCCACCGTCAGCCACATTCAGAGAGTCCAGTTTGGTCCCCTGTTCCATCAGTCCCATTCCAGCTGGACTTGGTGGTCTCCCATTAGATCTGTCCCACCGTCTCAATGGGTGAACGCACTCCTCACAGTCCTGACTTCCTTGCTCATGATCTCCCTCCTTTTGCTCCTCATCGGGACCTTGGGAGCTCAGTCCCGTGCTCCAATGTGAGGCTCTGTCATTTTCTCGATCCAACGCCAGGTGAAGGTTTTATGAAGAATAGCTTTTTGCTCTCATCTGCCAATTTCATTTTTGGTATCTGTTGCTTTTCTTGATAATGATTTCATGTCTTTTTCTAATGTAATGGTTTTCTTCATCAAAGTAACATTTGACATTGAATCCATATATTCATCATTAGACTACATGAACCAAGAATAATGACAAGGCTATAATAAAAAAGTCTTAGACATCTGGTCTTAACATTCCACACTGTGGTTTATGTCAAAACTTCTTCTCTGGAATCTACACAACATAAGAAAACACAAGACAGAGAAATGAAAGTTTAATAATGATGACATAAAACAATGGAAATGTTTAGAGAACATAAACACATATTATAATGATTTAAATAAGCACTATGTGGGTGGTTACCTCTCTATATAAACTAGTTTTGTAGCAGAAGAAATGCCAATCAAAGTATCATTTTGCAGTGAGTGCAGGAGAATAACCTTTTCTAACCCTTCAACATTAGAGGTTTCACTTCAGTATCTGTGGGTGAGAAAGACAAAGCCACTAAAATTCAATAGACTTGATTTCTCTGCATCTGAGAAACAGAAAAATGTGTTGGTATAACTGTGAAATATATTATGAAATATGCAGATAATTCTTTGTCTCATTATGAAATCCAAGAGTCTGCCCTTGATCTTTTCAGATACATAATTTGGAATCAGTTTTCTGGAACAATAATGGCCTTATTTTTAGAATGCTCTTAGAAAGCTACTTTCTTTTTAATATGTTTGTACAACGATAATTTGATAAAGACCCATTTAGGATTATGCTTAACAAAAAAAAAACATTGTTTAAAGAATTTAAGACACTGTTTTTAACATGTAAGCTTGTACACAAAGACTTAGTAGTAAATCTTTGACAAAAGAGTACATGTAAATCATAATTATACAGTTTTATTTGAGCCTTTGCAATTATATATATATATATTCAATTAATGCAAAATTACATGTACAGTAACAAATACAAATAGATTCCTTGAGATATCACAATATTTAAATTTATTAGGAATGCTTCTCAGATAGAGAAATCAGCTAACCGTTAAGCTTAAATAAAGAGGATAGGCTATTTAATTTGTCAGATTTTTTTGATAATTATAAGAAAAAATATCATCCATTTTCCAGCATATGCTCCTCCTGAGTGTTGGTAGATTACATGAAATCTGTTTATCAAGAGGAATTTCAAACACTTTTCCTAATTAAGAGATAAATATATGCATGATACCCAAAAACACAGTTTGAGGCTATGTTTCTTTGAACATTTGTACAGTATAGGAATGAATAATTTACAGGCTACATTTAATTATGTGACTTTAAAAATGGCAATAAATAATAGTGGCTATTTGTGTGTTCTTCTTTTAGAATACTTTTCATAAAGGAATACTGTGATTTGGTGAAAATAATAATGTTGATGACCTTTAAAATGACAATTCTATCATGCATCCTGTAAAGGGTGCTTGTTTAAGAGGTTACTAGTCTTTTAAGAATTGCAATTAAGGTTGAAATGAATTAAATCTCATCAATAAAAATGGTGTAGGTTTGCGTATGGAACTAAAATCATGAGGGATTATAATATTTTAGTGTTTAATAATTTGTTATTTTAGAAAATGCAGATTAAGGTTTCATAAGTCATACATTGATGGAGGATTCCCATTGGCTAATAAAGAAACTGCCTGGCCCATTTGATTGGCCAGCCCTTAGGTGGGCGGAGTAGACAGAACAGGAAGAAGGAAGTGAGGTGGATGGCTCAGTCAGATGCTATGCCTCTCCTAAGTTAGGCAGACTGCTGTGCCTCTCCTCAGGGAGAGAAGCCAGACGCGCTGAAGCTCCAGCCCAAGATGGACGTACGCTAGAATCTACCTGGTAAGGCACCACTTTTTGGTGCTACACAGATTATTAGATATGGGTTAGTCAAGATGTGAATAAGAGGCTGGAACTAATGAGCCAGGCAGTGTTTAAAAGAATACAATTTGTGTGATGTTATTTCGCATGTAAAGCTAAACATGGCAGGAGCAGGGTGGCGGGAATCCAGCCCACAGCTCCTCACTACAGAATGGCGCCAATGTGGATAACTGAATCTACAGAAAACCTGAGAAAGCTTGGGAAAGAATAGAGTAAAGCATGTTTTCTTGATAGCAGCAATTTCTCGGATCTGAGCAAGCGTTCTCATCTAAGAGAGGCTTCCTGACTCAGCTTTAGCTGCAAAACATTGCAGCTCTTTTAAGAGGTTCTGCTACGAAACACTTAAATGGCGTTGATAAAAGCTGACTGCATGCTTGTTTGTTTTCAGCCATAGCAGGAAAAAAGTTGTGCTGTTTTAAAATGCTGGCGTTCTGGTCTGTACTGTCTTTCAAGCAGGCGCTCTTGACTGTTGTTTAACACTGTTGCAGCTTGCTTGCTGGCAGGGACCTTGAAATGCCACAGAGTTGTGGTAATAAAAATGGCTCTAGCAAGTACCTCTGCCATGAGGCTGGAAAGCTAAGGAATGGGATGGATCTAGCTGGCAAAGCCACGGCTTGAATCCTACCCATATTGCTCAGTAATTTAAAGGATCATGTGGTCAGAAAAAGACAGAGATACAGTAAAGAAAGATTCAAAGTCGGAAGAAAATGTCAAAATGGTTTACAATGTGTTGAAAATATATGCAGGCTAAAGGTTAAAGTTTTTATGGTAGAAAAGGAAGAAAGAAAGGAGTTGGGTGTGGTAGTATACACCTTTAATCCCAACACTAGGGAGGCAGAAGTAGATTGACCTCTGTGACTTCAAGGTGTGGCATGACACACCTTTAATCCCAATGCCTGGCAGGCAGAGACAGACAGATCTCTGTGAGTTCAAGGTGTGGTAGCATACACCTTTAATCCCAGCACTTGGGAAGTAGAGGCAAGTGGATTTCTGAGAGTTCAAGGGCAGCCTGGTCTACAGAGTTATTCCAGGACAAAGATATACAGAGAACCTGTCTCAAAAAGTAAAAGTAAAAATAAACGAAATAGAGGTTAAAACAAAGCTGCACAAAGATGGAAAATACACGGAGAATCTTGATACTGTATGCTATTATGCTCTCTTTGAATTGTTTGAATGCTGAGGAAGGAGCAACAGCTGCTAAAAGATATTTGTTTATAAATGCTGCTGAACTAATCCAACATAGATATTTTGAAAATACCTTGACTTCAGAATTTGGATCTAAGGATATGATACTTTGGAAAAGAGATTCTTCTTTTGTTTTTACAGAAAATGAGACCATATGGATTGCTTCTTTCCCAATATGGTATGATAAACCACGCCCTCCTGAAAGGTTGCTATGAATACCCTCAAAAAATTACTTCACCCAACCGATGACTGAGATGAACCTGGCACACAGGTTACACCATGAAAGATCTGATTAACAGCGTCCCCATTCAGCAGGAAGCAGTTTGGAGAGAGATAACTGCGCCCATATTCCCAAATATTGTTTATAAATGTTCTTTTACATTTAAAGGGGGATATGATATAGATATGAATAATTTGCATTGATATGGATTTTGCTTTAGTGATTTAAATTTAAGGTCAATTTTGTTATATGTATATGTATTTCTGATACTGATTAATGTATTGTGATTGTGTAGTTCATTTAAAAATGTAATGTATATAGGTTGTTAATGGATAGTTATCAATAATAGTAAAACTTGTAGTTATGTTAGTTAGATTTTCTAGCTATATAGAGATATATTTAAGTTACATAGGCATTCTTCATATCTTTCAAAGACGACAGAATATCGCATTTTAGATGTTTTAAAACTTAAGGCTTTTCATAACAATGAGACACATCTGCTCCTGGCAGTACCAATCTACTTCAAAAGGAAGATTGGCATCGAAGAGGCTCCTTATGGAGTTTGATAGCCATTTGGACAAGAAACTGCTCTTGCCTGGACTGTCGCATAAACGAGACACAGAGAACCTGCAGAGAGAGGACTGCTGAACTTGCCTAAATGTGAGATGATTCTTTGGGGTTCCTGACACATGAAAGAGTCTGAGAAACATTCTACAGGACACAACAGATACTGACTGAACTGCCTTTGAAAATTTCCTGCTTCATGGAAATGTCTCCTGGAAACTATGGACCTGAAGGCTGAAGATGGATGCCCCAACGGTACAAAAGAACTTTGGGTGACTGTCCAGGTAGCAAGATGTCCCTGTGATTTCTAGAGTTTTGGAAGTAGCTTACTTCTTGTTCACCTAGGTAATATTATATCCTTCTGGAGTCTTTGATGGAGTTGAAGAATAAATAGATAGTTATCGTTTTTCTTAGTTATGATAAAAGATAAAGTAGATATAAATATTGTAACTGTAATTCTTACTTGATAACTGTTTTGTTATATGTAATTTTACTATGTTAAAGTGAAAGCTTTTCTTTTTTTTTTAAACAGAAAAAGGGGAAATGATGGAGGATTCCCATTGGCTAATAAAGAAACTGCCTGGCCCATTTGATTGGCCAGCCCTTAGGTGGGCGGAGTAGACAGAACAGGAAGAAGGAAGTGAGGTAGATGGCTCAGTCAGATGCTACGCCTCTCCTAAGTTAGGCAGACTGCTGTGCCTCTCCTCAGGGAGAGAAGCCAGACGCGCTGAAGCTCCAGCCCAAGATGGACGTACGCTAGAATCTACCTGGTAAGGCACCACTTTGTGGTGCTACACAGATTATTAGATATGGGTTAGTCAAGATGTGAATAAGAGGCTGGAACTAATGAGCCAGGCAGTGTTTAAAAGAATACAATTTGTGTGATGTTATTTCGGGGTAAAAGCTAACCATGTGGGAGCCGGGCAGGATGAAAAGCAGGCCTGCCCGCAGCTCCCCACTACAATACATAAAATACTTAAGTATTAATTTTAATTTAAAATTATTCTAAAATAATTAATTTATTGTATTTTATTGTATATACCAAACAAAAATTCAAATCTCTTTATAATTAGAATAAAATCATTGCTAATGACTTAACTGTGTTTATTTAAAATATATCACATGGTTTCTGGACTCCGGACAGATAACTCGGTGGTTAAGACAACACATCACTATTACTAAGGTTCTATGCTGAGTTTCCCACAAATACACAGCTCTTAAACATCCCGACCTCTAGCTCGATGGGGTACAATATCTCCTCTGACTTCTACAGGAATCTTCCTTCTTGGGCTTATATGTACAGATAGAGAGACTCATACTTTTACACATAATTAAAAATGAAACTAAAAACTGTAAAATGGAAATGAAAATAAAAAATCTCTTACTAAAGTTGCTATTTTTTATTAAAATAAAGCATTTCTTCCACTAAATATCTATGTCTAAAGTGTACATGGAAATGTATTATTAAAATTCTATGGAAATTCAGACTGGCATGTCTAATAGTAGTAATATTTCTAATTAATAAAATTGAAAATTATAAATGTATAGTTTTAAGCATTAAAAGAAGATATTCCTAAATTCTCAATTATTTTCTCTTCTATTTTAGTATCTTCTATTAAGTATGTGGAGTTTCCTGACAAGGATTTCTATCAGATATTGTAAGTGGCTAAAATTTCCATTTTATTAAAATTTTATTTAATTTTGAATATTTTTGCTCAATATATGTATGTTATAGAAATGAATAAATCCTTTTCATAAATATGTATTGAAAAGGTATCATAAATAAAAATTCAGAAGAGTATTCCTGAGTGAATGTCAGGAACAAATATATGCAGAAAGAAAGATGTTCAGAAAGGTTTGATGGTAGTTGGAGATATACCTCAATGATATAATTATAACAAATGGTGAGTTTCAATCCTCAGCATTAAATCAAGTAGTTCATACTACAAAAAAATAGTGTTCTTGTAACAGACACATCAGTGTCAGAATAAGAGTGATGTATGACATATATTGCTCATGATTGTAAGAGTAAAGTGTCTTATGTAGGGACTCCCTTGTGAAAACTTAGGTTCCATAAGATAAAAATAAAGTACATTAGTGATATTTCTGAAGTCTCTGCCAAGTAGAACATATTGTATGTGTGTGTAATTGTGTGTGTGTGTGTGTATTTGTGTGTGTATGTTTTATGGTAGTTTGAATGCAACTGGCACCCATAATCTCAAAGGGATTGGCATTATTAGGAGGTGTGAAATGCTAAAGTGGGTATAGCCTTGTTAGAGGGAGTGTGCCACTGTGTAGCCAGGCTTTATGGTTCCCTATGTTCAGAATACTGCCCATTTTGACAGTCAACTTTCTGTTACCTTCAAGATGTAGTATTCTCAGCTACTCCAGCACCATGTCTGCCTGCATGACACCAACTTCCCACCAAGATGATAACGTACTCAACTTCTGAGACTATAATTGAGCCAACCCTATTAAATTTTTTTGTAAGAGTTGCCATGGTTATGCTGTCTCTTCACAAAATAAAAAGCAGATCTAACACACACACATGAGGTTATTATAGTTATTTCACTCAGGATTTTTAACTAAACTTCCAATAATTTTAGTAATCATTTGCACATGACAAAAAATACTAATTCTAGAATTTTATAATTAAGAGCTTTCTACTTTATGTAGAATAAAGTATAAAAGCCAAAAGAAGTAAAATCAGAGCGTGATTTGTACACACATAATTTGAGACCTCTAGAGACAGATTAAAGTAGATTTCAGTTAGTTCCAGGCCTATATTGCAAATTCTAGGCCAGTTATGTCTACATTGAAAACACAACTGCTTCTGTGGACCATGTTGATGTAGAGGCCATGTTGATGTCCATGATCCATTCTGGATCCATGTTGATTTTCATTGTCTGTGCTGCCACTGGAGGTCATGATGAGGTCTTTGGTCTATAATTCTTCTGGATACCTTGAGGATGTCTGTGGTCCCTGAAGTTATGGATACCATGGCCAGTGAAACTTCTATTGCAGTGGTTTGGATGACTCCAGACTCATAGTTGAGAATGAGAGACATTGAAGGCATTTGCAACTCTGCCTCCCCACTAAAAAAAGAAACTGTCTCAACAAGAAACCATCAGACAGAATCTTTAAAAGTTATGATAAACATGGTAAAGTGTACTGCTTCGAAGTTGATGACTTTCTGCATAGGTATGGGAAAGGACTCAGCTATCCTTAAGGGGTTGGTTGCTAAGATTTTACCATAATTCAACGAGAATATCAGAAACAAAATTGTACTTGGTACATTTTGTAGGGAATTGGGGTAGGTGGAGTGAGGCCACAGGATTGGAGAATGAACCTAGCAGTCATGAAAAGCAAGTGTGATTGGGGTTCATTATGTAAAATTTCCAAATAATTAATAAAAATAGTGAGTTAAAAAATCATCCCTATAGATTCAAATATTTGAATATGTGGTCAACAGGGTATGGCACTACTTAGGTTAGGATACGTGTTCTTATTTGGGTAGGCATGGCTTTGTTGGAGGAAGTGTTTCACTAGGAGTGAGTTTTCAGGTTTCAGAAGCCCAAATCAGGTTCAGACTCACTCTCTTTTCCTGCTGCCTGTGAATCTATATGTCAAAACTCTCAACTCCTCTAGCACTATATTTACCTGCATGATACCATATTCCCTAGCATGATGAGAATGGACTAAAGCTATGAAGCTATAAGCCCTAATTAAATGCTTCTTTCTCTGTGGAAGAGTTGCCTTGGTATAATTTCTCTTCACAGCAAAAGAACACTGACTGTGACATATTCCCTCATTTAAATGAACATACACACACACATACACACACATACATATACAGATTTAAGATTATATCATACAATGAGTTATGTCATAGCATTTCTACTATATAATATAGAGACACTATGACTATGACAACTCTTATAAAGGTAAAAAAAAATATTGGGGTGGCTTACATTTTCAGAGGTATAATTCATTATCATCATGGCAGGGTTCATGGTGGCATACAGGCAAAGATGATGCTGGAGAAGTAGCCCAGTGTCATACATGACACATACCTGACCTCAACAGCTTCAATTATTCTCAGAAGCAAATTCCACAATATATTTTGCCTATCATTAACTCTAAACCTAGAATAACATGGCTGAAGTTGTCAACTTATGTTGCTTGCTGAAGTTGAAATATGAGTTCCTCGTTCAATTACATCGTCACTGGCTTTCTGTTTCCTTTTGCTGCCTAAACTTGACTCTCCTGAAACTGAATCTTAAGACCAAGTTGGCCTTGAACTAAGATCTGCCAGTCTCTGCCTTTCCAGTGCTGGGATTAAATGTGAGAACCACCACTCTCAGCTCTAACCTCTTCTTTTATTTAAAAAAATATTTTTCATTTTACATACCAACCCCAGTTTCGCCACCCACCCCTTCTGTACCCTCCTGATTGCCAACTCCCTCCTACTCCTCAGAGACATAAAGCCATCATTGGGGAGTCAACAAAGTGTGGTATACCAAAGGGAGGCAGGACCAAGCTCCCCTGCCCTGTATCATGGGTGAGCAAGGTATCCAGCCATAGGCAATGGACTCCAAAAAACCAGTTCATGGCCCTGGGATAAGTGCTGGTGGCATAGTCAACATTAAAAAGATCAAGTCATATAACTATCACCCACATTCAGAAGATTTACTACAGTCCCATGCAGGTTACCCAGCTGTCAGTCCATAGTCATGAGCTTCTATTAGCTCAGGTCAGTTGTCTGTGGTTTTCCCAATCATGTTTTTGATCCCCCACTTTGTTCACATGATCCCTCCTCCCTCTCTTCTACTAAACTGCAGGATCTCATCCCAGTGCTTGATTGAGGTCACTAAATCTGCTTCTGTCAGTTACTAGATGTAGGTTCTATGATGACAGATAGGATAGTCACTAATTTGATTACAGGGGAAGGCCAGTTCAGACATTGTGTCCAATATAACTAGGTCTCTTATCCGGGGTAATCCTTGTGGATTCTTCAGAATATATCTAGCACCATGTTTCTGCCTAACCCCACAATGACTCCCTCTATTAAGGTATCTCTTTCATTGCTCTCCCCCTCCATCTCTCTCGCAATTGGGTCTTCTTGATCCAGTATGTTCCCATACCCCATCTCTTCCCTTCTACCTAATCCCAGTTTAACCAAGAGATCTTAACTATTTTCTCTTCCTGGGGCCCTCCATGTGTGTCTATCTTAGGGTCCCCCTTTTTACCTAGCTTCTCTGAGGTTGTGGATTGTAGCCTGGTTGTCCTTAACTTTAAATCTAATATCTGCTTATGAGAGACTACATACCATGTTTGCCATTCTGGGTCTGGGTTACCTCACTCAGATTATGTTTTTTTCTAGCTCCATACATTTGGCTTTAAATTTCAAGATGTCATTTTTTTTCTCTGCTGGGTAATACTCCATTGTGTAAATATTTCACCTTGTCTTTATTCATTCTTGGTTAATAGGAATTCAGATTGTTTTCAGGTTCTGGCTATCATAAGTAATGCTGCTATTAACATAGTTGAGCAAATGTTCTTGTGGTATGACCATTCATTAGATATATGTCCCAGTGTAGTATTTATGGGTATTGAGATAGATTGATTCCCAATTTTCTTCAAACCACCATACTGATTTCAAAAGTGGCTAAAGAGCCATATCCTGTCAATGGTACCAGCTTCTGTCTTAGTTAGGGTTTATATTTCTGTGAAGAGACATGATGACTATAGCAACTCTTATAAAGGAAAAATACTTATATGGGTGGCTTAGTTTAATCCATTATCATGGTATGACATGGTGGTGTGCAGGGTGACACGGTGCTGGAGAAGTAGCCCAATGTTCTCCATCTTGGCTCACAGACAAATAGAAGTAAGTGGTCCAGACCACTTTGCAGAATCGTGAGCATAGAACCTCAAAGCCTGCCTGAACATCAGTGACACACCTCTTCCAACAAGACTAAACCTGCTCCAACAAGACCACACCTCCTATTAGTAACACTCCTTTCAGGAACATTTTCTTTCAAACCACCACTGTAGTGACAGGAGCGTCGGGCTGCACTCCTGCTGCCCAGTTCCTGGCCGCCGGGCTCCAGCACAGCTAGCTTTACGCCCGAAATAACAACACACAAACTGCATTCATTTAAACACTGCCTGTCCATTAGTTTCAGCCTCTTACTCACATCTTGATTAACCCATATCTAATAATCTGTGTAGCACCACGAAGTGGTGCCTTACCAGGAAGATTCTAGCGTATGTCCATCTTGGGCAGGAGCTCCATAGCTTCTGAACCAGAGAGCAGAGGCATGGCAATCTGACTGAGCCATCTACCTCACTTCCTTCTTCCTGTTCTGTCTACTCCACCCACCTAAGGGCTGGCCTAGGCAGCTTCTTTATTAACGAATGAGATCAACACAAACAGAAGACTCTCTCACATCACACCACAATACCAACAGTATGTTCCTTGTTATTTATGGAACCAGGTAAAGTGGTTTTAAATGTTTAATACATCTTCACATATCAATATTGTAAAATTATTTATTCTATTTTTTGAGATTATATTATACTTATATCATTTAACCTTTCCCTTTCCTTATTGCAAAACCCTCTTTTACAAGTCATGATTTTTTTCAGTAATTATTATAACATAATACTTTTCTTTGTACACATTTTGCTTCTAACTATATTCATAAATTATATATTTACTTAATATTAGTATAAATTTTACTTTATTATCTTGTAAAGATCGGGATTTAACCATGAATCTTACACAAGCAAATTAAGCATTATACAATTAAATTTTCCCAGCTCCCAAGTGTTATTTTTAATCTGTAAAATATGAAAAACTACCCATTTATAGATTCTATGGGTGATCCTCTTTGAAAATGCATTATGATACCATTGTTATATGCTTTCTTGTGCTTTCATAAAGTACATTAGGGAGATTTTTATGTCCTGCTCATAGTTTATAAACCACTCCATCTTTGCAAATACAGTTTTATGTTAATGAGCATCTTGTTTGGAAACATTATTATTGCTTTATACTTAAAAGTCTTGAATGATTTTTTTTTACTCTTGTTATTTGAGGTAGGTTTTCTCAGGCAATACAGTGTTTCAGAGGTTCAACAGACTTTTCTATTCATTTTCAGTGTGCGTTGTATTATTTTGGAGAGGTGACTTGAAGAGAATAATGATACTTCATTTATTTTTTCACTTTTTATTTATTCTTTGTGGCTTTCACATCATGTATCCTGATCCCATTCATCCGCCTATCCTCTCATATCTATCCTCTGACCTTGCACCCTACTCCAAAATAAAATAAAATGTAATTCAAGAATAAAGAAAAAACGGAAAAAGGAAAAATCATGTTATGGGAACTGTAGAGTGACACAGTAAGTCACACAGTATGACTTTTAGTCCATATCTCTTTACTTGCAATTGTTCATTGCAAGAGTCATTGATCTTGTTTAAGGCCTCTGATTTCTGCTCTACTATAGATGCTGATGTTAGACCATCACTGGGGCTACTCTTGGATATCTTGCTGTGGTCCTGTGTCATGGAGATTCTGTAGCTTTGGATCTGCAGGGCCGGCCCCTTCACTTACCCTAGCAGATCCTAGATGGGGTGGATATTCGTGGTGAGAAAACTTAAAATCCTGGTTCTAGACCTAGATGGTTATAGGATTGTTCAGCCCATCAGCTCTCTCTGAGTGTCTTGAGGCTGTATTTACAGATTTCTTTCACTGCTTAAACATAACTCCATTTCCATCTTCATCTTATCTGCATATGATATAAAGCGTCAAATAAATTAACAATCCTAGGACTTTAGTATCCACTAGATAAGAACCTTTACTATTTAACGACATCTAAATTTTAAGTTTTCTCTCTTTTTAGCTTTAACTTTGCTCTTTTTCTTACTGTTTTTCTGCTGGAGATCAAACAAAAGTCCTCTTACATACAATACATGTGACAAGTTCTGATCTACAAGCACAGCCCCTCTGATTTTGAAATGGTAACAAATTATTCTGAACCCAGAGGAAAAACATTATGTGGTTTTGGACAAAAGAACAAAATATATTTCTAGAACTATAATCATGCTGTAATATATGTTTAATTTTTATCAAATTTCTAAACAAGTTTTTTAGGAACAAATTATTAGTAAGATTTCTTTCTTTAGAAAATATTTACTTAAATTTTATTTTATTCCTGTTCACAATCTTTTCTGAAATACCCAGACAATTTTACTGTTATTTCAGAGACATTTTAATAATGTCCATGCAATGTAGTTTTAAATAATTAATAATTTCAAAATCTTAGTATTGAAGTAGAGTGTATGTAGAGTTGTTCATATCCTTATTTATTTGACAATTCTTTAGTGATAAAACAAGAATGTTTCTAAGATTATGCTAAATAAAAATGGACCAATACATCTTTAATATATATTTTACTCAGGAAGAAAATATGTATCAAGGGTCATTCTAGTCTATGTCTCCTTAAGTGAGAACTTTAAATTTACCAACTTAATAACAAGCAAGGAATGATCTGACATGTCCTTCAGCATGTAGGATGGGAGCAAGGGTGGAGACATTCAGTCTGCAATGACAGTTTCAGCACTGCATCAATATTGCCATTTCTATGGAAGGGCACTTGTTTCCTGTAAAATACAGGCTTTAGGCAGGCGGTTTTCCAGTGGTAGTCACACTTTAAACCACACACTATAGCTTGAATAATATTTAGTGACTAAGTACCTATGATAAATTCATTTAATATCATTAACAAATAATGCTTCAAAGATTAATATAGATTGCATAGCTTTTTACATCACCAATTAACAAAGATTTACTTAACTTGTTTCAGGATTAATGATAAGCTTAAATTTATAATGATGTGACAATATCATACCCTAAAATATCCATTGACCTATGCTTATGTATCAACACATAAGATAAAAGTCATCCCATTTTAAGGATGTTTTGCTGTATATTTTAAGATAGAGACATAAAACATGAAAATTTATTTAAATACTAACTTTCACAAATCAACACATAAAATTGGAATATAGTAAATTTGAAGGAAAAAAATTAAAACAGCCCATCTATTTCAATTACCCCTTAAATGGACATGAACTACAAATGTTACAGTCATCTGATTGAGTATTTTAATTTTTGTACTCAATCAACCCTTAGCTTTGAAACTATTTCTTAAAAATGTATATTTGAAGATCAAAAGTGATTCTATAAAGCTTCACAATGTAATTTTGAAATTTTGATTTATAGATTCAGAAATCTGAATTTTCTTAGGTGCTATAATAAAAACTTACAAATACACACTGAAAACTAAATTTCTCACAATATTAAAAGTGTGACATTTTGGATAAATCATGCTGCATGGCTTCTAACAGTCTTACATTTTGTAAGATACATGGTGTTTTTTGTATAAACAGGTTAGTATCATGGAATTAGATATAATGATGCCACACCCTTTATCCAAGATGTACAACTTCCATCAAAGGAAGCCTAAGGAAAATGATAAAAAACTATTTTTTACTGAGAGTAATGAAAACTTGATTAATATGTAATAATCTTATATGCCCATGGACTTATTAACATGGTCCAATGACTTTAAAAGGAATTTTCTTTTACTTTAATGTTGATTTCTATCTTAACTGAAAATTATTTTATCTGGATCTTCTTAAATATATCTGCAAAGTTTTGAAAGATTGACTACATGTTCTTAATAAACGGAATAATCTTTTTTCTTATATTTTATATTTGAAGAATAATAATTTTATACAAAAAATTCTGATCATGGTTTGGGACTAAGTGTTCCAAATCTCGTACTCTCTGTTAAATATCAGCAGTGTGTCTGGGTTACATTGCTTCGACTGCAAAAGTTTTCTCTGCTGATAACTGAGTGGAACATTGCTTTTTGGATAAAGCAGAATGTTGTTAGGAGTCATTTTATCGCTATATTCTTGAGCTCAGTGATTCTCAACCTGTGGGTTTTGACACCATTATGGGGGATGCCAAACAACCTACCACAGGTGTTACATAACAGATACCCGTCATATCAGATATTGACATTACAACCATAGCAGTAGAAAAATTACAGCTATGAACTAGCAAAAAAAAAAAAAAAAAAAGTAGCTTTAGGGTTGGTAGTTACCACAATGTGAGGAACTATATTAAACGATCACAGCATGAGAAAAGTTGAGAGCCAATGCGTTAGCTGAATAATAGATTTTGGTTTCTAATGAACATTTTTCTACACTTATAATAACAATGGAAGTTATCATGTACTTCCAAGTTTTAAAAAATCTGGAAACAATAAATAAATTTTGTTCAGAATTTTTTAATTTTAAATTAATTCAGCTGTTTGTAAATATCTAAGACCAAAATAAGAGTGCAATGAGCTTGAGACAGAAGACTATAAGTGCTTCCAGAAACAGGGATCACCCTGAGTCATCTATCCCATGTTTTATTAAGATATATATTTTGTAAGATTTTATTGCATTTTCAAAAATAAGGTATTATATGAGAAAGCCATTGCCTTTTAAGATAAAAAAGTTCTGTGTTAAACCACCTGAAATAGAGCTATTACTGTTAAAATGCATTCTGAGAACAGTCATCTTAGGTCATTCCCATGGTTTTACTTCTCTATACGAAAGCCTCACGTGTTCCCACATGCTTCAAGATAGGGGAGGGAAAGGGGAGGAGGAGGGGAGGGAGGGGGGAGGAGGAGGGAAGGAGATGGAAATTTTTAAATATAAAAAAAAAAGATAGGTAGTTTAACAATGATAGATGATACTATGAATAAGAAGCAGTTCTCCTTACTTCACACTTCAGTGCTAGCATCTTCAACTTATTTGCTTTACTAGTTTTTTTTAAAAAGCATACACTTGAGGACCCCATTTTGATGTGCAAAAGATACAGTCTTAGAAATATTTAAACATTTGAATTCAAGTAAAAAAGACATGAACTTCTATTAAAAATAGAATTACACAATGAGTAAATTAAAATTATTTTACCTTAAAATTTAAATTTATACAATAAAATATGCTTTCATATTTGGGATATATATGACTCTTTATGCATTTTTGAAGTTAATAAAGTCATCTGTCTCTTATTAGATTTGTTGTATTACTAAAAATGGTCAAAATATGGTAGCACATTGCATTATTTAATACTGGAATATTTCTAAAATTTAAGAATGTTATCAATAAGAAGCATTTTTAAATATTTCCATCAGCTTTATAAATGTTGTGTCATTCTTTTCTAATGTTCAGGGTTTTTTTCTATATTAGTTTGAAGTGACCCAGTTGAAAGAGAGAAATAAAATCTTATTTAAGAAGGGCCGTAAAAAGTATAAATAATTTAATTAACTTTAATATGTATGTCATTAAATTTTAGATATTTTAAATTCAATAAATTATTTTGTATATTTGTATTGTAATTGGAACTTTAAAAATAAATTTGCCAAAGTAGTTTTATAAATTTTGTGATAATAATCATCAAGAGTACAAAAAATTTTTAAGATAAAAAAAATATAAGTTCTACTTTATCATATGTAACTTGTTTAATGAAAATTATGGTGTTTATGAAGCTAAGAGGAAAGAGATAAAAGCAATTTGAATTTTATATTATGTCAGGAAGACATGTAACATGGATTTTGTTTGTTTGTGTAGCTTTGGGGAGCTTGTCCTGGAATTCACTTTACACACCACTCTGGCATCAAACTCAGAGAGATCCTCCTGCCTTTGCCTCCTGAGTGCTGAGATTAAAGGCATGTATCACCACAATCCTGACATAACATGGCTTTTTGCAACTCTTTGTGTCTCCTATTTAATCTGTTTCCTTTACATTTTCTCAAATATTTTGAAAAATAAGTTTTGTGTGTACTGTATTTATAGAATGAGAATAACATTTACTTCATTTTTTATTATTACAGTTCAGCAAATTGTCTGTAGGGAACAAACATATCACATACATTTACCTCCAAAATCAATGTGACAATTGCTCTCTGGTAGATTATCCTCTTGCAATGATCAAAATTGTATTCAGATGAATAAATGATGTAGTTTTAATGAATATTATAATGGCTTAAGATAATAATTTAAACACATACAATTTCCTACCTTATGACTAAATCATGAGCATCAATTAAAACTAAAATTCTAATACGAAACATCCCACAATGGTACTTTATATAATTAATGTTTAATATAATTGATGGTAGCACTTAGTATGAATAAATAAACAGAAACAGTTTATTTGATTGCAGCTTATAGTTATGGATTTTTTAGATATATCTTCTTGATAAATGGAACCAATTTATGGTAATGTATATAGTGAAAAAGAGTGAAAAACTATAGCTTTTTAAGCTATTACCATTCTGAGTTTGGGAAGCCATTACACTTATTTATTGTAGAGAAAAGATTACTGAATTATCACAAAATTTCAAATATTACCCACATATATATCACAGAATAGCTAAAATTATGCTATTGTCTTTTTTAATTCTTTAATTTTTTTATAAAAAAATTTCCATCTCCTCCCCTCCTACTCCCCCTTCCCTCTCCTCCCTTCCACCCATACCCCCACTCCCTCCCTCTCCAAGCCAGAGAGCCATCAGGGTTCCCTTCACTATGTTAAGTCCAAGGTCCTCCCAGCTCCCCCTAAGTCCAGGAAGGTGAGCAACCAAACTGACAAGGCTCACAGTGAGCCCATCCATGCTGTAGAGTTCATGCTAATCACCGTTGTCCTTGGTTTCTCAGTTCCTCCTCCACCGTCAGCCACATTCAGAGAGTCCGGTTTGGTCCCCTGTTCCATCAGTCCCATTGCAACTGGACTTGGTGGTCTCCCGTTATATCTGTCCCACCATCTCAATGGGTAAACGCACTCCTCACGGTCCTGACTTCCTTGCTCATGATCTCCCTCCTTTTGCTCCTCATTGGGACCTTGGGAGTTCAGTCCGGTGCTCCTATGTGAGGCTCTGTCATTTTCTCCATCCAATGCCAGGTGAAGGTTCTATGGTGATATGCAAGATATTCATGAGTATGGCAATAGGATCTGTACATTTCTGGCACCCTCTCCTCAGCTGCCCAAGGACCTAGCTGGGGGCGTCTTCCTGGACACCTGGCAACCCCTCTAGAGTCAAGTCTCTGCCAACCCTAGAATGGCTCCCTTAAGTAAGATATATAATTCCTTGTGAGCCTTGTCAGTTTGGTTGCTCACCTTCCTGGACTCAGGGGGAGCTGGGAGGACCTTGGACTTAACATAGTGAAGGGAACCCTGATGGCTCTTTGTCTTGGAGAGGGGTGGAGTGGGGGTATGGGTGGAAGGGAGGGGAGGGAAGGGGGAGGAAATGGAAATCTTTAATAAAAAAAAAGAAAAAAAAGAATTGTTATCTAAGAATAGCCCATTTTAGCAATTGATGGAGTTAAAATAACAACTTATTTTAACCAAAATTAATGCTAATAGTCATTCAACATAATAGATTACCTTGTAATAAATCCACATTAATATATACAATTTTAGTGAAATACTCAAAGGCAATAAGTGGTACAAAGTTAGTCTTTTTCTAATTTTTATCAAAATATTGAAAACCACATGGGAATAAAAAAGCTGATCTTAAAAATCTTAAAGCCTTGAAGAAAATTAAAACTCGTGTCCCATAGACTTAAATGTAAAATCAAAGCTATGAATGATTCTTAAATTCAGGAAAATCTAGATGTCTTGAGTGAACAATTGGAATGAATGGATGTAATGTGAAAGGTAGACTCTATTAACCAGATTATTTTTGAGCTGTGTTCCATAAAAGTAAATCCTTGCTTTGTGATTAACAATATGAAGAGACTGGAAAGAGATAAATCACAAACTACAATAAGATATTATAAAAGGAAATGTGCTAAAATACCATTAGTAAAATATAAAAAGTATTTTACATTCAGTTATATGAAAAATATTTTATGTATTTGTTTATATGTATATATGATATATATGTATATATGTGTATAATTATAAAAGAAGGAGGTTATGAACTTGAGATTTAAAAGAAAGTTGAGGCTTGATTATTTTTCTTATTTTTATCATTTATTTTGAAATTATAATAATTATTATACCATTCGTCCTTTCTTTTTCTTTTTTCTTTCATTGAAAAGAGATTGTTTTAAATAAAATAAATCCTGTTTACAGTTTCTTCTCCCTACTCTTTTAATACCTCTCCTCATTCCCCCATCAGGATTGACACCCTATCTGTGTCTCTCTAATAAACAATCATAAATTTAACTATAAATAAATAATATAAATAATAATAAACAAAGCAAAACAAAACACAAGTAAAAAGAGCAAAACTAATAAATATAAGGAAAAAGCAATGGAAATATATAGATGCAGAAATATATACCTTACACGGAAATCCCACAAAAACTAAAACATAGAAAAATATAGAAGCCATATGTAAATAAAAAGTAGTATTTTTAAGGCAGCATTTCATCAATCTTAGAATATAAAAGTTTCTTTGAAAAACTAATAGTTTTCAAATATTTATTCAAAATAATAAGAATTTGAATGAAATACTTAATTTCCCCACAGGTGAAACAAGTATTCAAACATCTTAGAATGCATGATGATATAATATTCTACATATTTATAAGAATTAAATTTTATTTTACATGAAAGGACCCAATTAAATAGTATCTATAACTGTATTTAATATTTATTTTAACAGAGTTATTGTTGATAAAATGTAATTAGATATCTTCTTTTGGATTACAAAATTGGAAGAATTGTTAATAATCAGGAGGGACTCACATTGGTATCTGGGATGTAAAATGGTACAGCCACTATGTAATATAATGTAGAGCTCCTCAAAAAAATTAAAAATAAGACTACTATTATGTCTATATGATTAAACAGTCATTTTATTGAGTTATGTGTGCATACATATGTACATATTTACATATATATTTATAAGTAATTGAATTGATATTTTGAATGTATGTGTTTACTAAAAATAGACAAATATCAGAATAAACCCACATCTTAACAAACTAAATCTTTATGTATTATAACTCAAGACAAATAATTTAAAGGGCCTTTGTTGGGACTAATGAGTCCTGGCCTTCAGCTGCTCTTCCCTGCTAGAACCTTCTAATTGAAGTTACTAAAAGCTGTGCCTAGCTTAGAGGATCAGAGGATGGGATTTTCACCTGTTGGCCATTTACTGCAGTGTATTTAAGCCTACATGGTGCTAATAAAGAGGGGCTCTGGTATCAGTGTTTAAAGGTCTGCGTGTTGGTCTGTCTCTGTGTCTGTGTTCTCAACCTCTAGCCCCTTGCCTGAAGCTTGCGAACTGGGGTCTAGCACATAGAGCGCAGTCCAGGGCCACGGTGCGCAGCAGTCCTCATCAGTACAATGTGAACAGACAAGTTTCATTCCAAAGTATGACATTAACACAACAATGTTTCCTAAAGCTGATAAGTCAAGGAGAAGTTTTCTGTTCATGCATTATGAATAAGTTTTAGTAATTCTCAGAGAAGGAAAAGATATAAACGTAAAAATATTGGAAGTCATGTGTAGTCTGTAAGCCTATGTAAGCAAAGCCATCACATTTTCCCCTGGTAATGTAATTATCTCTGGAACTGGGACCTTATAAGTCTGGGTCCAGCACCTTGGGCAAAAGTCACCTAAAGAATCTTACCCTAAACCCCTGTGCTCTCCACGGAGGGCTTTGCTTGTTACTATCTCTTCAGTAACAGATAATTGGATTTGCTACAAGAGTAGTATACTGCTAAATATTATCATTGTTGATAAAATATAAAAGTGAATTTTGGATAATTTAGAAGATGTAATAACTAGAATGGTAGTTTTACCTCCTAGTATTTCAAGTACATATTATATGGTTATTTTCTAAAATAATCACATTACTATACTTAATCATATATTTTGTGGCAAATATATGTTAGCATATTCATGTTTTATATATGTATATACATACAGAGAAGGTGGTAGGTTCTTCTAAAATATAAAGTTCATTCATCTTCAACTATGAAATGATCAAGATTTTTTAATATACCAAAGCTTTTTAAAAAATATTTACTTTTTTCAGAATTATGAGACAATTTCTTTATAACTAATTCTGGTTTCCATTGCTAAGTTAAAACACTGTTGTCTATAATTTCTGAATAAAATCTTAGTAAGTTGTTCAAAAATTTTAAAATGATCTCTTTAAAATTATATTTTTTACATTTTTAAGGTTAAAATTTATCTTAAAATATTATATATGTATGTATAACATACATGAGATTCCTGGTATATGTTAAAATAGATTTCTTTAACATCTTAATGACTCGTAATTACTAATTATGAATGAAGATTACTGGTGCTTTTCTGTTAGGATGAGAATAAATGATAAAATAGTTATAACTGAAATATTATTAAGAAAAAAGAACTTTTAAATTTTATGCAAATTGAATAGTTTGCATATTTACTTTAAATAAATGAGTAAGTTTCGATGTGTATGTGTGTGTATGTGTGTGTGTGTATGTTCATTTGTGTGTGTGTGAATATCACATAAACCAGATAAAATATCTTTGGATTCAAGAAATCAATGAAGAGAAAATTAAAGAAAATATATTATTAATGAAGATTCAATTAGTTAATAGACAATAACAGGATGAAAGTGATCTGATTAGAGAAATGGGAAAGGGGCCATTAAGGAGGAGGAAGGTAGCAAATGAAGAAAAGGGAGATGGTTACAGTAACAGTAAAGACAACTAAAAAAGTCACAAGGAGTCATGCTATTAATTATTTATCTAAAAAGTATAATTCATGTAATTCTAGGTATAAATGTACATAAATGAACTTTTCTTATTTATGCTAACAAAATTCCCACCAGGAGACAAAGACCATTTAACGATATTAATACCACACACCTGTCCTGTTCAGGGTTGTTGGCCAGGACTCTCAAAACGACTTTTGAGACATGTGTCTATTGCCTTTATCCTTGGTTTTCCCTCAAAGATGGAAGATAAGTCCCTATTGCTGTAGACACCATCCACTTCTGAAACCTGGCCCAAAGTCTCATGAGCTGGAACGGAACTGAATGGTTCCTCTAGAGGACGAGATTTTGTGGTTAGAAAGCACCATACAAGCTTTGAAAGGAGGGAGGCGTGTAGTGATATTCCATTTGTATCTTAATAAATAAAGCTTGCCTGAAGGTCAGAAAAGCAAAAACATCCAGCCACTGTTACCTCAGTCCGAAATGGCACTCCCGCGTACAGGAATCACAATGAGACTGTGAGTGAGAACTGTCTCCTCCCTTCCTATATTACTCCTCTCTAGTGTTGCTATTAAAGGCGTGCACCACTACCACAAGGTTTATATGGGAAACTAGCATGGCTATGGCTACTGTATTAAAGGTGTGTGTCACCAATACCTGACCTGGAACGCTGATCAGTGTAACTGTTTTACTCTTTCAATATCAGAAGCTTTATTTATTAAAATACAAATGAAATACCACTACACTCCTATACATAATGCTCAGGGGCATTACAGAAACAGGTTGGGAAAAATTGAAAAAGCCAGAGGATAAAGACATTTGGTGTGAGATTTGTTTCCCTAGTCATAGCAAAAGCTACATGTATAAGACATGCCAGCATGACTACACAAATGGAAGCTGAACAACGGCAACATACATGAACATGACAAAGGAGATGGGGTTGGGATTCACCAGGCCTCAATCCTACACAGAGAACTGAGAGATGGGAGCAGAAGAGGTGTGTGTTTTCAGGGAAACATACATCAACTGGGTTTTCATTGCCTAATGAATTCAACTCTGAAAGCATACAAGTAACATACATTGTACATAACAACAGGTTGTATTTAGATATATATGTGCATATACTTTTACATATATGCATGAAATGATAATAAGAAAAAAAGTGGCCATAAGATTGAAGAAAGTAGGAAGGAGCACATGGGAGGTTCTGAAAGGAAGAAAGGAAAGAAATAAATTTTGTAATTATATTATAATGTCAAATAAAAAAAGAGAATCTTGTTTTTGAAATGGATGTGGAAACATTTCAACTCTTTGTTACATTTTGGACTGTTCTATTTACATTATAAATATTTACATTTCTAATATTTTAGTTTTGTGAGTGAGGTTTCCTTTCTTTTCCATAGTGACACTCTCTGTGATAGTCCTTTATATTTTTTGACGCTGGATAAAAATTTTTCGTTATTAAGTTTTTCCAGTCAAAACATATTTCTCTTCCCTTCTCTCCTTCCAGTTTTTCCTCCCAGTTTTTCCTTTCCCCGATCCCCGTTTTGAAATTACAATAAGATGAACTGTGATTTTGAGCATTATTGTTATGATTACCCCATACTGCAAGATGGGACACCTTTTAGAACATAAGAAAACAATTTCAGTTCAGAAAGATGTTTATATTTGACAGCTTCCATGCCATTATTCACAACACCCTCCATGTTTTATATTCATATGAAATCATTATTGGACAGTATTCTTCTCTTTTAAAATGATTTGTTATCTGGAGACAATTACAAAGCATGTTGCATCAAAAAGAACTCTTAATCTCTTTCTTCTCATGCACATTTTAAAAATGTTTAAATATACTTATTAAAATAATTTTGTAAATTATTCAAATTTGATTCAAATCATCAGTCTAGAAATTTGAATTAATAAAATTCTTTGAGCTCAAGAAGAGAAAGAAAATGTTTGAGTACAACTTTTTTTCTGCCACTGTTAAACACGCTTAAATCTGCTTCTCAGTGATTAATACATAATAATGAAGAGAATGGGTGGGTTAGAAAGCCTGTGGCCAGACTTTCTGATGGAAGATGTTCTCTAATATCCATTTCTTATTCGTCAATAAACAAAAAACTCCACAAAATGTTTTATGTTTTTAATAATTTTATCTAAAATAAAAACAGTTATTTTTATAATTTTATGAAAGAATAATAATAAAGTACCAAGTGTTGATGACACCTTCTGTGATATATCTATTATTTGTTTCTAAAGATATAAAGCAGGAATAATCAATTTCTCAATTAAAATAATAATAATAAAACTAATTGCAGTGTAAATGCAAAATGCAAGTGCCCCTTTTATTGTCTTAAAAATTAAAATCAAATAATATTTTTTGAAAGTAGCTTAAATTATGACTGCTTACTGTTTGGGAAGGTCTCAAGCTTGCTAAGCCACTGATAATATTCTTTAATGTAGCATTCCTTTGCCACTACCTCCCTTTGATAATAGATGTGTTCCATCATGTCTTGATCTTGAAATTTTTCTTTTTATAGTCAATATTTTGTGTGTATACTGAAACATGTTGCTCAACATGACTATAAACACTTGTGAAGAAAAGTATCGTAAATAAGATGTAAATGTCTGCATTTTGATCAAAGAAATGTTCCATAAGTTGTTTTTTGTGTTATGTGTAGAAGTATTTTTCTTTAATGTATGTTTGTGCACAACATGTGTGCTTACTACTCAGAGAGGCCAAAGGCAGAAGAGAGCTTTGGATCTGCTTAAACTAGAGTTACAGATTTGTTTAAGCTGTCACGTGGGCTCTAGCAGTTGAACTTGGGTCAGAGCAACTGTAGATTGCTGATGAACCATCTCGAACTTTTAAAATTTCTTTTTTTTTGTTGTAAAGAATAATTATTTTCAAGGAAAAAAACCTTTTAGATATTCCAAAGCCATTTTACTGTTAAGATTCCAGCATGATGGATTTGTCCGTGGCCTATAAAAGAGGTAAACATATCAAAGAAATTTCAAAATACTTCATTTATATAAAATCATTTAAATAACACTTAGGATTTGATTTTTAAAATGTTTTCTGAGATGTGAAGCATGATGGACTGATAGATGTCGAGGTAAAAATTCAGTCTCATATGTCATTCTAATAATAGATGTGTAGAAAACTATTAGTTTCTTTTAAATGATTATTTTCAATTTAATTTATATACGTATGCTGTGTATGTGTGTGCATGTGTGTGTGTATGTGTGTGTGTATGTGTGTGTGTGTATGTGTGTGTGTGTGTTCATGTTTGAGGGTCTGAACATATACCACATGTGTGTGGTCCTCACGGAGATAGATATAGGTCTCTAGATATCTTGAAGTTGTATTTAAACTCATTTATTACTAACCCCTTTAAACATCATTTTATATGATTATTTCACCTAGCACTCCCATGTAAAATAGCTGTGAACATACTGTCAATATTGGTTGAAAGTATGAGACTTGTGACCTTGAAAATTGCCTATTATCATTCAGTTGCCTTCACTAAGCTTCAGGGTACTTGAAATCACATAGTTCCCTTTATAGGTGACCAGATTAGTGAATGATAATTTCATTACATCAAGTTGAAAAATGTTAAATGATAAACCTTGAACTTTTTGAATCAATACAGGGCACAACTTATTATCAGTAGTAAGAACTTTCAAGGTCTATTCATGATTGTTTTCGTGTGGTCATTGCTATGAGTCAGGCAATATATAAGAGAAGAAGAAAAAGAAGAAGAAGGAAGAGGAGTAGGAGGAGAAGGAGGAGGAGAAGTAGTAGTAGTAGTAGTAGTAGTAGTAGTAGTAGTAGTAGAAGAAGAAGAAGAAGAAGAAGAAGAAGAAGAAGAAGAAGAAGAAGAAGAAGAAGAAGAAGACAAAAGTCAAACCTTCATAGAGTGTATACTCTCTCAGATAAGAATGATTCTAATATTTTCAATGAATACATACATTTTAAATTGGCATAAAAAGAAACATATATCAATGGAATCTAATCGAAGACCCAGATACTAATCACAAACTTATGAGCACCTGATTTTTAACAAAGAAAGCAAGATCAACAATAAAAGTATCCTTGACAAACAATGCTGGAATAATTGGAGGTTGACATGTAGAAGAAGGCAAATAGATCCATATACATCCCCATACACAAAACTTAAGTCCAAGCAGATCAAAGACCTCAACATAAATCCAGGTACACTGAACCTGATAGAAGAGAAAGTGAGATGTAGCCTTGAACACATGTTCTTAAATAAAACACCAGTAGCACAGACTCTCAGAGCAGCAATCAATAAATGGGACCTCCTGAAACTTAGAAGCTTCTGTTAGGCAAAGGATATGGTTAATAAAACAAATTGACAGCATACAAAATGAGAAAAATCTTCACCAACCCTACCACTGACCAACTGATCATATATATATATATATATATATATATATATATATATATCCCAAGAAACTACAAAATACCAAATAATTCAATTGAAAAATAGGGTACAAATCTAAACAGAATTCTCAACAGAAGAAACTTAAATGGCCAGAAGACGTTTAAGGAATTGCTCAAAATCCTTACCATTCAGAGAAATGCAAATCAAGATTCCACCTTACATCAGTAACAATGGCCAAGATCAAAAGCACTAATGACAACTTATGCTGTAGAAGATGTGGGGTAAAGGGTACCCTCCTCCTTTGCTCGTGGGAGTTTGCAAACTGCACAACTGCTTTAAAAATCAGCATGGCAATTTCTCAGAAAATTGGGAATCAATCTCTGTCAAGACCCAGCAGTACCACTTTGGGGCATATACCTAAATAATGCATAATCATACCAAGAGATTATTAGCTCAGCTATGATAATGGCAGCATTATTTGTGATAGTCATAACCTGAAAAAACATAGATACTGCTCAACTGAAGAATGGATAAAGAAAATTTGGTACATTTATACAATGAAGTATTATTCAGCAGCAAAAGAGAAAAACAACAACAAAGACAAAACAGACAAAAATCAATGACATATTGAAATTGGAAAAAAAAAAATCTAAGTGAGAAAATTCCAGACATAGAAAGGCAAACATGGTATGTATTTACTCTTAAGAGGATATTAAATGTAAAGCAAAGGATAACCAAGGTACAATCCACAACCTCAGAAAAACTAGGTAAAAAGGGGGACCCTAAGAGGCACACAAATGGAAATCACAGGAAGTGAAAATAGTTAAGATCTCTTGGGCCCCCTCTGAGCAGGGTAGAAGGGAGGGAATGGGATATGGAAACATGAGGGATTAAGAAGACCAAGTAAGGGGAGGGATGGAGTATGAGAGCAATGAAAGAGATATTTTGATAGAGGGGGCCACTATGGGGTTAGGCTGAAATCTGGTGTTAGAGAAATTTTCAAGAATCCGTAAGAATGACCCCAGAAAAAACACCTCGTAAGAGTGGAAAGGGTTTCTAAAAGGGCCTTCCCCCTTATTCATATTTGTGACTTCCATAATTGTCATTATAGAACCTACATCCCATAACTGATGGAAGCAGAAGCAGTGACCCGCAGCCAAGCTCTGGGCTGAAAAGAGGAAGGAAGGATCATATGAACAAGGGGGGTTAAGAACTTGATCGGGAAACCATAGACAGGTCTCTCAATATCATGAAAGCTCATGGGCTATGGACTTATAGTTGAAAAACCTGCATGGTACCAACCTAGACCCTATGAACGTGGGTGACAGTTATGTGGCTTGATCTGTTGGTGGGAGGGGAGGCATTGGCACAAGGATCTATCCCAGATTCATGAACTGTTTTTTTTTGGAGCCCATTTCCTTTGGTGGAATACCTTGCTCAGCTTTGTCACTGGAAGGAGGAGCCTCAAGTTTACCAACCATGTTGATTCCCCAAGGAAAGCCTTACTCCCTTTGAAGAGTGGATATGGGATGGGAAGTGGGAGGTGAGGGTGGAAGAAGGGGAGAGAGGAGGAACTGGGTTTGGTATGTAAAATGAAAAATATTTTTTAAATAAAAAAGATCATAAGAAAGAAAGTCAGAACCATGAGGGATGCGTTCACCCACTGAGACGGCAGTACAGAACTAATGGGAGACCACCAAGTCCACTTGGAATGGGACTGATGGAACATGCGACCAAATCGGACTTTCTGAAAGTGGCTGATGGTGGAGGCTGACCGAGGAGCCAAGGACAATGGCGATGGGCTTGGTCTCTACGACATGGACGGGCTCTGTGTGAGCCTTATAAGTTTGGTTGCTGACCTTCCTGGACCTGGAGGGAGTTGGGAGGACCTTGGACTCAACATAGTGTAGAGAACCCTGATGGCTCTTTGTCTTGGAGAGGGGTGTAGTGGGGGTATGGGTGGAGGGGAGGGGAGGGAAGGGGGAGGAGGAGGGGAGGAGATGGCAATTTTTAATAAAAAATAAATAAACTGGAAACAAAACAAAAAAAAGAAAAAAAATATCTAAAAAGGAAAATAGATAATAGATGTAGATTACAGAAAAATTAAATGTTTATTATTTCACACATAGTCTACTGGATAATATTTTGAAGGAGAACTCTTAACTGTTACTGTCCACATTTAGAAAAATATCTTTATTCCATAACTCAAATTAAAAATATTGTGCAGAACTTGGCATAATGTTTATTTTATTCTATTTAAGTTACACAAAAAGTTGAAAGGATTGTTTTCGGTATTAACAGCTTGCATATGTACATTAGTGTTACTCATAGAATAGGCATTTTTTGCCTCCAATATAATATTTTTATTAATTCTTTGGGAGTTTCATACAATCCATTTCATAAAAATCACTTCTTCCTCTTCTCAGGACCACCCTCCCACCCTGGAGTCCCACCAACCCAAGAAAATAATACACCATTCCAATTTGTTTTGCCCCTATACTCATCAGAGCCTTGTTGAACTCCTAATAGCCAGTCCCTTAAAGAAACTGAGCTCTTTCCCACCTTTTCCAACTCCAAGAGATGCCATCAACTGTAAAGAATTTCATTTTAGCATCTTTATTGCATTTTAAAGGACTCTATTCGATAGCTTATTCCTCTTTTTGGAAGGTTAGTATCTCATTCTCAGTTATGAGCCTGCAGTCAACAATGCCGCTTCAAAAGAATTACGTCCTCCCATAACAGCCCAAGGTAGAATGGTCCACAGATAGCATCATGTCTTCTGGAAGCAGCATGATCAAGACATCAGCCTGGTTCAGCAACAGTCTTGATCTTGGACATATACATAACAGTTTCTAATACTGCTGAAATTTAAAGAAAATGATAACTCTATATGGTAATACTATAATGATAATTATAATTGATGCATGGTAGTAATATATTTAAAATGATACTAAAATAACTTTAAATTATGCTATTAGTATAATATTCTTATATTTTTATGTTTATCAAAAAGATCCACCATTAAACATGTAGGGGTAGTTTTTTGTTAAGTTTTCTTTATTGGTCAATAGTCACCAAAATCTAATGTTAGTACATAATGCCTCTTCCTGCCCCCCATACACAGTCGGTAGCAGTGACAGTGTCCTCTCAACCCATCTATCAGCATACAACATTGGAGCTACTATGATTCTGGGCTTCACATTTTCTGCTCTCCTTGCTTCATTTTATAGAACCATAGAGTGATGATGTTTTGTGATTGATTTGTGGTACTTAAAATAATGGCTTCTATCGGAATCATATTGGAGCACCTATCAGTACTTTTAATATTTTACAAGTAAATGATCATCCACTAAATGGCCATATTTACTACACTTTAAAATGAGGTCACCATTTAAGCAATTGGTCTCCATGAAGGTTTTGAGTTAAAGGAATACAAAACTCTATAGTAATTTTAGATGTTTTCCATGCTAAAATTTAATTTATCTCCTTGAAAGCATGAACATCAGGACATTTTCCTTTCTCTATTTTTCTGTCAAGGTTTGATCACAGTGATAGAATCAATGATATACTATCTGTAATAAAAATTATATTTATATCAATTTTGATGGTTTCTAATAAGCATTGTATAGTTTGATGAAGTTTTGTAAGTCTAATGGATGATAGTGAAAGATAAATTATGCTAAAGAGGATTTTTAGAAGAAAGTTAATTCAGATGTGTAAATTTTGAAAAAGTTAGAAGTATTCAGTTTAAAATTACAAATTATTTTTCATGCTTTCTTGGTTCTATTCTTAAACACCAGAGAGTCGGGTAATACAGGCTTTACCTTTACAGCTTCTTGCAATGGGATCTTTGGGCTTTCATCAGGAACACCTTCCACACTCCTGGTCTTAGCAGCTTTCCTTAATCACAGGGGGAAATTCCTTTAGCCCTTTCTCCTATCCTTGCCTATAAAACCAGAACAATCTTCCTGAAGCTGCAAAGTTCTTTTATTTGCTAGGCCTGGAGCAAGGACCTTAGTTCAATTACAAATTCATCTGCTTTCTGTGTTCAATAGTTTTCTTTACTGCCTAAGATTGTCTGTCCTGGAACTTGACTGGTAGACTAGGCTGGCCTTGAAATAAGAGATAAAGCAGTTTCTGCCTTTCAAATGCTGAAATTAAAGGTATTTACCACCATGCTGGCCCCAAACTTTTCTTTAATTTCTTTTCAATTTTATTTAATTCTTTTTTGCAAATTGAAACTTAGCAGAGTGGGGTATGGGTCATGGGTCACCAGTCCCTTTATTTCAATTAACCCAGGTTTTCTTTAATTTGATACACTTCCTGGTGTCCCCTTTCTCCTCGAATTGTACATTTTTTGGTTGTTCTTGTTCAGATTCCTCCATTTCCTTATAAATATGCATAAGTGTGAAAAGTAATAACAAGTAACAATGTGACAGTCAATATTAGACTGTTTTGAAATTTTATCTGCCAAAACAATTAATCTAAAACTCTTCAATTTAGCCTCAGGCAGACTTTTCAGACAAGGGCAATAAGCAGTAACATCTTTGTAAAAATATCACATGAACAGTCTCCTGAATAGTAGATCATTTTTATTCAAGTCAAACTCTATATAACCGTTCAGATCAGAATTAAAGTAAAATTGAAATCACTAGATGTCCATTTTTTTCTTTTAAATGCCCTTCATAATTTATTTAATGTACTGAAATGTTTAAATACATCACAATGCCACTTATAGTGGTATATTAGTGGTACATTATTTGTGTTTTAATAAATAAAGCTTGCCTGAAAAACAGTGCAAAGCAACAACACTAATCAGCCATACAGGCCAGGTTGTGGTTGCACATACATTTGATCCTGATCCCCACACTAGTTAGCTATAGAGGGTGTGCAATGGTGGTGCATACCTTTAATCCCTGGACTAGAGAGGAATGTAACATGAGAAGAGATAGGTCTCATTCTCAGTCTCATTCTGAGATTCATGGAGGCAGGTTCCCCATTTCAGTGTGAGGTAGAAGTAAGATCCAGTGACTAGTTGCTTTTGCTTTTCTGATCTTCAGTTTGAAACCCAGTATCTGTCTCTGAGTTTTTATTATTCATGCTACAACCATTCTCACATACAAATTCTCAGCTAAATCATATGCCTTCTTTAAAATAAAAAAGCCTGATATTTGAAATTTGTTATTCTCCGTCAACAAGATGATCTGGTCTTATATTCTTTATTTTATCTATCATCTATATCTCTACCATCTATCATCTATCTATATATACCATCTATCTATATAGAGATAGGTAGTTGATAGATATAGATAGATAGATGATAGATAGATAGATTGATAGATATAGATAGATAGATGATAGATAGATAGATAGATAGATAGATAGATAGATATAGATAGATAGATAGAAGTAACCTTTAAATAAGGCACTGACAAAATATTAAGAACTTCTAAAAATTTCACTGATGTTGTTATGTGTTGGCCACCTACTGGTAGAAATGTAACCTACCTTAATGGTGGTTTTATATTCCCAAGTGGGATTCTTTTTGAGAGAACTAAGGTATTATTTACAAGCAGATTGTCAGTTAAAGATGGTGTCATGTGATCTCTTCTCTCAGCACTGGGATGCCAGTTGGACAGATGAGTACATGCTCTGTGAATGATGCCACAATCTCTGAGAGTTCATAGGTCCATCGTTCCTGTGGTTAGGGATGGTTTATTCCTTTGGTGTCCCCCATCTCCTGTTTTTTTTTCAACTTTTCTAGTGCCTCTGTTGTAAGTTTCCCAGAGCTCTGAGGGGAGGTAATTTGACGAATATGTACCATTCAGGGTTGAATGTTCCCAAAATTCTCACATTCTGCATATGGTCCAAATGTGGATCTCTGTGTTTGATTCTTTCTACTGCATGAGTAAGTTTCTTTGATGATATCTGTTCAGGGATTGATCTATGAATAAATGTTAGGAGTCATGATATGTGGCTATAACACTTTAGAAGCATATTTAGTATTTGTTATTCCAGTAAGTTACTGGCCTATCTGGTTTCTGATTTATTGGCCACTAAATCCTGTAGAGAGTAGATTCCATCTCATAGAGTTTGCCTCAAATACAATAAGGTATCATTTATTTAATCTCATAAGACTTTAGGCAATATTGAATTAGTGCATTTTGTGGACAGACCATCATTATAGATCAAAAAGTTTGTAGGTGAGTTGGTGTTTACCTTTCCAATTTGGTTGCTTGCAGAGTAACTTCCAGTAAAATTAACACTATTATATAGGGGTAAAGGTTCTAGGAAGGCACCAACTTCACTTCTCCATGTACAAACTGTTGTGTAGGTATTATTGTCAGCAATGGGGATTTTGTGAGAGAACCCAGTATCATTGTCAATAACCTAGGTTACCTGGGTAAAGGAGTGCTCATGAAGCCCTTTTGACAAACCACTTCTAGGCAGACTGCTTTTTCATTTCCTGACTGCTAAGACATGAATAATCACACAGAATATGTATTAATTATAACACTGCTGGGCCTATTAGCTCATGTTTTTTACTAACTCTTACCTCTTAAATTAACCCATTGTTATTACTCTGGGTATCACCAATAGGCATGGCCTAGGAGTAAAGTTCCAGTGAGTCCTTTTCCTTCAGCAGTTACATGGCATCCCCCTGACTTTGTCTTCTCTCTCTCTCTCTCTCTCTCTCTCTCTCTCTCTCTCTCTCTCTCTCTCTCTCTCTCTCTCTCTCTCTCTCTCTGTCTCTCTCTGTGTGTGTCTCTGTCTCTCTCATCTAATTATTCATTTTGTTGGTTAATACTATAAACTTGCCTCCCTCAATTACATTCATTGGGTCCCATTAATTTGGGTTTGTTTTGTTTCATTTTCATTCCATAGTAAAAAAAATTAATTCCTATCTTGAACCATTTTTTATTAATTAGTGAATTTTTAGTTTCCATAAATTTTAAAGTTTTTTTGCTGGTTCTTTTCTTGTTTGTATCTGGAGTCATCTGTGTAGTCAGATAGGATGTAGGCTGTTATTTCAGTTTTATTCTATCTGTTTAGCCTTGCTTTGAGTTCAAGTGTGTGACCTGTTTTGGAGTAAGTACCATGACATGTTTGGAAGATATATTCTTTTATGATTGGATGAAATTTTCTTTAAATATCTATTAGGTCGATTTGGATTATAATTTCATTTAGCACCAGATTTTCTTCTTTTAGT
Organism: Arvicola amphibius; assembly: GCF_903992535.2. NCBI lineage: Eukaryota > Metazoa > Chordata > Mammalia > Rodentia > Cricetidae > Arvicola > Arvicola amphibius. The sequence continues at coordinate 34,511,395 of NC_052056.1, read as the reverse complement.
TCTTGTCTGTAGTACTTGTTTATTGGCAAATGTAGAGGATTGAAGTTACCCACTATCACTATATCAGGGCTGATACATGCTTTAATCTGGAGTACTGTTATTTTCAGGCTCAGCCATAGTTTCTTCAGATGTAGGAGACAACATAGATTTCTCCCGTTAAAAACAGATTGTTACAGAATTCATATATCACAAATTCAAGATTTTCCCTTGGTGATGGAGGAATGTCTATGTGTTACTTTCATTATTAATAAAGATACTGCCTTGGCCCTTTAAGAGACAGAAAATTAGGTAGGCAGAGTAGACAGAACAGAATTCTGGGAAAGAGGGGGAGAGGCTTCAGGCAGTCACCATAGTGAGTTGCCAAGCTTCTTCTCTCCAAGATGAATGCAGGTTAAGATCTCTCCTGGTAAGCCACACCTCATGGTGCTATATAAATTACTAAATATGGGTTAAAGCAAGATATGAGAATCAACCAATAAGAAGCTACAGATAACGGGCCAGGCAGTATTTTAAATGAATACAGTTTCCGTGTAATTATTTTGGGCAAAGCTACCCGGTTGGCGGACAACAGCCCGCCGCTCATTCTACACCTTGGTATAACACACACAATACACATAGATATTTTATAGAGAAATTATACATCTAACAGAGGGACTAGAAACAGAAAACTCCTTTAAGTTTCTTATAATTTTGATACAAGCAAATCACTTTTTCCCTTTAAACCCACTTAATTCAACAGCATGATGTATAATGGCCCATACTGCAAAATACAAGATCTTTGACACCATGTATTCAAATGTTCTTCAATTGGAATGTGGGCAATTAAACTAGGCATGAAATATAATACTTGAATAGTTTTCTCTGAATGCTTCTGTGTCATTGTTTTCTATTCAATTTGATGGTATAATGCTTTGACATTTTACTTCATTATTTTTATATTATTCTTTAATCACTTTTGTCATGAAAGAACTGATAAAGAGGAACATTCACATTTATTCAAAAAAAAGCAAAAGTAATTTATATTTTACAAGAAAGTTGCTGAGAAATAAACATATTGTATAATCTACATTGTAATGTGTACTTTGGAGCTCTTTGAGAGGACTGTTTAAGAGCTGATCAAATAATGATCTGTTCATTGCTTTTCTTGGTTTTAATTTTTAATATTTTAGGTTGTCATGCATCACTACTGTATTTACATTGTTTTTAACTGTCTCTACTCTCCTTCAAACCCTTCCCATGTGCAATCTCATTCCTTTAGAGATCACAAATTCATAAATTAATTTACTTCTTTGTTTTATACATATGCAAACATACAAATTTACATACAATATATGTATGTATTTAGAAATATAACCTATTAACTTCACTTAGTGTTGCTTATATGTATATGCATTTAAGCCTGACAACCCCCTTGAAGTTCATTCTTTGTCAGGGAAAAGCCTGATTCAGACTTATTTCCTTCACTCAGAAGCCATTGATTATAGCCCTGAATCTAGGAGTAGGGCTATGTGACATTTCCCCCAGAATGTCAAATGGCATTTTAATAAATTATATTTTATATCCCCTTTTAAAATTTTGTTTTTCCATCTCATGGGCCCTTTGAGAACCTGTATGGAGTATTCATAATATGTTGCTGGAGCTCCTTCAGCTCTTTCAGCCAATAGCTGCTGAGATACTAGCCCATTGAGGCGTGGTCTTTCTTTCTTTAAAAAAGCAGCAACTGCCCTTTGCTTGCTCTCTGGCTTCTGGCTCTGCTTCCAGCAACTAGGCTCCCTTCCTGATTGTGCAGAGGGCTGTTGTCTGGGACGGTAATCTGTAAGTTTTTCCCCCTTAAATAAATAACCATTCTTTTAATCATATTTCCAAACCGGTGTGGGATTGTTTGTGACTTACGCCTTCAATAATAGGTTCGAAAATGTAGCTTCCATATGATTCAGCCTAATTTCTGTGGGACCTATTCCCAGTCTTCCACAGATGTTTGATCAACAATGTCCTTGCCGTTCTATTCACAATTAAGAAAGACATGGGGAAAGAATTAATGTCATTCAACTAATCACAAAATAATGGAAATTTTCTCAATAAACACAATGGAATAAATATTCAATTGTAAAAAAATGGAATAATAAAAATTTTAGGTAAAGGGTTGAACTTAGCAAATATTAGATTGAATGATATAACCCAGACCCAGCAAAAAAGCACATATTCTTTATTTTAAAGAATAAGTAAGTACAAGCAGATTGCATACTAGGAGTATAGGTTATTAAAATTTTTAAAGTCAGTGACCCTTTATGAATCAAACAGTCTCTTAGTTATTAACCTTGTAAGTGCTTTCTTCTTCAAGTCTTTGCATACTGTGTAATTTTTCCAGATATTTCAATTCACTTAAAAAAATTAATACTGTCTTGAAATATAGTAAAAAGGAACAGTAAATAAAATAATCAGCTATCCCATCAGAAAACAATATATTAAATTTATTTTGATTAAAATTCACAAAATTTCTTGTACTATGTCAATGAATTTGTGATTTTTATGATTATCTTTACATAATCAATGATGCTGAATAAATGATAAATTAGAGTTAAAATTAGTTTTCATTTAATGCCTCTCATATGGAAAATTAAGATTTTTCACTTGGTTTAATGAAAATTATAATGGACTTTGTCTACATTGTAGTCTTAATCTTAGTTTTAATAGAATGTTAATTGCTTTTAGGAAACAAGTGTGCATTATGCAATGGAATATGTCTAAACTGAAGAACTGAAAATTTGATCATAGAAACAAACATTTTAGATATCTTTGCTTATATTATCAAATTATTTCCTTTTTCTTATTTCACATGCAAGAAAAACAAGTCTCAAGTTCTAATTAAGTAAAAATTGGAGAGCATGTAAATTAAGTTTATATTAATAAACATCATGGCTAAAACAATCTTAAAATGATATAGGAAAGCAGTTAAGCATGCTTCTTAAAGCCAAATTTACTTGAAATTAAATAGTCATATAAGTCTGCTTAAATTCTATAAGACTACAGGCTGTATGTTAAGCAAAACAGAGTATTTCTTCAGAGATTGGAGGTAAAAAAAATGAAATCTCAGGGGACCAGGAAACTGTTCTTTTTCTTCCTGCCTTGACAACATTTACCTGTCTTATTCTCATTTGGTCTCAGATTGTTTCTGAGGTAACTTCCTCTATTTATAGGAACAAGAATCAAGTTTATTTGGATAAATATTTTTATGAACTCACCTAACATTAATTACTTTCTTCAAGCCCTGTCTACAAATATGTTCACTTTTGATTTTAGAATATCCATTTAAAAATAATGGAGGACTTCTTAGTATGTATATCATACAGAGAAAAGTTAAGAAATAAAGCTGATTCTCTTAAAAATGAATAACTGTGATGAGGGATATATGGGAGGGTTGTAGAGATGAAGAGGAAAGGAAAATGATATCATTGTATTAAAATCACCAAACTAAGATAAAAATAATAACCTCTGAGGAGAGTCTCAAAGCCACTAGTTTATATATAACAGATCATCCATCCCTCCCAGAGGCCATCCTGATTTGTGAAATCCAATACTTATCATTAAATTTTTACTGCTCTTTAACCTTAGTAGTCCCTAGCTACAAGTGAATCATTTTAGAGAAGATATTTTGATCGTAGAGTAATTTAAAAAGCAGAACTAAGTTGATATCTATTTTCTGGACTTCAGGTTCCCCAACTGCCACCCAGAAAATCCTTTCTTATTCACTCCCAGTCTTTAATGGGCTTGAGTACAATGATACAAACAAATATAAACATAATAGGTTACCACCAACAGGATCATGCGTTGAATTCTTTGTTCCCTGATGTTGGCACTTCTGTGGGAGTTTGTGAAATCTTAGTTGTAAATGACATATCTGGAGAGCATGTCCTAGGAAGTCTACAACTGTAGGTCATACCTTGTCCTCTGTCTCTACATCCTGACATTTGTTGGATAAATACTCAGACCATCATGAGGTTCTGTACAAGCAGTTAGGGTCAAACTCCATGAACTGAAGCCACAGAAACTATGAACCAAAGTAAATACTTCCCACTTAAAAATAGAAAAAAAGAAAGAAAGAAAGAAAGAAAGAAAGAAAGAAAGAAAGAAAGAAAGATATTGCAGAAAATGTTGTCTAAGTGTTCCAATTATTCCATGGATGGAGGCATTTGACAAACGTGTGGCTTGCAGGAAAATCAACTCGTACAAGTCACTTGCACATGGTTAAATAAAGTGGAACAGAATAAAAGTTAATTCTTGTCACTGTTAAGCATGTCATCAACTCAAACACATAGAATGTACTGATCTTTGTTGTCGCTAATATGAATACCTCATCTCTTAAGGTGACTAAAAAGGATTTAACCGTTTTAAATTGTTCTTCTCTAAAAATAATAACTTCAGAGCTAAGGAGTGACTCATTCCTAGCCCCACAAATAAATTAAAACATATTCCTTATTATTTACAGAAACAACTAATACATTTGTGTATATGTGTTTGTACATTATATATTTGCATGTGTTATAAGCAAACTATTTTGCAACAAATACTAACAGAATATTGTACAGTAGACATTTAACAAGACTTTATGTATGTTACAATTTATGTATACATAAGCATATAATTATAGAGCAGAGATTCTCTTCTGAGTTTATCACTTCATAGAATAATCAGTCTTACATTTCTTTCTCTCAAAAATACTACTTACAGTACTATTTCTCTCTAACTGTAGATAAACCATGTGACTAGCTGAGAAAGAAGACTATAAATGTGTGATGTTTTTGATATGAGTGAAACAAAAATATTTAAAAAGGTGTTTCTAAGCAGAATATCATTCCTTTTGGAAACAACAGAGTCTACCATGTTCTCCGCTCTTGATTCACATCCCTGTTTTAATTGTATTCCTTTCATTTGTGACTAAAGCACAAATATCAATCTTTACTGTGGCAGAAAAGTATCTACTTTTCTTTCTTTAGCATTTTCCTCAATTTGTCAGCTTGCAGTGTTTTCTGAAGTCCTGGAAATGCTTTCCAATATCAGATAATATGTTATCACCACTTTCTGTTGAAAATATAAGAAGGGTTTATCCTCTCCTTGCAAGTCATGAGCCATGTAATTCGAGGCGAACACGTTTGACTCTTTACCGACAGCTTAGCAGAGAAGTTTACCAGCTTGTGTTCATTTTCTGCCTCTGAAAGTGAGGCCCTGATACTCTCCACTTAAGCTCTTGATACCAGTAGGTAGCGACTGCCCCAGTGTAAGTGTTTATTGCAAAGATAAACTCAGCTTTAGAATATCTTGAAAACCTGAGAAGGAGATCATAGTAGATACCTTGTAAGCAGTCATTTCACTTTTTGTCAGGTATTCACCTTCGGTGAGCTGGTTTCTCCAGGGATGAGTTTCATAGCTGTAGAATATTATCTCCCATAGGCAGAACAATAAAACATAAATATGTAATTAAAATAAATGCTTATACTTATAACTCAGCAACAAAGACTGCTTTATAATAAATAAAGTCGATATACTTTAAAAAAGAAAATGGGACTCTGACATTTACATGTTGCATGAGTATTAACATCCTTAGCTATAATTCATTTACTCAAGTGAGACTCAAATATGATTTTAGAATTTTTGATGGAAAATTCATGATCAAATAATAAGTCATTTTAATATATTTTATATGCATATATGTAAGGTTGAGATGTTGTCATGTGAACACTGACTATGACTAGTTATACATAAGCATATGAATATTAAAATAAAATGAAGCACAGATGAATTAGAGATGAACAAATGTTTTAAACAATTGCAGTTTCACATGAAAATATAGACAGTGTACAAATCTCTAATTCTAGGAGTTCAAATTAAATTTGAAAAGAAGCCATTTTGGTTCTCTTTCATTTTTACATGTAACTCACCCACTTCTAGCATGGCCATTAGATTCCACAAGATGGCCAGTTCATTCAACCCTTACATGATAACTTTTACTATTATTTCACCTACAGCATATTATTATATATTCAAATCTAAAACAATGAGTTATGATCTCAAAGATTAAAAAAATTAAAAAATATTTCCAGCTCATAGAGACAAATGAATAGTATCAAATTTTCAAGTAATTCTATCCTGTGATTCAAATGTTTTACTAGCCACACATAATTCCTTTTTTGTGAAGACAAACTACTTAAGTTGCCAAAAGAAAATTATATTATGAAATATTAATACAACTTTGGATAACAATATCAATTGTAATCATTTATCCAAGTGTTTCACTACTATTAATTTATTGCTTTAAAAATAATAGTATGTTGTGTTATCATCCCACATTTCTACCTGAAATAACCCTCAAAACAGATTTTCCGCTGTTGTTAATATTATGTATCTACTGAGAGACACAGGGCTCAAACACACTCATGATGCTGAACACACCAGTTAAATATTTTACGTCATTTTCTATTCATCCTTTAGTACCATTTCTGATCCTCTAGTTCACCTTTCTGTTCTTAACTGAGGTATATTCATGGATACACTCCCATAATAAATGGCCAGCAGATTTATACGTAAATCATGCAATATGTATTTATATGTTTTAAAATATTAATTATTTGTATGATTTTAAAGTATATTTTGAGTATCACTGCAAATCTTATTATTCTGGGAATTCTGTGATGAAAAGTTTTGAAAAAGTAACTTTTTTTTATCTTAATATATATAAGTTCTAAGTTGGAGAAAAGAAATTGATAGTAAGAAAATTAAGTGATTATAGATGTAGTAGTTTATTAAATTTGCACCAATTTCATTGTTTATATATTTTTGAGGCTCAACAGATAATTGACAGGAAAATTCAGCTTCCTTATCTCTCAAAACCAAAGAGAAGTATAAATTAAAATAACTGTGAAACTTGTAACTCAATTAAATGCAGATAGTCAATTTCAGGCTTTGGGAAGAATGAACAAAATGTATTTTCCAGTGAAAATGGATATGTCCTGTTTCTGTTTACAATTTTGAATATATTCATTAGTTATTTTCTTAAACAACATAACCCATATCAAAAATACCATTGTGTATTTTTAAAGAAAAATATCAAAATTTACAAACCTTTTGTTTTTCATACTCTTCATCAGAAAAGAATCATATATGAAAATATGTAAAAGTTTATTTCATAATTATACTAAAATATACAGATACTTTATATTTTAGTAAACTTTAAAGATGTTTATTTTATTTTGCATGTTATTGTATATTGAAGCTAGAGTTCTGCAAATATAGTCATTGATTGTGGAAAGAAGGGAAAACAGCTATATTCAGAAATGTCTTCCCGAATGGTCATCTCTAATCACGATAAGGTGAACAATACTGCATTGATTCAGTAGTTTAATCTCTATTTATAATGATTAAAAGCAGGCAAGATTATGAATTCATAGTGATGGAAGAAACAGGGAAAATTGGAGAGGCGAGAGGGATATGTAGAAATAGTGTAAATATAGTATGCATGTACAAAAGTTTCAAAAATGAGAGCAAAATGACTAATGTTCTTGCTGTATTAACTAGGATGAACATTAAATATTCCTTTTATTTTACTTTTTAAATTAAAAAAAAAACATTTTTTGTATTTTACATACCAATCCAAATTCCGGCTCCTCTTGTTCTGCCCACCTTCATCTCACCCCAGGTCCATCCATTCTTCAGAAAATTTGAGGCCTCCCAGGGGGAGTCAACAAAGTCTGTGACTTGAGGCAGGACCAAGGCCCTCTCCAACCCCACACTCCTCTGTGTCTACTGAATCAAGGCTGAGCAAAGTATCCCTCCACAGAGAAAGGAGTCCAAAAATCCAGTTCATCTTCCGCTGCCAGTGTCCCCATAAACTACCCATGCCACACGATTGTCACCCACATACAGAGAGCCTAGTTCATTCCTATACATGTTCCCCAGCTGCCAGTCCAGTGTCAGTGAGCTCCTACTAGCTGGGGTCAGCTCCACAGAGAAGGCAGGAAACAAGGCGGACTATAAGAGAAACAGACATGGATCTCCCTGGGAAGGGGAAATAGAAAAGATCTCCTGAATAAATTTAGAGCATGGGGGGAGGGGCGAAGGTAGGAGGGGAGTGGCAAGGAGATAGTGAGTAATCAAGAAAGAAAGGTAGAATTGGGGGAACAATAGAGATGGAGAACAAGGAAAGAGATATCTTGATAGAGGAAGCCATTATGAAGTTAGTTAGAAACTCGACACTCAGAAATTACCAGGAATCCACAAGGCTGACCCCAGCTAAGGATCTAAGCAATAGTGGAGAGTGTGCATTAATCACTTTTATGTCAAAATCTTTGCTAATCATTGTAAAAACACTGAGTTCTAATAAAAAGAGAGAAAGAAAGAAAGGAAGGAAGGAAGGAAGGAAGGAAGGAAGGAAGGAAGAAAGAAAGAAAGAAAGAAAGAAAGAAAGAAAGAAAGAAAGAAAGAAAGGAGAATGACTTTATTTTTTCATAGGCATTTTCAGGACTTAGTAAGAAGTTTTCTGTGACATACAAGTTAGGGCCTGGTACTGGTCTAATTAAAAAAGCTTTCATAAACTGCTAGTTTTGGGAAATCCATATTTTGCTGTTCCCAAAGCAAAAACCCATGCCTCATAACCTTGTACAAGAAACATTTTTACCCCAGCTATGATTTCTGCTTTTGGATAAGGGAATAGCTTGGGACTGACATTTAGATCATGTATTTATCCCCTCAATAATCCTACATCTATAAACCTTTTGTAGCTTCAGAGAAAAGTCATGGTGACAAGGAGATCGTAGTTCATAGGACCATGTTTGGATTTATATAGAAAAGCCACCTGAAAAGGAAAGGGTACTGACTTTCCTGGGAATTAGGATTTAAACACAAAGTCACAGTGAAGCTGATTCTAGTTAACTTTTTAGCTTGAAGACCACAAGTTTTACAGAGCTAGTTTAGAAAAATTTTATGTGACTCTTACATATCTATTAATGCACAGAATAATTTTTATAAGTTGAATTAATATCTTCAGGACCAATATTGTATCAAATAAAGAAATATACAGTTTGATTTCATTGATTTGCTTTCTGTATGTTCTGATGTTATATAAGTTTAATACAAATATGTTTTGTCAAGTTGAGAGAAACTCTAATGTGCTTGGGAAAAATAACTAAATTAGGAAGTTTCTCACTAGATTGTCCTTTGGGCATCTATGTGGGGTAATTTCATAATTCATGATTGAGATTGAGGTATCAGAGTTCCAAGTCCACTCTGCACATTATTGTCCCTGGGAGAATGGGTCTAATAATTGCAAGAAACATGGATGAGAAAGACAAGTTAGTGAGTTGTAAGCAACTGTCCTCCCAGGTCTCTGTTAGAGTTTCTACTGTTCAGTTCTTGCCTTCAGTTCCTGCCGGGACTTCATTCAGTAATGCATTGTGAGTCTTTGAATTGTAATGCCAACAAGGCACTTTGGTCATTTTTTTAGCACAGCAACAGAACAGCAAAGTAGAAAACAGGTAAAATGTAAAAAAATATTTAGGGTAAACTAGGAAGATACTTGGGAAATTTAATGTAATTCTGGAATTTAATATTCATAGTTTACATATGTCTTTCCCAGACACTGAAGAAATGATGTTCTCAATATGAAACTATGAACAATATATAACATTATATTTCTAATTTGAACAATACTAATTTTAGAAGTAATGCAGAATATATATACATATATATATACATATATATGTGATATATATGTATATATTATATATATATTTGTTGTTGATATTTAGGATTAGCTCATTTAGATATCCTTAACCTATAAAAACTATTAACTCTTACAAAATTATATCTTATAATAAAAAAACTTTTCTTACCTTTTAAGGATTATTATACAATTGGATATATAAAATTGATTTTTTTAAAGAGCACCTATGTCATACATTTATTTATTCCCTTTGCTTGGTTTAAATTAGACTTTGGGCAAAGTTTAAACTTACAGACAAAAAGTTAATGACATTTACAGGTGAAAAGCAATTGCATGCCTGCTATATTAGCTGCATGTTGTCTCACATAGGAAACCATGGATCCAAAGGATATTAGATTCACATTCTTTAGGTGAAGCTCTCAAAAATCTATTGTTGAAAACTAAACTTACCTTTAAATGTATGACTGCTGCAGCTATAGGTCAGATCCCAGTTTAGCACTGTCAACAACAATTAAGCTTACAGATATACAAAAAGCTAATGTGATAGAATGACAATCAGGAATAATGCATGCGCCTTTGCATTTGATGTTGGTTAATACTTTCTGAAGAGACAGATAATTACACAATGCAGATTGAAGGCTTAGGAACTTGAAGGTTGCTAAATAGAAAGTTCTAAATTGAGTTTCCTAAGTTTGTGATAAAAGCACACATTTGATTCCTAAGTGAACACAGACAGAAAGCTCAAAATACAGAAAAAGAAAGTTATAGGAAATGAAGAGAAAGTGTCCTAAATACTATGAATTACAAGATGTCAGATTCATACTTCTTGGGATATGAGTTTCCAATCAATAAGTATTAAAATACTTAATATCATACTTCAATATTCCTCTGAAGGCTTAGTAATGTTATTTTAAAAATTAATGAAACCTCATCAGGTATATTTTTTATTTTCTTCAAACAAATATAACTTATAAAAATACTTAATTACCATCTCCAAACATTTTGTTTAAAGCATGCCATTTGAGTGATAGAGCACTTGATATGATTGTTGTATTAGTTATATTATTATATATGTTAGTTATTTTTAGTTAGCACACAATCCTTAGAATTGCTGTGATATTTTACAGACATAGACAGAACTAATCTTAATTATTTTATTGTTTTTTTGCATTCAATCTATTTTGTTAATACTCTTTCCCTTCCCACAACTCCTACCTGATCTTCCCAATCTCTTTATATTTATCCAACATCAGGTTTTTCTTTCTCTCTCATTTTTTAATTTTTTTAGCAGAAAACCTAGGATAAAAATAAAGAAAAAAAACCATCCACCCTACACAGCTCATCTTGTCTTGGACAACTAGTCATGTTATGAGACCTACCCTGGGATGTTGGATAATACTCATTGATTCTCCACTGGGAAAAAAGTGATTTTCCTTTTCCTAGTAGGAAAGATTTATTTGTTCTCTTCAGATTTATTTTCAAACATATAGTTTTTTGACTCAAATCAAAATGAATCAGCAGTTTTATAAAAATAGAGCATAGAAATATTAATGATTATTGGTTATATACCAGCAAATTACATGAATGTCAAAATATTTTTCCAATAAATAAATCATTGTTGAGGAAACAAAATGAGTATAAATAATTAATATTACTAAATATGTAAAAATTTATAAAGCGTTATTATTATCCTTTGAAAAGTATGTTTTTGAAGAAAAATTAGTAGGGATGATTCAAATATTACTTCTTTAAAATTACTGTCTTAATGTTAATGTCCTTATAGTTCCTATATACTATAGCCAACCTGTACTATTGGTTTTTAAAATGAACTTTAAATTACTTATTGAACTGTATTTTAGTATTGCAAATATATATAAGCATACAAACTAAACAGTTTTATTTTAATTTAAAACTTCATAGACATTTCAGTTTTGTCTGATGTATTCAGTTTGGTTTTAAGAATCAAGCAGAATAGAACTTAATGTACTAAATATCCATAAAGATTATAATATCTGACATTATTAGAAGTTGGAATTAGGATGTGTTTCAGATATTGAAATGTATTAATAATTGAAATGAGGGACATTCTTTTCAGATATGCACAAGAAAAGAAAAATTATGTTCAAGAAACATATTCTAATAAAGATTGAGGTTTGAAGAGGGAATGAACATTTATAGATGACTTCACCAAATCTTTTGACACTGGGATATTTTGATTTTTGAAGTAAATATTAAAAGGAATGTTCCATCTTTGGTTCTGAATGTAAAATTCTTAAAACTTTTTAAGCAAGTGAAAAGCTGAAAAATGAAAAAAATCTGTTTCAATTTAAGAAGTAAATTTGTCATATAAAAATTGACAGAGAAGGTGAAAAACAGGAATATATAAAACAACACAAACAGAACAGAATCCAGTGCAACATACAGAAATCTGTGCTCTATTTGATGAATTGAAAGAATCTGAGTATTGGCAATCCCGAAGACATGAATTTAAAAGCACTCAGTTATTTGAAGTTTCTGCACAGTGTCTTATATCAAAGAACTCAATAGGTTAATAAGGGGAAAATTTGCTATATACCTGGAAGACAAAGTGATAAAATGATTAGATGCTTTATTAGTTATTTGAGAATTGTATACCCTGTGTTTTGATTATATCTGTGTTCCTCAACTCCTCTTAGATACATTCTCCTTCTTTACCTTCCAAAGTTTGTGAATTTGTTGCTGTTTTTGTATTACTCACAACTTTATCAAGTGTAACAAGTTATACTCTTCAATTTAAATTGTACAATTTGGTGGCTTTTAGTATACACATATATCAACACAATTTTCACACATTTAGTTGGCAAAAGCCTAACCTCCTATTATATCTCATGTTTCTAAGTCATAAGCAATCACTAGCATGATCTTTGTCATTATGGATTTGCATAATCTGGCTATTTCTTATAACAAAGTTTGTAATTATGTGGGGCTTTACGACAAACATTCATTCACTGAAGGGAAGAATTTTGTAAGTCCACCCCAATAGTAGCACATATCAATGATCCAGTCCTTCTTATGACAAAATAAAAATCCAACAGATGAGTATGACCATTTCAGTAGTATTTTCTGTATTTGGAATTTTCTTAGTTATTGTTCCATTGCTGTGAAGAAATGACATGACCATGAGAGATCTTATAGAAGAGGGAAATAATTCAGGACTTGTTGACAGTTTTAGTGACCTAGCACATGTTTATCATGGTGCAAAGCAGAGAGATATAGCACTAGAGCAGTGTCTAAATACTGATCTGTAGGCAAAAGAGAGAAAAAGGGAGAGGGAAAGAGAGAGAGAGAGAGAGAGAGAGAGAGAGAGAGAGAGAGAGAGAGAGAGAGAGAGAGAGAGAGAGAGAGAGAGAGAGGGAGAGGGAGAGGGAGGGAGAGGGAGAGGGAGAGGGAGAGGGAGAGGGAGAGGGAGAGAGAACGAACACTCCCAGTATCACAAATTCCCCAATGAGGCGATACCCTAAAATCTTTTCTAAGCAGTGTCACATCTGGGGACCTAGCTTTCAAACCTATGCTCTATGGAGGCCATTCTCATTAAAATCACACACCACGCACGCGTGCACACACACACACATAGACACACACACAAAACATAGCTTCATTTTAATTATATCTATCATATAAATACATGATGTTTCTGTTCTTATCAATAATCATTTTGAAGGCTATTTTCTAACTGATAATTTGATCAAGGATATCCAGGTAAAACAAATATCAATTTCATTTTTATTATTTTTAAAAGAAAACAAGCTATTTTTTATTTTCCATAGGAATCTCAGTTCCTACTATCTCCCCTCCTCCCATTTCTTCCACCTACTCTACATCCCTTATCCACTCCTAAGAAAGTAAGGCACATTGCTTTGGGGAAGGTCGAACGCCCTCCCTGCTTCATCTAGGCTGAGCAAGATATCAATCCAATGAGATGCAAAGATACATGTGGGGTACACCTGATTGGGTTGTATAAATACATACTGTGCTGTTTATAGCTATAAAAATTATATTTATTTCAGATAGTGTTCAAATCAAAAAAGTTGTCATGACTAAAGTGATCTGTTACTACTTTATTATCAATGCTTCAATTTTTTTTATAAAGCTATATATTTTTTCAGTATGGATGTGCCTACAAATGGAAGTCTAAAATCAGCAGGTAAAAAGTGATAAAATGGCTAGAAGAAATTGACAAGCACATCATTATATTTTCAGTCTTTAATCCCTCTCAATAAAACTAGTGATGTAGCAAATTGAAAATATTTAAGGATATATGAACACTCTCTATAACTTGTGTATTATTGACATCTATGTACTATGTCCACATATCAGAGATTACACTCTCCTCAAGTTCACATACAACATTCACTAAGAGATACATTCTGGTTCTTTGGAAATACTTGGACTTAACATAGTGAAGGGAACCCTGATGGCTCTTTGTCTTGGAGAGGGGTGGAGTGGGGGTATGGGTGGAAGGGAGGAGAGAGAAGGGAGAGGAGGAGGGGAGGAGATGGAAATCTTTAATAAAAAAATGAGAAAAAAATAAAAATAAAAAAATAAAACCTATAGTTTAGTAACAAAAAAATCCTAAAATGTTATTTTTTAGTCCTAAGTGGAATCTAGCTCCTACTATTTCAAGTTCTACATCCCTAGCACAAAAGTAATTCTCTCTTATTTATTTTTTTATTGATTTTTCTGAGCTATACACTTTTTCTCTGCTCCCTTCCCTTCTTTTCCCCTCTGCTTCAACCTCTCTGATGGTCTAAATGTTCCCAATTTACTCAGGAGATCTTGTCTTTTTCTACTTCCCATGAAGATTAACTTTAGGTATATCTATTTTAGGTCCTCATTTTTTTGTAGGTTCTCTGGGATTCTGAATTGTAGGTTGGTTTTCTTTGATTTATGTCTGAAAGCCCCTTATAAGTAAGTACATATAACGTTTGTCTTTCTTGGTCTGAGGTATCTCACTCAATATGATGTTTTCTAGATCCATCCTTTTGGCTGAAAATTTCAAGATGTCATTTTTTTTCGACTGTGTGGTATTCCATTGTGTAAATGTACCACATTTTCCTTATCCATTCATTGTTGAGGGGCATTTAGGTTGAGAAAACATAATCCTTCGTAATAGCCACAAATAGCATACAATATCTTAGAGTAACTCTAACCGAACAAGTAAGTACAACAAGAACTTTAAATATTTGAAGAAAGAAATTGAAGAAGACACCAGAAAATTGAAAGACCTCCCATGATCGTGGGTAGGTAGAATTAACATAGTAAAAATGACAATCATTCCAAGATTAATCTACAGATTCAATGCAATGCCCATCATAATCCCAGAAAAATTCTTCACAGACCTCGAAAGAACAGTACTCAACTTTGTAGAGAAACACAAAACAAAACCAAAAACAAAACAAAACAAGAAAAAAAGGATAGCCAAAACAATTCTGTACAATAAAGGAACTTCTGCAGTTATCATAATTCCTGACTTTGAACTCTACTGCAGAGATAGAGTACTGAACACAGCCTGGTATTGACATAAAAATAGACAGAAGGAACAATGGACCCAAATCGAAGACCCAGATATTAATTCACACACCTACAAACACTTGATTTTTGACAAAAAAGAAAAAAATTATAAAATGGAAAAAAAACATATTTAACCAATGGTGCTGGCATCACTGGATATGAACATGTAGAAGAATGAAAATAGATCCATGTCTATCACCATGTATAAAACTCAAGTCTAAATGGAACAAAGACCTCAACATAAAGCTAACCACACTGAACTTCATAGAAGAGAAACTGGGAAGTATATTTGAATGCATTGGTACAGGAGACCACTTTCTAAATCTAATGCCAGGCCCATTCCTATTGAGGCCTATTGGCAGCAATCACAGCTTCTGTGACATGTTGGTATGGCATTGTGTACTTGTCATGTTCTGATATGCTGTGTAATGCTCCGAAGATAGTGCTGTGTATGCCTCCTCACTATCTTCTGCCCTTATATATTTTATCTTCTGCAGTTTATACTGAGACTCCGACTGAGTGGTGTTAGCACCCTGTTGAGACTACATACTAAACATTCATTTACTGAAGTGTATTGAAAAGACATGAATCTCTGCATTCACCTCTGATTACTGCAGAAAGAAGATTGTCCTTTTCATAATATACTTATTCAAAATAAGGAGAGTAACAGAAAGCAGAGTGGCACATATGTATATAAATATCTCTGTGTTAAAAAAGGAACATGTAGTTAATATTGTAATTACCTGCTTGAGATAAAAATACCCAAGTGTTGCTTTAGCACAATGCATACATAGGTGTTTCTGTGTGGGGTTTACTTAAATAAAGAAATTAGTGCAAGACTGAGCCATTTCTCATAATAGGTGGCCACTGATATGACAAAAAAATAATACTGCTGTCATATACTATAATTCATTATATGAGCGGTTGTTTTATTTCAACACATAGTATCATTGGTCACATGAAATAAATGGTATGCATGTGTAAAATACATTAACAATTATGCAGAGTGATTAACTTGATTTATTGAAGTCATGGAAGGCTAGTTGAACAGTTGAAAATTCATTAATCTTATCTTTCACAGAAACATGGTAAAAATGATACTTGACCATGACAAAACATATTGACAAAGTACAATGCCCATTTATTAGAAATACTTTCAGCAATGACAATTTTTAAGAGGAGTTAGACACAGTACCTCTATGTAGCCAAGGTTTGTCTGGATCTGAGGAGTATCCTGAGTGGAACTAACTCATTAAAGACTTACTTCTGAATAGTAGTAAGAACTTGAAGTTTCATTCCTAACCTCTGAAATGAGGTACACACGTCTGCTCTTCAACTTTGCTCCTTCAATGTAAAAGTCCTCCGTAATGTGATGAAAAAGGAAAAGGGTAGGAATGAGAATGTATTGAGACAAAGATATAAAAATCTGTCCACAGGTGAGATGATTGTTTACCTAAAAATAAACTAAAATCACCAGAGTAGCCTCATTCATAACTGAATGTAGTTGCTGGCAGGTGTGAAGCTAATACATACAAGCCAATAAAATTTCCTGTTTACAAGTAATGAAGAAGTATAATGTGACATTAAATTTAAAAATACCATTCATCCTAATGCTAACAAAATGGCATTGATATGTAATGTGAAATATAGTCACATGTAGGATTCCTTGTTTGAACAAAGAGAGATATTTCATTATTGTCTGTGAGGAGACTGAATACACTATAGGATGCAAATTTGTCTCTGTATCATCTGTTAAACCAGCATATCCTCCAGAAATAAGTAAAGAAGTTTTCAAATAAACATTTTCAAATTCAAATAAGAGATGCAAGACCAATAATAGTCAAATAATATCAAACTAAAACAAAAACTACCAAATTGGGGTACTGATAGTATTTGAATTTGAGACTTAAAAAATCGAAATGTCAGAAAAACAAATGAATCAATATAGATCAAATCAAATCAAAGCAGAACAGTGTTCAGTAATATAAATGAAATTATAAATGACTGATAGCTAAGATAGAATAAAGACTGCAAAATTCCAAAAAGATTGTGCTTTCAACAAATAATACTAGACTACTGGAATACTTGTACTCTGATATGAAATAACCAGTCAAGATGTAGACACCTACACTCCGATTTGAAAGTGAATCATTGGAATTAATGTGAAGTACATAAAATTCCTAGACTATAATACAAGAGAAAATTCAATTATGTTTGTGTGTGACAATCAGTGTTTAGATATAGCACAGAGGAATGATATGTGAAAGAAAAGATATGTTGGATTTAAGTAATGAGAAATTTTTGTTAACATAAACAGGGGAAAATACATTTGTATTTACAAAAAAAAAATCATAGAGGACACCTAGAAAAGGAAGAAATCTTTCACATAACATATGTTTGTGCTAGCTGTTTTTCCCATTATTGTTTTAACTGAACAGAAATTTAGACATATCTGAAAAGAGGGCAAGTAAATTGAAAAAATTCCTCTATAACATTGCCTATAAGAAAACCTGGGAGGGCAGATTCTTTATTATTATTGATGTGGGAGAGATCATCCCAGAGAGGGAAGTACCAGCCTGATCAAGTGGCTCTGAATGGTATATGAAAACACAGAAGGTAAGCGATGGATAGCAAGTCAGTAAGAAATATTGTATGTCTTCTGTTCAAACCACTGTTGCTAGGTTCCTGCCCTAAATTCCTTCCCTTGTTTCCATCAGCGAAGACTTTGATTCAGCATAGTCATTCAAATTAATCCCTTTCTCTTCTGACTGTTTCTGTTCATAGGGTTTTATCTCAGCAACTGAAACCCTAACTAAGACAATATAGAAATAAGGGGATCAAACAATAGAGGAGGTTTTACATACCTCTAACTCTCTCAATGGGTGTAAGCAGGAATATTAAGGCAGAAGGTTCTTGAATTCCAGGCTACTCTGACCTATATAACAAGATTATATATCATAAAGTAGATGAGTAGCATGATCAATGAAAATGTTTCAGAAGAATGTGAACGAACTCACATATAAAAAAATGCCTTCATATCACCAAAAATAAAAATAAGAAAGCACAAACACTAGCTTCTCATTGGAAATTGAAAATTAAACCCACTGTTAAGAAGTCCTTTTGATCATGTTCTCCCTCCTTCTGCTCCTCATTTGAACCTTGGGAGATCAGTCCAGTGCTCCAATGTGGGTCTCTCTATCTCCATCCAACGTCAGATGAAGATTCTATGGTGATATGCAAGATAATCATTGTGGCTATAGTAAAAGGCCAGTTCAGGCCCCCTCTCCTCAGCTGCTCAAGGAGCAAGCTGGGGACATCTCCTTGGACACCTGGGAACCCCTCTAGAGTTCAATCTCTTGCCTACCTTCAAATAGCTCCCTTAATTAAGGCCCCCTCTCCTCAGCTGCTCAAGGAGCAAGCTGGGGACATCTCCTTGGACACCTGGGAACCCCTCTAGAGTTCAATCTCTTGCCTACCTTCAAATAGCTCCCTTAATTAAGACACATACTTCCCCGATTCCATATCCACTCTTTCCTCCATCCCAACTGTCCCATTCCCCCAAGCTCTCCCCATCCTCCCCTCCTCACTTCTTTCTTCCCATCTCCCCTTACTGCTATCCTGCCCCCACCCCCAAGCTCTCAATTTTTGCCTGGCAATCTTGTCTACTTCCAATATCCTGACTGCTCCTTGGACTGGAGAGGGGGGGGAAGGGGGATAGGGGAAGGGAAGGGAAAAGGAAGGAGGGGAGGAGGTGAAAATTTGTAAAATTATATACTTTAATAAAAAAAGAAAGAAAAAAGTAAAAAAAAAGAAGTCCTGTAGATTAGGTTGTGTATTTGCAGGCATTTTACATGCCTCTAACAGAACACAGAGCTATGAAGTATTGCTGCTGTAATGAAAAAAAAATGGTACAGTGCCCTGGATGGCAAGTTGGGAGTTTCTTATATAAATATTCTCCTCCAATAAATTTTATTAATTTTACTTGAAAATTTTTACTCTAAAAATATGAAAATTCTTACACAAGGTTTTGCACGGAAACAACTTTCTTCACAAAAGCCAAAAGAGAGCAGACAAATAATAGATAAATCATTAACCTGTGGGTTAGTCAGTATTTCCTAGAGGAAAAAAAATTCTATGAATATTTATCAATTTCAATTGTCTCATGTTCTTCTGGGCTTGAAGAATTCTAGAACAGGCGATATTAGGGTGAATACCCAAAGATGCCAACAAGTAGCAAACAAGTGGTTTAGTTCAAGTACGAAGGATACAAAAACAAATAACCTGGTGATATATTTTGTAGCTTCAGATCAGAACTGAAGGTCTGAAACCCGTAGAAAAGAGCAGTGGCAGCTATCTTGGAATTGGGTGTTACAGCGTCCAGAGTCCGGTGGTGCAAATGTGGGAAATACAGGATGCCTAAGATTCCAGGTAGTAAGAAATAACTTTGACTTCTGACTTTCTAATATATTTATCTACAGCCCTCCTTGATCCCACTACCTGGTACTCTCACTGCCATTGTAGTATTTGACATTTCTTTCAAAATGTAGAAAATAAACTTCCAAGGCTGAAGCCTAATGTAAACTAGGAAACTTTGGGGAAAATGATGCTATATATTTTTGTCCATTTTAATAAATGTTATTAGTATCCTAAGATATGTTGATAATGGAAGTTTATTTTCAGGAAAATAGATGTACTATAAATATCCTCATCTATCTATTTTATGATTAAACTCAAATTATCTAAAATAACTAAAATGATATGTATGTGTTTAGCATCTGTAGAAGTGTTTAAATTTACTTACTAACCTTGTAATTTTATGGAAAAGACAATTTCTAAATTGTTCAATTGTACATTATATAAAAGATAGCTCACTCTATATCTATATATCATATTAGAGTACATAAACTTAATATTTTGTAATTATGTTTATGGCATAATTATAAATATATTGAAATAGTCCTCAAAGTAATTACTTCATTTATTTTGGCATTGTATCTTTACACTTCTTTTCTTTAAACAGTCATTCTATATGATATCTAAGATGATAATGGTAAGTCCTGCATAGTTTTATCCTAAATGTAACAATCTCCTTTATTTCACATACTAGGTTCTCCTTTTCATCTAATGATTATGCATTAATACTTTGAAATCTAGGAATTATGTATAAATTTTTTCTTGCCTCTCATTTGATAGAAACAGATAAGGATATATTTCAAAAAAGGCAGGTCAATTCCTTTTGTTCATTTGTAGTCTTGTAGAAGTTAATTGACTCAATAAGTCATTTCTGAGAATATGATGCTCATCTGAGAAGATAACTCATTCACCATGCTATGTACCATTTTGTATACCAAATTGAAGAAGTGCCACAAAATTTTTGGCACTGATTATCACAATGGTTATTGCATTGAAGTTGAAGAAACAATAAACAGAACTATAGTCTGAGAATTTGGATAGAGAGCATTTTGCTAAGAAACTGTTCTACTACTCTGATAAATCTCAGATATTTTTATTTTAGACTGTACTGAATGGCTATCCAGCAATGTCACATTAATCTTGAACTTGCAGTCTTTTGTCTCAGATTTCTAAGAAGTTGAAAATTTAAGTATTCTTATTTAAGTCATTTTGTTGTGACCATGAACCACTCTCTTAAAGCTGTTTATTAGAGTAAGGTTTGAATATAGCTCCCAGTGTAGCTTAGAAAACATCACAGCAGCAACGTCAAAGTAGTACATGCTTCATTCAACAGGTCACAGCACACCTGTAGTAAAGAACAAATTCAACTTAATACACACATACCCAGCAACTTCATGCTGGCTAGCCTGGGTTCAGCTAGTTTTCTCCTTTTTCATATTGTCCAAAATCACTAACTTTAGGAAATGGTGTTCTCCACAGTTTACTGGCTCTTCTCACACTTTTTTTTAACAACTAAGGGAGTCCTCCACAGACATACCAACACAGCAACCTCATCTAGATAAATCCTCAGGAAGATACTCTTCTGCAGGAGGCCACTCTGACATGAATTAGCAAGGAGTACCTGAGACGGCAGTGTGAGGTGCAACGAATGGCACATTGAGAGAAATGGAGACAGAAAACACAGGAGAGTGTGTACACTGAAAGCAAATACCAACTACCGAATTTAGTCAAAATTTGTTTCTATAAAGATTAAAGGTAGAGGGCAGAATAAAGAGAAGTACAGTCAACTAACTGCTTCCCTGCTCTGTTCTTGGGAGGAAGCCCAATCAGGTGCATTATCTCTCACAAAAATTCAGATAACAGCAAGCAGCTACTAACTCTATATGTGCCATACACCAAGCAAAATCTCAGTAGATTAAGTGTTCTTTCCCATTGACTTAATCAGAAGTTTCTCATAGTACTCATGGTTACATTCAGAGCAGGCAAACGAGATTAAATAAGCTCTTTAAGTCACAATTGACTTCAGATGGAAACTGAGTCACATGTGGGCTACCACACTTCCCAGATAACTCTACACTGTGTCAAGCTGACCGGTAAATTAAAACTGAATATTAAGTGTGCTCAAGCACACCTGAGAGCTACACTCTTACTATGTCCCAAAGAAATCACACAGAGGTCTATATTAATTATAAAACTAATTAGACCATTATCTCAGGCTTTTTATTAATTCTTACAACTTATATTAGCCCATTATTCTAGTATATGTTAGCCACATGGCTAGGTACCATTTTCAGCAAGGCAGTCACATCTTTCTTTTTCGGTGGCAGGCTCACATATGCAGAGAGATATTCCTCTTTCCCAGAATTCTCCTTGTCTCATTGACCCACCTCTATTTCCTGTCTGGTTGTCCCACCTATACTTCCTGCCTGGCTACTGGCCAATCAGCATTTATCTAAAATATTATTGACAGAATACGGACCATGGTCCCATACCACTGCCTGGCTGAATAAGGTAATGAGCCACATGGATAACATAGACAGGAATAATGGGCTAATATACATTATGATGAGGAGCAGAAGGAGCGAGAACATGAGGGAGAAAGTCAGGAACGTGAGGGGTGCGTTCACCCATGGAGACGGTGGGACAGAACTAAAGGGAGATCACCAACTCCAGTTGGAATGGGACTGATGGATCATGCGACCAAACCCGTCTCTCTGAATGTGGCCAACAGCGGGGGCTGACTGAGAAGCAAAGGACATTGGCGCTGGGCTCTGATTCTTCTGCATGGACGGGCTCTGTGGGAGCCTTCTCAGCTTGGTCGATCACCTTCCTGGACCTGGGGGGAGTTGGGAGGACCTTGGACTTAGCATAGAGTGGGGAACCCTGATGGCTCCTTGGCCTTGAGAGGGAGGGAGGGGAGGTATGGGTGGAGGGAAGGGGAGGGAAGGGGGAGAAGGAGGGGCGGGAAGGGGGAGGAGGAGCGGAGGGAGGGGGAGGAGGAGGGAAGGAGATGGAAATTTTTAAATATAAAAAAAAATAAACCATGAGAAAGAAAAAAAAAGATAGAATATTAAAAAAAAAAAGAATTAATACAAAGCTTGAGTTAATGGGCCAATCAGTTTACAGTTAATGTATACCTCTGTGTGATTTCTTTGGGACTTAATGACTGTGGAAACCTGGCAGGACAGAAACCACAAAAATACCACACTACCTCAGAATTGACTATAATAAAAGGTTATTTATTTAGAGGGAGACTTACAGATCACAGTCCTCTGCTCAAGCAGAGAACAGCAATCGAATCCCACAGCTGGAAAAAAGGTAGGGCTAGTGTTTTACATCAGCATTTAAGGTCTAAGAGGCCATGCCCAAGTGGGTGGTTAACTTAAAGGCTACTGGCTGTAGGAATTCCTACAGTACATTATTCTGCTCAAGTATACTCCTCTTGTAACCAACTTCTTCAAATATGTCCAAACTATGAAAATTTTTCCCAGTTCAAAGAATTGCAATTAAAATATGAATCCACAAATGGGTTAGATGGTGATGAGACTAGAACTCTTAAGTTTCAGTCACTTTTCAAAAACTGTGCATTTTAGTACTGTTGCACAATGTTGCAGACTTGAGAGTCATGACCTAAAAACACAGGAAGCTGCATACTCAAAAGAAAGATATATTAATGTATACACATTCTCACTAAGTTGATATCTTGCTTAGATATGTTCACCCACTTTCTCTCTTATGCAATCAAGTCCAAGACTGTTCTTTTCCATAGTGTACTGCATCTTACTACAAAACAAAAAAAGTTTTATTCTTTCTTGAGGCTGGTTGTATAAAAGAAAGCAGTTATTATCAACAGAAGGACTAAAGGTGAAGCAGAGGTAGTATGTGTATTCTTGTCTATTAGTAGGGAAAGTAAACAAGAGCCAACTTATTTGATTTTAACTTCATACTTAGTTTTTTAAAATATAAATTACCTATTTATTTGATGTGTATAATAGGTTTGAATGTGTATCTGTGAGTATGTATGTGTGAAAGCATGTGAACGTGTGTGCTTGAAAAACTGTGTGTGTGTGTGTGTGTGTGTGTGTATGAAAATCAGAGAAAAATTGGAATAGATTATCACATTCCTGCAAGGTGATGCAGTGTCTTTCTTTTTCTTTCTGCTGCTGCACAGTCTATTCATGTCAGATTGCCTGTGATTTTTTCCAGTGATATCTCTGGCTCCTATAGAGCACAGATGCATACTTCTGCTTTTGACATTGATTCTGGGATCAAACTTCCACAGTTTTTACTGCTGAGTCATCTTATTGGCGCCATACTTTTGTAGATATAACTATCAGTTAACAATAACAAATGCACAGGGGTGTAGTGGCACAATACTTTAATCTTAGTAGGCAAAGGGAGGCATATATCTGAGTTCAAGACCAACATGGTCTACAAAGAAAGTTCCAGGATATCTAGAACTACACAGAGAAATCCTATCTCACAAAATTTATAAATAACAGTAGTAGTAGTAGTAATAATAATAATAATAATAATAATACATTGTAAAAATATAATAATTGCAGCACATTTTCTATATTGACTTTGTTGCATATACTAACCTCACTGTTTTAGTATATGCACAGCTTTTAGTTTTCCCTTGATGTTTTGGAATGGAAAATGAAAAGTTCCATAAAACAAAGATGAAAGTAAAATGATTAGCTCAGGATTAAAAGCCTGTAAATGCGTTTAAAAATGTGTAAGAATTTTTCAAACACACCCAGTTTATACTGCATTAAAAAATTTCCACTTTCTACTTTAAACCTTTGCATCTTCCCCAAATATATTTTCACATCTGTCCTACTATCACTGACAATAACTTTTAAATAAATATTTTAACTGCTATATAATTATTTAAAACTGCACAAGTTTTAGTGTTTGATAAGACAAGAGTTCAAAAAAATATTCATATATGTGTGATATATGATCTTGAAAAATGATATACTAGATCCATAGGAAGGTATAAATAAATACATCCTATGCACTAAATTTTAATGAAGAATCCAACTTACAACTTTCAGTAATTGATTATGTATTAAATGTAAACTAATTAAGAGTAAATACTCCATAAGATTACATGCTTTCACGTGAACACTCAGTGTTGTTTTGTGCTATCAGACAAACTGAAAATCTACTTGGGTTCAGGATTCAGTATAATTTTTCAACTGAAGTCCTTTGAATAATATAAAAGAATTTGAATATAAAATTATTTATGCACAAAATTTCAGAGTATTATGTGATGACTTTTATAAGTAGATATTTTTCAAGCTGTTACAAAATATTAATGCATTAAGATATATTCTTGCTCTCAGATGAGATGAAACTAACACTGTACTGTTTTGGCAGTTTCATTAGACAGTATTTCTTTAAATAAATAAATTTAATTTATAATTAAGGTATTTATTCATATTATATAAGATTACTATACTTTCCCTTTATTTATGACATAGATTAATGAAAATGCCACATTTAAGATTTTCTTATTGAAACATTTGAAGAAAGTATTCTGTACTCTGTTGCAGTTTATTATTTAGTCAACTGAGTTTTTCTGATAACATTCAAATCTTTAATTCAAAGATTTAAATAATTTAGTATTGAATTCTGAATGTACTTATTATAATATCTCTCTTACTCTCAGTCACTATGTAACACTCTGTGAATATCCATGACTGATATCCATGAAGTACATTATTAAGATTTTATGGCATACTGGATTTCTCAAAGTGAGGATTTTCTTTTCCACATGTTGAGAATGCTAGTTACCAAGTTATAAAAAAGTAATAAAAAGTCAAAATTGACTCCAGATGTGGGCTACCAAACTTATCCTAGATAACTTTAAACTATATCAAAATGACAGGTAAATTTAACCTGAATATTAGGTGTGCACAAACACACCTGTTAGCTACACTCTTACAGATGCTAAAAATAAATCCCACACTGTTGACTGAGATTTTTCTGTCCTAGAAATTTTAAATGTTAAAATCATCAATTTTCCATATATATTTTTATAGACTAAAGAAGCTCCCTTCATAGTAATATTTTTGAGTCTAAGAGGAAATAGGTTTCTCCTAGGGTTCTTCCGTGTGAACTAGAAAGTGATTTGATGCCAGAGCCCCATATTTCAGTCAAGGAAATAAGCTATTTTCATGTTGTTTACAGAAGCAGTGCAGAAGAACAGGTAATCAATGATTATCATTTTTTATTCCATATACCTCCATCTACCTCTCTTGAATTAATTATAAACAAATCAAATATGGATCAGTAATAATAGCAATAACCAAACACTCATTTAATCAAAAAATACCTATATAGAAAAGCAAATAGAACACAGACTAAATGGTATAAAACTTGAAGTATATAAGTTACAAGTATACCTGGCATTAGTATAAGCATAAAAGAAATACAAACAACCTTTATAAAGATTTTTAAAGTATATTTTATATACTGCTTATAAGACAATAATGATGAGTTTGGAGAATGACAGAAAACAATTGATAGGAGAATATGTTTTATGAATACTACTGACCACTGCTCAAAAGCTGGCAAAATAACTTTAAGGCACAAAGCATTATAGAAAAGTATAGCAAAAGACCCTATCTACTTGGAAAATACAACTTCTTAAATTTGTGTATGTGTGTGATACATTCTCATCACAAAGTATCAATAAGGTTTAGTTTAGTCCCTTTCTGCTGTCATAGTAAAATGTCATATCATAGCTTGATTATAAATAAATAAATAAAACTTTATTTTGTACAGTTCTAGAAACTGTGGGTATATAGTCCAGAATTCCCATAGATCTAGTATCTGTTGAAGTCCTATTTCTGGTATCATAGCATCATATCTACTTCATCAACAAATCCACTGTAGAGGACGGTTTCACACAATGCTTCACCATTAAACAGTCTAAAAATTACCAAAAATACAACAGGTTAATTTAATAAATATCCAAAGGCATTCTCAGTGTCATTTTGTGGATTTTGTTAGTCATCTTCACTTTCAGAAGAAAGGTTCAGTAATACTATAAGCAATAAGTTGAGTGTGCTTGTGTCTGTGTTTGTTTGTGAAAGCACATGATGGTAAAAGTAAAAATGTCGGTGATGCAGAGAAGAAACACCCCAAAGCAGAGAGGAATAAGAGCAGTCAAAGAGACAAGGAAGTTCAATGTATGCTGCATGTGTGTATATAAAGGCCACAAAGCCATCACCATATCCTAACAATACAGTATGCAGCAGAAAACTTTGATTCTCAAACAGATACATTTCTCAGTATTTTTGAGGGACATAAATGTATTGTACATAAGAAGACAAGAAATAAAGTTAGGTGCCAAGAAGAATAGAGCAGCCAAAGGATCCTTGGCAAATTTTTAAGGAGGGGCTTGTGGCACATGCCCTGTACTAGTTATAATTTTATAAAACTGAAAAATGTCCACTGTATTTACTCTACAAGAAAGTTGAAGAATAAGGTAAAATTCACTTGTCCATTGCTTTAACTGTTTGTAAATATAATTTTTCTTTGTATGACCTACTAGAGTATCTGGATATATAGAATATACAAGACATAGAATTTTAAAATAATCTTCTTTTTGCTACACATTATCTCTAACCCTATTCATTTGAAACTAGCTCTCTTTGTGAATGGCATTTAGTACCATAAAGGAAGTAACTCTAATTTAAATTTAATTGCGTGCTTTTGTGTGTGCGGTAATGAAACCCAAGCCATTCTCTAATGTAATTTTAACAATCACACTTATCTCTCTGAGATGCTTTTCTGGTCTTTAAATGTGATGATACTATGCCTGCCTGTGGTATTTTCCAGGGTTTGTCCTATCCTGCTACACTCTCTAATCTGTATTTATAACTTCCATAACCCACCCAGAAATTAAAAACTTTGAGCTCTTCTCACTGCCTGAACTACAATGCCCCCAATCTTTATGCACTTCTGGATTCTGTAATATGTATTCATTCTTTCTTTAGCATATATTAACTTTATTATTCTATCTAATGGATATTAGATAAATGAATTGAAGAAAAAGTATGAAATAGTTTATTATACAAAACAAGTGCTGATAATTATAAATTAATTAATTTTTTTCCTAAAATTGATTTATATATAAGTTACTTTTTTTTGCCTGGGTTAAAAACCATAGCCAATGATTCTAGTAAAGAGAAGTAGTGATGATGGTTTGTGGTTTCAGGGAGTTAAAAGTCCAGTATGACAGGTCAGAAGTTTGACGGCCAGAAGGTATGATAGCGGTAGGATCAGGCAGCTCACAGTCCATGTTTATTTTATATTATTTAATTAAAATATATGGATTTTTATTCTGATCATGCTGTTTTCCTCCTTCAGTTCCTTCCAGGTCCTCCACACTTACCCAACTCAGTGTACTCTCTCTCTCTCTCTCTCTCTCTCTCTCTCTCTCTCTCTCTCTCTCTCTCTCTCTCTCTCTCTCTCTTTCTCGGCAAAACACAAACACAAAACACACTCAAACAAACAGTCACCAAAATCGAAACCTACAAAATCACAAAACTGCAAACCAATCAGCAGTGATTGTTTACTCCCATTTTACGCACAGCTCATGAGCATATTTTGCAGGTGTGGCACTGCTGTATACCTCAGAGTTTGTAGCTATGTTGACATTTACATTTCTTCTCTGGTAGCATACAAGACTACTCACCAGACCCGGGTGGTGGTGGCGGCACATGCCTTTAATCCCAGTACTTGGGAGGCAGAGGCAGGTGGATCTCTGTGAGTTCAAGGCCAGCCTGGTCCACAAGAGCTAGATCTAGGACAGGCACCAAAGCTACAGAGAAACCCTGTCAAAAAAAAAAAGTACCCACCAGCATCATAAGCAGTACTCAGTCAGTAGGGTGTGAAAGCTATAGTTATGTTCATTGAGATACCGTAAGTGTTATCTTCAGGATTAGAGCCTTACCATCAATTTGTAGAGAACAACCAGTGGTATTGGCAGTTGCCTAAGATGTTTGGGAAATTCCTGTCATGTACCAGTGTCCAACAACTTAAATAAATATAATCAATTTCTGAAACTGGAAGTGTTGCTGGTGGTAAAAAAAAAAAAATGTCCACTTAAAACAGTGTCCCTCTGGCTATTTGGTCACTCTATTTAGATTTCTTTGATATATGTATATATTTTAGGAAGTTTTTTAAAGAGTACATTTTCATATAACCCTTCAAGTAGCCCTTAGTGTTAAAGGTCTTTCCCTGTATTCATACCCTTATATTTCTCTGCCATCCATTTCTTATTTAATATTGCCCCTTCTGGCCACCCATTCCCTCTTCATGATTATATATTCTATTTTTATTATTACTAAGAATAGATTTATACAGCACAGTTCTTACACTTAAGGTTGGGGAAAACGAGGGAAGGATCCTTGAAAAGTTGTGAGAACCAGAGACCAGAAAGATTGCAGTCCTATTTTTTCTTCTGAAGAAGAAAAAGATATTGTTTCTATGAACAAGAACAGTGGAATGAGGAAAACTTTTAAAAATTTCACCTGTATGAAGAGCTATTATTCATGTTGTTGTTATTGTGTCCGTTTGTTTGTTTGTTTTTTGGGGGGATTGGGTTTTATTTTACTGTTGTTATTCTGTTTGGGTTTGGTTTTTGTCTTAATCCTTTTAAGGGATTAGACCCAAACCCTTAGTGGACAGCCCTATACATATTAGGGTAAAACTAACTAGACTCTGTATGTCATATATGTAACAAAAATAAAACTAAATGAGGTCATAAATTTGAGAAAGGATGGTTGGGGGGTCATTCCTTATAGAAGGGGAAGAAAAAAGTAATACAAATTAGTGGATTTCATGTAGGTATGTATGAAATCCTCAAATAAAAATATAGTTAAAAATATAAAACAAGTGTCTCCTTGGTCAAAAACAAAATACTTAAAAAACAAATTTAATAAAGTATTTTTTAAATTAACTTGAATTCCCAAATGAATTCCAAGGTGCAGCTTCTCTTGGCATGGCAGTTCATTTTAAACACGTTAATAATGTTGAACATTTATTAGTTTTGATTTACATAAATTTTATCTACTTTATAAGCTAATGAACAAAATAACAACTTGACATCTTGTACTAAATCAAAAGATAAATTGAAGTAGATGTGTGGTTTTGCCTTCCTGATGAAACTCAAACATGATAGATGAAATGTCAAAGACTTATAATAAATGCAAAATCAAATACACTATTAATCCTACCTGATATATGAGTTACCAAATTTAGAAAGAGAGTTTTATACTGTAGTTGCCACTAAGCATTCTTTAAAATCCTTGACTGTTAAAAATGTAAATGTCATGATGCAAAATTGTTTATATAGGGTAATTTCCACAAAGGAAAGAAGAAACAGCATTGTTTAAATCAATCTGCTTTTAGTGAAGTTTAGAGATGAATTCCACATAAAATACATTTATATGTACATGCTGTAAGGCACTGGTTAGTCATTCTTATGAATAATTTAAGTGCATCTCCATTTTGTTGTATATATATACATATATATGTATGAAAGTGTTTGTATTAAATATGGATTTGATAATTTCAATGCAAAACTAATTTTCTCAATCTATAGTTACTGTCAAAGACCTATTATCTATAAATAATAGTTATTATATTTTTAATATTATTTTTATATATTTTTTCTCAAAAGTGATATACCCTACTTATTGTACTAAACATAATCAATCATATTTTAGAAAACACTTCAATCTTGTACCACATTTATTTGTATTCTGTCCAAAATCATTGATAGGAATATTTTCTAGGTCTTATGTTACTTTTTAATATAATATTTTAAAAAAAGAATGATTCTTCTTTATTTTATTATTATATTAATTTATAGAAATTTGTACATGTAATCTAAGAAATAATGTTATTCAAGTTATTGTTAAATATCACAAGAAAGTTTAAAATGTGACTGGAAATCATACGTTTGATATGTTGTTTCCAAAGAAAAGAATGAAAAATTATATATACCATTCTGTCTCATAACTCCAGGTGTGTGTTCTACAATAAATGAAATAAATAATATTTGAAGAAAGTTAATTATTATTGATTTACATATTTATAATAAATTCTTTCTAGAAGTAATATAAAGCAAATTAAATTAGATTGTCT
Organism: Arvicola amphibius; assembly: GCF_903992535.2. Lineage (NCBI taxonomy): Eukaryota > Metazoa > Chordata > Mammalia > Rodentia > Cricetidae > Arvicola > Arvicola amphibius. The sequence goes on along the minus strand of NC_052056.1, from coordinate 34,480,551 downwards.
ATTATTAAGTTAGTTTAAAAACTAAAACCATTTGTATCCTAGCTACCATTAGTTTTAAGGTGGCAAATTCTTTAGATCTTACCACTACAGTCTTTGGATTTCCTTTCACTGTTCAGTTAGTCTGGCTATGAGTTCTTGGTTTTTCTCTATGTATTCACTGTTCACTGATTTTTAAAAAAATATGTTGAGGATGTGAAATTACAACACAAATTATTGTTCAATCTGGAGTCTTATAGACACATATCATCAATGTCACCACCATCATCATCACCATTAACACAATGAATTGTTTCCGAGATGTATAAGTGTCAAAGACACATATAAATGTGCTTAGTTATCAAATGGCTAAATAAAATAAAATATACATTGTTTGATTATCAAGCAAGAATCAAAGTGACCTTATTTTAATCACAACAATGTAAAATTAAAATGTGGTTACACTCTAATAGTACACTTAATTTACTTTCTTGAACTAATTCAACAATTAATATGTGATCAAAAGCAACTGTGTCATTCATAGAAAATAAAAGACTCATAATCGGTTTCTAGCCATAATTAAAGGACATCGAGCCTATAATTCGGGATCCTTGAGAAGATAATAAGAAGGTGAACCCAAAGAAAAACATACAGTAATCCTCCTGGATATTGGAAGTAGACACTATCCCCGGGCAAAAATTGGGAACTTGAGGGTGGGGCCAGACGGGGCCAAGGGAAGATGGGAAGAGAAAAGCATGAAGGGGAGAATGGGGAGAGCTCGGAGGAATGGGATGCTTGGGATACAGGAAGGGTGGATATGGGAGCAGGGAAGCATATATCTTAATTAATTAAGGGAGCCATCTGAGGGTTGTCAAGAGACTTGACTCTAGAGGGGTTCCCGGGTTTCCAGGGAGACGCCCCCAGCTAGTTCCTTGGGCAGCTGAGAAGAGGGAGCCCGAAAAGACCAGTTCCTATAGCCATACTGATGAATTTCTTGCATATCACTATAGAACCTCCACCTGGCGATAAATGAAGAAAATGACTGAGCTCCACATTGGAGCACCAGACTGAGCTCCCAAGGTCCTGATGAGGAGCAGAAGGAGGGAGAACATGAGAAAGAAAGTCAGGACCTTGAGGGGTGCGTTCACCCATGGAGACGGTGGGACAGAACTAACGGGAGATCACCAACTCCAGTTGGAATGGGACTGATGGAACATGTGACCAAACCGGACTCTCTGAATGTGGCCAACTGTGGAGGCTGACTGAGAAGCCAAGGACAATGGCGCTAGGCTTTGATTCTTCTGCCTGGACGGGCTCTGTGGGAGCCTTCTCAGCTTGGTTGATCACCTTCTTGGACATGTTGAGTTGGGAGGACCTTGGTCTTAACATAGAGTAGGGAACCCTGATGGCTCCTTGGCCTGGAGAGGGAGGGAGGGAGGGTATGGGTGGAGGGGAGGGGAGGGAAGGGGGAGGAGGAGGAGAGGAGATGGAAATTTTTAAATATAAAAAAATAAACCATGAAAAAAAAAGAAAATAAAAGACTCAGCTAACAAATTGGAATATTTTATTTAGCACTGTCTAGCACAGAGATGTACTGACTCTCAGGAAAAGAATAGAACTATTTTGTTTAAGACTCATAATTCCCTGGCTGAATATTTTCCAATGTGCTCATTTCATTCAGGTATAAATAGATTCTTTTGATTAATATTTCAATTATTAATTCAATTTTCCATATGCATGATGGTTGTAAGAGTTCCCTCTTTATATAGGATAATCATGGCATTTTGAACAAACCCATATTAATGAGATATAAATTACAGTTTTTTATTCTTCACTTGTTTTATTGTTATGCTTTCTTTCAGAGACATCAGCTCCTAATTATAGATGTAATATTCTATTATGTATGCTAAATATATGCAAAAATACTCTTTAAAATTCTTCTGTTTCATATATTCCACCTTGCTATATAACATATATTGTACATAAACTCACAAATAATTCATATAAATTTTTACATGTGTGTTTATATGAGAAATGGGAAAAATAAAATTTATAGTAAATGGTCAGTTTGCAATTAGGTAGGTTTTATAATCCCCAGAAGTACTGCACCTAATAACTTGTTTTAAAGTCAAGGTATGATACAAGACACTCACATTCTAAGAAACTTCCTCCGGAGGGATGTGTGTAAAGAATAACATGAAAGAACTCTTAGGTATCTATATACTAACATATTGTTTGGAAATACTGAACAGTTTGCTTGACCTAGGTGGTTAGGAAAATATCAGTTTTCCCAGAGTGGCCCAAGCTGTCATTCTTCTTTGGTAATCACAACCTCATCTAATGAGTGACTCCTATGCATATAATCCAGGGCGGGAATTGCTTATGTTGATGGTGTGCACGATGTCATTTGCATTCTATGATAAATAATAAAACATTTCTAGTTGCAAGAAATTTCATTATGCTTTCTACTCTACTGTGTGAACAAGTGGAAATTGAATTCAAAATCTACCCTAGCCTAGTGCAATTTTACAACTGAATGTATATAACTCAGTTATAAACTTGAATTATTTAAACTTTTCATTAGTGAAATTTTAAGTGCACAGACCTGAACTTAATTACTATCAATTAGATAATATAACTATGTAAAGAAAGATTATAATTAATGCAAAATTACATATCATTCAAATAAGGAACTAAATTATAAATTCTTTACAGAGGTTATTCAATGACTGCTGTTCAACCTCAGTAAAATTGGTTTAAATACTATATTGAATACTACATTGAATCCTGTTTGCTGATACATAGTCATTTTTTTTCTCATCTTACCTAATATTTCAGCCTTTCTCCAATTAGACCCAAGAATCTATATGAGCTAAATAAACAGGCTACATAGATGAGTGGCAGTATTTCAAGGAGACGATGCCCTCAGTGATTTATCAGGAAACCTTGTTAACTCACAAGCATGATTCATAGGTGACTGTGCTCAAAAGCAAAGCTGGATATCACACAAGCAGAGAAGTGGCTTGCTGGGTTTGTAATGGTTTTAGTAATCATCAACAACATGAATTCTCTAAACCTTTCACTGTGAAATATTTTCTAAATATGTTGCTTGACATCAACAACTTCTATTTAATGGTCTCAATAGCAAAACTTTGTAACACATGAATTTAAATTTAATGCTACTTATTCTTGTTACTCCATTATTGTTACGGAGAGTTTCTTCTAACTTAATTTACCCAAGGCTTGTTGCTGAAGCTTTTACTTCCTTAATCGATTTATTATTCACAACAAAAGAAAGGGACATTGTTCTCTCAAGGACTGTGAAGAATTTTTTTGGGATTTCAATGGGGATTGCGTTGAATTTATAGATTGCCTTTGGTACAATTGCCATTTTTACTATGTTGATCCTACCCATCCAAGAGCATGGGAGATCCTTCCATTTTCGGGTATCCTCGTCAATTTCTTTCTTCAATGCCTTAAAGTTCTTGTCAAATAGATCTTTCATTTCCTTGGTTAGAGTTACCCCCCCAGATACTTTATGCTATTTGTGGCTATCATAAATGGTGAAGTTTCTCTGAATTCCCTCTCTGCTTCTCTGTCCTCTGTGTATAGGAGGGCTACTGATTTCTTTGAGATGATCTTGTAACATGCCACATAACTGAAGGCATTTATCAGCTGTAGGAGTTCTTTGGTAGAGGTTTTGGTGTCACTTATGTACACTATCATATAATCTGCAAATAACAAAAGTTTGACTTCTTCCTTTTTGATTCAGTCCCCTTGATCTCCTTATGTTGTCATACTGCTATTGCTAGAACTGCAAGCATTATGTTGATGAGATATGGAGAGAGTGGACGGCCTTGTCTTGCTCCTGATTTTAGTGGAATGGCTTTGAGTTTCTCTTATATTAGCTGTTGGCTTGCTATATATTGTTTTTATTATATTCAGTTATGATCCTTGTATCCCTAACCTCTCCAAAACCTTTATCATAAAGGGGTGTTGGATTTTGTCAAGTGCTTTTCCCGCATCTAATGAAATGATCATGTGTTTTTTTTCTTTCAGTTTACTTATGTAATGGATTACATTGATAGATTATATGGAAAAACAAAAAGCTCAAGGTAGACAAAACAATCTTAAACAATAAAGGAACTTCTGGAGGTATTACCATCCCTGACTTCAAACTCTATTACAGAGCTACAGTAATGAAAACACCTTGTTACTGGCATAAAAACAGAGAAGTCAACCAACGGAATCGAATAGAAGACCTGGATATTAACCCACAAATCTATGAACACCGAATTTTCCACAAAGGAGCTAAAAGTATACAATGGAAGAAAGAAAGCATCTTCAGCAAATGGTGCTGGCATAACTGGATGTCAACCTGTAGAAGAATGAAAATAGATCCATATCTATCACCATGCACAAAACTCAAGTCCAAATAGATTAAAAACCTCAATGTTAATTTGAACACACTGACCCTGATAGAGGAGAAAGTAGGAAATAGTCTACAACACATGGGCACAGGAGACCACTTCCTATGTATAACTCCAGTAGCACAGACAATAAGGACAACATTGAATTAATGGGACCTCCTAAAACTGAGAAGCTTCTGTAAAGCAAAGGACACTGTCACTAAGACAAAAAGGCAACCTACTGATTGGGAGAAGATCTTTACCAACCCCGCAACAGACAAAAGTCTGATCTCCAAAATATATAAAGAACTCAAGAAACTAGACTTTAAAATTCTAATTAACCCAATTAAATATAAGGAACTGAACTGAACAGAGAATTCTCAACTAAAGAAGTTCAAATGGCCAAAAGACACTTAAGGTCATACTCAACCTCCTTAGAGATCAGGAAAATGCAAATAAAACAACTTTGAGATACCATCTTATACCTGTCAGAATGGCTAAAATCAAAAACACCAAAGATAGCCTTTGCTGGAGAGAATGTGGAGTAAGCAGAACACTCATCCAAATATATATATTCAATTAATACAATGATAGTAGTAGGTTCTCAACTATTGTTTACTATCTATCCAGCCACAGGGGTGCTTCAGTCCACAGTACCAGGCATGGGGTCCATAGTGTATAGTAAGTCTTAAATTTAACCAGAAAATGTCAGGTTACTCTCATGCATGTCAACATTGCATCTGTAGATGCATGTGCTGTGGCTAATCATTTCTGTAGCTCATAGAGTTCATTGTTAAAGAATTTTTGGTAGTGATATTTCACTGAATATTAATAAATAGAAGTTGCCTGAAGATCAGAGAGTAAAACAGCCTCACTGATCAGCCTAACAGACCAGGCAGTGGTGACACACACCTTTAATCACAGTAGTCACACTAGTTTGCCACAGAAACTGGGTTATCGCTGTGCTTGATTTTAATTCCAGCTCTAGAAAGGATTATAAAAGAGAAGGAGATGGCTCAAAGAGACAGTCTCATTCTGAGATGCTTGGAGGTAGGATCATCATTTCAGACTTAGGTAGAGGTAAGAGCCAGTAGCTGGCTAATTTACTTTTCTGACTAAGATTGAACTCCAATTTCTGTCTCTGGGTTTTTATAAATAATATTACATTTTTTAAATTAATTTTCTACCCCAACTTCAGTAGCATGTATAGTACCTGCAACTAGCTAGTAGGGATTCCCAAAGAGTGTCTACATTATTTTTATATTTTCTATGACTCACATGTGTGCTCTTTTCAGTCATAGAATATTATCATCAAGTTCTGTAGATCAACCAAGAGCAGTGGTTGTAGTATTTGGGCATCTCTACGTCTTTCCTGACTAGTAACCCTGAAAAATGCAACCCTTGCACCTGCATTGTTTTTTTACTTGATAGCCTGTGAATAACTTATAAGTAACTCTTTAGGTCACTATGAACTATTCATTCATTAGTCAGTTTTGCATCCAGGTAATTTTTATATTCAACTATGAAATGCAAATATGATAAGACCACATTTTTATTCTCTTTTCTTTCCCAGAAACGAATATTGCAGGTAATTGATTTTTGTTTTCTAGGCAATTTTTAGTACCATATGACTAGCTTTCTAGTTTTCTACTGCCAAAATTTTTGAAATCCTAACTTTATTCATTGCAAATATAGCCTAGTTTTATTTTACCTTTTTTATTTTATTATTTTTACTTCTTTTAACTTTTATTGATTCTTTGTGGATTTTACTACATGCATCCTGAGCCATCTTATCTCTTGGTCCCCTCTAACTGTTTTCTGCCCCTAAAAATTCCCATCAAACCAAATAAAATTTCAAAGAAAAAACAAAATCCAAAGCAAACAGACAAACAAAATCATCAATGACAAGAAAAAAGGAGAAGATTCTCACCATGAAAGTTGTAGTGTGAGTCATACAGGTTATCCATGAGTCCATACATACTTGTAAGTGCTCATTACTATGAGTGACTAGTCTGGTTATATGTCTCAGGCTTCTGTTATAATGGGCTCTCACTGGAACTACTCTTGGATATCCTGGTATTGTCCTATGTCATGAAAATCCTGAAATTTATCCTCTTCACATACTCCAACTGTTCATAGGTTCATTGGAGGTTGGGGTGGGCTAACTGATAGCTCTGCTTCTAGTTCTGGCCCTGGATGGTAACTGGGTTGTTCAGCCCCCAACTTTTCCCTCACCATCCCTATCCAGGCCAGCTCTCCAGTATCTCAGTATCTCTGTTGATCAGATACTGAATATAGGGCTTACTCTGGAGCATGGCTAAACTTCCAATGTCATTCCATCGTAGGAAACTAATTTTAATCTTCCAGGACTAAACTACTGAAGATTTTCATTTAGGTTGTTTGATAATAACATTAAATAGTTTATAGCTTGAAAATCGTGAAGTAAATAATATAATGTTAATTTAGCTGTGAGCATAATTGTCTGAATCTTTGCAGCAATGTCAATTCCGCAGAATTCTTTTTGAAAAAATTTAATTCCCTTTACCACTTTTTGGCATAAAACTTTATATTCTATTGAGTATGTTCTTTACGTTTATTACAGACATCATGTTTTTGTTTGTTTTTTTTCTGTGTGAAATACTGCTGAGGTGACAGCCAATGTGTCTGAATGTCATAGAGAATATTGATGTCCACACATGTTTACTATCTCAAAATCGTGACTCAACTCTGCTCCAAGTGAGTGTTCTGCAGCTCAAGGGTAGCACTGTGAATTTCTTTAACTCTCATCTAAAGTTTCTCTACTGTCATTAGCTTTTTTGTTGTAATTTACAAGAATAATGTAAGCACATTATAGATATCTTCTAAGTTACTTTGATATTTATTTATTTAAACAGATATTCTAATATTGAATACTACTCAGGTTGCTTTCAACAACAAATGCAAAATATATCAGACTTTCCTTTTTTATCTGTTTAATGATGTCAAACATAATTTGTTTCACAGATGGACAGTAATTTCCAAATATATTTTGAAATTTAGTATTCATTATAGTAATCATGCAATTCTTACATTCATTAATACATTTACTTTATTGGTGATAAATATCTCTTATGATGCATATTTTATGAAATAATAGCTTTTTCACTACCTCAAGTTAATTACAGAAAAACATGGAAGAGACTTTGAAGAGCAATTGTCCCTTGGATAAATGCTTGCCTGTCTCTACTTCTATAAGAGTTCCCTCATATTCTTTCTCCATATTTCTCATTTCTCTACTGTTAACTTTGATTTAATTTGACTTAGCATATTCTCTATTTTTCCTAAATATAATTAAACTTCAAAAAATTTAAAAATTTCCATGTGCTTTTTGGTATTATATCAGTTATTCTAAAGGATTTTACTTAGTTTTCATTACACTCACCCTCTTTCTATACAAATTGTTGAAGTAACAGTAGTGAGTGAATAGGACTTTGGTTTGCTTATTTTTTCCTGTGGTAGTCCATTTAAACATTGGTCTGCTTTATTGAGTAGAGAAATTCTACCCAATATGAATTTAATGACCTTTTTTAATATTGTTAATTTTATTTTTGAATGAAAAAATAACTTTTTCCAGACAGTGGTGGAACATGACTTTAATCCCAGCTCTTGGGAGGCAGAGGCAGGCAGATCTCTGTGAGTTCAAGGCCAGTCTAGTCTACAAAGCGAATTGCAAGACAGGATCCAAAGCTACACAGAAATCTTGTCTCAAAAAACCAAAATTAAAATAAAATAAAAAGAAAGGGAAGAAAATAGGAATGAAAAAAGGAAAAGTTGAAGTAAAACTTCAAGTCAGCCTAACATATTAGATAACTAAATTGGTTAAAATACTGAAACCTCATAAATGTGGGCATAGTTAGATAGCATTGTCCTAGTTAGTTTTAACTGACAATTTGACACATCATAGAGTCTAATTATCAGGAAGACTCAATTGAAATGTTACTAAGGTTATATGGTTTATGAGATGACTTAATTATTTTATGTTGAAAAGTGCTGCTTACTGATGTGAAACATATGATTATGGGAGAAAAAAAGAGGATCATTGAATCTACTTTTATTCAAAACGTAATTGTTTGACTCTGCCCTTCTTCTCTTGTATCTCTGCTTAGATATTCTATCTTGCTTTATCCTGCCTTGCCATAGACCAAACTAACTTTATTTATTGTTCAATAAGAGCAACACATATTCACAGTATACAGAAAGACCAACCAACAGCAGTCCACTGTAGGCACTATGATTGCCTGGAAAGGTGGTAACAAACTACATAAGAAGCTATCTACGGCTGTGTCTGCAAGCAATTCTGTATGCTGCTTACATTAATGAGTTCTGCATTGTTTCATTAAAGTTCCTTCCATAATTTCCCTCTTTGACGAACTGGCTTGATTGTAAGACAAATAAATGTTTTCTTCCCCTAAATTAACATTGTTTATGTCTTTACCATAATGGAAAAAAGGAAATTAGAGAGGGTATATGGGTGGACTTGATGGGAGGGAGGAAGAAATGTAATTTAAATACAATATCAAAAATAAATTTAAAAATACTGCAGATATAATTAGCATTGACTATACAATGCTTTAATGATTATACCATGTTGTTAAACACATATATGACTTACTGTTCATATATATGCTATAATATATATATATTTACAAAATTGGGCCATTGACCTTAAAATGATTATGAAGAAGGTTGTAGATGAAGAAATCCCAAAGCATAGATATTAGATTTTTTGATGCTATTAAAATTACTACTAATTAGGTAACTTATAGAAGGACATATTACTTTAGACTTCCAGAGATCAAAAGTCTGGATGACTTTAATTGGTAAGAGTCAGTGTGCTACAAGACATTAAAATCTGTGATAGACATTTCAGGAAGAAAATCCCTTGTGTTTTTTATCTTCTAGAACCAATCTTTAGGTGAGGATTTCTTCAAATTCAGTACTCTAACATCTTCAGTTCTATTTCTAACTCATTCACCTACTTCATTATAACCATTAAATGAACATTAGTTGTAAAATCAGGTTTTCCTAATCTTTCCTGTCCAATATCAATAATTTATATGTACGACATTTTCTTTCCTTGTAGAATAGCAAATTCATTGGATGTAGTGATAAGATTCTGACAAAAGCAATGTTACTCAAACAAAAACTACAAATTCTGCAAATGAGCTTTGTGTATGAAACCCACAAAGCTATAATTTTGCAATAATAATGTATAATTATAACAAACCATATATACACAAAAAAACGGAGTAGAACCCAGGTAACTCATGAGTTCCTAATAGCAAAACTGAAGTCCAAATATTAAGAAATGTGAAATATAACAATAAAGGGCAGTTCCTCGGTCAGCCTCCACCATCAGCCACCCTCAGAGAGTCCGATTTGGTCGCATGTTCCATCAGTCCCATTCCAAGTGGACTTGGTGGTCTCCCATTAGTTCTGTCCTGCCATCTCAGTGGGTGAACGCGTCCCTCATGGTTCTGACTTTCTTTCTTATGATCTTTCTCCATCCGCTCCTCATCAGAACTTTGGGAGCTCAGTCCGGTGCTCCAATGTGGGGCTCTGTCAAGGACAATGGCGATGGGCTTGGTCTCTACGACATGGATGGGCTCTGTGTGAGCCTTGTCAATTTGGTTGCTCACCTTCCTGGACCTGGGGGGAGTTGGGAGGACCTTGGACTCAACATAGTGTAGAGAACCCTGATGGCTGTTTGGCCTCAAGAGGGAGGGAGTGGGGGTGTGGGTGGAGGGGAGGGGAGGGAAGGGGGAGGAGGAGGGGAGAAGATGGCAATTTTTAATAAAAAATAAATAAACTGGAAAAAAAAGAAGAAAAAAATAATAAAACTAATACAGAAAAAAAAAACCCAATAAAGGGCAGTGTCTTTAATCCCAGCACTTGGGATGCAAAGGCAAGTGGATCTCTGTGAGTTAGAGGCCAATGTGGTCTTCATAGTGAGTGCCAGGACAGGCTCCGAAGACACACTGAGAAATCCTGTCTTGAAAAACCTATAGATAGATAGATAGATAGATAGATAGATAGATAGATAGATAGATAGATGATAGATAGATGATAGATAGATAGATAGATAGATAGATAGATGATATATATAGGTGAATGGATAAATAAAATGAATAAATAAATAGATAAGTAAATAAATGGGAAACTGTGGCAAGTGACAAAGGACATAGCATAAATTTGCTGGTTTTTATTTGCAGATGATGTGAATTAGGAACTTGTTTTTATTTAAAATAATTACAAATTTCTGTCAGTTATTAAATGGGAGTTTAAATAAAGAAATTAAATATAATCCTATCAGGATTAATGCACATAGATATACATTGCATATTTTGAGTATAAAAAAGAATCAGCAGCACTTGGGAGGCATAGGCACGAGTATCTCTGTGAGACCAGCCTAGTCTACAGAGTGAGCTCCAGAACAGTCAGGACTATTACACAGAGAAACTCTGTCTCAGAAAATCAAAGATTCAGTGCATATTGGGAGGAAATTTAAGAATTTATTGACTGACAGTGTGGATTTTTTTTAAAAAAAACTTTTGTCTTCTTTTAAAGTCATCTTGGCTCATAACAGAATATTATATTATTTGTGCTATGTATCATGCTTTAACTCCACATTTATTACTAATGTTGATTTTGTAACACAATTTATCTTTCTCAATGGAGTTGTTTCATTTCTTAGAAGTCTGAAGTATAAATTTAATGTCTCAGTCAGCATTGTGTAGTTATCAACAAAAATCTCATTTAGACTTGCAATAATTATTTGTCTTAGTTTTCTTGACCTCTTTTCATATTGTCTAAATATGTATTTTTAAAGAAGAAAATAAATTTTAGAGAATTTTGTGAATAATACTCATCTATATTCATTACAGACATTTAAGGAGAATGTGTATGAATTCTTTTCACAATGTAAACCCACAAGGAAAATAAGTGATACAAGTATTGCTCATAATCATATTTTTTCTTCCACATTAATGATTGTGTCTGGGTATTATAATTTTGGATGCTCAGTCTCTATTCGCCCCATACAACAAATGACAGAAACAAGCTTACTTTGAGAATATCATGCAGTCATGAAAATATTTTTTTTAACAACAGGTCCAGTTATTTGTAATTTATTTATAATTATGGCTTTGTATACCTTCAGAAATTGATGTATTGTATCTATTTAACTAGAGTATATTTATGTAAAGGATGACTGTATTATTCCTTAAATCAAATGCTATCTTAATTAAATTGTGTGCACAATAGGAGTCTGGGGACCTAGGATGTAGATGAGTTCTGTAAATCAAAATAATAATAATGCATGTGATTTTTTGTTTATTAAATATCTCTGGATGCTTTGATATATAAAACACTGTCTATATACACTTTGTATTCCAATTAGAATGCTTTTCTTTCATTCATTAACAAGTTTTACTATATTGTAAAAAAAACCTTAGTTTTGTTAAATAATTAACAATGATCATAATTTTGTGGTGTTGTGGTGGTGATATAGACAACACAGTACTATAAATAAAATAAAGATATATGTGTGTGTGTTTGCATAAAAAGGGCATTCCTATCTTAAAAACTTCAGATTTCAAACTCTTTCAAGTCTTGAACAGAGTAGAATGCTGGTTTTAGTTTTTAAATGAGTTTTTAATTCAAGAAAAGCATATTCTTAATTGGCTTTCAAATTATTACATATACTTATATATTTTGATTATTGTTCTATCATTCTCTTTAAGTATAAAATTCACATATCTATTAGTTATCTAGTAGTCTATCATATTCATATAATTATCTAGAACTTTTATTTTATATTATAAATTTAAAATGTAACAAATATTTAAAATGAGTCATTTTATACTTACATACTGTTTTTAAATGGGCTGAGATTTTTTGGTTTTGCCAATTGAACTGAAAAATTAAAAACAACTATGGAAGCAAGAATCTTTAAAGTTAGAAGACTAAAGGTGTATTATGTACAATATGTTCAATTACTTATATTCTTTAAAAATCTTTTTCAAGAATAAAATTGTAAATGTAAGAGCATAATTATGATATTATATTACAATATGTATTCAGCATTTTTATTAATCATCATATTCCTCCAGTAATATATTGCTAGATGTTTACAATAGTGATTTTCTCATGTCACGCATAGAGTAAAGTGAAAAACGTGCATTGGTTTTTACAAATATTGAAATTATTTCCTAGCAAGAGCTATGACTTTTATACAACTTATTTAGAAGAAAATAGTACAAGAGTAAAAATGCTTAATATAAAAGGAGAAAATATATATATGAGGTTTAACAATGGTAGACAACTTGACAGCATCTTCATTTTCCTAGGATGGGTCTCTGGGTATGCCTGATTCTAAATTAGGTTAGCCTCTACAAACATCTTAAAGAGTTATATAGGTTAGATTAATTAGGGTAGTGGAGAACTGCATGCATAAGAGAAGAGGAGTGCAGCATTGATATTCAACTCTCTTCCTCATGAGTACAGACAGTGTTATCAGGCCTTTCATGCTCCTGATACCATGACTTCCCACTCTAGAATGAGCTACACCTTGAAAACTAAGAGTCAAAATAAATTTTCCCTTCTTACATGTCTTTTTCTTTTGTATAGGTAACATAGCAACAAGAAAAGCAATGGATGTAATGAGATGATCAGAAAACTTTAAATAAAATTAACTAACAATGGCAATGGACAATCTCATGTGTCAATTAAGAATTTGTTTCAAACTATCAATGTAGGTTATCAATAGTTTACTCTAACTCATAGGTACAAAGCCAATGACCTCTTACATGGATGTCAATTAGCACTTGAGTTACTGGCACAGCAGAAACCATCTAGAGTGCCCCACTAGTGCTTCAGCCCTCTTCTCCCTCTTCTCCTCTGACCTGCGTCCGTGCCCCCAATTTATTTATTTATTTATTTATTTATTTATTTATTTATTTATTTATTATCTCTTGACTATTACTACAACATAGATCTTACTAAGGAATATTTCAGAGTAAGAAAGCATAGTAATGAAGATCTTTGCAAAGAATCTTTATTTTTTCCTTTATTTTTATTTTGTGCACATGAGTGCTTTGCCAATGTGTATGTCTGTGCACCATAAGCATGTCTGATAACTCTTAAAGGTCAGAAGAGGGTATTAGATATCCTGGTAATTGATACATATTGTTGTAAGCTGTCATGTGCATGCAGAATCAAACCAAGGTCCTCTGGAAGAGTGTCCAGTGCTTTTATCCATTAAGGCAAAGTGAGAAGATTGAAAGAAAACTAGTAATGATGGGCAACATTCTCTAAGAATCAACACTTTCACATTTTAAGAAACAGCTCATACAGGGAGCAAAAAAGAAAATGCTGCAGAGGCCCAGATTTGCTAAGAGAACAGTAAGAATTTATTAAATTGTATTATTCATACCACTTTCCCTTAGAGCCTAATTTTTATTAATTGAGTAAATTATTGATTTTTAATTTCCTAATTCAATATTGAACAGCCTTAGGAAAAGGGACCTTATGTTTTGTCAGTACTCTGATGTTTTAATGTTTAGTAATTAAGAAAACTAGACTAATAAACCAGCTTTCTGTGTGCAACCAGTTCCTATAATTTATATTTTCACCAACACCAAAAGTTATTTAATCTATGATTGTTATTTTTTTTTCTTCCTTCTTTTTTCCTGGCCTATTTTCTTCCTCTTCTTTTCTTTATTCTCAGCCACTGTATACTGGTTACTTTTCATGCAGTTTTAGCTAAAGGTTGCAATGTTCAATGTGGAAGTTAAAACTCTGAATGGGAATAGATAAACAGTGGTAGGTCTTTTATGACCTTATCTTTAAAACCATTTTGAGATGACTTTGTGTTTAAATTGTTGATGAACTTCCTAGATTGTTGTATATTTTCATAGTTTAGAAAAATATCTGGCTGCATTTTTTTCAAAATAACTATTGAAACAAAATATGAGCAAGTGATAGGAATACACTATGTTAGGTGACATGAGCGTATATTATAAATAATTAAACCTGATTCCCCAGACTTTCATGGAATCAAGCAAAGTTAGCCTACTTAATTATTCTCTAAGTAGTCACTTTTTCAAATATCATTGGTATGAGAATTTTTTATTCTTTCCTTTCTTCTAAAAGGCTGGAAACAACAAAAGGTTTGAGAAACAAAGGACTAGGAAGTCCAGATCATTGTATACTCAATATTTCCTGGAATATATGTTTAGTTGCTTTCTTTAGTGTTTAAAGGTAAGGACTTTAAGATTCCCTAAGTGTAAATTTACTATCAATGTTTTATTTTCTGTTTATTTATTTTGCTAGAAATTCCCACTAATGTGTCAAAGGTAATCATCGGGTTAATTTAAGTTATAAAACACACAAACATACATAGAGATACATATAAATTATGCTACCCACTGATGTAAATTAAATATTAATTCATAAATAAAAGTACTCTAAAATATCAGCTTTCCATTATATCTCCAGGAGAATTGTTCCACATTTTTTTAACTTTTACTGTTAAGGTTTGACATAATCCAGTGAACCATTTAACAATCTAATCCACAATTGTGCCTTAGTCCTCAAATCTCAAGGTCATATTGACCAATGAAGAAAAGTAAACCTTGTTTATATTGACGGGCAAGGATGCCTATCTTACACATGCTTCTGGCTTCAGAAAGCAGTGCAAATGAATTATTGCTCTCAGGATCTTAATAATACTGATTACAGATTACCTGCAGTACTTTTAACACTATATTTATTTTATACATGACCATGAGGAAACCAATAAAATATTCTAACTCATACTATTGACTTGACAAAAATGACCTTTCTTTCTATTTTATTCTATTTTGATTAAAATTTCTATGTCTTCATGTGCCCACATAGTCAACCATTCCATCATTCCTGAAGGGAATCTACACTGATCATCAGACATCTTTAATACTTTTGTTCACAGACTACATTTAATGCTGCAATTTCTGTGATTTAAAATAGGCACATTTAAGATCAGAATTAAACTCTATGCATTATTTTTACAAATATCATTGCATGAGTGTGTGTTTTCACCACTGACTTATTTATAGTTGTTAGTGTCTATTTTTTCCCTTGTGCAGGATAACATACCTCTTTGATGCACTCTTGCTTTGTGACAGAAAAAGATCCATTTTATCTGAATACCATGCCATTATTCTTATATCTAATAAATGTACATTAAGGATGGAAACAAGCAACACAAAGTGCTATTAGTTTTTTACCAGCCTAACCTCAATAATGCCCAGTATTCACAGCACAGTACCACAAAAGAATTTTATCAACAATTATTCAGTTCCCATAACTATTCCATTTTGTAATTATCTGATGAGAAATTTCCCTCTGTGTGCTGTGATTAACATTAATGAATAAAAAACTGCTTTGGATCTATAGCAGGACAGCAGGGAAAACTAAACTGAAAGCTGAGAGAAGGGTGGAGTCAGGAGTCACCATGTAGCCCTGCTGGAGACAGATGCCAAAACTTTAGCTGGTAAGCCACAGCTACGTAGTGATACACAGCTTGATAGAATTGAGTTAAATTAATATGTAAGTTAGCCAATAAGAAGCTATAGCTAATGGGCTAAGCAGTGATTTAATTAATCCAGTTTCTGTGTGATTATTTTGCAGCTAATCATCCGGAGACAAATAAGCAGCCTTCCTTCAACACTTATCCTACATTTTGATAATAAAAAATTCCCACTTTAAGAATGGCTCATTTATGCTCACCTCAATGATTTCTGATCAACTTGACTTCAACAGCATAACTTTACCAAAATTTTTATGAGCTATACAAAGTCCTCAAAGAATAAAAATTAAGTATTTTATTTAAGTATGTAGCTAAAATTTTCTCTGGATATTAAAATTTAATGAAAACAATTTAAAATTTAGAAATAAAATTTAAAGAAGATTAATTCTACATCAGTATCACATATAGGACAATAACTGAATAAATTAACATAGTATATATGGAGAATGCTCATTTGCTTCCTGACTGCTCAGACCTAAATAATCACATGGAAACTATTTTAATTGCAACCCAGTTTGGCCAATGACTCAGACATATTTCTAGCTAACTCTTTAATCTTAAATTAACCTATTTCTATTAATCTGTGTGTTGTCATGAGAATTTGGCTTATTGGAAAAGTTGAGAGCTTCTTCCTATGTTGGCAGCTATATGGTGTCTCCTTGATTCTGCCTATGCTCTCTATAAATATCTTTTCCAGCCTGGCTATATTCTGCCATGACACAGGCTGAAACAGCTTCATTCTTAAACCAATATGAACAACACACATACAGAAAGACATCCCACATTAAGATAGGAATCTCAGTTAATACTTAAACAAAAAACAATTGGACCATGTCAGTTTGCAACTGTAAGAATACCCACCAGTGATATGACTGCTCAACATATCCTTCAAGTCAGTAACTATAGATAGTACATGATTGCTACACTTCTTTAAGTCAAAAGACCCAGAAACAATTATCCCAGAGAGACAGGAACATATATTTCTACTATTCATATGTATAATTAATTAGAAGTAAAACATAAAACCTTAATCTCTGATATACTAAAAATGCTTCTTTATTATGAATTTCACAATTGAAATACTACATATACCTCAAATGAACCTTCAACAAATGAGGCATAATTCTTAAAAAAATTTCCAATTAGGAAACAGCCTTTCTCAAGACCCAGAAATACCGATTTGGGGTATATATCTAAAGGATTCTCAAATGTACCACAAGGACATGTGCTCAACTATGTTCATAGCAGCATTGTTTGTCATAGCTATATCCTGGAAACAACCTAAATTCCTCTCAACCAAAGAATGGATAAGGAAGATGTGGTACATTTACACAATGGACTACACAGCACAAAAAATAATGATGTCTCAAAATTTGCAGACAAATGAAAAAGCAAGAAAATGTATCAGTGGGTATAAAGACAATTTTTCATGCAAGTCATTAAATTTAGATTGATAGATTCATTCCTGTGAATGACTGATGAATACTTTTCTTCTCTGGTATCTTGTACAACATTTTCCATCAATATGGAAGTTGGCTGGTAGAAATAAAACTTCTAGGTCCATAACAATTTCATTTTTTTATGCTCTCTTAATTAAGCAAGTTGTGTGTTCAGCAATAGGGTCTTACTATAAAATTCTTGCATATAGACAGGAGCATTGTCTATAGCCTAAAATGTTTGGGAATCTGGAATCTCTGTATCTCATTGGCCAACAACTTAAAAAGAAATAACTCATACATGAAAAAGAGAGGAGGAGGAAAAGTATGTGGAAGAGAAAAAAGAAGAGGAGGAGGAAGAGGAGGAGGAGAAGAAGAAGAAGAAGAAGAAGAAGAAGAAGAAGAAGAAGAAGAACAAGAACAAGAACAAGAAGAAGAAGAACAAGAACAACAAGAACAACAAGAACAAGAAGTGGTGGTATAGGAGGTCCTTCTGTCTATGCGTTGCTTTCATTGGTTAATAAAGGAACTAATTTGGGCCTATAGCACAGCTGTAGGGAAACAGAGTTAAGGAAAAGAAAAAAGAAAAAAACTAAATAGCATGCTGGGAGAAAGGAAGCAGAGTCAGTGGGACACCATGGAAACATGCTGAAACTTTGCTGGTAGGCCATGACCTAGTGGTGATACACAGATTAATGGGGATTAGTTAAATTAAAATGTAAGAGTTAGCCAATAAAAAGTTATAGCTAATGGACCAAACACTGCTTAAAATGATACATTTTCTGTGTGGTTATTTTGTTTTTTGCCAGCTGGGATGAAAAAATGTACCCACCCCTGCAACAAAGAAGAAAAATAAGAACAAGAGCAACAAAGAGAAACAAAAAGATTTGCATATGACTTGTTCAACAGTTCCTCAGTGTTATTTAGTCCTCTCACAATTCCTTCCTCTACCCTACAACAAATTCTGCTATCCCTGTTTAAACCCTCCCACTCAATTGTTCCATTTAAGCCATTTATACTAGTGCATTCTATCACCCCTTCATTGAGCATCCCTTCCAATTACACTTTGCTAATATTCTGACCTTTATGAGGATTCCAAATGAAAGACATGTATCTGAAGATTTAATGTTAACATTTTAATTTGATATTAAGTGAGAGTATTAAAACCAAGGAAAGTATTTGTATTCATCCATACAAATACTCTCCCAAAAGCTCAGGGATGGGAGGAGGTCGGAAGATTTATGAGCCTGACTCAGTATTTCACTGCAAGAAAGCAATACCTTACAGATATAGCAGGGCAGTGACATAAACGAATGAACAACAGTTGTGAGAGCATATATGAAATCAGCACAAGCTCCAACCATACCAAATTCCAGCAAGGAGAGAAAAGTTGTGTAAACAATCACCCCACAAGTCAGAGAGTTATCGACAATTGTTAGCTGCTAGGAGATGGAGAGGCAGTTTTCTCTAAAAGAGTAATCCATGTAGGTTGACAACACTTCAGTGGATTCAATAATATTTGGGTAGTACTATATTAACTATGAAATTAAGATTTTAAAAAATAATACTAACTTGAATATTTAGGGAACAAAAGTGAATTGAGGAAGATTTGGTCATATGGAATTAAAACAAATGAAATAATTGTTAATTCCTGATAGAATTGTGATTTCTCTCCCATGTACTTAGTTCTTTAAATATATTAATCTAATTTCCATATAAGGAAAATACCCAGTACAAATCAGATTTATTTTAATAAGAAATAAAACTATATTTCTGTCTTATCTAGTAGTGAGATTGTAAACATGTGTTCCTGTGTCAGCTAATAACATAACATTTCACTGTCCTAGACAGCAAGGTTTCTCCTTTTCACATATCAACCTCCAGCATGATTGTTTCTTCTTTTTTCTTTCTTGAAGATTTTATTTTCTCAATTTCCCAGACTTCAGAATTGTGATTTAACCTTTCCAAGAGTTTTCAAGGCATCAGATAATATGGAATTTCTCTAGATTAGGACAAATTCTTAGGGAACTTTCTAATTCTCATGAATACTGGAATAAGTAATAGCACCATTGTTTTACTATGATATTTGTAGTGATGAGGCTAGCAGGCCTGCTTTTCGTCTCACCAGGCTCCTGAACAGCTAGCTTTACACCCGAAATAACAACACACAAACTATATTCATTTAATAACTGCCTGGCCCATTATATCTAGCCTCTTCTTGGCTAATGCTCATATTTTGCTTTAACCCATATCTAGTAATTTGTGTATCACCATGGGGTTGTGGCTTAGTGGGAAGATTCTAACCCACGTCCATATAGGGTAAGAGAATCATGGTGTCTGCCTACTCTGCCTTCTTCCTCCCAGAATTCTGTTCTGTCTACTCCACCCACCTAAGGGCTGGGCTATCAAAAGGCCAAGGCAGTTTCTTTATTAACCAATGAAAGTAACACATAGACAGATGACCCTCCTACATCAGATATTATATTTTATTATTTAAAAAAACAAAATTATATATATGACCAGAGTGTCAAATTATATCTAAGTAAATCTGGACTTTAACTATTAAAGGGGGACATTCCAATGACTATTTTAAAACAATTCTTTTCTATTTATCTATTTATTTTTTTACTTGTTAAATTTGTTCTCTGATGATTGAGTACATACCATATTCATCTTTTTGGGTCTGGGTTACCTCACTCAGTATAATGTTCTCTATTTCCATCCATTTGCTTGCAAAATTCAAGATGTTATTTTTTTTTAACCACTGAGTAGTACTCTAAAGTGTATATATTTCACACTTTATCCCTTCTTCCATTGAAGAGTATCTAGGTTGTTTCCAGGTTCTGGCTATTACAAATAATGCTGCTATGAACATAGTTGAACAAATGCTTTTGTAGTATGATAGGGCATCTTTTGGGTATATTCCCAGGAGTGGTATTGCTGGATCCAGGGGTAGGTAGATCTTGAATTTCCTGAGAAACTGCCACACTGATTTCCGAAGTGGTTGCACAAGTTTGCATTTCCACCAGCAATGGATGAGTGTTCCCCTTACTCCACATCCTCTCCAGCAAAGGCTATCATTGATATTTTTGATTTTAGCCATTCTGACAGGTATAAGATGGTATCTCAAAGTTGTTTTGAATTGCATTTCCCTGATCGCTAAGGAGGTTGAGCATGACCTTAAGTGTCTTTTGGCCATTTGAACTTCTTCAGTTGAGAATTCTCTGGTCAGAATAGTATCTCATTTTTTAATTGTTTTAGTTAGCATTTTAAAGTCTAGTTTCTTTAGTTCTTTATATATTTTGGAGATCAGACCTTTGTTTGTTGAGGGGTTGGTGAAGATCTCCCAATCAGTAGGTTGCCTTTTTGTCTTAATGACAGTGTCCTTTGCTTTATAGAAGCTTCTCTGTATTAGGAGGTCCCATTTATTCAATGTTTCCCTTATTGTCTGTGCTACTGGGGATATATGTAGGAAATGGTCTCCTGTGCCTATATGTTGTAGACTCTTTCCCACTTTCTCTTCTATCAGGTTCAGTGTGTTGAGATTAATATTGAGGTCTTTAATCCATTTGGACTTGAGTTTTGTGCATGGTGATAGATATGGATCTATTTTCATTCTTCTACAGGTTGACATCCAGTTATGCCAGCACCATTTGTTGAAGACACTTTCTTTCTTCCATTGTATACTTTTAGCTCCTTTGTCAAAAATCAGGTGTTCATAGGTTTGTGGTTTAATATTCGAGTCTTCAATTCCATTGGTCGACTTCTGTTTTTGTGCCAGTACCAAGCTGTTTTCATTACTGTAGCTCTGTAATAGAGTTTGAAGTCAGGGATGGTAATGCCTTCAGAAGTTCTTTTATTGTATAAGATTGTTTTGACTATCCTGGGACATTGAGCCTATAATTCATGATCCTAGAGAAGCTAAATAAGAAGATGAACCCCCCCCAAAACAAAAACATGTAGTTATCCTCCTGCATATTGGAAATAGACAAAATTTCCAGGCAAAAATGGAGACATTGGTGGTGGGGGTTAGGGGAGATGGGGAGAGAGAAGGGAGAAGGAGAGGATGGGGAGAACTTGGAGGAATGGTACAGTTGGGATGGAGGAGGAGTGGATACAGGAGCAGGGAAGTATATATCTTAATTAAGGGAGCCATTTGAGGGTTGGCAAGAGACTGGACTCTAGAGGGGTTCCCAGGTGTCCAAGGAGATGTCCGCAGCCTGTTCCTTGAGCAGCTGAGGAAAGGGTGCCTGAACTGGATGGAGCATGTGATCAAACCATACTCTCTGAAAGTGGCTTACATGGAGGGCTGACTGAGAAGCCAAGGACAATGGCCCTGTGTTTTGATTACTCCATGTACTGGCTTTGTGGGAACCTGGTCTGTTTCTTATCCTCTCATTCCTAGACCTGAATGAATGGGTTAGGACTTTGGACTTTCCACAGGGCAGGGAACCCTGACTGCTCTTTGGACTGGAGAGGGAGGGGAAAGGGGAATGGGGGAGGGGGAGGGAAACGTGAGGTGGGGAGAAGGTTAAAATTTGTAATAATAATAATAATAATTTAAAAAATGAAAAAAAATTGTTCTCTGTTCAAGGGTGAAATTTTGAAAGAAACGTTGTGTTTGATTTGATATTCATTCACCTATCTTTTCTACACAAAATGGCTGTCAGCATTTCAATTTTCCTAATCTACAAATAGCTACAATGTAGTGTTTTATTAGTTTCTAGCATTTCCTCACTTTTTTCCTCTCTGCTTTCATTGAACTTTATTTATCTTTACTACTACTCAAATGTATTTCTTTTCCCTACCCCAAGCCTTAATCTTATTCTTTCCAAAACCTTTAAGGTTTTCACTGTGAATTTTGGAAAAAAAAATGTTAATAGGTGAATCAAAATCCACACATTTTTCTTGTGTTTTATATAATAATATGCCAAACTACTGTATTCAATATTAAGTTTATTTTTAATACTATTATAGCACTTCCTCATCACAGTGAATGGAATAACTTCTACTTATATATTCATTAATTAATTTTTTATTCCCAAAAACATACTATATTCTTGATTCTGGTTGTGTTCTATTTTGTGCAATAAATAAATTATATTCTTGTGATCATAATTTAAATGTGCTACAGAGAATGATTTTTGTAAAAAATTCATTGGAATATTGTATTATGGCTATTGTGAAAGATCATTATTAATATTGGTTAACAGAAATAAAATATTTAAATGATTTTATTACCATTGGTTAAAAAGGAAGCTTCTTTGGCCAATGGCAGGGTAGGAAAAGGTGGAGAGTCCAAGAAGATATAGAAGAGGAAAGAAGGTGGAGTCAGAGATGCCATGTAGATGTCCATGAAGCAAGATGTAGCAAGCCATGAACCTCGTGGTAAAATATAAAATGATAGAAATGGGTTAATTTAAGATGCAAGAGTTAATAAGAAGCCTGAGCTAATAGGTAAAAGTGTTGCAGTTAATACAGTTTCTATGTGATTATTCAGGTCTGGGCAGCTGATTCATGTCACATAAATGGAAGGAGCAAAGCTTTCTGTGATGTTACCCGAAGGGCTAGAAGCAAGATGGGATATGAGATGTAAGTCAGGTAAGGAGAAACAATCAGTGGCTCCTCTGTGAAGAAGTGCATTGCAGTGGAGCCCATCCTTATAAGGAGCTGAGAATTGTTGCTCAGATTAATAAAAAATGACACAAATAAAGCATGTTTAAAAAATATTTAAGTGGAAATGTTGCAAGAGTTAAAAAATAATAAATATTTTAAAATGCCATAAATTGTAATGAGTCCAAAATAAGAAAGTGCAAAGAGAAGATATAAAATCATATTCACTAAATTGTCATTATATTATGCATATGCCCATTGAAATAATGATAAAATATTCCATATTAGTTCACCAAAAATCTATGCTTAATACTGAAATAGAAACTTCCTTTAGCCTCTGAGTTTGGAATATATAATATATGGAACATACTTAATAAGGGTCTATAATGGACCAATAAGTTTCTATAATTAATACAAACATTTGATAAATAGCCATATTATTTATGAAACAACTAAACACAAGAAAGATAAAAATTTAAGCTCCCAAAGAAAATTATCATTGACTGTAACTACAATCAATTAATGAACATGTTTTCTATAAAGGTATGCATTATATTGCATAGGACAATTTTGCTCACACTTTTACAGGCATTAATAACCATTTTGGAATAGAAAGTGTGTCATCTTCTTTCATCAATCCCTTTTTCCAATTCTGCACTCATAAATGGTTTTCATTTATTCTCTGTCATGTACCTTTGGCTTGTGGTGATATTTATAATAAGTCGATCAGCAAAGGTGGCTGACTGAATTGATTTATGCCAGGTAGACCTCTACCCTTTACATAAAGAAGGCATGAACTCCATAAATCTAAGTTCTAAAGGTGCAGGCCAGCTTTAATGAAAGCAGTAGCATCCCAAGAGAGCAGTAAGCAAAGCTTTTCCCCTTTGTCACTTTCCCAGCAAAGAACAGAAGAACTTCTCAGATGTTACTGATGGAGCTTTTCTTTCTTAGTAGTCAATGGTTTTTATATTTGAAACTGTTGAATGATTATATCTAGCAGAATTAATATAAGTGACCGTGAAAAATCAATCAATATTATGTAAGAATAAGAAGACTAACTTTGATTGGACAATGAATTTATAGCTGGCATATGGGTGAGTGATTTGCGATCTTCTTTATTATCTAAAGAATCCTTATCTGACAAGTACTGGATTAATCCATGTCATTAAACATGAAAGAAAAAAAAACAAACAAACTAAAGCAGTGGACAAAATGGCAACTTGTTCATAGTCTTATTCGATGGTAAAGTCTTTGCACAATAATTTGTGTCCCTATGTCTAATTTCAAAGCCATACTTTAAACAGTAAGTAAAGCACCATTTACAAAATGGAACTGTAGAGTATATAGATTCTTAAGAGTATTGAAATCCAAATAATAAATGTTAATATATATTTTATATATTTTAATAAAATATGTTTATATGTTAAATGTTTAAAATTGAGAAAATTGTAAAAAATAAATATTGATAAACATAGATATCAGTTATAGGAAAAATTAGAATATGGAAATTACCAAGTGAGTTATGAAATGGTAATATAAGAAACCACAGAATTATAGAGATGTTAGCTGGAAGTATGAACTTCATTAAAATATACATTGTTTATGAATAAATATTACTTGCTATACTTATGTTCTCATACAAAGAAATAAAGAAAGAGCAAATAATAAAAATAATGCTTATGTGATCCTTTACAAGTTATTACTTCTAATTAGTCATAGAGAGCAGAAAACAGAAATAAAGCTATCTCATGGACTCAGTCATTATTACTGACAGTATGATATAAAATGTTCATTTCCACAAGTGTACTACAATTAACTACCCTAATTATTGAATTATCATTTTATTTTTCAGAATTCCTTTTTATTAGTTTATTATAGCAATTATATTGCTCATAATTCTCATCATTGATAAATACATATGTGTGTATGTGCACCCCAACACACTAAGAAAACTACTGAATGTATATTATAGTTATGATATAATTTTTAACATTTCTGATTGACAATTAATGTCAAATAAAATTTCCATGTTATTGAGTTGTGAATATTTCACCTAATTACTACATATATCTAAAAATTGTCCTAAATAGTTTAACATATAAACGTATGAGGATATATATATATATGTATATATATATACATATATATATATATCATATAAAAATTATAAATATTTGTCTCTAATTATAATGTATCAAAATACTTGCATATAATATGAACATGTTTCCAGAGCAATATCCATTCTGGTAAGGACTTTTAAGTGTAAGGTTTTTTTTTAAATTTCTTTCTTTTCTCATTTTTTTTTATTAAAAATTTCCATCTCCTCCCCTCTTCCTCCCCCTTCCCTCCCCTCGCTTCCACCCATACCCCCACTCCCTCCCTCTCCAAGCCAAAGAGCCATCCGGGTTCCCTTTACTATGTTAAGTCCAAGGTCCTCCCAACTCCCCCTAAGTCCAGGAAGGTGAGCAACCAGACAGACTAGGCTCACATAGAGCCCGTCCATGCTGTAGAGTTCAAGCACATCGCCACTGTCCTTGGTTTCTCAGTCCTCCTCCACCATCACCCACATTCAGAGAGTCCGGTTTGATCCCCTGTTCCTTCAGTCCCATTCCAACTGGACTTGGTGGTCTCCTGTTAGATCTGTCCCACCTTCTCCATGGGTGAACGCACCCCTCACGGTCCTGACTTCCTTGCTCATGATCTCCCTCCTTTTGCTCCTCATCAGGACCTTGGGAGTTCAGTATGGTGCTCCTATGTGGGGCTCTGTCCTTTTCTCCATCCAATGCCAGGTGAAGGTTCTATGGTGATATTCAAGATATTCATGAGTATGGCAATAGGATCTGGACATTTCTGGCACCCTCTCCTCAGCTGCCCAAGGACCTAGCTGGGGGCGTCTTCCTGGACACCTGGGAACCCCTCTAGAGTCAAGTCTCTGCCAACCCTGGAATGGCTTCCTTAATTAAGATATATAATTCCTTGTTCCCATATCCACCCTTCCTATATCCCAACCATCCTATTCCCCCAAGCTCTTCCCATCCTCCACTTCACACTTTTCTCTCCCCAACCCCCTATCCCCCCATCCCACCCCACCCCCAAGTTCCCATTTTTTGTCCGGCTTTCTTGTCTACTTCCAATATCCAGGAGGATAACTATATGTTTTTCTTTGGATTCACCTTCTTATTTAGCTTCTCTAGGATTTTTTATGAATTATAGGCTCGATGTTCTTTATTTATGGCTAGAAACCAATTATGAGTGAGTACATCCCATGTTCATCTTTTTGGGCCTGGGTTACCTCACTCAGGATGTCAGCCTACTGACTGGGAATAGATCTTCACCAACCCTGCAACAGACAAAGGTCTGATCTCCAAAATATATAAGGAACACAAGAGACTAGACTTTAAAATGCTAATTAACCCAATTAAAAAATGGGGCGCTGAACTGAACAGAGAATTCTCAACAGAAGAAATTAGAATGGCCAAAAGACACTTAAGGGCATGCTCAACCTCCTTAGCAATCAGAGAAATGCAAATCAAAACAACGTTGAGATACCATCTTACACCTGTCAGATTGGCTAAAATCAAAAACACTAATGATAGCCTTTGCTGGAGAGGTTGTGGAGTAAGGGGTACACTCATCCATTGCTGGTGGGAATGCAAACTTGTGCAACTGCTTTGGAAAGCAGTGTGGAGGTTTCTCAGGAAATTTGGGATCAACCTACCCCAGGACCCAGCAATCCCACTGTTGGGAATTTACCCAAGAGATGCCCAATCATATTACAAAAGCATTTGTTCAACTATGTTCATAGCAGCATTATTCGTAATAGCCAGATCCTGGAAACAACCTAGATGCCCTTCAGTGGAAGAAGGGATGAAGAAAGTGTGGAATATATACATATTAGAGTACTACTCAGTGGTAAAAAACAATAACATCTTGAATTTTGCATGCAAATGGATGGAAATAGAAAGTGTAAGGTTTTGACTATCTTCCTTAACCAGGCAAGGTTCCGGGCAGTAGGACTGGGACATATCAGAGAAATATCCTTAATTTTTCTTTAACTTCAGGTGTTATAACATGATTATGGTTTTGTTTGTTTTTCAGATTGTATTTTAAATGTATTTAAGTACAACTTTTCTCCCTTCTCTTTCCACTCTCTAAACCCTTTCAAATACCTCTCCTTGATATCCTTTAAATTCATTGCCTATTTATTTATCAATTACCAATGCATGCATATAGATTGTATATGTATGCATATATATACATATACATATATATATACATATACATATATATTCTCATAAATGTAACTTACTGACTCCATATAATGTTACTTGTTCATTGTTTGCACATTTCCAGAGTTGAGAGTTTGCTACTGGACGGCCAATTAGTGTCTTCTTTTTTAGAGAAGAACACCTCTCAAATCACACCTTACTCTGTTGCTTATTCTCCAGGTAGAGCTGAGGCCTCTTGGGCTTTTCCCTGTGCATGTGGCATGTTATTTAGTGACCTCCTTGTTCTGTTCACAGTTAGGTGCTCTTGTTGCTGAACATTTCCAGGTGTAGTTTCTGTTGTTACAAGCAGATACAATTTCACAACAAATCCCCTGATGATCTGGCTCTTACCATATGCCTGTTCTTTCCATAAAGTTTTCCTAGCCTTAGGTATGGAAGGGTTTTAGAGATGTAGACATTATTACCATGCTACACAACTTTGATAGGTGGTAGAATTCTGGAGTGCTCTCTGGGACAGTTTTTTGTTTATTTGTTTTTGTCTTGTTTTTGAGATTGGGGTACTGCTGTTACAGAATGTTTAATGAAGAAAATTCATGAAGATTAGAAACTAGAATTGTAACAGGAAATTATTTCTGCCACTACAGCAAATGAGAAATGGACTCATTCATACATGAACAGGCCTGGGCCTCTAGACAGTATACACTAGATAAACATTAGGGTTTCAAACAGCAATACATACTATATTTTCAAAATTAAACCTTTATTTTTCTTAGAAGGACTTGCTTTAGAGTTAATTATATGAAGAGATCCATAACTGTATCCATTGAATAGGAAATACCCTAGTGTGAGCATACTGAAAAGTGTGTGTGTGTGTGATTTCAAATATGTATTAATGTTTCTTTATACAGTTATATATAAACACTTTTTCTAGTTTATTCCTGGTGCCCTTTTGAGTGTTAGCTTGTTACATCTGAAGTCATTTTCTAGGCCTGTTTTCTGTTCCTTAAGTTTCCTCACTCTTTTAAGTATCATTACTCAGCTGTTATTTATTTTATTTTATTTATTTATTTTGGATTTTGAGACAGGGTTTCTCTGTAGCTTTTGGAGCCTGTCCTGGAACTAGCTCTTGTAGACCAGCTGGCCTCAAAATCACAGAGATCCGCCTGCCTCTGCCTCCCGAGTGCTGGGATTGAAGGCGTGTGTTCAGCCACCACTGCCTGGCTGAACTCAGAAAATTTAATAGATTTGTTTGCTCGAGATTATTTCAGTTATCTAATATTTTTGTTGTTCTGAGTTCTATATAAACTTTTGGAATTGTTTTGCTCTGTATGTGAAAATTTTCCTTGGAACTTCATGAGAATTTATTTATTTTTTTTTTTTTCCTCATGTTTTATTTTTTTTTATATTTAAAAATTTCCATCTCCTTCCCTCCTCCTCCCCCCCTCCCTCCCCTCCTTCTCCCCTTTCTCTCCCCTCCTTCTCCCCCTTCCCTCCCCTCCCCTCCACCCATACCTCCCCTCCCTCCCTCTCAAGGCCAAGGAGCCATCAGGGTTCCCCACTCTATGCTAAGACCAAGGTCCTCCCAACTCCCCCCAGGTCCAGGAAGGTGATCGACCAAGCTGAGAAGGCTCCCACAGAGCCCGTCCATGAAGAAGAATCAGAGCCCAGAGCCATTGTCCTTTGCTTCTCAGTCAGCCCTGACTGCTTTCAACAGTATGGACATTTAAGAACATTGATTATTCCAGTTTGTTAAGTTAGGCTATTTTCATTTTTTGCATTTTTCAATTTCTACTGTCAATGCTGTATAGTGAGTAGATTTTTTTTAATTCTTAATTTCTTATTTTCTCCAGTGTATTCCTAAATATCTATATAAGTGCTGTGATTGGTATTGGTTTTTTTTTTTTTTTTTTTTTTTTTTTTTTTTTTTTTTTTTTTTTTTTTTGGTTTTTCGAGACAGGGTTTCTCTGCAGCTCTTTTTTAGAGCCTGTCCTGGAACTAGCTCTTTTAGACCAGCCTGGCCTCGAACTCACAGAGATCCGCCTGCCTCTGCCTCCCCAGTGCTGGGATTAAAGGCGTGCGCCACCACTGCCCGGCTGGTATTGTTTACTTGATTTCCCTTTTTGTTACTTTGCTCTATATACCTAAAAATAATAGTGAATCTATGAAACTTTCTTTGCATTGTGTGATAGGGAATCTTCTTATGTTTTAATAGAATTCTGGTCCTGCTTCTCTTACATAAAATAAACAATAATATTGATTTGTATCATTATTTGTTTGGAATATTTATTTTATATATTAGTTACAAGTCAAACTTATGTGTTTATTTATATCCCCAGAAGAATCTAAATATTGACATTATTTATCAATTTGTTTGATTACAGATTTATTAAAAGGAAAATAAAATTTTGTTTAATCGCTTTAACTGATTATAGATCTGTAAACCAATTTCAGTACTGTCATGACATTTGATGACTGCCTTAGCTCAGGTGGGTATAACCCAGTTAGTTTAGGTGACTGCTAGTCAATCTTAGAAGGCTCACAGTTGTGAACTCCAAACTGGAAATGATGTCAGATATCCTGTTTAATAGAGGTGTTCTTGCACATAGTCACATGGCTGTTTTTGCTCCATTATCTCCTGTGAATGAGGAAAGATTTTGATTTTTTTCTCTTCATGTCAGAATGGGATTATTCAGTTATGTATGCTTCAATCTCATACTACCATAAAAAATCTATTGCCTTTTTTTCAGAGAATCAGTGATTCTGTTTTTATAATCTGAGTTTAGCATTAGTTCAACCAGCCAATTACATTTCTGTTCAAACCGACCAAGTGAAAGTTTAAAGTAGGTATTTTATCTTTTTCACTCCCCAAACAGCAGGGTCACCTAACTGTTGTTATAGGTCTACATCAGCTTGCCAACTTTGATTTCTGCTCATGCTCTGCGATCTGTGATGATTCTCAAAATGCCAAGTTACTTTGGGATTGAGGGACACCACTTAGCCCCTGCCACTTTGGAATCCAATTACTTTCATTTCATATAGATTTTCCAATTGAGAACATGTAGTTCTTAAGATAAGAACTCACCTAAAACGACAGGTGAAAAGTTAGTCTTCTCAGTGATCTTCTCACTTCCCTCACAAATTTATTTCTCAAGTATCATTGAATACTACATCTCGTAGATATCCAGTGTTGAAAATACCTTAAATAACAAAGCCGTTATGACATTACAGTCACCCAGAACTTTGAATTATTTTTTGTACATGACAACCATTTCATGTAAAAGGATCATCTTTTGGTCTCTGTTTTAGTAAATCTAAATTACAATCCTTCTCATGGCTGAGTTACAAGATTAAACACATGAACTATTTGGTAAACTATGTCAGTATTCCCCCTCATCATTCATGCTATGACTCTAAATGTTAATCTCTTTCTGAAACACCCTTATGCATACATACAAAGTGATAGTATACTAGTTATCATAGTTCACTAAACAGAATAATGGTATGTAACCAGTTTTTATTATATATATATATATATACATATATATATGTATATATATATATAATTTGTATCTTCAATCCACTCAATCCAGTCTCATTTTTCTCATCTTCAATAATGAAAATAAGACAACTGATCATAGAATTGTAATTTTTATAGCAACTAATTCAGAAAAAATAAACCTGTTATTTCCAGACATTTCACAATTCATTTACCTTAGTACCATCATTTAAAAATTATTTATTTCTGTTTTTGAAAATATAAGTACATCATTTTCCCTGTTGTCTTCTAGTCTCCAATTCCTTGCATATACCCTCCTTGCATTTTTTCAAATTTAAGGTTTCTTTTGTTTGTAGTAATTTTCTCTCTCACACACACAAAGAAATATATTGTATATTTTCATGCACGTGTATGCATGTTTATTTACATATACATTATACATATATTATTCCTATATTTCTAAATTTATTTATGCATATACATACAGAAAAACTACAGCCAGTTTGGTATGTATAATGTTAAATGTACGTGTATATGGAGGACTGGCAATTTGGTATTAGATAACCAATTTATTTTCTATTCCCTCATTCCCTGATGAAAAATATGTTTTCCACACTCTGAATTACTTAGTTGTTTTTTTGTGCTATGTGTAGGGTTGAAAGCCCCTGCACTTTCCTTAGGACAAACTGTCATTTCTCCTGTTCATCTCATGTGTTAGCCTGTTATGTTGACAAGACTTTATGGGTGCAACTTTTATGTGTTAAGAAACACACTCTTGCCCTCCAGTGGTGGTGCAGGTCTTTAATCCCAGTACTCAAGAGGCTGAGGCAGGCAGATCTCTGTGAGTTCAAGACCAGCCTGGTCTACAAGAGTTAGGTATCGGGCAGGTTCCAAAGCTACAGAGAAGCCCTGTCTAGAAAAACAAAAAACAAAACAAAAAAAAAAAGAGAGAGAGACACTCTCACACAGAACTTCATTTTCATATGGCTCTCAATAATATTTCTACCCTTATCCACAATAATCTTTGGGCTTTAGGTTTGAAGTTGTTTTGCAGATAATGATACTAGATTCTACAAAACTGTATTTTGATTGGTTGTGGGCTTCTATAATGGTCTCAGTCTTTTGCAAAGACATAACCCCTTGAAGAAGTTCTGATGGGTATTTGAAATTTTTCCCAGTCAAGTATATTTCAGGAAGGTAAGATATAGGTATCTACAAAGGGAGGAGCTTAGTCTTACTGCAGCTTGATATGCTGTTGTTCTTGATGTTCATCAGAGGCATGGCCCATTCAGAATAGAGAGAGAGGAAAAGTTGATTGGGGTGGAAGGAAAGAATGGGAGAATAGGGAAGGGAAATTTAAGTCACGTTGTAAAATAAATAAATATATTTAATTAATTAAAAAAGAAATAGTTCTCTGTGGTGGTTTGAATAAGAATGGCTCCCACAAGGTCATGGATTTGAATCTTGGTCATTAGAGAATGACACTACCTGAGAGAGATTAGTATATGTGTTCTTGCTAAAGGAAGTGTGTCATTGGGGATAAGCTTTGGGCTTTCAAAAGCCCAAGCCAGGCACAATGCACCTCTTTTCCTGCTGTCTGGGAATCCAGAAGTAGAACTATTAACTACCTCTCTAGAAACATATTTATGCCCTCCACCATGATGAAAAGCAAAACCTCTGGAAGTGTAAGCAAGCCCTAATAAAATGCTTCCTTTGGATGAATTACTGTTATCATGGTGTCTCTTCACAGTAATAGAAACTGATTAGGTATCTGGTGTGGAAAATCGTCTGTATTCTGTCAATCATGTTTTAAATAAACACTGATTGGCCAAGTCAGGTCAACCAGACAGGAAGTAGAGGCGGGGCAATGAGAACAGGAGAATTCTAGGAAGGAGGAAACCCATTCTTCTGTAGTCCTTCCCAGATCACGGAAGAAGCAAGATGTGATCTGCCCCACAGAGAAAGGTAATGAGCCCTGTGGCTAACATAGATAAGAATAATGGGTTAATATGAGCTACAAGGGTTAATAAGAAGCCTGAGATAATGGACCGATCAGTCTTATAACTTATGTAAACCTGTGTGTGATTTGCATTGAGATTTGCTAGCTGTGGGCACTGGGCAGGACAGAAACCCCATTGATCAGGCCCTCATATTACAGGTATCCTTACAAAAATAACCCCAGCTCTATGTGGCAAAATATGTGGTAGATGCATTTATTGTATGAACACAAATGTTGATAAAAAAATTAGTGTATAATATACTTAATTTCAAGTATATTTTATTTATATTGAAACAAGCTAATTGTTACATATTTCACAAGTTAAAACTATTAAAATAATAGAATTAACTTCTTCAAGAAAATCATGTAGTAAGAAAAAGCTTTGAACCATCCAAAAAGATAGTTGTGTAAAGTTACCCTGGTTTTAAATTTCTTTTTATGAAGTTTATATTAAAATATATATGTCACTGTTTAATTTAGAGTAATGAAGTAACATTTTATTATGATGTTATTGCTCTAAAATCATGAACAGTGTACATAACCCCTCTTTTAAGAACATATAAAACATGATGAGATAATTAAAAATATATATGGCAATACAAACGATTTAAATATGTGCAGTACAGTGAAAATATTTTCTTTTTAAAATTCTAGCAGCTAAGACAATAAACTGACATAAATAAGTAAGTTATTTGTTTCAAGTGTCCAAATGAACTATATGGAAAAAATCAATTTTAGCAAAACAAAGAACAGATGGTAAATAACATGATTACATTGAACTGACTATGATTGTAGTCACCACATAAAAATAAACACAGGACTGCATTTTCTAAATCTGACTGTTGTAGAATGCAGAAAAGACTTATTACAAGGCAATGAGAATAAGTCTCATATAATTTCTTTTTATTACCCACATAGTAACCAGCATTCCCATTTTTATAAGCAGATGAGTAAAACAGAGCTCTGCAATATGTCATAATAGAGGCAGATCATTAAAGGAAACATTCACATTGTCATTTCCTTAGAAAACCCTGAATGAAAATGAAAACAAAGGTCTAATAAATATTTTTAGTGAATAGCTTATTTAGCTACCTAAATACAAAGGATCTATTATCCAATGACTTAATTAATTCTGTGCATTGTTTTCAGCAGCCTAGTGCATTGCTGCTAGCATTCTTCTGCACGGTTTCTATTTTATTCCTTATTGGCTTTTGAGCTAATCCAAGCTCACAAATGTCTCATAACTCAATGCACAAAAAAATAACTCTTTCTTGGTGGAATAAAAGGAATCTAAAACAAACTATTGTCACAGTATTTGTAAGAGTAGATTCCACTGTATTATCATGATTGCTTAGGGAATTATTTGGGGTGAGAATTTAATGAAAATTTGAAATTTTCTTGCTAGTCAGACTTTAGGAATTTGTTTTCCTGGGTTTATATACAATTTGTATAGTGATATACAAGATATTCATGAGTATGGCAATAGGATCTGGACATTTCTGGCACCCTCTCCTCAGCTACCCAAGGAACTAGCTGGGGGCGTCTTCCTGGACACCTGGGAACCCCTCTAGAGTCAAGTCTCTGCCAACCCTAGAATGGCTCCCTTAACTAAGATATATAATTCCTTGTTCCCATATCCACCCTTCCTATATCCCAACCATCCTATTCCCCCAAGCTCTTCCCATCCTTCACTTCACACTTTTCTCTCCCCATTCCCCCAACACCCCATCCCACCCCACACCCAAGTTCCCATTTTTTGTCCAGTAATCTTGTCTACTTCCAATATCCAGGAGGATAACTATATGTTTTTCTTTGGATTCACCTTCTTATATATCTTCTCTAGGATTTTTTTTACGAATTATAGGCTCGATGTCCTTTATTTATGGCTGGAAACCAATTATGAGTGAGTACATCCCATGTTCATCTTTTTGG
This sequence comes from Arvicola amphibius, assembly GCF_903992535.2. NCBI lineage: Eukaryota > Metazoa > Chordata > Mammalia > Rodentia > Cricetidae > Arvicola > Arvicola amphibius. Next base: position 34,445,853 of record NC_052056.1, on the reverse strand, counting down.
GCCTGGGTTACCTCACTCAGGATGGTGTTTTCTATTTCCATCCATTTGCATGCAAAATTCAAGATGTCATTGTTTTTTACTGCCGAGTAGTACTCTAATATGTATATATTCCACACTTTCTTCATCCATTCTTCCACTGAAGGGCATCTAGGTTGTTTCTAGGTTCTGGCTATTACAAATAATGCTGCTATAAATATAGTTAAACAAATGCTTTTGTAATATGATTGGGCATCTCTTGGGTAAATTCCCAACAGTGGGATTGCTGGGTCCTGGGGTAGGTTGATCCCAAATTTCCTGAGAAACCTCCACACTGCTTTCCAAAGCGGTTGCACAAGTTTGCATTCCCACCAGCAATGGATGAGTATACCCCTTACTCCACATCCTCTCCAGCAAAGGCTATGATTGGTGTTTTTGATTTTAGCCAATCTGACAGGTGTAAGATGGTATCTCAATTTGTAATAAGCTAATACATTTCTGTAGTTTTAATTCCCATGGTTAAATTCTACTTTTGATCTTACAATTTTATCTTTTTCACTTCCAATATCAAAAGAGAAAGAGAAAAAGTAAGATATTAAGAAGAGGAGAAAAGTAGATAAATATTAAAAGTACCTAAGCATATTGAATTTACTAAAATTCCACATAATCTGATCAGTAAGCCTTGGATAAAGAATACTACATACAATATTCTTGTTTAAATATATAAAACAGTCATCAACAAAAAAATCTCTACATGTTTTTATAATGTGCAGTACTTACAATTAGAATGCTCAGAATACCAATGGAACTGAAAATTCATCTTACCATTGTCTGGCTTTGCACAGTGAATGTAACACAAAATACACAATCACCTCACCTGCTCAAGTCCTTCTCAATGGCAGTTCCTTTTTATTTTTATAATTTTGCTTTCCCTTTATTTTATAGCCTATACAAACCTAGAAAATAGTTTGTTCAATGATTTGCCAGGGTTTTTTGGTTGTGGAAGCTCTTTATTACTAGACTCAAGGAATTTTCATATTATGAAGGGATTTTTCTTGAAGAATTTTATATTATGAAGCAATTATATGCATTTCCATAACACCATCACCTATGGAATATTACAGAGCCAACCTTCTGTAGGGAGTAGCCATTTCAGTACAAATAGGAGTTTCATTGGAAATATATCCCAGATGCTTCACCAGAGTACAATGACAGATTTCTCCAGTGATGTCCCTTCTGCTAACCAATTATTCATCAGTCTAGCTCTCCTAACTGAGTTTTAGGAGTCTAGATAATATCTTCTGTATAGTTTCATCTTCCTGAATGCCTTGCTCATTTTAATAGGACCCTTTTTATTCACCACAGATGGCTTTAGTTTATTTTTATTTCCAGTTTGGGGGACCAGAACCCTTGGTATTGTGTATTAAATAATTTAGATGCCTTTGCCAATAGGTCTATTGCAAACTACAGATCTTTTTTTTTTGCATATCAACCAAAGTTCCCTTCCATCATCTTTTCCTAGTACCGCCAACCCTATTCTGCCACGCCATCCATCTCTTCCCCATTTCTTTTCAGAAAAGGGCAGGCCTCCTATAGATATCTATTAAACATGGCATATCAAGTTGTAGTAAGAATAAGTACCTTGCGTTATATTAAGGTTTGGCAAGGAAACTCAGTATGAGGTCCCAAGAGCTAGTAAAAGAGTCAGAGACAGCCTCTGCTCCCATTCCTAGGGGTTACACAAGAAGGTAAGTCACACAGCTGTCACATATATGCAGAGTGCCTAGGTTAGTCCCATCCTGGCTTCCTTGTTGTCTGGTCAGTATCTTTGAGTTTCTGTGATCCCAGGTTAGTTTATTCTGTGGGTTTTTGTAGTATTATTGTCCCCTCTGGCTCCTACAATCTTTCCTCTTTCTCTTCAGCATGATTACTAGAGACTGGATGACCCAGATAATTAGGAGATAGCCAAACATTATAAGAACAAAATGCCAGTTTTATGATGCCTAACAATAATCTGCTATATTCAGAGATTTGTGTCTAGCCTAATAGTAGTCAGAAAGGCTTCTTCCATAAAAAGATGAAAACAGATCAGTTTTTGTTTTGTACAGGGCCAGGTACCATTTCAGAGAGTTAACATCCAAAGAACATGCATAAGAGCGCTCTCACTTCTTTCACTTGGATTTGTTAAAAGTAACAACAAAACCAATAAAACAATACTCCAAAACATACAAACAAACAATTAAAACAACCAAAATGAAACCAAATGAAAGTACACCCACATAAAAACAAACAAAAACCCACAAACAAATAAAAATCTGTGCAGCCCATTATATGTTAGTCAAATTATATGTTAGTCAACTATGCCTGAACATAAATCATGTCCTGGAGTGGTTGATATACCCCATGACACTATATTGGAGAATATTGGGTGGTAGGGACAGGTAGAGGATATGTAATGACATAGGGGAGGAGAATAATGTGAAAAAATATATTTAAGCTTAAAAATACAAAATTTGTATTTCATCTTCTTGACAATAGAAGAGCTTGCCAGAGCATCCAATCTACCCTAAAGAGACTCTTTTTAAAAAATATTTATTTAGTTATTTATTATGTATACATTATTCTGTCTGTGTGTTTCTGCAGACCAGAAGAGGTCAGCAGATCTCATTACAGATGGTTGTGAGCCACTATGTGGTTGCCAGGATTTGAACTCATGACCTTTGGAAGAGCAGGCAATGCTCTTAACCACTGAGCCATCTCTCCAGCCAGAGATACTCCTTAAAGGTCTAAATAAGTGTCTTAGGTTTTTGACAGAAACCCAATCTTGGCATATTCGATATACTGGGATTTCTATTGAAATTTAGTAGTTTACCTAATAGCTTCACAAAGCCACCTACATTGACCCTTCACTGACATACATTGTTGCCTTTAGTGGGTGTCTAGAGTCTATGACATTGTCCATTTTATTATTTCCTAGCCTCTAAAATCAATATAAAATAGGCAATTGTGCCAATTCTGCTGCTAGTCTAGATAAAACAACCAATTGGTAGGGTTTTGGCTCCTGGTCACTATTCTCTTTATAATGGTGTAAGGGCACAGAACAAGGAGAACAAAATATAAATGTTGCTTGCCTAAACTCATAAAACCTATCCCAGTGACATACTTCTTCTTGCAAATATAACTAGGATTCCTAAAAAATATCACATGTGGGATCAGATATTCAAACTCCAGAAGCTACAGGGGACATTTATCAATCAAACTATTATGACCTGATACTCAGGGCAGAGAAAATTTAAGGTATTGGTTTGAAAATGTGGACAATTTGTAGAAGGAGCAGCAGGCTGTGTCCCATCACCTGGCTACCTTTACCCAAAATAATTACCTGGAAACTGTATTCATTTAAATACTGCTTGGCCCATTAGTTTCAGCCTCTTACTGGCTAATTCTCATATCTTGTTTGAACCCATATTTAGTAATCTGTGTAGCACCATAAGGTGGTCCCTTACCAGGAGAGATTTTAACTTGCATCTGTCTTGGAGAGGAGAAGCATGGTGACTGACTATGGTGACTGCCTCACACATCTGCCTTCTCTCTCCCAGAATTCTGTTCTGTCTATTCCGCCTACCTAATTTTCTGTCCTATTAAAGGGCCAAGGCAGTTTCTTTATTAACCAATGAAAGTAACACATAGACAGATGACTCTCCTCTGTCAGGACTTAACAGAAGATATTTTGACATTCAGAACTTGTGTTAATTCTGACTATATCAACTTGGATTCTGAGAGTTATATGATCTAGATCACTCTGGATAAAGGGTTTATAAACATCATACAAAAGACAATAAACAATAACTAATGGCAAATGCCATTATGCGGTAATAACATATTAGATTTTTTGTCCTTTTTGACCTTTCATCAAATGAAACTTTAAGAAATATCTTATACAATCTTCATAGAAATCACCAAAAATGTACAGAACCATAAGAAGTAAAAGCAATGCAATATTGAAAGGTTTCATGTGATTGTTGAATCATTAAGATATGAATTTGGCCCTTTCTACTGCTCACTGATGTTGTGGGATTGCCCTCTATATGCTATGAATATGTTTATTACCACTGGTTACTAAAGAAGCTATTTTGGCCAAATCCAGGTAGGAAATTCAAAAAGAGATACAGAGATATAGTAGGCAGATTTGGTGAGATGCCATGTAGCTGCCAAAGAAGAAAGATGGCAGCTGCCAGCCACCAGCTGCTACCTGAAATCTAACTTGTTGGATGCTACCTCATGGTATTCCACAGATGAATAAAAAGGGGTTAACTTAAAATACAATAGTTAGTTAGAAATATGCGTAAGCTGTTTGCCAAACAATCTTGTAATTAATATAGTTTCCATTAGATTATTTGAGTCTGAGAAGTTGGGAAATGAATGAGCAGCTTCTGATGACACGTGGTACATTATTTATACTTTTAAAACTCTGGAATTCTGAGCTAAATTAACTTCTCTTTTTCCTGTTGTTTTTTTTTTTTTGTATTTTTAAACAAGTGTATATGAGTGTATGTAAGTATTTGACTGTTAAGAAGGGTGTAGGCAAAAGTGCATATACATGTCTATGTATGAGTAGGGACCAGGAGTACATAATGGTAGTCTGCCTCAGATCCATCCCATCTTAGATAATAAGATATGTTCTCCTACCTTGAACCTAGAGTTTACCAATCCACTTGTCTAATCAAACAGCTTTCTCTGTGTATTCACAAATTATTCCTATTATGTTCTGGGGTTACACATGGGCATGTTGGTTTCCTGGAGCTATGTAGGCTTTCAAGGATGAATTGAAATGATAATTTATTTTATCTCTATTAACTGTGTTGAACACAGCAAATAACCTGAAGCTAATACAGAGTGTAATATGGAGGATAGTGGTTTGTCCCTAAAGGTATCTCTTTCTCCTCCTTCTCTTTCTCTCCCTGTTGTAAAGAGTCTACTTGTTCATTTAATGGGCATCCAGACTCCAAAAATAACCAAACGCGCGCGCGCGTGCACACACACACACACACACACACACACACACACATATGATTTTTTTAAAAAAATATGAATCCAAATCACCACTCCCTCCCCTCTTCCCATTCTCTCCCATCTAATCCCACCCCCACCCCCTCTAATCCTAAGAGAGGGTAAGGCACATTGCTTTGTGAAGGACCAGGATCCTCTTTTATATCTAGACTGAGCAAGGAATACATCCAAAGAGAATAAACTGTTTTAGTTGATGAACCCTACATGGTCTGTACCTCTTTGCTCATATTCTCATTCCCATCACTCTTCAACTGGACCTTAGAGCTCAGTCTAGTGCTCCAATGTGGGTCTCTGTTTCTGTTTCAATCTGTTGTTGGACAAAGGTTCTATGGCGATATTTAAGATAATAACCAGTCTGACTACATGGCAATTCAAGATAGGGCCCCCTCTCCACTATTTTTTAGGGTCTTAGGAGGGTTCTTCCTTGTGGCTTCCTGGGAATTTCTCTAGAGCCTGGTTTCAGCAGAAACTATATTAATTTAGTCAGTACTTGGCTTATTAGCTCTATCTTCTTATTGTCCAACTTATATTTTAAATTAACCTATCTCCATTAATCTATGTATTGCCAAAAGGGTGTGGCTTACCAGGTAAAGTACAAGCACATGTCTCTGGTAAGGCTACAAGGCTTTGCTTCAACTCCACATTCTTTCTCCCAGGATTCAGTATAGTTTTCCCCACCTAGCTCTATTCTACACTATCACAGGATCAAGACAATTTATTTACTAAGCAATGGTATTTACAAAATACAGAGAGGAATCCCACATCACCTCCCCTTTTCTGCTTAAAGAAAAAAAGGTTTAGCTTTAACATAGTAAGATTACATAGAATGAAGCAGTTATCAAGCAAGAATTATAGTTACAATATTTAGATCTATTTTATCTTTTTATTATGATTAAAGAAAACTATAACTGTATAATTCTTCAACTATACCAAATACTCAAGAAAGATATAATATTACCAAACTAAACAGGAAGTAAATTGTAAACATCTTCCAAAACTCTAGAATTGACAGAGACATCTCGCTGCTTGGACAGTCTCTCAAAGTTCTTCTATAGTGTTGGGACACTTACCTTTAGCCTACTAGCCTATATTATCTGAAAAATTTTTCCATGAAATGGGCTATTTCAAAGACAATTCTGCCTATGCTGGCAGTTTGTCAGCCACTTTTTTCTGTATCTTGTAGAAGGTCTTACATACTCTTTCATGAAGCAGGAACCCTAAAGTTCAACAGTAATCTCGCTGTGAGTCCTGCATGTCCAGTTAATACAATATAATATGAAGCAATCAAGGCAAGAGCAGATTCTTGCCCAAATGGCTAGCAAACTCCATAAGGAGACTCTTTGATGCCCACCTTCACCTTGAAGTAATCAGTGCAGGTGTGTCTCATTGTCATGAAAATTCCTAAATTCTTAAAACATTTTAAATGCCATATTCTGAAGAGCTCTGAAAGATTTGAAAAGTATCTATCTAACTAAAAATATATCTCTCTATATCTAGAAAACTAACTAACATGACTATAAGCTTGACTATTATAGATGACTATTAACCTGTATTTCATAATTTTACATTATAGTTTTAAATGAGCTGTACATTCATAATACCTTAATCAAGAGCAGAAATACATATATACAGTATAATAAAATTGACCTCAAATTTTTATCATTAAACCAAGATCCATACCAAGTATTCATCTCGATATCATATCCCCCCTTAAATCTAAACAAATATTTATTAACTGTCATTTAGGAAATTTGTGCAAAGTTCCTTCCAAACTGCTTCCTGCTTGTCATTAGGTGAAGTAATTTTTAGGGAGTGTTCAAGGCAACCTTTTTGTGTTTTGTTCCATTAAACCACATTAGTCTGGAAGGATTCCGTAGGTTCTCATCCTCTGTGGAATGAAAAGCAGATTCTCATTACCAAAGCAACAAATCCTTAGATCCAAATTTTAGAATCAAGATACCATTAAAATATATATGCTGGTTTAGCTTAGCAGCCCATATAATAAAATGTTTCTCTGTACTTAGCTCCTTTACAGTGAAATAATTTTTTAAAAACACATACACAGAATAATATATATAATCCAGACTCTCTGTGTATCTTCCATCTTTACATGGCTTATTTTTTTACTCTATTACTTTTTCTACAATTTTAATATTTATCATCTTTATTCCTTTAACTTATGACTATCTATACTCTTTTATATTATATGTTTGTATTCTTTTTCCTCTCTCTTTCAAGACTATGGACATTTATCTCACAATGTGACCCATGTAGAGGTCTATTCCACATGAATTTGTCTTTACGGTGTATTGTAATTCTTTTCTGACCAGAAGTTCTTTAAAAACTAAGGAAAATTACTATGACTAATGCTGCTTTACCTTTTGGCTCTGCCAAGTCCAAAATGTTGGAGGAGGTCCACTTTTGTCTCTGAGAGTCATTTTCTCCTCCCCACATCCAGGGTCAGGTCACAGCAGGTCTGTGTTGCCATTAAGCAAGTTGTAGCATTCTGCTCACAAAGTCCATTCAAATGCTCCCTAGCTGGATCACCCAAGAATGAGTTAGAGCCATTTGTGCTGGCAAACTAGGAAGCTGTTGTTGTTTTTATTTTTTTGAGGAGCTGCACAGTTTTTACCTCACCTCTCTTAAAGTAGCCGCAGTGCCCATGCTTGCCACGAGCCCATCTAGAAAAAAAAAATATGGCTACCAAAAGCCATGCTTAACTATGCTCTTTTGTATCTAGAATTTCTTTTTAAGATTTCTCATGTTTTTATGTGAATGTAGTTACTCATGTTGGAGCACCAATTTGTTGTATGGAGGCCACTTGTTCATTTCCTTGCCATCAAGGTTCCCAAAATAACCACTAAAAACTATATTAATTAAATCACTGCTTGGCCTATTAGCTCTAGCTTCTTATTGGCTAACTCATATCTTAAATTAACCCATCTCCATTAATCTATGTTTCATCACAAGACTGTGGCTTGCCAGGTAAATTTCCAGCATCTGTCTCTGATGGTGTTAAGTGGCTTCTCTTTGACTCTTCCTCCTTTTTGACAGCATTCATTTTAGTTTTCCCTGTCTAGCTCTATTCTACCCTACAACAGGCTCACAACTGTTTCTTTATTAATCAATGCTATTCATAGCATAGAGAGGGGACTCCCACATCATCTCCCTCCTTGCCTCTTATTACATATGTTACTATAGGCATAAATTCAATTATATTCATATGCATAAAAACATACAGTAACACAAACATATATGCTATATTTTTAATATATAACAATAACAAAGAATTAGGCACAAAAATATGGGAGCCAATGGTAAACTATTTGCAACAGTTTGACACTTTTGTGAATTATGTCATTTACAGAATAGCTAGATCAAAAGTATTTTCCTGAAGAATGCAGTAAAATGATATATGCTTGTTATAGTCACATGTATTGAGATTTTTACCAATATGTGAAATGAGAACACTGCTGAAATGATAAGCCTCTGCTTGATAAGAAGAACAGATGACTGTGAGTGATAATTAATATGCAAATGAATTCTGATTAACCATTCTCCTTCCATAGCTCTCCCTCTACCAGTCTAAAGCTGAGAAATTCTTTGAAAAATATATTTTATATCACAAAGAAGTCATAAAGTGCTATAAGAAAGTGAGTTGAGACTTCTCTTTTCATATCACTGTGCTTTCAGCTTTGCTGCAAATATCTTATAACATTAAAAGATAAGACAAAAGAATAAAAGGTATCCATTTATATCTTTTTTAACCTTAGTCTCAGGGGATATTGTGAAATCCATGCAATATTAAAATTTTGATCAATATTGTGTCACTATAAAATTCATATAGAACATGTAGAGGAATCTCGGCTCTACGAGATCTTTGTGGCTTCATTAGCTAGGGAAATCCCATCACACCTGCTCAATGAATCAGCATGCATAATTTTTGACAAATCTGAAAACTGTCAGCATTAACTTTTCACTTTTGAGAAGATTATTTGAGGATAGATGAATTTTATGAAACTTTTCAACTCATAATCCTAGGGTTTTAAATCTTTACCATGTGTAAAACAGCTGTCTGACTGAGAATCCTTGTGGTGTAAATGGATGTATTAGGTAGTCCTTCAGGAACTCCTGGAAAAAGTAGAACTTAGAGAATTGGTCTACCTGCAGTCTGACTAGACCTCTGCTCTCCTACATGAAGAGGCAATTGTTATTCTCCTACAGATAACTCAGCTCATTTACTTATGATATTTTTGACAAATTAGAACAAAATCAAACAAGATTATTGGAGAAAAATTCCACCATATTTATTTACAACTAGATACACTTTTAATATTTCTATTTGTAATCACCGTGAACCTCAAACTATGGCACTAACAGTTATTGAATCTAAAACTGTTCAATTTTATGATTGACCCCAAGAAAAATTATAGTAAGTAATGTTTTATTGAAATCTTGTTTCAGTACAGCTGGCTGTGTTTAGTTTTCTTCTTCATGTGTAAGTCTAATTTTCAAATTTTGTAAGGACAATAAAATGTGTTAACAATATTTTATTTGAAATTATTATTGCATTTAGGATAATGTTAGTCAAATGTGTTAATACAGAAGAGGAGACAAAGACTCATACAAAGTCTTAAAATAAAAATAATGATGATTAAAATAAATGCTTAGAAATAACTTAGCACTGTTCATTCTCTGAGTATAAAGGTTAAAAAATAAAGATTTGAAAAAAGCCAAATGCTTGTAATTTTGATTTCTTAAATTGTAAAAAGTCTTCTAGACTTTCAATTAATCCTAAAATGCACATTTTATTTTATATTTCAAATAGAGAATTACCTTGTTAAGGAAAATTTAATTTTAATTTAATTCCAAAAAGTCTGTTTTGAAAAAAACATTAAAATCATTTGATCATTACAAAAACCTTATCTAAACTATTTACTTCAACTACTTTCAAAGTAATTCAAGATTCATATTGCATCCTAAGAATTAATGAACTAAAACTATACTTTTCTTGATTAAAACTGTCATTTGCACGATTAAAATGGGACATATTTTATTCAAGAGGAAGTGGCTTGCATATTGGAGTCTTTTGGTACCCATTATAATCAGACTCACTGGTGCCGCCATTTATAAAATATTTATACATCTAAAAGGCAAAGCCTGATTGAGACTTAGAAAAAGTTGTCATTAAAAATATAAATGTTATTAACTCTGTAAATATGATTTTAAATAACATAATCACCTTTCCAAATATAATTTCCAAACCATTTTCATAAATAATACTGGTGGTTTTATTAAACAGCAAAAATTACCTAAATGTTATTTTCATTAAATGTCTTACTCAAGAAAAAAATATATGTGATCAAAATATTTAACAAAGCTTTATTCTGAAAGCTTTGATATTCATGAAATTATATATAAAGTAATAAAAATTTTCATGCTAAATGCATTTCATTGTCAATATGATAGCAAAAATCTTCTAACATATTTCAACAATGCTCATTTAGTTGGTGAGAAAAGATTACATTGACATGTTAAAATTATTTTTAAAATTCTGTTTCTTCGGATTGTATATAGCGAAAAAGGCTAATATGTATAAATAATTTATATATTTAAAATAGATTTAAGCTATTCAGAGATAGAAAAATGTGGACTGTACTTATGGCACAGGTCTGCATTACCAGATACTGAGACGGTCAATACAGGAGGATTAAAAGCTTGGGTATCTTTGTTCTATGTATGTCTTGGTGTACATGAGGGTGATGACAGCTGCAGAGATGAAAGGATTGAGATTCCATGTTCCCGGAGTTAAACTGCTTTAAACCACCAATGCAGTAGCCAGCTTGGATCCACTGTGACACCAACACACTCTTAAACTAGCCACTGAGGAAACTTTCTAACCCAAGCCAGAGCATTTTAGAGAGATCCAATCTCTAAAAACAAAGTTAAAAATTATGACTAGGTACTTAGTCAGTGGCAAAACATTTGTATATCTTGAGCCATAGGGTACCTTCGATTCAAATCCTAATACAAGAAACAGAAAAAAAAGCAGGATGAAAGGAGGAAGGGAAGAAGGAAGGAGGGAGGGAAGAATTGGAAGGTACATCTAATACAGAAATCAGAAGACCAGAAGAAATGCACAAGAAAAGTAATAACAGACAGACATATTCATTTTAAAATATTCAGAATTCAGAATTCTAGGTATTTGAGCAACCTAGTTTTGAACTACTGAGTATCATTGCTAAGAACATGTGGGCAATTTTTCTAGACACAACTCTAAGTTATTGCTAATACTTTACTTGGTAGTCCATATGAGGAAAATTTGCCATCACTACATAGATAAGGCCCATTACTGGCCTAAAGCAGTGATAATTGGCAGTTTGTGTTTTCTACCTGTCCCTATTCTGTAAGCTTGAATTCTGTCAGCTTGAATCGAAGGTCTTCTCATACATGTATGTATCTCTGTGTAGTGCTTTCCTACTTAGTTCTTTCTACTCTTCCTTCTCCTGGCTTCAAGACCATGGACCATACATGATCTTCCTGCTTAACGACCACTGTGTTGTTAGATGCTTCTTGACAACTTTCATCTTGACTAGAATCATGCTACCATAGGGAAAATGGAATATTTCTGTAGAAGACTGCTGTAATGAATAGGAAAAAAACAATGCTATCTATTTTACTTTCCTATATTACTACTGTAAGTTATTAAAACTAGATGATTATTTTATTTTCTTATTATATTAATAAATTTCCATAGGAGCTATTTCATCTCTCTCCAGTTCAACTCAGCTCCAAGCAACCATTCTGAAAAAAAAATCCTCTGTTCAAAAAGATATTAGAAACTATGATTTTAAATTATTAACACTAAAATGAAAAGATAAAATAGATATAAACATATGGTTATTACAGTGCAATGAGTAGCAACAGAAAAGCTGAACTTTACTGAAATGAGTTGTAAACACATAATACAAGGGGGTTGCAGAAACAGCACACGTAGAGCATGGACTCAGGACGAAACATGGTGAGGCTTCTTTACAAACCTTCACAAATCTAGAAAAAGTACATAGAGATATCTCATGTGGAAGGACATCTAAATACAGACTACATCTTTGCTAATTTCAAAGGAATAACTTGAACATACTTAACAGGAATGAAATCTAGTCATGCTGACATCACTCTGGCTAAACACACCTGAAATGTATCTTAGAAATTTTGTAACTAACTTGTGTTGTATCATTCTGTTAACAACAGAACCTATTATCGCTCACTTTCCAAGCCATGATAAAAATGTTTACCCAGAAAACAAAATATATAAATGTATGTCTACAGATATGGCATGTAATTATTATTTGATTTTGCTTTGTTTTTCTTAGGCATATATACATAAGAATTCTTTCATTGGATTGATCATTAAGAAGTATTTAAATTTATCTTAAAATCCATCCTGTTTGCTCTCACTACTGCTTTTACATCATTCTAATGTTATAGTGGCTAATTTATTTTTTGAACTATGACTTTACATGGACACTGAGTATGCTCAGGAAAGGGCTCATCACTAATTGCCTTATCCACATTAATATGTGTAAGTTTCCAAGTAAATTACTCACATTTCTTTTGTCAAGCATGTGCCATAGTTGGAAACTATGCATTCTTCCTTGTCCTCCTGCAGGCCCCAAAAAGAAAAATCTTCCTTACTTAAAAAAAAAAAAATAATGTGTTTCTGTAGGGATATGAGCTTACATAATTCCCAGAACTCAGAATTACATTAATGATGTCCTGATTATCCCATGTCATATGACACAGTTCACTTTAACATAGGCAGTCAGTCCTCAGAGTCTGAAAGTAATCACAGGTACCCATTAGAAGCAAAATTTTCTCAAGGCAATTAGAGGAAAGTCAGACAGACCCACTGCAACTGGCCTGTAATAAAGAATACGTGACAGACAGTAGGAGAGGTACAGATACTAAGAGCAAACATGTCACCTCACAATCCCCAGCTTTGTGAACTCCAGCCCTAAGACAATAAATAAATTAATTGAGCCAACGCCCAGGATATTTGAAAGAGAAACTGGATGCCAGCTGAGAACATCAGCCATGACTACCTTTTCCATTTAATACAGTGCGTTCATAATAAAACACCCCAGGCAGGTAATTCCCAGGTTATGACCCACAGTCCTTGAGAGAATGAGCCAATGTTTGTCTCTATAATGCTATCAACAATATTTTTATAACAGAGAAATAAGAGAAAAATGATAACAGAATTTTATCTTTATTATTTTCTAGTAATAAGATATTTTATATTATTTGAGGCTTTCATAAAAAATGTTGTTTCCCTAATTTTTTCTCAATCTATTTGTCATTTTTATGTAGGGAGGCTACCTATTGGCAGAAGCCAGTAGTTCATTTCCTGACCTCCCAGACTCAAAATAATCACACAGAAACTATACTGTATGGTCAATAGTTTAAGCATATTTTAGCTAGCTAAAACTAACCCATTTCCATTAATCTGTGTTTTGCCACATGGCTGGTAAAACCTGGTAAAGTTCTGTCTAGCATCCAATGTCTGTCTCCAGCCGTGCTACATGGCTTCTCTCTGACTTTGCCTACTCTCTATATATATCTCTTTCAGCCTGGCTTTACTCTGTTAAGCCATTGGCCAAAAGCAGCTGCTTTATTAACCAATGACAATAAAAATATCCACAGCATACAACACCTCCCTCATCACTTATTTGCTTGTCCAATTGTTTGTTTGAGTTAATCTTATATCCAGCCAATTTGCATTGTCAGCTGTAGGAATATTCCAGTGGTATTCTTATAATCACTTATGTACACTATTCGTCTTCTAATAACGATACAAATTTTGACATCTTCCTTTCCAACATGTATCCCCTTTATCTCCTTTAGTTGACTTATAGTTTTAGTTAAAATTTCAAGTACTATTGTTAAGGAGAGAGTGGACAACCTTATCTTGCTATTGTTTTTAGTGGAATTTCTTTGAAATTCTCACCATTAAATTGAATGTTGGCTACAGAATTGGTGTAAATTAACTTTCTTATGTTTAGATATGCTCCTTGTATGTACATTTATTGCAAATGGACATTGGATTTTTTCAAATTATTTTTAATATCTAATGAGATGATCATATAGAATTTTTTCTTTCAGTTTCTTTATATAGTGGATAATATTTACTGATTATTTTTAATATTGAGCCATTCCTATATCTCTGTAATGAAGCCAACTTGATCTTGGTGCATTTTTTTTGGTGTGTTCTTACCAGATTCAGTTTACAAAAATTTTATTGACTATTTTGCATCTCTTTTTATAAAGGAAATTGGTCTGTAGTTCTATTTTTGTTGTTGTTGTTGAGACTGTATGTGGTTTGTGTATCATGGCTACTGTGCCTTCATGAAATGAATTAGAAAAATGTTCCTTCTGTTTCTATTTTGTGGAATAATTTGAGGAGTAATGGCATTGATTCTTCTTTGAAAGTCTGATAAAATTCTGTACTAGAATTATCAGACTCTGAAATTTTTTATTTTTTTTTGTTTTGATTGGAAGTCTTTTATTAACTGCTCCTATTTTACTAGGGTTTATAGGTAGATATAAATTATGCATCAATCTTGATTTAACTTTTGTATATAGTACCTATCAAGAAAATTTTATATTTCTTTTTAGATTTTGCAATTTGGTAGAGAATCATGTTCTTATTATTCTCCTGATTTCCTCAGTGTCTGTTGTACTGCTTTCTTTTATGCTTCTGATTTTCTTATTGAATATGCTATCTTTGCTTTTTATTTAGTTTGGATAAGAGTTTATGTGTCTTGTTCGTTTTTTTCCAAATAACAAACTCTTTTTTTATTGGTCTTTATATTGTTTTCTTTATTTCTATTTTATTGTTTTCAGCTCTTCATTTGATCATTTCTTGTTATCTATTGTCCTTGGCATCTTTACTTCTTTTTGTTCTAAGATATTGGTGTGGTATCAAACTGCTACCATTGGCAAGAGTGTGGTATTGAAGTCTTACTCTATCAGTGTGTGGCCGTCAATATGGGACTTAAGCTGTAGCAGTATTTCTTTCACAACTTAGGTGCCCTATGTTTGAGTCAATGGTGTTATGATTTGAAACGTTATCTTGGTGGATATTTTATGAGTTTGTAGTGTTTTTTCCCATGTATTTTGATTAGTTTTGGTAAGAAATCTATTTTGTTAGAAACTAAAATAGCTACACAAGCTTGCTTCTGTACACTTGCTTTGAATATCTTTTTTCAACATTTTACCCTGAGTAATATCTGTTCTTGACATTTAGCTTTGTTTAATTAATTGGCCTATTTATTTTGACTTTTGAAAAATGCCTAATTATGGGACCTGTTTTTTCATCCATTCTTAGTTTGTGCCTTTTTTTCTGAGAAATTGAAATAATTGATATTGAACTGTATCACTGTCCAATTATTATTGGTTCACATTATTTTGTTTATGATGATATTGATGGTGGTGATGGTAGAAGTGATAGCAGTGGTCATGGTGGCCACAGCAGTGGTGGTGGTGGTGGTGGTGGTGGTGTGTGTGTGTGTGTGTGTGTGTTTGTGTGTGTGTGTGTGTTTCTGTTTCTGTGTGTTTTCTTCTTTTGATTTTGGTGGTTTGAGATTATTGCCTGTGTTTTCACAGGCATAGTTAACCTCATAAGTTCTTGATTTCAACATAGCTATTTTTAATTTAACTTTATTATGGAATATCTTATGTTATCCATCTATGGTTATTGAAAGTTTTGCTGGGTATGTAATTTTTAGCTGGCATCTTCAACACTTCTACACTTCTGTCCAGGTTCTACTAGCTATTAGAATGTCCAATGAGAAAACACGTATATGTCTGCCTTTATATGTTACTAGGAGGCTTAATCTAATAGTCCTTTTAATGTTGTAAGATCCTGCTTGTTTGTTTTCCAGCTGTATGGAATCTCAGAACCGAAATTAAATCACTGCTCAGCCCATTAGCTCTGGCTTCTTATTTTCTAACTCTTACATGTTAGTTTAACCCATCTCCATTAATCTGTGCATCACCTCAAGGTCGTGGCCTACCAGCAAAATTTCAACATGTCTGTCTCCGGCAGTATCTCCATGGCTTCTCCTCACTCCGCTTTCTTTCTCCCAGCATTCAGCCTAGCTTTCTCTGACTAAGTTCTACCTTGCTATAGGCCAAAGCAGTCCTTTATTGACCAATAGTATTCACAGCATACATAGGGGAATCCCACAACAGGTCTGCCTGTATATGTTACTTGCTCTTTTTACATTGTATCTATTAATATTTTTATTTGTTCTGTATGTTTGTGCTTTAATTATTATTGGCTACAATTTGTGATACATAGGAACTTTTGATTTGGAGGCCATTCAGTAGAACATAATCTACTAAAAACAACATCCTTTAAAGAAAAACTCAGTCTATTGTTGACGGTAGCCATCAACTGACCATAGCTCCATAGTTGGCAGGCGGCTCATGAATGCCTTCCTAAAAAAACGTTTATAAAGTAAGTTTCCAAATCCTTTTTCCACACATCTTTAGAGTTAGATATTCCTTGCCAAACCTCTTCTTTTTCTCATCTTTTCATTGCTCTTCTCACTTAAAACTTTTTCTCTTTTATTCCCCTTTTCTTTTTTTTTCATGTATGTGCTTCTTTAAATATATTCATAATGATAGGAAGTATTCAAATATATGGTTTGGAGAAACCCTGGGATACAAAGCAGCAAACAGATCTGTCTGCTCATTCAAGTAAACACTTTATATTTGAGAGCCAAAATTTTTAAAGAAATTCGATATAGAATTCATATTATAAAATCATGTCTTTTATTATATATTTAACATTCTTTTTCACATTTATTACTCTCTCCATGTATTTTTGTGTATGCTTGTATCCACATACACACGTCAGAAGACAACATTAAGTTTATTTTTTTTCTCCTGTTACCATGTGAATTAAATGTATCAAGTTCACGTTGCCAGACTTCACAAAAAAGTAACTATTACCTGAACCAACTTACCATCCGTAATTTTATAATCTTATTCATAAATTTCATGTGTTACCTATAATGGAATTAATTAATAGTTTTTATAAACACTAAAGATCATTATTATTATTATTATTATTTTTTTACCTAGTTTATCATACTGTATTTGTAGTCAGTATATTTATTACAACATGGGATTATTCATGTTGCAAATTGATTTTCAGATTTCTGAAGGCCCTATTTACTTCTCATTAAAATATGTCTGCCCTAGTCTGAAGAGAAAGCTGAGTTAAAAGCTCTCATTTTCTAGGCCATGTAGCTTAGTTTTCTAGATATGGAAATGTTTTTCCCTTCCAAGTAATGAAATAAAGAACTTTCCCTAGAAATACAAAATACTTTCAAGAAAGCCTAACTGTAAAGACTGGGTCAAGTGTAGATTGATGCAAAATAACTTAATCAGTGCTAAAAGTGTTCACAAGATGTAATAAGTGAATAAAAGTACTTTGTACAAAGATTATTTAATTGCTGGTAAATAAAAAGTTGTTTGCTGAAGCAAAGATAGGATGGATTCAAGTCAGGGAGTAATTTTTTTTTAATGTTCCTGTAGCCTGAATGTAATACAGAAGCCTAGTAGATTTCAACAAAAATAAAACCATCATTCATTTTACTGCCACAGAGAAGTGTCTACACTATCTCCAAAAATCTTGGTAAGAAACTCCTGAAAAACTCTATGAACTCCTGGAGAAACCTCTTCCAAACTCTTTAGAGTTCATCTGAACATGGTTTTAGGATTTGGAAAAGATGATGTTTCAGAACATGATGTATCTGTGGTGTATATCATTCTGTTTTTAACCACTCAAATGTCAGTTCAGACAACAATTGGAGTTCAGGCTAAGGAATGTGAGGCATAAATGGGAAGAGCTGTTTTGAATAATGAACATAACTAGTATTTTGTAATTACATGTGTCAAGCATATTTCATTTTCAGCAATTTCCTGTGATATTTAGGCAGGACTTATTTCTGAATCTTGTGTAGAATTTATAAGTTTTAAGTGAAATAATTTTTTCATTAGAAGAAATAAATATATTTATATCATTTAATGAAATACTTCCAATTACGTCATAATATAATATAAGGCATATGAGTGGCAATAACTATTATTCGCAATGACCACTTATTTTCTGTAAAATGTCGTCCTTTGATTGAATGTAGTAATTACCACAATTCTCATCAAGAGAATAAGCATTTATGATATGAAATAAAGAATTTTTAGCCTAAAAATGAATGAATGAAAATGACTTTTAAATCACCCAAACCACTGAAATTACTTTTCAGTGACCACTTAACACAGTACATTTTAAGTTCATTATCACTGAGACATGTGCTCTGCTAATTGCAATATTAACACATCTAGGAAATAGCCTTTCAAATTGATGGTAGAATCTATTTGAAGACTTACTGAGAAAATTTTATTAAGAGATAATGTAAATGTAATGGTTTTAGGGCAATGCAATTTCTAATCAGCAATTTAAACAACATTTAAGTCAAAGTTGTAAAATTTTAAGGATAAGATGTTTCAAATAAAAACTTATACTTTTTAGAGAGCCGGGTATTTAATTTTACCTCAATGGGAAAATATACTTCAGATTTATAAAAACGGATCCACATTTTCTCAAAATCAAATAACCATTAATAACAATTCCTTAACTATCAGATATATCAATCATACATATCTTAATAAATTATTTTTCTACAAATATCATAGCACTATATTTCATCACCTATGAATACCTAAGGTATTAACAGTTGTTAAATGTTTTAAGTAATGCTTACTATGTCATGGTCTAGGCATTTATTCGATTAACATTAAATTATCAATTTTATTATCATGCTATTTAAAGTTGTTTAGATTATTTAGAGCAGGGTGAGATCACATATTTGTTTCTCCTTTGCCTATCATTTAGGGAAAACACAAAGATTTTCTGAACATTACTTGACTGGTTTTCATAGTCTACAATATCATAGTATATACTTATTTATGCTAATCAAAACAATTATGTTTTAGTATTATCTAGAACATTTCAACGCTAGTTATTGCCAACATTTTATCTTTGAATTTATGAAAGAAATACTTAAGTTAATATTTTATTTTTTAATAAAGAATGTTATGAATATAATTTATAAACTTTTGAATGTTTGAGGGGTCACATCTTATTCGGTGTTGTCAAAGAAGACAGACTATTTTCTAGAAAGGGCAAGCAAACATTAAAAATCATCAAGAATAAATAATCAACCAAAAGAATGATGTTAAATTATGACAATTCTATATGTTAAATTAAGACAATTCTATAACATGAAAATAAGAAACACTGGTAAGATTATAACCCAAAGTTACTGTCATATGGTAAACTCTCCTGAAAATTATCTTAACCATGTCTTAACTTCTGGAACCCAAGAACATAAATACCATGATTGAGAAAAGAATATGTGGCTATTAATAAGTTAAAAATATCAAAATGACATAATAATTAATCATTTAAGACCCCCTAGAATCTAATAATATGCTTTTGACCAACTGAAAAATACTCTCAGAAAAGAGAGACACTGTAATAACAGTGTAAAATTATGGAGCAACATGCTGAGGAATCCTCAGTGTACATCTTAAAAGTTCACAAAGAGCTAGAAGAGGCAAGAAAATTGGCAGAAAGCCTGGCTCTGTAGACCTTTTGACATTGTGCTGTGAACCTCCAAAAATAGGAGAAAAATAGCATTGTTGCTGAACGTAACCCAGTTCATGAAATTTTTGAAAGAGTAATTGAAAAACTAATTGACCATCAGAAAATTTTAAGAAACAATGATCAATCAACTCACAGATATTAGAATAAAAATAAAACAACTAGAATTTCAACTATTGACAATATAAAAGAGAAATTGTCAGAGATCTGTAACTGTAAGAAAACTAGTATAAGACTTAAGTAAATTTTATATGTGTTTAGAAGGTAATGTATCTGTCATCTCATTTCTGAGTACTTACTCCTGTAGACTTTTATATGAACTTCAGTGTGGCCATTTATAATGCAAAATAGAACAACATATTAGGATATTTGTAGTTGTCATAGAAAATGAAAACAATGCACCTCTTTCCACTCATAACCAAGCAAATATATGTGTATAATATAATATATATATATCAATGTATACATACTTAGACATATCTATGAACATATTGCATAAAATACATATTAAGTATGTTAAAATTGTTTATAACATTTTAGAAAACTTTAATAGAGTGTGAGCTTCATAAGAAATGAATCAGTATATACTACAGAAAGAAATTCTGAATACATTAATAAAAATATTAAAAAGCCGGGCGGTGGTGGCGCACGCCTTTAATCCCAGCACTTGGGAGGCAGAGGCAGGCGGATCTCTGTGAGTTCGAGGCCAGCATGGTCTACAAGAGCTAGTTCCAGGACAGGCTCTAAAAGCTGCAGAGAAACCCTGTCTCGAAAAACCAAAAAAAAAAAAAAATTAAAAAATTACTGAAGGTGATTACACTCTTTATTTCATTTTTAATAAATTTTAGTATAAAAATAAAATTGAGTTCTTCTTTTGCAAAGCATCCTAAATTTATGGATATAAAACACTAAGTATCTCTCTTCACTTAAAATCTTTCATCATGTGTAGCACAATTAATAAAAACACAGAGACAGATATTGGGGTTCAACCAGATCAGAAAAACAAAACAACCAGCTACTGGCTCGTACCTCTACCTCAATCCAAAATGGTGATCCTGCCTCCAGGAATGACTGACTGAGAGCTGTCTCCTTCTATCTTCTATCCCTCTCTAGAGCTGAGATTAAAGGTGTGCACATCTGCCACCCAGTTTGTGTGGCAAACTAAAATGTCTACTGGGATTAAATGTGTGTGTCACCTCTGCCTGGTCTGTAAGTTTAATCAGTGCAGTTGTTTTACACTCTGATATTCAGGCAAGCTTTATTTATTAAAATACAAATGAAATATCACTACAGTCATGGGCTGGAGCAATGGCTCAGCATTTGACAGCATGGTACGGAGTCTACACTCATGAAGAGAAGAGAGCTCAAATACCAGCACCAACACAAATGGTCTATAAATACCTATGTTTAACTCCAATTCTCTGAAATCCAAGAAATATTTCTGGTCACTAAGAAGACAGAAATGTGCATCTAAACACATAAGTGCATATGTTATTATGGGCACAATAGACATAAATAAAGAATAAGCCTCTGGGGGAAAAGTAAATTAAAGGAAAGTTAATTTTCACAAGAACAGGTTAATGAGAGTGTTATGACCGAAGGGCAAGTGACATTATTATGCAAGTAAAGCTATGGCAAAATATTTCTAAACTTGTGCCTACAAGTTATTAGGAGACAATGTAATTTGAGAAGCAACCTCAAAATGAGGCCCATCATCAAGGTGAATAATGACGAAGATAAGTAAAATATTTGATGTATTAATATGAGCCCCATGGAGGAGTGAGAGTACAATGAAGATCCACAGCAAATCTGTTAGAGCAGATCTGCAGGAAACAAAAGGCAATAAGCTTCATAGTTAAAGACTACAACATAAAGAATATTAAGAGCTGCAAAGGAAAAAGGTCAAGCAGATGTGCTGCAGACAATAAAAGACCATGAATTCAAGTCCAGACTACTATACCCAGTGAAGCTTTCTTTCACCATCGATGGAGAAAACAAGGTATTCCATGACAAAAACAGATTTAAATAATACATATCTACAAACCCAGCCTTACAGAAAGTACCAGAGGGAAAACATCAACCCAAGGAAGCTAGCAATACCCACAATAACACAAGCATCTGATCATCCTCCACCAACACAACTCAAATAAGGAAACACACAAACATTACCACCAAAAAATAACCAGAGTTAACAACCACTGGTCATTAATGTCGCTTAATATCAATGGACTCAACTCACCTATAAAAAGGCACAGGTTAAGAGAACTGATACAAACCAGATTCCAGCATTCTGCTGACTGCAAGAAACACACCTCAACCTAAAAGACAGACACTACCTCAAAGTAAATGGTCGAGAAAATGTTTTCCGATCAAATGGACCTAAGAAACAAGCGGGTATGGCCATACTAATTACTAACAAAATTGATTTCAGAATAAAACCAATTGAAGAGATGGAGATGGACACTTTATACTCATAACAGGAACAATTCATCAAGATGAGTCTCAATCATGAGTATCTATGACCCTAATATAAAAGAACCCACATAGGTAAAAGAAACATTACTAGAACTCAAGGCACACATCAAACCCCACACACTAATAGTAGGAGATTCAACACTCATCTCTCACAAATGGACAGATCAACCAGACAGAAATTTAACATCAAAATAAGAGAACTAACAGATTTAATGAATCAAATGGACTTAACAGACATCTATAGAACATTCCACCCAAACAGGAAAGAATATATCTTCTTCTCAGCACCACATGGAACCTTCTCAAAAATTGATCATATACTCGGTAAAAAAGCAAATTGATGTAGGTGGGTCTTCTGTCTATGTGTTACTTTCATTGGTTAATAAAGAAACTGTCTAGGCATTTTGATAGGGTAGAATTCAGATAGTTGGAGTAGACAGAACAGAATGCTGGGAGGAAGAAGGCAGTGAGGCAGACGCCATGAGCTCTGGCCCAAGATGGACATAGGTTAGAATCCTCCTAGTAAGCCACCACTTCGTGGTGCTACACACATTAATAGATATGGGTTAATCAAGATGTGAGAGTTAGCTAGTAAGAGGCTGGAGCTAATGGGCCAGGCAGTGTTTAAATGTGTGTTGTTAATTTGGGTATTAAACTAGCCATGCGGGAGCTGGGTGGCAGGATGCAGCCCACCACTCCTTCTACAGCGAACATCCTCAGATACAAAAAACATGGAGTAACCACCTGTTTCTTATTAGATCACCATGGAGTAAAGTTAGAATTTAACAACAATTCTTCCCCCAGAATGTCTACAAACTCATGGAAACTGAACAGTGAACTACTAAACCACCCCTGTGTCAAGGAAGAAATAAGGGAAGAAATGAAAGTGTTCCTTGAATTCAACAAAAATGAAGACACAACATACCCAAACATATGGGCCACTATGAAAGAGTACAGTATCCTGATAACCATGTGAGTAAAGTAATGGTGAGCATACCTTGACGGTAACCAACATCTCTCAGTTTAGACTTAAGACATGTTCAACATGAGGGAGACCATGTGTGATACTAAAAATCTAGGTAACTACTCAGTGCTTAGTTCAGTTATAGATTTTAGATGAAAATCTACTACCACTAGTTTACTGAACGAACATAATCTCAAACAACAACCTATAATTATTTGTCCTTATATATAAAAAGAAGTGGAGTCTTATTATTGGACTTATGATGGCATATTATGGTTTCTGCTAGAGTCCAGCTCTCTCTCTCTCTCTCTCTCTCTCTCTCTCTCTCTCTCTCTCTCTCTCTCTCTCTCTCTGTGTGTGTGTGTGTGTGTGTGTGTGTGTGTATAGGCAGAGTTTTTCTGGTTTATTTTATAGCTTCTCAAATCCAAAATAATCACACAGCAACTTTATTATTAGAACACTGCTTGGCCTATTAGCTCACACATTTTATTGACTATCTCTTATATCTTAAAATAACTAACTTTTATTATTTTATAATTTACCTCGAGGGTTGTGGTTTACTGGTACCAGCATGGGGGCATCTTTCTCATCTGGTGGCTACATGGCATCCCTTCAACCCTGCTTTCTTTCCTCCTCTATCTGCTTAGAATTTCCATCTTACTCTATTCAGATTTTCCATAGGCCAAAACAGATTTATTCATTAATTAATAGTATTCACAGTATATAGAGGGGAATCCCACATCACCTTCCCTTTTCTGTCTAAATAAAAAGGAATGCTTTAACTTTAACATATTGAAATCACATATAACAAAATAGGTATCAAGCAAGAATTATAGTTACAATATTTATATCTATTTTATCTTTAATTATAACTAAGGAAAATTATAACTATAATTATAACTATATAATTTTTAAGTGCATTAAAAAGTTCAGAAGGATATGACATAAGTTAACAGGAAGTTCATTGTAAACAACTTTTTTGAAAGAATTGGTTTTTTTTTTAATTTATTAGACATTTTTAAAAAAAATACCAATCTAAATTCTCACTCCTCCCCTTCTCCATTCCCTCCACACACCCTCCCACCTCATCCCCATCTAATACTAAGAGAGGGTGAGGTACTTTGCTTTGTGGAAGATCCAAGGCCCTCCCTACTACATGTAGGCTGAGCAAGGTATACATCCAAAGAGAACAGGATCCCAAAAAGCCAGTACATGTAGTAGAGATAAATCCCAATGCCACTGCCAGTGGCTCCTCAGTCTGACCCACCCATACAACTGTCAATCACATTCAGAGGGACTAATTTGGACCTATGCTTGTTTCTTCCCAGTCCAGCTGGAGTTGGTGAGCTCCCATTAGCTCAGGCAAACTGTTTCAGTAGATATACACCCTTCATGGTCTTGATCTCTTTGATCACATTCTCATTACTTCCATTCTTCAACTGGACCTTGGCAGCTCAGTCCAGTGCTCCAAGGGTCTCTGCCTCTGGTTCCATCTGTCATTGTCAAAATCCCAACACAATTCTTCAAAGACTTTGAAAGAACAATAATCAACTTCATATGGAAAAACAAAAAACCCAGGATAGCCCAAACAATCCTGTACAATAAAGGAACTTCCGGAGGCACCACCATCCCCTGACATCAAGTTTTATTACAGATATATAGTAATGAAAACAGCTAGGTATTGGAATAAAACAGAGATGTTGAACAATGGAATCAAATTAAAGACCCAGATATTAATCCACGCATCTATGAAAATCTGATTTTGACAAAGAAGCTAAAATTATACAATGGAAAAAATAAAGCATCTTGAACAAATGGTGCTGGCATAACTGGATATCAACATGTAAAAGAATTAAAAGGATTCATATTTATCACATAAACTCAAGTCCAAATGGATTAAAGACCTCAATATAAATCCGATTAGACTGAACCTAATAAAAGAGAAAGTGGGAAGTAGTCTTCAATGCATGGGCACAGAAGACCACTTCCTAAATATAATCCCAGTAGATTATAGATTGAGAGCAACAATAAATAAATGGGACCTCCTGAACTAATAAGCTTCTGTAAAGCAAAGGACACAGTCAATAAGACAAAAAGGCAGCCTACTGAATAGAAAAGATTTTCACCAACCCCACAAAGGACTGATCTTCAAAATACATAAAGAACTCAAGAAATTAGGCAGTAAAATTCTAAATAATCCAATTAAAAAATGTGGTACTTAACTAAACATTGAATTCTCAACAGAAGAATTTCAAATGGCCAAAAGATGTTTAAAGAAATGTTCAACTTCCTTAGTTATCAGGGAAATGCAAATCAAAATAACTCTGAGTTACCATCTTACATCTGTCTATATGGCTAAGATCAAAAATACTAATGATTGCTTATGATGAAGAGGATGTGGAGTAAGAGAAATAGTCATCCACTGCTGTTGGGAATGCAAACCTGTACAACCACTTTGGAATCAGTATGGCGGTTTCTCAGAAAACTGGGAATCAACCTACCTCATGATCCAGCAATACCACTTTTGGCCTTATACCCAAAAGATGCTCAATAATACGATGTAAGCAACTTTTAAAACTTCAGAATTGACAGAGACATCTTGCTGCCTGAACAATCAGCTAGGTATTTTTTTTTTTACATTGGGGCACCCATCTTTAACCTACATGCCTTTAGTATTCAACAGGCTTTTCCATGAATCAGGAAATTCTAAAGACAAAAATGGCAGATAGTCAGTCACCTTTTTTCTGTTTCCTGCAGAATGTCTGGCAGTTATTTTATGAAGCAGAAACAATGAAGGACTGTCTCTTCACCTTCTTTATGCAACTTTAACAGTCATTTTACTGTGGGTCCTCTACGTCCAGTGTATATAGCATACCTAAGCAGACCAGATAGGAGAAGTTTTTTTCTTTTCTTGAACAAATGGCTAACAATCTCCATAAGGAGACTCTTTAATACCCATTATCCTCTTGAAGTAATTGGGTGGTGCAAGGAACAAATGTGTCTCATTGTCATGAAAAGTCCTAAGTTTTAAAATATTTTAAATGCCATATTTTATCATTTTTTGAAAGGTTTGAAGAACAACTATTGAACTGAAATATATCTCTATATAGCTAGAAAACCTAACTAACATGACTACAAGCTTGACTATTATAGATGATTATTTATTAGCCTATATTTTTAATTATACACTACATTTTTAAATGAACTGTACAAATATAATACCTTAATCAAGAGCAGAAGTAAATATATACCAAAATTGACCTTAAATTTGTATCAATAGACCAAGATTCATAGCAGTGCAAAGTATGTATCACTATAGCATATTTTTTTAATTAAACAAACATTTATAAACAATATTTGAAAATTTGGGCAAAGTTCTCTTCAAACTGCTTCCTGTTTTTTGCTGGGCAAAGTAATTTTGTGGATTATGGAGACCTTATTATTATTTTTTATAAGTGGTTCTTCCTTGTTACTTCTGCCAGAGATTTACTGAAGAGTTCTTATCTTCAGTCTGCATTGTAATCTAAAAGAGATATGTTCTAATACAAAGGAAGAAATGCTTCAGGAACAGAATAGATGAACGTGACAGTGAAATTAAGAGCTTTGATAAAGGAATATATTTCATATCCAGAAGAGCCAAACAAATTTTCAATCCTGCTTTGAGAGTCTAGCATGCACAAAATTCACAAGATTAATTCATAATAACTCTTTGTTTTGTATTCTCAGTATGGCCATTTTCCACTGTTTGATTTAGATATTATAGATAAATATATCATCTATGTTATAGATAAATTAAACATTTCAATCATTTCAGTCTCTCTAAAAGAAACATTTTATATTCAATTTCCTCGTTGAAATATAATGAAATATTCTGTGTTCTTTTGAGTATCTGCAGACAAAAGTTCACAGAAAATAAGATTATACAAATGTTGTATGGTAAATTAATATATGGTACATATCAACACTTTGTCTTTTTCATTGTATTTAGGTAATTAAGCAATAAGACAGAAAGAGTGTGAATCATGTGTCACTTATTTACACGTGGTAGGTTATTACAGCTCTGATGCTGAATGCCAAATCTACAAATGAGTGAAGTATGAATAAGACAGAACATGCCTCAGTAAACATGTCTAAATGCATTGTGAAATGTGACTCAGAATACCACACTAACATATGTAGAAATGGTTTAAAATAATAAGCAAATTTATGTCAGCAAATGATAGCTAGGAATCTTGTGACTTGACCAGTGTTAATTAAAAGTTCAGAATTTGTGTTGAAAATACAGTTGGGTCTTATTAATTCTTTTTTCTATCACTTGTTACTTCTGGCTCTGACACTCAATTTGTGAACATTGTTGTTGACGCAGTGCCTAAAAGTATCAAATAAATCTTAGAAGTGGAGATCACACTGCAGCCGTATGTATGTCACTCAGATTCTTGGGTAGTTGCTTCCTTTTTATCTTTGGTCTTTCCGAATTTCACATTTGCTAAACTATATCAGACATATTCACACAAGAACACTTCTCCAAAGTCTTGGACACCTCATTATTTTCAGTAAAAATTTATGTCCTTTTCCTTTGTAAAAAGTATTGTATTTATCTGTATATGCATATGTGTGTGCATGCATATGTGTGTTTTCATATTTTTCTCTTTCTTTACTTTTAGTTTGTATTGATTTTAATTTCATTGTCCCTTTTATATTTTCTGGTTGTTGTGGATAGGGTAACAGGAGGATGTAGAAGGAGTTACTAGGGGTTGAGGAATATGGTCAAAATATATAGAATATGTGTATTATTTTGCTGGTGAGCACCCTTTTAAATTCTTTTAATAATACTCTTCCCCTTTTAACATTATTCCATTATTCAAATATTCTCAGAACATTGCTCTTAGAAGAACCATTTGTACTGCCATGTTGATACTTCACATACTGCTAGGAAATATGCAATGCTATGCTATGTATAATATGCCACAATTTCTACTTTTCATTCTCATTTTTTTCACATGAGTAAGTGATTATCATAGAGAAATTATTAAACCAAATAATAATTTCATAGTATAACCTTAAATAAAATTTAGACTACTTGCAATTTTATTTTTCCATTATGTTTCCAGGATGATGCATTCATTATTTTAAGTCTTTTAATTTTCCTTCATTCTGTGATTATTTTTCAGTGTTTTAGGGACACTTTGAAATTTTGAGTCTACTTTACATTTGTTTTGTAGAATGTCCTTCATTTTAAACTTTCCTGTTGTCTTCTGATGCTCCTTGGAAAGTGAACATTATTGGAAAAAAATAAAATAGAGATAATGTGCTCTCCATTTGCATCTGCAAGTGTGAATTCATGTTATCAACATATATGTTATTTAAAAATCAAATATATTTTGTGGGATAATATGGGTTTTCCCAATATTTTTCTACTTTATGCTTGCATTTTTATTTTGTAATTAGTAAATGGTGTGTTGCAAGCATGTTGAAATGTTGTGCATATTCATATGTTGTCCTAAACCTACAAGCACTAACCCTTACACACTTCTAAATTAATTAGATAAAATTCTTACGTATTGAATGCTTCTCATTTTTTCCTTTTGTATTTATCAAGTCTGTGATGTATTTTTATAAGCAAAAAACATAGTATTTACTTTATTCATTAGTTTACAAGATATATTATTTTTCACTGGAGTAATCAAATAACAGTCTCCTCAGAGCTATATCATTTCAATAGTCTAAAATCTACTACCAATTTTATATAAAAATACCTTTTATATTTTGTGAGTATGTGCTATACTACTGTATAATTTTTCACTCCCAGCATTAGAATAATAGCTTAAATTTCCAAGGATTTGTGTGTTATTTCTTTCTTCTTTTCTTTCTTCTTTCCTTCCTTCTTTTCTTCCATTCTTTCTTTCTTTTTCCTTTCTTTCCTTTCTTCTTTCAAATGATGTGGTATATAATAATGCATCCTTATGTATATGTACACCTCTACCTGTTCATATTTATGTATGAACAAAAAGATATCATTAATGTCAACACAAATCTAGACCCTTAGAGTGAATTTGACTTCCTCTTTCAGAGCACATTAGTGAGATATCATCGTGCATATTTCTTTACTTTTTAAAAAATAACCTATCATTTATATCATTTGGTATATTTTATTCATACTACTATGGTGTTTAAATGTATCTGTGTCTGTGTACCGCATGCCATCCTGGTGCTTGTGGAGAAAAGATGGTGGCAACCAATTGCCTGGAAGAAGAATTACAGATAATTTTGAGTAGCTATGTGGGTGTTGGAAGTGGAACTCTAGTCCTCTGATAGAACATTCAGCTAGTGTTCTTATACACTAAGCAACCTCTTCAGTACCAACTGTTCTTTAGTTTTCAAAGTTAAGGTTGGAAATGCATATTCAATGGTCAGTGATTAAGGCAAAAATTTAGATCAAAAATGACTATTTGTTTAGAATCACAAAGTATAAAATAATGAATTGGATTGGCTAGCACTTGAAGTTAATTATAACAATATAGGAATAATTAATATTTTAATTTGAAAATCAATATTTGGGGTAAAATATGTATGAAAATAAAAAGGGATGATCCTTATTAAAGCTATCTGTAAAGTGAAAATATGAAGAAAATAGGAAAATGCTATGTAAACTGTGATTTTCATAGAATGTTCTTTTTAAACTTGAAAACAAGAATAAAAAATAAAATTGCATGAAAACTGATAAGAACATGACATTTTAAATTTTGGGGGGACTTTATAACAAAAATTATGTTAGACATATATTGCAGTTTAAAATATGAATGGGAAAGCAAACCAACATGGTCAATAAAAGATAGGAACCCTATATATTTTATAAATAACTTTCTAAATATTATTAAAAAAACCATCCTCCGGGGCAAATGGAAACACTGGCTTAAGTGCTGAGGTAGAGTAATTGCAATATATTTTGTTTCCTGAATATATCACTTAAAGAATAATGCCAGTTCTTGGTAACATCACAACCCATATTGAGTAAAAGATGTTGAGTATACAGAACAACATGAAACTGTCTGTATAGTAAAACATTACCCTTCAACTATACACTGCAGAAACCTTGGCTCCTTTACAGTGGCTATAGCATGCACAAATATTGTCTGCTCTCCTGTAGCCACAAATTGCCTATAGATACCATTAATTATGTGGAGGCTCACAAGGACAGAACCTTCCTCCCAAGAAAATTGGCAGGCTTGATCTCGTGCTCGTGTTTTGCTAGTAAGTGCAAATGCTGTGTGATCTGGAGCGCCAGGACAAGGCATCTTCTGAAGACAGCATTTTCTTTCAGTGCGTTTTCTTCAGCTCTTACCTTCAAACTACCCTGTCTCAGGCAATACTTATGGAGCCTAACATAGAAAGATACAGGTGCACCATTTATTAAAGAGTCCCTTAGTGTGGTGATATTTGACTCGTAATTTAATAAGTAACACTTGCCTGAAGGTCGAAATGCAAAACTAAGCCATTAGAGGCGAAGGAGTGGTTGCACACACCTCTAATCCCAAGATTTGGGAGACAAAAGCAAATGGATATCGGTGAGTTCAAGGCTACCCTGGGCTACACAAGATTTATCCAGAAACAGATCCAGGTGGTGGTGGCTCATACATTTAATCCCAGTGATTGGGAGTCACACACTTTTAATCCCAGAACTAGGGAGGCGGGCACAGGAGCTATATGGCTGGGCCGAAAGAGGAATAAAAAGGGGACGAGAAAGGAACTCACCGGAGTGTGGAGTATAAGATGTGTGGAGACAGGATCTTGCCAATTTAGTCTGAAGGCTTGGTAGAGGTGAAAGGTCTCTCTAGTGGTTGATTGCTTTGCTTCTTGGGTCTTCTGTAGAAGGAACTGCGGGCTGTGTCCCGCCACCCGGCTAGCTTTATCCAAAATAATTACACGGAAACTGTACTCTTTTAAATACTGCTTGGCCCATTAGTTTCAGCCTCTTATTGGTTAATTCTCACATCTTCCTTTAACCTATAATTAGTAATCTGTGTAGCACCATGAGTTGGTCGCTTACCAGGAGAGATCTTAACCTGTGTCTGTCTTAGAGAGGAGAAGCATGGCAACTGTCTGAGCCATCTACCTCACTTCCTTCTTCCTGTTCTGTCTACTCCACCCACCTAAGGGCTGACCTATTAAATGGGCCAAGGCAGTTTCTTTATTAATGAATGAAATCAACACAGACAGAAGACTCTCCCACATCAGTCTTCAGGTTAGCTTTATTTATTAAAACACAAATAATATACCATTCTACCATACTATAATACTTCTGCCTAGTAATGAGTCTCTGTAGTTGCTGCTGAACACTGCAAATGGAACTACTCTGATCAAATTTGATAGTAACACTTCTCTATGGGTACAGATATTTAGATGGAAAAATGGAAAGGTACATCATGATCATTTAGCAAAAACAATGGCAGTAGCTCTCCAGTTTTTGTATATGACCTTTGCAACTATAGACTTGTGATTAGGTTTACAGTAACAGTCATAAATTTCTCTTGTGGAATAGCCCTCAAATCCAATCAGAGTATTGGGGGTTGAGTACGCCCAAGTTCATTTATCCAGATGTTCAAAAAAATTTCCAATTATTTTTGTCTCTTTAAGCTTGGACATAATTTGAGTCTCATAGCTTAAAAATAAATGTGTCATGAAAATGCAATACAATCGATCTCTTTCTCTCCCTAAATAAAATAAGAGCACTTCAGAAGAACTTTTAAATGTATATTTGTTTAAAATTTAATTTTAATATTGTCTAAAAATGGGAACCGAGAAAAATTCTGAAAACATGTACATTCAGAAATTATTTTGGGAAAACTTAGGGTTTCTATTGCTGTGAAAAAACACCATGACTATGGTACCTCTTATAATGGAAAACATTTATGTCAGATCTTGGCTTACAGTTTCAGATATTTAGTCTGTTATCATGGTACAATGCTGGCACATGGGAGACATGGTAGGTGATGGAGAAGCAGCTAAGAGTCCTACATCTTGACCTAAAGACAACAGGAAGTAGTCTCAGACACTAGGTGAGGCTTGAGCATACATGAGACCTCAAAGCCTGCCTCCACAGTGACATACTTAATAAGGCATTACCCACTCCAACAAAGCCATGCCTCATAATAGCTCCACTTCTTTTGGGGGGCATTTTCTTTAAAACTAACACACCTGAGATTTAAAAATGTATTTTCTTTGTTGATTATTTGAATATAAACACATTATTGTTATGATAGGCAGATTAGTTACTTTTAGAGAATACAGAGCAATGTTAAAATATACCAAGGAAAATGCTTATTAGTTGATAGTATTTTATTTTCTCTAAGAACCTGCATTCTTTTAATTCTTTGCTGATGGGACATTTCCTGGAGATTAAATGCTTAAAGTCTAGTCTGTGATGGTGACACATTCTGCTTTACAAGATCATCTGTCTAATAAGATAGCAAACTGCAAAGAATT
The DNA here is from genome assembly GCF_903992535.2 of Arvicola amphibius. Taxonomy (NCBI): domain Eukaryota; kingdom Metazoa; phylum Chordata; class Mammalia; order Rodentia; family Cricetidae; genus Arvicola; species Arvicola amphibius. The sequence continues at coordinate 34,413,151 of NC_052056.1, read as the reverse complement.
GAGAAATTGATTTTGCCAAGTTTTAACTTAATGAAAAACAGCCTGGTTTCAATCACAGTGGAAGGTGAAAGATAGAGTTGCTTATTAAGACCTAGAGACACAGGGAGTCCAGCAACTTTCTGTCTGTGGAGATAAGATGTAAAGGAAGAGAGTGGTCCTCAACAAAACAAAAGCACAACAATGCTTGTCAACAGGAAAGATATTGCCACGTCTAATGTGATTTGAAATTTGTCAATATGTCAGCAGGAGAAAATCACCTCTGAATTCTCTCAGTGTGTTTACTTTTACCTCAGCAAAACATAGGACAATGCACTTATTTGCATTGTTCTTTGATGAGCATGAAGAGCGTTATTGATCTCTAACTTTTTTTTCCTTTTCCTCCTTCCTACTTGCCTCTTTTTTTTTCTCTCTCTTCTCTTCCCTTTGTTTCCCTCCTCTCTAGTCAAGTCCTCTTCCAAAACGAAAAACCAAATATATGCCTCTGTGCTGTTATTCTTGCATTTTTCTTTAGTTTATAATCATATTTTTCCTAATGAGAAAGAAATCATTATGTCAACATCTCTTCCTACTGAGGAAGACATATGTTCTCATGAATCATTTAGTAAAACTTCCAAGGAAAACTTAATTATATACTATCAATATAATAAGCAAGGACTTTGCTAAATTTCTTTAACTTGAAAATAATAAATTATAACGAAGAACTAAAATTTACACAGAACTGTGTAAAGGCATTTGCTATTCCTAGTCCCCAAACCTAACTTTTGAATTGTTTACATGATCCCAAAAAAGATTAAAATATTTATAAAAAAGTCCTCTAATCCAGGAGGATAACTATATGTTTTTCTTTGGGTTCACCTTCTTATATAGCTTCTCTAGGATTTTTTACGAATTATAGGCTCGATGTCCTTTATTTATGGCTAGAACCCAATTATGAGTGAGTACATCCCATGTTCATCTTTTTGGGCCTGGGTTACCTCACTCAGGATGGTGTTTTCTATTTCCCTCCATTTGCATGCAAAATTCAAGATGTCATTGTTTTTTACCGCTGAGTAGTACTCTAATATGTATATATTCCACACTTTCTTCATTCATTCTTCCACTGAAGGGCATCTAGGTTGTTTCCAGGTTCTGGCTATTACAAATAATGCTGCTATAAACATTCTAGGGTTGGCAGAGACTTGACTCTAGAGGGGTTCCCAGGTGTCCAGGAAGACGCCCCCAGCTAGGTCCTTGGGCAGCTGAGGAGAGGGTGCCAGAAATGTACAGATCCTATTGCCATACTCATGAATATCTTGCATATCACCATATAACGTTCACCTGGCATTGGATGGAGAAAATGACAGAGCCCCACATAGGAGCACCGGACTGAGTTCCCTAGGTCTCGATGAGGAGCAAAAGGAGGGAGATCATGAGCAAGGAAGTCAGGACCGTGAGGAGTGCGTTTACCCATTGAGACGGTGGGACAGATTTAACGGGAGACCACCAAGTCCAGTTGGAATGGGACTGATGGAACAGGGGACCAAACCGGACTCTCTGAATGTGGCTGACGGTGGAGGAGGACTGAGAAACCAAGGACAATGGCAATGAACGTGAACTCTACAGCATGGACGGGCTCACTGTGAGCCTTGTCAGTTTGGTTGCTCACCTTCCTGGACTTAGTGGGAGCTGGGAGGACCTTGGACTTAACATAGTGAAGGGAACCCTGATGGCTCTTTGTCTTGGAGAGGGGTGGAGTGGGGGTATGGGTGGAAGGGAGGGGAGGGAAGGGGGAGGAGGAGGGAAGAAGATGGAAATCTTTAATAAAAATATGAGGAAAAAAAAGTCCTCTAATGAGTATTTGATTCTTATTATAAGACTATGTTATTTCAAAATAACTATGTTTCAGGATTATATGCATTCAGGTTTCATTGCATTTTATTGCAACTTATTTAATTATTTTAAAAGACTTTCTTACTATATTATATATGCTGAACTAAAACCCCTTGGGAGCTTTCTTACATTTTCCTCCAAAGTGCTGAGTTGCAGGTCAGCACCATAGTTTTCAAGCTTTGTTTTATTTTAAGCGTTGAAAGATCAAGGAGAATTATTCCATTAATGACTATTCTTTATTTATTATTTTTTTGTTTAGCTTTGTACAATTTCATTGATATTTTGCTACCAATCCCAGTTCATTCTTCCTCCCCTTCTTCCTTTTGCTCTATGTTTTCCCCATCTCCTATCCACTCTTCAGATAGGGTAAGTCATATTGCTTTGGGAAAGTCCAAGGCCTTTCCTACTATGTCTAGGCTAAACAAGGTTTCCACCCAGAGATAATAGGTACCCTAAAAGTCAGTACAAGCAGTAGTGATAAGTCCTGGTATCACTGCCAGTGGCCCTGCAGTCTACTCCAGCCATATAACTGTCACCCACATTTAGAGGGACAAGTTTGGACCTATGCTGGTTCCTTCCTTGTTTGGCTGGAGTTGGTGAGCTCCCATTACTTCACATAAACTGTTTCAATGGGTGTCTTCATTACGGTCAGTGGAGTTCAGTGACTTTATATGTGTACAAGTGTGTGGGGTGTGTGTGTGTGGTATGTAGTTGGTTGTTTTTTACTCCATTGCTCTTAGTCACTTTGGGGGGCCTCCTGCCACCCAGCTTCGAAATAAAATCACACATGGGGGCTTATTCTTAATTATAAATGCCCAGCCTTAGCTTGGCATACTTCTTCTCAGCTTTTATTAACTTAATCTATCCCATATACCTTTTACCTTTGGGCCTTTTTCTTTTCTTATTTTTTTATATCTCACTCTCATACTTTCATTCTTACACCCTGGCTGGTTGCAGGCTGTGTGACTGACCCCTGAAGTCTCTCTTATTTATCCTCTCTGCCTGCCAGCCCTGGCTATCTCTTTTTCTGCCATTCAACACCTTATTAGATCATCAGGTGTTTTCAAAAGACAAAGAATCACAGCTTCACAGAGTTAAACAAATGCAGTATAAACAAAAGCAACATATCTTTACATCGTTAAACAAATGGTCCAGAGCACAAACAAATGTAACACACCTTAAAATTATATCCTACAACACAGGTCTCCTAAAGGTAAGAAGAAAGCAGCAAATCCCCTAGGATAGGCTTACAGATAGCAGTGGGCTTTGTGTGGGTGCAGGGAATAAATGCTCTTAAGAGCTGAGCTAAAACTCCTAGACTGTGGCTGTTGTCAAATTTCCCTAGTTAGTAAATCAGACTGCACAGTTATAACTATTTTGTATAAAACAATGTTTACTAATCATGGATAAAACATATATGAGGTATAATGTGGACAAAACGGTAGAGATAGTGCAGTTCAGTGATTTGCTTTCCATTCATCCAGTTTTCATGATACTTTTAAACATTCTCTCTAATAGAAAGCTTTATAAGCTCTTATGTAATGAAAATAAAATTTGTAAAAGATTAAATCAAATTATCTCCTAGGGAGCTATGCCTATATTTCATTAGATTTCCTGCTTATTCTAAAAAGCCTGTTATATTTGCCAAAATAACCAAAATGCTTCCTGCCTTCTCTATCTTTCCTTTGAAGATCTATTTAAATATATTCTTACCATTTTATATCCATTCAGGGAAGAAGGGTCCCTTGAAAATTCTTTATACAGAATAGAAGAGAAGAATCATTTTAAGAGCTTGTCATTCTTTTGTTTCTAACAAAATCTGCAAAACACACAGAAGTGTCCTGGGAGGTTATGCAAGTTGATTCAATCTTTCAAGACCATTGAAGTCATTGCTTAGAGTTCATGTAACAAATTAAATTTCACTTTGTCAAAGTATTCATTACAGGGGGAAATTCAAGAGATACACAAAATATATACAAGTAGGTCTTGAATGAAGCTAAGAATTTGTTATGTGCTCTTTAACTGTGCACAGTTCAAATAAAGTTTTTCATTGGTCATTAATTTTATATTTTATGTAATTATACCACTGATTTTTAAAACTATCGCTGTGAAGTAATATTTTTATTTGATTATTTTAATTTTGTCAAAGCTACTTTCTTTAAATAATAGAAATGATTGTGACTATACATATGATCCTCCTAATTACTTAGTGGCTAAATTCTAAATATGTGACTATTTAATAGATAGTAGTTGGCCATCTATATATGAGTTAAATTTAATTTTATAATATTATCAATATGTGTAGTTTTTCAAGATAAAATTCAATGATTATTAGTAGTGTCCTTAAGTAAAGCAACCAATGCAAGGTATATATTACATAGTAATAGAGCAAGTAAAAGTTAATTATTTTCATTTAATATTAAACTAAAGTAGCACAAATTTTTTGTTTTTTTATGTTTGGTTCAAGATACCACACTGGCTACTAAATTGCTGGGCAAGTTTGCCTTCAACCTTGATCTGTGTTTTTCTCCCACACAACTGGAAGGGTTAAAAGTTAATACTTAGCAGCATTAAACCTTGCTAAGTCATCTTTCACATGTGATACACCTTGTAAGCTAAAGAAATTACCAGAAGTCAATTATGATTTATCATTTTAATTGATTTCATTTATACATCCTGATTGAAGCTTCTTCTTTTTCATAAAAAGAAGAAAAAAGTTTGTATCCAAAGTATTAAGAAGATTTTTTACATATTTTATTTTAGCGCTTCATATCAGTCCCATGAAGAAATACTACGCTAATTAGTAATTCTCCTCAAATAATTATATTTCTTTCTAAAGCACTATTTTTGAAGTATATGACTATTTACATAGGGTCCAGACTTTTACCATTAAAAGGAAGTTAATTCTTTTCATGTTATAATCACAGATACATAATAGGTTTAATATTTATCTTTGAAAGCTATTCCAGATAGAAACCCTCCTAATGTAATTATCTGTGCTTTCATTTTATTTTGTTAAAGAAAGTATCTAAGAAAGTTTGGTGTAGAACAAAACATTATAGGATTTTTCTAATTACAAAGAGTTATAGGATTTTAGAATTTATAATAATATATTAGTATTTGTGTTTATTGTGGATGTGCACATACCATGACACATTTGTGAATATTAGAATATTAGAGAAGTTTGTTTAAATTGCTTCTCTTCATCCAGCTCTTTTTGTTGTTGTTTGTTCTTGTTTTTGTTTTGAGACAGGGTTTCTCTATATGACAATGCTATGGTTGTCCTGAAACTCTCTTTGTAGATCAGGTTGGCCTCAGCCTCACAGGGATCCCCCTGCCTTTGCCTCCTGAGTGCTGAGACTGAAGTCACAAGAAAGAGAATATAAAATTAGGATATTAGGGTTCAATGAGTGTATTTCAGAAAAGCCTGAGGAAGAGATGTATATGATTGTGCCACATTATCCAAGAATTGATTATTTCAAAAGCTGTTTTTATAAATTGTACCACCTTCTTTCCTAGCAAGTCCAATCTGTGTTGGCTAATGACTCAAGGGTACAGACTACGTGAAAAATCAAAGTACTGGGGTTCATAACATTAAAGAAAACGTTTCCCGGAAGCTCTAACATGACAACAATACCTCAGCTAACGATGGCTCTTCATAGCGACCTCCTCCCTTCATGGTGAAATTATGTCTGGCATGAACTTGTGCTGTCTTTGTGCATGATGTTACATTCACTGTGAGTTCATATCTGTAATTTCCTTGGTGTGTTGGGAAAGCCAGAGGTATAGTGGTTTACACCTGCAGTTCCAGTATTATGGAGTCTGTGATTAGATAGTGGCTAGTCTGAGAGTCCTGGAATGCATAGGAACCTTCCAAGCCATCTTGAGTTACATAATAATACCCTGATTCAAATAAAATTGAAGCAAATAAAACAAATCAAACAACCAAACAGAAAACCATCAAATATCTTTTGCCTCATTATATTCTTAGCCTCATTTTGTTCATGGCTTCCTTGCCTTTTCTTAGTTTTACATACTTTTGTAAGTAAATAACTTCATACAGCAATCTTGCATCTGCATCATATCCATTTCTCTATTTATGCCCATCTCTGTTAAAACATTGCAGTGTTTACCCCTCATCAAAAATTCATTATTTTTATTATTGTTTTATATTATTTGATTAGAATTGCATGTGTATGTGTAGAACTTACTAAGTCCATTGAGCATTATTCAAATATACATGTGTCCATGTATGACAATTTGAGATTAAGCATCCTATGCGAAGCTCTTTCCTTGAGAAAACTAATTCTCTTTTGCAATCATCAGTGATTTGAGTGTGGGCCCATGCAAAATTGCTACTGACCAAAATATTATGTCAACTGGTATTTATATTCTGGTATTACTCAGTCAACTGTATCAATTATGTCTGTTTTTTATCTTAAAACAAATTATCTCTAACTTACTTAGTAGTCTTATAAATTTGTGTAAATTTGTTCATGTGTGTACACCCAAGTACAATCAAATGGTCACATGCATCTGGAGGTGAGAGGACATTTAGTGTCCTTCCTCAGAAGCCATCCATATTATTGTTTTGAGATAAGCTCTTTCAGTTTCTAGAAACTCGCCAATTAGGTGACAAGAAAGCCTCAGGGATTTTTCTCTTTCCTAGTAGTAAAATCATAAGTGCATGCCACCACTCCAAATATTCCACAGGGGTTCTGGAATCAATCTCAGTTTCTTACCTTGAAATGCAAGAAACAGACACTTTACTCTCTAAGTTTATAAGTAGTAACTGCTATCAGTTTTACAATTTCAAACAATGATTTATTTAAAATATATAAGTATTAATGATAGGGAAAAATCATATGAACTTTACAATTTGGGACTAAATTATACTTCTAGCAAGTTACATTGGTTTTTCTTAATATTTGATTGTACATATAGAAATTTGTTTTTTCAGCTTTGTTATAAATATAAAACTCAATTGTAAAAGTAGCTATCATTTGCCTGACACTGATAGTGTTGAATTCATAAAGGATTCAACACTAAAGAAATCATAATAAAATATTAATCTCAGTAATTCATACAAGACACTGGTTCTTAGCCATTAGAGCTTGCTAACAGTGCTTTCTTAGGACTTAAAAAATAACAATTAGTATAAAATTGACTTGTAGCCAACTTTATTTTTTGAATACTAGCCAAAGTGTATTGACTGTGGCTTCCTTAATAATTTTATTTGCATTCATTTAATTAAATGAAAGTTATATTACTTGGCAGAATATACAGATCTTATTGCTCCTCTTCTTAGATGTAGAACATGGCAGAAAATACTGTTTAACTTTCAGGGTTATATTTGATAACTAAAGAGAATTGAATTTTATCTCATTTTGCACATTTTTCAACAATTCTTGCTTTCATGACACCACTTCCTTCATTACTCTGTGCAAAACCTTCCTCATGATATTTATTTCTTTAATTCAGATGGAATAAGGCATTTCTGTACTTCAAAAAAACAAGGAAAAGTTATTATTTTATAAAAAACATGATTCTTTCATGTAGAGTTCTTATTTTCAATGGAGGTCTTTTGAAGCTGCTAATTTTTGGTAACTTAGATCAGCAAGGACAGATGTTGACAAATGCTGCTTGTTCATTTTCTGGCCACCCAGACACAAAATAATCACATAGAACTATATTAATTACAATACTGTTTCACTAATGACTTAAACACATTTCTAGCTATCTCTTACATCTCTAATTAACCCATATCTATTAATCTGTGCATCATCAGGTGGTTGTGGCCTACTGGTAAGATTCCCTCCAGGGTCTCATGTCTGTCTCCTATGGTGGCTACATGGCTTCTTATTGACTCTATCTATTCTCTCCTCCTCTGTCATTTTGGAATTCCTGCCTTGACCTACTTTATGTTGCAATAGGCCCAAAGCAGCTTCTTTAATAGCTAATGGTATTCATGGCATACAGAGGGTAATCCCACATCAGACAAGCAAGCAAAACAGAACCTTGCAGAATATAGAACCCAAAAAAAGGAAAAGAAAGAATTTTATAAAAATTGGACTTGAGTTTTGTGCATGGTGATAGATATGGATCTATTTTCATTCTTCTACAGGTTGACAACCAGTTCTGCCAGCACCATTTGTTGAAGATGCTTTCTTTCTTCCATTGTATACGTTTAGCTCCTTTGTCAAAAATCAGGTGTTCATAGGTTTGTGGGTTAATATCCAGGTCTTCTATTCAATTCCATTGGTCGACTTCTCTGTTTTTATGCCAGTACCAAGCTGTTTTCATTACTGTGGCTCTGTAATAGAGTTTGAAGTCAGTGATGGTAGTACCTCCAGAAGTTCCTTTATTGTATAAGATTGTTTTGGCTATCCCGAGTTTTTCGTTTTTCCAAATAAAGTTGATTATTGTTCTTTTAAGGTCTGTGAAGAATTTTGTTGGGATTTTAATGGGGATTGCGTTGAACTTATAGATTGTCTTTGGTAGAATTGCCATTTTTACTATGTTGATTCTACCTATCCAAGAGCATGGGAGGTTTTTCCATTTTCTGGTGTCCTCTTTAATTTCTTTCTTCAGTGCCTTAAAGTTCTTGTCAAATAGATCTTTCACTTCCTTGGTTAGAGTTACTCCAAGATACTTTATGCTATGAGGTGAAGTTTCTCTGAGTTCCATCTCTGCTTCTTTATCCTTTGTGTATAGGAGGGCTACTGATTTTTTTTTCCTCATGGTTTATTTTTTTTTATATTTAAAAATTTCCATCTCCTTCCCTCCTCCTCCCCCTTCCCTCCCCTCTTTCTTCCCCTTCTCTCCCCTTCCCTCCACCCATACCTCCCCTCCCTCCCTCTCAAGGCCAAGGAGCCATCAGGGTTCCCCACTCTATGCTAAGTCCAAGATCCTCCCAACTGATTTTTTTGAGTTGATCTTGTAGCCTGCCACTTCACTGAAGGTATTTATCAGCTGTAGGAGTTCTTTGGTAGAGGAGGTTTGGGGGAGTCACTTATGTACACTATCATATCATCTCCAAATAACGAAAGTTTGATTTCTTCCTTTCCGATTCAAATCCCCTTGATCTCCTGATGTTGTCTTATTGCTATTGCTAGAACTTCAAGAACTATGTTGAAGAGATATGGTGAGACTGGACAGCCTTGTCTTGTTCCTGAATTTAGTGGAATGGCTTTGAGTTTCTCTCCATTTAATTTGATATTAGCTCTTGGCTTGCTATATATTGCTTTTATTATATTTAGGTATGATCCTTGTATCCCTAACCTCTCCAAAACCTTTACCATAAAGGGGTGTTGAATTTTGTCAAATGCTTTTTCCGCATCTAATGAAATGGTCATATGTTTTTTTTCTTTCAGTTTATTTATATGATGGATTGGATTGTATTAAATTCTTACAATGACTCAAGATGTAGTTCTTCTGCTTAAAAACTTTGGATTTTGTTTGAAATTGTTTCTAAACAAAATTGTTATAGAGCACTGTTTATATCATGTGATGCCCTTCACTCTGTATCACAAGGTTTTTATTTCTATTTATAGCAGCAAAAGAACTGCAAAGCTTCTTAGACTTGATAAGAAATTTAATTATATTTTGTCATCAATAATTTAAGTTCCAAATTGTACTAAATTGGCAGCTGGTGATGTGAAGTGCAAATGAAATCAGGCCAATTCTAACCAAACGAGGCATAAAATTATATTTTAATAAACTTTGAATCTACTTCCTATTATCCTTTTCTCCTTATCATGCATGCCTGAGATCCGTGTGTGATTTGTGTCCATGGATGTAGAGCTTTATTGCTCTGGTAATTTAGTAATCTGACTGTGGAAAGGAGATAATATTAGTGTATAGCCAGCAATATAACACGTATTTTTGAAGATAGTGTTGGAGTAATGTTAAAATAAATATCCTATGGTTTCTTAACTTGCTTTTTGCATTTCTTCACATGCTGTGAACTGAACCCAGAGTCTCATACATTCCAGCCCAGTGCTCTAAAACTAAGCTCCATCCTCAGACCTCTCTTTATCTTTTTTGTCAATTAAAATAAGACAAAATTATTGCATATATTGCACCATTGCTAATAGAACTGGGCAATTTAAATAAGACAAACTAGAGTGGAGACGTTAGACCTACAAGAGGTAGTGCAATAAGTTCATTATAGCACGAATATTATCAATGAAAATAGGAAGACAGAAATGCATAGTAACAATAACATTATCATTGCTCATAATAAAACATATTAGCTAGGTATTGCAAGTAGTTAAGTCTCTGAGGGATAAATAGAACCACAACTCTTAAACTAACTCAAAAGTAGAACAGTAGGATTACACATAACCTTACATAAAACCCATTGCATAGCAAAAGTAGTAGAAATAATAATTAACCTATACCACTCACAAAAAAGAATTTTTAATATAACCATTAATTGTTCTACACAAACATTTCCTTCTTAAACATCAAGGGAAAATGTAGGAACTTATACAATTTGAAACAGAGAGAGAAGTAGTGAGCAGAAGACAGATCTGCATTTAGCTACAAAAAGAAAAAAATCTCATCTATTAGTGAAAACAGTAGAAAAGATTTGTGGCCTCTTCTCAGAGATTCTAGAAAAAGAGCACAAAGAAATTTCAAATACATGTACACATCGATTTGGAAATCCAGCTTCAGTGAATAGGTTAAATGAGAAAACTCATCATTGGGTATAAAAATTGAGTATAGTAAACCACAGAAAAGGAATATCCACCACTTAAAAAGCAACGAGTCTCTGCTCCTGTAACATATCATACAAAATAAAAAATAAAATAAATAACATATATTGTTTGTGCCACAATGAATGTGATGTCCTATAGATTACTGGAAATATCAGACTTTTCACAGTATTTCAAAGAGAAAATGTGACTAAGATGGGGTGGGTCCTGTCTATTCCAAGATGAGTATACTCATTTGATTACCCAATAATGTGTTGTCAACCCTAAAAAATATATTTATATATACAGGTAACATTGAAAAGACTGAGCCACTTGTAGTTATATATTTCTGTACTTAAAATAAATACATAACAATAGCAATGGAAGCTATGAATATGAGAAGGATTTTGGGAGAAAGAGAAAGGGGGAAATGATGTAATTATACTTAAACTTTAAAAAATTAAAAATCAAGTAATAAAATGATTGCTGACAACATTGAGAAAATATTGTAATCCATTACAAGAAAGGTTTAATATTTCTCATTGATAGTTATTTTTTCTCTTCTGTTTTAGATTCAGATATAATTAGTTAATTTTTCTGTCTCTTTTCCTCCTTTCAAACATTCCTGTATACCTCCTTTCTGTTTTTCAAATTCATGACCTCTTTTTCTATTAATTGCTTATATTATTATATCTATGCAAATGTGTGTGTGTGTGTGTGTGTGTGTGTGTGTGTATGTATTCCTAAATTTAACCTACTAGCCTCCAGAATTTGCTTGTATGTATGTTTTCAAATATGGCCATTTGGTATTGGATAACCAATTAGTTATTCATTTCTGGAGAAGACTATTTCTTTCATTCTCACCATACCTTAGTTCCATATAAATCTTGGTGTGGGCCTGATGCCTTATCTGTTTTTCCACTTTTATTTTGGCATATCTACTGTTGTTATCATGTTTAGGCAGTCTTGTTGGTTAGATGTTATGGTTTTAGACCCTGACCTTCCTAGGAGATAATCTCATAGTCAACTTCCTGAACCTCTAGATCTTACAATCTTTCTGTTCTCTCTTCTGCAATGTTCCCTGAACCTTAGGTAAAGAAAATTATAAACAAAAACAAACAAAAAAAACAAAAAAAGAAAAACAAACAAAAAAACAAAAAACACCTACAATCAGTCAAAATGCATAGCTATAGACCACAGTGTCCATATAGTTTTCTATAAAGAATTCTTGAAATATTCTTCTAAAAGCCAGTAAATCTATAGGAAACACAATAAAATTCAGAATAAAACATTAAAAAGAGAGGATGCCTTTACTGCTCTTCCCTTGTAACTGGACTGATGATTACCTTAATTGTCGTCATAGAAACTTTATCCAGTAGCTGACAGAAGCAGATGCAGAGATCCAGAGCTAAGCACTGAGCCAAATTTGTGGATTTTTGTCATAGAAAATGGGGAGCAACATTATGAGCAAAGATACCAAACAATAATGGTGAAACCAACAAAAAGAACTGACCCGAGCAAGTGGGAGCTCACTGTATATGGATTGAGAGCTGAGGAGTCTGCATAAAACTGAACTAGGCCCTCTGAATGTGTGTGAAAGTTGTGTAGCTTGGGCACTTGAGCTGACTGCTTTGTACACATTCTCTATGGAGGGATATCTTGACCAACCTAGATAGATGGGGGGGGGCTTATTCCTGCCTCCAGTCATGTGAAGACTTTGTTGTCTCTGAGGAGTGGATGGTGTGGGGGGTAGGGAGAAGGTGGGGGGGGGAGCAGGAGGATGAAGGAATTGGGAATGGTATTTAACATAAGATTGCTTTAAAAATAAAAAAAATATGTTTTAAAAAAACAAAAGAGAGTTGCTCAAGTAGCCTTTCATCATATGGCAGGATGTATGATATGACCTGCCTACAATAAAATAAGTAAAAATAAGCACACACCTGAAATGACATTTTGTAACCATGTGGGGAAGATTTAAACATGTTTACAGATTGACATGTCCTTTTGGTACATCTCCATGAAACAGCAGCATGCAGGTGTTGCTCTATGGAATGTTGGCAACGTGTACAATAATCTTGGAAAACAACTGGTGAATCTGTAAGGAAATTATAAGCATAGTCTTGTCAGACTACCATTTCCACATTAAAAATTCATCCAGAATAGTTGCCTTCAACAACATAAAAATGTTATCTCAATGATTATACAGCCATGGAAGATATTTTAAGGACCCATAGGAGGAACAAGCAATTAGCTATGATGTATCCAAACGTTTAAGAAAAATTCAGTGATAAACCATTTGTAAGAACTATAACAGCTAGTTAGTTATTCACAGATATTGATGTGAATGGATAAGCTATATATATCTAGGCTCAGACAAAATACATGGGAATGTAATACTTCTGAAAACAGATTTGTTTCTGTCTTTTAAATTTAATTTTTGCATACTAAAATACACACAATCAAGAATGGTGAGATAAAACTACAAAAAATCTAAAATAAAAGACCTAAGGAGAAACAAAACAAAGCAAGCCAGCCCAAGCACCTCTTCATACTACTGTTTTGTCTCAGTACACTCTGACCAAAGTAATGAACTGTAAATATTTATTATGTCTGTAGATGAGTTCAATTCACATCAGTCTCATCTGGTAACTCAAAAGCATCCTAATGTATATCAAAATGAAGCAATAGGTAAATACATTGTGATATGGAGATGCTAACAGGAGTGTTTACATAACACTTGATATACAAAGTAGATGGTTCTAATTTAGCTTTTGAGAATACTCTTGCCCTTTGATTATAAATCTTATGTCAGTGAAAACACTTCTGAACTTTATCTACATATGATAACTTCCCTTAAGAAAACTCCTGAGGGAAAAAAAATTGCCTTTGGGAAGAAATGTGTATATGTTCATGAATCATATGTCTAAAATATCGTAAATGATCTAATACCAACTTATTGCTATTTCTAGTTTCAGGATAATGACAGAAGGAGCAGATTCTATTTAATATCATGCTAGTTTTTAAGCCACACATGATAGCTTAATGTATTCAAGAAGCAATAAATCAAATCAAGTAAAATTAATTTTGGCAATATGTATTAGTGTTTCCCAAAGTTAAGTACAATCAATTGGCAAATTTATTTTGCAAGTTTAAGTGTTTGAGTTAATATTTTAAATGATGATATATCAAAAGGAGTAACTGAATAAATTAAGCTTAATGAATCTGAAACATTATACTAATTAGATTCATTTAAATAAATGTCTTTATGATGGGACTTTCATAAAAATATTTATGGGATTTAAATAACCACCAAAATGTTATGATTGCCAATGAACTTTAAATCCTGTGTAGGTAATGTGCAATCATAAAGGCAAGATAAATGAAGAACTGAAATACTTTGTTGAGGAATGAAGGCCTAATACATAAGTTGTAAGGAATATATAACAACGTCTTGGAAAAAAATCGATGGGTTACAGACATAACAGTTACAAAACAACATATATCTCCACACTAAGTTATATGTCAAAAGCTTACACATAGCCTAAATACTTTTCCTAGAAACAATTCTTGAAGATGTTATGAATCTGCAGGTTTTCTGGGGGAATTTTGTTTTAATTGTATTTGTGAGCAAATTTTTCTTTGACATGATAAATATTATATTATACCTATTCTTAAAATTATTTTGTTGCAAAGTTTTATGTATTTTTTGGATATCTTCCTAGAATTCTTAGAAATGTTATATTTTACAAATAACCCTAGCTCAGTATTTATAATGAATATTCCAGACTGAATCAATTTTTGTCTATCAATGTTTTAAAGATTTATTTCAGAACAGTCAAATCACAAGACTCCTCAATATCTGTTATTTAGCTTAGATCTTGACAATATTGCTACTAAATAATAAAAAAAATCAAAGAATTTTAAGAGCGTGATAAATGGTAAATGAGAATATTAGAAGGCAGAAAAGATAAGGGATAAATGGTGCAATTGTATTATGACCTAAAGAAAAAAGGCTATAATAGTTTTGTTTTATTTTATTCCTGAACACACCTCTTTACTCAACCAACTTTCATGGGAATGACTACATGCATTCTTTCTAAGGCTTGTTAAAGGCAGTTTACACTCCCTTTCCATTGTATCCATTTGTTGTATTAACCAAATTTATTCTACCTAGAAATTAATGTACCTTAGTTCTCAAGATTCCATTCCCAGTGCCTGGGGAAAGTTTAAAGAAGAAAAGTTAACATATAATACAGTCCCTGATATGTCAGTAGACAGCCTCCTGCTTTTCATCTGCTTTACATTCATGTCACTTTTGAGTAATTATCATCTTTATTGAGAAAAAAATGACTTAGCTGATGGCAGATCCATACCTTCTTTGATCACCAAACTCTTCAGAGACTCAGCTATCCATTGTTAAGGTACGATGATATGAATGGGGATTCTGATAGATTATTTCAGAAGATATATGTATCTTCTGAATATAAACATATATCTTCTTATCATTTTTAATAAAAGATATCTCTTCTTTTTGGAATTCCCACTTAGTCGGGATGGAAACGTTATTTTATTCCTAACTCTTTAACTCTGCAAGTCAAAAGCAAAGGGAAAGGCATCCAGTTATAACTATAAATTAAGTTGTACTAATGAGTGACTGTAAAACTTAAATAGGAAAGAGCTCTTCTCATCTCCTTAACTATATGATTATTTAATATTCAGAAGCATTTCTTAACAACTTTACTATCTTTTGTCTAAGAAATATTTTTGCAAAAATCTTATGTTTGCTGAATAGGCAGAGATGAAAACAAAGCCTCTATATTACATTTTGCCCTAAATTTATATATTTATACAAACATTTGAATTATATATAATATATGTATATATACTCTTATTAACTAAGGATATATATGCATATAAATACTCTTGTATTATATTATTATATTGTATTATTTGTTGTTATAATACTATACAAACTGCACATATATAAATTGAATTTTTAAAATTTTAAGTAACAAAATATTTTATTATTAATTAGTGGCATATTTATGCTGAAATATAACTTGAGTTTTATAAACATATAAAGGACAAATCTAAGTTTCCATAAAAGACTGATTTAAAATATATTGGTTAATATAAAAGCAAATTAAAAATTTTAGTCTAAAATTAATTGTATTGTAGTCAGTATCTGTTAGTGAATTAAAATTTCATAGTTTTTAGATACTGTGTTATATATATTGTATAAATAGAAAAGTGATTCTATGTGCTCTCCACGGATTTTTTTAATGTTTTAAGTAGGTGCAACTCAAAATAAATTAAAAAAATGCTTTAAAGATTTGTTTAAAGTTTGCTATGCAAGATGAATTTTGAATCAAATTAATTTAAGGTATAATCTAGTAGTTAAATAAGATTCATGGGTGTTCCTATTATTAACAAAACCTTGAATTTTCCAGAGTTAACTCTAAATACTTTAAATTTATACATGCCTGTTGACCACTATTAAATATTCTGAATCTGTTCTTGTGGGGATCTTTAGGTTACCCATCTGAGTGAAATATCTGAGCGATCTCTATTGTTCTGTTCATGGTTCAGAAATTAGTGGAATTTCTATAGGCTGCAAATTAAATATTAGGACATCTGGAAGTAAGCTGGATTCAGGAAAGTATATTCTCTTTCACCTTAAGTGTTTTGTGTGAAAAACATATTATAGCCCTTTTCCCTTTTTGCTAAGAAGATTTTTAAATTTTTAGTTACTGTAATTAAAATATGATTACACATTTTTTTACTTTCTTTTTCAAACTCCCACATGTTCTTCCATACAACTTCTCAAATTCATGGTATGAAGAAGACGTGGGAGTTTGAAAAAGAAAGTGTGTGTATATATATATATATATATATATATATATATATATATATATATATGTATGTATACAAGCACACTTATACTGACACACAAACACACAAACAAACACACACACAAACACACACACACACACACACACACACACACACACACACACACACACATATATATATATATATATATATATATATATATATATATATATATATATATCAGGACTGACCAGTTAATATTGGAAAAAATAAAATAGGATTCCAATTCCTGGGAAAAAGTAATTCTCCTTCTTTTCAGTGATTCTTTTGGTTGCCTGTCTATAGGTGGGGTTTTGTGAGATTTCCCTGTTTCCAAGTTAATACCATGTCCATTGCCATTGTCATTGTCAAGGCTGTGCTTAGGAAGCTATATTGTTGAGGCATCATGGGTAGAGATTCCCTGCATGATATTTAATTTCTTTGCAAAAGACAATTCCAGACAAAATCTGTGTTTTCCATCTTTTTTCTCATGTATCTTAGAAAACTTTTCTAAAAACTATGCAATTCTCAAAAATAACATTTAAAAAATTAACAAGTGGTAGTAACATTTAATTTTTCAATTTAATTTTTTAGCAGCGCAGCACTGGTTTGAGCTCCCAAAGTCCAGCTGAAGAGTGGGAGTAGTGAGAATATGATCAAGGAGGTCAAGTCCATAATGAGGACACCCACTGCAACAGTCAACCTGAGCTAATGGGAACTCACCAACTCCAGCCAGACAGGGAAAAAAGTAACATAAAATAACATAAAAAAATAACATAGGACCAAACTAGACCTAGTGAATGTGGGTGGCAGTTGTACAGTTGGGGCAGACTGCTGGGCCACTGGCTGTGGCACCAGAATTTTTCCCTGCTGCTTGTAATGGAACCCATTCTCTTTCGATGAATATCATGGGGATGGCCTTTGTCCTTCCTTGGAGCAACATGCCTTACCCTCTCTGAGGAGAGGATGGGAATGTTTTTTTTTTTTGGGGGGGGGGGAGAATGTGGAGGGAATGGGAGGAGGGAAGGGAGTAGGAACTGGGATTTGTATGCAAAATGAAAAAAAAAGATATTTTGTATTTTTTTAAAAAAATAAAATAAAGTGAGGGAAAAAAGAAAAAAGTACACTTCTTATAATTATTTGACATTTTAATAAGGTCATTAATATACACACACACATAAATCAGTATACTTTTTATATTTTTCAGTATTTTGATACTATGATTAATTTTCATATTGATTATTATTGATGGTGTTTAGTTTGTAAGTTGATGATAAATGGTTCATGCATTAATATATGTTACATTTCCATCTGTGTTGCCATAAATCACTGTAATTTGAAGCTTTGGTACATATATTATTGCAATTACCATCAACTTAATACTAAAGATATTCAAAAGTCATATTTTAAATCAATACTGTCTTAATATCTACCTCACTTGTTCATAAGCCTAAAGTAAATAAGCCTATAAAAAGCTATTTAAAAAGACTTGGCACCTTAGAATAAGTTTGAATACTTTGAAAGTATTAAAAGTTGTTTACAGCTTTAAAAAATAATTATTTCTAGAAAGTTACTGAAGATTTAGATTATAACGCTGCTCTATAATTACGGTTCAGATGGTGCAGTTATTCTTAGCTCATATTTTCATTTGTACATAACTTCATGACAAGTACCTTTTCAGACTAGCATTTCTCACATATTTCATGCAAAAATAGATTTTTGCTGTAGATTGTTTGAGTAAGCAACAGTTCACAAACTGCTAGAATAAAATGGCTCTTTTAGAAAGGCTGAAAAAAGTTTTCTCTTCCTTGCTTTTGTAACTTTAACAGTAGTTTGTGATTGATATTGATTCACACTTCATTTCTGTAAAAATAAATCTTCATATCTTGTCATGAAAATAATTCCTTGAGTCGTAAAAATAGGAAGAAGAGATTATAGCAATTAAAGTTTTAATGGAAATTTTCTGGAGGAGGAATACAGTGCAAATCACTGCAACTTTAAATATATCTGGCATTTATTCTTATGAATTTTTGTCTATTGATCTCACTTGACTTGTCACTGATGATTCAGTCAATTTTTTGCTAGATTTTTAAATTAGGATTATTAAAGTGTAAGCAAAACACAAAAGCAGCATCATGGCTAAATGTAGACCATATGTCATAATCACCAAAATGGGAGTAGAAAAATGTCTTTAAGAATCTATAAGACATCCAGGAAGACATTAGATATAGGAAGACAGGAATATACTACTTGTATCTTATTTGCAGGTAGTAGGCACTCTGTAAACCATGTAATCATATGCTCAAATACATTTACAGAGTGGATGACAAGCAAACAGAGCAGTGTAGGAGAGTCTGGTAATGTCTTCCTTCCCTAATCTGCATTGCTAAGTATCTGTGCCAGGAAGTTCCAGATCCCTCATGCAAAATTGTCCTGTATTTAATGGAGGCTCTTTGCAGATTTTGTTTTTATTTACTCTTCTCCATATTTACCTGAAGCTAAGCATTTGCTGAAATACTCATAACACATTTGTTTTCTTGTAAGCTACATCAATATTTCCAGATGCTGCTTTCTCTAGTTTACAGAAGCACATAGCCAGACTGGGAATAGTCACGCGTTCTTGTTGAATGCTTCATCACGTTCTTGCCATCTTGGCAAACCATCACTCACTAGTTTTAGTCCATCTCACGATGTAACACATATAATAAAAACAACTAGTAATACTGACCTATTATAGGGTATGCATGCCGCAATAGACGCAGACATTGACACTTTCCTATAATTTACTAAGTCCCTTAGTGTGCTGAGAGTCTTATTGTAACATTTGTAGATATTTTTACAATGTTGACTTCCAAAACTATAATATAATTTATTGTTGTTATTATAAACCTCCAAGCTTGTGAAAACTTATTAGAAAGGCTATAGAAAATGACTGCAATTTCTCTCTTTTTTATGCATTAATATGTATGGTAGGGGAATGATCAAGATTGTAGCCAAATAAAAAATTTTCTTAAAACAGGTATCGTTTTGATTGTTTAAAATATCATAGAATTCTACCTTCCTGTCATGTGTAGATGGAGCAGCCGGGCTGTGTCCCGCCACCCGGCTAGCTTTACCCAAAATAATTACAGTGAAACTGTAGTCATTTAAATACTGCCTGGCCCCTGGCCCATTATCTGTAGCTTCTTATTGGTTGATTCTCATATCTTGCTTTAACCCATATTTAGTAATTTATATAGCACCACGAGGGGTAGCTTACCAGGAGAGATCTTAACCTGCGTCCATCTCGGAGAGGAGAAGCATGGCGACTGCATATGGCAACTGCCTGAAGCGTCTGCCTCACTTCCTTCTACCCAGCATTCTGTTCTTACTCCGCCTACCTAATTTTCTATCCTATTGGGGCCAAGGCAGTTTCTTTATTAATAATGAAAGTAACACATAGACACTCCTCCATCAGTCATGAATTTCATGTCTTTTTCTTTCATTTTTTTCATGTCTTACATATAAACCTGAAGAACTGATAGTTGTTTTAGAAAAGATATTGTGGTGGATACTATTATCAATTTGATGGGATCTAGAATTAAATCTCTGGGAATGTCTGGGAAGGATTATCTCCATTATAGTAACTGAAGAGGGAAGATTTACCCTAAAGATGTGTTAACTCTTTCCCTGGCCTTGTGTCCTGGACTGAAGAAAATGCAGAAGGGGAGTTGAAAACTAACATTTGTCACTTTGTAATTTCTGGATGATGTGTGACTAGGAACTTTCTGTGACCATACTCACCTGCCATCATTGCATCCCTACCACTATGGCCCTGTTTTCTATAAATATAAACTAAAACAAATTCTTCTTTCCTAAGTTTCCTTTGTCAAATATTTTTTACAGTAGCAAGGTAAGTAATTATAACAAAATACATATACAAAATGATATCCAAGAGAGGAAGTTAAGAAAGTTATCTACTTCAAATTGTGAATAAGTGAGAAAATATAAGTTAGTATCATGGGTTTTATTCCTATATGGTTGCTTTCCTAATAGGAAAAAACATTTTATTAATAAATTATTTTGTTTAATGTAATTGTTTATTTAGCCAGTATCTTGCTATGTTGTTCTGGATGGCATATTACTTGATAGATATCACTCTAATTCACAGTGATTCTCCCGCCTCAGTTTCCAAACATTGGACTTGCAGATGTGTGTTACAATGACTGACTGGAAAATCAGTTTTGGAGACAGATGCATATAAAGTGAAGACTATGCAAAGAATGAGAAAAGCATCCAGTTATCTATAAGCCCGGCAGGGAAGCGTAAGGAAGTTGTATAATCATGACCCCCACAAAAAGCCAACACCTACACAGACCTCTACTTCTAACATTGAGAGTTAGGAGAGAGGGATGGAGTCGAGGAAGAGTATGCTGAGATAACCATGGAGGGTATTTGTGACTGCTTTGGAAACCTACTGCATTGGAAATTTTCTGGAAGGTGATCCTAATGGAAATATGGAGTCTCAACTGGCTATTCATCTTTTCTAGTAAGGTAAGGCTTCCAGTCGTGGGGCTGGGTTGCATTCAGTTGAATTGTTGGCC
The DNA here is from genome assembly GCF_903992535.2 of Arvicola amphibius. Lineage (NCBI taxonomy): Eukaryota > Metazoa > Chordata > Mammalia > Rodentia > Cricetidae > Arvicola > Arvicola amphibius. Next base: position 34,392,129 of record NC_052056.1, on the reverse strand, counting down.
AAGGGGTGCATTGGAATAACCTAAATAACCCAGACTGATGCTAAAACAAAGAGTTGCTCTCTGCAAACTGACAGCAGGATCTCATTACAGAGGACAATACTCACATAAAATCATTGAACAGGGAGGTGTTGAGGTGGTCCTACATTTTAGTGTCTTCATAGTTTTTTGTCAGATTCTATGTATACTCAAGATCATATGGCATTTGTCTTAATCAACTTCATATTAGTGACTGTCACTTTTCTCTACAGAAGCTTATTCTAATTTAATTTTTAATTTTTTATTTTTTTATTTTTTTTTCTTTTTCGAGACAGGGTTTCCCTGTAGTTTCTAGAGCCTGTCCTGGAACTAGCTCTTGTAGACCAGGCTGGCCTTGAACTCAGAGATCCACCTGCCTCTGCCTCCTGAGTGCTGGGATTAAAGGCGCGCGCCACCACCGCCGGGCTAATTTAATTTTTTAAATAGTCATTTATGTGTGTGTGTGTGTGTGTGTGTGTGTGTGTGTGTGTGTGTGTGTGTATGTGTGTGTGTGTGCGCGCGCATATGCATGCATGCAAACAATGTGCTTGAAGAGATACTTGGACAACACAAAGCAGCCAATTCTCTCATAGTTTGTGATTATTTCTTTGTCTGTGTTTTGTTAGTTATATCCAAAGATTTCTTGCTCAGAATACACTCATACCTTTGTCAATTTGTTTGTTTCTAATACTTTAATGCTTTATGTTTCTGTTCTATTTTGTGTTTTTAAATGTCATATATTTTGTGAGATAGAGTCCTTGTTTTACATGAACAAGTCCAGTTTCTCAACACCAGTTTCTGAGGAAATCTTATTGTCTTTAATGGTGTGTGCTTGGCACCTTTGTTCAAAATAAGCAAAATTTAGGTTTATGCATTTTAACCATCATTCTTTCTTAGAGAATATCCAATATCCGTTGTATAAAATGAAAAGAATGGAGTTGTCTTTGTCTTTTCTATGCATGTATATATACATTTTAATATACATAATATACATATACATGTCTACACCTGTATTCATAAACAAATACATATTTGTTTCATGCTGCATGCAGTTCATAAATGTAGTTTCATGGCCTCAAATTTATGATCCTCATTCTTCCTCTCTGAGTGCTGACATGTTGTTCTAGATATTAGAAGGAAAAATAATGACATTTCAACTTTAGCATTTTATCAGCCATGAGTTTCTCGTTTCCAATCTTGATCTTACTCTCTTGATGCATATCCATTTTATACTTGTTAGTAATAAAATATTATTATAAAATATATTGAATAATGTAAATTAGCAGCCTACTTCTATATCTCATAAATTTCATTTTATTCCTTCACATTAATGATCATAAGAAATTATTATCTTTCACAGTATTTGTATTTAACAATCTACCATGACACATATAAATTTTTTCATTCATTACACGTGATTGTATCATTCACCTTGTTTCATGTCAGTATCTTTAGAACATTTTTGTTATGCCATTCCCTATATGTTATGTGGATGTAGTGAAGTTTTAACATTATTAACCTTTTAATACCCATCAAGTTATTTTCAAGTTTATTTTTCTATTACTGATTTTACCTACCACAAATTTTTGATTCATTTCTTTGTGAAATAAACTTGGTAAGAAACTAACACTGCTGCCCCTATAAACTTCCATTGCTTATCCACCCTTCTCGTCACAGTCATGACTCATCCACATCATTCAGTTGTTTCTAAGATTCTTCAGCTTCCCCCACTTCTTTCCTTACATATTTTCTAGTCAAGAGCCACAAAATCACATATTGTATAAATGAACCATATCATCTTTATTCATTTTCAGTCAGGAGGCATTTATGTTGTTTCAAAGTTCTGGTTATGACGAATGATGTTATAAACACAGTTGAGCACACATCCTTGTGCACCCTTTGGGTATCTATGCAAAAGTGGTATTGCTGGGTCTTATGGTAGGTTGTTTTCTAGTTTACAGGGAAATCACCATACTTATATCCACAGGGGCTGTACCAGTTTGCACTCCAACCAGCAATGGAAGAGTTTTCCCTTTACCACTCATCCTCTCTAGCATAAGCAGGCATCAGTGTTTTTGTTTATTCTTATTATTATTATTTTTATTGTTATTGAGATACATTTTTCTCTGCTCCCTTCCCTATCTCTCCCCTCCCCTTTATCCCTCTCCCAAGGTTCCCATGCTCTCAATTTACTCAGGAGATCTTGTCTTTTTCAACTTCTCATATAGATTAGATCTACATATGTCTCTCTTAGCATCCTCATTGTTGTCTAGGTTTTCTGGGATTGTGATTTGTGGGCTTATTTTCTTTGCTTTAGGTTGATAAACCACTTATGAGTGAGTATATGTGATAATTTTCTTTCTGGGTCTGGGTTACCTCAAAATGATGTTTTCTAACTCCATCCATTTGCCTGAAAAATTCAAAATGTTATTTTTTTCACCTGTGTAGTACTCCATTGTATAAATGTACCACATTTTCCTTATCCATTCTTCAGTTGAGGGACATTTAGGTTGTTTCTAGGTTCTGGCTATGACAAACAATACTGCTACAAAGAGAGATGAGCACATGTCCTTGTGACACAGTTGAACATCCTTTGGATGTATACCCAAACGTGGTATTGCTGGATCTTGAAAAATGTTGTTTCCTAATTTTCTGAGAAATCACCACATTGATATCCAAAGGGGCTGTACTAGCTTGCACTCCCACCAGCAATGCAAGAGTGTTTCCTTTACCCCACAACCTCCCCAGCATTAGTGGTCATCAGTGTTTTTGATCTTGGCCATTCTTACAAGTGTTTTGATTTGCATTTATCTGATGACTAAGTATGTTGAACATTTCCCTAAGTGTCATTCAGCTATTTATATTCTTCTGTTGAAAGTTCTCTATTTAGGTCTATACTCCATTTTTTATTAGATTATTTGTTCTTTTGATTACCAATTTCTTGTGTTCTTTGTATATTTTGGAGATCAGACCTCTGTGTAATGTGAGGTTAGTGAAGATCTTTTCCCATCTGTAAGCTGCCGTGTTGTCTTGTTGATTGTGTCCTTTGCCTTACAGAAGCTTTTCAGGTTTAGGAGGTCCCATTTATTAATTGCTTTTCTATGTCTGTGTTGCTGGGGTTATATTTAGGAAGTGGTCTCCTGTGTCAATGTGTTCAACTGTACTTCCCACGTTCTCTTCTATAAGGTTTAGTGTTGCTCCCTTAATATTGAGGTCTTTGATACTAGAGCAATAAGACACCAAAAGGAGATCAAAGTGATACAAATCAGAAAAGAAGAATTCAAACTCTCACTATTTGCTGATTATATGATAGTTTACATAAACAACCCTAACAATTCTACCAAGGAACTTCTACAACTCATAAACAAAATTTCAGTAATGTAGCAGGATACAAGATTAACTCAAACAAATGAGTAGCGCTCCTATACACAGATGATAAAAGGGCTGAGAGAGAAATCAGAGAAACATCACTCTTCACAATACCCACAAATAGCATAAACTATCTCAGAGTAACTATAACCAAACAATTGGACAACTTGTAAGACAAGAACTTTAAACCTTTGAAGAAAGAAATTGAAGAAGACACCAGAAAGTAGAAAGATCTCGCATGCTTTGGGAAGATAGAATTAACATAGTAAAAATGACAATCTTACCAAAAGCAATCTACAGTTTTAATGCAATGCCTATCAAAATTTAGCAAAATTCTTCACAGACCTTGAAAGAATGGTACTCAACTTCATATGAAAAGGCAAAACAATTCTGTACAATAAAAGAACTTCTGGAGGCATCACAATCCCTGACTTCAAACTCTACTACAGAACTATAATACTGAAAACAGCCTGGTATTGGCATAAAAAACAAACAAGTGGACCAGTGGAACAGAATTGAGGAACCAAATATTAATCCACACACCTTCAAACACCTGATTTTTGACAAAGAAGCAAAAAATATCAAATGGAAAGAAGAAAGCATAGTTAACAAATGGTGCTGGCATAACTGGATATCCACATGTAGAGAAATAAAAATAGGCCCATATCTATCACCTTGCATCAGTGTTTTTGACCGTGGCCATCCTTACAACTCTCAGATGAAATCTCTGAGTGTTTCAATTTGCATTTCTCTGATGATTAATAATGTTGGGAATTACCTTAATTATCTTTCAGGCATTTAGATTCATCTGTTGAGAGTTCTATGCTATGTCTGTACCATATTTTTATTGGATTATTTGTTCTTTTGATGACAAATTTCTTGATTTCATTCCATATTTTGGAGATCAACCCTCTGTATGATGTGGGGTTGGTGAAGATCTTGTCTCATTCTGTAGGTTGCCATTTTGTCTTATTGAGCATGCCCTTTGTTTTACAGAAGCATATCAGTTTCAGGAGATTCCATTTATTAATTGTTTTCTTATTATCTGTGCTCCTGGGGTTAATTTTGGGTAGTCCTCTCCTGTGCCAATGTGCTCAAGTGCATTCACTTTTTATTCTTTGAGGTTTAGTGTGGTTGGCCTTATGTTAAGTTCTTTGATACATGTGGACTTGAGTTTTGTGCATGACAATAGATATGGATCTATTTTCATTCTTCTACATGTTGATATCCAGTTTTGTCAGCACCATTTGTTGAATATGCTTTCTTTTATCCATATTATACATTTTGCTTCTTTGCAAAAAATCAGGTGTTTGTAGGTCTTCAATTCAGTTCCATAGCTCCTTCTGTCTGTTTTTATACCATTAACAGGCTGTTTTTAGTACTGCAGCTCTGTAGTAGAGTTTGAAGTCAGAGATTGTGATACCTGCAGAATTTCCTTTATTGTACAAGATTGTTTTGGCTATTCTGGGTTTTATGCTTTTCCATATGAAGCTGAGTATTGCTCTTTGTATTATTGTTTTTAGGTATGGAAAGAATTTTACTGGGATTTTGTTGGGAATTGCATTGAATCTGTAGATTGTTTTTGGTAAAATTACCATTTTTACTATATAAATTCTACCTAACCAAGAACATGGGAGATGTTTCCATTTTCTAGTAACTTCTCAATTTCTTTCATCAAAGTCTTAAAGGTCTTGAGATACAGGTCTTTTAATTATTTGGCTAGAGTTACTCCAAGATATTTTATGTTATTTGTGACTATTGTGAATGGTGATGTTTCTCTGATTTCTTTATTAGCCCATTTAATATTTGTATAAAGGAAGGCTACTGATTTTTTTTGAAATAGTTTTGTATCTTGCCACATTACTGAAGATGTTTATGAGTTGTGGAGATTCCTTGATAGAATTTTTGGAATCATTTACACAAATTATCATATTATCAGCAAATAGTAAGAGTTTTGACTTCTTTCCAGATTTATATTCCCTTGATCTTCTTTCCTTTGTCTTATTGCTAAAGCTAGGAGCTCTAGAACTATATTGAAGAGATAAGGAGAGAGAGAAAAACCTTGCCTTGTTCCTGAATTCAGTGGGATCGCTTTGAGATTTTTAACATTTAATTGATGTTAGCTGTTGGTTTGCTGTATATTGCCTTTATTGTGCTTAGGTATGTTCATTGTATCATTGTTCTCTCCAAGTCCTTTTCATTGAAGGGATTTTGTATTTTGTTGAAGGCTTTTTCAGCATCTAATGAGATAATCATGTGTTTTTTTTCAAGTTTGTTTATATAGTGGATTATGTTGACAGATGTTCATATGTTGTATCATCCCTGATTCTCTGGGATTAAGCCTACTTGGTCATGGTGAATGATTTTTTTTAATGTGCTCTTGGATTCGGTTTGCCAGTATTCTATTGAGTGCTTTTGTATCAATACCTGAGAGATTCCCCTCTGTATGCTGTAAATATCATTGATTAATAAAGAAGCTTTTTTGGATCAATTGCAGTACAAAATAGGGCGAGGCAGAAATTCCAAGCAGGTTTTTCCTAACCTATAGAAGGTGATGCTTATAAAGGTATAAGAAATATATGAAACACCAGATAACCTACAACAAAAAGAGGTCCCTTGCCACATAATCATCAGAACAAAAAAAACATACAGAACTAAAAAAATATTAAAAGCTGCAAGAAAAAAAGCATACCTACTAGAATTACAACTGATTTCTCAACGGAGACTCTAAAATCCAGAAGAATCTAGATAGATGTGCTACAGAATTAAGAGACTACAAATGCCACCATAAGGGGGGAAAATAAGATAAATACATAATATAATCAAACTTAAACAGCATATATCTACAAATCCAGTTTTACAGAGGTGCTAAAAGGAAAACTCAAACCTAAGGAGGTTAACCATACTCATGAAAACAGAGAGTCCACACCCCACTCCCAGTGTTAGGGTTTCCACAAAAAAAGCAAGTCAATAACCATATCATATATACAGAGAACCTAGTACAGAGCCTTGCAGGCTCCTTGATTAATGCTCCAGTCTCTGTGAGCCACTCAGTTGATTTCATGGTTCTGATCTCCTGGTATCCTCAACCCCTCTGGCTCCTACAATTATTTCTCATCATCTTCCAAGGGGGTTCCCTGAGCTCCCAAAGAGTAATCAGATGGAGATTTCCAATTTGCTCTCTCTCTCTCTCTCTCTCTCTCTCTCTCTCTCTCTCTCTCTCTCTCTCTCTCTCTCTCTCTCTCTTTCTCTCTCTCCCTGTAAGGTTGGGCTGTGGGTCTCTGTATTTGTCCCCATCAGCTGCTGAAGGACGCATTGCTGATGACAATTTGTCCAGCATAATATCATCTGGAATAATTTTACTGTTTTTATTTCTTATGTATTATAGGTCTATGGGTTCTCCACCCTCAGTTTCCTGGTCTTCTAGGAAGTTTTGGGCATGAGCTCCTTCTTGTGTCTCAGGATTGAAATCAGAGTAGTTATTGGCTGGCCACTTCAGGGTACTGTGCCTCTATTGCCTCAGATCCATTGGCAATCAGGAAGTAGAAAACACACGTGGCTCATATGATAGCTTTTGCTTCATCAAATTATATTGTATTTTGTCATTTCCCTCCCCACCACACACATCCAATCCAAACATCTCAGGCTATTGCAGAGAATATGGGTTACTCTTCATAACCTGATGTTAGGATGAAACAATTTACTTTTATTTTGAGCAAGGAGAAATAAGATAGTGTCCAAATAAGCTGCCTGCAATATATGCTGATACAATCATGTCACAAATATTGTGAGCTTAACAATGCAGATTTTTGTTGTATTTAAGAATCATTCAATGAAATGGACCCATATATGACACTGCTAAATTTACAAAGAGATTGAGATTGGTGTTTATGGAAGCAGGTAAAATCTGCTATTATTCTGTTAAAGGAACATAGCAATAAAACTTCTAATGATATTTTGCTCTACTCATAGGTCAGTACATTTCTCAACACCAACCAGAGAAACTTCTGCTTACAGTACTTAATTAAGATAACTTAACAAAGAAATAGACAACTGGACAACATTTATAGAGTAAAAAACTTGGAATTACTCAACAGTAAGTGGGATGTCTTTAACGAAGTCTTCCTGTCTGGGCTCAGAGATCTATATGGAAGCAAGGTAGAAAGACTGTAAGGCCTGGAAACTGTAGATAATTCCCAAAAAGTAGTTTCTACCAAAAAAAAAAAAAAGTCAGGACTGATATTAAAAGGGAGTAATTAAGACACTGACAGCATGCAAAGAAACCTGTGCAGTTTCTTACCAGACAAAATCATGATACCTATTAGTGGAAACAATCACTACAACCATCACCACTAAGAAACTATTACCAGCTGGGCAGTGGTGATGCACGCCTTTAGTCCCAGCACTTGGGAGGCAGAGGCAGGTGGATTTCTGAGAGTTTGAGGCAAGCCTGGTCTACAAGAGCTAATTCCAGGACAGGCAACAAAACTACAAAGAAAACTTGTCTAGAAAAACAAAAAAACCCCTATTTTCAGTTGATGACTCCTTATAAAAGAAAGACCATTTTTCTTCATTGGAGTTATACTAGTGATACAGTACAGGATAGGGCCTGGAGTGTATTTTTTTTCAGTTAGCATATTTTTTAAAAAAATAGAATAAAAATATGATGTTTTCTGGCAAAGGATGTAGATAGATCTTGGAGCAGTTGAAGGATGGGAAACAATCTGATCAAAATATATTTTATTAAAACATTTTAAAATAAATTTTGTAAAAACAAAGGACCATAAAACTACAGTAGGACCCCAACCTGTACAAAATTGATTATTTCATACTTGTACATTATACAATACTTTTCACATATTTATTTTTATTTTTAAAAGAATTACTCATTGCATTTGGTTTTGATGTTGTTCCTAAAATAGAGTGGAGGTTACATTGTGTATTACTCTTTTTCAGATTTCTAGAAATGTACTTCTTTTCAAGAACTTTATCAATTGTTTGATGTTTCTTCAGTGGATGACTAATAGTAGCTGCTTATAAGAATATAATATTAATTTCAAGGAGAAGCAATCAAATGTATAACAGTTTTTAATTACTATTGTTATGATTACAATATTGAAAATAATCTTTTCTATATCTAGAACACCATAGCATTTGATTTTTTGTGTACCAAAAACAATTGGAGTTGTTTGGTTTTGAGTTCGTATTAGCTTCTATAAGCAATTTTCCATGATGAAAAATATGTAGTCTTTTCCACTTAAAAATTCTTTTAAACATGAGAAATGCTATCAATTATTGTCACTTATTAACATTTACAGGTCGAAAAGAAATAGTGCCAAATATCTTATTTGTATCATGTCTTAAGTTTAAGAATAATTTTCTAACACTAATTTGATTTTTATGGAAATTACATCAAAATAAAACTAACTTGTCACTCCTTTAATTATAAATTATGCAATTATCTTATATAAAATCAGTTAGAAATAAAAATAAAGCTAGATATATAATGCCAGAAATCAATTATAACATTATTTACTGTACAAGTAATTATGGTCTTGATCTCCATTTCTTTTACTGTAACACTATATTATCAGGATACATAATTAAATATATTAATAATTCATTGCATAAAGAGGAGATGCAGGGAAAAGCCAAATTAAGAAAATTACAGATCATAGCAGTTCTAATTTTTAATAGTGTAATAACTTTCAATGTCAAAAACATGGTCTCTGCCTTCCTATGCAGATAATTTATAGCTGTGGTTGTGGATTATGATGTAATTTATGAGTTTTCAACACTATACATATTTATTTATAATTTTCAAAGAATGCACTCAAAAAAAAACCAAAAAAAACAAAAAAAAAACAAAGAATGCACTCAAAGATCAGTTTCATGGAGCTCTGCAATGCATAAATTATGAAAAACTGTTTGAGATGGTCTGTAACTGCTCTCTATCTTATATCACCTTTGTCATGGCATGTAACAAAGGCATTCATTGCATCAATGGGAATCTTAAAACTTCGTTGCACTGTTTTAAGAACATGCTCCTTTCTGAGCATTGGGGAAGGAGCACACATTGTATTCTCAGAGAGACCTGTAATTAGTACAGGAATTTCCCATCATTAACAGAAGGTCACTCTTCTAAGACTCAACTTCGACAATCAGAATCATGTTCAAATATTGTTTCAAATGGTGGAGGTAGGCCATGAAAATTATAGAGGACTATCTACAGAAGTAATAGAAGTAGATAACTACATGTATTATAGCAGAATAAAATTTAATGTGTATTATATATTCAATTGCTCTCATGACTTTACAAATTTAGAGAGCCAAAGACAAGGGAGTTTATATATAGTAATTACATTCAGCTTGCTTTTGTAAAACAACATGTGTATATAAATATAAATATAGTGAGGTAAAATGTAATAACCTTAAGAAGAAAATATGTTACTGAATTTAATTGGTGCTAATAGTTTATAAATGTCTCTCAGATCTAAATATTCCTTAAAATTGCAAACAGTTAAATAAGGCTTTTTAATGCAGAAACTAGTCCAAAGAAATTAAACAAGAGTGTACTTCAAACAAATTAAAATAGTGAATTATATCTATAAGCATGATGCAAGAACTTCTAAAACTACAAAGGGTACAATGAATACCTTATTTTAATTTTTATTTAGTACAATTTGTGAAAGCTAATGGACATGTATTAACTAAGCTGGCTAATGTTTTCTCAAGCCTTGCAATCTCTGTAACCAGCAGAAAAGGCAATAACTCCAAGAACACACCCCTTATTTCTACAAAGAAGGAAGGAAAACCTATTGCAGGATACTATTGTATATTCCCAGAAGAATAGAAACACCCATCATTTCCCAGACCATTTTCACTTCATTTACTTCTCTTAATGACTTTTTCTTTAAAAGTCACTGGGCAAGATTATGCTCAGTAATGATAATTTTCAGTAATGCTGAAATTTTTTCTGGTTTATTCAGAAAAATTAAACACATATTCTCAGTAAGGTAAACTTTACATTACAACCATTAGAAAAAAATAAGACTTTAAGCAAATAAATGAATCACTGCTTTCAATATATAGGTCAATTAATTAATAGGCCTCACATATGAGAAATTCCTATAAGCTTAAATAGAACAGAGTCAGCAAGAGTTTAGATAGTCTAAATATCCATAAGAGTTAATAAAGCATACTAAATATACTTTAGTCTTTTTTATTCTCCTATCCATTGACTTCAAATTCTGGTTCAAAGAAAAAAATAATATTCTTGAATTATTTGCATAATTTACTAATGCTTATAATTTACACTATCTTATTAACCTTGATGTTTACATTAAAAACTATATTTTCTTATATTTAATAATTACTCCACATTAAATATTATTAAATTCTCAAAAGTATTATTAACTTTAGTGACAAGCACAACACCACTACTTTTGGATTAAAATAAAGCAATATAAAATATTTAATACTTTTCAACAAAGATTATATTTTGAAATACAGGCATAAAAATTACACCAACAAGAACATGGTTATGACTTTTATTTTTAAAATGATCTGTCAATAATAGAAAGCTATTGCTAACTCTAAATATATTCTTAATTATTCATATATCAAATAATAAGACTGACTAACATTCAGAAACTTTATCTCCACCTTCCTTTTATTTCATATTTACCTACAAAGGGCACAATTCATTGCCATATACATAGTTATCTGTCTATACCTTTTTCAGTTTTGATAAAATGATAAAATACTTTTTATTTTTCCATCCTTTGATGTTATATTATACATTTGTCTTATTTAAATTCAGAAACTGCATAAAAACTGCATAAGAATATTGTTCAGAATCATGAAAATAATCATTATAGAGAGACACGGGAAAGATAGGATCTATGGCATATACACACTGAAGAAACCATCTGCTACATGTGAAAGTCTAAGTTTGGATTACTCACAGAGAGCTAGCACGGTATGCAGTCGTTTGAGAAACAAGAAAGTGACTGTAGACTACATATGATTTGTTCACAATCACTTGTCTGCAACTCATTTACTTCTGTTCTGTGGGGAAAAAGATTATTCTAAGTAAGTGACAGTTTAGTCTAGACACAATATCGTTTAATCATGGACTTGGAAAGTGGCTTGACCATTAAGAGACAGTAAATATGTTTTAATAAAAATTTAACGTAATGTTTGTGTTTATCTGTCCATTATTTCTTCTAAATGTTTTTATATAAGAATTGTAATGTAAACTTATAAATAATTTTCTATGTCAACATCTGTAGTGAAGCATTTAATGTCAATTTCATATGAATTATGAATGAAGGCACCAGATTGGCTGATAAACATTTATATTGCGATTATCTTGCATGGATGGATTGTAATTAGTTAAAAATGTACTGTCAGAATTGCTTGTGATTAGCCTTGAATCAAGAACCTAAAGCCTTATTTGGGTAATAAGGTATTATGAAAATTGTTTAATTTACATTGAAAGGTAAACTGTTAAACGATTGGGAGAGATGATGTCTGATGACATAGTTTTATTTTATTTTTTTCTATTTATGAGTTCATGAAATGATTTTCAATCTTAGTTCGGACCTATTCATGGTTTGGTTATTAAAGTTGTACATAAGAAGGACAATGATATGACCTCAAAAGTACTCTCAATGAAGAAAATTGAAGCTGAATGTTAAGGATGGTTGAGGATGCAGTACATCCAGTTGAGTGTGGATCAGACTTTTATATTGTATTTGTGACAAATTTAGTTAAATTAATATATTCACTTTAGATTAAATGGATGAAGTTTTATTCTTAAATTATTTTAGGTGCAGTATTCTCTATCGATCAGCATTGAGTTCAGAAGCCCAGGCATTTACAGTAGGTAAAGGTTATCATACACACTCCAAAAGATATTTGTGGATAATGGTTAATATGTGTTTTCCCAAGGACTGTAGTGCATAATAGTTGATACATGTCCTTTGATAATTCATTGTTCTACTAATGGCCTATATATGTCCTTCCACAAACACATAGATCACTCCAGTGTAAAGCATAAGTTTTGGTTAATAGACATAATACATTCAAGGCTTGTGGATCTAATAGAAGCTGAAATTATTTGATTATTTTGACTATATTATTTACATTGTTTCTGGTTTATTCTATAATAGAAGCAGTTGTGATATACCTCCAATAGTAGCTGAAGTAAGAATAACTATAAATGGATGTATAGTTCAACAATGAATAAACATGTGGCTGAAAGATGCAACATGACTTGAGAAGTAGAGTCACTTTACATGGGTTGATGAGTTTGAATTAACACTGGTAATACTCTTCTGTGACTATAAAAGAGTATTTATTAGCCAAGCCAAACCAGAAGTTGCTGGTAATAACAGTTTAGGACTATCGTGGCACAAATATAGACTATGACTAAACAGAAATTATTTGAAAAGTTGAACCCAAATTCATCATGTATTTTATTCAAATAAATAAAATTTTATAAAAATGTGTGGTTATGTGTTTCATAATATATTTAGCATTATTGTGATAATTCTCATAAGTGGACAGTTTTCACAATTTAGATATTGCTAAATCATTTGTGGGATATAAATTTGCACCCACTGAACAAGATTATATTAGGAAATGTTATTGGGTTTACATGTACATATTCAACCTTATTATGGATGCAATTATATATAAGTCACTTGATTATGTCATTAGAAGAAAAATACATCTTTACTCTCCCTGAATAGTAGGACAAAACAGCCATCCCGAGAAGCAGATGCTATTGCTAAGCAAGCATAAAATGGCTAAATTTTAAATTTCTAGGAAGGGCAGATGACTGTTTTGTGGTTTTGTTTTGGCTTGTATTCTCCACACTAGAATAATTGTACAAAAGTATTTAATATATACACAAACAAGCACACATACATACTTTCAGATTCACAGAGAACTATTTAATCCTGAAACACACAAATTAGACAAAGTATGTGTTTAAGCATCTGATTAATCACTATAGAACTTTAACAGTCTTTATCAGGGCATAGCTCCTCTTCATTTATATTTTCCAGCTTTAATTCTGTAAATAAAAATACTTTTAATGATTTCCTGAAGATAAAAATTGTTTGAAAGTCTGAGTTACTTTCATTTTATATTTTTGATAATATTAATAATAAAATTGAACTATAATTCTAGCTTAATTCCTTTCCGCATGTCTCTTAAATGAAATATATATATCCAAAGTTGAATTTTTAAAAGATACAGACTTATAGATGTTTATAGTTCTTAATAATTTATTTTCCTCATATTGTCTTTGTATGTCCCTGTTTCTACTTCTATCTGCTGTAGGAATTCCTACTTCTAGTAGCCTTTAAGTTACCCATCAACTTGGGCATGGCCTCTTATATATTTAGGCCTATGTCAAGTGCATGTCTGGCCTGTCTTTTCCAGCTGCAGGATTCGGTTACTGTTCTCCATTACAGCAGAAGATTGTGACTTGTGAGTTTACCCCTAAATAAATAACCCTCTATTAGTCTCAAATCTGAACTAGTGTGGAATTTCTTTTAAGCATCCTTCTTTAAAGGATGTCTCTATCTTTGTGTTTCTGCTCTCTGTCTGTCTGTATCTGTCTTTTACTTTGCATGTCTGTGTGCTTTACTTCTCTTTTACAGAAATAATATTTTGAATAAGATAAAACTGTATTAGCATGTGTAAGCATGTGAATAACAAACTTAAATAGAAGTTAGGACAATTTTCAGAAATAGGATATTTTGATGCTTTTGTTTGTTTTAACTAACCGTGTGTCTTTTTTGACTAGATCACTAATGATCTTTACTTTCATCACTTTTCATTCCATAAATTTTATGAATTTTTTGTATTCTAAAAAGCACTATTTCACAAAATTGATACTTATGTCAGGTAATAGAAAAGGCAAACAGGAAACTTATAAAAACAGGGTTTCTCTGTAGTTTTGGAGCCTGTCCTAGAATTAGCTCTTGTAGACCAGGCTGGTCTCGAACTCACAGAGATCCACTTGCCTCTGCCTTCTGACCACTGGGATTAAAACTGTGTGCCACTACCACCCAGCAACAAAGACAAGTTTTTTTAAAGTAAGCTTAAATACTGTGTAAATAGGTCATTTTAAGCATTACTAGAGCTTTCTCAATTTTCTTTGACCGTTAGTATGTGTGCCAGTGCACATGCACCATAGCTCAGGTACAGAGGCAGAGGACAATACTCAAGAATGAAATCTTTCATCATGAATTGTTGGGATCAACTCTGGTCATATAAGGCTTGAGCATCACGTGCTTTTACATGCAGAGCCATCCTGCCAGCCAAGAGCTGCTGCTTTTGTTGTTCTTGCTGTTGTTGTTTTATCAAATTGTTGTATAGGGTTTTAATGCTCAAGGCAATTTTAGATTTTGCCATTTATTTGAGAACCTTAATAAAGCCAAGTCTATATAACTTCAACAAACAGTTTATCTTTTCTAATCAGTATTCTAATAAATCACTAAAATAAACAGCAAAACCTCTTTCTATAATTTATCCTGAAATTATAAACATGGAGTGATCCATGTTCTTTGATTAGAACAGGTGAAAGTCATTAAAGTAGGCAGCATTCTACCTAAGTAAAATATATTAAATATAAAATTGTTACCTAGAATTAACTGAAATAATGTTATAGATATCAGAATCTATTTTTGGCCAAATTATCAATGAATATATATGTTTATTCATTATACACATTCAACATATACAATGTATATATTCAATATATACATATGTTATATATATTTGGTTTTTCAAGACAGGGTTTTTCTGTAGCCCTGGAACTAGCTCTTCTAGACCAGTCTGACCTCAAACTCACAAAGATCCTCATGAGATACCATTTTTCTTGTTCTCCATCTCTGTTCTTTCCTTATTTTGAAAATCCTATTTCTTCTAGTTCTCCCCCCATCCCTTTTCCCTTTCTCCTCCTCTTCGGCCTTCACTTCTCCCCCCACTCCCATGCCCCCAATTTTCTTTGGAGATCTTTTCTGTTTCCCCTTCCCAAGGGGATCTATGTATTTTTTCCCCTAGGGTTTTCCTTGTTACTTAAGTTCTATGTGGCAATAGACCATAGGTTCCTTATCCTTTGCTTTACAGCTAGTATTCACCTATGAGTGTGTACACACCATGCTCATCTTTCTGGTTCTGGGTTACCTCACCCACGATGCTTCTTTCTAGTTCCATCCATTTGCATGCAAACTTCATGATAATATTGTTATTTTTTTCCTGCTGAGTAGTACTCCATTGTGCAAATGTACCACATTTTCTTTATCCATTCTTCAACTGAGAGCACCTAGGTTCTTTGCAGATTCTGATTATTTTGAATACTGCTACTATACACATGGTTGAACAAATATCCTTGTACTATGGTTGAGTATCCTTTGACTATATGCCCTAGAGAGGTATTGCTGGGTCATTGCATTGATTCCCAGTTTTCCAAGAAACCAATATACTGATTTCCAGAGTGGCTGTACAAGTTTTAATTCCCACCAGTAATGGAGAAGTGTTCCACCTCTTACTCCACATCCTCTCCAGCATAAGCTATTATTGGTATTTTCAATCTTAGCCATTCTGAGAGGTATAAAATAAAGCAGATTTAGAAAACCACAACTAAACTATGGGCTGAGCTTCCGAAGTCCAGTTTAAGAGAGGGAGGACTAAGGGTATGAGCATAGGGCTTAAGACCATGATGGGGGATACCACGGAAACAGCTTGCCTGAGCTAATAGAAGCCTTCAAACTCTGGCCTGACAGTGAAAAGAACAGCATAGGACAAAACTAGGCCCTCTGTATGTGAATGACAGTTGTATGGCTGGGGCAGACTGTGGAGACACAGGCAGTGAGACCAGGATTTATCCCTACTGCTTCTTCTGGCTTTTTTAAACCTATCCTTGGTTCTGCCTCAAAGCGATGTGCTAGACTTTGTTGACCCCCCCACCTATGGAAACCTTATATTCTCTAAAGAGTAGATGGGGGATGGAGAGGAGAGAGGAGGAGATGGAGGGATCAGGAGGAGAAGAGAGAAATAAATTTGGCATATAAAATGAGAAAAAATGGTTTTAATAAATTAAAATTAAAAAGAAAGAATAAAAAAGAATGTCCATGCTAGATTCCACAAGTATCAGAAGGGAGGTCAGGTTTATGTTTCTATAGTAACTCCTAAGTATGAATATATATGCCTAAAAGCTGTTCTTGACTGAGACAGAGGAGAAACCTGCACTAAAACTGAAAACTGTTTTGCCCAATGGACCATGTCAGTCACTGTTCCATATTTCATCTTAGATTCTATCATATTTCCATTAAAATGACCCCAGAAAAGTACCATATTTCATGGAATTTTCTTGACTATAAATATATATATATATATATATACATACATATATGTATATGTATATATATATATATATTGTGTATGTATATGATGTATATGTATGGAAACTCCCATATTTATTCTCTCTCTCTCTCTCTCTTTCTCTCTCTCTCTCTCTCTCTCTCTCTCTCTCTTCCCCTTATGCATTCAACCTTTAATCTACAATATTATTCTTTCTCACTATTTGAAATCTGTGAATTTTCATAGTTTGAATTCACAAAATAACAATTCCAATCATTTACTTTTGGTAGAATGATGAAAGTCTAGTTTTTAAAGCTATAGATCCTCCCAAAAGGCTAGATTGGTATTTTTTTTAATTTTTTTTTAATTTTTTTTAATTTTTTTTTTATTTTTCTCATTTTTTTATTCAAGATTTCCAGCTCTTCCCCTCCTCCTCCCCCTTCCTTCCCCTCCCTTCCACCCATACCCCACTCCACCCCTCTCCAAAGACAAAGAGCAATCAGGGTTCCCTTCACTATGTTAAGTCCAATGTCCTCCCAGCTCCCCCTAAGTCCAGAAAGGTGAGCAACCAAACTGACAAGGCTCACAGTGAGCCCGTCCATGCTGTAGAGTTCATGTTCATTGCCATTGTCCTTGGTTTCTCAGTCCTCCTCCACCGTCAGCCACATTCAGAGAGTCCGGTTTGGTCCCCTGTTCCATCAGTCCCATTCCAACTGGACTTGGTGGTCTCCCGTTAAATCTGTCCCACCGTCTCAATGGGTAAACGCACTCCTCACGGTCCTGACTTCCTTGCTCATGATCTCCCTCCTTTTGCTCCTCATCAGGACCTTGAGAGCTCAGTCTGGTGCTCCTATGTGGGGCTCTGTCATTTTCTCCATCCAATGCCCGGTGAAGGTTCTATGGTGATATGCAAGATATTCATGAGTATGACAATAGGATCTGGACATTTCTGGCACACTCTCCTCAACTGCCCAAGGAACTAGCTGGGGGCGTCTTCCTGGACACCTGGGAACCCCTCTAGAGTCAAGTCTCTGCCAACCCTAGAATGGCTCCCTTAACTAAGATATATAATTCCTTGTTCCCATATCCACCCTTCCTATATCCCAACCATCCTATTCCCCCAAGCTCTTCCCATCCTCCACTTCACACTTTTCTCTCCCCATCCCCCCATCCCCCCATCACACCCCACCCCCATGTTCCCATTTTTTGTCCGGCAATCTTGTCTACTTCCAATATCCAGGAGGATAACTATATGTTTTTCTTTGGGTTCACCTTCTTATATAGCTTCTCTAGGATTTTTTATGAATTATAGGCTCGATGTCCTTTATTTATGGCTAGAAACCAATTATGAGTGAGTACATCCCATGATCATCTTTTTGGGCCTGGGTTACCTCGCTCAGGATGGTGTTTTCTATTTCCATCCATTTGCATGCAAAATTCAAGATGTCATTGTTTTTTTTACCGCCGAGTAGTACTCTAATATGTATATATTCCACACTTTCTTCATCCATTCTTCCACTGAAAGGCATCTAGGTTGTTTCCAGGTTCTGGCTATTACAAATAATGCTGCTATAAACATAGTTGAACAAATGCTTTTGTAATATGATTGGGCATCTCTTGGGTAAATTCCCAATAGTGGGATTGCTGGGTCCTGGGGTAGGTTGATCCCAAATTTCCTGAGAAACCTCCACACTGCTTTCCAAAGCGGTTGCACAAGTTTGCATTCCCACTAGCAATGGATGAGTGTACCCCTTACTCCACATCCTCTCCAGCAAAGGCTATCATTGGTGTTTTTGATTTTAGCCATTCTGACAGGTGTAAGATGGTATCTCAGCGTTGTTTTGATTTGCATTTCCCTGATTGCTAAGGAGGTTGAGCATGCCCTTAAGTGTCTTTTGGCCATTCGAACTTCTTCTGTTGAGAATTCTCTGTTCAGCTCAGTGCCCCATTTTTTAATTGGGTTCATTAGCATTTTAAAGTCTAATCTCTTGAGTTCCTTATATATTTTGGAGATCAGGCCTTTGACTGTTCCGGGGTTGGTGAAGATCTTTTCCCAGTCAGTAGGCTGCCTTTTTGTCTTAGTGACAGTGTCCTTTGCTTTACAGAAGCTACTCAGCTTCAGGAGGTCCCATTTATTCAATGTTGCCCTTAATGTCTGTGCTGCTGGGGCTATACGTAGGAAGCGGTCTCCTGTGCCCAAATGTTGTAGAGTACTTCCCACTTTCTCCTCTAACAGGTTCAGTGTGTTCAGATCGATATGGAGGTCTTTAATCCATTTGGACTTGAGTTTTTTTTTTTCTTTTTTTTTTTCTCTCATGGTTTATTTTTTTTTATATTTAAAAATTTCCATCTCCTTCCCTCCTCCTCCCCCCTCCCTCCCCTCCTCCTCCCCCTTCCCTCCCCTCCTTCTCCCCCTTTCCTCCCCTCCCCTCCACCCATACCTCCCCTCCCTCCCTCTCAAGGCCAAGGAGCCATCAGGGTTCCCCACTCTATGCTAAGACCAAGGTCCTCCCAACTCCCCCCAGGTCCAGGAAGGTGATCGACCAAGCTGAGAAGGCTCCCACAGAGCCCGTCCATGTAGAAGAATCAGAGCCCTTGAGAAGATAATAAGAAGGTGAACTCCCAAAAAAAAGATATAGTAATCCTCCTGGATATTGGAAGTAGACACGATCGCCAGGCAAAATTGGGAACTTGAGGGTTGGGCGAGACTAGGCCAAGGGAAGATGGGGAGAGAAAAATGTGAAGGGGAGAACGGGGGGAGCTCGGAGGAATGGGGTGCTTGAGATATAGGAAGGGTGGATATGGGAGCAGGGAAGCATATATCTTAATTTAAGGAGCTACCTGTGGGTTGTCAAGAGACTTGACCCTAGAGGGGTTCCCAGGTTTCCAGGGAGACGCCCCCAGGTAGTTCCTTGGGCAGCTGAGGAGAGGGAGCCTGAAAAGGCCAGTTCCAATAGCCATACTGATGAATTTCTTGCATATCACCATAGAACCTCCACCTGACGATAGATGAAGAAAATGACAGAGCCCCACATTGGAGCACAGGACTGAGCTCCCAAAGTCCTGATGAGGAGCAGAAGGAGAGAGAACATGAGAAAGAACGTCAGGACCGTGAGGGAACCTCCATCTGGCGACAGATGGGGAAGGTGACTGAGCCCCACATTGGAGCACCGGACTGAGCTCCCAAGGTCCTGATGAGGAGCAGAAGGAGCGAGAACATGAGGGAGAAAGTCAGGAACGAGAGGGGTGCGTTCACTCATGGAGACGGTGGGACAGAACTAATGGGAGATCACCAACTCCAGTTGGATTGGGACTGATGGATCATGCGACCAAACCCATCTCTCTGAATGTGGCCAACAGCGGGGGCTGACTGAGAAGCAAAGGACAATGGCTCTGGGCTCTGGACTTGAGTTTTGTGCATGGTGATAGACACGGATCTACTTTCATTCTTCTACAGGTTTACATCCAGTTATGCCAGCACCATTTGTTGAAGATGATTTCTTTCTTCCATTTTGTACTTTTCGCTCCTTTATCAAAAATCAGGTGTTCATAGGTTTGTGGGTTAAGATCTGGGTCTTCTATTCGATTCCATTGGTCGACTTCTCTATATTTATGCCAATACCAAGCTGTTTTCAATAATGTAGCTCTGTAATAGAATTTGAAGTCAGGGATGGTAATGCCTCCAGAAGTTCCTTTATTGTATAAGATTGTTTTGGCTATCCTGGGTTTCTTGTTCTTCCATATAAAGTTGATTATTGTCCTCTCAAGATCTGTGAAGAATTTTGATGGGATCTTTAAGGGGATTGCATTAAATCTATAGATTGCCTTTGGTAGTATTGCCATTTTTACTATGTTGATCCTCCCAATCCAAGAGCAAGGGAGATCCTTCCATTTTCTGGTGTCCTCTTCAATTTCTTTCTTCAAAGACTTAAAGTTCTTGTCAAATAGGCCTTTCACTTCCTTGGTTAGAGTTACCCCAAGATATTTTATGCTATTTGTGGCTATCGTGAAAGGTGAAGCTTCTCTGATTTCTTTCTCTGCTTCCTTATCCTTTGTATATAGGAGGGCGACTGATTTTTTGGAGTTGATCCTGTATCCTGCCACGCTACTAAAGGAGTTTATCAGCTGTAGGTGTTCTTTGGTGGAGTTTTTCGGGTCGCTTATGTACACTATCATATCATCAGCAAATAATGAAAGTTTAACTTCTTCCTTTCCAATTCGAATCCCCTTGATCCCCTTGTCTGTATCCAAGAGATTCCTATTAAATGACTGCTAGAGATAGTCAAAGGTAACTTTTGGTTCTTGCAACATTTTAACTCTGTAATCAGTAAGTTCTAATCTATTTATTTTAGAATCTTTATCAAAAATTTAGCATTTTAGGGATTTTGAACTTCAGTTCATGTGTCTAACTTATTAATAAATTTTGAATTGTTCATTGTGAAACTGAATACAATGGTTTTGTTGATAGGTGAATTCAAATTCTGTAAGCAAGACCAAGAGACAAAAGAGCAAGAAAAGATTTATTACTTGTAAAAACACGAACAATAAAGATTACCCCAAAGCACTGCCTTAGTTAGAAAAAATGAAACACTTCATATTGCTGGGGAAGTGATGCATATTCATAATGAATTGACTTATCATCACATGTATAGATGGGCACATTACTGAGCATTCCCTGATCATGATCATGGAGCTCCATATATTACATACTCAGAAATATTGGGTGGAAAAGCCTCTTGAGCATAGAATTTAACATGATAATGGTTCTATAATTATTAAATTACTCTCAGTCACCCCAGAGGACTCAGAATCGTTTGCTTTTCTATAACTCTTTGTAATTTTTTTTCAGGGGCTTCTCTTTTGAAATTAAAACAACTAAGAGAAATGTCGACAGACATTTAAAGGGGCATCAGATAGAAGGTTACTTTCCCAGTCCTAACTTCATACTCCATAACTTTACTCTGCTTTTTCTCTTTATTATAACACACACATATTACCTCTTTTCACCATTCTCAATTTGATATTGGTATAGTACACACACACACACACACACACACACATATATATATATATATATATATGTATATATATATAATTACAATGCTGGCAAATATTTTCTAACTAATTAAAAAGGCCAATTACATTTTAGTAGTAAGCAGAAATTTCTTTAAAAATATGAAATATCATCAGACTATCTTGCCTTCAGTGTAGATACAATGACTATTATAAAATCTCACTATGTGCTTAGTTCATATGAGACTATAGATTTGAGTCTTAGTTCTTGAGAATATTCAGTGTAGCTAGATAAATCTTGTTCACAAAATAAGGGTTTACTGAAGAGCACAAAAGGGGTTTCCCTTTTGAAGAACAGTAGTAGATTGTGCTTTGAACCTATCCTCAGGGATCTTTGTTTGAAATGTTAATTAGAATAACTGGTTTAGCAAGGATTAGGACAAGAGCTAAACAGTGTTGACAGCAAGTTATCCTCTACTGGAATTGGTTCTGTTTCAGTGATTTCTAAACTTCGAAAGTCAGTGTAATCACTGCTTCCTCATCAAGAAAAAAAAATGTTTCAAAATATAAATAGCATTGTTTCTCACAAATATTGCATTTCTCTCTTAAACAGGCATTAATAAAATGATAAAATTGTTTGTACTTCAGAAAATTCAAAACAAAAGTATATTAGGATATGATTATTTTGTTATTTTAGTTTCTGTTTCATAAAATTGCAAACAAATTTGTACAGAATAGGATGTGTACAGAAATGTGTGAAACATATATGCATGCAGAAATTCTTAGAAAAATCATGCTAATTCACACTCATCAGCTGTAAACAGCACACATTACAGAAAACTTTAAACAAATCTCTTGTATATTTGTTTTCAGATAGTGTCTTTTCACGATCAATATCATTATATATATCGCATAGATATTCTTCTAAAATGTATCTAATGAAATGACACAATCTAAATTTTCACCATAATGTCAAAAAGCAACTCTAATGCTTAATTTACCACTAATCCTATATAAATTGTTGATAAATCAATTGAACTACATATTAAAAGTGACAGTCATGGGTCTTAACATTAATGGATTTCTATCTCCAGGAAATACATATGTATGTATGTATGTATGTATGTATGTATATGTGTATGTAATGTATGTATGTTTGTATATTTGTAACATGGCATACATTCTATGCTACTAGATTAAGAGTGGTGGTGTGATATGTAAACAGGTTCTAACAAATAACTGGGAAGGCATTAGCAGAGATTTAAAGGGAGTATCATTGTGAAGAAAATATAAAATAAGAGTGTGTGGTTTCAATAGGTATGGCACCCAAAGACTCCTGTGTTTGAATGCTTGGCCTATAGGAAATGGCACTATTAGGAGAAATTTCCTTGATAGAGTAGGTGTGGCGTTCTTGGAGGAAGTGTGATGTCATGAGAATAAGCTTTCAAGTCTCATATGCTCAAGATACACCCAGTGTGATAGACAATTAATTAATTTCTTGTCTATAGATCACAATATAAAATTCCCATTTCCTCCTAAACACCATGTCTGCTTGTGAGCCCTCATGTCCCACAATGACAATAATGGATGAAACCTCTGAAACTGTAATCCAACTTCAGTTAAATATTTTCCTTTATAAGAGTTGTAATAATAATGGCGTATCTTCATAGTAATAATAACTCTAACAAAGACAGAATTTCCTACCAGGGACTGTAGTATTGTGATAGGCCTGACTACGCTTTGTCTAAAAGAATTTGGACTTTGGGAGTTTGGTTTAGGAAAGAAATGGAATGTTTTAAGAGTTGTTTAATGGGCCACACAAGTAGGAGCATGGGAGACAATGATGCTGCTGAAAAGTTGAACTATGGGGACTTGGCTCTAGAGGTTTCAGAGAAGAATTTTATTACATTGCCCAGTGATTATTCTTGTGAAATTTTGGTGAAGAAAATTGCTTCTTTTTTGTTATAGCTGAAACATCTGCCTGAGACTAAAAAGAAGAGTTTTGGATTATGTTGACAGAGAAGATTTTAAAACAGTCTAGTATAGATTCTATTGTGTGGTTATCAGTGTAAACCCTTATAAAGATTTATAATGAAAAGGGGTGGTTGGATAAGTAAAATTTCAAAATGTATAGATTGAGGAGAAAAGGAGCACCAAAAAGTAGAATGGAGAGAAGTTCTTTGTCAAGGAGAAAATTAGATGAAGAAATGGAATACAGGGAGTTGTAATCTCAGAGCAAAATCCCACCTGGCTTTGTCAAATGCTTTTTCAGCATCTAATGACATGACCATATGGTTTTTATCCTTCAGTTTATTTATATGATGGATTACATTGATAGATTTTCGTATGTTGAACCAGCCCTGCATCTCTGGGATGAAGCCTACTTGATCATAGTGGATAATTTTTCTAATGTGTTCTTGGATTCTGTTTGCCAGTATTTTATTGAGAATTTTTGCATCGATGTTCATGAGTGAGATTGGCCTGTAATTCTCTTTCTTGGTTGAGTCTTTGTGTGGTTTAGGTATCAGGGTAATTGTAGCTTCATAAAAGGAATTTGGCAATGACTGTTCTGTTTCTATATTATGAAATACCTTAAGGAGTATAGGTATTCGGTCTTCTTGGAAGTTCTGGTAGAATTCTGCATTGAAACCATCTGGTCCTGGGCTTTTTTTTGATAGGGAGGTTTCTGATAACAGTTTCTAATTTTTCGTGACTAACAGGACTATTTAGATTGTTCATCTGGTCCTTGTTTAACTTTAGTATATGGTACTTATCTAAAAAAGTGTCCATTTCTTTTATATTTTCCAATTTTGTGGCATACAGGCTTTTGTAGTAAGATCTAATGATTCTCTGAATTTCCTCTGTGTCTGTGGTTATGTCCCCCTTTTCATTTCTAATCTTATTAATTTGTTTGTTCTCTCTCTGCCTTTTGATTAGTTTGGCTAGGGGTTTGTCAATCTTGTTGATTTTCTCCAAGAACCAGCTTTTTGTTTCATTGATTCTTTGGATTGTTTTCTGTGTTTCTATTTTGTTGATTTCTGCCCTCAGTTTGATAATTTCCAGTCTTCTACTCCTCCTAAGTGAGTCTGCTTCTTTCTTTTCTAGAGCTTTCAGGTGTTACTTAAGTTCTCTGAGGCAATAGACCATAGGTTCCATATCCTTTGCTTTACAGCTAGTATTCACCTATGAGTGGGTACACACCATGCTCATCTTTCTGGTTCTGGGTTACCTCACCCACGATGCTTCTTTCTAGTTCCATCCATTTGCATGCAAACTTCAAGATAATATTGTTATTTTTTCCTGCTGAGTAGTACACCATTGTGCAAATGTACCACATTTTCTTTATCCATTCTTCAATTGAGGGCACCTAGGTTCTTTGCAGATTCTGATTATTTTGAATACTGCTACTATACACATGGTTGAACAAATATCTTTGTACTATGGTTGAGTATCCTTTGACTATATGCCCTAGAGAGGTATTGCTGGGTCATTGCCTTGATTCCCAGTTTTCCAAGAAACCAACATACTGATTTCACAGACAATAAGAGCAACTTTGAATAAATGGGACCTCCTAAAGCTGAGCAGCGTCTGTAAAGCTCCCTTAATTAAGATATATAATTCCCTGTTCCCACATCCACCCTTCCAATATCCCAACCATCCCATTCCCCCAAGCTTTTGTAATATAATTGGGCATCTTTTGGGTAAATTCCCAAAAAGATTACATGTCATTTCTTGCACCTTTTGGAAGTTGCTTACTTGGACTTCCTTCTTACTCATGTAATATTATTTTTCTTCTCAGGTCTTTGAGTGGGTTAAAGTCTAGATAGTCATTGCTACTTTTTTTCTCATAATTTTGCTAAGATATTTTTAGTATAAAACTTAGACTCCTTGGGATAGGACAACTATTAAAATATTCTATGTTAATAATTACCTTAGATTGGACATTCAGCATGTGTTTCTTGCTTCATGTTGTTCATGTTGGTTGTGGTTATATTCTTTTTTCTTTTTTTTTTTTTTTTTTTTTTTTTTTTTTGTTTTTCGAGACAGGGTTTCTCTGCAGCTTTTTTAGAGCCTGTCCTGGAACTAGCTCTTGTAGACCAGGCTGGCCTCGAACTCACAGAGATCTGCCTACCTCTGCCTCCCGAGTGCTGGGATTAAAGGCGTGCGCCACCACTGCCCGGCTGTGGTTATATTTTTGTGTATGTTTTTGACTATTCTTTCCTCTAGACAGTACTTGATATTTGTTCTTATTGTATATAGTTTTAGATTAGGTTTAGAAGCCTTTTATTTATACAGAAGGGGAAGGTGATGCAGAAGCTCATTAGTCTTTTGGGTACCAGCCCATTAGGGGATGCTCTGGGCTACATGTGAACTGATCAGCACAGATGGGAAAGTGGGCTCATTCTCTTGTGTTTCTGTATGCAGCTCTTAACACCAACAGAGCAAAGGACCGCATTAGCTTTATTATTGTGAGTGTTCCCCTAATAAACAGTTGTTATCCTTTATTCTAGGCTTTCATGGACTTGCTTAATTACATTTACAGGTGTTTATTCATTATCTCTTTTATTAGTATATTCCATAATGATGGTGTCAAAATATGTCATTATCTAAAATATTTTATTTTCATTCCCTTTACTTCCTTACTACTGACTCAATATTTCACAATAATACATCTAATAATAATATAGGAAAGGCTTACATTTTACTCTGAGTGTCTAAATACCTCATTAATAAGAATACCATGAAACAGTGAACTCTCTGAGGGCAAAGTTCCAAACTCCTATATTTTATCCTACTTGATAGATAAATTCTAGTTTGGAGGAATGTGTAAAAATTTTCTTTGGAAAGAACAGCTAAGCCTCATATAATGAAAGTAAAAGGTCTGGACAACCATAGGTAGAAGTAGTTCTTACTTTCCCCTCTCTATTTTTTCCTCACTCAGAGAAAGAAAATCTGCCCTGTGATTGGAAACCATGTTGCATGTCAGGTCATTAAGTTACTAAACATTAGCATCACTAAGGTCAAAGAGGGAACCTAGTGTTAAGATGAGAGGTTAAATGGGTCTGTAGGAGGAAGAAAGAGTTTATTAGAGCAAGTTGCGTGACATGAGCTTCTGACTTCACTGTTTCTTAATTCAGGAAGAAGCATTACTTAAGCTAATAAGATTAGTGTTAGAGTTAAAAGGTGAATTTAGCTACTGAATGTTAGCTAAAACTAAGCATTAAAGAATAATTTATAACCTTGAAGTTAGAAAACATTTGACTATGAATGCAAAATTTTGATTATAATTTAAATATAACAAAATATCATAAGAACATGTTGGAAGACAAATTATAGAAAGATATTAACATATATATATATATAAATTGGATGTAGTAATACATTAATAATGAGTACTGTATAAAAGAGCAAGGGAAGGTGAATAGAATTAAGCACTGAGGCTTGCCTTATTCATGGAATAAACTTATAGGGATAATATAAAACAACTGACTGAATAAATGATGCTATATAAAACTAATTAATTGTTTTCACATAGCTTTGCAAGTTGATAAGCATGCATTGATTGGCTACAGGGCCATCTAAGAGCCTCACTAGCATTCAACTCTTCTATAGACAATATTCCTGGCATGACTCATTCCAAGTGAGAAGGGTGATAGATCTGGTGGTAATATGGGTTTAAATTTTTTATTCATGCATATATCCACTGTATTTCACAGTTCTGTATCAAAGCTGCCTGGAAAATAACATTGCATGCATATACATTGTTGATCCTGGTAAATCCTCATGAATATTCAAACTGAGGAAAAATGAATGGCATATTCTTTTAAAATATTTTAAAGTAAAAAGTAAATGTGTCTGTCAGGAGATGGTAGTAAAATGTTAGTTGAATTCTTGACTTGCCTTCATTAGAGTATTTAAGCTTTCCAAGATTCAAAGTTCTTAATCTTACAGGTAACATATGATAGTATCCAAGCCATGTGCTATCATAATGTAACTCTTGTAAACAGACACAGTAACATTTGAGTGGACAAAGGAAAGTCAAGTGAGGATATGTCTAAAAATAGACCACTAGGCAGGATTTGCATTGTAAGTCTTACTGAGTTGAGATTAAGTTCTAGATATGAAATACAGTCATAGTTAATTACTCCTAAATTTATATGAATATAAACATTCTCTGATAAAATCAGGATAAAAATTTCAAACTTATGATATTAACAAATAGCAAAACAATTTGACATAATGAATCATATATAATGAAATTCCAACAGTTTATCTAGAACATCCATATACGCCTTTTAGTATACTATTCTTATTATTATTTCTATGTGAATTTTTCTAACATGTATGTTTGCACACACATATGCACAAACATATATACACACATGTATACATACCAGCACTAACACACACACATGTGCACATCACATGAATTTGTGATATAGAGCACCTCTCAGAGTCAGAGAACAATCTTGTTGATTTTCTTCTTCTGCCTAATTTGAGACAATCTTTTTTATCGTTTTTAAAAGTGTAGGACAGTTGGATGGATCTCCATATATGAGATATTCTTCTGACTCTGCTTTCTATATCCTCTTAAGTATGCTGATATTTCACAAAGTGGTACTGTGTGTTCAACATTCACATGAGTCTTCAGAAATTTTACTCAGGACCTTACTCTGTTAGATATTTAAAAAATGAAAAATCAAAAACCTGGATTCAGTTCTGCTGTATTTTTTGTAGGACATTTATGTAAAAATGTACTCCTTTTTTTCTCTCTCCTTCTTGGTACTGACATCCATGTCTAGAAACATTAAAAATTATTGCAGTAAAACAATTCATAATCTGTTTTCATGTTGTCCTCTCAGGAACAACCATGCCGTGATTGTAAACAGAGCCCTTTTATCTTGTTCTCATGAGAGTCAGAATCTACAAACCTAGTCTGAAGAGTAAGACAAAGAGATTTTACCTTTTAACATCAATGTACAAATCAGTGACTGTGGCTGTGTATCAATTAGAATTTTCAATAAAATCACAGGGTATTGAACCTACATTTCCTGTGCTTGTTTCCTTCAATTGTATCACATCAATAAATCTGGCATAAGCAAGTCTTCTATCCTCTCTGTATTTGCCTGATACCTTCAAATCCATGCTGACCTCCTTGACTTTAAAAAGAAGGAGCTTCAGACTCTGTCAAAGGAGAATATTTTGTTTGTTACCTCAGGTACTTTAACATTTGCACTTCATAATATTTTCATATTGGAAGAACATTCATTGAACTTGGGCATGAATTAAACCCTAAACCTATTTATGATAATGGGACCAAATAAAAGTAATAGAAGTTATACTTAAGATAATAACAAAGGAAAACAAAACAAACAAAAACACAACCTGCAATCAATTTAGAAAAAAAAAAAACCAAAGGTAAAGAAACCTTAAAAATATTTAAGCATAAAATCTATTTCCTCAAAAAGATGAATACTGATTATATTAGTATATGTAAAAAAACAGACTGAGCATACATGCACATATATTGGGAAGAACCGTTGATTCTTTTTTGTTTTTTTGTTTTTTTTTTTTTTTTTTTGGTTTTTCGAGACACGGTTTCTCTGTGGCTTTGGAGCCTGTCCTGGAACTAGCTCTTGTAGACCAGGCTGGTCTCGAACTCACAGAGATCCGCCTGCCTCTGCCTCCCGAGTGCTGGGATTAAAGGCGTGCGCCACCACCGCCCGGCAGAACCTTTGATTCTTGGCTGTCCGGCTAGCTTAGACCCAAAATAATTACAAAGAAACTATATTAATTAAATCATTGCCTGGCCCATTAGCTATAGTTTCTTATTGGCTAACTCTTACATATTAATTTAACCCATTTCAATTAATCTGTGTATTGCCATGTGGCAGTGGCTTACTTGCAAAATTTCAACATGTCTGACTCTGGCAGCAGCTCCATGGCTTCTCCTGACTCCACCCTTCTTTCTCCCAGCATTCAGCTTAGTTTTCTCTGCCTACCTTAGTTCTTCACTATCAACAGGCCAATCCAGTTTTCTTTATTAATTAACGATAATCACAACATATAGAGGGAAGTCCCACATCTCCTCTCTTTTGCTGTTTAAATAAAAAAGAAGGCTTTATCTTTAACACAGTAAAATTACATACAACAAAACAATTATCAAGAAAGAATTAGTTATAATATTTATATCTACTTTATCTTTTATTATAACTAAGGGAATTTATAATAATAACTATATATTTGACAGACAAGGTGGCCTCATACATAATGACATAAGTATACTAAAATATACTTGAGGATAGGGAAAATAATCACAGGTTAAATATCTCATCTTTTAAAAGAGAAATATTGATAAAAACACTAAAATATCTTTAAAATTGAATGGTCGTGATAACAATGAAAGGTTGATAATTATTTCAGAATTTTCAGGAAAACATGAACCTCAAATGATTTGTAAACAGCATATTCTCATTTCCATCTTCTAGAAGGCACAATAAAGAATAAGTAAATATGTATTTCCTGATATGACAAAGAATTTGACTATTCAAGGTGTATGTGCATGTGCATGAGTGTGCAGCTCCTTCAACAATCCTGACTTACAAAGCATTCAGTTTTACTTGGACTCACACAACCATATGTTGTTATAATATTATTTTGTTTATTTTTGAAGAACTGATATCGACAAATTAAATATCTTAGAAACAAATATCAAAAATATATAGGGTTAAAGCAGAATAGTTTTGGAGTTTACAACAATTACAATGCTTTTTGCTAATAACTTAACATTTTTTTAAAAATGTAATTAATATTTGAAAAATATGAAAAAGTGAGACCGTGTTCTAAATAAGAAAATGAAAAAAGTGACAATAAGGTATTATATGATTTTAGTTCCAGAGCCAAATATGGAAGAGATTAACAAAAAAAATAGGCTTAGAAAAATTAAATTATCTGTCAGATAGAACTGACAGGCTATTCACACCAGAACTGGCAAGATTAAAAAGCAAAACTATTGTTCATTACGTCCTGTTAACGTATAAAATTTAGTAGCTCCTATATAAAAAGAATTTAAATGATTCTAAATCCAATTAAAAATGCAGTAAATCTAAACAGAGTATTCTCAACAGAAGAAACGCAAATGGTCAAAAAACATTTAAGAAATTTCTCAGCAGCCTTAGCTATCAGGAAAATGCAAATCAAAACTTCTCTAAGATTCTGTCTTATGCCTATTAGAATAGCTAATATCAAAAATACTGATTGCTTATTCTGGAGAGGATGTCAAGAATGGAGAACACTTCTCCATTGTTGGTGGGATTCTCCATTGCTGGTGGTAGTTCAAACCAGTACAACTACTTTGGAAATCAGTATGTTGGTTTCTCAGAAAATTGGGAATCAATCTCCCATAAGACCCAGCAATATCACTCTTGAGAATATACACAAAGGATGCATATCATATACCACAAGGACTTTTGCTCAGCTCTATTCATAGTAGCATTATTTGTAGTAGCCAGAACCTGGAAAGAACCTAGATACCTCTCATCCAAAAAATGGATAAAGAAAATGTGATCCATTTACTCAATGGAGTATTACTCAGCAGTAAAGAAACAATAATAATTTTTTATTTGCAAGCAAATGGATAGAACTAGCAAAAAACTATGCTGAGTGAGGTAAAGCAGACCCAGGAAGACAAACATGGTATGTACTAATAAGTGAATATTATGTAAACCATAGGATAACCAGGCTATAATCCATAACCCCAGAGAAGTTAGGTAAAAGCCGGGCGGTGGTGGCGCACGCCTTTAATCCCAGCACTCGGGAGGCAGAGGCAGGCGGATCTTTGTGAGTTCGAGACCAGCCTGGTCTACAAGAGCTAGTTCCAGGACAGGCTCTAAAGCTACAGAGAAACCCTGTCTCGAAAAACCAAAAAAAAAAAAAAAAGAGAAGTTAGGTAAAAGGAGGACCTTGAGAGGGTCACACATGGAGGGCTCCAGAAGAAAACTAGGTCAGATCTCCTGGGTAAACTGGAAGGGGGTAGAAGGGAGGATTTGGGGGATGGAAACCTGAGGAATCAAAAAGACCTAGTTGGGGGAGGGGGGAGGGACACATAGGGAGAGCAATGAATGAGATATCTTGATAGAGGCTGCCATTACGGAGTTAGGAAAAAAGCTGGTGTTAGAGAAATTGTCAGGAATCTACAAAGGTAAACCCAGCTAAGACTTCTAGCAATAGTGGAGAGAGTGTCTGAAAGGGCCTTTTCTCCTTAATCAGATTAGTGATGAACCTAATTGTCATCATAGAACGTACATCCAGTTACTGATGGAAGACATGTAGACCCAAAGCAAGCACTGTGCCGAATTCCTGGTATTTAGTTGAAGAGAGGGAGGAGGGATGCGTGTGTGTGTGTAAGGGGGGTCAAGATCATGATCAGAAAACCATAGAGACATCTGACCCAGGCTAATAGGAACTTACAGACTATGGATTGACAGCTGGGAAACCTGCATGGGACTGAACTAGACCCTCTGAATGTGACAGTTGTGTGACTTGATCTGTTTGTGGGAGCTCTTGTCTTGACAATGGCAACAGGACTTATCCCAAGTGCATGAACTGGTGTTTTTGAGTCATTCTCCTTTAGTGGGATAACTTGCTCAGCCTTGATATGGGGGGAGGTGCTTGCCCTACATCAAGCTGGTATGCCAGATATTTTTGATTTTTCTAAGAAAGGACCTGTGAAGAGTGAATAGAATGGGAAGGTTTGAGGTGAGGTGTGGGAGAAGGGGAGTGAGTGGGAACTGTGGTTGGTGTGTAAAATGAAAAGTAAAATTTTCTAATAAAAAAAGCAAAAAATATCAACCATGAAAATATTTTTGTGGATCACAAGATTGCTCAGCAGATAAAGACACTTGCTACCAAGTCTTGTATGAGCAAAATTTGATACCATATACACATATAATGGAAGGATAAATATGACTCTCATAAACTGTCTTCTGATGATGTGTTTATCTAATTGAATAAAATCTTGGGAGTCAGATATTAGGGTGAGAACCTGAAAAATCAGAGAAGCAGCAGAGAAGGGACTTGTGATCTTCTATCTCATTTGTTCCTCCACCCAAAAGGGATGAGATCTTCTCAAAGCCCCAACCCTACTACTTCCTGTATCTTTCCTATGTTGTTCAAAATATCTATGGTTAAATTTGGTCAGCTAGTAGCTAGTTCCATCCTTTGATTCAAAGCAAACTTTATTTGCAAAAAGCAATCAAGATGTCAAACAATATTATAATCTTATTGTGCACTGTGGAGATATGTCTTTGCCAAAGCACATTCTGATTAGTTTAATAAAGAGCTGAGAGACAGATAGGCAAGACTTCTGGGGACAGAGGGAGCTCTGGGAAGAGGAAAAGAGTCACAAATCAGACAGAGAGGTAAGAGAATTTGTAGTACAGAGTAAAGGTAATAAAACAGAGCTCTTATACTTAATAATGAGTCTCTCTGTCTTCATTAGAGAGGGGTAATCCTGACAAAAAGGTTTGACTATATAAGCACTCACTGGCATATGTACACCCCCAATATAAGGATTATGACACATCTCAAGTGTTTTGGATCTTCTAATGTATCACCTTTTCTCGCTAATTTATTTAGTTCTTGTTTTTGTTATTGTTGGATCCTTCATTTCTTCTACCAAAATAGAACATCCATACCCAGAACCATATCAGTGTCTCCACCTTGGGATGGGTAATGGAAGCAAAATGTGAAGCAGAGCAAAAACTAGCCTACAGCTGACACAGAAGATTGTAGAAAAATTCTGTTTCTCTGAATCACTGAAAAACTTAAGCGCTACAAGAAACTCCTTAGAAACTCATGGGACACAGGAGGTTAAGTTTTCTGCCTAAAATGCAAGTAAATATGTAGCTATGGAGAGAGCTTTTCATCAGATTTATCTTTCTTCCAAATCACTTTCTTAGTATTATGATTCATCACTACAGCATATTTTCATTTTTGCTGTGTTACTCTGTTTAAACTACTAAGGGTATTCGAGTAATAAGAAAAATACAAAAAATGGCAAATCTCAGACTGCTAATAAATCTTCCAAATATTGATCATCTTATAAATCCTCTACCTGCATCATCTTAACACTTGGGTGTTTTGATTTTTTCTCAAAATAAAACATAAATAGCAAATAGCATGAAATATTAAAGGGAATTGTAGCCAAAACAAAATGTTTTGCTGTTCTCCACCTGAATAACAGTGAGGAAAACCCCAGAAGGAAATACTATGAATTGGATGCTATTTTTAGTACAAAACAGAAACACAAAGCCAGGGTGTCTCTTGATGTTTTATTCATTATACTGAAAAAGTATGTTTTATCCCATTATGCTTGCAGTGTGATTTTAATTTATGTTAGAACTGGGAATTAAAAATAAAAAATTAAATTATTTTGTTGATAATTGCTTTTCCTTTTAGGATGATTTTTCTTTTGAAAATTGCCTTACAGTCTTATTCAAAGAGTAATCAGATAAATTGCTTCTCATCTGTTAACA
The DNA here is from genome assembly GCF_903992535.2 of Arvicola amphibius. NCBI lineage: Eukaryota > Metazoa > Chordata > Mammalia > Rodentia > Cricetidae > Arvicola > Arvicola amphibius. The sequence goes on along the minus strand of NC_052056.1, from coordinate 34,357,813 downwards.
ATAAGATCTAAAAGTGGGTGATGGATACTCTTTTTTTTAGTTAGCTTTTTAATTAAGATAATTTGGTTTGCTTTGTTGCTCTTTGAGAATATAATGATTCATTGAAGAGTGGTTTAGGCTTCTTCTTTAAACTGAATCCTTTAAGAACATAAGATATTTTTAAAGAAATAGATATCTATAGCATTGATTTAAGATATTCTTAGGTTTTTCTAAATTATTTCATATTGATCCATGTAACACACAGGTATTTGTATATAGTCCTCTTGATAAATAATGAAGATGGCATCTTATGTATAATAGGACCATTAAGTTCAATGAGACAGAAAAGAATTACGATATTTCGTAAAAATCTGCTGCAAAAAATATGGAAGAGTCAGTATTTAATAGATATTCTGTAGGCCACTACAAAGACACAACTGATAGAGAGAGACTTAATAGTTTATACTGCTACTTACTCCAAGGCAACATTGTGAAATAACCTATTTGAATAATCAGTTTTATCTATAGAGAAATTAGTCTTAGTTTGGCTTCAGCTGCTGTGATAAATACCATGAACAAAAGCAGCCTAGGCAGATAAGATTTATTTGGTTTTTAGGCACATTACTGAAGAAAGCCAAGGCAAAAGCACAGAAATGAAACCTAGATCCAGAAACTGAAGCAGAGATCTTGGTGGACTGTTATGTTCTGGCTTGCTTCCGTATGATTACTTAGCTATCATTCTTTTCCTGTCCTGTTTCATCTGCTCAGAGATCTCACTGCCAACATAGGGTAAGGTGCTCTGCTATTTATTAATCAAGGGATGCAAGCAGTCTAGTCTAAGTGGACAAATACGAATACTTGTTTTAAAGAGAACATTTTCTTCAGGATTGTCCTGTCCAACTTTAATACACGGGGAGGTACTTAGTCTTAGTTCAACTTAATATATCATGCTTTGTTGATACACATGGGAAGCTAGCCTCTTTCTGAAGAAAAACAAAGGAGTGGATTGCCAAGGAGGGACTAAGGGGAGAAGGGAGAAGGAATGGGAAGCAAGGAGGGAACTGAAACTGCTGTTGAGATGAAAAATAAATTAAATTCATTAAATTGAAAAAAGGATTTGATTAAATATCTATTCAGCTTAATAAAGTAGTTACTTTCTCAAGGGAATATACTATTCCCATCAATAAAATTTCTGCTCTCAAAATATCAGATACACATTTCATCCAGTTAAGAAGTCCCCAAATCAAATCTGAAAATAGTCAGATATCTTCTAATCAAGTGTGCCACTACTGCACCAGTAAGAACTTATGGGGTACAAGGTTGATATTTCAGCACTCAGGAAGCAGAGTTGGACAATATCACTAATGCCTACTTCCCCAAGAAGCCTATATAGAACTTGTGGTACTACAAATACTAACCACTGGAGTGGAGGCTTCCAAATAAGCTATACCCTTGTTATTTATGCGTTCTATCTTAAGTATGTGGCATCATCAGCAATAGGGTTTACTTCTAGTTCTGATGTAGGAACAATAAATATAATAGAATACATTATTATTATTATTATTATTATTATTATTATTATTATGATTAGCAGCAGCAGCGGGGTATGGAGGTATTGTAAGCTTCATAGTTGGTTGCTAACAACTCAGAGGAAAATTCCATTCCTGACATTTTAGATTTTGATAAATAATGTGGTTCTCTAGAGATACATCATCCTATATCCTCTGTTTTAAGGTTTTGAGGACTGATTGACTAAAGGAATCCAGAGAGATTTCTTGGTGGTTATATATAATTCCATCAGACTACAGCTTGGTACTGGCAGCACATAGTAGTTCACAACTCTCTGAAACTCAAGTTTCAGAGGAACTAAAGTTCTTTTCTGATATTTACAAAAACCAGCCAGACAGGGAACATGCGTACAAATGTCGTGGAAAACACTCATATCTTAGTTACTAAATATTTTAGCAGGCTTCTGCATGTTTTCATTAGAGCTAAGTTTTATTTATCCTATATCTCTAGCCTCAGTTTCCCACATCCACACCTACAATGCGGTTTAAATCCTTCCAGCTTAGTATACACTTTTCACTACTTTCTTCAAGAATCTGCAAGTCAATCTACCTCAAGATCCACAGATACCACTCCTGGGCATATACCAAATAGATTCTGCATTCTCCCACAGAGACACTTGTTATTCCCTGTTCATTGTTGCTCTGTTCACAATAGCCAGAAGCTTGGAACAACCTAGATGTCCATCAACATGTGAATTTAAGAAAAATGTCATATATTTAAACATTGAATATTATTCAGCTGTTAAGACAAATAAAAAAGCTAAATCTGAAACTCACAGGTAAATTAATGGAGCTTGAGAGAAATTGCCCTGAGACAACGTAGGGTCTCAAAGGAAAAAAATAGTATATATTCTTTTATATATGAATGGTAGCTTTTAAGCTCTTGATTGACACATTACAGTCTATATAATCACAGTGGGTAGGTAAACTATGAGAGACTAGGTTGGAGAGGGAATCTCCAAAAACAGGGGAAATGAAATATATACTTATGAAGTGACAGAGTTGATAATGAAACAAGAAGATAGTACTTATTTTCATGGATTGTTTTCTGATATTCTAATGCTCTTATTTTTGTCAAGAAGAGATGAAAAGTAAAAGACACATAATTATTTTCAGAGCCACAACAGCAATACAATTCATGTTCTAAAAATCTGAAGCATCAACCTTGAAAATACTCCATTTTAGTAAAATCTAAAATGAAAAAAGCACAAAAGTTTTACCAGTTTAAGAAGAACCATATAGTAATACAGAAAACAGAAATTATAATGTCATCCCCATTTTTTAAGGAAGAATCAAAATTTATGAAAATAGCTGTTGTGCATATATGTAGTTGAATTGAAATAAAGTATTAGAATAGTGGTATTGTTGAATACTAACAGTACTACATTTTTTGAAGTTCTCAAAAGGATAACATGAATGCAATACTTAAAATTGCTGCCAACCATATTTTTTAAGAATGCCTAATATTCTGTGCTTACAGTAATCTCTAAAACTTTAATAAATAAAAGTCTCAGGTAAAACCAAATGTTTTTAAAATATCATACAGGTACAGTACTAGTGACGTTATAGAGACAGTGTTTTGTCTTTTTATTATTATTTTTTATTTTTCATTGATTTTTATTGAGAACTACATTTTTCTGCTCCCCTCCCCTCCCCTTAAATACGCTGTCTATTTTTCGACATATCACCGAACTTGTACTTGCATATTCCAGTTTAGAGAGCAAAGCATTACAGGAATAAAAGAACTAAGAAAGTTCTTAAAATGGGAAGTTCAAGTAGAAGGGAATCTTTTACACCAAGCATATAGATCAACATATAACATGATTGTGAGGCTAAGGTACATGGTGATTCAGAGAACTGCAAATTTTGCAAGGATTATCCAAAACAACACTACAACAGCACAAAGTTTAAAATTGTGTCAATATGTCAAAGAAATCAATTATGAGAAGATGTAATGTATGTCACTTATATTTTATTATATAGAATAAAATATTAAACCCACATATCTATATATTGTCTATGATTTAGTGTTCTTAAAATACACTAATTTCTGTATTATATAATTTCATGAATTATCTCTTTTCTTGGCAACAGTAGAAATCATGAAAAAGTAAGCACAGCATTTGCACTGATACTGTCAAAATAAACTCACTAGAAAAATCATTTGTTTTCTTTAAAGGATAATCCCATATCTGTTTCTCCAAATAGTAGGCATGTATTTGATATTAAAGTATAATGTGTACACTTAATATTGTTTGATTAAAATGTTTATATTTCCCTTATAACTTATAATATTAAACCTAAGATGCCTACTTATCTTTCAATCATTTCAGTTTTTAATATTTCAAGTTCTTCCAAGAATTAGATATATTAAATGCCATTATGAATAAATTGCAATCGTCAGTACCCCTAGATAGTTTTAATTTAAAATATTATGTGGTCATTAGCAAAGTGTTTGGTGGTAATATAGATTCTTTTAATTATAACTGTTTATCATCACACAATGAAAGGATAGCCTGTCAGTATATACTTCTGCCTTCATATGGGAAATCATCAGTAATAGGTGCTGGGGAAATGAGCAATCTTGAGAGAAGAGAACATCTCATGTCATTGCTGAACAATTGATCTAAAACTTTAAACCAAAGTTGATAGCACATCTTTAGAAGACCTGGGGAAACCTGTAATTCCACTTTACAGATTCTCCACAGGGTCTTGCCTGAGGCTTCTGCTGTCACTGGAAGTAGCAAAACATTTCTCTATAGGAAGGTTATTAAGTTTTCTATAATCATAGTGACTTGTTCTCTAATGTAGCTCTTCAACAGCTCATGTGCTTGCCTCTCTTGTTCTATGATCTCTAATTTAGTCTCAACATTTAACCACACATCTTTATAATAGAGAGATGACATAGACTGGAAACTTTCAACATATGCCAAGATGATTGATCTGATGTGGCATCTGATCATGCCACTAATTAGGATAGAAGCAGAACTGCAAAGTTTAAATAAGGGCTGGATGTCATTGGAACTATGTGGTGTATTGACTGCTGTCATCCTGACACAATACCTAGTAGCAGGATCACAGTACTGCCACAAAATTGTGTGGCTTTGCTAATCCTGGTTGAACATTTTGAAGTTGGGAGACTGAAATTTTACCACTTCTTTCCTCTCTGTCTTAGCTAGGTTTCTACTGCTGTGAATAGAAACTATGATTATGACAACTCTTATAAAGAAAAACATTTCTGGGGGGTGGCTTAAAGTTTCAAATTTTAGTCCGTTATCATCATGGCAGGATGTGGTGGCATGCAGATAGACATGGTACTGGAGAAGGAAATGAGGATTCTACACCTTCATCTGCCGGCAGCAGGAGGTAAACTGTGTGTAGCACTTAGCATAACTTGAGCAAAGGAGACCCCAAAGACAACCTCTGTAGTGACACAGTACCTCCAAAAAAGCCGTAACTCCTAATAGTGCTACTCTCTCTGGGGACCATTTTCTTTCAGTCCACCACACTCTGAGTGCCTTTATTACTGTTTATCAAATGACCATGATATTTAATTTGTGAGATCTAAATATTCATTCAAACAAACACATATTATTTAACCCAAATAAATACCATATATTTTTCCACAGCATATATATATATACATATATATACATATATATATATATACATATATATATATATATACTTAGTATCTTTAAAGAATGTCTTGGAAATATTTTAATCAATACAGTTCCTAAGCAGCTCTTAGATAAATGAGATGTTAAAATATCCCAATTATAAAATATACATTTAATAGTAAATAGAATTTTTCATTCTATAGGCATTCTGCATGAACATATTTGGAACAAATTAGACTATTATTATACTTGTTAGTTTAGAAAATAACTCAAAAAACAAATAGGATTATGACATTAAGTGGTTTATCTCTCAGAAAATAGTTTTTGTCAATGATGCAAAATGTAGATCTGTTTGCTAATTGTCTATGATTGATGCTATTGTTTATGATTGATGTTCTTATAGCTTAAAATACTATTTTTTATTAACTTATTTCTTTTCATCCAGGCCACAGCCTCCTCCCCATCTCTCCCTCCCAGACCTTTTCCCCTATTCTCTCTTAAGCCCAAACTCTTCCTCTTCTCTCTCCTTCCAGGAAAGGGCAGGTTTCCTATGAGTATCAATAAAACATGTCCTATCAAGGTACAATAAGACTAAACACCTCCACATATATTAAGGCTGAGTAAGGCAGCCTAATATGAGAAGTAGGGTCCAAAAAGCATGTAAAAAAGGGTTGGAGACAGTCCCTGTTTCCACTATTAAGAGTACCACAAGAGGACCAAGTTATACAACCGTATCATACATAGAGAGCCTAGCTTAGTCTCATGCAAGCTTCCTGGTTATCAGTTCAGTCTCTGGGAACCCCAATGAGCCCAGGTTAGTTGATAGTACAAGTCTTCCTATGGTGTCCTTGACCCTTTGGCTCCTATACTCTTTCTCCTCCTCCTCTCACAAGATTCCTGAACTCTGCCTACTCTTTGGCTATCTGTCTCAGTAACTGCTTTCCTATGTTGCTGGAAGATGTCTCTCTAATGACAATAAGGACAGGTACCAATCTTATCACAGGAGAAAGCCAGTTCCTGCTATCTATTCAATATTGCTAGAAGTCTAAGCTGGGTTCCCCTATGCCAGACTTCTGCCAGAATATACCCCAGCAGTCTGTCTCAGCTCTCAGCCCTTTCATGACCACCAACCTGGTAGCCTACCCTTAGTTCATTCATGAAATCTCTTTCCCCTTCCTAGGGGGATCTGGTTGACCACCTCCCCCCAATGACTTCTCCTCATTACCTAGTCTCTCTGGGTCTGTGGATTGTAGCATAGTTATCCTTTATTTTACAGACAATATCACTTAAGAGTAAGTACATAAGATTTTTTTTCTATTGGTCCTGGTTATGTCACTCAGAATGATTTTTTAAGCTCCACCCATGTCCTTGCTTTTCACAGCTGACTAATACTCCATTATGTAAATGTATGATATTTTCTTTATCCTTGATATGGTAAATATAACCATCTTACCTAAAGTAATCTGCAGATTCAATTAAATCTCAATTAAAATCCCTCCACAATTTTTATAGACCTTGAAAGAACAACACTCAGCCTCATAAGGAAAAACAAAAAATCCAGGATAGCTAGAACAATCTTGTACAATAAAATGACTTCTGATTTTAAACTCTACTGTAGAGCTATTTTCATAAAAAGTATGATATTGGCATAAAAAACAGACATATGGATCAAATAAATTGAATCAAAGACCCATATGTGAAGCCACACACCTATGAACACCATTTAGGAAAAGAAGCAAAACTATACAATAGAAAAAAGAAAGTACTTTCAATAAAGTGTACTGTTCTAGTTGGATGCCATCATGTAGAAGGATGAAAATCAAACCCTACTTATCATTCTGCACAAAACAATCCAAGTGGATTAAAGATCTCAAGATAAATCCAGATACAATGAACCTGAGAGAAGAGAAAATGGGAAATCATCCCAAATGCATTGACACAGGAGACAATATCCTGAGCAAAACACTAAAACATAGAACACTAGAATCAACAGTTAATAAATGGGACCTCATGAAACTGAGAAGTTTCTGTAAGTCAAAGGACACAGGACATGATCAATAAAACAAAATGGTGTCCTATAGAATGGGAAAATATCTTCACCAACCCAACATCCAACAGAGGGCTGATTTCCAAAATATATAAAGATCTCAAGAAACTAGATATCAAAAACCAAAATAATTAAATTAAAATTAGGTAGAGATGTAAACAGATAATTTTCAACAGAAGAATCACAAATACCCAGGAAACACTTAAGAATATGTTCAACATCCTTAGAGATCAGGGGACTGTGAATCAAAACAACTCTGAGAGTGTATCGTACACATGTCAGAATTGGTAAGATCAAAACCACAAGTGACATCTCATGCTGGAGAGTGCTAGAGAGGATGTGGTGCAATGGGAACATTTCTCCTTTGTTGGTGAGAAGGCAAACTTGTACATCCACTTGGGAAATCAGTTTGGTAGTTACTCAGAAAACTGGTAATAAACCAACCACAAGACTTAGATATAGCGCATTTGGGCACATACCCAAAGGATGCTCAATCACACCACAATGACACATTCTCACATACGTTCACAGCAGCTTTATTTGTAATAGCCAGAACCTAGAAAGAGCTTAGATGTCTTTTTCTGAGTAACTAATAAAGAAATACTGTTATATCATTAAAAAAAAACATATACTAAAAGTTTTCAATATATCCTTGGTAAGTACAATGCCAATAAGTAACTATGTAAGTCAGGGTTAATGGGGGACAAAGATACTTTATTTCACATTTATTAATATTGATTAAATGAGTATAAATTTATCGCCCCAAATTGATCATGTTATCACTAAATTAAGTATAGTATAAATGATATTAAAATGTATTATTTTGTAGCACTAAGAGGTTTGAATAGTGCTTGGTCCCAACAGAACTCATGTTGAGTCTTGGAAAATAGCGATTTCTGAGCTGCTGAAACTCATGGGAGAGATGACAGCTTTCCTCCTAGGAGTGAGTTGTCTCTGTAACTGAAGTGGAATGGCTACACTGTTACACAGGAAGTTCTGTCCCTCTCTCTGCCTCCGATCAGTGCTCACAAGGGCACTCTCCACATAACTCCTGGTGTTGTGACACGTCACAGCGGCTCTGGTTAGAGTCCCTGCTCTTTGAACTCTCCAGGCAACTAGACCTTGAGATAAAAACATTTTTCTTTAACCACAACCCAATACCAGTTACATTCATTTAGCAAAACAAAACAGCCTAAAAAATGTTTATTTCATTTATTCTCAATATCACTTTTAATTAATTTTAGTTGTACTTTTGACCATACAGGAACGCAAACATAATCTCTTACAATTGTAGCTTCTGAAGAAAATTACCTGTTAGGAAATATTTTGCATAAAAACAGTAAAATTATATGTCAAGCATCTAATTATTAGACAAAAATCACAAGAGGCATTTAGAATTAATTATGCATCTAGCATAAGAAAAGACTTTTATCTCAGATAATTTGTATTAGTCACAATAAATATAAAAGAGACTATTGATTGTTAGATAATTTTAGTTAGGAATAACAAAACAAGCAAACACCTTTTTGTTTTTAAGTAGTATGAAATTGATTTCTAAAACAAATTCTTTGTTTTGCTTTTTTCTTTTTTTCTGAGGGGTTTTGTTAATATTTTTATTCATTTTATTTTATTTACACGCCATACCAATCACACTTTCTCATTCCTCCTCTCCTCCTGTTCCCGCCACCACATCCTTTCTACTCTTTCCTTCCATCCATTCCCCAGAAAGAGTAAGACACCCCTATAGGAGTCAACAAAGCATGACTTATCCACTTGAGGCACCGCCAAGCTCCTACTTCCTGCATCAAGACTGAAAAAGACATCTCACCATATCGGATGGGTTTCAAAAAGCTGTCACTTGCATCAGAAATAGATCTTGGTCCCACTGATAGGGAGTTAAAAAACTGACCATGCTGTCACCCACATACAGACAGCCTAGGTCTCCCCCATGCAGGTTCCCTAGCATTCAGTCTAGAGTCCATGAGCTCTCAGGAACTTTAGTCAGCTGTCTCTGTGGGTTTCCCTATCATGATCTTCACTTCTCTCTTTGCTCATATAATCTCTCCTCCCTCTCTTCTCCTAGAGTCTGAGAGCTCAATGCAGAGCTTGACTGTGGATCTCTGAATCTGCTTCAATCAGTTCCTGGGTGAAGGTTCTACGAGTACAAATAGGCTAGTCATAAATGTAACTACAGGAGAAGACTAGTTCAAGCACCCTCTTTGCTATTGCTAGGAGTCTTAGCTGGTGTCATCCTCGTGGATTCCCGGGAATTTCCCTGGCAACATGTTTCTCCCTAATTGCATAATGGCCCTCTCTATCAAGATATATCTTTTGTTGCTTTACTTGTTTTCTATGAAACCCTATCTTTATCTCATTTTCCAGTCCAGACTGGCCTCAAACTTAATATCTTCCAGCCTCAACCTCCCAAGTGATTGAACTACAGTCTATTGTAACTCTCCTCTTTCTTGTTTGATTCAGTAAATGTGGATTTCAAATAAAATGCTTATATTCAGCTTTCTAAAAAAAATTGAATTTGTGCATCATACATTTTTATTTTTCAAATAAAACAATAAAGTAAAACACAAATGGTAAAAAGACTCTAATTTAATTTCTTTGTGAATGTTAAATTTCATTTTAGTCTAAAGGATAAGTGATCCTCATACATATGCAACTTTTCTTAGTGTACCCAACTAACCAAAGCAGAATGTTATGACAGGGAGACCACCTGATTTGCAAATATTAACTTGCTTCAGTACTGGGAACTCCCTAAATTTAGTTTATATTACTTCAGATCTTACAAATCTCTAATATTTACCATTATTGTAACCCTTGATAATTATTTCCAGCTATATTTTCATTAAATAAATCAACATAACTATATTTACCTAAGAAAAATTTGTAGATTCAAAAAGGCTCTTTAACATGTTTAGAAGCTATTGCTATCCTAAAGCAATGTGTCAGTTTATTTTACAATCATTAACTAAAAAATATTTAGCAAAGGCTTTGTTGTGTATACATAGTATATATATACATATATATATATATACATATATACATATATATATATATACATGTTTTTAAATTTCAAGAGTAAATAAGGAATTTTAAATGTTGTGTCACTATAGTGATATTTATTTGGGTTGTAATAAATAAAGCTTGCCTGAAAATCAGAGTGCAGAGTAGTTACACTAGTCAGCCTTACAGGCCAGGCAGTGATGGCACGCAACTTTAATACTGGCAGTCACACTAGTTATCCAAAGAGACCAGGCACTTTCCTTTAACACCAGCATTAGAGAGGAATATAAGGTGGGATGAGACAGGAACTCACGAAGTCTGAAGATTTTGTAAAGATAAGAGTTCTCTGGATGTTGGCTGCTTTAACCCCAATATCTGTCTCTGGGTTTTTATTATTCATGTTATGTCACAAATGATATACCATTACCAAACAAGAGAGGCATAAACATGTTGTAAAATCATACCCTTAAATTTAAGCTAAATATAATTGTTAAACTCTAGCTGGTGGCATTATAATAGTGATGCAAGGAGCTGAGGCAGAAGAATTACAAGTTAAAGGACAACATATGTCTTTTAGTGTGACTCTGTCTCAAAATTAAGAGACAAAGAAAGAAAAAGAAAGAAGTTGTTTCTGTTCAAACAATGAGGACTGATGCTGACATATTATTTATGTATTTTGTAGGTCTACTATGTGAATATAATGTTATTGTATTTTAACAGTAACAGTTTATTCTCTTAACAGTGTATATAGATACCTGATTAACACTCAAATTTTGCATGAGGTGTAACAGTTCTTGTTAGCATTTCTTACATTAAATTGAAATTGAAATATCTGAGTTTGCAGAAAGCTGATAGTTCACTATGCAGACAAGCCACAAGAATAGACTTCTTCCCCTCTCAAATCCTGAAGCGTGCATTGCACACAAGCAATATATGAGCTCGTGTCCATAGCTTCCAAATTTACCAGTTGATCACTGTCAGTTCTCTTCACTAGATTCTTGAGAAGAATGTGTGCTCTGCAGCATTTGAAAGGGAAGTTCCATATGTATCTGTTTGGTTCATTTGATCTAGAGTGTAGTTTAAGTTTGATTCTTCTGTATTGATTTTCTATCTAGATGATCTATCTACTAATAAAATAGTGAGATAGTGAAACTCCTACTTCAATTGGACTAGAGTTTATTTCTCTTTTAGGATAGGATTGTTATTTACTTCATATATTTGTGTGATTTGACATTGGTTACATTATTTACTTATAAATTAAGAGTATGCACTCCTCAAGTAGTAAAGTCTTCTCTAAAAGTATTTCTTTGTCATCTAGCAAAATATTTTAATTAAAGTCCATTTTGCCCAAAATATACAGCTACCTCTACCTTTTTTTAATTTCTGTCAATGTGAAATATCTCTTTTCATTCCTTTAGTTCCACTATTTATGTATTACAAGCGAAATATGTATCTTATAGGCAATATAGTTACTATTCTGTGTTATTTTAATTCAGTAAACAACTCCTTAAATTATGTAATATAATTAATTGACACTTAAGGTAACTATTGACAATCAAACACTAACTATTGAAAGTTGTTTATTTTTTAGGCTTTAAAAATCTATTTGTTTTTTCTCTGTTTATACTTCTGGTGGTGTTAAGAGATTAAATGTATATTAAACAAGCGCTGTTCTGTAAGACATTAGTTCCCTCTTTCTTCTTCTTCAGCTAGTGGTTATTGATTTGTAGTTAGAGAAAAAGTTATACAACAATACCATTTAGCTTTAAGACACTGTTTTGAATAGATCCTAAGAGCAACAACAAAAGGTGCCACATGGAATAGCAAAAAGTAGCACAAATTAATCTTAATGTTCTTAAAGGACACAAAATTAGGTGTGTAGGGAAAGAAGGTGGATGTTTATTTTCTTTGTGAACCATAGTTGCTAAAACATAAAAGCCAAACTTTTGCTAATGATTCTATGAGGCTGATTAAAACTTCCATGCTCATGGAAGTTGGAAGTTTGCTTGCCTAGTGTGGTAGTTTGAATAGTAATTGCCCCCATACACTCATGTGGTATGAGTTTCTTCCATCTGTGTATTTCTTTTATTCATTAATGAATAAAGAAACTGCTTTGACCTATATCAAGGCAGACTTAGCTAGGTGGGAAAAACTAAACTGAATGCTGGGAGAAAGAAGGTGGAATCAATGAGAAGCCATGTAGCCCTGCCAGAGATAGACACCAGAACTTCTTTACCCAGTAAGACACAGCCTCGTGGTGATACGCAGATTTTTTTCCAGTTTATTTATTTTTTATTAAAAATTGCCATCTCCTCCCCTCCTCCTCCCCCTTCCCTCCCCTCCCCTCCACCCATACCCCCACTCCCTCCCTTTCCAGGCCAAAGAGCCATCAGGGTTCTCTACACTATGTTGAGTCCAAGGTCCTCCCAACTCCCTCCAGGTCCAGGAAGGTGAGCAACCAAACTGACAAGGTTCACACAGAGCCCGTCCTTGTCGTAGAGACCAAGCCCATCGCCATTGTCCTTGGCTTCTCGGTCAGCCTCCACCATCAGCCACTTTCAGAGAGTCCGATTTGGTCGCATGTTCCATCACTCCCATTCCAACTGGACTTGGTGGTCTCCCATTAGTTCTGTCCTGCCGTCTCAGTGGGTGAACGCATCCCTCATGGGATCATGAGCAAGGAAGTCAGGACCATGAGGAGTGCGTTTACCCATTGAGACGGTGGGACAGATCTAACGGGAGACCACCAAGTCCAGTTGGAATGGAACTGATGGAACAGGGGACCACACCAGACTCTCTGAATGTGGCTGACGGTGGAGGAGGACTGAGAAACCAAGGACAACGGCAATGAACGTAAACTCTACAGCATGGACGGGCTCACTGTGAGCCTTAACCTTCACCTGACGATGGATGGAGATAGAGACAGAGCCCCACATTGGAGCACCAGTCTGAGCTCCCAAAGTTCTGATGAGGAGCAGAAGGAGAGAGATCATGAGAAAGAAAGTCAGATTTTTAAAGGAGATAGGTTAATTTAGGATATGAGTTAGCCAGAAATACGCTTACACTATTGGCCAAACAGTATTGCAAATAAAATGGTTTCTGTGTGATTATTTCAGGGTTAAATAGCAGGTAAAAAATAAGGAGTCTCTTATAATACTCAAGTGTTTGGCCCATAGGGAATAACAGTATTAAAAGGTGTGGACTTCTTAGAGTAGGTTTGACTTTTTTGGAGTAAATGTGCCACTGTTGGACCAGGATTTGAGATCCCATATGCTCAAGCTATACCCAATGTGACACACAGTCTCCTGTTGCCTGAAGATCATGATGTAGAACTCAGTTCTTTCTCTAACACTGTATCTATCTGCATGCAGTCATGTTCCCACCATGACATGACAAATGCACTAAAACTCTGAAACCTAAGCCAGCTCAAATTAAATGTTTTCTTTTATATGAGATACCAAGCTCATAGGTGTTTTCTCAGCAATAGAAACCCTAACTAAGACACCAAGAAACATATTATCTCGTACCATCTTTAACCAACCTGAGGGAAATTAATAGCTCATCTCTGTATTAGTTTTAACAGTTTGGAGAATACTATGTAAAAATTGTTTTGAAATGTCCTAACAGATGCTTACCCTGCATCAAAGGCTAATAGTGCAATCAGACAAAAAAATGATGCCTGGAGTAAGGAATTCCTGCCACTTTCCTGAAACCTGCCTTATCGAATCTTTGAAAAATCTCTTAATTTATGTCATTTTTTTGTTCTGCAAATACAAAATCTTCACAAAATTTATACCATATTGGAAAATAGTATTTGAGCAAACATGAGTCCATATCCCCAAGACTAAATCATTTATATTGGTTCCTAAAGATCTCCTGAGTTAACTGGCAGCATGGGGACCTTGGCAGAGGGTTGAAGGGGAGGGCAGTGGAAGGGAGGGGACCAGAGAAAAATGTAGAGATCAATAAAAATCAAAAAATGAAGCCATATAATTTACTTTGAGGTGGGTGATATTGTTTGTGTAATCATTTTCAGTTGGCCAGTTATAATTTAAACTAAATCATTACATTTCCATGGTGCTTGAAGTATATAGAAAGACCTAACACTTTAAAAATAAATATGTATGAAAAAATAAATATGTATGATAAATTATACAAAATATTAAAATGAGTGGAAGTAATCTAATACAGAAAGTTTAACTGCTCTGATTATTCAAATTCTGTTACATGTGAGTATTATATAAAGTGACCACTACATTAAAAAATAGAAAAACATTGCTATTAATCCTGAGTTCTTTATTTAGGTGTTAGACTATTGCTGTATCACTCGTATTTCAACCACCCCACATACAGCATTTATAAATGACCAGTTTTCTATTCAAAATATGAAATCTAAAATAAAGTTCTTTCAACCTAAGAGTCTATATCATGTCATAAAATTTTATTATACGTGTTTATAAGACAAAATCCCTTGTCTTCTTTGAATTAATCAAAAAGTACACATGATAGTTCAATGGAGTTTTATCTAGTAGAAAATTGATAGTTTGCTTCTCTTTCCATTAAAAAAATGAAATAAAATCAGAAGTCTATTGTCATTGAAATAATGCATTGCAAATTTATTTAGCTCAATGGGGAAATGTTTAGATGTTTATTATCTTTTGGTATCTTCATTATTTTAATTTATATTCCCCCCCCCCCCAGGAATTCAGAAATATATGCCATGTTGATGGCTGAATTGGGCACAGCCTTGAAAGAGAAGATTAATTTGCCCCAACAATAAAAGGAATGATTGATGGCCAGGTTTGCCTACATAAAAAATTCTATGTAATGTTATATCTATTTAGACTTTAAATTGGAGGGTTATTCTGCCTGAGTTATGAAAGTAGTAAACTAATTTGCAGAAACATTTGCTCTGAATAGTCAAAATGTTCTGCTAAGGCATGATGTTTTCTTTGATTTTGAGCTCCTTGTAAGATCAAAATGAGAATATTTTGGTTATATTCCTTCCCAGAAATATTTATTGCAACACTTCCAAGTTCTATAAAAATGTAATGCATTTTTACACACTTGGCAAAAAGAAAGAAGAATATAAATGTTCAGTTTCCTTTAAATATGTTGTTTTATTACTTTATATACTATAAAGTATTAATTTTACTAGTTCACTTGGCACATGATAAAGTACTGATCTGTTTTCTGCAATACACTGATTCTTAAACCAGAAGGAAAGTGGCACATGCATCTTTTATAGGTGGGACAATAAACAAAGCATCACTCTTAAAAAGGATCTTCTTTCTCTCCGAGTCCTTTGTTATTCTTTTCTTTCTGAACCCTTCATGCAATACTGTCATTCCTGTACATCTCACTTTAAAAGCCCCTTCCTACTACAACTGCATTAATTGAGTTTTATGTAAAGAGTAAAATGTTGGAAGTAAAGAGTCTTGTCAAGCTAAGGTATTCATCATCTGAAAGTCTTCATTTTATTTTATACACATTTCTGAAAAAATACATTCATGTGTTGCATGACTGTCTTTTGGAATTTGTACTTGAGTGGAAATATTCAGAACTATTTCTGAAGTAAGAACCTGTGGCTTCAGCTTTCATAAAATTAGAATAATCAGTGGATACATAAATCATTAAAACACATTCTAAAATGACAATAATCCAAATAACAAATATAATCATATCATGTATAATAGGTTATTTTATGTATCACATTGGTTGGGCCACCATTTATCATCATTGATTAGACCTTAGGCTAGATGTAACTGCTGATCTCCTACAGATGTTTAATATTTAGGTCAATACAGTTAGTGAAACCTATTACCTTACATTGTGGTATTACTTAGTTACTTTTTAAATTGATACATTCCCAAATAAAGAAAAGAGAAGTTTCACATGCCTGGAATCTCAAGAAGTTACCAGATACTAGATGAACAAGAAGCTCTAAAGAATGTAGCATAGGAGCTATGAAAATAGAAAGCATTTTTACCTAATATTAAGGGAAAATATTTTGTCATTCACTATTACCCTTAACATTTTGAGGCTTATAAAGTAACCTTTATAAAAGTGAACTTTTCCTTGATAACAGTTTAATTTTAAATGGCTGAAATTTTCAAATTCATTTTAATGTCAGTAATTACTTTTGTCTTCATCCTTTGAGTTAGTGGATAATATCAATTTGTGAATAACCAACTTGCTTGTTTATGCAAATTTATTATTATCATTATCGTTGTTATTATTATTATTAATTATTATATTTCTTCTTGAGACAAAATCTGATTTGCAAAATCACTATATAAACCTGGTTAGTCCTGAATTTTCAGAGATCTACTTGTGTCTGCCTTCTGCATGGTATAACTAAATATGTGTACCATCAGACTCAGCCTAGAATTCTGAAATTATTGATAGAGGCTGCTCATTTTTTCCCTGGCTGCCCAGACCCAAAATAATCACACAGGATATTGTAATATTGTAATGTTAATGACAACACTCCTTTGTCAATAGCTTAGACTTCTTATTAACTAACTCTTACATTTTAAATTAACCCACTTCTATTATCTTATATTTTCCACAAGGCTCGTGGTTTTCCACTAAGATTCCAAGGTGTCTGCCTCCTTCAAAAGCTACATGGCAACTCTTTGACTCCACCTACTTTCTCCTCTATCTCTACTTGGAATTCCAGTCTTGCTATAGGACAAATTAGTTTTATTCATTAAGAAATTGTAACAAAACACATTCATAGTATACAGAGGGGAATTCCACATCACAGAATCATTTCTTTTAAATTGACACATTTTTATTAAGAAATATTTTCATCCTAATGGAATTTTGATCAGAATATATGAGGAATATTGGTGTTCAGAAATTATAATTTGATAGATTAAAAGAAGCAGATCTTTGAGCATCTATGAAGTATACCAAAACAAGAAACAGTTATTTTTCTTTGTCTGATAAAATATCTAGTGCTTAATGTAATGGAATTTTGTATTTATGTCTATTATTGCCATGGCAAAATTAGTGCTTGATGGCAAAATACTAATTTTGTACAATTGGAATATTTCAAAACAAAATGCATTTCCCCAAGGTTGAAAGATGACATTAAAGGTGAAAGTTAGAATTTAGACATATTTGTTGGAGAAAATAAGGATTAGATTTGAATTTACCAGGATTTTCTATAAACCTGAATAGTTTGACTAAAATAACATCACTTAGTTAGTCAAAAATGAAAAAATGAAATTATGACACAATTTCTTTATATTTTTCCCTAAAACTTAAGATCAATTTAAAATTCACATAGAAGACAGAAAATGATCAGAGAAATACATAATATAATAAAAAAAAAGAAAGAAAATGGGCAGGGGAGGGAAACAAGGAAACAAAGGAATAAGAAATCACTCACGAAGATTTGTAAGAATTGCACCAAGCATTGGATATAAGGGAGATTTATGAAGATACAAATATGTAAAAATTTGTTGGTGGAATAAATACATTTGTAGCCTGAGTAAAAGTGAGAGCTCAGAGAAAGTATAGGAGAGGACACTTATAATACAAGTGACTATAAAACTACTAATAAATTAATAAGGCCGCTAAATTAGTATTTATTGAATGCGTACTGTATATTTTCATAAGAAAATACATTACTAAGAAAATAACAAGTGATGCCAATACCAGGTACCAAAATATCCAGTTCATCAGTTTATTGGCAAGAATTGTTAGTTTTTTAAAAAACTTTCCAGCCTCAATGTATTTATATATATTAGATGCTCTATATTCTTGAGCAACTTAAATAATATTTTTCATAGTATCAATAAATGTGGTTGTTAACCAAAATTTTTCAGTTTTGAATTACTATATTTAAATATATTTTCATAAAATTATGCTAAGCAAAATCGCAGAAAAATTTATATCAACATAATAAGAAGCTTGAATTTGAATGATCAATTACAATATGAATTATAGATTAAAGCCCATGAAGATCAAATATTTGAAATCTATATAAAACATAGGTATTGCTAATAAGTGTAAATATGGAATAATTAGTTGATGTGGGAGAGTCTTCTGTTTGAGTTGATTTCATTGGCTAATAAAGAAACTGCCTGGCCCATTTGATAGACTGCCCCTTAGGTGGGTGGAGTCGACAGAACAGGAAGAAGGAAGTGAGGTAGATGGCTCAGTCAGATGCCACGCCTCTCCTAAGTTAGTCAGACCACCATGCCTCTTCTCAGGGAGAGAGATGCGATGAAGCCAGCCGCCAGGCAGACATGCTGAATCTTTCCTGGTAAGACACCAATTTGTGGTGTTACACAGATTATTAGATATGGGTTAGTCAAGATGTGAGTAAGAGGCTGAAAATAATGGGCCAGGCAGTATTTAAAAGAATACAATTTGTGTGTTGATATTTCGCGTGTAAAGCTAGCCGAGTGGGATCCGGGCGGGATGAAAAGCAGGCCTGCCCACAGCGCCACACTACAATTAGTGGCATGCCAAATTATAGCCTTTAATTCATCACTCTCTTTAAAGAGCTACCAAGTTAAGTAACTTTATCCTGAAGAAATAAATACTGTTTCTGAATCATTGTAATGTTTTGAGCTCTCAGATCTTTATATCATTATCAAACTTAAGAAATCCATATGCCCCAATAAGTCTTTTTGAGTAGAGAAATGGTATTAAGATATTTGTATATAGTTTAGTATAATATGTTCTTTGTTTTCAATGGCTCTGAATTTCATCCTTTATAAAAAATAATTGTCATAAAACTGAATTTTTTCTTTTAGAAAATCAAATAACTTTATTATTATGCCAAGAATCACTACATTTACATTTATTTGTAAAGTTCATTTAAATATAATTCATTATGTTAAAATTAACTCAGTATGTTACTAAATATAGACTGAAACAACTTCATATGAATTACAATGTAGGTGCTTATAATTATTTGTATTAATTAATGAATGATTTATTTGTGTTTTAGTTTATAGATTTATTTTATTTTAACTTATAGATATACTTGGATGTCTGTATGTGTTTATGCAGGTGAGTATAGGTACTTGTAGAGGCCAGAAGTCAGCACTGAGTTTTCCCGAGTTGGAAATACAGGTATTTGTGGATATCCTGACTTACAGGCTAGTAAATGGACTGAGACTTCTACAGAGCAGCATGTGTTTTTAACCACTGAACCATCTATTTTCCCTTTTTTCATTTTGCATTTGTTTTATAATGAATAAAATATTAATAATATAATGTGTCTGTGTCTAATACTTCCACTGGGTTTTGATTCTACTGTATGTACTGGCTTTGTGGGAACCTAGTCTGTTTGGATCCTCACCTTCCTAGACCTGGATGGATGGGGGAGGAGCTTGGACTTCCCACAGGGTGGGGAAACCTGACTGCTCCTTGGACTGGAGAGGGAGGGGGAGGGGGATGGGGAGGGGAATGGAAATGGGAGGAGGGGAGGAGGTGAAAATTTGTAAAATTATATAATTTAATAAAAAATTAAATTAAAAAATAAAATTAAAAATATTCATATATTTTATGACTTCATGGAATGATAATACTCTTTTATAAGAAATGAAGAACAAATAAGAAAACTTACCTGTTGAAATTTAACTTTGGAAGTTGAATGTGTTGTGCAGGTTAAATGTCCTCAGACTGCATAATAGCATAACATCTTAACAGGCTTTAATATATCAAGCAGGTAATCAACTGCAGGTTCTCTCACTTTTTTTTTGTCAGAGTCACAATCCCCATCTGATAAAAAAATCAGCTAATGTACAGAGGCTCACATGAAGGTACAACCACAGGGGTGATCTGTATTAAAAAGCAAACCCCTTCTAATTCAATAAAATGATACAAATAAAGCCAATTACAAATGACACAAACATGAACAAGGTAATTCACATGGAAGATAAGAGCTATATAGTTTATATAAAGCACCATAAATAATTGTATTGTGAGAGAAAGAGAAGTTATTGAATTTGAGAAGATTGCTATACAATTATTAATATCCTCACCAAAATGTTGATAGAAATCAAATGTTAATCTTTATGAAAGATTAGAGAAAACTATGTAATATGTTTAAATATGTTTTTGACATGAACTGTTCATTATTTATTTTATAATCTTAATTGTCTTATACCCAAGAAATGAACAAGTGAACATTTTCATGAAATCCAGGTTCTATAGTAAATATCAGTTAATTTAAAATGTTGTATTCTCCAATATTAGAGAAATTAGTATACATTTAAGTATTTTGCACTGTGTAAGATGTCTAATATTTGCTATCACCCTAACAGACTTGATCAAAATTTTAGTAGCCATCCATCAATGAAAGGACCTACCTTCAGCAAACAGAAAAGTCAAACCCATAAACAAAGCCTCAAATTCCCTTCCAGACATATTTGCTTAACTATCTGAATTCCAGTAGAATTCATTCTAGTATATCAATTTTTAATTTTCTGATATGAAAACTATTAATAAATACTATTAACTAAAGCAAGTTTTAGTGACTAAATACATAGTAAGCCATGACAAGCATGTAGCTTAGATCTTTGACAGTGGAGCTATTTTCCTCCAAATACAAAATAAATTAATTTCAAATTTTGGCTTATGTAACTGAGTTTTAATTCCTCTTCAGATTGTCAACAGCAGACACGGATTCCATGCAAAGCACATTTTCAGATGCTGCCAGACTAAAGTGTTGCATCATTTCCTGCTCGCACTCATCATTGCATTTCTAGGCTTTCAAAATAGTTATTGATTTAAATGGTAAAGTCTTAATCCACTGTTATCCCACAGTTCAGGACACCATTTTTCCATTTAATTTGTACATGGATTGAAAGAAAATTATTATTTCCCCCATGAATCAAAGCCTGCAACAAAGTCCTCTACATGCAATTTTTATCATGGGGACTGTTGTAGAAACTTATTGTGTTAATCCCCTTATGTCAGTTCCTTTTCTTTCCATTGAAATAGTTTAAGAATTAAGATACCTACGAATAAATGACTAGAGTGTCAAAATTCATTTTCTTCTAAATAATATCCATCAACAATCCATGTCAGGATATTAATCATTTTAGCCACATATGGTTGAAGAAATATCAGTTTTAGGATGCTCAACTCTATAATATCTAGCTTTAATGAAAAGCTCTGTATCAAATGAGGATTCTAGTAAGAAAGCATAATCCACCATAGCTATTTAGTTGGTTAAATTGGAACTTTTAAAATTGTTATTTAAAAGAATTTGCTAGCTACTTTGCTCAAAGGTAGTAACTGCAGTTTAAGGGGCTTTACAGGCATGATGTGTACATATTTGTGTGACCTTCAAAAGAAAATTACTTCAAAAGAAGTAATTTGGAAGCCTCTGCAAATCTATACAAAACACAGTAGAAAACCAAAGAAACTCCTTTAGAATACCTTCCTTTCATAGCATCCAAAAGAGCCAGATTTCAAAGCAAAAAGGAGAAAAGCTGTGTATACAACAACAATTAAGAAAGAGTGACTAAGAATTGAAAGCAGGTAGGAATAAATGGAAGGAGGGGTTATAGAAAAAAAGGAAACAATGTTATTATAGTATAATCAAAAAGTTAACCTATGATATTGAAAAAAATTGGCTTCAAGGTTGAAGCAAAGTACCTCAAAAATATGTCATGATAAGGAAAAATGTATTTTTAAGTAAATAGCACAAATAAAAACCTTATGCTTTGTAATTATATTACTGCATTTAATATGGACAGAGTATATTATTATCTTTCTCTTAGTTTTGATGTTTTAATTAAAACATTTAAAGAAATGTTTAATGTACTATATTACAACAATAGTGGTGTTGGTGGTGATTGTGATGGGGTTGTGGTGTTTGTTGTAGTGTGGTGGTGGTGATGGTGATGGTGGTTGTGGGGTGGGATAGTGGTAGTAGACATTGTGGTGTTTGTGGTAGCAGTGTTGTGGTATTTGTGGTGTTGGTGGTTGTGGTGGTTATGGTGTTGGTCTTGGTGGTGTTTATGTTGGGGTGGTGGTGGTGATGATGGAGGTGGTGTTTGTGGTAGTAGTGATGGTTGTGGCAGTGTGATGATAGTCATTACGGTGGTGGTTTAAGAGGGAAGTTGGTGGAAGTGGAGTAGTGGTTGTGGTGGTGGTGTTAGTGGTAGTGATGGTAGTGGTAGTTGTTGTGGTAATACAATCATCCTGACTCTGATGAAATATCGTAGAGCCAGGAATGATAAACTTGATTAGAGTGTGATATGAGAGTCTTCTATTTGTGTTGATTTCATTCATTAATAAAGATACTGCCTTGGCTTATTTAATAGACCAGCCCTTAGGTGGGATGAGTAGACAGAACAGGAAGAAGATAGATGGCTCAGACAGTCGCCATGTTTCTCCTCTCCGAGATGGACACAGGTTAAGATTTCTCCTGGTAAACGACCACCTCGTGGTGCTACACAGATTATTAGATATGGGTTAGTCAAGATGTGAGTAAGAGGCTAAAACTAATGGGCCAGACAGTGTTTAAAAGAATACAGTTTCCATGTAATTATTTCAGGTGTAAAGCTAGCAGGGTGGCGGGATGCAGGCCACCCCACCCCCGCTCCTTCTACAAGAGTGAGTAGTCAAGAAAATTCAAGAGGATCTCAAAACAAGATATGACGTTCTCTTTCCCTTGTTTGCTTCTCAGAACTTGAAGATAAATGAATAATCTTTAAGACATGAAGTTCAAACACAGGACTAGGAAATTTCAATCTAAATATGGTCTGCAAAAATCTTTTCTGAAGTCTAGTCCTTATAGTATCAGAAGTGTCTATGCTAGCTGCCAAAGAGGGAAGAGTCCCACTGAGCTCTGATGCTTAAGAACCACAGCAATGATTCATGACACTCTAAAGGTTCAATATTGATACATGTACTCTGTGGTAAATGACAGTTTTGCAATTGCATTTAAGTTCTGCTCAACAGATGGGAAATTTTGCCTGATACTAGGAATCTAGTGAACTACCTATGACTAATGAGGTCCTATATCTTGAAAAGAATCTATTACCACCACTCTATTAGATTAGCATAATTACTCATACTTAACATTATACTGACCTCTCTCATTCCTCATTAAATAAACTTCTCTTTACATTATATGGAAATCATCAAAGAGAACCACAAAAGGTCAAATGAAAAGAATAAGAGAGCACCAGGTACTCAGAGACACTGACAGTACAACTACACTTAAAGTCCGGGGAATATTGTGGAAGATGAAGAGGAAAGACTGTAAGAACCCGAGGACCAAAAGATCTACTGTGAGATTGTGTCTCCTAGAAATGACAAGGAAATTATACCAATGATACTGCAACAATATGATTGCCTAAACAAGAACTAATAATAATAACTAATAATAGCAATGTCAATAGATATGCTCACTTGGAAAGAAGGAATATCATGAGATCCTACCCATAGATAAAAAAGAATAGGCAACTAGGTGAGATTGAAAAATCAATCTTCCCCAAAAATTAATCATACCAATTTGGTTTCAAATATCAGATTTTAAGCTCTAAAGTCATGTGCATACACACTGTAATTCTATTGAGAGGAAATTAAGGCTGGAGATCACTGGGAGTGTTCGGGTAAAAGGAGAGGTTTGGTAGGGGAAAAAAGAAAGAGATAATAATGTCATTATATTTTAAGTAATTTAGAAAGAAAAAATATGTACAGCATCATACCAAAAATAAAGTAACTCAAAGGTAATTTGTGTCATGTAGATTCTGCAGCTTCACATAATGGTTAATATTCCAGTTACATAATATAAAGTGGTAAATTATAGCATAGAAGCATATTATAATCTTCTAATTAAGTCTATTAAATCACAGATCTCGTAACCATATGTATCTCTGAGCAGTGACATTTGTAAATGGATCTCTGTAGAACATTTTCCTGTCCCCTCTCTGCTCTCTTCCCTGACTGAAGCGTTTTTTATTTATATCCTTGTAGGTAAGACTGGCTGACTCCTGTTTTTTCCACCTTACCCACTTAAGTGAGGAACAGAAGTGATTGGGGTAAGGAAGAAGGTACTGGTGTTCTGAAATTTTCATTTCTCTATGCATAAGCCATTTTCTTGCCTACAAAAATATGTACATTATGCATCTGTTTCTTTTCTTCTTTCCCCATCATAACCAATAGAAGATATACCTTACTTCTTCATTAATGTAACCTGGTTATTTTGCCAAAAAGGATACATGACACAAAAGTAATAGATGTAATTTAAGTTAAGCACAAAAATAAAGTAAATATCCTTCCAAGATTATGATGCTGTCAGTATGAATATAATTAAATATAAACGTTATACAGTCTAATTCTCTGGTTGACATTTCCAGATGATTTCATGAGCGTATATGGAAGAATAACTTTAATATCTTGTAATTTATTGCTTACAAATTCTCTTTATCTGTAGATGATGCTACATTTTAGAATAGAAATCACATTTTAAGACTTTCTTTTAAATTTCAATTGTAAAAATAATTTTTATATTTAGATGATTATATCATCTGACAATGTAAATCACTATATTATAATATTTAACATTTAAGATTACCGTAAAAATCAGAAAATTACAATTTGTTTTTTGTTTTGACATATAAAGTGACTTTTCTGGATCGAATGCAACTTTTTTTATTTAGAAAATGTATACAGCAATGACATGTAATAAAAGAATGATTACAGATTAGATGTTGTGCTGGATAAGAATGAAATAGAAAATGATAAAGTGATAAAAATTTGGTTTGATTGCAGCATATTTTTAGAACATTTTTTTTTAGTGTAAGATGTTCATTGGGGAATAGGAAAGCAGAAGAGTGAAAAGTTGTGTCAGTGTGGGGACTTGAGAGAGACAGACAAACAAAAGAAAGAAGAGAGATGCAAGAGAGGAAAGAAGAGACAAAGAGGAGAAAGGCAAGAGAGACAAGAGAGGTAAAACATAATGATTTTGACATTCTAATGTGATTTTGTCCTTTCCCCTGGTCGTTTCTTCTTTCCTCCCTCAAAATCTTCCCATTTTCCTCACCTCTTCTCTCTTTCCAATTTATGACTTATTTTTCTTTAATTTCTATTACACAGTTACATACACGCACACATATACGGACAGTATGTGTTTATGTATTACTAAATACACAAATAAAACTTTCTTAGTCTGTATAACATTACTTGCATTTTGATATGTTAGGTGACAGTTTGGCAGTGGCTAAACAATTTGTGTCTTTTCCATAGAGAAGATTATTTCTATTGCTGCTTGTTTTCTTTAGTTGCAGTATTTCTGTCTCTAGGACGTAGGCCTCACAACATTTCCCCCATTCATGTCAGCATGTCTGCTAGTGCTATCCTTCATCATGTCACGTTTTGGCAACTGTGTTGGTGAGACTTCACAGGTGTGGTTTCTGACACCACCTCACATGATGCTCTATATTGCATGTTCTTAAAAACTTTCTGCCTCATCTTTCACAGGGATTCCTAAGAGATCTCTTTCAAAAGTTGTGTCCTATATGAATCAGTTGGATTTGTGTTCCACACTGCACAATTTTGATCATTTATGGGGTTCTGTAGTAGTTTCCATCTGTTGCAAAAATAAGTCTCCATATTAGGTGTGAAGACTACCTGTGGGGATAAGGCAAATATTTAGAATAGTTTGGGACTATACTGGTAAGTAAGGTGGTGGTTGTAGGTTCTCCTCCAAGACATATGACTTCAGTATTTCTGAATGTGTGGCTAGGTATCCAGTATTAGGCATGATGTCTCCATTGTTTAGCAGGTATTTATTCCAATTAGAAACTTGTTAGTAACAACCAAAGTATGTATACCACTTCTGTACCCTTATAGCTATTGTGTTATGTTCATAATTGCTATGATCTATGGGATTCATAGCTGGGTAGGATTGAGGAATGTTTCCTCAATGTAAGCTTTACATCCAAACTTCTAGTAACATAACAGTTTATTTTCAGGAAGGTGGCTTTCTCATCAAATTCTGCTTAGTAGGTTCTGTGCCCTGTACCCTAATTACATTGTGCCTTCAGCAATAGGAGGTTATTGTCCACCTCTGGTAGGGAGTGTATAACCAAGGACATTATCAATAGTATATAAACTCAGTTTTGTGGTTTGAATGTAAGATTATTTTTCTCATAGACATCAAAAAATATGTGTGTTCATATAAAATTGCAGCCCAGTAACAAACACAGGTGAAAACATAAAATAAAAGTGGGTAGACAGTAGGCATTTTTTGGGATAAGACTGAAATAAAAAGTGATGAAATGATGGAAATGAGGTTTAATTGTAGGATACATTTTTATAAAAATGTTTTTATTTATTCTCATTTATTTATTTTACATACCAATTACAGATTTTTGCTCTCACCTCTCCTCCCATTCAGCACAGGTAAGGAAGGCCTCCCCATGGGACTCAACAAGGCATGGCATATCAAGTGGAGGCAGGACCAAGCTCCTCTCATTTGCATAAATGCTGAGCCAAGCATCCCACCATAGGAAATAGGTTCTAAAGAGTTAGCTCATGCCTCACGGCATGTCCTGGTCCCACTGCCTGGGGCTTTATAAAAGATCAAACTGCACAACTGTCACCCACATACAAAGGGCCTAGGTTGGTCTCATGCTAACTCCCTAGCTATCAATCACAGTCCTTGAGTATTTTTTAAAATGAAAACTAAACAGGTGTTTTCAAATAAGAAAAAGAAGATAGCATGTGTCTATGATCAGTTTACCTCTTAGATGTATAGGACATATAATACGTCTGAAATCATGTTGATATCCATATATGTACTCTCCAGTAGAAAGGATTATGAACATTGCAATATATAGGTGCTTATTGCCATCAACTAGAAAAAAATCAAAATGTAATTTTCCTCTAATTATGAAGAATATTAGATTATTTATTATAATAAACTTCATTCACTAGATATTTCTTTAATGTCTGTTCCTAGTGCTTATATACTGACTTACTTTATTAACACTAAATAGTACCAGAGCCACTCAAAAATATGGTATATTAATGAACCATATTAAAATGGTAGATGAAGCTGCTTCTCAGAGTTCAAAGGAGAGATTATGATAAAGTCAGTGAGAATGTGAAGACATGAATAACTATCTAGGATCACTAAATGTTACAATTTAATTTCCTATTAGCCTATCATAAAAACCTTGAGTAACAAATACTATGATGATCAAATTTTATTGCTATTTCTAGATTAGGGAGCAGAGGGCAGTAGATATTACAGGATCCACAATAAACATAAAGCATGGCAATGAGGGTAGAGGCAGACCCAGACATATGGGTTGTGAGGGAAGCAGCACATTGTGCAGTGGAAAGAAAATGGGATATTTAATAAATGGTGATAATTAACTACTATTCTCATGAGAAAGAAAAACTAGATTTTTATTGCAGAATTTAAATTGAATGTGTTATTGAGAAAAATTTAGATGTAGGATAAAAAGACCACAATCATTTTTTCTGATTTCTATTCCCTTGATCTCCTTTTGTTGTGTTATTGCTCTAGCCAAGACCTCGAGAACTATATTAAATAGATATGGGGAGAGTAGACAACTTTGTCTTGTTCCTGATTTCAGTGGGATAGCTGGGAGTTTCTCTCCATTTAGTTTGATGTTGGCTGTTGGCTTGCTGTATATAGTCTTTATTATGTTAAGGTAGGTGCCTTGTGTCCTTGGCCTCTCCAAGACCTTTATTTTGAAGGGATGTTGTATTTTGTTGAAAGTTTTTTTCGGCTTTGATCATGTGGTTTTTATTTTTCAGTTTGTTTATATGGAATTACAAAGAAAACCAGCCCACAAATCACAATCCCAGAGAAACTAGACAACAATGAGGACCCTAAACAAGACATACATAGATCTATTCTACATGGGAAGTAGAAAAAGACAAGATCTCCTGAGTAAATTAAGAGCATGGGGACCTTGGGAGAGGGTTGAAGGGGAGAGGAGAGATGGGGAGGGGAGCAGAAAAAATGTAGAGCTCAATAAAAATAATAAAAAAGACCACATTAAGAGAATATAAATAGTCCCCAGACTGTAAAATATGTAAAAAACATATAACCATGCCATACATACATCCATATGAGAAAACTTCTTCAGCTCAGTGCCAATGTTATAGAAGAAAATTCATACAAGCTATTACATGTGACAAAATTTACCTAAATATTGAACAAATATATGAAATGTTTCAAAATTACCATACAATCTTTAATATAGAGAAGTGAGTTGAAGATTATTGTAATATAACACCAAAATATGCTCAGCAGGATGGCTAAAGTGTAGTGAAGAGAGAAAACAGCAATGCTGACCAAGGTAACAATAGTAAGTCCATAATGTGAAATATCAAGTTAATAAGCCATCATCATATTTCCATTAATCAGAAGTAAGTCTAAACAAACTCGTGTAATGAAAAATCACTCAGAAGAAATGAAAATGGAAGCTCTGTCTCCAATATGAAAACAGTATATTAAAACATACTTGAGATCATTTTATGAAAATCATAAGCAATTCGAGTATGGTTTTAGAATTTGTGGGAGTGGCAAACCAATGACGTGTCCAACTTGAGACCCAGATCATGAAAAGGAGTACATGCCTGAAGCTGCCTGGAGGGTCAGGAACCAGAGTTTGGACATTCCAGAAACATTGGATAGCAAACACAACTGGAAAAAAATCAATGAAATGATTCCGAAGGATATTCTGCTCTACTCATAGATTGGTGCCTAGCCCAATTGTTATTGTTGAGGATTTACCTAGCAATAGATGGAAATATATGGAGAGATCCATAGGTTTCTGGGGTCCCTGGGAATCTTCTGAAGAGGGGGAGGAAGGATTGTAGGAACCAGAAGAATCAAGGATACCACAAGAAAAGTGCCCGCTGATGCAACAATCCAGGACCTAGCAGAGCTACAGAGACCGAATTGACAATAATGAAGGAGGAATGAGTCTAAGCTAGGCCCTTTATATATAAATTATGGTTGTATAACTTAGTGTTCATGGGGGACTCCTAATTTTGGGAGCAGAGGCTTTCTTTAATTTCTTTGGTTGCATTTGGGACCCTATTATTCCTACTGGGTCACTGTGTCAAGCCTTTATATTAGGAAATGTGTCTAGACATAATGCAGCTTGACATGTCTGGGTGATATCCCTGAGAGGCCTACCTGTTCGGGAGGGAAAATGAGGAGGAGTGAATCTGGGGAAGAGGAAAGGTATAGCAGAGGTACTGGGAGGAGAGAAAGAAGGAGAAACTTCAGTCAGAATGTAATATATGAGAGTAGAGTTTTAAAAAAGCATACAGAAGCATTTTCAATGAAAAGACAATTTAATTTATATTTATATAATGTGTGTGTGCATATGAATAAAATTTGTGTTGTTTATGATGTTTACTTTATAATAAATGATGTAAAATCCAATAAAAAGAATGAGATATTTCCTAACAAAAATGAAGGTTAAAAGGGCAGATGAAGAGGCAGAAAATGAAGGAACCATGAAATGGGAAAACGGCCTTCATATGTCACCAAATGGCTGGGAATTATCCAGAAAACTACCTGTGAACACATAGCTTCAAATGTACCTTTTAGCATAAAAATTGTTTTTCATTTGCTCATTTGTTTTGAACACGCTTTAGTATAGTCTGATCATATTACTTAACTTCTCCTAAGACCTCCCAGATCCTGCCCCCAACTTATAAACCCTTCACATTCTTTTTTTGTCCTTTGTTTAAAACAAAACAACGCACAAAACACATGGAATCTAATTTGAAGTTGACAACTGTTCCTGTGCATGGTGCCTGTTCTAGAGTATGCGTGATATGTAATTTATCCATTTTCACAGTTCCTTTCTCTCCCACCAACTCCTCACATATTTCCTCACTCCCTCTCAAATTATTAGCCTGTTTTAAAAATTGTTTTTGCATGCACACACACACTTCTGCTGAGTCTATTTAGTTTTGTTTATTCCGGTCTGAGCAGTTGGGGTAAATTAAGTTACAAGGGAGCTAAATCCTAGAGAAGAACAACTGTCCCTATCCAAGCTGCCATTTATTGCCTGTAACTCTTCATTTAGAGACAGGCCTTGTGATATTCCTTCCATTCATGTTGCATATCAACTCACATTTTCATTGTGCAGGCGTTATTTAGGGAATCATATTCTTGCCGGACAGTGGGGGTACATGCCTTTAATGCCAGCACTTGGGAGGCAGAAGCAGGTGAATCTTTGTGAGTTTGAGGCCAGCCTGGTGTACAAGAGTTAATTTCAGGACAGGATCCAAAAGTACAGAGAAACTCTGTCTCAAAAAAAAAACAACATCAATCAATCAAACAAACAAAAAACTATATTCTTGAGATGTCATAGAAATAGCTTCCCTGTTTTGTCAAGAGGACACTTTCTCACTGCTAATGGCCTCTACCTTTTATGGGCATCACTCAGTTACTGATGCCAAAGAATGAAGACAAAATGCAAATTCAACACAAATGGAGGGGAAAAAAAAACCTATGTTGAACTAGAGTAACTTTTTTAGTATTCTGTGGGAATCTTATTGGAGTATTCACAGTACACAGCAGAGAAAGAGAAACAGTGGAAAACATACATTTCTTATAGCTACCCCTAGGTGTGCTCAAGGGACAAGGTCTCACTGCTTAATGGGGGCATTTTTTCATAATACCCTTGAACATGCTAAACTTCATTGCTAAGGAGGTCATTAGAAAACTTTACCACAGCATTTCTCAGGAATGAAATGCACTCCTGCCAAGGGAGTAAACAAAGCTCTATTCTCTGGGAACAGAGCTCACACAGAAGTAAAGTGTGGAAGGTCTGTTACATGTTTGCTTCTGTAACTCTGGTCATCTTTTTGCCTCTACCATGATGCTCCATGAGCCTTAGGTGCAGGAGTTGTGTTATATATGTATCAACTGGTGTTCGGCACCTCAAGTTCTCTGCACTGTAACTGGTTGTAAGTCTGATATTTGACCATACTCACTGTCAAAGAGCCTCTCCATAGACTTCCACTGGTATATGGGCATGAACAGAAATGTTTAATGGCAATTTTAACCACATGCTTGTTTGATACAAAAACAATAACAACTTTTTCATATGGTTATGACTTAATTAACTGTAGACTTTTAAGGTTGTCTGCAGTAACAGGTATGCATATCCTCTTTTGTAAATTTACACAATCTAATTTGACTATGATTTGTTTCCGCCACTATTTCAGCAGTGGATATATCTTCCTACTTTGTTCACTGATGTAGATTCTAGGATGGCAAGCAGATAAGGGGGGCTGAGGACCTCAGAAGCCTCTCTACCTAACAATCCATGGAGAGGTATCATCTACTTGGTGTTGTCATTTTGATTTCAAGGGCAGTGGGGACCAGACATTCAGCAAACCTCCATTCAAGAGTTTTATTTTTATAAAACTTACTGTTTTTAGAGAGCATATAAGTAATCTACTTTTTCACCTTTTGCATACCTATATCCCATCTTAAGCCCTTATAGCCCACATAGTACCTTCTTTTTCTTTCAAACTCCATGTGTTATTAATCTCTTTCCCTTCAGAGAACATTAATCCTGCCCGCTCTCCTGGATTCTCTTCTATATCTTAAGTAAAATTTCCAGTTCCTTTAAATTTTGATATTTTCTATTTGGTAGACTACTTTCAGTTATCATTATCATATATCAGTATAAACTATTGGTGGATATTAAATAGCAAATTGTCTTGAAATTATGTCTCAGTGGCAAAACAGCTGTTTATTATTCATGAACTAAACGGATAAATCCTTAGCAATGAAAAACACAAATAATTATACTTAAAACTAATTAAATTTATTGCAGAAACATACCTGCGCTTATGTTTTGTCAACTGCATTTCTGTGTCTTTAGTGTCTGAGGGCATTAAACGTTGCAAATCAAATTTTACTTTTATTGTATGTTTCACATTTTGATGAGAAAAAGCTTTCCCTCTATTGTACAAAAATTGGAAAACAGAAACTAAAAACTGAAGCAAAATGAGTGTATTAAGAATATAAACAAGCTAATCCCAAGAGAATTTCCATCTGTTCTAAGTTAGAACTTCAGTATTTCACAATTATTAGCTTATTTATCATTTAAAAACATTAACCATATGCTAAAAGTTTGGCAATTTTAATGTTTAATCTAAAAATTTCCCCTAATTTTTGCTTTTATATATTATTATAGGCATATTTCATAGCCATAATTTGATATTATTTTACATATTCATAGCAGTAAAATAGGTATGGGATTCTGCTATAGGCTAAAAGCAGTTTGTTTATTTATTAACCAATAAAAGCAACACATATACTGTTGACCAAGTTTTCTGTCCTGCCTGGTCGCATAGTCATTCAATCCCAAAGATACACAGAGAAGTCTACATTAATTATAAAATGGATTCAATTTGTTGTATGAGGCCACTTGTTTTGTTCCTGGCTGCTCAGCCCCAAAATAATCACACAAAAATCATATTACTTGCAGTATTGTTTGGCCAATAGCTTAAGCATTTTTCTGGGTAACTTATATCTTAAATTATCCCATTTCCATTAATGTATGTACCGCCACAAGGCTGTGGCTTATTGGGTAAAGTTCCGGCATCTGTCTCTGGTGGGGCTACACGACTTCTTCCTGACTCTGCTTTCTTTCTCCCAGAATTCAGGTTAGTTTTCCCTGCCTACCTCTGTTCTGCCCTGCTATAGGCTCAAAGCAAAATTTTTATTCATTAACAAATAAAGCAACACGTACACAGAAAAACTTCCCACATCACTCATGTATATATTTTGTTAGAAAAAAGGAACATCATAAGAAACTCTATATTGGAGAAAAAGCATAGAATATAGTCATTTAGTAAGATTTGAATAAAAATATGTAATTTAAATTGTTTTTTTTCTGTTTTGAGTTTTTAGGGACTAATTCTCCTGCAGTCCAAGCTAGCTACTCTCGGTCTTCATCCCTATTTCTCTTTGTTGTTATGATTATGGGAATAGATGTTTAACATGAAAATGCAAGTACTTTTAAATATTTGCATTATATAATGCAGGTGAACACATTTCTCTATCCATTATAGTTTTTAACAATAAAATCATTTATGCAAGAATGAATTACAAATAGAACTTTAATTTACATTCCTGAAATGGGTATTATATCAAAGAGTGACCTTTTTGTTTTTTACATGATGTACATATTGACAGTAATGAAAAGTAAAGCATTTTCAAAATCACGGCATAGAAAATCCCCAATTACAGCCATTGTAAGTTGACCTCTGCTGTAGCAAAACTTTCTATCTCTATCCCTCTCCCTATATCTGTCTTTTATTTTTACTAAACTGAAAGAAACATGGACTAGTAGCCTGTGGGAAGTATTAAATAATATTTCTCCTTGTCTCAGGTCATGATTCAGCACTACTACCAGGCCATTCCTTCAGGAAATGATTTTGACTGGATAGTTCCCTAGCAACAAAGGTCATGGCAGCTCTAAAGGAAGCATCAATGATGGGCCTCAGGGAGCTTTGATATTACAGCCCTGTCTTGCCTGTGAAAGTAACACGCACAGCAAGGCCTGCGACCTTATCATTGGCATTCTGCAGTTTTTTTCCAGTCAGTATAGCTACCTTTCTGCTGAGTAGTCACCTAAGGATATCGAGATGATATTCTTTCCCAAAATAAAAATATAGGAACAAAATGTAGGCAAAACGGGGATATGGTCTATAGGCTCACTACTATAAAAACATTCTCACTATTATTTGTGTGTTTATTAGATTAAATCAAGAAAATGGTCTGGGTTATACATTCAATCATATTTTGTTAAATAATATTTTGTTCTATCACTTATGTCTGAAAAATAAAAGCATTATTTACAAAATATATTGAAAAGATATTTTTAAATTATTTCTGTAGCATTTAAATATATACTATTTCTTATATCCCTATTTGCTTTAGGTTACAAATATGTCAATCTTCATTATTATTATTATTATATAATGTAATTATTAAACCATTATCCACTTTGGAAAATAATTTGAATACAATCCAAATCTAGTTTCTTCCTTTAGTTGTAATCATACTCTATTCCTCTCTAAGCTGTGATTCAACTGCAGGTGTTAACAGTGTGCCTGTTCTAATGGGAGCTCACCAAATCCAGCTGGACATGGACTGAATGAGCATGTGATCAAACTGGACTCTCTAAATGTGGCTAACAATAGGGGCTGACTTAGAAGCCATTGATAAAGGCACTGGGACTTGTTTCTACTGCAAGTACTGGCTTTTTGGGACCCTAGTCTATTTGGATGCAAAACTTCCTAGGCCTGGAAGTGGGGGGAGGGCCTTGGACTTCCCACAGGGCAGAGTTCCCAGCCCTCTCTTAAGGAAGGAGGCTGAGGGAGGAGGATGAGTGGGGGAGCAAGAGGATAATGGGAGGAAGAGAGGAAGTGTATATTTTTGAATGGAAAAAAGAAAAAATAATTCCTTGCAAAATTAAAAAACAAAAACAAAAAAAAAAGAATTAAAAAAAGAAATTACCTAGGAAATAAGATTAAGTTAAAATTTTTTATTGGAACTTACTTCATGCTATTATGTAAAATAGTAGTCTTTAGAACAAAATTACTATAACTTAAAGAGGTGGTTAGCTTCATTGATTATCTCAATCCATTATCAAAGGTAAACCTCAGAAGTAAATCATTTATTTAAATTTAAACATTAGCATTAAAACATGGATAACAATTAAAATAATGTTAATTGTATACATTAGAAGTTGTGTTAGAATAGGATTTTATATGAAAATGAGCAGGGCAGAAGAAAGTTTGGTGGAGGAGGGTCATCTGTCTATGTGTTACTTTCATTGGTGAATAAAAAACTGCCTTGGCCCTTTAATAGAACAGAAAATTAGGTAGGCAGAATAGAATTATGGGAGAAAGAAAGCACAGTCAGGTAGATGCCTCAGACAGTTGCCATGCCTCTCCTCTCTGAGACTGACGCAGTCTAAGATCCTTCCTGGTAAGCCACCACCTCGTGGTGCTGCACAGATTACTAAATATGGGTTAAAGCAAGGTATGAGAATTAGCCAATAAGAGGCTGAAACTAATGGACCAGGCAGTGTTTAAAAGAATACAGTTCCCATATAATTATTTTGGATAAAGCTAGCTAGGTGGTGGGAAGCGGCCCACCATTCTTACTACAAAAGTTTTATTCATTTAAATGTTTGTTGATCTCTATTAACCCTTATAATTTATTATAATTATTGTTTATTGTTATTACATATCAAACAAGTTGGCTCTTTTGCAGTGGATGATGAGACTTACTGATTAATGGAAAATATAAAAAAAATTTTCATTTCTTCAGTTTATCTATTCTTTTATCTATTTATTATTCTCTCATACAATACATCCAAACTGAAACTTCTCCTCCCTCTCTTCCTTCCAGCCCCCCAGTCCCTTTTCCCCAAAATAACTCCTCCCCATTTTCCATTCAGAAAAAAACAGGCCTCTTAATGATATCAATTAAACTTGACATAATAAGAATCAATAAGACCAGGCCTGTATCCTTAATCAACACTTGTCAAGGTAACACAGTAAGAGGAAAAAGTAACAGGCAAAAGATTCAGCGACATTCCAATTCAGATTGTTAGAGGTTCAATAAAAACTCCAAACAGAGGTAGTATGAGCTGTTCCTAACACTTTGGCTCTTGGGAACCTATTCCATATACTGAATTGATATGTCATGCTTTCTTGATGTCTGTGGTAATTTGAATATAATTGGCCCTCATAATCTCACAGGGGGTGACACTATTAGAATGTGTGACTTTGTTGAAATGAGTATGGCATTGTTGGGGGAAGTGTGTCACTCTATGGGTGAGCTTTGAGGTTTTCTTTGCTCAGGATACCTTCCAGTGTCTCAGTTGACTTCCTGTTGCCTGAAATATGTAAAACTCTCAAATACCTCTCCATTACCATGTCTGTCTGCATGCTATCAGGCTTCCCACCATGATGATAATGGACTGAGCCTCTGAATCAACAAGCCACTACTTCAATGAATGTTTTCCTTTTTCAGGGTTGTCATGGTTATGGTGTCTCTTTACAGCAATAGAAACCCTTGCTAATACAATACCCATGGGAGGCCTGCCCCTTTCTGAACAGAAACAGAGAAAGAGTAGGTGGTGGGATTAAAGCAAGGAATGAGAAGAGAGAAGGGAGGGGAAACTGTGGTCAAGATGTAAAACAAACGAATAAATTTAAATAAAACAAACAAAGAAACACAAAGGAAATATAGTAAAGCACTCATGTAGTTGACAATGAGAAAAAAAGAGCCACAGCATGTGTGCAGAGGGCCTGGTACAGACCCCTGCATGCTCACTTATTGTCTCTTGAGTCTCTGTGAGCCACTATGAGCCCTTCTTGGATTTTTCTGTAGATCGTGTACTTGAAGTACTTTCTATTCCTCTGGCTCTTACAATCCTTTATCCCCTTCTTCCCTAGAGTTCCTCTAGCTCCATTTAATATTGATCTTTGTATCAACTCCAATCAGCTGCTGGAGAAAGCCTCTCTGATGATGATTGGGCTAAGCGCCCACCGATCCTATGAGTACTACAAAACGTCATTAGAAATTATATTATTTACCTTTTTTTTTGTCAGTTTGGTTCTACCCCAGGTCTCTGGATCATCCATCTTTTGGATAATGACCATCTAGGCAGAGGTTAGAATGGACTGATTTTCATGATGTGGTCCTCAGATTGTATCATTGGTATCTATCATAAGTTGACTATTTCCAGAAGTTTTGAGCCATGGTTGCTCTAGTGTATCTTGCATGCAGGAAATGTTGTGAGTCGTTTTTGTGCTTGAGCTGGTGTCCTAGTCGCATCTATGGTACCCTAACCTGGTTACAGAAGATGGCTTGTTCAGGCTCCATATGCTTCTTGTTCAGACTCTACAGCCTCCTGGTTTAAGCTACATATCCTCCAATACTAAGAATTCTTCCTAAGATCAACCTCAAAGCTTCCAAGAAGTTTCCAATGCACAACTCTAATTCTAATAGGGAAATCATATCCAAAATATATAAAGAACTCAAAATCCTAGACATCAACCAACTAAATAATCAAAATTAGAAATGGGATACAGACCTACACAGTGAATTCTCATTATAAGAATCTGAAACAGCTGAGAAATACTTCAAGAAATGTTCGACATAGTTTGCTATCAGGTAAATGAAACTCAACACTACTTAGAGATTCTATCTTTCACCTGTTGGAATTGCAAAAAACAACATTTCAAGTGACAGCTCATGCTGTCTCACCAGCTGCTGAGAATGTGCAGAAAAGAGAACACACCTCAATTACTAGTGTATATGCAAACTCATATAGCCACTATAGAAAGCAATATAACAAGTTCCTCAGATGTTTGGGAATTGATCTACTTCAAGATCTTGCTATAGCATTTTTGGACACAAAACACTTGATCAATTATGTTCATAGCAACTATATTCACAATAGCCAGAACCTGGGAAAAACCTTGGATGTCCCTCAAGTAAAGAATGGATAAAGAAATTATAGTACATTTACACAATGGAGTATTACTAAGTAGTTAACATAGAATGTCATCATGAAATTTGCAAGCATGTAGGTGGAACTAGACTAAAAATCTAGTTGCCTGATAGAGGCAACCATTTTGCTGGAGCTCCTTCCGCGCCTTCAGCCAATAGCTGCTGAGATACCAGCCCACTGGGGCGTGGTCTCTCTCTCTTTAAAAAAGCGGCCACTTCCCTCCACTAGCTCTCTGGCTTCTGGCTCTACTTCCGGCGACTGGGCTCCCTTCCTGATTGCGCAGAGGGCTGTTGGCTGGGATGGTGATCTGTAAGTTTTTCCCCTTTAAATAAATAACCATTCTATTAATCATAATTCCAAACTGGTGTGGGATTGTCTGCAATTTACGCCTTCATCTGGTGCCTGAACGTTTGGTTTTAGGACCCCTCCTTCCCCTTCTCATCTGCCTGCTGCCAGCTCGGCCTGGCGGGAGCCCTCCTTCCCTCAGCCGCGGCCTGTGCCTTGTGCATGGAGCCAGCAGTTTAATATAAATTAGCACGCAGTGGCTTTTCTTGATGAAATTCTTTATATTGTCCCTTGACATGCCTCAGATTGACTTCAAGTCCCCATGCACCCTATCCTTTACCTCCCCACGTGGATTTAAACTTCACAGACCCGCACAGTCTCTGCCTGCCTGGCCTACTCTTTTCCGAGACGTTTTTTAAATCTCCCTTGCAAGCTCAGCACTTAAGTGGCGCGAACCAGAGTGCAGGCGGTTGCAGAAAGCTGCAACCCCTCAGGGCGACTCTGTCATGTGGAGGCATAGAGGCTTCTGGGTTGCTCTTCTCTACCCCTGGATTCTGGGTTTCTGGTTCTTCCTAGAATTGTATAAGATGCTCCAATAATTAGAGTCCACATGTTTTATACTGATGCAAATAAATCAGGGAAAGCAGGGTTACAAGTCATATGAATTGAGTAAGGTGGAACAAAGCCCTTATAATTCTGTCCAGAAGGCAGAATTATATGTCATTCTTATGGTGCTGAGGGATTTTAAAGAACCTCTTGATATAGTTACAGATTCACAATATGCAGAAAGAGTTATCTTGCATGTTGAAACTGCTGAATTTATTCCAGATGACACAGAGTTGACTTCATTGTTTATCCAGGTACAAGGTGTAATTAGGAATAGGCTTTGTCCAATGTACATAACACGCATCCAGTCCCATATGGGTCTGCCTGGTCCTCTAGCACAAGGTAACACTGAAATTGACCAATTATTGATTGGAAGAGTGTTGCAGGCCTCAGAATTTCATAAAAAAATCAATAGTAAAGGCTTAAAGAGTTTTCCATTACGTGGCAACAAGCTTAGGACATTATAAAGAGATGTCCTACTTGTTCTTTCTATAATCAAACACCATTGCCTGCAGGGAATAAGCAAAAGGGTACTCAAAGGAATGAAATCTGGAAGATGGATGTATTCCACTTTATGGAATTTGGTAAATTAAAATATGTACACCACACCATAGACACGTATTCAGGTTTTCAATGGGCTACTGCCCTGAGCTCAGAAAAGGCTGATTTATTGGAAGTTATGACCATCATGGGTATACCTGCACAAATAAAGACAGACAATGGTCCAGCATATGTATCTAAGAAAATGAAATGCTTTATTGATTATTATAATATAAAGCATATAACAGGTATACCAAATAATCCTACAGGTCAGGCAGTTATTGAAAGATCAAATCGTCCTATAAAGGATATGCTGAACAAACAGAAAAGGATGGAAAAAAAAACCAGGAATAAATTGCATAATGCTTTATTAACCTTGAATTTTCTTAATGCTAATGAGAAAGGAACTGCAGCAGCAGAAAGACATTGGATAATGGAAAAGTCTAAGATAAGAAAAACATATAGAATGGGGACAGGGTTCTGTTCTTATCTCCACAAGTAAACATTCATTTTTCAAAAATTCAAGGGACCCTGGATGTTTGGATGCTGAGAAATGGAAAAATAACTGCCCAATAGGGACTATCAAGAAAACTGAATAGGTTCCATAAGTAAAATATACTAAATCATATTTCTAAATTTATAGAGCTGGTTTTGGAGTTGGACTCTGGCTCAGTCCCTCTCTAATTCCAAGCCTCTTGTTCAGAGAAAAACCCAGAGTTTCTGGAGTTTCTGTTTCATGTCAAGAGTCATGATATGGGACAGAAAGAAATCTGAGTTTAGAAAGCATCTTTGCTTTTCTTCATATCTCTCATACTTTTCATTGAATATGTCTGTCATGCCCTTCATTGAATATATGTATGTCTGTATATGTCTATGTGATTAATGTTTAAGTTTTTCACAATGAACAATGAGTTTTTTCTGCTGTGACATTTGAAGTTTCCAGGAAGAAGATGGGGCCCCATAGCAACAACTCCACCTGGTTGATATGACATCATGATACTGATAGCGCTACTACAAGACCCGTTTTGGGTACCAGCTGCACAAGACAGTTCCAACTTGGTTAGTTGAAATGGTGCACATCTTGTACAACATTCTGGCCAGACCTGCACAAAATACTCAGAGAGTATTTGCAATTTTAAAAGACATTGATCTTGAAATTTAACCATCATTTTACTTTCACAGGATCCCCCAGAAAGAACGTCACCCCCATGACAGCTGGAAGTAATTCTAGAGGACAATGTCCCCTCTCCCAGGAAAGTTTGTCCTTGGGTTTAGGGACATCATTTAAGGGTTGATTATAATTAGTATACAGTTGAGGGTTGGGGGGGTTAGGGGAGGAATTTTATAAGCTCAGGGATCTTTTTGAAAAAAAAAAGAGGGATAATTGGATGATGGGGTAATAGATTTGTAATTGTGAGTTACTGTTTTTAGACAAATACATTTGTATTGATTCTTGTATATTGATACAAAGTTAAATTATATTGACTATTGTATGCATGCATGTTTCTACCTCTGTTTAAAACATTTTTTATGTATTGATATATATTGTATTGATATATATATATATTGTATATATTTGTGTATATTTACCATATTGCAGTGTACATTTCTACCTCTGATTAAGATACTTATATATTGTTTATGTATTGATATATATTTACCATATTGCATTGTATATTTGTACATTGTTTATATTTGGAGGTTATATTGTTCTCATTTATTGCACAGTTGTTTATTGTCTTAGTCTTTAAGTTAGATAGGTATTGAGAATTATATAGATCAATAGTCATCTCTGTTTGTCATTTATAATTAGACTAATCAGGTTTGTTAGATACATAGAGATTATACTCAGTATAGATAGATAATCTTCAACCTCTTCAAAGAGCTGTAGAAAATGGCCTTTAATTTAATTCAGAGTTCCGTGGTATTGAGACACAATTGCTCCTGGAAACACCAATCTATTCCCGAATGAATGTTGAGCACTAAAGACACTCCACCTGGAGCCTTTCTTCTTGGCAGAACTGGCCTTTAGGCGAAGAAATGCCCATCCCTCAACCACTGACAGAGATACAACTTATCCATAAGTGGATAAAACAGGACTGTCATATCCTGCTAAGATAGGGTAAGATAGTTTTGAAAAGTTTTTTTGTCTTTGAAAATGCTATGTCAATTATGTTAGGCCTTAGCCAAAGTTGGTTGCTTCAATGCTGCAAACGTGACTTTGGGTGATTGCCCAGGTAGCTCGTTGTCTCTGTGATTTGTTGCATGTTTTGGAAGTTGTTTAATTGCACTTCCTAATTACTCAGGTAACATTATTTCCCTTCTCAGATTTTCGATGGGGTTGAAGACTCTATAAATGTAGTTACTTTCCTCTCATGACTTGGCCAAGTTATTTATTATACAAGACTTAAGCTAGTTGGAATAGGATATTTGTATTTATTGTATATAATTCCATAGTAGGTTTAGAACTCTCTTACTTAAACAAAAGGGGGAGTGTTGTGGGAGCTCCTTCTGCTTCTTCAGCCAATAGCCGCTGAGATACCAGCCCACTGGGGCGTGGTCTCTCTCTCTTTAAAAAAGCAGCCATTTCCTTCCACTCACTTTCTGGCTTCCAGCTCTGCTTCTGGCGACTATGCTCCCTTCCTGATTGCGCAGAGGGCTGTTGTCTGGGACGGTGATTTGTAAGTTTTTCCCCTTTAAATAAATAACCATTCTATTAATCATAATTCCAAACTGGTGTGGGATTGTTTGTGACTTACATCTTCACAACCAGAAAGACAAACATTATTTGTGCTTACTTAAAAGAGGATATTAGCTAGTAAGTAAAAGATAAAAATGCTACAATCCCACAGATCTAGAGAAGTAAAACAAAGAGGAGAGTTCTGGGAGGAATGCATGAATTTCTCTGGGAATGGGAAATAGAATATATTTTGTGGGTTGACTGGGGGTGGGTGGGATAGAAACAGGAGGGATCAAGTAGAATGGGGAGGAACAGAAGGAAACAGGTTAAAGATGCAATGGAAACCTAGTGCATTTCTTCAGTTTTAAATTGACAGGACTTTTTTGACTCAAAACAATATGATAGCTTTCCATTCTTTTATTACCAACACAGACATTATAGATGTCCATCTAATAACTTTGTGAAAATCAATATTGCAGTGTATGCTTGTCTTCAGAGAATGATTAACCAGATTTTCTCCATGTTCTGTGTAGACTAGTGGCCAGGCATCATAATGCATGTTCCCTAAATGTTAGCCTTGATATCTTGCTTGTATACAGGAGTCATCACTTGTAGAAAAATTTTTCTGCTCTTCTATATTCTGCCTTTCCCCTCTCTAACTCTATATTATGGGAGAAGTATCCTAGCAAGCATGGTGTAGGAATTTGAAATAACTAGGAATATGCTACTGAATTAGTCTACAAGATATTAGTAATATCAGTTTCTTTTACATTCCGTTATTCCACATAGACTTCATAGTTTATAAATTGGTATAGTTATTCAGAGTTATATGCCAGTAGAACTTATATTTAATTAGTATATTAACAACAATAATCAGCAATCATACTCTATTAATCTGGTATGAATATGAAGCCACACATTAAATGTTTTGGGTGTAAATTATTCATTTGAACACTTATAAAAGCTAGAGTATCATTCTTCATAGAGTGATCAGAATTTCTGGGGAAAATTTCCCTGTTTTTCAGGTTTATTTCATATTTCATGTGTTACATATGCAGAAATTCTAAACATAAATAAGAAAAAGTTATACAAAGATCTAAGCTACATTTTATGTGTCACTGATGGATGGGTAGTATATTTTCAAAATATATATAAATGAATTTATATATATTTTCATGATTCATTAGACAAATATTGTGTGATGGACAATTTTTAAAAAATAAAGAGTCAGGGTAGTGAAAAAGAAACAAAAACAAACAGACAGAGAAGCCCCTTATAACTCAACAAGATACATATTGAAGCATCTCAATTTTGAATCATAAAGACAGCACTAGAATGACTTTTATTTTGACAGATGAAGGTCCTGTTAGCTTGAGAAAGTATCATAAGGCTACAAAGAAGAAAGATTTGTTTGTCTCTAGAATAAAGAGTAGTATGGATCATTGATGTTTTGCAATCCCTGGTCACATAAACCTTAGTAGCTGAAGGTCAGAAATACAGAGAACTCTCTAGTGAAATTTCAAGGTGGATTGACTAATTTACTTGTCCTCCAACAAAGGTAATTAGCATTTGAGATAAAGAGAGGTAGATGAATGAAAAACCTGTCTGAATCAGTATTTTGGAAATGTTT
This sequence comes from Arvicola amphibius, assembly GCF_903992535.2. Classification (NCBI taxonomy): domain Eukaryota; kingdom Metazoa; phylum Chordata; class Mammalia; order Rodentia; family Cricetidae; genus Arvicola; species Arvicola amphibius. Next base: position 34,314,298 of record NC_052056.1, on the reverse strand, counting down.
GTATGATGATAATTAAAACCTGTAATTATGACCAACTTAATAATATGTTACAAATACAGTAAATTTTAGAACAGGATGTTTATGTGCAATTAAATTATTTAAAACTTGAAGGATCAGACAGGCATATTGGATGCATTTTATCATATCTGCCACAATAACCCTACATACCTCAGACATATGTATTAAAATGAAAAATTTGAATCAACCCTACTATACCTTTCATTGATATTTATTACCTGCATCATTAGAAATACCTTTATGTCAGAGGTTCTCAAATGTAGTAAACAATGACAGCTATTCCATTATCTTAAACTTTGGTGTTTTCAACTTGAAAATGTTAATGTTAATATCTGATAAAGTGGTTTTTCTTTCTTTTGTTACTATTTTTAATATTGTGATAAATTCTGAAAGTGATACTTGTAGTGCACAGATTTCAAAGATTTGGCATTATTTATAATATCAATAATAGTAAACCTTCAGATCACAGTATCAATATCAGTGATATTGAATGTCTATTTAACTATGCATGCTTGCTATCATTTGATTTTCAATATAAGCTCCCTGAAATAATCTGAAATATTGCTTCCTACAGAAACTATAAGAAGTTTTTTTTTTCAATAAGCTTAGGGAATTTTAAGAATGTAAACATTTCCTTCTTATCTACAAGTCTCTGTTGCAGTTTGAAGCTTTATTTTCATGGTATTTCCTTGTATTTGAGGATACATATCACTCAGTAAGAATGTTTCTTACATGATAAAGATAAATTGTAGTAACGAATACAATAAACAGAATACCACTTATAGTTTCTTGTATAAATTTCCTCCCATATTAAAAGTTTCTATCTTAAAGCAAAGTTCCTTAAGATGTAGGGTATCAAAGATGCTCTAATGGAGGTTACACATTCCCTCCTCAAGCATGCATAGTCAGTAAGGACTGCTGAGACTCACTCAGATCAGCCAATAAGCCTGACAGAATATCAAACAGTGGAGCTGCCTGAGAGATATAGAGGCAAATTTGGATACCTAAAAAGACACTGAACAGTTACCATAAAGTTGTGTAGTGCACTCTAGTTTAAAGCTTTTGCGAGGCATCATCCATGCTAGGGTGGCCTTTAAGGATGAAGCCGTCTTTGAGTCATTTCTGACCTTGCAAATAACCCCTCACTAACACTTCTATAAATTACACCCATAAAACTCATAAGTCTCTTCAATCTCAGCCCCCAGTGATTATGCTCCCCACTCCCCATTGTAGTTGCACGTTAGCCTAGGCTGATAGAGGTTTCTTGCTCCAGTCTTAGCCCTCAGGTCCACCTGTGTTGTCCAGTCAACTCACTGTTGTTCTCACTGGTCACCTGAAGCAAATGAGGAATCTTATGCACCCTGGGTGATTCATCTCAAGAATGCAGACACAGATACCTAGGAGTTACACAATGGTGGACACGCTTTGGGGGAATAGTCTGGTTTATGAGATGAAAATATTGATAATGCTTTGTGAGAATGCAGAGTTAAATGCTTTAATGGTTCTGTTCACACCAGAGAGGCTGTAAGGACAAAACTTACACAAGGAATTCTACCACAATGCTATCCAGAAATATAGACCAATTTTAAATAAACTGTGAATCTCTCTATTCCAGAGGAACTTAGTTTTGGCTATGCATAAGTGTCATTGATGGGATTCCTAAATAATTTACTGTTATTGCTACTTGATTGAAATATTCAACTGAAAATGTTTTATTGGAACAAAGTTTCCTTTGAGTATCAAATCATGTAGTAGTAAGTTAGAATTCAATAAAGTTAAATGAGTTTTAAATAATTTTAAGAACAGCTCATTGGTTCATGAGTTGAAGTTTTTCCTTACTTTGGCCTGTAGTCAGTTTCCTAAGTGGCATGAGAAGATGGTTCTTCATGTCTACCAAAGAATAGTGTCTCCAAACAGGACAGTTCTTCAATTTTAGTGTAATAGTTCAAATTACTTTTATAAGTAATTTTATGCTTATTTTTATAAAGTAAGGTTACTATGGAATATGTTATTTGGGTACAAGATGTGACATTTTGTCATAATGGTGCAATTATATGAATCATAGCAAATGGTGAAATTGGCTACAGGTAGAAAAATAAGCATTATGCACTAAAATTCATGATAAATTACTATCTTTAAAATAGTCATAATAAAGAACAACTCTTCTAGAAGGCTAATGAAGCCTCTTCTTTTCAGTTCAAGTCGTATTGCTAGTTGAAAGTTTCTGTTGGCATGTGGGAGTTGCAATGAATAACTCAAGGGCAGCAGCACTTAGAAGATGTGGATGAACAATGTCCAGAAGGATGATTAAGAGATGGAGCTTCTGCTTTCTTGTTATTTTTAATAGAGTAGCTGAGTGACAGCACTGCACATTTTCAAGTAACACAAATACTGCCCTGTCACTCATTGACCTCAATTCAAGCCTGCCATAGAGAACCTCATTCTCAGAAAAGATGTTAATTATTCCATTAGGTGTACTCAGTGCCTATTAGTTTACACACAACTGATGACTCAGATGGGTTGCTTAGCTTTCTGACAGTACCCGCTTTCTTACTAGTGAGGTGCATTTATTATGTAAGTGTTCATCCAGCCTTTTTCCTTTAATCAAGATAAATCAATATCACTGAGGCTGTGCCTAAAATAAAATTACAGTGCTATTTATTTCAAGTACTATCTATGTGTTTGTGAAAAAGAGAAAGAGCAGATAAATTGAAATAGGTATATATTTTAAATAACTAAATACATAAATTACATGTTTATAGTAAATATCATGGGCTTGAAGAAGCACGGTACAGGATAAGAAGAATTTGAGATCGATAGTTGAAATTATCTTTTAATTTCATTGGTTTGATTACCTTTGAGTTTAATAATTTTAGTACCTATAAATTTTGAGGAAATGGTAAGTTGAACACTTGCACATATTGATTTTATTTGCTCTCAGATAGTTACTAGTCAGGGTTTGCTGCATTTAGTCTGTCTCCATTTTTATTCATATTGAAAAAAATGATAAGTTGCTTATTTCACCACTAAATTCTTTAGGACACTTCCAATTACAACCATAGAGAACTGTTTTCACTTCCAATGAATTTAGCACTATAACTATATATTACATATTATAAGACAATGCATATTATATTTTATTTTTCTATATTTTAAGTTATTTATATCAATCAACATTCATAATCAAAAAAACTAAGGACTTTTAAAAAGGAGAAACTAAAGTTCAAGACTATCAAAGAAAATATAACAAAAAAAAATCAAGCCACTATTTTTGTCATGTTTAACTGTGTTGATCTTCTGGTGTGGATGTACACAGTATATATTGCAAAGATACCCTACATATCACCATTCTACAGAGCAAATGATGGTCAAATATATTTATTTTTACCATGCTAATTATTCTCACTTGGCTAAAATGATACCAATATATAACTCAACATTGAAGATACAATTTTTCTTATGATTAATTTATGATGTAGATGATAATATTATTCAAAGCATTATTTTTTCAAATTTATCCACAAAAGACATCCAAAGTAATAATTTTACTCTTTATAATTGGTCATTAGTAAAAGGGCATAAAGTAAAGATTTCTTTGTCACTCTCTTAGAACCTTCCCACAAACTCATATGTACAATTCTCCCTCCTCACTCTTTGATAAATTATGGAATTTTAGTTATAATTTATACTAATATATATCCTACCATTACATCTTCCAATTCTGTATTTAACTAGGTGTAATTGTAGAAGTCATGAAAGTAGAAAAGTGTCATTGATGTAGGGGATATCATACAGAGCAAACAGTAAAACATAGATGATATGAAAATTGAGACATAAAATACTATGGGTGGGATATTTAAATAAATATAAGACACAGAGATGAATAAATTGAGTGGATGGTGAAAGAGGTTTAATCAAGAAGAAACTTGAGTGAAGTGTCACGTGGAAACTTATACTTCGTAATTTAAATAAACAAACAAACAAATAAATAGAATGATAGTAAAATTTCTGGTAGGTGTAGGATGCAGTTTATTCTAAAAGTCAGAAGTTATTAATAATCCCAGTCCCAGGTGCTTGATATTATATTATGAGCCAATATATCATTACTTAGTCAGTCCCTGCAGCCCTCTGAAACAATACCTTTTCTGCAATTCTCTTGAATGTTCACCAGAGGTAGTTTATGAAACAATAGTTTTGAAGACAGCACACACCTTGACAACAAGGTATAGAGAAATAAAGCTGGAACTGCATTGGCAAAATCCTCTCTGCTCTGCTCTTTCATTGTCACAGTGCTAACAGGTGCTCTTCAGATAACCAAAGCAAAGGGGAATCAAAAATCCCTTCTAGATATGAACACTACATATCAAAATAGTAACTTACTAGGCAAGATGTGCTCCATGGTGCAACAGTGGCATAGAGTTAAAGGGGAAAAGCAAGAGGAAGTTCGGGCTTTGTAGTATAAACTGAACAAAATATTAATGTTGAGAATGTCTTAGTGGAAGACTAACTACTTTTGTTTAGATAAAAGTGTCATGGTAGCAAGCTACCTTCTGAATGTCCATGTTTATATCCATAGACATGTATTTTGCTCTATGGTACAGTGTTGACATCCAGAAGGCATTTTTACTCTCTCTCTCTCTCAAACAAAATACAAGGAAAAGAACATTGAAATTTTCAGAACTTGAACACATCAATAAGTTTAAACAAAATTTGATGTTACATAATAAGCAAATTTAATTAAGTTTAAATTTAATGTTGGAGAATAAAGAGAAAGTAGGTGAAAAGGGACAATGATAAGTTAGACTGGACCTTCAAAGTTTATCAGCCACTTATTTCCAAATATCCTAATGTTAACAATAAAATCACTTAAGCTCTATTGTAGAAATATTTAGAAATTTTCTTGCAGTGTTTCATAATAATTGGTAGAAATCTGAGTAGTACCAAGAAATAGTATGATATAAACCCAAACTAGTTCTTTTATGCAGAGAATAGACCTATGTTTTATAAAGGTAGACAGAACTCATATTTAAAATTAAAATCGTTCTTTTAATAAAGTTATGATAAAGTAAGAATACTAAGATATATATCCAAATTTCATCATAAATTACTATAGTTTTATATAAAAACATTCAGTAAAATTACTCATATGCTTATCGTTTTAAAAATTTGGCATGTTATATTATACACAAATATCAAACCCATGAGCAACTCTAAAAGCTAATATACAAAGAAATAACCTAAAACTATTTTAAACATTAGTACCATCAAAATAAGAAAAATATTTTATTCATATGGGCTTTTAAATATACCTAAGCTATTAATATTATACTGATTCATTAAGTCAGGCCCTATACTGAAAACACCCAAATTATGGCAGAATTATTTATTTTTCTCTAAGATGTGTGGGAATAGGTATACAATTTGTCAAATGAAAGAATAGTACCCTATCACAAAGAGAAAATGAACCATTTTATTTCTTTGATATATTTTGTACATTGTAATGTTACCTTAGCAATTTATCTAAAAACAAAGAACTGTCTGCTTTGATAAACACAATGCACTTTTTTTTTCTCTTGAGAAGTACAATTGTTTTAAAGAATGTTCAAGTAACAATTAGAAAGGAAAATCAATCATTGCCATTGTCTTTTCTGTTCAAGGAATATATTATTCACCAGCTGCCTGTGATCAGCTGGCTTTATCATTAATAACAATGCATTTTAACATTTACTCTGTGACACCACACCATTAACTTTTAATTTATAATTACTAGAGGCATTTATTTTTCATTGTGGAAACCAGTTGAAATAACACTAGCTTCAAATCACACCTTTGTTCAGCACCTACTACTATATTAATCACATTTCCACAACTTACTAATCGATTTGGGGGTGTGTTAAGCAATCTACTTTCTGTTTTGTGATCTCGTAAAGAAGAATTGTGTGAACATGTATTTCCTCTCAGGATTAAATAAAAAATACAATCTGGATACCTCCATGGGAATTCTGTTTGAATTCTCTATGTTGTTCTTTCATTTCTTCCACTTCTGCTGAGTGCATACCAGTTCAATTTTCAGTGTTAATATCTACATTTTTCTTTAAGCAGTCTAAAGCAAAAGTGTAGATTTTTGCACTTTTATTTGACAGTCAGGTCATGAGGAAAGATAACCTTCCTACGTAGCCCTTATGTGACCAAAAGCATTTACTGCTTAAGCTTCTAGCATTTGGTTGACTATAAGAATTTTACACTAATTACTGCATAAAGTCAGTTGAAATAGTTTGTATTTTACAGTGAAAATTGGCTCACTAGAAATGCAGATCTCCATTATCTTATCTCTCATTTCCCACATAATCTAAATATATCTCATTTTATATCTAATGTTAACATCTGCAGGATGTCTTTGTTCCCAAGAAGTGTTTGTGAACCAACATAGCTCCTATATAAGATTCTGAAGATTCTGAAACTTAAACCAGAACATTATTGTTGTTGATAGATTGAGAGCTGAACAATCTTGACATTTTTTCCCAGACTGCATTGGGATGGCAGGCAAACAGCAACAGCCATTCTGTTTTGTATTCTAATCCAGAAAATAAGCAGAACTGTAAAAGACAAATAAACATAAAAACACTGTGTACTACCCTATTTGTCCTTTGAGTTAGAAAGTCAACCAGACAGTGCTCTAAGCCAAGTCTGAAGGTTGTGTGTATACAGAGTCTTACCAGATAACATTTTATACATAGTTATTTTGCATATTCCTTGCCACAAATATATAACATATTAATATAATTCATCTGTGATTTGAAAAACCAGATTATTTTGAAAGCTTATGCACTAAAATCTATACTTAATGGAAGATGGAGTGATCAAGTGAAAACCTGTGAAATACATTCCTCACTCTGAGGGTTATAGAAAATCTAATGCAAAACACAGAAAATAGTGACACTATCCATAACATAAATAGTGAGAATGGTTTACCAATTTGGCTTCTCCATAATTTATGACTTTGTATCTTCACAAATTACATGGAAAGATCCTACAAAGATGGCTCAGTTAGTAGTGTACTTGCTAGGAAAGCACAAGTCTCTGAATTAGAATCCAAAATCTACTTAAAAATTCTGTAATACCTATGTCAGAATCAAAGATAGAAGGTCTCTGGGAATGCTGGCTACTTGATCTACCCAAGCACAAAGTGCTAGTTTTATTAAGAAATTATGTCCTAAAAAATAAGATTAAGAATGATGATAATTTTTGCCTGACAATCTAGTCTACTTCCAATATCCAGGAGGATAACTATATGTTTTCCTTTGGGTTCACCTTCTTATTTAGCTTCTCTAGGATGTGGAATTATAGGCTCACTGACCTTTATTTATGTCTAGAATCCACTGATGAGTGAGTACATACCAAATTCATCCTTTTGGGTCTGGGTTACCTCACTCAGAATAGTGTTTTCTGTTTCCATCCGGACTCTCTGAACGTGTCGGACAATGAAGGCTGACTGAAAAGCCAAGAACAATGGCACTGGGTTTTGATCCTACTGCATGTACTGGCTTTTGGGGAGCCTAGTCTGTTTAGATGTGCACCTTCCTAGACCCAGATGGAGTGGGTTGGACCTTGGACTTCCCACAGGGCAGGGAACCCTGACTGCTCCTTGGACTGGCAAGGGAGGGGGAGGGGAGTTAAGGGAGGGGGAGGGAAATGGGAGGTGGGGAGGAGGTGGAAATTTTAATAATAAAAATAACTAAATAAAAAAATAAAAAACAAAAAAGAAAACAAAACAAAACAAAACAAAAAGAATGATGGTAAAAATATACCCGATATTATTACCTACCCTATACCTTCACATTAACAAATGTGCATGTGCACACTGATGTGCATACTCATGTGCACAAACACAAATATAATGAGAGACAGAAAGAAACAAAGTATTTAAAACTACAAGGAGTTATCACGTTGCCTCTGCTTGAACAATTGATGTTATTTATATAAAACAAAAACAGCAAAATGTTAAGTGATTTTTTACTATCATTGGACAAAATAAAATATATGTGTACTATATTTAGCAAAGCAAAATAGAGCACAGTCCAATTATTTGCTATGGTGATCAGAAAAGATGCTCTTTAATATATTAAATGTAAAATTAAGGCATTCAGGTATTTCTCTTCTGTACATTTACATAAAAGATTTGAAATTGAGATATTTTATTTTATTCTTGTAAGGATTCTTTCAATTTATTATTTTTCACAATTTCACTAAAATTTTTACAACTTTATACTTGTATTCAATGTATCCCCCTTCTACTTCAACTTCCTCAGTACGTTCCAATCAATCTCTCTCCAACTTCTTTCCTTCTTTTAAAATTTAATAATTTATTTGCTTTTTAGACCACTTAGTGTTATAAATTTGATCTACATTCATGAGCACCTGAGGAACACACCTGCAGCAGCAAAGCTTAAGAAAAGTGGCTGCCCCTCTTTTGTAGCTATTGTCTGCCAATAACTAATTAGCTAGTGGTAGTGTCTTAGATCCTCTTAGAAGTTCATGGGGTTGCATTGTGAGTTTTGTTTTGTTTCGTTTTGAGACAGGGTTTCTGAGTGTAGCCCCTGCTGTCCAGGTACTCATTATTTAGACCATAATAACCTTCAACTCAGAGACCTACCTGTTTCTGTCATCACCCAGTTAAAGCCAACAGCACAGTCTCTTCTCCAAGTACTAATGCTGAAACTGATTAGCTTCTGAGAACAGATGATATCATATTAAGGGCAATATGGCCATAGACCTCTGGTGGGACTTTTGACTGACTTGAATTTGTGCAGATCTAATGCATGTAACCACAACTGCAAAGAATTCAAGTGTGCAACAGGTAAATCACATCCTAAGGTTATGTATTTCACAGCTCTTCTCCCATCCTCTAGCTATTATATGCTTTCTACCTCCTCCTTCAGGATATTCCCCAAGTGTTGGGGAGGGTGGAGGTTGTTATAATTGTCCCATCTGCAGCTGAGCACTCATAGTCATTTATTGTAAGCATTTTTAATTGTAATGCACATTTGCATTAACCATTACACACTGCTTCTTTGGTCAATATTGGGAGCAGCACAAATACATGGATATAAAAATACTTAAAATGGAGCACAAAAAATAATTTATTAAATACAACATCAGTAGTTTACTCCTAGGGACTATGAACTCTTCAGCTATGTTTTTGACTATGTTTATAGTGCTAGGCATGAACTGTCTAGCATGCCTATTTATCTTCATCAAGTTGTAGATTCAGAATCCACCATGGTGTAAAACCATTGCTGTATTAGCGATCTTATAAACTACTGGATTTTTATAAGGATTTTTCATACATTCTTATTATTCATTGGCACACCTCCTGAATGTCCCTACCTTTCCCCCCCATACTCTTATTTCCATTACCTTTAAATATTTTACTCCCTCATTCTTTTATATCACATATATCTATCTTTCTAGTCTGACTAGCCCACATAGGCTCATATATGTGATATCTTTGTCACCAGAGAGTGAAATAGTTTGAAAGAATAGGAAGGATCTGCAGTATGATGTTGTTGAAGTAAGTGTGATTTTGATGAAGGAAGTGTTTAATTGGCTGGTGCGGGACAGGAGGTTTCAGCAGTCCATGTCAGGGTCTCTCTCTCTCTCTCTCTCTCTCTCTCTCTCTCTCTCTCTCTCTCTCTCTCTCTCTCTCTCTCTCTGTGTGTGTGTGTGTGTGTGTGTGTGTGTGTGTGTGTGTCTGTCTGTCTGTCTGTCTTTCTGCCCACAGCTTACAATCAGGATATAAAGCTTTCAAATACTGCTCCAGAAATTTTGTGACTGCATGACAACATGCTGCCTGTTGTGACAATAATGGAGTAAACCTCTGACATTGTATACAATGTTGCCCTTAATGTCTGTGCTGCTGGGGTTATACATAGGAAGCAGTCTCCAAGGCCAGCTGTACTGAGATTGAAAAAGCATGGGATAAAACCGGACTCCTTGAACATGGCGGACAATGAGGGCTGCTGAGAAGCCAAGGACAATGGCATTGGGTTTTGATCCTACTGCATGTTCTGGCTTTGGAAGGGCCTAGTCTGTTTGGATGCTCACCTTCCTAGACCTGGATGGAGAGGAGAGGACCGTGGACTTCACACAGGGCCAGGGACCCTTACTGCTCTTTGGACTGGAGAGGGAGGGGAAGGGAAGTGGGGATGTGGGGGGAGGGTGAGGGAAATGGGAGGTGGGGAGAAGGCAGGGAAGAGGCAGAAATTTTTAATTAATAATAATAATAATAATATGAATTTTATAAGGGGAAGAAAATAAGAATAAATAACATAATCTACTGTCTTTCCATGCCAAGTAACTATCCAGATAACAAGTGTCATGCAGTTTAACTTTCACAAAAAATCATGAAGGTAAATATCTTCATCTACTGACCATTTTAAAGGAAAAAAAATCTTACCAAACCACTAAAAGTTTTATTTTGCTGGTTCTGGGAACCAAACTTAGAGTCCTATTAGAAAGTACCTTGTCACTAAATTACATCTTCAGCAAAAAAAAAAAAAAAAATTAATTAATAGGGTTTTTTTTTCCTAAAAACCATCTTTCTATTTCCAAATTAATAACTTTAAAATGATGCCATGGAATAAGTACTTATATAAACATTTATATTTTCTTTATAGAGTGGTCTGGCATTCTAAATAGACAAAATTGCTGGACGTCTTCCAAATGGAGATATTATAACATTCTCTAATGAGGGTGGACACAAATAAGTGTGATGAGAAGATCATCTCATAAGATGTGTGTGTTGTTATAAGCAGAGACTACACTTTCTTTTCCTGACTGCCCAGACATGAATGAATAATCACACAGAAACTATATTAATTATAACCTTTTTTGGCTAAAATCTCAGAGGTATTCCTAGATAGCTCTTACATCTTAATTTAACCCATTTCTTCTAATCTATGTGTTGCTACTAGGCTGTGGCTTATCAGTAACATTCTGGCATCTTTCTCCTGTGGCATCTTCATGATGCCTCCCCAACTCCATTTACTTTTTCTCTCTGTCTCTGTTAAGATTCCTCACATGTTTTTACTCTGTTAATCCATTGGCTAAACAGATTTATTCATTAGTCACCTACCTGTACTCACTGGTTCTGATGCTTAGAAGCTATGCCTATGTTGTGCACTGTGTACAGTGTGGTGTAGGAGGTTCTTCTGTCTGTTTTTTGTTTTCATTGGTTGAATAAAGAAACTGCCTTGGCCTTTTGATAGGGCAGGAACTTACGTAGGTGGAGTAGACCTAACTGAATGCTGGGACGAAGAAGGACAGACAGGCAGATGCCATGGTTCTACTGCCCAAGACAGACGCTGGTTAGACTCATGCCGGTAAGCCACAGTCAAGTGATGATACACATTAATGGAGAGGGGTTAAACTAATATGTGAGAGTTAGCAAAAAAGAGGCTAGAGATAATTGGGTCAGGCAGTGTTTAAATGAATACAGTTTCTATGTGGTTATTTCAGGTGTAAGCTAGCCAGGTGGCCGGGACCAAAATCAGGCCCTCTCATACAACATGTCAAGGCACATTTAAAAAGATCAGTGCTTGATGAAAGATCTCACCTGATAGGAATATAAGTAATAGGTGTGAATAACTAAGATAAATGAAATAGGAAAGGGAGAAAGGGAAATTAGAAAAATCTCATAATGTTTATGATAGTTTTGATTGTGTTTTGAGGTAATGTGTGTTTATTCCTATTGACAATACATAAGTGGCCTTATAAAATACATTTCAGAGTTGTCTGCCTGATGAAGAGCAACAGAAAAATTTCTCAACTGCTCTGACTCCTAAGAACTATAGACTACAATGGAATTTGTAAGGGCATAGAATGGATGGCAGGCTTGTGAAGTTTCAGAGAGAAGTAAAGACACTAACAGGTCTGTTAGGTGGAATTAAAAATCAGTGGTTCTGTTTAGCTTAGGCTTAAATAAGAGGTGTGATTAACAAGACACCAGTGCTGCTGAAGTAAAACCTTAGCTGTACTATGACAGATGATGCTGACTAGTTGGAGTTGAGAAACTAGAGATAATTAAGAAGATATCAGCATCACAGAGGTGAAAATTTCTGGGAAGTGTAGTCTCAGAGGAAGCATAATGGCACTGTAGTCTCAAGAAAACCAAGGCTATATGTCTTGCTGTGTCTGAATTGGGTAATACGCAATGTTCACCTTGGCTGTCTGTAAATAATTCTGTAGGTGTTTTCTGGATTAATGATTCAGCTATGTGTGCCTAGTCTATTGTGTAAGGAGTGGGTGTCAGACTAGAGCAGACAGTCCTGAGTTGTATAAGAAAGAAGACTTAATAAACCACATGGAGCATTCCTCCATGGTTACTGCTCCACTTCCTGCCTGAAATTCCTGTCCTGACTTCCCTTTAAATTGGAGTAGGCTCTGCAAGTTTTACTGTGAAATAAACCCTCATTTCCCAAGTTGTATTTGATTATTGTGTTTATCACAGTCATAGAGACCCTAAGACTATCAGGTATGCAGAAAATTTACCTAGACAATTGCCTAAATGTTTCCTTTAAGTGAGTTTTTCAAAGGCCTTGTTTTCTTAATTGTATAAATGTATTTCAATTCAATATGATTTATTTGTTATAAGAGATAATATTAGAATACCTTTGGATTTTTCCTCGGTGTATGGATTTACTTTTGATTATTAATGTAATTATTAATTAATTTAATTTTTATGTGTATATTAATCATGATATGGTTCCTACATGGTTCAGCATTGAAACTTGATTCTTTAAAAAATATTTATTCATTTTTATTTTAATTAAGCTACAATTTCAGCATTCCCTTCCCCCTTTTTTTCCTCATATCCCTCCTATGTTCCCTACTTAAAAACACTACTATGTCCTCTACATTTTCTTTCTCCTAATTCATAGCCTTTTTTATTTGTTAATTATGTCATATATATTTATATGTGTGTAAAGTATATATACATAATACATATATGCGTTAATATATAAATACAGTCTTCTGATTCCATGTAGTGTTGCTTGTATCTGTATATTTCTAAGTCTGAACATGAGTTATTTAACAAGCTATATGGGTTTATCTGAAGTATGACTCATTCTCTATCTCTCAACAGTCATGAGTTACTTGAAGTTCTTTGTTTAAAAATGAAGCCCAATTTGAGTTTCTCCTTCCACGTTAGCATGTGTATTCATGCTATCTTTCTTCAAGTCTTGTTTAGGCACCCATACTGTTGAAGTATAATTTATGTATTTATAGGGAAAATAAATCAGCTATACTCTGGAGTATATTGAAGGATTAGATATTGTGACATATCATAAAATAGATATCATATAAAACTTCAGTGAGCCAGATGGTTCATTCACTTATCAAATCATCACCAAGGAATAGTGAGTATGAACAGCTTGTATAAGATAGATATTGGCAACAATTTAGAGCCAGACTCTAACTGAGAGGATTTTCAGAGAGTACCATCAAATACCACCACTGACAACCAGATAAAAGGCAAGTTAATGATTCAGTGCTCAGAAAGCAATGCAAAGCAAACTGTGAATGCTTTCATTAAAAACCAGCAGGAACCCATGATCAGTATTTATCAGTAACCTGTTCTGCAGCAAAACTTTGGGAATGCATGTGACATTTTCTAGGGGCAGTCTCAGAAGCACAAAACCAATTTGCCCAAGAAACTACCTTCTAGGTTCTAGAAACTATTATGGTCAGGGTTCATGCCTACCTGTACTTGCAACACAAAACTGTACAGGCAGGCTTTTAAAGAATGCCTTCCCACAGAATAGAGTTTCTGTAGCTATTTTTTTACAATCTTTTATTTAATTACCACACCAAGAAGCTAATACTTTTATTCACATATTTAAGCATAATTCTAACAATTTTTAAAATATATTACTACTTTTGTAATAGAATACTTCACATTTTGGAGTACTTATTTTACTTTCAATAAAGTATTTTATTTAATTTGCACAAAAGCTAAAAGCATTACATGATATTTTTCCAGTTTTATAATGAAAAAATAAGTTTATCTCTGCGAAGGAATCCATCCAAATTTAAACAGCTAGGAAGTATTTGAGAAAAATTTAAGCACAGTAAATATGACTTAGAGCTTATGTGCACATTTACAGTTCACAGATACTTATTTATGGTGAAATTAATCATGAAAATATTATTTTTATTGCAATCTTATATCATAATATGCTGAAATATTTTTCACACAGATGAGGATAAAAGTTTTTATTCTTTTACATTTACAACATCCCCATTATATAATGTAACAAAATATTATGTGCTAGGCATATTTAATATAACTCTACTTTCTAAATACCACTAAGCAGTTTCTGAATTTTGACAATAAGAATCTCAAAACTCAAAAAATAAATATATTAGATTTAAAAGACTAATAGGTAGAAGAAAAAGACTGAATACAGTATTCTTTGTCATATCAGGAGATTTGTCATATCTCCAATATGGGGAGAGTCTTCACTAGGTATAGCTGCCCCCAGCAGTATATTTTCCATCCATGATTCATTTAGTACAGTAATTACCTATGGCAGATATTACAGAATAGCAGTTTCCATGATAATTGTCCATTGCAGGGGGAAGCCACTTGTTCTTCCTGGCTGCCCGGCTAGCTTAGCCCTGAAATAACCACACAGAAATTGTATTAATTAAATCACTGTTTGGCCCATTAGCTATAGCTTCTTATTGGTTAAGTCTTACATCTTAATTTAACTCATTTCTCTTAATCTGTGTATCGCCACATGGCAGTGGCTTGCCAGCAAAGATTCAGCATGTCTTACTCTGGCACTGGCTCCATGGTGGCTTCCTGACTCCACCCTTCTTCCTACCAGCATACAGCCTAGCTTTCCCCACCTAGTTCTGTTCTTCCCTGCCTTAGGTACAAAGCAGTTCTTTATTCATTAACCAATAGAAGCAACACAAAGACAGAAGGACCTCCCACACCAATTGTCCAGTACCTAAGAACTGTAAGAGCCAATGAATAGAAAGGAAGAACAGTTGTGAATCAGTGACCTCTAGATATGACACAGCCATTGCACTCATGAACTACAGAGCTTTGAATACTTGCAAAATATCTGTAAAAGATCAAGTTGCTCATTATCTCGGCGTGGATGCAGGGGACATTAGAACCCCAAATTGTTTAAAAAATAGTTTTTAATGGTTGTTGTAGGGAGGGATCTACCTTTTTTAATATTATAGATGTTGGTAGATTGTCTAGAACCTGTTAAATGATCCTATACCCTCAAACATGCCAACAACTATATTTAAACTCAGTAATTTATATGGGGATAAAACAACATGAAAATAAGACCATACTATTTTTCCAAGAAGCAGCATTTAGAGTGGCTGGAAGAGGGAAGAGAGAGGGAAATATGATCAACGTGCTTAATAAACATGCATAAAATTATCAAAGAATACAAAATTATGAATCAACCAGGAAACAAATATGCAA
This sequence comes from Arvicola amphibius, assembly GCF_903992535.2. Lineage (NCBI taxonomy): Eukaryota > Metazoa > Chordata > Mammalia > Rodentia > Cricetidae > Arvicola > Arvicola amphibius. The sequence continues at coordinate 34,298,769 of NC_052056.1, read as the reverse complement.
ACACAAAAAAGTCTTAGTTATTGAATCTGGTATTCAAGCCATACTGGAGAAAGGAAAAACTCTACACTGCCAAACATGCATTTGGTAACTTCCAATTATATTCGATGCTTTTCTTATTCAATTGCCTTTACATTTATCTTTGTAACTTCTCAGCACATTTTTCCATCTTGGGACCGTGAACCAAAAGTATAGTACAGTATATGATCAAAATTAAATTTCATATATATATATATATATATATATATATATATATATATATATATGATTAAGCCAAAGTGAAAAGAAACGATTTATTTGGGCTGCATTTTCTTTAGAATTGGAATCTTTAACCATCATTATAAGGATTACAGTAACTGGAAGGCAGGCATGGCACTGGAGCAGTAGCTGAAAGCTCTATTCCTGATTCAAACACAGGACATAGGGAGCACACATGCTGAGGATAGTTGCAGCCATTTGAAGCCTCAAGGACCAGAACTGAGTATACCTCCTCTAACAATACTACACTTCCTAATTCTTCTAAATATTTCCACCAAATGGGGATCAATTATTCCAACACATGAGCTTGGAGGACTACTGTTATTCACATACCCACAATGAGTAAATATACTCCAGACTCTGATCAAGAACTACTACAACTTTCTGCATGGAGAATGATAATTTGCTTCTGCCTGTAAAACATTAAACAAAATTTTTCTGCGTTGTTGCGGAGAACAATATTACAGTGATTTTTCTCACCTCATGGTTTTGGATATGGTTCAATAGAGTAATATTTGTAAATACAGGTTTTCAGCCTTTTGTCATGAAAATTCTGTATTAAAAAATCTGGTCTTGGGCTTTTTTTTGTTTGGGAGTTTTTTTTTATGACAGCTTCTATTTCCTCATGATTTATAGGTCTATTTAAATTGTTCACCTGGTCTTGATTTAATTTTGGTAAATGGTACTTATCTAAAAACAAGTCCATTTTTTTTTTCATTTTCCAACTTTGTGGCATATAATCTTTGTAGTAAGACCTAATGAAAATCTGAATTTCCTTAATGTCTGTTGTTATGTCCCCCTTTCTGATCTTGTTAATTTGCATGTTCTCTCTCTGCCTTTTGATTAGTTTGGATAAAGTTTTGTCAATCTTGTTAACTTTCTCAAAGAACCAGCTCTTTGTTTCATTGATTCTTTAGATTGTTTTCTGTTTCTATTTTGTTGATTTCAGCCCTCAGTTTTATTATTTCTAGTCTTCTACTTCTCCTGGGTGAGTCTGCTTTTTTCTAGAGTTTTCAGCTGTGCTGTTAAGTCTCTAATGTGAGCTTTCTCCATTTTTTTAATGTGGGGCACTTAGTGCTATGAACTTTCCTCTCAGCACTGTTTTCATAGTGTCCCATAGGTTTGGGTATGTTGTGTCTTTATTTTCTTTGAATTCAAGGAAGACTTTCATTTTTTTCTTTATTTCTTCCCTGACCCAGGGGTGGTTCAGTAGTTGACTGTTCAGCTTCCATGAGTTTGTAGGCTTTCTGGGCATAGAATTATTATTAAATTTGAACTTTATTCCATGGTGATCCAGAAAAACAGAGGTGGTTACTAATATTTCTTTATATCTGTGGAAGTTTGTCAATTTGGAAAATTGATCGAGTATGTGGTCAATTTTCGAGAAGGTTCCATAAGATGCTGAGAAGAAGGTATATTCTTTCCTATTTGGGTGGAATGTTATATAGATGTCTGTTAAGTCCATTTGATTCATTACCTCCATTAATTCTTATTTCTCTGTTAGGTTTCTGTCTGATTGACCTGTCCATTGGTGAGACAGGAGTGTTGAAGTCTCCTACTATTAGTGTGTGGGGTTTGATGTCTGCCTTGAGTTCTAGTAATGTTTATTTTACATAAGTGGGTGCTTTTATATTAGGGTCATAGATATTCATGATTGAGACTTCATCTTGATGAATTGTTCCTGTTATGAGTATAAAGTGTCCATGTCCATCTCTTCTGATTGATTTTAGTTTGATGGCAATTTTGTTAGATATTAGTATAGCCACACCCACTTGTTTCTTAGGTCCGTTTGATTGAAAAACCTTTTCCCAACTCTTTACTCTGAGTAGATATCTGTCTTTGTGGTTGAGGTAGACTGAGAGATTCCAATACAGAAACATTTTACTGTAAAAAGATTGAATTTTTTTTACGGGATTAGGAAAATTAACCTGCCACAGAAACATTTTCTATTGGTCCCTTTGAAAGTGATGGTCCCTGCTGGTATGTTGTAATTAGCTAGGAACTCACATCCTTAGTTACCATGCTTTTTGTCCATGGACAGGTTGTTTTTATCAATTTCATTTATTTATTGTGTATTTACACGTGCTTGCTTGTGCTTTTGCTATTGGCCTGTCTCATCTCACCCTTTTTATTTTATTTTTATTGGGCAACCTAGTGGAAATTATGGATTTTCATATCCACTTTGAGGACCCCCCCCCATCATTTTGGGCTATGTTTGTCTTAGGTTGGCCTGATGGACAGGCTTTTGCCTGTCTTTGATTACTAGTCCTCAAAGGGTTGGATCCCCAGAAGGTCCCAAGAAGTCAGAAGCAAAGGGAGACTTTTAGGAGAACTACAGCTTTAACGGGCTTACTGTATTTGTGTTTGCCAAGCATGGACCACCTCCCTTGGAGGTTTTGGTCCAGCACACTCCATAGTAATTAGTACCAGAAGTGTTGCCTATTCACACAGTTATCAGGATATTAGCTTTAGGAGATATTTAAGCAGAAATATTAGAGCCTCCACCACCCTCTCACAATGCAGCATGCAACAAGTTTGGAAGGGACTAGCAGGAATTTTATGTGGTCCTATACTTGGCCAAAGAATGTGGCAGACAAGTCCAATGACTCAATTCATATCTAGTTAAGTTGCATAGGTTCTGATTAAATGTTTACAGCTGGGCAATGGTAAATCAGTAAAAAGCATGTGAAAAATTTGAGGGGACAAATGAAATTGCTGAGAGGAGTCTAGCCTGTTCCAGCAAAGGCAAGAAAACTGTCATAGTCATAATTAGGCAATCTGCTCTGTGCTTGCCTGTTGCTAGCATTCTTGGCAGCCCCGGCAGCCCTGTATAAGACCTGATATGGGATTTGTGTCAGGGGTGTCCTCTGAACTGTACTAAGTCTTAAATAGTTTGTATGGCTTTAGAGATGGAATACTTTGGGGACTTTAATTTTGCAAAATATAATATTTTGCATGCTTGTGTGGCATAGAGGCTTTTTGAGAAAATATTTACTGATCCTGATTGGGTCATTTTCAATACCTTAAAGATCACTAATAACTGCCTTAGTTATAAATATCTATGATTTGATTGGGTAGAGGTCCTTTCCTTATGGTCAAATGCTATTATATACAGCCCAAAATTAGTTGCATTGGCACCTGTAAAGGCTATAACAGCCTCAGAGATGTCATATTTTGATGGTAGAGCATAATTTTTTCATCTTTAATTTTAAAAGGGGGAGGACAGGAAGTCATCTGTCCTGAGGGATATGATTTTCCAGCATGCCCATACTAGACCTAGTAACAGCTTTAAAACAGACTTTCTCTCTAATAGGTTTGTTGTTTTTTCTGACTTTGCTTACGACAATGACTCTATAATCTATATCTCTAACTGTAACTCCCGAGTCAGAGAGTATACCAAGTACCACAAATGGCTGCTGACTGGCCTGAAGTCAAAGACTGTCCCAGGAAACTAGCCAATCCCCTACCAACTGTCCCAGCACCACCAGAGGGGATGGAGTTGCTGTTTTCACCCAGGACTGAAGGGCCTGATGTGGTCTTCTGAGGTCCAGCTGGTTTGGGAGTCAGCGGCCCCTCGCCACTGCTGGATGCCTCGTACTGAACCTCTGACTGAGCAACCCACTGAACAGAGGGAAAAGAATTTCTTGAGCTTTACTTTAAGGATGTGGTAGAGGAGGAAGAGAGTGAGAAAGGAAGGGGGCCAGCTAGACAGAGATGAGTCCAAGACAGCCAGGGCCTTCCCACTCTGCAGCTGTAAAATGACAAGTCTTGTGGCGGTGCAATCTCCACACCAGGTCTCAGTGGTGCCAGTAGAGGTAGGGAGATTGGGCCCAAGGCCCGGACCACCTCAGTTTCTAAGTGCTACAGGAACAGCTCAGCAAAATGGTCAGAAAAGGCAGCTTCTGCTCCAGGCTCTGTATGTTGTGGGTGAGAAGCCAGGGAAAGATGACATGGTGACAAGGCCCAGGGCAGCAGCCCTCACTAGGGATTCACAGAACTCTTGCCAACTTCAGGAAGTGGGTGATGGCAGTGCTGGTAGAGAAGGGAAGGCCCCATACTTCAGGGAATGGGCACCAGTCATGATGGGCCCCAGGAGGAGCCTGTGAGGATGGGCAGCAAAGAAGAAAATGGCCGGAAGACACAGCCGTAGTCAAACAGCCAAAGATTTCCCATGAATTAAAAGACCGGTCACCACCCTAAAATGGCTCTTAACTGGTGGTCACTTCTTCGGACATTCAAGGGAGAGAAAAGGTCTAAAAGTCCACACTCTGAAGAGGTCTGGACTCTTCATAAAGCAAGAGAACTTTCAGAGAATCCTGGAACGGGGCCCTAGGCGAAAGACAAGGATGGAAGGGAAAGGGAAAGTAATTTTCACGGATGGAGTGTGCTGCTTATAGCGAGGGACTTCTGTGGTTTGTTAGGCAGCGGCCCTGTGCTCACACAGTGTCTCTGGAGAAAAGGACCTGTTGGAGTATCCTTTATTGATTCTAACTCCTGGGTGGTCAACTCTTATGTGGATGTACTGGTAGGAATGAAGTCACAATGAAGAGTTCTTAACCAGGAAGACAAGCAGGAGAAAGGAAAGAAGTCCCCAACTCTCCATGGGCTTAGAAAACAAAAATAGGGGTCAATTCACCGAAAACAGTTGAAAGGGGCAAACTCAAGATGTCTGTAAGGATTCTCAACAGGGACATCAGTGGGGCCAGCAAGCTAAATAAATAAATAAATAAATAAATAAATAAATAAAATTTCTAATTCCTAAAAGAGGGTAAGAGGACTCAAAATCAAGTAAAAGAAAAAGGTCCATCTACATTGGGTGCCCATTGTTGTGGGCTTATTGTTGTTGTGTGATCCCCGTTTGTAGGGGAGAGGAGTGGGGGGGCGGGTAGAAGATGCTGAGGCAATGACATAGACTCTGGGAGATTCCAATACAGAAGCTCTTTATCTTAAAAAGGTCAGAGGCAGGAGATTTATGGGGTTTAGGAAATTACGCTGCCGCAGGAATGTTTTTGGTTGGTCCCTTTGAATGTGGCTGTCACTGCTGGCATGCTGTGATTGGCTGTTAGTGTGCATCATTAGTTACTATGCTTTTGGTCTACTGACAGGTTGTTTGGTCAATTTTGCTTATTCAGTGTGAATTTGCATGCACTAGGTTGTGCTTGTGTCTCAAAAGGTCAAATAATTAATATAGCTAAAAGTGAAAGAAAATGATAAAGAAAACCATAGCACTAAAATTTTTACTTTAGTTTTTAAATATAGTATTTTGTAAGACTTTAAAAATTGTTAGCTACTAGTTTATGAAATTGTCTGAATAAACTAAAATATATTATTCCCATAAAAGCAAGAAATAGCTGTTTATTTATAAACTTGGAATAGAAAACACATAACACCACTAATACCTTAAGATGTAAATATATAGGAATGAATTTTCTGAAAAAAAATTGTATAAAATATTTAAGCATTAATGTTTCATTATATATCACCAAGATTTTTAATTAAAATATTTTACCTTAAACCTGGCCTTACTACTTTAATCTTGTTAAGTGAGTGTACAGTGAAAACTCTGACCTGGACTCCTCCATGGGTAGAAAAAGGGTTTATTGGGGATGAAACTGCCAGGGCTTTATCCTGAAGGCACAGAGAAAATCAAAATTGTGGAAAAGCAAACAGATGCATATGACAGTCATAAGGCTGCGGTTTTGAGCTGATATCAGCTATTAGGAACTGTATGCTCTTGTTTGAGGTAGTTGAACTTTGCGTTATATGAAGGGAGGTTCCTGTTAGAGAGATCTCTACAGTTTACACAATTACAACCTGGTGTAGAAGGTTCTCTTTCTATGTGTTGCTTTCATTGGTCAAATAAAGAAACCTCCTTGGCCTTTTGATAGGGCAGAAACATAGGTGGGTGGGGAAGAGAGAATGGAATGCTGGGAGGAGGAAGACAGGCAGCGAGAGACGCCATCGAGTTGCCAGAGTCAGACATGCTGAATCTTTCCCCGTAAGCCACAACCACAGATTAATAAAAATGGGTTAATCAAGATGTGAGAGTTAGCCAATAAGAGGCTAGAGATAATGGGCCAGGAAGTAATTTAATTAATACAATTTCCATTTGATTATTTCGGGTATAAGATAGCTGGGTGGCAAGGCATGGTCTGCTTCTCCTACAACAACAATCCTTCTATTTATCTGGTCAAAGTCAGCCTGTGGAGGACATTGTCTTCAGCACTGCCATTCTGGGACTGCTTTGAACCTAACAATCACAGGTTTCTGAAGGGAGAAACACACAGATCTTTTTGAATTTGAGATGTCTGATCTACAACAGAGAGTTCTAGGCCAGCCAGCTTGCCATACATAAATAAATAAATAAATAAATAAATAAATAAATAAATAAATAAACCCTCACTTCACAAAATTGAATTCTGTGGGATACTTCACATAATGAATGTTTAAAACTTACAATTTTTAAAAATATATTGTTTTATTAGGAAAAAAAACTTATGTTAAAAATTATTATTGTAATCATGTTTTCTCTGCCCCCCAACTCCTCCAAGATCCTTTCTATACCACTACCCATCCAACCCCAGGTCTTTTTTATTCTCTCTCATTAGAAAATAGACAGCCATGGAAACAAACACACAAACATCAAGCACAATAATAGTAAAATAAAGAAAAACCACAGGAAACACTCAGACATGCAGTACCTATAAAAATAAAATCAGTAACCATAGCACATAAGCAAAAGGTCTGTGAGACAGAAATTTCCAAGCATAGAGACATAGAGATAATATATGTGGGAAAATGTAATGAGTTCATTTTCTATTGGATTTTATTGTTGGACATAAGGTCTACCTTTAAATATGCTGAATATACCCATTGAGATTACATTGTAGTAAACTAAGTTTTTCTTTGTCAATGGATGTCAATTGAAAATGACTTCTTGGTTAAGTATGAGAGCTCCTATCCACTATTCCCTGAACCTTGAGGGAATGGTATAATGAAGACACTTCTCTTGAGAGAATATGCAGTATACTCTATTCAAAACAAATATTTAGAACACCTTGATGTTTTAAAAATGAAACAGAGTTTTCATTTTAAAAAATCTATAGCATCTAAAAATGCAATTACTACTTCTCACTTTATAGAATATTTAGATATCCATAATATAGCGTTATTTTTAATGGTTTATATTTTCTTTCCTTTTTTTAAAAAAAGAGTAATTTATTTTTATTTGCATTATAGTATGCATACATGTATTTCTGTGTGAGGGTGTCAGATCTTGGAGTTACAGACAGTTGTGGGCTGCCATATTGTGGCTGGGTATTTAACCTGGGTCTTTTGAAAGAGCAATCAGTGCTCTTAACAGATGAGCCATCTCTCCAGACCCTAGCTTTTATTTTCTTTATTACCATTTTTCATTAGGTAGATTGTCATTCATTCCTAAACAGTGGTATCATATTATATATTACAAAATTTTTTCTTCTGAAATTTTGCTTCAGAACCAATGATCACCAAATTTACCAAAAAAAAAAGCAAACCAGAAATCCTTTGGAAAACTCACTTTATTTACATTTCTTTCTTATATATTATTTAAAATATATCATTCAGCAAATTTTGTCATCATATTACTAAATTAACTTTTTTCTTGATTCTCAACTTGTTTGTTGAATATTTATTAATATATCAATATATATGTGGTAGAGAGAAGATCTCTTTGGATATATTTTCATATTTTTAAAACAATACATATTGATTATGTTTCCCCTCTTCAAAATCCTCCTAGATGCTTCCCATCATCTCTTTTGATATATTTTGAAAAACATTTCAATAATGTTCACCATCCTTAGTCATTAATATGTCCTTAATTTTGTAAACTTTATAGATATTTATATTTGGTGATGTTATCATCTTTATGCGTCTATTTGAGGTATATGGAATATTAATGATTTATTTGGTAAAAAGTACTTAATGTAATCATGTATTTCTTTTTTATTTTGAGACAATGTAGTCAAATAAATAAGTCATATCATTCTTATTATATTTCCATATACAGAATATTTTGTTGTTTATTTTAAATTTATAAGCATAAACTTTCTCCTTGCTTTATTTGTATAATTTATCAACCTTGAACATAATAAAACTTTCTACCTTAATTAATTGAAATTGTGATATAATTTTTAATATACTTTAGCTTTGATAAAAATACATGTTATAAAGCAATTATTTCTTAAATGTAAGATTTATGTTGGTGAATAAATATCAAAATTTAACTAACATTGTTATATGTATGCATCTGTAATAAAGTATGTGCCCTGTGTGCCTGCATCTCTCCCTGCAATCCTGTTTAAGGTCACTCTATTTTCATAGCTCACAGAAAGATTGATAACCCTTAATCTTTGTTAAGCTTCTTTATTGAAGACCATCAAGATTTAATTTTTGGATCTTGCCACTTGGTAGATAAATGGATTATGAGTCTCTTTCTTTTTTAACTTTTCTAATTAATCTGAATGTCATTTGGGAGGACAGGGACTCGAAGTGTTGGGGGGAAATCTTGCAAGCTAACTCTAACAAATATGTTTTTTATCAGTGTCAACTGGCAGATAATGCCATCTGTGCTAATCCCCAGTCCTCTTCACTAGAATGCTTGAAGTTTTCTTTCAGCTTGATTTATCAGACTGCCAACTCTGGCCTAACCCTGTCAGCTCAGTTCAGAGGAGCTCTCAAAAAGATAGGCCTCTGATCTGACAAATTGATTGGCTGAAAGGAAGTTTAACTGGGGAAGAATCTCCAAAACAACTGATAAAGCTTTTCTTTCCCCAGCTTACAGCTTCAGGTGTGTGGACAGAAATTCTAAAATACATAAAAGGAAAAGGGAAGGTAATGAATAATTCTGAAATCTAAATATCAAAGGGAAACAAAACATGGCTGGCAGCACCCTATTCAATGCAGGCCAAACAGTGAGTGTCAGAAGGTATATTTTATTTAAAAGCTTTGACAAAAAAGCTAATTGAAAATGATCACCCTAATTAAAAATCAAATATTAAAACTCTTTTAGAATTTGTGAGTAAACTTTATGTGTAAATAATAATTAAGGATATAGAAATAAATTGCAATCCACAGAAAGAAAGCCAATCAGTACAAGGAACAGTTTGACATAGTCCCTTTTCTCAGATAAAAATGGTGAATAACTTCAGTCTGTGATACTTTGACTGTTGGAACATAATTTTATCATTATTTATTAAGTTTTATGAATTTTATATAAAAATGCATGAATTATCTATTATCTGTTTATCAGGTGTATGGATGTAGAAAGAGTCTAATGAATTTTACAAAATCCAGAAAAAAAGGTAGAAACAAAATACCATTGATTTTTTTCTGCAAAAATGTCATCACCCTAATAATACCAAAGTTTACAAAATTGTACAATGTTGTGGTATTAGAGTTATTTCCATATTTTTGTTTTTCTTAGCATTTTTTCTTGCTTCTTCCTTAAACTACACACCTCCATTTTATTGTCTGATGTAGGAAGTTCTTCTGTATATGTGTTGCTTTTACTGATTAATGAATAAAGAAACTGGCTTGGCATGATAGGGCAGAGTACAGCTAGATGGGGAAAACTAGACTGAATGCTGGGAGAAAGAAGGCAGAGTCAGAGAGAAGCCATGTAGACCCACTGGAGACAGATGCCGGAACTTTACCACAGGAATACCCCGTAAGCCACAGCCTCATGGAGATGAGTTAAATTAAGATGTAAGTGTTAGCCAATAAGAAGCTAGAGCTAATGGGCCAAGCAGCGATTTAATTAATACAATTCCTGTGTGATTATTTTGGGACTGAGCAGCTGGGAACAAACAAGTGGCCTCATACAACAATTGTCTTTTTTTTTCTTTTTCATTATTCTTTTGTTTTGTTCTTGTTCTTGTTTTTGCAATCACCAATAAAGCATTTGCCATTTCAAGACTAGGAGTATCAGTATGCTTGGGCCACATAGCCAATACACAGGGAAAAATGGCAACCCCTAAGAAAAGCTTGCAAGCTTTTGTATACACAACTAAATAAATTCTAAGAGCAGTGAGATCATCTCTATCTAAGATTGGCATTTGCTATTGGCAATTAGATTAGTATGTTTCTAATTAGTTAGGGCTTACAAAATTTGGCCAAGGCTATAGTTTCTCCATTCTTTGGCAAGTCTGGACAAATCCGAGAATTTGTCATTATTTGTTACTGCCTTGAGGTAATGGGGGTGTTCGGTGCAGGCCTAATATGTGCAGTTCCTCTCATACTCACCATTAGGGCTTTGGTTATTGATTGCCATTCTTTCCTGTCTTCCTCCAAAAACGTCTTGTTTCGTGTCAAGAGACAGAAACTGAGGCCTAGTTAGTTCTTAACTGAATTCTAGGAACCTGTCGTGGTATTTGCTTGGCCTTCTCATTCCCCCATTGAATAATGTGTCACCTCAAACTTTGGAGATTTTTTTCAGGTTTTTACAATACAGGCTGGTATTGTTGTTTTAAAACTATTAATTGGACGTCAGAGGACTGTTCCTTAATAAACCTGATTAAGGCATTAAGATACAAAGTCCATAAGTTAAAGCCAAAAGAAGAATCAGGGGTCCAGCTAGGGCCAATGGGCTTATGAATATTCTGCCTAGCCATTAAAAATAATAGGGGGAATCCTAGCAGGTACTAGCTAGGAAAGAGAGAAAAACATAGTCATTGTTTAACCTACTTATTTAGAAAGTCACTGACTTTCTGAATTCTCAATTTGAGAGAGTCTTTTGGGTGGGCAATGACCCTTCAAAGTGCAAGCTTGCCTTCTTCTATAGAGTAGCTGTCAAGGTCAGTGTGCGGGTCTCCAGGCTTCACCTGTAAATGGTGGATCCAGGTGGGGATTCTGTCCACGCTAATAGCTTTGGACATAGGATGATGGTTTGGGTCTTATATGTCTTAACAGTTTCTGAACCCCAATCCTTTCCACAAAGATGAGGGATTCTCCCCTGTATTCTGTGAATACCACTTATACCTGTGTAGGGCAGAATATTGGTAGATAGGGAAAGCTAAACTTAATTCAGGACAAAAGAAGGTAGAGTCAGGGAGAAGCCATGTAACCCCACTGGAGAAAGATGCTGGATGGAACATTACCCAGTAAGCCACAGCCTTGTGACAATACACAGATTAATAGAAATGGGTTAAATTAATATGAAAGTTAGCCAATAAGAAGCTAGAGCTAATGGGCCAAGCAGTGATTTGACTAATACAGCTTCTGTGTGATTCTTTTGGGGCTGGGCAGCCAGAAACAAGCAAGCAGCCTCTTACAACACCACCGCCTGTCTAAATCTTCTTTTCTGATGATATTTATAAAAAGGCATTTCTCATGAAACCTTTAAAACAAGTAAAAAATTAATATGTGTTGTGTGAGTTCTAATAGGTCTTAATAATAAAAGACCAGAGTCAGATTTAGGGAAAAATGCTGAGAGATCAGAGAGATGAAGGAGCCAAAGCACAGCCACGTATTCAAATTACCAGCCAAAAAGAGACTCAGTTCATGTCTCCTCCTCTCTTGTCACTTCCTCTCTCCTCCCAGTCATACCACTTGCTGTTTGTTTGTATAGACATCCAGACCCCTATGGTCATCTAGTGGTTAGCGCCACCCTCTGATTTTCAGGCAATATTTAATTGTACAAACAAGATATCACCACACATTTGGATAAATTAATTTGTTTTTTATGAAAATATCAACAAAGGTTTAACATAGGTAGGTAATCGTATATGTAGCCTTTTTCTTTCTTTTTGTTTTTACTAGAAGGGTCTAGGAGGCCATCCAGATTTTCAAAAAGCCACCTTGACTTCCACCAAGTGCAGTTATTCATGATGATTCACACTTAAGAGATTAAATGTGCAGCAGCAAGAGTTGCATGGAATTAGTACTAAGTATATTACTAGTAAAAATATCTCTTGTTCTTTCTAATACCAAAAGTAGAGTTTACATAACTCTTGTCTTCTCCAGACCTAGTTTTCATTGACTCTATTTTTATTCTAAATTAAACCTCCAGCCTTACTGTCAGTCATGGTGGGCAGGACATATTTATGTTTCCTTCTAGTCTACAATATTACCCAGCATAGGTTTCCATTATTTATAGATGTTTAAGTCAACACTTATAGATAAAACAGATACTTCTACAGCAACATACTCTGGTAATGTCTCTTTTTTATTCTGCAACCTTAAGTCACAAATTTCTGATTCACAGGTTGAAAGGCTAGGAACCTCAGCTTTATGTGACTACATCTTTGCTTATGTAAACTTTTTTCAGTTCAAAGATTCAAAGAATCACATTTATAGCAGAAAAAGACACCTAACACATGATTTCTTGCCATTAAAAAGCCACTACCATAATCACAGAGTGCATGTTTGTAATGCACTTCTTTTATTTATAATTGGCATGGGAGGGCCAACCCACTATGATTAGTACCATACTGTGGTCATCCACAGTTGTATAAGAAACCAGCTTTAAAAAGCACGAGAAACAGTCTGGTAAGTAATGTTCTTCCATGGTTTCTTCTTAAGTTCCTACCCTGAGTTCCCACCCTCTCTTTCTTCAATGATGGATAGAGTAGTATAAGCTAAACAAGCCCTTTCATCCCTAACAATTTTGACCTTGGCATTTTATCAGAGCAAAACCCTAACTAAGGGAGAAATCACTAACATGTTCGTGAGGTATTGATGTGATAGACCTGGCCTTGCTTGAAAGGGTTTTGTGGACTGACTCTGGAAATCTCATCTAGAAAGGTCATTTGTGTCACCACTTAATAAGCTATGATGGAAACTTAAAAATAATTATAAGATTCCACACTTTCTTCATCCATTCTTCCACTGAAGGGCATCTAGGTTGTTTCCAGGTTCTGGCTATTACAATTAATGCTGCTATAAACATAGTTGAACAAATGCTTTTGTAATATGATTGGGCATCTCTTGGGTAAATTCCCAACAGTGGGATTGCTGGGTCCTGGGGTAGGTTGATCCCAAATTTCCTGAGAAACCTCCACACTGCATTCCAAAACGGTTGCACAAATTTGCATTCCCACCAGCAATGGATGAGTGTACCCCTTACTCCACATCCTCTCCAGCAAAAGCTATCATTGGTGTTTTTGATTTTAGCCAATCTGACAGGTGTTAGATGGTATCTCAATGTTGTTTTGATTTGCATTTCCCTGATTGCTAAGGAGGTTGCCATGCCCTTAAGTGTCTTCTGGCCATTTGAACTTCTTCTGTTAAGAATTCTCTGTTCAGTTCAGTGCCCCATTTTTTAATTGGGTTCATTAGCATTTTAAAGTCTAGTCTCTTGAGTTCCTTATATATTTTAGAGATCAGACCTTTGTCTGTTGCGGAGTTGGTGAAGATCTTTTCCCAGTCAGTAGGCTACTACTCAGCGATAAAAAACAATGACATCTTGAATTTTGCATGCAAATGGATGGAAATAGAAAACACCATCCTGAGTGAGGTAACCCAGGCCCAAAAAGATGAACATGGGATGTACTCACTAATAATTGGTTTCTAGCCATAAATAAAAGACATCGAGCCTATAATTCGTAAAAAAATCCTAGAGAAGATATATAAGAAGGTGAATCCAAAGAAAAAGATATAGTTATCCTCCTGGATATTGGAAGTAGACAAGATTGCCGGACAAAAAATGGGAACTTGGTGGTGGGGTGGGATGGGGGGATGGGGGATGGGGAGAGAAAATTGTGAAGTGGAGGATGGGAAGAGCTTGGGGGAATAGGATGGTTGGGATATAGGAAGGGTGGATATGGGAACAAGGAATTATATATCTTAATTAAGGGAGCCATTCTAGGGTTGGCAGAGACTTGACTCTAGAGGGGTTCCCAGGTGTCCAGGAAGATGCCCCCAGCTAGTTCCTTGGGCAGCTGAGGAGAGGGTGCCAGAAATGTCCAGATCCTATTGCCATACTCATGAATATCTTGCATATCACCATAGAACCTTCACCTGGCATTGGATGGAGAAAATGACAGAGCCCCACATAGAAGCACTGGATTGAGCTCCCAAGGTCCTGATGAGGAGCACAAGGAGGGAGATCATGAGCAAGCAAGTCATGACCTTGAGGAGTGCGTTTACCCATTGAGACGGTGGGACAGATCTAACGGGAGACCACCAAGTCCAGTTGGAATGGGACTGATGGAACAGGGGACCAAACCGGACTCTCTGAATGTGACTGACGGTGGAGGAGGACTGAGAAACCAAGGACAATGGCAATGAACATGAACTCTACAGCATGGACGGGCTCACTGTGAGCCTTGTCAGTTTTGTTGCTCACCTTCCTGGACTTAGGGGGAGCTGGGAGGACCTTAGACTTAACATAGTGAAGGGAGCCCTGATGGTTCTTTGGCTTGGAGAGGGGCGGAGTGGGGGTATGAGTGGAAGGGAGGGGAGGGAAGGGGGAGGAGGAAGGGAGGAAATAGAAATTTTTAATAAAAAAAGGAAAAAAATAATTATAAGATTAATAAAAATGGTGAGGCCTTGCTTATGAAGTTCAGAGGAAAATTTGAGAGACCATTAAAGGCTCTCAAAGAAACCAGTTTAATGAAACTTGTTAGATATAGCATTTCTTTGAAATCTTATACATATAACAACATTATATAGAATTAGAAGATTGTATTATATATTAGGAACACATACTATATATTATATCTATTACAGATATATATGCCTGTAAAAAAATTAGAAACCATTAACTTAAATTTGAGAAGGAGCAATGGAAGTTTATAGGAAGAGGTAATGGGAGGAAAGGAAAGGGGAAAATATATGTGCAGTTAAAAGCAGCTGATTACCCAAGACCAGAAATACTGCAATTAAAACTTTGCTTTCCTAAAACAATCAATAATGGTCGTCTATGGCTGAGAAAAAAAAAGTTGTGGTTGAGAAGAGCCTAGCATCATTGTGGTGCAATCTTCTGGGAAGTGTTTCCTCAGTGTTAGCATGCATAAGCTGTGATCCAGAGAGATCAGTGGCTTACCCCCATGCTGACAGCTGAACTTGGTAATGTGTAAGAATCTACTATCTGGAACTAGTTTTGAAACATGAAGGGGTCATGGAGAGAAATTGAGGATTGGCACTATGACAGACCAGGAAAAGTTATTAAGTAAACGTGCAACAACAATTCCAGAGATACCCTTGTAGTGATGAGCTGCGGGCAGGCCTGCTTTTCATCCTGCCCGCAGCTCGTCACTACAGAATGGAGCCCAGACGTGGATAACTGAATCCACAGAAAGCCTGAGAAAGCTTAGGAAAGAATAGAATAAAGCATGTTTTCTTGGTAGCAGCAATTTCTCGGGTTTGGCTCTGCTTGCTAGAGGTAAGCAAGTGCTCTCATCTAAGTGAGGCTTCCTGACTCAGCTTTAGCTGCAAAACCCTGCAGCTCTTTTAAGAGGTCCTGCCATGAAACACTTAAATGGTGTTGATGAAAAGCTGAACGTGTACTTTTTGGTTTTCAGCCATAGCAGGAAAAAAACTGTGCTGTTTTAAAATGCCGGCTTTCTGGGCTGTCCTGCCAGGGCAAACTCTGACTCATTTAGCCAGGCAGTCCAACTGAAAGTCTGTGAGCAGAATGCTGCAGCTTGCTTGCTGGCAAGTACCTTGAAACACTGCAGAGTTGTGGCAATAAATATGGCCACAGCCGGTACCTCTGCCATGAGGCTGGAAAGCTAAGGAATGGGCTGGATCCAGCTGGCAAAGTCACGGCTTTAGTCCTACCAATAATGTTTGGTAAATTAAAGACTTATGTGGTCACAAAAAGAGAGATATACAGTATAAGAAAGATTCAAAGTTGAAGAAAATGTCTAAATGGTTTACTATGTGTTAAAAATATATGCAGGCTAAAGGTTAAAGTTCTTAAAAGTAAAAAACAAGAAAAAAAAGGAAGTAGTTGGGTGTGGTAGTACACACCTTTAATCCCAACACTTGGGAGGTAGAGGTAGATTGACCTCTGTGACTTGAAGGTGTGGTAGCACACACCCTTAATCCCAATGCCTGGGAGGCAGAGACAGGAGGGTCTTTGAGTTCAAGGACAGCCTGGTCTACAGAGTTATTCCAGGACAAAGATATACAGAGAACCTGTCTCAAAAAATAAAACTAAAAATAAACGAAACAGAGGTTAAAATAAAGCCGCACAAAGATGGAAAATACACAGAGATTCTTGATACTGTATGCTATTATGCTCTCTTTGAATTGTTTGAATGCTGAAAAAGGAGCAACAGCTGATAAAAGATATTTGTTTATAAATGCTGCTGAACTAATCCAAGATAGATATTTTGAAAATACTTTGACTTTAAAATTTGGATCTAACGCCTGGCGGTGGTGGCGCACGCCTTTAATCCCAGCACTCAGGAGGCAGAGGCAGGCGGATCTCTGAGTTTGAGGCCAGCCTGGTCTACAAGAGCTAGTTCCAGGACAGGCTCTAGAAACTACAGGGAAACCCTGTCTCGAAAAACCAAAAAAAAAAAAAAAAAAAAAAAAAATTGGATCTAAGGACATGATGCTTTGGAAAGGAGTTTCTTCTTTTGTTTTTACAGAAAATGAGACCCTGTGGATTGCTTCTATCCCAATATGGTATGATAGACCACGCCCTCCTGAAAGGTTGCTGTGAACACCCTCAAAAAATTATTTTGCTCAACTGCCAACTGAGAGGAACCTACCATACAGGTTATACCATGAACGACCTAAATAACAGCGCCCCCATTCAGCAGGAAGCTGTCTGGAGAGAAATAACTATGTCCATATTCCCAAATATTGTTTATAAATGTTCTTTTACATTTAAAGGTGGATATGATATAGATATGAATAATTTGCATTGATATGGATTTTGCTTTAGTGATTTAAATTTAAGGTCAATTTTGTTATATGTATATGTATTTCTGATACTGATTAAGGTATTGTGATTGTGTAGTTCATTTAAAAATGTAATGTATAATAATAATGTATAATAGGAAATATAGGTTAATGGATAATCATCAATAATAGTCAAGCTTGTAGTCATGTTAGTTAGATTTTCTAGATATATAGAGATATATTTCAGTTAGATAGGCATTCCTAATATCTTTCAAAGACTACAGAATATGGCATTGAAATGTTTTAATAACTTAGGGCTTTTCATGACAATGAGACATGTCTGCTCCTGGCAGCACCAGCCACTTCAAGAGGAAGATGGGCACTGAAGAGGCTCCTTATGGAATTTGATAGCCATTTGGGCAAGAAACTGCTCTTTCCTGGACTGTTGGCATAAACTGGACACAAAGAACCCACAGAAAGAGGACTGCTGAACTTGCCTAAAGGTGAGATGATCTTTCGGGGTTCCTGATTCATGAAAGAGTCTGAGAGACATTCTGCAGGACACAGCAGATAGTGACTGAACTGCCTTTGAAATTTCCTGCTTCATGTAAAAGTCTGCTGGATACTGTGGGCCTGAAGGCTGAAGATGAATGCCCCAACAGTACAAAAGAACTTTGGGTGACTGTCCAGACAGCGAGATGTCTCTGTCATTTCTAGAGTTTGGAAGTTGCTTATTTCTTGTTTGCTTAGGTAATATTATATCCTTCTGGAGTCTTTGATGGAGTTGAAGAATGGTTAGTTATAGTTATAGTTTTGCTTACTTATGATAAAAGATAAAATAGATATAAATATTGTAACTTTAATTCTTGCTTGATAACTGTTTTGTTATATGTAATTTTACTATGTTAAAGTGAAAGCCTTTCTTTTTTATTTAAACAGAAAAAGGGGAAATGATGAAGGTGTGTCTTCTATCTATCTGATGATTTCATTGTTTAATTAATAAAGAAACTGCTTGGCCTAATAGGTTAGAACATAGGTGGGTAGAGTAGACAGAACAAAATGCTGGAAAGAGGGAAGTGAGGCAGATGCCTCAGGCAATCGTCATGCCTCTCCTCTCTGAGACAGATGCCATGAAGCTCTGGCCCAAGATGGACGTATGCTAGAATCTTCCCAGTATACCACGAACTTGTGGTGCTACACAGATTATTAGATATAGGTTAAAGCAAAATATGGAGAATTAGCTAATAAGAGGTTGAAACTAATGGGCCAGGCAGTGTTTAAATGAATACAAGTTGTGTGTTGTTATTTCGGGGCATAAGTAAGCAGGTGGCCAGGAGCGGGGCAGCGGGAACGCGGCCCGCTGCTCTTACTACATACCCTAGGATTGAAGATGACATGGAGAGAAGTTTAGGCTAGGCACCATGTGGCAGAACCAGGGTCTCTGAAAAGAGCCTAGAAGAAGCTATGGGTAAAGGTACAGCCCATTTTGTTGATGAGGGAAGTCTAGCACACTGAAGGTAGTGCTAACTTTGGTCCTAAAATATATAAAGAAGAAGATCAAGTGATCCATGAGGATCATGCCTGTAATCAGTGTTCCTCAGTGGTTTCTGATTCAATTGCTGTTTTCAGGTTCTGGCCCAGAGTTCCTCCCTGACTCCCTTCAAAGACAGAATTTAGTGTGGAAATGTAAACAGAAATATGCCACCACCCCCAAACACTGCCTCTAGTTGCTTGTGCCATGGTGTTTTATTACAACAATAGATACCCTAACAAAGACACTTAGGTAATGTTAATTAATAAGGATAATTCTGGAAGCCTTCCCTCATTACTGACAACAGGTCTAATATTTATAAAGAAATTATCTTTGAAATAGCTATCATAATCCAGTACAAATACAAAAATAACATGGATAATATTCTTGATTACTTTATGTATATACTACTAGGTCTTTCCACCTTGATACAGAACAGTGTTGCATAGGAGGAGAAAACATCAGTTGAGTAACTTCACGATGAGATTGGCCTGTGGGCATGTTCATGTGGCATTTTTTGATTGACGATTGATGTTAAATAGCCAAGCTTTTTATAGAGAGTACCAACCTAGCTAGGTGGAACTTCATTGTATAAACAATATTTCTGAGAAAGCCATAAATGTAAATGAATAATCACTACAACTTCATTGTCCTTGATTCAGTTTCTGTCTCAGGTTCTTGCCTTGAGCTTCTGCTTTGGCTTCCTTTAATTATGTACATATAATGTGGAAATTAAAAAAGCCTTTTTCTCTCCAAGTTGCATTTGGTCATAGTGTTTATCACAACAGAGAAGAAACTATGGTGGTTTTACTAAGATTGTGTGAGTTGGTGAATAGATCCAACACAAATATTTATAACAGAATAGTTTAGTATGTTATTTTTTGCTAATGCATCCGTGGAATTCAATTAATATAGACCATATGCCCACATCCCTATACTTTCCTTCTCCATTTCATCCTGTACCAGCATCACTTTCTGTCCTCTTTTTAGCATGATTTCTTCTTTTAAAATAACCATTGAGTCTAGTGTTTCTCATATTCACATGGGTGGAGAGTCATCCACTGGAGCATAAGCAATGTACTAAGAGTCATGACATTGAAGAAAACTGACTCTCTATCCCTTTTAAACTGTCAAACACCTTAGGTAGAAATAAGACCTCATGAGTCACTTCCCTATTTATGAGATATTTTTCTGCTCCTTGATAACAGTAGGGGGATTGGGCTACTGATGCCCATCATTATTTTTCCTCAATTTGTTGAACCAGTTATGGGTCTCTGTATAAGTGACCATGAACTACACATAGAAGCTACTCTAATAAGGGTAAGATTCAAACTGATCTATGAGGATAAGTGAAAGCATTTCAAAGGTAGTGTTATACTATGTCTTTAAGCAAAACAATAAAAATAAATTGTTTGCTAGTGTCTTTGACCTCTGTCTAAGTACTGTAGTGAGAGCTTTGGGCTGGCCTGCTTTTCACCCTGGCCTGCTCCTGGCTGCCTGGCTAGCTTATGCCCCGAAATAACATCACACAAATTGTATTCTTTTAAATACTGCCTGGCCCATTATTTTCAGCCTCTTACTCACTTCTTGATTAACCCATATCTAATAATCTGTATAGCACCACGAAGTGGTGTCTTACCGGGAAGTTTCTAGCTTACGTCCATCTTGGGCTGGAGCTTCATCGCGTCTGGCTTCTCTCTGAGGAGAGGCACGGTGGTCTGACTAACTTAGGAGAGGCATGGCATCTGACTGAGCCTTCTACCTCACTTCCTCTTCCTGTTCTGTCTACTCCACCCACCTAAGGGGCGGTCCATCAAATGGGCCAGGCAGTTTCTTTATTAGCCAATGAAATCAACTCAAACAGAAGACTCTCCCACATCATTTCCCCTTTTTCTGTTTAAACAATAAAAGAAAGGCTTTAACTTTAACATAGTAAAATTACATATAACAAAATAGTTATCAAGTAAGAATTAGTTACAATACTTATATCCATTTTATCTTTTATCATAACAAAGGAAAACTTTAACTATCCATTCTTCAACTCCATCAAAGACTCAGGAAAGATATAATATTACCTAAGTAAATAAGAAGTAAGCAACTTACAAAACTCTAGAAATGACAGAGACATCTAGCTGCCTGGACAGTCACCCAAAATTCCTCTGTACCGTTGGAGCATCCATCTTCGGCCTTCAGGCCCATAGTTTCCAGCAGACATTTCCATAAAGCAGGAAATTTCAAAGACAGTTCAGTCGCTATCTGCTGTGTCCTGCAGAATGTCTCGCAGACTCTTTCATGAATCAGGAACCCAGAAGGAACATCTCACCTATAGGCAAGTTCAGCAGTCCTCTCTCTGAGGGTTCTCTGTGTTCAGTTTATGCAATAGTCCAGGCAAGAGCAGTTTCTTGCCCAAATGGCTATCAAACTCCATAAGTATCCTCTTCGATGCCCATCTTCCTCTTTAAGTAGATTGGTGCTGCCAGGAGCTGACGTGTCTCATTGTCATGAAAAGCCTTAAGTTATTAAAACATCTAAAATGCGATATTCTGTAGTCTTTGAAAGATATGAAGAATGCCTATGTAACTTAAATATATCTCTATATAGCTAGAAAATCTAACTAACATAACTACAAGTTTTACTAATATTGATAACTATCCATTAACAACCTATATACATTACATTTTTAAATGAACTACACAATCACAATACATTAATCAGTATCAGAAATACATATACATATAACAAAATTGACCTTAAATTTAAATCACTAAAGCCAAATCCATATCAATGCAAAATTACTCATCTCCATATTATATCCCCCTTTAAATGTAAAAGAACACTTATAAACAATATTTGGGAATATGGGTGCAGTTATTTCTCTCCAAACTGCTTCCTGCTGAATGGGGACGCTGTTAATCCGATCTTTTATGGTGTAAGCTGTGTACCATGTTCATCTCAGTCATCAGTTGCGTAAAGTAATTTTTTGAGGATGTTCACAACAACCTTCAGGAGGGCGTGGTCTATCATACCATATTGGGATATAAGCAATCCACAGGGTCTCATTTTCTGTAAAAACAAAAGAAACTCCTTTCCAAAGCATCATGTCCTTAGATCCAAATTTTAAAGTCAAGGTATTTTCAAAATATCTATTCTGGAATAGTTTAGCAGCATTTGTAAACAAATATCTTTTAGCAGCTGTTGCTCCTTCCTCAGCATTTAAACAATTCAAAGAGAGCATAATAGCATACAGTACCAAGATTCTCTGTGTATTTTCCATCTCTGTGCAGCTTTATTTTAACCTCTATTTCGTTTATTTTTACTTTTATTTTTTGAGACAGGTTCTCTTTATATCTTTGTCCTGGAATAACTCTTTAGACCAGGCTGTCCTTGAACTCACAGAGATCCACTGTCTTTGCTTCCCAAGTGCTGGGATTAAAGGTGTGTGCTACCACACCGTGAACTCACAGAGATCTGCTTGTCTCTGCCTCCCAGGCATTTGGATTAAAGGCGTGTGCTACCACACCTTGAAGTCACAGAGGTCAATCCACCTCTGCCCCTTGAAGTCACAGAGGTCAATATACCTTGCCTCCTAAGTGTTGGGATTAAAGGTGTGTACCACCACAACAAACTACTTCCTTTTTTTTTCTTTTTTACTTTTAAGAACTTTAACCTTTAGTCTGCATATATTTTAACACACTGTAAACCATTTAGAGGTTTTCTTTGTCTTTGAATCTTTCTTTACTGTATATCTCTCTTTTTCTGACCACACGACTCTTTATTTACCAACCAATATAGGTAGGATTAAAGCTGTGGCTTTGACAGCTAGATCCAGCCCATTCCTTAGCTTTCCAGACTCATGGCAGAGGTACCGGCTATAGCCTTGTTTCTCACCACAACTCTGTGGCGGTTCAAGGTCCCTGCCAGCAAGCAAGCTGCAACAGTGTTAAACAACACTCAAAAGCTCCATAGTCAGGACCGCCTGCTTGAAAGAGTCAGAGTTTGCCCTGGTGGGACGGCCCAGAAAGCTGGCATTTTAAAACGGCACAGCTTTTTTCCTGCTACGGCTGAAAACCGAAAAACAAACGTTCAGCTTTTCATCAACACCATTTAAGTGTTTCGTGGAAGGACCTCTTAAAAGAGCTGCAAGATTTTGCAGCTAAAGCTGAGTCAGGAAGTCTCTCTTAGATGAGAGTGCTTTCTTACCTCTGGCAAGCAAAGCCAAACCTGAGAAATAGCTGCTACCAAGAAAACATGCTTTACTCTATTCTTTCCCAAGCTTTCTCAGGCTTTCTGTGGATTCAGTTATCCACGTGGGCGCCATTCTGTAGTGATGAGCGGCGGGCTGCATTCCTGCCCTGCTCCCGTGGCACCCGACTAGCTTTACCCGAAATAACATCACACAAATTGTATTCTTTTAAATACTGCCTGGCCCATTATTTTCAGCCTCTTACTCACTTCTTGATTAACCCATATCTAATAATCTGTATAGCACCACGAAGTGGTGTCTTACCGGGAAGTTTCTAGCTTACGTCCATCTTGGGCTGGAGCTTCATCGCGTCTGGCTTCTCTCTGAGGAGAGGCACGGTGGTCTGACTAACTTAGGAGAGGCATGGCATCTGACTGAGCCTTCTACCTCACTTCCTCTTCCTGTTCTGTCTACTCCACCCACCTAAGGGGCGGTCCATCAAATGGGCCAGGCAGTTTCTTTATTAGCCAATGAAATCAACTCAAACAGAAGACTCTCCCACATCAAAGTACTCTAAACAAAGATTGTTTAAAAAAATGATAATTTTTTTATCATTTAACATATATTTAACATAAGATTAACATATAGTTATCTTTCATCCTGTTCATAGAAATTGGAAATAACCATAGCAGTAATTGTCTTAAGTCAATTGTGAAAACCTAGCTACTGAGGAATAAATCCAGTTGTAGAGTACTGCATGATGTTCCAGCTTCAGAAAAACTGACAGATAATTTTAATTCATATTTCTAGTTTCAGAAGAGTCACTATTATTCTGCTTTAAAATGGTTTTGCATTATAGCTCATTTTTATCCTTTCCTCATTGATTCTTCAAATAATTATCAATTCTTTGGCAAAAGTATCAAATGCTTATAACTGTTTCCAATTCTAATGCATATTTCTCTTCTTCTTGACATTAGAAATTGTTTTCTTCTTATAATTTATAACTCAAATACTTGTATAAAGTTATATGAGTTGAATGCTAGAATGTATATGTTGCATCACTCATCAATGCTGTTTTTGATCGCCGTGATTTTCCAGAAAGTTAGTTATTTTCAGCACAGCATGGCATAATTTTCACTCTAATCCAAGCCACCTCTTTCATATGTCACTCTGTATATGACAGTGTTAGTGAGATTTTTGCCAAATAAATTATGACACAAACTGGAAAAGATAAATACAAATTATGCTATATTTTTGAGTTGAAATTTTCCCACTTAGAAACTTCTGAGTCGTTAAAAGTATGGTTATATCTAAACTTCATTAAAATGTAAACTTTTGATGCTGTTACAAATAGCAGTATTCAAAAAGAAATAGCTATTTTTTATTTTGTTTTTTTACAAACAAATAAGAATATAGCCTACTCTTTAGTTTTTTCAATGGTGCCATTAAATGTATATTTCTATCTTTCTCCCTAAAATCATTCCGGGAGTTGTTTAATATCGTTTTTTTAGTATTTTACTGGATGAGAAAATGCAAATATTTCTGCTCTGTAGAGTCTTTAGCTCTCAAAGTGTTTCCTTACAAGCATCACAATGTCAAATATAAGTGGACTGGATTCACAAGATTTGTCAACATGCCTTTCTATTTACCTGTGAAAATTGAGGCCTTGAGTTCATGTCATTAAATGAATTTTCTTTCAAAGTATTTTCCTGAGATGCAAAGTCATAATGAAATTGTCTTTTGCAGAAACCAAACAGAATGTTCTGGCCTTGTTCTTTGCATCTCTTTAAAGTATAATATTCTTGACAATGAAACATATTCTTTATAGGAAAATTACATATGTTAGAGTGTTCCTTACATATTGTCCAATGTGCTTAGAGATCAAACTCACACTAATTATGCATGTTATAATATATTTGAGAAACAAGACACAGAAATATTAAAAATAAAGTAGCTATATCACTTTCCTTAGTATATACTAATACAAAGAAAATTAAAATTTTAGTGATAAAAAGATATGTTTGAAAAGTTCTCTAGGATATGCTGACATTTTCAAATAAATTGGATTTTATATCACATATTTTATCTATATTAATAACTACTTTAATAGATAAAAATCCACCTTTTAACAAAATGTCAAGTTACTAATGTTCAATAAAAGACTGCTTATGATTTATAGTATTTTATAAATTACAAGCTAAAGCCTTTAACTTTAAATAAAATTGAAACACTGTAAACAAAATTGACCTTTTGAAGTCTTCTCCAGTGAAACACACACACACACACACACACACACACACATATATATATATATATATATATATACATACATACATAAATATATGGCAATGTGAATTTCTTGTGGTCTTGAATCTTCCAAGAAATAGAATTCTCTGGTCTTTACAGTATTATGAACACTAATGACAGGCTTATGTGACTGGGTCCTTGAATAGTAACTCCATTTTAAGAGAGTCTAGACATTTAAAAAGTGTCCTGAGATAAACAAATCAGTGAGAGTCAGGTCTTGTGAGCATCTTATATTGTATACTTTTTATATACCCAAAGTTATTCTGCCAAACAAAGTTTGTTTTTTCCAGCATGAAGATTAGAAGGCCTTAAACTAGGAGTCAACACATTTTCTCTCTTATGCTGCTTTTATCAGAATTTTTTTCACTGTGATGCAGAAGTTTGACTAATGTCACATACCTCGACATAATATTCACCAGTTTTATTTTTAATTTTTTTGTTTTTTTATTTTAAAATTAAAATTTTCCATCTTCTCTCCTCCTCCCACTTCCCTCCCCTCCCCTCCACCCACACCCCCACTCCCTCCCTCTCCAGGCCAAAGAGCAGTCAGGGTTCCCTACACTATGTGAAGTCCAAGGTCTTCCCAATTCCCCCCAGGTCCAGGAAGGTGAGCATCCAAACTGACAAGGCTCACACAGAGCCCATCCATGCAGTAGAATCAAAGCCCAGCCCCATTGTCCTTGGCTTCTCAGTCAGCCTCCACCGTCAGCCACATTCAAAGAGTCCAGTTTGATCACATGCTCCATCAGTCCCATTCCAGCTGGCCTTGGTGATCTCCCAATAGATCTGTCCCACCGTCTCAGTGGGTGAATGCACCCCTTGCGGTCCTGACATCCTTGCTCATCTTCTCCCTTCTTCTGCTCCTCATTAGGACCTTAGGAGCTCAGTCCAGTGCTCCAATGTGGGGCTCTGTCTCTATCTCCATCCATCACCAGATGAAGGTTCTATGGTAATATGAAAGATAATTATCAGTGTGACTATAGGACAAGGCCAGTTCATCTGCTGCCCAAAGAACAAGCTGGGGACATCTCCCTGGACACTTGGGAACCCCTCTAGAGTCAAGTCTCTTGCCAACCCTAAAATGGCTCCCATAATTAAGATATATACTTCCCTGCTCCCATCTCCCCCCTCCTCCATCCCAACCATCCCATTCCCTCAAGCTCTCCCCATCCTCTCTTTCTCCCTTCTCTCCCCCATCTCCCCTTATCCCCACCTCACCCCCACCCCCGTGCTCCCAACCCCTGCCCGACAAACACAGGATTGATAATCTGTATAAATCAAAAAATTTAAAAGTTGGTTAAGTTGTTTGTGAGTAACTCAAGTAATTATGCAGCCTAAGATTTCTGTTATCACACTTGGAGAAAGACAAAGCTCCCACTAAGCAAAGCATGCATTCCATGTGAAACTAGTTTTGCCCTGGACAATGAAAGGCTAGCTAAATATACAGGACACTAGAGTGACACAGATACAAGACGGAGTAAAAGAAACGTAGTAGTTTAAAGACAGAAAATGTCTTTAGAAATAAAATACATTTAAATTATGAATATTAAATTATGATGTCATAATCTGTAACATTTATAAGAGTGTATCTAATTCTTTTATAATGCAGTCAATAAGCAATAAAATTAATAATAGAGAAAAGCAGCAATCCTCGATCTATATGATTGTATGAAATCTACTGATTCTGCATGTATAATAACAACCAAATTTTTGGCAAGTATAGTATATATGATCAAGCTTTGTAATTTTGATGGACTCCAAAAAATTTCTAGAATAAAATACACAACTATAATTTTTGTCAAAAAAGATATTTTTTGAAGTAAAAATCTGTATCTCATATTCACTATTGTTAGAAAATCTTTTCTTTTTCAACACACACATACACACACACATATGATGGAGGAGGGTCATCTGTCTATGTGTTACTTTCATTGGTTAATAAAGAAACTGCCTTGGTCCTTTAATAGGACAGAAAATGAGGTGGGCAGAGTAGACAGAACAGAATTTTGGGAGAAAGAAAGCACAGTCAGGCAGATGCCTCAGGCAGTTGCCATGGCTCTCCTCTCCGAGATTGACACTGGTTAAGATCTTTCCTGGTGAGCCACCATATCGTGGTGCTACACACCTTAATAGAAATGGGTTAATCAAGATGTGAGAGTTAGTCAGAAAGAGGCTACAGGTAATGGGCCAGGCAGTGTTTACATGAATACAGTTTGTGTATTGTTATTTCGGGGGTAAAGCTAGCTGGAAAAGATTTTCCAATGGTAATAAATATGAGATGCAGGTTTTTTTACTTCAAAAATATCTTTTGACAAAAATTATAGTTGTATATTTTATTCTTGAAATTTCTTTGGAGTCCATCAAAATTCCAAAGCTAGATCATATATACTATACTTGCCAAAAATTTAGTTGTGATTATACATGCAAAATCAGTAGACTTTATACAATCATAGAGACCTAGGATTTCTGCTTTTCTCTATTATTAATTTTATTGCTTATTGACTGCAATATAAAAGAATTAGATACACTCTTGGAAAAGTTACAGATTATGACATCAGGTCATATACTCATAATTTAAAGGTGTTTTATTTCTAAAGACATTTTCTGTCTTTAAACTACTGTATTTTTTTTACTCCATCTTGTATCTGTGTCACTCTAGTGTCCTGCATATTTAGCTGAGCCTTGCATTGTCCAGGGGAAAACTAGTCTCACAGGGAATCTAGTTACATAATTAATACATTCACAAATGTACATATTCATATGTTCATTTACTTAACTTATACATGTGTACACATATATGTATGCAAATTAAAATCTTCAATACACTAAAGAGAAATAGTATGAGCTGATATTTTAGACTCTTGGAGGTCAATTTCACATAATAATTCCAGATTAATATGTTTTCCTTGAAATTTTATAACTTGATTTTATTGGTGACCCAATACAATTTCATTTTTTATACATATCACATTATCAGTCTGTACATATCATTCATAAACATCTAGGCTAAATACATTTCAGAAGACACAAAATATCTTTGTTAAAAGATACAAAGAATCATGATGTAGGAGTCCCCACTGTGTGCTGTGATTACCATTAATAAATAAAGAAACTGCCTTGTCCTGTTGATAGGGCAGAATGTGAAGGGGAAGCCCAGCCAATCACCTTGTTTGTAAGGCGTGTCCCCCTTAGGCTAATATTTACTTATAAAATGTTGTAGGTGTGTGGCCTGCCCTCTCTTTGTTTTCCTGTGCTCTCTTTGCTGGAACCTTGGATTTGTAAATTCCCTTTTCTTTCCTTTATTAAAGCTGAATATTATATATTAAAGCTAGTCTTGTTAATCATAACTGCCGATCAACCATGCCCCTTCATTTGGCGTCCAACTCTGGGCATTTGGGAGCCTTTAGCTCTGGTTCCCACGCTGCACAGCAGGGATTTGGCCTTGGGCTTTTGATTGCTTCATTGGTTCGCCCTGAGCAAGTTTGAACCATGGTTGCCTGCTCGCTCCTGCACTCAGTCTCAATGCAGTTTCCCAGACTAGCCTGTCCCAGCCCTGCTTGTACAGAGCACAGGCCGTGAACATGTGACTCAGCCCAAGTGCGCTAACCCCTCAGGCAGCACCAGTCCTGGCTGAATTCGGCATTGGCCCTGACCTGCCAGAGACAAGTAGTTACTGCCTGCATCCAGGTGTTCGAGCTTGTGAAGCCTCCTGCTGAATAAGCGAGACCCCACTGCCATTACAGCACACGCCCGACCAGCTTTCCGGCTTCCTCCGCCGGTACTGCAGACTATTAATTGGTTTGATGGGATGATTGGTATTTGTGAATTAGTGTTTTTAGAAAATTGCATTGTGGTGGTGGCGCACGCCTTTAATCCCAGCACTCGGGAGGCAGAGGCAGGCGGATCTCTGAGTTCGAGGCCAGCCTGGTCTACAAGAGCTAGTTCCAGGACAGGCTCTAGAAACTACACGGAAACCCTGTCTCGAAAAACCAAAGAAAAAAAAAAGAAAATTGCATTGGTGTTGATTCTTGTATATTGAACATTGTATGTGAGTATGCTTCTACCTCTATTGTATGAGAGTATGCTTCTACCTCTGTTTAAAACAATTGTTATATTGAGATATTTACCATATTGCAATGTACATTTCTACCTCTGATATTATTTATGTAATGACATAGTTGACATTTGGAGATCATTGTCCTCATTTATTACACAGTTGTTTATTCTCTTAGTCCCCAAGTTAGATAGATATCGAGAATTATATATCAATAGTCATATATGTTTGTCATATTTACATTTAGGATATTCAGGTTTTTTAGATACACAAAAATTATATTTAGTATAGATAGTATAATCTTCGACCTCTTTGAAGAGCTGTAGAAAATGGCCTTTAATCTAACCTAGAGTTTTGTACTTATGAGACACAATCACTCCTGACAACACCGTTGTACTCCCAAGAGAACGTTGAGCACCAAAGACACTCCACTGGGAGCTTGTCTTCTTCTTGGCAGAACTGGCCTTTGGGCAAAGAAAAGCCCATAATTCAACTACTGACAAAGATACAGAATATCCATAAGCAGATAAAACAGGATTGTCTTATCTTGCCAAGACAGGGTAGGGTAGTTCTACAAAAAGTTCCTTGCCTTTGAAAAATGTCATGTCAGTTGTGTTAGGCCTTAGCCAAAGTTGGTTGCCTCAACATTGCAAAACGAAACTTTGGGTGATTGCCCAGGTAGTCATTTGTCTCTGTCATTATTTGCACATTTTGGAAGTTTCTCGTTTGTACTTCCTGGTTGCTTAAGTAATATTACTTCCCTTCTCAGATCTTTGATGGAGTTGAAGATTAGATAATTGTAGTTACCCTCTACTTATTTAGACTCCTTGAAATAGAATGTTTAGTAAAACTTTTGTTATATGTTTCTTGCTTAATATTATTTGTTGTTTGTAATTTTATATTTATTAATTTTTCCTATTGTATATAGTTGTATTTGGTTTGGTTCTGTCTTATTTAGACAAAAGGGGGAAATGAAGGGGAAGCCCAGCCAATCACCTTGTTTGTAAGGCATGTCCCCTTTAGGCTAATATTTACTTATAAAATGTTGCAGGTGTGCGGCCCGCCCTCTCTTTGTTTTCCTGTGCTCTCCTCGCTGGAACCTTGGATTTGTAAGTTCCCTTTTCTTTCCTTTATTAAAGCTGAATATTATATATTAAAGCTAGTCTGGTTAATCATAACTGCCGATCAACCACGCCCCTTCAAGAATTTAGGTAGGAGGGGAAGACAGAACTGAATTCTGGGAGAAAAGAGGGTGTAGAGAGTGACCATAGAGCTGCCAGAGACAGATGCTGGGAATTTTACCTGGTAAGCCTTTGTCATGTGGCAATATATAGATTAATATAAATGGGATCAATTAATATAAGAGTTAGCCAATAAGAAGGTAGAGCTAATGGGCCAAGCAGTGTTTTAATTAATATTATTAATTATTATTTTGTTTCTGGGAAGCTGGGAACAAACTAGTGGTTCCTCCAACTGAATCAGCTGGGAGTGAGCTATGAACTTCTTAGCTTCTGGTCAGTTTCCATAGTATTGGGAGCTGCGATGCATACGACTGGGTAAGAAAAGGCACCTGTGGTCTTCCTTAGCTCTTTACCAGAAATCCACTGAAACTAACTCTCAGACAAGGTAGGCCTAATGAGGCAATAGTGACATAGAGCACACAGGGACAACCATGTACTCTCTGGCTATTTTAAGGCCTGTTTTCCAATAAGAAATCCATAATTGGTATTATAAACCTGGTTAAAATTTCAAGACTGAGGTGTTCTCAGGCCCATTGGTGCACGTATAATATTGTTAGTTATATGGATACATCGTCAAGCTACCTTCTAAATGCCTATGCTTATTCCCATAGCAAAATGCTGCTTTGAGTCTTATTCTCAGAAATTTCTTTTCACGGTTGAGGGTAGCAAAAGCAGCTACATATGGCTGTCAAAGATATATATATATATATATATATATATATATATATATATATATATATATATATATAATATATTGCAATTAGGTGCTCAGGCCAAGTCAGATTTTTGTATAATCTTCTCTAAGAGAGGATGGAACAGCATTGAAGTGGAACAATGGTCTTTTATTCTGTCACCTGTATTATTTTTAATAAAATGCTGCTTAACCAGTAGCCAGGCAGGAAGTATAGGTGGAGTCATTGCAACAAAGCCAGAAGCAGAGGCATGACAATGAAAATTATGGGAAGAAGAAAGCTTCACCCAGACCTAGAGAAAGCCAGACACAGAGAAAGCAAGATGTGACTACCTCATTGAAATAGGTACCAAGCCATATGGCTAACACAAACAAGAATTATGGGCTAATATAAGTTATAAGAGTTAATAAGAAGCCTGAGCTAATGGGCCAATCAGTTTATAATTAATGTAGACCTTTGTGTGTTTATTTGGGACTAAATGGCTTTGGGACCTGGTGAGACAGAAACCTCAGTCAACACAGCACCGAATAGAAAGTAGGAAAATTATCAGGAATGTTCCTAGCTTTGGTAAGAGAACTTTCTTTTTGTGATAGGGATCAGATTATACAGACTCACAGCTGGCCAAAGTGATGACAATGGATGATTATTAATGTTCAGTCTGAAATGTGGCATGCATATCATACCTCCTGATTATTACTGTAGGCTATATAACAGGTTCAGAGTTTCTTTGAGATATACCAGCTTATTTAATTGTATTTCCAATTGTCATGTTTGTATTAATAGAATGCAAACTTCATGACTTCTGGTGCTATTCAACTGTGTATCCCAAACTTTAGGCAGAGAGCTAAGAATTTTCTGTTATTGTTCTATAATAAATCAAAAATAATTTACAAATTATTATAAACAATATTAATTTTCTGAATAAATGAAAATATAATACTTTATATTTGTGTAACCATAGTCTTTTGCAGAATATGAAAATTTCTAAAATTTAAAATCTTATTACTGTCAAAATCATAAAATCTATTTCATTGTATTTAATTAATAATTTGCTAATGTTCCTTAGTCTCTTTTCATGTATTTTTGGAGTGTCGATAGTTTCTGTTGTGTTTTGAATGAAAATAGCTACCATAGGCTCACATATTTGAATGTCTAGTTTTTAGTTGGTTGACCGTTTAGAAAATGTCAGGAGATGTGTTCTTGTTGGAGTAAACGTAACTTTCTTGCAGGAAGTAGTTCACTGGGGGTGGGCTTTTTAAAAACCCATAACAGGCTCTGTGTTCCCTTGACTGCTTTCCAGGAATCAGGATGTAAAATTCTCAGCTACTGATCTGGTGCCATGCCTATCTGCTTCCCACCATGATGATTATATCCTAACCCTCTGAAACTTCAAGCAAGGCCCCAATTAGGTGATTTGTTTTATACAAGTTGCCTTGGTCATGGTGTCTTTTAATAGAAACATAATAGTAGCTAACATGTCTTTATGATTAAATTGAGCAAAAATATTTATTGTTTTATTGATCTATCTCTCCATTCACGAGATAAATCTGTATAGTATGGACTTCTGAATTTTTTATAGGACTTAAGGATATTTTTCAGATCATTATTTTAAAGGTCTTTTTAACCTCTATGCAAAATAAATACTTTTTATTATTTACTTGGATTTTGAACCACATTAAATATAGATTACAAATTCAGATTTTTCTAAAGAATGTTTTCATTTTTAATTCTATGGTATAAAATAATGTGAAGATTTTTTATTTTTGCTGAAAGTTTGTCATGAGAAGCAGAGTTCAGTAACTTAAATATATTTTTACACATGGCTAAAACTACATTTGCAATATTTTTAGTCTCACAATCTGTAAGACTTTACAGATTGAAATTTAAGTACAGGACTTTTATTTTGTTTCAAAAATGGATTTTCTTGTCTATATCTATTCCATTAGGATATCCTTTGAATTAGCATGCCATTATAAATTATTCTGCCTCTAGGGAACTCAATACAACTTCTATATTAATCTTTTCATGAATTTCCTTGTCATATTCAGCCATTTATTGCTCCTTGTAAGATTTAAAATAATTTCAACCCACACACTCAACTCATTATAAATCAAATGTTGGCATTCTAGTAACAATTACATTTCATTATATTTTTATAGCCTCTAAAATACACAGAACATTCTACAAGGAAGATATTTTACATTTATTCTTGCCATACAGGTACTTTATAAGTATACTCAACCTTCTCAACTACATTAAAAATGTATATTTATTCTCTGTCCAATATTATTGGAATTATTTGACTTAGAAATTTAACACAAGATTCTGATGTAAAATACAAGACAGGAATTAAGCAAACATTTCTAATTTATTTTCCTAACTTACAACTTCACCTTAGCTGAACTCATGTGAACAATTTTATTTTATCTAATACATCATTGGGAAATATCTCTTGTTACTACTGTATTTGAAAATTAACGTGTCCTGATTTATTTTCTCTTAGAAATTAAGTATTACTACTGTCATTATTTGTTTTGTTTTGTTTTTAGATTTTCTTGAGTGAATCATTGCTTATAACTTAATTTTATTAATGAAATGTTATACTTAGATAAGTTATACATATAACTAAAATTTTGAAATTAATTTATATTAATGGTATAATGCAATAAAATAGAATAATTGTAATAAAAATGTACATTAAATTTAAGAAAATATAATTATGTGGATAAATTAGTATTTGAGTTAATAGAGAATCAATTATCCAAAATTCAAATTTTAAATATATCAGGTAGGTATACTTGTTTCAAGATGAGAAATTTGCTAGCTTAAGTTCTTGTCTTATTGTTTCCTATCCTTCCTTTGTATTGCTTTAAGTTCTCTTGGCTAGATTGCATACAGAGAGGAATAAAAATTTATTATGAATTAAAATTGCAGGAAAATTCATGATTGTTTTGTTGGACAGAGCATAAGAGTTGTATGTATCACTTATTCACATGTAGGTGGGTATCCTTGTTGTCCATCACCATTTCCTGAGTAGTCTTTCTTTCTTTCTTTTTTAACAGTGGGTATTTAGCACGATCAATAACTATATGTCCAGCCATGTTACATTTTCTGAGTCTTTTGTTTTCACCTGTATTTCTGGTTTTGCATTACAACTGTAACTTCTTTATCTATGATGTCTCTTTAAGTTATTACTATATTAGTTACTATAGATTATTATATTATTATGTTGCATCTCTCAATGCCATTTTGCACATTCTTAGGCTCCTCCCTCCTCTCTTCCCAGTCTCCTCCCTGCTTCCCACCTAACCCAAGATAATAGCCATGTTTGTCATCTGCTTTTTGATATTCTCCATATACCCACCCATCCAATTTAACATTTACTCTTTTTCTCTTTCTCTTCATGTACATATGTGTATATATACACATAAAATCAGGTCAAATCTGTGCTTTCTAAATATACTATGTGACCTGTTCTGGAAGATGGTTTCCATCCAAGGGCTCACACTCTTAAATAAAACAAACTGTTACTCTCAGAGACTCTACCATTTGTCAGTGTCTCTTTAAGTAGAGGTTATAATTTATGTCCCCACCCCACTATCCATGCTGTAATTCTGTCTGTCTTCATTTTGTGTAAATATGGTACGTATTGTCAGAATTACAAGGAATTCATGTATGTAACCTCCCTGTCCTGTCCAGAAAACATTTCCTCGAAGTCATCTACCATGTCTGGGGCTTACAACATTCTTCACCCTGTTCTGCAGATTCTTGAACCTCTAGGAGAGGAATGTAATATAGATGTTCAATTTAAGACTGAACTTTTTACATTCACTTAATATCTATCCTTTGACAACTTGTGACTATTCATGTTAATTTCCAGTCACTATAAAAAGAAGCTTCTCTGATGAGGGATAAAAGATACACTAATCTATGGGCATACAAAAATGTCATCAATAGATATTTTATTACTATGTCACAATAAGGATCTAATATCTGTCTTCTACATAAAGCTAGGCAGTCTGACCAGGATCTCTTGTTTTACCTGCTGTTTCCCCTATTGTGGACTTATAGCCTCTTTTTTGAGAAATCAAGAGATGGTAGATGTTTGGACTTATATCTCAGTCCGGAAAACTCTGTCATTTATAGTATGCCTTTACTATGACGACAATTTTCTTACAATAATTCTATAGCACACTTTAAAATGAGGGTGATGATACCTTAAAAAGTTTTTATTGTTCAGGGTTGTTTGAACGATTCTATTGTGTGTGTGTGTGTGTGTGTGTGTGTGTGTGTGTGTGTGTGTGTGTATTTCTGAATAAAACATCTGTACAGCTCATTGAACATAGAGAGGACAAGCTTGTGTCTGCATGGAATTTATAACCCTACATTCTAATCACTTTGATGATGAATGGTACTCTCTAGGCCATGGAAAGAGAAACCTGGACACCAATCCAGGCACAAAACTCTGTTCTTATAGTCTGCCCAGCTTTCAAGATGTGCTGGAGTATTGGTGGAGTTGAATGCCCACTGCAAGGATGGTCAGGAGCTAGAGACTGGACATCAGAAAAATCTAGGGTATATTCTGCTGTGCAATATTACTTTAACTATGTAAAGATGTATTAAATTATTTTATGTCTCATTTGTTTAACTATGTAAGGATGTGTTGCTATGCCTGTCTAAGCCACCTGGTTGATCCAATACAAAGTTGAACTGCCAATAGCTAGGTGGTAGAGAAATAGGTGGTGCTGGTGGGCAAGAGAATAATTTGGAGGAAGATTCTAGGCTTCAAAGAAAGAGGAGAGAGAGAGAAGAACAATGGAGAAACAGAGGGAGATGCCCAGGGCCAGCCAGGCAGCTGCCAGACAGACAGACATGGAGTAGATCATATAGAAAGATAAAAATTCCTGAGGCAAAACATAAATAAAAAGAAAACAGATTAAATTAAATTATAAAAACTAGTGAGACAAGCATAAAATAAGGCTCAGCATTCATAACTAATAATAAGTCTCCATTTATTATTAGGAATCTGGTTGGTGACCCAAAGCAAACCAGATACAAGAAGCAAAAGTGAATGGGCTTAGATACATGATATCCCAGTACCCTCAGATAAATGTGAGTTGACTGGAGTCTAAGCTGGGTGTATTGACCTGGGTTAGATGTGAAGGAGGCCACATAGTCATCCCAGGTGTTCTTTATACCTTGGATGGTGAATTGGCTCTGGTGCTCTCTTCCTGGGGTGGAGGTTATGAGATGCCACTCATCCTCTGATTGGCAAAGTCGTGTGTAGACTGGCAAAATTAGTCTCGGATTCCCTACCCCTAGAAGTCCAATTCACAGGGAACAGCGTTTCTGAGTGGCACGGTGGGGGGAGCATTTGGACTGCAGATGATCAGGCAAGCTGAGTCTGTGGGTCCCTTTATGGGACTTTGTTTCAGAGTCCATCCACACAGTCCTAGAGTGGTCCCGTGAGTGGAATGGCTGATAGGCATTTCTTATATTTTATTGCTTTTGCCAGGACTGTGAGACAGTATCAGAGAGAAAAGGATCTTGAAAATGTGGTGGGTGAGAAATAAGACATATGCAACAAGAAAGCAGAAAAAATACCATGGAATGGTAAAGAGGGTGGGTGGGACAGAAAGATCGGGGAGATACAAGGGAGGAAAATAAAAATAAATCGTTTTAAAATACCAAAATGAAGTGTATTTTTTCAAAACAAAAATTGAATGTATATGTATAGTAAAAATTATTATTATTACTAAATGAATTTACTTTCATATTTCTAAATTCTATTTATTTTACAAGGTGACTTTATAAATAATTTGCTTATTCATAATTGATGATAGAACTTCAAATTGAACAGATACCTATGGGACTTTGGGATTATATTTTACCTATTTTTCAAATAGTATGATAATGTTTATGATTTTGGAAATATGGTAGTGGCTGAAATTAATATAATTCAAAGGTAAAGTATGCTTTCAAAACTATAATCACTTCATATGATAGTGAAGATATTTACATGCTCTTGATCCCTGTACACATGCACTGTTTGTTACATCATATTTTAGCCATATATGTGTGAAATTATTACAAGTTGATGAAACCTAAATTATTTAAATTTTAATATATTAATATTAAACTAAAATTCACTTTCAACGTGAGAAACATTAGTAGAATAAGCATTGCTGCTATCCTACAAAGGAACTACATCTCCTGAGAATGAAAATGTGAACAGAAGAATTTGTATTGACAAGAGAATTGACAAGAGCTTTCCCTCTTGCTGTTAAATAGAAACAACTGATAAATATAAATTAAAAATGGAAAATTCAGATTAAGTAAAAATATTTTATAAATATTAGCAATGAAACTCATGTACAAGCTAAAATAATGAATGAAACAATTTTAGATTTTAAAAATAACATGTATAAAGGGTATGTGTGGTTTTGACTTAATAATAGGACTATTATTAATTATGTCATTTATGGAATAGATATAACCCAACTAGTGCAAGTCAAAGATCTCAATCAATACTGAAGAGGGGTAACAGGAACAAGCAGACCTGCTTTTGGTTCTGGCCGCCCAGCTAGCTTACACCCAAAATAATCACACAGAAATTGTATTAATTAAATTACTGCCTGACTCATTATATCTAGCTTCTTCCTGGCCAACTCTCACATCTTGATCTAACCTTTTTCTATTAATCTGTGTTTACCACAAGGTTGTGGCTTCCTGGGAAAGATTTTAACCAGCGTCAGTCTCAGGCAGGAGCTGCATGGCGTCTGCCACACTGCCTTCTTCCCAGCATCCAGTTCTGTCTTCCTCATCTATCTAAGTTCTGCCCTATGAAAAAGCCAAGGCAGTTTCTTTATTCAACCAATGAAAGCAATACATTGACAGAAGAACCTCCTACACCAAAGAGGGATGTGTAGAATCAACGAAACTGGAATATTAAACATGAAAAACTAAGAAATCTTGTAACCAAATTTTGTTTATGGTGACCTCCATCCTGGGTGTGTCTATATAAAATAAATGTATGCAGTATTTGTGAAAAACAGATAAATGCAGATATCAAAGGATATGTCAGCTTTAACTGGAAACCAGAGTCATTTTGCTAGTAAATCCTATTTCAGGTTATCAAAGATGCAATTTCTGGATCCAAACCTGCAGAGAAGCCAGTTTGCCAATTAAACTTGGTTGTTTTCCATAATTTCAAGGGATGTGATTAATGCATTAATCATCAGGCATGCCAAACAAAAGTCAATAAACACAAAGACAGAAGAACATGTTTAATATACCTAAATTCCAAATAGCATGCATTTTTAATGTATTATTTTGTTTTTCAAAGGCAAAATGACAGATTTACAAATATGTAGAATTATCCCAATTTCTTTTGTAAATAAAATTTCACTAAAAAAAAGATTGTTTTACTAAATGCACTGATGTAATTGGATAAATCCAGTAAAATGATTCCAATTTTATTATCAGTTTTTTCTTTCTTGTTTACATCCAGACTCTTTTTTTTCCAGTTTATTTATTTTTTATTATTAAAAATTGCCATCTCCTCCCCTCCTCCTCCCCCTTCCCTCCCCTCCCCTCCACCCACACCCCCACTCCCTCCCTCTCGAGGCCACACAGCCATCAGGGTTCTCTACACTATGTTGAGTCCAAGGTCCTCCCAACTCCCCCCAGGTCCAGGAAGGTGAGCAACCAAACTGACAAGGCTCACACAGAGCCCGTCCATGTCGTAGAGACCAAGCCCATCGCCATTGTCCTTGGCTCCTCTGTCAGCCTTCACCATCAGCCACCCTCAGAGAGTCCGATTTGGTCGCATGTTCCATCAGTCCCATTCCAAGTGGACTTGGTGGTCTCCCATTAGTTCTGTCCTGCCGTCTCAGTGGGTGAACGCATCCCTCATGGTTCTGACTTTCTTTCTCATGATCTCTCTCCTTCTGCTCCTCATCAGAACTTTGGGAGCTCAGACTGGTGCTCCAATGTGGGGCTCTGTCTCTATCTCCATCCATCGTCAGGTGAAGGTTAAGGCTCACAGTGAGCCCGTCCATGCTGTAGAGTTCACATTCATTGCCATTGTCCTTGGTTTCTCAGTCCTCCTCCACCGTTATTTAAGGGAGCCATTCTAGGGTTGGCAGAGGCTTGACTCTAGAGGGGTTCCCAGGTGTCCAGGAAGACGCCCCCAGCTAGGTCCTTGGGCAGTTGAGGAGAGGGTGCCAGAAATGTCCAGATCCTATTGCCATACTCATGAATATCTTGCATATCACCATAGAACCTTCACCTGGCATTGGATGGAGAAAATGACAGAGCCCCACATAGGAGCACCGGACTGAGCTCCCAAGGTCCCGATGAGGAGCAAAAGGAGGGAGATCATGAGCAAGGAAGTCAGGACCGTGAGGAGTGCGTTTACCCATTGAGACGGTGGGACAGATCTAACGGGAGACCACCAAGTCCAGTTGGAATGGAACTGATGGAACAGGGGACCAAACCGGGCTCTCTGAATGTGGCTGACGGTGGAGGAGGACAGACTCTTTTTTAAAAAAAAAATTTCTTACTATCAATTTATTATAATTAAAATAAGGTTTCCTATACAAGTTGCTCAGGGGGTTTAAGGCCAGCATAACCTACTTCTATAGTCTCTCTAGTGTACTTTGACCTATATCCTATTATCCCCTCATCTTTAATACAATTCCCCCACCATGGTCCTTTTCAAGTTTTCTAGATTACATTGGTAGTACAAGTTACAAAAAAAACTACACATTTAAGGCCATTACCATATTCAAAATAATTTTTATGGCTCCATCCAATTTCTTGCAAATGTTATGACTTCAGTCTTCTCTACATTAGAATAAAATCCAACTGTGTATATGTACTTGTATTTTTGTTATTCACTCAGTAGATTATGATGTATCTAGGATCCTTGCATTTTCTATTTTCTGGTTATTGTGAACAGAGCAGCAATGAAAAAGAATAGAGTCTGTGGGAATTTGCAGAGGAAAGGAAAGAAAGATTTATATAGTATATGTGTTTCCAGCTTTTTAAGGAGCCTCTAAACTGATTCCCATAGGGCTTAAACCAGTTTACATCACTAACCCTGTGACCTGCCACATACACCTACTGAATAAATGATCCCCTTCGACCACATCTATAACAGAGTATTTTGTTAAAAAAAAAAAGAAGAAGAAGAAGAAAGATAAACTTAATGGCTCCGGTTGGTATATAGTGAAATCTTATGAGCAAATTTGTCAGGTGTGAATGATGAAGGTAAAAAAAATTCTGGCATTTCAGTAACAATTCTGACTGCAGAGTAAGGGAACCAAAGTTTCAAGATTATTTTAGGAAATAGTATAAAATCATGATATTTATATTTTATGTGTTATCATGTATTAATAGAAGTAATATTTAAAATTATCTTTTTACCAAAATATATTCATAGATTCAAAGCAATACCACAGAAAATTCCATATAATATTTCTTAAAAATAGAAAAAAAAGCCAGGCAGTAAGTAGTTGCAAATACCTTTAATCCCAACACTATGGAGGCAGAGGCAAGCTAATCTGTCAAGACCAAGCCAGCCTGGTCTACAGGAGCTAGTTCCAGGATACAGACTCCAAAGCTACAGGGAAACCCTGTCTCAAAAAAAAAAAAAAAAAAAAAAAAAACACACACACACACACACACACAAAGAAACAAAAATTAAAATAAAATAAACAAAAATAAAACAAAACACAGAAGACCCCAGATAATCAAAACAATCCTGAACAAATATAAAACAAAAACCCCAAAACCAAAAGACAATGCCTGGATTTCTATCCTAGATCTTAAAAAGTGTGACAGAACCATAGTAATAAAATGATATGGAATTATCACGAAAAAAGACATATAGACCAACTGAACAAAACTTAAGAGCCAAACATTAGTATACAAAATTTCACCTTTTTAATATTTGATAGGATTACAAAACTATAAGCAAGAGAACATAAATCTTCTCTAAATAATGGAACTAGGAAAACTTGATATCTACATGCTACAGTAGAAAATTAGACCTGTATTTACCAACTTTCAGAAAAACAAACAAATAAAAAGTCAAAACTCCAAATGGATCAGAGACCTAAATGTGAAATCTGAAAGTTGTGAGAAAAAAAGACAATGCCCTTTATGATATAAGTCTAGGAAATAACTTTCTAAATAGGGACAATATTTGCAAGAATTAATGACAGCAATAGAGAATTGGAACTTGATAAAATACAAAGCTTCTGCAAAGCTAAATAATCAATAAGGTGAAAAGGAACCCCAGAGAATGGGAAAGAATATGCTAGGTATGCACCTCCTGTCAAAAGACTAGTACCTATAATGTGTATATGTATTTAAAAAACTCAAAAAAAAAAAACCCCAAAAATCCATTAAAAACTGGGTCTGGAACATGAACAGAGAATTATTAAAATAAGAAAAACTGGATAATAAATAACTCAAGAGCTATCCAGCTTCTCCTTATCCCTTGAGTTATTTCTTAAGGAACCAGAGACTGGATTGCCCAGAGCCCTAGCATAGAACCAAACACAACTGGCTAAAGGATGTTATTCTGTTATACCAACAGACCAGAGCCTAGCCCAGTCATCATCAGAGATTCTTCATCCAACAGATGGTGGAAGCAGATACAGAGAACACCAGCCAAACATTAGACTGAACACAGTGAACCTTATAAAGAGGGAAAGAAAGAATTATAGAAGCCAGAGGGATTAAGGACCCCATGCAAACACAGCCCACAGAATCGATTAAGCAGGGTTTATAGGGGAACAGTGAAACTGAAAGGATAATCAAAGAGCTGTATGAGTCTGAGGCAGATTTTATATGTGTGTGTTTGTATGTATGTAAATATATGTATATGTGTATGTGTTTGTGTTGTGTCTGTTTGTGTTTCTGTGTATATACATATAAAACTTGGTTGTGTAACTTGGTGTTTGTGTGGGACTCTTAACAGGGGAGTTGAGGGTGTCTATGATGCTTTTGTCTGTCTGTTTTGGGGTCCATTTTCTTCCAACTAGATTGCCTCTTCCATCCTTGACATGAGTGTATGTGCCCAGACAGACATGTTAGAACTTGATATGCCATGTCTGGTTGATTGTGTGGGAGGCCTGCTTTTTTCTGAAGGGAAACAGAGGAGGAAAAGTGGATCTAGAGGAAAAGGGAGGTGGGAAGGAGGAACTGAGAGGAGTGAAATGAGCGGAAACTGAAGTTGAAATGCAATAGGTGAGAGAAGAATAAACAAACAAACAAATAAAAAATAAGTGAGTAAATAAGATGAAGGAAAAAGAAAGAAAATAATAATTCAAAAATGTTCATTGTCTGTAGCAACTAGAAAACTGTCATCTTGCTCCATTCAGAAGGGTAAAAATCATCAGAGGAATCAAGAATTAAAGCAAGAAACCGTGTGGGAAAAGAAAACCTTCGTTCACTGTTGGTGGGAATTATAAACCGGTGCAACTACTACGAATATCAGTGAG
This sequence comes from Arvicola amphibius, assembly GCF_903992535.2. Classification (NCBI taxonomy): domain Eukaryota; kingdom Metazoa; phylum Chordata; class Mammalia; order Rodentia; family Cricetidae; genus Arvicola; species Arvicola amphibius. The sequence continues at coordinate 34,256,157 of NC_052056.1, read as the reverse complement.
AATAAAATCTCAAAAAGCTAAAAATAAATTGATCGTATGACCCAGCTATACAAGTCTTTGGCATATTCTTAAACCTGGCATCCTTCTCCAAGAAGTGACAACAAACTAAATGTCTTTCATTGAGAATGGATAATTAAAATGTGGTGGATATACATTATAGAATATTATTCATCTCTACCCAAAGACAAAATCATTAACTTTACAGTTAATGGATGGAACTAGAAAAATACATTTTGAATGAAGTAACCTTGACTCAGAAAATCAAACATCACATATTCTTTCTCATGGGAGGCTCCTAGCTCCATATTTTCATATAAGATAACACAGCCTGGAGTATGAAATCATACTATTAATAATCTACCAAAATTGTTTTTAAAAAATTCAATATATTTAGTTTTTATACAAATATACGTGGATAATCTAGAGTAGTTTTTTTTTTTTTTTTCATCTTGGCTGAAAATGCCTGAAACCTTCTAACAAAACTTCCAATACCGGACAGTAGAAGATACCTTATGATTTCCCCAGAGACTTCTAAAACATGCAGGCTATTGTTAGACCCACAGACTTGGAAGGTAAGACCCTATTGAGGAAGATACTATGTACTTTAGAGAAAAGAGCTGTGATGACCAGAGCTGGAACAGACATGAATGCCGCCTTCCTGAGGACCAGCCTTTGGGAAACCAGAGTCTCATAAAAATTTCAAAAGAAGGGAGACAACCGATAGGTTTACTTAGTTATGACACAGGGAAACAACAGTGACTACCATCATGCCACAATAATACTCTGGATATAGCAGTGACACACATACCTTAGCAGTAACCCTCAGGTCTTTATTTAGACTTGAAACCCTCTCAGAAGGTGAAAACTGTGCCTGGAACTCAAACCATACGCAGGCACTCAGTGCTTGTTAAGTCATGGATATTGGAAGAGAGCCTATAACCACCATTTTGCTAAACCAGAGTAATACATAACTAAAATGTAATCCTTTGTTCATATACATTTATATACATGTAAGTGTACTGTTCACTTCCTTTTGTAACAGATGGAGACCATTACAAAAAAAACATAAGCAATCAGTATGTAAAATTGTGGAGCCAACTTCCTTGGACACATCTACAACTCTCAAAGATAAGGATATGTAATAACTGAAGAACAAGGGAACAAAGATTATAAGAGCCAAGCAGATCATGGAGCTTTCTGTGATATTTCATCTTCTAGTAATGTCAAAAGTAGAATCTACAGCCATAAATTCTCACCAACAGAATTGCATCATTATTAGCTGAATAAGGATAACAAATATATACTTGCCAAAGTGGACATGAAAAAGTGCCAGGGCCCATAAAATTGCACAAAGAGCTACAGGCAAATAAGGAATGCTAAGACTGGGTGAAATAATATTCACCAGAGAATGTTGGGACTAATGAGTCCTGGCCTTCAGCTGTTCTTCCCTGTCTAGAGCCTTCTAATTGAAGTTACTAAAAGCTGTGCTTTATTTAAAGGATCAGAGGATGGTATTTTCATCTGTTGGCCATTGACTGCAGGGTATTTAAGCCTCCATGGTGCTATTAAAGAAGGGCTTTTTGGTACCAGTGGAATAAAAGGGGGGTATATTCTCTCTCCCAATACACAAATGACTTCTATTTTGTTTATTCTAAATTTTTTAACTGTGGATTGTGAGGGTCACTCAGCCATGGAAAGACATTGGAATAAAAGTTCTCAGTCCTTTGGACGGGTAGGATGGAAAGACCTTCTTACAGGACAATGGAAGGAGCCCATGCCCCTATTGGCTAGGGTGAGAGGATCTGTTTTTGTTTTTCCTCAAGGAACGGACAAGCTCATTTGGGTACCAGAGCAATATGTTTGGGCTGTGGAAAATGATGAGAAAGGATCCTGTGATGAGCCTGAGAATGACACATGTCATTCTCTTGATGAACCTCCTGGTGAGTCCCAATCAAGCAGAAAGCACTGGAACTTAAGCAGAAGCCAGGACTTAATTGGTCCCAACAAGAGAAAAGAAGGCCAATTGGTTATCCAATACCAAACAGTCTTGAGAAAAACATATATAGGTATATTATACAGATTGAGAAGATTTTATTGAGTAGAATGTAAGAATATGTATTTGAATATATGTCTTTAAAAGTAATTATTAAAAATATGACTATAAAATTGAGAAAAGAAACAAAAAGTGTATGTGGGAATATTGGAGTGAGGAAAGGGAAGAAATAAATGATACCATTACATTGTAATCTCAAAAATAAAAACAATGAAAAACAATAAATTTGATGATATATTAGATATATCAGTGTAGCTTAATTCTTCAAAATATGGATATATAATTATCTGGAATTCATTTAAGGGAATACTTTTTCAGTTCATGTTCTGAACACTTTTATGAAAATCAATTGACTGCAGATCTCTGTTGCTGTGATCTATATCTTTTTTTGTAAATAGTCCAATATTCTTATAAATTGACTACTGTAGCAGGACACCAATATTGATGTCAGGTAATATAATAATTATAGAGTTGTAATAGGCTAGAGAATACAATTTTTATTTTATATAGATTATATATTTTCTATTTGAGAGCAATATTATTTTGATTGAGGTTTAATAAAATGCATAGAAAATTTTGATAGCAGGTCCATCTTGATATTGATTCTATTAACCCATAAAATGTACTTCTTGTATGTGTATTCACTTTAGTTTTTAATCAGCCTTTTTATATTTCTAGGGCACAAATATTTTATTTGATTTGTTATATTTATTGCTAGGCACATTTGTAGCAAATACTGGTGGCATGATATTTTGATTTCTATTTCTGTTTCTATGTAGCAACATCACCAAATTTGGTGTGTTAATTTCTGGCTCCTTCAGCTTTTAAGAATTCCTCTATTATTTCTAATAGGTTTTATGTTGTAGTAGAGTTTCTTTCATGTGCTAGAAAGATGACTTGTAGTATTTCATGTGTCAGCATTTATCATTGGTTATTTCATAATGAGTGGCCTGTAATATCTTGAGAAGCATGTTTCTTTTATCACTAAATTATCTAGCATTTTAACCACAAATTAAATTGTACTCAATAAAACACAGTCTTTCATTAGTAAAGTCTCTGATATAAATTTTGTCTTTTTTCCTTTGACATAATATACATTTATTGGTTTATTGGTTGTTATATTTTGAAACATCCTTACATTCCTAGTATGTGTCACACTGGATTATGGTGGATTATTTTTGATGGACTAATTCTTTCAGTTTGCATTAACTGTGGACTGGACCATCCTCTAATAATTATTAGGCAAGAAAATCTTTCACAGACATGGGCACAGTCAAGTTTCTTCAAGGCAATTCTTCAACTGAGGTTTCCTCTTTCCTGATTTCTTGCAATTATGTCAAGCTGACATTAATTTTTTAAATTTAATTAATTAATTAATTAATTTTTAATTTCATTTTACATTCCAACCACAGTTCTTCCCACCACCACTCCTCTTGCTTCCCCCACTGCCCAGACCCCATCCACTCTTCTCAATTGGTAAGGGTTTCCATGGGGAGTCAACAAAGTCTTGCACATTTAGTTGGGGCAAGACCAAGCCCCTTCTCCCTGTATTAAGCCTGAGCATGGCATCTTATCAAAGTGAATGGGGCTCCAACTCACTAGTTCATACCCCATGGATAGATTCTGGTACTACTGCCAGATAGTACCAGATAGTGCAAACTTTACCACTGTCTCCCACATATGTAGGGCCTAGTGCAATACCATAGAGAAAAAAAAGGTAGGGTACAGAGCTAAACTGAATTCTCAGCAGAAGAATTTCGAATGGACAAAGACATTTCAGGAATTGCTCAACATCTTAATAACCAGGGAAAAGCAAATCAAAATGACTCTGAGATACCATCTTGTCAGAATACCAGATACCAACCTGTCAAAATAACTAAGTTCATAAATACTGAGGACATCTTATGTTGGAGAGGCTGTGGAGTCTGGAAAATACTCATACACTGCTGGTGGGAATGCAATCAATATTTCGGTTTCTCAGACAAGTGGGAATCAATTTGCCTTAAGCTTCAGCAATATCACTCCTGGGCATATACCCAAAGAAAACTTAATTATACTGTATCAAGGACACTTGCTCAACAATGTTCTTAGTGGCATTATTCATAATAGCCAGAACCTGGGAACAATCCAGATGCCCCTCGACTGAAGAATGGATAAAGGATATGTGGTACATAATGGAATATTACTCAGCTGTAAAAATAAATAAATAAATAAATAACAATGGCATCATGAAATTTGCAGGTAAATGGAAAGAACTTGAAAAACAATCCTGACTGTGATAACCTAGATTCAGAAAGACAAACATGGTAAATACTGACTTATAAGTAGATAATAGATGCCAGGCAAAGGCTAAGACTCAACAATAGAGTAGAGGGTGCCCAAACTGGACTTCCCTTGCAATCAGATTGGTGAATACTTGAACTATCTTCATATAGCCTTTATCCAGTAACTGGTGGAACCAGATGCAGAGATCTACATCTAAAAACTAGGACCAGCTCTGGGAATTCAATAAAAGAAGGGAGGAGGGAATATATGAGCACGGTGGTCAAAATCATGATGGGGAAATCTACAGTGCTGGGGGGGGGGGCGCTAGTTACTTCCCAGCCACTTAACCCTGAAATAACCACATGGAAGGAAACTCTATTATTTAAATCACTTGGCCTATATACTCTAACTTCTTATTGGTTAATTCTTACATCTAATTTAACCCATTTCCATTAATCTGTGCATCACCATGAGGTAGTGGCCTACCAGCAAAGTTTCAGCACATCTGTTCTGGTGGTGGCTCCATGGATTATCCTTGACTCCACCCTCTTTCTCCCATAATACAGCCAAGTTTTCTCTGCATAGCTAAGTTCTGACATGCTATAGGTCCAAAGCATATTCTTTATTCATTATTGGTAATTGCAGCACACAGAGGGGAATCCTACATCACTACAGAAACAGCTGAACCAAACACATTGAAACTCATGAATTCTAAATCAATACAGTGATTTCTCAGAAAGTTAGGGAACAATCTACCTCAAAATCCAGCAATGACACTTTTGGGTATATATTAAAAGGATGTTCAATTGTACCACAAGGTCATGTGCTCAACTATGTTTATAGTAGCATTATTCATATTTGCTAGAACATGGAAACAACCTAGATGACCCTTAACCAAAGAATAGATAAAGTAAATGTGGTGTATTTACACAATGGAGTATTACAGAGCAGAAAAAATTATGACATTTTGAAATTTGTAAACAAATGAATGGACCTATTAAAGCTGAGTGATATAACTCAGACACAGAAAGACAAATATAATATGTACTCACTCATAAGTGACCTTTAGACAAAAACTAAAGAAAAACTAGCCTACAGTCCACAACCCTAGAGAATCTAGACAACAAAGAGGACCCTAAGAGAGACATACCAGGATCTACATAGAAAGGAGAATACCACAAGATCTCCTAAGTAAATTGGGACTGTGGCAGCCATGGGAAAAAGAAAAAGCGTAGAGTGGAGGGAGGGAGGGGAGGGGAGAAAAAATGTATATTCAATAAAAACAATAAAAAACACCAAAATTCCAAATAACCCAATTAAAAAATTGGGTACAGACCTAAACAGATAATTCTCAACATAAGAATCTCAAATGGCCGAAAGACACTTAAGGGGATATTCAACATCTTTAGCCCTCAGATAAATGCACAACAAATCAAAACAACTCTGAGATATCATGTTACACCTGTCAGAATGGCTAAAATCAAAAATACCAATGATAGCTTATGCTGGAGAGGATGTGGAGTAAGAGGAACAATCATCCATTGATGGTGGGAATGCAAACTTGTACAACTACTTTGGAAATCAGTATGGTGATGTGGGAAATCCCACATCATTGTGGTTTCTCAGAAAATTGGGAATCAACCTATCTCAGGACACAGCAATACCACTCTTGGGCATATACCCAAAAGATGCTCAAACATACTACAAAGACATATGTTCAACTATGTTTATAGCAGCATTATTTGTGATAGCCAGAACCTGGAAACAACCTAGATGTCTCCCCACAACAGAAGACTGGATAAAGAAAATGTGAGACATTTACACATTAAAGTACTGCTCAGTAGTAAAAAAACGATGGCATCTTGAAATTTGCATGCAACTGGATGGAACTAGAAAAAAAACCCGTGAGGTAACCCAGACTCAAAAAGATGAATATGGTATGTACTCACTCATAACGGTATACTAGCTATAAACAAAGAATATTGAGGCTATAGTTCATGATCCTAGAGAAGCTAAGTAATAAGTTGAACCCTAAGAAAAACATATATAGATCCACTTGGAAAGTAAAAATAAACAAGATTCCCTGACAAAATTTGGAACATAGAGATGGGGGAGGAAAGGAGGATAGAAGGAGAGGAGAAGAAAGGAGAGGAGCAAGGAGAACTTGAGGGAATAGGATAGTTGAGATGGAGGAAGGACAGAGATGAAAGCAAAGAAATAGGTATCTTAATTAAGGGAGCCATTATGGGGTTAGCAAGAAACCTGGATCTAGGAAAATTACCAGGAATCCTAAGGATGACCCCACCTAGGAGCCTAAACAATAGAGGAGAAAGTGCCCAAACTAGCCCTGCCCTGTAGTCAGACTGATGAATATCTTAAATATCACCATAGAACATTCATCCAGGAACTGATGGAAACAGAAGAAGAGACCCACACTCTTTCGATGGATACCTTGCTCAGCCTATATATAATGGGGGCAGGGGCTTGGACCTTTCTCAAAGCAATGTGCCTTACCTTCTCAGAGGAGTGGAAAGGGGGATGGAGTGGGGAGTTAAGTGGAAGCAATTGAGGGAGGGACAAAGAATGTAGGTTTATATGTATAATGAAAAGAGATTGTTTTCTTTTAAAAAAATAAAAAGTCAGTGACATTTAAAAATATATTGAATATTTAAACAGTGTCCCTTACTAAGGCTTTTTTCCTTTAATGAACCAGTGATGTTGATTAATGATTCTTCCTTTTTCCTAGTTTTTGTAATTTTGCTATCAGAATTATGTGAGTTATTGTTATACAGACATATAATGGTCACTAAAGCTGAAGGACTGCATTTTGCAAAGTATAGGTAACACGAGATGGTAGCTGAAGATGGAATCTACTTATGCTGATATGAAAGACTTGTCTATTTGATTTGAGCTGGCACAATGTGATCTATAAATATCCTTAATGTAGAAGAGGTAAGAAAAAGAAGAAATGTTACAATGATACAACATAAAATGTTAAATTTTCCATTGTGAAATTTAAAGATGGAAGCAAGTCTCACAACATAACTAATAGTAGCTATAATTCTACAGTCAAGTTGGACACATGCATTTCATATCAGTGTGTGGGGCTTCTCTGCACTCAACAGGACAAGCCGAGTAACTGTTTGACTGAGGCAAGAAGGAAATTTGTTCAACACATCTTAGTTAGCCAATTTTGGTTCAAACTTCTAGAGTCTGACCGCAGCCATATTGTGTTAGACATATTCAAGTACAGTACAACTTTGTAGAAAGGATTCCTGGTAAAAATTGTCACAATAATGTTTAAGTTGTGGCTCCATCCCGACAATTTTGCAAAGTGCATGACCTCTTCTGTAGGCGGAGGTTGCTTGTTCATTTCCTGGCTGCCCAGACCCAGAATAATCACACAGAAGCTATTTTAATTGCAATACTGTTTGGCCAATAGCTTAGCTGTATTTCTAGCTAACTCTTACATCTCAAATTAACCCATTTCTATTATTTTACATATTGCCATGAGGCTCATGGCTTACTGGTAAGTTTCTGTCCAGTATCTGTCTCCTTCAGTGGCTAGATAGCTTCTCCAGACTCTGCCTTCTTTTCTTTTATATCTCTGCTTGGAATTCCCAATTTGCTATATTCTACCCTGACATAGGCCCAAAGCAGTTTCTCTACTAACCAATAATAATAAAACATATTCACAGTATACAGAGGGGAAATCCCATATTAATTTTCTATAGAATGGGAAATAATGCTCAGGTTAAAAATATAGGAAGGAAGATTTCTTAATAAATATAAGAGCTTGGGGGGTTCTTTTGGTAATGCCTGACCCTACACATTACCAATAGAAACTCCATTCATTCCTTGTTTTCTTGAAAGAAACAGGTAAAGATCCCTTTTGTTGAAAAGTCAAATTCATATGTTTAATACTCTTGTTTCCCAATGTTTGTCTATGAGCAAAAGGACCTTATGTCCTCTGTAATATATATCAGAGTTATCCATTTTGAATTAATACCTCCAGATATTTAAGATGATATTCTAATTTGGGCTTAAATTGATAAGATTTAAAGAAACTTTTAAAATTGTTTTTTTTTCTTTTTTTTTAACATGCAAACATTTAATAAGATAACTTGAAAGAGTCCAAGTACATAGAGTATTCTTGAGGAAGAAAGTAAATCAAGGCACCCTGTGTACCCCAGAAGACAACAGAATCACAACAGGTAAGTGTGGATGATGGCTAGACACTAGAGTCAGTGAAAACATGAGGCATTCGTTAATGATTCAGGAACAGTGGTTAATTACATAGTAAGGATCCTGCATCAGTGAAAGAAAATGTGGTTTACCAGTTAGACATTCTGCTATTCTCTGTTTGTTTGTTATTTTTTTTTAGTTTTCATTTTTGGCATTCTTTGAATCATAAGCTAAAAGTATGAAATACTCATTATTCCATAAACTCTGAGATCTAGGGAATGAACATGTTATGTAACCTGTTTCTGATCTCTACATGTTGAGAAAGCAAACCAACTATCAAATGTCTGAGTTTTAGCTCTGAACTACAGTGTTTATTAGCATGAAGAATCCTATGAATTTAACTCTAGGCACTAGAGAGGTCCAAATAAATATCCAAACAACCAAGCAAAATAACAACCCATCTGTTTCTTTGCTATTTAGAGTAAGAAACACTGTGCTCTTTTGTTAGGATCCTTGGATTCTCTCGTGCATCTATGTGTTGTCTGTAAAAACAGCTACTGAGGATGAGGAAGCAGGAAGATGAAACAACCCTAGTAATGAACCCCTTTAAAGTAATGATTATAGGGTACTCTTATGTAAAACAATGAATTTTACATTGTTTTTAAATTGGATATTTACTAATACTCTAGAAATTCTCTTAGAATTTCAAATATGTTTAGTTGTCTAACATACAAATTTCTCTTGTAAAATATATATCAATTTAGATGGAACTGTATCACTTACCTCTCCCTTTTCTCTCCCCAGACCCTTCTAGGTAGCCTGTATCCTTTCCAAACCCTCCCATTCTTTGACAAGCCAAAATGCATAAAGTACTTTAGAGTAAGCAGGATCATTATTAGATGCCATTATACATGAAGGATTTATATATATATATATATATATATATATATATATATGTGTGTGTGTGTGTGTGTGTGTGTGTGTGTGTGTGTGTGTATGCATATATATGAAAAGGAAGATGAAAAGAAGCTACATTGGAATGTTAAAGTTGTTTTTCAAGACTTTCAGTGGATAACTATTCTTTAAACATGATTTGTTGTCAAATTTAATGACCTCTGATTCATATATTAGTTCACATTTTGATAGAGAACACTAGTTTTCTTCTTTAGAAGTTCTGATAATGTGATTGGTCAGTATTCAGACAGGAATAAACAATCTTAATTTTACAATGCCAGATAAAATGAAAATTGATTATTTACTAGAAACTGCTACCTTAAATTAAGATCTGATTATAGACAATTTTATTCTTAGAATCATAATACAGATCAGGCTAAGTATCTTCTTGTGCAATAATACAGGCATCATCCTCCAAACCTAGTTACACTGAACCGACAGGTAGTTATTTAGGGATACTGTCCACAGGGAGTGATTGGAGTCCCATCTGTCTAAGAAGCAATTGCCAGTGATAGCAAAAGATAGGGAAGATTCATCATTGTAAGTGTGGGATCAATGGCTGAGAGAACACTGTGAGAAAGCAAGTTGAAAGAGTGTTATTTTGTATGGGGGAAACGTCAGAATGATATTGACCCTTCTAAGTCAAAAGGAATTGTATTTAAGGGATACAGGTCCTTCTGTGAATTCTCCATATACTATGATAAAGTCATTCAAACAGCAGTTAGACAAGACACTACAAGTCAGTATCTATCATTAAGAAGAATAAAAGTATACCCAGTCAAAAACTCTTTATAGAAATTGAAAAAAAAGTCAATTACAAAATTCTAAAATCTCCCTCTACACTTCTAGGTGAAACACACAATTTTATTCCATCAAATAGTTGGTTCTGTTCTTCAACAGGATGTAACTCAGACATGAAACCATCAAGTATTCTGTCTGTAAAGTTTCAGAAATATATGCTAACACAACCTTCTAAACTTAGATGCAGTTACATTTTAGATGTATTTACAATGATCATCAATCAGCAAATAGTTTAAATATTTCCATATTAAATCACATAAATAATGTTTTGAGCTTATTGACTTCTAGGCTAGGAAAAATATTAAAACTATTATCAAAGTAATATGGTAAATTAAAATACAGAATAACTTTACAAAACTGAATAATGTAAGGGAAAATATTCGTAGAAAGGTTTTGAAGAGGAAACGATATCATAAAAGGATATTTAAAACATAACATTACCAAGAGCATTCAAATTGTAGAGAAGCTGGAGTAGAGAATTATTAAGATTAATGATATAAGTGAAATGAATCATATATACAAAAACAAGGACCTTTATGGATAGATAATGCCTATGTCAGAGAAATTTGTATTAGTGAGCAATTAACTTTAGGATATAGATATCGAGTGAGGCTTCTATATAAGACTATAGTGGACATGAAATCATTGGTATAAATAGTATGGAGATAGAGAAGGATTAATGAATGTTTTATGATATAGGGTTATTCTTAAATAAGAGTGAGTCCTCGATGCAGTCATTGGAAAAGAAGAGAAGAGGGAAGAAACTATATTATAAAGAACCCAATGAAATAGAATCCTTAGATATATGTACTTGGGGAATTACCCAAGGAAATCCTCTAGAACAAGAGAAAAAATAAAACTAGACTACAGCATTTATTCCATAGGAGTAAAGTCAGAATTCAAATCCATTTACTGCTCCTGCAGAGGACTTGGGCTTAGTCCCCATCACTTACCTGGTAGCTAACAGCTGTCTATAATGATAGATCTAGAGGATCCATCACCTCTTCTCACCTTGGTGGGTTTCTGCATATGTTGTGCATATATACAAAATCAGGCACACAAAAATATATACATAAAATTATCTAAAATGTATTTATAAGTTTTATTTTATACTATTTTTAAGTAGCAGTCTGAAAGTGCTAATAATGTGATTGATATCTCTGTGGTTTTCTCCATCATGATCTTGACCCCCTTGCTCATATGATCCCTTTTCTCTATCTTCAACTGAACAGAGCTAGTGGCAGCTCACTGACTTTGGACTGACAGCTGAGAAATGTGCATGGGACCAAACTAGGTCCTCTGAATGTGCATGACTGTTATGTGGCTTGATCTGTTGAAGGGATACTGGCAGTGGGATCAGGATTTATCCCTAGTGCTTGAGCTGGTTTTTTGGAACCCATTCCCTTTAGTGGAATATCTTGCTCAGCCTTGATAATGTGAGGAGGGGCTTGGTCCTGCCTCAACTTGGTATATCAGATTTGATTGACAACCTAAAGGAGGCCTTACTCCCTCTGAGGATTGGATGGTGGGTAGGATGAGGGGAAATGGGTGAGGCAGGAGAAGGGGAGTGAGGGGTAACTGAGGTTGGTTTGTAAAATGAATTTTTAAATAAAAATAATGTTATTGATATATATGAGGGCAATTTTCTATAAACAGAGGCTGTTGGTGCTATAGGCTAGCTGTAAGCACATGACATAAATCAAGATCTTGTGTACCTCATGTCAAAAGAAAGAGTAATATCTAAGTGTAACGCATGATGGCTAAAGCAGTAAAGAGTGGTGTACATGGGTAATATACGTGTCTGCTATTAATGTAATTTAGATGAGTCACATAGCCTGAGACTTGCCAGATTTGAAAAATTCTTTCATGAAATATTTGATAAACTTCTGCAGATCAGGTACTAGAATAAGGACCAAAACTCTTCAATGGGTCATGTAGCTTATAATAGAATATGATAGAGAAGGACCATGATTGTAAATAACCAAAGAAGAAAAGAACCTATCAAATATAGTAAAAGCCAAAGGAAGACAAACATAGCACAATAATATAAGAAAAGCTTTTTACAAATGTGTTGATTGTCACTCAGCATCTATCAATTCATTCTCTCTATGCAGCTATTGAGGGTCTAGAAAACCTGCATTTAGGGTTTCATATGTAAATAGGATCCCAGCAGTTAGAAGATTCCAAATGACAGGTTGAAAGCAAGTGAGACTTCTTTACATTTTTGCTGGGATAAAATTGCTGCTCTTGCCATTGTTTAACTCTCCTTTAGTCATTTTATCTCATTTTTAATAAAGATGTTATTCACATATCATTGTATTTCTCTCATTCACTGACATTCTTAATGATCAAAAATTTTAGGTATGTGTTCAAATGTAATCATGTAAGTATAATATATTTTCCTATAAGAAGTTTATTATTTTATTCTTTCAACTTTTATTGATTCTTTGTAAATTTCACATTATGTATTCCAATCAAACTTATCTTTCTGTCCCATCATATCTGCCCTTTGCCCTTGCAACCACTCCTAAAACAAAGCACACTTTAAAAGAAATTTGGATGCTTACCTTCCTGGACCTGGGGGGAGTTGGGAGGACCTTGGACATAACATAGTGTAGGGAACCCAGATGGCTCTTTGGCCTGGAGAGGGAGGGAGTGGGGGTATGGGTGGAGGGGAGGGGAGGGGAGGAGGAGGAGGGGAGGAGATGGAAATTTTTAATAAAAAATGAGAAAAAAAATAAAAGAAAACCCTAAAGCCATTAAAAACAGAAGAAAAAGAAGAGGGGGAAGACAAGGAAGAGGAGGAGAAGGAGGAGGAAGAGGAGGAGGAGAAGGAGGAGGAGAACAAGAACAAGAAGAGCAAGAACAAGATGAACAAGAACAAGAAGAACAAGAAGAACAACAAGAAGAACAACAAGAACAACAAGAAGAACAAGAACCAGAAAGTAGAACAAGAAGAATCTCATCTTGGAAGATGCAGTTTGGCCTTGTGAGCCACAAAGTTTTCTTTTTCGTTCATTCATCTTTTCTTGTAAGTATTCATTGCTAGGAGTCATTGGACTTCTTTAAGGCCTCTGACTTCTGCTTACACTATCGATAATGACTCTTACTTGGGCTCTGCTTAGGTATCCAGTTGTCCTGTGTCATGGAGATCCTGCAGTTTTTGGTCTGTAGGTTTATCCTCTTCATATGTTCTAATAGTTGGTAGATAAGGTGGATGTTGGGGTGTGCTAACTCATAACCATGATTCTGAGACTGGCTGGTATTTGGGTTGGTCAGTCCAGCAACTCTCTCTCATTTCAGTTTCTGGGCAAGCTCTACAGCATTGCCTAGGCTAGCTCACTCAGGGAATCCTGCAGCAAAAAGCAAGGATAGCTCTCAGGCCCTTGGTCAGGCTCACCCACACTCCTAATACCAGGGCCATCTATCTACGTTATTTTACACAGACAAGGTGCAGAGGCCTTTCTTCTGATTGCTGTAGCGGTTATATGGGTACGTGGCCAGCTATTCTGCTCACATAAACTCAGGGGTGGCTCACCTGTGCCCCAACAACAGCCTTAGTTCTACTGTGCACTACCCAGGCAGTGTACAATGTCTGTTCTCCTGTGTACTGCAGGTGGTGATGGGAAGGACTTGTTCTCCTACTCTTGTAACACTGAGGCAAGGTCTTTTGCCTGCTGTCAGTAGCAAGGGGAAGAGCATCTTTCTCTCTTCACCCATGCCACCACATGGTAGGCACATGTGGGCAGGTCAGCTCTGCTGCTCTTATGTTTTCAGGGCTGGCTCTTTTGTGCCACATCCAACAGGGTCAGCTCTAGTGTGCTGCCCAGGATAGATGCAGGCATTGCTGAGGGGTAGGGTCATCCTTCCTGAGGGTAGGGGTGGGGGAGGACAAATTGTCCCCTGAGGGACAAGGCCAGCATTGCTGCTCCAGTATCCAGTGCAGGACAAGGCCATCCATCCTAGGGCAAGTGAAGAGCAGGGCTAGTGAATAACAGGGCCAGCTCAGCACATCTCCCAGACTTTAACATGTATGTTTCCTATGACCCCAGGTGGTACTTGGACCATGAACATCAACACAGACTCCAGCTTCAGGAGAAGAACCACAAATCACAATGTGTCACTTGGCAATATCTCAGACCCTAAGATCACTTTGGCCTGCTGTAGTTTAGTATGGCCCTGGAGGCAGCATCATCCTTTGATACCTATATATCCCTAGGTGGTAGCCCAGACCTGTGGCATTCTCATGGCCTTCGATGGTATCAAGAGGTATAGACATCAGCATAGACCATGGTTGTGGCAGGTCCATGATCCCAGACATGGCCCTCAGCAGCAGCACTGTCCCGAAGGACATCATGGTCTCAGGTGACAATGCCAGTCAATTAAATCATCATGTCCCTGGTAGCGGTATAGCCCTCAGACACCAGCATGGTCTCAGGATATGATGTAGACCCTGAGCATCTGTGTTGTCTTTGGTAGCATCATGGACCACTGGACAACAACACAGACCCCAGACGCAGGCATGGTGCTTGGCAGCAGCCAGGGCTTGAATGTCACTGTGGCCCCAGTGGCAGCATAGCTCTCAAAAAGCTATATAACCACAGGGAGTAGCTCAGACCACAGGGCTATGAATGTTTATCAGGGTGACAGGCATCACAGACATCAACACAGGCCTCCTTGGCTGCTTTGGGGCCCCAGACCAGGCCTTAGCCTTTGACAATAACCCCTATCCAGACATCATCTTTGAATCAGGTGGGAGAAAGCAGGTCATTCATGCCAGTCTGTCCATCACCATCCTCACCTCTTCAGATCCACCTCTCTCCCCATCCGATGAATCATTCATTCACCATAATGGAGCCAGACCATCAGGATGGCAAGGGCTACTGCTATTCTCTTCTCAAGTGCCTGGCCTAGAATACTGGGCAGTGCTTAAGTGAGTAATGCCCACCCAAGTGAGAAGGCTTGGCTCAAAGTTGTTGCTATTCTTTCTCTCTATGTTATTTTTGAATAGAAATATTTATCCTAGAGAAGATATTTTTAATTAGCTAACTTAACTTAAAAAGTTAATATCTTTATTACAAAAATAAATCTAATGGTGACAATTTAAATTCTTAATGGATTATTATTAACTTTTGATGAATTCTGGTGCAATTAGTCCATCACTAGCCATTTTCATTTTGTTCAATGAATACTATACATGTATGTAATCAGAAATTCAGGGATATTATGGAGAGGTCTGTATAAACTTTCCTGTGAAATTAGGTTTCTAATGAATTAAATTTCATACATATTTTGACGCCAGATCAAAAGTTAGTGTGAAATTATTATATTAAATATTTGTATTACATTTCCTGTTTCCAGACAACAATAATTATAACTGTATAACTTAGAAATAGCACCAGGAGTTCTGAGAGGAAAGGCAAAGAAAGAACCTCCAGCTGTTTCTCTAAATACTATTGAAGCAGCTCTCTTTAATACCCACAGACCTCATTTCTTTGAAGAATAAAGGGCTTAAGCCAAAGGGCATCCAACACTAACATACTTAATTATCGATCCAACTTTCAGGTCCACAGTGAGCACTAAAAGGGTCTCCAAGTAGTAATTATACCAGGCAATTACAGAGAAGGCTCCAATTACATGATATTCACAGAGAACGTAATTTGTATCAATTAAGGTCATTGTTATCAATATTTAGAATCGATCTATGTAAATTTTAACATCTATATTTTGATACTTGATTATTAGCTTCCTACAACCTTAAAATAAATACTTTTGTCTGGGAAAGTGAAATCATTATTCACTTTCTGTAATCTGAAAATTTCTGGCTTTATATTTGAATTTGTGGGTACATTAATACAGTTATAAAAATTTGCTTCTGTCTATTGTCTTTGCTGAAAACCTCCATCCTTTCCACTGCTTTTCTTTTTTCATACACAAAACATTTAGAAAAAAATGAATTTTATAATCTAACCCCAAGCAACCTTGCCTAACACATTTAACACACTGACTGGTAAACTTCTTCCTGCATGTGTTTCTCATTTATTCTACCTTTCTCCCTCTCTCTCTCTCTCTCTCTCTCTCTCTCTCTCTCTCTCTCTCCTCTCTCTCTCTCTCTCAAACACACACACACGCTAACACGCACACACATACACACACACACAAATTATCTAGATTCAATTTTCACATGTGAATGAGAAATTATTGACTTGACTTCCAGCAGTTTTGCAACCTCAGGTTTTAATGTGTCTCATGCAAAGCTGTATAATTGAAAATATTTAACATTACTGAAATAATTGCCTTTCAAGTGGGTAATTTTATCTATTTATAGTTACTATATATTTACATTTATGATTTAGTTTTATGTTACAATGATTTGTTGTTTTTTACATTTAACATATTTTATTATTATGTTTTATACTTCAAAAATTCATTCTTGTATGCGATGAAATATCAGCATCTCTACTATCGCTATTGTACATACTCCCTTCTAACTACTTCTCTTTATATCTAGCTAGAAGTTGATCTCCCAAAGTCCTTTGTCCTTTCTTTCTCTCTTCTTTCTTTCTTCGAGGTCGGAGGTGGGTTGATGTCTGGTTGAGGAGATTCTAAATGCACTCACCGATCTACCCACCACGCCTCCTCCCTCCTCCCTCCCTCTTTCTTTCTTTCTTTCTTTCTTTCTTTCTTTCTTTCTTTCTTTCTTTCTTTCCTTTTTCTCTTTCTACCTTCCCTCATTTTTTCTCATTTTTTTATTAAAGATTTCCATCTCCTCCCCTCCTCCTCCTCATTCCCTCCCCTCCCTTCCATCCATACCCTCACTCCCTCCCTCCCCAGGTCAAAGAGCCATCAGGGTTCCCTTCACTATGTTAAGTCCATGGTCCTCCCAACTCCCCCTAAGTCCAGGAAGGTGAGCAACCAAACTGACAAGGCTCACAGTGAGCCCATCCATGCTGAAGAGTCCAAGCCCATCGCCATTGTCCTTGGTTTCTCAGTCCTCCTCCACCATCAGCCACATTCAGAGAGTCTGGTTTGGTCGCCTGTTCCATCAGTCCCATTCCAACTGGACTTGGTGGTCTCCCGTTGCCATAAATAAAGGACATCGAGCCTATAATTCGTGATCCTAGAGAAGCTAAATAAGAAGGTGAACCCAAAGAAAAACATATAGTTATCCTCCTGGATATTGGAAGTAGACAAGATTGCCAGACAAAAAATGGGAACTTGGGGGTAGGGTGGGATGGGGGGAGGGGGGCATGGGGAGAGAAAAGTGTAAAGTGGAGGATGGGAAGAGCTTGGGGGAATAGGATGGTTGGGATATAGGAAGGGTGGATATGGGAACAAGGAATTATATATCTTAATTAAGGGAGCCATTCTAGGGTTGGCAGAGACTTGACTCTAGAGGGGTTCCCAGGTGTCCAGGAAGACGCCCCCAGCTAGGTCCTTGGGCAGCTGAGGAGAGGGAGCCGGAAATACCTCCCCCCATTTTTTTCTTTTCTTTTAATAATACAACCATCCATTTAGCGCTGTCCATACACACATGGTTCTGTTCACTGGAGTATAGGAAGTTTACTGGTGTTCACACACCCAGAGAAGAGTGACTGTCTTTTTCTAAGAATTTATGAGCTGCCAATAGCTCTTCAGTTAGTAATTGGTCCTGATGAGTGCCTCATTCACCAAAGACTGAGTTGTGAGTAGCTTACCTACTTCAAATTTTGTTGAGTATTCACAACTGTTAATAGTTCAAGAACTCAGTAGCTGAATCTTGAGCAGAAGACCATATTTCACAGCACTTCCCATATCTTCTTGCTATTGCATTCACCTTGACTCTAAAATTTTAGACTGGTAATTGATATATGTACTTCTATTCTTCTTTTCAGTACAGCTGATTTATTTTTATTTATCTCCAGTGATCTTCTGTAACTATTAAGTGTATTATATTCCAATTAGCTTGTGGTACTCAACATTCTTTAGATATGTATGAAAGATCACTATTGTTCATAGTAAATCTAAATGTTATAATTTGTATGCAAATTTATTTAATGTTTTTATCTAGTTTCTTTTTTTGAAAAATTTTGAGATCATTAATTCTGAAAACTATCACATGTCATCCTATCATATCTGTCTATCTTTTAAAATCATGGAATGGAATTACTGATCCAGAAATTACAGTTTTAAATTTTTTAACCATGTACATATTCTTTTGTGCCTTTATTGTGTATGTCTGAAATTTTCTTTTTTCTTATTTCATTTTTTCATTTTGCAGTTTTATTTTCAGTAATAAAGTAAGAAATTCTCACTTATTTGTATGAAACATTTCATATCTACTATCACTGTGGATCTCCTGAACCCAAGCAAAATAATTTTAAATAAATTAATAATTGAAATTGACATGATATAAAAAAACAAGATGTCCATTTCCCTGGATAAGATGAAAGAGATGGTTTATGCCCTTTTGTCTGTTACAAGATCAGATTTCTTTTGGTACTTACAAAATGTAGAAAATTTCTATTTCTATTTATGATGTATAAATAAATGAAACTTTTAACCTAACAAATATTGCACCCCAGAAACAAACATTAGTATTATTTGTCTGTTAAAAATTAGTACAGTTCAAAAAAATTAGTACAGTTCTAAAACATAATTATATACGCATTTTATGTCTTTGTTGTAACACCTTTATTGACTTTTGTGTGCGTTATCCACTTTAGAGAGAGATTTGAACAAGAGTGCTTGCATGTCAAAGTCCTAAACTGAAATAGAATATGGAAGATGGTGTGTAGAATAATTACGGTAGCTGAAGGGAAAAATGAACATTTGAAACATTTTTAACTCCCAATTAACAGTAAAGATACCTTCTTCATTTTTCTTTGCAATAAATTGTTAATTTAGTTTTAGACTTGATTTAATTTCATTTCCTAAAAATAATGTTCAAATTTTTTTGTACTTCCTGCATTTTAATCCCCCTGTCTGTGTTTGTGCCGCTATCTTCATTTACTTTTTTATATATTAGTAAGCCCTCAGACTTTATAATTATGACTAATTAGATAGTTCAGGAATGGAATCATGACTCTAGAGTTTATAGTACTTGGTGAAATTCCAGAAGTCTTGAGTTCAGCTCCTAGTACTCCTTTCAGGAAGCACAGAACTGCCTGTAACTCCAGCTACAGGGGATCTAATAATCTCCTTTGGCATCCATGGTATCTGCTCTTTGTGGCATACATTTACACATACATAGACACACACACACACACACACACACACACACACACACATTTTGCTAGGGTCCAGCCTTTACGGGTTTATATGTTTTGGGGTAGGGGTATGTGGATTAGAAATGTTACGCAGAAAAACAGTGATACCAAAGAAAATGACAGAGAAACAGAATAATGTCGGGAGGGCAACCAAGTGAATACTGAATTTTCCTGCATTTATTTTCCATACACTTTATATAAACCAATTCAAAAATGTTATAAGGAAGGCCACTTGTTGGTTCCTGGCTGCGCAATCCCGAAATAATCATACAGAAACTATATTATTTAAATCACTGCTTAGTCCATTAATAAGAGTTAGCTTATTATTGGCTAACTCTTACATTTTAATTTAACCCATCTCCATTAGTCTGTGCATAACCACCGTGTCGTGGCCTACCAGCAGAGTTTCAGAATGTCTGTCTCTGGCAGCAGCTCCATGGCTTCTCCTCACTCCACCCTTCTTTCTCCCAGCATTGAGTTTAGTTCTCCTTGCCTATTTAAGTTCTGCCCTATCAACAGGCCAAGGCAAATTCTTTATTCACCAGTGGTATTCAGAGCATACAGAGGAGAATCCCATATTACAAAAGGGGGAAAGAAGGCAAAAGACAACTTTATCATGATACCAATAACAAACAGGGTGATTATCTCTTAAATACCTGCAACATCAAAAAACTATATCCTGTGTTAAGTATGCTGTTGTTTAGCCAGGACACACAGCAACCACACCTTAGGCCAAGAATCCTGTAGGCAACTACCCCTGTGTCAATTATCCTGTTACTTGTTTTAACTTTGAAGGAACAAGAATAGGACTGAGCTCTCTGAACATTGGTCAGGGTAGAAAGGATCACATACATGGGCTTCAACAAAATTTAAAGGTCTAAAAAAATAGTTGTCACTTTTCTATTACTTATCTGCTTTTTAAATTATCCAAAAATATTATGGTATTAGAATATATATATATTCTTTATATATGTTCAGTAAATGGACGATTATTGTTATTCCTTTTAGTTTTCTTTATTTGAATATTCATGTGAGTAAGTAGATGAATTTATATTTTGAGTAAGAATCATTTTTCCCAGCAAAGACTCATATATTCTCTGCCGAGTCACAAACAATTCTCTTTGTACCATCTGTAAGTGCATTTTGTAGTTCACATTTTACTTAACTAAAATTATTTAACTCAAATTGAAATTATTATAAGGCATCAGATTTTAAATTTATACTCATAGCAACATAGATAGTTAATTGCTTCTAATCAAATTCATTTTTTATCTTACTGAAAATATATTTTATAAAACATATTTTGATATGATTTCCTCACTAGCAACTCCTCCTAGTTCCCCTTTCCCCTCCTGTGCAGATTTGCATCATTTTAGTCTCCCATTAGAAAACAAACAGGCACCTAAGGAAAGTGATAAATAAAGTCAAATGATATAAAACAAACCAAACAAATCAGAATAGATAGAACAAAGAAACAGAAGAAAAAGACCCAAACAAAAAGCACAAGAAACACAAATAGATGCAGGGACACACACATAAACACCCACACAGATCTCATAAAAACACAAAAGCAGACATAAGATATAACAGGGTTAAAAAAAATTTTCCTGACACACCTTTATGAGATCGAGAATCTCCAAAGACGCCACTGATTTTGTTTTGTGTTTACTATCTACCACTGGACTTGCAACTTACTCTCAAGGGATGTTTGTTTCCCCAGTGAGACTCTTGAAGAACAAAAATTTTTCATTTGCAAGAGGGTATCAATTGGAGATAACTTTTGGGTTAGGGATGGGGGCTTGTGTCCTCTTGACCTCTCAGTTCTAGGCACCCATGCAGTGCAGACCACTGCAAGCCCTATGCAGCCTGTCATACTCTGTGAGTACATATATACTCTGCTCTGCTGTTTATTAGACCGTGTTTCCTTGGTGTCCTTCTTTCCTTTTGGCTCATAGACTCTGTCTGAGAGTGGAAGGAATTGACTCTCATTCTTGGTGGCTAAATAGATTTTTATTAAATGTGTATTAAACAGGAGACACTATGTGGTAGTTTTAATGTAATTGGTACCCATAATCTCATAGGAAGTGGCACAATTAGGAGATGTGGCTTTGCTGAGTGGGAATATCCTTGTTGGAGTGTGTCACTATAGGGATAAACTTTTAGGTTACCTATGCTCTGGATAATATTCAATGTGACAGTTAACTTCCTGTTGCCTGCAAGACATAGGACTCTCAGCTACTCTTCCAGCAACATATCTGTCTGACACTGGTATTGTTTCTGCTATGAAAATAATGAACTTAACATTTGATACTGTGAGAGAATCACCCTAATTAAATGCTTTTAAGTGGACATTTTCTGTCCTGACTGATGGATCACAAATAACTAATATGGAGGCTTAATATTATTTATAAATGTTCAGGAAATAGCTTAGGCTTTTTACTAACTAACTCTGACACTTCAATTAACCCATATTTTTATTTTACACTAGGCCACGTGGTGGTACCTTTACTAGCACAGCATATTCATCCCCTGTTCCCTCTACATTTGGCTGGTGACTCCTGACTCCACCCTCTCCTTCCCATTATCTTTAGTTTGGTCTTCCTGCCATACTTCTGCCTAGCTACTGGCCATTCAGCATTTTATTAAACCAATTTAAGTGACACATCTTTACATTGTTAAAGAGGATTATTCCACAGCAATGTTTCCCTTAGTAAGAGTTGTAATCGTTATGGCGTATCTTCAGAGCAATAAAAATAGTAACACAAGAGTTGGCACCAGGACCGGACTGAGCTCCCAAGGTCCAAATGAGGAGCAGAAGGTGGGAAAACATGAGCAAGAAAGTCTGGACTGCAAGGAGTGCTCCCATCAACTGAGATGGTGGGGCTGATCTATTCGGAGCTTACCAAGCCCAGCTGGACTGGGACTGAAAAAGCATGGGATAAAACCAGACTCCCTGAACATGGCGGACAATGAGGGCTGCTGAGAAGCCAAGGACAATGACACTGGATTTGGATCCTACTATGCATACTGGCTTTGGGGGGCCTGGCCTGTTTGGATGCTCACCTTCCTGGACCTGGATGGAGGGGGAAGGAACTTGGACTTCCCACAGGGCAGGGAACCCTTACTGCTCTCTGGACAGGAGAAGTAGGGGGAGTGGAGGGGGGAGGGGGTAAATGGGAGGCAAGGAGGAGGCAGAAATTTTTAATAATAATAAAAAAAAGAGTTGGCACCAGGGACTGGGGTGTTGTTTTGATAGGACTGACAGTGCTTTTAGCTGATAAATTTGAACTTTGGTAATTTGTGTTCTGAAAACAGAACTTTAAGCATTGCTTAATGGGCTACACACATGGGAGCATGGAAGACAGAGGTTCCAGGTTTGATCTGATAAACTAAGGCACTGTCTCAAAAAGTTATAGAAGAGATAAACATTAATATGTGGCCTAAAATTGTTCTTGGAATATTTTGATGAAGAAAGTGACTGCCTTTTGCCAATTTTGTGCCTGAGGCTAAAGTGAAGGGTTTTGGATTAGTTTCTTTGGTAAAAGAAATCTGAAAATAGCCTAATAAACTCTGTTTTGCGGCTGCTAGTGGTAACTCTCATGAAGTTTTAAAATGAAAGGGAGCAAGGTGAACAGGGAAATCACAAAATGTAAATTTTGAGGTGAAAAAGAGCGCCAGATGCCGGGAGGTGGTGGCGCACGCCTTTAATCCCAGCACTCGGGAGGCAGAGGCAGGCGGATCTCTGAGTTCGAGGCCAGCCTGGTCTACAAGAGCTAGTTCCAGGACGGGCTCTAGAAACTACAGGGAAACCCTGTCTCGAAAAACCAAAAAAAAAAAAAAAAAAAAAAAAAAAAAAAAAAAAAAAAAAAAAAGAGCGCCAGAAACTAAAGTGGATCTAAATTTTGTGTTTAATTAGATAAACAAATTAAGAAATGGATGAAACTACTAGTGACCTCAGGGTAGAATCCCTATATCCTTACCCAGCTAAGTTTCCAACTTGCAAAAAGGAATTAAAGAAAAGTTTAAATCCAGTTGTGGTGTACACCTCTAATTCAACACTAGGAAAGACTAGCCTGGCAGATCTCAGTTAGAAGACAGCCTTATCTAGAGATGTACTTTCAAGACAGTCAAACTGAGACAGGGAAGGAAAACAGAAAGTTGGTGAAGGTGCAATTGCATGAAGGGACATATTTCAGCCCTGGCATGTAGCTTTCACGGCTTCTGCCATGTAGTTCTGGCTTTAGAGTTAAGGATAGAAGAAATGGACTATGGAATTTGCCTCTGCGCCTAATTAAAGCCATTGATGCCTGGCATGTGTCAGGGTGTCCATGAATGAAGATCTAGAAAGGTCATTGAGTGAAAATGTGAAATTGAAGACTGGATTGCCTTGGAGACTCCAAGATGTTAGAGTTTCTAGAGCCATGAGATATCTGCTGAGGAGAGCTGCTAACAGGGAGTGGAACCAGTGCAGGAGAAAGAAGTATGCTTCAGTCAACAAAGCTGAAAAGAGTTGGCAATCTGAAGAGCACTTTGACCTCAAACATGGGAATACAGAGCTTGAAGTTTGCCCAGCTGTTTTTTGTTCTTGCTTTAGTACAGTATTTCCTCACTATGCTCCCTTCCCTATGATTTGGAATGGTAATGTGTATCCTGTGTTATAATATGTTGGAATAATGAGATCTGTTTTTTATTTTGGTTTTATAAGGGATTATTACAGTTAACAGTTTGCACGAAGAGACTTTGAACTTTAGACTTTAAAACATTGCGACTGTGATAGACTTTGGGGACCATAAAGTTGGATTAAATGCATTTTGCATTATAATATTGTTACAAGCTTATGGGTGCCAGGGAGTGTAATATGGTACTTTGAATGTATCTGCATAATCACATAGAAATCAACATTATTGATTGATTGGGTTAGAGTGGGTATAACTTTGTTGGAGAAAGTGTGTTATTGTGAAGGTGGGCTTTAAGGCTCCCTATGTTCAGGATACTACCTAATGTGACAGTAAATATTTGTTGACCCTAAGATGTAGGACTCATAGTTACTATTCCAGCACTATGTTTGCCTACATATGTCATGCACCCCACCATGATGATAACGGATGAAACTTCTGAAACTGTAAGAGAGTCATTCCAATTAAACGTTTTCCTTTATAAGAATTGCCATGGTCATGATGTCTTTTCTCAGCAATAAAAATCCCAAACTAAGTTACAATATCTAAAACAAACAAACAAAAAACAAAAAAAGGTGATAGAAAAACTGCAGAAGGTTAGGAAGAATTTTTATAGTCAGAGGACTAGAGGATAGCATGAGAATATGGCTCAAAAAAAATCACTAACCAGGGATCATAAAGCTCACAAAGAGTAAAATGATAATTGTGGACACTCTATTGGTCTGAGCAAGGTCATTTGCATATATGCCATGGCTGTGTAACTTGGAGTTCTTTTGGGATTCCTAACAGTGAGAACAGGACCAGACTATGACTCTTTTGGCTGCTTTAGTGAGCTTTTCCCTCCTACTGTGTTGACTTGTCCACCTTTGATATGAGAGTATGTGCATGTATTTATTGTAACTTCTTCTGTATAGTTTGGTTGATATCCCTGGGAGCCCTGCTATTTTGTGAAGGGGAACAAAGGAGGCATGAATCTTGGTGGAGAGAGGTTGGGGGAGGGAGTAGGAAAGGAAAGAAGGGAAACAGCAGTCTGGATGTAATGTATGTGAGAAGAATAAAACAAAAATTTAAGAGTGATAAAAAGAATAATCAAAGTCATCATCCAGTCATGATGGGCACATATGCATCCACAAACAAGCTTTCTCATACATTCATGAATTTACCACACCACACCATACACACACACACACACACACACACACACACACACACACACACACACACACAAATAAATTGATTTTGGAAATGGCTATGTTACAAATTGTTACATTATTATCTACCTAAACAATATCATCATTACTAGCATTACCGAAACTTAAGAACACAGTAATTTTACTTGGAAAAGTTATTTTTACTTCATAGGCCAATTTATGTTTTCAAAAGACTGTGTAATCATTTTTAATCTGTAACACGATCTAGTTAAACTGATAAGTCATGGAGCATCACCTACCAGCTCTTCTTTTGAAAAGAACTTAAAATCAGCTGTCATATGTATAATTATAAGTTCAGAAGTAATTCACTCAATTTTGCCATGCACAGTTTACAGAATTTAGTAATTTTGTATTTAAAAATCCACTTGTTCCAGAACAGTTCCTAGTCTTTAGAAAAATTATAATATCAAGCAATACAGAGTGAAAGAGACCATAGGATCATCTGGTCACAAAAGGGAACATTAGCATATTAATTCAGATGAAATATGGGAGCAATGCTGCTGTCCAGCAGTCCACAGCAATACAACAATCAAGAATGTAGTGAAGCAAGGGCTTATTAAAATAAAAATGTATTCTAATGCTCAGATTCAGAGGATACATAAGAAAAAAAATGTAGTTTTATGTCAAGGAAGGATTTTGGCAAAAAGTAAGTGGTTTTAGCGCACAAGTTGTGAAGAACAATGGAGAAATATGCATGTGGTGTATATTTTTCCCAGAACTGAACACGAACAAACAAACAAGAAAGCTTATGTGATTATATAAGATGATGGGTCACTTAACACATTATTAAGAACATATATAGAGTTAAAGACCATTTTGCTACTATTCATTTTCTTGCTGACTCTATTATTTCTGGGAGCATAATAAATACCTTAGATAGATGTTCTTTTTGCTTGGTCTGTTTGTAAGTTAAAAGCTAAGGATGTTTGGAGAAATACTGGATTAGAAAGGTAACATAGCTGGAATTTTATGAGTCTTATATAAGAACAGCCAAGCCGGGCGGTGGTGGCGCACGCCTTTAATCCCAGCACTCGGGAGGCAGAGGCAGGCGGATCTCTGTGAGTTCGAGACCAGCCTGGTCTACAAGAGCTAGTTCCAGGACAGGCTCCAAAGCCACAGAGAAACCCTGTCTCGAAAAACCAAAAAAAAAAAAAAAAAAAAAAAAAAAAAAAAAAAAAAAAAAAAATAAGAACAGCCAAATAATCCTTTTTGGATACTAATGCATTTCCTTTATTATGGAGAATTAGGCATGGTGCTCACCCAATAACCAATGGAGATGTCTTATTCATCGATACCTATTAAATTCTTTCACTTCATATAAGAAAATGTCAAAGGTAATGTTAAACTCTAATGAAAGTACCTGAAATCTGTGACTTCATGTGCTCCAAAACACACTACAGGGTTTTTCACCATGTAAGTTTTCTAGTAATTTGCTATATTCCCATTTAATTGGCAATTTCAGAATTTTAAGAATGTCGCTTTTCACTGTGTGAAAATGGTGCATTCTAATACACGTATTAGAGAAGCAAACTACAGATGTGTCACTTGCAAATCATAACTCATTAACTGTTATTCTGACAGTAACTGAAGAGCTTAGGCCTCTGGGCATTCCCATTTAGATATTGGAACAACTACAAAAATGGTTTTGCTGTATTAAATTTTTTAATTCTGAATTTGCACATGTCAGCTTCATTTCATGTTGCCCTTTGCCTCTATAAGCTTTGTATGAGAAGTGTTTGTTAATTAAATTAATAGTATACATAAAGAGAATGACTGCTTGAATCTATTTAATGTGGTGAGGGTTTTAGAGCTTGCACAGCGCTATTGAAGCCCCCATTTGCTGTCAAACAAGTGGAATGCTAATCTTAACAGTTCTTACATAAGCAGTAAAACAGTTCCCTCAGAAACCTGCCACGTGAGATTTCTTCCCAAAATGCACAATAAAAATCTAATAGTGTTAGGTAAGAATTGGAACTTTAAAATAAGGCAAAAAATCAGAATTTACACCCACTCAACTGATGAATTTCCTTTGAATTTAGAAGGAAATCCTTAACATATTGCAAAAGTTAACACATATATATACAAGTATTCAGATGTTTTGAAATTTTACTGATACTTCTGGCCTTTATTATTTTCAATTTTCCTTCTATCTCCATTAATAAGAAATAGTTTTATATTGTAGGAAATGATAGACTAAATTCAATCACCATTTTAGAAAGCACAGAACAAAGTAAGTGAATTGAAATCAAAGGATTATTGAATTTTAAAAAAGAAAAAAGAAACAAAGTTTTGGGGATAGTTACATAAGTGAAGAGGTGGAGTACATCTATGAAGAGTTTATATTAAAAGTTGGGAAAAACTATAGTCGAGTACATTTAATAGAGTCCACAATTAATTTTAAATATCTTGCAAAATGACAGTATTTTCTATATTGTCTTATGTGAAGATATAGATCGACTAAAACCTTTAAGTTTTCATTAAATATAATTTTAACAGAATAATAGGAGAAAAAACCACAATAAACAATGAAAAACTCACCTATATGTGACTGACAAAGGGTTAAAATAACTTAATAATATTTATTTTAATATACTAAGGTGAACAGGAAATGTAACTTGTAGAAGGAGCAGTGAGGCTGCGTCCCACCACCCGGCTAGCTTTACACCCGAAATAATTAAACTGAAGCTGTATTCTTTTAAACACTGCCTGGCCCATTAGTTTCAGCCTCTTATTGGTAGATTCTCACATCTTGCTTTAACCCATAATTAGTAATCTGTGTAGCACCACGAGGTGGTTGCTTACCAGAAGAGATCTTAACCTGTGTCTGTCTTGGAGAGGAGAAGCATGGTGACTGACTATGGCGACTGCCTGGAGCATCTGCCTCACTGCCTTCTACCCAGCATTCTGTTCTGTTTACTCCGCCTACCTAATTTTCTGTCCTATTAAAGGGCTGAGGCAGTTTTTTATTAACCAATGAAATTAACACATAGACACTCTTCCATCAGTAACTGTATATGTTTGTAGAATACCTTAAACTGAATTATGTCAGGTATGAGAGCGGGACTGAAGTGAAGACATGTTATTGGGTTATCAAAGATAGGTCCTTTCTATAAAGGATTGCTTAAGATTCAGGTTTCATCAACCACAATTGTATTCTAAATTATTACAAGCCTAGAAAATTCAAAAATAAGTGCTTAAAATATTTTCCCAATAATTCCTTCGTGTTAACATATTTTAATACATACTTTTTGATATTTATAAATTATAATCACCAAGTCATGCTGTATATACTAGTGAACACATCATTCTCCCCTATGGAATAATGAGTGGTAATGTGCTATGTCATAATTTTCAAAAACAATAAACCCTTACTTTTCTTTTCTTCAAATATTTATTTTATTTTTAGTTGTATTTGTGTTTCTGTCAGTGTAAGGAAACGTACATCTGAGTACAGGTACATGTGAAGGCATGGATCAATCTGGAGGTATAGAACATGTGAGTCACCCAAAGTAGGTGTTGGGAACATAAGTTAGTCCTCTAGGAGAGCAGCAAGTGTTCTTCACTGCTGAGTCTTCTTCTCAACTCAAAATTCTGTCCCTTCTTTACCTTTATGTTTCCTCTCTATTACCCTTCTTTTTCCTGTATTCAGCCATTCCCCTCTATTACCTCTATACACAATACTTCTTTTTTTCCAGAGCTTTTTGTTCAGTTTTTATATTTTATTTTGCATGTATAGAAATATTTTGACTTTGTTTGTCTTGTACCACATGATAGTTGCAAGTGAATCCAGAAGAAAGAATTGAATTCCCAAGGAAGTGGAATTACATGTAGTTTTGAGCTACAATGTGGGTGCTGGCAATCAAACCTGGGACTTCTGGAAAAACATCCAGAGTCCTTAACTGCTTTTATAAATCTTCAGATACCTTGTGTGGGAGAATTGTCTGTAATCTGTCAATCATGCTTCTCCATATTCCTTAGCAAATTAAAGACCAATGTGGTCACAAAAAGAGAGATATGCAGTAAAGAGAGACTCAAAGAGTAATAAAACCTCTAAATGGTTATAGTATGTTAAAAATATATACAGGCTAAAGATTAAAGTTCTAAATCAACAACAATGCTACCCCCAGGAAGCCTACAAACTCATGGAAACTGAACAGTCAACTACTGAACCATACCTGGGTCAAGGAAGAAATAAAGAAAGAAATTAAAGTCTTTCTTGAATTTGATGAAAACAAAGACACAACATACTCAAACCTATGGGACACAATGAAAGCAGTGCTAAGAGGAAAGTTCATAGCACTAAGTGCCCACTTAAACAAAACAGAGAAAGCAGTCATTGGAGACTTAACAGCACAACTGAAAGCTCTGTAAAAAAAGAAGTAGACTCACCTAGGAGGAAATCATCAATCTGAGGGCAGAAATCAACAAAATAGAAACACAGAAAACAATCCAAAGAATTAATGAAACAAAAAGCTGGTTCTTGGAGAAAATCAACAAGATTAACAAACCCCTAGCCAAACTAATCAAACAGCAGAGAGAGAACATGCAAATTAATTAGATGAGAAATGAAAAGGGGGACATAACCACAGACACAGAGGAAATTCAGAGAATCATTAGATCTTACTGCAAAAGCCTAAACCACACAAAGACTCAACCAAGAAAGAGAATTACAGGTCAGTCTCACTCATGAACATTGACGCAAAAAACCTTGAAGGGTGCGTTCACCCATGGAGATGGTGGGACAGAACTAACGGGAGATCAACAACTCCAGTTGGAATGGGACTGATGGAACATGCGACCAAACCGGACTCTCTGAATATGGCCGACAGTGGAGGCTTACTGAGAAGCCAAGGACAATGGTGCTGGGCTTTGATTCTTCTGCATGGATGGGCTGTGTGGGAGCCTTGTCAGCTCGGTTGATCACCTTCCTGGACCTGGGGGGAGTTGGAAGGACCTTGGACTTAACATAGAGTAGGGAACCTTGATGGCTCCTTGGCCTAGAGAGGGACGGAGGGGGGTATGGGTGGAGGGGAGGGGAGGGAAGGGGGAGGAGAAGGGGAGGGGATGGAATTTTTTAAATAAAAAACATGGGGAAAAAACTCAAAAAAAAAATAAAACATTCTTGTCACAGAAAAAAAATTCTCAATAAAATACTGGCAAACTGAATCCAAGAACACATTAGAAAAATTATCCACTACGATCACGTAGGCTTCATCCCAAAGATGCAGGGCTGGTTCAAAATATGAAAATCTATCAATGTAATCCATCATATAAATGAACTAAAGGAAAAAAAAAACATATGATCATCTCATTAGATGCTAAAAAAGCATTTGACAAAATTCAACACCCCTTTATGGTAAAGGTCTTAGAGAGATTAGGGATACAAGGGTCATTCCTAAATATAATAAAAGCTATTTACAGCAAGCCAACAGCTAACATCAAATTAAATGGAGAGAAATTCAAGGCCATCCCACTAAATTCAGGAACATGACAAGGTTGTCCACTCTCTCCATATCTCTTCAATATAGTGCTTGAAGTTCTAGCAATAGCAATAAGACAACATAAGGGAATCAAGGGGATTTGAATTGGAAAGGAAGAAGTTAAACTTTTGTTATTTGCAGATGATATGATAGTGTACATAAGTGGCCCCAAAAACTCCACCAAAGAACTCCTATAGCTGATAAACTTCTTTAGTAACATGGCCGGATACAAGATCAACTCCAAAAAATAAGTTGCCCTCCTATATACAAAGGATAAGGAAACAGAGAAGGAAATCAGAGAAGTATAACCTTTCACAATAGCCACAGATAGCATAAAATATCTTGGAGTAACTCTAACCAAGGAAGTGAAAGACCTATTTGACAAGAACTTTAAGTCTTTGAAGAAAGAAATTGAAGAGGATATGAGAAAATGGAAGGATCTCCCTTGCTCATGGATTGGGAGGATCAACATAGTAAAAATGGCAATTCTACCAAAAGCAGTCTATAGATTCAATGCAATCCCTATCAAGGTCCCATCAAAATACTTCACAGATCTTGAGAGGACAATAATCAACTTTATATCGAAAAACAAGAAACCCAGGATAGCCAAAACTATCTTATACAATAAAGGAACTTCTGGAGGCATTACCTGACTTCAAACTCTATTACAGAGCTACAGTATTGAAAACAGCTTGGTACTGGCATAAAAACAGAGAAGTCGACCAATGGAATCGAATAGAAGACCCGGATCTTAACCCACAAACCTATGAACACCTGATTTTTGATAAAGGAGCCCAAAGTACACAAAGGAAGAAAGAGGGCATTTCCAACAAATGATGCTGGCCTAACTGGATGTCAACCTGTAGAAGAATGAAAGTAGATCCATATCTATCACCATGCACAAAACTCAAGTCCAAATGGATTAAAGACCTCAATATTAATCTGAACACACTGAGCTTGATAGAGGAGAAAGTGGGAAGTACTCAACAACATATGGGCACAGGAGACCGTTTCCTACATATAACCCCAGCAGCACAGACATTAAGAGCAACATTGAATAAATGGGACCTCCTGAAGCTGAGCAGCTTCTGTAACGCAAAGGACGCTCATACTAAGACACAAAGGCAGCCTACTGACTGGGAAAAGATCTTTACCAACCCTGCAACTGACAAAGGTCTGATCTCTAAAATATAAGGAACTCAAAAGACTAGACTTGAAAATCCTAATTAACCCATTTAAAAAATGGGGTTCTGATCTGAACAGACAATTCTCAACAGAAGAAGTTCAAATGGCCTAAAGACACTGAAGGTCATGCTCCACCTCCTTAGCTATCAGAGAAATGCATATGAAAACAACTTTGAGACCATCTTACACCTGTCAGATTGGCTAAAATCAAAAACACCAATGATAGCCCTTGCTGGAGAGGTTGTGGGGTAAGGGGTACACTCATCCATTGCTGGTGGGAATGCACACTTGTGCAACCACTTTGGAAAGCAGTGTGGTGGTTTCTCAGGAAATTCGGGATCAACCTACCCCAGGACCCAGTAATTCCGCACTTGGGAATTTAGCCAAGAGATGTCCAATCATACTACAAAAACATCTGTTCAACTATGTTCATAGCAGCATTATTTGAAATAGCCAGATCCTGGAAACAACCTAGATGCCCTTCAGTGGAAGAATGGATGAAGAAACTCTGGAATATATACATGTTAGAATACTACTCAGTGGTAAAAAACAATGACATCTTGAATTTTGCATGCAAATGGATAGAAATAGAAAACACTATTCTGAGTGAGGTAACCCAGACCCAAAAAGATGGACATGGGATGTACTAACTCATAATCAGTTTCTAGCCATAATTAAAGGACATCGAGCCTATAATTCGGGATCCTTGAGAAGATAATAAGAAGATCTTATAAGAATAAGAAGGATATAGTAATCCTCCTGGATATTGGAAGTAGACAATATCGCTGGGCAAAAATTGGGAACTTGGGGGTGGGGTGGGACAGGGCCAAGGGCAGATGGGGAGAGAAAAGTGTGAAGGGAAGAATGGGGAGAGCTCGGGGGAATGGGATGCTTGGGATACAGGAACGGTGGATATGGGAGCAGGGAAGCATATATCTTAATTAAGGGAGCCATCTTAGGGTTGTCAAGAGACTTGAGTCTAGAGGGGTTCCCGGGCTTCCAGGGAGACGCCCCCAGCTATTTCCTTGGGCAGCTGAGGAGAGGGAGCCTGAAAAGGCCAGTTCCTATAGCCATACTGATGAATTTCTTGCATATCACCATAGAACCTTCACCTGGCGATGGATGGAGAAAATGACAGAGCCCCATATTGGAGCACTGGACTGAGCTCCCAAGGTCTTGATGAGGAGCAGAAGGAGGGAGAACATTTGCAAGAAAGTCAGGACCGTGAGGGGTACGTTCACCCATGGAGACGGTGGGACAGAACTAATGGGAGATCACCAATGGGAGTTGGAACAGGACTGATGGAACATGCGACCAAACTGGACTCTCTGAATGTGGCCGAAGGTGGAGGCTCACTGAGAAGCCAAGGAAAATGGCTATGGGCTTCAATTCTACGGTGTGGACGGGCTCTGTGTGGGCCTTGTCAGCTTGGTTGCTCACCTTCCTGGACCCGGGGGGAGTTGGGAGGACCTTGGACTTAACATAGAGTAGGGAACCCTGATGGGTCCTTGGCCTGGAGAGGGAGGAAGTCGGGGTATGGGTGGCAGGAAGGGGAGAGAAGGGGGAGGAGGAGGGGAGGAGATGGAAATTTTCAATAAAAAATGAGAAAAGAAGAAAGAAAGAAAGAATGAAAGAAAGGAAAGAAAGGAAGAAAGGAAGGAAGGAAGGAAGAAAGAAAGAAAGAAAGAAAGAAAGAAAGAAAGAAAGAAAGAAAGAAAGAAAGAAAGAGAATAGCCTGGGAGGCAGAGACAGACGGATCTCTGTGTTTAAAGATAGCCTGGTTTACAGAGGGAGTTCCAAGACAAATATATAGAGAGAACCTGTCTCAAAAAGCTTAAAAGTAAAAATAAAAGAAATAGAGGTTAAAATAAATCCATGTAAAGATGGAAAATATACAGAGAATCTTGATACTGTATGATATTATACTCTCTTTGAATGGTTACATGCTGAGGAAGGAGCAACAGCTGCTAAAAGATATTTGCTTATAAATGCTGCAGAATTAATCCAATATAGGTATTTTGAAAATAACTTGACTTCACAGTTGAAGTCAAAAGGTATGTTACTTTGGAGAAGAGATTTTGCTTTTGTTTCCACAGAAAATGAGAGGCTGTGGATTTATTCAAAGTTAAGAAAAATCCAATTTGATCAAGGACAACTACCTGAGAAATCTCTGGCAGGAATAGATGGCCCAGATGTCTGAGTTATTTATTCAGAACAGGTTCAAGACTGCTGCCTGAGATGATCAAGACTCACAGGATACTTCAGTCAGGACTTGACCATAACTCTAAATTTTCTTTAGGTCCCCATAAAATTATCAGCGCCCCCAAACAGCTGGAAGTAGCTTGGAATACTACACCCACATTCCCACAAAATGGACTATTGATATTTTCCTTTTTTTTGTTTTTTTTTTGTTTTTTTTTTTTTTTTAAAGAGGGGGATGTGGTGTGGGAGAATTGTCTGTAATCTGTCAATCATGTTTTAAATAAAACGCTGATTGGCCAGGCAGAAATAATAGGCGGGAAAACCAGACAGGAAGGAGAAATGATGTAATGAGAACAGGAGAACTCTGGGATGGAGGATCTTTATTCTTCCCACTCCTGCCCAGACTACTGAAGCAGCAGGATGTGATCTGCCCCACTGAAAAAAGGTTCTGAGCCACATGGCTAACATAGATCATAAAAATGGGTTAATCAAGATGTGAGAGTTAGCCAGTGAGAGGCTAGAGCTAATGGGCCAATCAGCTTTATAACTTTAGAGACCTATGTGTGATTTTCTTTGGGGTTAAACAGTTGTGGGGCACCAGGCAGGACAAAAACCCAAACAAGCAGGCCTGGCAGCGATCATGTTACAGATACCCACATAATGGTTTTATATTATTCTTTATTCTATCACTTCCTGTTCCCAGATTAGAAAAAGAAAAATCAAATAAACAACTTGTTAATGTCTGCCCTTATGCACATATAATGTAACATAATTTAATAATCTATTTTAAACTAAAATACTATGTGTGATTTTGTAGTTTTATAGTTACAATATCAGAAAATTTAATTTTCACAAAATTATGTGTTTTAGACAAAAACTGGAAAGAGCAAAGCTAAAATGTATTCCAAATTTTCTAATTTGCAACTTGCTCCATAAGAAGTGTCACAGTTTGAAAATACATGTAGACTTCCATTAGAGCTCATAGAAAATAGCTATGATAATATAGAAAGAAAAATCTTCCTTATCATCAGATGTGGCTATCATAAAGAAGTAATCAGAGTTAATCCAGAATCATTGCTACATGTCAAAAATCCAAACATGTTGGGAGCCAAAGCAGAATACAACATAAGTTGTATTTGAGACCATAATGGATATTCAGGAAGAAAAACAGGGCAGTAAAGAGCTTGAGAATCCAGTAGGATGCTTGTAGTGTCAGGAACAGAGATCTAACACAAGTGCTACATAAGAAGCAAAGTATGCACAAGTTGGAGGTAGATCATTTTTCAAGTCAGCAGGTCACACTTCAAAGGCTTGTGCACCTTCTGTAGTCAACACTATGAGTCCCTTCCTCCAAGATGATGAGAACTCAGTTCCTGTCTTATTTGTAATTCATATTATCACAGAAGGGGTTAATCTGCATTAAGACAAGCTCTGCAAGCTCTCTTTAATGTTTTCTGTATTTTCCAGATAAAATCTTTGATGAATGTTTCATTCATCAAAATTAGATGAGCAATACCTCTAGTGAATTCTTCTATAATTACCTTGAGGGATATTTGGTATCAATCTCCATGAAATATCTGCACTCTACAATTAGCAATATTCTTGATTTTACTTTATTTGAATAGCTTAAAGGAAAACCCTCTGTCAATTTTTACTATTCTACATATATTTTTATGGATATTAAAATGTACTGAAATTATAAGTATTTTTTTTCTTCATTCTACCATATAAATAATAAGAATTGTTGCTTTCAAAAACAAATTTCAACTTTAAAGGGCTTGGTAAAGTCTCAGTGATTACTTGGCAATAAGGACATTTATGTGTAAAAAGATTGGAATGTGATATTAAAATTTATTAGAAGTGCTAATGTCTGTGTAATGCTACAGATTTACTAAAGAAAATCCAATATTTTATTTGCATTTATTGATTTATATTATTTGCATTTATTTCATAATAAAAATTACTTATTTTTCAGAAAAAGCATACCATATATTTTCTTCACAGTAACATAGCCAGTATGTTTAGAAGAAACAAAAGCAAATACATAACACATTTATTTCATCAAGTTTTGCCAAATATATAATTATAATGAAGACAAAAATCCTCAGAAATAATTGCATTTTTACACTTAGATTTGTTATAGGATAAAAAGAAATGTAGGAATGTAATCAGGAGAGTGATTTTATTTGTTCTGGTACACTGTGGGGGAGAAGAGGACAAAACGGGGAAGTTGGAAGAAAGGACACAAGCAGAGTGGAAACGGATTCAAGTGTTTTCCCCTGAGACCTTTCCAATCTCCTTAAATTCAAAGTACTCAGTGTGTTAATGCATTATATTGGAGTATGATGTGCTTATCCCTGATACTTAAAACATGGTCTTTTTTTATAAAATGACTTTGAAAATTTTCATAATTTATTACTCAATCTAATGTAAACCAGAACAGCATTCAACCTTAGTTATATCAGTAGAATTAATATTAAAATTTAGCTTCATGATTTGGTGCAATTTGTTTAACCTCTAAAAACTAGTTACTCTCAATAAAAAAGAAAAAGTTATCAGTATGTCTAATTTTTACCATGAGCAACTTCTTGTTTAATTTTTACCATGAGCAACTTCTCCAGGAGCTGTGCATCCTTTGGGAATGATATGTACATGCAATCTCTGATGTGTCCAGGAGACAATATGAAAAAAAACAGTTAATTCCATTTCTTCAATTGTTATATCAGGCCCATAAGTGACATTCACTACAGCCACCCCGTACCACAAGGACCTAGATGTACTCTATAAAAATGTTCAATACTTTGTTGAAAAAAAGGTCTTCTCATACACTCCAGTTTGCCTTTTGTCTAAAGAAAGTATGTTATGCTGACAAAAACTACTGTTCATTCTAATTGATTGGTTTTAAATCCCAATTGCTACTCTGTCTGTTCCTTTACATCAATTCTGCATTGAATTCACCAAAAGATAAGGCTTATATTGTACAGTGACCACACAGACACACGCACACACAGACATACAGACACTGTTTCTTGGTAGAGCTCATTTTCCATATTGTGATTTGTATCACATCTTCAGATCAGAAGACAGTAAGTTTATGATTTGGCATCAACACAGTACAGCCACGATATTCAGCATGCCAAGCATGTTTCTCCCTGCCCTGCTGTGTAAGAGCAGCTGTAGTTCCAAATGATGCTCAGAGTCAATAGCCTGCCAGGATGATGTCTTCTTTTCTCTCCTGCTGGTCCTTTGGCAAAATGCCCAGATATTTGGGTAGAGGCCATAGCTTAATGTTTAATTCTTCTTCTGTTGACTAGAAGAAGAGATCTTCCTTTGGGAATCAAGACCTTTAAATCTTCTCAGATTAGAATGCAAAGGCAGGAAATAAATTCCCCTGATGTATGACAAGGAGTGAGAGTAAACATAACTTCTTCCACTGCAGTCCCTCAGTTACCTGGCTTGTGTGTACTACCTGCTAATGGGAAACAGCCCCATGTAATTGCTTTATAGAATGGTGACCTATGCTTTCTGGGAACTATCACAAAACTGATTGGACAACTGTGTTTTAGCTGCTTTTCATTTGCCCTGCCAGAACTACAGCTGATTGGAGGGGAGGTTTGTGACCAGATAACAGCCTAGGCTTAAGGACCTAGCTCCATACTTTATATTCACAAAGGAAGTCCAGAGTCTAGAACACTGACAGATTGGTTGAGACTATATACTGGTTTGCTGAGGACCTAGTTTTCTTTCACAGTACCTATTTTAGACAGCTTATAATGATATATAACTCCAGATTGAAGGAATCTAACACCTTCTTCTATGCTCTGGATACACACACTCAAGATGGGTGAGCATATGCATGCCCATACACAAACAGACAGAAAGGCAGGCAGACACACACACACACACACACACACACACACACACACACTCACATTCACTCATGCATACACACACACACACACAGAAACACTAAATGTCCTTTTTACAATCCATCCTCTGTTGCATCCAAGGAATATCATCAGTAGAAAAACATAGCAAGAAAACATTATAATTCTTAACAAGTATGCTCCATATCTCCATAGGTAGGTAGATAGATAGACAGACAGATAGCAAACAGATATCATATTAGTATTTTATGTGACTCTTGAATACGAAATTATATTATAATTAAATTATATTTCCTGTTCTTGAAATAATTTTCCTTCTCTTGGTCTGCTGTGTCCAACATCGTATGAAAGGTTTTGCTTCATCTTATTGTATTTTATTTTGATATTTTTCTTGTTATCTCTTAGAATTCTGTCTTTTTCCCTAAGGAGATACAGAGAGGGAGTAGTTATTTTAATGAGAACCAGAGAGAAGAAGGGAGAGGATGGAGACAGGAAGGAACTGGGAGGGTAGAGGAAAGGAAATCTATAAACAAGGTATATTGTATGAGAAAAGAATCTGTTTAAAAAATAATAATAATTCACCCCACTTCAAAAGACATCACTTTTACTACCAGGGAATGGAAGGGAACTGAACTTTGGTCTTTTTCCTCATAAGTTTGATATTAGTAACGGCAGCAACAATGGCTTCATATGTGCTGTGATGTTCAATTTGAGAGGTAAGTGACAGATGGCCATTATACATTAGATGAATCAACCTGTCTTCTGGATTATTTTATGATGTCCTTTCAATAAATTCTATAGATGGAAGATATTATGTACTTAAAGGAGTTTCACATTTATTGGGTAAAAAACATTAAGTATATATTAAGATTTTAAAATCCATATTACCATTTGGATTCATAATCCATTGTTAAATACACTATATCTCAAAAATTAATAATTTTACAACATTTTATAATTTGGAATTTAAATTTAAGTTTTATTATTAATTTTACTTTAAGTATTAATATATTCATACTTGTTCACATGTTTCTTAAAAGATACATATTAAGACATACTTCTAGTAGAGATATAGCAAAATTAACAGTGGTTTTCAAGCATGATGAAATGTTTCTAAGAAGAGAAATGCTCTTATACTATGATAAATGTTGTAGTCATTTTATGACTTTATATTAATCTTTAAATTTAAGCCCTTAAAATTGTGCCTTAAGCAGAAGTTAGTTAGTTTTAGTTATTTGGTTTTAATATGTATTCATTTGTTTAATCACTCATTCAATTGTTTTGGTTTTTTAACAGAACCTTACTTTGGAGACCAACTTCACTTCAACCTCAGGCAATCCTCCTGCCTCAGCTCTCTGAATGCCAATATTATTGACTTGAGTTAATATGCATTTCATATTCTTTCTTTCACAGAAGTACAAAATAACTCTGAATTCTACTTTTTGAATCCTAAATAAAGATTTTCAAGTATTTCTGTATTGATTTTCTAAGTCTTTTATTTCCAGAGTATGCTTAAATATGGTACAATTTTGAGCTTGTATTCTCTATGAAATGCCCTTCATAATTTTGAAACGTAATCACTCTTACACAAACTTGCAGATTAATGGATAGCAAGATACTGTTGTTTCTGAATCAATCCATCTATTTTTATAGCTTATTTGTGAAAATAAATGTATACAAAACTAGAAAAATGCTACTAAATTATAGTGAATCTGATCTCAAATCTTTCTTTTCATGACTTACCATTTGTAGGTGCCTTTATAATGTAGAAGTGTTGATAGAATTCATCTGGATGAGCTATAGCTAAAGTGAATATTTTTCACATATAACATCCCATAAAAATGTCATCAACACCATGAACCTTATATTACTCATGCTCTGAGCATGTACAGATGAATATGACTATTATAAGGAAGGATTTGCTTTGAGATCTGTAGCAATGACAAAATTAATATGTACAATGCTAGCATACCTCCTCAAACACTGGCACATGTGAGCAGTCTGTAAAATTAAAATATTCACACTGGAAAACTATGCCTACATTCCCCCCAAAATGTACTATGCACATTTTACTTTGTCTAGAATGTTGGTTACAAGTTGTTATGGATAATGATCAGGAGAAAAGCTAAACAAAGGATTTAGAGTTCTTGTTTTAAAATAAAGAGGGGAGTGCTGTGGGACAATGGTGTCACTTGTTTACTTTTAATTAAATGCTGATTGGCCAGTATCTAGGCAGGATGTATAGGCAGTGCAAATAGGCAGGAAGTTGAGGCAAGGCAATGGGAATTCTGGGAAAAGGGAAGTTGCAGTCTGCAGTTGTGACTAAGTCTGCAGTGTCCAGCTAAGGAGGAAACAAGATATGACTGCCTTGCCAAAAAAGGTACCTACCAATGTGGCCATCATAGACAAGAATTATGAGCTAATATAAGTTATAAGAATTAGTTAATAAGAAGAGCCTGAGATACGGGGCCAATCATTTTATAATTAATGCAGACTGCTGTGTGATTCTTTGGGACTGAATGACTGTAGGACTGGGCATGACAGAAACCTCAGTCAACAAAGAAGCTGTGTTAAACTCTGTATTTTTGTGTCTATAATTCCTTTTGAAGTTCTCTCAGGTTTTTAAGTGTATTTTAGTTTGCCACTTTGGCACCAAGATGTTGGAGGGGGTTAGAAAAGTGTGTCAGATACTATGGGCCTGTAGACTATAGATAGGTGCCCGCAGTGTTACAGAAAAACTTTGGGTGACTGTCCAGGTAGTGAGATGTCTCTGTCATTTCTAGAGTTTCGAAGTTGCTACAATGCACTTCCTGTTAACTTAGTTAATATTATAATCTTCTGAAGTCTTTGATGGAGTTAAAGAATAGATAGAAATTAGCTAAAAATATTGTAACTGTAATTCCTGCTTGATAGCTGTTTTGTTATATATAATTTTACTATGTTAAAGTTAAAGCCTTTCTTTTTCTTTAAACAGAAAAAGGGAAATAGTGTGAGGTCATTCTGTCTATGTGTTGGTTTTATTGGTTAATGAATAAAGAAACTGTCTTGGCCTGTGACAGGCCAAACTAACAGAGCTAGGCTGGGAAAACTAATGTGAGTGCTGGGAGAAAGGAGGCAGGGTCAAAAACAAGCCATGTAGCCCCATTGGAGCAGGACCAAACTTTATTTGGTAAGCCACAGCCACATGGCAATACACAAATTACTAGAAATTGGTTAAATTCAGAAAAAAGTTAGCTAATAAGAGGCTAAAGCTAATGGGCCAAGCAGCAATTTAATTAATATAGTATCTGTATGGTTAATTTGGTGCTAAGTGTCTAGGAACTAACAAGTGGCCCTCCCTTCCTACATATAACAATGTAAATTATCCATAAATAATAGCTCACAAGAATTCACTCTTTACTATTATTATTATTGTTGTGAATAAGTTAACACTTAACTACATATTATCCCATTCAATTTTCTGTCTTTTTATTTCAAGGAAATCTCTGGGCCTTCATATTTTCCATCCAACGCTCTATACTCTACAAGTAATAATCAACCACTAAATAGTGTCCCCAACCCTTAGGACAAACTTTCTTTGGAGAGGGGATGTCATCTTCTAGAATTGCTTTCACCTGTCATGGTGATAATGTTCTTTTTGTGGGATCATGTAAAAGTAAAGCAATTGTTGTGTTTCAAGATTACTGTCTAGTAAAATTTCAATGATGTGTTAGTAGTTGATAGTGTTTTTCTAAAGTTCTTATTTGGAGTTCTGGCCAGAACGTTGTGAGAAGGTGTACCATTTCAGCAGCTTGTACTCAAAATACAGTCTTATAGTAGCACTATTAGCTTCATGATGTCATTTCAACCAGGTGGAATCATTGCTGTGGCACCACATCTTCTTCCTGGAAACTTCAAAGATTACTGTGGGAAAAGAATATGTAGGAAAGTC
Source organism: Arvicola amphibius (assembly GCF_903992535.2). Classification (NCBI taxonomy): domain Eukaryota; kingdom Metazoa; phylum Chordata; class Mammalia; order Rodentia; family Cricetidae; genus Arvicola; species Arvicola amphibius. The sequence continues at coordinate 34,214,079 of NC_052056.1, read as the reverse complement.
TACTGTTCATTGTGAAAAACTTAAATATTATTCATATAGAAATAATTTCAATGAAAAATACAATATAGGCAAGATATACATGGAGATAATAAATTTTCCCCTAAATTCTTTCTTCTTTGTGTCCCATAACAGATAGCTCTAGATATGAGACAGAAACTCTGATTTTTTTTCTTTAAACAGCATGTTTGGGCTTAGTGAAGGATAGACATTGTCCAACTCCAAAGTAAGCTCTATCTATCTATCTATCTATCTATCTATCTATCTATCTATCTATCTATCATCTATCTCTCTATCATCTATCTATCATCATCTATCTATCTATCTATCTATCTATCTATCTATCTATCTATCTATCTATCTATCATCTATCTATCCATCTATCTATCATCTATCTCTCTATCTATCTATCCATCTATCTATCTATCATCTATCTCTCTATCATCTATCTATCTATCTATCTATCTATCTATCTATCTATCTATCTATCTATCATGTGTGTGGTGTGTGGTGTGTGTGTATGTGTGTGTGTGTGTGTATTTATTGATAACCTGACCTCATAAATCATATTCCTTTTTGCTTGGTGATCCTTCCTGGATAATTATCTTTTACTTTTTCAGCATCCAAACCTTGAGGATCTCTTGTTTTTTTTGAAGGTGTATATTTTCCTTTAAAGACAAGAACAGAACCATTCTCCAGCCCTGATATGAGGTTTCCTTACCAACAGTATGGTTGTCACCTCTGTAGATGAGCTGTCATTTCTCTTTCTCAAGAGGTTTTTTCCTTTTCAAAGCGAATCTTTATTAATTTTGATGGTATCCATATTTTTTCTTCTCCTATGGAAACAAGAGAGAAACCCCTTTCCCAATGTAGGTCATCTCCTGGTTTCCATTGTGAGATCAACACATCCTTGAGGGTTAGAGTAGGTGAAATAACCATTAGCAGCCAGCAAGTGTTGCAGTTGTAGCCTCGTGGTTGGAAAATGCAAGACATGGAGTTTTCGAATTGGTTCTCATGCATTAGATACTGAAAAATATGCTTAAATTAAGAATAGTTAATAAAGTGATCAAAGCTATTTCCAGAGTTGGTTACCAGGATAAAGAGAAAACCCAGAGAATTCTGTTAGTGCAAATCACAGACTGAGTGCTCCACAAGAATTCTCAACTGGGCCCCAAGGGTGCCCGTCAGGGAGGGTTAGTGACTGAATGCACAATGCAGCTGCAGCAGGGGTCCCGAAAAGGGGGCATACCAGTCTCCACAGCCCACATTGGGCACCAAATGTTGAGGGTGAGAACACGGGTCAAAGAAGCCCAGGCTAACTCCAAAATATTCCAATTGTTTTTCCTTTATTATAAGAGGCAAACTCACGCAAAAGCAATAAGAAGTCCAACCTCAGCTATGTAGTGGAAGAACCAGAGAGAGAAAACCCTGGGTGCGCTAGTGTTTTTATCTGGGAACCCAAAAAAATCGTACCCTAACCTAGTCTAACCACTTAAAAACCATTTTTATGACAGAGTTTTCCCATCATATCTAGGCTGAGCAAGGTATCCATCCAAAGAGAATAGATTCCCAAAAGGCCAGTATGATAAATCTTGGTGCTACTGCCAGTGGTCCCTCAGTCTGCCCTAAGCATACAACTGTCAACCCCATTCAGAGGAACTAGTTTGTAGCTATGCTGTTTCCTTCCCTGTCTGGCTGGAGTTGGTGAGCTCCCATTGGCTCAGGTAAACTGTTTCAGTGGATGTACCCAAGATGGTCTTGACCTCTTTGCTCATACTCTCACCCCTTCCATTCTTTAACTATATATTGGGAGCTCAATCCAGTGCTCCAGTGCAGGTCTCAGCTTCAATTTCCATCACTTCCTGGATGAAGGGTCTGTGGTGATATTTAAGTTATTCATCAGTCTCATTACAGAGCAAGGCCAGTTCAAACACCTTCTCTATTGCTTAGGGTCTTAGCTGGGATCATCCTTATAGATTCCTAGGAAATTCTCTAGTGCCAGGTTTCTTGCCAGACCCATAATGGTTCCCTTAATCAAAAAATCTCTTTCCTTGATGTCATCTCTCTCCTTCCTCCAACGCAAATATTCTGTTCCCTCAAGTTCTCTTCCCCCTTTCCCTGCACCCCTTGTGTTCCCCTTCCAGCCTCCCTTTACCTCTCACCCCCACACTCCCAATTTTGTCAGACAATCGTGTCTATTTCCCCTTTTCAGGTGGATCTATGTATATTTTTCTTAGGATTCACCTTGTTACTTAGCTTAATATCCTTTGCTTTACAGCTAGTATCCACTTATGAGTGAGTAAATACGATAGTCAATTTTCTGGGTCTGGGTTAACTCATTTAGGATAGTGTTTCTATTTCTATTCATTTGCATGCATATTTCAAGATATCATTGTTTTTTTTATTCCTGAGTAGTACTTTAATATTAAATGTGCCACATTTTCTTTAACCATTCATTGGTTGAGGTGTATATAGGTTGTTTCAAGGTTCTGGCTATTACAAATAGTTCTGCTATGAACATAAGTGAATAAAGGTTCTTGTAGTAAGATTGAACAACTTTTAGGTATATGCCCAAGCATGGTATTGCTGGGTCCTGAGGTAGGTTGATTCTCAGTTTTCTGCAAAACCACCCTACTGATTTCCAAGGTGGTTGTACAAGTTTGCATTGCCACCAGCAACAGAGGAGTGTTCCCCTTACTTTACATTCTCACCAGCATAAGCTATCACTAGTGGTTTTTTTTTTTTTTTATCTTAGGCATTCTGACTGGTATAAGATAGTTATCTCAGAGTTGTTCTGATTTGCATTTCCCTGATGGCTAAGGGTGCTGAACATTTCCTTAAGTATCTTTTGGACATTTGAAATTCTCATGTTGAAAGTTCTCTGTTTAGTTCTGCACCCTATTTTTAAAATTGAGTTTCTGGAATTTTAATGTCTAATTTCTTGAGTTCTTTATATATTTTGGAAATCGGTCCTCTGTCTGATGTGGGGTTGGTGAAGACCTTTTCCCATTCCTAGGCTCCTTTTTTGTTTTGTTGACTGTGTTCTCTGAGTTACAGAAGCTTATTAGTTTCAGGAGATTCCATTTATTTATTGTTGCTCTCAGTGACTGTGTTACTATTGTTATTTTAGGAAGTAGTCTTCTGTGCCCATGAATTGTAGGCTACTTCCCACTTTCTCTTTTATCAGGTTCAGTGTTGTCAGATTTATATTAAGGCATTTAATCCATTGGGACTTGAGTTTTGTGCATGGGGATATATATGGATCTATTTTCATTCTTCTACATGTTGACATCCAGTTATGCCATCACTATTACTTGAAGATGCTTTCTTGTTTCCCTTGTATACGTTTTTTTTAGCCTCTTTGTCAAAATCAGGTGTTCATTGGTACATATCTGGGATTTTGATTCTATTCCATTGGTCAACCTGTCTGTTTTAGGTCAACACCAGGCTGTTTTTATTACTGTACCTCTGTAATAGAGCTTGATGTCAAAGATGGCAATGCCTCTGGATGTTTACAGTACAGGATTATTTTGGCTTTCTTGGTTTTTGTTTTGTTTTGTTTTACCATATGAAGTTGATTATTGTCTTTCCAAGTTCCGTGAAAAATTTTGTTGGGATTTTGATAGGTATTGCATTAAATCTATAGATTTCTTTTGACATGATTGCCATTTTTATTATGTTGACCATTCCTTTCCAAGAGCATGGGAGACTTCCCATTTTCCCATATCTTCTTTATTAATGCTGCTAAATTAATCGAAGATAGGTATTTTGAAAATACCTTGACTTCAAAATTAAAGTCAAAAGGTATGTTCTTTGGAGAAGAGATTTTACTTTTGTTCCTATAGGAAATAAGAGGCTGTGGATTCATTCTGAGTTAAGAAAAATCAGGTTTGATCAAGGAAGACCACCTAAGAGATCTCCGGCAGGAACACATGGCCCAGATGTCTGTGTTCTACATCCAGAACAGATTCAAGACTGCTGCCTGAGATGATCAAGCCTTAGGATCAAGCCTCAAGATCCTGGAGAGTCAGGACTTGATCATAATTCTAAATCTTCTTTAGGTCCCCATAAGATTATCAGTGCCCCCAACCAGCATGAAGTAGTCTGGAATATTATGCCCACATTCTCCCCCAAAAAAATGGACTATGGAAATTTTCCTTTGTTAAGAAAAAAAAAAAGATTAATCCCAGCACTTGGGAGGTAGAGGCAGGATGATCTCTGAGTTTGAGGCCAGCCTGGTCTACAAGAGCTAGTTCCAGGACAGACTCTAGAAACTACAGGGAAACCCTGTCTCGAAAAACCAAAAAAGAAAAAAAAAGAAAAAAAAGAGTGGAAAATGGTGGGAGACAATTCTGTGTTCTGTAAATTATGTTTTAAATAAATGCTGATTGGACAGTAACCAGGCAGGAAGTATAGATGGGACAACCAGAGAGGAGGTTGAGGTGGGGTAATGAGGACAGGAGAATTCTAGGAAGAAGGAAGCCCATTCCTTCCCAGTCCTGTCCAGACACCAAAGAAGGAAGGTATGACCTTCCCCATTGAAAAAAGGGTACTGAGCCATGTGGGTAACATATACTACAATAATGAGTTAATGTAAGTTATAAAAGTTTAAAAAAAAGCCTGAGGTAAGAGGCCAATCAGTTTATTACTTATGTAGACCCATGTGTGATTTTCTTTAGTGCTTATGGGCTGTGGTAACTGCACAGGACAGAAACCCCTACAAGCAGGCCTTCATGTTACATATGTTCGTGAGTGAGATTGGTCCGTAATTTTCTTTTTTGGTTGAATCTTTATGTGTTTTGTTATTATGTTAAAAACTGTTGCTCCATAAAAAAGAGTTTGACAATGTTTCTTCTGTTTCTATTATATGGAAAACTTTGAGAAATATAGTGATTAGCTCTTCTTTGAAGGTCTGGTAGAATTCAGCACTGAAACCATTTGGCCCTGGGCTAGTTTTGGTTGTGAGGCTTTTGATGGCAACTCCTATTTCCTTGAAGGTGACAGGTCTATTTATTGTCTACATCATCTTGATTTAAGTTTATTATCTTGAAAATTGTCCATTTCTTTTACATTTTCAAATTTTGTGGAGTACAGGTTTTTGTAGTATGACCTAATGATTATCTGGATTTCCACAGTATCTGCTGTTATATCCCCCCTTTCATTTCTGATTTTGTTCATTTGGATGTTATCTCTCTGCCTTTTGATTAATTTGGTTAAGGGTTTGTCTATCTTGTTGATTCTCTCAAAGAAACAGTTTTTGGTTTCATTGATTCTTTGTATTGTTTTCTTTGTTTCTATTTTATTGATTTCAGCACCTAATTTGATTATTTCCTATCTTCTACTCCTCCTTAGTGAGTCTGTTTCTTTTTGTTCTAGAGCTTCCAGGTGTGCTGTTAAGACACTAGTGTGAGCTCTCTCTGCTTTCTTTATGTAGGCACTTAGTCCTGGGTAATTTCCTCTTAGCACTGCTTTCATAGTGTCCATAGGTTTGGGTACATTGCACTTTCATTTTTGTTGAATTCTAGGAAGTCTTTAATTTCTTTATTTCTTCCTTGACCCAGTGGTGGTTTAATAGAGCACTGTTTAATTTCCATGTGCTTATGGGCTTTTTGAAATTAGTATCTTTTACTTCTCTTATTAATTAAGTTCCAATTAATTTCTGTTAGGTTTCTGTCTGGTTAATTTGTTCATTGGAGAGAGTGGAGAGTTGAAGTCTCCTCCTATTAGTGTATGGAATTTTTTGTACTATTTAAGCTTTAGTAATGTTTCTTTTACATATGTGGGTACTCTTGTATTTGGGACTTAGATGTTCAGGACTGAGACTTCTTTGCAATGTTCCTGTTATAAGTATAATGTGCACTTCTTCATTTCTTCTGATTGATTTTAGTTTGAAGTCTATTTTTTTAGCTATTAGGCTAGCTACACCCACTTGTTTCTTAGGTCCATTTGATTTGAAAATTTTTTCCCAATTCTTTACTCTGAGGTAATATCTGTCTTTGAGAGTGAGGTGTGTTTCTTGTATACAGAAGAAAGCTGAATCCTGCTTTCATATCCATTCTCTAAGCCTATATCTTTCTATAGGTGAATAGAGTCCAATAATATTAATTAAGAGATATTAATTACCAATGATTGTTAATTTTTTAAAAATTATTATTTTCTGGTGGTAGTGTATGTGTTTCCCTTCTTTGTGTTTTGTTGTTGTGAAGTTATTTGTTGCTGTGCTTTTGTAGGTACAGTTAACTTCCTTGTGTAGGGGTTTTCCTTTTAGTAATTTCTGTAAGGTTGGAATTATGGAGAGCTATTGTTTAAATCTGGATTTGTCATGGAGTATCTTGTTTTCTCCATCGATGATGATTGATAGCTTTGCTGAGTATAGTAGCCTTGGCTTGCATTTGTGGCCTCTTAGTGTCTGCAGCACATTTTCCCAGGACCTTCTGAATTCATGGTTTTCATTGAGAAGTCAAGTGTAATTCTGAAAGGTCTACCTTTATATGTTACTTGACTTTTTCTTTGCAGTTCTTAATATTCTTTTTTTTATTCTGTGTGTTTTACATTTTGGTTATTATATGGGGAGGAGATTTTTTTAATCCAGTCTATTTGATGTTATGTAATCTTCTTGTACCTTCATAGGGATATCCTTCTTTAGGTTGGGATAGTTTTTTTTTTCCTATGATTTTGTTAAATATATTTTCTGTGCCTTTGAGCTGGCATTCTCCTTCTTCTATCCCTGTTATTCTTAGGTTTATTGTTTTCATGGTGTCCCAGATGTCCTCAATGTTTTGTCTTAAGAATTTGTTGGATTAAATGCTTTCTTTGGCCAATGAGTCTATTTCCTCTATAGTATCTTCATTCCCTGAAATTTCCTCTTTCATCTCTTATATTCTGTTGATTTTGCTTACCTCTATAGTTCCCATTCATTTATCCAGATTTTACATGTCCAGAATTCCCCAATTTGTGTTTTTCTATTGTATCTATTTCAGACTTCAGGTCTTAAACTCTTTGCTTCACCTCTTTATTGTTCTTTGTGTTTTTTTGAGGGATTTATTAATCTCTTCCAATTGTTTGTTTTTCTTTCTTTATTTATTTATTAAAATTTCCACCTCCTCTTATCCTCCCATTTCCCACCCACTCCCCCCATTCCCCCTCCACCTCGCTCTCCAGTCCTAAGAGAAGTCAGGGTGCCCTGCCCTGTGGGAAGTCCAAGGCACCCCCTCCATCCAGGTTTATGAAGGTGTGCATTCAAACAGACTAGGCTCCCAAAAAGCCAGTAGATGTAGTAGAATCAAAGTCTGGTCTCATTATCATTGGCTTCTCAGTCAGCCCTCATTGTCAGCCACATTCAGAGAGTCTGATTTGATCACATGCTCATTCAGTCCCACTCCAGCTGACCTTGGTGAGCTCCCATTAGATCAGTCCCACCGTCTCCGTGGGTGAAAGAGTTATTCCTTTCCACATTAAAGCTCTCCATCATCTTTATAAAGTTACATTTAAAATCTTTTTCTTCTGCTTCTTCTGGGTCAGGATGAAAAAGTCTTCCTGTTTTATTACTACTGGGTTCTGGTGCTACCATTTTGCTATATAGGTTGTTGGATGAATTCTTGCATTGGTGCCTACTCATCTCTGCCATTAATTGATTCCCACATTGTCTTTGTGTCTCAGTCAAATCCTTGAAGTTGGTGTCTGTGTCTTGGTAACTGTTCTTGGTCTGCTCTATACCCATCACTCTCTGGGTATTAGGGGTTTCTGAGCAGCCTACCTGCAGGAAACTCACCTGTTGGCTGGCTAAAGAAGCAAGGCAGGTGGAAGAGGTGCTAGGGGTTTTGCCTCAGTATGGAGGGTCTAGAGAGTGAGGTGAACATCTAGGTAACTTGTCACTCACTTCTTGGTCATCTCTGTGTTGTATCAGGCTGTGTTTCAGAGTTCCACTAGCATTTCAGGGGGATAGGAGGATTTGGGGGCAGGGTGGGACTTGTAGCTTGCAGGGTCAAATCATCAAGATGGTGGTAATCAAAAAGTGTTTTTTCTACTTACTTGAATCATAAAGTTTACAAAAGTTTAAAAATGGAGCGAACTAATTATGTAAACACTTATAGTGTTAAGCTGGTATGATTTATCCCAATAAAGAGGTATAAGTATCATCTCTTATTCAAGTCTTAAAAAGCTTATACCATTAGAAACTAGTACAGAAATCATAAACAATGAGGAAACATATGGCTTGAATATGTACGGTGTCCCATAGACTAATAAGTTCATATTTTTAGTGACTGATGATGGTGCTATTATGGATTCTCTAGAAATATGAAGAAGTGAGTTTTAGTTAGAGGACGGAGACCACCAGTGCATTTTTATAAAACTTATGGTCTGCCTTTCATTGCTTTATACTTCTTTGTCACCATGACATAGGTTCTTAGCCATACTCTCTCACTGCTATAATGTTATTCACAAATCTATTAGATCAATTCATCACTGATTTATCTAAAACCATGAGGGAAATAAACATTTCTTACTTAAACTATTAATGTCACTTAATTGGTCATAGCATTGATAGCATTTGAATATATAATTGAGCATTAATTATGTTAAAATTAGTGTTTTCCATGACATTACTGAAGAATTCTGTAGAACAAACCTAGATTTATGGCATGAAACATACTATTTATATATTATGTAAAAATATCTGAGTGGTAGAATTAGATAATAAACTTGTGGGGTATCTATGCCATATAAATGAGGATGCTTGAATATTCCATAGTGGAGGGAAACAAAGAAGCATTCTTCAGCCAAAGCTAATAACTGCACAAATCTATATGGAACCCAAATTATTAAATGACTTTTGTACAGGCCTGTACACTGAAAACCTAGATAAATGAATATTTGCTGAATACTAAAGAGCAATGGATTTTTGAGTCAGGGTGCTCCTATTTATATGTTAACAAACAGTGGACAACTTCTTGTCAAATAAGAAGCCACATGATTTGGGAATGGCACAATTTAAAAAATAGTGACAAGCTTAATGTGAAAAATAAATCAGTTTCTATTGAAATGACTGAATAAAACTAAATCACAGAGTCCACCCAAAATTCAGTGAAGACTGTTGCTAGAAGCAGCATCAAACCAAGAAATCTACTTAAATACATTTTACATGAAGAAAGATTTAATGAATATAAAATTTCATAATATATTCAGCAACATTTAAGAAAGATCAAAGTAATTTCAATGTAATAATGCAAGGATTTCAACTTACACTCAATAAACATAATACAGTAATTCAAAGGGGAAAACCCATAGAGATATTTTTTTTAAATGATCTATTCATCTATATTTTTCTTTCTAATTTTTATAGCTTTATTCTTTTTGTTTCCTGTTTCCTTTTCATGAAAATAAGTTTTTTTCTCTTGTAATATATCCTGATTATGATTTCTTCTCCCTTACTATCACTGCCTAAATACTTTTTCTTTTATTGAAAATATTCTTTTTTCATACAATATATCCTCATTACTGTTTTTTGTACCGCTATTCCTCCCAGTTCATCGCTGACTCTGCTTCTATGGGCTCACTCTTTTTTTTTCTGTTTCTCCTTAGAGAAGAACAGGTAGATAAGGGATAGCAACAAAACATTACAAATAAAATAAGACACTATAATAATATAAAACAAAACTATCACATAATTGTTGGGCAAGGCAAATAAATAGGAGGAAAAAATCACCAAGAAAAAGCACAAAAATCACAGGCACACTTGTTCACTCATTCGGGAGTCCCATAAAACCACTAAACAAAAACTAATACTATATATTAAGAAGGTCTAGAGCAGACCCATATAGTACTGATCATCTTGCTTTAGTCTCTGTTAGTTCTTATGAACTTTGCTCAGTTGATTTACAGGGTCTTAGTCCCCTGGTGCCTTCCATGACGTCTGATTCTTACATGCTTTATGCTTCCTTTCCATGCTGTTTCCTAAAGTATGAGGCATGGAAAGTTAATGCAGAATAAACCTCCTAAAGTATATAAATCTAATTGAAATGAAGTTTACAAACAATGCAAGAAACAGAGTCCAACTTACCATCCCTTGTCAGCAAATAATGCTACCAGGTTTGGACTAGACTACATCGAATTTAGTTGTTGACCATGGCTCTCAAGATCTCACAAGGTTTTTCTACAAGAAATACACAGCTTTCATACCGTTCTAAGAAGCAGAGAAAAACAAAAACCAAGGAATGGAGTGCCAAATCGAGAAAAAAAAACAAATAAAAGCACCTAGGATTACAATATTCAAGTCCCAGATTGTCAGATACCAGTATAAAACTGCAACCAGTTAAAGCCAGGATAATATGTCTACACTAAAGCCCAGCAACCTTAGCATAACAGACCTTGAATATTTCAAAGTAGTTGAAGAACAAATAAACACCTTAAAATTGCCTTTACAAATATGATACAAGTCCTTAAAGAGGTGACAAGTAAATCTCTTAATGAAGTCTATAAAAACACAAATAGTGCAAGGAAATTAGTAAATCAGTTAAAGACCCAAAATGCAAATGTTTCACATCCTTAGTTATTATGAAAATATAAATCAAGCTACATTGAGATTTCATCATATACTTGCTAGAATAGCTAAGATCAACACAATATGTGATAGACCATATTCCAAAAATGTAGACTAAAAACACTCACCCATTCTTGGTAGGAGTACAAACTTACACAGTAACTATGGTGGTCTCATATGAAGATAGGACTTGATCATTTTAAAAATTCAAGTATGGGACTGCCAGCCCCCACATGAGGACCTGGAAATTATTTTTTATTATGAATTCTTGGACTTAGCTTAGGCTTATTTCTTGCTAGCTTTTTTTTACTTAAATTAACCAATTTCTATTAATCTATATGCTTCCCCAAGACTCATTTATCTCACCCATGTACTATGCATTCTGCTTTCCTGCTTCCTCCATGTCTGTCAGTCTGGTCCCTGGCTGACTGGTTTCCCTATTCTCTCTGCCTAGCAGCATGTTCTATTCTTTCTCTGCCTAGCTATAACTATTGGCCATTCAGCTCTTTATTGACCCATCAGGTACTTTAGGCAGGCAAGGTGAAACAGTAATACATCTTTCCATAGTTAAACAAATTCATCATAAACAAAAGCAACAAATCTTTACATAGTTAAAAAGATATTCAGTTCCACAACATCCACGTATAGCACTCTTTGGCATATAACCATGGGTGTTTGTGGTAGTTTGAATAGGTATGGCCCTCATATACTCCTGGGTTTGAATAATTAACCCATAGGAAATGCCATTATTAAGAAGTGTGGCCTTACCGAAGGAAGTTTGTGTCTATAGGGGCAGGCCGTAACATCTCATGTGCTCAAGCTATTCCTAGTGTGGTGCACTACTTCTATTGCCTTAAGATAAAGATGTAGAAATCTTAACTTTCTCTCCTGCACAATGTCTGCTTGTGTTCCACCATGAAGATAATATACTAAACCACTGAAACTGTAATCCAAACCCAATTAAATGTTTTCTTTTACAAAATTTGCCATGCTCTTGGCTCTTCATAGAACTGCAACTTCTATGAAAGTTGGCACCAGAAACTGGGTATTTCTATAATATGCTAGACCAGACCATGTTTTTGTTTGAAAGAATATATACTTTGGGTTTATAAAAGCAGTTGAATGCCTTAAGTGGGGCTTAATGGGCTATTGCAGTAGGAACATAGAAGACAGTGGTACCGAGGGTAATGGTAATTTGGTCTATGGGGCCTGGCTCAGAAGATTTCAAAAGACAAGAATATTTGTTTGTGGTGTAGAAACCAGTTTTGTGATATGTTGGTGAAAAATGTGACTGCTTTTTTTTTCTTTATCTAAAATGTCTACTTGAGGTTAAATTAAAGAGTTTTGGATTAATTTCATTGGAAAAAGAAATCCCAAAACAGCCTAATATTAAATTTACTGTGTGGATATTAGTGTTAACTTTAATAAAGACTTATACAGAAAAGGAGCAAACTGAACAAAAATACAAAATTTTTACAAGTCTGAGATAATAGTCAAACCAATTTATAATTAATGTAGAATTCTGTGTGTTTCTTTGGGACTGAATGGCTGTGAGTACCAGGCAGGACAGAAACCTCAGTAAACTAGTGGTGCCAATGTGGACAACTTTATCCACATAAAACCTGACAGAGCTTGGGAAGTACTTATAGACACAAAAAACAGAGTTATGCATGGCTTCTTGGAAGCAGCATTTTATCAGGTAAGATCTGTTTGCTAGAGATAAGTACGTCTCATTTACGAGAGACTTCTTCACTCAGCTTTAGCAGCACAAACCTTGCAGCTGTTTTAGGAGGACCCATAATTAAACACTCAAATGTTGTTTATGAATAGAAAAAAGCATGCTTCTTGGTGGTAGTAGGGACCTTGAAACCCCATAGAGTTGTAGCAATATATGTGACTTCAGCCAGTACCTCTGCCAGGAGCTAGACACTCAGAAAGTTAAGGAATGGGCTGTATCCAGTCATAAAATTCATGGCCTTAATTCTAGCCTTATCATTTAGCAAATTAAAGACTTATGTGGTCATAAAAAGAGAGATACACAGTAAAGATAAATTCAGATGAAGAAAACCTCCAAATGGTTTATAGTGTCTTTAAAAATATATGTAGGCTTGGAAGAGAAAAGGAAAATGATAAAGTTCTTTAAAAGAGAGAGAGAGAGAAGTTGGTCACAGTAGCACACACCTTTAATCCCGAACTTGGGAATCAGAGGCAGGCAGAGCTCTATGATTTCAAGGACAGCCTGATGTACAGAGTGAGTTCCAGGAAAGTGAAAGATATACAGAGAAACCCTGTTTTTTTTTTTAAAAAATAAAAATAAAAGAAATAGAGTTTAAAATAAAACCACATAAATATGGAAAATACACACAGAATCAGGATGCTGTATGTTATTGTGTTTTCTTTGAATGTCTTGATGTCTGAGGAAAGAGCAACAGCTGCTAAAAGACATTTGATTGCAAATGCTGCTGGATTAATCCAACATATATATTTTGAAAATGCCTTGACTTCAAAATATAAGTGAAAGATATGTCACTAAAGAGAAGAAGTTTTGCTTTAGTTTCCACAGTAAATGAGAGGCTGTGGATTTATTCCAGGTTAAGAAACATTAGGTTTGATCAAGAAAGACCCCTTGAAAAATATCTTTGATAGGACCAGATGGCCCAGATGATCCAACATTTATAGGACCTCTGTTGGAATTTCCTCTGAGTTCTACTTCCAGAACAGCCTCAAGTTGTTGGCTGAAATGGTCAAGACTTACAGAATATTCTGGTCAGGAACTGACTATAATCCTAAATTTTCATTAGGTCCTCAAAGATTATCAGTGCCCCCAATCAGCAGGAAGTAGCCTAGAAACAATGCCCTCATTCCCTCAAAAAATGGATTATGGATATTTTAGTGTTGGTTACATGTTGTTATGGATAATGATCAGGAAGAAAGCTAAACAAAGGAGATTAGATTCAGACTTTTTGTTTTGAAAAACGGTAGGGGGAATGCTGTGGGACAATGATCTTATACCCTGTAAAGTTTTGTCACTTGTATTGTTTTGAAACACCACTGATTGTTCAGTAGCCAGCAGGAAGTATAAGTAGGTTGACCAGGCAGGAAGCATATGTGCGATGAAAAAAGCAGGAGAATTCTGGGAATAGGAAAGGCTCAGTTTGCCATTGCCACTCAGATGCAGAGAAGCAGGATGAGAAAGTCTGACTGATAAAAGATTCCAAGGCACGTGGGTAACACAGCAAGAATTATAGGTTATGAGGATATAAAAGTTAATAAGAAGCCTGAGCTATTAGGCCAACCAGTTTATAGTTAATGTAGATCTCTGTGTGTTTCTTTGGGACTTAATGACTGTAGGACTGGATGGGATGGAAACCTCTGTCAACATTCCCTCTGCTAGGAGTCATCAGTTCTCAATTGTGCTCGAGGATGCATAGGGTCTATGTATTCCTATTCCTATTACATTCAAGTTAGAATGTTGACTGGATTGAACTTATTGAGAGCTTGCACAGATCTCTCTTCCATGGTATTCTTTGTGCTTTTCAGAAAGGGTGTAATGCAAATGCTTCTCCTATTACTGAGAAATCCACTGGTACTCATTCTGTTATTTTGACCAATTGTGAGTCTTTTTGATCGCCACTATACATTGCAAAATAAGATATCTTTGATGAAGTCTGAAACGTCACATATTTATGTGTATGGAAATGACTATGTAGAGGAAAACTTTATTTTATGTCCATTTAACAAAGTATTATTTGGTTCACTCTGGTGTTTTTGCGATCCCACTTATGAATTTTGCCTCAAACCTATAGTCATGCACCTGACACAGGTAAGTTTACACATAAAATAATGCCTTCTAAGTGAATCACTGCTTTCCTTTTAGTGTGATTATGTATACATATACCTATTGGGCAATTACAGATTATTGTTTCAATATGGATATTCCAAAGATTTTTTTTATCATGAATCACCACACCCATTTCCTCATTTGCAAAACTCAGAGCAAAAATCTTGAAAAAAAATTCTGATGTATAAAAGATGCTTAAATGGAAAGAAGGTAAAATTAACTTTAAAATATCAAGACTCATTTCAAGCATCTAGAATTAAATAATAAATTCTTCTTCAAACAGCAAAAAGAGGAAAGATTTTCAATATAATGATTTTAAAACTAATTAATCTGTCTTGTAATTTACGTTGAAGAAAAACAGAAAGGTATTTTTTTTAGCTGTGCAGGGATTTTGAGAAATCAACTATAATTTATTTTTGTTATTTTATCACAAGCAATACGTGTGGAAGTAGAGCCCTAAATCAGCATCTAATACTACATACTGAATACATTTGAGAATTTTAAAGCAAAATATAATAGTTTAATGTGTGTGGGGGGGGAAGAGTGAGAGAGAGAGATAAAGACAAATTTCCTTTAATCCTTTAATATATTTAGGCACTCATATTCAAAAATATGTGTATCATTTATACCTCATCAAAGCCACTCCTCTTAGCAATAGATTGATTCCACTACATAAAATCATGGCCAATCAAATTATAAAGTTCTGTAGCATAGTACCAATGGGTATATCAACAAAACCATTCTTTACCTAAAACTCAGGCAACATTTCAGAAAAAAAGGAATGGAAGACTATAAGAGACAGAGGATCAGGACTCTGCTATAAAATTGCATCTTGTAATAATGTCAGATGCTACAGACACAAAAGTTCCACCCTTAGTCATAAAGTCTCACCAACATAGCTAGCCAAACATGAGCTGGTTCAGGACACCACCAATGGACATGTCAAAAATAAATGTGAAAAATCAAATGAGACATCAAAGCTATACAAAGAACTTGATGCAAATAAAAATGCTGAAATTGGGAGAAATATTTTTGTCTGAAAGAGTATATATACCATTGATTATCCAGTTCCCATATGATCAATCTTTGGAATATACATAAAAGTAACATTATATGTTCTGAGCATGTCATATTTTCAAATATAAATATAACTAATTCATCTTTTCTGCTTATTGAGCTTCAGTAAACCCCTCAAGGACTTGAGAGCCCCAGGAATTTTATGTAGAACAGTAAGAAATTCCCAGAGGACCAGCTCTTAGGTATGTTTTACTGGCATGCTATACTTGGTCCTTTTCTGCTAAGAATATTGGCATTTATGACTTTTATTTTCATCAGTTGATAAAGGCAACATGGAAAACAATGCCCTGATTCTTTTCTTTTTGGACAATATATGCCAAATATTGCCTCATAATTAAAGTGAGTCAAGTATATGAAGACAGCTGTATGGTTCTTTTTAGTCCATGTCTTTTCCATGTGGGTAACAACTAATCTTAGATTTTATTGCTTTTTATGTTTTTTTATAGCCTTTGATATCCCATAACTTGCGAAAATACTGAAGTGCATCATCCATCTATCAATCTTCTGTGACTCATGATATGGGATTCCCCTCTGTATGCTGTGAATACCATCGATTAATAAAGAAACTATCTTGGCATGATAGGATAAAACAGAGTTAGGTGAGAAAAACTAAACTGGGAGAAGGAAGGCAGAGTCAGAAGGGAAGCCATGGAGCTGCTGCCAGAGACAGACATGCTGTAACTTTGCCAATAGGCCATAATCCTTGTGGTAAAGTACAAAATAATGGAGATGGGTTAATTCTAGATGTAAGAGTTACCTAGCAATGTGCTCAAGTAATTGACCAAACAGTGATTTTGGTTTCTGTGTGATTATTACAGGGCTGAGCAACTGGGAACCAACAGTCTCCTACTACAAATTGACATTCCCACATGCTCAACTATATTTGCATAAAACCTGAGAAAGCTTGAAACGAAACTCTAAGCACAAGAAAACAAAGTTTAGCAACTTTTTTTTCAATTGAAGGCTTGCTGCAGCTCCCTTAAGTGAGGTCTTCCTGATTAAGTGGTAGCAGAACAAAAAGGGTTTGCCAGCAGGAAGGCTTCTGGCTCTTTTGGGAGGTTCAACTATAGAGCACTTGAATGGGGTTTGTGGGCCCCGGTGCTCATATGCTCACTTGGGAAAGTAGCTGAGACCATGCCCACTTCTCAGCAACCCCTTCTCTGGGCAGGCAGTGGGATCAGGTATGTTAGGAGTGCATAGGCAGGGGAGCATGTAGAATTCCCATGTCATACACAGAGACATTTCTAGGCTGTGCAATGCTCTTCATGGCATATTTAGCTATTACTCAGATAAAAAAGGGTTTATAAGCTGCACAATCTTTCTCAGAGTTAAAGTACTGTGTGCAACTTCTACCTGGCAATACTAGAGCTGGCAAAAATTGTGCCTTTACTATTTTGAGTGTGAAGAGAGGCAGAGCCACTACCCAGGCCCCTGCAACCAAGCTGCTTACCATTTTAAAAGTTCTTCAAGACATAAAAGAATTACAGATACACGATAAAAACAGATTCATATTTTTTAAAAAAGGCCTTTAAATGGGTTACAATGTTGGATAAATGTACTAGCCTTTGGAGAGAGAAGAAAAAGATTATAGAGAGTTATCAAAAGAAGTAATTTTTTTAAATTTAACAAAGTCTTTAAAGAGACAGAGTAAACTTGTAGAAAAAGTAATAGGAAAAAAGAAAAACAAGCCAGGTAAAGATGGAATACTCACAGAGAGTCTGGATTATTATATTATTGTGTTTTCTTTTAATTATTTTGACTGTGAAGGAGCTAAGTAAACAACATTTGTACTTTAAAGGTATTTTGTCTTCAAAATTTGGGTCTAAGGATATGTTGCTTTGGGAAAGTGGTCCTTATTTGTTAACACAGAGGATGAGAATTCTTCCAGACTAATATGGTTTGATAGACCAAGATCCCCTGAACTTGAATAACACTCAAAAAGTTAACTTTGCCCAATAAACATCAGGAAGAAGTTTGGAGAGAACTACACCAAAATTCTCAATTATTGTTTATAAATGTTTCTTTACATTTAAAGGGGGATATGATATAGAGATGAATACTTTGCATTGGTTTGGATCTTAGTTTATCGATACAAATTTTAGATAAATTTTGTTATATGTATATTTCTGCTCTTGATTAAGGATTTTTGTTTGTGCAGCTAATCTAAAAATGTAACGTATAATTAAGAAATATAGATTATTAGATAATCATCTATAATAGTCAAGCTTCTAGTCAGGTTATTTAGATTTTCTATATGTACAGAGATATATTTCAGATAGATTGGTATTCTTCAAATCTTTCAAAGACCTTCAGAATATGACATTTAAATGTTTTAATAGCTTACGACTTTTCATGGCATGAGATACCTTTGTTCCTGGCAGCACCGATTACTTCAAGTGGAAGATGAACATCGAAGAGGCTCCTTATGGAGTTTCTTAGCCATTTGGGCAAGAACTTGCCTGGACTGTTTGTTGCTATGCCTATGAATTAGATATGCAGGACCCATAGAGAAATGATTGCTGAACTTGCCTGAAAGTGAAACAATCTTTTGGGGTTTCTGTTTCAGGAAAAAAGTCTGCCAGACATTCTTCAGGACACAAAAGAAAGTTACTGACAAACTGTCAATATAGGCAGAACTGTCCTTGAAATTTCCTGATTCATGCAAAAATTTCCCAGATACTATTGGCCTGTAGGTTGAAGATGGGATGAATGTTCCAATGTTACAAAACAACTTTGGATGACTATTCAGGAAGCAAGATGTCTCTGTCAATTCTAGTGCTTATAATGCACTTCCTGTTTACTTAAGTAATATTATATCCTTCTAAAATCTTTGATGGAGTTAAAGAATTTATAATTATAGTTTTCCTTAGTTATGATAAATGATAAAGTAGATATAAATATTATAACTGTAATTCTTGCTTGATACCTATTTTGTTGTATGTAATTTTACTATGTTAAAGTTATAGTCTTCCTTTCTGTTTAAACAGAATAGGGGAAAAAGTGTGGATGATCCTTCCATCTATGTGTTGCTTTTATTGGTTAATGAATAAAGAAACTGGCTTGGCCTATAGCAAAGTAGAACTTAGACAGAGAAAGATAGGCTGAGTGATGAGAGAAAGAAAGTAGTGTGAAGAAGAAGCCATGTAGTCCCTGTCCAAGACAGACATATTGGAACCTTGCCGGTAGCCATGTAATATATTAAATAATGGAAATGGGTTAAATTAAGTTGGAAAAGCTAGCCAATAAGAAGTCAGAGCTAATAGGCCAAACAGTGATTTAGTTAATACAGTTTGTAGGGTTATTTCAGGCCTGAGCTTCTGATCGGCCGGAACAACCAAGTGGTCTTCTTACAACAGACTCTTGTTAAACTTATCACAGACCTTGCTCTAAAGAAGTTCACTTGCAAGTAATTTTCCTTTTCCTAATGGATGCAACTGAATATGAATGTCTAATTGTTCTCTGATGAAAGTCATTATACTATCTATTACTCTAATAGTGCTCCACAGTATTTGAATGCAAGACACCCTGAGACCTATTAAGCAAAACCTGTTACTTGCATTGACATCATGATCTAGATGCCACACATTATCTGATGGGAAGTAGATGCCAGGAATAAGACATTCTTTTCCCCATCGATCCAATTTCCCCTGTACACATAACTGTTTCTAGAAGAAAGGGAGGTAAAATAATGATTTCTTTTTAACATTTGAGTATATAATGAAACCCAATGAAAGATTAAACAACCAGCTCATCAAAGATGCTATTTGTTGAAATTTCAGGTCTGCTATATTTCTATATTTATCCTTTTTCCTATCTTTATATCCATCTCTATCTCTGTCTCTTTCATATCCAACCAGATTAATCAGCAACAAATTTTGTTTCATGGAAATTTTGTAAAAATCATGCATTTTCTAGAATAAAATGGAAGTAAAAAACAATGAAAATATTGGTAAAATAAATTTATAGCAGAAAATATTATTTAAGTACATGAAGGCAATAAAAGAGTAAAACTTCTGAAAGTCAATATATGCTTGCTATATATGGGTATAAGAGCTATAGAAATTGGTGGGAGATTAAAATACAAACTCAATAGTTCACAGCATATATTACAAGCTTAAGAAAATGAGAAATGATTTAATTTTAATTTATTTTTAGGAGAAAATTTTGTTATATTTTTATTGGGCAAAGCTAATAATAGTGATCCTACATTAAGATACTCTATGTTTCTAAGTTATATTTTAATTAATTTTTTTTAATTTAATTTTTTTGGTCTTTTTGAACTCCTTTTCCTTGCTCTCTGCTGTCCATCTATTTCTTAATCTGGACTGCGCACTATGATCATTAGACAATATGAAAGACTCAAGAAGTCTTCTAAAAAACAGGAGGTAGCAGACAAAACAGGAAAAAGAACAAGTAGATCTCTTTTTACTAAGTCAACTGTCATGTAATAGTAATAATAACAGTAAATAAGTAAATAGTATATAGTAATTAAATAAATAGATTATAATAAGATTGGGTCTTGACTTTTTTACAATTATGGTACTTGTGATTGTACCAACCTGTTTTTTTGCTGTGTTATCATTCTTTCTTCAAGAATTTAAACATGAATTAAATATAATTTGATCATATCTACCCACTATTTCCTGCTTATAACTCTTTCCAGAATCTGCTAAACTGCGAACTTCTCCAACACAACTTCATGTCTACTTCCTTTTTAAAATACTCTAAAGTACTTTTTAAATATAGATCCTATGAATACAATTTGTACTGAAATTTTACATCAGAGAAAATGATATAATCACCACCTAAAAGGAGATAGAATCACCTTAGACTTTTGTCCAATTTCCATCCTGCATTCCTAGAGAAGAAAACACTTATTTTGTATTTTCATAGATAACATTTCTCAAAAAAATCACAAAAGAACATCCAGAATGAGAACTGCTTATGTGAAATGATATTCAGGTAAAACTTGGCTGCTTATAAAAAATGATACTAATGAGATAAAACAGAATAAAGGCTGAAGGAACTCAGCAGAGAGAGCTTAATACACAGTTGTATTGGCTATCAGTGGTTATTTATTTTCCTACCTTCTCTTACTGTTTTCTCTGTTTAATCTCTTTGCTTCCCTACAGGGTCCCCTAATACTTTCAGATTCCAGGCCAAGTTGATATTGATTACTTATTGTGAATGCTGTGGAGTATATGAATCTTGATTTTTTCTATAGGTAGGCCCTGGGCTAATGTTAACTTTGTTTTTTAGGACCCAATGCCTACAGAAGATGCCAACAACAACCTAAGAAATCAATATTCATTTTAACTACCAGACAGTTAGACATGGCTTGGAATCCTACAGACAGAATGTTGTCATTTATTATAAGGCTACATAGTTGACATGGTGCCCAATAAAATTTTCAAAGGTAGAGAAACATATTTCTTTATTTTTATGTGGAACAGATATAAAGGTAAGATGAATGAGAGGAATGGATGGATTTAAAGGGGTTAAAACTAATTGGAAAATTTTACAATTGTTTTGCAATTATTAATTGTAGCAGAACAGGACAACTCAAGTTTTCCCAAGTGCTATAGATTATTACCATGGAAATCACAGCAAATATATATTCTCGGACAGGGTAAAACAATAACCAAAAGAATGACACATTACCAAAGCTGGTAAAATCTCTCCGTGCAATTCTACAATTTGAAGGAAATATACTTCAATGTATTCCTCTCTTGATGAAAAAGGAACTCAAACATTCCCCTGATGTAGAAGCCCCTCGATCTTGCTGAAATTTGTGAAGCAATGTCTCATTTTTCCACACACAGTGGTGTTTGTGAGTGGTTCTTCTGCACAGTCATTGAAACAGGTTTTACTTGAGGAGCAACAAGAGATGGTTATAGGGTAGAAGCAAGGGAGGCTATGGCTAATCAACCTAAAAATGTTCTTATGAAACATAAAAGCATTTTCAATGATTATGTATGAATAAGACTTATGAAGAAAATGAATGTTTACTGGCACAGAAGCTCCATATCTATGAACTACCTTTAAATGTTCTAGAAGATTCAGTCTGTGCTATGAAGGACGAAAAGGAATTGACCTTCTTGCCCAAATATTACCCCTGCAAGTGATTAAAAACAAGTGATCTATCAAAGTACCACCCTTGGTATGCTAGTACAATAAATGCTATGAGACTAACCAACCAACCACTTTCTGTTTGAATTTAAAATTGGTTTCACCAACGGAACTCATGTAGGGTGCTGTTTACTGTATCCAAAACCTGCAAATAGATGAACCATAGGCCCTAGGTGAGAGCATGTTATTGTGAAAAATGTCACTTTTGTCATTACTTTTATTTCAAATTCATTAATTGTTTATTTCAATTTTATACGCAAATGGATATTCTCTTAGCTTTTTTTAGTATATATTTTAAAATTTTATAATTAAAGGGTAATGATGGTGCTAAACTGTCACATAGGTTACTTCAGAATGTGGAACTACTCTTAGTTTATTCTGCAATTATTTGCTCAGAGATTCACAATTTTATAATTTGCTTTGGGCATTAATTCTCTTGAAGGGCCTCAAATTTGTTTGTTCCTCAAAGTGTGAACTTATACAATTCTGTCTTGCCTGTATGATAAAAATTCTTAGGAATACAAGCTGTACTCTTTGGAAAAACAGTGAATCATAGAATCTTCTCCTTAGAAAAGTTTGAGTGTTATTGGGTGTTTTTAAGCACTGTATCTGAATGAATTTGAATGATTCAGTCACATAATACATTATAAGATTTATTTTGTGGTGGATAATAGATGGCTTCTTGGTATGGAGACGTCTTGTTAACCGGAAGACATTGTGAGGAGAAATGGTGATAAGCCACAGAGGACATATCTAAACAGGAACAGCAGCAGTAAGAGGACCTAGAGGCCAGCATCCATTCAGCAGACTCCAAGACTTAGGTCTCTTCCACACAAAAGGGACAAAGAAGCTTCTTTCCCCTTTTCTGTCACTTGGTCTTCTATCTTTCCAGGAAGAACAATTGTTTGTCCATGCCAAAGAAATGCTGCATGGTTCTCTGAACAACTGTCAATACCCCTTATTCTCCTCTTTATTAAAATCTTTGTCTTTATTTCAAAACCAGTATGGACTCTATGAATTCCATGTTAATAACTCTCCAGCAGCTTTGATGTAAAGAAAATTCAAAGATGCATGTTGACGACTACAGGGATGTTTAACGTTCAGCTTAATCAGCATCAGTGTTCATGTACAATACTCTTGCTTCTTCCTTGATCAGCCTTATCCATGATGATTTGTTCTCATAAAAATATTTATTTTTTCAGGTGAAAAGTCTAATAAAATTCTAATAATGAAAAATACTGAAAGTGTTACTTATTTCTAAGATAGAAAGTAAAGTTTTATCCCCAGTAAATAGTGACATGACAAAAAAATTAAAGAAAGGATAAGATACCTACATAGGACAATTATGACAGCCAGAATCTAAAGAGAAGATATAGTTTTAACTGAGAAAAATTTAGACTCTAAAACTTAAAAAAATCAAAGAAGCTATGTTTTAAGCTGAAGGAGACAGAAATCTACAACCCATAAAAATGCAGAAAAAAGGAGAATATGTGATACCCAATTCAAATTGATAGATTTATAACCCAGCTACTATGTATAAGGCTCAGAGAACACCATATAAGATAGTGCTGTAAATTTATGCAGTTCAGAAGACCATTTTGTCTGCTTTCAGACTGTGTAAATTATATGACAGTGAATTTGAGTTAATAGTATCTCAATAATTTGGACATCTAAATAAGTCCTATGCAATCACAATACTAGTTGACAAAGCATTGTAGATGGGGGAGATCTCATTAGACCCTTACTCTAGAAGGGGTTTAGCCAAATGAAAGTTTCTGAGAAAGGGAAAATAAGATTTCTCCAGCAAAGAACCCCAGATAGTTACCTATGCCAAGTAGACAGTTTCAAACATATAAACATAAAAGCAACGCCAAATAAATTCAGCAAGTTGTACGTTTGTATGCATGTATGCATGCACACGGGTATGTAACTAAGTAATTTAAGTATTATGTATAAATAAACATTTTTAAAAGAGGTTATGAATTTGAGAGGGAGTAGATAGGACAGGAGGACTTGGATGGGTGCTGTAGAAATTCCTACAGCCAGTTAAGTTACCCGCCCACTTTGGCGTGGCTTCTTTTTTTTTCATGGTTTATTTTTTTATATTTAAAAATTTCCATCTCCTCTCCTCCTCCTTCCTCTTCCCTCCCCTCCCCTCCACCCATACCCCCTCCCTCCCTCTCCAGGCCAAGGAGCCATCGGGGTTCCCTACTCTATGTTAAGACCAAGGTCCTCCCAACTCCCTCCAGGTCCAGAAAGGTGATCAACCAAGCTGACAAGGCTCCCACAGAGCCCGTCCATGCAGAAGAATCAAAGCCCAGCGCCATTGTCCTTGGCTTCTCAGTCAGCCTCCACCGTCGGCCACATTCAGAGAGTCTGGTTTGGTCTCATGTTCTATCAGTCCCATTCCAACTGGAGTTGGTGATCTCCCGTTAGTTCTGTCCCACCGTCTCCATGGGTGAACGCACCCCTCACAGTCCTGACTTTCTTTCTCATGTTCTCCCTCCTTCTGCTCCTCATCAGGACCTTACTATTTATGCCAATGCATAGTATGCTTCCAGCCTCTTTTCTGGTAAGGGATTCAGTTGCTGTTCTCTGTTACAGCAGAGGATTATGATTTCTGAGTCTCCCCTTAAATAAATAACCCTATATTATTCTAAATTCTGGGCGAGTGTGAGATTTCTTTTTCTCTTCTTTCTTCAGATGGATGGAGAAAGAGATGGAAATGGTGCACATATGGTACAAGATGTAAAGTTCTCTTGCAAAAAGAGAAAAAAAATGGTAACAGTTAATGTAGATAAAATGTATTTTCTACCCATTCTATCCATGTTACTCTAGAAAACAATCATGTAAAACTCATATTCTGAAACATCCATACAATAGTAACACATGAATAAATATGTTAATAATTTATTGAAACAAAATTGGAAGTAGCCCACGTTTTCCTAAAGCTTGCTGTGAAGCTGAGTGTCTTTGAAATTCAGATCCCTCAGCATTCTCCTTCCAAATGCTGACATAAAATGCATGTGTCACCAAGTACACCAGATTATACATATTATTAAAAACATTATTATTAGTTGCCTATATTTGCATATACATGAGTGAATAAATTACCTTATAAGGAACTAAAACCAAATCATGTTTGATTAAACTTGAAAGTATATTAAATTTAAGATTATCTCATATCAAAACTAAAATGAAAAATATTGAGATAAAACATAATTTCTGTAAAGTCATTTCAATGTTCCTTTTTAATGTACATTTTAATCTATTTTAATATAGAAAATAAATGCCTTAGATAGGTTTTAAACAAGGAATTTGTACTTTCAGTTCTTTCTTCATGATACTGAATGATATACAGCACCTCAACAGTTTATATTCCAAGTAATTTGAAGTGAATATTTTGTTTGTATTTAAGCTTTTACTTTGAAATTATGGTTTTTGGTAGCCATGATATTTTGAAGTTATTATTTAATATTACACTGTTTTTTAGTTCTTTACATAGCATTTAGAAAATAGAGTATCCTTTTGTATGTTTCTGCTGCTCTTTTAGTTGAGCTCTGTACAGAACTTGCTCCTAGATGACCCTAAACCAATGACACAATATGAGACTCTGGGCATGATGGGACTTCAGGTAGGTCTCTAAATGATAATGTTGATTTTGACTTATTAGCGCTCTCTCTCTCTCTCTCTCTCTCTCTCTCTCTCTCTCTCTCTCTCTCTCTTTCTCTCTTTCTCTCTGGTTTTACAATGTTGGGGGAAAGCATTAAAAACAAACATTATGAGGTAAAGGAAGAAAAATGATATATTTTAAATCAGAAAAATGTCAATTTGAGGAGATATATTATTATACCCAGCAGTGCTAAAATATCAACCAGAAATGGAGTAGGCCATTAACCTTCAGCTATTTCTTGTGTTCTCCTAGGAAAGTCATTTGTTTAAAAATTATTGAAAGCTATATTTTCTACCAACAATAAAAAAAAAAAAACTTGACGGCAGATATGCTTTGTAACATTTTTGAGAAAATATATCATGGCTTTAAAATAGAATTTATATTCTTATTTCAGTAATAAAGTAAAGTAAATTAAATCTGGTTCAAGACCTAAATGGAGGTTACTAGCAATAATTTTAGATGTTTTTGTTCCCTAAAATTAAACAAAGCCAGTAGAGCAAATAATGGTTCAAAGAACTTGAATAAAATATTGCTTAGTTAATATGGTAATCCTTGCAGATTTCAGATTCAACGGGTACTTTATTCACAAGGAAAGGACCCAAACAAATTATTTTTGTTCAGGGGTTAAAAGTAAGGTAACCTAGTATCAAGAGAAATAACTCAATTAGTTTAGTATAAAGTCAAAAATGTTCACCTAAATCAGAGTAATATTATATGATTGCTTTGCCAATGGGTTTTTCTACTAACAACACTTAGTCTTTATTTTTAGCTATAAAACAAAAAAAATTAAATTTTGTCCTTTGCTTACAAAAATTAATGCTCATAGAAAATTTAAAATATCCACTTTTTTTTGAGAGTAAGTATTTTTCCTTTTCTGTCTCCAAGTCAACTAAATTTATATTTTTGGGCATTGTTTCAGGATTTCTATCAAGATTCATTATTTTTCCCTTTGGTCACAGAAACACACTTCTGTGCAATCCAAGCATTCCCCTCACATAGCCAAGCAGGCCATGAAGGAAATGGTATCTCTGAATTTCCTTACTGTCAGAACTGATTTCTGGGGCTCCTTGAATTTTTCCATCAGCTTGATTAGTAAGAGAGTATGCTTTCACTGTTAAACAGGTCTGACTGCAATATGTGGCTGTCAGAATGAGATAATTCTGGGAGGTCAACTAGTAGTCCTTAGGGAACAAGTGGTATAGCTACACACACACACACACACACACACACACACAAAAAATGAAGCAGCAATACAAAGACTAGATACCAAATGGTTTCTGTCACAGACATCAATCAGTCACTTAACAGCTTGTTGTACTTCTCATCTAGCTGGAGATCTGTCTCTTTATGTGTACTTAAAAATCAACCACTGAGATTCATAGTCTGCTTAACATTCTGCTGTGAGTGTTAAACATTATGCAATAGTATTTTTTGACTGTTAACTTGACATCATTTGGAATCAATGGAAATCCAAACTGTTGGACACTCCTGTGAGGGATTTCCTTAATCCTATTATGTGAAACATAAGACCCATTCTAAATCTGAGCCACGCTTTCTGGCAACAACCTACATAAAAGGACATGGAAAAAAGAAAACTGTTTTTTTTTTTTATTTGTTTGTTTGGTTCATTTTTTATTTGTTTGTTTGTTTGTTTGTTTTTCCTGCTTGTCACCATTTCCACAGATAATTTCATCCATCCAATTGCTGCAGAAAGTGTCTTAGGTAGGGTTTCTATTGCTGTGAAGAGACACATGACCATGTCAAGACTTATAAAGGAAAGCATGTAATTGGGGTGGTTCATTTACAGTGTCAGATGTTTAAACCATTAACATCACAATGGGGAGCATGGTGGTATGCAGGTAGATATGGTTCTGGAGAAGGAGCTGAGAGTTCTACTTCTTGATCCTCAGGCAGAAGGAAGAGACAGAGACACACTGGCCAGGACTGAGCATCTGAGACCTCAAAGTCAGCCCCAGTGACAAACTTCTCCCAACAAACCACCCTTACTCTACGAAAATAAACCTCCTAATAGTGTCACCTGTTATTGGTCTAGGAGAATCATTGTTTTTTATTGAAATCACTACAAAGTGTATTATCCAACTTCTTCAGAGTTCCAAAGTGGACTGAAGAATAGGAGTCATCTAGGAATCCATCAGGTCTCTAAAATCATATTTGAACTGCAGAGACAACTCCATTTTATGCACTGAACAAGTAATTGATTCTAGGTCCTCTGTCTTGAGACAGCCATTGCTGGATACAACCTCTATATTAGTCTAATGAGTACATTGTAAATATACATATCCAACATACAATACTTGCTGCTCTATTGGATCACCCTAATTAGCACACATTACATCTTCTGCAAATTCTCATTATTTCTATGAAGAAGAGCTACTGTAAACTGTACATATAAAATGATCAGAGTTTATTGACAAATTACAGCATCCAAAATTCTTCTGAAATATAGATAATTAATCATTAAAAATGTTGGATGTTAATTTTTTAAAGATATATTCAAAGCTCCAAGGACTTTTTGTAACTTTTTTCTTGTTACAAAATTATACCCCAACCATAGTTTACACTTATTCCATGTCTCACTGTCCCCTCAACCTCTCCTCTCCCGCAGATCATGGCTGGTTTTCATTGAAAATGTATCCATTTTAATTGATTCAGAAAACACCAGCCTACATTGGAAGCTATTTTAAATTCAGTGGTTGAAAAATCTCCTAAGAGCATAAAAGACACTGTTCTATATACTCATCGACTGGAGAGCTTTAGTACCATAAACAACTTAAAATTATGTTTATCCCTCCTGGACCTTTACTCATGAGTGAGTCTGCATTTTCCCACTTACCACCTGTTTTGATGTTCCCTTTCATACATCTGTGTCTTTGCTCCTCTCTAGTCTCTGTGAGAACTGTCAAAGTCCATTGATGAATAAGCTTTGTTTCTGAAGGACCAGCTGTGTCTGGCATGAAAATTATATATAGAACAAAGCTCTACTATATCGTACGGAGAAATCAGAGTGTGGCACAACATGTCTTCATAGTTTCAATGAAAGATGAATCTGGAGGGAAAGATTTGTTATTGTTGCTGTTGTTGTTATTAACCTTTGGCTGAAAGAAGAATCAGAGGGCAGTCTGTGGAGATGGAAATCTCACTATGGTCTTCCAATACAGCAATAATGAGACATTTGGAAAGAGCCTTGCTTTAATAACTTTCTCATATTTGACAGTTTAATTTTCTATGGTGGATAGGGAAAAAAACAGGACAAAGCAAAAAAAATCAAAAAAAGCTTTCTATTGATTTTTAAAGAAAGCAAAAATAATATAGAGCACGGGATACATAAATTTTTCCCACATGTGTATCGCAGAATACTGAAAGTGTCATTCAGGAAATCACTCATGGCTAGACATGTTCAGATCTCTGCTGCTTATCCAGCCAGTTTAATAAGTTTTCCTTCATGAAATTCAAAAGATTTTGACTCAATAAAGCATGCCCTCTCTCCAAGTGTTAAAATCTAGTGGATTTTTGTAAAAAAAAATTCATAACCTTACTAACATATTCAAAGAGATATTTTCTCTGTGTCTTTCCCAGACAGAATCTACTAGTGATAAAGATTACTTGGTACTGTCTTTGTAAGCTTTGGGATAAGAAATGAAAACATTTTGCTATTATTATAAGATTCAAACTTCTTTCAGTTCCATTCCAACTGGACTTGGTGGTCTCCCGTTAGATCTGTCCCACCGTCTCAATGGGTAAACGCACTCTTCACAGTCCTGACTTCCTTGCTCATGATCTCCCTCCTTTTGCTCCTCATCGGGACCTTGGGAGCTCAGTCCGGTGCTCCTATGTGGGGCTCTGTCATTTTCTCCATCCAATGCCAGGTGAAGGTTCTATGGTGATATGCAAGACGGGCTCTGTGTGAGCCTTGTCAGTTTGGTTGCTCACCTTCCTGGACCTGGGGGGAGTTGGGAGGACCTTGGACTCAACATAGTGTAGAGAACCCTGATGGCTGTTTGGCCTCAAGAGGGAGGGAGTGGGGGTGTGGGTGGAGGGGAGGGGAGGGAAGGGGGAGGAGGAGGGGAGGAGATGGGAATTTTTAATAAAAAATAAATAAACTGGAAAAAAAATAAAAAGAAAAGAAAAAAAAAAAGATTCAAACTTCTTTATGTTATCTACAGTCCCAAGAGTAACATGGAATTATACCTTGTAAGACCATTTTCTTGTACTGAGATAATAATGTTAATTTTGATAATATCAAATCACCCACTAATTGTCAAA
Organism: Arvicola amphibius; assembly: GCF_903992535.2. Taxonomy (NCBI): domain Eukaryota; kingdom Metazoa; phylum Chordata; class Mammalia; order Rodentia; family Cricetidae; genus Arvicola; species Arvicola amphibius. Next base: position 34,184,538 of record NC_052056.1, on the reverse strand, counting down.
TACAACTATCTTCATTTGTGAACTGCCATGCAGGATTTAATCAATGAACAAATATAATTAGATTTTAAAGATTCAAGTCAATTTCTCATATAAAACTGTTTTTCTTTCATTGTTAATTGCCATACTTAAATCAAAGAAAGATAAAAATAAACTGGTCTATCTTTATCAGTACTATTGGGGAAAAGTTATTTTGAGTTGAATCCTAAATGTTTCATCAGTGTCTGTGTAGTGAGATGTTGTTCTTGGATGGTGACATTAGCAATTACCATTAGACTCCAAGGAGACAGAGCTTATTAGAAAATGTTAGGTTGTATAGTATTACTTCAAAGATTATTTTGACCACAGAACTTTATTCATTTATGTTTTGTTACCACCAACAGGTCATCACAAGGATAATGTTTTGTTTCACCAAAAGAGCAGAGTCAACAAGAATCCATGGACTATGGACTAGTAAAACCATAAGTGAAAATATCTACATCTTGTATTCAAATTGTTATCCTCAGGTATTTTGTGCTATTCGTTGAAACAAATTTAAAACAAATTTGGACTTGCTACTGGAAAACTTGTTTTCCCATAAATCTGCCAGAGATTAAAATATATTTTCTGTGTGAACACTATCTAATTTATTTACTAAAATAACTTAGAATCTAAAATAATAACTAAAATTTAAGAAATAATGTCAGCCAGACATAATGGATATGATGAAGAAAATTGTACCATTCTCTGCAGCTTTTAATTATATAGAAAGCGAAATGTGACATATATCATCAGTAACCATACTTTGTACTAAAAATGAAAATTGAGATGTCTAGTATTCAGAAATATTCCAAAGTAGTTTCTATCATACAAATTTAATATTTTGCTCATATTATACAAATAATGTAATTCTTATTAGAATGTTGGTTGCTGTACAATATGAGAGCATGATCAAACTATAAATGCATCCTCTATAAAGCTTGTTTTTTTTCTCACTTTCTTTTAAAGAGAATTGACAATATCTACTATGTTAACCTGGTCCTAGAAACCTGAGCAGGAGAGCGAGGTAGGAATAAAGGGCATGAGCACAGAAAAATACACAGAAAAATAAGAACCACGTGAGCTGTGATTTCTCTGATGGAGCAGTACTAGCTACCCTTGTAACCTAGAATCTTAGATCCATTATTCTCTGCAGCTGAAGAAGGGAGAGGAAGAAATGGCTAGTCTCAGTAGTGGGTTCCATTGTCTTGTAGTCATCCTGGAGGAGAAAGCTAAAGCTGCTGCTTTGCACACACCAACAGCATTCACTCATGAATAAGTGACAAAAATTTGCCATCCTTTGGTGATTCACACATTTGGGGAATGTTTTACCATTTCCATGGGTCTGTGGCACTGCAAACCTTTGACATTGCTGAGCCCATGTCAACAATACACAGTCATTCAGTACTTCGCCCCCTCTTTTTTTATCTTTTTAAAACATATTTTTAAAAAACTATCTTTTTTCATTATACATACCAATCTAAGTTCCCACTCCCTCCCCTCCTCCTAATTCTTTCCAGATACCCTCCACCCCACCCCCATCCACTCCTCAGAGAAGGTAAGGCACATTGCTTTGGGACAGGTCCAAGGACCTCCCTACTATATCTAGGCTGAGCAAGGTATCTATCCAAAGAGAATAGGTTTCCAAAACGCCAGTACAAGCAGTAGGGATAAATTCTGGTGCCACTGAGAGTGGCCCCTCAGTCTGCCCAAGCCACACCACTGCCAACCACATTCAGAGGAACTAGTTTGGTTCTCTTCTTGTTCCTTCCCAGTCCAGCTGGAATTGGTGAGCTCCCATTATTTTAGGAAGACTGTTTCAGTGGATGTACCCATCATGGTCTTGACAACTTTGATCATATTCTCGTTCCTCCCACGCTTGAACTGGACTTTGGGAGCTCAGTCCATTGCTTCGGTGGGTGTTTCTGCCTCTGTTTCCATCAGTTGTTGGATGAATGTTCTATGGTGATATTTAAGATATTCATCACTCTGACTACAGGGCAAGGAAAGTTCGGGTATCCTCTCCTCTTTTGGTTGTGGATTTCTCGGAAAATCTCTAGAGCCAGGTTTCCCCCTCTCTATGCATTCACTTAGTGCTGAATTGGATCCCCATACATAATTAGTGAGCTTTAATATTGTATTAGACAATATGTAATATTATTTGATTCTAAGATAAATTGATTTAAATAATCTTTTCAGTAGCATTAGAACATTTAATGGGTGCAATGTGAGACAAATATTTAATTAATCTAAAGAATAAGTAAAAATATGCTATATCCACAAAAGGATAAATCTATGAGACTGAAAATATGAATAACAATTGACAAAATGCATAGAATATGTAACAAGAGATAAACTCCTGCCGGGCAGTGGTGGTGCATGCCTTTAATCCCAGCACTCGGGAGGCAGAGGCAGGCAGATCTCTGAGTTCGAGGCCAGCCTGGTCTACAAGAGCTAGTTCCAGGACAGGCTCTAGAAACTACAGGGAAACCCTGTCTCAAAAAAACAACAAAAAAAGTGATAAACTCCTGAACCTATTGCTTATTGAGATTCTATAAAAAAGCTTTATATTTCCTGAAGAAGATGTTTCAACCATGTTGTAATTTTCAAATAGATAATACAAGTACTGATGGTATACTATCAGGTGAGAATATTAGAACATTGAAAGTAAGTACATACATTTTCCTTCTTTAATTTATACTTGAAGATGGTTCTAGATTATAAAAGTCATTTATCTTTATTAATTTTTAAAAGGTAAAAATGCCAGAAACAGCAAGTCATGGCTAATTAACACATCATACAAAAAATAACTTGATATATATTATTGATATTTTCTAAGTAACAGATATTAAGGAAAATCTTAAGTGAGAGCAGGTAGAAAAAATAAGTCAAAATGTTGTTAGGCATGACTACCAAGTAGAAAAAAATATTTACCCATAAGGAACACTGCTAAGTAGTTTGTAATCATGTTAATTTTATTTATCTTTATTATCTGCTGTGATAGGTCCTAGTTAAATTTAGGCTCTAAACACTAAAGGTAGCTTATACAACAGAGGAACTAAAATTTCAAACTTATTTGCATTTCATTGTTTTTAATTAAAATCCAAATAGTCAGATATAGTGTCACAAGCCAATAATCCCAAAACTTCATAAAGTGTAATAGGTGGATCTTTGATTTTGGGGCTAGCTTGGTATACAGAGAGAGTTACAGGGCAACAGAACTACATAGAGAAACACTATGTTGAACAACCAAAAGAGGAAACACCAACTAAAATGAAGCAAATACAAACAAGAAAATAACCACAAACATGCTATTTATGTTTACTCCTGTATGAATCAATATCCTTCAAACACTTTTTTTTAGGAGCTATGTAACTTAATACTGGTGTCTGGAAATTCTTGTTGTTTCCTTGGACACAGTGTGTTAGGGCTCTGCTTATTTCATAGCCTCCGGTTTGTGTTCATAATAACCCTTGCAAAGATCACATTTTTGTTGAGTACAGGTTGGTTACACAGTAACGTTTATATCAAATACATAAAAAGAGTAGATATCTCAATTAAATTTTAACATTTATTTTACAAAGAACAAAAGCTGTATTCTTTAATATTTTAAATCACATAGTCTTTAAATTTTATATAAATATTTATTTAGAGCACATATATACAAAGTATATGTTTAATGTATAGTGTAAGCATATATATTATATATTAAGTTTATGCTACATTTAATGTTCTCACTTTACTTAAAGATGTGGCAAAACACAAAGAATACAAACACTGAAAAAATACCTTTATGTATATTTATAAAAATATAATATAAATGTAGTTAGTTCTTTATACTTTAATTCTATGTTTAGATATGTATTTGTCTTTATAATGAAAATAAAGTTCTTCATTTAATATGGTATTATTTATAATATTGAGTACATTACAGTAGACACATGCAAAACCATTAAAAGTGAGAAACAGGGATTGATCTGATTGCCAAACACATAAACATATAGTCAGTATAAGGAAGATTTTAGAATCTCAGTTCTACATGCAAACCATGTACCAGTAATAAGCACAGAATTATAGAAGGATCATGTACCCCATAATGAAATAATGATTCTAATTCTTGATATATAACAAGTTCATAAATGATTTGAACTCTAGGAGAAGAAAATATAAACACAAATAAGACTAGGAAGCTAGCTTTTCTGTTTTCTCTCCTAACTGAAGAAAGATGCCTGAGACAGAACAGATATTCATACTATAAACAAATATCTTCAATCCCTGGTGCTAAAACTTGAAGATAATATATCATTCTAGATGAACAACCACACACAAAACAAACAATAAACAAAAACATATATGTAAATTATACTAAGAAGAAGAAAAAATGAAAATCAAAAAGACATCCACATTATTTGGGGCCTTTGCAAGCAGGATATAAAGAGATAACTAGACTGAAGCAGCACAAGAGTGCTGATACTCTGTAAGAAAATAATTGGTGCTTTTACCATAACTCTGCTGAATATTTAGGTAGAATCTCATGATGTACTAAAATAACTCCTGTAAAGAAAAATCAAGAGTATTGTACAAAATTTCTACATGTAAATGAGTTTACTTAATACCTCTGAATAAAAGAGCAAGAAAACAGAAATTAAGGTTAGGGTTAGGATTAACATTCATTCACTATTTATCCCTTTACATTGAGGTGTTCATATTCATCAGCAAAATTATTAGTTTTTACTTTTTGTTACCTCAAAAGTGTATTTCTGAAAAAAAATAATCTCAAAGGAAATAAATTATGTCAGCTTTCTAAATGATCAGAAATAGTTGAAAGTCATATAAATAAATGAAATATTCACCAATGGCCCATTTGTTCTCTGCTTAATGTACTATTTCGTTAAAATAACCCTAGCACTAGCATTCAGGTCATTGATGCTAGACGTGTTTATCTGACTCCTGGGAGAAGAATGGTTGCACAGAAATATCCATTATATGCCCAAGAACCAAAGAAATCTTCGAAGATCAAAGTTCTGTATCCTTCTCATTGACATGGATTCAGCTGTAGCAAAAAAGATTACTAGAAATGTAATATCAAACTCAACATCTGTGTATATTTGTAATCCTTTTTGAAGTCAGTTGTCATATCCAGTCTTTGTAAAATGGTATTTCTTCTAAATCAGTTACAGAGCATTTAAGGTAATTAAGTTACTCACTTTTATTTATTTTTTTTTCTCTTTTTTTTTTCTTCTTTTTTTTTCCCTCCTCTTCCCCCCTCCCTCCCCTCCTCCTCCCCCTTTCCTCCCCTCCTTCTCCCCCTTCCCTCCCCTCCCCTCCACCCATACCTCCCCTCCCTCCCTCTCAAGGCCAAGGAGCCTTTCCTCTAATGAAAATCCTTTTGAACAAAACAAATTTATTCTTTTATACCCCTTTTACCTCACTGTAAACCCAGAATATAGTGGTTTAAATGAGAAATATAAAAGATTCTTGGATTTGAAAACCTGGATGTAGGCTAGTGGCACTATTTGGGAACATCCTGAAAGAAAGGAAGATAGAGAGGGTATAGGGAAAGAGAGAATTTAGGCAGAGTGAGATTATGTAATCAAAATATATTGCATGGAAAATTATTTAAAAAGTGAAGAGATTAAATGGGAGAAGACAAGACAATAAACAAAATTAGAGCCAATTTTTAGTTTATATCAGTCTGTACAAAGTGGTAAGTAATGAAGTAGATTGATGTGGTATTTCCCTATGTTTGCTGTAAATACCATTGGTTAGGAAAGAATCTGCTTGGGACTTATTGCAGCACAGAATAGCACAAGGCAGGAATTTCAAGCAGATAGAGGAGGAGATAGTAGGCAGAATAAGTGGGAAGCCATGTAGACACTATAGGAGACAGATGCTGGATGCTGGATGGAACATTACTGGTAGGCCACAACCATGTGGCAATACACAGATCAATAAAAATGGATTAATTTAAGATATAAGAGCTAGCTATATCTAATATTATGCTTAAGTGACTGGCCAAGCAGTGTTTTAATTAATATAGTTTCCATGTAATTATTTCAGGACAGGAATGAATAAGCAGCCTCTACCAATAGTAGATGAAATAACTACACTGTCATTATTTGAAAATATCTAAGCTTATGTGTGAGAAAACTTATAGAACACATTATGTAAAAAAGCAAAAGATAAATGCAGCGTCCTACAGTTTCACAATTGTACAAAAATATCTAAGCAAAAATTTAATCATGACTGCTAGATGAAAGAGATAAAACCATGAGTGAATTTCTTAATTTTGATTTTTTTCTTCAGGCAATGTTTTATGTTCATATTAACATTTCAATAATCAAAAGTTGTAGGTGACAACTACAACCATAAATTTAAATGTTTTAGCTTAAACATGAGCTGATTTGATTCTATAAACTTATATCACTTCCTACAGAGAAAAATGTCACACTTAGTGACCATAGTTTTTGGAATAAATACATTTATTTGATCAGTGCTTCTGTGATAAATTAATTGAATTCTATTCATATTCCATATATCACATTTAGTATAAGGAATAAAAAAACTAATCACTACACCTGCTTTATGAATTATATATACTCACTTGGACTCTACTACACATTTGTAGATTTTTTATTGAAAAATAGATCTTTTATTCTTCTAATATAATGAGAAACTGAACCACCAACAGTGAACTTACACAGGACTGATCTAGGCCCTGTGCACATATGTTATAGTTTGTATAGCTTAGTCTTATGGCTATTCTAACAATTGGAGCTGGAGTTGTTTATGACTCTGCTACCTGCTGTTAGTGTACATTCCTTCTACTTAATTATTTTATATAGCTATAGGAAGAGAGTGGATATCCAGTCTTAATGCAACTTGTTATACCATGGCTGACTGATACATATGGGAGGTCTGCCCATTTCTGAAAAGAAAGTAAGATGAGTGGATTGAGAAGTGGGGAGGAGGGTTGAGGGACAGAATAGAAGGAAAGAAGGGAAAGTGGTGAAACTGTTATCAGACTGAAAAAATTAATTAGTTGATTAACTAAAATAAATTTAAAAAGGAAAGAAAATAGATTTTTTAATATCATATATTCTGATTATGATTGTTTTTTTCACTAAGGTTTTGCAGATGTTCCCCACCTCCCAACCCACCCAAATGCACATCATTTCTTGCTGTCTTTCATTAGAAAGCAAACATTTATCTCAAAGTAATAATAGTAAAAAGAAAATGAAAGCAAACAAATCTGAATAGGATAAAACAAGCAAATGAACAGAAATAAGAGCCAAACAAGAAGCACAAGAAACACATATATGCAGAGACACACATATTGGCATTCACAGGAACCCATTAAAAACGTAAATAGAGAAAACATAGGATAAAAGCAAAAGACCTAATGGTTAAGAATAAAAAGTAAAAATTGCTCACATAAAGCATTATGAGATTAAAAGACTAAACATCCTCAAAAAAAAAATACCATTGATTTTTGTTGTTGTTGTTGGCTATCTACCAGTGGTGACTGGACTTAAGAGTGGTTTGCATATCCAGGGAGATTCTGCTGGGGAAAACAAAAAAGAGAGCAAACAAATAGAAAAAAACCTACTTATAGTTTGTGAATGGTTATCAGTTGGAGCAAGGCTCTGGGTTAGAGATATGGCCTGGTGTCTACTTCCACTCTTTGTTCAGACTCCATCAGGCTGCTATGTGTGCAGGTCTTTTGCAGGCTGATGCAATCTCTGAGTTCATGTGTGTACTGGTCTTGCTGTTTTTAAAAGGCCTAATTTCCTTGTGTTCTTTTTGCCATTTGGCTCTTATAATCTTTCCAACTCTTTTCTTACAGGGATCCCTGATCAGTGAGGGGAGGGAATGAATTGAGGGAGACATCTCATTTAGGACCAAAAGTTTCTAGGATCTCTCACTCTTTGTACCTCTTTTCATTTTGTCTTAGTTTATTTAAAATCATGTGAACAAGAAAGTTAACAGATCAAACAGAATATTATGTTTTTAATGAATATATTTATTCTCCTCTCTACAAAAAACATTTTTATTTTGTTTACTGAAGAGTAGACAATTTTTATTTTCAATTTTATTCCTAAGATTTATATAACAGAATATGTATTCAATTGATTTTAAAAATGTTCATTATAACTACATTTTCATCTTTGTGATTTTATATTTTTTTCAAAATAAATATAGTAATGGGGTGTGTTTTGCCTGTTATCATATTTAATAGACAAAGTTTTAATTCTATTCTGTAGTGCCCCTGGTTACTACTTGAAAATGATCATCAGGAGACTCTGTTTCTAAGTGTCATGAAAACATGCTGTAAATTTAAATAGAGGTATATTCATTTTATGCCTGAAACAAATATTTTTTTGAGATGGAAAATCATTTCTTCCAAATAACAAAATTATACTTCATTATTGCCTAGTGGCAATAATAAGAGGGAAAGTTGTTCTGTATTGATTCACTCAGCAACTTTCCAGAGTTTTCCTTAGACAAATGACTCTTGAGAGTCTTTTGAACAATGTTAATGACATAATCTCTCTAGGATATATTTCTAGAAAATTGAAAACATCTTTCTTAGAGTATCTTGCAAGTTAGGCCTTTTTTCTAATCCTCATCATCTGTGTTCAGTGATATCCACTTGCTGTTGGTGATTTTTTGTGTTGGAAGCTTCCAAACCCTGGTAATCGGATGTTTGGTGGGGAAGTCACTGAAGTAGTCTATGAGATAAGAATAAAGCTAGAATCTATCTAAAATTATATTCCTTATGAGTTCATTTGTCATTTACAGTATTTAACTAATCAGTGAATCACTTGCCAGTCTTGTGACTCTCTCAGGTGATACTAAACACATCTTATTTAAAGTTTTGAATCTATATAATTCAAATTACTTATTACCATTCCAAAAATGTACATATTTCTATGATTGCATTTGTGATCAATTATGTGTAACTTTCAGCCATTTATAAACATTAAAGGGTAGGTGAAACAAATAAGGAGCGTATAAAAAGTTATATAAAAGCATATCACTTTGGCTTCTCAGTCAGCCCTCCTTGTCAGCCACGTTCAGAGAGTCCGGTTACTGGGTTTTGATTCTACTATATGCACTGGTTTTGTGGGAACCTAGTCTGTTTGGATCCTCACCTTCCTGGACCTGGATGGATGGGGGAGGAACTTGGACTTCCCACAGGGCAGGGAACCCTGACTGCTCCTTGGATTGGAGAGGTTGAGGGAGGGGACATGGGGGGAGGGGAAGTGAAGTGGGAGGAGGGGAGGAGGTGAAAATTTGAAAAATTATAATTTAATAATAAAATACAGAATGAGAAAAAAGAAATAAAATAAAAAATTTAAAAAGCATATCACCTAATGATGCAATTTTACCATACACTTAATAATGAGTTTGCATCTGTCATGTGGAGGCATGGATAAGGGAAAGATGCTCCCCCAGGGCCTTGCCACCTGCAGTAGGCAAGAGAGCTTGTTCTTAGGTCATGAGAGTGGGGTGATCTGGCCCCAATCTCTCAAAGGATACAGAGCTCAAGACAGAAGGCCCCGTACCTCACCTGGGCAGTACAGTAGAGCTGATCCTGTTTGCAGTGTGTGTAGGAGAACTGGCAGGCTGTCCAACTCAACTACTATCCAGGTCTAGTTACAAGCTTGTGAGTTGGCCCACCCCAACATCCATTCAACCTATGATCAGCCAGAGCATGGGAAGGGGCCTATCATGCATATCGAAAGCAGCAGGATTTCCATGACACAGGGAAAAACAGGATATCCAAGGGCAGTTCCAGTGAGGATCCAGTACTGATAGTGTTATACAAGCTAGAGGCCTTGAGCAAGACCAATGAAGGGAGATAATTTTCAAGGTTAGATATGTTTCTCCTATAAGCAGTTAGTTAACAAATAAAAATACCTCACTGTCAGGGGTGGGGTTACTCATTAGTTATTGGTTAGAAGGGCTCCAGAAAACCCCAAACAGTACTAATTCATGTCATTCATATTGGCTGCATATTGGAACTGCTAATTCATATTGCTGAAGACATCATACACTTCAGTTGAATGATTAAGACAAATAGCTGGCTCTCCATAGAACCCCCTACTATGCTCCCTTCCATGCTCCACAAATGTCCCAGTGACAGCAAGATTTTCAGTATATGTTTATGAAAGTGTTAATTAATCATCTCCTCAGTTTTCTTTCTCCTTTCAGCTAGTTTGGATTTCAGCTATATTATTTTCCTCTGCTTTTGTGCTAAATCTTGCTTCTCCCTCCATTGGTAAACATTTCACCAAGCTATCTTAAAATTAATCTTTCCTAAATGAACTATGCTTCTGCCAGTTGTCTTCATTTTATACATTTAACTTGAAATCTTTTGAAAAGAAAGATTACATTTCTATTTAAATTTCAAGGAAATAGACTTTATAATGAGGATTTGAAACACCACATTTCAGAATACAGAAAACTAGAATGAGGACATTAAGTCTTAGAATTTATAAGATGATAGCTAAAACTACATGAATCTCCTGGAAATAGGAAAACCAAACATAGCATGTTTTTTGATTTGGTACTACTTGCAATAATAATGAAACATAAACATATATAAATATATTAGACTATTTTTTTAAGTTTATGAAACATAATGATCACTACTATTGATGTCTGTATAAAATACTTATTCAAGTTTGTGTAAGTATTTGGAAATAACTTTAATTTGATTAAGACTATAAATCTGTCATTAATTAGAATATTAAGAAAGTAAAATTATCTTTTCTTTTTGTCAAGAATTTGATATAATGAAATGATAAAATATGTAAACATAAGGTAAGCAGTGAAATACCATATGCCTATTATAAACTGTGTTTCATATTTCCTCTGTAACATATGATTAAATGAGTCCCATATTGAAAAATCTTATGATTATAGGAGTGAAAATCATGCTATTTATCTTAATGAAAATGCATTTAGTTAATGAAAATATGGGCTATTCTTTAGATTGGGAAATGTATCTTTTCCCAGAAGACATACTTTTAATGACTTTTCTGACTTTAATGTAATTTTGCATGACATTTTTTTATCTTTGTAGAAATAAATACCATAATTGTAGCCACTTCAGCATATTCATACCTTTATTACATTTGAAAAATTAGTGATTTGAAATTAAGCATTTAATTTATAATTTTACCATTTAACATATAGTCATGGGATCGATACATGAAATTTTTTGATTAAATCATCCAGTTCCACGGGAAGCCTACCCTTAAGAGTAATTTGTTTCCCCAGTGATATTCCCTTGGAGAAAACTAAATTTTCATTTGCAAATAATTATCAAATAAACATAGCTTCTGGATTGGGATGAGGTCATATATCCACTTCTCCTTTCATGTCTAGGTCATCGTCTGGTCCTGTGCATGCTGCTTCTTTGAGTTCTTATGTGCATAGGCCCTGTTGACTTGGAGAAGATTTTTTTTTAGTATCCTCAATTCCATCTATGGAATCATCACTTTTAAAGCACCATTTATTTTCTAAATAAACTTCTTAGTACAGTGTAAAATTTCCATAATTGAGAAACTCATTTAACTATAATCTTTTTTTAATTGAAAGGCTGTGAACTATAAAATAGTAAAATGGAAGGTACCTTCGTGAAATTCTGTTTTATCCTTCTGTACATAAAAGAGCACTCAAATAGCCCAATTAGTAATTGCATTAATGGCTTGAAGATTAGATTAAAGTGCTGAAATTTTGCTAGAAGCTGAATGTAATGTTTTCTCTTATATAAGATATAAATTTACCAATCACCATTAGAGTCTAGTGAACAATTTTAACTGAAAGTACAGACATTTTGGACATATTTGACACATTATGAATATTTTACATAAATTGTTAACAACTACATCCTGCTTCTTCACATAGCCTTAGATGCCATATTTTTATAAGTAATAAAAATATTACAAACAAATAATCCAAGATATTATTTGTATACTATGTTCAGAATTTAAGACAACATACTGCTTGTAATTTTAGACATTCATAAAAATTAAATTGATTTTTTTTCTATACAATCATACAATTATGGAAAAAGAAATTTTATAATCTTCTCAATAGGGAAAAATGTTTCTTCCTTCTTATTTGATTCTGTATGCTTCTCTTTATATTCACCTTTTCTTGCCCTTTACAAAGCTAAAAACTTCCTTATTTATTTCCTGTTAAAAGTAAATGAGGAGCTAGAGACATAGCTTGGCGATTAGGAGCATTGACTGGTATTCCAGAGGACCTGGGTTCAATTTCCAGCACCCATATGACAGCTCACAGCTGTCTGTAACTCCAGTTTCAGAAGATTAGACACCTTTAAAAGGAAATAAGGCATAAAAGTTCAATCTGTTTGTGTGTTGCTTTTATTGGATAATGAAGAAAGAAACTGCATTGGCCTAGTTGATAGGGCAGAACTCAGGTAGGCAGAGGAGACAGAACTGAATTCTGGGAGAAAGAAAGCAAAGTGAGAGAACTGCCATGGAGCTGTCAGAAGACATGCTGAATCTTTCCCAGTAAGCCCTGATCTCATGGTGATACACAGATGATTAGAAATGGGTTGAATAAAGATGTGAGAGTTAGCCAATAAGAGGCTAGAGCTAATGGGCCAGGCAGTGTTTTAAATGAATACAGCTTCTGTGTAATTATTTTAGGTAAAGCTAGCCTGGCAGTAGGACGTGGCCTGCTCGCCTCATCACTACACTCATGCAACAGAAATACATATGGGAAAAATGCCAATATTTATAAAAAAATTAAGAAGTTAAAGAAAATTAGAGAGAAAGGAAGAAAGACAGACAGACAGACAGACAGACAGACAGACAGAACGAAAGAAAGAAAGAAAGAAAGAAAGAAAGAAAGAAAGAAAGAAAGAAAGAAAGAAAACTAAATGATAATTACTCTATAATCCATAGTCACAGAGACATTAGGTAATTAGGAGAGGTCAGGAGTGGGCACATGCATGGATCTCTTCTGTAAAGGGAAATGGAATAAATTTTGTGGATGGGCAGGGGAGCAGGCAGGATAGGGTAGGGGAGGAAAGGATGGAGGCAGAAAGTTCATGGAAGGACTAGTGGAATAGTAGGCCGTTAGGGATCCAAATGAAAACTTAGTGCATTGAAAACTTCTGGGAACCTGTGAGGATAACCCTAGCAGGGACTAATAGCAATGGAGGGTTTAAAGGCTGAAACATCTTCTGTAATCAAGTGAAGTTTCCAGTGCTGGGACTGGGACACAAACCTAGGGACAAATCCTCCCACCCACCCATAATCTGTTATGCCTGTAAGATGCTCTGGCCCAATGATGGTTGAGAGCTTGTGAGAGTGGCCTAAGCAATGACAAGTCAAACTGAGACCCACACACAGGAGGGAACCCATGCCCAACATCAGGCACAGTTTGGGGAACACACAGACGAGGAGGACTATAGGAGTCAGAGGTGTTAAGGACACCAGGAGAACATAGAACAGACCACAGAATCAACTAGGCAGGGCTCCCAGAGACTGAAAGGAGAACCCTGGAGCCTGTGTGAGTCTGAGTTGGACCCTCTGCATATGTGCTGTGTTGGTTTACTGTTGTATCTTGGCTGGACTCCTAACACTAGGAGTTGAGGTTTTTCTGAGTCTTGCTTGCTCATGGGACTTTTTCCCTCTTACTTGGTTGCTTTGTCCAAACTTAACATGAGGATTTGTACCTAGAGTTATTGAATCTCATTAAGTCATCTTTGGTTGAGATCACTGGAAAGTCTGTTCCTTTCTGAATGGAAACATAGAAGCACTGGATCTAGGAGAACAGGGGAAAATGGGAGGAGGGGATGGAGTGAAGGCTATGGTCTGCATTTACTGTATAAGAGAATAAAGAAAAAGAAAGACACCTGGGGAAATGTTTTTAATTAATTTTGAGATTCTAATATACTTACATCATCTCTCCATTCCTTCTCCTTATGTCAAACCATGCATATATTCTCACTGTTCTTTCACATTTTGACCTCTGTTTTCATATATATATATATATATATATATATATATATATATGATATTCCTAATATATCATATTTAGCATATGTGTTACTAGTATGGAAGGTGTTTTTTAATATCAGCAAAGAAAAGCACCAGCAGTTCAGTGACAGTGGGAACATCAGTGTAAATGCACTCCAAAAAACAAATAAACGAGAAAACAAACAAAAAACAGAGAAGAACAGAGTAGATCAACTCATCTACTAGTTATGAAGGCAAACAGCCAATGTGAAGGTGTATTATCCTCAGGCCTCTTTATCTAGTCGTTGAACATTTAAGAGAGTAGTTGTCAACCTTCCTCATACTTCTACCCTTTAATACAGTTAGTCATGTTGTGGGGACTCTAAATCATAAAAATTATTTTTGCTACTACATCATAACTGTAATTTTGCTACTCTAATTAATCATAATATAAATATCTGTTTTCCAATAATTTTAGGTGAATCCTGTCAAAGAGTCATTTTATCTCCAAGGGGTTGAGACCCACAGATTGAGAACTATTATAAGGTGTCTTTGCACTTCAACTTAATTAATCAATGTAATATTTTTTATTAAATTATATAATTTTTACAAATTTTTCACCTCCTCCCCTCCTCACATTTCCCTTTCCCTTCCCCCACTTCCCCTCCCTCCCTCTCCAGTCCAAGGAGCAGTCAGGGTTCCCTGCCCTGTGGGAAGTCCAAGGTCCATCCAGGTCTAGGAAGGTGAGCATCCAAACAGACTAGGTTCCCACAAAGTCAGTACATGCAGTAGAATCAAAACCCAATGCCATTGTCCTTGGCTACTCAGTCAGCCCTCCTTGTCAGCCATGTTCAGAGAGACCGGTTTGATCACATGCTCCATCAGTTCCAGTCCAGTTGGCCTTGGTGAGCTCCCATTATATAAGTCCCATTGTCTCAGTGAGTGGATGCACCCCTCGCGGTCCTGACTTTCTTGGTCATGTTCTCCCTCCTTCTGATCCCTGATCCTCATTTGGACCTTAGGAGCTCAGAATTGAATTGCCAGAGGTTTGTCTCTAAGTTAATTTCAGATCCAGTCCTATGGACAGTCAGGAAATACACTTTGGAAAAGACTGTTATTTCTATATGAATTCCCAGAATGATCAGTAACTAAGTTGGTTGTCTTGAGTCATTTGCAGAATATAAATTAAATCATATATACTATAAGCAAATTGGCATATTGGTTAAAAAGAAAATCTAATCAGTGACCTTAATGACTCTGCCTACAAAAATAATATTTGACTTTTAGATAATAGGGAAAAATCAGCATAATTATGTATGAATCTATTTTATAAGACCACTAGAAAATGGATCATTTCACCTGTATTAATGTAAAAAATTACAATCATAATATCTTAATTTGAGAAGTTAAAATTTATAGATGGTAAATGATGATAGCATCAGGTAACAAACTGGAAAGAAGAACATTTTAAAATAGCCAATAAGGCACAAGAATAAGGACCATAAGTAATGAAGATGTTTTTCTGTGAGAGAAAATACATACCATAAATTTTAATCTCTGTAATTTCCTAGACAAAGAAAATTGAATTCACAAAGAGGTACCATGTTATACCTAACAGAAAAATAAAAGCTAGTATTTTTAGATAATGTAATACCAAAACATACCAGCAGAAATGTGGAAGAAATTCAATTGCATTACATAATGCTACCTAATCATTGGAAAAATATCCATGCACAGCATGACTATTAGTTAGCAGCAAAAATATAGAAAATAGAACTGTGAAGAGAAAACAGGGAAATGGATCATCAATGTAATACTTAATGAATATCAGAAAGCTAAATATAGCCTAGTTTCTTTTTTCATTTAAAATGTAGTAAACATTGGATAAGGAAAACACACACAGAAATGTGGAAATCTTTCTAATATATGCATAAATATTTGTATACCAATAAGTAAAAGATTAATAGAAGTAGAAAAAGACAAAAGTTGGAAAATTTTTAAGTCGTTAGCAAATTCTATTTATTCTATTTGGGACATTAAGTACATATTGACATTTTAACACTTATTTTAAATCTATTGTAAAATTGTAATCCCATAATTGGAAAAGAGAGCCTTAAATTAAACACTATTGCATGAGATTGTATTGTATGGAGACAGGGTGTACTTTAAGTTTATTATTCTTGCTCTCCTTCTGTCTTGCAGATACTTGTTTGCCTTCCTTGACTGTTAATATATAGCAGAGCAGTCCTAACCCAATGCCTCCATTTTGAAGGGTCTAAAAAAAGAGGGAAGACTAAATGTAGACCATAAAAATCCTTTATACATCTATACATATATGAAAAAAATCTCTTAAGCAATTGTACTATCAGATAGATATGTCTCAAGAAGAAAGGCATGCTTAACTATTCCTTTTTTTTAATTGAAACTACATCATATTCACCTTCCAATAAAATCAGAAAGCATTTTATAGGTAAGGTAAAACACATTCTAAAGCATTTCTATTATTATTAAAAATAAACTCAATTATGATGCAGATTTTGAAGTAGAAACAGAATATAAAGTGTCATGATATTTTATGATACCTAATAAATATTAGATATCTAATATTTATATTAGATGGGGAATTGCAGAAGGTTATTTACTTTTAAAAGGGGAAATTAAATAGCAAGTTGAATATTATAACTCCATAAACAAAATAAATATGTCTATATCTTCTGTGTTTCAAATATTCTTAGACATAACTGAGGAAAGATTGGAGATCACAAGATAAATCTACTGAGGTCCACAACAGTAAAACAAAGAGAAGAGAAAGAACAAATACATAAAAACCAGAATAAACAAGTGTTCTAAAGCAATTTATAAGTGAGTACCAGAAGTAAAATGGGTACCAGACTATGATAAAGAAAAAGAAAAAAATGGTGAGGAAAGACGACTTAAGGTAGTTGGTGAGATTTTGAATTCAAAGTAAGGAAGCCAACCAGAGTGTGAATCTTAGAGGAGATTAAGCACATATGTCCCCACACTTAAATACATAAGCATGTCATCGTCAAACTCTTCAGGGCATCCCTGGAGCCCATCATTGGGGCTAAAATGGATGGCTACTAAGATCCTGGAATCTGGGCTGGAGATATGGCTCAGCGGTTAAGAGCACTGCTTGCTCTTCGAAAGGTCCTGAGTTCAATTCCCAGCAATCAGATGGTGGCTCACAACCATCTGTAGTGAGATCTAGTGCCCTCTTCTGGCCTGCAGGCATACAAGCAGAATACTATATAAATAAATAAATAAATAAATAAATAAATAAATAAATAAAATAAATAAGATCCTGGAATCTGTCTGCCTCAATATCCTGCTATTGGAGTTATAGGCACACACCTTTGTAGGTTCTAGGAGTTGGAAATTAGGATACCTTCTTTCACAGCAAAGAGTCTTTTTTTTTTTTTTTTTTTTTTTTTTGGTTTTTCGAGACAGGGTTTCTCTGCAGCTTTAGAGCCTGTCCTGGAACTAGCTCTTGTAGACCAGGCTGGTCTCGAACTCACAGAGATCTGCCTGCCTCTGCCTCCCGAGTGCTGGGATTAAAGGCGTGCGCTACCACCGCCCGGCTTAGCAAAAGAGTCTTAAATACAACACTATCTCCTTGATTCCCAAAACAACAAAAAAAAAAATGTGCAGACATATAACTACTTGTAAAGAGAATAACATAAAACTATAAAATAGCCTATTAAATGCCGCGTTCAGAAATGAAACCCAGACAAGATATTAATCCAATTTCAAGTAACAATACTTACAATCAGTTTAAATATGAATGTTATAATAACACATATTAAAAGAGATGAAGTGCCAGAGCTGAGTAACTAATGTGTTGTTCAGAATTACTACTATCTATATATTAAACGTTAACACTGATAAACATAACAGAAAATATATTTTGTGAAAACATTGGACAAATATTAGCTATTCAGATTACCAGAAAGGTTTGGTGGTTATTGGAATAAGGGAATGTCTTTTTTAAGATAAAACAAGTCATGACAAATGATAAACAGGTCAACTGTCCATCAAAACATAGCAATGTTTAGGGTATATGTGCCTAAGGTAAACACGCCCAAATACATAAGGCAAAAAGTGATAGGTCTTCCAGAAGAAAAAAAAATTCCACTTTTACAACTGGGAACTTCAATACTTCGCCTACAAAAATTGATAGAACCATCAGGCAGGAAATCAATAAGGATATACTTGAAGTGAAAAGCACCATTAATCTATGTGATCTAATTGACATTTATAGACTACTTCATCCAAGAGTAGTAGAACACACATTCTTTTCAGGCTAACATAAAGAATTTACTAAGACAGACCACATTCTAGAGCATAAAACACCCCAAAAGTCAGATAAAAAATGAAATTTTACCAACTATGTTATTAGGACACCATGAAGTTAAAATGGTAGGAAAATGATTGCTGAAAAATCTTAAGTACTTAGAGGAAAAGCAGCATAACATTATACAAACCATTAGTCAAAGAATCTTCAAGAGGAATTACAAATATAGAAGCGTCAATGTAAGACATAAAAAAGTCTATTGATTTGCTTTGGAATTATTCAGTACATGTAAATCTTTATGGGACTGGAGTGTAGCCGAAAAGAAGGTTCTTGTTTAGCATCTGTGAGGCCTAGAATTCAACTGGCATTGAACACTAAAAAATAAAAACAAAAAGTTCAAAAAATTGAATAAAAATATTCTTTAAAAAAGATGTGGATAATAAAGTGATTAAAGTTTTAATGAAGATATTTTGTGTATGAAACTAAAGCAAAATAGAAAGGAGGAATACATAATAGGTAGAAAATAATTGCTAAAATCCTAGACTATAGCTTTAATCATAAACATTATAATAATGTTAATTGCATGATGTGATAATGGTAGTTAACAATATTCAAATAGTGTGAAAATATATCCTAATTAAAAAAGGAAAATTTCAAAGTAATTACTTATTAAGAGAACAACACAAGAGGAAAATATAATGGCATATGCCTTTGACCCCAGAGCTGAAGAAGTAGAGGCAGGTGAATCTCAGTGAGTTCTTCGCTGACCAGGCTTATATAGTAAATTCCAAGACAGCCAGTATATAGAGAGATACCATGTCTCAAATAAAAATAAAAATTAAGATAAAAAATCATTCTGTGGTTTTTATCATAAAAGAAATATTTCTCTTTAAAATTATAGGAAAATATGTTTAATTCATAAAGAATGTAAGAGCTGTAGGTTATTAAGAAGTGCTGTAAAATGGTGTCTTCTGGACACTACTTAGCTACTGCAGTCCTGACTCACAGAATGTGGTCAATTGTACAAGAATAAAGCAGCAAAATTGTCCAATCTCACTCATTCCTCACTGAGTATCTACTGGAAGTAGTCGGTTTCTGGGTGTGGTAGAATAATTTTTAGTAAGTATATGATCACTGAATGAAATCCCATGGATAGCCGTAAATCAATACATATATGTACAAAAGTAGTTAGAACTGATGTCTTACCCCTCAAAAACAAACAAACAAACAAAAAAACAAAAAAACCCACATGAATTTGGGAAGTGGCACATTGGGAAATGTGAGAAATCGGAAATATTTAGTTGGTGGAGAAAATATCATATTTAATTGTATATATTACAATTAGTATACGATTATATACTATAATATAGTATAGATATGTATACGATTAGTAAAAATAAAGAAAAAATTTAAGTGAAATTAAAAAGGAATGGTATTACATGATGATAAACAGATACAATCATCAAGAGAACTAGAAAATTTAAATATTTATGTATTCAGAAACAGAGTTTCATAGAAAAATTTATGTGCAATACAAAGCAAGGAGAAGTAGGTAAAAATAAAGTCACAATTATATTATAATGCCATCAATAAATAATATGACAGTATACAGAATTCCACACAGGCCATAGAAATCTCCACTAGTACAATTATCTAATAATCTCAATTGATGATAACTGATAAACATTTCAATCAAATATATGAGTATATATTGTAGATATATTTAAAATATTTATTTATATAAAATTGTGAGCAATAAAATTTGTTTCCATACAATCAATTTTTTTTCTTTTGGGTTTTTTAAGGCAGGATTTCTCTGTGTAACACTTCTGTCTGTCCTGGAACTTCTTTTGTAGACCAAGCTGGCCTTGAACTCACTGAGATCCAGAGGCCAAATCAGGTGAGTTATGATATTAAAAACGAACCATAGAAGCACTTGAGAACCAGATGTGTGATAGAAGGGAATTAATATAGTTTTGTTCCATAAGTCCATGGAATGAAGAAGGAAATGTGTGTGTGTGTGTATCTGTATTTACAAATCTGATACATGCATATTTTGCATATGTAAATTGAGACTGACAGATGAAGATAGGGCAAACAAGCTTATTTACAAACACACAACCACACATATAAACAAACACAGCACATACAAACACACACTGCATATGCTTTAGTTTTAGTTTTTAATTTACAGATTCATTTTTCTGTTTTCTGTAGAAAACATTTTTTTGCTGATGTTTCTTTAGAATTTGAGTAATGTGAGTTCTCTAAGCTGTCACTACTTACAAGCATTTTGGAACTAACACTATACTAAAAGTCTTAGGCTTTGTATGATTTAATCTTCTCTATTTCTAGTTAATGGACAGATTTCTCTAACTAGCTATCTTCTTGTCTATAGAACAGAAGAAAGAAAAGCAACTCACTCCTGGTACCTGTTTATTGATATTCTAAGGAAGTGACTGGGAAAACCTGATCTTTATACCTGGAACAGTAAGAATGCATTATGGAGTAGCTGCTCAGTGTTGTTTTCCCCTGCTATTTTCATTCTTGTTTTTCTTACAGCTAAGTGTCATCCTCAGTGATGGCCCACCTGTTCAGAGTAGGACATACTTTCTCCAATAATTCTGACACCTAAACACACACACACACACACACACAAATATATATATATATATATATATATATATATATATACATACATACATACATACACACATATACATACAAACACATGCCTATATAATTACAATGACTGCCAGAGGATAGGGTGCCTAAGTGATTCAGTTATTTGAAACTAAATAATTACACAATGTCTTTTGGTGTATTCTTATATCAGTATGGACAGATATCATTTATAGAGAAGCAGACATTTTGCCATAACTGATGTGGCTTGAAAATTTTATAGTTACACAGTAGCCCCAAAATATAGTGGTCATGATTTCAAAGCTGGAGCAATGTACAGACATAGAGATATGTTATTTAGAATCAGGAGTGATGGAGACTGATCACAAGTATTAGCCTTCAAATATTGTCAACATGACAAAATAATCAATTTGTTTTATTTAAGCAGTCATTGTGCAAGAGATTCAGTTTTATTCCAGGAAATGAAATGCAAGCTTTTGGTGGGATGCTTTATTTTGGTAGGACAAATCTTGCTTGTGTTTTCAGCCATGGCATAGTAGTAACTTTTATCATCCAGACACTGCACACTCTAAAAGGAGGTTGATTTTCATGAGTATTTTTCTCAATTAAGGTTTTAGCTGTAAGAAGGGACCTGTGTTAGAAATGAGATCTGTGAGGGAGGACAGAGTGAGAGGGAGATAGAGAGGGATGATGAAATAGAACTATCCAGAAACAGACGTAGTTGTTGGCCATTTTTCTCTGACTCTTTTAACAGATATTAAAATCTTTGATTTGTTTTTGATCATGCTTTTGCTAATTTCTGTGTGTTTTTGTACTTAGATAATTTCAGTGTTTCAATTTCAGATATAGTGAAGTGATATTCAATTCTCTCTCTCTCTCTCTCTCTCTCTCTCTCTCTCTCTCTCTGTATGTGTGTGTGCATGTGTCTGTTTCAGTACAGAGTTTTGCTGTGCTAAGATTTGTTTGAAATAAGTAGTCCAGGTGAGTTTGTCATCGCAAAATCTCAGAGGTGAGAATGTGCTTAGCATTGTCGAACAGCAATAAGCTCTGTGTGACAGCTAAAAGTAAATAATCGGGAATAAAAAAGATGAGGTTGGAGGCACAGGGTAGGTTACAGACTGTTCAGTGAAGTGTGACTCTCAATAAGAAATGTAGTGACAAAAGTCACAGTATATTAGATTGTAAACGTTCCCTGGAGGGTACTGTTAAAGCAGAAACTTGACATATGGGAGAATGCTGATACTTGGTATTGAGAGAAAACCCATAATAACACAAAACTCCAGTTCTCAGTAGCCTCTCAGAACAATAATACTGAAATAATGAGGTGAACTACTGTCTAGGTTTTTAGGTTTCAATGAGAAAAATAAGTTTACTTTGCATATAAGTTAACCTTATGATAAAGATAGAATTCTGTCAATCATTTATAGTAAATAGGAGTCCTTTGTCTCATATAAAAACACAATTCCACATTTTATTATTAAATGTCAAAGATTTGCACTTCTCTACACTACAAAATTTTAAATACATTTATTATTAAATTTTTTCTCTTCACAAATTGTTTTATGAGAGTTGTTAAATTTTTAACCTTTAAAAATTGAATTGAATATTTAAAACTGAAGAATGTTTTGGACCTAGCTATATGCAGTAAAATTTTATTTCTAAAGCATTTGAAATAAGATGAATGGCCTGATATAATCTTCTAATTCTGCATTTCTTATAACATTGAAAACGTTATTTAGCAGAAGCATAGCCTATGTAACGAACTCAGGTAATTATAATGTATCATCTTTGTGCTCCAGTATTTTGACTACATAGTGCATTGGGAGATTTATCTTAATTTTCCTTTACTGAAATGTGAAGATCAAAATTTCATGCATAATGACCATAATATAAGGACAATACATAAAAACACATGACACCAATGATTTCAAGTTTCTTAATCCATCATATTGGAAGGGTGTGAAAAAATGGCACTGTAGTTGTCTGAGGTCTTTTTTATCTAAATGTAGATATGGTATATGATATTAGAATGTACAGTCTATTTGCATTAAATATTGCACTGTGGACTCACTATGTAACATGAATGGTCTGAGAACTCACAATGAAGAGCAATTGTGCCTCAGAATTTCAATTCTCCCATTTCTGCCTTCCTACTGCCACCCTTGTAGGTGTGCATTCCTACAACAAAGCAGTAGTTATATTCATTCATTACTTTCCCAGACTGTTTGACTTTGGTTGTAGTTTGGTTACATTTTCAGTAGTCTGACCTCATTCTTTCTTTATCTCAGAGGGCTACCTTGAAAATCGGATACTGATTTCATCTCCCAAATACTTTTATTACAGAACTGCTTGGCCATAAGTTCAGTGCAAAGGATCAAAAATTCCATCTTCAGTATACTAAAAAATACAAACTGCTCTACAACCCCACCCTTGACAAGGAAATTTGGTGTGGAACAATTCTGTATCTGTCAATTATGTTTTAAGTAAATGCTGATTGGTCGATAGCAAAGCAGGAAGTATAGGCGGGAACACCAGATAGGAAGTAGAGGTGGGGCAATGAGAACAGGAATACTTTGGGAAGAAGGAAGCTCTCTCCACAGTCCTGCCCAGATCAGCAAAGAAGCAGGATGTGACCTACCCTGCTGAAAAAGGTACTGAGCCACGTGTCTAACATAGATAAGAATAATGGGTTAATATAAGCTACAAGAGCTAATAAGAAGCCTGAGCTTATGGGCCAATCAGTTTAGAGTTAATGCAGACTCTCTGTGTGATTTTCTTTGGGGTTTGCGGGCTATGGGAACTGGGCTGGATGAAAACGCCAATGAGCAGGCCCTCATGTTACAGAAATTGTATGCCTTTTCTTTCTTTGGTTCTTTTCCTTTGTCAGAGGAGTTTGTAGTGTAACCTATTGCATACAATATTCAATATATATTTAAATAGCAAACAAATTATTGATTAAATGTTGATTTGATTTACAAACACTTTCCCATTTTTTTATTTTAATTCAGTCAAATCTCGAAATTCACACTCTCAGCATGCCAAATCAGATGCCTTTTATCACCTGGCCATGATTCTGGAACAGGACAAGCACAAAGCTGCTTGCTGTCATGTCGATCTGAGAAACACTCATGATTTAAGAGCCATGATTTCTTACTTTTCCTTAACTATTATGAAACACACTGTCAAAAGCAACTTAAAGAAATATCACAGTTAGGGTTTCTATTGTCATGAAAATATACCATGACCAAAACAGCAACAAGGGGAAGATAGGATTTGCACATCACAATCTATCATCAAAGGAACTCAGGGTAGAATCTCAAAGCAGGAACATGGAGTCAAAAACTGAAGTAGCAGCTGCATTTATCAGCCGCTCTTATATAGCATCTAGAATCACCAGCCCCTCTCCCCTCCCAGCTCTATTCACATGGCCCAGTCCAGAGTGCCAGTCATGTCCAGTCATCTGAAAGCCAGCAAGATCTCTCAGGAAGCCAAAGCTGAGGACCTGAGTTCAGTCTGCATAGTCACCGTGACAGAATGGGAGAATTGACTCCTTGGAGTCGTTCTCTGGTGTACATACATAAGCCACGGAGTATAGGCACAAAGACATGTATATACATATGTGAGCACACACACACACACACACACACACACACACACACACACACACCACACCATGCACACTCAAAATCCCCCACTGAATAAATGAATAAACAAACACAAATACTGCCTACAAGATTTTTAGAAAATTAAATATTCCACATAGGGTCTTCTCAGATACTATGCTGACAAATAGGCCAACAAATAATATCAGAGTTTATGCAAAAAATATTTTTTAAAAATTCTGTTAAATTATGTTTTTCTTATATAAAATATATATGAAAAGAAAACAGTGAATTTCCCTTTGAAAATAGATACTTTAATTCGATGATATTCCTATGTAATTTTTATATACATTAAGACTGGAAAGATTACATCTTATTTTATTTTGTGATAATAATATGTCTTGGAAATCTCTAATGTGTAAAAGGATGATACTCAGCATTCAAGACTTCCCATCAAGAGCCTGATATCAGAGTAAATATTACAAGGGAAACGGCTTGAAGTGCTGTCTCAGAAGTCCTAACCAAGCTGACTTTACAAGAACTCTGAAAGGACTGAGGCATGATGAAAGCTAATCTACTCATAATTTGCAGTATGAACTGCAGTGTTGACAGTAGTAAAAGAAAATAAAAGAAATATAGGAGGGCCGGTTGGATTGTGCCATAAAACTTCCCCGGAATGCTCCAAAAAGAAAATAGCTCACCAACAAGTTCAAGGTTAGGGTCAGGTCATATTCAAGAATTTAACAATAGTAGAAAGCAGCGAAAGCCATGCTAGGTTTCCAAATTTGTATGAGAAGGAAACTGCAACCCAGCCATGCATAATCAATTTACCATTAATATGGAAAAGGGTGAGTGATTTTAAAATACGTTTATTCTATAGTCTGTGTTTAGAATATTGTAAAATCTGTGTATCTACAAGAAAACATTTCAATAGTGAATTAGATTATCGAAATTTCACTTAAATGTCAAAATTATAATAAATGGCATGATGATTAGCATCAGACTCTAAACTAATGTATATCATACAAAGTAGTCTTAAAGGATTTTTCATCCAGAAGGAGGAATTATAGAGATACCAGTGGTTCACAATAAATTACTTTCATGGAGCAAAGTCTTGGCATTTAGGGGCAAGCAATTAATTCTCTACAACTGAGGAGCATATATTTAAGAGTGCAGTAAGCATCAGAATGACAGAACTTATGTCCAAAACATAAATGGATTTTTCTCTGTTCATATTTCCACTATCTCCTATACATATGAGAATATTTTTCACTTTGCACTAAATTCTAGACTATGAATCTTTATGTAGACTGGACAACCACACATGAGAAAAATTTGGTAGTAGGCCATTTCAAGAGGGAGGACTTCATAATTTAGAAGTTATGAAATAATTATGCGCTGTGGTATGAGGACTTTACATACAGCATTATGGTATGATAAATTATATTTCATATTGCTATACGTAGTTATAAAATTATATACTGGAAACAACATCATTTATATGAAATAAAATTGTCTTATATTTAGTAATTAATTATAAAGAAATTGCATAATTTGATGTTTCATTTCTTCACTGTTAGGCAGTGGTGGTTAGATGTTATTAATCATAAATAACAATTATTGGGTATCATAAATTGCTTTGAGATTTATACAAGATAGCCTGTTTATTCCACATTCAGAAATATGATTAGAAACTCTGAAACATTTGTTGGGGTATATGTTACAGGGCCTCATGTTACTGAAAAAGCAATTTTGAAAGTAAAATAACTTTTCTTCCAAATCTTTCCAACACATAAGCTAATGATGACAATTCAGAAAAAAAAAAACACAGATAGGCATGTTCAGACATGTTCTATACAGGTTTGATATTGGAGACTTATTCATATTCATATTGCTTCTTTATTTGGCTGTTTTGTTCTATTTACAAGAATTTCATATGCATCCTCAGTTCATTCTTTTGAGTGGGTAGTTGATGAAATTGTCTTTCTGCATAAAATAAAAACATTATATTGTTAAAAAAGAATCACTCAGGGTAGCCACATTTATAAACATTTTAAAAATCCAATCACTGTCTTTTAACACTTTGTAATAATTATACTTAATTATCAATTCCATGGGGGATAATCTAGAAGTCAACCCTCTACGCACACCTATGATGGATTATTTATATCAGGTTAGCATCTGGATATCTCTCAAGGGATTATCTTATTAGGTTAAATGACATGGTGACCGACAGTACCATCCACTTGGCTTTGGTCTTGATGGCATAAAAGAGATAGCATAAACTGAGCAATGTCATTACTATTTCTTATGTGAATATCATGTGACTACCCAGTTCTAGATCAAGCTATTGTGATTTCTCTACCATGCTGGGCTGTATTCTCAAACAGGAAGCAAAAATAAACCCTTCCCACATTAGGAATTTTTATTAGGGCATTTTATTCCAGCAATAGGAATATAAAGTTGGCATGTCTGTAGTTAGTCTAACATAATTCAGAGGAACATTTTCTCCACACCTTGGTATAATTCTTATCACTTTAGCTTATTTGTTACACATATATTCATAAAGCACACAATTATTGGTATTTCTTATTATCACATAACTAAATTAATTCTGTAGTAAACCTTTTATTATAAGATATTTGTGGCATACAGTAAAAAGAAGTAGAATATATTTTCTTGCATATTAATATTTGAACAAAGATTATAGTCATGTTAATTTCTAACAATAACAAGAATTCTTTGATAAATCATGGGAAGAAACACAAAACCAATGACCATAGATTAAACTAAAACATTCATTTTTTATTGTCAAACATCAAGAAAAATCAAAATTATATTTTCTGTATTATGCAATTCATAGAATCTTTAACCTATATAATAAAATGAATCACTTACTGCTTCTCTTAAGAAAATTAATGTTAAATTATCAGTCTAAGACTAATACCTGTTTAGAAACCAAGAATATTATGAGCTCCTGAATGACTTGGGAAACGATAGCTTTATAAACGTGAGTACAGGAAAAGCCAAGTATTAAGTAGATTAATGCTGGTGTTCAAAATGCTAAAAGATTATTTCCAGATAGTAATGCATGGTAAATTCAATAGAAAAATTATACTCAATTTACAAACATTACCATGGATGAGATATGTTATGCAAAGTTATTTGACCTTTAAAATGTGTTGATATGGCTTCTGTTTAAAGCAAAACAAAAATACCAAGACTCGTGAAAATGATTATAATTACCATTATTATTCTCTTCATATTCATATCATATTTATAATAGGTAAAAGGCAGAGCAGTTGATTCTTTTTACAAAACAAATTCTGTAGTGTGTTAACTCTAGCAGAAAAAAAATGCTCTGAAAAATGCATTCAGTGGTGTAATTTGCAGGGCAATACTTTCTGTGAATTACAAACAAAAATAACGTTTGAATAGAATGAAGAGTACCAATGTAGTAAACAATTCATGTTGTCTCTATATGTCTCTCTCTGGAATGTATCATTGGTCTCTATCTATTTATCTGTCTGTCTGTCTGTCTGTCTGTCTGTCTATCTGTGGCCCTACTTATACAGAGCCATACAAACACTTATAAATAAGTTCATACATAGTCACATTTATGTATTTACTGTTACCAGAGCCTATTTTTACACTCACAACTTCATGTATATATTTCTGACCTTCTCTGAGTTACCTGCCTTAAGTCTTTTTAAATTTATACATCTTTGTAAATGTAATTATGAAAGCTTTGATAGGTAATGTTTGCCATTCACTAAAGTTGAACACTATTTTCCCAGTAATGCCCTGTCCACGTTTAAGTATGATACACTTATAATAGAATTACTTTCCCCAATATGAGGAACATTAGAAAGGCTGTATTGCACATTTGATTCTATAACCCCTATACCAGAAACAGAAGCAAGATGTACAAAGTGAACTTCTGACTTATTGAGCACTTTACTTGGTTCCACAGCATCCCTATATCTATTTATCACACTATGATCTCATAGCATTAAATTTTGACAAGTTAGAAGTCCTTTTCATTTTGTAACACATGGCTAAGTAGTTCAACTGAACATCACTTAGTTTGATATTACTCTCCTACCTTATTTTATTCATAATTATTTACTCTCATTAAAGATGGACTTGCAAAGACAAAATTGGATAGGTAATTTCTGGATTTTTCTTACAGACCTGCTTAATGCAAAATTCCAGCATATCTTAAGTAAAGCAATATCTTAGATATGTTAGTGTTACTAAATCAAGCCTAAGATGCTAGTCTAAGTGATTTATAGTGTAGGAGCACCATATCTAGGGATGTGTGATCCAAGTAATTAATTAAAGTCTACCATTAATTTACTTTGAGCAATTTACTAGTTAAATAAAAAGATTTATTATAAGTGAACCACTATCAAATATGACTGAATATGTACAATTGCTTTAATAATAGAGAAGCAAGTAAAAGTAATAAATATGTGTTTGTCTTATCACAAAAGTGCTTAACCTGGGTGGAATCCTAGAACACATCAAAAGAGATGACAGGTAGCTTTCTTTGTTGATAATTATGTATATGTATTATGTAGTAACTTATATGCTGTATTAGAGGGCACACTATAACTTAAATTAAAAATCTTTTAGAAGTTTTATTCTATAGTGTTCATAAATATCTTAACAAATATTATACATTATTTTTCAGGATAGAATTTTTTTTTTCTGATTTTTGAAAGTACATGTTTCTTACACTAGTTTTAAAATAGCTACTCATTCATAAGTGGATACTAGCCATAACAAAGGACATTGAACCTATAGTTCATGATCCTAGTGAATCTAATAAGGTGAACCCAGCCGGGCGGCGGTGGCGCACGCCTTTAATCCCAGCACTCGGGAGGCAGAGGCAGGCGGATCTCTGTGAGTTCGAGACCCTACAAGAGCTAGTTCCAGGACAGGCTCCAAAGCTACAGAGAAACCCTGTCTCGAAAAAAAACAAAAACAAAAAAATAAATAAATAAATAAATAAATAAATAAGGTGAACCCAAAGAAAAACATATATAGACCCACCTGGAAATTGGAAACATACAAGATTCCTGACAAAATTTAGAGCATAAGGGCGGGGGTAAAAGAAAGGAGAGAAGAGAAAGAGGAGGGAAGAAGGGGATAGTTGAGAAGTACTTAAGGGAATGGCATAGTCGAGATGGAGGAAGGACAGATATGAGAGTAAAGAAAGAGATATCTTGATTGAGGAAGTCATTATGGGGTTAGCAAGAAGCCTGGCTCAAGAAAAATTCCCAGGAATTTATAAGGATGACACCAGCTAAGACCATAAGCAATAGAGAGGGTGCCCGAATTGGCCTTGCGCTGTAGTCAGACTTATAATTATTTTAAATATCACCATAGAACCTTTGTACAAAAAAACAGACTGAAACAGAGGCAGAGACCCACATTGGAGCATTTGACGGAGCTCCCAAGGTCCATTTGAAGAGTAGATGGAATGAGAATATGAGCAAAGAGATCAAGACCATGAAGGGTTCATTCACTGAAACAGTTTATTTGAGTTAATAGGAACTCACCAACTCCAGCTGGACTGGTGAGAAACAAGCATAGTACCAAGCATAGGTCCCTCTGAATGTGGTTGACAGTTGGATGGCTGGGGCCGACTGAGAGACCGGTGGCAGTATCACTGGGATTTATCTCTACAGCGTGTACTGGCTTTTTGCGACCCTATTCTCTTTGGATGTATATCTTGCTCAGCCTAGATACAGTTGGGAGGGCCTTGGACCTTCCACAAAGCAAAGTGCCTTACCTTCTTTTAGGATTAGAGGAAGGTGTGGTGGGATGGCGTGTGGGAGGAGTGGAAATTAGGATTGGTGTTTTTTAAACACATCTAATAAATAAAAAAAATAAAAAAATAGCTGAACCTGCTTTTCCTTTGGAAAAGCAATGATAGTAGGATTATTCCTCAATATATCAGCCAGTATAACCAAATCAGATCCAATGACTGTGCTACCAAGTGGGAGGCCAATGTGAATTATTTATTAAACAATGTATATATTTCATAAATTAATTTAGTCATTTTGACAAATAACTTTCAGATGTCTTGAGACAGAACAGTTGTAGAAATTAGAGTAGATTATCTCTATTTTAATTAGATTCGTTACATTGGTGTTAATATTTAAGTTTCTTTTTTCCCCAGTTGTATCAATCCTGTGCAAATATGCATATACTTTTTATACATTGATACACACATATTGTCTCATTTTCTGTCTCTTTACTTATGCAAAACACACACACACACATATTTTACTTTAAGTGTCAGAGCTATATGTTAATAATTTTCCTAATTGGGATGGGTATGATACACCAGAAGTTACTAACTTCTTAAATCTTAGTGTATTTGTTTAACTAGTTCAGCACTGTCTTAGTACTCAAATATTATGTTTGTCATTGATATGTATTTCTTTCAAATTTTTCATTGCAATCTGTTGATGAAAAGTTAATCTTATCTTCTAATTTTATACTTCACCCATTCTGAGTAGTGAATGGGGTCAGGGTTGGGGGAAATGGATGAGGGGAAGGAGAGAGAACTGGCATGGGCATGTAAAATTAAGAAAAAGAAGATATATATAATATATATATATATACAAACACTCCTTTTGGAAAGCAGAAGAGAAAAGAAATCAAGAAATCAAGTCACTGGAGAAAATAAAATGAATGAAATATCTGCTAGAATTAAGTCAATAAAAATATTTGAGAGCACAAATTAATAATTTCTGCTTTATGCATTTCTACATGATGAAACACTCTTAATAAGAGCAATTTATTCAAACATGTTTGAGTTATACGATACTTTTTTGTATACTGTTGCTGTTACTTTTTATTATCCCTGCATTTAAAATCCTGTGTTTTAAATAAATCTACCCCACGTTTTCTTATAGAGGTTTTTAATTGTAGAGGCTGTTACATTTAAATCTTTTTATTTTGAAGTGAATGTATATGGTGAGAAATGATCCAATTCATTTTTCTCCAAGTGGTTATCCAATATCTTGAGAACTACTTATTAAAGAAAGTTATTTTCCCACATTCCATGTTTTTTGCCTCTGTGTCAAAAAAAAAGACAAATGAGAGTTTAGATTTATTTCCTTCGTTTCTATTTTGTTCCATTGATGTAATCATAATCTATTTATAGACAGTATCAGGTAATTTTTATTAACATAGTTTTACAATACAATTTGAGATGAGCTAGTGTGATTTATGCTTTGTTTGGTTAAATATTGTTTTAACTATTTGATATATTTTATAAACTAACATAAATTTTATAGATTGATATTTCTTTTTTTTTTCCAATTTAAAGACAGAGCTTTACCATGTACGTTTGTTAGTCAGATATTCTCTGCGAGTGCTGGGCTGGCCTGAAACCCACAGGGTCATGGAATAGATTTCAAATTACTAATTTTCAATTTCTTTGAGCATTATATTTCATGAAATTGTGTCAATTGTTCATAATTAAGCATGTCTATATTCAGGTTCATGAATACACATTTACTTTCAGAACTTGGAGCTAAGAATCAAAGACACTACTTATATTGGTGGTAATATGTTTAGTTTTTTTTTTTTTTTAGGGAGTTTATCAGCTGCCATCATGATTGCATTATTTACATAGTTAATAGAAAGGAATTTACTATTTTTCTTTATCGTTAACAAAAATTAATGCTTTAGGTTTCAGTGATTTTAATACACATATATTAGAGTTTCCTTAAATATTAGATTCGTCATTATGCATTCCATTTTTTGTCATCTGTTTTATTTTCCATCTGTGTTCTATGTGTCCACCTCAAGATCTTGAGAATAGCATTCAACGGGCAAACTTTTTGTTAAATATGGAACAATAAAATGACAATACACAGGTCATAACGTATGACCTGTGTATTCAATAGTCAACAGAGAAATTTTGGTGCAAATATTATGTGGGTTACAAACTTTGTTTTGCAAATAAAATCTATCGCTTCAAGAAGAACTAAGAAAATTTCTTGGTAAAATTATATTCTGTAGAAGGCTATGGAATACTGTCTGTAAGCTGGTTATGGATCTGACCTAATGTGTTGTGTTCTTGCACCTGGTTGAGATGAATAAGTTCCCCTGCCTTAGAAAATCCCCCCAAAAATAAAATTTTCACACAAACTCTTTCATTTCAACCCCAGCAAGATTTTGTACATTGATGACTGTTTAATTTGTATTTTCTGTATTATTCTGCCTTTATGCCACTATTAAATCCAATTTTAATATTTGAAATTAAATTATATCATGGAAAATATTAGATATGGATCTAGTAGATAAATTGCTGAGTTATTTTCATAAAATATATCTTAAACATTGCAATAATAGTGTAAAGTTCAATGTTTTATAACTAATGCATACTTTACAGAGATTTTTATTTCTGTTTCCCTTCAAATAGAAGTAAATAAATATTTGTTTTAAAGTGTTGGGAATAAATATATGTAAATTTATTTTTGATAGATAAATAAGGCTATTTTAAAACAAAATATGTTCTAAAGGGAAACATTAAATGGAAAGTTTGATTCATGACATTTATTTATACTAATATTTTACAGAAGATTATGAAATGCTGCTACCAATTGAGAAAGAAAAACCTCTCTGTACATATATAAATGCTAAATATTATGGATTTTATATACTTATATCCCTCCATTAATTTCCGCATATACTCCTTTTAACTCTTCTTCAAAGTCGTGTCTCAAGTGACTTCCACTTCCAATGGAGCAGGCCCAGGGCAGTGACCTCCACAGGAGCAGGTACAAGGTAGCAACCACTAAGGAAGCAGACCTTAGCAAAAGACCTTTGTGGGACTAGGCACAAATTAGAAACCTATAAGTGAGCAGACGCTAACCAGAGACCTCTGTGTGACTGGGGCCATGTCAGAAATCTCTGCAGGATGAGGCTGATGTCAGGGAACTATGCAGGAAAAAGTCTGAGCCAGTAACCTCCACAGGAGCAGGCCCAAGACAGCGACCTCAGTGGGAGCAGTTCCAAGCAAGCAACCTCCATAAGAGCAGGCTTGAATAACCTCTGTGATTGCAGAGCACTTCTCAGGGGAACTGAACAACCTCTGGAACAATGAGTGACCTCTGGGTGACTGAAAACATGGCTCTGACTGCAATACAAGGAGAAGTGTTCTGAGTTATGAATCCACTGGCATCTGGAAGAATGATCACCAAGGACACAGCCCCAACTACCCAAACCAGAGGACAAGATAGGTTAAAAAGGCTAAGATCACACTCAACACAATAAAAAGCAACATGACACCAACAAACTCTAGTGGGTCCACAACAGCAAGACTTGAACACCCAAATATAGATGAAGCAGAAAAAATGACCTAAAAATAACTTTTGAGAATGTTTGAAGCCATTAAAGAGGAAGGAAAAATTCCCTCAAAGAAATGGAGGTAAAGACAAACAAAAATTTGGAAGTAATCAACAAATCCCTTGAATAAAGCCATGAAAATGCAATCGAACAATTGAAAGAAACAATTCAAGACTTGAAAACCAAAAGGAATTGTGGAATTGGAAAATGACCTGGAACCACAAATGCAAGAATAAACAGAAGAATGCAAGAGATGGGAGAGTGAGTATCAAGCACTGAAGATACAGTAGAAGAAATAGATTCATTAGACAAATAAAACATTAAATCTAACAAAAACTTAACACAAAACATCTAGGAAATATGGGACACAGTGAAAAGACCAAATTTAGGAACAATAGGGATAGAAATCACAAAATCATAGAAAATATATTCAACAAAATCATAGAAGAAAACTTTCACAACCTAAAGAAAGATATGCATAAGAAGATACATAAGTACATAATACAAACAAACTGGATCAAAAAAAGAAGTCCCTTAGTCATATAATCATCAAAACATTAAACATACAAAACACTAAGCATATCAGAAAATCGTGGTCAAGCATTACGCAGACATTAAGAGACTACAAATACCAGCCGAGATGGCTATATCCAGCAAAACTTTCAATCACTGTAGATGAAAAAAAAAAAAAAAAAAAAAACAAGAAAACAAGATATTCCATGACAGAACAAGATTAAATCAATACCTAGCTGCAAACCCAGCTCTACACAAGGTACTAGAAGAAAATTCCAATTCAAGGAAATTCACTATATCCACAAAAACCCAGAATATAGATCTCACTGCAGCAAATCCCAAAGAAGGGAAAAACACATACAATACCATCAAAAACTAAAATAAAAGGAGCTGGCAATCACTGTTCATTAAGACCATTCAATATAATTGGATTCAAATCACCTATAAAAAGAACAAGGTAACAGATTGGATATAAAAACATAATCTATTCTTCTGCTGCATACAAGAAATGCACTTCAACCTAAAAACATATATCATCTCAGAATAAATGGTTGGGAAAAAATGTTCCAATCAAATGGACCTAAGAAACAAGCTGGTGTAGCTTTCCTAATATCTAACAAGATAGACTTGAAATGAAAATCGATCAAAAGAGGCAAAGGAAGACATTTTATATTAGTCCAGGAATAGTCCATCAAGAGGAAATTACAATATTGAAAGTTTATGCCCCAAATATAATGGCAGTTTCATATATTAAAAAAAAAACACACTTCTAAAGCTTAAATTATACATCAACCACACTCTAATGTTGGAAGCCTTCAACACTCCACTATCACCACTGAGCAGACTGTCAGACAGAATATTAACAGAGAAATCAGGGAACTAACAGATGTTATGTATCAAATGGACTTAACAGACATCTATAGAACATTCCTTTAAATCATAAAAAAAATACTGTCTTCTCAGAACCTCATAAAACCTTTTCAAAAGTTGACCACAATCTAGCTAACAAAGGAAACCTCAACAGATACAAAATTTGAATAACTCCGTCTATCTTTTTAGATTACTGTCATTTAAAATTAAAATTCAACAGCAACACTAATTTTAGAAAGCCCACAAACACATGGAAATTAAACAATACTAATCTGTATCAACAATGGGTCAAGGAAGAAATAAGGGAAGAAATTAAAGGCTTCCTAAAATTCAATGAAAATGATCACACAACATACCCAAATTTTTGGGACACAATGAAAGCAGCTTTAAGAGAAAGTTCACAGCACAAAATGCCTACATTAAGAATCTGAAAGAATCTCATACCAGTGAGTCAACAGAACAACTGAAAACTCTACAACAAAAAGAAGCGAACTCACCCAAGAGGACTATGTGGCTGGAAATAATCAAATTGAGAGTTGAAATCAACAAAACAGAAACAAAATAAATACTACAAAGAATCAATGAGACAGAGTTTGTTCTTCAAGAAATAAACAAAATAGAAAGACCTTTATCCAAACTAAATGAAAAACAGATAGAGAATATCCAAATAAACAAAATCAGAAATGAAAAGATGGACATTACAACAGACACAGAGGAAATCCAGAAAATTATCAGGTCATATTTTGAAAACCCATACTCCATAAAATTGGAAATCTGAAAAAAAATGGACAATTTTCTGAACAAATACTACTTACGAAAATTAAATCAAAACTAGATAAGCAAATTAAGTAGACATATACCTGCCAAATAAATAGAAACAGTCATCAAATATCTCCCAACCCCAAAAAGCCCAGGGCCAGATGGTTTCAAGGCAGAATTCTACAATATTTAATTTTTTCACATCTTAAAATGATTTTTATTGAATGGGTTTTAACAACATTGTTTTTAGACAGTGTGGCTACCCCACACAAAAACAACGCTGTCATGAATGCTGTTGCATAGCCTCCGTGTCACCTAGCATGTTTGTGTTGGAATACAGTTAAGTTCTGGACATCACATAATCAAGCAAACAGCAATGCATACTCTTATTTTTTTAAAAAGACTGTGCATTTCATTAAAAAATTATTTTGCAAGTGGTTTCAGCTTTATCAACAGTCTCATTTGACACATTCCATACTTCATGCTCTCAAAATAAAAAGTGGCCTAAAATTAAGACTTTTTAAGTTACTGACATTAATGAATACCATTCAGGTCTACAGAATTAAAGAACTAATACCAATACCACTCAAATTGTTTCACATAATAAAAGCAGACAGAACATTGACAAACTCTTTATGAAGCTACTATTACCCTGATATTAAAATTACACAAGAACATTACTAAGAGAGAAAATTATAAACAAATCTCATTCATAAACATTGATGCAAAAATACTCAATAAAGCCGGGCAGTGGTGGCACACTCCTTTAATCCCAGCACTCAGGAGGCAGAGGCATGTGTATCTCTGAGTTTGAGGCCAGGCTGGTCTACAAGAGCTAGTTCCAGGACAGGCTCTAGAAACTACGGGGAAACCCTGTCTCGAAAAACCAAAAAAAAAAAAAAAATACTCAATAAAATACTGGGGAACTAAAACTAAGAACACTTCAGAAAAAATATCCACTATGATCAAGTCAGCTTCACCCCAGAGATACAGGAATGGTTCAACATATGATAATCTGTCAATGTAATCCATCATATAAACAAACATAAAAAATCTGTATGATCATCTCATTAGATGCTGAAAAAGCCTTCAACAAAATACATCATCCCTTTACGATAAAGGTCTTGTAGAGAATAGGGACGCAAAGAACATACCTAAACATAATTAAGCAATATATAGCAAACCAACAGCCAACATCAAACTAAATGGAGAGAAACTCAAAGCAATCCCACTGAAATCAGAAAAAAGACAAAGTTTTCCAATATCTATATCTATTCAATATAGTTCTTGAAGTTCTAGCTAGGGCAATAAGACAACAAAAGCAGATCAAAGGAATACAAATCAGAAGTGAAACTCTCACTATTTGCTGATGATATGATAGTTTATATAAGTGATTCAAAATATGGCCAAGGGACTTCGACAACTCATAAAAAACCTTCAGTAATATAGCAGGATACAAGATTAACTAAAAAAAAAATCAGTAACCTTCTTTTACACATATGATATATTGGTCGAGAAAAAAGCCAGAGAAGCATCAAACTTTACAATAACCACACATAACATAAAATATCTTGGAGGAACGCTCACCAAACAAGTGGAAGTTCTGTATGGCAAGAATGTAAAGTCTTTGTAGAAAGAGATAGAAGAAGACACCAGAAAATGGAAAGATCTCTCATGCTCTTGGTTAAGAAGAATTAACATAGTAAAAATGGCAGTCTTACCAAGAAAAATCTACAGATTCAATATAATGTCCAATAAAATTCCAGCAACATGCTTCATAGACCTCAATAAAATAACACCCAACTTCACATGGAAAAGCAAAAAAAAAAAAAAAAAAAAAAAAGTCAAAATGATAAAGGAGCTCCTAGGGGTATCACAATCCCTAATTTCAAACTCTATTACAGAGCTACAGTACTGATACCAGCCTGGTATTGGCAGAAAAACAGACAGGAGTACAAATGGAACAGAATCAAATACCTAGATATCAATCCTCACACCTATGGATACCTGTTTTTTTGGTTTTTTTTGGTTTTTTTTTTGTTTTTTTTTTTTTTTTACAAAGAAGCAAAATATATAAAATGAAAAAAAAAAAGAAAGCATAATCACCAAAATGGTGGTGGCATAACTGAATATCAAATGTAAAATAATGAAAAAAGATCCATAACTATCGCCAGGCACAAAATTAAGTACAAATGGATCAAAGACCTCAACATCAAACTAACCACACTGAATCTCACAGAAGAGAAAGTGGGAAGTACGCTTGAATGCATTGGCACAGGAGACCACAGAAACTAAGAGAAACAATTAGTAAATGGGATCTCCTGAAACTGAGAAGCTTTTGTAAAGCAAAGGACATGGTCAGCAAGGCAAAACTGCAGCCTACAGAATGGAAAAATATTTTCACCATTCCCACATTGGACAGAGCACTGATTCCCAAAATGTACAAAGAACTCAAGAAATTGGTCATCAAAAGAACAAATAATCTAATGGATATATTGGGTATCGACCTAAGCAGAGAATTCTGAACAGAGGCATTGAAAATGGCTGAAAGCCACTTAAGGAAATGTTCAACATCCTTAGCAATCAGAGAAATATAAATCTAAATGACTCTAAAGACCATCTTACACTGTAAGAATTGCCAAGATTAAAAAAAAATGACAGTTTATATTGAACAGTATCTAAAGGGAACACTCCTTGCTGGTAGGAGTGCAAACTGGTCTAGCTGCTTTTCATAAAAGTATGGAGATTTCTCAGAAAACTAAGAAACAACACATCTTAAGACCTAGCAATACCACTTTTGGGTATATACCCAAAGGGATGCTCAATCATAGCAGCATTATTTGTCATAGCCAGAAACTTGAATAACCTAAATTCCACTCAGCCAATGAATGGATAAAAATGATATGATACATTTAACAATGGAATACTACACAAGGCCAACAAATAATGACATTTTGTAATTTGTGGAAAAATGAGTTGATCTAGAAAACATCATATTGAGTGAGGTAACCTATGCCCAGAAAGACAAACAACAATGAGAACCCTAAGAGAGACATACATGGATCTAATCTACATGAGAAGTAGAAAAAGACAAAATCTGCTGAGTAAATTGGGAGCGTGGGGACCATAGGAGAGGGTGGAAGGTACGGATAGAGGAAGGGAGAGGAATGAAGAAAAATATATCGCTGAATAAAAAAAAATTAAAAAATGAAATCATGTCTCTTTTGTCCACTGATAGTTATTGCATGCAAATATGTACAAATATATATACACATGAATTCTAAAATATTGTCACACTAATTCATATAATGTTATTTTTATTTATGTTTTCAGGACTTCTTTTTGGCAATGGACAATATTTTCAAAGCAATCATTTATAACTTAGAAGTAAAAGTCAGAAAAATTAAAACTTACATATACATTGTTATTTTATTATAAAATAGTTTTTTAACCGTTTTAATGGGAACAAAAATCTGACTTCCTCCCAGTAATTGAATATATTCTTATAAGTTTTTCTTAAGACACAGCACTGGATGGGTAGTGTGTTATGTTTGATCTGTTAGTGACCCTTAGGGCACCTTTTCAATTTACTATGGGGATGAAATTCTAATGTAGCTAGTTGATGAAGGACTCTCATTGGCTAATAAAGAAACTGCCTGGCTCATTTAATATGCCCGCCCTTAGGTGGATGGAGTAGACAGAACAGGAAGAAGGAAGTGAGGTAGATGACTCAGTCAGATTGCCATGCCTCTGCTCTCTGGTTCAGATGCAGTGAAGCTCCAGCCCAAGATGGACGTATGCTAGAATCTTCCTGGTAAGGTACCACTTCTTGGTGCTAAACAGATTATTAGATATGGGTTAATCAAGATGTGAGTAAGAGGCTGGAACTAATGGGCAGAGTTTAAATGAATGCAGTTTGTGTGTTGTTATTTCGGAGCATAAGCTAGCCAGGCTGTGGGATCTGAGCGGGACAAAAAGCAGGCCTACCTGCAACTCATCACTACAGCTAGTGAGGAAAACTAACAAGTATTTTAAGTTGTTCATACTCAATATAAACCCTGACCACATGTGACTTGACATTTTCTACCATTGAATAGTGCCTCAGAGAACCTGGTATCAATTGTAACTTAATTATCTTGGAATCTTTGATTGAGCAAAAAGATGAGTAGCAACAATTAGGTCAAACCATAATATTTAGAAATCTGGGAGTTTTCTAGGTTAATTCACTCTTCAACATTCATACCACCCAAATTTCTTGTTAAATGAGATATACTTACTGTTTACCTAAGATACATTCACAGGATTACAAATGATTTAAATGCTGACTTATAAGGTGACAAAATAAAGTGAGGGTTAGCTTTATTAATTTTAAAAAATATTTAATACCATGTATTGATGTTATTTTTATGTAAATATATTGTGATTTTACAATATATGATCAAAATCACATGCAGAAAGTAAATCAAACTTATATGAAAACAAAAAAAGTTTATATGAAAAATAAGTCGACCTGCATATGAAAATCAATTTATGGGCTTATAATTATTTGATATACTCCTGAAAACATTCAGAAATTTAGGAAGAATACTCACTTAATGGACTATAGTAAGTATATTTAGAAAATGTAAAGAGGACTAACACATGGAGATATCCAAGCTGTTCTTGTATTATTTTATGGTTTAAAATCATTCATTCTGATATATCCATGATCACATAATTGTGATTTTTGCACACTGAAGTAACTAATGTATAAGTGGATTAATATGACTACAGAGTTTAAGAAAACTTAAATATATTGAAGTGTTAAAAACACTCATTGTTCTTCTAAGTACCCAAGTTTGATTCCCAGCACCCATATCACAAAGTTTACAACTTCTAACTCCAGTTCATGGTTATTTGCTGACTTCTTCTGGACATCATGGGAATTGACCTCCATGTATCAAATACTCACCCAGATACATACATAAAAATAAGTACATTTAAAGAAAAGACAAAGAAAAATATGAAGCAGACTATTGTTTCATAGAAATGTTCTTACAAAAGATTCACATTAGAGAAACTTATGGAAGAGAACAGTAAAAAGAGAACCTTCCATATGTAACAGTGAAGATAAAGTTTCTCATCTTATTCATGGAGACTTTACAACAACATCATTTCCAGTTGTTGGAGAAAAGAGGTCTGCATGACCCCAGGGATCTATCAAACTGCCAATGATTAGCTTATTCCTTGAAATTCCAGCTGAGAATACCCTAGGCTGTATTTATCTTTAATAGTTGAAAAGTCAGGGTTAATGTAAGAGGAAAGTCTGCACTATAATGATTCAGGTACCTTTTAATGCACCAAAACAGTAATTTATAAAACGGTACCATAGAGGCCTTAAATATTAATACCTTTTCTAGAAGTGCTTAAATTAATCCCAGGGTATGGTTAATAAAGTATGAAGGACTGTTTCATTGTTTCTATAAATTGTGCATAAGTTTAAATTGGGCTAATGCTTTCAATGGAAAGTACCATTGTTTCATGTACATGTTTTACTTTTGAATTTGAGTTTTGAACTTGCACTGCTAATCTGTTCTTTGTATTGCTAATGTTTTATAATTTCATTAGCACATACATTTCCCAAGCTAACAATTTTTTAATACTGTTCAAAGTTAGGAAAGCAATTAATCATTACTAGCTTTGTGTTCATGTTATAATTTTACAGAAAAATTCCCTAGAGTTCCATTGATAAAACTTGCTTAAAATTGCCTAATGGGTTTTAAATTCTAACAGTGTTTTTCTTTTTAAGAAAGTTAATATAGATTTATTGAGAGATAGGTATGTTTGATTTGTGTTTGGAAAAGTAACAAATTGAAATCTTTTTAGAAATGAAATAA
This sequence comes from Arvicola amphibius, assembly GCF_903992535.2. Lineage (NCBI taxonomy): Eukaryota > Metazoa > Chordata > Mammalia > Rodentia > Cricetidae > Arvicola > Arvicola amphibius. The sequence continues at coordinate 34,142,567 of NC_052056.1, read as the reverse complement.
ATAGAACCGACTTTTTTATTTTTTTATTAAAAATTTCCCGCCTCCTCCCCGCCTCCCATTTCCCTACCTCTCCCCCTACTCCCCTTCCCTCCCCCCACTCCCCTCTGCCTCCCTCTACAGCCCGAAGAGTAGTAATCGTTCCCTGCACTGGGGGAGGTCCACGGTCCTTCCCCCTCCATCCAGGTCTAGGAACATAAGCATCCACACAGGCTAGGCCCCTCCAAAACCAGTGCATGCAGTAGCATCAAAACCCAGTGCCATTGTCCTTGAATTCTTAGCAGCCCTCATTGTCTGCCATGTTCAGGGAGTCTGGCTTTATCCCATGCTTTTGCAGTCCCAGTCCAGCTGGCCTTGGTGAGCTCCCATTAGATCAGCCCCACCATCTCAGTGGGTGAGTGTACTCCGCGGTCCTGACTTCCTTGCTCATGTTCTCCCTCCTTCTGCTCCTCCTTTGGACCTTGGGAGCTCAGGCCAGTGCTCCAATATGGGGCTCTGTCTCTATCTCCATCCATCGCCAGATGAAGAGAACCGACTTTAAAATGTATCACTAATAATAGACATAATTACAGATATGGAGTAAAAAAAATTCAAAATAATAAAAATTTCATTCTCTTTGTGATGTATAGACACTTTCTGATCATTTTGATAGTGCATAATGATCTACTTGAAAAAAAATATGATGAAATATAAACATTGCAATATAGCAGAGTACTGAAGTGTACATTTATAAATAATTTTTTTTGTACTCTATTCTCGTAAACCAATTACAAGGGTGGATTCATTTGTTTTTCTATAATATATGCTCCATGTTAGAGCTAGAGTTGATTCCCAAGCCTTCCATTCTAACATAAAGATGAAAGATTTGTGCTTCTAACTATATAACAACTGTTTCATAAAACTTCCCTATCTTTGTCTAAATCTGCCCTATATATACACACAAAGATTCATATGCTTTTCTTTATAATGTATCTATCTTTGTAAATTTCTTTATATTTAACTGTCATGACAGTTTTAATTTATGTATTTTGTAGAGATACAGCAGTAGATTTGTCTTTTCTTGATAATTGTTACTTCATTCAGCCCATTTATTTCTTTTTTCCTTTTATCCATAGTTGAGAAACAACGTATTGAGAAGGTTTTATCTGCTCCAGTTTTAGCTCAGTAGTTGAAAAGTGCCAGTCACTGGCTGTGTGAGTGCTAGACAGAGCATCACCTGTTATGTAACCTCCCTTCTGTCTAGACTTGTACCACATAATGCCCCTAGCCTTTGTCTCTACTGAACCTTAAATGTGTCTCACCAGAACTGAAACACTGCAAACATAGAATGTGTACTGTATTTTAATATTTTGAATCTTTAAAATTCCTTAAAATTAACTTCATAAATCTCTGGTAATTCTTTTAATATGAAAACTAGGAAATTTAAGTTTATGTACTTAGCTTGCAAGCCTCTGTGACTTCTTCATTGACTCTCAACTCTTCTTTCTCACCCACACTTTATTCCCCAAACATAAACAAATACCATATAAAATGTATAGTACAGTTTTTATTGTATACTGCTTATTCATTCCTGGCCACCAAGACCCAAAATAATCATACAAAAATTATATTAATTAAAATACTGATTGGCCAGTTGCTTAAGCATATTGCTAACTAGCTCTTATATCTTAAATTAAAATGTCTTTATTAATCTGTGCATCACTACAAGGTTGTGGCCTATAGGCAAGTTTTCAGCAGACTCCTGAGGGCATCTTTATACTCCAGCAGCTACACAGCATCACCCTGATGTTACCTTCTTCTCGCCTATGTATCTGGGGAGATGTTGTGGGATTCCCATCTGTGTGTTGTGAATACCATTGGTTAATGGATAAAGAAGTTGCTTGGGGCCTATTGCAGTGCAGAAGAGAACAGGGTGGGAATTCCATAATACTCTATATTATTTCTTACCTTCTGTTTAAATTTCCTTGCCAAAATTTACCAATTTTATCTGCTTGACAAATAATACGTAATTTTAAATGCTAGTAAAATTGATCTTGTTAATAAAAGCAAATGCACACCTCATTAGTAGGCAATCTAAAAATTGTAGAAATGATATTAATGATTTGGTTTTTTAATTAATAAAAATTATGCTAATTCCTCATCTATTTCTTCTATTTGGGTCTGTATTTTTCAGACTGTAGAAATAGTATTAGTATTTAGTTTATGGAAAACACTTCTAATGTATTGCAATTCCACTCATTTGGCAATTATGCCTTATACACTTAAGGCATGTCAGATGCTGCTTTATCTGAAAAACTAGAAAAGTTAATAATGACAAGAGACCTCTTGACTTAGAGCTAAGATATGTGAGAACAGTTGATGACAAGTGTCCACTTGTTTTAGATTTTACATATAAAAAGACAAATAACTGACACAATTCAGAAATGTTTATAATACAATGGAATTAATTAAAATTAGGAGTCAGCTTTTGATTGTGAAATTAAGGTGGAGATGGTGAGGAGGTCAAATTTTAATGGGGAGCAGCATTATAGAAAGGAAAAACTATATTATGGGGAAGAAAAATAAAAGTGTAAATGAAAGAAAAGTTTCTGTGGGTATCCTAAATATTGAACAGGACTGTTGTATGTGATGAAGCAAGGAAACTTACTTAAGAGGACGGAATAAAGCCAGTACATGTAGAAGAGAAGGAGATGATGCCCAGAATACTATGCAGCCTCTGCTTTTCTTTTCAAGTACCAGGCTCATAGACTAAGCAAACTGAATATATCTGGTTGGCACAATAAAAAGGAGGGGAGTTTTTAAATCCTGTGCATTACATGATCTGATATATACTTTATAGATATTACTTTTGAATAAATAAGATTTTATCAGGAAGTAGGTACAGTTTGTTAGAATCTGTATCACTTATTAAGTTGCTAAAGAAAAAAAAACAGAAAATTTAGTAAAATTTTGTCTAAAAAAAAGTGCTGGTTCCTTGACGAAAAACATTTTAGTGGTAATGAAGTAAGGAGACTGAGAATTTGCACACCATTTTAACCTTTCTCCTGGATATAACATTTGAAATATGCTAACCAATGTGTTATTTCTCTAGAACACATAGGTATTTGATATTTAAAACAGCATAAATATTTGTGTGTTTACTTCTTATTATGCAGTGCTACATTTCTGCTTACCAGGAGGAAATACTGAAGCTGAATTAAGCAATATATTTGGTTAACACCCTACCCACCCAGCATTATTTTCTCTCTGTGTGTCTCTCAAACAGAAAGAAAATAATGTACTCTAAACCCAAACACAGACAAATAGTCAGAAGTAAACAAACAAAAGCATAAATCATCATTTGTAGCCACGCTTTACCCGTATGTATATATGAAGAGCATACTTTAAATTTACAGTCCATGACACTGACTTACAGAACCTCAGCATCATCTATTTGGTGAGCGACTTGGAGGACAGAGCACTCTACATGGGAACCTTCGCATTTGAACTTCATTGTTCTCTTATGTCTGCCTTTGTTGCTCTGCCACATGTACAATTTCTTGGGAGACATTTGGTGCCCACAGTTCACCTGTCTACGAACCTTTCAAGTTTCATACTCTTTCTTAAAACGGCTCATTTTCTATAGGCCCTTAATTTCATCACTCTTAAAACTGCAGCAGAACCACCGAAGACTAGATTTATGAACTTCTCACAATTTGACACTGATACTAGTGAGTCACCAAAGCTCATAATATCCTTCGTTCATTTTATTTTTCATGAAAGCAAATTACTACCTCATTTTTCTGTATGGTAGTAGATTTCTTTGTGTCCATTTATGATCAGACCAAGAATACAAAAGTTTTCAAAACTCTGAATTAGGTTGTGACTTGGAATACTCTCACTTTCTTTCCTTATTTAAATTTAAAATCTAAATTTCTAAGTAATTACCCTTGACTTAGATCCATTTTTCTCAACCACAGCAGCACAAACCATTTCCTTAAAATATCAGAAACTGTGGGTTAAAAAACACTTGGTAATAAATACAACAAAGAATGTTTCTGTAGCATACACTGTAAAATGCTTCTAATTTCTTCTGATAGTTTTGGGCTATGTCCTTTCAAATTAATTCTCATGTACACAAGATGAAGTACTGTTTTTGCTCCTTTATTTTTCTTTTTTTTTTTTTTTTTTTTTTTTTTTTTTTGAGACAGGATTTCCCTGTAGTTTCTAGAGTCTGTCCTGGAACTAGCTCTTGTAGACCAGGCTGGCCTCGAACTCACAGAGATCCGCCTGCCTCTGCCTCCCGAGTGCTGGGATTAAAGGCGTGCGCCACCACCGCCCGGCCTTGCTCCTTTATTTTTCATGGTAACTTCCCTATAATCCCATATCACATAAATTCATTTTAATGCTGCTAATATCTTCAATAGTCACATGTTTTCTCTGCATCTGCTTTGTTAGCATGTTTGAACTCTCATTAGCCTTTTTACTAAACTTATGTCTGCTTCACTTGTTATACTCTTCCAGTCTAGGCCTGGAAGTAAATAATCTTGGCAGAGTCTGAATGGTATTCTGTGTTGGAATTTCCTCCAATAAATATTTAATTCATGCCATTTTAAATTTAGTTATTAAATCTCTCTGGACTGAGTAGAATAAAGCCAGATTATTTGTCAGAATGTATGATAAACTGCCTCTAGTCTAGCTCAGGAATCTGTTTCCCCACAAAGCCACATGAACTGGGCCTTCATTGTCTGGTTTTCTCTAACAATTTTGAACTTCACAACTAACGTTTAAATGTTAAGATCTGTTTACAACATATACTTCCATGTTTTCCTGTAAACCAATTTGAATGTCTACATGACCACATAATCAGTTTATCACTGCATAAGCCTGTCTGCTCCTGTGCTCAAAACTGTTATAGTCATAGAATATCAGCTTCTCTCATTTGTTGAGTGACTTGGCAGACAGAAGGCTCTACACAGGCTCCTCTCAATTCAGCTGTGGACTTCACTTATTTCTGCATTTGTTGCCCTGCCACATGTTACTGTAAGATTTCTCAGGAGATATCTGGTTTACATATTTCAGCTGGTCCACTAAGCTTAGTTTATTCTGAATTACAAACTTTTTCTCAAAACAGATCCTGTTTCTTAATAGGTCTACCTTCACCACCATTACATTGCAACAATTTTCTGTATTAGTAACTTTTCTCATTGCTGTGTCACACAAACCTAAACAAAATAACTTAAGGAGGAAAAAGCTTTTTTTGTTGAATGGGGGCTTCATATTTAAGAGGATGTAATCTTTCTCATTGGTGAAGAATTGGTGGTAAGTCACGCTACATTTTCAAACAGGAAAGAGAAGGCACACATGAAGTCACGATGATTTCAAAGGAAATCTAGAGTGACCCCTGTTCTAAAGTGGGGTAGTACCTCCGGAGTTGTTCACAACCTTCAAAAATAGTACTCTCTTTGTGGTTTGTTTAGATAGGTTTAAACCTAAAAGAAATAATAATGTGTAAATATGTTGCTCAACAACAGTTTACTTTCAAATAAATGCTGTAGGGGGATTTTACTTACTCTGTTATCATCATATGGCATTTGTAAAATCACTTGGGTGATGTATTTTCTTGGTTACCTAAGTGTGGTGATTTGAATAGGAATTGCCCGCTAGAGACATGTGTGAAAACTTGACCATAGGGCTTGGCACTGTTATGAGGTATGGAGTAGGTGGGGCTTTGTTGGACAAAGTATATTACTAAAAAGTGGGGTTTTGTGATCTCAGAAGCACAAGCCATGCCTTGTGGATCAAAGTCTTTTCCTTCTGCCTGCAGATCTGGATGTTGAACTTTCAGTTTCTTCTCCAGCATCATGTCTACCTGTTTTCAATAATGCTTCCAAACAGAACAATAAAGAAGCAACCATCTGAACCATAAGCCATCCCCTATTAAATGACTTCCTTAAAGATGGAAGGGTCATTCTGTCTTTCTAGCAATAAAACACAGACTTCCCCAGCCTCACAACTGTCCCCACATTCATTTGGCCTAGTTTGGCCTTATGCATTTTCCCTTATTATCACTCAAGATTCAATGAGCTCTCATGATCTCAGGTAAACTGTTTCTGTGGGTATCACCATCATGATCTTGACCTCTTTTCTCATCACTCCTCCCTCTCTTCGACTGGTCTCTGGTAGCTGGTCTAGTGCTTCACGGTAGATCTCTGCATCTGCCTTTATCAGTTCCTGGTTGAAGGTTCTATGATTAACAATTAAAGTAGCCATCAATCTGATTACAGTTTCGGCATCATCTCCGTTGTTGCTAAGAGTCTTAGCTGGGATCATTCTTGTGGATTTCTGTAAATTTCCCTAGTGCCATGTTTCTCACTGGCCTTTTAATGGCTCAGTCAATCAAAATATCTCTTTCCTTTCTCTCCCCCACTGTACTTTCCTCTTCTTGAGCATCCCATTCTCTCATGTTTTATCCCTCCCTCTCCTTCTCTTCTCCTCCTCCCCTTCCATCTGCCTTTCTCTCTTTCTTCCTAATTTTCTTAAGAGGTGTTCTCTGAGATAACATCTTATACCAGCCAGAATGGCTAAGATCAAAAATAACAATGATAACATGCTGGAGAAGATGTGGAGTAAGGGGAACACATGTCCCTTGCTGGTAGGAGTGCAAACTTGTACAGCTACTTTAGAAGTCAGTTTGGTGGTTACTTAGAAAATTGGGAATCAATCTACCTCAGGACCCAGCAATACCTCTTTTGTGCATATGCCCAAAGAATGCAGACATACCAAAAATACATCTTCTCAACTGTGTTCATAGCAACATTATTTGGAATAGCTAGAACTTGCAAACAACCTATAAGCACCTCAACTGAATAATGGATAAAAAAAAATGTGGTACATTTACACAATGGACTACTATTCAGCAGTAAAAAACAATGACATCTTAAAATTTTCTGGCAGATGTATGGAACTAGAAAAAATTATCCTGAGTGATTGTCCCAGAGAGACAATCATGGTATGTACTCACTCATAAGTGAATATTAGACATAAAGCAAATGATAACCAGCCTGTCGTACATGATCCAAGAGAAGCTAGGAAACAAGGAGAACCCTAAGAGAGTCATACATAAATTCCCCTCAAAAGGAGAAATAAACATCTTTTCTTAATAGAAATTTCATATGATCTCCAGGATCAGGATAGTCACAAAGAAAAATGTAATGATTATTGATTTGCTAAACTTATGAGATAGTATGAAACTTGTCTGAGGCATCTACAGAGGAATTAATGAAGATGATAATTTTCATCATTTTTAGTAATATGGAAAGAAGAGTTGAAATAGATCTAATTAGAAATGGTAAATATGTATAATGACAAACTTTCCAAATGCCTTCTTTCATTAGTAAGAATGTATATCTCCATTGAATTTTTTTTCTTTTCCCTTATATTGTTTAAATAATGTCTTCAAAATTTTATTGATTAAAATAAATAGCAAATCTATAACAAAATATTTTTATTAGAAAACAAGAAAAATCAAGTTATGATTATGGCAGAGAGTAAAGATAAATTATCAACTTTATTATCCCAAATCAAATATTTTCTTTAATCTTTGTCAGTAAATGTCAGGATTTCAAACAGTTAGTGAATAATTCATGGTAATTAAAGGTCAGTTTGTGCAGCATTTTTTAATTACTGGTATTTTCTGAATACATCTCCAATTTCGGTAAATTTAGTGCCTTAAATGTCCTTTAAACTCTTAACATTTTCATATATTTGGTTCAGTTTTTTTTTTACTGAGCTTTCCTGTTTACACAATAATGAAGTATTACCAGTATACCAAATAATATGTTTTAATATAGAATTCAGTTCAATAGTTAGCCAACTGGTAAGAGGATCCGTGTCCTACTGTATGCTTTACTGTAACTGCAGCTGGATTATATGCATGCATGTATATACACATATGTGTGATCTCACAGATTTAACTAAGTGTCCTCAATTCATGTTCATTCTATTAGCTTAGCATCATGAGTTTGTTCCAGAGTGTATTCAAAACAGTACTAAATTATTGGGTTGACATTACCCAACTACAAAATTAATTGGAGAAATATAAGAGTTTGATTAAAATGTCCCGAAGAAAGTCTCTTATTTGAACACTTGACCCATAGTTGGTTGCACTGTTTGGAAAAATTTGACAAATGTGCCCTTGTTGGAGGAATTATGTCATTTAGACAGGCTTTCAGAATTTAAAGAATCACCCCATTTCCAATTTCTCTCTCTACTTTGTGCTTGTGGTTCAGGATGTGAGTCTATAGCTTCCTGTTCTGGATAAGTCCCTGCTCCTTGTGGTCATGCCTCCCATCGTGATGGATTCTGATTCCCCTTGAAGTTAAGGCATGCAAACCTTCTCTTCTGTAAGTGGTCTTAGACATAGTATTTTATGATGGCTATAGAAAAACAGCTAATATAGCAATAGATAGAAGTGCTCAAACATGTAAAGGAGTTGCTAAAATTCATATATATATATGAAGTGTAAATATCTGGCCAACTACAGGAAAGAATTTTGCTTTTCATTAGAGAATACAAACTGAGTTTTTCAGACCTGGTTAAAATGCATCTGTCATATGTGAGCTGGCGAATGAATATCAGCATATGCCACTTTCAAACTCATTGTACACTGCCAGGATTGATGCTGGTTGTGTTTTCCCTTGCCAGCATTAGGCAAAGAACATACTTGCTTCTCTTTTCAGGTGCCAGTCTCCATCCCATTTTGAGTCAAAATAGAACAGATTCCCTCTGAACTGCTACCCTGCCTGGCTTCACATCATATACAATCCTTTTATCAATTCTTAGTATCTCTGCCAACAGCACAATAAGAAATGTAATGAGTAACGTTGGCTATGCTGAGCATTTTTTTTTATATCTCATTGCTTTAAACCAACTCTGTTTAGAATGGATAACTTACCTCAAACTTTAACATAAAATTGAGATGACAGGAAAGCCTTTCCCCCCTTCCTTCGGTCAGATATCCCAGTACAAAAGTCACATCCTGTTTGTTCTACATTCTAGAAAAGCCTTTGCTGAAGAAATTGTAAGACAGTAAGTGCAAAAATGCAGTATATAAACTAAAAATAAAATATAAATAGGTCAAGTCATAAGTAAACATGAAGGAAACTATATCTTCCAGCAGCTAGCTATTCTATTCCATATCCAAGTACTATTACTCATATGAAAAAGTTTTAGAAAAGGAGAGGAAAAAAATACTAGATACATTCTTGTACGCAAGTAACAAGAACATCTACTAGCCAACATTTTCCTCTTCATTTTGTCAGAAAAATAAAATGAAACTTTAATAGAAAAAAATTCTAATTGTTTACAAATCAATTGGACATTTATAAAATTTATATATGATTTTAAGATACTTTTGTGTTGTCAAAATATTTTTTATCTCTTTTCTTATGTGATGGCAATAAGAGAAAAATTTCAAAGATTTTGGAGGAGGGTTCTATAATTGTTACTAGTGGTTTCCCTACTTTAGAAGCCTAATTAACTTTGAAATGGTTATTCCTACCATGTTGGGCAAGATATTTATGTAAAATGAAATGTTCTTCTATAACAAAAACAAATCCAGCTCCAATAAACTGTTTGATTTAATACTAAATATATATATATATGATTATCTCAATAAATCAGGTAACAATGATTTTTTATATTGAAGAATCATTTACATTAAGTCTGAATACAGCTTAAAATCCCTAAATCTGTTTCATAATAATGAGTATCAATATTCAATAAATAAGAAACTATATAATTGAAACATTGAGGAAACACCATTATTCTATATTTTTAAAAATGATTAATTAAAAATTACTGAGAATTGAGAAATTTGTTGTGTCAAGATTTTTATAAATGTATCAAAATTAACAAGTAAGAAATGTTATAATAAGTAAAATGTGTAAAAAACATAACCAATCATCCAGCTTTTTATTGAGCTTGCTTTCATAATCACAGATAATTAGTTGGACTAGAAAATAACAAGAATAATTGTACAAAGAGACCTTCCTAAATCAAAAAGTCACTGAAATCGAAACAATTGCCAGATGATGCCTATTATCAGTGCCTTCCCTGGAAGACTAAGCTGGAAAAAATTGACTTGAACCAACCATTATAATTTATTTAAAATTAGGAAGGAAAATGGAATTTCTAATATAACAGAAGTGAACAAATTATAATTATTATACAAATCTGTACATTATTTAGGCTTCTGTGATTTTTTTTAGATTTTCTTAATATTTGATTGACAATCGTGTCAATATATTGTGATTATGGTTGTCCTCTTCGATCTCCCCTTAGATTCTCCCTACCTTAACTTAACTGCATGCCTTCTTCATTCTCTCTATTTAGGAAACATCCAGGCAATGGAACAAGGGAAACAAACTAGAATTTTTAAAAAGCAGACAGCAAGCAATCACAGGAAAGGAACACATTTCCAGGAAAGACGGACAGAAACATACATACCACATTAAACAGAGAACTGGAAACCACACTAAACAAGCACACAATCATTAAAACAAAATTTTTCCATACAAATCAAAATGAGACAAAAAATGGCTACCAAAATACCATTGAATTCATTTTATTTTGACCAGTGACTGCTGGGAATGAGGCCTACCCTTAAGTCTAGTTGATATACCCATTAACACTCCATTGGAGAGAACTGAAATTGATTTTGCAAGTGTTACAAACTGAAGATATGGCCTTCATTAAGGATTAGAGATTGGGTGCACTTCTTCTCAGAGTTTGTACCCAGTCTGTCTTGAATTTGTTCATGATACCAGTCTCTGAGTTCATATGTATAGTAAACAATAAAGAAATACTGTTCTTTAAGGGAGACATTGTTACCTTGGTTTCCCCCATCATTTTTGGCAAAACAAAACACTAAACCAAGATTTGTAGGAAACAAAATCAAATCTATCTAATAAAAAGTGTCTATTATTATGAAGTAAAAGAAGCAGAATCATTAGAGAGTATATACAATGTTTGTTTAGGTTCTGATGACTAAAATGGTCAATTAATATGTTTCTAAATAACAAGTGTTACTTAAGTGCTAGGAAATAAAGCTTTCCAGAAAAAAAAAATATTCCGCTGATATTGTCATTTACAGTGGGAAAATATTAATTTTAAATATTAGTTTATACAACTGTTATTGTATAACAAATCAAATTGTAAAAAAATTGATACAGACGTAAAATCCTAGAATTAAACTCACCCTTTAAAATTCAATAACATTTTGCTTTTCAATATTCCAAAACAATTGTTCATTCAGTTCTATTATGTTGTCACAGGAAATCATTAAAGAAATTTATAGAATAGTGCAATTTTCTTTATCAAGTAAGTTCAGTCTGACTATAGTAAAAGGATTTTTATAACCAACAATAAGAATACTCTGGTTTTCTTTGTAATTTATTATTTGTGTATTTTTTATTTAAGTGCACCATTTATTTAGTGTTTAAATGTAAATGTTTCTGTTATTAGTTTTTATATGATACAAAAATTATAGAGAGCCAGATATTCAAATTAAGAAATATATTTAAATCAAACATGTTGTCAGTTTTAAAACTAACAATCACTGTAGGAAGAAAAATTAGAACAAGTTTATTCATTTTAATCTGAAAAAAATGGTTTTTATTTAACCTATTTATTTTGTATCATGGCTGCAGTTTTCCCTCCACTTATTGTCTCCCACTTTTCCTCTTATGCCTCCAATACACACCTCTTTGGTTTCTGTTCAGAAAAGAGAAGGACTCCCATGGAAATCAACAAAACATGGCATATCAACGTGCAGTAAGACTAAGCACCTCCCCTTGTATTAAGGCTGGGCAAAGCAACCCAGTATGCAGAATAGGGTCCCAAAAGCCAGCAAAAGAATGAGAGACAGACCCTGCTCCCACTGTTAGGAGTCCCACAAAAGGACCATGCTATACAACTGTCCCATATATGCAGATTGCTTAGGTCAGTCCCATGCAGACTCCTTCGTTGGTAGTTCAGACTTTGTGAGCCCTTGTGAGCCTTAGTTAATTCTGTGGGTTTTCTTGTAATGTCTTTGATGCCTTTGACTCCTAAAATCCTCCCTCCCTCTCTTCAGCAGGACTCCCTGAGCTCAGTCCAATACTTGGTTCTGGCTCTCTGCATCTGTTTCCATCAGTTGCTGGATGAAAAATCTCTGATGACAATTGGGCTAGCACCATTCTATGAGTACAGAAGAATGCATTTAGACATTATTAAATTGATTTTGTTTTCTCCAGTGGTATTTGATTCTATCCTAGGTCTCTAGGCCATTCAGCCTCTGGATTGTGGAGTTCCAGGCAGATTCATTGGTGGGCTCATTCTTGTAGAATGGGTCTCAGACAGGACCAGTCAGTCATTGGTTGGCCACTTCTACAATCCTTTGTCCACCCAAACACCAGAACATTTTATAGACAGAATAGACTATAGGTAGAGGTTCATGTGGTTTGGTTGGTGTCTCACTTCCTCCACTGGAAACCTTGCCAGGTCACAGGAGATGTCCAGTTTAGGCTAACTGTATCCACTATTGCTAGAAGTCTTAGTTGGGGTCACTCTGTAGAATGCAGGGGGGTTCTCTTGTACCAGGTTTCTACTGAACCTCCAAATACCTACCTTTTCAACTGTCTTTTTCAGTACTCTCCCCTTCAATCACGCCACACAATCTAATTCCTCATCTTCTTTCCATCTGCCACTAGTCTCCCCACAAAAATCTCTTCTATTTTACTTGCCCAACATTCTATTTTTATTTTAAAGTGAAAAATTGTAACAGGCATGTTGCATGTAAATATAAATTGATTTTGTAGCTACGTAGAGATGATCACAAACCTTTCTGAAGTTCGAAAGGTTTGTCTACAATGTGAACTTGATTATAGCAAACATTGGATTTTTGTATCATTTGGGATTCAGGTTGCATTTATAATTTTTGTCTTCTTAATATGTACTAAAACTTTTAAAATTTTACTTAGATTGTATTAATAGCAATATTAATATTAAAGCCCCAAATATAAAAGGTTTGATTTTTCATGCATAAAATTTATAATAAAAATTTATGATGATCTTATATGATTTTTATGATCTCTATTTTAAAGTGATTTCTTTAAATTTTTTTTTATTTTTTTAGTTTTTTAAAAATTTCTGCCTCCTCCCCACCTTCCATTTACCTCCCCCTCTCCCCTCCACTCTCCCTCCCTCTCCTGTCCGAAGAGCAGTAAGCGTTCCCTGCTCTGTAGGAAGTCCAGGTCTAGGAAGGTGAGCATCCAAACAGGCTAAGCCCCCCAAAGCCAGTATGTATAGTAGGATCCAAATGGAGTGCCATTGTCCTTGGCTTCTCAGCAGCCCTCATTGTCCGCAATATTCAGGGAGTCCGGTTTTATCCCGTGCTTTTTCAGTCTCAGTCCAGCTGGCCTTGGTGAGCTCCGATTAGATCAGCCCCACCATCTTGGTGGGTGGGCGCACCCCTCGCAGTCCTGACTTCCTTGCTCATGTTCTAAGGGGTGATGGGGAGAATAACGTGTGAAGGGGAGGATGGGGAGAGCTTGGATGAATGGGATGGTTGGGATACAGAAAGGGTTGATATGGGAGCAGGGAAGTATATATCTCAATTAAGGGAGCCATTTTAGGGTTGGCAAGAGACTTGACTCTAGAGGGGTTCCCAGGTATCCAGGGAGATGCCCCCAGCTAGTTCCTTGAACAGCTGAGGAGAGGGAGCTGGAAAAGTCCAGATCCTATAGTCATACTGATGAATATTTTGCATATCACCATAGAACCTTCATCTGGCGATGGATGGAAATAGAGACAGAGCCACACATTGGTGCACTGGATTGAGCACCCAAGGTCCAAATTTAAAAAAAAAATTAAAGATTTAATTGAGCTATACATTTTTCTCTGCTGCCCTACTTAACTGTCCCCTCCCATTCTACCTATTCCCATAGTCCCCATGCTCTCCATGTATTCAGGAGATCTGGTCATTTTCTATGTCCTATGTAGATTAGATCAATGTATGTCTCTCTTAGGATCCTCATTATTGTCTAGGTTTTCTTTGCTTTATGTCGAAAAAGCCACTTATGAATGGGTACATATGATATTTTCTAGATCCATCCATTTGCCAGCAAATCTAAAGATGTCATTTTTTTCTGCTGTGTAGTACTCTATTGTGTAAATGGGCCACATTTTCCTCATCCATTCTTTGGTTGAGGGGCATTTAGGTTGTTTCCCGATTCTGGCTATGACTAACAATGCTGCTATTCACATAGAGGAGCGTATCTTTGTGGTATAATTGAGTATCCTTTGGGTGTATACCCAAAAGTGGTATTGCTGGGTCTTGTGGAAGGTATTTTTAAATTTTATGAGAAATCACTATACTTATATTGAAAGGGACTGTACCAGTTTATACTCTCACCAGAAATGAAGGAATGGTCCCTTTATAACACATCCTCTCCAGCATGAGTTGTGATCAGTGTTTTCTATCTTGGCCATCCTTACCAATTTAAAATGGAATCTAGGACTTGTTTTAATTTGCTCTCTATGTTGGCTAAGGATGTGGACATTTCCTTAAGTGTCTTTCAGCCATCTTAGATTCCTCTGTTGAGAGTTTTCTGTTTAGGTCTGTACTCCATTTTTTATTGGATTATTTGTATTTTTGATGATAAATTTCTTGATTTCATTGGATATTTTGGAGATCAGCTCTTAATCTAATGTGGGGTTGGTGAAGATCTTTTCACTTTCTGTAGGCTGCCATTCTTTCTTGTTGACTATATCCTTTGCTTTACAGAACATTCTCAGTTTCAGGAGGTCACATTTATTAATTGTTTCTCTTTGTGTCTGTGATATTGTAGTTATATTTAGGAAGTGGTCTCCTATGTCAATACATTCAAGTATACTTTCCGGTTTTCTCTTCTATGAGATTCAGTGTCATTGGCTTAATGTTGAGGTCTTTGATTTGTTTTGACTTGAGTTATGTGCATGATGATATATATGGGTTTATTTTCATTCTTCTACATGTTGATATCCAGTTATTCCAGTGCCATTTGATGAATATGTTTTCTTTTTTTCACTTTATATTTTTGCTTCTCTGTCAACAATCAGGTGCTGTTGGTGTGTGGATTAATATCTGAGTTTTCTATTCAGTTCACTGGTCCTCCTGTATGTTTTTATGCCAATACCAGGCTATTTTCATTACTGTAGCTATGTAGTAAAGTTTGAAGTCAGAGATTGTGATGACTCCTGAAGTTCCTTTATTTTGTAGGATTGTTTTGCCTTTCCTGGGTTTTTTGTCTTCCATATGAAGTTGAGTACTGTTCTTTTGAGGATTGTGAGGAATTCTGCTGAAATTTTGATGGGCATTTCATTGAATCTGTAGATTGCTTTTGGTAAGACTGCCATTTTTACTATGTGAATTTTACATATCCAAGAGCATGGGAGATCTTTCCATTTTCTGGTGTTATCTTCAATTTCTCTCTTCAAAGATTTGAAGTTCTTGTCATAGCGGTCTTCCACTTGTTTGGTTAGAATTATTTTATTTTAGTTATTGCTTTTGTTTTTGTTGTTGATGATGGTATTATGCCTGTTTTCCCCTTCTTTGGGATTTGCTGCTTTGAGATCATCTACTTTCAGTTTGTTGTGGATGTAGCCAACTTCTGTGGGTTGGAGTTTTCCTTCTCGTACTTTATGTAGGGGTGGGTTTGTGGCTATGTTTTGGTTGAATCTGGTTCTGTCACAAAATATCTTGTTTTGTCCATCTATGATGATTGTAAATATTGCTGGGTATAGTAGTCTGGACTGGATCCAGGGTTCTTAATGTTTGCATAACGCTTGACCAGGACCTTCTGGCTTTCATTGTTTCCACTGATACATCAGGTGTAATTATGATAGTTCTCCTTTTTTATTACCATTGATCTTTTTATCTTTTTTTCCTCATTTTTTATTAAGAATTTCCATCTCCTCCCCTCCTCCTCCCCCTTCCCTTCCCTCCCTTCCACCCATATCCCCACTCCTTCCCTCTCCAGGACAAAGAGCCATCAGGGTTCCCTTCACTATGTTAAGTCTAAGGTCCTCCCAGCTCCCCCCACGTCCAGGACAGTGAGCAACCAAACTGACAAGGTTCACACAGAGCCCATCCATGTCATAGAGTCCAAGAACATTGCCATTGTCCTTGGTTTCTCAGTCATCCTCCACCGTCAGCCACATTCAGAGAGTCCGGTTTGGTCGCATGTTCCATCAGTCCTATTCCAACTGGACTTGGTGATCTCCCATTAGTTCTGTCCCAATGTCTCAGTGGGTGAATGCACCCCTCATGGTCCTGACTTTCTTTCTCATGTTCTCCCTCCTTCTGCTCCTCATCAGGACCTTGGGAGCTCAGTCCGGTGCTCCAATGTGGGGCTCTGTCTCTATCTCCATCCATCGCCAGGTGAAGGTTCTATGGTGATATGCAAGACATTCATGAGTATGGCTATAGGATCTGGGCAAGCATTATTTGTATTAGCCAGAACCTGGAAACAACCTAGATGCCCTTCAGTGGAAGAATGGATGAAGAAACTGTGGAATATATACATGTTATAATACTACTCAGCGATAAAAAACAATGACATCTTGAATTTTGCATGCAAATGGATGGAAATAGAAAACACTATTCTAAGTGAGGTAACCCAGGCCCAAAAAGATTAACATGGGATGTACTCACTCATAATCAGTTTCTAGCCATAATTAAAAGACATCGAGCCTATAATTTGTGATCCCTGAGAAGATAATAAGAAGGGGAACCCAAAGAAAAACATATGGTTATCCTTCTGGATATTGGAAGTGGACAAGATTGCCGGGCAAAAATTGGGAACTTGGGGGTGGGGTGGGATGGGGGCAAGGGGAGATGGGGAGAGAAAAGCATGAAGGGGAGGATGGGGAGAGCTTGGGGGAATGGAATGCTTAGGATATAGGAAGGGTGGATGCGGGAGCAGGGAGGCATATTTCTTAATTAAGGGAGCCATATTAGGGTTGTCAAGAGACTTGACTCTAGAGGGATTCCCAGGTATCCAGGGAGATGCCCCCAGCTAGTTCCTTGGGCAGCTGAGGAGAGGGAGTCGATAGTTCTCCTTTTATGTTTCCTGGCCTTTTTCTTTGCAGCTCTTAATATTATATTTTATTTCTGTATGTTTAGTGTTTTGACTATTATGTGGCAATGGAACCCTTATTTTGATCCAGTCTATTTGGTGTTCTGTAAGCTTTTTATATCTTTATAGGCTTATCATTTATTAAGTTGGGAAAGTTTTTTCCATTATTTTATTAAATATATTTTCTATGATTTTGAGTAGGACTTCTCTTTCTTCTTTACCTATTATTCTTAGGTTTAGTTTTTTCATGGTTCCCAATATTTCCTGGATATTTTATGTTAAGCTTTTGTTAGATTTAGTGTTTTCTTTGACCAATGAGTCTATATCCTCTATTGTATCTTTAGCGCTTAAGAATCTCTTCCATCGGCTGGGTGGTGATGGTGATGCATGCCTTTAATCCCAGCACTCAGGAGGCAGAGGCAGGTGGATCTCTTTGACTTTGAGGCCAGCCTGCTCTACAAGAGCTAGGTCCAGGACAGGCACCAAAGCTACAGAGAAACCTTGTGTCGAAAAAACAAAAAAACCAAAGCACCAAAAAAAGGTTCCATCTCTTGTATTCTTTTGTTTATCCTTGCATTATGGTTTCTGATTATTTTCTCATAATTTCCATTTCTATAATTCCCTCAGTTTGTGTTTTATTGTCTCAATTTCAGTTCTCAAGTCTTGAATACTTTCATATGATTGATTGCTTTTTCGTGGTTTTCTTTAAAGGATTTGATGAATTCTTCCAACTTTTTTATTTGTCCTTTTCTCCATTTTTTGAGGGAATTATTTGCTTCCTCTTCAAGGGCCTCAAACATTCTCCTAAAGTTATTTTTTAAGTCATTTTCTTCTGTTCCTTCTATATTTGATTGTTCCAGCCTTGCTATTATAGGGCCACTAGATTTATTGATGTCATGTTGCTCTTTGGAGTTATGTCTGTTCTTACTTTATCTACCCATATTTTCCTCTGATTGGTGCAGTTAGGACTGTCTGTGTCTCCAGGTGCCAATGGCTCCAAGGCTCAGATGGTTGCTTCTCGTGGTACAGTTAGGGCCTCAGTTCCAGTTACCCTATTAGTACTCTGTGTTCCTGGAGGTTGCTCAGTGCTTCTAGGGATTGTTCTACAATAACAGGAGTCATTTGGGCCTGTTCCCATGGAGGTTGCTTGCTTAGGGCTGTATCTTCTGTGGTTTCTGCCTTGAGCCTCCTCTGGCGGAGGTTGCTGGATCAGGCCTGCTCCAGTTAAGGTTGCTGGCTCAGGCTTGCTACCTAAGAAGTTGCTGATTCACTCCCAGTCCCGCAGATGTCTCTGGTTCAGGCCTGCTCTCTCAGCGATGTCTCTCCCTTGTAACAGGTCCTGCAGAAGTCTCTGACTTAGGTGTGTTCCCTCAGTGGTCACTCCCTTGTGTTTGATCAATTGGAGTTTGCACCTTCAGGCCAGCTCCAGCAGAGATTGCTTGCTTGGGCCTGTTTCTGCTGATGTCTCTGGCTTGGGCCCAGTCCCTGCAGATGTTTCTGGCTTTGGGTCCCACAGAGTTCTGGCTTTGGGCCCACTCGCTTGGAAGTATTTGGTTCAGATTTACTCTCTCGGAGGTCCCAGACTCGTTCCTGGACCCTCAGAATTCTCAGTCTCCAGTCTACTCTCTCAGTGATTATTCCCTTGTAACAGCTCCTGTGGAATTTTCTCCCTTAGGTCTCCTCTGTCAGAGGATGCTGGTTTAGGTCTTTTTCTATAGATGTTCCTGGCCTGGGTCCTCTTCTTGGTTCCTGGCTTGAGTCTGCTCCTCCATAGGTCCCTGGCTTGGGCTTGGTCCTGCAGAGGTCTCTGGTTCAGGTCTCTAAAACGATTTCTAAAACAGTTTTTTAAACCTTCTATTTTTACAGATTTATTAAAAATCAAAGAATCAGTATATATGGGAATTCATATTTATATATAATTTAAAACCCAGGTTTTTTTTTTTTACAAAATAGCATGTCTATTTAATAAAAGCTTTTATTTTGCTCAAATATTTTACTTACCTTATTATCTATGAGCAGGAGCAATTTTAAGTAACTTTATCCTTTGAAGTTTAGTTTAATGAGAGCATTTTATCTTATGTCACAAGATATAATCATAATAGCACAAATTCATATGACATATTATAACTGTAATTCAATAAAACAAAGCAAAACTTCAGTTAATAATATTATACTTTGTTAAACCTCTCTCTGTATGACAGAAACACAATGTCTGATGGATGGCTTGGATCACATCATCCCATACTAAACAGTTCTACAAAGCAATGTGACAGGACACCAGCATCTCAAGGACAATAATGAGAAAATGATTATTTATTAATATCATAACCAAAGACAAATCTGTCTCTGCAATATAATTAAATGAACTTATGTTAGTTAAAGTGAAGCTTATAGTTGCCAATCATATTCTGTTACTCCTCATTAATTCTGAGAGAGTGGGAAATTTTAACCTAACTCAACAGCCCATGCAGATATGAGTATATGTGCATGCAATGGAAAGCTGACTCAGAAGTCAAATATCCTAGGAAAGCATAGTTTAGTGGACACATTTGGCTTCTCTTTGTGTATTAGAGATCTGAAGGGGTTAGCCTTCTGTACACCATTCCTTTGGGATATTATTATGCAATTGGCACAAACATGCTTTATGCAATTAAAATTCCTCAGGAGTTATAAAATTATGGCTATTTTAAATGAATGCCACTAAACCAAAATAAATAAGAACAGTTTGTGCTTTAAAGACTGTTTTCCTCATTTAAAGTTTTTACTAAAAACAAGAGTAGATTCATGTGACAATACTATATTTCCCAAAGTCTCTGAAGCCCCAGCATCAATACTACAATGATTCTATGATCTAATCCAAAGGTATTTTTCAAAGGATATCCATTTTTGTGAAAGTATTCTTTACTTTCCATTTTGTCAAGATTCAAATCTAGTGTAGCACATTACGTTTAGTTTTCATGTTTATTTTCTTTAAATTGGAACAGTTTCTCAGATTGTCTTAGTGATTTAGGACGATGACAACTTGAAAATTATGTTCAAGTTACTTTACAGAATTCTTGGTGCATGTTGTAAGGAGGCTGCTTGTTTGTTTCCTGGCCACCCAGACTCCAGAAATAATCACACAGAAACCATATTAATATATCACTCTTGACCTGTTCGCTTTAACCTCTTGTCAGCTACATTTTACTTCTTAATTTAACCCATATCTATTAATCTATATATTGCCACATAGTAGTGGCTTACAGGATAAAGTTCCCTTGTCTGTCTCTGGCGGGGTTACATGGCTTCTCCTTTCTCCACCTTCCTTCTTTCAGCATTCAATTTAGTCCTCCCTCTGCCCCGCCTATCTAAGTTCTGCCCTATCAACAGGCCAAGACAGTTTCTTTATTCACCAATAGTATTCACAGCATGTAGAGGGGAATTCCACATCAAGCCAGCTTGTGAAATTTCTCTAGAGATTTTTGCAACGTACTTTATGATTGAAGCACATGCATATTTTTGTGTTTCATCAGGAATAATGGAGAAGTGACCCCTCTCCTATAGTGTGCCCCAGAGGGACATTGATGGGTTGGCATTTTAAAAAATACCTGCTTAAGCATTAATTTACTTTTGCCATTGTTAGACAATGTAGGTCTGTGCAGTAGTAAAATATATTACCAAGCCATTATAGATGCTTTCTTAATTATTGTTTCATTTTTCTTGGTGAATATTTAAAATTAACATTTAGAAACACATGGTTATTTACCACTCAATGAACTTTGCTGTATCATATCTTTCTCCTCTCTTTGTTTCACGAATATAATAGTATACAATAATATTTTTAGAAGAAAAGAAAATGAATCTTCCCACATGGCTACATCTAAAATTACATTTCCTTTCCTCCCTTCACCCACATGTCTTCTAGATGTGATTTGCTTTCATAGAGGTCAATTCAATAAAAGAAGTTTCAAATTCCTTTCTTAGTAGGCAATAGTTGAAGAAAATAATGGAGATATATAAAATCATTGTGAATCCTCAGGATAAATCTCAGATATTCTATCATTGCAAGAAAACTGATTTTTCCTGAATTTAGTCTAAGAAATGGTATTTCCTTTGAATGTGTAAGTGGTAAAGTATTCTGTCTCTTTGAGTTATTTTATCTCTGAGTAGTACAGTATCTCATTGAGCTATCCTACAAATCACTAATTTGATCAAAGTGGACCTGTTTCAAAAGAGTCATTTTTCTATTATCCATAACAAAATCCTGTACCAGCCCTGGGGTGATGTAAGCTGGCTTCTGAGCTTAGCCCTAACAACAGTCTTTTAATTAGTTTCCTCACATTGTGGAGCTGCAGAACATGAATACATCACTGGATTGTACACAGATTGCTGATGTTTTGAAGTGTAGACTTACATAATTAACCCAACACTTTCAGTTTGGGTAAGTTATGATATCACAACATTCTATCACTTAACATTCACAAGGGTAAATGCAAATCATTGAATAATAATCATTTAATTGATATTCCATAAAAGAATGACTTCAATATATTTCTCGTATAAAATACATTATTTCAGTTTGGAAGAATATGTTCTTGGGGTGTCTTAACATGACTTTGCCTTCAAAAAAGATATATGAAGCTCAAAAATAAGAGGTAGAGAATTAACAGTATCACTGCCATTATGAAAATCTCTCTATGTCCTTCCTTGTTGCCTGCTATATATATATATATATATATATATATATATATATATATATATTGCACCTACTATAAGATTCCTGCTTAACTAAACATACCTGATATCTGCCTGCTTTTCAAAGGACTGTCCTCATCCACCTCACTAGAAAGCTGTAAGTTTAATGGTTGACTTTAGCTGGTGTCTGATGATTGTCTGTGTATGAAGTTGTCTACATTTCAATAACAGATAAAGATTTTGGAAGTATTTGAGTATTTTCATAAAATTAGAATTTCATATTCTGGAAGTCCTTCAGAATGCATTTTTATAAATGCATTTAATGATACCTGAAAAATACTAACATTGAAATACTCAATATTTAGTGAAGTAAGCATTCAGAAGAGCTTTGTGTATTAGTACAATGAATAAATGAAGTCACATAAGTGAAGACATAAGAACACATTAATAATTTGTGTTCTGAAAAAAGGCTAGTATGACACTTTCTTCACAATGACTATAATGACAGTTGACTGTGGAAAGCAATTAAGTTATATTAGGAGTTCAGTGGTAGATGTCCAGCAAAGAATGAAAATAAAGATAAGAGGGAACACTCCCAATCTAGCTTCCACATGCCACTGATGACAATGTACTGCTTCCACATTAGGAGCCAGCTAAAAGTCCTTCAATCACAAGAGATGACATAGGTACTATTCTTCTTATGGACAGCTGAAGAAAAATGCAACCAGAGATGTCTACTGTGGCCTTTAAGATTTAAAATTATTATTGAACCGTGAATGTGAACTTCAGTATTTTTATCTGTGTTATGGTTATTTGCTGTTTATCTTGTTGTTGAACTTTGTGTTTCAGTAACTATAATTTCATTTGCTTTATTTATACTGTTCCTTGGCTATGTGTATTTCCATCTTCAGTCCAAAATATGCTACCAATATTCTCTTTAAGGTTGGTATTTTGGATATGAACTCTTTTAGCCTGTTTGTATCATTGAAAGTCATTCTTATAAAAGTATGACAGATAATTTTTCTGGGCCTAAAATGACTTTTTTGATCTCCAAGAACTTGGAGTACATTATTCTAGGCAATTCTGGCTTTCAAGGTTTTGATTCATTTTACATTATGATGAATCCATGAATTTATGGGGACAGTGAAGAAATTTAGAAGTTCTCAGGGGAAATGCCACCCTATAAGTTTCAGTATTTGAACATGTTTTTAGTATTTGTACATGTGGTACTCTTTTTTGGGGGGGCGTTAAGTTTGGCTCATAAAAGAAGTACATCACTGGGGAATAATCTTTGGGCATTTATATTCTTGTCACACCTCTAGTTAACATTCTTTGTTTCCTTTCTGTGACTTGTAATGTGATCACTTCTCTTCCTTTTAGTGTTTCTGTTCCTCTCTGCACCATAATGACTACTATCCATGTAGAACAATAAGTCAAAAACAACTCTCTCTCTCTTCCTTAACTTGCCTTTAGTTATCTTATTTTATCATAGCAGCAGGAAAGTAACTAATGTATTGTCTCAAAATATTTTTTTGCATTTTCTCTATCTCATTAACTTAATATATAAAAAAATATTTGCAGCCAGGCGATGGTGGCGCACGCCTTTAATCCCAGCACTCGGGAGGCAGAGGCAGGCGGATTTCTGTGAGTTCGAGACCAGCCTGGTCTACAAGAGCTAGTTCCAGGACAGGCTCCAAAGCCACAGAGAAACCCTGTCTCGAAAAACCAAAAAAAAAAAAAAAAAAATATTTGCCAGACTGTGGTAGTGGAACCACTGATATTGTTGTTAATGCTTTCAGTCCAACAAGTATGCCATTTCATTTCATACCTATCATTAATTTGCTACAATATTCAGACCATAGTGGTCTCTGCTGTGTGCTTCTCTATGTCACAACATGCCCCTAAATCAAGGTAGGCAGACTCTGCTTTAATTTTAGAGGGGGCATTAAATACAAAGATCAAAAATAACTTTTTATTGCTACCAACTTCATTCTTGTTCCTTAGTATCATTTAAATGTAATTTTTGAGTAAGAAAGTAAATAAGCTCACAGAGGAGTAATCATTATTTCTTTAAATATTTATGCCATATGGAATATTTTCTCTCAGTATGAGAAAGCCCATGATATAAAGTATGACTACAAATGAATACATTAGTGAATAAATCTGCATCATAATCTAATCTGTTCTTCTAACTTTAGGACTTAACACGCATATTTTCCAATAATGATTATACTAGGAAAAAAGACTGTACAATAAAGAAAAAAGTCAGTCATACTTCTAATGTCAATTTTGTTGTTAAATAACAATTACCTTTCCTACCCTGTAGAACCTGGATATCAATCAACCTTTCTGAGAGAAAAAAAAATCCTTGCGCAGAGCTATTATTTACTTTGCAAATCATTATCTGTTGGAAGTAGCTCCTTAGTTAGGGGTGAGGGCTGTTTCTATTTTCCCTCTCACAATGGGGATCATAGCTTGTTCCTCTGCAGGTCCTGTGAATGTTGCCTCACTCTCTGTGTGGCTTAGGCATATATGTCCTGATGTGTCTAGAACCTCTTGTTTCCTTGGAGTCTTCTATCTCTACTAGCTCTTAGAATTTTCTGTCTCCTCTTCCAAGACATTCCTGGAGCTTTAAGGAAAGGCTTAGATAGAGAGATTCCCAACTACTTTCACTGTCTATACAAACCATACTTAAAAGATAGGAGAATTGCCCAGATGGCCAACACAAAACAAATCCAATGGTACACTTCGAGGGATTTTTGTTTGTTTGTTTTTGATGCTTTGTCATTTTACTTTTTACCCTCACAGATATTATATAATATGGTTTCTGATTTTGTTTCTATGGGTTTTCAGTATGTATGAATGGCTGTTTGTGTGTCTCCAAGAATGTATGTCTTTATTGTACTTTTATATTAACTCTTTCTTACTTTTTTTTGGCTTTGCTCTGTTCTGGTTTGTTAGTTTTTATATTATTATTATTATTATTATTAAATTAATAAAGTATCATTATAATTAAATAAACTAATAATAATTTCTATAATTACTATTATTAATTATTATTTTGATACTTGTTGGTTTTCTAATGAGAGACAAAGGGTACATATTTGGGTTGGTGTGGAATTGGGAAGAATCTAGAAGGAGTGCGGGAAAGAGAAATGCTAAAAAATATATTGTATGAATGAAAGACTTTTTCCAATAAATAGAAAAAAAAAACTCTTGAAAGGCAGCAGCATTTATTGCTATTCTTTCAAGGTCATACTTCTTATATTTTTATAAGTGGATTCCACTTTTATTCAGTGTTCATATGTGCCTGTAAGTGCATGTGTATTTGTATGCATGGCCAAATGCCAGGGTATACTTATAGAGGACAGAGGACTTTTTGATGTAGGTTTTTTTTCTTTCAGCAATGTGGGAACTCAGGTCATCACATTTAGTAAAAAGCCATTTCAGAGGCCCAACTCTTTTTCTCACCTTTTGAATAAAAAGTCTAAGAAGTTTATATAATATCTGTGTTAAGGCTAAGACTATGAAATAAATAACTTTCCTTCAAATCACTTATATTTCACTTTTATCAAGAGTATAAAACATTACTCATTTCTTCTTCTTTAGTTAAAACATGTAAAATAATTTCAAATATATTATACTGTGTTGATATGTTTTGTTATGTATTATTTTATATATTTACACATACATTTATTTTCTCAAATATTTGCACATATATTCACACATAAAATAATGAAAAGCATGAAGCTTATTGATATTTATGTGAGGGAAGAATGGAATGTGCTGTGTGCAATAAACTTTTGGATGGGTTTTATTATAAAATACAATATTAAAATAGATCACCATCCTGTCTTAAGCAAATTAACCATTTTTTTATTTTGTTGCATAACTGTATTAAAATAGTCAAATGTCATTGTAAACAATGGCATTATATTCTTATTTGTTTAGAAATAAAACACATGGTTCAAAGTCATGCATAAATCATTAAGACAGACAATTTAACTTCATTTATGTTGGAAGTTATGTGCTATAATAGGATATGCCAAGGGAAGAAATAGAACTCCAGCCAACTGAAGGAAAATTTATTTCTCCTTCCCAAATTAAATGACTCAAATGCCTCTTCAAAGTAATGACATAATACAAACTACTTCCTATTAAGAAAGTACAATTTGCATATGTTGGAAGCATGTGAAGCTTTTATAGCTTTTCATTAATTAGCCTAATTGTATGATGTTTTAAGTATGAAAATGAACAATAAATATATCTTGTATTTCATGTCTTTTTAAAATCATAATTTCAAATTCACATTTCAATTTTCAATTTAAATGGTCTGGCACTATTCTTGTTTTTAATCATTAAGGATCAATAACACCTTTATGGCAAGTTTAAACATTTATTGCAATATTTACATAATAGTACACTTATGTACTACACTATATAAAACATGTAAATTTCATTTAGCCTTAAGTTTTAAGCTTTTCTCTACATGTTTTGTAGTGAGTCATATAGCATCATAAACCAACTTCAATGAACAGAAAATAAGGTAGGTGATACTATTTATGAAGAATACCTGAAAAGTAAGTTCAGTATTTACTAATTGTTTAAAACAAATTCAAAATCATTATGTTCTGTGTTAGTTTTGGAATTGTACCCAGTGAATCTAGAAGTTGTAGTATTATTGAAAGGGACTACCATGTATGTTCATCTTTTTACTTTATTTTATTTTTACTTTTTTTATCTCAAATTGTCTTTATATTTCAAAAAAGCATGTTTTTTCCATATTAATAAACAAATTTTCCCACCCTCCAACATTAAACTCTAGCACAAACACATGTCAAATATGTTTTTATCCCAAGTATTACATCAAAACCTCTTTTAAACCAAAAATAAATACATCATTTTGCTAAATTTATCAATGGCTCAGAGATTGAGAGCATTAACTGTTCTTCCAGAGGTCCTGAGAACAATTCCCAGCAATTCACATGGTGGTTCACAATCATCTGTAATGAAATATAGTGCCCTCTATTGGCATGAAAGCATACATGCAGAGAGAACACTGTATACATAATATTTTATTTTTCTTAAATACCTCTAAATAAGTAAAGATATAATGACAGTGAAGAACAAAGAAAGATTTATACTTAGAATGCTGCTAAGAATTAAGCTGGTCTATAAAGTAGCAGTAAGTTCTTCTCTATGATTCATGACCCCACATGCCATGGGCATTTGCATAGTTTCAACATAGGGGTATTACTAATCTCAAAAGTGCTTTAAGTCCAATTAGATAACTGTTGGTTACTTCCAAGATATGAGCACCACTATTGCATACTTAGGATTATTTTGCCATGCTATTTTTGTTGAGGTCCCCTAGGTATTCTTACTTTAGGTATATAATTAATAATAATAATAATAAGATTTTTTTAATTTTATTTCTCCATTCAATTATTTACACTTCCTTCTTTCCTCCCAATCCCCTGCAGGTCCCCATACTCCCTCCTTCCTCTCCCACCCTGCTTGAGAGAGGGCAGGGAACCCTGCCCTGTGGGAAGTCCAAGGCCCTCCCCCATACATCCAGGCCTAGGGAGCTGTGCATCCATATAGACTAGGGTCCCAAAAAGCCAGAACATGCCGTAAAAACAAGTCCCAGGCCTTTATCAATGGCTTTCCAGTCAGACCCCATTGTAAGCCACATTCAGAGTCCGTTTTTTTTTTTCTCATTTTTTTATTAAAGATTTCCATCTCCTCCCCTCCTCCTCCCCCTTCCACCTATACCCCCACTCTCTCCCTCTCCAGGTCAAAGAGCCATCAGGGTTCCCTTCACTATATTAAGTCCAAGGTCCTCCCAACTCCCCCTAAGTCCAGGAAGGTGAGAAACCAAGCCGACAAGGCTCACAGTGAGCCCGTCCATGCTGAAGAGTACAAGCCCATAGCTGTTGTCCTTGGTTTCTCAGTCCTCCTCCACCGTCAGCCACATTCAGAGAGTCTGGTCTGGTTGCCTGTTCCATCAGTCCCATTCCATCTGGACTTGGTGGTCTCCCGTTAGTTCAGTCCCACTGTCTCAATGGGTGAACACACCCCTCACGGTCCTGACTTCCTTGCTCATCTTTGATCACAAGCTCATTCAGACCCGGTCCAGCTGGATTTGATGAGCTCCCATTAGAACAGGCACACTGTCTCAGTGGGTGGACCAACCCCTCGCAGTCCTGACTTCCTTGCTCGTATTCTCCTCCTCTGCCTTTCAACTGGACCTTGGAAGCTCAGGCCGTAGCTCTGATGTGGGTCTCTGTCTCTATCTCCATCTGGCACCGGATGAAGATACTATGGTGATATTCGTGATAATCATCAGTGTGATAGTGGGGCAAGGACAGTTCAGGTACCCTCTTATTTATGGATTTTTTAGACACTGTTGAAATTATTTTACCATTTTCCCTTATCATTTTTTTTTCTCTTTTCAACAGACAGATGCCATTACAAGAAACCACAACTAGTCAAAATTCAGAGAACAAAAGAATGGAGTAGCCATTCCCAACTGATAAATCTATAATACAGTTTCTCTCCCTAATACTCAAGGACTATTAAAGAAGAAAGGGTATTGATGCCAGCAAAACTGTATGAGTCACAGGACCTTAAAAACCTGTTTTGAGATTTTTGTCTCCGAGAAATTACAGGAAAGCTTCACCCATGATTCCTAAACAATAAGACCTGAAGACATGCAACATGCATAGATCAACTCACACTGAAGGAGGAGGTGAGATCTCATAAGGTGCCATACACACATACAAACAATAGCTGCGTCCAAGGAATGTTGAAAATAGGAGAAAGAGTTTTTCTCAGAGATGAGCCTCTTAACTTGTTATCTGATACCAATTGATCAGCCCTGAAATCATATACATACAATCAAGACTACACTGGACTCCGTCGGTTGTACTTAAATGGTTATACAGGTAGGAGTGTGTGCATGTAACAATAACAACAATAAAGAGACCATGGTTTTTAAAGAGTGCAATGGCTGGTGGGTAATAAATGGAGGGTATTCTATAACAGTTCCCTCTGAGACTGAAATATTTCATTCTGCAGCAAAAGCTATTTAAATAGGAAAGTAAATGACTCAAAAAACCGCAAGAAGTCCCAGAAACTGACCAGAATCAATATCCCTGTGCCTTCCAGAATAATCAAAATGAGCTGTTTGGAATCACTCCCAGACAAGCCAAGCGGCAAAGACCAGACCAGAAATGCCATCTTGAAGAAGAAAAGTTTGGCTTAGTTTCACAGAAGAGGTTTAGACCAACTATCACTTGGAAAGAACATGTTTGAGATGCCTGAAAGCTCTGAAAAGAGTTCTAGGTCTCCAGCTTTTGTTTACTCTCTCCTGTGTTGGGTGGGCTTGATGACAAGGGAGTCATTTCTGCTTCTATATGCAACCTCAATAAAACTCAAGATTCACCAAGTTGGGCTTCAGTGGTATTTGTATTTTGGCCTATTGTAGGCCTCCTATCTGAGGAGAGCAGGAAAGTGAAGGGAGAAAATGATCTATTTTAATGTTTTTAATGTAAAACAACAGAAAGTAAAAAGATGTTTTGATAAACATTGATAAAAAGTTTACCATGCAATGTTCGCAATTTTTTTGTTAAATATTATACTTCTTCATTATTTAAACACGAGCACAAAACAGGTATTTATAATGCTTTATATGCTTGACTTCTGGTATTTTAATATTATCTAATAAATAAAATAATTTTGAAATCAAACAGGGAGATAATAAATGTACAAAATTCTACCATTTTATAAATGTAGCCCTGAGCAAAAATAAAGATATTTCTCTTTGGAATAGAAAAACTATGTTTAAATAGAAATAAAAGTCAACTTAAAATATTTTAAGTTGAATCTGTATTAATACATTGTTACAAATTAATACAAGTTACTAACTTCAAATCTGGAACAGGAGTTGATTTAGTTTGAATTAATAGGATGAATTTGCCTTTCAGAGTTGGTATTAAGAGAAAACAATTTAACTTCACTTAGTATGCTGCTCAGCTATGTCAACTTGACATAAACTGAAGGCATTTGAGATGAGAGAACATTGATTAAGAAAATGATACTGTAATATCAGGCTGTATGCAATCCTGAAGGCATGTTCTTTAATTATTGGTGATGGAGGTCCAAGCTCATTGTGGGTTATGCTTTGCCTAGGTCACTGGTCCTGGGTTCTATAAAAAAACATGATTGATGAGAAAGCCATTAAACAGTACCCCTCCATGGCCTGTGCATTAGCCTCTGCCTCCAGGTTCCTGCCTTTCTTGAGTCCCTGTTCTGACTTTCTTTGATGATGAGCAATAATGTAGAAGTATAAGCTGAATAAACATAACCCCTTCCATTGGTCATGGTATTTTGTCACAGTAATAGAAACCCTAAGACGAGTTGATACTAGAAAGAGGGTACCACTGTAACAGACTTGACCATGTCTGTTTATGGAATGACTTTGTAACTTTACAGAGGTTTATGGAATGACTCTGTAACTTTGTGCTAGAATAGCTATTGATTGTTGAGAGCAAAGTGGAGTGTTCTATAGGAACTTGTCAGGAAGGCTTTTGAGATTAGTACAGAGGATGGAGACTTGGCATGTCAGGTTTCAAAGGAAATTTGAAGACTTTATCATTGTTGTTTGCTGTTTTGAATTATGCTCCCTTCTGGTCAGCTGGGGCTGAAGATTACCATTATCATGATTACCAAAAGACTGACATGATAGTAAAATTTCTACATTACTGGGGTAATTGATGTTCATTACGTGGAGCTATGACATTAATAGGGATTAAGAAGAGACCAACAGCACAGACTCCAAAATAATATGAGAAGGCTCAGCACACACAAACTGTGTTCCGGAAGCAGTATGGGTTTTTACCTTGTGCTGGCAGCAGAAATTTGTAGTTTAGGAGTCACCCAGATATTACTGATTTTGAATACATAAAGCAATCATAAAAAACAGCTGAGTCATAGTCCTGTGAGAGCCAGGACTGTCTGCTGATGAAGGTACAGCCTAGGTGATATTTGAAGGCTCAGGATTGAAGGGATCTTGCAAAGAAGTTGAAGATTGGAACCATGAGGAAAACCAATAAAAGGTTATTGGTAAAAGTTCAGCCAAGTTGCTGCAGAAGACCCAGGATTTTGGAGAAGCTAGTACTGTGGATGACCTCTAAGAACAAAAGCATCAGCGGAGAGCAGCTTGCCCAAGCTTAGAATACAAACTGTGTGTGCTACAGTAAGAGAGTTAGAGAACAGACCCAAGCCCACCAGAGGAGCCCAGAAAATGGTGAATGGATCACAGACAAAGGACATTGTGATTTACACTGTTGGGAGTTAGCTTTTAATTTGATCTGACTGTGATTGTCTTCTGATTCTGGTGTGGGAAGTCCTTCTGTATATGTATTGCTTTTATTGGTTAATGAATAAAATGCTGCCTTGGCCTGTGATAGGACAGAGTAGAGCTAGGTAGGGAGGGAGGGGAGAAACTAAACTGAATGCTGGGAGGAAGAAAGTGGAGTAGCGAGAAGTCATGTAGCCCCACTGGAGACAGACACTGGATAGAACCTTGTCTATAAGTCACAGCCATGTGGCAATACACAGATTAATGGAGACAGTTAATTTGTGATATAAAGGCTAGCTAAAAATACATTTAAGCTATTGGCCAGAGTATTGCAAATAATATGATTTCTGTCTGATTATTTCATAGACTGGGCAGATAGGGACAAAAACAAGCAGTCTTCACCAACATTGTTCTTCCTACTTACAGTAAAAATATAAATTTCATTTAATTTTTTAAAAGAGATTTTAGGCTTTATAAAATAAACTTTTAATTTTACATGTTGATAAAGCAAAAAAAAAAAAAAAACCAGTCTACAAACAACAATCCAAGAGAACTTAGATAACAATGAAGACACTAAGAGGGACTTACATAGATCTAATCTACATGGGAAGTAGAGAGTAGAAAAAGACAAGATCTCCTGAGTAAATTGGGAGCATGGGATCCTTGGGGAAGGATTGAAGAGGGGAGGAGAGAGGCAGGGATGGAAACTGAGAAAAAATGTAGAGCGCAATAAGAATCAATTAAAAAAACTTTTTGGATGTATGCCCCAATGGTACAGAAAAACTTTGGGTGACTGTCCAGGCAGCAAGATGTTTCTGTCAGTTCTGGAATTTGGAAGTTGCTTACGATGCACTTCCTGTTTGCTAGGGTAATATTATATCCTTCTGGAGTCTTTGATGGAGTTGAAGAATTTATAGTTATAAGTTTCCTTAGTTATGATAAAAGATAAAGTAGGTATAAATATTGTAACTAATTCTTGCTTGATAACTGTTTTGTTATATGTAATTTTACTATGTTGATGTTGAAGCATTCCTTTTTGTTTAAACAGAAAAGGGGAAATGGTGTAGGAGGGCCTTCTATGTGTTGCTTTCATTGGTTGAATAAAGAAACTTCAAGGCCTGATAGGGCAGAACTTAGGTTGGCAGGGAAGACAGAACTGAAGGCTGGGAAAAAGAAAGCAGAGAGAGAGAGAGCCACCATGAAGCTGCCAGATCAGATATGCTGAATCTTTCCCTGTAAGCCACGACCTCATGGTAAACACAGATTATTAGAAATGGATTAAATCACGATGTAAAAGTTAGCAAATAAGAGGCTAGAGATAATGATCCAGGCAGTGATTTATTTAATACAATTTCTGTGTGATTATTTTGGGTGTAAGCAAGCTGGGCAGCCAGGACGAACAAAAGGACCTGCTCTCCCTACAACAAGAGAGAGGGGAGGTAGGGAGGGGAGCCAAGAAAATTGTAGAGCTCAATAAAAAGCAATAAAAAACTTTTAATTTTAAAAGGACAGGGTTTTAAAGTATTTGTAGAAACCCAGACTTTTTAAGTTTGTATAATTTTTATATTGTCATATTTATACTTAAAATATCATCTTTGGGATGAATGAGAAAGGAAAATTTGTGCCTTAATAGTAATGTTTGTGTGTCAAGTTAATAAGGGGTCAATTATACTGGATAGTTTTATGTCAATCCTACCTAAACTAAAGTGGAGATGACCTCTCAAATGATTAAGAAACTAATAAAATGCGTCCATAAGATCAGGCAAGTCTTGGCAGCATCTTCTTAATTAGTGATTGATAGAGAAATTCCTACCCATTGTGGATGAAGATATGTATGGGCTGTTTGTTCTGTGTTCTATTTTTTTTTTTTAAAAAAAGCAGGCTGAACAAGCTTGTAAGCAGCATGTCTCCATAGCTTCTGCATCAGTCCCTGCCTCCAGGTCCTGTCCCTACTTGAGTTCCTGTCCTGACTTCCTTTGATTATGAATTGTGATGTGAAAGTATAATCCACATAAACCCTTTCTTCCCCAAGTTGCTTTGGCCATAGTGTCTTATGGAAAAAATGGAAACTAAGACTGCTAGTGTTCATCAGAACCTATCCACCTATCCATATGATAAATGAACTACAACAACAGGAAGTGGATTTTAAGCATATATATATATTTGCTTTATTATGTTGCTTACTTGGAACCTCTTACCTGTTCTCTGGTTAAGAATCTCACTTGAGCTTCAGAAGATGGCTAACTTGGTTTACTGTTTGCCTCACAAACAATATCAACAACATTTAGTAACCTAAGACCTAAGTTAAAAAAAAAGAACACATGAATTGGTGGTGCAACCTGTTGGACAACTGGCTTTGCCAATTAGTGGGTGCCAGGTACAGTAAAATATTCTCTCAAGAAAGAAACTAAAGAGCAATCAAGGAAGACACCACGGTTGACCTTAGGTCCCCAGAAGCCACAAGACTCATACACACACACACACACACACACACACACATCCACAGAGAGCAAGGATATCCCTAAACACAAATAATTCTGTAACCTTTTGGACCATATTGAATGATCCTGTGTGGTTAGAATAGTTTTGTTTTTACTATTGACAACATTCATGATAAAGCAGCCCTATGTCATGGGATTGTTATTTGAGAAATTCCATTAACCTTGTTGCTTCTGTACACTTAAGACCTGGAGAGAGATCAGAGGCAGACTCATCTGATGCATCATTCATAGAGATAAGTCTTACTTCAAATATTTTAGCTACTCAAGAGTAATAAGATATCAACTTTTGCCTAACCTGGAGTTGACTTGAATTTATTTAAGAAACATTTGTTCAAAATGTGCAAAATATACCCAATAGGGAATACTTTTTGTTCAAGAAAGAAAGCATATCAATCACTTATGAATCACACCAGTTATTCTGTGGTGAGGGGCTACATAATCTAAGAAAATTTAATAAAATCCTGTCAACGAACATAAAATGAAGTATGTCATTTGAATTATTCTTGAGTTATGTCATTTTTCTTCATGTTCTGAAATTACCCTGTCTAAGTAAACTAATTTTGCTAATATAAAATTTCACATGTAATAGAATAAACTATTATTTCAACAATATTAATATATAATTTAGTATATGATAAGATATTTGTTATCATTTCTTCTGCATTTAA
The DNA here is from genome assembly GCF_903992535.2 of Arvicola amphibius. Taxonomy (NCBI): domain Eukaryota; kingdom Metazoa; phylum Chordata; class Mammalia; order Rodentia; family Cricetidae; genus Arvicola; species Arvicola amphibius. Next base: position 34,108,225 of record NC_052056.1, on the reverse strand, counting down.
TTCTTAGTCTTTCATTGTAGCCATATGTGCTGCATGATTCTTGATTTTACATTTATTACAACAGGATTTAAATTTTTGCATGATCAAAATGTTCATTCCTCTGAATTGCAATGCTTCTTTTGGGCCTAATGTCTCTATACTCTTTTATAATGTTTTTTTTTAATTTATATTTGTTCCATTCCAAAATTTACACTTCCTCCCCTCCTCCCATTTCCCTCCTGCTCCTTCAATCACCCTCCTCCCTCTCCTCCCTCCTTAAGAGGTGAGTGTGTGCCTGACCTGCAGCTGGCAGGACTCCCCGGAAAGGGAGCTCAGGCACCCTCCATTCCCCTAAACTTTCTGAACATTCAGCGAGGGCTACTGCCTTTCTCTTCTTATCCCATCCCAGCTTGCCCCCGCCCCCAAGTACCCCTTTCCATATGCAGAGTATAGGATCCCTCAACTCAGCCTGCTTCCGGGCTGAGGGTCTGGGTACAATGATTTTTGTTTGTTTGTTTGTTTTGTTTTGTTTTTATATAGGAGTTGTGTATTTAATAAAATCAACCAGAGAAATAATTCTCATTATTTAAAAAAAAATATGAGCTGCATGGTGCTTTTTATAGGAGATGATTTTCCCATTAAAGTTTCTCAAGCATTTTAAGTTATTAAAATAATCATTTCATGTAAAATATCATGAGGCCAGGCAAAAGTTGGGAGCATAGGGATAGGGATAGGGGTGGGGTGAGGATGGGGGAAGGGGAGAAAGGAGGGAGAAGGGAAAGACTAGAGAGAGCTTGGGGGAGTGGGAGGGTGAAGATGGAGGAAGGGCGGATATAGGAACAGGGAAGAAGATATCTACATTAAGGGAGTCTGAATGTGGCTGCCAATGGGGGCAGACTGAGACGTCATCGATAATAACACTGGGACCTGTTTCTACTGCATGTGCAGGCTTTTTGGGGACCCTAGTCTATTTGAATGCACACCTCCTTCCTAGCCCTGGATGGAGGGGGGAGGGCCTTGGACTTCCCACAAGGCAGGGTACCCTGCCCTCTCTTAAGAAGGGAGAGGGAGGGAGGAGGGTGAGTGGGGGAGCAGGAGAGGAATGGGAGAAGGGGAGAAAGTGTAAATTTTTGAATGGAAAAATACAAAAAAATCTCAAAATATTACAAATCACAACAGTAAAAGACTTCCTTAGAACCATGACAAAAAGAATGGCACATTTTACAGACACATTTAACATGCTTAATTTAGATATAATTTGATTGTTAAAATAGTCAATGACTCATAGAATAAAGATGTAGGTCATTATAAAATACTTGTTTTTTTTTAAGAAGCTGAAAAACAGAAGTGATTTTACATCAAAAGTAACATAGTACTGAAATCTATATTGTTACTGTGGAGACTGCTCCATCCTAAAAGACTGTAAACATGATAAAACTGGATAAGTTCCTCAGAAGTAATAATGTGAAGAACTTCAGATGGATTATTTAAAAAATCTGATTAGAAAGAAACTACTGAAGAAAGGAGGTAAGGAAAGGCAGTAACAGAGACTAGTCAACAAAAAATACTGAGAGCCCAGATGAATAGTTCAGAGTAAGCAGTGAAATATACTGAGGGTCCTTAATATTTAGAAAATTGTAAATAGGCTACCAAGTGCTTATTCCATTCTGTGATGCAATGTGCTCTAACCACTTTGGAGATTTATGTGCTAAGGGAATATTAAACATCATCTTGTTAAAATATTTAAAATTTATATTTCACAAATAGAACCAATGGATTCAGGGCTATGCAATGGCCACAGAATCTATAATTTCTTAAATGTATCAAGGTAAGTGGATATAAATGTATGTGGTGTCTCAAGTACAGATTTAATGTGTTTGGAAAGGGTATTTTATTTTTGAAAAACTGAATAAGTCATTATTCCACATTTTATACATTAATGCCATTCATTACTATAATATCAAGAGCTAAACACCTGCTGAGTTAAGTAGGAAATTACTTTGAAAGCCCCCAAAATTTCGGTTCCCATAGTTAAATCAAAATGATTTTAAAGAATAGATAGCCACAGAAATCACAATAATAAGGAACATATACTGAGAGGATCATATGACTTTTGTCTTAAAATACAACAGTAACAGTTATTGACATCCATAAGTTGAATTATGCTTGCATCTCCAGAAGAAAGTGAACTTGGACATGGTGAAAATGTAGCTTGTATTTATTTTTTATTGAAAATAGACTTTTATATGATGTGATGTGATTATTATTTCTTAATAATAATCCTCCCATAATTCTTCCAAAAATCTTTCCCATCTCTACTCCAAACTAAATGTATACATCTTCTTTTTCTAATGAGATAGAATAAACAGGGAAATAATAGTAGTATTAGTAATAATATTAATAACAATAATAACAGAGAACAAACAAAACAAAACATAAAAAGCAAACAAAAGAAAAAATACCAAAGAAACAGAACAAACACCAGAGAAACATGGAGACACATACATTCCACACATATTTTTGATTTGTCTGTATTCTGTTTAAAAGTAGATTATTGAGTAATTTAACCTATGTTAATCAGAAATATTGGCCTATAACTATTTGTGATTGATCTATTTTATACCATTTCTGCAGTATTTTGACTTCAAAAATGTAGTTTTATGGTGCTTCTTCCATTAATATTTTTAAAAATAATTTAAAAAGAGTTAGTTGAGGATATTTTATGACATCACGTAAAATTATGCTGTAAATAAATAGCTGCTGTAGGTCAATACCATTGAGAATGCTATCATGGATAAGAGAAAACTTGCAGAGGCACAACCACACACACACACACACACACACCCCCAAACAAATATACATGTGTGTATACACAATAATGTATTTATATATTTATATGTAATACACAAATGCATATATATGTACACATGTGAATATATGTATTTATGAAGCATGAAATATAAATGTACATTTATTTTTGTGTATATACATTTATATGTTTGTATGTATTAACAATTTGCAAAACAGACTGTATAAAATAAAAAGTAAGGGGTCATTCATAAGAAGGGCAAGACAGAAAATTGAAGGGGAAATGATTATATAATAAACTACATAGTACAGAATTTATTATAAAAACTGACTGAACCAAAGTTTTAGAGGAAGCAACAATTTAGGCACTGAAGATTGAAATCCCAAAATGATGTGACAGTAAACTTATACCAGGCAGAGGAAACACAGTGGCAGCAGAAGTGCCTAGTGTAATGTATTGTGAGAGCATCACTTAAATGTGGGATGCCTATGTGTTACCCTAAGCATAAGATAAACATAATTTATTAAGATCATAATGGCAGTAGGCATTAATTTCTGAGGCCTGTATTTTGATATTGTTCAACAGGGTATGGAATTTTTGTTGTATTTCATACAGTAATATATATATATATATATGTATGTCAATATATGCATATGATCTATAAATCAAATTTGTACTTCTGCATCATTATATAATTTATCTAATTAAAAGGCCATATTTTCTAAGTAAAGAAATTATTTGGGGGACTTCTGTGTCCTTATTGTGGTTTACATTTAATATTCTAAATCTTCAGGATGAAGCATCATCTACTCATGCACAGGATTCCTGTTCAAACTCCTTTTTATTATTTGTATATTATGTTGGGGAATATTGTTTTAAAGTGTGTTGCTTTTATTTATGCTACATTTGTCAACTCTGTGAAGCTGTGATTCTTTGTCTGTCTAAAATACCTGATAATCCTAATAAAGAGCGAGGCAGGAGCAAGAATAGGTGGAGGTAGCAGGCAGACCATAAATAGAAGGAGAAATCAGAAGTAAGGAGCAACAAGAGATAAGGAGAGGAGAACATTTGGAGCCAGCTACCTGCCACCCAGCCAGCCATGGAGTAAAAGTAACATTACAGAAGTATGAAAAGGGAAAATCCCAGAAGCAGAAGGTAGATGGGATGACTTAAGAAAAGCTGGCAAGAAACAAGTAATCTAGGGCCAGATATTCATCTCTAAGAATAAGGTTACGTGTGATTCATTTTTGGAGCTGGCTACCCCTCTCCCCCCAAAAGAGCAAAAGAACAAAGGGCCACTCAAAATGTCAAAAACAGTAAAACTCGAACAGCAACATTATATTTTTATTATCTTTATTATGAATACCTCCACCACCACCATCTCCTCCCCCAGTCCAATTTTATAATTACTACCACAGGAATGGATTAAGGAACCATCTGGTGATGTTGTGGAGCAGGTATTAGCAAACTGTAAAACAATTTACAGATATACACCTGTCTCTGCCTCCTGCGTGCTGGGATTAAAGGCATATGCCACCACCGCACAGCCCAATTTTCAATATTTTCTTAATGGATATTTTCATGGAATAAAATTAGGTAGTATACTGGGAATTACATTGTAAATGAAACCAATTTTTAGCATAGAAATTAGTATTTTTGTTACAAAATAAAGATTAATTTATATATAATGTAAAACTGATATTACTTAAAGCTCCATAAACTTTTATCCAATGGCCCTATGGTATAGGAAAGAGTCCCATTACAAAACTGCTTTTAATCTGGAGGATGGGAGTAAATATTATATTTATATATAACCGTGGCACTTATTCTCTCTTTGTAGGTTATTTAGATATAGGGATTTTACATTTCTCATGAACTATATTACCATCAATTTCAGGATAGTTATACAACAGTAATAAATTTTAAAGTGTGGACAAGTTTAATATTAATAGCACATAAACTGTGATTCCTAATGTTTCTTATTGTTTATAATATTTGGGTAGTTATACAAAATAAATGAAGTATATCACAAAAATAAATTACGGCTGATCATTTGTTATTTTTAATTTTGTGTGAGTAGATATTAACTTTACAAAATAATGACCTTACTCATGATATTTTTATATATGTGTATGGTGTACTGAAACACCCAAAAGTAAAGAAATTAGGTGAACCAGTAAAGGATTAAGTTACTTTGGGCTGTAATTTCTTCTTTTTGAATGTACACTGGACATTTTAGTAATTGAGGGACTATTTGGGAAGTTTCCTTGATAGTATTTAACTTTTCCCCCTTGGTCTTTTGTTGGTATTGTTAGTCTTTGATAGTTCCATATAAGTATGCAATGCATTGTAATAGATTCCTTCCAGCCCCCACATTCTCCTCCTACTCCTGTTGAACCACTTCCTAGCAGGTTGTCCTCCTATGTTCATTCTTTACTTAGTTTTAGTTTAATCCTGCATATGTAATTAAGATTTTTGCAAAGTTCATATGTCATATTCTATCCAGAAGACAGTATTTCTCCGTACTCTTTTCCCACTTCTATATCTTTTAGTTTTCCTGGCATTTTCCGGCAATATTCACCTGGGCCTTGGAAGAAGTGACATAGATGTTTCACTAAACGCAGATAATATTAGAAGAAAAATAAAATATCTCAGTTGATTATTTAACCATCTGACAGATTACTTAAACCTATCATAGCTATATTCCTTTGTAAAAATTTATTTAAAGGTTGTATGTTTCTGAAATTTTTTGTAAGTCATGGAACATCCCCATGTCATCCTATCTCATGCCCTCAATAATAGTTGGAATTCTTCTGAATAATGTAAAGACACACAAGTGAGCAGCACTGTTTTAAGCTTGTCTTACACTGAAAATCTTCAAGTATAGGACTTTAATTTACAAATATATGTGTACTATTATCATCTATGTCAAGATAATTAACATACTTGGTATTTTAAAAAAATTGATTTTTGCCATTTTTCATATATCTTTACTGTGTCTTGCAGCAGAGTCAGACCTCAACTGCTTTGCACTACTAAAATTTAATTGACAAATTTAACATACTATGATGTAGTATTATTATTGTTAACCTAAAAAGAAAGATAACTTTTAAATACTCCAAATTTTAGCTACATTATTTTGATAACTAACATTGATAATGAAAATATTTTAATAACTATGACATCATTAAAAATTATGACTGTATTGGCTAATTTGCATCTGTTTATATTTTTGTGTCAACTTACCCCACCCAGTTCATGTATGTATAATATATGCACACATTATATGTATTATATATATATAATATACATTATATAATGTGATCTTAAAATTATCAATAATGGCAAATGAATAATGACTAGAAGAAATGTAAAGTTTTATGTGTGTAATCAAGAATGTGGCTATTATTAAAGTTACTATAAAGTAAGAAAAAGATCATCTCTGAAAACATTAAAGAAAAACAATTTAGCAAATAAAACAAGCATCAACAGATTTTTTTTTTTATTCGAGACAGGGTTTCCCTGTAGTTTCTAGAGCCTGTCCTGGAACTAGCTCTTGTAGACCAGGCTGGCCTCAAACTCAGAGATCCACCTGCCTCTGCCTCCCGAGTGCTGGGATTAAAGGCGTGTGCCACCACCACCCAGCTTTTCTCTCCCTTTTTAAAAACACAGGACATATTTAACTCATTACAATGCTTCTCTATCATGGTTGCATATTGCTGTGACTACAGTAATTAATTAGTGATACTTCTGCTCCTTTGTACAATCCCTCCTTAAGAATTGAAGAAATGAATGTTTTTGTCCAAGATGACATCAATAGTCTTTTACATAGAAAGTAACATGGAATCAATAATTTTGTGACAGACACAGACTTATATTAATGAGAAAAACAAAATAGAGAGATAGGCCTCCAAATGTATGGAAAATGCAGTTCCATCTTGAGTGGAGGTAAAATCATGCTCTCTCATATGCAAGAGATTATTTTAAGATTCTGGATAACATTTTAAAATCATATTCTTTCAAAAATATTCTATCAATAGATACTGTGGGAACTTAAAATGCGGTAAGGTATTATTATAAGAAATAATTTCATTTATATCTGCTTAGTCTGTACTAAATAGTCTTATCTACTATATGTTCAGTGAAGTCAATCACCCTGGCTATGATAAATCAAGGGACTTGAACTTTTCCTTTGTATTTGAAGGAAATTTTCTAAGAAATTGCTTGAATGCGATAGTGCTTGATAAATCAATTTTAAAATATGTTGAGCAGCTATAACACCTTGCATATACTAAATCTTTTCTCAAATCTATAACTGTTAATTATTAAAATATTTTATATCTGATCTTAAATGCCAGCTAATTAACATTTTATAATTAAAATACAGAAATGATTAATTGATTCATACACAATATTTGAACTGATTGGCACCTAGGCTCTATTCAGTCTATACTCTAAACAAGACTCTGCCCATCCTGTGCTCTGGAGTCTACAATTTGCAATTGAGAATTTTCACTACATTACTCTTCTAAACAAGTGAAAATGAATATGTCATCCAAAAGATCTTTCTATTTATACTTTTCCAAAATTGAGTAAATAGTTCAACCTTTTAAAATGATGGAATGAAAACACTATTCTGAGTGAGGTAACCCAGACCCATAAAGATGAACATGGGATGTACTCACTCATATTCGGTTTCTAGCCATGATTAAAGGACATCGAGCCTATAAGTTTGGGATCCTTGAGAAGATAATAAGAAGAACCTCCACCTGACGATAGATCAAGAAAATGACAGAGCCCCACCTTGGAGCACCGGACTGAGCTCCCAAGGTCCTGATGAGGAGCAGAAGGAGAGAGAACATGAGAAAGAAAGTCAGGACCGTGAGGGAACCTCCAGCTGGCGACAGATGGGGAAGGTGACTGAGCCCCACATTGGAGCACTGGACTGAGCTCCCAAGGTCCCGATGAGGAGCAGAAGGAGCGAGAACATGAGGGAGAAAGTCAGGAACGTGAGGGGTGCGTTCACTCATGGAGACGGTGAGACAGAACTAATGGGAGATCACCAACTCCAGTTGGAATGGGACTGATGGATCATGCGACCAAACCCGTCTCTCTGAGTGTGGCCAACAGCGGGGGCTGACTGAGAAGCAAAGGACAATGGCTCTGGGCTCTGATTGTTCTTCATGGACGGGCTCTGTGGGAGCCTTCTCAGCTTGGTCGATCACCTTCCTGGACCTGGGGGGAGTTGGGAGGACCTTGGTCTTAGCATAGAGTGGGGAACCCTGATGGCTCCTTGGCCTTGAGAGGGAGGGAGAGGAGGTATGGGTGGAGGGGAGGGGAGGGAAGGGGGAGAAGGAGGGGAGAGAAAGGGGAGAAGGAGGGGAGGGAGGGGGGAGGAGGAGGGAAGGAGATGGAAATTTTTAAATATAAAAAAAAATAAACCATGAGAAAAAAAAAATAAAAAAAATAAAATGATGGAATGATACATTTAGAATATACAAAAATAAATGACTTTTATATATCAAGCCAGTGCATACACAAACATGTTTTAAGCTTTAAAAATATCAGGAAAAGTATGATTTGAGATTTGCTCAAACTAAAACTATGGAACAAAGTTAATTTGCTATATGACTAAGACATTTGCTGTTATTTCTTATATTCTACATTTCTATGTAATATTGATCATTTATTTTCAATTAAAGTTGATTTATTTTTATTTCAACTTCATTCATCACCAAATTTAAGACTCTCCTATGTTATATATCCCACAAAATACAATTCTTTTTACCTTGTATTATTGTAATTCGATAGTCATTAAACAACAACTCCCCAACGCCTCCAACTGCTGTCAATCTCACTCATTTACATGCAACCACATGTCATTTGTCTTTTTCTGATAGGTTTATTTTACCTATGTTGATTTCTTCAATATTAATGTCTGATGTTGACTGAGTAGACATTTTAAATGGTGAATCATATAGTTTTTCTATCCATTTGGAGATTAAGAGTTGGGTTGACATATATTTTAGCTAATATAAATATTGCTACTATAAACACTACTATAGACAGTCATGTTTTCAAGTCTCTACTGTTAATATTTTTCACATACATCTATATGGAATTATCTTTATTGTATGGCAGCTTAGTTACGTTTGTTGAGAAGCAGCTTGTAGTCCCCAATGACACCAATACAATTCCTACCTACAGTAAATATTGTTGTTGCTTCCACACATCTTAGCCAACATGTTTTCTTTTTTATTTTAATGTGTCCCATGAAAATTAAAACTGGTGTCTGTTGTAGACTTCACATAATATAAACAGTTTGTATATAAAAGCATTTCTTTATTTTACTAATGATAATATATTTTTATCATTCAAAAGTTTATATTTTCTGGGGTGTGCTTTAGCTAAGGGATGGAGCCCTGGCTTAGCATATGTCAAATCCTAGCACCACAGAAAACTGATAAGAAAGAGAAGACATTATTATATTTCATCAAAGAATGAATTTTGAATGTTGCCTGTAATTAATGTTATATTGAGACTTAATATGTGTATTAAATTGGGTTTCTTTTAGAAGTCAACTTTTGTGTACTTGGGAAAATATTCACCTTGTTAGTTGCAATGTTCTATGTATTTCTTTGTTGTAAAACTGGTTTATTAAATTCCATATCTTATGGTGTATCTATTATTGAGAATAAGATACTGAAATTCTCAAGTATTGTTACATAAGTGTAATTGTATTTAATTCTGTCAACTTTTCTTTCTCATATTTAGATTGCCTATTTTAGTTGTAAAGATATTTTTCTTTTTGTACATTCTTCCTGTTTTAAAACTCTTATCAATGTGTCATAAACTTTGTTTTGTGAGCTGCTTTGGTCTTATTTCCCCAAAGGTGTGAAAAACTGAAAATACCTGACTATTATTCTTGGTAAAATAATCACTAGGATATATGTATAGGATTTTTTACATCATGTGGACATATGTGTCTATATTCAGATATGTGTACTTAAAGACAAGTGCCGGAAGATACCAGATATACCCTCAAGCTGAAGTTACAGACACTGAGAGTCCCCTGATATGGTTACAAGTGATTGAACTTGGGTCTTTTGCAAGAAAAGCAGGAGTTCTCAATGACTTAATCATTTATACATTTCTCTAGCTACTTATTAGTATTTACTTATTTTATAAATAATTTCCTATACTTACTGAACAAATGCCTCTTATGAGATATGTGTTCTTTTAAAATGTATTCTTATTTGTGTATATATAAATGATCTTGCATGAATATACATTGTCATATATACAAAGGAGCTCCCTGAAGACAAAATAAATCATCAAATCCTCTAGAACTAGAGTTATAGGCAATTGTGAGCCACCATGTATTCTAAGAGTTGGACCTAACTACTCTGCAGGAAGAATAAGCACTCTTCTTCCTAGCCAGGTGCTATAAATCCACATATGCTGAAGCATGCATAGGCAGTCCATATATGGTGGCTCTGTTGAATTTGTCCATATTGGATTTTGTGTTCTAAATTGATGAGGATGACTGACCAAGTATCTTCTTTAAGAGATAGTTGTGAACCACCATGTGGTTGCTGGAAATTGAACTCAGGACATTTGTAAAAGCAAGCAGTGCAGTTAACTACTGAGTTATCTGATCTTTATTTAACTCCCATTTTCACATGACAATATAATTTTTGCTATTTTCTTTCTATGTATTTATTACATACATATAACACATATAATAGTATAAAATTGTTGTATACATAAGGGGCAGCCAATTTTCTTTTGATGTTCATGTATGTATAGTATGAATGTGTATGTGTGTATATGTGTGTGTTGCTCTTATTAATAATGATGTCATCATTAGTTCATAATTTCATAATCCTAGGTGATGTGACTTACAATTCTTATACTTTTACTGTTCTTAGCTCCCTTGGACAGAAATATGAAAAAATGTGGTTTATAAAAGCCAGATAATGTTTAGATATTTTAGAAGGGCTCCTAAAAATGAAACGGAATAACCCTGGAGTTATACAGGTTTTTATTCCTCATTCTAACTTCTTACTTTATACAGTCTAGAATCAATGAGTATCAAAAAGTTAGATATATGAATAAAGACACAAGTAAAAAAATAAGTGAAGTTACAACCTTAAACTTTAGTACCACAGTTTTAGCAAATAAAATTATAGATAATACCAAAGAGAAACGGTTGAGATTTTCCCACGTGAACACAAAGTTTATATGGTTGAAAAAAAAAGGATGTTCAATTTTTAGAGGGGAAGACAAATAAAAGAGAAACTTCTAGGCTACATTCTAATAGGTTTCTGGATGAAAGGTACTAAAATATTGTATTCTTTTTGGCTTTTGCAAAGCCAAGTTGGCATATCTATTTTACATTTTAAAAAGAAAGAAATATGCAAAACTGCCAATATCAAATTAAATAATAAATTATCAACTATAGCTTATAATATTCCATAAATGTTTATTTAAAAATAAAATAATATACGTTTGAGTCTTACTATAATTATAAATTTAAATTAAATTTGAATAACCACACATATTTGTTCCTATATATAAATCTACATACAGAGTGAAAAAACATAAGTTGTAATAATATAATATAATATATATTGTCAGTGTTCTAGAAATTTATTCTGGAAAGTGTTCTAAAAAGTTTTATGTTTTATATTTAAGGATAAGGAAATATTAAACTCATGTACTAGAGATTTTAATTTTTTATTAATATGTTAAACCTCATGTATGCATGGTATACTATATATAAGTGTGACAAAATACATTGGTTTACATGTTAATTAAAATACGTAGTAGATATATTTTGTTTTTAATTGAAATTCACTTAAAATTTAAATTATGCATTAAATAAAAACACAAAATATAGTGTAGAGGTTTTGTCAGCTTTGTCACAGATGTAGATACAGAAATTTCAATTATGTCAGAATTTACAGCATATACCGTGTATGTTAATATTTTATAATTTACACTTTAAAAATATTCTCAAATTTAGACATTAAAAGAAGACTTCATAATTATCAGAAACACAATATAGTTGAAGTAGATGGTACTTAAAGTTTTTCTTGTCACTAGAAAAGCTGACATCAGCATGAGTAGCCCTATGTTGTAATTTGAAAATGACCTAGAGTGATTATATTCATATCAGGCTGCCAACTATTCACTGAGATATTTTCCCTAGGGAAGTGATCCTCCAAATTCTGATTACCAATGAATAATGCCTTGGCAGAAAAGTCACCAATAATGGTATTAAAGTCTGGGGGAAGTTATGATGTCACTTAATAGGATTTAAAAAGCATAGCACTCTGACAACTGTCAAATTTGTTCCAAGCCTTAAGAAATCTAAATGTTGATTAACCAAAGGGTCATACATTAGCTCAGTTCCAGTCATTCATTTTAAGGTGCTGAATTAGTTCAGAGTAGAGAGAACCAGTTAGGCAAGATTCAAAGTTGTTCAAGGTCATGTGAATGTTACTCTTCTGTAGTTGTTTCAGTCACTTTCCGGAGGACAAGAATAAAAAAATGGCTTAATGTTTTGTATGTTGTGAACTTCTCCATTAAAGGTCAGGCCTAGGTATTACATTCCCTTATATATTTAAGCAAGCTTTAACAAATAAAACATTAGAATTTTCTTATCTTTACTTTCTATGTTGAAAAAAATAATCAAAATCTAGTAGATATGTTCCTTCCAAGGTCTTGAACCAAGTATACCATGAAGTTTGTAAGATATAAACCTAGTTCCTCCATTTTATTGTATTGCTAACATTGACCATTTGGGGATAAAATTTCAGTATTTCTCCATTATATTGTTATCTATTTGAGTCTTCTCATAATAATGGTCACTGTAATGAGCAAATATTCATATACATTTTATCATTATTTTTATTTAATTTTATACCTAGCCCATAACCAAATAATAAGTGACTCCATTAAATACCCAGCGATTGATGACGACTTCCTTGGTGAACCGATCAGTGCATATCCTCTTGCTCAGATGAATGTAATGTAACCACACTTTGACTAAGTAACAATGGTAACCAGAGAGAAGACTCCAAAAGGAAAAGAAAGTAACAACAGTGAGGATGATTAGCGAAAAGGAAAATATGTAAATTATTGGCAATTCTATGGGATCAGATGACCTTATTGAGTACCATGTTGTTATTGTTTTTTATTTTAATAGGCTAACTTAACAATTATTTGATTGCTAAACACAATTGTTAAAAATTGTCAACAATTTTTCATGAAAAGAATTTCTGGTGAGTTCCTCTCTATGATATTAAAACTAATCCTGGAGATAAAATTACCGAGGATAAAATTGGACAAGAGATAAAATTGCACAAATACACTTTGGAGCTAAGTCTAACCCTGAAAACACAAACAAATTAGGTCTACTATTAGCAAGTTAGTTCAACTGAATTATTCCTAAAGGCTGAGCTGAAACTAACATCTAATCAGAAATAAAGAGCCACAAAATCTAATTAACATTTTCTTGACTCTGCTATCTCCTTTCTATTGATATTCACCATGACTTGGTGTGAAATTTCATTATCTGAAATCTAGATTTTTATACAGGTTTCTGTTCACTATTTTCTCTTCACTTAATGTATTTACAAGATACCCTCCAAATTAATTATCAGGAGTTTTTCTAATTCATTCACTTACTTAAAATATATTCATTTGTAACATAATCTCTTGGTAACTTTCAAATTTTTTAAATGCCGCCTTCACAATCACCCAATACCTAGAAACTCCTCAATAATAACCATATTACATTATTTACTTTGTCAATTTTTAAACATTTTTTTTCTAGAATCTATGAGTCATTATATACTCATGATAATTTGTATTTTTATTTTAACTAACATACTTCTTGTTTCTACTTTATTTTATCTCTATTGCTCACATCAAGCATATAAGCATCAACTTTTTTAGAAGTCAGATCATTCCTTTCAGAATGTCAGTTTACCTTTGTTAGCTATGACCCATATACCTCACTGCCCTTCTCAGTGAAATATTGCAAACAGTCATAACTTTTAAATATAAAATAAATTGGTCTGGTGTTCCTTCTCAAATTCATACATTAAAACATCCAACCCCAGATTCATGTGATGGTGTTTGGGGAAGAACTTTTGAGAATAAGTTATTTAGTTAGCAGGATATCTTCGGAAATTTCACTGTTCTTTTAAAGAAAGTCCAAAGAGTTGGGTAGGCATTTTTCTGGTAAGTGAGGAGACAATGAAAAGTAAACTATCTGTATGCCACAAAAGAACTTACATAACAAAATGACCATGCTGCCACCATTATTTAAAATTTACAAGCTTAATAACCCCAATAATTTCTGTATTCATGCACTGAACTTTGTTGTGGCATTCTTAACCAGCTATGATAAATTTCTTAAGGTATCTGATCACTAGGAAATATTTGATAATATAATTATTGCAATATTTTATGATTATTTAAATTGAGAACTCCTTACAAATTTTGCTTAGGTAATCTTTGATTTTATATATAATATATATATATATATATATATAATTTCATATATAAATATATATATATATGAAATTTATGGCCACTTCTTATAAAGATGATTAATAGTTTATTGATGTACTTACATCATTTAAAAGCATGAAAAACTCTCTGAATGTGGCTGACGGTGGAGGAGAACTGAGAAACCAAGGACAATGGCGATGAGCTTGATCTCTACAGCATGGACGGGCTCACTGTGAGCCTTGTCAATTTGGTTGCTCACCTTCCTGGACTTAGGGGGAGCTGGGAGGACCTTGGACTTAACATAGTGAAGGGAACCCTGATGGCTCTTTGGCTGGAGAGGGAGGGAGTGGGGGTATGGGTGGAAAGGAGGGGAGGGAAGGGGAGGAGGAGGGGAGGAGATGGAAATTTTTAATAAAAAAAGAAAAAAAAACTAGACACAGAAAAAAAAAGCATGAAAAAAATGGAGTATATTACCACAGACAAGTTAATGGTCTACTAGATACTTCCAAATTCTAGAGAATTGAAATCTCAGTATTAATTGAGAATCAAAGTTATTTCTAAGATTTGACTTGAAGTCTTGACATTAAAGTTACAAATGGAAATCACATGTTTTAGATGCTCCCTCCTTTCTTCCTCACTTCCCTCTCCTTCTTTTTACCTGAGCTCTTCTTTGCTATATTTAAGGAATTAATAATCATAGTACTTACTCTGTATGCCATTCTACATTTCACTTAGTCAAAACTCATTGACCCTTCTTGTATACAGGCCATCAAAACAAAATAGTTGAAATAAAATGGATATAATAATTAAAATTAATGTGATTATTTAATGAGTCAATAATAATAATCAAGACAAGATTAAGTATCCAGTCCCATGAGTGTAATTTGATTTATCTCCTCTCTGTCTGAGTACTGATTTTACTTGATTGAACAGGGCCTCAGCTCCTACCCTTCCAATCCAAAACTCTTCTGGAGACTCCTTCCATTAACAAGAGTATACAATATCTAATAACTCTGGCTGTCATGGACCAGCCTCAACAAAAATAACTCTTGCAAGAATAGAGGTTTGGGAATTTAGAAATATAGTAAAGAATATAAAGGCATTCATAGTTAAACATTGTCTTGCTAGAACAACAAAAAAGGCACACTCATACTCTAGACCAATACATTCTGTAGGCAAACCACTTCCTGGGTGGAATACAAAATTATCTCCTTTAAGGGAAATGGACCTTAGTTGGATCCTTAGACTTTTGTTTGAGATTGGAACATATCTACTTCCATATTCCTGGAGTACAAAGTCTTGTCACACTTGTTGACAATAACCTTGAGAGGGCAGAACTCTCTGATATACATCTAGGTGGAAATTTTATTCGAGGTATAAGTACAAAATGCTTGAAAGAACTAGAAGTAAGTTCCAACTCTCTGGCCTTTGGCCATTGTGTAAATAGTCTCCTATTATTGGGCCTCTACAATTCCTCCCTTTTTAATAATTTTAATAAAGCCTGTGCTTCTGCAATAGGACAGATGATTGCATCTGCCTTAGATAAAAACTTTCCCATTTCCCAGACTTACCTATCTTCAGAACATTCATTCCAAATATGAAAGTCCATGTCTTAGGTGCCTGGTAGGGAAATATCAAACCCACCACTGACTCTTGACCTCTGTCAATTAAGGGTTAAGGGAGAAAGTACTGGACTCTGTGTCTCTTAGCCAAGTTTCTGTCAAGAGAGTTTATCAGCAATTAACTAATGGTGAATTCTTTGTGTAACACATACTTCTGTGGTTATATCTCCTAGTTGTGTGGAGGATCACTAGGCTTGGGAATGCCTACTTTTGAACTAATTGGTCTAGAGAATTCGGCTGTATCAAAATCTAAATTTGTCTTATCAAACATGTAAAATTCAAGAATTTATTGCTAAAGTAAAACTTTCTTAGACAAGTTCTAATCATTTTCTAATCATTAACATCTTTTGTGAAATAAAACATTAACAGATCAATACCGTAACACAATTTATAGATCAGTACCTTAACAGAATTTGTCAAATCACAATTCTTTTAAATCCATCTAACCAAGACAATAAAAGATTTTTGTAATGAGTGAAAGTCCAAATGCAATGCTACTTTTAAGCAACTGTCCCAAGCTCTGAGCAGCAGCAAAATCCTTTAGGCTACCCTCCTCATATCTGAAGAGGGGCCCGAGTCACCCCTTATAACAAGTCTTTTTCTCCTTGAGGGGAAAATTTAGGTCTCAGGTCTCAGGTTCTTTCAACATTTCAACAGCAGACTGAACCTCGCCGACAATCTAAGTTCTGTGTCTGAAAGTAGAAAAGAGTCAAATGTTCAGGCTGTGTTTCTGTTCTGGATCCAAAATAAAAAGAGGACTCACTAGGTCTGGAAGTCTGCACAGTGAGTCCATCAAGAGACTAGGAATCATCAGTTGTCACCACGAACTTCTTTCCCTTGTCAGACTGCAGCATGATGTTGTTAGTCAGGAACTAGGTTCCGATACCACTTTCCTTGGCCTGCAGCATGGTGGTATGAGAAGGTCAGGGTCACAGTTTCAGGAACCATTTTCTGTTTCTCCTATGGAGGCATCAATGGCTACAACTGATAAGTCAGCCATTTTTCCAATTTTAATATTCTACTTTTAATATGAAACTGAATGATAAAATAATGCTTAGTTGAAGAACGATCATCTTGACTTATTTCCTTAATTCATTAGTATAACACCTATAGCCTCAATTACCTGCTACTAAATAGAATTTCTGAAATGTAGGTACACACATGTGAACAGGAAATATTTATTGACAAAGGAATGGCATATGGTTTAAAATTTAAACATTAAAAAAATTCTAGATAACATATATGAATACATTTCAAATGTGACATTTCATGCCAAATATATACATATGCCAATTAAGCAAAGAAAATGTGTACTTAAAACACTGAAAAATAAGAGTTGTTAGATAAAAATACTCTGAAATTCTGTATAAGCTGGGATGCTGCTGGATATTTCTACTTGGACAATTATAAAATAATGCAGTAAAACCTTGGCCTATATCTTATGTCCTTGTTTGTTTATAACAAGAATTATTGTTTAAGAAGATGTGTTGATTAATAAAACCAAAATTTATAGAATTCAAACTTTTGAGAATTAATGTTTGATAGTAAAAATGCTGTATTCAAGTATTAAACTCTTGACTTTAGCAAAATTAAACAGTATCCATTAATAAAAACCTTATCACTGTCCATCACCTGATAAGTAAGCAAACAAACATGGTATAATAGGTAGCTCCAGTCAACAAACTGAATCAACCTGGAATCATTAAAGAAGACTGTCAAGGAAGAGTGTCATCATTGGGTTAACCTATAGGGCATGTCTGTGAGGAAATGTCTATGTAATGGCTAAAGAAAGACCCAGCAATTAGTGAACAATGCCAGGAGCTGGGTAGAAGTTCTTGGACTCTGTAAATTTGGGAAAATTTAGCTGAAAACTGGAAAGCTAGCAATTGAGCATTTATGTATTTATTTCTCCCTGTTACTGATTGTTGATATGATATGACTAACTGCTTCCATTCTCTGCTAGGGTAACTCCCTTGAAATGATGGTTTATAACCTGAGAGTTTTAAACCTAGATGAACTCTGTTTCCTAAGTTGATTTTTGTTAGAACATTTTATTGCAACACCAGAAATAGAACAAAGATGTAGAACATATGCAGAATAGAAAAAAGTATTTATCTCTGTAAAGAATAAGTCTGACATTTGTTAAAACATAAGTGGAACTGGAAAATAATTATTCATCATGTGATGTAAAATAACCTGGACACAGATCGAAACAGCATGACCTGTGTAATCTAATGAAGTTGAGCTTGCAAAGATTTCCAGTCAAAGGGTAGTAACTGGTGGCTGAGAAGACTGGAATGGAGAAAGAGATAGGGAAGGAATGGTCTATTTGGTCAACGTTAAAATCAGAAACAAAAAAAGTCTGATGTGCTATTGTACAGGATTGGGAGCCATGAGCCATAATAATAATGTCCTGTGCAACCTAAAATGCTAGAAGAAAGCATCCCAAATGTACCCACCATAAAACTTGGAAATATTCAAGAGAGCAGATGAATTTTAAAAAATTTAAATATCAAATATTTTAGAACTCCGAAAACACCAAAGTTTTAGTTTCTTATGTAGTAATTGAAACATAAATGTAATGAAAAAGAATTAAGTCAAAAAGATATACAGATGAACAAGTAAAAGGAAATGATGCACTCAGATGACAAATTTTCAGTAATATGTAGATTTTAATTGCTTCATAATTAAGATACAAATGACTTTTTTTCTTACTTTCATTTATGTGTTCTCCCCTTTTGAAAGCATGTTTTTGTTTGTTATTCCCATCTGCCTGTCCTTCTGCCTTGCTTTTTCTGACCATGAAAGTCTAAATTTAGCAGTCTAATTCCTCACATCATAGCAACTCCACCACAGTATTTACATATGGTCCCTAGCAGCCTGTTTTGAAGTCAGCCTTTCCTAGTGTAGCTCATGCCATTCTGACCAAGTATTCAATAAATTCATTTTAATGAAAAGAATTTCATGGTGTTTACTGATATGGTTTAACCAACAAAGAAAAATCAAAACTTTTTAAAAAATCTTCATTTCTTCATTTAAGGAAAATCTTCCTTCCCTCCTTCCTTCCCTCCCTCCATCCTTCATGTCTTCCTTTCTTTCTATTAAGATAGATTCTCCTCTTCTAATATATTTTAACCATCATTTTTCCTTCCTCTATTCCTCCTAGCAATCTCATCTCCCTTCTCCCATAGATCCAATCCTCTTCCATTCCTCTTCAGAAAAGAACAGTTCTCTAAGACACAGCAGTCGCACAAGACAAAACAAGAAACAATAAGAAAAGGTGAAAACCTTCATATGGAGGTTGAATAAAGCAACTAAATAGGAGGAAAAGAGTCAAAAAAGCCAGCAAAAGAGTCAGAAATACCCCCTTTCACACTGTTAGTAGTCTCACAAGAATACCAAGACAGCAACCGTAAAATACAGGCCACCTAGCACAAAGCCATACTGGTCCAGTGCTTACCCTTTCAGCTTCATTGAACCCTGTTAATTGAGGTAGTGGGCAATGTTTTTATGCCCCATTCACTTCTATAATATTTCCTTCTCTCTGGGGATCCTGATCTCCCACAGGAGGAATCCTATGGAGACCTACAATTTAGACACTCTCTCTCTCTCTCTCTCTCTCTCTCTCTCTCTCTCTCTCTCTCTCTCTCTCTCTCTCTCTCTCTCTCTCTCTCTTCTTCTTCTTCTTCTTCTTCTTCTTCCTCCCTCCCTCCCTCCCCCCTCTCTCTGACTATCTCTCTCTGCATAATGTGTGTGTGTGTGTGTGTGTGTGTGTCTGCACCTGCCTCCATTGCTTCTGAAAGAAGCCTCTATGATTATAGTTGAACTAGGTATTAAGATATGACTATCATGGAATACTATTAAGAATCATTTCACTGAAATTGCAGAGAGGGGCAATCATGTTTAGTTCTATTCTAGGACAATGGATTAATCTAGTCTCAGGTTCCTAACCACCCAGGCAATGCACATCATGGGATCCTACTCGTGGGGTGGGCCTCAAGTTAAAGAAGCATTGGTTGGGCACTCCCGCACCCTCTGTGTTGCCTGCCATTGTGTGAGCACATTTTGTAGGCAGGGTGAATTGTGGGTTGAGGCTTGAGATACTGGGTTGGTGTCCAAGTTTCTCTTTCAATAATCTGCAGAGAAAGACTTTCTGAAACCTCTCATTCGGTCTCTAATTCCTGAAATGTTTATTTGGGGTAATTCTGTGACTTTATTAG
The DNA here is from genome assembly GCF_903992535.2 of Arvicola amphibius. Taxonomy (NCBI): domain Eukaryota; kingdom Metazoa; phylum Chordata; class Mammalia; order Rodentia; family Cricetidae; genus Arvicola; species Arvicola amphibius. Next base: position 34,088,069 of record NC_052056.1, on the reverse strand, counting down.
ACAATGTGTGGTTAGAAAAGTTTCTCAGGAAATGTGTGCAGTTGTGGGATGCAGGTAACCATATCCCAGGCAGAGGAGCTTTCCAGCCTTGGATTCTATTCTATTTTACAGTAGCGAAAACAGTCAATTAAATTACAATGATGAAGAAAATGACAGAGCCCCACATTGGACCACCGGACTGAGCTCCCAAGGTCCTGATGAGGAGCAGAAGGAGAGAGAACATGAGAAAGAAAGTCAGGACCGTGAGGGAACCTCCAGCTGGCGACAGATGGGGAAGGTGACTGAGCCCCACATTGGAGCACTGGACTGAACTCCCAAGATCCTGATGAGGAGCAGAAGGAGCGAGAACATGAGGGAGAAAGTCAGGAACGAGAGGGATGCGTTCACTCATGGAAACGGTGGGACAGAACTAATGGGAGATCACCAACTCCAGTTGGAATGGGACTGATGGATCATGCGACCAAACCCGTCTCTCTGAGTGTGGCCAACAGCGGGGGCTGACTGAGAAGCAAAGGACAATGGCTCTGGGCTCTGATTGTTCTTCATGGACGGGCTCTGTGGGAACCTTCTCAGCTTGGTCGATCACCTTCCTGGACCTGGGGGGAGTTGGGAGGACCTTGGTCTTAGCATAGAGTGGGGAACCCTGATGGCTCCTTGGCCTTGAGAGGGAGGGAGGGGAGGTATGGGTGGAGGGGAGGGGAGGGAAGGGGGAGAAGGAGGGGAGGGAAGGTGGAGGAGGAGGGGAGGGAGGGGGGAGGAGGAGGGAAGGAGATGGAAATTTTTAAATATAAAAAAAAATAAACCATGAGAAAAAAAAATTACAATGATGTGACTGTTCATGTCAGCAAACATTGTATTATCAGGAAACTATACATGAAAAAGAATTATTAGAATCCTCTAGCTGTTTAACATTCTCAGACTCTAAATTTTATTTTTTTTCTAGCACTTAATTTGCACAGTACATTTGAAGCTCTCCAAAGTGTTTTCAGTTTACAATGCTTATCTGTAATACTATGTTTATTTGGCATTGTTCTCAAAATTCTAACTTATGTATTTGAAACTAATTACTTTGCTATAAAATTCATATTTGGGAAATAACAGATTTTTACATATAAGGGATTATGCTTTCTGATTATATGCATTAGTAGTTATACCCTGGATTTCTCCTATGTTTTGTTATACAAAGAAAGACAAATAGGTATCTAATAACACATTCATTGAGACGTGTATTCCTGCTTACTGACGAGAAGCAGATGGTATGGAAGTTTAATTTTATAGTGAGATCAATCTGGAAATAAAGCTGAAAGTTGGACAGATGCTAGGAAAAAATGTTTCAGATACAAAGAAGAAATAAAAATGGAAATGGAAAAATTCTAAAAGAAATTCAAAGAGGTAGATATGTTAAGGCCAAGTTCAAGGCTTTTGCATGGAGATAAGACTAATAGTCATATTTCAAATTAGACTAAACTACATAAAAATAAAAATAAGTTGATGCAAAAAAGCATTGCTAATAACTCTTTCCTATGTTATTATTGATTCTTAAATTAATAAGAGAGCTTTATTGTCTGGTCTTCTGATGCTTAATCTGAAGCAACTTTGAATTTTAAAATGATAAATGCTAAATGAACCCCAGTCTATCATTCAAATCCGTTGCTTATGTATGAGGGGAAAATGGAGTAACATATACACACTGAAATGTTTTTGCCTTGGGTTTTCTTTCCTGAGAAATAAGCAAAGTCTGGGAAGAGCTGATAATTTAAGAGAATGTGCTGCTCTTCTTTAAGGATCTATATTTGGTTCCAAGTACCCATGTTGGGTGATCCAACCTATAATTTCAAGTCCAAAAAACTGATGCCTTCTTCTGGTCTCCATGAAATTCACAAACACCACACACACACACACACACACACACACACACACACACACACACACACAAATAAAAGTTATAAAAAAGAAAAAATAAAAAGACATGGCACAGCATGTGAAAACTTGCTACAAAGTCTGAAAACTGGAGTTCAAACCCAGGAACACACCATGAAAGGTGAGAAAATAACCTCTTAGAAGTTGTCCTCTGCTCTCCATCAGGCACATTACCCCCCCCCAACACACATAGGTGCTTAAAGATAAATTTAGTAAAATTTATTTTAAAAGAATAAACAAAACATAGAAACCAAATAACTATAAAAAATGAAACCTTAGAAACTTTACTTGTATTCTGAATGGAATTTTAGTGAAAACATAAATTAACTTATTAATGATTAAGTTCATAAAACCTAAATATGATTTTTAACAAAATAGAAAATAAACTATCTTTCTTCATTATACATACCATTGCAAGTTCCCACTCCTTCCCCTCCTCCAGTTACCTTCGTATACCCTCCTACCAAACCCCCATCCAATCCTCAAAGAGGGTAAGCCACATTGATTTGGGGAAAATCCAAGGCCCTCCCTACTATATATAGGCTAAGCAAAGTATCATCCAAAGGGAATAGTTTCCCACGAAATCAGTACATGTAGTAGGGATAAATCCTTGTGCCACTGCCAGTGGCCCATCAGTCTGCCCCAGCCATGCAACTATCAACCATATTCAGAGGACATAGTTTGGTCCTATTCTTTTTTTTTCCCAGTCCAGTTGGAATTGATGAGCTCCCATTAGTTCACATACACTGTTTCAGTGAGTGTACCAATTATGGTCTTGACATCTTTGATCATATTCTCATTCCTCCCACTCTTCAACTGGATTTTGGGTGATCAGTCCAGTGCTCCAATGTTTAGAATATACTTCCTGTTTACTTAGGTAATATTATATCTTTCTGGAGTCATTGATGGAGTTGAAGAATTTATAGTTAAAATTATAGTTTTACTTAGTTATGATAAAAGATAAAGTAGATATAAATATTGTAACTGTAATCCTTATTTGATACCTGTTTTGTTATATGTAATTTTACTATGTTAAAGTTAAAGCCTTCCTTTTTGTTTAAACAGAAAAGGGGAAATGGTATATGAGGTCCTGTTTGTGTGTTGTTTTCATTGGTTAATGAATAAAAAAATCTGCTTTGGGTCTGATAGGAAAGAACTTAGGTAGGTTGAGAAGACAGAACCAAATTCTGAGAGGAAGAAAACAGTGTTAGGTTAAAACCTCCATTTTTTTATTTGAACAGAAAAGGGTAGGTGAAGTGGGATTCCTGTGTTTATGCTGTGAATACCATTGATTAAAAATGGATTGTTTTGAGCCTATAGCAGATCAGGGCAGAAAGAGTTAGGCAGGGAAAACTAAAGAAAAGCTGAGAGAAAGATGGGTGGAGTAAGAGAGAAGCCATGTAGCCACATCAGATCCTGACAGAACTTTACCTGGTAAACCACAACTACGTGGCAATACACAGACTAATGGAAGAGTTAGCCAAGATGAAGCTAGAGTTAATGTGTCAAGCAGTGGTGTAGTGAGGAGCTGCTGGCAGGCCTGCATTTCATCCCTCGGGGCTCCCTGCTCCTGGCTACCGGCTAGCTTATGCCCTGAAATAACAACACACAAACTATATTCATTTAAACACTGCCTGGCCCATTAGTTTCAGCCTCTTACTCACATCTTGACTAACCCGTATCTAATAATCTATGTAACACCATGAGTGGTGTCTTACCAGGAAAGATTCAGCACGTCTGACCTGGTGTCTGGCTTCATGGAGGCCGTCCCAGAGAGGAGAAGTGGGGAAATTATCTGAGCCATCTACCTCCCTTCCTTCTTTTTGTTCTGTCTATTCCACCCACCTAAGAGCTGGCCTATTAAATGGGCCAAGGCAGTTTCTTTATTAACGAATGAAATCAACACAAACAGAAGACTCACCCACATCACAGTGGTTTAATTAATACAGTTTCTGTATGATTATTTCAGGGCTAAGTGTTGGGAAATGAAACAAGTTGCCTCCTTACTACATTTTTTTCTTTCAGCTTATTTATATGATGGATTGCATTAACAGATTTTTGTATGTTGAACCACCCCTGCATCTCTCTAGTGAAGCCAGCTTGATCATGGTAGATGAATTTTTTTATGTGTTCTTAGATGCAGTTTGCCAGTATTTTATTGGGCATTTTTGCATCTATGTTTATGAATGAGATTCTTTTGTGATTCTCTTTTTTGGTTGGGTCTTTGTGTGGTTTTGGTATCATAGTAACTGCAGCCTCATAAGAGTTAAGCAATATTCCTTCTGCTTCTATTATGTGGAACACTTTGAAGAGTATAGGACTTGTCTCTTCTTCATAGTTCTGGTAGAATTCTGCACTGAAACCATCCAGCCCTGGGCTTTTTTTGGGGGGTGATGTTTCTGATGACAGCTTCTATTTCCTTGTAGTTTATAGGTTTATTTAAATTGCTCACCTGGTCTTGATTTAATTTTGGTATATGGTATCTATATAGAAAATTGTCCATTTCCTCTATGTTTTCCAATTTTGTAGAGTATGTGTATGACCTAATGTTTCTCTGAATTTTCTCAGTGTCTGCTGTTGGGTCCCATTTTCTTTTCTGATTTTGTTAATTCAGATGTTCCCTCTCTGCATTTTGATTAGTTTGGATAAGGATTTGTCTACTTTGCTGATTTTCTCAAAGAACCAGCTCTTTGTTTCCTTAATTCTTTGTATCATTTTCTTTGTTTCTATTGTGTTGATTTCAGCCCTCTATTTGATTACATCCTGTCTTCAAATCTTCCTGGGTGATTCTACTTCTTTTTATTCTAGAGTTTTCAGATATGGTGTTAAGTCACAAACATGAGCTTTCTCCAGTTCCTTTATGTGGGCAGTTAGTGCTATAAATTTTCCTCTTAGCACTGTTTTTATAGTGTCCCATAGGTTTGGGTATATTGTGCCTTCATTTTTGTTGAATTCTAGGAAGTCTTTAATTTCTTTCTTTATTTTTTTCTTGACACAGGTGTGGTTCAGTAGTTCAATTTCCATGAGTTTGTAGGCTTTCTGACAGTAGTATTGTTGTTAAATTCTAACTTTAATCCATGGTGATCTGATAAGATACAAGAGGCTACTACAATTTTTTTTTATATCTGTGGAAATTTGCTTTGTTGCTGAGTATGTGATCAATTTTAGGGAAGGTTCCATGAGGTGCTGAGAAAAAGGTATATTCTTTTGTGTTTGAGTGGAATGCTCTACATATGTCTGTTAAGTCCATGTGATTCATGATGTGTTAATTCTCTTATTTCCCTGTTAAGTTTCTGTCTGGTTGACCTGAGAATTGGTGAGGGGGAGTGTTGAAGTCTCTTACTATTAGTGTGTGAGGTTTGATGTGTGATTTAAGTTTTAGTATTCCTTTACACACATGGGTACTCATGTATTACGGGCATAGATGTTTGGGACAGCAACTATATCTTGATGGATTGTTCCTGTTATGAGTATAAAGTGTCCATCTCCATCTCTTCTGATTGATTTTAGTTTGAAATCTATTTTGATTGATATTAGGATGGCTATACCCACTTATTTCTTAGGTCCACTTGATTGGAAAACCTTTTCTCACCCCTTTACTCTGAGGTAGTGTCTGTCTTTGAGGTTGAGGTATGTTTCTTGTGTGTACCAGAAGTCTGGATCCTTTTCTTATCCTGTGTTTTTTATAGGCAAATTGAGTCCATTGATATTGAGAGATATCAATGACAAGTATTTGTTAATTTGTGATACTCTTTAGTAGTAGTGTTTGTTTCTTTGGGTTTTGCTGGTGGAGGATTATCTGTTGCTTGTGTTTTTGTAGGTTCAGTTAGTTTCCTTGGGTTGGGGTTTTCCATTTAGTACTTTATGTAAGGCTGAGTTTGTGGATATGTATTGTTTAAATCTGTTTTTGTCATAGAATATCTTGTTTTCTCCATCAATGGTGATTGAAAACTTTGCTGGGCATAGTAGTCTGGGCTTGAATCCATTGTTCCTTAGTTTCTTTAGCTCATCTTACCAGGACCTTCTGGCTTTCATGGTCTTCATTGAGAAATGGGTTGTAATTCTGATAGGTCTACCTTTATGTGTTACTTGATCTTTTATGCTTATAGCTTTTAATATTCTTATTTATTATGTATGTTTTATGTTTTGATTATTATATGATGAGGGGACTTTTATTTTGATCCAGTCTACATGTTGTTCTGTAAGCTTCTTGTACCTTATTAGGAATATCCTTCTTTAGGTTGGGAAAAATTTCTTCTATGATTTTGTTGAATATATTTCCTGTGCCTTTGAGGTAGAGTTCTTCTGTTTCTTCTACCCCTATTAGTCTTTGGATTGATCTTTTCATGGTGTCCTGGATTTTCTCGATGTTTTGTGTTAAGAATTTGTTGAATTTATTATTTTCTTTGACCAATTAGTCTATTTCCTCTATAGTATCTTCACTACCTGAGATTCTTTCTTCTATTTCTTGTAATTCTATTGGTTATACTTGAATCTGTAGTCTGTGTTCATTTATCCAGATTTTCTCTGGGTTTGTGTTTTTATTACCTCTATTTCAATATTCAAATCTTGAACTGTTTGCTTTACTTGTTTGACTGTATTTTCTTGGGTTTCTTTGAATGAATTATTAATTTTTTTCCATTTTTTGTTTGTCTTTTCCTCCATTTCTTTAAGAGAGTTTTTCACTTCATATTTAAAGGTCTCCATCATTTTCACAAGTTATGTTTAAATTTGTTTTCTTCTGCTTCTTCTGGGTTAGGATGATCAAGTCTTCCTGCTGTATGTCCACTTTGTTCTTGTGTTACCATGTTGCTTTTTAGGTTGTTGAATGAATTCTTGCTTTGGTGCCTACTTAATTCTTGCTTCAAATGAGGCTGGCAGTGTCTTTGCTCCTTGTTCCAATCCTTGCAGTGGCTGTCTGAGGGTTTGGGAATTTATCTTGGTCTGTTCTGTACTGTCAATGTCTGTGTTTTAGAAAGATTCTGATGTCTCTCTAAGCCTACTCTCTTGGGCTTCTCTTCTGGTTCACCTCCTTGGTCCCCTCTTTTTGTCCCCTCAGTGTTGTAGCAAGCTTTTGATCCCCTCAGTCTTGTCGAAAGCTCTTAATTCCCTCAATACTGTAGCAGGCTATTAAGTTCCCTCAATATAAGTGCAAGCTGTGTTTCAGAGTTCCACCAAGGTTGCTCTTAAGTCCCTTCACTATTGGAACAAAATATGTTTCAGAGTTCCACTGAGGATACGTGAGTTTGGGGGGTGGAGTAGGGCTAGTAACTGGGGGGGGGGGGGTGGATGGGTTTGGGTTTTGGGGGTCTACCTGCAAGAGGGTCTCCTGCTGGCTGGTTATGAAAACTGAGGGAGTTGGGGGAGGGGCCCGGGGATTTGTCCCACTGTTTTGATCCTAGAGAGTGGAGTGTCCCACCACATGGCTCACCTCATAAGTCCCCTCAGTATTAGATCAAGCTATGTTTCAGAGTTCCACTGAGGTAAGAGGATAGGTGAGTTTAGGCATGGGGTGGGACTAATAGCTTGGATGGGCTGGTGGAAGGGGCTGGAATTTGGGAGAGCTGACCTGCAGAAAGGTCTCCTGCTGGCTTCTTAAAAATTCCTAGAGTTGGGAAGATGGGCCTGTGTAGGTTATAGAGAGTAGTGTGTCCTGCTGCTTGGTTGTTCACTTACTTCTTTAGTCCCCTCAATATCCCCTATATATTATTGTTTCCAGAAAAAGACTATGTTGCCATTTACTTAAATCTTCTTTTTTCACAACTGCACATTTGTCTGTAAACAGGCCATGTTTGTGTGAGTATATATGTGTGTGTTTATATTGGCTTGCTAAATGGGCCAGTCAATGCCTCAACTTATGTCACTATGGAACTCTATATAAATTGCCTTAATTTTTAATATGAATTTATCCTTTGATGAAATTTAAAAATTATTCACATGAAAATATTACTAATCAATAACATATAGAATAATTATAACAATATGATGATACTTAAGGGATATATGAAAATAATCTATGTCAAATGCAAAATTATAATTTTGCATCTCAGAGTAAACACTGCATGAATGATATTTTTGTTTCCTTTATCTTATGTTTTCATCTATTTTCAGGATAAACTATATGTTTTCTCTATGATATCTAAATGGACTTCTTAACTACATCTGAGCTCAGGGGGCATTAATGTGTACAAATAGAAATATCTGAGCACATGTATTAATATAAGCAGTATTCAACCTGACAATAACATGCCTACTAAGTCATCAATTACCATATTGAGTTTGGAAGTGCTGAAAAGAATGTTTTACATTTTAAACCAGATAAAGTAGCATGTCTCAAGCTTTTATCCCCATAAGGGTGCACAAAATAAAACATAAATGATTCATCTATGGAAATTTCCTTTTTTGTATTTTCAGACTACAATTTAGTAAAAGTAAATGAAATTTTGGAAAGCAAATTCATGCAGAAAATATGCTGTAGTGAGGATATTGAATCCCTAAAGATGCATTTTAAAGTTTGGTTTCCCAAATTGCACTACAGGTAAGTGTTGAGTTCTGGGAGGCCTAGAGCACATCAGGAAGGCCTTAGATTTTTCAGAGAAGGACAGGGAAAGTATTCCACAATCCCATTTTATGCTTTCTTTTACTTTGTGATATAAAATAAAACATATTTTCTTCACCACTACACTACCTGCTATAGCATTAATAACTAATCATACTGGAACATTTAAAACAATGATCATCACATAACTTTTTCAAATTCATATAGAAAATTATCTTATCTATTTTAACCGGAATTTGGAGGATGAGTGATATAGGGAGGGTACTATATTGCTATATTGTCTAAAAGACTTTCAGTGCTGTGATTCTTTGATTAGATTGAATTGAACTTTATGTTATACTATTATGCATAATATTAGTTCACCAAAATAATTTTTACATCAATGATGTGACAATAGTGTGACTAATAGGATTTAGGACTTAGGTGCTAATTTTAAAACTACACAGATTGAATTGCCTTAATAGTTCAGATTGTGCTTTGGAGATTTTGAAGTTATATCTGCAAATTGGGTCACATCTTCTGTAAGTACCACATTAACAAGACATTTTTTTAAAGTCACTCTTTTTGTTCTTCTTGTATCACCTGAAAGTATTGATAAACAAATCATTTTAAATTAATGAGCTATGGCTAGATAATATTTGTATTTCTGATAAAAATGGTTTCCTAGCCACTGTTTATTATATTCCACTTAATTATACTAAAAATCTTTACATTAATTTATAAGCATATGGGAATTTAAATTTTGGGGATGAAGAAAAAGTATGTCTTATATTCAAACCTAATAGAATGGAGAGTCAGCTTGTAAAGTCCAATAAATTTAATGTTTTCTGCACATTCTTTGAGAAAGTTTGTGGTAAAAACCTTTGTAAAAATCATTGCCTTTTTCCCCACAACAACAAGACTTTTCATGCAGTGGGCTCATTTCTGATTTACAATTACTCTTGACAATGCATTCTTTGTTGTAGCTGATTAATGGTGGTGTGCTTACTCTTTTGCTGCCCACCTTGAGCTTGAGGACCATTCATTATTGGGATAAATAATTACAAAGCTTCACTCAGATATGAAATTGAACTAGGTTTGTGAACATAGCTAATAAATAAAGGATGCTAGAGCACATAGTCTTTCTGTTTGGAGGAGAATTAATGTCAGTCCTCAGACAGCTTTCACATATCATAATCCCACATTTGGTTCTGCAGTTCACTTTCTTTAATCACTTTGCATTAAATGATATTGTTACATATGAAATATATTTCTAATAAGGAATCAAAAAAACCAAAATTATATTTGTTTACTTGTTTTTCATAGAAAAAATCTGACAAAGAACCTTTAATATATATGGGCAGTTATACATATGGGAACAATTCCAATAATTTATTTAAAATTCCTGGCAGATAATCTTATGACAATTTTTATTGTGATTTACCAAAAGGGAACATGATATTTGATATAAAATGTTAAAAAGGAATCTTTTGATATCTATCTCAGGCAATATTTAATGGGTTATAATGAATCACACTCAAAGAAAATATTGGTTCCCAAAAGTCTTAGACTTATAAAAAAAATCACAGGTAACAAAGAGAAACAAGCCTGGGAGATTATATTAGACCTTTACAAGACAACCAAGAAGGATCTGGAAATCTCCAACCCTAGGCAAGGAAATGCAAGTCACTAAGAAATGTTAAAAGTAGGAGAAATAGTCTGCTCCAGGAGAAGTCTCAACATTGGTTTTCCCAATACCAAATGGTCAGTCTTGAACACATATAGAGACAACACTAACAATGTTGAATACTTGTAGTGGCATTTCAATTGTATTTTAGTAAATAAAGCTTGCCTGAAGATCTGAGAGTAAACAGCCTCACTGGCCAGCCTACCGACCAGGTCACAGTTATACATACCTTTAATCCCAGTAGCCACACTAATTTGTCATTGAAACTGGGTGGTATATGCCTGTAATCCCAGTGGTGCACACACTTAATCCTATCCCTAGAGAAGATTATAAAACAGGAAGAGACAGCTCTCAGACACAGTCTCATTCTGAGATTCCTGGAAGCAAGATAACCATTTCAGACTGAGGGAAAGGTAAGAGCCAGTGGCTGGCTGATTAGCTTTTCAGGTCTTCAGGTTAAACCCCAGTTTCTTTCTCTGAGATTTTATTAATCATGCTTCAATACTTATATATTATAATAAATACAGAAATGTTGAATTCTTATGTTTAGAGCACACACTCATATATATACAATAAAACTGAACTTAATAAAGCTGAATAAAAGAGAAACTCTGAATTTGAGAGAGAGCTATAGAACCCATGAGAGTAATAGAAGAAGAAAAACCAAATAGGGAAATGATATACTTGTATTTTAATTTCAAAAATGAAAAAATAAATAGCAGAATGAAACATAGTTGATTAGAGAAACATGTTTTATGTTCATTTTGAGAGGTCATTCAAAACAAATAGAAAGTCATACTTTTATCAGTGGTGAAAGACCTAGTTCAAGACTGTTGGCATAGCATGTAATTAAGAAAAGAGATCACAGAAAAGAAAAAGTGATATTGAAAGGAGTGTACAGAAATATAAATTTTCCTTAAGCATTTTTAAAACTCAAATACTGTGACTTAGTAAGATGAAAGGAAAACACATAATAAAGGGATAAAATATTCTTAATATAATTATTTATGTAAGTCAATAAAATAGAGCAGCACTGAGTGGAAGATAACTCAAATTGTCTGAGAAATGGGGCACTGCCTGGATTGAATTTAAATTACTATTCTCAGTTGCTCTCCAGCAGTGAGAAAGAAAAGAACAACACAGGGCTCTGCAGTAGTACTGTGAACATCTTCCATAGAACATTAACCTCCTAGTGTGGGAAGAAGGAAAACCCACTGTTCAGACAAATGTGAATTGACTCAACACATGATATGGTGTTATATAATGCTAAGAATTGCTTTTCTTTTGAAATTCATTTATAGCTAGCCTTCTAAACTTTCATCTTTCCATGGCACCTATTTGCCTGAAAAAAAAACAACATGCCCTGTGTAAATAAGCATATAAGAGTACAAAACAGACTGATAATAGCTTGAAGCAACTTATCTAAAACAATTCATTTGTAGATGATTTTATCAATTATCTTACAATTGTCAGTGTAGTGGTTAATCATCAGTTGATAGATTCCCGTTATTTTGGGAAGCAATTGTATTGTGTGGATGGTAAGCCAGAGGAATCTTGAATATTCCTCTGAGATCAATAAGACTTTGAAGGAGCATTTTATATCAATCAACAACTTTCATTCTGTGAAACAATTAGTTAATATTTGTATCATAATTCAAAATGTATTCCATTTCTTGAAATCTTTAAGATACCAGTAAGGACCATTTTAAGAAAATTTATACATTGATATCAGAAGGAGGAATTAAAGAACCCCATTTGTCTCCAATTCAAGACTGTTTGAAGTTATGAACTGTAATGAAGGATGTCCCCCTCAGAGTCAGTACAGGACACGCACAGACACCAAATTCTCAGCAGAGATTTACTCCCCTGGAATGGAGAGTGTGAGGAAAGAGAGGCTTCAAGGTCAGACAGCAAGCAGCAGCAGCAGTAGCAACAACAGTGACAGGAAGCATTGCATCAAGCACGAAAGAGCAGGTGTTTTTTCAGTAGTTTTTAATGAACAAAAGAGAGTCTGTGCTTTGGGAAGCTGATAAATTATTATTGAACAGGTTAGCCAGATAATGAATTTGGACTATGAGACCTTGGTTTTTTTGTCTCAGGAATGAAGGAGTGGCCCATGATCTGGGAGCTAATGTTAGATATGCAATCTAACAGTTTAGCAAGTGGGAAAAAGAAAGGGGTAAAAGGGCAGGACATGTTGGTGCCATGTTTGCCATGTTCAGGTTTGTGTTTGCCATGCTCAGGCCTGCTAGAGGCCTTCATGAACCATGAATATGGAATGAGTGAAAATGAACATTTTAACTGTTTTTCTGAGAGGAGGTTTAATCACCATCTGCAGGCATGTTAGTAACTGGATGCTGTACTCCCTTAATACTTCATTACAGATTAGCCTTTAAATTCAGTCTCACCTAAAAACTTAATATGTGGACTAACTATAAAATAGCTTTTTAACAAATTTTAAGACAGATGACTAACTCTTACTTGATTTGATGCAGAATGAGAGAGCCCTCACTCCTACCCAAAACATCACTGGCCCACTCCATATCTCATTTTCACTGCAAGTCGAATACTCTTAACTTTACGAGAACAACCCATCAAGATCCATCAATAACAGGCTAAGATTTATTAGCTGGCTTCTCTACACTTCCATTTCTCCAGAAATCCACTTACAAATATTTCTGAGCTGAATGGTCAAAAATAATACCAAAATACAGCCCACACCGCAGCATCAACTTTCTGTATCCATTTTAGTTTCTTTGATAAAATACTTAGGAAATTCAAATGAGGGAAGAAAGATTTATTGGGCTCAAGTTTGCTAACTTCTCAATCTATCACTCACTGTCCCCATCCATTGTTGGGCTATAGCAAGGCACAGACAGCATGGCTGATGATAATGGCAGAAGAAAGATGTTTGCTTGACAACAGGCAGTTAGCAGAGGAAGAGGGATTAAGGAAAGTGATTTTTCCTTCACAGTGCCACATTTCATCTAGTCAGTATCCAGTATCCAAATTCTTCAACTTCTAAATAATTAATTTAATTATTAAGTCATCAATAGATAAACTCATTGGTAAGGCTATTTCCCTCATACTTAGTCACCACCTCAAGGCCCCACTTCTGAATTTTATAATGAATACCAACCTAAGAGCTTATTAGACATATTTCACATATAAACCACAACATTGATTTACAAATATGTTTACAAACTTAGAAAACTATGAGAAATTTTCAATTATCATAACATCAACTTATGAATCTATTAAAATATATATTATTGAAATATATATTTGTGCATATTGCCAAACTCACATAAAACTTAAAATAAGAAAAAATAGAGATAGGCACAGCAATTTTTGAAAAATTCCTCATTAAATTATCAAAAATTTGTTTCCAGTGAAAAGAGAAACAGTGAGCCAAATAATGTCCCTTTATTAATACTGTTGGGATATTGTAGGACAAAGACAAGAAAGTGGCTTTGTGTCTCCTGTTTTGTGAAATGAAGCTATAAGTCCCAAATAATCATCCATTGTTGTATAAAGAAAGACTTGGAGAGACTGCATACTTGTCGGGGAAGAATTCAGTTGAGTACAAATCAGCGCATAACTAGTGTTATGGAAATCACTTTAAAAAAAAAAAAGATAAAACCAGCCAGGTTAATAAAAATAGTTGTGTCCATTGCTGCTGCAGAGCTGGGAGTTGTCCTAATGTTTTGATGTTATGAAGCAGAGGTTGAGTAGTATGGGATAATAATTCATAGTTTGAGAGTAGTTACATTTTTCCTTTCTTATTTATTAAATACTTTTTTAATGGATTTGATTGAGCTATACAATTTTCTCGGCTCTCCTACCCTTCTATCCTCTCCCATGGTCCCCATGCTACAAATTTACTCAGAAGATCTTGTCTTTTTCTACTTCCCATGTAGTTTAGATACATATATGTCTCTTTTAGGGTACTCATTATTTTCTAGGTTCTTTGGGGTTGTGGATTGTAGGCTAATTTCTTTGCTTAATGTCTAAAAACCACTTATGAGTAAGAACATGTGATATTTGTCTTTCTGGGTCTGAGTTACCTCACTCAATATTATTTTTTCTAGATCCATTCATTTGCCTGCAAATCTCAATGCCATTATTTTTTCTTCTATGTATAGTACTCCATTGTGTAAATGTACCACATTTTCCATATCCATTCTTTGGTCAACGGACATTTAGGTTGTTTCCAGGTTCTGGCTATCACAAATAATTCTACTATGAATATAGATGAGCACATGTCCTCGTGGTACAATTGAGCATTTTCGGGGTATATACCCAAAAGTGATATTGCTGGGTTTTGAGGAAGGCTGTTTCCAAATTTTCTGAGAAATTACCATACTGATATCCAAAGGGGCTATACCAGTTTGCACTCCCACCAGCAATGCAGGAATATTCCCTTTACTCCACATCCTCTCCAGCACCAGGAAAAGGGTTGATCTCCAAAATATATAAAGAACTGAAGAAAATGGTAACCAAATGAACAAATAATCCAGTAAAAAAATGAGGTACAGACATAAGCAGAGAACTCTCAACAGAGGAATATAAAATGGCTGAAAGAAACTTAAGGACTCCCCATCCTCTCCTTCTCGCTTCTCTCCCCCATCTCCTCTTATCCCCACCTCACCCCCACCCCGTGCTCCCAACCCTTGCCCAGAAATTTTGTCACTTTCCAATATTCAGTAAGATAACAATGATTTTCTTTGGGTTCACCTTCTTATTTAGCTTCTCTAGGATCACGAATTATAGACTCTATGTCCTTTATTTATGGCTAGAATCCACTTATGAGTGAGGACATACCATATTCCTCTTTTTGGGTCTGGATTACCTCACTCAGTAAAGTGTTTTCTATTTCCTTCCATTTGCATGCAAAATTCAAGATGTCATTGTTTTTTACCGCTGAGTAGAACTCTAAAGTGTATATGTGCCACACCTTCTTTATCCATTCTTCTGTTGAGGGGCACCTAAGTTATTTCAATGGGGAAAGCTTGAGGGAATGGGATGGTTAGGATGGAGTAGGGGGATATGGGAGCAGGAAAGTATATATCTTAATTACGGAAGCCATTTTAGGGTTGGCAAGAGACTTGACTCTAGACGAGTTCCCAGGTTTCCAAAGAGATGTCCCCAGTTTGTTCCTTGGGCAGCAGAGGAAAGGGTGCCTGAACTGGCCTTGTCCTATAGCCACACTGATGATTATCTTGCATATCACCAAAGAACCTTCATTTGGTGATGGATGGAGATAGAGACAGAGACCCACATTGGAGCACTGGACTGAGCTCCCAAGGTCCTAATGAGGAGCAGAAGGAGGGAGAACATGAGCAAGGAAGTCAGGACCATGAGGGGTGGATTCACCCATTGAGACGGTGGGACAGATCTAATGGGAGATCACCAAGGCCAGTTGGAATGGGACTGATGGAACATGTGATCAAACCAGACTCTTTGAATGTGACTGACGGTGGAGGCTGACTGAGAAGCCAAGGACACTGGTGCTGGGCTTTGATTCTACTGCATAGACAGGCTCTTTGGGAGCCTTGTCAGTTTGGATGCTCACCTTTTTGGACCTGGGGAGAGTTGGGAGGACCTTGGACTTCCCATAGTGTAGGGAACCCTGATGGCATTTTGGCCTGGAGAGGGAGGGAATGGGGCTGTGGGTGGAGGGGAGGGGAGGGAAGTGGGAGAAGGGGAGGAGATAGAAATTTTTATTAAAAATTAAAAATAAAATAAAAAGAAAAGATAAAAAAGAAACTTAAGGAAATGTTCAACATCCTTAGCCATCAGAGAAACAAAAATCAAAACAAGATTTCATCTCACACCAGTAAGAATGGCCAAGATAAAATACATTTTTTTCTTTATGTGTGTGTGTATATATATGTGTGGTATGAATGTGTGTGTGAATGTGCATGAGTGATGTATGTATGAGAATGTATGCATGTCTATGTGAGGTGTGTGAGTATGTGTGTGTGAGAGAGAGAGTGTGTGTGTATGAGTGTGTGTGTGTGTGTGTGTGTGTGTGTGTGTGTTTGTAATGTGTATACATAAGGGCTTCTGGATATGGCATTACACACACAGGTAGAAACCAGAAAAATATGAAATATGCCTTCTGCTATCATTTTTTGACTTACTGTCTTGAGACAAAATTTCTCTTTAACAAAGCAGAAGCTTGCTATTTATACCAGTCTGGCTGTCCAAGAAACTCCTTAGCTTCTCCTTTTTTTGATCATCAAACATGGAAATATAGGCTGTACACCCATGCATATATTTTTATGGGTACTAAAGATTTGAATTCAGTTTCTTGTACTTGCACAGGTATTATCCTTGCACTTTTTAGGAGGCCACTTGTTTATTCCCAGTCATCCAGAACCAAAATATTCACACAGAAACTATGTTATTTAAATTATTGCTTGGCCAATCACTAAAGGATATTGCTCTTATATCTTTGAAAACCAATTTCTATTATTTTAGATTTTACTATGAGGCTTGAGACCTACTAGCAAGGTTCTAACTGGGAGTTCACCTCTTTCCTCTCTGGCAGCTCCATGGCTTCTCATTGACTTCATCTACTCTCTCTATATCTTTTCCAGCCTGCCTATATTCTGTTAAGACATTGGCTAAAAGCAGCTTCTTTATTCATTAAACAATGAAAGCAACAAATATACAGAAGGACTTCCCCTAGAATTTCTCCTTTTCTGTTTAAATAAAAAGGAAGTTTTTAACTTCAACATAGTAAAATTACATATAATAAAATAAGTATGAGTAAGAATTATAGTTACAATATTATATCTATTTTATTTTTTATCTTAACTAAGGAAAACTATAACTATTGATTCTTCAACTCCATCAAAGTCTCCAGAAGAATATAATATTATCTAAGTAATTAGGAAGTGCATTGTAAGCAACTGCCAAAACTCTAGAATTGACAGAGACATTTCACTACCAGGACAGACACCCAAAATTCCTACTTGACATTGGAGCTCCCAATCTTTAGCCAGCAGGTCCATAGTATCTGGCAGACCTTTCCATGAAGCAAGAAATTCCAAGGAGAGTTTCATTTACTTTCTTCTTTTTCCTGCAGAATGTCTGACAAACTCTTTCTTGAAGCAGGAACCATGAAGGAATGTCTCACCTTTAGAAAAGTTGAGAAGTCATATTTCTGTGAGTTCTGCATGTACAGTTCATACATCATACCATCAAGCATTCCAGGCAAGAGTAGATTTTTGACCAAATGGCTAACAAACTCCATGAGGAGTCTCTTCATATTCCTCTTGAAGTAATTGGTGCTGCCAGGAGCAGGTGTGTCTCATTGTCACGAAAAGTTCTAAGTTTTTAAAACATTTTAAATGTCATATTCTGAAGGTCTCTGAAAGATTTGAAAAATACCTATCTAACTGAAATATATCTCTATTCATCTAGAAAATCTCACTAACATGACTAGAAGCTTCACTATTATAAATGATTATCTACTAACTTGTATTTATTAATTATAGATTTTTAAATGAGGTGCACAAACACAATATCTTAATCAAAAGCAAACATATATACATATATATTCATATACATATAACAAAATTGATCTTAAATTTGTATCAATAGACCAAGATCCATACCAACACAAAGTGTTCATATCTATAGCATATCCCCTTTAAAAGTAAACAAACATCTATAATCAATATTTGGGAATTTGGCCATAGTTCTTTCTAGACTGCTCCCTGCTTTTAGTTGAGTGAAGTAATTTGCTACCACCAAGTAGCTTGAAGCACACTGCCCACAAAGCCTATTAAAGTGCTCAGCCTCCTAAAGAGCCAGAATTCATGCTGGTAGCACAGCCCAGGAAGCTACCTTTTTGAAGCCATGAATATTTTTATTTGTTTTGTTGTTTTGTTTTGCAACCACTGAATCACAAAGACCTCTCTTAAAGGAGCTGCAACATGTCTTCAGCAAGCAGAGCCCATACAAATAAAATGCACATAAACTTTGGTTCTTAGTGTCTAGCATTCCTTTCCAAGCCCTCTCAGGTTTTATGTGCTTTTAGCTAGCACATTTTGAAGTGCCAATTAATTGTATGACAGAAAAGGGGAGGTAATGTGGGATTCCCCTCTGTGTTCTGTGATTACCATTGGTTAATAAAGAAGCTGTTTGGGGCCTGTGATAGGGGAGAATAGAATTAGAGGCAGGGAAAAGTCAACTGAATGGTAGGAGAAAGAAGGCAAGATCAGAAAAGTCAGGTAGCACTGCCAGAGACAGATGCAGGACAGAACCTTGCCAGTAAGCTATAGCCACATAGAAATGCACAGATTAAAAGAAATGGGTAGAATTAAGATGTAAGAGCTAACCAATAAGAATCTAGAGTTAATAGGCCAAGCAGAGATTTAATTAATACAGTTTCTGTGTGGTTATTTCAGGGCTGAGCAGGCAGGATCAAACAAGTGGCCTCATACAATATTAATGACTGAGCCACCTCCCTAGTCAAGCAGTGTGTTTACAAGTATTTAGCATGATAAAGCTATACCTTATGACAACATGTCTAGTATATCAAATCTAAAGCACCAGAAACTATGAATGAAAACATACAACTGACAATATAAATGTACATTATCTACTTTCTTATCAAAATTATTTATAAAGCACAGAAATGGTTTTCCATGATATAAACAGTCATACATTTTAGAAATGCCAGATATATTAGCTGATTTTCTGCTATTGTGATGAAGAACCATTTCCAAGACAATGTACAATAAGAAGAGTTTATTTTGACTTTTGGTTAGAGAGAAATTAAAGTCGTTCATGGCTTTATGGATGGTAGAAGGAGTAGAGAGCTGAGAGGTCCTATCTTTATCATCAATCTGGAATAAGAAAACAACCTTAACTCTCAAAGCTTGGTAGCAAAGGAGAAAAGATTCCTAAAATTTGTCCTCTGATTTTCTCATATGCATACTACCTTGAAAACACATATAAATGAAAATATAGTGTAAATAAAACAAGCACAGTATATAATATTATTACATATTAATACATATTATATATATATACATATATATATATCAATGGAAATAGGAATTCTAGGAAAGTCTAATGATTATAAAAGTATAGGGACTCAAAATAAAAGCATTTGAATATTAACGGATATGTATATCCGTTAATATTCATAAATATATAAGAAAATAGATTATGTACAGTAATATTAGGAGACATCAGTGATCCATTTTTCAATAGTGGATATAACTATGAAACAAAGTCAATACAGAAACATCATATTTAAATAAATCTACAAAACAGAGTGACTTAGAATTTTTCAAGAATACTCCATCTCCCAGAAATAATTCTTAAGCATACATATATTTCATAGGCTAAAACATCCATAATTTACAAACCATGAAAAAACTAAACAAATTTAAATAGTTGGTCAACATTCCCTGTTTAAACTTTAAATAAATAGTAGGTAAGAAATTTAAAGTATGTGGTCACGAGTTCATGAAAAATAATCATATTATTGAACAAAAACAAATCACTAGTAAAAAAGTAAATACAAAAACAAAAATCTTAATATAGTAAGGAAATACACTAACAAAACTAAAACCACAACTTTATATGATCCACGGAATTCATCAAGAATATTTTTTGAAGCATGATAGTGTAAGGTGAAAATACAAGGATGTAGCTATTCTAAGATAACACCATCTCCAATACTGAAGGCAGTCCTTTGCCTGATCATACTAACATTGTTTTATATAGGATTTTTTTCTGTAGGTATTATAGAAACTTAAAAAACCAATAACGTAGATTGAGATATTTGGATCTTAAATTTCTATGGTTACTTTATGCTTATAAATTCACAATTATGTCAGAAAGTTTTATCATTTTTTTTACAGAGAAGAATTACCTACACAAGTTTTATGTGCCTTTACGAACTATGTGTCAAGTTAAAAATATAAATTCTTATAGAGTAAAAGATTACATTTTATTGAAATAAAATATGTCTTCAATTTTGCTTATATGAAAATAAAAAATTACCTTCAACAAATCATATTAAAATGACAACAGCTTGTACACTTTGATGTGTTTACAGCTTTACTTGATTAAATTTAGAGGACAAAATTGCTACCAATAGCAATTTATGTGATGTGAATTCTAGCTACTCTTTAAATGTGGTAAATATATTTTCACATATATGTGACTGCAATATTTGAAACATAATTATCACTCAGAGTTGATGTTTAATTTACTCTAAACTTAATGCATAAATATTTCTGAAATTCTGGTAAAATATTTAGCATATTCTAAAATTTAAAATTATAGTATATCACTACAAATGTTAGTGTAAATTAATGATTTTCATTAATTATCCACATTCCGGATATTGTGGTATAACTGCTATGTCTCTCTAATATATTCATCAAGATAATAAATACCTTGAATTAATGGAAATACATTTAACACTTCTGCTAACCCTGATATAGTTAGAACCATCCATGTATTGTACAGATATGAGACTTAACTGTAAATTATGTCAGTATTTTGATATGTCTTCTTAACAACTATTGGAATTTTATAGTCTTTCCTTTAAGTTATTTTTAATACTCTCCATGAATTTATTTGGTAGGAGGGCTATGAAAAAGAATTTAAAGACACCCCTGAATCCACTAAGTAGCCAAGGATTCTTAATGTTTAATATTTATGCCTTTGCTGCTCAAAATGGAGGATTAAACCTGCAGCATCGCTTTCTTCCTCCCGCCCTCCATTGAGCTTGTCCCAATTAATCCTCCTTGAGCTTCTTCCATGTACCCCTACTCACAATTTCATGGTCTCTTTTTCTTAAATAATTATTGTTACATAAGTACATGTAAATATAGATACATGTATGTATACATATGCAAATTAATACAAATACTAACTGCTGATGTCATATGTTTGTGTGTATTTGGTTCAAGGATCACTGCACTATATTAGACATATTGAAGAAGCTCATTTTGGGGAGCATCTGATTCTCATTCTCCCGGAATTCATTAGTTGCCTGCTGTTCTTTTTTTTAACCATTGGACTCTGTGAAATTTTCCTCTTCAATAAGAGCATGTATATTTATATGCCTTTGTTTTAGTTTTGTTACTGAAGTTACTTCATGAAGTATTATTTCACAACAGACTTCCTGGTATCCTTGCTTTTACAACTTTTCTGTCCTTCTCACACAATGTTCCTGGAGCTTTAGTTGCATGAGCTGAGCTGTGTTGTAGTTATACTCCTTAGGGCTTGACCCTTCATGATCTACTGGTCTCTTCTTTGTTTCCAGTTATGGATTTCTGTGATAATCTCCTGTTGGAAGGCTTTCTTTTTTTTTTTTTTTTTTTTTTGACTGTAGATGTTACAGTCTCTCCATATGGCCTGGCAGCTTATCTCAATGGCTAGACAACATGGGACTCCCTCATTCCAGCAGAAGTTCCTACCTCTACCTGTCCTTATCTGGGGAGTGTCCCTGGGCCTGGAGGACTGACCTTACCTGAAAGCTGTCTCTAAACCCGATGCTTTATTTATCTTTAGCTTTACAGTTGATATAGATTCCTGCTAAGAAGACTTGTGCTAGGAGCTCTGCTGTAGGAATCTATTGCCACATACAAAGTCTTGTGTTAGAACATTGCCACTTAGCACATATTAGTGTTTCTCCCAGGCTCCTCAATCCTATGTATTTCCTATATTCTGTAATAAAGTTGAGCTAGTTCACCAAAGTCTGTCTCCCAGAGGACTGTCTTCTTTGCACTCACAGCCATCTTGAATAATGTTCCTTGATTCTGCTCCTTTCACGCTCATGGACCAATACAGTCAAAGATCCCAGGGAAGAGGGGAATAAGCAGAGCCATAATCATTAGCTCAAAAGCAGACTTCTTTTATGAGGGGTGGTAGCTTCACTTATGAGTAAGTATAAGATCTTAGAGTGTAGGAATGATAGTAGTGTTTTATTTTATTTTCTTTATTCTACATTCCAACCACAGTTCTCCCTCCCATGCCTTCCCCCCCAGCCCACCTTCATATCTGCCTCCCAAGAGGTAAGGGCTCACATGGGAAGCCAAAAGTCTGGCAAATTAAGCTAGGGCAGGACTAAGATCCTCCCCCTTGCATTAAGGCTGAGCATGGCACCCCACTATAAGGAACAGGCTCCAACAACTAACTTATCCACCCGGGATAGATGCTTGTCCTACTGTCAGGGATCCCTCAGATGGTCCAAATCTTACATTTGTCTCCCACATATGTCATAATAGCCAGAACCTGGAAACAACCTATATGACCCTAAACTGAAACATGGATAAAGAAAATGTGGTACATTTACACAATGGAGAATTACTCAGCTATAAAAAAATGACATTATGAAATTTGCAGGCAAACAGGCAGAATTAGAAACAACCATCCCGAGTAAGGTACGCCAGACCTAAAGAATCTGAAAATTTATATTGAGATTGAACTGTTAAATAAGGAATGGTGAATCTAATAATCTAATCACTGAAGTATCAGTTTACAGACAGAGAGGGTAATTATACTTTCATATTGGGTAAGTGTTAGAAATATCACTTTGGTTTTTTTTTTTTAGTTTTCTGTAGTTACAGATTCATAAATAAGTATGTGTAGGTAATAGGACAATAAAAATATAATTTTTAGACAAAATGATATTTAGCAGGATAATTTATAATAGATAGATGAAGTACAAGTAGATTGACATATTGATAAATATGTTTCTTTTAATAATGACATTAAGTTTTCATCTCTTGACTTCATAGTATTATTCAGTAAAAGATAAATTACTAATTGCAGTAATGACAAGGGAAATGTATAAGATGAACATAGAGACTAGCAGAGTACCAGAATGAAAGTAAATACTCTTAAAGAAAAAAAAAAAAAACAGCTACATGAGATGGACACAAAGGCCAATCATGTTTCTGAAGTACTTATTGCATTTCTAGTTCTTAGGGGGAGCTGGGTAGACCTTGGACTTAACATAGTGAAGGGAACCCTGATGGCTCTTTGGATTAGAGAGGGGCGGAGTGGGGATATGGGTGGAAGGGAGGGGAGGGAAGGGGGAGGAGGAGGGGAGGAGATGGAAATTTTTAATAAAAAATGAGAAAAAAAAGAAAAAAGAAGAAAATAAAGATTTACAGACAAGCAGGGCTGGTTTTCTTATACACAGAAAGATTGCTACAAGGACTGAAATAAAAAGAACTATAATGTAATCTGTATGACTTATTATGGAACAGAGCTATTAGCATAAGTGTGTATGCATTCAGAAAAGTACATACAGATATAATTGCACATGTATTCTAGAACTCATAAAAGTACAGCCTCACTATACATTTATTATTTTACTGATCATTTTCAAGCACTGTCATTCACTGGTAACAGTGCTCCCCATTGTCACTTAAGTCTTACAATCTTACATCATTCTGAAGACAGAGGAAAAATGAAGACATTAGAACAACGTATTTAGGAAATGCCTGTGACTGATTGTATAGTAACATGCTGAAATACTCAGTGCTTTTATTGTGCTCTTTGAAGAAACAGATAGATCTGAAATTATCACGTAGATGTGTTGTTTCATTCCAAAAATAATTATTCTCAGAACAATGCTTAGTTAATTAAAGGAAATAAAAGTAAAAATACTTTCTGCCAAGGATCAATCCACAGGAAAATTAATAATATTTAATTTCTTGTTAACTGCTATGCAAGAAGTGAGTGACATTAAAATCTAAAAATCTAATGTAAGTGTTGACCGAAGGAAGAATATTAGTAAAGACTGGTTTAGAAAATAGAGCTCAGAATTGGAAATTGTTTCTGCTGTTATAATTTTGAGTTGCTTGTTATTATCTGTCACTTATGTTCATTTCATGCATTATAAAAAAATATTGTTAAAGCTGTAATTATGTGTTTGTAGAGACATAACTACTTGTATAAGTTTTGAACATGACAAGGCAGACAACTAGGTCTCCCTAAGATACTCTATCTACTCTGACCATTGAGGAACCTGAACATGGACCTGGAGTAGAAATCTATAAACTGACAAATAAATATTTTCAGAAAACATATAAAATAGTTAAAAAGCAAATACTCCATTAATTTAGTAATACATTCCATATTCTAATTGCTTTCCTCTTTATTTCCTGGACTTAGTTTGTTTTCCTTTTTAAAAACAATGCTAATCTTCAAATTAAACAAAGAAGGATATTCAAAAACAAGGTAAAATAACAAGGTCCTTTCCTACAATGATGGTGAGTAAGAATGGCTCCTCATCCTCAGCAGATCATTCTAATGACTGAAATGACAGAGTACTAATTTTGTTGGGGATAGCAATGTGAGTGAGACTTCTTCCTTCCAAGATAGCTTTTCTATTGCTTTTATAGTTTCCAGAGTCTTGTTTATGAAGACATATTGGGAAACAAAACAACTAAATAAAAAGAGAGTGGGGGATATTTGGGGAAATGGAAGGGGTTAGAAGAAGAAAAAAGGGGGGCAGGAAGTAATATACTTAAACTAAGATTTTTAAAATAAATTAATCAAGAAAAGAAATGATTCAGCTGGCAATGGGATCAAACACTGAAACAAATGTGTTACTTTTTAATTCAGATGAAATAGAAACAAAATATTTTTTTCAGTTTGGACTCTTTTTTAACTCTTTTCTGCAAATTGATGCACAAGTGAATGCAAAACTCAGAGGTCTCAGAGTTAGTGAAAGAGAACCTATGGTGGAGGAGTACAAAGGCAATGGATGAGAGATATTAGAAATACAGCCAAAATCAATCAAGGTGGGGTATCAGAAACATAGTCAATATAGCCATGAAGGTGTGATATCAGAAATATAGACAAAACGTAAAAACGACTATGAATTAAGAATGACATTTTCCCCACTGAAATCCAAAAGGAATAAAAGCCTCAAGTTCCCAATTTTGCCTGGCGATCGTGTCTACTTCCAATATCCAGGAGGATTACTATATCTTTTTTGGGAGTTCACCTTCTTATTATCTTCTCAAGGATCCCAAACTTATAGGCTTGATGTCCTTTAATCATGGCTAGAAACCGAATATGAGTGAGTACATCCCATGTTCATCTTTATGGGTCTGGGTTACCTCACTCAGAATAGTGTTTTCTATTTCCATCCATTTGCCTGCAAAATTCAAGATGTCATTGGTTTTTACCGCTGAGTAGTATTCTAGCATGTATATATTCCACAGTTTCTTCATCCATTCTTCCACTGAAGGGCATCTAGGCTGTCTCCAGGATCTGGCTATTACAAATAATGCTGCTATGAACATAGATGAGCATATGCTTTTGTTGTATGATTGGGCATCTCTTGGGTAGATTCCCAATAGTGGAATTGCTGGGTCCTGGGGTAGGTTGATCCCGAATTTCCGGAGAAACCGCCACACTGCTTTCCAAAGTGGTTGCACAAGTGTGCATTCCCACCAGCAATGGATGAGTGTACCCCTTACCCCACAAGTGCATTCACTCATGGAGACGGTGGGACAGAACTAATGGGAGATCACCAACTCCAGTTGGAATGGGACTGATGGATCATGCGACCAAACCCGTCTCTCTGAATGTGGCCAACAGCGGGGGTTGACTGAGAAGCAAAGGACAATGGCTCTGGGCTCTGATTCTTCTGCATGGACGGGCTCTGTGGGAGCCTTCTCAGCTTGGTCGATCACCTTCCTGGATCTGGGGGGAGTTGGGAGGACCTTGGTCTTAGCATAGAGTGGGGAACCCTGATGGCTCCTTGGCCTTGAGACGGAGGGAGGGGAGGTATGGGTGGAGGGGAGGGGAGGGAAGGGGGAGAAGGAGGGGAGGGAAGGGGAAGGAGGAGGGGAGGGAGGGGGGAGGAGGAGGGAAGGAGATGGAAATTTTTAAATATAAAAAAATAAACCATGAGAGAGAAAAAAAAAGGAATAAAAGATCTGTTTTGTCCCTATCACTTCCACCATCATCTTGGGGGGCTCTACATGGTGCCATGTGTTGAAAAAGGCAAAGAAATTGTGTATACTGACTTGGACAGAAGAAATAGAACTCTATTGTTTTCCAAACATAACATAATGGACTATGGAAAAATGTCCAAGTCCACAAAAAATATTTTTCCCTGGAACTAATAAGTAATTTAATGTAGTTGAAATAAACAATAGCACAATTCAACCAGCATACATCTAAAAACATGTCTAATATGAAACATCAGCAAGACCATTGACCAGCAGTAACACTCACTCATTGAAAATGGGAATGTAGAGTGGATATGCATGTATGAAGATAAACAACACTTTTCAAGAAACCATCTGAGCTCCTCTGAGAAGATCCAGTAATCTTTGTCACCCAAATCCATCCAAAGCAATTAAAAATGGAATATTTTCAGGTGTGATTGTGTTCTGCATGACACTTTGATGATAGATATAATTTCTAGTTGCTCTAACTTATGGAACAATTGAGAGCCTAATCTTAATGTAAACTATAGACATTATAATATCAAGGAGTAGTTTGTTGCACCAAGTGTTTTAGTTTGTTAGACTTGAAGATAATGTGAAATGTTGTGAAGAGAACTAAATATGGAATACATAGGGAATCTCTGTAACTTCTCTTGTAATTTTCATTGTAATGTAGTTCTAAAAATTAAACATAATTAATTCAAGAGAGAAGAATATGTGCTATACTTTAGGATATTATATAATGAAAAAAACATGCAGGACAGGCACAGATGTAGGAGTGTCACAAAATAAAACCATTGGTTTTTGGTATTAAGAAGGTAGTATATGGATCCCTAACTGAATTGGGATTACCCTCTGTGTGCTGTGATTACCATTAATGAATAAAGAAACTACCTTGACCTGTTGATAGGGCAGAACTTAGGTAGGCGGGGAAAACGGACTGGATGCTGGGAAGAAGAAGGCAGAGTCAAAAGCTGCCATGAATTTGCCAGAGACAGGCATGCTGAAACTTTAGCTAGTAAGCCACTGTCACATGGCGATACCTAGATTACTAATAATGGGTTAAATTAAGATGTAAGAGTTAACTGATAAGAAGTTAGAGCTAATGGGCCAAGGAGTGTTTCAATTAATATAGTTTATGTGTGAATATTTCTGGTCAAAGTTAGTTGGGTACTGGGAAAGAACTCACAGCACTCTTTGCTACAGATGGGTGGGCCAATGTGGTGGACTAAATCCATGTAAAACCATGTAAATATTATATTACTATGTTAAATTTAATTTAAAAACTCTAAATGGGTCACAGTGTTGGTTAAATGTATGCAGGCTTGGAAGAGAAAAAAGAGTATAGTTTTAAAATGATGTTAAAAAAGTCTTTAAAAAGAAAGAGTAAGACAGTCATCGATTAAAAGGAGTAAAAAAATAAGCCACATAAAAATGAAAAATTCAAAGAGAGTATTCTATTGTATCGGCTTTAAATTTTTGACGTAATGGAGCTAAATACAGAGAGACATTTTATTGTATGGACTTCTAAGTTAAACCAACATAAAGTTATCTTGATTTCAATATTTGAGTCTAAGGATATGTTGCTTTGGAAAAGAGGTTATTCTTTTTTTTTCACAGAAGATGAGAAACTATGAATTGCTTCCACACCAATATGGTTTAATGGAACAAGACTCCCCCTGAAAGGTTGCTGTAAACACCCCCACAAGGAAAAACTTTACTCAATAAACAGCAGGAAGATTTTTGGACAGAACTGCACCCATATTCCCAAATATTGTTTGTAAATTTTTTTCTTTACATTTACGGGAGGATTTGCTATAAAGATGGATACTTTGCACTGGTATGAATCTTGCTTTATTGAAACAAATTTAAGGTCATCTTGTTATATGTATATGTCTTTCTGATCTTGGTTAAGGTATTTTGTTTGTGTAGCTCATTTAAAATGTAACATTTAATTAAGAAAAATAAGTTAATAGACAATCATCTATAATAGTCACACTTGTAGTTATGTTAGATTTTCTAGATGTAAAGAGATATATTTCAGATAGATAGGTATTCTTCAAATCTTTCAGAAAACTTCAGAATATGGCATTTAAAATGTTAAAAAACTTAAGACTTTTCATGACAGTGAGACACATCCGCTCCTGGCAGCAAAAAGTTACCTCAAAAGTATGATGGTCATTGAAGAGGCTGCTTATGTAGTTGGTTAGCCATTTGGCATAAAATTGTTCTTTCATGGACTGCTTCACTGGATTTGCAGGACCCATGTGGAAATGACTGCTGAACTTGCCTAAAGGTGAGATGAACTTTGGGGGTACCTGCTTCATGAAAGGGTCTGCATGATATTTTGCAGGATATAGACGAAAGTGACTGAACTCTCTTTAAAATTTCTTGCTTCATGGAAAAGTCTGCCAGATACATCAGGCCTGTAGGCTAAGGATGGATGTCCCAACAGTACAAAAAAACTTTGGTATCTGTACACTAGCATGATGTCTCTGTCATTTTTAGAATTTTGGAAGTTGCTTATAATGTACTTCCTATTTACTTAGGTAACAGTATATCTTTCTGGAGTCTTTGATGAAATTGAAGAATAGATACATAATTACAATTATAGTTTTCCTTAGTTATGGTAAAAGATAAAGAGAATAAAATATTGTAACTAATTCTTGCTTGATAACTGTCTTGTTATATGTAATTTTACTATGTTAAAGTTAAAACCTTCTTTTTTATTTAAACAGAAAAGGGGAGGTAATGTGAGAGCCCCTCTGTGTGCTATGATTACCATTAATGATTTAAAAAACTGCCTTGGCCTGTTGATAGGGAAGAACTTAGCTAGGTGGGGAACAATGGACTTAATGCTGGGAGGAAGAAGGAAGAGTTAGATAGTCTCCATAGAGCCATGGAAGACAGACATGACAAAACTTTAGTCGGTAAGCCAGTGTCACATGGTGATACATAGATTACTAAAAATGGGTTAGATTAAGATGTAAGTGTTAACGAATAAGAAGTTAGAGCTAGTGGGCCACTAAGACCTTTTAGTAAGTGAAAAATAAAGCCATTTGAAAGGTGAAGCCTAGATTATGATATAATTTTTGCTTGTTCTGCAAAATTGAAGTGTATAGAAGCTACGATGACCATGAAGCAAGAAACAAACTTTAGTCCGAAATCAGTATGATGACAAACACTGAAATACCCTCAAACTTCAGTAAAGCATACTAAAGAAGTTTTGGTTTACAGAAAAGGAAAATATTTGTTTTTGTTTGTTTGGTTGGTTGGTTCCTGAGCTATTTGAGATCAGCATTAACCAGAACTATTTTGTTTAGTAGAAGACAGTTTCTACCTGATTTCTTTAGCCCAAAACAGTTTCCTTAAGGAAAATGCTGAGTATATGGGGAAAGGTGTGGAAAAAAAGGGAGCAAATCTTTGGTAGATTATTTCAGTAATAGGAGCCCAAATCACCTTGTCAAGTTAGTGTAGAGGAGGGGATTTAGGTCTTGGATTAGCTGAAAGTTTTGAGGATTTGGTGGTATAAAGAAAATAACATATGAATAAAAAAGAAATCTAGGCTCAGAAAATTCAGAAATTGGAAGCATTAAGAAACACAGCAGTAAGGACCTTGAAGCAAGCAATCAAACATTAACTATTCTCTTCATTCTTCCCAGTAGTGATATGGGAGTATTATAGTGAGCTTAACTGGGAGCTAGCATCTAAAAAAATGAAAGGCAGTCAAAACCACCAAGAGTCACTGGCTTTCAGGTCTTTGTCTCACAATTAAAAAATGAAACTCACAATTGCAACTGAGGTTGAGAAAGAACAGTTCATTGCAGAGGACTTAAGAAAAGAGAGAAGAGCTTATATATGATAGAAACAATGCCCCGGAAGTGGACACCACTGAGTGTCACTGAATTGGGCTTAATTAGCCTATAAGGATGAAGGGAGAAAGATAAACTGGTCAGTGTAAATCCCATTCCAGGTGTCGAGGTGCTTTGTAGTTTCAGCCATATCCTTAGTATATTATCCTGGGAAGAAGGTACTGCTTTAGGGGGAAAGGAAAATAGACCACCCTACTGAAATCTCCAGACAAATGCCACTTTGAAAATCCACAGGCATTTTGTCTTAAGTACTTCAGACATCTCTGGCCTCCAGCAAGGACTAGGTTGGCAGGTCCAAAGACATTTCTACATTTTAGTTAAGAAAATAAACAAACAAACAGAAATAATACAAAATTGGGAACTAGACAATGATAAACTGGGCCAGAGCTGATGAGAGATTGCTTATATATAATACATACATATATATGTGAACACACACACATATATGTACATATATGTGTGTATGTATATATGATGGACCTCTAACTCACTTTAATATACTCTAGACAGACTTTTTGGATCTTCATTGGATCTACTTGTCCTGTTCTGAAATATGAGTACTTTAGATAATTTCTGCTTATTCTGATTTTTGGTACTAAATTCTATATTTTACATGGTTTAATAAAGATGAGTGTCCAAATTTATATTACTGGTACATAGCCTATGACCCCAAGTACTCTTCCAATTCACATTTCCAGAGGTATACAGTTCCAATTCACAGTTCTAGTGGCATACAGATCCAAATCACAGTTCCACACATATACATTTACAGTTCTATGGTGATACAAAGTGATAGCATATTTCCATTATAGCTGGGGAGGTATGCAGCAGAAGTTAGAAGATTGTAGTCAAATCACATCAGCATACTATGGACAGGAAAGGGACTTGGGCTATAAAACCTCAAGGCCCATCTTCAGTAACTCACATCTGCCAGCAAGACTCTATCCAGTAAATTCTCCATAGATGGGGACCATGTATTTAATCACATGAGTTTATTGTACACATTTTACATTTAACCCACTTCAATTTCTCACTAGTAAAATGGCAATTATATAAAAATGTATTCAACAGGGTTTATGTGCCTCTAGTAAATGCAGAGGTTTATGTTTTTTTTAAAAAAAAATCTGTCATCATTCTCTGAAGCAAGTTTAATAAAAACTCGGAGGAATATTGGGGCTCAACCTGAAGACCAGAAAAGCAAAAGAGTCAGCTACTGGCTTTTACCTGGACCTCAGTTGGAAATGGTGATCCTGCCACATGGCTGTGTCAGCAAGGCTACATGGCTTCTCTCTGACCCCGCTTTTCTCTCTCCCAGCATTCAGTCCAGCCCTCGCCACTTAGCTCTGCTCTGCACTACCCTGCTCTGTTGTAGGCTCAAAGCAGTTCTTTATTCATTAATGGTAATCACAGCATACAGAGGGAAATTGTACATCAAGAGAGTAGACAGTCTTGTCTTATTCCTGACTTTAGTGGAATTACTTTGAGGTTCCCTCCATTTAATTTGATGTTGACTGTCTGCCTACTCTATATTGTTTTTATTACGTTTAGATATATTCCTTGTATCCCTGATCTCTCCAAGACACTTATTATGAAGGTGTATTGGATTTTTTGAAGGCCTTTTTCAGTATTTAATGAGATGATCATGCTTTTTTTTCTTTCAGTTTAATTATGTGGTGGATTATATTGACAGATTTTCACATGATGGATCATCTCTGCATCTCTGGGATGAATCCTACTTGATCATGGTTGATGTAGGTGTGTCTTCTATCTATCTGATGATTTCATTGGTTAATTAATAAAGAAACTGCTTGGCCTGATAGGTAGGAACATAGGTGGGTGGAGTAGACAGAACAGAATGCTGGGAAGAAGGGAAGTGAATCAGATGCAATGAAGCTCCGACCCAAGATGGATGTAGGCTAGAATCTTCCCGGTAAGCCACTCTCGTGGTACTACACACATTACTAAATATGGGTTAATCAAAATGTGAGAGTTAGCCAGTAAGAGCCTGAAGCTAATGGGCCAAAAAGTGTTTAAAAGAATACAATTTATGTGTTGTTATTTCGGGTGTAAAGCTAGCTGTGCAGGAGCCGGGCAGGATGAAAAGCAGGCTTGTCTGTAGCTCACACTACACATGGTAAACGATTTTTCTGATATGTGCTTGGATTAAGTTTTCCAGAACTTTATTGGGTATTTTTGCATTATTCTTGATGGGGGATATTGGCCAATATCTTTCTTAGTTGATTTTTGTGTGATTTGGGTATCAGGGTAATGGTAGCCTCATAAAAAGAGTTTGACAATGATTTTTCTGTTTCTATTGTGTGAAACAATTTGAGGTGTATAGGCACTAGTTCTTTGAAATTCTGGCAGGACTCTGCTCTAAAACTATCCAGTCATAGGCATTTATTTATTTATGTATTTATGTATTTATGTATTTATTTATTTATATTTTGGTTGGATGACTTTTGATAACTGCTCCTATTTTTAGGGGTTATAGGTCTATTTAAGATCTTCATCTGGCATCTTGAATTTTGCATGCAAATGGATGGAAATAGAAAACACTATTCTGAGTGAGGTAACCCAGACCCAAAAAGATGAAGATGGGATGTACTCACTCATAATTGGTTTTTAGCCATAAATAAAGGACATCAAGCCTATAATTTGTGATCCTTGAGAAGACAATAAGAAGGTAAACCAAAGAAAAACATATAGTTATCCTCCTGGATATTGGAAGCAGACAAGTTTGCCATGCAAAAATTGGGTTCTTGGGGGTGGGGTGGGTTGGGGGCAAGGGGAGATGGGGAGAGCTTGGGGGAATGGGATGCTTGGGATATAGGAAGGGTGGATATGGGAGCAGGGAAGCATATATCCTAATTAAGGGAGCCATCTTAGGATTATTAAGAGACTTGACTCTAGAGGGGTTCCCAGGTATCCAGTGAGACACCCCCAGCTAGTTCCGTGGGCAGCTGAGGAGAGGGAGTCGGAAAAGGCCAGATCCTATAGCCATACTGCTGATTATCTTGCATATCACCACAGAACCTTCATCTACCGATGGATGGAGATAAAGATAGAGCCACACATTGGTGCACCGAACTGAGCGCCCAAGGTCCAAGTGAGGAGCAGAAGGAAGGAAAACATGAGCAAGGAAGTCTGGACTGCGAGGAGTGCTCCCACCCACTGAGATGGTGGGGCTGATCCATTCGGAGCTTACCAAGCCTAGCTGGACTGGGACTGAAAAAGCATGAGATAAAACCGGTCTCCCTGAACATGGCAGACAATGAGGGCTGCTGAGAAGCCAAGGACAATAACACTGGATTTGGACCCTAGTACACATACTGGCTTTGGGGGTCCTGGCCTGTTTGGATGCTCACCTTCCTAGACCTGGATCAAGGAACTTCGACTTCCCACAGGGCAGGGAACCCTTACTGCTCTCTGGACAGGAGAGGGAGGGGGAGTGAAGGAGGGAGGGGGGTAATTGGGAGGTGGGGAGGAGGCGGAAATTTTTAATAATAAAAAAAAAAAAGAACTTCATCTGGTCTTGATTCTTTTGGTTTGTGGTACTTCAGAAATTGTCCACTTCTTTTAGATTTTTGAATTTTAACCAGTACAGATCTTGAACTATAACCTAATGATTCTCTGGATTTTCTCATGTAGTGATATTTTATTTGTATTTTAATTTAAAACAAGGTCTTTGTTTTGAACAGAATATGGTAGTATAAAAGGGTATATTACTGAATCTACTCTGAAAAGAAAAAAGGAGGATATGGATATGATAAGATAAAAAGTTAGATTATTGAATATACTTTTAAAAAGCAACTACTAGTTTTAAATGTTTCACATTAGATTTAGACTTTTGTATATTTTATAAAAGTTTTGTATATCGACACAAATTTCAGATTAGTTTTGTTATAAAATACTGTATATATGCTTAATCTTGCTCATGGTATTGTACCTATATACCTAATTTGACAATGTAATGTGAATTTCTAATCTTTGAAAGTTATTATTACCAACTATCTATGTTAATAAGAAAATATAGGCTAGTAATTAGTCACCTATTATAATCTAACTTGTAGTCATATTAGATTTGTTTTCAGGCTCAAAGATATATTTTAGATAGGTCATCTTCAAACTCTTCACAGATCTACAAAATATGATATTTAAGATATTTTAATAATATAGGCTTTTTTATGTCAATGATACAAGTCAGCTCCTGATAGCACCAATTTACTTGAGAGACACTATGGGCATTGAAGAAACTCCATATCAAGTTTATTTTCTTTGTGGAAAAAGTAAGCCACTGGCCAAGAAAATGCCCTTGCCTCAACTGCTGACAGTATCTTCTCTGAATTGAACAAGCAGAGCAAAAAGAAAGTGACTGCCAAACATTGTAAAGACAAGGAGGAGCAGTCCTTTAGAATATTCTGATTCACAGAAAAGTCTAAAAGAGATGCTAGGCCAGTAGGCCAAAAGTAGATGCTGCAATATTGCAGATGAACTTTGGGTGACTATCCAGAGAGCCATCTGTGTTTGCCATTTCTCACATTTTTTTGAAATCACTTGCTTTCACTTCTTGCTCATTCGATTAATGATATTTTCTTCTTGGGTCTCTTACGGGGTTGAATATTAGATAGTTATAGTTTTCCTTATTTGCCTGATGGACAAAGCAAGTTATGATAGAAATTAAACTCAGTACAAGACTTTGGACTCACCAAGATATGATAGATATGGAATATATTCTCTGATTGTCAAATGCAAATGGACTAGAAGTTGTTGATGTCTTTATTACCTATATATACTATGTATAGTTATTGTACTTATTTTATATAGTTTTCTTATATTAGTTATAGTCTTTTGTATTTTAGATAAAAAGGGAAAATATAATAACATTTCATTTGTATTTTGATAAATAAAGCTTGCCTGAAAATCAGAGGAAAATAGTCAGCATTACAGACCATGCAGTGGTGACACACACCTTTAATCCCAATAGCCACACTATTTTGCCATAGAAACTGGCCAGCAGTGGTGCACACCATTATTCCTGTCCCTAGGCAGAAATATAAAATGGGAGGAGACAGCACTCAGACACAGTCTTATTTTGAGATCTGGAGGTAGGATCACCATTTCAGACTGAAGTAGCAGCAAGAACCAATGGCTGGCTATGTGGTTTCTGACCTTCAGGTTGAACTTCAGTATCTGACTCCTGTTTTTAATTAGACATACTACATTCTCAGTGTCTGTTATTATGTCTCCATTTTCATTTCTGATTTTGTTAATTTGGATATTTTCTCTCTGACTTTCAGTAAGTTTGGGTAAAGATTTTCTATCTTACTGATTTTCTCAAAGAACTAGGTCTTTGTTTTGTTGATTCTTTGTATATTTTTCCTCTATTTTCTTAATTTTAGCCCTCAATTTGATTATTTACTGTCATCTACTCCTCCTGTGTGAGTCTGTATATTTTTTGTTCTAGAGCTTTCAAGTGTATTATAAAGTCACTAGTGTGAGATGTTTTTACTTTATGTAGGAACGAAGTGCTATAAACTTTCCTCTTACACTGCTTTGATAGTGTCTCATAGGTTTGGGTATGTTGTGCATTCATTTTCATTGAATTCTAAGAAGCCTTTTATTTTTATTTCTTCCTTGAGGTAGGAGTGATTTAATAACGCATTGTTAAATTTCTATGAGTTTGTAGGCTTTCTGCAATTAGTGTTGTTGTTGAATTCTAACTTTCAGGCACAGTGATCAGATAAGATACAGGGGCTTATTACAATTTTTTGTGTCTGCTGAGGTTTGCTTTGTTACTAAGAATGTATCAGTTATCAAGAAGGTTCTAAGAGGTGTTAGAAGAACGTATATTCTTTTGTGCTTGAGTAAAGTATATATATTCAATGTAATCCCCTTGAAAATTCCAACATAATTCTTCACAGACCTCAAAAGAGCAGTACTCACATTCATATGGAAAAACAAAAACAAAAAAATGTAAGCTAGTCAAAACAATCCTGTGCACTAAAGCAAGTTATGGAGATATCACTGTCCCTTACATTATGCTCTAATATAGCACTAAAGTAATAAAACAGCCTGGTATAGGCATAAAAACAGACAGATAGAGCAATGGAATTGAAGACCCTGATTTAATCTACATAACTAAGAAATCCAGATTTTTGTTTATACAATAAAAAGAGAGCATGTTCAACAAGTGGTGCTGGCATAATTGGATGTTGACATGTAAAAGAATGCAAATAAATCCATATACATCCCCATGCCTAAATTCAAGTCCAAATGAATCAAAGACTTCATCATTAATTCAGTTACAATGAAGTTCATAGAAGAGAATGTGGGATGTAGCCTTGAATGCATGGCTCAGCAAAGTACTTCCTAAATAAAGCCACTGAGAACAAAAATAAACAAATGGGACCTCCTGAAACTCAGAAGCTTCTAAAATGCAAATGACATAACCATTAAGAAAAAAATGGCAGCCAACTGAATGGGAAATATCTTCACTGATTTCACATTGGACAAAGAGAGGATTGATCTCCAAAATACATAAGGAACTCAAGAAACTAGACATCAAAATACCAAATAATCCACCTGAAAAATCAATTACTGTTGTAGGAGGAGTGGACCTGCTTTCATCCCAGCTGCCCTACTAGCTTACACCCAAAATAATCACACAGAAACTGTATTCATTTAAACACTGCCTGGCTCATTAGCTCTAGCCTCTTATTGGCTAACTCTCACAGCTTGATTTAACTAACTCATTTCTAATAATCTGTGTTCACCATGAGGTCGTAGCTTTCTGGGAAAGATTCAGCACGTCTGACCTAGCAGCTCCATGGCAGCTCTCCTTTGCTCTGCTTTCTTCCTCCCAGAATTTAGTTCTATCAACTCTGCCTACCTAAGTGCTGCCCTATCAAAAGGCAAAGGCAGTTTCTTTATTTAATCAATGAAAGCAACACATAAACAGAAGAACCTCCTACACCAAATTGCAGATCTAAACAGAGAATTTTCAACAGAAAATCTCCAATGACCAAAGGACATTTAAAGAATTATTTAGCTTCCTTAACCATCAGTAAAATGTAAATTAAAGTGACACGGAGATAGCATCTTACAGAGTCAAAATGGCTAAGATCAAAAATGCCAATGATAGCTTATGCTGCAGAGAATATGGAGTAAGGGAAGCACTCCTAAGTTAGCTGGTGGGAATGCAAATTTATACAGTCAGTTTGGAAATCAGTATGGCAGTTTCTCAGAAACTGGGAATCAATCTACCTCGACACTCTTGGGCATATACCCAAATTATTCAGCTCCATACCACTGGGATATATGCTCAACTATGTTCACAGTAGTATTATTCATAATAGCCAGAACCTGAAGACAACCTAGATGCCTCTCAATTGAGGAATGGATGAAAAAAATATACGGTTACACAATGGAATACTATTCAGTGGTAAATAAACAATAACCTCTTGAAATTTCCAAAGAAATGGAACTAAAAAAACCGTCCTTAGTGAGGTAACCAAGACACAGAAAGACAAAGATGGTATGTACTCACTCATAAGTAAATATTAGATGCAAAGGAAAGAATGATCAGCCTATAATCCATGATCACAGAGAAGCTAGGTAATAAGGAGAAACCTATAGAAGGCATATGTAGATCCCCTTTGGGAGAGAAATTAGACAGGAACCTCTGAGAAAATTGAGAGCACTGGGAGAGGGAAGAAGGGGGAGTATAAGGGGAGATTTGGGGGAGAAGGGAAGGGGAAGGAGAACAGGATATCCAACATGGAGAAAGACAGAGAGGGAAAGCAAGGAAAGAGATATCTTGATTAAAAGAACGTTATTTGGCTAGCAAGAAAGCTGTCACTAGGGAAATTCCCAGGAATCCACAAGGATAACCTTAGCTAAAACCCTAAACAATAGTAGAGAGGGTATCTGAACTGGCCTTCCCCTGTAATCAGATGGATAACTACCTTAATTGTCATTCTAGAAACTTTATACAGCAACTGATGGAAGAAAATTGAGAGATCCACAGCTAAGCATTGGGCCGAGCTTCTGGGGACTAGTTCAGCAAAGGTGTCAAGGCAATCATGGGGAAAACTACAGAAATAGCTTAATAGTCAATACTTATTGACACTAGACTGACAGCAGAGGAAGATGCCTAGAAGCAAACTAGGCCCTCTGAAAGGTGACAGTTGTGAGGCTTGAACAGTCTGTCGGGCTGGCAGTGGCCCAGCATTTATCCCTAGTGCTGGAACTGATTTTTTGGAGCTCATTCTCTTTGGAGGGATACCTTACTTAGCCTAGATATAGGGGGAGGGCCTTGGTCCGTGCTCAAAGTGATGTGCCAAATTTTGTTGCCTCTCCTTGGGAAGCCTTACCCTCTCTGAGGAGTGAGTGATTGTCGGTGGGTTGAAGGTGGAAAAAGCAGGAGGAGGAAAGGGAGAGGGAACTAGAATTGGTTTGTAAAATGAGAAAATATTGTTTTAATCATAAAAAAACAAACAAAAAAGTGAAGTAATTTGGTAGCAGTATAGTAGTCTAAATAAATGCATTTGCATAATTAAAAAGTTCTTCTTTTAGAGCTTTAATATATTCCTGCTTTCTCTCACCTGTTGGCAGAGTTTTCCTGTTCCACAGCCACTCTCATTTAAACTCACTGAAGCTTATATTAATTATAAATGTTTGGCCAATAACACAGGCTCATTAGTAATTAGCTATTACATTTTAAGTTAACCCATATTCCTTATTTATTGTCTGAGACATATCAGTACTTTTATTACCATGACATCTTCATTTCCTGCTCCCTCTGAATCTTATCAGTAATTCCAGACTCTGTCCATATTCCTCCCAGCATTCTCCTAGTATGTCTCTCCTTCCTGATCCTATTTTGTTCAATTATTTGCCAGTCAGCTTTTTGTTAGAACAATCCTAGTGACAAATATTCATGGTGTAAAGGAATATTCCATAGCACCAGCTACTAAGAGAATATAGATTAGCATTTTAATCTGCATTACTTTGTGGAAGTGGACTGTAGAAATGAAATAAATTGCAATTGCTTGTTGAAATATCTAGGCCACACATCATTCACTATTCCATTCTTCAGCAGTAAAAAAATTACTTGATGAAATCTTATTTCGCTGTTTCTATTCAGAGATTATCATTACTTGCTTGATTTGTGGCATTTGTTCATTAACATCTCAGAAAGAATAAAAATGGGATAGTAATTTATGTAGTTCATAAGACATTACTACAGATACTATTATCCTGATTTCAGAAAAACTTTTATTAATTGATTGTGACAATACTTTGTGAAGTTTTATTTATAATAATAAAATAATAAGAATTTAAATGCTTAAAGTTTGAACAGTGTGCTGTCTTCTGCACAAAGAATTCATTAAACACTAGACAGTACATAGGAGAGATAAAAAAGTTCAACTTTGTAACTGTCACCCAAGAACTGTTACAGAATCTACGTGAAAAGATAAACCATGGTAAATGCTCTTTTCAGCAGTGCCACATGCTTTTGTGGCATTGTACTCCAAATGTAGAAGCCAACAATTGATTTCTGTCTTGTAAAACATGGCACAATATCCTTAAGAAAATAACTATAATAAAATGAAAATGCTCATTCAAACACTAATGTATTCCTTTAAAGCATTTAGAATAGACATATTTATTTGCCAGGTATCTTAACAATGGGAAAAACAGCCTTGGCTTTCCTTTTATGGGACAAGGAATATTTTGATAATATGAACATACTGTGTCCTGCCTGAAAAATAAAGGAAGATTTGCTTTCTTAGTTCATTGCAAAATATTACGGTACAGCCATTGAAGTAAAATCACTGTTGATTTTATGGATAATTGTTAAGACACTGGGAGAAGAGCCAACATGAGTGTGGCAGGTTGACTTCATTCTTGGGCTTTGTGCTTTGATGACAGTATTCCTAATGTAATTCTCTACTAAATAATGAATGGAGTTGGTGCCAACCTCATAAATCAGAGTAATCAGTAACACTGGCATAGCATTTTATCTACAGTAAAATATGCAAGCTAATATTTAAGGGAGACACTTTTTAAATTACCATTCAAATTATCACCTGGATTATACTAGTTTTGTTCCAGGTTAACAAGAATGTTTATATAATTGGTTGCTACATTTACTGATAATGCCTTACATAATACATTCACCCCCCCCCACAAAAAAAAATTCTGAAAAGATTTACTACTGCCATTCCTACAGGACTGCAACTTATATAGTCTCCAATACTGAATCTGTGGATCAATTAACACTCCCTAAAATATCCATATGAAGCTGCCTCTAAGTAGATGAAAGTATTCTGCTCTCATTGCCCACTGTGTTGTGAGAAACAAAGTCCTCTGTTATCAAGATACATGACTTTTGTCATAATAAATGTAAGTGGGTAGGCTGAAATATTTAATTTACAAGTAGAGCAATATTTCAGGTATGTCATTATTCTGACTAAGAAGAAACTAAGCTGGTAGACTCACAGTGATGAGAACAGTATATTGAAATTGACTAAGCATCTTAAGGTAGTGAACCCCCCACAAGCAGGGTTCTCTTTAATGATGTTCCCCCAGTCTTAGAGGAGATGGTATACATAACTTGTTAGGGCTGAGCATTCACCTGTCATTTATTCTCAGATCCTTGAACTATCAAGTGTCTCTGCCTTTATTATGTTCATTATAAAAAGAGGTACCTGTGTTTAAGAACAGGATAAGTAGTTTTCAATGGTATTATGATAAATATTTAAAATAAAGTCTAGTGCCGTGAAAACTTAGCTAAATAACAGTGTTATATTTTTCATGGAGCCCAAGAATTTCTCAGGTCTTCAGGTTCTTCCTTCTAGATTTACAGTTCCAAATATGAATTTCCTAATCAAAGAAAGAGAAAGGATATAAAATTTAATGAAATCAGAGACAAAAAGAGAAAGATTATAACAGACACCAATGAAATTTAGATGTATATTATAAGTATGTCCCGAAAAACGCATATTCAATTAAATTATAAATATTCAAAGAAATGAATAAATTTCCACCTTCATGTTACATACCAATATTAAAGAAGTAATCAAACAGACCCATATAACCAGCAATATAACAAAAAATCCAAATTCCTATTTAAAAATCCCCAAATCAGATAGATTCACTGCAGAAATCTACCGAACCTTTAAAGAACTAACAATAACTAAACCAGATAAGGATACAATAAAAAAATTATACTCAGCTATTTAAGAATGGTCCAAATATATAATGATAATATAAGATATATGCTATATATTTATGAATATATAACCAATATCAAGCTACACAAATAAAATTTCAAAGAAAAGTTCAAAACATACTTTGTAAGATTAAAGTCAGTACAAAAATATATACTCTCTTTAGATTCAGTCTAAAAGCAATGATTAATTATAAAAGTTTGTAGAAATGATGTTCATGTCATGTAAATTTAAATATATATTATAATGACAAGAAAATGCAATATTAACACAAAAGTTATGAATTTAAAAATAACAAGACATTCCAATTAATTTACCCCTTTAAATCTTACTTTCAGTACTTTAAATTATATAGACATTGTATTACATTGCTTTTATACATATTTATGACATTGTGTCTCTATTTTCTTTCCTCCTTTAAAACCTTCCCATATACCCCTTCCTGTAATTTCTCAGATTTGTGGTTTCTTTTTTATTAACTCTGAATATTAACTAATCCATGACTTCATTATTCCATAGTAGTTTGTGAAGT
The DNA here is from genome assembly GCF_903992535.2 of Arvicola amphibius. NCBI lineage: Eukaryota > Metazoa > Chordata > Mammalia > Rodentia > Cricetidae > Arvicola > Arvicola amphibius. Next base: position 34,046,324 of record NC_052056.1, on the reverse strand, counting down.
GCCCAGTACCAGACTTATTTAGTCCCTTGTTGAGTAAATCATGAGCACAACTGGAGAGATATCAACAACTATCCAAGTATGTAGGCCAGTACTGCAGCTTTCACAATGTCATGCAATGCTGTTAATTGTAGTTCATGTGAGTCAAAACTGAATGGGATTGTTGGCTGTGTCCCTCCTTTAGAAATTTGCATGGTTCCTTCCAATAAGCTGAAATCTAGTTCTCATGGATCTCATGGAGTAAACTTTCATCTCTACTAGAGCTTAGGGGTCTCTGGTCCATGTATCTATATCTATATCTATATATATATGAAGTCTTCAGCAGCAGGGCTTAACTTCCAACTCTAGGGATGAGGGAGAAATCAAGGGCAATAGTAATCACCCATATTGTTTTGAAGGTTTCTTGGACAACCCTGACTAAGAGCTCAAGTACAAAGTGCAGAAGTCCTCATATATTTACGCTCCTCACTTCCTAAAACTTGTTGAAGTGCATGTATATCTTTAACTTTTTAACTTTGGAAAAGGTGTTTTATAAGACCTAGATGATCAAAGTCTTTGCTTACCTTCAACTTCTAGTTTTTTTTATAAAATACATGGAACACTAAATATCATAAAAAGCCATTTTGAAAGAACAGCACGGTTCCACGAAATTTGTTTTAACTCTCTTACTCCAGGAAGTTAGAATTGTGAATTTGTCAAGAATCTGCATTGAATTGCCTGGATAAAAAAGGCATTAAACTAATATTAAATACTCAACATTTATATGGTGTTTATAACCTTTATTTCCTTAGTGCAGTTCTGACTTTGGGTAAAGATATATGAAAAGCCTGGTCATGCTTGTTAGTAAAAATGCACCTTAAGCAATTACTTTTGAGAAGTATGTCCAATATTACAGACAGAGAAACAACATCAAGAAATAAGTACAAGTAGTACCTGACATTGGCATTTTTATTTAGGTTTATATGCTGGTAGGAAATACGTTGTTCTTTCATGTAGCTAACTTGGAATATAGTCTATTGATGTCTAGCCCACAGAGAAATATAGTTTGGCATTCATGAAACTGTAGAATAAAATAAGCAGAGAGAGAGTGATACAAAAAGAAAAGTTTGAATAGAGAATAATAAATTAAGAGAAAAACGAAATATGTGCAAGGCTAATAAATCAATTCACTACTGACATATTCATAGCACTTCCTATCAAAACAACTTCTTATATATTATATAACTCATGTAATCAGTACTTTTTTAACAAAAGTGGATGTGTTTATTAATTAACGCTCTTTACTCATATATACTAGCCTATAGACAGACACACATATAAATAAAGAATTTAAAATTAAAAAAAATACACTGACATGATGTATTTGAATTAGTTAGTAACTGTAATAATGCATCTCTTTGTACTTTCACATCTCTATATTTTTACATGATATATATTAATAATCTAATATTATTTAGTAAGTTACTAAATAATTGAAAGACTTAGAAACATGCCATATATTCCTTAAAAGAAAGATCCATTAATAAACATTAAGGAAATACAACTAATCAGCTCATGTCATGAGATCTGAACTTCAACTGACATTCCACAATTGATATGCATCTAAAGCATTCTCAAGTGAAATATCAAGGTTAACTGTTCTAGCCCTTTATGCCATCTCCTACTTGCTGACTGAACAGTATTTATCTCTCCAAATGTCAATCCATAATGCTTACAAGAAGTTTGTGGCTTTCATTACATGGATTTACAATATATGTAACAGAATCCTAAATTGCACTTTGAGGAATGACAGCCAATGAAATCATGCCTGATGAACAACTTTATCAAACACAAAGCTCAAGAAAGCTAAATACATCACCAAAAGAAAAAAAATAAAACACGAAAAGTGGAAGAACCCTGGGGTAACAGAATAAGACAGAATAGAAGAAAAGAAAGAAAAATGCTGTCTTCTGCTGGCTCTACTCCACTTTTATTCCACTCAAATAGTTGGTTCTAGCTGCAAATGATGAAAATATGATTCACAAGTTGTGCAGAACATGGAATATCAATGAAGAGTGTTTTGTGGCTATATGTTAGCATTAAATGCATGAATATTTATTAGATGTTCTAGTTTGTTTGATTTAAAAAGCAGCGGTAGCCCTGCTCTCACTCTCTTGCTTCTGGCTCCTGCCTCCAGCTGCTAGACTCTGTTCCTTTGTGTGCCAAGGGCTGTTGTCTAGGAAAGTCATCTGTAAGGTTTTCCCCCTTAAATAAATAACCCTTTTATTAATCATAATTCCAAACTGGTGTGGGATTATTTTGTGACTTATGTCTCCACATTACCTCATTCCATTCTGCCTACTCCCTTCAGTTCTTTATCCCTTCTTCCTTATCTTACCATGATACTTCTACTTACCTTTGACATTGGCTGTCCTAGAAATTAGCCAACTCAAACTATTTAATAGGTTTTTAAAAATTGAGATGCATGGAGAAATTAATGTTACTTTATTTTTCTCTTGAAAAAGTCAACTGAAGCTGGGCAGTGGTGGTGCACTCAGGAGGCATGGACAGGCAGATTGCTATGATTTTGAGGCCAGCCTGATCGACAAGAGCTAGTTCCAGGATAGGCTCCAAAGCTATCTTGAAAAACAAACAAACAAAAACAAAAAAAAGTCAACTGATTGAATGATGTCTATGAGAATAATCAACGGCTCACCATTACTCAGAAATCTCTTCACTAAAATTATGATTCAGTTAAAAGTACTTCAAAATAACACAGAGACCTTAACCTAATACTTAGGCTCTGCAAAAAGCTAAATAGGCCAATCTTACTAAGTATCAGGAATTCAACTTTTGTTTATTTGCTCAGTGATATTTGTGTGCTCATGTGTATGTGAGTGTGTTTTACAATTTTATGAAAAGCATTTTAAATAAATCAAATGAAGCTAGTGGATTTGAAATATAGTAAAGTATTCAATATTCTGTTCAACAATTATGAATCCTTCACTATTTTATCAAAATATTTATTTTAAAATCACATCAAAATTAGGATTCATCCATACCTGATTAAAACATAGACACTGGTAGTCTTTAGCCTCTCTTCCACATCTCACAATAATATCTATAATCCAATATGACACCAAGAAATGTAACACAGCTTTATCAGATTGAAAAGGACACTACCAGGTAGCTTTAGAACTATAATCTTTTCACCAGACATACTTTCTGGAATAGAGCTAAGTTCATACAATACAGGAATTGCAGTCAGTTTAATATTTTATTATTAAATCAGTAGATTTTTTAATAAAAAGTTTCTTGAAAGTGTATGATGCTGTATAGGAATTTATTTCGAGGCTCCATCCAATCTAACTGCATAGCTATGTATCGGCAGGAGATACTCTGCTAAGAAACTGTGGATAAGGATGGAGGAAAGGTGCATTACGATGGATAGATAGGCTAGGTACAATGATCATTGGTTGAGTACTCATTGTAAAGAGTTCACACACACCTTGATTATGCAACAAATACCCAGAAAGAGAATATGCTTGGAATATTAGTTTTTAAACACAAAAGAAGAAGTAAGTACATATAAATCTCAGGAAAGTATAAAAAGATGCATAACTACCTAGTTTACATACATTCTAAGAATCTGAACACCATAACCAAACTAATTACTTTTCTAATTATAACACTAAATGGCTTAAAAAGTTTTATTCATCAACCAATAAAAGGAACACATATACAGACATATATGAACTACCAATGAACCCACACCAATGAACTAAAAGGGACAATATCAGACATATAGCAGAAAGTTCTTTCATATTAAAATACAAAAAATAAAAAATTAAATGAACTTACAGAATCAGAAACAATATAGATTTTTTGAAAAATAAAATTATGTTAATTCTGAAATAGAAAAAGTAATAAAATGAGAGAACAAATTGAGGTTTTAGTACAGAAAGCAAAAAAAAATATTTTATAGTCATCAAATATAAATGACTGTGATGAAAATATTTTAATAGACAAAAATATTAAATTCCTTGTTTCAGAATGAAATGGTACCTCATTTAACATACCACCATTCCAGAGCCTGTATCCATGACAGAACAAGATTTACCTCCTTTTCAGCATGTATATGTTGGTGTGCAGGCACACAAGTAGAGGTCAGAGGACAAATTTTTGGGATTTGTTCTCTTTATCAACTGTGGATCTGGAGACCAACATAAGGTCAGAAAAATGAAGCTCTTTTAGCCTTAAACCATATTACCCGCTGCTATTACTTATTTATTTTTAGTTTAACCAATCACAAGATAACTAAATGATTGTCATATTTCAACTTCTAGTAATGACATATTTTAAATATAATATTTTGATAATGACAAAACAATATTTGCACTATGAAAGCAAGCAAATGTTTTGAATAGCCTAAAATATGAATAACCAAAGTATGTATTCTGACTTGCTCAAGAACATTATTAACAGAGAATAAAGTCTTATGGAAAAATATACAATTACCAGAATTGCTAAAAATAAAAGAATTCAAATTTCTCACTGTTGGCAAGGATATAAAACAAATGAAAATATCAAGGATTTTTGATTGAAAAGTATGATGAACAATATAGCATCACCACAAATAAATATCTTGTGATGTCACAGTCATAAGCAAATACTGAGAAATAAAATTAAATGAGGTGAATATACATTGAAAAACATGAGTGAATATCAAAACTATTATGAATTTTTTATAAAACAAAACAGAATTGGATGAATATTTTGACACTATTTATATTAAATTAAAGAAAATCTAAAACTACAATAACAGAGACGCGCTGAGCGTTTTTCATCAGTTAATCCAAAGGTTAGTCAAGACATACTGTAGAGAAATGCCACAATTAATTTTAATTGTCTAAAAGTGCCCAATATCACATTGTTAAGAGTCATATATTTAATTTTTCAAATTATCTGATCATACTCTTAAACATTAAAATTTATTCTAAGTTATTTATTTACCATTGATATTTTCCTTTGTAACTCAGCATTTGAAATATACTCTTGCTTTTCAGAGGGAATTTTTCCCATGAGTGTCTTAGGTAAATCACTTACTGCTCACATTCATATTTGCTGATGGTAAGATCCTACATCTGTGTCAACAATTGCATCTCCTTGTTGATGAGACTTTGTAGATGAGACTTTGATTAATTTGTCTTTCTGTATTTGACCCATAAATTCTCGTATAATGCTTCTCTATCTATTTTGCTGCAAATTACCAAATTTCTTCATCGCTGTTGCTCTGTGTTAGGGTTTGTGTGCATGCATTTGTGTGAGCACATGTGTTTGTGTGTGTGTGTGTGTGTGTGTGTGTGTGTGTGAGAGAGAGAGAGAGAGAGAGAGAGAGAGAGAGGAGAGAGCTTATGTTATTTAGTAGGTGTTTGTGTGTATTCATATTTAGTGTGGGTGCTTATATTTAAATATGAGCACCTCTGTGGAGCACAGAGGATATCTACGGTGTTGGCCCTTGTCTTCTACCTTGTTTGAGGCAGGGTCTTTGTTTGATTTTACTTTTGCTTGGCTAGTTGATCTTGAAAATCTTGGGATCTTTGGTGCCTCTGATAGATTTTAGTGTTTGTGACAGGAGGCCCACAATCTAATCATATAAATGGGGAAAAAGTGAGATTGGTCATCCAGTCATGCACAACTGTTTTATTTTTATATTACTATGATTAAAAAAATTACCAAAAGCAAGTTGGGGAGGAAAAGGTCTATGTTACCTTCCATCCATCAGTCCTTCACAAAGGAAAGTTAAGACAGAAATGAGGGCAGAAAACAGAAACAAAACTGGAGAAGACAAACAGGGAATGGTATTTATTGTTTACTGACTTCTTCCTGATGGCTTGTTCAGCCTGCTTTCTTGTACAACTCAGGACCACCTGCCCAGAGATTCTAGCATTCCCAACAGACTGGTATCTCCCACGAATCATTAATCAAGAAAATCACCATCATACTTGCCTACTTGCCAATCTTATGGAGGCATTTTCTCATTGAGAATCTCTCATCCAAAATGACTCTAGCTTGTGTCAAGTTGAGGCAAAAAAAAAAAAAAAATCTAACCAGGCCCTCCCACATTAAATATTTTTTTTTCAGAATCTTTATCTACTGCTGCCAAATCTTCCTGTTCATGTTGTACCATAAGCACCTGGCACTCGACATTCTTTTGTATCTTAGTAATTGATAGGGAAGGCACATGGGGATATAAATATCTCAGCTCTCCTTTTCTGTGAAACCAGATCTCTTAGTTCTTATCTCTAGAGATCACAGATAAGATACAGCTAATGTTGCCCTGCAAAGAGTTTGGCTTTTTATAGTACCCAGACACAATTTCCATATACCTCTTTTTTTTTTTTTTGAGAGAGATTTTAAAATTAGTTACCCATAGCTGTTCATGATCTGATCTTTGTTGGTATAATTCAACCAAAGAAAAATAATTATTTCTTATTGCTGTTCAACAGTATCCCAATTAAAAGCAAGGAAATTAATTTTGAGACCAATTAGATCTAAAATAGAAAGTAATTATTTTGACAAAAGGCCCTCTAGAATTTGTTTGCTCTTGGTTTTTCCTGTCCTCTTTTCCATTTGTGTTTGTCTATCTTTTTTTCCTACTTCATAGAGAGAGAGTTCTATACTATGTATAGGGGAAGAGGATGAATTATCTGGAAATAGTTCGGAATCAACCATCTCAGAGAATCTAATTTACAATGAATAACTTATATACTAAGTCACAGGATCTTAAATAAAATATTCAGTACTTTCTATAAATTTAATTTTTGAACCCTATATTACCATAAGTAAGTAAAAATGAAGGTATACTTGAAATATTTGATTTTACTAGAAAATTTATTGGCACATTTTTATATTTGTCATTTTTTTCTTTTTTTATTAATTAAATTTATTTATTTTATATCCTGACATTCCTCCCATTCCCATGCTCCATCCCACTTTCCACACTCCCCCCAACCACTCCTCCTCTGTTTCTGTTCAGAAAGGGGCAAGTAGAGAGCCTAGGTCATTCCCATGCAGGCTCCCTAATTGGTGGTATGGAGACAGTAAGTGTTGAGTGAGATTGCTTATTCATTTCCCCAGCACCCAGACTTGCAAAAAAAATCACACAGAAACTATATTATTTGCAATACTGTTTGGCCAATAGCTTAAGTGTATTTCTAGCTTGCTCTTATATACTAAACTAGTCCATCTCTATTAATCTGAGCTTCAGGTTAATAGAGGTTGTGACCTACCCGCAAAGTTTTGGCTGGCTCCTGCAGAGACAGACATCTCCGGTGCCTGCTACATGGCTTCTCCCTGACTCTGCCTTTTCTCTCTCTTCCAATCTCTTTCTATCTCTTCCAATCTGGCTATATTCTGTTAAGTTTTTGATTGAAAGCAGCTTCTTAATTAACCAATAAAAGCAACACATACAGGAAAGGACTTCCACACCAGGTAATCTCCTGTGAGCCCAGCTTAGTTGTTTCTATGTGTTACGGTGAGTCTACCCCCTGGTTTACACAATCTTCCCTCCCTCTCTTCAAAGGATTCCTGGAGCCCTACCCAGTGTTTGCCTGTGTATCTCTGCATCTATTTCCATCAGTCTTTGGATGAAAGCACTTTGATGTTAACTGGGGTACTAGTACATTTACACAACTGAGCATTACTCAGCTGTTAACAACAATGACACCAGGAAAAATAAAGGCAAATGGATGGAACTAGAAAAGAAATCAGCCTGAGTGAGGTAACCAAGATCAAAAAGACACATGAATTTTACTCCCTCATAAGTGGGTTTTGTCACAAAGAAAAGAATAAACATGGTACAATCTCAGTTATCAAAGAGGCTAGATAACAAGGAGGGATTAAAAGGGGAGGGGATACATGCCTTTCTCTGGGTAGACTAGGGGCTGACAGAGATGGGAAGACACGGAATTGGGTTGGTGGTGATGGGAAGAGCAGGACAGTAATGGAAAAGACTTCTGACAGGGGGCATTTTGGGGTTAGACAGAAACCTGATGTAAGGGAAACTTCAACAAATCTACAAGGATGACTCCAGCTAATACTACTAGCTATGGTGGATAGGTCCTGAATTGGTCCTCTCCTGTACATTATATTTTCATGTGGGAAGGACAAAGTGTAGTTAACAATTAACAAGAAAACACAAGATAACTTAAAGCTTTTTAGAAATATTTCAAGAATGTAGGCATTCATATTTTTATTATTTTATAAGTGCTACTGCTTCATATGATTTTTTGAGAACAGAATTTATTATGCTTCTCTAGTCAAATTGTAGATACTGATATTTTAAGAAATGATAGATCAATAACATTTACACTAACAGCAAGAAAACAAGGAGATTCATTGTATAGTCTGCTAGATTTCATTTTGGTTACCTTCCTTTATTCCTTTATCCTAGAATAAGGCAGATTAAACATATGGAAAATATACATAAAACTATACATTATTCATCACATAATATTCAGTAAAATATTTATTGGTTCATGTAACATAGTATCTTGTAGAATACACATATATATTAAGCTCAAATTTGTGGTAAATGACATAAATATTTAAATTATTATATCTAACTGTATCATGCAAGGTGAATATGAAAGATTGTATAATCTAACAATATTAATATTCCCCTGTAAATTGGGTAAATTGCAGTTAGTAGATCTATCTCTTTAAATCAATCCCAACAACAGATCTTTCTTGTTTTAGTGGAGAGTAAATTAGTGCATACAGTGAATGTCCTTGAGTTTTTATGTTGTAGCATGAAAATCTACAAGCACATGAAATAATGTATAATTAATTCTGTGAAATGATCCCTGAATGGCATAGCATAATGTACAGTAATTAAGTATCCTGGAGGTAAATAATTATGATGAAATGATAATAAAGATGAAGACAGTTGGTAAGGAGACAGGATGTTGAAAAGACAAAGGCAACAGTTGTGGAAATTTAAATAAAAAGAGAATCATGTTGAGTAGAGTAATGCAAGAAATGTGAAAAAAGACTGTGCAAGTAAGCAATAAACTAAGAAAATATTTCTATGTAAATTTTTTGAACATTTTAGTAATTACTTATTGGTAAATACATGTAGAATGTGTAGTTAATTTCATATATTATGATCTTTTATTGATAGTTATTAGTTTTGGTAAAAATGACATGACATGTTTACAAACTGTGATATTGTATTTTCTAGCTAAACTAAATATTATGAACATTTGGAAACTGATATTTTACCTTATTATTCTCTACCTGTACATGTTACTAAAGTGTTTTTAGTCTGAAAACAAATAGTATTAGTTGTGACGTTGTCATAGAAGTATACAATGTGTTTGTTGTTTGTTGTTCATCCTCTTTTGTGTCTTAGCCTAGTCCCCATAAGTTCATTGGTTACATCGTTCTTACCAAGTAGCTTCCTAATACTTATACACTGACACACACACACACTGACACACACACACACACACACACACACAGAGAGAGAGAGAGAGAGAGAGAGAGAGAGAGAGAGAGAGAGAGACTAGTAAGAAGCCATTTTTGGAAGAAGAATAATTTGAAGAAGAAAGAATAATAGAACATAAATAAAAGCAAAATAGAGGTTATATTCTGGATGGGAAAGTATAATCAAAGGAGACTAGAAGGTTAGAGAGGAAAAGGTATGTGGGAAAGCTTAGCCAACAATGCAATGAGTATGAAAAAATATCAAGACATACTATCATGTGATCCAAACAATAATTTATAATAAATTAAAATCTCATTGTAAAGCATTGGATAATTTTCTTCAAGTTATTGGCTAGGAAACCTTCTATTCCCTAAAAGACAATAGCAATAACACTTGACTGTTCATAAGCATAGAGTAAGACTTTATTGCTGGAGTCACCACACACCTTTTTTGTAGACTATAGAAATTAATCATTTGTTTATTGGGAAACTTTTTCTGGTTAGCTAGATTTCAAAACATTGTAAAGTGATGTACAAGTTACTACTGACAAAAAGGCAACCATGGTCTTACTATGTATGGAGCCTGCATGACATATTATTGACCAGCCAAGCAAGATATATCCAGTATGCAACAGTTCTATGAAAGTTATGGATGAAATAAATTCTTTCTTTCTCTCTCTCTCTCTCTCTCTCTCTCTCTCTCTCTCTCTCTCTCTCTCTCTCTCTTTCATGTTATTTCAATAAATATCATTCCACCCATGTTCAAAAAAATTTTTTGATTAAATTAGTTGGAGTACACACACACACACACACACACACACACACACACACCCTGAAAGATGACATGAAAGTAGAGGTGGACTTATATCATAAAAGGTTTTGATGGAATAAGAATGGGACAAGACACGGGCGTTGGTGTGAAAACAATTATCATTCATTTAATATAGATATACAACTCTCAAATAGAAAAGAATAAAATCCCAAATTTGTTCTGTTATATGTTATTCAATAATATATAAAACCCTTCCACTGTTTATAACATTTATATTTTCTGTTGATTGTTTAAAACATATAAGTTTGAAGATGATAGAAGAAACCGAGTTCTACTAACATTTTATCTAATAATATTTTACATTGTGAGATGCATTTTATGCCATTAAATTAGGGTATGTATTTGGATAAAATAAATTGATTCTTATACTGTATATTTTAATATAACTGTCACAGTATAAAACCATCCAAATCATCCACTTAAGAAACTGTAATTGAGGAATTAGGATTTCATTAAGAGGAAATGATGTAGTTAATTCCTAATAATAAATACTTCATAAAAGTTCAGTATTGTACATGATGCAGATATAAATAAGTTCTTTTAACTATTTAGTATTTGATTTGAAAACCAATACACTTAATTTTACAATATATCAGTGCAATTTCAGATTTTATTGAGGATTTATATTTATCTGTATCTGCATATATTTGCAGAATATATTATGATGCATGAATGTTTGAAAATGTATGTTTGATGCTTTAATTTCTTCCCTGACTCCTCCCTTCCCACTCTCCATCTGCTACTTAGAGGTGGTAAAGACTTCCTTGGGGAGACAACAAAATCTGGCATACCAAGTTGAGTCAGAAGCAAGACCCTCCCCCCTGTATCAAGGCTAAGCAAGGTATCTCACCATAGGGAAAGGTCTCCAAAAAGCCAGTTCATGCACCTGAGATAGGTCCTGGTTTCACTGCCAGCCCCTGCATCCCACAACAGATCAAATAATGTAACTGTCACTCACGTTCAGAGGGACCTCCATATGACCTAACTAAACCCTGTGAAATTTGACTAGCTCAGGTCTACTGTCTTTGTGGTTTTTCCCATCATGTTCTTGACATCCTTTGTTCATATGATCTCAGGAACATTGTATGGAGATTTATGCCTGTACACATTGCATTGGTATCCAACATCCTTAGAACCATTTATGATGAGACTATCACTTTTTTCTATTCTGTATTCATAGGAGCATTGCCAAAACACAATTAACTGTTCCTGAATATGCACATTATTCTTTTCTCTTTCATTTCATCAGTTGATTTTTTTCTTTCATTTCAAACATATGTCTGTCTGTGTAGTGATGTTTTAAATCCGGACACAAATCCTTTCTTTTTACTTTGGCCAATGATTGATCATCTTTTCTGTTAGTAGTTGACGTAGAACTTTGAAAAGAAGAAAACATATGCAGTCTTACATGTATATCATTATTTTCTATGTGTAAATATCTAATTAGTGCAATAACTCAAATATTAAAGTATAAATTAAAAAATAACATGCTAAATAAATCTTTCTAGAAAAATTCTACATGTGGGAATTTTATAAAAACTTCACAAAATATTTTACTTAAAGATGAAATTAAAATGTGCTGGGGATATAGCTCAATTGTAGAGCAACAACCTAACATTTGTAAATGCCCTCAGCTAACTTGCAGCTCTATCTAAAATGAAAAAAAATGAAATGCATAAGAGAAAAATATATGATTTAATTCTTTAATCCTAGCATTCTAGAATGTGAAGCAGGTAGATTTTCACAAGTTGAAGGAAATGTATACCTCACACTGAATTCTATGAAAAATTCAAACTATTTTTTATTAAACTTCCAAATGTTTACCTCATTATTTATGAAATATCATTTGTAATCACTAAATCAGATTATATTATAATATTAATAATAACAAAAGTAAAGAACTGACTATATTTAACTAGAATGCTAATGTTTAATCAAATGTTTATGCTCTTATATGTATTATAAAAACCTTATATGGAAATTTTAATTTTCTCTGAAAAATCAAATTTCTCTAAATAAATACTTAATCATTTGACAGCTTATTAACTGAAAGTTAAAGGTCCTTATTAAGTAACTTATAAAATGTTACTGAAATCTTACTTTTAGGAAAAAAAATACAGGCAGGAATTTTGTGTATGCTCTACACCATTTGAAATTCCTGAATATTTTATTTATCCTATTCTTCCAACAAAATATCTTCAAGCTCTCCAATGCACAAGGAAAACATTCACTTTTTCAAGTAATTATATCTAATAAACTTGGCCTTCACTATAAAACTGGAATTTTAACTTATTTAAAAATAACTTGTTTTCAGATGGATGTTGGTGGCATGTGCACTTAATCCCAGGACTCCAGAGGCAGAGGCAGACAGATATTTGTGAGTTGGAGGCCAGCCTGGACATCTAGGCTGATGCACAGAAAAACCCTGTCTCAACAACAACAAAAAAAGAAACAAAAAAATAATTTGTTTTCATTAGCACTAAAGTAATTATTTAGACTCTTATAATGTGATTCTTTAATTCAAATGTCCATAATGTGCCTATTCAGTTTCAGACATAACCTGGTAGGAAGTAGGAGCTCTTTCCTGGCAGTTTGCCCATGCCATGAAATGTCTTCATCAGGCCTTGCCTCAAGGTTTCAACTTGCCAGGGCCACAGCCATTATTTACTAGCCTTCAGAGAACAGAATTAGAGCTGTGACAAAGCAGCTGTTCACAGAAGCCAGAGGTTGTTACTTAGTACAATAATTACAGTATCATGTTCTGGATAATGATAAAAGGAGGGAAATCTCTATCTGGGTGGGTAGAGGTGTCTTGCTGTTTATTTTGAGGAACTCAGTTCTACCATATGGAAGATTGGAATAGAAACAGAGATCTTAGAATGATTACTGCAATCTGGGTAAAAGGACATTAAATCCCATTGCAGGAGATAAAGCTTGTCATTCATTTGTCAAACTAATGATAAAAGCGTCATCCTGAAAAATGAAACACACAAATGAACAGACCTTCAGTCTCTGCTGTTTTCAAAGATATGTTGTTATCATTAATAAATATATCTTGTTAACTGTTTTTATTTTTATTAAAACTGCATTAACTCATTTTATATATTATAGAATTATATTCAAGTTTGTGTTCTAATATTCAAATTACATTGCAAATACTTGAAGAAGATAAAGTACACATATTATTGTAGTGGCAAATTATTTTTTGCATTGAAAATAGCAAAATCAATAATGTGACATATACCTAGTTATAGAATATTTGCAATTACATTTTATAAATCTATATTTCAAATGTGCTTTTCAAAACTGATTAAACAGATAGCATTACTAAAACGATTAACATTATTTTATGTATTAATACAGATTAATTCTTTATAATCCTTCAAATTAATCTGGGGGTATTTCTACTTGGTAGTTAACATTTTCATTATATCCAAATATTTAATCAAAATTTGCTGGTGGACTTAGGATCATCCTAAAGTTTGTATTTGTCATGATATTACACAGTACTTTTTATACTGCAGAAAATGAAAAAAATAAAATCCATATGCTATATTCTATTAATTCTCAGCTTTTTAATGTATTAATTATTTATCCATAAATTCATAAATTAATATTATCAAAATCATTTCCCGTGGTACATTATAGGAAACAGATTCCCTCAGACATTTTAAAAAAGGATAATAATAATATAAGGTACACAGTACTTCTATATTAGTGTAAAAGCTAAGAAAGTCAGACCCCTAATTATTAGAGACATTTAGTACTAACCAAAATATTTACCAGAGTTTAAATTCAGCAATAATATCTTCAACTAGGACAGGTTCTTGCCCTGATCAAATAATTCATAATTAAATGTGTCATTAATTCTCCCTTGTTGTAAGAATTTAAGAAACCCTTAAGTATTTTTGGCCATTTGAGATTGTTCTGCTAAGAGTACTTTGTTTATTTTTGTACCCCATTTTTCAGTTGGGTTATTTAGAATTTGATATCTAAATTTTTGAGCTCTTTATATATTTTGGAGATCAGTCTTTTGTCTGATGTGGGGTTGGTGAAGATCTTTTCCCATTCAGTAGGCTGCCTTTTAATCTTATTGACTATGTCTTTTGCTATACAGAAACTTCTCAGTTTCAGGAGGTACCATGTATTTATTGTTGCCCTCAGTATCTGTGCTACTGGGGTAATATTTAGGAAGTGGTCTCTTGGGCTCATACATTGAAGACTACTTCCTACTTTCTCTTCTATCAGGTTCAGGGTGGTCAAATTTATATTGATATCTTTAATCCATTTGGACTTGAGTTTTGTGCATGGGGATAGATAAGGATCTATTTTCATTCTTCCACATGTTGGCATCCAGTTATGCCAACACCATTTTTTTTAAGATTCTTTTTTCCCATTGTATAATTTTAGCTTCCTTATAAAAAAAAAAAAAAAACAGATGTTCATAGGTGTGTGGATTAATATCCAGGTCTTTAATTCTATTCCATTGGTCAAAGGCCAATTAAAAAATGGGAGGGATGAGAATATGTGATGTGTGCTGAGATTACGATTAAAGAATAAAGAAACTGCTTTGGACCTATATCAAGGCAGAACTTAGGTAGACAGGGAAAGCTAGGATGAATGCTTGAAAGAAGGAAGGCAGGCTCAGAGAGAAGCCATGGAGCCGCCACCCCTGGAAACAGATGTGCTGAAACTTTGCTGATAGGCCACGACCTCGTAATCATTCTCAGATTATTAAAGATGGGTTAAATTAATATGTAAGAGTTAGCCAATAATAAGCTAGAGCTATTAGGCCAAACAGTGGTTTAAATAATATGGGGTCTGTATGATTATTTTGGGACTAAGCTAGCTGGGTGGCCGGGACAAACAAGTGGGCCCTCCTACAAATGTGAATAATGAGATGAAGACCATGATAGGTACACACACTAAAACAGTCTACCTGAGCTAACGGGAGCTCACCAACTCCATCCAGTAAGACTGTGTAGGAACAAGCATAGGACCAAACTAGTCCCTCTGAATGTGGTTGACAATTGCATGGCTGGGAAAGACTGAGGGGGCCACTGACAGTGACATCAGGATTTATATCTACTGCATATTTGGGAACCTATTCTCTTTGGATGATATCTTGCTCAGCCTATACAGAGTAGGGAAGACTTTGGAACTCCTCCAAAGCAATGTGCCTTACCCTTTCTGAGTATTGGCTGGGGATGGGGTGAGAGGGTATATGGAGGGAATGGGAGGAAAGTAGGGAAGGGGAACTTAATTGGTATGTATAATGAAAAAATATAGTTTGTTTTCTTTAAAAATGTAAAATAAATAAATAAATAAACAAAAACTAATTGAACAAACCCATTACAGAAAGGTTAGTTCTTGTTTTTGCTTAGGCATAATAAGAAATGTCCTTGACAGAACTTTTTAAAAGACAGTGTAATCACAGAGGAACAAATAGCACTTTCCAAGAAGGAGAGAGAAGGCACAGTAACTAGATCCTTGTACAAGATGGCTATCATATGTCAGTATTAAGCAGCCACACTAATCAGGACCCATGGTGATAACAATCTGGAGGGTAGTTTGCCATTAGATCCCTTTAGCCAAGCTGTAGCAGGTATATTACCGGAGACTATTTGTTCCCAAACCTTGATTCTTGTATTAAAATAAGTGTTTCCTTGTGGATGGAGACAGTGCATTTGTTGCCATCTGCCCTGAACCCCCCCCCCCAAAAAAAATCACACAGAAACTATATTAATTGCAGCAATGCTTGGCCAATAGCTTAGACTTCTTATTACCTAACTCTTACATCTTAAATTAACCCATTTCTATTAGTCTATGTATCAGCACAAAGCTGTGACCTACCTGTAAGTTTCTAGCTGGTGCTAGCATCTCCTACGGTAGCAGCATGGAATCTCATTGACTCCAACTACTTTCTCTGAATCTCTCTCTGTTCAGATTTTCTGCCTGGATTTGCTCTACAAAGTCATTGGCCAAAACAGTTTCTTTAATAACTAATGGCGATAAAACATAATCATAGCATATAGAGAAGAATTCCATATCACTTCCTCTGGTTTTCGGGGCTTAAACCCAATAAGAAAAGGTTTGGATATATGCATGAGTTTTGTGTCAGTCTTGCTCCCATGGGAATACCTTGTGGTTTTCAGTGTTATGAAATCTAGACAGCAAGGGAGCTCCTTGTTTACTCCATGCACTAAGAAAAAGTTTATGTCTTCAGAAATAGGACCTTAACTCAAATGTCTTGTTGACAACCATTTGATAAAATGACTTTTATTGCAGGGGAAATAGCTAGTAAAATAGCTACTAAAACTAGAATATACAGAAATCAACCAATCAAATATATACATCAAGTTTATAATTTTTCTTTCTTCATATTCAATCTGTATATATTATTTTTCTAAAGATGTATAGCCTTTCTTTGATGATTTTACATTTATGTACTCAAAATGTTTAGAATATTAAGTACTAAAAACACTGACTGTGTTTTCTGAAAATTTTATTTTTCTTGACACAAGCACTTCAAACCCTGCCTGTGTCAGTTTTAGAAATAAAAGAAACTTGCTTAAATTACATTATTACATTGAATGGCATGTAAATGTTTGTCAAACCAATCCATTTTTAGGTATTTTGAAATAAAATGAATATTCAAAACTTGTTAACAGCAGTATGAGAAGAGTAGTTCTATTTATGTTTTGTAAGATGACAAAGAATTAGCTCACATCAAATAAATATAAGTACAATCTTAATCAGAAATAAAAGCCTCCAGATTTATCACCCTGGGGAATTAAAGCAACTCTTTTAACTGGAGTGAAAAAATTTGGTTCTCCATGATGTTAACTGGAATAAATAATTCACCAAATATAATATTATCACTTTGCTTCTTGATCACCATTCTTGAAGGTACATGTTACCCTTACCTATAGAAACATTGACTTATTCTATTTTCTTAGATTTATATGTACAGATCATTCTTCACTGTTCTGAATAATGTGGTATAAGAAGCAAAATATTGTCCTGTGACATATTTGCTTATTAGTTCTTAAGACAGTGTCACACAAAGAAACCAGGCTGACCTTGAGTACGTTCTTACACAGCTAAAATCTTTAGATGGTGGGATAAAAGCAATGCCTGCCCCTTCATGTCCTAATTTTGTATGGTGTATTTTTGTTTCCTAGTTAGAAAAGAATGAAAATGGCTAGCATGCCATATTCAGCATATGCAGAGTTTTAATCTGATTGTGATACAGCAGCATGCACAAGGATGCAAAGTAAGGGCTATTCAAATTGTTAAACTCTTGCAGAGAAATTGCTCCCTTTTAATTCTCCATAAGCATAGGTGAGAAACATGGCACATATTTTATCTTTTATTACTTGACACTTGCAATAGTTTCTATCTTAGCTCTTTGGTTGAGTGTTTGGTAGTTCAAGGTTGTTGAAGTGCATAACTGTCTAAATATTAAGTATTTATAATTCTTCTAATACAATTGCCTATTTGTAATTTTTCAAATCTTTTCTCTAGCTTTTAACTATATCCTTCGATTTACTCATGATCTCTTTATCTTTATTTATGTGCACATTCTCTAATCATTCACAAAATTAATTTTGGAAATGTGTTGTTTCATTATATTGAATAAATCTCTGGATTTGTAGTTAATCCCATGATAAACGGCCTAGACTAGTTTCCAAAATAAGGTTCAAGAAAAATCACTCTAGGATTTTGTATTTCTACATCGTTTTCTAGCAGTAACAGGATGGCCCTTTTATATTTTCAATAAGAAAACTATAAAATGACACTGAACTTTAAGCTTCCTCTCATGTTGTAAAGGCATATTATCCCAGTTCTGGCAGATAAGTGACTTACCTGCTTAACTCCATGATTTTTGACAGTACCAGGTAATCTACGTTCCTACTAAATTCCAATATTTACTTTCTGATGGTGATATATTGTATAAAAATTATAAATGGAAAATTTATTTTCATTTAAACCTTAGTTGTTTTACTCCCATGATTCATCCCTTGAGAGCCCAGACATGATACCAATTAATTTCATCAGCACTGAGTACATACCAATTAGAAATTTGTATTTTCCATCTCTTAGAATATATACGTTGCTTAGAGTTTTGTGTATTTTTCTACTTGATATTTAGTTACATTTTAGATTTCCTATCTATTTTGGGGAAACATTTGCATGCTTATTTTTAACTTAAAACTCACATTTAATTGAAAGTAGATTATGTCATACAATATATTCTTAAACCCCCACACACTCCACCAAGACATCACCCCTACTTACCCACACACCTAAATCCAAACCATTTCTTTATCAGTCAGCTTGTATTTAGAAGAAACTATATGCTTCCCTTCAATTTGGGACTTACTGACACACATGATTATGCCTGTCTTTTAAAAGGCATAGTGCCTCAATCCCTCTTGGTTTCAAAGTAAGCATTCTTCTTCACTGAATCATCTCTGTAGTGCATATGTGAGTATTTTTATATAATTGCATTAACACTCACCTCCTAAAACATAATAATGAATAAAACCCCTCAATCAACATTAATGATGTTTGTCTTGGGACTGCTCCCAGGAATATATTATAAATGTGATAAAGAATATTAAAGAAAGAGACATAACTCTCCATTGTTATTATTAGTAAAATGAAATGGTGTACTCAATCAAATGAACATGTCAAAAATGATTACAATGAATGGATTTTTAAAAGAAAACATTATGCAAAATGAGAGTAAAGCATGTGAAATTTTTAGCAACTAAGTCTTTTTAATGTGCAAAAACCACTGGAAATTAGGCTGAGTATTAGAAAATTACTGTACAAGAAAATAAAGACAAGCTATGTAACTATTTTTATATGTAACATTCAAAAATGAATCTGTGATATACATGGAAGAATGAAGTAATTCTTATTAGATTTTTTAAAAAAGCTTGTATCATAAAATACCTTATAATGCCAAGTAAGAACCACCATATTGTTATCATATATATCATGTTTTCTCTGGTCTTTAGCATACATTTCAGAATGCAGGTAAATATGCATTAAATTATTAAGGCATGATATATGACTTGAAATGTATCAAAATGATCCATCCCCAGATGTAAAAATAGCCAAGCAAAATATATAAAAAGTCTAACCTAGATAGAAACTATGCCTCATAATTGAATGTTAATGAAATTAGGAATATTACTTAAAACCTGAAATTAACAATTTGATTAGATAATGAAATCATCAGGAGAGTTGCACTGATCACATCCAACTCTAATTCCAAGAAGTACATATTCAAGTCAATTGAAGAGACAGTTTTCACAGGTATGAAACCAGGAGAACAAAGGAAGAGGTGGAGTGTTGTGTGATAACCCTTCAATAGGATATGAAAATGTGTGCATCTAACTGGTTGAAAATAAAAACTGCTTTGGCCTATATCAAAGCAGAATACAGCTAGGAGGGAAAGCCAAACTGAATACCAGGAGGAAGGACAGAGTCCGGGGATATGACAGCCAGCTGATGGAGGAACAAGATATATTTCAGAACTGGTATAGCCAGAAGATACATAACAAAGCTGGACTAAATAGAAATGGGTTAATTTAAAAGCAGGAGCTACTTAGTAGGAAGCCTGAGTTATTCTACCAAGTATTTCATAAATAATATCAAACCTCTGAGTGATTATTTTGAACCAACTGCAATAAGGGGCAGGACAAAGGCCCTCCTTTTGTAGTAAACTTCTCAACAATTTAGCAAACAGCTCAATAGGATAAAGTACATTTCCCTGAATGCTTGTACTGACTCTTTGCAACCATTCTCTTTGGAAGGATACCTTGCTCAGTTTAGATATAATAGGGAGGGCACTGGTTCTGCTTCAATGCAATATTCTAGACTTTGTTGACTCCCCATGGGAAGTTTTACCTGTAGTAGGGTGGGCAGCTTGGCCACTTGTTCATTTTCCAGCCACCCAGACCTGAAGTAACCACACAGAAACACTATTAATTAAGTCACTATTTGACCAAGTACTTAGTCATATTGTTAGCTAGCACTTACATGAAGAATTAACCCATATCCATTATTTTATATTTTACCACATGGCCCGTGGCCTTCAGGCAAGGTTTCAACATGTCTGGTTCCGGTGGTGGCTCTATGGCTTATCCTTACTCTGCCTCCTTTTTCCCAGCATTCCGTCCAGTTTTCCCTGCCTACCTAAGTTCTGCCCTATCAACTGGCCAAGACAGTTTCTTTATTCACCAATGGTATTCATAGCATACAGAGGTGAATCCCACATAACCTCCCCTTTTCTGTTTAAACGAAAAGGAAGATTTTTAAATTTAACGTAGTAAAATTTCATATAACTAATCATGTAATAAGCAATAATTACAGGTACAATATTTATATCTACTTTATCTTTTATCATAACTAAGGACAACTATAACTATAAATTCTCCAACTCCATTAAGGAATCCAGAAGGATATAATACCTAAGTAAACAGGAAATGCATTGTAAGCAACATCCAAAACTCTAGAATTGACAGAGACATCACATCACCTGGACAGTTAGCCATTTGGGGCTTCCATCTTCAGCCTGCAGGCACATAGTATCCAGGAAACTATCCCATGAAGCAGGAAATTTCAAAAACACTTCCATCTATATTGGGAGTTTGTCAGTCACTTTCTTCTGTATCCTGCAGTTTGTCTTACAGACATTCATGAAGCAGGAATCCCATCATATAGCCTTTAGGCAAGTTCAGTATTTATTTTTCCATGGGTTCTGCATGTCCAGTTTACAAAGCATAACATCAAGCAGTCCAGGCAAGAGCAGTTTCTTGCCCAAATCGCTAGTAAACTCCATAAGGAACCTTGTCAGTGCCTATCTTCCACCATCAGATGTGTTTCACTGACATAAAAAGTCATAAGTTTGTAAACATTTTAAATGCCATATTCTATAGTCTTTGAAAGATTTGAAGAATACCTATACACCTAAAATATATCTCTGTAGATCTAGAAAATCAAACTAATATGCGTATAAGCTTGACTATTATAAATTACTATCTATTAACCTATATTTCTGAATTATACATTACATTTTTAAAAGAGCTGCACAAACTCGATATCTTAATCGAAAGGAGAAATATACATATAAAAAATTGACTTTAAACTTGTATCCATGAAGCAAGATCGATACCAATTCAAACCTCTATAGCATATCACCCTTTAAATGTAAACAAACATTTATAAACTATATTTGGGAATATGGGCGTAGTTCTCTCCAAGATGTCTCCTGCTGTTTATTGGGCAAAGTAATTTTTTGAGGGGTGTTCAAGGTTACCATTTAGGAGATCTTGATCCACCAAGCCACATTAATCTGGAATTTAATCCATAGGTTCTCATCATCTTTGGAAACAAAATAAGAACATCTTTTCCAAAACATCATATTCTTAGATCCATATTTTGAAATCAAGATACCTTTAGAATATTTATCCTAGTTTAGCTTAACAGTCTGTACCATGAAATGTCTCTCTGTATTTACCTCATTTACAGTCAAAAAGTTCAAAGAAAACACAATAGACTCTCTGTGAATTTTCCACTTTTACGTGACTTATTTTTATTTACTCCTTTTAATCTATTACTGCCTTTCCATCTCTTTAAAGACCTTGTTTGATTTTTTTAAATTTTTACTTCTTTACTTCTTTTTATAACTCTCTGTAATTTTTTTCTTCTCTCTCCCAAGCCTACATACATTTATACAACACTGTGACCCATTTAGAGGTTTTTTTTTGTTTTGTTTTTGTTTTTGTTTGTTTGGTTTATTTTTTTGTTTTTATCTGTGTCTGTCTTTATTGTGTATCTGTAATTATTTTCTGCTCAAAAGTACTAGAAATCTTAAAATGCTAAGCAGCAACTAAGGCTGCTTTGTCTTTTGGCTCTGCCCAGTCCAACATGGAGGGGCAAAGGTCTGTTTAGCATTAGCCATACTCACAGCCCCATTTGCAGGCCCACAGTAGGTCTATGCTGCCATTAAGCAAGTTGTAGCAGTCTTCTCACAGACCTCACTTAAATGCTCTGCAGCTGGACCCCTTTGTGTTGGCGAACCAGGAAGCTGCTGGTTTTTTAAAGAAGCCATGCAGTTTTTACTGCACCCCGTTGTGCCTTGCTCACCGCAAGCCCATCTAGAAAATAAAATTTGTGGCTACCAAGAAACTGTGCTAAACTCTGTACTTTTGTGTCTAGAATTCCTTTTCAAGCTTTCTCAGGTTTTACATGGATTTAGCTATTACATATTGAAGCACATATCTCTCAATATTAAAAATAAAAAGTCACCTGGTTTTTAAATGTGGAACACAGACCATATTGTAAAAAGAAGTATGCCAACCTAATGTGCTAAATGTGTGTTTTAAAATACTGCCATTTTAAAGGTATTTCAAAAAGCTCACTTTAATTTGGTGAAACCGTGGGACTAGTGGGCTGGTGATGGTGGTAGATTTTTCTTTTTGTTCTTGCAGTTGTTTTTGGTTTGTTTGAAAAATTATGAGAATGTATAAGACCCTCAGGATTAATCATGTTTGGAACTCACTATCTTGAAATGAAAACTCCTTAGTGTGTTTTGAAGGGTTACTACTTTTCTTAGTTGTACTGGGTACAGAACCCAGGTTTTTGCACATGATCAGTATGTGTTCTATGACTGAGCTACATCCCAAGCTAAACATTTTTCCCCCCAGAAATGTTCAACAATTCCTACTGCTGAAACTAGTTATACCAGTTTCCTCATAAAACACTCTGCAAAAATCAGTCCCCTTAGAGCTAATATAACTTATATTTCAGAAAGCTTTAATCACAAAATGCACCATACAGAAAGTGCAATGAAATGATGCCAGGTCATACTCTATTTTTCTTCCCACTGTAAATCACAAAACCTTCTACAAATGTGTAGATTTTTGCATTTCTTTCATAAAGCATTCCTCATCCTGAAATGATTTTCTTAATACCTTGGTCTTGGCAGCTTTAATATAAATGTCACTTTGAGTGTTCCCCCTCTCTAAATCTTGACATCACAGATGCCTTTAGAAACTAGGAACCAAATATTTCTATATACTGAAAGTCACAAAGCAGAAAAGATATTGCAGGTAGGTAATTTGTTTTTACCTTACTGTTAGGCTCTATATTTTTTCCATAATTAACTCTACAAGACTCAGAGCTGAGTGACATGTTTAAATTTGGTTCGTTGGTATTTTTGTGGTTCAAAACTGCTGAATGCACCATATTCCACAAAGAGTTAAGGAAATACAATCTATCTCTCAGGAGTTTGAGAAATATAGAGTATTTAGAAAGTCATGGGTTATTGATTTTTTTCTTATGCTGCTTTTCCCTCCACTTTTATCCAAGAAATATGAATACTTGTATATAATAAAAAACATACTTTATTTTCAAATATTGATATTTCAGGCTAGTTTTAGTAACAAAAATTTATTTTCTATTCAGTATATCCTTTTTAAAATTAATATTTCTAAAGAACCTCAGACATTCAATGGATTAGGTTTGTTTTATTTCACTGTTCCTTGAACAATAATACGACAGTGACCTTCTATCATTTTACAATCCTTTACAATAAAGTATTACACATTATGCCAGTTTCTCAGTTCAAAAAACAAAAACAAAATTCTTACAGACATATGGTTGGCTAGCAAAGGAAGGGAAAGATTTACATGTTATTTATTATTTCACAATTTTAGGTACTAATATGTAGTTTTCGGGTCTGCCCTTGTCCCTGGGGCTCATCTTGAGGACAGTTTCTGGTCAGATGACTAAGCATTCTGTTTGTTCCTGTGCTCCCTCTGCCCCGCCTGGTGATTAGCTGTAGGGCATTGTTGACTCTATTGTTAGATATGGTAATTTCCCACCTGCCTGGGTAGAATTCCTTGGGCTGCAGTGGGGCATATAAGGATTTCCCCAAGGCTAAATAAAAGGCATTTGGCTGATCTCCTTTCGAAGACCCAGGTCTCTTTGTGTGTTTTTTCAATCTCCAGGCCCTTGCTCGACTCGCGTGCAGTACAGTGCCGCGCGAACTGTACCGAGGGGGTAACACAGAATCGGGTGTTACACTAATATATTTTCTTGTCCAACTTGTACCTATTAACTGTATTTCAACAAGAAATATGCAACATTATTTGCTTAGTATTAAATAAAATCACTTTGAAAGAGAAAATATTTTACAGAACATTTTTCTTCCATTTCTCAAAGATGTGTCATCATATAACATATACATGTTTATATTTATTAGACATTCATAATTTCTCTCTTTACATCACACATAAATTGAATTCCATCTCTAATCCTTTATTCATCAACTAATTTGAAGAGATTATCTTTAGAGTATAATAAATTTTCCATCTACCATGTCCTATAACGCCTTTCACACCTTTTTTAACCTTCTCAATCAATATACTTCAAAACCAGTATAATTTCAAAATCAGTGGAAAATGTTAATAATTTGAGCTCCTTAATTCTCTCAATAAAAATTTTCTCTACGATGTCACAATTCTGTGTTTTATTTGTTTCCTCTAACATTTATAGAAAAATGTACTTTGGTCCCTTAGAATATTGTTAGTAAAAAGGTTCCCATCTTAAATTAAGTATAATTGTTATTCTTCCCTCGCATCAATCACTGAGCATAACATTCTACATATCTATTAGTACTTCTTTCTTATATTGTTCCCATTTACCCAAATGAGGTTGTACAGATACTGGGAATTACTCAAAATCTTCATCTAACTACATTAGCCACTTACTACTGCTGCAACCATAATCAATCCTATGTCTATTAAACATTGTTCTGTATCATTGTCAGAGGCAGAGAATATATGAATGCTTTGTTCAAACACTAGCATCTTTTCTTGAGTAACATCTATCCCCTTTTATTCCTTCTTTAGAGAGTATATTACAATTACATCATTTCTTTCTTCTCTTTCCTACATCCAAAATATCTTATGAAACACCCATGTTGTTCTCTTTCAAATCCAAGACCTTTCTTTTTCTTATATTAATTGTTGTTGCATGCAATTTATATATATATATGTGTGTGTGTGTGTGTCTGTGTCTGTGTGTGTGTCTGTGTTTCTCTGTGTGTGTCTGTGTCTGTGTGTGTGTCTGTGTTTCTGTGTGTGTGTCTGTGTGTGTGTGTCTGTGTCTGTGTGTGTGTGTAATTTCCTATCATGCTTTTAACATATATAATGATATTTTTTCTAACCTAGAAAATTATAAAAGGCACACTAATTTTCTCTGTTCAATTCCTTGTATATCTTTATTTTATTACATTGATTTATTTATTATTATGTCTATTCATTTAGTGTATTTCTTTTTCTATGTGTGTGTTACAGTTGGCAAAGTGCATGTGTGGATATCAGATGAAACTTTGCAGAAGTAACTTTTTCCCCTCTGCCCTCTATGTTTATTGATTCATTTCTCTACTTCCCTGGTACTTTATTTTTGTGGAGTAACTTTTCAATCATTGATATATTTACTTCTGGAAATCATGTAAGTGTCTCCCAAAATCTACATATGGTATTAATAATTTTTCCATTGTTTATTTTTCTACATTCAAATTCCAGAATTGAAGTTAAAGAGAAGTGCAAGTAATATATTTTGCCTTTATATTAAATACAAATGTATTTGCTGCTATTATTGCAGCATTTATTTACCCATGACCTTTCCCCAGCTCACTTGGAATTTTTGTCTTTTATAATGATTTTCTTCAACAAAGAGAAAATTTTAGCAAAGGTATATGCTACTTTGATTTCCTTGACGTAGTCTTAATGTACCTGACAAAACTAGAAGTCTATTAATGATTAGATAAGAGAAGACAATGTGGTTTACATATTTAAATAAGTCTTATTAAAGCCATGAGATATGAATCTAACATAATGACATTTAATATTTTAATTCAATATTTAACTTTTATTGGAAATTGGAATGAATTCTCATTTTACTGGTAGAAAATAATTAGGTTTATTTTAGATAGTGTAATAAATTTCTAAAAATTTTAAAAATTAAAATATTGTTTGAATTTTATAGTGCCTATAGTGTCCATGGGAAAATTGTAGGTAGGTTCTTTCAAAGGTGTTAAAAATTAACTATTTATATTGTATGTGTTCTAGGAAATGCCTCTCTTATATTACTGAGCTGTTAAAAATCTCAGTTACAGTAATTGAAAATGAGTTTTCTCCTCTTGTGTTTTAACAGCCAGAAATTCTGTAGGTGTGTTCGTACCCACTGACAGCACATCACAGAAAGCAAAGGCTAAGTCATGCTAAAATGAATTCTAACAAAACCTCACTGAGCTCCCACGCTGAAAATGTCAACACTGAATAATAAAGTCAACTGCAAAAAAGGTTGTTTTATTAATACAGACTTGAGAAAATCTCACAGTTCTTGTATTTAAAAAAATATTCTTAAAAGCCATATCTGCAGGATTTTCTTGAAAACACTGAAGCAAAAGATGCCTCTCCTTTAAAAGTTTACATTTCTTTCTTCTAAAAAAGGCAACATTATACCAACTCTGGATTTTTAGATAAAATATGCTAAGAAAATAACGTAATTCACTGCTTAGTAAATAAATCACAGTTTTATCAATAAGAGAGTGTATGTTGTCTAATTTTGTAAATGTACAGACTATGGGAGGTGCTTTTGAAATAATTTGAGTCTGAGTAAGACCTTATTTTTCTAAAAAAGAGAAATAGAAAAGAGAGTCAATGTCTCTGCTGGATTGCAATATCTTTTAAAGAAACTTTTAGTTAAGCTTTCAAAATCTATATTTAGAGAAAACAGAACAGGAACATAATCCATATGTTAGTTCTGCATTGAGGAATGACTTTTCACAGACAAAGATAGAGACCTCTCAATTAAATAGGAAAAAAAATGTCACCCTATAGCTAATCAAATGTATTTCTTGGGCAGGAAAGCTGCAAAAGCCACATTAAAGTTGTTACTGTGAGGGGTTCTCAAGCCTTTGTACAGACAGATGAAGATGCAAGCATTACACCTAATATGTATAGTTAAACTAAACATTCCAATGAATAGGGGGAAAAATCTAAAGCCCATTTTCAGCAGAGAAGAAAGAGTTCAAACGAGTAATGTTCTCTGTAATAATTTTCATTTTACTTAGCAGTGATATAAAAGATAGTATTTTGTAAAAGATATTTCACACTTATAAGTATATTTAAGTGAAAAAACAGTAAAATGTGTTCTCATTTATACTATTTTTTTTCTCTTAAGATATTCCTTCTGATAATGGTATTCAGGAGAATACCTAAAAAATACTGCACACATTATTGTGCAATGACTTTTCACCAGGACGAGATGCTAGCCAGGGAAAAACTCATTTATTCTGTATACAATGCACTTGCCTATCTCTTGCCAACACTCAAATGGCTCCCTTAATTAAGATATATACTTCCCTGCTCCCATATCCACTCCTCCTCCATCCCTACTGTCCCATTCCCCCAAGTTCTCCCCATCCTCCCCTTCTCACTTCTCTCTCCCCATCTCCCCTTACCCCATCCCACCTCCACTCCCATGATCTCCAATTTTGTCTGGAAATCTTGTCTACTTCCAATATCCAGGAGGATAACTATATGTTTTTTTTGGAGGCGGGTTCACCTTCCTATTTAGCTTCCCTAAGATCATGAATTATAGACTCAATGTCCTTCATTTATGGCTAGAGACCGGACTCTAGAGGGGTTTCCAGGTGTCCATGGAAATGTCCCCAGCTTCTTCCTTGAGCAGCTGAGGAGAGGGCACCTGAACTGGTCCTATACTATAGGCACTCTGATGAATATCTTGCATACCACCATAGAACCTTCATCTGGAGATGGATAGAGATAGAGACAGAGACCCACATTGGAGCACTGGACTGAGCTCCCAAGGTCCAAATGAGGAGCAGAAGGAGAGAGAACATGAACAAGGAAGTCAGGGCGGCCAGGGGTGTGCCCACCCACTGTGACCGTGGGGCTGATCTAACGGGAGCTCACCAAGGCCAGCTGGACTGGGTCTGATGGAGCATGTGATCAAACCGGACTCTCTGAATGTGGCTTACATGGAGGGCTGACTGAGAAGCCAAGGACAATGGCACTGGGTTTTGATTCTACTCCATGTACTGGCTTTGTGGGAATCTAGTCTGTTTGGATGCTCACCTTCCTAGACCTGGATGGAGGGGGGAGGACCTTGGACTTCCCACAGGGCAGGGAACTCTGACTGCTCTTTGGACTGGAGAGGGAGGAGAAGGGGTAATGTGGGGAGGGGGAGGGAAATGGGAGGAGAGGAGGAGGTGAAAATTTGTAATAATAATAATAATAATAATAATAACAATGCACTTGCCTATATTTTCCACTATTATTGAATAATCAACGCATTTATCATTTACGTTATACAGGACAGCTCTTTTAGAATTCCTTTATTACTTACTTACTTTTCTCTACATAGTATAGGAATGTCATTAAAGTTTCCCAAAGCATTTGGCTAGGGTTGAAACCATTCATGAGACTGTAGACACTGTGAGACCTTTTTGAGATAGTGCATTTTTATTTTCCATTTAGAGTTCTCTCAGTAGTTGCCAAAGTCTTTAGAACATTGAAAATAAAAACTCTATTTGGGTGAATAATTGCTTGCTTCTTCTTTGACAAAGCAATAAACAGTTCAGACATCTTTTCACCAGGTACTGCAATGGTTTCAGATCCCCCCTCCCCCCCTCCCCCCCCCCCCCCGTGCCACACACACGCAATACGACCATGGTTGGATTCAAACCTAGTTGACATTTATGAACACATACATTTGAAAAATAAAAGATATTAATTGACAATTTAATATTGTGAATAATGTACTAGCCTTCTTACTAAATATTACTATACTAATTAATATACTTTAAAATGAGAATCTCATGAATAAAAGAATCAGTAGGCAAGAGAAGAAATGACAACTAAGTCTGTGAGAGTGTAGGAGTGAGGAAAGCTGGGCCAGCAGAGGACCTAACTGTGTGTAAATCCAAGTTCTCTTGGTCATTTCAAAAGACAAAAGATTATCTTCTCAAGGATCCCGAATTATAGGCTCGATGTCCTTTAATTATGGCTAGAAACCGATTATGAGTGAGTACATCCCATGTTCATCTTTTTGGGTCTGAGTTACCTCACTCAGAAGAGTGTTTTCTATTTCCATCCATTTGCATGCAAAATTCAAGATGCCATTGTTTTTTACCGCTGAGTAGTATTCTAACATGTATATATTCCACAGTTTCTTCATCCATTCTTCCACTGAAGGGCATCTAGGTTGTTTCCAGGATCTGGCTATTACAAATAATGCTGCTATGAACATAGTTGAGCAGATGCTTTTGTAGTATGATTGAGCATCTCTTGGGTAAATTCGGGATCCTTGAGAAGATAATAAGAAGGTGAACCCAAAGAAAAACATATAGTAATCCTCCTGGATATTGGAAGTAGACACGATCGCCGGGCAAAAATTGGGAACTTGAGGGTGTGGCGAGATGGGGCCAAGGGAAGATGGGGAGAGAAAAGTTTGAAGGGGAGAATGGGGAGAGCTCGGAGGAATGGGATGCTTAGGATACAGGAAGGGTGGATATGGGAGCAGGGAAGCATATATCTTAATTTAGGGAGCCACCTGAGGGTTGTCAAGAGACTTGACTCTAGAGGGGTTCCTGGGTTTCCAGGGAGACGCCCCCAGCTAGTTCCTTGGGCAGCTGAGGAGAGGGAGCCGGAGAAGGCCAGATCTTACAGCCATACTGATGAGTTTCTTGCGTATCACCATAGAACCTCCACCTCCCAATGGATGAAGAAAATGACTGAGCCCCACATTGGAGCACTGGAGTGAGCTCCCAAGGTCCTGATGAGGATCAGAAGGAGGGAGAACATGAGAAAGAAAGTCAGGACCGTGAGGGGTGCGTTCACTCATGGAGACGGTGGGACAGAACTAACGGGAGCTCACCAACACCAGTTGGAATGGGACTGATGGAACATGTGACCAAACCGGACTCTCTGAATGTGGCCTACGGTGGAGGCTGACTGAGAAGCCAAGGACAATGGTGCTGGGCTTTGATTCTTCTGCATGGACAGGCTCTGTGGGAGCCTTCTCAGCTTGGTAGATCACCTTCCTGAACTTGGGGGGAGTTGGGAGGACCTTGGACTTAACATAGAGTAGGGAACCCTGATGGCTCCTTGGCCTGGAGAGGGAGGGAGGGGGGTATGGGTGGAGGGGAGGGGAGGGAAGGGGGAGGAGGAAGGAAGGAGATGGAAATTTTTTTTCTTTTTTTTTCTTTTTTTTTTTTTTGGTTTTTCGAGACAGGGTTTCTCTGCAGCTTTTTTAGAGCCTGTCCTGGAACTAGCTCTTGTAGACCAGGCTGGCCTCGAACTCACGGAGATCTGCCTGCCTCTGCCTCCCGAGTGCTGGGATTAAAGGAGTGCGCCACCACCGCCTGGCAGAAATTTTTAAATAAAAAAAAACCATGAAAAAAAGACAAAAGATTAAACTGGCTTTAAAGAAGCTTCTGAGATATAGGTAGTTTCTATGTGAATATGAATATTGAGCACACAGGCTTCAGATTTCTACTTCATAGCCATTTCTTTAATAGTTTTGCACATAAGCTGTTTCTCAATTTGAACAAATGAAATATTGTCAAAAATAAGCATTCTATGATCATAGTTTTGTAAGTGAACTATACAACTTTAATAACATACACATGAAAACATCACTCATCTTCAGTCAATATATGTTTTTGTAAGCCCTCTAAAAGAGAAATATTGTGGATTATCTGAAAATCCAACCTCTTAGCTTAACCAGGTATGAATAACTTAAATTCTTGCCTCTCTCATTCTGGATCTTTTCATCACATTTACTCAGCAAATTAATACTTATTTGTAGTTTATCCTCATATGGCCTTCTGGATAGAAATCTGAAATTCTAATTTAAAGAATTTTTCTCATAAGCTCAAAACAAAAACAACATGATAATAAAAGGAACAATAATAAATATTTCAAAGATAGGTGCTGCTTTCTGTGTTAAATAATAGATTTGATACACTTAACACTAATTGATCTTAATACTACCATAAGTACAGACAAACAAGTCTATTAATAGAGCCACAATATTTGAGTCAATTCTACTTTGGAAACATTAAAACAAAAAAGAGGACCCATGAGATCCTTTGAAAAAAGACACTAAGCCTGAGAAAATGTCCTGAAAAGTATTTACACATGAAAAAGTTCCCAATGAAATTAGACATGAACTTAGGGTTAATAGCCTTGAAAACTATTTTCAACAACTTTATTATAAAGCAAATACTATGAGTAAGCCTTAATTAGCCTTGTGGAAATATATCTGCTACAATTTTTTTTTATTTTAAAATCACGAAACTCCATTTACTCCTAGGTAATTTTTGACTCTTCTTAGATAAATGATTCCAATTTCCTTGGTCAAACTCCCCTGCTTTTGTTCTTCTGAGACAGATCATGTTAAGCCTTCAAAGTTGACTCTCCTTCTCCTTTTATTCAAATTCCAAAGTTTGATTTGTTTTAGTAACAGTAACTGCATTCTATGTCTATTGTTCATAGCATTGTTTGTCAGAAAACTGTTTTGGAGTCGGGCGGTGGTGGCGCACGCCTTTAATCCCAGCACTCGGGAGGCAGAGGCAGGCAAATCTCTGTGAGTTCGAGACTAGCCTGGTCTACAAGAGCTAGTTCCAGGACAGGCTCCAAAGCTACAGAGAAACCCTGTCTTGAAAAACCAAAAAAAAAAAAAAAAAAAAAAAAAAAAAAAGAAAGAAAACTGTTTTGGAATATTAGTTTAGAATGTGTTACAATTGTTTATGCTGTGGCATATTCATTTAATATGCAAAGAAGGGTTGCATTTTTTTAGGTTTGCATTTCTTAACTCTGTAAAGCTGTGTTACCTTACCTGTCTAAAACAACTATTGCTATTATGAAGAGCTGAATGACCAACACCAAGGCAGGAGAAATGATAATCAGGGATACCAGACAGAGAGAATAAGTAGGAGTAGAAATCTTGGTTCCAGAGAAGAAGAAGAGAAGGAGAAGAAGAGAGGACACCAGGGGCAAGCCACCCAGACACAAGTCCCTCCACGCAAGAGAAAGGAAAGAAAAGTATATAGAATAGAGAATGAAAAAAGTCCAGAGGCAGAAGGTAAATGGGATAATTTATGTTAATAAAAGCTGACTAGAATCAAATTAAGACCAGATAGTCATAAATAAGAATAAGTCTTTGTGTATTTATTTGGGAGCTGGTTGGTAGACCCCCAAAAGAGCAAAGAGTAAAAGAAAACCAACTACAGAAAATCTTCTTTGTTTTATTGTACATGCACTACAGAATATTTTCATTTGCTCTAGATGGTTAGATATGGTAGAATATGGAATTTTGTATTTTTCTTCAAGTGTCCTTTTTGTTAGAGCCCTAGTGTCTAATTCTCAACTTGAGTACATGTTTTCTCTGCTCCTCACTATATATCTATCTTCCATAAGCATTTTTACTCAATGTTGTCTTTTCCATAACCATTATCCTAGACATAGCATGTCAATCAGTCTTAACTCCATAAAGTCACCCCTGCCCTATGCCCAGTTGTCGAAATCAATTTAAATCAATGTAGAAGTTAAACATTTTGTCAGTTGTATTACCTGAATAAAACTTCAATAAAAGTTTTAAGTTTTTCTTCTACTATTTTAACTTCCCATTCTCCAAACTGTTGTTAAATTATGATTCATTATGCCCCATTTTTCCTGTAATTTAAATTTTTCACTGATTAATTTAAAACTCTGTATTTTGAAACTTTATAAATCATGTATGTATATATACACACATATATACAAATATATGTGTAAATTGTTAGTTTAAGTCTTTAAATGCCATATGAAGACAGTCATCACAGGCCTCTATAGAAAAAATCTGAGAGGTAATTCAATCTCCTCTTTTGAAAGAATTAAATCTAATTTTAAATAATGACAGTTCCCACTGAGTTAGTGTCAGTCTCAAAAATGTCAATAATTAATTCAACCAAATGTACTTTAGTGACTGATTCTCTCCAGATATAAATGTTATCTGCTCTTCTGTAAGTATCAGTAACAATAACAACTTGTCTACTAGAAATTACTCTGTATTTAGTATGTGGAAAGTTTCATTATGTTATGTTTATCATAAATGAAGGTCAGACAAATATAAAAATGCTACATTGCTGTCTACTAACACAACAGATTCATCACGGAAATTAAATGTCTAAGAAAAAAGTGTTCCTTAATTTCTGTTCTCTGATATGATTTTATATGATCAAATTTAAATTGGATTTTAAAGGATAAATTTATTTTATTATTTAAAAAGCTACATCTCTCCTTGTTTTAACATATCACTTCACAAAGTTTGTTCAGTTTTATTTTAAATAACTCTTATTATAAATACTATCAAAAAATTTTAACTACATGAATTGTTGTCTTTGGTTTCTGTCCTGGCTGGTTCCCACAATTGTTAAGTTACAAAGAAATCACACAGAGGTCTACCTTAGTTATAAACTGATTGGCCCATTAACTCAGGCTTCTTATTAACTCTTACAACTTATATTAGTCCATTTTTCTTGTCTATGCTGGCCATGTGGCTTGGTACCTTATTTGACAGAGAGGTCACATCTTGCTTCTTCTGTGGTTGAGTCAGGACTGCAGAGGAATGGGCTTCCTTCTTTCTAGAATTCTCCTGTTCTTGTTGACCCCATTCTACTTCCAGCCTGGTTGTCCTACTTCCTGTTGGCTACTGGTCAATTAGCATTTACAATATAATTGACAGAATACAGACCATTGTCCCACATCAATGAATCAAGTTTTTTTGTGAAACTACATTTCCTACTGCCAGGTTGTTTTTCTAAACATAATAGTTTTTCTACTATAATCATTTGTAAATTAATCTTGCAGCCTTCATCTTAACACTCTCTAGTTAATAGTTAATGCTGTCTAAACCATTGTTGATATTGATTTCAAGTCTTTGCTAGAGGTAAAATTCTGAAATCAGGAGAAGGGATTATATCAGTCCTGGAATTTAAGGTCATGATGGAAGAAAACTCAGAGACAACTACCTGAGCTCTTGGTAGCTCCGATATTCTGAAACAACAGTTAGGGAGCTTATATGGGACCAAACCAGGCCTTCTGCATGTGTGTGACAGTTGTATAGCTTGGTCTGTTTGAAGGGCTTTTAGCAATGAGATCAGGACCAGTCCCTGGTGCTTAGTTGGCTTTTGGTAACCTGTTTCCAATGCTGGATTACCTCAGACAGCTTTATACAGGGGGAGGAGCTCTATCCTCCCTCAAATTGATGTGCCATGCTATGTTTAAGCCAGTCAGAAGCCTGACCTTTCTGAATGGAGACAATGAAGGAGAGGGTGAATGGAGATGGTGTAGACAGAAGATGGGGGAAGGAATAGGGATGGGAGAAAGGAGGGAAGATTGTGGTTGACATGTAAAACAAAGGAAATAATAGTAATATAAAAGAATCTCAAATGACCAAGATATACTTAAAGAATTGTTCAACATCCTTGGCTATCAGGGAAATGCAATTCAAAACAGCTCTAAGATACAACCAAAAATCATGATGACAGTTTATGTTGGACAGGATGTGGAGTAACAGAAACATTCTTCCACTGCATGTGGGATTACAAAGGGGTGTATAACACTTTTGGAAATCAGGATTGTGGTTTCTAAGAAAACTGTAAACCAATCTACATCAAAACTCAGCAGTACCCTTCTTGGGAATTTGCCAAAAGGGTGTTCAATCATACCACAGGGACATTTGCTCAAGTACTTTCATAGCTGCATTATTCATAATATCCAGAATATGGAAACAACCTAGATGCACCTCAAATGAAAAATCAACAAAGAATATGTGGTACAATTGCATAATGAATTATTATTTAGCTGTAAAAAGCAAGGGAATCATCAAATTTGCTAGGAAATGGATGGAACTAATAAAAAACATCCTAAAATAACCCAGACCCAGAAACAAATATGGTATGTACTCAAACATAAGTGGATATTAAATGTAAAGCAAAGGATAATCAGGCTATAACTCATAGTCCCAGCAAATCTAGCTAACAAGGAGTAGGCCCCTGGAAAGGATAAATACATGAGAGCTTCTGGGTAAAATGTTGAGGGTAAATGTCAGAGGATGGGTCATGGGAATATGAAGGATTTGGATGGTCAAGTTGGGGGACTAATGGAGAGGGAGAGCAATGAAAGGGATATCTTGATAAGGCAGGGCATTATGTTTTTAGAAACAAACCTGGTGCCAGGTAAACTCCCAGGAATCCACAAGGATGATCCCAGCTAAGACATTTAGCAGTAGTATAGAGGGTGCCTAAACTGTCTTGCTCCTATAATAAGTTTGGTGACTACCCTAACTGTCATCATAGAACCTTAATCCAGGAACTGATGGAAGCAGATGCAAAGATTCAAAGCCAAGTCAAGCTCCAGGAGGTCAGCTGAAGAGATGGAGGAGGGTTTATATGAGAAAGAGGGTGTCTATATCAGGACTTGTGTAGTGACATTTCAATTGTATTTTAATAAATAAAGCCTGCCTGAAGATCTGAAAGTAAAACAACCCCATTTGTTAGCCTTACAGACCAGGTAATGGAACACACACCTTTAATCCCAGTAGCCACACTAATAGTTATAGAAACGGGGTGGGGGATGCATGCCTTTAATCACAGTGGTGCACTTCTTTAATTCCAGCCCTAGAGGAAATTATAAAATGGGAGGAATCAGCTCTCAACAGACAGTCTCATTCTAAAATTCCTAGAATGGTCTGAGGTCGAGGTAAGTGACTCCCATGGGACCCTTACCCTTTCTGAAAGGAGATGGAGGAAAATTGGATAGTGGGTATAAAAGGGAAGAAGTAGAAGTAAAAGAGAGGTGAAACTGTGGTTGGTATACAATATAAATTTAAATTTTAATTAAAATAAATAAAATTAAAGTAAATTTTAAAAAAGAAAATGTTATACTTTAAAGTGTTAAATTATTTCATAATATTGTTTGGTGCTATGACAGACACATTTCTCTCTTCCTGCTATTGTAAAAATAGACTCAGAGTTTGTACTCCTCAAAAAAAAAAAACAAATAAGTTCTGAAAGATAAAAACAGAAATGTTATCAATATTCAATGGATTTGAGTCATGAGATGAAAAGAAGCATTGCTTTTTCCTTTTCTTTAATATTGAAAGCAAAATTTAATGAGATTATTTCTTTCTAAAGATATTCAACAATCCCTTTAAATGGTCTGAAATATTAATGTCCATTTCTATGATATTAAATAATTTCTTGACAATTTTAACTTTTTATGGAATCTACTTAATGAAATAGTGATACAATCTCAGGATTAAACTCCTCTCTTTCTACCCATGTTGGGAAAGGGTGCTATCTGCCCATTCTATCATGTGTTTACAGCATGGGAGTCCTGACGGTGGACACTTGGATCACCAGTGTTCAACCATCTGGATGCTGAAGCTCTAACCATACAATGCCTCACAGTTTGCTTAAAAATTGGTAAATGAGAATTTACAGACATTGTGAAGCAACAACTAGCAATTCAATTCAAATTTACTGGCAAGATATTGAAAAATATTATACAAAGTTGGTTATTGCATGTTATTACCTAAAATGCAAATAAATTAGGAAAGCAGAGCTTCGACTCCTATATCTAACAAATGATATGTTAGAATCTGATGTTCAAAAGCTTCAACTATGCTTAATGAGCTCTTACATTTAAAATATTATATGAAGACTTTGTAGTTTGTGTTCCAATGGTTAAAACTTAAAGCTATTAAAACTTCAGCATGTTTTTCAAAATTTCAAGAAGTATTTTTATTCAAACACTCACTATTATTATTAAAAAAAATAACTTCATTTTCTATTTTTATTTGCTCCTTCTCATACTTTACTATTTGAAAGTGTATTTTATTCTATGAAAGAATAGTTTGATAAGTACAAAATATATAGAAATAAAGGCATATATTGGTTCCCCCATGAGTATCAGATTCCCATGTGTCAATACTAAAACAGATACTGATTTTTATTAAATAATTTTGAAATACATGTTTTATTCAAAAATCTGTAATGTAGCGACATGATCAAATATTTCCAGTCAAATCAGCTAATTTTTCTCTTTTGAAATCAGAGTACTGTCATCACTTCTGTTCCTGTATGTCTTCTGACACATGTCGTATAACTCTGATTGAAAGCTATTACCTATCAAACAAAACTGATGAAAATAGAATTGGAACAAGGAAAAAAAAGTTCCACTTCAACAGATTTGTACAGATCTTAAATTAGACCAAAAAGAAAACAGGCACATGTTTAGTCAAAGTTTTCCAGAAGCTTGTGAGACGGTTCAAAGTTAAGAGCACTTACTGCTCTTTCCTCAAACCAGAGTTGGATTCCCAAGACCCACACCAAGTCAGCCACAACCCACGAACCTCCAACTCTAGGATATCCAATATCCAATTCTGACCTCTGCAGAATCCTGCACTTATGTGCACATAACTATACATAGACACACATATAAATATTTAATTTAAAATAAAAACATCTTTGAAAACAGCACTAAAATGAAACCTCCACATTTGAATTCCAAACTGATCATTATATTTTATAAATTATAAAAAGCTAAAATAAAACTTAGAAAACTCTCAAAACTATTGAAAAGTTATTTATTAAAAAGTGAGCAGGGGGAGCCGAGTGGTGGTGGCTCACACCTTTAATCCCAGCACTCGGGAGGCAGAGGCAGGCGGATCTCTGTGAGTTTGAGGCCAGCCTGGTCTACAAGAACTAGTTCCAGAACAGGCCCTAAAAAAGCTGCAGAGAAACCCTGTCTCGAAAAACCAAAAAAAGAGAAAAAAAGTGAGCAGAGAGTCATATTTGGTAATCAAAGAATATTAACGTTGTTAAGTTGGATTTTGATTACTTGAACATCTGAAGTTGCATGATTTAAGCCCAAGTACTACAGAAGTCTTGGATTATTATATACAAATAAAATTTTACAATAGTTAGAGAACCAAAGCAAACCTCAGTAGTATCATTGTCTTAGAGGACATAGTGCAAAATTACCTTTTCTATCACCTTTGCCTGTTCCTTGATGTTCTGCTCATTTTACATTTCATTCTTTATAGATGAAGCTATTATCACCACAGGTGCACAGACAAGCAAATCACTTGATTTGCAATGTGACATGAAGACTAAAACAGAACCAGGCAGTATCTGACTACCATAAATCCAACTTTAGTGAGGAAAATTTACCTTATGACTAATATCTATCAACCGTACCATGCTGTTCCTATACCATGAAATCTAACATGCATTTTCCTCATGCCTATCTAGGATAAATTGGTTATGAATAACATAGTGGATGTGAATATTTAAAGCTCTAACAAATCCAGGCTTAGTCTCATTTTCATTTAAATATCTTCTTTTCCTTGAGTCTTCATATCCAGAGAACAGCAGCTTAACAACCACAGAATCATATTACCAAAAACAGTCATAGTACGTCTCATACAACTTAGGATGGATGTGTAAATGCAAACGAGTATCTGGAATAAAATGAAAATATACTGTTGAAGGTAACAAACATGGGTCTTTTCCCAATGTTTTCTGACTCATTTCACATTATCACTGTTTTTTATTTGTAGTTAATATAGTTTAAGGTGAAGAATATAATTGAGATCATTGTCATGAATTTTACCATAATCCTATTTTATAATATCAAAATCTAAGAGGTAATAAACTGTGTATTCAGTGGTTCACAAAAGCATACCCTTTGTGAACAGGGGATCTTTTCTGAAATGTAGCACAATATCTTACATAATTCAGAATATGTGCCCATTATACTTACATTCTCTACCCCTTAATAAAGAATCAAGAATGAATGAGAGGAAAGTAAGCATAATTTCTGTGTTTCTTTTTCTCTTGTCTTCTTTATCAGAAGAAAGGAAATGATAATGGGTAAAAAAAACATGAGTAAGTAATGCTAGTTAAATATTTTGTTATTATTTGTGCTTGTTGGGACACTGTGATGTTCTATTGGCATTCTAACTAACTCTGTCCTGGGATACAGTCATCAAGAAAATGTTCGCTCTTTGAACTCCACCATAGATATGATACTCTTAACATAAACCTGTTTTCATATCACTGGACTGCCTCACACCTTGAATTTTTTTGGAATCATGCATTCAGAAATATCATTAACTGTTTGTGAAGAATGTATCAAGGAAGGGTGGCTACATGTTGTGGGTGTTTTCTTTATACACAATAGTGAGCCATTGGAATCTATCTTCACTTACAGGATATGAGATCAAAGGCAGAAATATATAAGAATTTCAGAATGGTGAGAGTTGGGCACCAGGGTCCTTCTTAGAATAGGCAACATGGCTATGAAACTGAGCTTGTTTGCATAACAATTTTTCTCCAAATACTGGCCAGTGATTTCTTCCTCATTTCATGTGGAGTCTCTCTCTTTCTGAACATTAGGTATGAAGTCTACATTTTCAGGACTACTGGGAGTTGAATTAATACATACACATATATATTCATATCATGTATATTGAATATATTATGCACAAATAAATTTAAACATATATGTATATAGAATATTATTTATAATATGTATTATATCTGTAATCTGTATGTGTTATTTTGACATGAAAATGTAATCTTATGATTTTCCCTCTTTCCCATTCCTTTCTATAGTACTTCCCACATATACCTTCTTTGTTCTTTCTAAAATTTGCAGGCTCTATATAAGCATTTTTTTGTCAATATGTTACTTATTTGTATATGACCTCAGGGCTGGTCACTTGATATTGAATATCCATATCAAGAGTTCTTCCCAGTTAAAGATTGTTTCTCACTCATGCTCATTACAGATCACCAACACCCACTGCACATATGGAACCCATATCTACACAATTATCTGAGCTAAAACAAATAGCTAGACAGAGCATAGGCACCTTAGGAGATATTGCTACTAATACTCTGCTAATGGTACAAAGTATTCAAGTGATTTTTAATGACTTTTTATTTTACCCATATAATGGTGTATCTCTCAACCCTCACCAGAAAAAGCTTTGAATTTTAATAGATGACAATTAACAGAATTTAAAAATTGGCCAAAAGCTGAGAATAAGAGATTTTAAATTGCTCAGTTGAGTTCTAAATGGGACATGTGTCACACCCTTCCCCTGAAGGCTTTTGGATAACTGCCTAAAAGAGTGAGAAGAAAAAAATTAAGAGCCAGAGGTGGCATATTACTACAAAAAAGCAGTGTTTCTGTGCACAATAAGACAGTTATACATGTGATATCACAGTGATTGTGATAACTTACACAAGGCCTGTCAAAACTCAGGCCAGACAAAGGACAAGCATGGAGAGAGATGAGTTAGTTGAAAAGTGCCAAGTCAGACAGAGCAATTATGGAAAATTTGCAACTAATTGGAGAGGGAAAATTAATTTCTTTAAGAATTTAGACTTTGTTAGTTATGGCTACATTGGATGATAACACAACCAATAATCACCAACTTACCATAATGGATTAAAAGTGAGAACACAAAATTTTGTGTGTACAGAATGGCAAATGGCTCTGAAAGTAGTTAGAGAACAGGGTGATTATGATCAAAATAAATGTATAACATTATCCATGAATTAACAAAATAATACGTTAAAATATAATTTTTTACTTTCTGTATTTATACAATCATATGGTAGTGAATTTTGAAATAAATAATACATATGTTATTTCATAAATTTTTTCATGATTGTCCCTAAAATTATATATATATATATATATATATATATGTTAGTCACAGTTTATTAATCACCTACTGCTACAATATAGTTAACTATCAACTCAGTGATTGTAATTGTATTATTTTCTTCTGTAAATTCCTATCCTTGAGTGAGTTGGTCCTGGCTCTCACATAATTCATATATGTTCTGTACCTTTTCCCAGTCATTTCTACTATGGATGTCACTATGGTGCAATGCATGTGGAGCTTCTCTTCTAACTATACTCTACATCATCTTTGTACCAAAATATATTAGATGTCATAGTATAAGCTAGGCATTTAAGTACTCTATTTTCCATGGTGAGTATAACTGAAGAGAAACTGAAGATTAATTCAACCTATCAAATGAAGGAATTACCCATAAACTTTACTGCTTGTTTACATGGAAAGGGGATTTTAAAAGTGAAAATAAGTTAAATTTGCACATACCTAATGTATTAAATTTAAAGATATTTAGATATTAATATATAATGATAATTAAATGTATTTTCAAGCTATGAAATATTCTGAATATGTACCATAGAATCACTTGGGTTCTACAAATCTTGGCAATTTCATTATGGTTTTGTCACACCCACTGAGACAGTGTGCCTGATCTAATGAGAGCTCACCAAGGCCAGCTGGACTGGACCCTCTGAATGTGGCTGACAACTGGGGCAGACTGAGAAGCCAATGATAATGGCACTGGGATTTGTTTCTACTGCATGTACTGACTTTTTGGGATCCTATTCTATTTGGATGCATACCTTCCTAAGACTGGATGAAGGGGGGGAGGGCCTTGGACTTCCCACAGGGCAGGGTACCTTGCCCTCTCTCAGGACTGGAGGGGAAGGAGGGAGGGTGTGTGGGGGAGCTGGAGGGGAGGAAGTGAAAATTTTGATTGGTATTATTTATAAAGTAATAAAAAAAGAAACGAACTGAAAAAAAAAGAAAAAAGAAAAAGTATCAAAGAGTAAGATGAAAGTATTACAACAATGTATTTACTATTTTTCATCCTACTCAGTCCTAAATCAAAGGCTTATACTTCTAGAGTATTATTGAATTAAATGCTGAGAGCAGTTTTATTCTTTTTACAGGTTTCAAGTTTGGGTACCAGTGAAATTTGTTCATGTCTCTATCATTCCTTGTGGTTTAAAACACATTCATTTAATGATTATAGCAGTGTGTCCCATGATGTCCAAGGTGCATAATTTAGTGTTTAAATTCTATTATATATTGTGAAACATTATGTTTAAAGATCTTAAGAATAATTATGAGAGTAGGAAAGAATTGAATCAACTTGGTGATCTGTAATGAGCACGAGTAAGAAACAATTACGGTAATATTTTACTTGAGGAAAGTTAAATGTTTAGTATAATTGCTTTTATAACATTCACTATTTATCTAACATTGATAAGTAGCTATATCTAACCAAAAGTATTTATGGGGTAAGAAGGACACTTAAAAGAAATCCCACACTAGCTCAGAATTGAGAATAACAGAGGGTCATTTAGTTAGGGGTAGTCTCACAAATCACAATCCTTTGCTGGAATGGAGAACAGCAACTGAATCCAGCAGCAAGAAAAGAGACTGGACATGTCATTTAAATCAGCATTAATAGCATAAGAGCGTACACCCAAGTGGGTGGGTAACTATAAGGCTACTGGCAGTAGGAATTCCTACAGCAATAGGGTAATTTTTACTAAGATGTGTTCGTGGTCACTGATGTTTGCTGATAAATATTGTTAATTACTTATCCTGGGTGAGTAATTTGCTAGACAGAAAAGTATATTTACTCAATGTATTCAATATGCATGAATCATACTCCTTTTAATAATTTGCTTCAAAAAATTTTTCAAATGTCAATTTATGCATTTACTATTCTTTTACCATCTAGATGAAGTAGCCAAAGGTAAAAATAGCACAGAATATTTTCTTTTTTAGTTTTTTAGATTGTTTGTATTGAGCTATATATTTTTTCTCTGCTCTCCTCCCCTTCTATCCTTTCCCAAAGTCCCCATGCTCCCTTTTGACATCAGCAAGCAATGTGACATATGCTCACTATATCATCTCTGTGCCTTTCCTCACTGATGAACATCATATACAAATGTTGCATGGAGAGAGCTGCTTGTTCGTTCCAGCCACCCGGTTAACTTAGTCCTGAAATAACAGAAACTGCATTACTTAAAACACTGTTTGGCCCATTTGCTCTACCCTCTTGTTGGCTTACTCTCACATTTTGATTTAACCCATTTCTATTATCTGTATATTGCCACATGACAGTGGCTTACCGGGAAAGATTTAGCATGTCTGAATCTGGCGGCTCCATGGCAGCTTGCTCTCTCTCTCTCTCTCTCTCTCTCTCTCTCTCTCTCTCTCTCTCTCTCTCTCTCTCTCTCTCTCTCTCTCTCTCTCTCTCTCTCTCTCTCTGCTTCTTCCTCCCAGCATCAGTGCTGTTTTTCCCTCTTACCTAATTTCTGCCCTATCAAAAGGCCAAGGCAGTTTGTTTATTCACTAACCAATGAAAGCAATACATACAGAAGGACCTCCTACAACCATACATACACACACACACACACATACACACACACACACACACACATAATGAAGATTAAATATATTTAAATATATTCAATTGTTTGAACAACAAAATGTTTATAAATCATATGTGCTAAGAAAAGAAGAGACAGCATGTAAGAGACAGTTTTGAGTGCTTTTATGAACAATTCTTTACAAACAAAAGGTCATTATTACAATACAAAGTTTTATCTTTGATTTCAGTAAATAAAATTTAATGTTGATACTCTCATAATATATATTTTCCAAATTGTTAAGCTAAATTGTACAGACAAAGTTTCTAATTATAAATTTAATGTAATTGGTTCATATAAAAATTTAATATATTTTGTATAGAGAAATGTAAAATAATAGTCTGGTCTATGTTTACATATATACAAATATATATGTATATATAAGTACATGTATATATACATTTTATATATATTGTCAACAATGTCAAAATTTTTAAAGTGAAGATTAACACCTCAACATTTAAAATGATCTGATTTTTTTTTAAAGTCGCATTTCTTTTAAACTCTTTAAGCCAACAGGAATAAATTAAAGCTATTTTTAAAAGAAAATATGATATATAAATTTATATGAATTAAATAAAGATACTAAATACATTCCAAATTACATAAGTGTTCAACCAGTCTTTGAAGCACATGAACACATGAGGCATAGCTTTAAATTTCTGAAAGCAGCTCTGAAATAGTACACAATTCCTTGATGTTCTGTCAATTGATGAATGTGCAGATTTCTCCACAGCCCAAACGCTGATGATGTCAATAAACAAGAAAAACAGATGTGACTAAAGCTGCCTATAGAGCCACAACAGATGGGCTCTGGGCTGTGTGAGAACACAAACACACCAAGACTCAAAGAGTGATTCTATTGCCCAAACTCATTATATATTAGGACAATGAATAATAAACAAAAATAGAAAAAGAAGGCCTAGAACTGACAAATCTTTGTCAACAA
Source organism: Arvicola amphibius (assembly GCF_903992535.2). NCBI lineage: Eukaryota > Metazoa > Chordata > Mammalia > Rodentia > Cricetidae > Arvicola > Arvicola amphibius. The sequence continues at coordinate 34,001,632 of NC_052056.1, read as the reverse complement.
GAAAAGTAAAATAACTGATACTCTGTAAAAAAAAAAAAAAAAAAAAAAAAAAAAAAAAAAAAACCTACAATATGAAGAATAAAATGATGTGCAAATCAATGTAAGTCATTAGTAATAAATATTTAAAAATAGTATTATCTTTTATTCATTATATATTTCTTTGTGCCAACAAGCATCCTACTTTTAAAAGGTTAACTGCAATACCAAACTCTTATTTTTAACTGACTCATTGTGTTATATCCTAAACCCAATTTACACTAAACACATGCAAAAAATATAAGTGTCATACTGTCTCTAATTACCAATGTAAAGATCAGAGGAGAAAAACACATAGAGAGGGAGACAGAGAGATAGAGAACATGTGTGTCTAAATATAAAATCTTTCTCAGAAATAAAACTACCAGTGTACAATTCTATTTTTTTCTTTAATCACTTTAGCATTTTCATGCAGTAAAATACACGTAAATTAGGAATCAAGGAAACAAGCTGTGATTTTCCACCTATGTTATTTCTCTTTATGCTGTCCATTCTACATGTAAATGTTATGATTTTCTTGCTTCTCCCCTGCCAGTTGTGAAGTTACAAACTCTGTGCTTCATGGATGGAATTGGTTGTTATTTTCAGAATTCTCTCTCCTCCTGTTTCACCTGTCCTTGATTATAGTCTGTGATCTCTCCTCACAGTCTCAGGCTTCAGTCAAGGCAATCCATCTCATATTAGAACAATTCAATTTCTGCATGACGTCTCAAGAATCTCTAAGCAGCCGGGTGGTGGTGGCGCACGCCTTTAATCCTAGCACTCGGGAGGCAGAGGCAGGCGGATCTCTGAGTTCGAGGCCAGCCTGGTCTACAAGAGCTAGTTCCAGGACAGGCTCTAGAAACTACAGAGAAACCCTGTCTCGAAAAAACAAACAAACAAAAAAGAATCTCTAAGCATTGTTCCACGAGGAGTCTAAGGTTAAAAATATCCAAAGTCAAGAACTCAAAGCACAGACAAATCCTGATGTGCTAAGTGGAGAAAACTGTAGTGAGAAAGAAAATATTTCTATCTAAAATAATAGTTCATACTAAATAATAATGGCTTATGTTCTCAAATATATTTCTAGTACAAAGGAAATTTTATTATGTTCATAAATATTTTCTCTCCTTTCTAAATGGATATGTTCTACTTTACTAAATTTGAATAATCTTATATCATTGGATAATTTATATTGTCTCCAAATAGCATTTTGTTTTAGTACATATAGTTTGGTACATATATTGTAAAGTCCATATATTTCAAAATGGGAAAGTCCAACACCTATGAAACTATATAAAACTGAATTTTAATAAGGTAAATATCTTTTTCTGTACAATTTAGACACATATATTCGAAGAAATATACACCTAGCTAAATGACCAAAAGTTAATTTATATATGGAGGGAATCTTCAAAAGCCATTGTGCACAATGGTATTATTAAATAAAATAGCAAACATCCTAACTTTACATGGATATAAAAAATGTATGTAAAACTGAGTTTTGAGAAATTATATTTACATTAATTATGAGTGTATTCAACTAATTTACATGAAAAACAAACAAAATAGCAATGAAATATTCTTTAGTTCTATTTCTATCTAAAATTATATTGATAAAATGATGTTGAGAACAAACTTAAAGCTCATGATTTTGTACATGTACAGAAATAGTGCATCTATAAAAATTTATTATAGCTAGACTGTAGTTGGTTGTGCACACCTTTAATCCAAGCATGTGGAAGGCAAAGGCAGGTGGATATCTGTGAATTTAATGCCAGCTGTCTAACAGAGTAAGTTTCAGGACAACCAGGTATACTAAGAGAAACTATGTCTTGAAAACAAAACAAAATAAAAATGAAAGTATTAAATAGTTGAAGGCTCTGTCTGTCTATACTTTTAATTAGATTATAATGTGGATGTTGTGTACTTAATATACTTTATTCTGAGGATCAATGGTTGGCAACTCATAAAGGATTGATGTTAAATTATAAAATCCCTTAGAGAACTCCCTTACCTCTTGGAAAATATTTAATATCTATCACATAAAACCTGATGACTTGTACCTACTACATGATGTTCTAATTTTTTTATTTTATTTTGAATGAAGTGCATACAATTTCCTTATTTTGAGAGACACAAATAACATAATAAAATATATATGGGAAAATTAGGAAAAAGGAGAGAAAACTAAGGAATGTAGAGAAAAAATGAAGGTTTGAAGAGATGTGGTAGCATTTTCTTTCAGGATGTGTACCTCATATTCTTAAGGGAATGATTATTAAAAATAAAATTGTTTGTTGCTAATACTAGTCCACACAGATAATGTGCTGTTGTTAGAAAAATACATGTTTTGTTTTTTTTCCTTTTATTATGAAGAAGTTGAAGAGACTTCAGGCTAAAGGCTGAAATGCCTCCTCACAAGCTAGCCAATTAGTCACTATTTGTTTCTTTTGATTTAAAAATTAATTTGAATAGCTGGGAAAGCAAGTATTTGTGTCTGTCATCCAGAATTGAGCTGGAAAGAGATTATACACTTTCTTTACACTTGAAACAGTATTAAATTTGGTCCCCTAGGGTTTTCAATGAGTTGAATACACGTTAAGCCATAGCTGAATACCATTCAGATGACAGTTGAAAGTGCAAGTTGCACGCAGCATGTTGCCTAAATCAATCAGTAACCTTATAATCAGTCACTACTTGCAGTTTTCAAAGGCCAAATATCACTGCTTCACAATTGGTATGATTTTCCTCTCCAGTAAAATTCATGATTTTTTTCAAGTGCAGATTTGTAAGAGCACTTAGAAAGACAATGTTCAAGTCTGTTTCTTACCGTATAATCTTCTTGATTGCAGGTTCTATTTAGCTCTTTCCAGATTCTCATCTTGAGAGATTTAGTTGTTAGGAAGGTGTGGAAACCTTTTAAAATTTAATTCATCAAGATGAAGTACTAATTATTTTTCCATCATACAATGCCCCCTTTAATTTTTAAAAATTGACATAAAAATACACGTTAATGCAAGCAATTTGAGCTCTTTATGGTGGTGTAAGACTGTTGGTAAACCATTCTCATATGATCCGCACAATACAGCTGGGAAAAGGTTAAGGGATAAAATCCCAATAGCCATTTAGCTGAATTCCTGTTCACAGAAGACACTCTACAGCCCCACTGCTCTCCTAGAGAAACAGGGTTCATCATTCATTTCATCTACCACTGTTTTATAAGAGATCAAATGAAACTGTGGTCGCCCCTGCCTAGCAGTGTGTCATGAAAGGCAATAGATAAACATGATTTGTTTTTACAGTTTAATGAAATAAATTCTGGTTATATCTACTGAAAATTTCTCACAACAAACTCTAACAACTTGTTACACTCAAAATTAAATTTTCTTTATATAACTTTGACAGAATGATCAAATCTATATCTTTCTACCTAAATTTATGGAATATTTATAAAAGTAAAATATCTGTAGCAAAAAGTGAGACCCAACAAAGTATTTATTGTCTTTATATTCTACTGTATCATTATAGATTCCTACTATAATGTTATTACTAATAATAATTAAATTATTAAAATAAAAATAAATGAATAAAATATTGGTTAAAGTAATATTAAATGTAAAATGACTTAGTAATTATATTAAAATAAAAAATTAATAGAATATTTTTATGTGTTCTCAAGAAAATATTTTAACATAAAAATATTTTAATAAAGTAATAGAGGTAATATAAATCAAAGGACCTTTAATGTTTATAAAATATTGTAGGAGGTACTTCTGTATTTCTGTTGCTTTCCTTGGTTTAATAAAGAGACTGCTTTGGCCTTTTGATGGGGTAGCCCTAGATGGGCAGAGTAGACAGAACAGAATGCTGGGAAGAAGAGAAGTGTGTCAGACACCATGCTTCTCCTGCCCAAAACGGATACTGGTTAGACTCATGCCGGTAAGCCACAGTCAAGTGGCGATACACATTAATATAAATGGGTTAATCAAGATATGAGAGTTAGCCAGTAAGAGGCAGTAATTTAATTAATACAGATTTCTGTGTGATTATTTTGGGTGTAAAGTAGCGGGGCGGCTGGGAGCTGGACGGCGGGGACAAAAAGCAGGCCTGCGTCCTCCTACTACAAAATACCATTGATTGCCAAAAATCAATAAAAGTTAAAACTATTTTAAATTAATTCCTTACATTGATCTACACTATTAATTTAATATTAACAAAATTATTATGTATATGTTTTAAATTTATCCAGTCTATTTTATATCTATGATTATTTGGGCTTTTTGTATGTCTGTGAAACATTTTGTGGCATGCCTGGTACTTGTGGGTTTCAGCAGAGGGTGTAACACGTTTTTAACTGGAATCAAAGATGGTTGTCAATAACTGCATTTGAAGAACAAGTGCTCTTAACTGCCAGGTCAACTCTTTATGCAATTAACTCTTAAATCCATTTACTTCACTGATGTCTGTCATTAACCAGAAGCAAAGAGAAAAACAGTATTCTTTCAAGGAAAGTAAAGATGGTGGGTAACAATGGCGTCAATGTAAAATCAAATGTATTTGCATATTACGTTCATATTTCTCACTGTATTTTAACCAAAGCTACCAGTATTCCATAAAGTGAGCTCTGAACAACTATTCAAAAAATTTGAAATATATTTACATATAATTTCTTCCAAACTAATTAGCAATAGAGAACATTTGGAAACAAGCTGTTTTCTTAGACTAATGTATGGAATTCAAAAATATGTGTCATATATAGAAAATACAATATAATTAATCAATTAAGGAAAGAACACAGAAATAATACCAATATAATACTGTATTTTTTTAAACTGTGGAGAATGTTGTACAAAGTGAAACATTCTCATCATAGGACAAATATTGCTTTTTTCACCTTCACGTAAAACACAAGCATTTGAAATAGTTATAAATACATGTAGAATAATGACTTCCAGACACTTGAGTTGGGGAAAATTCCTAGTTGAGGCCTAATGGACATGAATTTGTAGTTGTACAAGATGGTTACTTGTAAGGTATGGATGAACAAAATCATGTTCATTCTTAAAATGATGTAAATAACAACATTTACCAGGGGTAGAGCCACATGTTATGTGTTCTTATAGTGAAAACTGACAAGGAAAAAGAAAATGTCATCCAAATACCTGCTTTACCACCTGCTAATTATTATGTTGCATTTATAGATACTACTACATTATTCAGTGTAGAATGCCCCCATTTCCTCTTCTGCCTTGGGTTATATCATTCAGTTTCTTGATTTGTGCTTGATTTCTACCTTCTTCCTTATGCAGACACATGTACACAAATTTAAACATCCATAGGTATATGGAAGCAAAACTCACAGCGATATGGTCATTTTTCAGTAAATACATCTTTTTAGTCTATTACCAGCTCAAGCTGGTAAATTTATACCTTTGTCCTTGTTACAAATGAAATGCTAGCTTTTCTCAAAATGCAGTTTTAGTACTCTATTCAGTTTTTGAGATTGTGTTAATTCTGTATTCTCTTATAATCCATTTTGATCAATTGCACTGTTAATGAATCCTGATAACACAGTAATGATGGTTTTTTAAGAGATTAACATATAAATATAGTGGCAATAAAACCCATAACTTGGGGTGTCAGCGATTTTTCAGTTATTATTAGAACCTGTTGCTTTTGCAGGAGACTAGGATTTGGTTTTCAGCACTTCACATAGTGGCTTAGAGATAACAGTAACTTCACCTCCAGGGAACCTACCACCCTCTTTTTATCTCTGTTGACTTCAGGAATGCACATGGTACATATGCAAACATGCAGAAGAAGCATGCCTATATGTAAAATAAGGTAAGTAAATCTAAAATACTTTTAGGAATGAAACTTCCTCTTTCTCACTATGTCTGCATTCTATAAACCTGGTACCTTTTAGTCTTTTTAAGTGTCAAGAGTGATTGTTTAACTTATTATTTAATTCTCTATGATATTTTAATAGATTAAGATCCTCTGTGAATTACAATTAGTCTCCATTCAATTTTAATGATTGTCTACATAAAGATTAAGTTGTTAATGTATAGTTATCAAACAATCATAATTTCTTGGTGATTCCTGCTATTGGATCTTCATAATTGGCTGACATAAGTCCGATTAAAGTGATGGCCTGGGAATGGATAGATGATTTACTAGCTAAGAGACCTTACTGTCTTTTCAGAGAACCAGGATCTTATTCCCAACACTTACATGATAATTTGCATCCAATGTAATTCTAGTTAGATCCAATGCTCTCTTCTAGCTTCTGTGATGACCTGTCATGCATGTGGTACACAGACACACACAGTAGTAAAATACTCATCCACCCACAAAACACAATAAGTAATATGTAAAAGCAAGTTCTTACTTTATGTACTACCAAAGGCTTGATTCCAGTCGGCTGATAGGGTTTAATACCTAGCTATCCTTGGAGACCATATTTGTGTTTAATTCTGTTTCACCCTGGCAACATATTTTCCTGTTTTCTAGAAGAAACCTCTATATTTCAAACACTTTGTTGTGAAACTATTTCATCAAATTGAAACATTTTCTCCCGGAAGGAATGGGAAAGTCACAAAACTCAGAAAACAACAAAGCATATTAGGGTGAAGAAACTCAAAAAAGTTGTGAAAATCAGGAGACTGCACCCTGGGGTATTAAAGCAGAGAAAAATTACTAGCAGGATGGAGAATATCATCAGTCGTGTTCTCTGCAAATTTAGCAGGTGCTTCAATGAATGTATTCAATGGATATAGCTTCATGTTGTGTCACCCATGGTGGTGTCAGCCTTAATGTTAATATGGGCTGTTAGTTACTCATGCCCCTGCATATGGCCCCTCACCCATGATACTGTAACTAACCCCAATTAGCTCATTGATTCAGTAACTTATTTGGGGTAGACTCTTTGTTCTGAACGGTGGTCTCTAATTTAAAGCGCAGACATTTTTCATGTCTTCAAGGGTATGGAACTTCAAGGGTATAGAATAACACTAGGTTATTCCTCTTAACATTAGTCCTGTAAATTAGACACATTAATTAAATTTCTATAGATGTCCTTTAAGTTATCATCTTCAAAAACAGCAGAAGAAAAGCTGAAAATTTCTATATATGGTCAATTTTGAAAGTCGGTAACAATAGCTTCATCATTACGAGCGTTGGTTATGCTACTCCTTTGTGCAGAGTTTAAAATCCTTCTTTTCCTTTTTTATTAAAAAATACTTTTCATTTTACATACTAACCCCAGTTCCCATTTCTCTGCTTCTCCAACCTCCCATCCACTCCTCTTTTTCATCCCCCTTCCACTCTGCAGAGGAGGCAAGACCTTCCTTGGGGAGTCCACAATGTCTGGCATACCAGCGTGCAACAGGACCAAGCCTCCCTTCACTCACATCAAGGCTGAGCAAGGTATCCCACATAGAAAATGGCCTCTAAAAGCCACTTCGTTTACCTAGCATAGGTCTTGGTGACACTGTCATACTCAACAGAACAAGCCACATAGCTGACACCCACTTTCACAGGGTCTAGTTCAGCCCCATGAAGGTTCCCCTGCTGTCAGTCTTTTAACCATTTGACATTTTGTTGAGAATTCTCTATTTATCTCAGTACCCAAATTTTAAATTGGATTATTGGGTATTTTCATGTCTAGTTTTTTTGAAATTTTCATATATATTGGATATCAGCAATCTCTCAGATGTGTGGTTATTTAAGATCTTTTCCCATTCTTTAGTCTGTTCTTTTGTCTTATTCAGCATATTCTTTGCCTTACGGAATCTTTTTAGTCACAGGAGATCCCATTGATTGATGCTCTCAGGATTTTGTGTTATATTCATGAGTGCTTTCTTGTGCCCGTGCATTGAAGGCTACTACCCACTTTCTCTTCTAACAGGTTCAGTATAACTGGATTTATATTAAGGTCCTTTATTCAAACCCACGTATATATCAAAATTTATCCAACATGATCAAGTAGGCTTTATCCCATAAAAGAAGGGATGGTTAAACAAACAAAAATCACTCAATATAATCTACCATATAAACAATCTGGAATAAAAGAACCATATGATTATCTCATTAGATGCTGAAAAAGCCTTTGACAAAATCCAATGTCCCTTCATGATAAAGGTATTGGAGATATCAGAGATATAGCAAAACATAATAAAGGCAATATACAGAAAGCTAACAACCAGCATCAAACTAAATGGAGAGAAACTCAAAAGTTATTCCATTAAAATCAAGAACAGAACAAAGCTATCTACTATCTCAGTATCTGCTCAATATAGTACTCGAAGTTCTAAGTAGAGAAACAAGACAACAAAAGGATATCAAAGTGATAGAAACTGGAAGGGAAATCAAACTTTTATCTTTTGCAGATGATATGATAGTATGTTTAAGTGACCCCACAAAAAAATTCAATGAGGGAACTTCTATAACTGATAAACAATTTCAATAATATAGCAGATTAACTCAATAAATCAGTAGCCTTTATATATAAATGATATTTGGGCTGAGAAAGAAATTAGAGAAACATCTTTTATTACAATGGCCACAAATAACATAAAGTATCCTGGGATAAATCAAACCAAGCAAGTGAAAGACTTGTATAATAAGAACTTTATGTCTTTGAAAAAAAGAAGTTGAAGAAGTTATTAGAAAAGGGAAATATCTCCCATGGTCTCGGATAGGCAGGATTATCATAGTAAAAATGGCAATCATAGAAAAACTATCTACAAATTCAATGCAACACCCATCAAAATCCCAACACAATTCTTCACCTCACAAACCTAGAAAGAACAATACTCAACTTTACATGCAAAAAAAAAAAGAGGCTAGCCAAAACAATCCTGTGCAAGAAACGAACTTCCAGAGAAATCACCATCCCTCACTTTCAGCTCTACTATGGAGCTACAGTAAAACAAACAAACAAACAAACAAATAAATAAATAATAAATAAATAAATAAATAATAAATTTAAAAGATAAATAAATAATAAATAAATAACAAAAAACAGATTGGTATTGGCATAAAAACAGACACGTGAATCAGTGGAAGTGAATTGAAGGCCCTGATACTAATTTACACACCTATGAAAATCTGATTTTTGACAAAAATTCCATAATAGTATAATGAAAAAAAGAAAGCAGAAAGCACCTCCAACAAATGGTGCTGGGATAGCTGGATAACAGCATGTTGAAGAATATAAATATATCCATATTTATCCCCATGCACAAAACTCAAGTCCACGCAGGATTTGAAATTCTGAAGTACAGAGTTTTAAACAAGGAACCCTAAATTCTCATAGCTCCAAAATTGTGTCAAAACTGGAAAAAGACCAAAATTTGTTCAGTGTTACAGAAGTGAGACTCAGAAAAAAAGTACCTTCTTAGCAATGCCTTGAACAAAACTCCAACATTTTATACAGCTTATCCCCCTTGTTGCTGAAGATTTTTGAAGAGAGTGCAAAGACAGCCCTGAGCTTTGAAAAAGCAGAGACAAAGGCATGATTGCCTCTATCTGACTCATAAGGAGACAGTGAACATAATCAACATCTGTGAGTCAAGACTGATGCCAAAAAACCTATTTTTATCCCTCCCAACACAGTTGTGTAGCTAAATATTTTCATCACAATGTCAATCACAGGAAAGTTGAATTGTAGACTTTCAGATTTTCTAATATTCATTAATGAGATAATTTGTTAGTAATGCTTATTTTCAGTCACAAAAGATCTGAGTGAGATAACCCAGACCCAAAAAGATGAACATGGGATGTACTCACTCATATTCGGTTTCTAGCCATAATTAAAGAACATCGAACCTATAAATTTGGGATCCTTGGGAAGATAATAAGAAGGTGAACACCCAAAAAAAGATATAGTAATCCTCCTGGATATTGGAAGTAGACACGATCGCCAGGCAAAATTGGGAACTTGAGGGTTGGGCGAGACTGGGCCAAGGGAAGATGGGGAGAGAAAAATGTGAAGGGGAGAATGGGGGGAGCTCGGAAGAATGGGGTGCTTGGGATATAGGAAGGGTGGATATGGGAGCAGGGAAGCATATATCTTAATTTAAGGAGCTACCTGAAGGTTGTCAAGAGACTTGACCCTAGAGGGGTTCCCAGGTTTTCAGGGAGACGCCCCCAGTTAGTTCCTTGGGCAGCGGAGGAGAGGGAGCCTGAAAAGGCCAGTTCCTATAGCCATACTGATGAATTTCTTGCATATCACCATAGAACCTCCACCTGACGATAGATGAAGAAAATGACAGAGCCCCACATTGGAGCACCGGACTGAGCTCCCAAGGTCCTGATGAGGAGCAGAAGGAGAGAGAACATGAGAAAGAAAGTCAGGACCGTGAGGGAACCTCCATCTGGCGACAGATGGGGAAGGTGACTGAGCCCCACATTGGCGCACTGGACTGAGCTCCCAAGGTCCTGATGAGGAGCAGAAGGAGCGAGAACATGAGGGAGAAAGTCAGGAACGAGAGGGGAAAGAAGAAGAAGCAATGAAGCCAACGAGATTTCACTTGGCTATTGGAAGGTTGAGAATGTTGCTGAATTTCCCAGGAGTCTGTGCACACGACCAAGTTGCCAGTGTCTTAACTACTGGAATTGTCAGGTTCACCCCAGTCGTGTTCATTGTGAAGGCACCAGGCTATTGGTGAATCTCAGCATCAGCATGATTTGTTGACAGAGTTCCTACTGATTGTGCCACGTATTTGAAGAACCTCCACCTGACGATAGATGAAGAAAATGACAGAGCCCCACATTGGAGCACTGAACTGAGCTCCCAAGGTCCTGATGAGGAGCAGAAGGAGAGAGAACATGAGAAAGAAAGTCAGGACCGTGAGGGGTGCGTTCACTCATGGAGACGGTGGGACAGAACTAATGGGAGATCACCAACTCCAGTTGGAATGGGACTGATGGATCATGCGACCAAACCCGTCTCTCTGAATGTGGCCAACAGCGGGGGCTGACTGAGAAGCAAAGGACAATGGCTCTGGGCTCTGATTCTTCTGCATGGACGGGCTCTGTGGGAGCCTTCTCAGCTTGGCCGATCACCTTCCTGGACCTGGGGGGAGTTGGGAGGACCTTGGTCTTAGCATAGAGTGGGGAACCCTGATGGCTCCTTGGCCTTGAGAGGGAGGGAGGGGAGGTATGGGTGGAGGGGAGGGGAGGGAAGGGGGAGAAGGAGGGGAGGGAAGGGGGAGGAGGAGGGGAGGAGATGGAAATTTTTAAATATAAAAAAAAAACCATGAGGAAAAAAAAAAAAAAAAGAAACAGAAGAGGAGTAGAATTGGAGAGGGATGGGGGGATAGGAGGAGAAGAGGGTGGGGAAAATGTGGTCAGGATGTAAAACAAACAAACAAACAAATAAATAAATAAAATTAAAGATACAAAAAAAAAGATTTCTAGCTTTTTCCAACACATCTAAGATCCATTATTTAGATAATATATAATGCCTCTTGTTGATATGATCCTGCACTCACTTTCTCAATAGTCTAACTTTTTTTTAATTGATTACATAAATCAACACTAAAATTTGCTATTTTGCCTTTAACTGAAGATAAAATGTTGATTATAACTTTTAAATAGCCTTTTATTTGTAGCAATTTGAAACATAGTAAAAAAGGACCCTTATTTTTCATGAAAATTTAAATAATTATCGGCTCCACAATTTCATAAAATGCCTTTTTTGGTCCTGACTATATATATGGACTTTTGTTATATTTTATGGGGATGGGACAACATAACTTTAACCACTTAAACTTCTATTGTAGAATCATATTTATAACAGTATATGCTGCTCAAAGGCATTTATAACCTTAAACTAGATTTATTTGTATGTGAATATTTCATATGATAAAATTTATATATGGTGACTTTTCTATAAATAACCTGTTTAGAAATTAAAATTTCAATCCTTTATATTAAGTAATTATCATGGCCTCAACTTTGAAGTGTATAGTTTTTAGCTCAAAAATTTTTAATTATTATAAGAAACAAAAGATCAAAATTAATAAAATATGTGTATTTTTGTTTGTGAATACTTGATTAATCTATATGTTTATACTTTTATATTACTATAGTTTTAAACAGCAGTAATCAATTATTTGATTATGATTTCCCAATAATGAATATTAATCTCTGGAAAAACAAAGGTATTGTGAAAACTGGTTATACGTTCAAAACATAAATATTTAAATAACTAACTTTCTCACTTTTATTATTATTTTCTTAATATCACATTTTAAGAGTCACAGACACAGATGTGATATTTGATTTTCTTACTTTGCCAAAATATAGCTATATGTGAAAGGTTCAGATTAATTTTTGCTTTCAAGAATACTGTTTTAATTTTCAATAACTTTCAATTACTTTCTTCAGCCCTAAACTATTGATATTTCCTTCAAAATTATTACATGCCTAAAAGCACTATCAAATAGCACCCCATACCCAGTACGGTAATATTAAATATTAATGCTAAAACATAAGACTGAGTTCAAAGAAAATGCACATGCCTTCATTAGAGTAAAAAATGCAAATTTTAAAGTATTGTCAGTTATAACTTAATAAATTTCCAAGATGTTGAAAACATTATTTATTGCAATGATGTGTAATGCTTACATGTTTTAAAAAATATTTTAGTGAAATAAAACAATTGTTTTCACAGTATCAATGCCTGTGAGTTCTTACTGAGATAAGAACATAATCTATTTTCATAAAAATGTTTGATAGATGTGGCATAAATTTTCTTAGACACTATAATAGGTCGTATTTAAAATATTGATAGCTTCATAAAACTAATATGAAAAATGTGTAAAATATTTCTACAGTGTTATTAAAAACTACATTTTAACACATATCTACTAATCAAAAAACTAAGATAGTTTCAGTTTTATTCAACAAGTTTTAAATTCTACCATAACATATATTCATATTCTAAAATATATCACCATGCTTGAATTTGACATGAAAAGGTAATACAGACCAAGGATATCTCAGTGGATGAAGAGATGCTGATAACTAGAATTCTATCATCAGGACCCACACAGTGGAAACAATGAGCTGACTGCCATAAGCTGTCTTCTAACCTTCATACATTCACTGTCATACCCACGCACACCCCCACACACACCTTCCCACACACAGTAACAAAGTATTTTAAAATAAATAATAAGGAAAATAAAACTAGTCAATTGAGTTGATTATCTTAGTATATTTTCATGAAACATGTAGTTTTCTTTATTTGAAACAAATTGAATTTGATAAGACAAAATGAAATCGATTTCAAACATACCAGGTAAAATCATCTAGTTGCAAGATGATTTATCTGCCATAAAGGTATCTGACTTATTTTCTTTTACTGAAAAGGCTTTTTAATGGCCAGAATGAGATCAATGTATCTAGAAAAATTATTAGTATGAATACTACAGTAAATTACTTTTTGCAGTCAATACCCAGAACATTATGTGGGTGGTACAACAATCAGATAAACCTCTAGACCTGCCGTTAATGGTTTTGCACTCATGCCCCACTAATGAAAATTGACAAAAAGACAGATAGTATGCAAAGGGGGCATAAAGGTTTGAAATCTAAATTGGACAAATTAGCAGAGAAAGTTAATAATCTGGAAACTGCAATCAATGGCCCAGAGCAGCTGACAGCAAACATTGACTGTATCATTACATGAACCTCCAAGGAAATGATACACTCTAAAAACCCTGCACTAGTAGGAGAAAGTCAAAGGTAAAGTCTTGAGACTTTTAACTGGAAACGACTGAGAACCACACATGCTCCATAAAAAACTTTAACTCTGGGGAACACAGAAAAACAACCAGCTCAAGGAAAAAGTGATGATTCTAAAGTCAGTTAAGTGAACACAGGAGAAAGTAAGCTGATCCCTCAGGAAAGAACACAATGGGGCACCTGCACTAATTTATCATATGCCTACCTTTCAGCTAACAACCAAGAAACTTAAAGTAAACCTTTGGCTATAACCTGATAGCCATTTCTAATGGTCTTACTACAAATAGTATTACCATAATTCTCTGCATGGTAGGAGTGTTGTACATAATATTAAAAGCTCCCGAAGGACTAGTGGCTACTGCGTGAGAAGTACTTAACGAAAAATTCAGCCTAAACTTGAAATTATATGTTTTCTTAGACACATTTTTCCTTCTGTATCTCTCAGGCTATCTTCTAAATAATAATAGTCCAGAATCAGCCTCCAGAATCTTGGAAGTTGGAGCCTGTGCCACCATACCTTCTAAAGTGTTTGCTTGTTCTCAGTGAAGATTTTATCTCGAGCCCAGAGTGTGGTAGGTAAGCACACTGCGACCGATTTATATGAGTAACCTCTTTTTAAAGATTACTACTTCAAGATAAATTATACCCCATCAGTTGACTTCAATTTCATTACATAATTAGTTACATTACATAATTCCCAGATATCCCCGAATTTTCTCTGAAACTATCCAGAGATGTTTGGATCATGGCTTATTTAGAAAGTGACAAATATGAAGTAAATGTTTCTTTAATTTTCCTTCCTTTCTTTTTTTATATTTTATACTATCCATAAACTTAAAAATAAATGAATAAAAAATCTAGGAACAGAGCTGTTGTCCTAGTAACTATAATTCTCTATATCTTAAACTTTCTTAAAAGAAACTTCAAATAATAGCTGAGACATTTTAGTATCATTAATACTGTGGCTTGATGTTCTCTTAAAGTACATTATAATCTGTGCTGTTATAAGTTTTAAATAAAATTCTCACTATTACTTTGCAATCTGTGTAGGTTATTATTTATTCTTAAGAGGATAAGAATCTGGAAACACTCAGTCCAGATCCTGAACATTAATAACAGTTTAGTATACATGAAATGTAATTGGCTTAAGGGGGTCACAGAGTCTTGCACAACAGGTTCACAGATGTGAAGCCAGTGTGTGTCAATGTAGGAGTCCCTACAAGAAATGACTTAGTGGATCCATGGGTATGAAACAATCAAGATCCTATCACAGAGTATGCAATGAGGAAAGCTCTAGGTTTATAGTGGGGTCAACTCAAGAAAAAAAAAATATGTACTGGAGATGTTGCCAAGCACTTTGGAGATGAGATATACCAACTAAAAGACCCAAATGCCAGACAAGTGGCTGCAAGGGTTTATGTTTCCTCCACTCAGTGCTCCTGATCTTTCTTTGTTATCCACTGGTTTAAATTTCTTGGAGTGGAAATCATTATTATTTCCCATTGTGAGTTGTAAATATAAAATGAGGTGTTATATTATGTGAGAATTCATAAATGAGGTTTTGTGTTGTCTTCGAAAACAGCCCTGGGTATTGAACAGAGGTGAAACTACTAAATACTATGGGATCTTTTCTTTAGAATACATTTTTTATTGTTAGATGGTGATGATCAAATGGAAGTAAGAGGTAAAATATAATAACAATGTAATCTGGGAATGCCAAGCTGACAAGGGTAGAGTTGTGACATCAAGCTCAATTGTCAATATTTGATTTTGATTTTGATTTGATTTTGAGTCAGCATGGCTGTGTATGCTAAGAATTTTCTAGATTAGATTATTAGGTATCGGGAGACACACCCTAAATGTGGGCATCAACGTTGTGTGGGCTGTAGTACCAGTGAATAAAATTAGGAAAGTAAATGAGTTTAAGTACTTAAATGACCTCTATGTTTCTTGACTGTAGAAACAATGTGACCTACTATTCACAATCTCTCCACTGTGCTTTCCCTATAATGGAGAACTATAATGTCACAGTGTGAGTCAAAATAAACAGTTTCTTCATTATATTATTTTGGTCATGTGTTTTCTCACTCTCAGGAAAACAAAACGATAATATTGGTGCTATGACAGTATAGAAAACTGAAAAGAATCCTCTGCTGGAATATGAAGTCTAATTGCACTCTTATTTAGTCTTCCAGATTTCATTGAACCAAATATAATGTAGTAGAGAGAAGGCAAAGTATATGGCATCACTAGTATCAACTCCTGAACCAGAAAACTATAGGAGAATGATAGTGGATTTATAGTCATTTTTACAAATGTAAAGTTGATATGCCTGATATTGTATGCTTTAGTATGCAAGTTAACCTTAATTGTAGGAAGTTCAGTAGTAGATTATATTCCACAGGATATTCAAGGCATTGGCTGATCACATTATTTCCGAAATCTCGGCCCCAGTCTGTGCTCTATGTGCTAGACCTCAGTTCAAGAGCTTCAGGAAAGGTGCTGGAGTTTGAGAACTCAGACGCAGTGACAGACTGACCCACAGAACTCCCAACGCTGGTTCAGGAAAGCCTCTCTTTATTAACACCATGTAGACATAAATACACTGCAGTTAATGGTCAACAGGTGATCTCTGATCCTCTAACTAGGCACAGCTTCTAGTAACATATATTAGAAGGTTCTAGGAGGGAAAAGTAACTGAAGGCCAGGACTCATCAATCCCAACACATTACTATACTTTTCTTCATTAATGCAAAATAAAATTCAAAAATAAAAGGGATCTTAATTAAGAACAATTAAAACAATGGAGAACAAATTTGTCACATATGAATAGTAGACCTCCTGTGACAAGATCTGCATTTATATTCAGTATATTCTCCTTTCAAGGACATTAAATTACACAAATACGTCAATATTTTGAAATATCCTACATGTTTGCCTGCAATTAATGATAGACCATAATTTTCATAGAAATTATCAATATCAATTGTTTAGAAAGTACATAACTTTAATATAGTTAAATAATACAAAGTATATGCAACAGGTTCCTAGGTCTTCATTTCATGTTAGTTTCAATGGAACAGGATATATTTAAAGGGTAGGTTAGTGCTACTGTTCTAATCACTGTATTATTGTTTTATGCAAAATGAGCATATTGTATTCATTTATCTCTCATTAAGTGTTCTGCAGAAGTTTCATTACAGAATTTTACATTATGGAAGATACTAAATGAAAAGGCCTGAAGAATTAAACCTTTTGTAAACATAACACTCGCAACTCCCTAGGGAATACATGCTCTTGCAGACTCTGGTTTAAACTCTGATGAATTTAATAAATTCAAATAATAAAGGCTTACACTAAATGTATAGAAATAATTTTGCAGACAGAAGACCATTGACTGGAAAGCAAAAGAAAATATATATGAACATTTTAGATCATGGTTTTAATAATTGGAGGAAGCAGGTAAGGAAATTACATTACTTAATTGATGGTTTCTAATTAGTAACACCTCATTAAACATTCATTGTTTTGCATATTCTTTCAACCACAGAAATATGTTGTATTAATCTGTAAACAACTTTCCTCATTTTACCCTGAATATCCCAATTACCTATTAATTTTAATTCATCTAAGTAATCATGAATGTCAATTGAACTTAAACGTATGCGTAGTTTGAAACAGATGGAATAATGTGAATGTCAAGCTAAACAATGTATGAAAATAAGACATTCCCATTCTGATTCATCTTTTACACTAACAAACAAATGAGTTTATAGATAGATGATAGATTTATATACAGATACATACATATGTAAATATATACATACATACACATAAGTATATGCAAAAACTTTACATGAAAGTAGAAAGATAGATATTTCCTCTCTGTAAAAGACCTCAGGTTTTGAAAAGAAAATATGGGATTGTTTCAACCTGTAGTCTCTATGTGGGTATTATTGCAGAATTTCAGAAGGCAAGCGTACACTATGTTGAAGACAATTTTAAGAATTATGTGCTGCTTTAGAGACAATAAGTGATTTGTTATTTGGGGAACAATAAACAGCTTTCGTTTAAGTGATATATAATCACTTGCCAAATATTCAAGTACTACATATATCTCATAAATTACAAATTTTGATTATATTTATTTAAAGAAAATTATCTTTCTTATTTAAAACAATAAAATGGAAACATTGCAGTTAAATTTTAATCTTCACACTCTTAGACTTGTACATTATTGCCATAAGAGAAAGAATAGAATATGCATATAGGAATGATATATAGTATTATCTTTATAATTACTTACATATTTATTTGGCTATGACAGTAAAATTAACTTGTTATTTCAAGCAAAAACGCTTTACTTGGCATATAATGTATCTTTACAATGCTCAGTATGATTTGAAAAATTAAGAAAATGATATACTGAATACATATGTAAGAAGTACTAATATAAAAAAATTCTTCAGAAGTTTGTTATTAGTATTAGTTCAACACACCTGTCTATGACAATTATTTAGCTTGATTTCTACAAACAGGAGAGAAAATTGCTTGTGAATATTAATATATGGATATCACGAGAGAGAAAGATAAATAAATGATAAGCTATCCCCATGAAAGAGTGAATGAGGACATGCCATATGGTATGTTGATTAATTCTGAATTTAAAGGCCTTAAATTCCTTTGAAAAAAATAATCTACTGTTTTAAATGTGTACAGTGCTAATTATTTAGTTTAACTTGGAAATACACCATAAAGCACTCATCATAAAGAGTTCATAATTTAAAAATTATTTGATATATTTGAACATAAATAGATTTTATGATTCTTTATTGTTGTAAACATTTTTAACATAGTCAAGCTATAATATAAGAATGAAGATATGCATTTTTCATCTTTTTAATCCAGTAGGTACTAGTATTATTATTAGATTATTGTTAAATTCTAATATAAAAGAAACATTATTTTAAGATCCTATAATATGAATGTACACATTAAAATTACTTTGAGAAAAAGAAAACAAAGAATTTATGACACTGTTTTTCAGTTAACTAATATTCTGTATTATCTTTCTTAGATCTAATTGGAAAACAATTAATGGAAGATCTCTAATATATGTCTTCCTCCAAATTGTGTGAGCAGGGTATTATTACTTCTATGTTGCATAATAAAATAAAACAATACTAAATTATGAAAAAATACCTTACTGTCTTTTGTGAGAGGGACTTTTAATGTAGATAAACCATTCCCCTGCTTTGTAAAAATATACCTTACTATGCAATGAACATTTCTAAGTACTTGACCATGCACGTAGTCTTTATCTCTAAAATATAGGTATATTTGAAATCCATGATTGAAGCTTGCAATGTACATTGATAGGACTGAGATACTAGTAAGCTGAACAATTAAAAGGACATTTTACTGAGGGCTAATTGGTAAGTTCTCTGATATAAGCCAGAAAAATAGCCAAGGTACATATAAGGATAAAATGCTGAGTTTTAGAAAATGAAAACTTTTCAGTCAACATTGATGAATTTCTATGCGGAGTAACACAGTATGACTTATGATCCCAGAACAGAGACTTAAGTTGGTAAAGGTAATTGAATGCCCCTGTCCATTTCTCTTTTTTATAGCTGGGAATGCAGGTAGTTAATATAAATTTAATATTTATCCAGAAATAATGAAACTTTATTTTGTCTTTTTTATATGCAACAAATGAATTATTTCATACTCTATATATTTACATGTCCTAAGTTTAAATGTTCTCAATTCAAAGCCGTTTATTTTTTGAGATATTATACAATTCTACTCAATTTTCTTTTTTCTCATTTTCTCTCATCTACCCTCCTACTTTCAAGTCTTTTTTGTATCAATTCAATGATTTTAATGCGAGTTTATCCATATGCCAATCAGTTAACATTGTTATTATTAGATTAATTCACCCAATTAGAACTGCAGACACAATCTATACAAGTCCCAGGACATTCGTGAAGACATAAAAATTTATTGTCATAATATATACATACATGTATCTAAAAATTAAATAATAATTTTAAGGATGGTTAAATAATACACAGAAACATTCAAAGTAGTTTAAAATTAGACACCCTAAATAGCTTTCCCAATAATAAAAGACTCTAAACTTCTCAGAAGAAATTTTAAAATATTCTGAACTGAACTAGTACATTCCCTAATATTTTAGCAATACGGAGAACTTAGTTAGAAGGAAATTCATAGTATAAATTGCGTCTGTCTTTTTCAGAAATTAGAAATAAATGAGAGTCATTTTCACACAGCATTATTATTAAGCAGTAATTATAAAAATTATACAAAATATAAACAAACTTTATACCAATAGAATAATACAAAATCATGTTTAAACCTATCTCATTGACATTCATTTGTAGTTATTTTAGTTAAATTAGGACATGTAAGCAATATATAAAAGAATGAATGCATTAAAACAAAATTGAATGTATTTCACAATTTAACATTGTGAAATGACCATTACAGTAGCCCCAATTATCAAAACAATCAAAAACTGTGTTGACAAATAGGCAAAAATTATGTGACAACTTTTCATTTCACTTTATTAAAAAATTCTTCAATATTCTGTAAGCCAAATGGTATTCCTTAACAAAAAGTGAATATGCTAAAGAAACAAAGCTTTAACTTAGTTCATAACTGACACTGAAGACTGGATTAATTCTACTATCAGAAATAGAAACAAAGCAAGACTATCCTCATATTTGTTTTTAAGCATATTAGAAGTTCTTGTTCTTAATATTTATTATTTTTAAAATTAAAATATAATTAAATTATTTTTTCTTTTGCTTAACAACCTGCAAACTCTCTCATTTACTATGTTTTATTCTCTTTCAATTTCAGGGCTTATTTTTCATTAATTGCACGCACATCCATCTAAGTATAACCAACATGATCT
The DNA here is from genome assembly GCF_903992535.2 of Arvicola amphibius. NCBI lineage: Eukaryota > Metazoa > Chordata > Mammalia > Rodentia > Cricetidae > Arvicola > Arvicola amphibius. Next base: position 33,980,913 of record NC_052056.1, on the reverse strand, counting down.
ATATATTGTTTTAGAATATATGTTTGCAGGACTAAACATTTGCTATTGGAAAATCAGTTCGTGTGCTCTACTCTGGGAAAAATCAGTTCCATTCTCTCAGCATTCCTCAAAAGCTTCTACTGCCTTGTATTGTGGTAAGGATTCATGGGTATACCCATATCCTTTTGTTTGTGTGTTACTGCTTTTCTGTGCAGCTCCTGTTTAGCACTCATGCTGGTAAGACTTTACCTTACCACAATACAATAAAACAATAGTATATAAAAAAGATGATGTAAATTATAAGAATTACAAAATATCTATAAAATAACATAATGTAAAATATTTAAGACTTTTAAATAAATGTTGTACATAAAACATCCATATGTCACTGATAGTGAGCTGTAATTAACAGTATTGAAAGCACCTTCCTACAAATGCTTACCATGTTTAAAATATGGACATATATCTAGGTGCAGAACATGTGTGAAATTTGTATATCATATAAAATACTTGACTTTAGTATGTACCATGTATCTTTCCAAAGTAAAAAGTAAATAGCAAACATATATAATAAAAAAAAAGGCTTTGGATTTATGCTACACTAAAGAAGGAACATTGGAAAGAAGCTTCTAGAGTCACTCTTAATACTATCCTGCAGTGAGAGTATGCCTGAAAGAGGAAGTTACCCTTCTTGTAAAAACAAATAAGTAATTATTATAAATAAGTGAAAATTATAATTAGTGCTGAGAAGAATAATCAGAAATTCTCAGTTGGTGCTACTATGAATTCCAAATGGTACAATAATTTTGAAAATGATTTTCAGTATCATATAAAATAATTATGTATTAAACATAATAAAACACAATTATTATAAGATACCTTTAAAATACATTTTTTATAAAATTTGTATGAAAAGTAAGTTATAGAACTTTATATATCACTAAAAACTGGAAGTAATTATGATGACTTTCAGTAAATAGTTTTATAAAAAATTTCAGGCATAAGCATAATAATATAAAATAGAATAAAATATAAAATTAACTAGCAGAAATCATAAATTATTTTTAAATACACATTGCAGAGAATCCAATTAGGTGGGGCTATACCAAACATGCTTCATCTTTTGTGGCATTCTGAAATATCAAAGATTTGGAGATAGTGAAATATCCTTAGTCTCCATGGATTGGAAATGGAGAACGTTGAAGATGTCAGAAAAATGAGATGTGTTAGACTGTAAAACTATTCTTATATCATAACATGGATGTATAACATTATGTTCTTGTCAAAATCCATAGAACATTATAAGAAAATGTGTGAACTTATTGAATGCAAATTAGAAATAAATTACATAAGGAGCTATAAGAATCCAAAAATGGAATATAGAATATGACAAAACAATTTGAATTCATCATAAATGTGTGAAACAACTCTCTTGGAAGAATCTGGAAAAATGTTCCTTTTGATATTAGTTGAGTCTGTGAAAGTAAGGTAACAGAAAAACTTACTTCCTATAATGAAATGCTGTTTCGTTTTGAAATCAAGGTAAATATATTAATAAAAGCATTGGCTAAAGAGGTTAGTAGTGTGCCAGTGCCAAAGGCACTTAACAATGGTAGATATTAAGTTTGCATACTATATGTTATTGTGGAAAAGTGTATTGAATTTGTTTTATAGAATCCTTTCCTTTTCTTTTTTCTCTATATTAAAAGCATCTCATAAATTCTCAGGTATAATGTATGCTTTTAGATAGTATCATGAACTTATTAGAGATTTGTGCAATTAAGAGTGTGGGAAGAAAGAATATTTAACAATTGAAACCTTTATGGTGAATGCAGGTATATGTGCAAATTTGATCTCCACTCTACTCTCAGGTTGGTGTTATTCAAAAGCAGACACCAAGGGATATTATCTTGTTAAGTAGTTGAAGAACTTACCTGTATAATCCAAGAGTTGGGTATCTGGGGAATACAAGGGAAAATATAACCACTAAAATCTAGCTTCTCAAGCATTTTTATGAGCCTACCATTATTTGAGCTTCAGTATAAATGAGTTAATGTATTCAAAGTGAAGCTGCAACTGTAGTGTTGCTGATGTCTAGTAAATATTATTGCTCAGTTGCCTAAACAAAAAGTGATTGTCCTCACAGTTAAAATGTGTGGTAAAGCTGCTACCATGGCCTCCATTTCTGACTTCCATTAGCAAACCCTTCACAGTTTGTCATCTGCTCTGTTACTGTATTGTGCAAACAAGCTAACATCTAGAAAGCTTGTTTTAAGTTAAAATATTAAAATAACATTTATAAAAGATCTTTAATTTAAAAATAGGATCTGAGTCCCTTAAAATGGAATAAATATTAAATAATGTCTGTATGCACTAATGAAATTCTTATATATTTCCTAGCTTCCTATTTCTTCCGAACTATCTCGTTAGAGCATAACTGTTTTATATGCTTGTCATATTCTCTTAGTGTTCTCATTTGTATAAAACACAGAGAAAAATAGTAAATGATGATTAATTATCAATAGCCTAAAATACATTCTCAATTCCCGGACTAACATAGATTTCACTCTTTTTAGCATCATTTTATTTATGAAATTTATGAGTTTTGTTCACCATTCTCATGCTTGCTTTCATTACTTGCTACACAAGACAACAACATTATGTTTTGTGAATTAATACATAGATTCCCCATTAATTTCACGTTGCCTTATTGTTAAAATATATATCCTTATGTGTTGAAGTACTGAAATTTTTATAAACAGTATTCATGATTTTGGTCCTTGAGGCACGTCAGTGTACACACTTTCAGTTCCCTGTTTCTAATTGCTACATTTTTTTACAATAATGTTTTAAAACACAATTTCATAATCCATTGACCTGCAATTGAACATTTTCTGCCTCAAGCCCATTGGGTTTACAATTAAATATTGCTCTTATGAATATTCACAAATTCAATAGTTTCTAAGGAAATGTTTTCTAAGGTTGATAGCCAATTTGTGAATTACTAAAGCAATGTGATAGTTATAATCTTATTTTAAAAGAACAAAATGAAACAAAGAAAATTATAATAAAAAATGAGATATTGTCTGTAAAATTTGCTTCCTTACTTTAAATTTTATTCTAATCTTATATATGCATCCATGGTTGACTTACATTTACAGATAGAGTTCTGAAAGATTTCAGCAATCACAACATCAGTACTAAAAAAGAAAACAAAAAAAACAAAGACGTCTAGTAGACGGTTGGCTTTATTTTTAGTTCAAGATGTCTACAACTGTATTATAATTGCAATATCTATGTAAACTTACTCTTTAACTAAAATATACAAGATTTAGTGTTACTACCTGCTTTTTTTATCACATAATATTGGTGATTTTTGTGCTGTACTGCTGACTAGAAATGCTAGTTTATTGTTACATTCATAAGTATACATTCAGTTTACTAAGATGCAAACTTATACTTACATATTCCACATTACTTTTCTTAAGAAATTTATGTTAGTCCACACTCCAAAGCAAAAATTATTTGAATACATATGTAATAGATTTAGAAATGGACACTACAATAATGTTAAGTAAGATCAAACCATATGATCAAAGAATTAAACATTTATCAAGTGTCATAGGGAGATAAAGAGATATGTATACTAAAAAAAGGTTAAGAGGAATAAAGGGAAGGTGTTAAAATCTTCAATACATGAAACAAATGTGAGAATGAACATCTAAAACTTTGAAATATATATATATATATATGTATATATATATATATAGATGGACTATGAACTTAGATGTCTCTTTCTTAAGATGCAAAAGGTTAACTGTAAAAGAGAATTGTCTTATTCAAAAGACATCAAAGACAAAATGAAATATTCAATTAATCTAACACTGTTTCTGCCTTCTCTCTTGGGGTTCACTGAGCCCTTTAGGGAGGAATATGATGGAGATGTATCATTTAGGCTTGAGTGTTCAAAGGTCTTTCATTCTCTGCACATAGCCTGGCTATGGCTCTCTGTATTTGATCTAAGCTATTGCAGGAAGAATCTTCTCTGACAATGGCTGAGGGAGACATTGAAGTCTAAGTATAGCAGAAAGCCACTAGGAATTATTCTATTGCTACATTTGTTTTTAGCAGATCGGTAATATTTGGTTTCCTCATAGATTCCTGGTTTATTTAGTCACCCAAGAAGTACCCAATTAGGGCTACTCATGATGGAGAAAACATTGAATCCAATCAAGTATTGGCTGGTTACTCCCACCAATTTTGTGCCAATACTAAGCTAAAACTTCTCGCAAGCAAATCACCATTGCAACTTGAAGCATCTTTTGCTTCTGTTAGCACCCAGAATACCTTCCAGAACTATGAACATAAGTAAGCATTACCTTGATTTCTCTAGGTTCACTGAGTTGTATAGGTGTCTTCATCAATAGAATCCTGCTATCACCTTGCAGAGATCAATATATAGTCTGGGCAACAGCTTAGATTATTTGGATGTTCCTATGTAACTTTTTCAGTAAAAAGTTCTATTAGATTTAACCAATTTCTGGTATTGAAAACTTCAGTAGGTGACAAGAAATGGCCATTTGGGCCTCTATCTTTCCCATTATTGTTAGATTTTATTTATGTTACCTTCAAATATTTATATAATTTAGGAAACTTCTACTGTTTTATGCTTCTATACTAACCGCCAAATGGCCCTTTATTTTAGCTATGTCTTCTTGCAATCCCTAGTTACCTTCTCTCCCCATGCCCAATTGATCATTGCTTTACAGCCCCTAACAATCTATCTGCAGCTATCTATAATAGAGATCTATTTGCTTCCCTAGAAGTTATGTGGCTGTTAATATTGTAGCTTGGTTATCATTGATTAGATGGCTAATGTCCACATTTAATTGATTACTTGTCAGAGTTTTTTTTTTTCTGAATCTGGGATACCTCACTTAGGATGGTCTTTCCTCAGTTCTATCAATCAATGTATCTGCAAATTTCATGATTTTATTCTTTTTAATGGATGGATAATAGTCTGTTGTGTAAATGTACCACATTTTCTTTATCCATTCTTCTGTTGAGGGAAATTTAGGTTGTTTCCAACGTCTGGCTGTCACGAATATAGGAACAATGACTATGGCTGAGCAGTGTCTCTGTGGTTGGATGAAGCATCTTTTGGAAATGCTGTATTGGTTTTCATAGTAGATGTACAACTTTGCACTCCCACCAGCAGTGGAAGAGTGTTTCCCTTGATCAACATTATAACCAACATGAGCTATCACTTGAGTTATTAATCTTAACTGATGCTACAAGAGTATGATGATATCTGAAAGGTTTTGGTTTGCATTTGTTTGATGGCTAAAGATGTTGAACATTTCTTTCCTGGTTTCTCAGCCACTTGTGTTTTTCTACTGAGAATTCTCTACGTAGATCTATATTACATTTTAAAAATTGTGTTGTTTTCTTAATATCTAGTATTTTAAAGTTCTTTATGTATTTTATATATTAGCTTTCTATTAGATACACAGTTGGTAAAAATTAGATATGTAGTTGGGAAAAAATTATATATATATAGTTGGTAAAAATTCTTGTACATTCTGTAGGCTGCCACTTTTTTAAATGATGATGATGTTTGTACGCAGAAGTTTCTCAATTTCATGAGGTATCATTTATTATTTTCTCAGAGTCTATGCTAATTGTGTCTTGTTCAGACAGTCCCCAATTTCTCTTTATTTATGTTTAAATTTTGCATACTAGCCCCAGCTCTCCCTCCCTCCCTTTCTCCTGCTCCCACCTCCCTGCATCCCACAACCCATCCATTTCTCAGAGGAGGTAACCCTTCCCTTGTGGAGGCAAAAAAATCTTGGAATACCAATTTGAATCTGGTCCAAGCCCCTCCTTTCTGCCTCAAGGCTGAACAAGCTATCCCACCATAGGGAATGGGTTTCAAAAAGCTGCAGCCAGAATAAGTCCTGTTCCCACTGCCAGTCCCCATCCCAACAAATCAAGACATATTACTGTCACCTACATTCAGAGGGCTTGGATCAGTTCCAAGCAAGATCCCCAACTGCCAGTTCAGAGTCCATGAGCTCCCACAAGCTGGGGTCAGCTGTCTGTGGTTTTCCCAGTCATGATCTTGACCCCCATTCCCTGCTCATATGATCCCTCTGCCATCTCTTCAACTAAGCTCCTGGAGCTCAGCTCAGTGCTTTGTTGTAGATCATCACATCTGCTTCCATCAGGTACTGTAGGTTCTATGACGACAGTTAGGGTAGTCACTAATCTGATTGTAGGGAAAGGTCAGTTCAAACATGCTCTCCACTATTGCTAGGAGTCTTAGCTGATGTCATTCTTGTGGATTCCTGGGAATTTCCCTAGCACCTGTTTTCTACATAACCCCCTAATGACTCCCCCTGTCAAGGTTGAGACCCATAGCTAAGCACTGGGCCCAGTCCATTAAAAGAGAGGGAGAAGAGATTATATGAGTAAATGGGTCAAGATCATGATGGTGAAAGCCACAGAGACAGCTGACCTGAACTAGATGGAGCTCACTGACTCTGGATTGATAGCTGAGGAAATTACATAGGACAAAACTAGACCCTCTGAATGTAGGTGGCAGTTCTGTGTCTTGGGCAGTTTGTGGGGCCGTTGTCAGTGAGAGTAGAATGTATCACCAGTGCATAAAAGGCTTTTGGGGGCCCATTCCCGGTGGAAGGATACCATCTTTAGCCTTGATACAGGTTAGAGGTGCTTAGTCCTGTCTCAATTTGATGTGCCAGATTTTGTAGACTCCCCATGGGAGGCCTTACCCTTTCTGAGGAATGGATAGGCTGTTGGATGGGGAGAAGATGTGGAGGGAAGGGAAACAGTGGTTGGTATGTAAAATAAAAAATCTTTTAAATAAAAATTTTAAAAAAATAAAAAATGACATTCCAAAAAAAAAAAAATAAATAAAATCTCTTTCATTGTTCCCTCTCTCAGTCCCTCTCCCAACTTGGTTCTTCATAATTCCATCCACTCCCTTCTATTCTGATTCCCAGTTATCCAGGAAATCTTGATTATTTCAATATGGCATTTTCTCAGAAAACTGGGACTCAATTGTGAGAGCCCACATGTGACTCAATTTCCAATTGGAGTCATTTCTGACTTAAAGAATTCATTTGAGTTCAAACTTGCTTGTTTGCTCTTCTTGTTCCTGTAACCTCGAGGGCTGTGAGAAAGTTTTGATTAAGCCCCTAGGAAAGAGCATTTTTGCCCAGTTGAAGGAGCACACTTTTCTATTAAGATTTGGATTGGTGTATGCCAGCCAGAGGCACTCTTGATTAAAAATTAGCTTAGCTGAATAACATAATGCACCTTTTTGAGCTTCCTCCCAAGGACAGTGCAGGGAGGTGGTTAGCTGACTGTACTGCTCTTTGTTCTGCCTTTTGCCTGTAGTGACCTTATGCTGCCTGAGAAATAAAGTCAGAGCTGTTAATATTGACTTTCAATCCTCCCGATCTGTCCTATGTTTTAGTCTTCATTTCTCTTAATCTCAAATATCCTCAGCCTCAGCGCCACCTCCCAGGGTACCCCCAGCTGATTTCTGCCTGTGAGGGCTCCAACAGTCAATCTACTTCAATACCCAGCAATGTTACTCCTGTCATGTATACAAAGGATGTATAATCATACCACAAAAACATCTGCTTAACTATGCTGATAGCAGCATTATTTGTAATAGCCAGAACTTGGAAGTAACCCAGATGTCCCTCAACCAAAGAATAGAAAAAGAAAATGTAGTATATCTACACAATGAAGTATTGGTCAATGGAAAATAACCACTACCACCACCACCACCACCACCACTACCACCACCACCACCAACAACAACAACAATAACAACATCATCAAATCTACAGGCCAATGGATGGAACTAGAAAAAAAAATCATCCTAAGTGAGGCAACTCAGACCCAGAAAGACAAACACAGTATTTACTCCTTCATACGTGGATGTTAGATGTAAAGCAAAGGATAATCAGGTTACAATCCACAACTACAGAGAAGCTAGTTAAAAAGGATGAACCACAGAGGAAAACAGATGCAGAACCCCAGGAAAAGGACTTAGGTCATGTGGTAATATGCTGCTTGTTGGTTCCCGGCTGATCAGTCCCGAAATAACCACATAGAAACCATATTATTTGCAGTAATGTTTGGCCTATTAGCTTCAGCTTTTTATTGGTTAGATCTTACATATTAATTTAACCCATTTCTATTTATCCGTTTATTGCCACGTGGTTGTGGCTTACTGGGCAAAGTTCCATCCAGTGTCTGTCTCCTGCAGGGTTACACAGCTTCTCTCTGGCTCCACCTCCTTTCTTCCAGCATTCAGTTCAGCTTTCCCTGCCTAGCTCTGCTCTACCCTATCATAGGTCTAAGACAGTTTCTTTATTAACTTGTGGTATTCACAGCATGCAGAGGGGAATCCCATATCAAGGTAAGATTCCTAATTTTTCTTATATTCCATTTAGTTTTTCTGGTTTTATGTTGAGGTCTTTGATTCATTTAAAATTGGATGATCATAATATATCCTGCTTTCATTTCACAAACACTTAGCATCTATGTGAGTATTTATTTTGGTCTTCTTCAGGAGCCATGCAGTTAATATCACAATGGCTGTCTTTACTAAACATGTGAAACACCTGTCACTACTTTTAGAAAGAATGCAGTTTAATAATTATGCTTCATTTATATTTTATTGAGGATTATAGATAATCTAAATATAAGGCTAAACAATTTGGGAGCTTTATAAATTATATGTATACAGTATGCTATTTTTTATGTAGAGATTGAGCATTTATGGATTGCAGAATTCAAATGTGGGGTTTTTATAAAATCAGTTTGAAAAAGATTGGAGGCAACTGCACATATCAGAATTTAAATATTGAGATATAAATCATCATTATATATTCTAATAAAATATTAATATTGTATTTTAATTACATTTTTTGCCTTTAATTTTAAAACTGATTCTTTGTAGAAACTTGGAATGATCAATATTGAACAGAAGACAATAATAAATACATTACACAGATATAGCTATTAATTTTCACTTTACACTTAATTTTTACAAGTAAAAGCACTATGTTTTTCTCTTAGTCTATGCAAAAATATGTTTATTTCAAGTACACTCTTGTGTAAAATGTGTAAGGAAATTTAAAATTTCTGAAAACTTTATACTAATCTTTATTTTATTATAAAATAACATAAGAATGTATAAAAGAAATAAAAAAGCTGAACAAAAGGTTATTAACATTTCCTGTATACCAATTGAAACAGAAAAATAATAACAAGGAATATTCTACAAAGTCAATAGGTGGCCTTAAAATAATTACTATTTTATTAAATTCTATGTGAAAATGAAAACATAATTACTCTAAAAGATAACACATTAATTGATACATTTTTATTATCTTAAAATATTACTTCAAGTAATATTGCAATTCTTTCTGTTTGTATAAGATATAAAAGATGGGAACTATTTAAAGAATGTGTATTATAATGTTATATCTTAAATATGGACATGTAGAACAGTTAATTCTCTTAAAATATATAGAAAATCTTTGTATTCATTATTTATCTTTGTTAAAAAGCTCTTGCACAATATTGTGCATAGTATGAGTTTTGACTGTATACATACATTATGGAATTGACAGGTGAATCTGAGACCTAATATGGCATCAGAAATGACTTTCACTAACCAAGCAATGATTTTTTGATTTTACAACTGCAAATCCACTTCAAACATTTTAAAGGGTGCTTGTTGTGTGTATTCATTTATATAAAAGACACATTCTATAGTGGAAGAATAGAATTGGTGGAATGACAGCCAATGCTAAACTATTCTCTGCTGATTTCTCATACCGGGTCCCTTTCATCTGCAGAACAAGTAGCCAGTTGTTTTCAAAGTGAGTTTAGCTATTCAACTGTGCCAGCTCCTACCTCCTGCTGCAACTAATTAGGTGTGATTATAAGGTAGTGAAGAGGTGGCAACATTGTCATAGCCACCTGAGATGCCTAGTTTGTGAGAATGCCCAGAATTCTAGGGCATTCAACCAACAAAAGAAAAAATGGTCAATTGTTACACAGAGTCTCTGAAGTCATTTGTTTAGACAGTGTTTTTCAGCTACTTATAACATCCTGTCAACAAGTAAATTACCAGTATTTGTCACAATATCAGACAGCAAACCTACATGATAGTTATTTCAAGTGCTACATGACTGATTTTTTGTATGATTAGAATTTGTTTATACTGAAAAATAATTTATTGTATTTCAGGCAGTATTTTTCTGAAATCATTTATAAATGACATTTATCCTCATACATCTATGATCTGTAAAACCTGTCTAATAATGACAATTATTTGTAGACTTTAATTTTAAGAAGAAAATTGTTAAGTCATGCAATGTAAAGCAGCAGCCTATTAAACCATTATCAATTAATTCTTGAACATTATCTAGTGCAACTTATTTACTCAAATCTTCAAAGAAACATAAAATGGAGATAAACCACAAATGGCAAATTAGGCCTGCAGGCTTCCAAACACTTCCTTTCATATGTGGACTTAATTAATACTTCTAATGCCTGAATTGAGAATTGCTAATGCAATATTTAGTATTTAATATTAGTATAACAAATGCATAAAATGTAAGAGAAATAAGCAAAATTTTATATAAATTTATATTTAAGGATTCTATTTTCATGATAATATTTTTTAAAAAAACAAAAACTAAATCTTTTTAAATTATCCAATAAACTTACTAATGTTTTGGGAAATAGTCAAATGGTGGGGTGTGCATATTGAATCTGAAAGAACTATGAATATTACAGGTAATGCAAGTAAACAGCATAAATATGTGACCAAAAGTGTAAGTAATATAAAAATAAGGTTTGCTATGTAGTGGCATTTCATTTGTATTTTAATATATAAATCTTGCCTAAAGATCAGAGAGTAAAACAGCCCTACTTGTCAGGCAGTGGTAACATATACCTTTAATCTCAGTAGCCACACTAGTTGCCATGGCAATCGGGCTCTTTATGCCTTTAATCCCAGTGGTGCACACCTTTAGTCCAAGAATAAAGAGAAGTATGAAATGGGAGGAATTAGCTCTCAGACACTGTCTCATTCTGAGATTCCTGGAGGCAGGATCGCCACTTCAGACAAAGGTCAAGGTAAGAGCCAGTGGCTAACTGCTCCTTTTTTTATCTTTAGATTGATCCCAATGTTTATCTCTGATTTTTATTAATCATGTTTCACTGGTATTAAGATTTAATAATAAAATAAAAAATTATTTTCTTTTACAATATCTACTTATAAGTGAGTATATATCATGTTTTTATTTATTGGTCCTGGTTTTCTTACACGGATGATTTTTTTTTCCAGTTCTACCTATTGATAACAACTTCATCCATGTAGCTATATACAAGGTTAATATTTTTGAGACTATCGGAAATAGGATTGTTGTCCTGGTTTCTTTATCAATATTCTTATCATTGGTGTTTAGGAAAGCTGCCAGGTTATGTATATAAATCTTGTATCCTGATACTTTGCTGAATGGATATGTTAAATGTAGAGATATCTGGTCAATTCTTTGGGGAGATATTTTGAATAAAACCATATTATCTGCAAATAAAGATTCTTTTAATCCTTTCTTTCCTATTTGTTATCCCTTCATTGTCTTGTCTTATTGCTTTAGCTAAGGCTGCAAGTTTTATATTGAAAAGAAGTAGAAAGTTGAGGAGACATGATTCCCTTTTTCTGATAAAAAAAAAAAAATCAACCAGCAGCCCTAAGATACACAAAGGACAAAAGAACTGAGAATGAAATTAGGTAAACAACACATTTCAATCCCTTCATAAAAGCGACAAACAATATAAAATATCTAGAGATAATCCTGTCAAAGCAAGTGAGAGACTTTGAAGAAAAAAAATGGAATAAGATATCTCAAAATGGAAAGATCTCACATTCTCATGAGTCTGGAAGACTAGCATAGTGAAACAAAACAAGAAGAAGAAGAAGAAGAAGAAGAAGAAGAAGAAGAAGAAGAAGAAGAAGAAGAAGAAGAAGAAGAAGAAGAAGAAGAAGAAGAAGAAGAAGAAGAAAAACAGGATAGATTTAAAAGAAAAAGCCTAAAATATAAAAGGACTGCTGGAGGTATCACCACCATCATGTATTTCATGTTGTACTACAGAGTTACAATAAAAATAACAATACAAAGGGCACCATCCTTCTAAAAAAGCAGGAGTCATAGAGTGGGAAGTGTTGAAATAGTTTTTAGAAATTTCTTGGAAACCTTACAGATGCATGCAATGTATCTTAATCATAACTGACCCACATTTACTCCCTTCGGTGTCCCTCCCCCAAATATCTTCTTTTCAGGTTCTTCTTTTCTGTTTATTGTTTGTTTGTTTTTCTAAACAACTGAGTCGAGTTAGTGCCGCCCGTACATTAATAGGCACGGGGTTAAAAGGGGCTGCTGGGGCTGGAGAGATGGCTCAGAGGTTAAGAGCATTGCCTGCTCTTCCAAAGGTTCAATTGTCAGCAACCACATGGTGGCTCACAACCATCTGTAATGGGGTCTGGTGCCCTCTTCTGATCTGCAAGCATACAGACAGAATATTGTATACATAATAAATAAATAAATATTTAAAAAAATAAATAAAAATAAAAGTGGCTGCTATCACACAAGAGGAATAATTCTTCACCACTAGCCATCAATCTGCAGTAGCTAGTCAGCAAAGGATAAATCTCAGAAGCCCTTCCTTCTCCATGTGAGAATTTTAAAATGGCTTGATGTTGTGTTGGTGACCACAGTTGCTTTAAGTACATGTATGCAACACATGTGTTGTCTAAAGGAAAGGATATCACAGCAGCTCTCCTCATACTGTGGCCCTTGCCTTCTTTTTTGCTCCTCCTTCCACATGATGCCCTGTGCCTGGGATGAGGAATTAGATATAGACATCCTATTTACAGGTGAACACCCATGGCATCATATTTTCAGCATTGAAGAACAGTTATCAATATCTGTATTGCCACTCCCAGTGAAAATAACCACTTTCTGACCAATGTTTAGCACAAAAACATGAATATGAATATAGATATGTAGCAGGCAATTTTGTATTGTATACAGCCATTTATCTTTTTTTTTATTAAAAGTTTCCATCTCCTCCCCCTTCCCTCCCCTCCCTTCCACCCATACCCCCACTCCGCCCCTCTCCAAGCCAAAGAGCCATCAGGGTTCCCTTCACTATGTTAAGTCCAAGGTCCTCCCAGCTCCCCCTAAGTCCAGGAAGGTGAGCAACCAAACCGACAAGGCTCACAGTGAGCCCGTCCATGCTGTAGAGTTCATGCTCATCGCCGTTGTCCTTGGTTTCTCAGTCCTCCACCATCAGCCACATTCAGAGAGTCCGGTTTGGTCCACTGTTCCATCAGTCCCATTCCAACTGGACTTGGTGGTCTCCCGTTAGATCTGTCCCACCGTCTCAATGGGTAAACGCACTCCTCACGATCCTGACTTCCTTGCTCATGATCTCCCTCCTTTTGCTCCTCATCAGGACCTTGGGAGCTAAATCCAGTGCTTCTATGTGGGGCTCTGTCATTTTCTCCATCCAATGCCAGGTGAAGGTTCTATGGTGATATGCAAGATATTCATGAGTATGGCAATAGGATCTGGATATTTCTGGCACCCTCTCCTCAGCTGCCCAAGGAACTAGCAAATGGATGGAAATAGAAAACACCATCCTGAGTGAGGTAATCCAGGCCCAAAAAGATGAACATGGGATGTACTCACTCATAATTGGTTTCTAGCCATAAATAAAGGACATCGAGCCTATAATTCGTAAAAAATCCTAGAGAAGATATATAAGAAGGTGAATCCAAAGAAAAACATATAGTTATCCTCCTGGATATTGGAAGTAGACAAGATTGCCAGACAAAAAATGGGAACATGGGGGTGGGGTGGGATGGGGGAATGGGGGGTTGGGGAGAGAAAAGTGTGAAGTGGAGGATGGGAAGAGCTTGGGGGAACAGGATGGTTGGGATATAGGAAGGGTGGACATGGGAACAAGGAATTATATATCTTAATTAAGGGAGCCATTCTAGGGCTGGCAGAGACTTGACTCTAGAGGGGTTCCCAGGTGTCCAGGAAGATGCCCCCAGCTAGTTCCTTGGGCAGCCATTTATCTTTAAAAAAGGTCTTGTCCTGTGCTTGTGACTTTCTTAAACATGGATTCTGACTGTGAGAAACTAAGAACAAATTTCCATTGGTGGAGCAGGACTCAAATCCAATAAGAAATTAGTTCAATATTTCCATAAACAGTCTTCCTACTATTGCACCAGTGAATATAATTAAATCTAAGTTTCAAAATATTATGTATGTGGTAACTTACTCATAACTCATTACAACACTCTCTGTGGCAGTGACATAATTCACCTTTTCTGAAACATTTAAAAATTTTATAAATGTCATCAAATAACATGCATTTTTCTGTCTTTTGTCTTTTCTGATTTTGTTTACTGAATTCAATTACTTTAAATTTTGTTATATGTGCTCTCTTAGTTTGCCACTTCAGTTTTATTGAGCAGTAGCTTTCTGCTATGTAACTGTACCACAGCTATTCCCCTGTTATTAGATTCTTGGTTGTACAACTAAAGCTATGGCTTCCTTCTCTCTGACTCTATCAAAAGCCAATAGGTCAGCAGTGTGATGTAGGAACCCTGGTCCTCTCTTCACCTTATTTTTATCCTTTGAGATAAATATAAATGTAACACAATACATTCCATTTTCCTCACATAGTTTTTTGTTTGTTTTGTTTTGTTTTTGAAACAGGATCTCTCACTGTGGTCAGCTAGAGTAGTTAGCCAGGTTTCTTTCTGTGCTTTCCTCCATGCATTGAGGTTACTGGTGTAAAATGTTATTCCTCATTTTAGCTGTGCGCTAGGGACAGAACTCAAGTCATATTTTTGTGTGGCAAGTGTTTTAGCAATTGATCTATCTCTTCCAATTCCTAAATACCAATTCCCTGAAGTCATTAAAATTGTTTGCAAATGATATATTTTGATCTTGAGTTCTCCTACTCTAACTCTTCCCATAATTTATTCTCTCTGTCTCTTTTTCTCACTTTTTACTCTAAAAAAACAAAAAATGAATATCCAAACTACCAATAAAATAAGAAAACAAAACAAAATATCAAAACAAAATAAAATAAAAATTAAAAGCTCACAAATAAACCATGAATTTCATTTGGTGTTAACCAACTGCTACTACTCATGGGGCCTGCCATGGAATGTGGTTGATATATTCAATGAATGAGATATCATTATCAAAATTAATTGTTCAACAATATAGTTTTGTTCATAAGATTTGTTCATTACTAGCTTCAGCTCTTATAAATCTACTATAAAATTATTGGACAATTTTTAAACTTTATATTGCTTCTATTTTACTGAAAATATAAAACAGCTAACATGTTTGAACTACAGTATATCCATGAAAGTATTATGTGAAATTTATGAAGCTGATAAGACATTTGAAAAGGTTGTGCCATCTTATATTTCCATCGGTAACAGAAATGAGAACCCCAATTTCTACCTATTCTAGACTCATTTTCCTTGCAAAACATTCTTTCAGGATGTGCTACCACTTGAATTTCCATAAAACTGTGGCTCCTCAGGTTTTCCAGGTATGCATGCCTGAAACAAGAAAGCCCACCATTTTTCATAGTTCAAAATTAGATCTTAAATAAGGTTTACTAAGTACACTTAGTTTCAATTCGTGGATGTTTGGAGATGAAACTCGTTTTCTACTCAAGCTGTTTGATAGAAGATAGAATGAGAAATGAAAGAAATAAAAGAACACATGACCATTAATATTTATTAAAAATTTTCCATGTATGGCAAGGGCAAAATAATCAAAAACCTATAAATTATTGTTTTAAAAGATAATCAGAACTGTGTCTCTATCAATTACCACCTCTCAGAGCTCAAGAAACTCCACAGGGGAGGAGACAGAAAGAATGAAAAAGGTCAAGGGAATGAGGAACACCTGTAGAACAAGAGAACAAGTTCCAAAAACAAAAAAAGAAAACCTAAACAAAACAAACAAACAAAAAAAAAAACATTGAGCAAAGCAAAGCTCATAGGAACTCACAAGCACAAGCTGCACGCACAGAGTCTGCACAGGTCTGCATCAGGTCTTCTTCATATAAATTATAGCTTTCCTGTTGGTATTTTGTGGGACATCTGAGTGTGTAAATGAGTAGGTCTCTAACTCTTTTGCCTTGTCTTATGTTCAAATGCTTTGTTTTGTCCAATTTCAGTGTGGTTATTTTTGATAAAACATACTACATTTTATTTTTTTATATTTTGTTTTTAACTTTTAGATGCCTGCTTTATAATGAGAGAAAGAAATGGAGTGGATCTGGGTAGGAGAGATGGGAAATAAACAGGAGGAGAAGAGGAAGGACAATTTTTAATCAGGATATAATATATTAGAAAATAATTTATATTTCAACAAAAGGAGTAAATTAAAAGAAAAAATTATGATGATCAAATCTATAGACTCCAAATATTGGAAATATTAGAGGTTGACTGCAAATTTTCTCCATGGTCTATTTCAGCTACTTTCTGCCAATTTTTATGTTACAAAGAAAATAAACTAAGGTATTTGGCACCTGTTGAAATAAAAAATAGATGGGAACAACAGATATATTCACTTTTATGACATTTTTCAAAATAATCATATGATTATCAATTTTCATTATTTTACAAAATAACATCAATGAACATAAATGTAATTTTGCAATAATTAACCTATAGATAAGGCAGGGTTGTCAGTAGCCTTCAATATCGGTGATATAGCTCTTTGTAATTTGCATTTAAGTTGTACCTAAAAGAATTACTTCAGTATATTGAGCAATGCAAAAATTGTCACTTAGAGGAACTCATTTTTATGATTTCTTTCCTCACCTAGGTTTTTCTGTAAGAAACAGAACATGTATAGCTCCTGATGTTTTCCATTTATTTTATATCCAGTTTTGCAAAATTACTTTAACTACCTAAAAACTATTTCCTTGGATTAGGATTACTAGTAACTTTTGTGTAGAAATAATTTTGAATCATTCCACTGTCACATTTAGTGAGGTAACCAAAATAATCCACCCCACACAAGCAACCTTCACCAGAATGAAGCAGAAACTCTAGTAAGGTACTCATTTTTGACATGTTAATGGCTGCTATCTTGACAATATCTGGAATGCACTTTCTTTTTAACTATATATTTGCTTGAAATAGAAAAATTATACAGCATTATAATGACTATAGACTGAATATTTGGCAGCTTTCCATATAAAATATATCAGAGATATGACTGACAATAAAGACCAACCGATGAACATTTCTTTCCTAATTAAAAGCACAGACCTCAATTCTGAAATAGATCTTATCAACATATTTATAATATGATATGGATAGACTTAATTAGATACTAGAATCAGGTGTAATGAACAGGATAAACAAATAATAAACTAAAACTCCATTAAAATGTATTGTTCCTCAGCATTTAGATCCCATTGCCTCTGGCACACTGAGCCTTATCAGAAAATCATAAATGCAATTACAAGACATTAGTAGAGACTTCAGAGAGTAAATTTTAATTGACCATTACAGAATGCTGACTACATAGGTAGCACTAACCACTTTTATCCATATATATTTTATTGGGCAATGGAAAATAAAATTAAAAGTGAAATGGTGGTTGAATCTTACCGACATGATTAAATGTTCTTAAAACTAGTTCACACTATGTGTATAGCAAGTATTAAAACAGAATAGTTCTTTATACCTAACCTAGTAGTTCACTCAAAAAAGGACACAGCAAAGATTTGTCAGTTATATTCCTCTTGAATGTCCATTACACAATAAACTGTGATTATAACTCAGGTACCAACCTAAGCATCATAGCAGCTATAGATAATTTCCAAAGAAGTAAAATAGGTAGATCATTGGTGCTTTTTATATTGACTTAAATTTGATACATTTAATATAAAGTCTTTATTATACAGTATATAATAAAATACCTAATTAATTAAGCCAATGTCTGTGTTATAGACGTCCATAAAGATCATTTTTGTTGCTTGTTCCATTTAGACAGCAATTTAATCTCCAAAGAAAAACATAATTTTAAAACTAGAGTGATAAAAACCTTAATATTAAACAAATATGGTATATACTCACTCATAAGTGGATACTAGTTATAAACAAAAGGCAATGAGCTTACAGTTTAAAATCATAGGGAAACAAAGTAATAAGGGGAACCCAAAGGAAATCATATGTAGACCCACCTGGAAATAGAATCAGACATAATTTGGAAGCAGGGGGCAAGGGGTAGAAGGATGGGGAGAAGGGGGCTGAGGAGAACTTGAGGGAATGGGATAGTTGAGATAGAGGAAGGACAGATATGAGAGCAAGGAAAGAGATACCTTGATTGAGGGAGCCATTATGGAGTTAGCAATAAACCTGGCTCTAGAAAAATGCCCAAGAACCCACAGGGATGACCCCAGCTAGACCCTAAGCAATAGAGGAGAGGGTACCTGAACTGACCTTACCCTGTAATCAGAGTGATGATTATCTTAAATATCACCATAGAACCTTTGTACAACAACACGTGGGAACAGAGGCAATGACCCAAATCAGAGCCTTGGAATGAACTCCCAAGATCCAGTTGAAGAGTGGAAGGACTGATAGGATGAGCAAGGAATTCAAGACCATAAGGGGGTCATCCACTGAGACAGTTTGTTTGAGCTAATGGAGCTCATCAACTCCAACTGGACTTGAAATGAATGAGCATGGGAACAACCAAGCCCCACTGAAGGGGCTTGACAACTGGGGCATACTGAGGGGCCACTCATAGTGACACTGAGATATGTCTCAACTGTATATATCAGCTTCATAAGATCCTATTCTCTTTGGATGTAAACCTTGCTCAACCTAGATGTAGTAGGGAGGGCCTTGGACTTTCCACAGGCAGGGTGCATGGCACTCCCTTAGTTGGAGGGGTGGGTGAAGGGTCTGTGAAGGGAGAGGGATGGGACTGTGAGGAGGGGAAGGGAGTGGGAATTTGGATTGGTATTTTTTTAAGTAATAGTAAAAAAGAAGGAAAAAAGAAAATTCAAGGTTAATAAAGCATTATACAATCTAAAAAATCTTTAATATTCTGTATTGTTCTAGTATATTTAATTCCACTTGAAAACTTGTGTTGCCTACTTGAAACACAAAGGAACTAGGTATCATCTTACTTGATGTTGAAGATCAAATAAATATTATCGGAATTACACATTACTTTAAATATTTTTATTCATGAAGATTTCTACTGCTTTTACCAAGGAAAAATTGGAATTTATTCCATTCACTCAGAGGGTAACATACTCATATCAGCACATATTATTCCTTCATTTTTACAAAATCAGATCATTTTTCCCAGTCAACTCTGATGCACCAGTTTCCTTCATCTGAGTCCCTAAGTTCAACAGCACACAGATTTTATCATTCCTACTTCAGTTCCTCTGCACTACATTCCTAAAAATATTTTGTACATTAACAGTTTCCAAATCATTTAGTGTTAAGGACTTTGCATAATTATAATTGAGGCATGTCTTGATTTTCTGTGGCTACTACAGATTCAAGGCTGAAGACACTGTACTTTATGATGCACAATTAAAGAGACCACTGTGAACACTTGGTCATATGCATACCACTTTTGCCTAACCTGTGATTATCACACAAACATGAAGGAAATTAAGTTACAAGAAAAATACAAAAGTAGGTAAAGTAATGAAAGTACTTAAAATAGGCATATTTGGTGAAGCATCCAAACTAAAATTTCAAACCAATTTTGAAAGCTGGGAATATGGTTGCGAAGGGGAATTATGCAGAATATTCTATGAGTAAAGCACGAGAACCTGAGCTCTTGTCTCTGTAATCAGAGAAAATGTTATTGTTTTCAAATTTAAAACAGGAAACTTGGGATTCAGGGAGAGGGGTTAAAAGAACTTGGAAATGATTGAAGAAAATACCACGTGCACACATGTACAAGACAGAAATTTTGTTTCATTGTATTTTTTTGTCCCTTGCTTATTTATTATTTTTATTTAATGTCACACTTATCTGTTCATAAATTTTGCAAAAAGTAATGCTCTGTGTAGAATACCAAGCACAAACTTAAATTCCACATTATTTTTCCCCTAGAGGCATAGACTCTGTGCTCCTTTCTGTGTTTCTGTCCCTGAATCTTCATCAGGAAGGAAAACATTAAAAATGCTTCCAGAGGTGAAAATAACTGAACATCCTTTATAGTGATGATTAACTAATGTAATTTTATGCTTATTTTACATTTTTCTCTATCTAATCAAGTATACCACAGTAAGGCACTTTTCTACAATAAAACTTGTCAGGAACATCAAAAATCACTTCATTTTATAATAGTACTAGTAGTAATAATATAGTAAATATTGCTTCTAAATTTAAACACTAAACAAAATTTGACAGACTTTGCAGCCTTTTTATTTAAGTCACAGCACGAGTAGACATGCATATCTCTTGTTCTTATTTAAAGTAAAAATCCTGCAAAATTCACACTCATTCTAACTTATTGCAGGTGGGAAAACCAGTATTTCCTCCAAAACTTTCATCAAGGTATCTTATGTACATTTGTGATTCCTTTTGAATTCTAATGTTACATTCATTTCTCTATTGAAAAATGATGAGAAAGGATTTCTTTATGATTTGCCTTTTATAAAATTTTCATTTTCGGTATTTGAAGGAGAACTTGGGTGATTTTTTTTTATAGAGGAAATGACCTTCTGAATGATCTATGAATGGATTCAGCTGTCTTTTTAGGAACAGATGAAAACTATAGTCACTTGTGATAATTGTTTATAATTTTCTGGGTGATTTTGAAGCCAAACTAGGTACATCATGGATTGAATTAAAGTGAAAACCTAACTCAAAACATTGTAATGCAATTTCAATATATGTTGAAGTGACTCCGCCATTCGATAATTTTTCTTTTATTTATTTTTGTTAAAATAGCTGTTTGTAAAAATTTATAAAATAAATTTCTCTAAAAGAAAATTTGTTTTCTTATTTCTCCCATTGTTAATAAATAATTTTAGAAATAGTGTCATTCTGTTTTCATACCTTTATCTCAATAACAAGTAGTATACAAAAAATAATTTTTTCTTATCTTAAAATCAAGTGAAATTTTCAAGTGGTATAATATTGCAAATTTATCAACGCAAATTTGTTAAATTAAAATATTTCGAAGTTGCTGCCTTTTAAGAAAGGATCTTATGAAATCAGTGGATTCTACATTAAATTATTATCAATATGGGTAAAAGAAAATCTAATATACATACATATATATTTATAGGTGTGTATTAAGCATGTGTGCATATATATGTGTGAATGTCTTTATTCATTTTATATAATACCTCCAGTTAGAGGTGAAAAGATATATTTTTGAGATTTTAATATTACATTATTTCCCTTTCCCTTTCTTCCCTTCAAAACCTCCCATACACCCCGCCTTTATTTCCTTCAATTTAATGGCCTATTTTTTTCATTAATTTTTGTAGCATGCATGCCTAAAAAGGCTATTTTCTTTAAAAAAAATCTAACAACAGACATTCTTCCCTGTAGCCCTAATGTTCTTTCTACACATGATGACTAGTTGACAGAATAAGTTCAATTTTGATCACATATAATTTTAAGTATATGAAACCTGGATGGAATTATACACCAGTGCTATGATAAATTTCCTTTTATAACATTCTTTGTAACGTGTGAATGAAAACAACTTTCCACACTTAGGAGATGACAATCACCCATAAGCTTGCCTGCCCATGCTATTTTCACAGTTGTGTTTAACAGATTCCCTTCTGTAAAGTTTACTTGCAAGCGGGTTTCCATATAGAACTATGACTAAAAATTAATCATCCTCCATTTTCATTCTTTCAGCATATGTTAAAGATGAATAAAAAAGGCATCTTTTTCCACATGATAAACAGTGTTTTTCTGTTGTAAACATTCATGCACCTGTCACTCATCATATATTCATGGATGAAATGAGCTGTCAATTAAAATTATATTTGTAATTGTATTTTTTCTGACCCTGAAATATGAACATTATTTAGATTTGTTTTGGGAAAATTTAATGTGTTGTTCTTTTAAATCTTTATTCTTTTTCTTCATCAATCTTTTTTATTCTCTAGCTACATTATAAAAATAATTTTATTAGTTATAAATTGCATATTTCAAAATGCTCATAAGATTTACTCTTTTTTCATACTTACCTCACTTCATGGAAGTAAGGCATTTTATTTAGTAAAGTATAAATCATAATACAGTGCCATTTATGTATCTACCAGAACATCACGATCTAAAATGATGAGAATGTGTTCACCAAGAATAATCCAAATCCACTTATAAGGTAGAAATGAATGACTATACTAGAAGCTTGTACTTGAGATTATATACATATATCTAAACTTACTAATTGAGATGTTTAAATAAAATTGAAACATTCATATTACAAAGAGCCTAGATACATTCTTCTTCAATTTTGAAAATTGGAGCCTATATACACCATTAACTGACTGTTATAAACAACATGCTTTTTATGATTTCCTAGTTTAGTTCTCTATCTCTCAAGCAGACTATCTTCAAATTATGTAGAAAATTCACAAATAAATATCTATTTATATACTTAGAAAGAAATGTACAGTAAAAATATTCTTTTTCTAAACTAGGATTAATCTTATTGAATAATACAGCTAAATTATAATGAGTAAATTCTGTCTTCCATAAGCATGACAGTCAGCCACTGAGCACTCTGCTTAGGGGTCTCTGCTCAAACTCAGGAGAATCAGGGAGTCAAGCTGATACTTGTTTGTAAAAATAACTTCATATTATATTCATACAATGGACAATGAAGCCATAGAGAATCTCACAATTCTGAAGAATCCCCTTCTATTCCTTAAAAGACAAAGAAGTATTTTCTAATGTTCTTATATGCTTTTGATATGTCATATACATACCTAACTACCAAATCCCAGTTCATCTTTTTAAGAACTCTTAGCTTTTCATCAATTAAGATATTGAATATAATTAATTGAATAATAGTAGAAATGATAAGAAATAAGTACTAAATCAAGAATTTCTCAATTTCAGACCTTTATTAGTATAAATAACAGGTTATGTTATCACTGCCATCATATATGTATAATTCTTCATGTTTCTTGATGCTCAACTTCCTTAGTCATCAGAGAAATGCAAATCAAAACAACTCTGAGATTCCATCTTACATCTTCTAAGAATGGCCAAGATCAAAAACACTGATAACAACTTATGCTGGAGAGGTTGTGGGAAAAAGGGAATTGCTGGTGGGAATGCAAGCTGGTACAACTCCTTTGCATGTCACTGTGGCAATTTCTCAGGATATTAGAAAACAACGTTCCTCAAGACCCAGTAATACCGCTTTTGGGTATATATCCAAAGAATTCTCATAGTCTTTTTTTTTTTTAATTAAAAATTTCTGCCTCCTCCCCGTCTCCTATTTACCTCTGCCTTTCCCCTCCACTACCCCTCCCTCTCCTGTCCAAAGAGTAGTAAGGGTTCCTTGCCCTGTGGGAGGTCCAAGGTCCTCCGTGCTCCATCCAGGCCTAGGAAGGTGAGCATCCCAACAGGTTAGCCCCCTCCAAAGCCAGTATATGTAGTAGGATCAAAATCCAATGTCATTGTCCTTGGCTTCTCAGCAGCCCTCATTGTCCGCCATGTTCAGGGAATCCAGTTTTATCACGTGCTTTTTCAGCCCCAGTCCAGCTGGCCTTGGTAAGCTCCGATTAGATCAGCCCCACCATCTAGGTGGGTGGGTGGGTGCACCCCTCGTGGTCCTGACTTCCTTGCTCATGATCTCCCTCCTTTTGCTCCTCATTTGGACCTTGGGTGCTCAGTCCGGTGCTCCAGTGTGGGGCTCTGTCTCTATCTACATCCATCACCAGATGAAGGTTCTATGCTGATATGCAAGATATTCATCAGTATGGCTATAGGATCTGGCCTTTTCTGGCTCCCTCGCCTCATAAAATCCTTTTCCACCACATCATGGACCATAATAAACAATAACCTATTTTGCATAGAAGGATCTTCATCTCACATGAATTCAGCATGCAGGCTTTTTGGTGAGGTGTTCTTACTGTTCATTATGTCACTATTTTGCATACCAGAAAGTTATTAATCATTGAAATTGACCTGAATCTATAATTGCTTATATATTTTTCCGTCTGAAATCTCTTAACAGCCTATTTATGGTAAACATAGAGCACATTAATAGAAATGCTAATGTGGACTGAGGAATATTGTAAGGTGTTAGCCCCACACAGAACTGCAAACAACTCAGTAATGCTGAGATCAGGAGAAATAGACAACACCACGGAAAAGCACAAAAAAATGGTACCCTAATATCAATTGATCAGGTCTGAAAGCATACATACATGTAAGATTATACAGATTGAGTATGTTTTGCTTATTTATTCATGATACACATATAATTATAAGCCTATAATTCGTGATTCTTGAGAAGATAATAAGAAGATGAACCCAAAGAAAAACATACAGTTATCCTCCTGGATATTGGAAGTAGACAAGATTGCCGGGCAAAAATTGGGAACTTGGGGGGGGGGGGGGGGGGGGGGCAAGGGGAGATGGGGAGAGAAAAGCATGAAGGGGAGGATGGGAAGAGCTTGGGGGAATGGATGCTTGCGATATAGGAAGGGTGGATATGGGAACAGGGAAGCATATATCTTAATTTAGGGAGCCATCTTAGGTTTGTCAAGAGACTTGACTCCAGAGGGGTTCCCAGGTATTTAGGGAGATGCCCCCAGCTAGTTCCTTGGGCAGCTGAGGAGAGGGAGCCAGAAAAGGCCAGATCCTATAGCCATACTGATGATTATCTTGCATTTCACCATAGAACCTTCACCTGGCGAGGGAGGAAGATAGAGTCAGAGCCCCACATTGGATCACCGGACTGAACTCCCAAGGTCCTGATGAGGAGCAGAAGGAGGGAGAACATGAGAAAGAAAGTCAGGACCATAAAGGGTGCGTTCACCCACTGAGAGGGTGGGACAGAACTAACGGGTGATCACCAAGTCCAGTTGGAATGGGACTAATGGAACATGCGACCAAACCGGACTCTCTGAATTTGGCTGATGGTGGAGGCTGACCGAGGAGCCAAGGACAATGGCGATGGGCTTGGTCTCTACGACATGGACGGGCTCTGTGTGAGCCTTGTCAGTTTGGTTGCTCTCCTTCCTGGACCTGGGGGGAGTTGGGAGGACCTGGGACTTAACATAGTGTAGGGAACCCTGATGGCGTTTTGGCCTGAAGAGGGAGGGAGTGGGGGTATGGGTGGAGGGGAGGGGAGGGAAGGGGGAGGAGAAGGGGAGGAGATGGAAATATTTAATAATAATAAAAAAGAAATTAAAAAAAATTGGGAGCATGGGGGTGGGGGAGAAGGCAGGGTGGAAGGGGAAGAGGAAGGGAGCAGAAAATGAGTGAGTAGAACTTGAGGGGTTAGGATAGTCAAGAAGAAGGAAGAACAGAAATTGCAATGAAAGAGATATCTCGATTGAGGGAGATATATATGAATTTTTGTCTTATTAAGGATATTTCTTTGTTTTGAATTATTTTTAACAGAAAAGAGATGAATATGAGTGAATAGAGAGATGGAGATGTTTGAAAAGGAGTTGGTGGATAGAAAGAAAATGGCCAAATTACATTGTATAAAACTTTTGAATAAAAAATATACAAACATTTGAAAAGAGTAGATGTCTGTTAAATATAAGCAATTACTCAAAATAAAGCGAGGTAATCGAAATTAATTCTGCTGGCATCCTCTAGTTATCGGTGTCTTATACAAAATAATAGAAGATAGTTTGGATTCTGGAAACATTATATTTAAGCTTTACAATAATGTACATCTGTATTTGTGGATCATTGTGTCTAAAATTTGTGTAACAATGTTTTTCTGAGCAGAAAAATAAAGTTTAAAACTGAGGCAAATGTTGAACTGCACCACAAGTTCTGTGCTCAGTATTTTCTTAGCTGCTGTTTAGCTCAGAGACTGACAGTCTTGAACCCTGGGCTTTTGCTCAAATGACAGAACAGGATCCTTTATAGAAGTACTTTATTTACAGTGAAAAGCAAATAATATTTATAGTTTTTAAAAATGCACAATAAAATTTACATATAAATAAGTATGTGTAAATAAGAATCATTTTTATAGTTAAATATTTCTTCAAAGTGGATATGACATACTATTTTATGTAATGATACTTTTAGATAATCTTCAATTATACATATTACTAAATTACAGTGCTCAAACCTGTAAATTAGAGAAAAAAGTTTTGAATTAAGCATAGAAAATAAACAAAATTAAGAATGGAAGCTAGCTTTATACTAAGGAGATTTATAATTAGGTTCAAATGTTTTCACAAACATACTTAGTATAAGTAATTTTGAATTAAGAGTATAAAGATATATGGGTGATTATACATGAAATAATAAATATTAACATGGGCAACACAATCATTTCATTGTACTGGCCTTATTTTTAGCTGGCATTGGATGTATGGAAATATCCAATCAAAATACAGACATGTCCAATTTAAAATAACATGAGTTTTAGTGAACATACTCAACACTATATTGGAGTTTATACTCTTTTTATCAGGAAAAATCAATTTGTAACAAATGAAACATAATGAGTCTTTTAGACATGAATGTCTACACATGAAAGAATATTTATCCAAGTTTTATAAAATTTGAGGTTTTAAGTATTTAGAAGATAGTAGTTTAAGTATTTAGAAGAAATTTTGGGACTCTATAAAAGCTCCAGACCTGTAGTTATGTATGATCTAAGTGCATTCAAATAGCTATACAAGGAAATATACAATTCTGTGTTTTCATATTTGAAAGGCCAATAACAAAACTAAGCAAGACTTAGAGTGTTTAACCAGTAGTTTTAGTTATCAGTAAATGTATGCATTTTTCTCCCAACATCTGGCTAGTGTTATCTACTTTGAGATTTAGACTACATATGCAATAAAGACAAATATTTTGTGCTACCATACAAACCATTTTGAAAAGCTAACACCTGTCACATTTTAACAATTTAGATATCTTCAATATAGTCTTCAAATCTTCTTTATATATTCAAATATATACTTCTTTTTTTTAAAGGACTAGAAAATATTATTTGAATGAGATTCATTTTTGCCTCTTATGTATTTTAAATCATAACTGAGTTGACACATTTGTAACAACTAGGAATAAATATATATAACAGTAAATTAATCAGGAAAAGAAAGGAAATATATTATATTTCAAATTTATTTGTGTTTCTATATAATTATTAATGTATATCAATTAAATATTTATAGAAGCTTCAAAGATAAATCAGTGGCTCCAAACACTTGCTGCTTTTCCATAGGACCTGAGTTCATTTCCCAGAACTCTAATCTCTAGGTCACAAGATGTCACTTTTTTCCTGCTGAATATTATTCCATTGTGGAAATGTATCACATTTTCTTTTCCTATTCTTTGATTGAGTGGCATCTAGGTTGTTTCCAAGTTATGGCTATTATAAATAATGTTGCTATGAACATAGTTAAGATTGTGTCCTTGTGGTATAAATGGGCATCCTTTCAGTATATGCCCGAGTTGGTATTGCTAGTTTGTATGGTATATATATATATATTGCGAGAGAGAGAGAGATTAACCAACCTCAAAGAATATTCAACTCAGCTGCGCGATGGTGGCACATGCCTTTAATCCCAGCACTCGGGAGGCAGAGGCAGGCAGATCTCTGAGTTCGAGGCCAGCCTGGTCTACAAGAGCTAGTTCCAGGACATGCTCTAGAAACTACAGGGAAACCCTGTCTCGAAACCCCCCCCCCCAAAAAAAAGAATATTCAACCCAGTGAAATTCTATACAGTTAGAATATTCATTCCAAACAGAAACTGTGGATGTGGATCAGGTTTGTAATGGTGGGTACAGCATGGGGACAGCATGGAAGAAGGCATCAAGTAAGCTGGAGTACAAAGCAGAGAGCTTGTATTCTAACCATTAGTGCAAAGCAGAGAGGGAACTGGGGTTTCCTAAGCTTCTTTGTTCAGTCTGCCCTTAGTGACAAACTTCTTTAGTTGGCTGGATCTCCTAAATCTACCTAAACAGTACACCAACTGGTCCAACTCTTCAAACTCCCATACTGTGTGTGGAAGGCATTTCTCATTCAAAGAAATACAACAATTGATAATGAAAATTCAAATTGGATACTTGTTTTCTGTTTAGGATTTAACCTAAGCACCAGTGTTTTGAGAGAAACTTGAAAAACAAGCACTAAGTTCTGTTTATCTTGTCTCATAACAAATCAAATCACTGGAACTAATGGCAGTATTACATAACACTTTTCAGATACCAAGCCAGGCCCTACATTTATCTTAGCTTTTATCTTAATTACCTGCATTAATTTTACTGAAGGTACTTGAGAAAGGATTGCATGTCTTATTTGGATGAAGTTAATTCTAAGCAGAGAACCCTGTCAGAACTACAAAGTTTTATAGCATCCAAATCATATTATCATATCAATATTATTATTTTCAAAAGTGACAGCTATTATCAGTCCAACAATAAAAATAATGGAGCTTCTTTTTACATTTTCCCAATAATAAAAACTGTAAAGTGTTTGAAGTATATTCATGACAATAGAAAATGAGGTGCACTGAAAATCAGTGACTCTTCTTAACTGATAAAAGAATTCAATTTGCACAGTAATCCCCTACCCTGAAATCTGAAGAGACAGGCATATCTGCATTCACAGTTGAGATACCTGCCACAGAGAAGAAGCTGTGGAATCATAAAGTGGAAAGAAATTATGAGCAGCTAACTTCTAATGTAGAGCAGTCATTTAAATATTTAGAAGTCATGGGTGGGTGTTTAGAATGCTTCTCGGTGCTTTATGTTGCCACTTATAAGAATTGTACTAGGTTCATATTGGCATAGATATAGGACATTTTTCACCATCCCTTTGGTAACAGGGAAAGACATGGAAGATTGGGTAAGGGAAGTGCAAACTTTCTGAAATATGTGGGAACGATAGTTTGTAGTAAAATCCACTTTCAGTGCAGACACTGCAGAAGAAATCCCCATTTATTGGAAGAGACTTCTCAGTCTATGCAGCTATTCCTTTTTTCTCAACAAAGAATAATGACAACTAGGAAATCACCATAAGAAAATTCTTGTAACCCAAGAATATGTCCACTGGGACTTGCTAATAGTTGATAGAAATAACTAAAATCTGTGATTTAATTGGTTTGCTCATGTCATTCTATTCTTTATACCTCAATGTGACACCACAGGGCTGCTATAATGATAGTAATGAAGACCTCTGTGAGGCAAGCAATTCAGTATCTCTTTGAGGTATATGTTAAGAAACTAAACAGAAAGACACCAAGGAAAGTTGAACAAAACTATTATTAGAATTTCACACATATGTGGTATATCTGAGAGCTTTTAACATACATCACCTCATAGCCAAAATTAAGTATAACCAGAAACTGAGATTTTTAACAAAAATTGAAGGCAATCTATAAGCCATCACCTGCAACAGAAAAGAATAAAAGAGAGTTGTAATTATCAGAATGGGCATTTAATAAACTATGATGAGTTTAGTAGGGTATCTAAGAAAGGATAATATAAAATATGCAAGATGGATAGTAAATATCAAAGTGTGCAGTATAAAGAAAATTAAATATTCATAGAAAAAGGGCTTCCAGGAAAATAAGTACTGTCAATGATAGGCCACTGAACAAGCATAACAGAGAAAAGAAAATGAATCAATGAACTTGAGTGATATCAGGAGATGTTTCTCAAAGGAAGAACAACAAAAATTAGTTTTACAAAAAGCTATAGAGTTTTCAGGAATCATGAAATTCTGAGAAGCTTTTGTTACCTAAAGGTTGAAATGAGAAACACCAATGGAAATACACAAAGTAAGATAAAGAGAAATGAATTATAATAAACTTAGAAATTTTAAAGAGAAAAAACTTACGGTGAATAATGTTTTAAGACATTGCCTTATTTACTTAGTATTTTATATAGCTTAGGTCTAGGAAAATTAATGACATTGAATGATCTTCTCAAATTTAGCTTTCACTCCTATTAAATTAGTGAATAACTCATTCTATGATTAGAAACAAAGTTTACTTAATGTAGCAAAAATGTAGAAATTATTATTTTATTATTTTTTTAGAATAAGTGGCATAATTATTGAGTAATATACTGACACTTGCTTATTGTGAATATTTACAGTTACAGATTTAAATGCTGAAAAAGAAATTTATAGTAAGAACAATACTCTTATTTTTCGAGACAGGGTTTCTCTGTAGCTTTGGAGCCTATCCTGGAACTAGCTCTGGTAGATTAGGTTGGCATCGAACTCACAGAGATCTGCCTGCCTCTTCCTCCCAAGTGCTGTGATTAAAGGTGTATGCCACCACTGCCTGGCTCAAGAACAATACTCTTTTAACTCATTGAATTTCATGCTACTTTTAACTATGTCCAAATGCAATAAAATTTTTTAGTAATTTCATTTTGTTAGTTTAATATATTTTCTCCATTCAATGTAATTATTGATTTTAATATTTTTATTCTGACATACCAAGATTGAACATACTATTCAGCAGATATGCTGTTAGGTTTAAGAAAATTTCCTGGCTGAGAGGTGGTGGCACAAGCTGTTAATCCCAGCACTTGGGAGGCAGAGGCTGGCAGATCTCTGTGAGTTCTAGGTCAGTCTAGCCTACAGAATAAGTTCCAGAACAGGTTCCAAAGCTACACTGAGAAACCCTGTCTTGAAAACAGCAAAAAATGAAAATTTCATTGGATTTCCTGCTCATCTTCTATCGCATTATATCCATGTTTCTAGTATAGCAGAGACTAGATGGTCAAAGACAATGAACAAATCTAAGCTCAATTCCTAGTGATATTTTTGATTATGGTATTGCACATCCTGATTTTGCTAGTCTTAGGAGATTTGTTTCATGCCATTCAATTTATAATTAGTAAGTTAGATAATCAAACCTATCTACAAGTGAATTGTAGTAATTACTACAATTGTGGTAATTACTATAGTCTCTAAGATATTGCACTATTACTGTGTCTCACTTTAAGTGACTAGGTCTTTCTAATAACAAGTTCTGCGAATTAACGTTAATTTAGACACAGAAAGGGGAGTATTGTTTCTCATTGCTGAGAGAATAATTCCTACTCACACAAGTTTTGTTTTACTAATACTACTGCGCTTTCAGCTGTCAAATATGCACTTTTGTCTCCTTTTTTAGTAATATCAAAGGACATCTGTGTTCTATTATCATTATCAATAATGATTCTTTGTTGTGTTTACAATAATGTTGCTATTGTGATAACTATGTATATTTGGGCAATGGTGGTCTGTTGCGGGAGCTCCTTCTGCTCCTTCAGCCAATAGCCACTGAGATAGCAGCCCATTGGGGCGTGGTCTCTCTCTCTTTTTTTTTTCCAGTTTATTTACTTTTTATTAAAAATTGCCATCTCCTCCCCTCCTCCTCCCCCTTCCCTCCCCTCCCCTCCACCCACACCCCCACTCCCTCCCTCTCCAGGCCAAAGAGCCATCAGGGTTCTCTACACTATGTTGAGTCCAAGGTCCTCCCAACTCCCTCCAGGTCCAGGAAGGTGAGCAACCAAACTGACAAGGCTCACACAGAGCCCGT
Source organism: Arvicola amphibius (assembly GCF_903992535.2). Lineage (NCBI taxonomy): Eukaryota > Metazoa > Chordata > Mammalia > Rodentia > Cricetidae > Arvicola > Arvicola amphibius. The sequence continues at coordinate 33,949,056 of NC_052056.1, read as the reverse complement.
CCATGTCGTAGAGACCAAGCCCATCGCCATTGTCCTTGGCTCCTCGGTCAGCCTCCACCATCAGCCACCCTCAGAGAGTCCGATTTGGTCGCATGTTCCATCAGTCCCATTCCAAGTGGACTTGGTGGTCTCCCATTAGTTCTGTCCTGCCGTCTCAGTGGGTGAACGCATCCCTCATGGTTTTCTGACTTTCTTTCTCATGATCTCTCTCCATCTGCTCCTCATCAGAACTTTGGGAGCTCAGTCCGGTGCTCCAATGTGGGGCTCTGTCTCTATCTCCATCCATCGCCAGGTGAAGGTTAAGGCTCACAGTGAGCCCGTCCATGCTGTAGAGTTCACATTCATTGCCGTTGAGCAATCCCATTCTTGGGAATTTACCCAAGAGATGCCCAATCATATTACAAAAGCATCTGTTCAACTATGTTTATAGCAGCATTATTTGTAATAGCCAGAACCTGGAAACAACCTAGATGCCCTTCAGTGGAAGAATGGTTGAAGAAAGTGTGGAATATATATACATGCTAGAATACTACTCAGCGGTAAAAAACAATGACATCTTGAATTTTGCATGCAAATGGAGGGAAATAGAAAACACCATCCTGAGTGAGGTAACCCAGGCCCAAAAAGATGAACATGGGATGTACTCACTCATAATTGGGTTCTAGCCATAAATAAAGGACATCGTGGTCTCTCTCTTTAAAAATGTGGCCACTTCCCTACACTTGCGCTCTGGCTTCCAGCTCTGCTTCCGGCAACTAGGCTCCATTCCTGATTGTGCAGAGGGCTGTTGGCTGGGACCGTGATCTCTAGGTTTTTTCCCCTTTAAATAAATAACCATTCTATTAATCATAATTCCAAACTGGTGTGGGATTGTTTGTGACTTATGCCTTCAGTGGTCTATTGCTATTCTCTTGTCTTATATACAAGACTCCTGTTGACTAGCTTCAGAAGTTGCATCATACCTTGCTACCACACTCAGCCTTCAAAAGATGTCTATCACTGATTTTCAATCAGGAAAGTTAGATTCCCACTAATAATTTTGTGTGTTTGTCATTATAGTGCATATACTCACCTCAATTTTTGGTCTTATATTACTAATTCATTTTTACACATATAAAAAGAAGTACTGAAATTTCGTCTTTACTAATCTGGAACATTATTGTAGGGAAGTTAATTTAACTTCCTAAAAATATTGTTTTTTTCCAAGCTTCAATGAACTAGACATGACACCAATTAAGACTGGTTTCGTAGGCCTTTTAAATTGGTGAAGCAAAGAGATGAAAAATCTAGATAAAGATGGCAAGTAATCAAAGCTTTCACACAATGATGGTGTTAGTCTTTAAAGTGGGTTTCGAAAAAGTCTAGAAGTTGCTTGAACATTTAAAAATACAGTAATCACAACTTTAAACAAACTAATTCAAACTTTTCTCATTTAAATTAATCATGTCACCAAAATTATATGAATGTATGTATACTAGAAGCATTTTCTTGAGATCCAAATGATAGCAGTCTAAATGTCCATCAGTAAACATTATTTTTAAAATGACAAATCATAATGTATTCACCAATAAAATAGAATGAAGTACTTATGGATGCATCACACTGCTGTTTGAGCCTTTATTAACATTAGTTAAGAGAATCAACCAGTCACAAACAAACTTTCTTATAGCTCCAATTTATAAAGATAGTGCATGGGTCCCACAGTAAGTCAATACTGTCTTAGGGATCAGGACAAAATATGGGGACTAGCTGGGAGGGAAAGCGTTATTACATTTTCAGTATTTTTAAGATCATGAAGACATTCCAGAATTTACTGTGCTGATGATTATACATCTGTGCATCTGTGTACATACTAACAACAATCAGATTAACACTTTTTTTCTGAGACAGAGAAACAATTCTGCTGTCCTGGAACTCACTATACAAACCAGGCTGCACCCCAACTCACAGAGATCCTCCTCCCTCTGCCTCCCAAGTGCTGGATTTAAAGGTGTGCGGGACCACCATCACCTGGCTAGATAAACAACTTAACTTGAATTTACTGCCTTGATGTCTAGAATATTTTCAAGTATTACGTAATTACAGATTATTGTTTAAATTTATTTGGCATGTTACTACAGTGTGACTTAGGAGACTCTTTTGGTCTTAGGCACTAAGGAGTGCCATGGTCTAGTTGTTCCATCTTTTTGGGAAATTAGCAATTCAATCACTCATTCATTACACATTGATGACCATGGTTCCAATATCTTGAAGTAGAATATTTGTGATAAACAGAAATGTTGTTAAAAGTTAGAAAAACAATATCAGCAAGAGCAAAATAATTCTGTGTTCCAAGAACCATTTATGACTATCAAAGGAGAGAAAAAAATTTAAAGATCATGAAAGTGCTTGGTTTATTCATCAGCATTACAATTATTTCCAAACTGTTACACAATGAACACAAGCCATTTTAAGCAAAGTAAAAAAAAATTGTATTATGATTTTAAAAGGAGTAAATTTATTTAAAAAGCAATTGTTGAGCTTTTCCAGATTTTATTTCTGGTAATTTGCCATTCTTGGGTAGTAATTTGACCAGAATAAAGCATGTCAGTTTCACAGCAATTTAGTCTGTGAGATTAAATAAAGTACCTCTGTGCTTCTATCAAGTGCAAATTCAAATGTAAAACAGTCACAAAGAGCAAAAATGAAGCAAAATAATTTCAGAAAGAATGCTGATGATATCATGGGGAAAGAATTCAGAATCACCACATTTAATTATTTTATAATTTGTCAAATGATTTATTTTGAGAATAAAAGCACCAGAAAAAAATATAAAATTAATTTTAATTGATATACCAGTTTTTAAATTTTATAAAAGCAAATTCTAAGTAAATTTATAAACTTGGATGCATTCTCAAAGAATTTAAAGAAATATTCATACTAATTAAATACTTAGATTTAAATCTTTCTAATAGGAAATGTAGTGTGAATAAATTCTGATGAAGAAATGTGGAAATTATATGAGTTCCATTGTTGTAATCTTTAAAAAAAATTTACCTTCTATAAAATAATTTAAAAGTAAAATTCTGGCTCAGTGTAAAATATTTCCAATTTTGAAAGAATAGTTTTGTTAGTTATTTGAGATTTCGTATAATGTTTTGATAATGATCATCCTCCCTCCAGTTCCTTCTATATTGCTATTCTTTTCTTGCTTATCTCATTTGTTGTCTTTTTCTTTCTTTTTTTTAATTCATAAAAGCTAAATTCTGCTTTCTAGATATTCTAAGATATGAGGTCATCCACTAGAGCTTTGTTGACTTATCAGGGGCTACATTCTGTGATTCTGATTTTCCCTTTACTAAAGTTATCAATTGCCACTAGATTCTCATTTAGAAGTAGGAGTTCATACTCTCCTCCCCTCTCCATTCTAGGATTTCATCTAACTTGAAGAAACACGTTTTGTGCATATTGTGACAACTGCCATGATTTAGTTTGTGTGGCAACCCTGCTGTATCCAGAAGATGCTATCTCCTTGAAGTCATCCACATCATCTTGTTCTTGCATTCTTTACACGTCATCTTCCACCATGAGGAGGAGTTTTGTTTATGCATTTCATGCAGGTCTGACCATTCTGAACCTCTTATGCCAATGTCTTTTGAATATTACAATAAGTAGTTATGAATACCTATGGGGAATTTATGTCTCTGTGTTATACGTATTTTAAAACAACAACATATCAGAAATTAAAATGGAGAGGCAACAATAACTGCTTTTCAGAGTGAACATGAAAGATAAAAGTTTGACTGTTGTTCAAGGCCATGAAACTTAAGTCTGCACAAGGTTTCCCCATACTTTGTCCTATGAGTGACTGTTATATCCCTAAATGCTTCGTACATACAGCATCATTTAATCCTCATTACTTTATATAGAAATAAATTTTAGTTCATTTTAGCAGAGAAATCACCAAGACTAAGCTGGATTGAATAATTCATTTTATGCAAATGAAAGAAAGTGTTAAAATCTGAATTCATCATTAACGATCCAGTCAACATGTTTTTAGAAGAAGGCACTTAGAGAAACTAAATTGAATCTATTAAGGGTGGAGAAAATATTTAAGCAGAAACATGCTAGTTTTTGAGATTATACTGTGAAGACAAATTACTTAAGTGATTTTACAAACTGCCTTTATACTTGAATGCACTACTTCAAACATGGCATATACTCACATGTGTGTGCTAGTACCGACATGTACCAGTATGTGCAAGAGACCAGAGGAGAAAATTGGGTGTCCTATTCCCCCAATATTCATGCTATTTCTTTTTTAATTATTTTATTTTATTGATTTTTATTGAGCTCTACAACATTTTTCTCTGCTCCCCTCCCTGCCTCTCTCCTCCCCTTCAATCCTCTCCTATGGTCCTCATGCTCCCAATTTACTCAGGAGATCTTGTATTTTTATACTTCCCTTGTAGATTAGATCTATATATGTCTCTCTTAGGGTCCTCATTGTTGTCTAGATTCTCTGGGTTTGTGATTTGTAGGCTTTCTTTCCATGCTATTTCTTTGAAAAAGGTATATCAGAAAACCCCAAGCTAGGCTGATTTCCATCAAACACAGGTTGTCTTCTGTTTCCATGCACCACTGGGCACATGTTTTAAAATCATATGAACATGGCTGACTGTATGCATGGATGCTAACATCTGAACTCAGGTGATCATGCTTGCATTTCACATTCTTGTCCAAGTAAACATCTCTGATGTTTATAGATTTATTTTCTTAAATAGCTTTCTGCTTTAAAATATATAAAATGTAAATACAGCAGAAGTGCATATCTTAAAATGAAGCAGAATTTTAGAACTTGTCTACACAAGATGCTAAAGTAGAATGGAATATAAAGTGCATCAGTTTTTCCTCAGTAACCATAAGCATCAGGCATAGCAATCCTGATGACAGTTACCCTTGGATCCAGTGAATTCCACAGTATGTCACTATGACAAATTCTGTTAATGTAGAGATAAACAGACTAAGTTGTCCTAATTTCTTTTTTAGCAAAATGGCAGTAATGAGGTTCAGTTCAGAATATTGATTTTTGGATTTTTGTTGTTTTGTCAGCTAATTAGTCACAGATGCTGACAGCACATTTGCAGTTTATAGTACATGACAAGATTAAAAAGAATGAGAGATTCACATGACAGCAATGGAGAATTCTCCAGCATATCTCTGTAATAGGTCAATAGTGACTTCCATCCTTATTTTTATTAGTGTAATATTCATGAAATAAATTAAAAAACCCTACAAAATTGAAAATTAGTATGATAGAAGTCAATCATTCAATATTCCTGAATCTAAGTTATATTAATAGTAAAGTTAACCTAAAACCTACTGTCCAGAATATTGGTGTGAATGAAGCACAAGAAAATAGATAGTATTAGCATACTACTTAAGGGAGTTTGCTGAATTTTGCCTATAACAGTAGATGATAGACTCAGTGAGTAGAGTACTTGCCAGCATACACAAAGTTCCAGATTTGATCCCCAGAATAGCATAAAAGCAGGGAAATATCTACAGTCTCAACACTTGGGAGGTGAAGCTATGAGGATTAGAAGTTCAAGGCCTGGTTCTATATATTCTCTTTATGTAAAGTTAAATTCTATGTAGAGCATTCTAGACCAGACTGTGATCCATGTCATTTTTTTTGAATAAAAGAAAAAAAAAGGAGAGATAACTAGGAAATATGAGGATAAACTCAGCCAAGTTATACATCTTTTCACATTTCAAATGTATAAAAATATTATCTCAGAGTGTAATGTATAGGGCTACTATAGACAATGAGGTGAGTGGTACTATGTATGGTAGTCAGCACTTAGTTAACCGAAATTTATATTTCAACACCTGAGTTAAGTATTCTACTTCTCACATTTCTGTAAGGAATATACCTATGAGTGCATTTGGAAGGCCGGTGCAGAAAGATAAATTCAGACTGGTCATGGAAAATGGGCTTTGAACAATGATTTTCAACAATGGAAATTTTTCCAAAATATTGTCCTGATTTATGAACTAATTTAAGAATATGGGAGCTCCCATTAAAATGTTTAATATTATCAGCATAACAAATTGTAATGCTTCTAGTAAAAAGAATTACCACCATTAAAAGACATACATAAATCTATTTTGTCACTTAATTCACATTTCCCTTTCTTGCTAACAACAAACATACTAATTACTTGGGTTATAATTGAATTGAAAACACAATACAATCAATTACAAATCCAGTATTTTATGTCCCCATTTTTTCTATGAACTGAACTGTAGTTTGTTTCATTCATCTATCGATTTGTACCTTTATAAATTTTTATGATTGTATAAAAGGCTTTGATACACACTAAAATCAGGTCATGTTCTCCATAATTCTTTCAAAAACATCAAAACAAGATTTGGCCTTTTTTATTTCACCATAAGTTAGAAACAGCTAGTTACTATGTGAAAAAGATTTAAACAAACATTAACAGTGGACAATGAGGTTGTCAAAGGATTTATAAGAAAACCAAAAATAATATATCAAGGCATTGTCAGCTTTAAAATGAACAATCTGACTGCTGTACATGTTTTATGGTAATTTATGAGAGATCGTGCTGTGTGGTGGCACTTCTCTAGAGACAGTTGCCTCAATCAATTCATCTGTATCCTGAACTAGGCGGGTTCTGATAACTCTGGCATCTGAAACATGATGAGAGTGGCTCTTGCTGTTTCTATGTCTCTGACATGCTGCCCTTTACTCATGAGTATGTGAGAACATGTATTTCTGGTGAATTATAATAACATTAATCCTACTGCAGAAAAAAAGGATAGAAACAAAACAAGGTATAATTCAATTTCTATTATACCTTCAAAAATGATTGACCAGATATGTCTGCCTTTTTTTATAATCATATGACCATTCTTATTCTTTTGAACTGACTCACCTCCCAGTTCAACAGCTTCATACCAGATCATTTGGTTTATTTCACTGTGGCAACCCTCATTTAGGAAGATTTTCTGCTGACTTTTTATAATATCTTTTTATAATATCACCCCTGTTAGAAATAACTGTTTTCTAATCTTTTATTTACAGCAGTCACCTTTAAAACTGGCAAACGCATGCACACACACACACACACACACACACACACATACACACACACATGCACACACTTGATTGTAATAATAATGAAGTGTTTTAATGTGACCCAAAAATATAGCAGTCATTTATTTAAAATTTAAGAAGCTAATAGTCCATCTATTAAAGAGTGCTTCTATTAGAAAATGTGTAATGCCATATGGAAAGAAATTGACTATATATCAAATGATGGGGTAGCTGACCAATCCCTTGTCTGAGGGGCGTGACGCCTCCCCCCCTCCTCGAGGCACAAAATACCTTTAAAAGATCCGTGTTTTGGTTGCTTGCTCTCTTGGTTCCCTGCTCTTCACTGGAATTCCAGCTCTGTAAGTTTCTCCCATTTTCTCCTTTTATTATAGTATTTCATATAAGGCTAGTTTGGTTATTTCCCATTGCCTGGCAACCATGCCCGCCACAATCAAATATGTGTACTCAAGAACACATTTAAAGGGTATTTATTCAATAGGCATATAGGTGATTGTCAATGTCCAAACAATTATAAATAGATGCAAATTACACACAGGTTATAGAGCAACAATAAATTGCATTTCCAAGGGCAGAAATGAAATAATCTTCTTTGAGAAAAATAATTTTCTTCAGTGTTAATTTTGTCTATTACAATGAGCTTTAAAAAACATGAAGAAGACAGATAAGAAGCATTGCTCTGACCAGTAAACTGGTAGTCTGCTTTCTCTGTTGTTTGGAATGTGTATTGAAATATCTGGACATGGAAACTGAACAGGCCTATTGTTCAGCATATAGGAAGTTTAGTGTTAACACAAAAGACTTTTTTTATTAATTTGTTGCCAGGACTTTTCTTGTTACAGAACATCTTTTGATAGCTCTTTAATACATTGTCTTGTAGATTTTGCTTTTTCTGAAATTGTTATTACAGCCTTCTAATTCAGTAACGTATGTTTGCTGTGTATAAACTCACAAGGTAGATTATTGTCAAGTAGTTTTAGAACTGATAATAAATTTTATTAAATAGATTCTACAATTTCCTTACTTCTTTACAAGAAGACTGACAATGATTGGCCCATATGTAGGAGTGGTTACATCAGTGTTGTTTGTAGTTAAAAGTACTCACAACAATGAGACTTGATATATCCTTATTCAGTATTATTTATAACCACAATTAATTTTTAATAAACTCCCAATTTAGAGGCAATTTCCCTTGATTTGATTGATTATAAGAAATTGTATATTAATGTAAACTTTACTTTTTAAATATTTATGAATAATTCTTACTATATTTTCTTTGTGTCCAAACATTTTTTAAGTTCAAAGTATATAGTATTTTAACTCTTTTTCTTCTATTTGTGTCTTTTTATGTTAAAATATTGATATTTTATGGGAGAACATAGAATTATCTTTATTTAATTTTTAAAGAACTTCTAACATACATTCGTATCATTCCCCACCAGCTCATCCTGTGTCCTCTGCACTCCCAAATTTTCAACATCCTTTTTCATCATCACATATACACAGACACATACACATAAACACACACACATCTGTTAACTACAATCAATATTATTTCTACATATACATGTTTAAAGCTTGACAACTTCGAATTGGATAACCTACTATCCAGCCCTTTCCTGCAGAAAGTTTTTTTTTTTTTTTTTCTTTTTTTGGTTTTTCGAGACAGGGTTTCTCAGCAGCTTTTTTAGAGCCTGTCCTGGAACTAGCTCTTGTAGACCAGGCTGGCCTCGAACTGACAGAGATCCACCTGCCTCTGCCTCCCGAGTGCTGGGATTAAAGGAGTGTGCCACCACCGCCCGGCTCCTGCAGAAAGTTTTATCATACATTTTCATCATCTGTAGATTGTAGTTCTTCATTTAGGATTAGATCCTGTGGAATTTTCATATCCATTTTTTTTTCTATCAACTGGTGTTGTCGTCATAAAGGTAAGGTTTAGGCTCAGTTTCCTTTTCACATATCAAAGACACTGTCTCAAAGCAGGTATCCTTGTCTTCTGATATCTACAACCTTCCCACACTTTTTCTGTTCTGATATAAAATAAAATGTCAAAGTAATTCTGACTTGGATTTTCCTTGCTACTAAGGATGTTGAATATTTCTTTAAATGTTTCTCAGCCACTTGAGTTTTTCCCCTTGATAATCCTCTGTTTAAACTTGCATCCCATTTTCAAATTGGGTTATTTGATTTTTTTTAAGTTCAGGGCTTTTTTATTTTTTTTTATATAGTTTGGATATTAGCTTTCTATTAGATGTGTATTTGTTAAAAATTTCTCATTCTGTATTTTGGAAATTTGTCTAAATAATCATTTTTTTTCATACAGAATATCTGTCTCAAGAGGTCCCATGAATCAATTGCTACTATTCGTTCCTTTGCTTGAGGTGTTGTGTTCAGAAATATTTTCTTGCACCAATGAGTTCAAGGGTGTTCATCAATTTTTAATCTATTAGATTCAGTGTATCTAGTTTTATGTAGAGGTTTTTGATCCATTTGGAACTGAGTTTTGTAGAGGGTAATAAATATGGATCTATGTTGATTCTTTTACATGTAGACATCTAGTTTGAAGGGTGAAATTTATTGAAGATTCTGTCTCTTTCCCAGTGTTTATTTTGCTAATTTATCAAAATTCAGGTGTACATATGTTTGAAAATTCAAGTCCAGATCTTTACTTTTATTCCACTTATCGACACGTTTTTCTGCAAATTACATGTTCTTTTAATTGCTCTATCTCTGTGGGATAAATTGCGGTTTGGTGTGATACCTCCAGCAGTTCTACAATAATTCAAGATTTTTTAACTATCCTGAGTGGTGTGTGTGTGTGTGTGTGTGTGTGTGTGTGTGTGTGTGTGTGTGTGTGTGTGTGGTATATTTCCATACATAAATTGAACTATCCCTGAATCTCTGGGACAAATTATGAATAACCTGATTGTGTAATTGTACTTGGTTTGCAAGTATTTTGTAAAGATATTTTGCATCTATGCTCATAAATGAATTTGCTCTTCAATTCTCTTCTTTGAGTTTTATGTGGTTTATATCATATATCAGGGCAAATGACCTTCCTTAGCAAAGTTCCTTTTGCTTCTATTTTCTAGAATAATTTGAGAAGTTCTGGTGTTAATTATTCTTCGAAAATCTAGTTGAGTTCTGCAATAAAACCATCTGGCCCTTATCATTTTTAGTTGGGAGATTATAATTACAGCTTCTGTTTCACTTAGGGCTATAGATTTGTTTAAATTTGTTCTGTAATCTTGATTGAACATTCAAAAGTGGTAAAAGTCAAGAAAATTACCTTTTATAAAAAATATTTTTCAATTTGGTATAATACAGGTTTTTAAAGTATTTTATTATGAGTCTATGGATTTCCTTGTTGTATGTGACTTTATACCTTCCCTACTTTTTCTTTCTGATTTTGATACTTTTTTCTCTACCTTTTTATTAATGTGATTAAGAGTTGGTCAGTCTTACTGATTTTTTCAAAGAAACAAGTCTTATTTTCATTGATTTTTATATCTTTTTTCTTGTTTTCTGTCTGTTTGTTTTTTATTAATCCCAACCATGATTTTGAATACTCATTTCAATCTATTCCTTTTTGTGTTATTTCTTTTCTTTCTCCCTAGAGGTCCCTGAAGTACCCTTAAATTACTAATATGAGGTATCCCCAAATTTTTAATGAAGGCACTTAGTACCACAAACTTGCCTCTCACAAACTACTTCATTGCGTGTCTTAAGTTTGGATATGTTATGTTTTCGTTTTTATTTAATTGTAACCATATATGATTAGCTAGGTTTAAATTATCAGGCACAGATTTACATTTTTAGTAGGTTTTAAGTACAATTATACAATTCTGGTAACCCCCAAAAGCTATAGACTCCATAGGTACACCCTAGGGGATAAGTTGGCAAGGAAGTTAATATTGTAGTCCATAGGCCTCACATTTGCATTCACCTCAGCATCCCATCAGAGTCAAGAAAGAAACTTCTAGCTCAACTAGTTCGGTTCCTCTCTGTCCTTTATTGAAGTTTGTGATATCTTCAAAATAGGTTCTTACCCCCAAGATCAATAAGGAAAACAATGGCGAAGGTGATTTACTGTATTATTTTAGGAGTATTTCTTTGACTCCTTTTAACAGCTCATACCTGCTACTAGGTTTCTGTTAGCTATTCAATGGGTCTCGTGGAGAGCATTAGCATACCAAGAGAAATGATTTCCAAAAATAATTGTCAGTTTTAAATTCACTGAAAATACTATAAGTATCATTCTAACATTTTAATTGCCAAAGCTTAAAGATCCAAAAAGATTTATATAGCTATCTGCTTGTAACAGTGTGATTGTATAATTAACACAATTTGGCTGAAAGTAGACAGTGATCATCTAGAATGTTTCAAAAATATAAATAATAACAGTGGTTACTAAACATGAGTCTCTTTTACAAAAGCTGTACATCTATAACTACATTCAGTTTTCAGCAGAACAAATAAAGAGTGGAACACAGACATTTTTGGAAGAGGCAAGTGCTTTCCTAGGAGTAGTAATCACAGCTTAGCCTGTTGAAATTAAATTCATTCCCTCTAAAAATGTGTGACTGGACCACAGTGTCTTGCACTATTACTGGGGTTTGTTTGTGTGGTTAGGGGATTTGGGCATTCATTAAAGACAGCTAGAACCTATTCAGACTTGCTTTATTTCTGCTTTTTGATTATTTGTTTTTGCTTTATTTTTTTTTTTTCGGCAGATCCCTTCTAGCATTGTAAGTTTGGCTTTCTAATACCACCCTCAAAACCTTTAAGATTTTATCCCTTATGTACCCAAAATCACTTCTGATGCTAACATTCTTATTGACTCACACATTTGTGTTCACCAGAGCAATGCTATGTTAGTTAAGGATGTTGTCATAAAAATAGTCAATTACATTTCTCCTCTGCCTCCTTTGTCTTTTTTCCTATTAGTCCCATTTGTTTCCCAAGACAGCTTCACTTCTTTTTCATGACACATATGCATTCAGGATTTTATACATTTATATAAAAATATAGGAATCATAAATGAAAGAAATAAGTCTGAGTTAAGTCATAATTCAATATGATTATCTTCAGTTACATTCATTTTCTTGAAAATGACATAACTTCATTATGGCTGAAGATAATTGCACTGTGTTATACAGTTTAACCACTCTCACCGTTAGCAAGTAAAGATGCAACATATGATACTTGGGCTCATATGTCCATAGGACTTTTCTCTGAAAATTTTAGCTTTCCTGTTATCCTTTGCAGAATTTTTAAAACACTGATTTTCAATGGATAGAAGTTTGAGGTGAAATTTAACTCTTAAGTTCCTTTATTTTTTTTTCATGGTTTATTTTTTTATATTTAAAAATTTCCATCTCCTCCCCTCCTCCTCCCCCTTCCCTCCCCTCCTCCTCCCCCTTCCCTCCCCTCCCCTCCACCCATACCTCCCCTCCCTCCCTCTCCAGGCTAAAGAGCCATCAGGGTTCCCTACTCTATGTTAAGAACAAGGTCCTCCCAACTCCCCCCAGGTCCAGGAAGGTGATCGACCAAGCTGAGAAGGCTCCCACAGAGCCCGTTCATGCAGAAGAATCAGAGCCCAGCACCATTGTCCTTTGCTTCTCAGTCAGCCCCCACTGTGTGGGGTAAGGGGTACACTCATCCATTGCTGGTGGGAATGCACACTTGTGCAACCACTTTGGAAAGCAGTGTGGCGGTTTCTCAGGAAATTCGGGATCAACCTACCCCAGGACCCAGCAATTCCACTATTGGGAATCTACCCAAGAGATGCCCAATCATACTACAAAAGCATTTGCTCATCTATGTTCATAGCAGCATTATTTGTAATAGCCAGATCCTGGAAACAACCTAGATGCCCTTCAGTGGAAGAATGGATGAAGAAACTGTGGAATATATACATGCTAGAATACTACTCAGCGGTAAAAAACAATGACATCTTGAATTTTGCATGCAAATGGATGGAAATAGAAAACACTATTCTTAAGTTCCTTTGGTTAGCATTTTCTGTAGTTGCTTCATATATGCTATAAGTGAAAAAGTTCCATTTTCAAGAAATAAAAATCTCCATTTAGTTCATACAAATGGTCTTCCTGACATTTAAATTCAAGACCCTTTTATGTACCATACTATTGATCATCAGTTTCTAAAACTTTTTCATCATGTTGATTGGAAAGTTATGAGACAGCCCAAATCAGAGTTTATGATGTAATATGTTAACTTTTATGGTTTTCTTTGGCATTAGTAGCATTGACTACTTTACCCAGTTTCACAATGAAATAAAAATTATTCTTCAAATGCAATATTGCTAATGTTAGATGGAATAGATACAAAATTATTTTCATTGATAATTTATTTGCGAAGTGATTATATCTCTACTTGATTCATTTCTCTCCAAAGGTATCTTATTTGAAAATAAATTTTTTAAAAGGATGTCCAGTTCCTTTTTATTTTGAATTGAAGCAAGAAAAATATTTCTGTACAATTATGCCTTAAAAATAATTATATCTGAAATATAGCATGGGTCATATCCACATATATTATAATATACTTTACTTATCTTGAATTGAATTTTAGATGGGGGTCCTGTATATAATTTGGTAATTCCTGATCTCTTTAATATCAGGAATATCTGATTAACAAAAACCAGGAGATTTGGGTAAGACAATGTGTGATTCAAGGTTATTACATATAAATTGCATAATGTAAAAGTAATTAACTTGCTAGAGATAAACAAGTGGGATTAGAAACAGCATTGGACACAGTATGCATATTATTAAAGAAACACACAAAAGTAATAATATTGAGCCATCTTAGGTTACTTAAATAAAATGTATCAGAAACAAAATGCAAGGCTCAGTCTGATCTACTAATAAAGGGCCTTACTACACATAAACTAGTGAAGGTGAGCAGAATTCCCAGATGGTAGGACATTAAACATTGGGAATGCTATTATAAAACAGTCACATTATTCAATGTGTATTTTAACTGATTTCCTTTCTGTTAGCCATGTTCAGTTATAAGGTTGTGGTTTCACATAAACTATAAAGATAGACAGTTTTGACAATGCAAGGTTATACTGAAAGTACATTAAGGCAAATCCGTTGTGATTAACTTCTAATAAAACTTTCTACTACTGAAGTTTCCTTTTCCCAAAGAAGCAAAAACGTTTAAAACCTGCATCCATGGAACATTCTGATTTGAATTTGGCTACATTTTACTTCCTTGTACACTTTGTCCATTACATGCATTTTTTCCCTAATCTAGCTCTTCACACATACCTCTGGGTTGCCATTGACACTTTCTTTGATTATTTCCTTGACTTTTTAATTCTTAAATTTTTATATATGCATATGTTACAGATTGGTAAGTGAATATTCATTCTGAATTATTGACAAATCTGTAAGCACCTTCCTTCTTCTCCACTTGCACTCACAAAAACACACATACAACTTCCAAAGCCTCAGAATTGCATGTTTTACATAATCTCTTCAGGAAGAAAATACAGTGATACAATTTAGTGTTTTAATGTGCAATAAGTCATGAATATTGTGATAATTTATTCAAAGTGGTTTCATTAACATCTACTTACGATAGCAAGAAAAATTTAAAATCTTAGTTTTACGTTCAGATGAGAAGTTGAAAATCACACTTAAGCAACTTGCATAAAACCACATAGGAGAAATTGAATTTGAACATGAGTTAATTCAAAATACTTAGACTAGCTCAAAACTGAATACAGATTCCTAGGACAAAATGTAAATTTAGCTTAATCTTGAATAAGAATCATTCAGAAGTTTTGTACAGCTTGAAGACTCATTACAAACAATACAGGTACCTAGCTCAGTCAGTTAAGGGATTGCATCTGTATTCATTTCTTACACTAAACACACAATACACACATACATACACACACATTAAAATTTTTATTCATGACGTCATGACAGATGTTTGCAAACCAAGTGCTAGGAAGATAGTGACAGCTGACTTGTACACAAGACAGCCTAGTATATATATTCATGATGCACTTAATGCTACTGTATAGGACCTGAATACAATCTAAGCATCCTCATTTTGCAGGTAAAAGCAGCATGTAACTCCAGCTTCAAGAGGCCTGGTGCCTTTCTCTGACCTCCACATTTATTCCTACACTTGTATGCATTGCATTATGCAGGCACACTCACATGTGCACACATGCGTGCACACACACACACATACACACACAGAGACATAAAATAATCTTTTGATAAAAGACTATAAAATTGTAGATATCTCCTGAGTAACAACAACCAAGGTTGTCTGTTCATCTCCACATTCAAATACAAGTACATGTGAACCTGTATACACAAGACACGAACACAGAAAGTTCACACACATGTGCCTACACATATTTAAAGATACATGAAATTAAATAATACATGATATTAAACAATTAAGATAACTAATAACTAATAATACCGTTTGACTTTTTTGAGATATTATACTCATATTTCTCACTTTCCTTCTTCCTTCAAACACCTTCAAACATATATAGCTATTATGTGCATATATGTTTATTCATATACATAAATATTTCCAAATATAATATGCTTCATTTGTATAATGTTACTTGTATGCACGTTTTAAGGTGTGAGCACTCATATTGGATAACTAATTAGTGTGCTCTTCTCTGAGGAAGAAAATTCTCTCCATCTCAGTGTTCCTAATGTGCCTGTAGTTCTTTGTGTAGTGCTGGAGCCTCAAGGGCTTTCTCCATTTCCTTTGTCATGTCTATTGGTGTCTTTGTTCAGCTCCTGTTTAGTCATTTACATTGGTGAGATTTGAGGGGTCTTATCATCTGATATCTCAAGGAGACACAACTTGACAACAGACTCCTTGATCCTCTGGCTCTTCCAATCTTCCTACTCCCTCTTCTGCAATGTCTCATGAGCTTTTAATTGTGGGAGTGTTCTGTAGATGTACCCTTTGGGACTGGCTCCACAATTCTGCATTTTGATTGAATGTGCTTCTCTGTAATGGTCTCCATCTGTTGAAAAATTAAGTTTCCTTGATGAGGAGTAGAGACTACATATATCTGTGGGTGTAAGGACAGATATTTAGATTGTTTTATATTTTAATTAAATTGATACATATTCATATACCCTTTAATTAATGCAATGCAGTATATGTTATGCATATGATCTCTAATTTGACATGTGTGATTCTCACTGATATTCTCAAAGAAGTAGTTGACGAGTTTTTTCAGAAAACAAGGTAGTGTGCTACCTCGAACAATTTTCTCTTGTGTCCAGAAATCATCCATATTTAATAAACAACACACATTTTCATAGTAGTGATAATAGATAGCACATGTGTACAAATTTTGACGATTAGAGAATAGAGACTCAATGTTATAATTTAAGGATCTTAAGATGAAAAGCTGGGATTTACTCTCAGGTCTTTGACTTCATTTTTCTTTTAGCATAGATTCTGTCTTTACAGTGTTGTTCTTCAATTCACTTTCTCTAAGTCTGATCTTTCTCTGGCTTATGTCAAAATTGTGTAACTACCAGCTCAGCCTCTTTACAGCACACTTTGCAGTGTGACACAGCATGACTGCTTGCTGTTGTTTGTTATTTCTCTCTGCTATGGTCATATATCTAAAGGTCAGAGGTCAATGCCAGATGCCTTCTTCAGTCACTCACTTTCTTATTTTCTGAAACAGGGTCTCTCACTTGGACCCAGTGATCATAGATTTGACTATAATTTTTGGATAGCAGGCTCCTATCTTGTTACTCCCAGTCTCAGACATGGCTGCTAAGTATCAAACTCAGGATCTCAGGCTTATATTACAAGCATGTAAATAACTGAAGAGTCTCCCTAGCACCCGTTTCTAATATTTTTTTTTTTTTTATAAAGCAAAGGTGTGTTCTTTCAGAGATGAGAAAACAGCAATGCCTTGATGCCTTCTGGTGTCCAGGCAAATACTCTTAATGACGGAAGGAAGAGGAAGAACAATTTTTGAATTTTTTAAAATGAAAAAAATCCAACAACGAATTTAAAGCCCAGAACAGAACTATTTTACTGGAACATCTCGTGCATATGGAGATCTAAAAATTTTTAACAATCTTCTTACATCTAAAATATCTAATTGCCTGTAGATTTTTATTGAAGCATTAAAATAAACTGCTTAAGAATAGGAAATCTAAGCTACTCTATGATTAGGAGTGAATAGTGAAATTAGCTATATATAGAAAATATGTAATTAAAATGTGTAATATGTTTGATAGAATATTTTATATTCACCACGAAATTATTTGATAAAAAATTTAGGTGTGTCAATTTATTCATTTTGCTTTTCATTCTATTAAAAGCATATACATAAAACCATTATACTTTAATAATATGAGCACATTTAAGTCCATAAAATCTGTACTTACTGATATATCCAAATATATTTAATTCCTTTAGGTAGTTTATAAGCATTCACTATATAATCTATGGGGGTTGTACATATTCATGAAATAAGTGCTGTACAAAATTTGTATCAGTACTGCTGTGTATCAGATTTTCTATTATTTTATTTTCATCTTTTTCCAGTATTTTCTACATTTCAATGAGAAATCTACTTTAGTTTTACAGGAAAACATTCCTCTTCATTTCTGAAGGATCTGAGAAAGTGTTTTCAAAGCAGTATTACTAGGACTGTAGAAATGGTTCAGCAGTTAAGAGTGCTTGCTGCTATTTCAGAGAACTTGAGATTAGTTTTCAGTACCTAAGTTTGATAAGATTGGAAGGTAGCAATCACCTATAACTCATGCTCCAGGAAACCCAATGTTCTTTTCTGGCCTCCACATATATGTACTCACTCATACACAAACACACACATACACACACACACAGCATACCTACATAAGAAATAAATATTAATCTTCAAAGCAATATCCTTTCTTTCATCATCTAGACTCTAAATATTTATTCAAGCCTCTTCTGGCAAAGTATATAAGTCATTCTGAGGACAAGTTCGCTTATCATGTCACTGATAAAAATGTTCTTTGTGAAAGGTTGGTATTATTCTTTTTTGATGATTCTTTTGATTGCTAGATACCAAAGGAGACAGATTTCTTTAGTTTGTGTGACAAAGCTTCCTATACACGAAGATGACCACAAATAGAAAAAAATCCAATTTTAAAGTTATTAGGATACACTGGTGTTGCTGAAGGGAACTTGGCAGCCCAATGGGATGATAAAACACTAAGCAGCTAATTCCACAACCCCAGGGTATCTTGCTTTATCAAAAGCTCTGTTAACTTCCTTTCTTCTTTTATTGCCTGTCTTGGTGCTTAAGTCAAAGCGTCTCATTTTAACGAAAGGTATTTCTTTCATAGTTTGTACTTTGTGGGAAATTATTTCCACTACATTGTCATCTTTAAATTCAAATCTTTTATTGTAAACATTGCATTCTTGCTCTTTTGCTTTATTTTGTAATTAACGGAAATTTAGTGATCATAATCAACTGACAATATTTTATTAAATCAATATGTGACATTAGCTAAAATTTAATTTCCTTTAAATTACGTATTTCTATTTGTATGAAGTAGAAAGAAAGACATATATTTGGCGTTATCTATTCTAGATTTGTTGTCTGCAGGTTCAAAAGATGCTACAAAGAGTTAACTACTTGCTGAACATGGATGAGGACTTGTGCTTGGATTTTCAAACCTCATGTACAGTGTAGAAACTCACAGCAGCTCACCTGTAATCTCAACTTAATAAAATTTGGAAAACAATTTATTTTAGTTCAACACATGCAAAATATCTGAGCTGCCAAATACAATAATGCATAAATTTAAAATAAAACAACAAACAAAGAAACATGGATTTCTTAAGCGACACGAGGCCAAATGAGGTACCCAGGAGAGACACAATCTCCATTACCATAGCTATATTCCCAATACTCTTTGAAAACACTGTCTCATAGCTGTCTCTGCTTCCATCTAGGGTAGATACATAACTACCAAGTACATTCCCTCAGATACTCTGGAACCAAGTTAGAGCACCAGCAACTGGTTCTGCTAACCCTGAATATGCATTCAGCTACAATTAGGAAGACTGAGGCATATTCTCCAAGATTTTGCAGGTGATTCATAAGGCTATAAAACAAAATACCCATCGAAAGAGAACAGATTTTCAAAAAACCAGTACATGCAGTAGGGTAAATGCTAGTGCCACTGCCAGTGGCCCTCAATCTGCCCCAGCCATGCAACTGTAAACCACATTCAGAGAGGATAGTTTTGTCCTATGCTTTTTCCTTTCCAATCTGGCTGAAGTTAGTGAGCTCCCATAGTTCAGGTAGACTGTTTCAGTGGGTATACCCATCACAGTCTTTACCTCTTTGCTAATATTCTCATTCCTTCCACTCTTCAACTGGACTTTGGCAGTTCAGTATAGTGCTCGAATGTGCTATGCCTCTGTTTCCATCAGTTGTTGGATGAAGGTTCTATGGTGATATTTAAGATATTCATCATTCTGACTACAGGGCAAGGCCAGTTTGGGCACCCACTCCTCTATTACTTAGTGTCTTAGCTGGGGTCATCCTTGTGGATTCCTGGGAATTATTCAAGAGCCAGGTTTCTTGCTAACCACACAATGGCTCCCTCAATCAAGATATCTCTTTCCTTGTTCTCATTACTCTCCTTCCTCTTTCTTGACTATCTCATTGCCTCCAGTTCTTTTCACCCTTTCCCTTCTCCACTCCTCTTCCTTTTTCATCCTCCCTTCTACTCCCCCCGCATGCTCCCAATTTTGTCAGGTGATCTTGTCTGTGTCCACTTTCCAGGTGAATTTATATATGTTTTTCTTAGGGCTTACTTTATTATTTAACTTTTCTATAATAATGAAGTATAGGCTCAATGTCCATTGGTTATAGCAAGTATCCACTTATGAGTGAGTACATACCATATTCATCTTTTTGGGTCTTGGTTACCTCACTAAGGATAGTGTTTTTTTAATTCTATCCATTTGCATGCAAAATTCAAGATATCATTGTTTTTTATCGCTGAGTAGAACTCTAATGTGTAAATGTGCCATATTTTCTTTATCCATTCTTTGGTTGAAGGGCATCTAGGTTGTTTCCAGGTTCTGACTATTACAAATAATGCTGCTATGAACATAGTTAAACAAAAGTTTTTGTAGTATGATTGAGCAAATTTTGCGTATATGCACAAGAGTGGTGTTGCAGGATTCTGAGGTAGGTTGATTCCCAATTTTCTGAGAAACCACCATACTGATTTCCAGAGTGCTTGTACAGGTTTGCATTCCCAACAGGAATGGAAGAGTGTTTCCCTTATGCTACATCCTCTCCAGCATAAGCTATCATTGGTGTTTTTGATCTTAGCCATTCTGACAGGTATAAGATAGTATCTCAGAGTAGTTGCATTTCTCTGATGGCTAAGGATGTTGAACATTTCCATAAGTATCTTTGGCCATTTGAGATTTTTCTCTTGAAAATTCACTGTTTAGTTCTCTACTCCATTTTTAATTGGATTATTTAGAAATTTGATATCTAATTTCTTGAGTTCTTTATATGTTTTGGAGATCAGTCCTTTGATGTGAGATTGGTGAAAATCTTTTCTCATTCAGTAGGCTGCATTTTTGTCTTATTGACTGTATCCTTTACAGAAGGTTCTCAGTTTCAGGATTTCCCTTTTATTTATTTTTGATCTCAGTGTCTGTGCTACTGTTGTTATATTCAGGAAGTGGTTTCCTGTGCCCATGAATTGAAGACTACCTTCCACTTTGTCTTCTATCAAGTTTAGTGTCTTTGGACTTGAGTTGTGTCCATGGTGAAAGATATGCATCTATTTTCATTCTTTTACATGTTAAGATCCAGTTATGCCAGCACCATTTGTTGCATATACTTATTTTCCCATTGCATAACTTTATCTTCTTTTTCAAAACTCAGGTGTTCATAGATGTGTCGATTAATATCTGGGTCTCCTTTTGTTGTCTTATTGCTATAGCTGATACTTCAAGAACTATATTGAAGAGATATGGAGAGAGTATACATCCTTATCTTGTTTTTGATTTTAGTGGAATCGATTTGAGTTTCTCTCCACTTAATTTGAAGTTGGCTGTTGGCTTGCTGTATATTGCTTTTATTATATTTAGGTATGTTCCTCATATCCCTGATCTCTCCAAGACTTTTATCATAAAGTGATGTTGGATTTTGTTGAATGCTTTTCCAGCATCTAATGAAATTATCATTTTTTCTTTCAATTTATTTATATGGTAGATTACATTGATCGATTTTTGTATGTTGAACTAGCCCTGCATCTCTGGGATAAAGCCCACTTGATCATGTTGGATGATTTTTTTGTTTTGGTCTTGGATTCGGTTTGCCAGTATTTTATTGAGAATTTTGGATTAATTTTCATGAGTGAGATGGGTCTGTAATTCCATTTCTTGGTTGGGTCACTGTGTGGTTTTGGTATCAGGGTAACTGTAGCCTAATAAAAAGTTTGGCAATGACCCTCCTGTTTCTATTATGTGGAACACTTTGAGGAGCATAGGTATTAGCTCTTCTTGGAAGTTATGGTAGAATACTTCACTAAAACCATCTAGCCTTGGGCTTTGTCTTCGTTGGGAGGTTTTTGATGAAAGCTTCTATTTCCTTGCAATTTATAGGTTTATTTAAATTTCTCATCTGGTCTTGATTTAATTTTGGTATACGGTATCTATCTAAAAAATTGTCCATTCTTTTATGTTTTCCAATTTTATAGAGTACAGGTTTTCCTCCAAATTTCCTCACTGTCTTGCAATGTACCCCTTTTCATTTCTGATTTTCTTAATTCAGATGTTCTCTCTCTGCCTTTTGCTTAGTTTGGATAAGGGTTTGTCTATCTTGTTGATTTTCTCAAGGAATCAGCTCTTTACTTCATTGATTCTTTGTATTGTTTTCTTTGTTTCTATTTTGTTGATTTCAGCCCTCAATTTGATTATTCCTGTCTTCTACACCTCCTGGATTAGTCGGCTTCTTTTTATTCTAGAGCTTTCAGGTGCGCTGTTAGGTCACTAATGTGAGCTTTCTCCATTTCCATTATGTGGGCACTTAGTGCTATGAACTTTTAATACTGCTTCCACAGTGTCCCATAAGTTTGGATACCTTGTGTCTTCATTTTGTTGAATTCTTTAAAAAGTCTTTAATTTCTTTCTTTATTTCTTTCTTGACCCAGGGGTTCTTCAGTAGTTTGCTGTTCAATTTACGTGAGTTTGTAGGCTTTCTGAAAGTAGTATTGTTAAATTCTAACTTTAATTCATCTTGATCTGGTAAGATACACGGAGTTACTCTAATTGTTTTGTATCCATGGAGATTTGCTATTGATATGTGATCAGTTTTAGAGAAGGTTCCATGAGGTGCTGAAAAGAAGGTATATAATTTTGTGTTTGGGTATAATGTTCTACAGATATCTTTTAAGTCCAATTTATTTATGACATCTGTTAATTCTCTTATTTCTCTGTTAAATTTCTATTTAGTTGACCTGTCCATTGGCAAGAGTGGAGAGTTAAAGTCTCCTACTATTAATGTGTGGGGTTTGATGTGATTTAAGTTTTAATAATGTTTCTTTTACATATGTGGGTGCTCTTGTATTAGGTGCATAGATGTTCAGATTGAGACTATATTTTGATGGATTATTTGTCTTATGACTATAAAATGTTCTTCTCCATCTCCTCTGATTGATTTTAGTTAGAAATCTATTTTGTTAGATATTAGGATAGCTACACCGGCTTTTTTCTTAGGTCCACTTGATAGGAAAACCTTTTCAATCATTCATTTACTCTGAGGTTGTTTCTGTCTTTGAGGTTGAGGTGTGTGTTTTGTATACAGCAGAAGGCTGTATCATGTTTTCATATCCATTCTCTTAGCTTGTGTTTTTAATAGGTGAATCGAATCTATTGATATTAAGAGATATTAATGACCAGTGGTTGTTAATTCTTATTATTTTTTGGTAGTAGTATTTGTGTGTTTCCCTTTTGGGGGGTTTGCTGGTGGGGTGTTATCTTTTGCCTGTGTTTTTGCAGGTGCAGTCAGCTTCCTTGGGTTGGCCTTTTTCTTCAAGTACTTTCTGTAGAATTGGATTTGTGGATATGTATTGTTTAAATCTATTTTTGTCATGTAATATCTTTTCTCTATTGATGGTGATTGAAAGCTTTTCTGGGTATAGTAGTCTGGGCTTGCATCTGTGGTCCCTTAGTGTCTGCAGCACATCTTCCCAGGACCTTCTGGCTTTCATGATCTTCATTGAGTAGTCAGGTGTAATTCTGATAGATCTACCTTCATATGTTACTAGGCATTTTATCTTTGCAACTCTTAACATTATTTCTTTATTCTGTATGTTTTGCATTTTGATTATTATATGGTGAGGGGACTTATTTTGATCCAGTCTATTTGGTGTTCTGTAAACTTCTACCATTATAAGGATATCCTTCTTTAAGTTGCCAAATTTTTCTTCTATGATTTTGTTGAATATATTTTCTGTGCCTTTAAGCTGGAATTCTTCTCATTCTACTACCCATGTTATTCTCAGGTTTGGTCTTTTCATGGTGTCCCAGATTTCCTAGATGTTTTGTGTTAAGAATTGTTGAATTTTTTTTTTTATTCAAGAAGTCTATTTTCTCTATAGTATCTTTAACACCTGATATTCTTTCTTCTATCTCTTGTTTTCTGTTGGTTATACTTATTTCAGTTGTTCTTTTACCCAGATTTTCCTTATCCAGAATTCCCTCATTTTTTGTTTTCTTTATTACCTCTATTTTGATCTTCAAGATTTGACCTGTTTGCTTCACCTGTTTGATTGTTTTTTTTTGGGGGGGGGGTGTTTCTTTAAAGAAGTTTTGTAATTTCTTCCAATTTTTTTGTTTGTTTTTCCTCCATTTCTTTAAGGGGATTTTTAATTTCCTCTTTAAAGGTCTCCACCATTTTCATAAAGTTATCTTTAAATTCAGTTTCTTCTGCTTCTTCTGGATTAGGATGACCAAGTCTTCCTGTTGTATACCATTAGGTTCTGGTGTTACCATGTTGATTTTTAGCTCATTGGATGAATTCTTGCATTGGTGCCTACCTATGTCTTCCTTCAAATGAGGCCAGAAGTGTCTTTGTGCCTTGGTCCAATCCTTGTAGAGGTTGTTTGATTGAGAATTTTGCTTGGTCTGCTTTGTAGTGTCAATGTCAAGAGGCCTCTGAGGTTTCTTTAAGCCTGCTTTCTTGGTCTTCTCTCCTGGTTTGCTCCCTTGGTCCTTTCTCTTGGTCCCCTCAGTGTTGTAGCAAGCTCTCACTCCCCTCAGTATTGTAGCAAGCTCTTGATCCTCTCAGTACTGTAGCAAGCACTTAGACCCCTCAGTATTGGAGCAAGCTGTGTTTTAGAGTTGCACCAAGGTTGCAGGAGAATAAGTGAGTTTGGGTACTGGCTGGGGCAAGTAGCTTGTAGGGTCAGGTAGATGGGTTGGGTTTTAGGGGAGCCTACCTGCAGAAAGATCTCTTGCTGGCTCACTAGAAAAACCAAGGGAGTAGGGGGAGGGGCCCAGAGTTTTGTTCTACATTGTAGGTCCTAGGGAGTCTCGTGTCCCTCTGTGGCTGTTCACTTACCTCTTAAGTCTGCTCAGTATTGGAGCAAGCTGTTTCAGAGTTCCACGAAGGTTGCAGGAGGGTAGGTGAGTTTTGGCTTCAGCACTCTATTAAGACTGTTTGGGTTTAAAAGATAATCATTTATGTCAAATATTTTGCAACTAGGAATGCCTTTTGAGGGAAGTTTCCATTATGTCCTATGAGGAAGGTCTTTAAGCTCATCTCCTTCTCAAAATAGGAAGTTCAAGAGTATTATTCTAAGGACTACTCAACATAATATCACCCCCAATGCCAATCAGTTCACACATTGTATAAGAGGCATCCTGAATAGAGTTGTGCCTAATATCTACATTTATGCATATATAGTTAATCAAATTTTGGAATTTTCTGGACTTTGCACTGCCACTAGTTTCAGAGACCTTCAACAGCTCTTTTTTTCTTTGCTGAGCTGATCTCTAACCACTAGAAGCAGGGAGCTTCCCCAGGACCCCAGCAGAAACTGGGACAAGCTTCTGCTTCAAGAAATCTACAGCTCTAAGTTTGAGAAGTCAGTCATCTGAAGGTGAGTTGTGCGGCTCAAGATCTAAAGACAGCTTGGCATTCCCATACTACCACTGGGAATACATGACTGAATTTCTCTAGAATACAAAGAGCTTCTGGATTATGCTTAAAAATTGAATCCAAGACAACAATGAGGACCCTAAGAGAGACATACATGGATCTAATCTACATGGGGAGTAGAAATGACAAGATCTCCCGAGAGCTTGGGGACCTTAGGAAAGGGTTGAAGGGGAGGGGAGAAGCAGGGAATGGACCAGAGAAAAATGTGGAGCTCAATAAAAATTTAAAAAAGACCTACAGAAGGTTGGGGTTATTTAATTTGTATTATGGCAGGAGGGTAACACACAAGGCACAGCCCATCCCTAAAGTTTTATAGGTAGTTAATAGCTGTTGGGAGAGAATATTCTTCAGTGGTGTAATTACTGGCAAGTTACCAATGCTCTTATAAATAACCTCTCATTCATGCTCCTGTAAGTAATG
This sequence comes from Arvicola amphibius, assembly GCF_903992535.2. Taxonomy (NCBI): domain Eukaryota; kingdom Metazoa; phylum Chordata; class Mammalia; order Rodentia; family Cricetidae; genus Arvicola; species Arvicola amphibius. The sequence continues at coordinate 33,923,275 of NC_052056.1, read as the reverse complement.
CTAATTAAACTCATCGATCACAAAAAAAAAAAAATAGAAGCAAAGCTATGCATTGAAGAACTCATGGCTGGAGATTAAGAACTGATGACACTCATTGGTATCAGCTTTTCTGACCACAGTATATCCCTCAACAGATACCACCAGAACTTAAGACTTCAAGTTCTATTGGTTAAGCAAAACCTACAAAAGATAAAAGGGGCTAAGTAAAGATATGCTCATCTGGACATGTGGGGTAGTATCACGAGAGGATGATTATGTGTTGGGAAAGATATACCTATGAGGATGTTTTGCCTGTATACTTATCTACCAAACAGCTCCTAGAATTAAGATATTTAAGATATTAAGAATTAAGAATATTTATCCAACAGCTATTTGGGGTACACATATTCCATCTGGTATAAATTGTAGGGAAGCAGGCAAAAAGCATTCAGACACTGATCCAAGCAGAATTCAACCTCCTCAAAGATTGGCACATTGAGATGGATTAGGTAGGCAAAAGCAAATGCAATATCATACTCTAGAGTTACGGGCCTTATGAAGCATCTATGTTGATGACCCTGAGTCCTGTGAATTTTAGGCCTTTGTCTTGGATAGGGAGATTTATATGTCACCTCTCTGCCAACACTCCATTACTATGAGCTCCTCACTGTTGTTCCTGCTGGTCTGTCCATGCTGCCTATTCTCTGTAGTCCTGATGGCAATCATACATTTACCTCTGAGTATCATACTCACAAGTCACAAAGTTTCTCTTCTGACAATCAAGCGAGGGACTTATCTTTTTGCCTAAGTAGAAATTGTTATTCAGTCATATAGTGTTCATTGAGGCTTCTAGCAGCAAAATCTTTTACAAACTGTTTAAAAGACTGCTCTCTGTGATGGTACCTTCAAGAGCCAGAACATTTAAATGTTATCTTTTAAAATTTGTCTCAAGTTGTCACTGTTCAAGATGGCTGGTGCTGACATAAGGCTAGTCCAGCTGGCTTTTGGGCTAATAGTCATTTTCCTCAAGGCAATCTGGGTAACAACAGAGAGTCAACAGCTGCTAATTAGAGAGTCAAATGGTTCCTTCTTAACATCGCTGCTAGTTTAGAGGAAAATGAACATCAGGAGTATTTAGTAAATACAAATATTTCCATTAACATTAGTGATTTTCCATAGATTTTAATAATGTTTTAAGGGTCTTTTAACAGCTGCTTAGTGTGCTCCAGGATAGGTTGGATCTATCTCAGAAGTCTGCTACTATCCCCACTGAAACTTCTAACATCCCAGCTGTCATTTATCTGAGAGGAGTAACAAGACTTAGAAAGTAGGGCTCCTGATTTCTTTTCAAATGTATCCACATGTTGAAAAGAAGTAAGAGAAAGTCAAGTAAAATCAGATGATTTTTTTCTTAAAGGAAATTAATATAAAACCCAAAGTCTAGGCTAAATAATAGGTAAATTCTCAAGAAAAAGATTAGGGGATATATCAACCCAAAAAATGTACACAAGACTCAGAGCAAATAGCAGCAAACTCCAACCTAGAAAACATTCAAAGGCCAAATTTATTGGATTAGACTAGGAGTAAGTAATTTGTGCTTTCTTGTTCATTGAAAATCTATTTAATTGGAGTGCATTTGAGTGGTGAAATTCAGGAGGTAGGGTTAGCCAGAATGAAGAGAATAGTCAGAGCAAATCCACAGTCATCTCTAGGTCTGTGATCATTCAGACTGTGCCTCAGTAAGAGGAACATTAGAGGCTTCACAGAATATTTAGTATTTGGGGTCTCTTACTTATAGAATTATATCATTTACAAATAAGAAAACCTTGTCTTCTTAGTTCTTTTTATATTTTCCTATCTCCTATTGCTCTATCTGAGACTTTAAGCACTATATGAAAAAGGAAAGGAGAAAATGGGCATCTTTATGTTATTGCCAATTTGAGTGAAATGCTTTATGGTTACATTCAAATAGGATTGTGGTGGGTATGGTCTTGTGGTAAATCATTGTCTTGATTATAAAAAAGTATATCCCTATATCTCTAGATTCACCAAGATTCTAACATGAAGGAATATTGGATTACTTCACAGAGCTTTCTGCATTGAATAAAAATGACTGTACAATTTCTGTCTTTGGGTATATTATGTGGCAAATTATATTTATTGATTTACATATATGAACCATCCCTGCATCTCTCAGTCAAAAGCAAATTGATCATGTTCAATAGTCTTTTTGATGTGTTTTGAATTCAATTTGTGTTTTATGACCCTAAGAACAACATATATAGATCCATTTGGAAAGGGCAAATAGAAAGATCACCTGAAAAAATGACAGCATGGGGATGGTGGGAGAAAGGAGTGTTGAAAAGGGAGAAGAAGGGAGAATGGGATTGGGGGAAAAACTTGAGGTAACAGGATAGTAGAGATGGAGGAAGGACAAAGATGAAAGCAAGGAAAGAGGTACTTTGCTAGAAAAAGCCATTATGGGGCTAGCAAGAAACCTGAAACTAGAAAAGTCACAGGAATCCACAAGGATGACCCCCGCTAAGACCCTAAGCAATAAAGGAGAGAATGCCTAAGCCGACCTTGCCCTGTAGTTGATGAATATCTTAAATATCATCATAGAACTTTCATCCAGCAACTGACGAAAACAGAGGCAGAGAGACCCACAGCGGAGCACTGGGCTGAGCTCCCAAAGTGCAGTTGAAGGGTGGGAGGAGTGACAATATGAGCAAAAAGGTCAAGAATATGATGGGGTTATCCATTGAAACAGCTTAGATGAACTAGTGTGAGCTCACCAACTCTGACTGGACAGGGAATGAACCAGCATAGGACCGAACTAGAACCTCGGAATGTGAATGACATTTGTATGGCTGGGGCAAAGTGGGACCACTGGCAGCAACACCAGGATTTATCCCTACTGCTTGTACTTGCTGTTTGGGAACCCACTCTCTTTAGATGGATACCTTGCTATGCCTAGATATAGTAGAGAGGACCTTGGACCTTCCCCAAAGCAATGTGCCTTACCCTCTCTGATGAGTGGATGAGTGGTGGGGTGGAGGAATAGGTGGCAGAAATGGGAGGAGTGGAGGGAGTGGGAACTGGGATTGGTATGTAAATGAAAAAAGGAAGTCTGTTTTCTTTTAAAAAATAAAATAATTTATAAAAATAAATAATTTAATATAAAAAAGAAAAATTTAAACCTATGTTAATAAGAGAGAATGGTCTATAATAGTCCTTATTTCTTTGTTGTAGCTTTTTCTAATTTTAGTTTCAAGAAATAATAAAAAGAATTTGAAAGTGTTTCTTCTTTTTGTAATTTTAGAGATGAATTTGAGTTGGTTTTGTTTCTTTTGCTTTGAAGGCCTGGTAGAAATCTGTGTCTGTATCCCTATATTGGGAGAACAATCTTCCAACTATGATGGCAGAAGTCACAAAATAATCCCACACTAGTTCAGAATTATGAATAATAAAGGGTTTTTTTATTTAGGGCAGACTTACAGATCACTGTCCTAGATAAGAGTCCTCTGCATGAACAGGGAACAGGAACAGAGTCTAGTAGCTGGAAGCAAGCGCCAGAAGCATAAGAACAAACACACACTTTAAAGCTGTATTTATGGTATAAGACACCATGCCCAAGTGTGCTGGTATCTTAAATGCTATTGGGTGAAGGAGCAGAATGTACTCCTACAGCACAACTAGGTACTATATAATAGCAAATTAAAGCACTGTTAGAGGAAAAGGTAACCTTCCTTTTAAATGCTGTTCAATGGGATCTATAGAAAACTAAATATTGAAAGGCACTGTCAATGATCTAGGATATTCCGAAGAACCTGGTGTTAAATCCTACTCCTGAAAACACTATATACTTGAGTCATGGTACATAGATAAATCAAGCTGCTTTGTATCTTAATCTTTCAATCCTACATGTTAGCTTTTGTAGTGCTGGTAGACACTTTGTGCACCCTATAAGAGGAGAAATGCAATTACCAATATTATCCAGTTGTGAACCCTATAAACTGAAATATCAACTAGGCTGAAAATATATACCCTTTGGGGGAATACACTCATAAATACTAGGGAAGTATTCAATGACTTTCAAATTTGATAAAAGTCCTGTTTCATGAGATATATCCAATACCTGGCATTGTTAATGAAGGAACAACCTGTGGCTCAATAGGTCATAGACTTTAGGGAAGAACCTAATACTCAATAGATCATAGACTTTAGGGAAGAACCTAATATAATTCTTCTAATGAATTTAGCATTAAAATGATTCTTCATAACTTAATGCTAAAGTCCAAGATTCATGAAACTCTCAAATCTTAAAGTTTCTTCTTGAAGTAGTCAGCAACCGAAGACCATTAATGGGCTAACATACAGAAAGTAAGAAACTAAGCTATGCTCAGCTATAAGTTGACACACCATTCCCGACAAAGATCATGGATCTTTGGAAGTCAGATTTCAAGGAAACTGTGTTTTCAAACATAACAGGGAGTTACATATATAAATTTTCAGCTATTGTGACAGCATGTACAATACATATATTGCTTTGATTCAGACAAAATCCCAGCATGGAAGGGGGATGTGAAAGCTTGAAATACTACTAGTAGATGAGTAGCTATTGGCATTTGCTACTTCCTGGGAGTGACAGAATCGGGCTTTTGTTTGTTTGTTTTGTTTTGTCTTTGTGGCTACTGGAGATCAGCCAGATCCATTACCATCCTCACTCTCAACAGTAGGATTTCATTAATTGAAAAAAAGAGATAAAAGAAAGGAAGAAAGGAGGGAAGGAAGGATGGAAGGAAGGATGGAAGGAAGGAAAGGAAAGGTAAGCTAGAAGTTGGGTAGATATAGAGGAGAGAAAGAGAATTAATCTGGAAGAACTTGAAGAATGGAGAGTAAAAAAATATCAAAATACATTGTATGGAATTATCAAATAGTAAAAACATTATTTAAAAATAAAGCACTTTAATGAAATGTCCAGTGTATAACATAATATAGAAATCAGAACACATAAATATAAATTAAATGTGATATATTTGGCTGATGATATCACAAAGGAATGAGGGGTGATAAATAGTAATATGCATCTAAAGATAAATTCAAGAATGTCAAAGCAGTAAACATAACAAAAGTAATAAAATAAAATCATTCATAATAGCCAAAAGGTAGACACAAATGTCTGCCAATGAATAAGTAAATAAATAAAATGTTGTACATATGAGCAGTGCATATTATGCAGACATAAAATGTGACCTACTGATAGAAATATGGATGAACTTCAAAAATGTTATACTAAATGAAAGAACCAACAAAAAGGAGGGAAATATTATGGTTCCAATTGTGAAAAGTGGTCAGAATATGGGAATCGACAGAGAGTGAAGATTCAGTTGCCTAACGCTGCCTGAATATGACTTTAAGAGGCATAAATTGACAGGCATAAATCTATATCACAGATGTAGTTGAAAACCATGCTCTGAAACAGGCCCTAATAACAATTACCCTTATTTTAGGAATGTACTAAAGCCAAACCAGTCAGGCAGTGGTGGCGTATGCCTTTAATTTCACTAGTTTGGAGGCAGATTCAGGCGGATCTCTGTGAGCCCAACAATAGCCTGGTCTGCAGAGCAAGTTCCAGGACCGGTTCCATAGCTACTGAAAAACCCTGTCTCAAAAAAACAAAATAAAAAGAAAGAAAGAAAGAAAGGAAGGAAGGAAGGAAGGAAGGAAGGAAGGAAGGAAGGAAGGAAGGAAGGAAGAAATAAGACAAGTTGCATATTTCAACTTTGTAAGTTGTAAGTTAAGCGAATTAAATCTCAATAATACTGCTAAAACACATTTTCTATAGCCCCATGATTTTATTCAAAGTAGTCTACAACATTATTCTAGTATAAGACTGTATATTTCAGTACAACTTTATTTTGTTTATACTTTTCACTATTTAAATGATCTTTCTAGATCACACCCAAAATACTCTTCAAATAAATGATATCCCATCAGTACTTTATTACATTGCAGTGAATCTCAGTCACATCAATAATGGAGAATAACCAAGACTACTTTTGAGCTGAATATTATCTAACTTATTAAAATGCCATAACACATGCTTCACTTGTTTATTGTCATCTGTGTCCTTGAAATCCATGGGATTTCCTTCCATCTATAGTTTCTTCCAACTCCCATAAATCTTAATGTTCATGTGGTTTCATTGATGTTTCCCAAAAATTCTATTGCTTCAAAATTCAGGCTTCCATTTTATATTTTTTACTTTGATATGAAATTAGCATAACTTATGAACATACTTTTCTGTGCATTTTACCTTGCCTATACCATTAATTGATAAAAGTCAGTATTGTAGAATTATTTTGCATATGCTCTAAAAATATTGAAACAGAGATAGGGGAAGACAGAGGAAGACTAAAGAGGATAGAGCTAAAGACAACATTAGCCAAATCAGTTATTGATAAAAACAACATATTGGAGGTAAGAGAAATCAGTGCTGGCATATTCTACTACTGTTCTCAACATTTTTTGATGAACATGAGTATTAAATAACAAAAGGGAGAAATTAACTGTACTCCTGTAATTCTCTAAGCTATTAGGACCCAGGGAAGAAATCTATATGTGTTGAGGAATATCCTTCAGTTGAGGAATGTTGAAAAAAGTTGGCTTTTGGCCTTCTTTTAACCTCAATAACCACAAAGGTTTAAAATTGAAACAAACATTAGACTCTCGTAGCTAAAGTACATGTTCAAATAGTCTCACTACTTTCTTTAATCAATTTTCTATGTGGGCAATTACTGTTGGATAAACAATAAAGTTTGCTTTTTCTACTCATAAATTTGTGAGAGAAGATAGAATGAGGATATCATGAGGATATGAGAAGGAAATAATTGTCTCATCTTAGAGATTGGTGACATCTCCTCAGCTAATAACTAAGAATTTCAATATAATTTTTTGGAAAGTTGGCTACATAGAGATACTATATCTTTTGTAGAGAGATATTTTTAAATAAGAATATTAAAATAGTAGTGAATTGTGCTCAAGGCCTGAGTGCATATGGCCTTTAGCCTTTCTCAGCTTAAACCTAAAATTTTCTGGGACTCTCACCAGAAACCCCATTTACAATAAAAGAGGTCTTAACCTCTGGTGCAACCTTCATAGCCCACAGTTTTACTTTCTCATATTGTAATGCCACAGAAGGCACCACGGTGCCACTCTATATTAACACTTAACACAAAAGGAGAAATAAAAAAAAATCAATGAATCATTTCTTAGCAAACATGTCAAAGGTAATCTGAGAGCTCTGAAAATAACGTACATGACTACTTGCTAACACACTTGAGCAAGACTGCATTGAGAGACACACATCTATGCTCTTAAGAGTACCTCATTCTTTGTCTGGGTAGCACTCCATTTTTGAACTTCTGCCCTTATAGATATATTTAAAATCTTCTTTGAAGTAAGTTCACCTCTATTCATAGTGGATCATCCTGAAATTCTTTCTTGTGGTAGAGACAGGGGTCTGTTTTTTTTTTCTTTCCTGGAAGTTTCTAATGCATTTGGAGACTCTTCGTGCTGCTGTTGGCAGAGCTGAGCTGCACTTCCATTTACAATGTCTCTGAAAAGAGGATATGATTATAAACATGTACCAGTGATTCCTAATGTAAGACAAATTATCTCAAAACTAAAAGTCTTAGAACAAATTTTGTTGTAGCTCAGTCTTATACACCACTGCATGGGACAGCTGGAGAGAGATGATCTTAGTTGATGCCTCTATCGGACTGGCTTGAAGTCTACCCTCTGAAACTTGCCTGATAAACATCCATGCTCCTGTTGGATTAATATAGCTGGCAACTTGAATGTTTTCATATGGCCTTGCAGGCTGGGAACCTCACAATAGTTGGCTTTCCTTTCCTTTGTGGTAGCTTTTTCAACCATTACATCCTGCCCAAAATCATTCTAGTAGTCACTTCCTTTTTAGAATCGAATTTCTGGTAAGATTCACTCTACTCTATCCCTCCATCTTCAGTTTTGCTTTGTCCTCACAGTCTGTGGGATTGGTCATGGTAAGCTCAATCAATCCTCCTAACTGCAACGTGTACCTTTTACTTTTCACTAGGCCTATTCATCTCAGAGCTCAACATCTCTATCTTTTCCAAGGCCAAAGTTGACTACTGAGCATCCCTGGGGGTTTTCTTGCAATGGACATACAGTTCTTTAAAATACCCTGTAATCTTTTTAAGTGTCTTGAATACTTGCCAATATCAACAATAATAAATTGTGAAGTATGTTTTGTATTTATTGAATGGGCGAATTTTTGTGATACAAATATTGAAGTAGCTTTCAAAATAAAAATTACTCTTTCAGTTAAGGGAGGATCACAGGCTAAACATTTGGCAGAGATACACGAAGAGAGGAGAGTGCATTTTAGAATCCGTTTGGAATTGTTCACTTGTACCACACATAATAAAAACCCAGAGATATTTTGGTTCAAGATGAAGATCAGAAAAGCAAAACAACCAAGTCAGTAGAGAGTTCTTGCCTCCATCGAGGCTCGGAAAAACAAGGGGGCAATCCTGTCCTCACCTTGACTGTAGACTCCAAGAATCTCCAGCAAACCTCAGACTGCAATGAACCCCCTGCCTTCTATTCCTCTCTCAGCCCAGGGACATCACTCTGCGCTCCACCTCCCTAGTGCTGGGATTAAAGGCGTGTGACTCTGGGAGCACCATTGTGTGATTCTATTTCTCTCTTTAGACAGATTCAATCTCAATGTCAGGGATCCCAGGGTAGCCCTGAGTTCTGGAATTGAAGGTGTGTGTCAACACTCCATGGCCTCTAGTGGCTTAGTTCTGCACTCTGGTCTTCGGGCATGTTTTCTGTATTAAAACACAAATACAATGTCACTACAACCTATTTGTAATTTTCTCATAGGATTTGTTTTTAGACATACCTTCTTAGGTTAACCTTTAAAAACCACTCATATTATAAATTTACAAATTCATTTATTTTTAATGCACCCTCAATCTTTGTACTTGCCAAAGCACAAAGACAATGAGGCAGGGTTTCTTTTACACTGCTCACATCTAGTTCTGTGCAGATTTGTTAATGCTTAGCCGAGTATCTCCTGCTTAGTAAAGTGACTAAATGAAAGAAGGGAAAGTTTGCCACATGCCACAGTGCCACAGTGAGACTAAGCCATTCAACCAAACATTTCAGGCTGACATTTTGCACATTTGTGATTTTAAAGCTGGTATTTCACAGAGTTGTTTAAAAATGGATACTCTGAACAATTTACATTAGACATCCCTAAAAGGATACATGTATTATAAAGGTTAAGTGCATAGTGTTTCAATTTTAAGGTGATTCTTGAGTTGATAACAAAGCTACTCCCTATTTTCAAGATGTCAAGAATAGTACATGCTTCATTAAAAAGCAAAGCAAAACAAAACCATAAAAACACAACCCACAAGCTTTGATAAGGTAAGGAATTCCTATAGGTATTTTAAATAAAAAGCCTGTGTTTAATTTAACTCCTTACCTGCAGAATTTATTTTCATTGACTTTTGCATGAAACAATTAAATGTTATGACTCATCTTTTTTGTATCTAGCTAAAATGATTTCTTTTTCTTTATAAAAGAATAAGACTTCAATAGGTTGGGAGTTAGCCATACATGCTTACAAATTTCCATCTTTGCAAATACACAAAAGATATCTGAGTGAAGTGTATCCAATGCTGTTTCTTCCCATTCCATACTGTGAGTCTTGGTATGTTGATTAATTGTGGAAAGGTCAGTTTCGTTAGAAAGATGACAAGTAGTAGTTGTCTCTCTTTTGTGCAGTGTAATGAAATGAATTATCCTGTGATTGCTACAGTAATATATTATAAAGAATTAGAAGACAAAGTATCTGTCAAATGATAGATATATTCAACACACATGCACACATACTTGCCACATTAAACAAATAAATGATAATACTGGTGCATAATCTTAAAATGAAAATAAGACATTGACTTATGAGTTTTTCTGGTAATGCTATGTACCCTAAAGATTGTGTTTCCTTTATGTTTTGGAAATGAATAAGGAAATGTATTTATTAAAGTAAAAATAATATTAAAATCTCTAGCTTTAAGTAAAATAACATTTTATGTCTATATATAAGAGGAAAAATAAATATTTTCTTGAGTGTATTGCACTTAGATTCTCTCTCTCTCCTTTCTCTCTGTCTCTCTCTCTCTCTCTCTCTTTCACCCTCCCTGTGTATGTATGTGTGTGTGTTTGTCTGTCTGTCAGTCTTTCTGTTCTCTCTGTCCAGAAGGAGTGTTTTTAAAGTTTTGATCTAGTGACTTAGCAGATTATGGATAAGGTAGAATTATGAGACACCTATAGGTGTACTCTTCCCCAGGAAGAACTATTTCTCTACTCCCAGCATTCCTAGTTGCCTATAGTTCCTTTTGGGGGGACAAGAGCTCCCTGGCGCCTGGCGGTGGTGGCGCAGCCGTGCCATGGTGGCACACGCCTTTAATCCCAGCACTCGGGAAGCAGAGGCAGGTGGCGAGGCCAGCCTGGTCTACAAGAGCTAGTTCCAGGACAGGCACTAGAAACTACAGGGAAACCCTGTCTCGAAAAACCAAAGAGAGAGAGAGAGAGAGAGAGAGAGAGAGAGAGAGAGAGAGAGAGAGAGAGAGAGAGAGAGAGAGAGAGAGAGCTTCCTGGCTTCCCCAGCCCTCTTTAGTATATGTATTGTTATTGTCTTTGTTCAGGTCCTGTTTAGTCAGCCATGTTTTCAGCACTGAAAACATACATAAAAATAATATTAACAGACTGAAAAGATTGTACTTTCATATTTAGGAATATAAGTGCATGCATACATATACCGATATGCATATAACAATATTTAATGATAAAGGAGACCATGAATTTGAAAGAGATCAAGGAAAAGCATATGGAGTGTTTGGAGGAAAGAAAAAAAAGAAAGAAACTATGTAATTAAAATCTCAATTAAACATGAGAAATAATGGTGTGTAACATATCTCCAATTGAAGTTTTTATATAAATGTCAGAAAAAAATCACATCTTCTTATATCTGAGCATCCAAAGGTATAAAGAATGCTAATGATAATTCTTCTACCATATGCTTATCCTTTCTGATCCCTGCCTTATATGTCCCAGGTAAAGTTGCCTAATTCTAAAAGCAATGTTCCTTCTTCCCTTATCAGGAAATATTGAAAAATAATTACCCTATATCTTTTTCTCCAAAATATAATTTTAAATTATTATTCTCAATAATTTTATACTTTTCTTGTTTACAGAAAAAAAAAGAAGTTATTACAATCAGTTCTGGAAATAATTAAAAGATAAAGTAGATGTAAAACACACACACGCACGCACATATATATGCACATATATATGCATATATATGTGCGTGCGTGCGTGTGTGTGTGTGTGTGTGTGTGTGTGTGTGTGTGTGTGTGACAGGAAGTAGAGACAGGTAAATGAGAACAGGAGAATTCTGGGAAGGAGAAAACCCATTCTTCCACAGTCCTACCCAGACACAGAATAAGGAAGATGTGACTTGCCCCGCCGAAAAAGATACTGAGCCATGTGCCTAATATATACTAGAATAATGGGTTAATATACATTATAAGAGTTAATAAGCCTGAGGTAATGGGCCAATCAGTTTATTGTTAATATAGACCTCTGTGTGATTTGTTTGGGGCTAAATGGCTGTGAGACCTGGTGGGGGGACAAAAACCAGGCAGAAGAGAAACCTCAACAACAAATGGTGCCAACATATGGATGACTGTATCCACATAAAGCCTGACAGAGCTGGGAAGTAATTTGAGACAGAAAAGAATAGAGTAAAGCATGGCTTCTTGGTAGCAGCAATTTTTCAAGTCTGCTCTGCTTGCTAGAGGCAATGCATCTCACTTAAGAGAGGCTTCCTGACTCGGCTTTAGCTGCAAATCCTTGCAGCTCTTTTAAGAGGTCCTTCCATGAAACACTTAAATGGTGTTGATGAAGAGCTGACTGCATGCTTTTGGTTTTCAGTCATAGCAGGAAAAGGCTGCGCCTTTTTAAAATGCCAGCTTTCTGGACCATCCTGCCAAGGCAAACTCTGACTTTTTCAGGTAGGCAGTTCAAGTACGGAGCATTTGAATGTTTTTTGTGGACACATTGTTGTAGCTTGCTTGCTGACAAGGACCTTGAAATGCCATAGACTTATGGTAATAAACATGGCTCCTGCCAGTACCTCCACCATGAGTCTGAAATTTCAGAAAGCTAAGTAATGGACCGGATCCAGCCATCAAAGCCACAGCTTTAATTCTACTCATATTGCTTAGCAAACTAAAGACTCATGTGCCAAGAAAAAGAGAGAGAGAGAGATACAAAAAATAGAGATTCAAAGACAAAAAAGAAAGCCTCTAAATGGTTTACTGTGTGTTTAATAATACATGCAGGCTTGGGAGAGAAAAGAAAAAGGTTAAAGTGCTTAAAATAAAAAGAAAGAGAGCAGGGCTACTGCTGTTTTTTAAAGCAAAAGAGACCACACCCAAGTGGGCATGTATCTTAAAGGTTATTGAATGAAGGAGCAGAAGGAGCTCCGGCAGCAAAGCCCTCTCAGGTTTTAAGTGGATTTTAGTTGGCCACGAGGGTACTAATTTGTAGCAGCAGGCCGCTTGTACTCCCAGCCATCCAGAACCAAAATAATCACACAGAAACTATATTAATTAAATCACTGTTTGGTCCATTAGCTATAGCTTCTTATTGGCTAACTCTTAAAAATTAATTTAACCCATCTCCATTAATCAGTCTATTACCATATGCCTGAGGCTTACAGAGTAAAGTTCCCAGCATCTGTCTCTCTTAAGCTTCTCTCTGACTCCACCTTCCTTCTACCTTGCTATAAGCCAAGCCAGTTTCTTTATTCATTAACCAATAAAAACAACACATAGACATAAGGACTTCTCACACCAACAGGGAATTGATATTTGTAGCCAGGCAATCTTGCTGGACATGACTATCCAATCTAGATGCCCTTCTGTATGCATGTTGCTTATATTGGTTAATGAATAAAGAATTTATTTCAGCCAATAGCAGGACAGAATATAGCCAGGCTGGAAGAGATATAGAGGAAGAATAGGCAGGATCAGGGAGATGCCATGTAGCTGCCAAAGGAGAAAGATGCCAAAACCAGGAACCTTATTGGTAGGCCATAGATGAATGGCAGTACACAGATGAATAGAAATGCTTTAATTTAAGATGTAAGTTAGTTAATAATAAGCCTGACCTAATAGGCCAAACAGTATCACAAGTAAAATAGTTTCTATGTAATTATTCGGGCCTGGGGAGCAGAAACCAATGAACAGTCTCTTACAAAATGGTACACCAATATGGAGTGACTAAATTTAAATGAAACCTGAGAGAGCTCACGAAAAAATTCTAAACACACACCAAAAAAGAGTTATGCATGACTTCTTGGTAGCAGCTTTTTCTGGGTGGGCTCTGTTTGCTGGCTACAAACAGGAATGCAGCTCCTTTAAGAAGGCTTCCTGGTTCTTAGAAGCAGCAGGAACTGCTCTGGTTCATTCAGGAGGTTGGGAGTATGGAACATTTAAGTGGGGTTTGTGAGCAGAGTGCTGCAAGTTGCTTAATGGCAACATAGACCTGCTGTGTCCCTGGACTGGGGCAGTTAGCATGGCTCACAGAAGGAGTGAATACACTTTCACCATATTAAAAGGCAAAGAGAGCCAGAGCCAGCATCCAGGGCTGCCACAATCACATTGTTTAATATCTTAAAATGCTACTTGTCAAAAAAAAGATTTCAGATATATAATAAAGACAGACTCAGACAATAAAATACCTCTAAATGAGATACAGTATAATTAAAATTGTACATAGGCTTGAGAGAGAGAGGAAAGGCAGTATAGACCTTAGAAAAAGAAGTAAATCTTTAAAAAAGACAGTAATATAAAAAAATAAAAACAGTCATAGATTTAAGGTATAAAAAATAAGCCACATAAAGATGAAAAAATACACAAAGAGTCTGAATTATGCATATTATTGTGTTTTCTGTGAATCTTTTGGCTATGGAGAGACATGTGATTCTGAGGGCATCTAAGATAAACAGACATATATTTTAAAGACATATTGACCTCAAAATTTGAATATAAGGATATACTGCTTTGAGAAAGAGCTTCTGCTTTTCTTTCTTCAGAAAATGTTAACCTGTGGACTCCTTCCTGGCTAATGTGGTTTGATTAAACAAGACTTCCTGATAGTCTCCAAGAACCCTAAAAGTACTTCACCCAACAAAAATCAGGAAGCAGTTTGGAGAAAAAAATGCCCAAATTCCCCAAATGATTGTTTATATTTTTTTCATTTAATAGGGGTTATAATATAGACATTAATACTTTGCATTGTTATGGGTCTTGGTTTATTGATACAAATTTAAATTCAACTTGTTTCACTGTGCGTATGTATTTCTGCTCTCATTTATGACACTGTGTGTATGCAGAGCATTTGAAAATGTAATGTATAGTTAAAAATTACAGATTAATAGTTATTTATAATAGTCAAACTTGAAGTCATGTTAGTTATGTTTTCTAAATGTACATAGATTTTATTTGGATAGGTATCCTTTAAATCATTTAAAGATCTATAGAATATAGTATTTAAAATGTTTTAAGAACAGATTTTCTCAACAGTGAGAAATATTTGCTTCTGGTAGCAGCACTTACTTCAGAGTGGGTGATGGGCATTGAAAAAACTTATTATGGAATTTGCCTTCAGTATGACAAGCCTGCCGTTTAGGCAAAAGAAAAAAACCTAATCTTGTCTGGACTGATTGATAGTATTCTGGTATGCTGTATGAACTGAACATTCAGGACCCACAGAAAAGTGACTGCTGACCATGACTAAATAAGTTGAGACAGTCCTTGACAATTCCTGCGTTATAGAGAAAGAAAAGAAAACTGCCAGACAGTCTGAAGTACACAGAAGAAAGTAATTGATAAACTTTTCCAATATAAGACAAAACAGATTTTCAAATTCTTGCTTCATGGAAAAGTCTGCCAGATACTATGGGCCTGTAAGCTGAAGATGAATTTCCCAATGTTACAGAAGAACTTTAGGTGACTGTCAAGGCAGCAAGATGTCTCTGTCAATTCTAAAGTTTGGAAGCTGCTTCCAAAGTACTTCCTGTTTACTTAGATAATAGTATATTCTTGTGGGTCTTTAATGAGTTAAAGACAGCTAGCAATAGTTACAGTTTTCCTTAGTTATGATATTGGATAAATTACATATAAAACTTTAGACTCACAAAGATAGGATAGAGGACAGGGTATTTTCCTTAATTTGCCAAATGTAAATGCACTAAATATTGAATTGTAATTCTTACTTGATAGCTTTTTTGTTATATGTTAAAGTTAAAACCTTCCTTTTTAATTAGACAGAAAAGCGGAGAATATATAGAATGCTCTTCTGTAAATGTGTTGCTTGTATTGATTAATGAATAAAGAAGCTGCTTTGGCCTATATCAGGGCAGAATATAGCCAGTGTACAAGAGAGAAAGAGAGAGAGAGAGAGAGAGAGAGAGAGAGAGAGAGAGAGAGAGAGAGAGAGAGAGAGAGAGCGAGGGAGGAAGAGAGAGAGAGAGAGAGAGAGAGAGAGAGAGAGAGAGAGAGAGAGAGAGAGAGAGAGTAGATGGAGTCAAGGAGATGTCAAGTAGCGGCCAAAGGAAAAAGACACAGCTGCTGAAATCTTACTAGTAGGCCACAGCCTCATGACAATACACAGATTAATAGAAATTGCTTAATTTATGATGTAAGAATTAATTAATAAGGAGCCTGAAATAATAGGTCAAACACTGTTGTAATTAATACAGTGTCTGTGCGATTATTCAGGTCTGGGCAGCTGGGAACAAATGAGCAGTCTCCTCCTACAATAGTTTAGTTCTATCTATGAACATACAGAAGTTGGAACTACATGCACAAGACTTACAATCAATCCAGCCAAAATAGCAGATTGGATAGGGGAGAGGGTCATGAAAAGTGTGTGTGTGTGTGTGTGTGTGTGTGTGTGTGTGTGTGTGTGTGTGCATGTGTGGTGTATGTGTATGTGTGCACATGTGTCTCTGAGAACACATGAATGTTTGTATGTGCATAATGGACTAGTACACCAATAACCATATTCTCTCTTCCAGGTATTGTAGTAAGCATGAAAGACATACAAATCAAAAGAAAAAAATATTCATGGAGAGGTTGGGGGTTAGAGGACAGTATATTATAAAGTGAATCAACATCAGACTATGATGAATAATGAGAGGAACAATATCAGTCTTTGTCAGAATGCTTCATCAGAGGGGATGGAGTAATATTTGGGAATATTCCTCAGAGGTTACTCTCTGAAGAAGCACTATATCACCCACATGACAAGAAACCAGCTGTGAGGATGTTCCTGTATACTTGTATAATGAAGAGAAGTGAACAGCCTACTAAGAAAACACTCATAATTTCAGTATTTCCTCTGCATGAAATTTTCTCACTGGTGGTTGTTATTCATGGTTAAGAGTTATCTGCAAAAAAACTGGAAAACTATCCCAGAAAAATAATCCATTAATTTAAAATCGTTTACTATTCTAGACAATGTAATGAAATCACATACTGACCTTAATTCATGGGTTGGATGTGAATGAAACAACTTTAGGTGCAACATTTCTACTCTAGATACTTCACCACCCTTTTGGGCACTAGGTATCCCAGTATCAGCAGTAGTGCAATATTTGTGTGCAAATAGCTCTTATTTTACACAAGAGTTGCTTAATGATTACTGATATTTACAATTCAAATGTTTAGAGGAGAAGGTGCAAAGTTATTCTTTGGGGATAAAGGCTTCAAACATGTATTGGTTATATGGGGGAAATATTACAGTAAAAAATTCAATATTAACTGTTGCTATAATTATCCATTGATGGTCTTAAAATATATAACTCATGCCAAAGAGGGAGGCTATTGTTGATGTTAAAATAGCCTTAGCAATACCATCTGTCATATCCAATCCCTTAAATATAAGCTTTTCAGTATATATTAAATGTATAGGAATGAACTAGAATCTACAAAAATTAGAACATTACATAAATTTTATTTATAGAAAAGAAGTGATGTGTGTGTGTGTATATGTGTTTGTATGTGTATGTGTGCTCCCTGATAGTGCAAAGATACATGTTTATGGGAAATTGGGTTGATTTTTATATATCCTAAAAATTTCATCATTTTTCTAGGTTGATTTTTTTAGGTCATAGAAATATATGTTGTGTATTAATAATTTAGATATCCCCGGCTGCACTAGAACACACTCTGTAGTTGAGTCTGGATGTGAACTCATGTTTCTTTGACCTCTAACTTTCAAGATTTGGTTTTATAGGACTACCTTACTAGATGCAGAAATCATTAAATGTTTTAAGAATTATTGCCTTTGTAAGTGAGAAAACTCAAGGGAGTGCATTCATTACATTTATGAACACTGTTTCTTCATCTTCTTCTTTTTCTCCAAGATTATATCCACAAAAATATTAGAAAATCTCACTAGAGAATTCTATTATGTTATATTGGCAACTCTTGATGTCATTATACAAAAGTTATTGTGAATTTGCATGAGCAATAAATGCAAATGTGTAGCTCAATAAAATGCTTTCAGTCACATATAAATTGTGTTTTGATTCCATGTGTTTCAATTCCTGATTAATATGTGCGAAATATGCCAAAATATAAATAATGAAAAGTGCCTAACATTTGAAACATTAGGCAAATTAGAATTTTACTATATTTTACTATGTTCTTTTTCCATAATAACTTTTGTTAGTGTATTGAAAATATATAACAACAGTCCATTTTAAATATTTTAGAAAGTTTTCATCTACCATGAAACAAACAAAAGTATTTTATTTTATACAGAACAATCTACTGATTCAAAAGCAACCAGAATTAGTCTTATAGGTTAGGTTATTATAATAAAATCATAGGAAATTAGAAAGTGATTTTCATGAAGGAGTTGTTTTATTTTATTTATATGTCTTAAGTACATAAAATATTCCTGTTTTTGATTGTGCTCACCATTACACTCTCCATTAACTGTCTGTAATACATTTTCCTTAAAATGTTAACAGTGATTACCATACTCTGCTTTACTTCAGCCTGTTACTTAATTCTCTGTCATCTTTTAATGCATTAAAAAACACAATAAAGAGAGATTTTGCATTCAGTGCTCAGATTGTAGTTCATGGAATCTGAGTTTGAAGTGAAAGGAAACATTATAAAATGAAACTTCTGTCAACAACAATTAGGCAACCCAAGCGTGTTGTCCAGGAGATGACAATGAATGAAGTTCAACTTCAAAATGAATGAATCCCAACATTCTTTAATAAAACAAGAAAATTTGAGAAGTTTACATTTAGGCAATACATAAAATATTTCATAAGTAGACCAGATACTCACTACATTTGCAAACTTAACCAAAATGTATGAAAGGCTAAGACATATTTTTAATAAACTGAAAATTAGGAGAAGATAGAGAAAGAACAAATAATGCAAAATACAATTCTCTTCACATTCATTCACTGGGCTCAATACATACATCCATTCAGAATGCACAACACACACACTCACACACATGAGCACTCACAAATGTGCATACCTACAGCTATTTGTGCACTATATAATGAATCTGATCCTACAGTTCTTAATGAAAATATGTCAATGTGGTCTTCCTTGCATTTTGCAGTTCATTCATTATGAACTTTCTTCATTCAACAAGGCTCTAGTATGCAGAAGTTACTGCTGTAAACACATCAAATATCCCTTCTTTCATGCAGGAAACCAGAAATAACATAATAAAACTAAACAAAAATTATAAAAAAGATAATATAAAATTTGGAGATAAATGTGATGGGTGACTAGGGAGAGTTGGAGGTGGTTAGTGATGACCAAGAAATATAGTATGTATATGCATAATTTTCAGTGCACAAATTAGTTTAACAAATATATTCAACTGTATATCCTATTCAAGCTTTAGATTCAGTGCTTTTGCCCAGATGTTGACTAAAATCTTTTGAACACACAGGTTAATCTTCCTGTTTGCTTTGGTTTTAGTAAACACATTCTAGTTTACCACAGAATCGATTTAAAATGGGTTAAATTCTGGTAGAGTCCTATTTACCTTTATGGGTAGGATCTATCATTTAGGGGTAGCTTCCCAGGCAAATTTGCACATCTTTTCTTGGAAATTGTCATGCCAGAATTGTTATTGTATACATATTAAGTTTTACTAAAATGATTCATTGCATGTGACAAACACTTTAAAGTACACCAGGCAAGGTTTCCAGTGGTCGTAATGGAATATCAACCAAGTCACAAAACCATAGACCTACAATTTGTTTTGCCTCAGAGTTGTTCTAAAGTAATGATGACACTGAACTTGTGGGATGGGCCAGCCAATGACTGGTCAAAACTTAGACCCAAGCCAAAAAGAGGATACCCACACCTTACACTAACTGGATGACCAGGAACCAGAGGCTGGATATCCCAGAGACATAGGATAAAATCATCCATGACTGACAAAAATAGAAAATAAAAGCCGGGTGGTGGTGGCGCACGCCTTTAATCCCAGCACATCGAGTCAGAGGCAGGCGGATCTCTGAGTTCGAGGCCAGCCTGTTCTACAAGAGCTAGTTCCAGGACAGGCTCTAGAAACTACAGGGAAACCCTGTCTCAAAAAACAAAAAAAAATTAAAAAGTCAGTGAAATTATTCCTAATAATACTCTGCTATATGCATACATCAGTGCTGAGTCCAATTGTCAACAAAGAGGCTTGATTCAGCAACTGATGGGAGTAGATGGAAAGACCCACAGCCAAAAATTTGGTGAAGCTCAGGGAATCAAGCAAAAGATGGGGAGAAAGAATGGTAAGATTCATAGGGATCTAGAACATCAGGGAAACAAGAAACACAAACCCAACTAAACAGGACTCATAGGGGTCACAGAGACTGAAGCAACTATTGCAAAATCCCTACATGGATCTGTGCTAAGTCTTCTTCATATATGCTATGGTTGTGTATCTTGATGTTCTTGTGGAACTACTAACAGTCAGAGTGGGTATGTCCCTAATTCTTTCACTGTTCTTGGAAACCTCTTCCTTATATGTAGCTGCCTTATCCAGCCTTGATATGAAGTTTTCTGCCTTGTCTTATAAGACCTCCTCTTTTCTGAAAGTAAAAACAGAAAGAATAGATTTTGACAAGAGGGGATGTGATGTAAAGTGTAGTCTGCAAGAAGTGGAGTGAGGGGGAAATGTGGTCAGGAGGTATTGTATGAGAGAATGATAAAATTAAAAATGTAATATAGAAAATAGAGCATATATTCACAATTTAATTAAACAATTAAATCCAATAGAAAATCAGCCCATAGCACACCTGTTATCTGTTCATAAATCTTAGCAAATCCATAAGTGAAAAGAAACTGAGAAATCACTAATTTCTGATTCCTGTACAAAGAAAATTCATGTCGTTAAACACTTCATCAGCAATAAGATTGTCAATGAAAAAGTAAACTTTAAATACTTTTCAAAGACAAACCACCAGAGGACATGAAAAAGCATAGATATGTTTAAAACTCCTCTATTCTACCATCTGGGAAATTATAAAGATAATTCTCCACAAATTCTACCACAGGTGGTTAAGCTGAAAACTCTTGGCACTCTTGATAATTATGAGAAATGCATAGTATATTCACAGGACTTAGGAAATATGCAGACAAAAAGCAAGTGCAAGTAGACTTTTATAGTTATATCTTCAATTTGCTTTACATGATGGCATCGGATGTTAAAGATAAGTTTCTACTGAATTGAAAGAAAAATTGTGGATCCTTTATTAAATGTAAGGTAGCAGAAGTGGTAATATATAAAATTGCTTTGAATTTTGTAGTCTTTTAGACATTAATCTGTTAATATTCATTGACACAGATGTTTTCACCTCTCATTGATTCTTTTCTCTTCACTAAACCATCTCTTATAAACATAGATTTACTTATTAAACACCTTCCACATGGTTAGATACTATCAAATTTTAGCCTGTGATGGCATTTCATAAGTCCCTTTGATCCCTGTGGAAAAGGCTGTCTCACATTGACCTTCATGTACCTATTTAAGGAAAGCTATTATTGAACTGCTGTTTTTGAATAGTTGATCTGATTCCACAGTAATGGTAAACTGGAAAAGAGGGTAATCATATTTGAAAAAGGGTAGGCTTATTCATTCAAAAAATTAGAAAAGGGCAAAGCAATATTAGTGGAGATGTTCTCATTTAGGACAAGGTGATAAGGTCTTGGAAAGGGTCACTGATTCAAACTTTCTTCATAAACAAATAAATTTTTATTGATTTATATGTCAACAAAAATCAAGCCCCACAGTTTAGAGTAACTGATAACTACTTAAAAAGTGAATAATTTAATTTATGTATAAGGTTCCTGTGGGAATACATAAGGAATTGACATGTATTATTTATTATATTTAAATTATAATATTAAATATTAATAAAGTGAGGTGACTAAAATAAAATAATGCTGAAGAAATAGAGCAGAAATTTCTGTAAATAGTTCTCCTTTTTAGTTATTACTTCATGAAATAAAGAGGCTTCTAAATTTAGGTGAAAAAAGACAAAAAGAAAAAATGGCATTAACCTAGAGCATAAGGAGACACCAGAGAGTTTCAGAAACTTGGGCCAAAGCAGTCTATTATAATCTTTTAGAAACTTTTCCTTACAGGTGTAGTCCATAACCACCTACAAGACATAAGCTGTTACTCTTAATTAACTTTTCACTTAAACCACTCTTACTCAAGAAATAAAAGCCTTTTAGACAACAGTTTTGTGGTCAGTCGGTTATGTGAAGAAACAAAAAGTAATGTACATTTCCTATTTTCCCTAGAGAAATCCTCTAGAAATCACTTGCAAAAAGTACATGGTTAAAATGGATATGTGCCTAACTCAGTGGGATATTTGCTGAGCACACATGAAACACACGTTCTTTATGTTGCTTACATAGAATGCATGAAGCATAGGTTCAGTTGTCAGTACCTTATTTACTGGATAATGTGGTTCATATCTGCAATGAAGGGATGGATAAGTAGACCAAAATTCAAAATTATCCTTAGCTGCAAAGTGATTTTCAATCCAGCGGCAGCTACATAAATTCCTGTTTTTAAAAAGATGCAAAGAAATAAAACAAAAATAAGTACAACTCTTATATACCGCATAGTTTATTTCAATATAAGAGCAAAGAATAAAAATAGGCTAAGAACAGATTTTATCTTCTTTTAAGGGCATTATTAAGTAATTAATCGTTGTCAAATCTTTCAGAGAAATGTGACTGATTTTGCTATATTTTAGTTGATATAATAATAAGAAAAGACTGAAATAATGACATTGACATGAAGCAAATACATGATTGCAATAAGAATGGAACTCATATTGATCACTTCAATACCAGGGCAGATATTTCAGAGGTTTGTTTTTATGTAAAATCTAATTCAACTTGTCAAATATTAGAAAGAATCTTAGAATAGTTTCTATCTATTCCAAAATGAGGCTTCTCTAAGGTGATGTGAATATACTACACAAATCTGTGTGTATAAGGATAAGAGCTAGAATTCAGTTAAAAGATGGAAGTGAAACATTTTCCTCTACATTCTATGACCAGCCAAGAATGGTTGGGTAGTGTGTAGGGTTATAATATTTGGCATTAATAGGCCTTAAATCTAATTAGACAACTGTTAGTTAACCCCTACAGCAAAAACATCTCTATTACAGAGTTCCACATCTGGTCAAAAACAGAGAAATAATGACTTTGGACTGTTTAACTCCAATTAGATCATGCACAATGCAAACCATACATCAAAGGCTCAGAAAAAAAACTCTAAAACAAGAAGTGGAAAGAAAATAACAACAAAAGGAATGGACACCTAGGAAATTCTTAAGGAGAGAGTTAGTAATTACTAAGGAAAATCTTATCCAATGTTAAGATTGAAAAATATCACAAGGCAGGAAGTTTGGACTCTGTACAGTCCTACAATTAACAGCTATAAAAATGAAGGGATAATCAATTCCTTTGGAACTGATATAATGTCAATATGATTAATATCAGTTTGGTAATTTGTATTTTATCCTTTAAAAGTGGTTTCATAGCTGAACAGTGGTGGCACATACCTTTAATCCCAGCCCTTGGGAGGCAGAGGTAGGCGAATCTCTGTGAATTTGAGGCCAGCCTGATGTACAAGAACAAGTTTCAGGACAGGCTCCAAAGCTACAGAGAAGCCCTGCCTTAAAAATGGTTTGATAATTGTGCCAAATATGAAAATTTGACTGCTAAGATACAAGTTTTAGAAAGACTTACTACTGATAAGATATACCTTAGACCTACTGATGAAAAATGTTTAAAATGTACTCAGACAGAGGGGATTAGACAAAAACCTACTGCAGTACAACATGATGAAGCTGAATTGGCATGGCCCAAGGTGATTAGAAAACCAACCTTACTTTACCCAGTGACTTTACAAGGATGACCAGCAAATGATCCCTTCAAGTAGATAAATTGCAATACTTTCAGCACCTTACTACAGCTACAACACCACTTCCAATAAATATGAATGCACTGATAAATCATTTTGAATCAGTTATGTTAGCATTTGTGGCAGTGTGTGTCATTAATGCAATTATCACAATTGTGCATGTGCATGAAATCATAACTGCAAATAAGAGAACAAGCTTTGTTGTGAGAAGGCTGCTTGTTGGTTCCCAGCTACTCAGCCTCAAAATAATCACACAGAAACTTTATTATTTAAAACACTGCTTGACCCATTAGCTCTATCTTGTTATTGGCTAACACTTATATCTTAATTTAACCCATTTCTAGTAATCTGTGTATCGTCACATGGCTGTGGCTTACCAGCTAAAGTTCCCAGCAGCTGTCTCAGGTGGAGCTATTTGGCTTCTCTCTGACTCTGCCTCCTTTCTCCCAGCATTGTTTGTTTTATCCCTTCTAGCTGTGTTCTACCCTAGCAGGTCAAGGCAGTTTATTTATTCATTAACCAATAAAAGCAACACATAGACAGAAGGACCTCCCATGCCAGAGCTTGACATTACACTCCATTATTCTACATTGTTTGATATCACCCAAGCAGTGTCAGCCCTCAATTAGGTGTTCTTCATTCCCAAGGCAAAATTCTCTTTTATTTTCACTTTAGTTTCTCTCTACCTAAGAATAAAGCAAAATGGCTAAGTGACATATTCTACTATAGCTATCGCTTCAAATTAACATATCTGCTGAACATAATTTAGACTTTTCAAGTGGTATTGAATGAATTAACAAAGGAATGATAAGGTACTCAGAAAGAGAAATGATAACAGGTAATGATGTCAGAGAATCATTATTAGAGACTTACCATGCACAATTAAGAACTTTTAAAATGGACATATATTAAATTTTTGCATAATCTATAGGATGCTATATTTTTGGTAATAACAAATGAATGAAAGATGATTATATCTAGAAAAATAAATATAAGGAAAATATGGAATAGAAATAAAAAATCATATGATGACATTTCTTTTTATAGAGAAATTCAAATAAATTACAACTATAAGCCTGCATCTCTTTTGTAGTTCTGAGTTGGAAAACAGCATAATATTTCAGTTTACATATGTTATTAAATTCAGGATAATAGAGTTAGTTAAGCATCTCAACAGTTATTGAGTTATTGGAAAAGAACTAAGTTTAGTTACCAGGACCCACTTCAGGATACTCATAACTATCTATATCCTCTGGTTCAAGGTAACTGATAATGTATTCTTGCCTCTGTTTGTACTCATACAAACCAATATATGAACACACAGATACATAAACACAATATTAAAATAAGTGTATACATTTATCATGGAATAAATCTAGGTCTATGATGAAGGAATCATGGGCACTCAGACAGTGGACAAGATCAACCGTGAATATATCAAATGGTACAGATTTGTTTGCTGTATTTTAAATAAACTCTGATTTCATGATTTCAAGGGAAGAAAATCATTACTCACACTTTATTATCTAGCATGGTTTTAAATTAATGAACAGTCTGTCTAGACACATCCTCGAAAAAGCCACTTGCTTTTAGAACTAATAGACTTCATCACAGAAGACATGACATTTTTCCACTGCCTGCTTAGGCTGCTGTAACAAATCACCACAAAATGGCAATGACTTAAGCTACAAACATTTATTTCTTACAGTTCCAAAGCATAGACGTGACAACATTAAGAAGCCAACAGATCTTGTTTTCTGGTGAAGATCCTGGATATTGTTGGCAAGTATCATTTTTTTAACATTCTGAAATGGAAAAGAGGAGGCAGGAGAGCTCTCCGAAGTCTGCACTCTAAGGGTACAAATCATATTTATGAAAGACTTACTCTCATTACTTATTTCCTAGAGTCTTTACCTCCTGAGATCTGTCACATTGATAGTTCAATGTATGGATTTCAGAAAGAAGCAGGTGTTCATTACACAACACAAACCTACTTCCTAATTTCTTGGCATCTTTTCCACCCAAAGTACTTCTAATTATAAATATAGTAAGCATGCTCAGTATGGAATAGATCCTGATTTAAAAACAATAAAGTAAAGAAAATCACGCATTTCTCTCTTTTTGTTGTTTTCTTTTGTGACAGGGTTTCCCATGGTTCAAGCTGAGTATAAACTTCTATATAACATTCTCATGCATTCATTTCCCAAGTTCTGAGTTTATCAAGAGTTATCACCATGTTCAGTCAGTCAATGCTTTCTACTGACAAACATAGAGTGTGTGTAAGAGTCTAATTACAATTTTTTTTTTGCATTTAGACTTAAATCATTTCACTAAGTGTAGTTTGAAATCTTTGGATTGGCATACTTGAGTAACTGCATATATAATCAAGGAAGATAGAATTGGAACATTGAAGTATACTTGGAAGTAAGTTATTAAGAGAAAAGATAGTAGAACAGAAATGACATAAAATGGGAAAGGGGAATAAATGAAAAAAAAAAACAGATTAAAGGGGAAGTGGAGGCTACACCAAAGACAGAGTAGTGGAGAGGTGACTTACACTGTTTGAGAAAACCATACGGATACCTACTGTTTTATAAGATTTGTAAACTGGAGTTGCCCTCAGCATGTCATAAGAGCACTCCCCAGGAGTAATAGGTTTCCTAGTAGCGAAATAAAAAGCCCAGTGCCAGGTGTAGAATATTTCCTCTTTAGTTCTTGGTTACGGGTATTTTAATAATCACCCCAAACAATGCAGGTTCTTGCCACTGCTTTTGGTTTCCCATGAGGACTTGATGGTAACACCCTATTTCCAAAGGCAAAACACTCTACTCACAGAAGATGTAAAAATTGAGTTTGTACTAACATGGAAACTTCTTCCTTGTTAGCTAGTTTTCATTTTTAAAGATCATAATATATTTACAAACCTCCTTCTCTCCCTCCAAACTGTCCTATGCAAGCCCCTTGCCCTGTTACAAATTAATGAACTCTTTTATCTAAACCCTGTGACATATACTTACATATTTATATTTATTTCTAAATTTAGAAGTATCACCTCCTCAATTTCTATAAATATTGCCTGAATGCATATGTTTAAAGAACCGGTGTGTTCTTCCCTTAGAAAGACTATTTTTTTCTTACTCTCAACATTCTTTTTGAGGGTTCTCTGTGTCTAAATTTTCTTCTGCAAAATCTAGATCTCTTCTTAACTTAGTGAGTGAAACAGAAAAGATGTTCATCAGAGGATAAGCTCTATTCATTTGACTAAGCAAAATAGCTCTGGGGTTTATAAATATCTAAATACTGCTCTTGGAATTTAATTCCAATCTCTGAGGCTTCTGCCATGAAAATGACTTACAGTCATATCTAACATGCAAAAATTATATTTTCCTTTCCATTAGTCTTTTAAACACTCCTCAAATAATGCCATAGCTAATTTTTCTCAATAGATACCAACTTTCAGTTATAAAAAATTCATTATGGAGTGATCAGTATGACTGAGGAGCTACAAAGGAAACAGTATCACCATGCTGTGTTGGACTCAGGAATATCCATCAAGAGTTTGTGCAGAGGCTTTTCATGTCATGCAGATACCTGTCCCTGTAGGCATGGGTTCATCACAAAATTCTCCAAATCCTCAGTTTTAGTGTATCAACTAGATTTTAGCAGTATATTCTGTTCTGTTGCTTGCTCTTCTCACTCTATTGTGGATGTCAGGCAACAATGCCAAAAATATGATTGTTACTTCTGATCTCGGTATTTTTTCACATAGCAAATATTTGTGTATATTTATTATATTGGAAATTTAATATATCAAATTTTATAATAAATAAGACAGTAATGTTATTTTAATAATACATATACTCCAAATAGGTTACAATTTATTTATTTTTTTATATTTTTAAATTGATTTTACATACCAAGCACAGTTTCCACTCTGTCCTCTCCTGCCCCTCCTCTCGCCTACCCTCAACCCACCCCCATTCACTCCTGTTTGTGGGACCCCAGGCAGTGGGACCAGGATGTATTTCAAGTGCATTGTCAAGAGCTGACATTTTTATGCATGGGGGCATGGGTTGTTCTTGCCTCAACTGAATATGCCAGGCTTTGCTGATCTCAGCATTTTAGATATTCTTCAATAGAATGAGCATTCCCTTTAAAGGCCAAATAATAAATCATGAATTGTCCTTCAAATAGACTATAAAAACATCTGTCCAGAGCATTTTTTATAGTTTAAAACATATGACTTATAGGTGAAGAGTGATAGTTAATGTATGCCAATGAGTTCACTTTTTAACAATCACATTTGAAATCTTAGGGACCCAATTGTGAAAACAATTGCCCTTTGTCATATTTTACAGGCACTACAGGCACTGTCTAGATCCTAAATATTATTTAGGTTTCATTTAGTGTCCCTACAGACAAACACTAGAACATTTCCCAGTCTTCACAAGAAAATCAGGTGACACAATCCAGCTTTTGGAACATATGTAATTATTTAAGTTAAAAATTTTAATAGTTTCTCACATTTTAGAAATCTCCCTTTTAAAATGATATTATATCATTTCTCAAATTTTCACATAGTAGGATAAGTCTTGGCATTTAGCAATGTTCAGCAACTGGCTCTTTTTGCTTGTCACTTCCCATATAGTTGGTTCTATTCTTTAATTTGTTCTGCAATCTATGTTATGAAAGGACACCACTGTAGTGTGGTATGACTTTCAACTCAACATACATATACATAGCTACTAGCTTAAGTCTGTATTGCTGAATTTAGATAATATGAGTAATGACCAGAAAGCTATAATTCATGTAGTCATACCCACAATGCAATTTGCTGGCCCATTTATTATATATTATCTTAATTATTTTATTAATATTTAAGGTATTGGTACTAGCTGTGATAACCCATGGTCTTGGAAGAGTTAGAGGAGTGAAAAAACAATTTTTTTTTCTTGATATCTTGGTAAAGAATTTAAGTAAAGAAGTATAACAAGAGAGGCCATCTGTAGCAAAAGAAGAAAAGGCTTTGAAAATTATGTAGAAAGATTTCTGCTATGGATACATAACACACTAAAAACACCTACTTAAGTTTCCTTTACCTTCAGACTATATTTGCCTGATTTTAAAACTGGAAGGATAGAATAATATAGTATAGTCTGAAAGTCTACTCTGTGAGTTTATACCCAAAACTGTTAATAGTACTTTTGGTATTATTCATAGATAAAGATAGAAGACTATGCACAAATAATTTCTTGATAGACTCATGATATAGTCAGCTAATATTGATATTGTGCAGAACCCATAAAATATCTATTTAAGTATGTTAAGAAAGAGCATATTGATATTTGGAATATGATGCAAACACAAAGCCTGTTACATTTTAAGTGATGTTAGTCTTCTACCTTTATGATACTGACATTCAAAAAAAAGAAAAACCAATCCCAAACAATATATTTTATGTTCTAAATTCTACAACTGCATCTGGGTAGAGCTTGATAGTAGAGTGCTTGCCTTGATCATGCCCAAGACCTCTGATTCTGTTCCCATTCTCCTTATCTAGCGAGAAAAAACAGATGAGAAATAGTGTGAACTATTAATGAGTGTAGGAAAGCATGTTTCTACTGCTTTCAGTTAAAATGTTCTTACATATTCATGTTTCATTTACTTGCTCTATGTTGATGAAAGTAAATTTTCTCATTTTCAATAGAAAGTATGATCTTCAAAGTATAATATGTGTGATGTCTTCTATCTTGCGTCATATCAAGAAGTTAAGCAAAATATTTACTCTATTAATCAACCAACCAAGCCAGAAAGGGGTAAAGTTGGAAGTTGATCTCAGCAAGG
Organism: Arvicola amphibius; assembly: GCF_903992535.2. Lineage (NCBI taxonomy): Eukaryota > Metazoa > Chordata > Mammalia > Rodentia > Cricetidae > Arvicola > Arvicola amphibius. The sequence continues at coordinate 33,893,830 of NC_052056.1, read as the reverse complement.
TCCTCTTTTCAGTCAAGCCTTGTTTATTGTAAATAGGAGCTGGCTATAAACATGCACCACACTGAGTATGCAGAAGTGGCTGCCCACAGTGCTTTTGTATGACTTCCTTTACAGAGGCTTAAAAAAGTAGTCCCCTCTACATTATAACATTCAGTATTTGTCACTGTGTAGCCTTTAAGATTCCTGAACAATAAGTGAATGTTTCATTATAAACCAAACAGAAAAAAAAATAACTCTCAATTTTGTCAGATGTGGAAAATGATATTATTGGCTTTAAAATGGATAAGAATGTTTCCAAAAATGAAATTAGCACAAACATTAGTTTTAAATACTAATTATGTTCAAGTGAAATTTTCACTGTGATATGCTAATATAAAATTAACTTCATAGGAGTGTAATATGTATAGAATAATTATGGTTTTATGAAAGACTAAGGACAATATTTCTTTAAGCTTTTCTTCCACACGTTTCTCAAAATTAACTCCCACATTTACTCATTTCAATGCCAGCTGTAGCAGTCTTTAAAAAAGGAAAGAATGATAAAGAATGAGAGCAGTTCTGAAAGAGGAAAGAGCAGGAGAGAGAAAGGGAGAGAAGGAATAGGTAAAATATGAAACAAATAAAATATCCAAATGAACATATGTCTAAAAGTCAAATCTTTTATTTTCTGCAAACAGTATTACTGATCCAAGACAAGCCAGATCAACAATCATCCCATAAATATAGTATTATTTCATTGATAGATATTGAATTTGAGCCACTTAAATTTGCCTCAATTTGGTTTTCCATGAAAATAGAAATCCATCCAAACAATGTCACTTGTGTTCACTAAAAGTTCCTGATGAATTTCCATTATTTAGTTCTAAATCTATAATCACAAAACATGGCATGGTAATTGGTAAAAAGATATGAAAAGAAAGAATTAAATTAGAAAAAAATTGCATTTTAGGTTCCTTCTAAAATTTTACCATTTTAAAAACATATGCAGACATTAAGTGTATAAATACTCTTTAAACTTAAGTGCCCAAACACAAGTCTTTAATTTTTATAAGCTCATTTCAAGAAAAGACACCACACCCAGTTTGTGCAGTACTGGCAATTGAACCCAGGAATTTGTGCATACAGAGCATGCATTCTTCCCCCTGGGCTATACCCGAGGTATCTGTAACTTAATTATATTTTTAAATGGTGTGTGTGTGTGCGCGCACATTCATTTGTGCATGTGTGTGTGCATGTATGTTTGTGTGCTCATGTGTGTGCATTTATGCATACATGTGTATGTATATTAATGTGTGTATATGTGTGTGTGTGATTTGAGAAGTGTTACATTTTGATGGCTAGTTTTTAATTGTCACCTTGCCACCACCTGAAATGACCAGGGAATAAAGAAAACCTCAAGTGGTGAATTGTCTAGATTATATTGAAAGGTGTACATGTCCGTGAAAAACTGGCTTGATTGTTAATTGACTGAATAAGACCCATTCTTAATTGTTGGAAATATTTTATAGGATGTTCATTAATTACATACAAGTGAAGAAATATCTCAAAAATATGAATATATTTTCTTCTAAATTTATTCAATTATCTTATATCCTGACCATAGTTTTCCTTCACTTGATGCCTCCCATTCTCTCCCCCACCTCTCCCTTCCACTCTTCAGTTTCTGTTCAGCAAAGGGCAAACCTCCCATGGGTGGCAACCAAGCATGCATATCAAGTTGAGTTTGGACTAAGCTCCTCCCCTTATGTTAAGGATGGGCAAGACAACCCAGTATCAGAAATAGGTTCCTTTCCAGATAGTGGTGGTGCATACCTTTAATCCCAGCACTGAGGAAACAGAGGTAGGCCAGTCTCTGTGAATTTGAGGCCAGACTGGTCTACATGGGCTAGTTCCAGAACAGGCTCCAAAGCTACAGAGAAATCCTCTGTCAAAGAAACAAAAACAAAAACAGAATTAGGTTCCCAGAAGCCAACTAAACCGTTCAAGACAGGTCCTGCTCTCCCCATTAGGTGTATCATAAATAGATCAAATTACACAACTATCATACATATGTAAGGGGCCTAGGTTGGTACCATGTAGACTCCCTACTTGTCAGTACAGAGTTTATGAGCCCCTATAGCACAGGTGAGTTGTTTCTGTAGCTTCCCTTGTAATGACCTTGGTCCCTCTCACTCCTACAATCCTTCTTCTCTCTCTTCAAGAAGATTCCCTGAGCCTGGCCTCATGCTCACCTGTGATAGTTAAATGGCAAGACTAAATTTTAAAAATAATTTTAAACATTTATATTCTTTGCCTCATATTTCTCTGTTTCTTATATTTCTCTTTTATTGAAAATATGTTCTTGTCTTATACAATATATCCTAATCATAGTTTCTCTTCTCTTCATTTCTCCCAGCTCTTCTACAGCTATCTCTCCTCCTTTCCAGATCCACTCTTTCTGTCTCTCATTAGTTAAAAAAAAGCTTCTAAGAGATAACAACCAAACAGCACAAAACAAAGTACAGTAAGATGAAGCAAAAATTTTCATATAAAATTATAAAAGTTGGACATCGCAACCCAACAGGAGGAAAAGAATCCCAACAGCAGGTATCCACTCATTCTCACAGTCAGGATTCGATAAAAATACTAAGCTAATAGCTATAACATATATGCAGAAGACCTAGTGTAGACCCATGTAGTGTAGTGTGGCTTCATTCTCTGAGTTCATATGCACCTTAATTAGTTGATTCAGAGAACCTTATTCTCTTGGTATTCTCCATCCTCTCTGAATTCTGAGAAGGAGGATTTGATATAGACCTCTCTCTCCATATAATGTCTAACTATGAATCCTTGTATCTGTTCCCATCTGCTGCTGGAGGAAGCCTCTCTGATGATGACTGAAAGAGGTACTCAACTTTTGTGCAAATAGCCAACCAGTGCCTGATTTTAGCAAGGTTGACTCCATAGGAAAGAACCTAACCCCAACACTGTTTGGGTAACAAAGAGCTAGAGACTAGATAGTCCAGAGACCTAGGATAAAAGAAAATACTACTAGTCTAAAAAACATTTTGTGAAATGATATCTATATTCTATATTTTAACTCTTATTAATTCTTTAAGAGGCATATACATATAAACAATGGCTATTGTATCAGAATATTTTCAATATTGTTTCTTCTAAAGACTTAAAATAAGCCGGTATCCCTGTTTTGATGGTCTAAGTTTCTTTATTGCTATAAATGCCTTTAAATCTTCAAATCGGGTAATAGCTTGTGGTAGTATGCTCTACACAGTATCTTCTGAGAAAAGTTTATTTAGGAACTTATGAAAAGTACGGCATGGATATTTTGATAGCAATAATGTGCAAAGAATCAGACTGGGAGTATAAGGTTATTAATAGAAAAATGAAATGGAAACTAAAGGTCGATTTGATTTGGTAAAAGTGACAAAATATAGGCTGCCAAGCATAAAATGAATCAGCTACAGAGTGAGAAACAATTGCCTTTCTTCCCTACTGCCCACCTCCAGAAAGGTAATACATACTGAAGCCAGAATTTGGTCAGTCAAAGTAGATTATTCACTGATGTAAAGTTCATTGATGTAAAGTTCAAATACTAAGTATAATCACATAGAATCTAGGACTTTTAATTATATGGAACTTTAAAGGCAGAATAGGAAAATTTGCTAGCTAACTCAAACTCAACTAGTATATTAAACTCAGATTATAGAAATACATGAAAAAATAGGCAAATAATAATTTTACCTTTCTAGTCTACCAAGTAGATCTTCCTGGATTTTACCTTTCATCTCCTAATGCAATACCAATTTATCTTAAACTTCAGTTTAATTTGAATTGGTGCAAAATTCTCACCTTTGAAAAGTAGAGACTATTTTGTGAAACTTGCAAAAGTTCTTGTTTGGATTCATTTTAACATGTTTTACTCAACTCAAACATTTTCTGAAGTTTAATTCATAGATTTATGGCAGCTTACATTCCAGTTATGTCAGCATAATCTTTTTATATCTCTAACAACACTAAGTTATTTCTAAGTTCCAAATTTCTGATTCTTGTATATTTTCTGACTTCCTAATTATTCCTAAATGACCTGGCATGTCTACTAAGTTTCTTTCCTATCACAGCATCTGAGATAGCTTTAAAACTCATTCCAAGACTTTTATTAGTATCACTTCTAAACTTGAATAGCAAAGAGCCTTATTATTGCTGTTGCTGCTTCATACCATCCTCTACCTTCCATGTTACTGAACCTAAAATGTCTATTTTACCTTAAACTAACAAGATGTACTTTTATCACTATTTAAAAAATATTATTATATGGAAGTAAGTCAATTATATGTTCTCACATACTCTAGTACTTATATTTAAAAGAATTTGGGTACCTCTAACCTCATAGAAAAGGTGTTAAGCCAAACTTCAAGGAAAGTACAAAGCAAGATTTATTAATCCAACAGTAACCGGAAAAGGCAATCACGAACACAGAGTTTGAAGAGAAATGGGCACACAGTTCTGAGATTATATCATTTTATCTATTCTGCTCATAACAGTCTATATCATTTTTTTCTTGCCATGCAACTGATAGGTTTAAATGTTTATTTCTCCAAAGCTTAACTTAGAATCAACTTAATAGTTGCTCCACTGTTCTATAATTACTCAATTACTCAGCTTCTCATGACTGACCTCATGACTACCTGTTAGTTATTGCATCATGGTGTTCCAATTCTATTACATTTTGTTATTTTTAAATTAAAACATAATCATAAACTATGAAGCTAAAATTTTATAGAACTTGGCAGGCTGCACAAACAGGAACAGGATTTGGGCTACAGGAACATCTAGTGACAGCTAAATCTCTGGGGTCTTCACCCAACTGTTACAACAATAACTAGCAGACTGGAGAGATGACTCAGGGGTTAAGTACATAGGTTGTTCTTCCAGAGAACCTGGGCATAATTCCCAGCACGCAAATGACAGCTTAAAACTGTCTGTAACTCCAGTCCCACGGAGTTCAACACCCTCACCTAGACATACATGCAGGCAAAACACCAGTCAACTAATAAAATTTGAAAAACCAAAAAATAAAAATAAAAAACAAAAAAGCTGTTCTAATAAAAATAACTAGAAAAAAGTAAATTCTTAATAAATATTCCTTAATAAATGAGTAAAACTGAGTGGTTAAGAGATGAGGGTTAAATGTGAGATCAGTTTATATATTTTATTATTCTGTCTTCTGTGATCATCTCTGAACTTTGAATGGGATTGTATAATATACTGTTTATGGCTCTACAGGGAACCATCTCTTATTCTCGGAATCTTGAGCAGACAAGTATCTTCCTTCACTAGAATTAATTGTACCTAAAACTTTCTCTACTGTAGGAGGTCTTTCTGTTTATGTTCTTTCATTGGTTAATCAATAAAGAAACTGCTTGGCCTGATAGGGCAGAACTTAGGTAGGCAGAGAAAACAAAACTGAATTCTGGGAGGAAGAAAGCAGAGACAGAGAGAACTGCCATGGAGCCACCAGGTCAGACATGCTAAATCTTTCCCGGTAAGCCACGACCTCGTGGTGAACACAGATTTAATAGAAATGGGTTAAATCAAGATGTGAGAGTTAGCCAATAGGAGGCTAGAGCTAATAGCCAAGCAGTGTTTTAATTAATACAGTTTTTATGTGATTATTTTGGGTGTAAGCTAGCCAGGCATCCAGAACAATGGCACCTGCTCTCCTTTTAACACTCTACTGTAGAAATATATTTATGACATTATTTATTTAAGTATAATATGTAAAGGCATGCATATATTCTCAAGGTAAATGTGTATCATTTCTCTCTCTCTCTCTCTATATATATATATATATATATACATATATATATATATGTGTGTGTGTGTATGTATGTATGTGTGTATAAGTTCTATTCCAAAATAATTCTGCTAATATATAAATAATGATTATCAAAGATCATAATATTAGATATATTTCATATAGTAAATAAACAGCTTTAAAGTTTAAGCATGTAGGTTTAGCTAATGATATTATTGAACCACTATTTTTTCCGGTCCTATTTATTAAATGACAAACCCATGGTTGTATCTCGCTATATAGCATACTTCACTGGAGTAAACGGAGATGTGTTAATAAAAAATGGAACAATGATAACTGCTTTAAGTATAAACAGACGAAGAGACTGTAAAGTGTTCTTAAAAGGAAATCACCTTTTTGAAGTAGAAAATGTCAACTGCAATGTAATATTATTTCTGAAAGAGGATGAAGTTATAGGTTTTCACTGAAGTGTGTTTCTACAAAGTTGAAGAAACTTTTTTCTTCAACACAAACAGAAAAGTTTTTTTTTCTGTTGGAAAAAAATTGGAAATTGGAAAGTAGAAGAAGTGATAATTTGTCTATATTTTTTATAAAGAAGTCTCAGGTTTTAGAAAGAATTAAAATTAATGCTGGCAATATGCTCACTCAGTAAATGCTTGTATGCAAGGATGAGAACCTGAGTTTAGATTCTCAGAACCCACAGAAAACCGTGTCTGACATATCATGTTTGGGGCAGCAGAGATAGGGCATGCTTAAGGTTTCATAGACAGCCAAACTAGAAGAATTGTTGAGTTCCAAGTTCAATATGAGACCTTGCCTCAAAATAAGGTGCAGAGGTGATAGAAGAAAACAACTGAGACTAACCTCTGTACTCCACACACTAGAACACATGCACTGAACACACGCACACATACACACACACACAAACACATACACACACACACACACACAAACACATACACACACACACACACTATAGTTTTGTAAGTATTGAGTCTGTTAACTAGGCTCAAGAGACTCTTGATTCACTGTAGGACACTAATCAGAATGAATTTACTTTACTGCCTAAATCATATCTCTAATTAATATCAATTAAAATGTACTTGTCACCTGAATTAAAGAGTGACTGATACAAAGACAGTGTGAAAAAGCAGTATAGGTTGATGGAGACATAAAATATTAGTGACCTTGTGGCACTGGAAGAATAATGGTAAAGTAAAAATTTTCAGCCTTTGGTAACTGCTAGTCTTTTCAAATCTGTATGAGCAATTTAACCCCTTTAAGTCATACATTCTAAGTAAATCTTCAGCCTTCTGTTTCATAATTATAATTGTGATTGAGAATATGCTGTGCTATGGAAAGAGACACAGTTAGGGAAACAAGGCCTCCATTCTCTTTGAATATCACTGCATATTTATCAATTCCACTTCTACCACCCACTATCAAATGCCCAGTAAGTCACCTCACGTTATCTCTCTCTCCCTCACACACTCCTGAATGCTCTATTGATGGATGAAAGGGCTGGAACAGAGTGGTTAACTTGATTTCATTCTCTTGAATTTTCTAGGATTCACTGATGGTGGCGATGGTGAATTTAGTAACAAAGATAAATGATTCTGATACCAATAACGATAAAGCATTCTACATCCGCATTCCCACTGCCTTTTAACTCAGAGAGTTCCTCTATTGGTGTAGTTTCAAAGTTCTATTAGATGAAGTGTCTGTAGGAAGAAACACATAAGTCTTTGGATTAGGTCTTTGCAAAAATCATAACCTACTTCTAGAAATGACTTCTGTTCCATTGATTACATTTTCTTTTAAAACTTTTTAATTTTCAAATCCAATAAAATATATGTTATATATGCATAAATAGTGTGATGTTTGTTAAGTAGAAAATAGTTATTGATAATATACATAGACAAATATACAAAATTTTACTTTTTGACATGATTGAAGAAAATGCTATAAGACATCATAAAATTATTTCTTATCTGAACTTCACAGTTTAGTCCTGGAAAATCATTGCAGAATGGCCTATTTAAATAAACTTCCAGCAAAATCAGGAATAAAGTTGTTTACTGAATACCAAAAGGTTAAATGCATTTTTTTTCTATTTTTCGCATAGGACAAAAAAGTTGCATTGAAAAGTTTCACCATCAGTAAGAATGAGAAAATTGAAACAGATTTAAATTTATTTTTCAGAGGTTTGTTAAAAAAAAATAAAATGTAGCTCGGCATATCTGCAGAACAAATCTATTTAAACTCGATAGGACACTTATCTCTTTCTTTCCCTGAGGCAATACAGCCTGTCAGATACTGAATAGAGTAGCATATAGCAATTACAGTCATATTAAAATGACAACATTTAGCTTCTAAAAGGGTTAGAGGATTATGAAATGAGAGAGAAGAGGATTAGAAAATATAGATGTGCAAGAAACAAAGCCGGTAACAATTCATCCCTAAGCCCAGGAGAATTTGAAGGTGTATTAAAGGCACTGGATGCGGCTTTACCATCATTTATATCAGGTGTTTAGGGGTTGCCAAGATTTTGATCTCAATTTCACCTTAACCGAAATAACAATACTTTTCAAATTCTATATTTGAAATATAATTATTTAATAAGATTTTATTTTATAATATTTTATTTTCAAATAGACTCAGTTAGGTAGACTGTCACAGTTGAAATGTGTATGTTCTTCTCACACATGCTTGGTGACTTCTAATCTGTAAATGGCTATGACCAAAAAAGTAAACGTGTGGAAGTCATTAGCTTGTGGTGTTGGAGCTCTGGGGAGCAGATTGTATTCCCTCTTAAAAGAAGCCCAGGAAAGCTATTCATTCTCTCATCCTCAGTGTGAGTTCGATCAGAGTGAAAAAATGGGTCATGGAGGAAATGGGTCCTTAATGAAAATGAAGGTCTCTGATTTTAGGGGTATACCCTTAAAACTCTGGAGACAAGATTTCTTTTATTGTAAGCTATCTAATTAATTACTACTGCCAGAGAAGATTGAGGTGCAGGAGAATGAGAATGTAATACAAAATCCAGAGTGTACCTGTCTGTATATGGATATGCTTTATCCCCAGTGGGATTTATAAACTGCAGGCACTGCGTGGGTGAGTTGGAATATTAGAGAATTGAAAGCTAATGGGAGGTCAAGTGGAGCCTCTTGTTTTTAAGAAACAGTTAACTCTGAGAAACTCAGAACTTCAGTTAGTTCATAGAGAGAGTTAACATTAAAAAGACTTCACCCTTCTTTGAGGTGGCTGACTTGAGATAAGATCATACCTTTTCATATACACACCTACCCTCTGTGGTCCAACCATAGTGATATCCTCAGCAAACACAGCGATACAAGTATAATGTCCTAGAACCTCAAGAATATTGAACTGTGGTTCATCTTCTCTACTTAACAAAGATACCCAACCTCACCCATGTCATTAAGATAATGAACAATTCAAAAATAGAAATGTTTGATATTGAGAAGGGAGTCGTTTTTATAACTTTAAATAAATTTGTTTTAAAATAAGTAGTTTTTTGAGTGTATCACAAAGAGAAGTGGGAAGATCAGGGAAGAAGCAGGCTAGACAAGCTTGGGATACTTTGGGTAATTCTGGAGGCAACTCAAGACTAGGAGGGGAAGAAACAAGACAGCTTCTGCAAGATAGTCTATCCTAAAAAAGAAGCAAGAGCAGAAGCAAAAACCTAATGAAGAAGAAAACAATGAAGGGGAGGTGGGGACATATCTGGGAGGATTTTGGTGATAGGAAATATGAATATGATAATGAGGCATTATATGAAGTTTTTAAAATTAATTAAAAATGTTTAAAATGCTTGCTGCCTTTTGTTTATGGGCTGGAGCTGGATGAGCACTGAACTTAAGAACAACAGAGAAGCAGATGAATTTCTCAAAGTACAAAAGGAACTGTATGTACACTTTTGACTGCTCTTAGCCTTGATTGAAAGCAAAAGGAAACTGAGCATAGAAATTTGAAAAATTTAATTAGAAAAGCAATAACACAACATGTAAAAGTATGATTAATAGATCACTTTCTAAACAGATTTGCTGAACAAATGGTGGATACATGCACCAACTGACAAGATAACAGGGAAGAACTGTGGCAGTATCTCAAAAATTGTTGAATAAATCACCCTCTATCATAGATTCCAGAACCTAATGATTAAGACCATTTTTCAAAAAATATTCTCATCGACTTGAATCACAAAACCACCTCAAGATTCTATTCCCTGTTTCTGGTGGAACATGCACTGTGACATTATTTCAGTTTTCTCAGAGACTATTGTAAGAAGAGTTGCAGGCCTCTTCCTGCCTCCTGGCTAGCTTAACCGCGAAAAATTACACAGAAACTGTATTCATTTAAACACTGCCTGGCCCATTAGCTCCAGCCTCTTACTGGATAACTCTCAAATCTTGATTTACCCCATTTCTATTCATCTGTGTTTACCACGATGTCGTGGCTTACCAGGAAAGCTTCTAACCTATGTCTGTCTTGGAGAGGAGAGCCATAGCATCTGTCACACTGCCTTCTTCCTCCCAGAATCCAGTTCTGTCTTCCCCACCTATCTAAGTTCTGCCCTATCAAAATGCCACGGCAGTTTCTTTATTTGACCAATGAAAGAAACACATAGAAAGAAGACCCTCCTACACCAGGAGACCATGGATGTAGATTTCTTCCACTTTGACCAAAGGTCAGAGATTTCAGGTCCTTTTTTGCTTTTTCTAGGTTATGACAGGAGGTTTGACCGTGGATGTTCCTGCTTATAGGATGCTTGGCCTAAGAGGTGATCACTGTATGTCCTGCTTAAACAGAATACTTAACTCAGGATATGGTTACTTGATGTTTCGGGTAATTACTCTGTTCTCTGTATCATGATAAAGCAATCTTTTGCCTTCTTCCCTTTTGGATTGCGGTATATAAAGCATATGAAGAATAAGCGTGGGTGGACTCAGTATTCACTGGGTTGCCTCCCAAATCTATTCTGTGTCTCTGTATATTAATTTGTATCTTTGTTTTTTTGTTTTTTTTTTTTTGGTTTTCGAGACAGGGTTTCCCTGTAGTTTCTAGAGCCTGTCCTGGCAATAGCTCTCGTAGACCAGGCTGGCCTTGAACTCAGAGATCTGCCTGCCTCTGCCTCCCGAGTGCTGGGATTAAAGGCGTGCACCACCACCACCCGGCCTGTATCTTTGTGTTTTTTTGGACTAACATTTATAATCCACACACTCCTACTGTGATACATACAAACCCATTGAGACTGGACTCCAACAGATGTCACCCCAACATGGGACCCCAAAAGATGACCCTCAACATGGGACTCATGAAAATTTTTTTCAAAGCATTTTTCCTACAGGTGGCAGATCTTGGTAGACCCCATGTGAAATTGGATTTTCAGATACATAGAATATTGGAAGCAGGTATTGTGGTGGCTTTCACAAAGATTGTAATGAAATGTCTGTCAGGCCGTGCTGGAGATGGCTAGCTTAAGAGAGCCCTTGAGAAGGAGAAGCATAGAATAGAAATAGAAATATGGAGAAGAGAAGTAGTTAGGACCCTGTAAATCTGGAACTGCAATAAATAATGACTGGAGGATAAAGCTACATGAAACATGTAGTACCTGTCTAAGATAACAAGTGGCCTGTAGCAGAAGTGGACAGTGGCCGGTAGGAAAAGTGGACAGCCTAAACACATGGAACCCTAACCATTTCCTAAAGCCATATTTGAATTTGTAAGATTGTATGTTTATGTCTTGGATGATGATCTTGAGTGGATAGATTATATCTTTTGATTTACCTATATTACTGCTTTATGTCTTTTGTAACACTGATATACTATTATGTTTTGAAAGTATGTAACATTCTATTTTTATTTTGTTTGCTTGTTTGTTTGTATGTTTTGTTTTTCAATTCTGGGATTTAACCCATGATTTTGCAGATAATAGAAAGCAGACTATCACTAAATATCAGCCCCAGCACCATAAAAGCGTTTATGACTTTACAAAAACTCAGATAATTTCTCAGTCCTCCTCCACCGTCAGCCTCATTCAGAGAGCCCGGTTTGGTCCCCTGTTCCATCAGTTCCATTCCAACTGGACTTGGTGGTCTCCCATTAGATCTGTCCCACAGTCTCAATGGGTAAACGCACTCCTCGCGGTCCTGACTTCCTTGCTCATGATCTCCCTCCTTTTGCTCCTTATCAGGACCTTGGGAGCTCAGTCCGGTGCTCCTATGTGGGGCTCTGTCATTTTCTCCATCCAATGCCAGGTGAAGGTTCTATGGTGATATGCAAGATATTCATGAGTATGGCAATAGGATCTGGACATTTCTGGCACCCTCTCCTCAGCTGCCCAAGGACCTAGCTGGGGGCGTCTTCCTGGACACCTGGGAACCCCTCTAGAGTCAAGTCTCTGCCAACCCTAGAATGGCTCCCTTAAGTAAGATATATAATTCCTTGTTCCCATATCCACCCTTCCTATATCCTAACCATCCTATTCCCCCAAGCTCTTCCCATCCTCCACTTCACACTTTTCTCGCCCCATCCCCCTTCCCCCCATCCAACCCCACCCCTATGTTCCCATTTTTTGTCCGACAATCTTGTCTACTTCCAGTATCCAGGAGGATAACTATATGTTTTTCTTTGGGTTCACCTTCTTATATAGCTTCTCTAGGATTTTTACGAATTATAGGCTCGATGTCCTTTATTTATGGCTAGAACCCAATTATGAGTGAGTACATCCCATGTTCATCTTTTTGGACCTGGGTTACCTCACTTAAGATGGTGTTTTCTATTTCCCTCCATTTGCATGCAAAATTCAAGATGTCATTGTTTTTTACCGCTGAGTAGTATTCTAGCATGTATATATATTCCACACTTTCTTCAACCATTCTTCCACTGAAGGGCATCTAGGTTGTTTCCAGGTTCTGGCTATTACAAATAATGCTGCTATAAACATAGTTGAACAGATGCTTTTGTAATATGATTGGGCATCTCTTGGGTAAATTCCCAAGAGTGGGATTGCTGGGTCCTGGGGTAGGTGGATCCCAAATTTCCTGAGAAACCTCCACACTGCTTTCCAAAGGACAACGGCAATGAATGTGAACTCTACAGCATGAACGGGCTCACTGTGAGCCTTAACCTTCACCTGGCAATGGATGGAGATAGAGATAGAGTCCCACATTGGAGCACCGGACTGAGCTCCCAAAGTTCTGATGAGGAGCGGATGGAGAGAGATCATGAGAAAGAAAGTCAGAACCATGAGGGACGCGTTCACCCACTGAGACGGCAGGACAGAACTAATGGGAGACCACCAAGTCCACTTGGAATGGGACCGATGGAACATGTGACCAAATCGGACTCTCTGAGGGTGGCTGATGGTGGAGGCTGACCAAGGAGCCAAGGACAATGGCGATGGGCTTGGTCTCTACGACATGGACGGGCTCTGTGTGAGCCTTTGTCAGTTCGGTTGCTCACCTTCCTGGACCTCGGGGGAGTTGGGAGGACCTTGGACTCAACATAGTGTAGAGAACCCTGATGGCTGTTTGGCCTCAAGAGGGAGGGAGTGGAGGTGTGGGTGGAGGGGAGGGGAGGGAAGGGGGAGGAGGAGGGGAGGAGATGGCAATTTTTAATAAAAAATAAATAAACTGGGAAAAAAAACTCAGATAATTCTCATAGAATCATGAGGTCCTTCTCAAGAAATGGTGATTATACAAGGATTGAAGTTGGCCCTCCAATCAGGCTGACTTAATGTCTACTGGAGTGACCCAACAATCTTGTGTTTGGTCCCCTCATTGTACTAATAAGGACCAAGTAGATGTTGGTGTCACGTCCTTCAAACCCCAGCGCAATAAGCTAAATTAAATTCATTTTTAAATGGATTTATATATCCTTAAATATTTTATTATAGTAAAAGACTCTATAAATCCATGCTCTGCCCTCATGTGGCCTTTATTATTAAATCTTCTATTCCTATTTTTACCTTTCTTGCAAGTAATGACTAAATAATGACTGTGAACATTAATCTCAATTATACTTGTTAGAATTTAAAATTACCATGAAAATGACCTCTTTTTATGTTTATAAAGGCATTCCAGAAAAATTGAACTGAAAATAAAAGACCCAGATGAAATATGGGTGGCACCATCTCATGACCTAGGAGTCCATACTAAATAAAAAGAAGAAAATAAGATGAGCATTAGCAAGGCACAACGGAAACAGATGTCGCAGGCTCTTGTGACATGACTCTCTACCACAATATGCTAGCGTCTCAAACTGTGAACCAGTGAATCCTTCCTCCCTGAAGTTTCTTTTTCCAGTATTTGATCACACCAATGACAAAGGTAATTAATATAATAATGCATCCCTATTAAATATGGTAATTTTCTCATGAAGTATTTTTCTGTTTTATACTAGTATGCTCTATTCACTCTCATCTTCACACCCTTTAGGTTTCTTATTTATGACAGTTTCTCAGATGTTATTCTTACACAATTTTGCATGTTGACTTTTATTGGGAGTTACTTCATTGGAATGAAATTATGGATTTTTGGTAGAATTTCAGAGAAATAAAATATGATTTTTTCATATAATATAAAAATATGTACCATTAATGTTTTAGTATTTATAATCACCAGAGTATATTGACATTTCTCAGGTTTCTTGAAAGTAATCACTCACTCACCTCAGAATTCATACAATACTATTTGGAAAGAAGTTGATATCCCCAGGTCTCAATTAAAAAGTCAGGATATTGAAAGGGGAGGGCTTCATCCCAGCTTAATTCCAGCACTTGGGAGGCAGAGGTAAGTGGATCTTTGTGAGTTCTAGGCCTTCCCAGTATACAAAGTGAGTTCCAGGACAGCCAGGGCTGTTACACTGCTCTTTGTTTTCAGTCCCAAGAAACAAACAAAAATCATAAACAAGGAATAGATAAATAAATATATAGGAGTAATAATTTATGCTTAGTCTCTTTAAGTGTAGAGTGGAATGTGTATGTATGTTTATATGTGTGTTTGTGTGTACATATATGTATGTATCTGAATGCATAGATACCTTCCAAATCAATATGCACATATATAAATATGCAAAATAAATTTGTTTCATTCATATCTCCTTCACATCAGTGAAGATTTAATTGGTTCTCATCTCATTCTTTGTATTCATACTACATTAAATGCCTACACTTATTCTGATTTGGGCCAGTAGCAGACCTATTCGGCTTGTGTTTTCTTTTGAAATAATCTCTTTAGTTCTTTTTTTTAGATTTTATTTTTTAAATGAATATATTATATATTCTCTGACAGATGACATTCTTTTTTTGTTTATTTCTCGGTCTAGTCCAAGGAGTATACATTTTTCTAAAAGCTCTAATTTTTAATTGCATAATATTACTAGAAACCATGACTTGCACCTTTATTTCCTACACTTTTTCTAGTGTTTTTTATATTTTCTTTCTAGAAACAACTTCTGATTTGTGAAGAGGGAAGTGAGGAATACACCAATGTGTTCTAACTTGGGTTCTCACAGATACAGATGTTTTACATATGTGCCTTTCTTTTCTGAGCAATACTCTATCCCACTCTATTGCATCAGTCATGACCCCCTTCCTTTGTTTATTTGTGACCTCCGCTCAAACTGTATGAAACATGTCTCCCAGCATCAGTCTTCCAGCTACACAGTGATTTCATTCCATTAGCTATGCACCACAATATCAGTTGTATTCACTTGTGGATTCCTGACAACACCTTCTTCAAATATAGCGCTTTTATTAGGCAAGTGTTTTGGTTTCTAAGGGATTCCACTCCATTGCACCCATGACATATCACTCTGCAATATTGATCATGATAACTTCTACCAGTTATGAGTTAATTCATTAACTGCTATAAACTTCAAAAAGAAATTTTCTGTAGGTTCTCAGAAAAACACACAGAATAGAACTGGAGGGCAATCCAGTAAATGCTGATTCGCCCCTATTTATTTTCCATATCTTATATACCGCAATCCAAAATGGGGGAAAGAAGGCAAAAGCCTGTCTTAACATGATACAAAGACCTAACAGGGCAATTACCCCTTCAATACATGAAGCATCAAGCAGCTATTCCCTGAGTTAAATATTCTGTTGTTTAAGCAGGACATGCAGTGACCACACCTTAGGTCAAATATCCTGTAGGAAGGTACTCTCTGGGTCAAACCTCCTGTCTTATACTTGAAGGAGCAGGAATATGACTGAAATTTTTGACCTCTGATCAATGTGGAATGTATCCACCTCTGTGGGCCCTCTTAATATCCAAAACATCAAAAGACCACACCCTAGGTTAAGAGATCTTGTTAGTAGCTACACCTTGAGTCAAAACTCTTGTCAACAGCATTCAAGGATCAAGAATAGGCCTGAACTCTCTGACCTCTGGGCAAGGTAGAACAGGCCTCTTCTGTTGGCTCCCACACTTCAGACTAAAGTTGAACGCAACTTGTCAAAAATCTATGGCATAAGCATGCATACTTAGAATGCAATGGGACAGCATGGTCATTTATCAAAATGATAAGTAGGTACTACCACAGCATCCACTTGATTCCCAGCAATGAACATTTGACTGGGTTTACCACACCAATATTTTTACACAAAACTGTAACTGAAAACATCTATATCTTTTGTTGTTATTTAGAATGTTTCCCTGTAGTCTGAGATATTTGCTGATCTCCTTTCAAAGTCATTGTGCAATCTTCCACCAGCCTTTTCCTTCCACTCCCATGAAGCAAGAAATCTTGCTACACTTCAGCAATGTGTTTTTAGTTTACTTTAGTTTAGAGTACATTACTTACTCAGGCTCAGTTTTTAGACCTGTGCCTCAGTTTATCAGTTCCCAAATGAAAGGAAATCTAGAAACATTACACCTTTTGTATATTTTCTTCTATGTGGGTTTGTTGGTTCATGCCTGTCTTATTGTATCTGAGGATAGTGGGGTTTGTAGATGAAAATCCAGTGCCAGTCTGGGCTCCATAGGAAGCTCCAGGCCACCTGGACTACAGAGAGATTGTATTTAAAAACAAGGATGAAATGTTGGGGATAAACCAATATTTTTATTGGAATCAGTTTAAATCTTATAAGACAGTGTTGTTCAAATTATATTCACTGGCCTAGCACTAGCAACATTTTGTGAAAACACGCTAAAAATGCAAGCAGTTAGACTGCACAGCAGACTTGCAAGTAGCACAGAGAGTATTTTACCAATTCTGCTAGAGGCTCTGATCTAACTTACATCTGAGAATCTCTGCTTTATGCTGTGCACACTTTTACAAAATTCTGTAATATATATATATGTGTGTGTGTGTGTGTGTGTGTACAATGTACTCTTTCAGAGCAATGCTTTCATGCTTATGAATAACTATGAGCATTTGTATTGTTTGGCTATCTGGAACTGTAGATAAAAGAATTATTCAGTATTCCTTTATATTCTGATGGAAGCTAATATAAATATGAATGGAAGTGTTCTACAGAGCTTTTGATGAATTTGTAGCAGACACTTGGAGTTTAAATTTACCCATGAGTTGACACATGTAAATATCAACAGGACCAAATCACCAGTTTTAACTCTTTTATGCAGCCCAATTCCATAGAGTGAAATATAACTGAAATGATTTCTCCAAATCAACTTTAATATTTTTGTAGATTTTTGGTAAACATATAGATGCTATTGTTTTAAAACATATTTTCAAATAATATATTTTCCCTATTTGTCTCCATGTCTGCAAGAGTCAAAAATATGCAAAACAGGTCATTATCTATCCTTAAGTTAACATGTTTTCTCAGATGATGGAGGTTTAAAAGAACATTAAAGAAACCGAGGTTGCTTTAGAGCCACTGGCTAGATGGCTCCATGAAACAGGCATTTACCATCATTCTGAGAATAGGAGTTTCATCTTCAGGACCCACATGGAGTAAAGGGAAAACCAATCCCCTGGCCTCTAAGCATACATGACCACACACAGATACAGACACAGACAGAAACACACACACACAAACAGACATAGACACTCACACAGGCATACACACTACTACCACTATTAGTATTACTTTCACTGCTACTAATAAGTAGACTCTAAAGCAAAATTATATATTCTGTTGGTAGAGACAAACAATGTCAGTTCAGAATAAGAGAAATGGTAATCTCTAAACAACTAATTTTTAAAATATCAGAAAATTTCTTTATATACAAAGTTAATCTTGGGGGAGTTAAAATTTTCCATAGCGTGTTCTACTATGACTCCTGTATAAAGCATACATTTATGACTGACATAGCTTATATAATGTATCAAAATGTTAGTTTCTAGAATCATCCTGTTGGTTTACCCTAAAACTGGAGATATTGAATCATCATATGAAACAGACTCATTCATAACATCTCTCCTATTTCTGTTTGGGAAGAGAACATTTTCTTTGCGCACTCATATTGATTTACATATGTCACTGGAATAACAATGCTGAAGACCCAATAGGGTTTTATGTTGTGACCATGAGACAGAATTTTAAAGTGATGACCTGCTACTTTATTAGCATTCAAAGAATTAAAATGTGTGAAGAGCTATTGATTTTCAGATTTACTTATTAAAAGACATAATACATTGGAGAATGTGGATATTACATTCCTATTTTTTAAAAAATATTATAAAAGTAAATTAAATACTTTAGACCAGGCAGCAATAAGTTTACATTAGGGTTCAATGCCATAGAAAAGAAGAACAATTGCAGCTTTGATCTTTACTACTTTTTGCCTTTGTGTTCTGAGGAAAATTAAAGCATATTTAAAGCAGAGTATCTCACTGATCTTCTTAAATTTTATGCTGTCAGTGTGGTTTTATGTGGCAATTTGAAGTGTTTGGAGTCATTGTATTCTTTTATAAAACCTATTTTTCCACATCTGCATCATCCTTCACAGAAATCCAGAATAATTTCTTAGCAAAGAGGCCCTAGGAAAATTTATAGAGAAAAAAACGTTAGTCTGAAAAGAGTAACCTGTTGATGATCATATCAATATTTAAACCAAATTTTGTAATCTATTAGAAGTTCAGTATAAATTATTAAACAAAAATGTGTAATTCTTTACATAACTAAAGATGTATATTGTATCAGATCAACAATGTAAGCAAATGAAATTTATAATAGCCATGTTTAATGTTACACTCCTGTACTGCCACAAATTAAGGGTCTGAGGCTGAGAGTGCCTAGAGATTCAATAGTCTGTGCTACACAGTAAGTTCTGAGCCAGCCTGGGCTACAGTGTATAGTGTATAGTATCTCACAAACAATAATAACAATAATAAAAGAAAAGGATGAAAATAAATGAAGACATGCTATTTATAATTATTTAGTTTTTAATTTAGTTAACTTTATTTTATGTGCATTGGTGTTGATAGCATCAGATTCTGTGGAACTGGAGTTATAGACAGTTGTGAGCTGCCATGTGGGTGCTGGGAATTGAACCCAGGTTCCCTGGAAGAGCAGCCAGTGCTCTTAATTGCTGAGTCATTTATCCAACCCTATAATATTGTCTAAATCAAATGAGTAAACAATATTTTCTATATATAATAGATTTTATTCTAAGCTTTAACAAGAAACCTCATTAGCTTTTATTCTAAAAAAGGAAACTCAGAAAAGTGTATATATTCCCATGACAGTCTTATACGACCTTCTCTTTGGGAGATGTCTAAATCTTTGCTTGACTATCAATTTTATTACATATCTGTCAATTTTTATGTCCTACCATGTGGTAGGGAACATTTATTTTATTTCACTCAATGCCCACTTCTGCTCCCACACAGGCAGAATAGCTATTTCATGAGAAAGAAGATATTCTTATGAAGCCCCATTTTCTGACCACAGAGATGGAGATTGTTTCTTCCTTTCTGAGTTTCAGAAAGGAAGCTCAGCTTTAAAAGGCCATCTTTAGCTCAAGTTTGTCAATTCTGTAAGGGTAAATATATTTAACTCTATTATGCATTGAAAAAACATAGTTTCCCAGAAATGGATGCCAATTATCAGTGACTGCATTTCACCTCATTTTGGAAACAACCTGTTGTTCAGTTGCCTAATGTCTCTGCTTTGTATGTGAAATTAGATATAAAATAATTATATAAAGTGCATAGAAATTTTTATAAAATTTGTGAGGGATGTTCAGTGGAGGCAAAGTCTACTGTAACTAAAATGAAATGAGGTTCAAAACAGTGTTCCATTCCAGATACTTGTGCTCCACTTCTCTGTACTGCTAGCTATACACAATCTTATTTTGCGTCATTTATTTCCTCACTCCTATTCTCTTCTCCTGTAACTGATAGTCACAGAGACAGGAATAGTCAAAATTTAAAGCCATTGAATATACATTTTTATCCTACTCTATTTTGATAACATTAACATACATTTCCTTCTGGAATTCCATAAAATGTTCTTTTCAAGTTGTTAGAGATAAATACAACACGAGTTGATTTAATTTTGAATATATTCAGATGCAGAAACCATTTACACAATCTTTAATGAATTCTAACCTCATTGCAGATTTTTAGCTTTCCTTTGTATACAACAATATACATAAATTGATGACTTATTATTTTTTTTTCTAGCTTATATGTTTCCTTGTCTTATCTCACGGAACCAACTATGACATTCAGAACTAGGAAAAAATAGTTCAATTCTTCAAGAACAAAATTTTAAATGTTTTACAATTTTGAGTAATGAGAATTTTAGGTTTTTGAAGATATGTTTAAATTCATGTTCTTCTCCATGTTAGAGTTTGCTAGACATTCAATGAGTAGATATGAAAATTTTTATACTGTTTATGTGTATTTTATTAACATGTTTTACTTCATTAAATATAACTTTTGTAAGTATTTGAATTCTTTAACACTAAACCAGTTTAGACATCTAAGAGAAAACCTTAAAAATATATTAACTACCCTTGGATATATTAATGCATTGGCCTTATTGTGTTTGTAAATTTTTATAACCATGCTCACTGAAATGAAAAATCAAGATTCTGCTTTCTGTGATCATCCTCCAGGTTATTGCTATTAAACTGTTAATGGGTCAAACAATAGAACAAAAAATTTTCCTCTTTTAGGATGCTTCAAAAAGCTAATGTTGATTTTATTTTCTTAAATTCCCTTAGTATTAGAACTGACTATCATGTAATACAAACAAACAACAACAACAACAACAAAACATGAACAATAGACTCATTCTATAATCAGGAAATAAATTGACATAACCATCAGGAGAATAAGAATAGAAACTCTTAGAAATATTAGAAATAGAACTAAAATATATCCTGCTAATATTCTTCGGATTGTGATCAAAGGAAAAGGGCTCACCACTCACAAACATAACTGCACTCACATAGGGAATGAAGTAGGATTCCCCTCTATGTGCTGTGAATATATTTTATTACCATTGATTAATAAAGAAGCTATTTTGGCCATTGGCATAGCAGAGTAAAACCAGACTGGAAATTCAAACAGAGATATATAGATAGAGTAGGCAGAGTCAAAGAGATGCCATGTAGCTGTCAAATGACACAGATGCCAGAATTTTACTGGTAGACCACAGCCTCATGGATGATACATAGATTAATAGAAATGGGTTAAGATGCAAGAGCTAGCTGAAAATACACCTGAATCATCAGCAAACAATGTTGTAATTAATATATTTTCTGTGTGATTATTCAGGTCTGGGAGGTTGGGTAACAAAAAAGCAGCCTCTATTAACAAAATGGTGGCCACCATTTGGTACATGGATCGACCAAAGCCCTAAAAACAGCTGAAGAAAGTAAAAGATGGCTTCTAGACTCACGAAAAAGAGAGCCTGAAAAACTATTCTTGGTTATTACTGACAACATGAACTCTTGCTCTTTTGGGAGGTCCTGTACTTAAACGGGGTTTGTGAACAGAGTGTTACTAATTGCTTAATGGCAACATAGACCCACTGTGTCCCTAGAGCTCAGGCTGTAAGCATGGCTCACAGAGGTGGTGAACATACCTCTGCCATGTTGGATGGGGCAGAACCTAACAGGCAGGGACATTGGTCCTAGCCATGCCCACTTAGCATTTAGAAAAAATAAAAGGTGCTCCTTTTCAGATAATGATGGCATATTCAGACAGAAATAAACCTCTGAATGGGTTATAGTGTTTTTTAAATGTATGTATGAAGTAGGATGTCCTTCTGTGATATAGAAGTCCCCTCTATGAGCTGTGATTGCCATTAATGAATAAAGAAAATGCTTTGGACTTATAGCAGGGCAGAACTTAGATATGTGGGGAAAACTAAACTGAATGCTGAGAGAAAGATTGGTAGAGTCAAGGAGAAGCCATGGAGCTGCCTGAGAAAGATACAGGGAACTTTAGTGGGTAAGCCACAACCATGTGGCAATACACAGATTAATAGAAGTGGGTTAAATTAATATGTAAGAGTTAGCAATAAGAAGCTAGAGCTAATGGGCCAAGTAGTGATTTAATTAATGCAGTTTCTCTGTGATTATTTTGAGTCTAAGCTAGCCAGATGACAAGGATCCAACAAGTGGACCACCTTGCAACACTTTCTTATATGTGTTCCTTTTATTGGCTAATTAATAAAGCTGCTTTGACATATGGCAGGGCAAAATATAGCCAAGCTGAAAGGTATATATATATATAGAGAGAGAGAGAGAGAGAGAGAGAGTAGGCAAAGTCAGGGAAATGCCATGTAGCTATATATACATATATATATATATATATATATATATATATATATATATATATGTCTGTCTATATATATAGACAGACAGACAGAGAGAGAGAGAGAGAGAGAGAGAGAGAGAGAGAGAGAGAGAGAGTGTTGGTTTAGCTAAACAGTCCTTAGAATCAAGTGTTTTTCATCAGTAAAATTTAAAGAATACAATAATATACTAATCCAGACTCTCTTTTCTACCTTTACATGGCTTTTTTTACTCCTTTAATCTATGACTCTCTGTACTCTTTTATGTTACTTTTTACATCTCTTTAAAGACTTTTATTTTTTCTGTCTACCGTGTTTTTTCTCTATTCCAAGCCTGTGCATGTAGTTGGAGAGTCTTCATTAATTCCCGTCTGTCCAGCCTGAGTAATCACACAGAAACTATATTAATTACAATGCTGCTTGGCCAATAGCTTAGGCATATTACTGCCTAACTTTTATACCTTAAATTAATCCATTAATTAATTAAATATCTATTAATCTGTGTATTGCTATGAAACTATGACCTACTAGTAAGGTTCTGGGGTGTTTTTCCATCAGCAGCTACATGGCATTTCCCTGTATATATATATATATATATATAACTTATTTTGACTTCAAAATTTGTTTCTAATAATTTGTTAGGAAAATAGGTTCTGTTTTTATTTCCACAGAGGATGAGAACCTGTGGATTCCTGGCAGGTTAATGTGGTTTGATGAAACAAGACCCCCTGAAAGGTCTCCATGAGCCCCTAAAAATCCTTCACCAAACAAAGAGCAGGAAGCAGTTTGGAGAAAACTATGCCCAAATTCCCAAAAGGATTGTTTATAAATGTTTGTTTTCACTTAAAGAGGAATATGATATATAGATATAAATACTTTACACTGGTATGGACTTTGATCTATTAATACAAATTTTATGTTGATTTGTTATATTGTCTACATGTATATCTGTTCTTATTTAAGGTATTATGCTTGTGAAGCTCATTTAAAAACATAATGTATAATTAATAAATACAGATTAATCAACAGTCATTCATAATAATCAGCATGTATTCATGTTAGTTATGCTTTCTAGATATAAGGAGATATACAGATATACTTTAGTTAGATAGATAATCTTCGATACTTCAAAGGCCTATGGAATATGGCATTTAAAGCGTTTAAAGAACTTAGACAATTCTCAATGGTGAGACATATCTGCTTCTGGAAGTACCAATTGCTTCAGAGAGGTTAATGGGCATTAAAGAAACTCATTATGAAATTTGCCTTCAGTGTGACAAGGCTAGCCTTTTGGGTAAGAAACTGCTCTTGCTTGGACTAATTGATGGTATATTGTGTGAACTAGACATGCAGGACCCAGAGAAAAGTGATTGATAAACTTTCTAAAACATTGGATGATTCTTCAGGATTCCTGCTTCACAAAGGAAACTGCCAGACATTCTGCATGTCACAGTAGAAAGTGACTAACAAATTGCTAATATAGACAAAACAGCCTAGAAATTTCCTGCTTCATGGAAAAGTCTGCCAGATACAATGGACCTGTAGACTGAAGAAGGTTGTACAATCATTACAGAAGAACTTTGGGTGGCTGTTCAGGTAGAAAGATGTTTCTGCAATTCTAGAACTTTAGAAGTTGCTTACAATGCACTTCCTGTTACTTAGATAACATTATCTTTGGAATCTCTAAAGAGTTGAAGACAGATAATCATAGTTTTCCTTCGTTATGATAAAAGAAAAAAACAAATATAAAATTTAGACTCACAAAGAAATATTATAACTGTAATTCTTGCTTGATATCTAATTAGGTATATGTCATTTTGCTATGTTAACATTAAAATGTTCCTTTTTTATTTAGACATAAAAGGGGAAATGATATGGGATTCCCATTCTGTATGCTGTGAATATGCTTTATGAACATTGGCTAATAAAGAAACTTTTTTGGACAAAAAAATGCTGATTGGCCAGTAGCAAAGTTATCTATAATATTTTCCATAAATATCATATAATATTTATAAAACATTTAACTGCAATATATAATACTTGGTAATCTTAAATTTAGCTTTATCCCTAAATCATAAAGATCGCATTGTTTCAGTTTTGAAAAATAAAAGACATAAAATATCCACTAACAACTCTATTACTGTAACTCTAGGGAAACTGATACCAGAAAGGAAAAAAAGTTATACTACATTTCAACAAAATTTGGCTTTATATAATAAACATAGATTTCACCATTAAACCGAAAGTGCATGTAAATAGATTCTTAACTGCTCATTATTCCGTATTATTTAATTTTATGTAATGCAAATTTATTTTAATAATTTTAAAATATCAATATTTTAACAAAAATGTAAACAACCTAATTGTGGGTTTAAAAATAATAAATGTAAGAAAAATAATTATATCTTTCAATGTTTATTTTAAATCTTTCAGAAAACCTAAATTGTTTAAATATTTTCTGAATATTAAGTTTTTAGTCCACATGATTGTTTATTCTTATGCAAACACACAAACACATATATACTTTGTATATATCTGCATATATATGAGTGTGTTTTGAGTGTGTTCTTTAAAAAATAAATAACACATGAATTATTAGCTGATATAGTCTATAATTTATTTAATTAGTAGCATATTTTATTTCCATCAAATGTGTTTTTCACTTACTCTTTCAAAATACTTCTATGAATTGTTTGCAGACTACAGATCATTTTGTTGTGCTTTTGCTGGTGTCAGAGTCATTTGTTTGTTTTGTTTTGGTTAAATATACTACTACACATGAATGAAGCACATGGCAAGTGACTTTATCTTTCAGATCTACTCTTGTAAGTCTTATGACTTTGATTATTAGTATAAATGCAAACTAACATTAGGTACTGACATCCTCACTATAAATATTTGAACATGTAGTACCTGAGATTTTCGTAAATACTAACCAGATGTTTACAGATTTGTAGGAATGAGTTTCTCACTTTCAAAGAAATATGTATCTACTTATATCTGCAGGCTAATTCTGCAGATCAGTGGTTTGTCAATCATGTACTTTGCTACTAAAAATTCAACGAATAGAGTGCTCATGTGTAAAACATCCATCATCTTTAAATACTCTGAAGCATATTAGATGTCATAACTTAAACATTTCATCTCAAGAAAAAGGTCTGAGAGCATGGAGATGAAGTCAACTTGTAAAATTCTAGTTTAATTCCAAATGAGTAACAGCCTTAGTAAATGTGAGAAAATCTTTTAAAACTGTTCACAAATTTTTATTTTGAGTTTTAAAGTAGCAGTATTTTATACTGAGTCATATTGCTTACTAATGAGTTTTTGTCAAAACAAAGTAATAGAGAAACTCAGGTAATATAGCTTGGAGATCAACTAGACGCAAGATATGGACAGTTGGGAAACAAATGTGACTGCATAAAAACACACAAAATGACACAGACTGGGACTGAACTGAGAGACCAGCCACTTAGCTGGACAACCCAGTGTCTAGACCCTAGACCCCAGGACAAAACTCTGGGATCCTCCCCCACCCACCTCAGCTGTACTAGCCAGTCAGAGGACAAGTCTCGTGCAGGCAGGCTACCCCAAAACCCAAACATTGGACCTTGTATTTACAAGCCCCATCCACTCAGTACCCCACCCATGCTCCCACCCCACACATGCTTCCTTAGTGACTCTCTGGGACACAGATTGCAACTGCACAAAGTGGATCAAGAGTTGAGTGTCTAGCCCCTCAACTAGACAGCCCAGTCTCTAGGCCCTAGGCCCTGAGGGAAAACCCTGCCAACCCCCACCACCCAGCACCCATTTCAGCTGTACTAGCCAGCCAGCTGGCAAGCCTACTGCAGGCAGGCTGCTCTAACAACCCCATGTTGGACTGCCTCACTCTACAAATAGCAATTTGCCCCC
Source organism: Arvicola amphibius (assembly GCF_903992535.2). Classification (NCBI taxonomy): domain Eukaryota; kingdom Metazoa; phylum Chordata; class Mammalia; order Rodentia; family Cricetidae; genus Arvicola; species Arvicola amphibius. The sequence continues at coordinate 33,867,356 of NC_052056.1, read as the reverse complement.
AAACCCATACATCCCCAGAGACCTAAGCAGCTTCCCAAGACATAGACAGCAACTGCAAGGATTGAGTCAATAGGTAGACACTGACTGTACCAATTGGAGGGAAAAAATGTATAGGTGCCAATATAAGAATACATTCAACAACTAAAAGAGCAGTATGACAACACCAGAACATGGTGGTCCTACAACAGGAAGACCTGAACATCCTAACTCAGAAAAAAAATCAGAAGAAAATGACCTTAAATAAAATTTTATGAAGATGATAGAGACATTTAAAGAGGAAATGAAAGATTCCCTTAAAGAAATGGAGGGAAAGACAAACAAAAATTTGGAAATCAATAGATCTCTTAAAGAAAGCAAAGAAAACAAAGAAAAACACTACCTAACAGGTGAAGCAAACAGTTCAAACCATTCAAGGCTTGAAAATTGAAAGATGGGCAATAAAGAAAACACAAACTGAAGGAATTCTGAAAATGGAAAAGCTGGATAAATGATCAGGAACTACAGATGCAAGCATAATCAACTGAATGCAAGAGATGGAAGAGAGAATCTCAGGAGTTTATGATACGATAGAGGAAATAGATTCATCAATCAAAGAAAATGATAAATCAAAGAATTCATAACAGAAAACATCGATATGCTATATAAGATATATGTGTATATATATATATATATATACCCCATATATGTACTCTATATAGATGTGTACATACACACTCATACATGAGCACACATTTATATATTGGCTTTCAGTTTTTTATGTACAAAATAAAAGGAGCTTTTATCTTTATTGTAGTGTAAAAACTGTAACTCTAAGAAAAGATGTTTTGTGTCTTGAGTTTAATATTTACCTGTGTTGGGGGCACAGAGGTCTTTTGGCTCACTAGAAGCACCAAAAGGACCAGGATTGTTAATCTTGTAGGGGTGTCTCCTGAGTGGAGCAAATATAATCAAATACCTGTGTTTCATCCAGAATGCTGAAAGTGGAATTGTTGGTTACCTGGTGAGGGACAACTTTGCTGTCAATGGAGGCAGACTTCAATCAAATTTGCCAGAAGGATTATTTCAGACTCTCCCATCCCTAGTCCATTACCCATCCTTAGGGGAGATGTCACATGTTCTTTAAAGCCGTTGAACCTCTATGCTATTGGTCAGTGACCACAATAGATTCTAAGTTTTTTAGCAACAGAATCCATCCACATGGACACATATACTTTGTAAACGTGTTTCTTTGTAGCCACACCTTCAGCTTTATTGAGCACCTGGAACTGGACTGATTGATTGCTGCCTGAACAACTTTCCCAAATAGGATTGTGTCTTAAATATGCTAACAATAAAACTTCCTGAAGCCTAATCATCGTTGACATAATCAATCTGCACCAGGTTTTCATTCTTTTCTCTTCACGTGGTTCTCTTTCATGGCTGGATACCTTCAGGGACCCATCAAACCTGAGTAAAAGTATACAGATTCCTAAATGCTCATGTTACTTACTGTTGTTCTCTATCAGTCACAGCTACTTGTCACATATCCAATCATGATAGAGAACAACAAACATTATTGTAAAGAAGATGATGACAAACCTCTGATGTACATTAGCTGCAGTTTCACTGTAAGATATTTTCAAATTTATATAGATTTCTCAAGTAAACAAAATTAACTTCTGATTCATGGTACTGCCTGCTGATCAAATTCATAGCTATTTTCATGTTTTTCCTTTTTCATGTCTTGATAACCCAACTTTCAATTTGCCATAATCTTGCTGTTCCTCTGATTCTTTAATGCCTCTAGGAATATCTCTGGAAATAAATTTGCAAGCTAAGCTAGTTCCTAATCATTGTTAAAAAGCTGGATTAAATATTAATCTCTAAAAATTTGTGCTCATTTTTATATCTGCAATATTTTACATTATCATATATTAATAATTAATGTATAACTCCTGTAATTTTCACTATATCTCTCATTTAATATCTAACACACCCATGATTGAATGTAAGTGATACATACAGTAAAATTTATATGTGATTTGCTTAATTATTCTTTCAATTCATTGAAAGTTCAGTTTCCACACATTGTACAGCCCTGCACAGGGATGCATTTACTGAGATTTCAAGTATCCTAAACTTTAATATGAGAAAAGGTTTAGTCAATAGAACTGTGTTCATCTTAGCACTAACATTCAAATACCAAAGCTTATGATTCAGGGAGTAGACAAAGCTCAAGAAGTCCGAAGGTTCCATACATACTTTCACGTGTTTTCCCAGCACGACTAATTTAAATGCAATAAAAATGTCTGCTCAGTTGTTTACAACTGACTGGGGGCTTGAGTTCTTTCATCCAGAGTCACTAGAGACTTCAGATAGAGTACTAGAATAAACAATTTAATGAATAAATAATTAACATGCAATTAAAAAGTTATTAAAACAGACTGGCATTAGCTCTATATGTGCAGAAGGTCTCATAGGTGTCCTGTAGATTAGCATGTAATACTTTTATCTCTAGTATTAATATTGGTTAATAGTCTTTTTAGTCTTAAGTAAGAGACTTTTTACATCATTTATCCTCAGAACAAAGGTATATACTCTCATATTTCCTAAGATTCTTAACTTTAAGTATATATTTTAAAGATTTGTTTGTTAAAATATATAGTTGAATTGTTTTGCATTTTAATCTAAAATTATTTTTAGATAACATGTTAACGTTAATGGCATTCATTGAAAATCTAGTGTCCCCATAAACCTTCTATTTCTGACCCCTTTAGTGTAACAAAGTATTTTACCAGAAATCCTCAAAGAGTAAGCAAAGTAGCTGATTTCAAATAATCTTAAACAGTATTTTTAGGTAACTTCTTATTCAAATGGTTTACAATTACCTTCCTCTTTGTGATAGTAATAAGCTTAGAGCTAGTCCAAGGATATACCCATATTGGAACTCTATTTTTATCATTAAGACAACATTCTTGGGACTGATGCTATGATTCAATGGGTGAGATTCTTGTTTTATGAACCTGAGGAGTAGAGTTCAGATCATCAACACACACATAAAGAACATTTACATGGTGGTTTATAGCTTTAGCCCAATGTTAGAGAGGTAAAGTGATGGAGGAATGTCTATGTGTTACTTTCATTGATTAATAAAAAAAAAAAACTGCCTTGGCCCTTTAATAGAACAGAAAATTAGGTAAGCAGAGTAAACAGGAGAGAATTCTGGGAAAGAGAGGGGAGAGGCTTCAGGCAGTCACCATATGCAGTCTCCATGCCTCTCCTCTTTGAGATGGACACAGGTTAAGATCTCTCCTGGTAAGCAACCACCTCGTGGTGCTAAACGGATTACTAAATATGGGTTAATTACCAATAAGAGTAATGAAACTAATGGGCCTGGCAGTGTTTAAAAGAATACAGTTTCCGTGTAATTATTTTGGGTAAAGCTAGCCGGGTGGTGGGACACAGCCCACCATTCCTTCAACAGTAAAGTACCCCTAGGGCTCACTGGAAAGACCATCCAGCCACTCGGAAAGTTGTAGAGTCAGCAAGAGACTTTGTCTCACAAAAGGACTGTTGAGAGATGTTAAATATGGTATCTAATGTTGACTTCTTAATAACACAGGCACATGTACCTGCACACATGAATATATGATTGCCGCAGATCAACACACCCACACACAAATACGTACTCACACACAATGGTAGCACTTTTTGGGGCTAATTGTATATACCTAAAAAGCAATACTAATAGGACAGTGGGATGAAAGTCACAGCTACCATTAATAAGATTAAAATACCTACTCCGGTGATCTTGTCTGCTTCCAATTTCCAGGAGGATCTATATATGTTTTTCTTTGAGTTTACCTTATTACCTAGCTTCTCTAGTATCATGAACTATAGGCTCAGTGTCCTTTGTTTATGGCTAGTATTTACTAATGAGTGATTACATACCATATTCATATTTTTGGATCTGGGTTATTTCACTCAGGATAGTGTTTTCTAATTCCATCCATTTATATGCAAATTCAAGATGTCATTGTTTTTTTACAGCTGAGTAGTACTCTAATGGGTAGATGTGCCACACTTTCTTTATCCATTCTTCCATTTAGGGGCATCTAGGTTGTTTCTAGGTTCTGGCAAGTACAAATGGTGCTCCTGTGAACATAGTGAGCAAATGCTATTCTAGTATGATTGAGCATCTTTCAGTATATTCCCAAGAGTGGTATTGCTGGATCCTGAGGTAGGTTGACTCCCAATTTTCTGAGAATCTTCCACACTGATTTCCAAAGTGGCTGCATAAGTTTGCATTCCCACCAGCAATGGATGAGTGTTCCCCTTACTCCATATCCTCTCCAGCATAAGCTATCATTGGTGTTTTTGGTTTCAGCCATTCTGACAGGTGTAAGATTGTATCTCAAAGTTGTTGTGAACTTGAAAGAACAATTTTCAGCTTTCTGGGAAAACATACATAGATACACACACACACACACACACAGAGAGAGAGAGAGAGAGAGAGAGAGAGAGAGAGAGAGAGAGAGAGAGAGAGAGAGAGAGAGAGAGAGAGAGGGAGGGAGAGAGAGAGAAACCCCAAACAAATAAGCAAACAAAGAAGAGAAAAACAGGAAAGCTAAAACAAGTCTTAATAATGAAAGAACTGCTGAAGGTATCTTCATCTCAGACCTCAAACTGTATTACAGAGCTATAATAATAAAACCAGCATGGTATTGACACAAAAAGCAGATGAACTGATCAAGGGAGCTGAAAACCTAGACACAAATCAACACATCTGTGGACTCCTGAGTTAAGATAAAGAAGACACAAATGTACACTGGAAGAACAGACAGCATCTTCAAAATGGTACTGTGCAAACTAAATGCCTTCATATAGAAGAATCCAAATAGATCCATACATTTTATCCTGCAAAAAACTCTACTCCAAACAGATCAATGATTTCAACATAAAACCAGATACTCTCAAACTGATAGGATAGAAAATGAGGACTAGCCTTGAACACATTGACATAGGAAAAGACTTTCTAAATAGAACATAGATAGCACAAGCCCTAAAAACACAACAATTAATCAAAGAAACCTCATGACACTGAAAAAATGTTCTTAAAGAGAAAAATAAATATAAAACACATTTCATTGCAATTCCAAATATATTATCTTAAAGAAAACACTGAGAAAATTCACAGATGAGCCATCAAATACAAGAAAATGTTCAAACCATACTGAAATATCAGGATTTCCTTAAAGGTTGTTAAGTGAAAGGTGTGGTACATTCCAGCAAGCAGAAGCTAAATATTGTTTTGAGAGTTTACATATTATTCCATAACTCCTGAGCTGTCGCACTTGCTATTTCTAATGATGCCTAGAAGGTGTAAAATATAGAATATTTGTTATATGAATCAATTATTAAAATAAATGGGAATGATAAAAATTTGTAGTATTTATGGGTTTCCTGTCTTGCATTTTTAATAAACCTCACTTGCTTTTTTAAAAAAAATAGAAAATGAAAAGCAAGGAGAAATTAATCACTGTTATGAAAAATTTTTATTTTATTAAGATTTTGACTGAGATTACTAGTTACCAAACTCATGTTTTTCATGAGTATTTCATATTTTTGCATTAGTAACCAGCAAACATATTTTATTATGACTTTTTTCCATTTACTTTCTAATTCTTCATGCAGAATTAATTAAGAACTCAATGCTATTCTTTGCATTCCCATAACAAATAATGGAATATTTTGTTATTATTAATCATTTCATACTCTTAATTATTCAATACCATTGAAAATTAACCAGAAAATAGCACTGTTATCATGACAGCAATGTCAAACATTTATTGCTTCAGTCATAATTGTTTGAAGCAAAAAGAACCCTTTGATTATTTTCTAATTAAACCCATACCCTTTGTTGAGTAATGTAAAGTATAATGTAATGTGATAATATTTTATCACAAATTACTAAAATAGTGGAGAATATTTAAAATGTTCAAGTAAGCAAGCAATTATATTTTAAAACGCATATATCTTAGTTTCATTTGGTAGAAATTTTTTGCTTTTTAATTTTTTATTTTTAATTTTTATTTCCACCCAATGCAAATACTACTCTAATTTTGAAATACAAAGGAAAATAGATATTTTAAAGATGATGTATTGAATAAAACTACTCTTAATATGTATCTCTTTTTTTCTGGCATGTTTCTGTATATGATAATAAGCTTTGAAGTTAAATACACATGTACCTAGTTGTGAGTTTATTTCAAGAGAACTAAATATAAGTGTTTTTTCATCATAATAAAATAAACTGATATTTGTATTAGTCTATTTGTTACAAATAATTTTGCATTTTTAGCTTCTAGAAAGGACATGGTTTTATGAAAGTGATTTTCAAACCAGTACAGCAAACATTCATAAGTATTTTTAATATATATCTTTTAATTGTTCACACTTTGTTAAATGTTTTGGATAAGTGTATATTCTTTTTAGATGTTTTTCATTAAAATGGAGCTACATCCCTACTCCCAACTGTCTTCTTTTCAATACCTCTGTACTAAGCTGCCTCAAACTTTTACCATTCACCCAGAACTCTCAAGTTAATAGCCTCTTTTTCTATTATTTTTGTTACATATGCAAATGTGTGTACGAGAGAGAGCATCTCTCTCTCTCTCTCTCTCTCTCTCTCTCTGTGTGTGTGTGTGTGTGTGTGTGTGTGTATGAGGGTGTGTGTCTCGTGTAGCCATTATGTCTACAACTAAAAGCCATGTGCATATATTTGTGTGATCCTACTATGATTTTAAATATTGAGTCACATTATTACTTCAGAGTTCTTTGGCTGTGCCACAAATAGTAAAGTGTGTCATAAAAAGCAGTTAAGGATTTATACTTGTGAAAATTATCAAAAATAAACTATTTGAGCAAAGCTTAAATGAACTCCCCGAGACTAAAGCAGCAAGCACAGTTATGCATGGGTCTGCATCAGGTCCTGTGTATATATATTGCACCTCTTATTTTAGTGTTTCATGGAGCTCCTGAGTGTGTGAACAAGTGTGGGTCCCTGATATATGTGCCTTTTCATGGGCTCATCTCCTTCTCTTGATTTGCCTTATCTGAATTTGTTGTAATAGTTTTTGTTTTATCTCATACTTTATGTTTTTTCTTAGAAAAATAAAATCTGTTTCTGGTATGATATCACCTGGAAAAATATAAAATATCTTGCCAAAGTAATCTTTACAAATAATTTTCAGCTACTGGGAATGAAGTTGTGGTTTTATTAAACCAGCACTTTGGAATCTGGAGAAGGAACATTTCAGCCTTATATATGCAAATATACCCAGGTATTTAATACATATATGCTATATGACTTACAGTGGTGAAAACAAATCACCACGTGCATTGGTCAGGAAGTAAGATGGAAACTGAAAACAATATCCAAATTGCTTTTACAGAGATTTAAGATGAATAAAGTGATGTAGGTGGGTCTTCTGCCTATGTGTTAATTTCATTGGTTAATAAAGAAACTGTCTCAGCCCTTTAATAAGACAGAAAATTAGGTAGGCAGAGTAGACAGAATAGAATGCTGGGAAAAAGAAGCCGAGTCAGGCAGATGCTTCAGACAGTCACCATGCTTCTCCTCTCTGAGACAGATGCAGGTTAAGATCTTTCCTGGTAAGCCACCTTCGTGGTACTACACATATTACTAAATATGGATTAAAGCAATATGTGAGAATTAGCCAATAAGAGGCTGAAACTAATGGGCCAGGCAGTGTTTGAATGAATACAGTTTCCATGTAATTATTTCTGGTGTAAAGCTAGGCAGGTGGCAGGATGCAGCCCCACAGCTCCATCTACAATAAAGGGTTAAGTTCTTCTCTCATTCTCCATGAGGAAAGAACAAGAATTCTTTCCTTTAAACAGAGAGAAAGAGACAGAGCACTGTCTCCACACTCATCCATTGCTGGTGGGAATGCAAACTTGTGCAATTGGAAAGCAGTGTGGAGGTTTCTCAGGAAATTTGGGATCAACCTACCCCAGGACCCAGCAATCCCACTCTTGGGAATTTACCCAAGAGATGCCCAATCATATTACAAAAGCATCTGTTCAACTATGTTTATAGCAGCATTATTTGTAATAGCCAGAACCTGGAAACAACCTAGATGCCCTTCAGTGGAAGAATGGATGAAGAAAGTGTGGAATATATACATATTAGAGTACTACTTGGCGGTAAAAAACAATGACATCTTGAATTTTGCATGCAAATGGAGGGAAATAGAAAACACCATCTTAAGTGAGGTAACCCAGGCCCAAAAAGATGAACATGGGATGTACTCACTCATAATTGGTTTCTAGCCATAAATAAAGGACATCGAGCCTATAATTCGTAAAAAAAAAATCCTAGAGAAGCTATATAAGAAGGTGAACCCAAAGAAAAACATATAGTTATCCTCCTGGATACTGGAAGTAGACAAGATTGCTGGACAAAAAATGGGAACATGCGGGTGGGGTGGATGGGGGAGGGGAGATGGGGAGAGAAAAGTGTGAAGTGGAGGATGGGAAGAGCTTGGGGGAATAGGATGGTTGGGATATAGGAAAAGTGGATATGGGAACAAGGAATTATATATCTTACTTAAGGGAGCCATTCTAGGGTTGGCAGAGACTTGACTCTAGAGGGGTTCCCAGGTGTCCAGGAAGACGCCCCCAGCTAGGTCCTTGGGCAGCTGAGGAGAGGGTGCCAGAAATGTACAGATCCTATTGCCATACTCATGAATATCTTGCATATCACCATAGAACCTTCACCTGGCATTGGATGGAGAAAATGACAGAGCCCCACATAGGAGCACCGGACTGAGCTCCCAAGGTCCGGATGAGGATCAAAAGGAGGGAGATCATGAGCAAGGAAGTCAGGACCGTGAGGAGTGCGTTTACCCATTGAGACGGTGGGACAGATCTAACGGGAGACCACCAAGTCCAGTTGGAATGGGACTGATGGAACAGGGGACCAAACCGGACTCTCTGAATGTGGCTGACGGTGGAAGAGGACTGAGAAACCAAGGACAATGGCAATGAACATGAACTCTACAGCATGGACGGGCTCACTGTGAGCCTTGTCAGTTTGGATGCTCACCTTCCTGGACTTAGGAGGAGCTGGGAGGAACTTGGACTTAACATAGTGAAGGGAACCCTGATGGCTCTTTGTCTTGGAGAGGGGTGGAGAGGGGGTATGGGTGGAAGGGAGGGGAGGGAAGGGGGAAGAGGAGGGAAGGAGATGGAAATCTTTAATTAAAAAAATGAGGAAGAAAAAAAAAATCAACATCCTTACTGATGTACTCAAACTAATGAAACCATTTGAGAAGAAGGAAGCTCAAACATTAAATACTCTTCACTTCCTCCAACCTACAATCCTGGTAGTGCTCCTACTCTCATTTACAACTAAAAGAGAGAAGTGAGCTAGCACCCTTCTTTGACCATGTGGATCAGCCTAGCAAAGTTTCAACTCTTATAGACCAAGAGGCCATGAAGAACCAAAAGTCTGATCCCATTTTGTCTCAATCCTACCCCAGAATGTGGTTTATATTGTGTGATAAATTTCCACTCTAAGTGCTTTTTTTTCTTTTTTTTTCCTCATTTTTTTATTAAAAATTTCCATATCCTCCCCTCCTCCTCCCCTTTCCCTCCCCTCCCTCCCACCCATACCCCCACTCCACCCCTCTCCAAGACAAAGAGCCATCAGGGTTCCCTTCACTATGTTAAGTCCAAGGTCCTCCCAACTCCCCCTAAGTCCAGAAAGGTGAGCAACCCAACTGACAAGGCTCACAGTGAGCCCGTCCATGCTGTAGAGTTCATGCTCATCGCCATTGTCTAAGTGCTTTTTAAAAATTTATTCTAACTCCCAATTCCATTACTTGTCATATTTTGAAAGTGACAGAGGAGTGGCTGAACCCCCTCAACTGAAATGATGATGGAAGGTTGAAAAACATGTCATTTGTTTTGCTTTGTTTTCTCTTTGTTGTTGCATATTGAAGCCAGTGTTTAGTTCCTGCCAGTGACATAGACTGGTGTTTGTGAGGTAGGCAGCATATCTGTTCCTGCACACTTGCAGTGAATACTGACGGTTGATAAGTGACTCCATATGGGCTAGGGGTGAAGCTCTATATCAATATGTCTTCTTCACGCCAAGCCTGATCCATTGCAGTGTCAAATGCTGCAACTCACTGCTACTGGAGTTTAGAAAATATACTTGTTTTCCTCAATCACAACAAATACTTCAATGTTTTTTCTTTCTCTTACTCTGATATCCTGGGCTTGAGATTTTAGCACTGCTACATTAAAGAAGAACTGATTTTAATCAGATATCTATTTATGATCATAACAGAGTTTGCAGGGACTTTAAAGGTCATACATTCTCACTCTTCACTACACTCACCCCATCCCCAAATGATAGCCATAGATCTGGATTCTGCTTGAATAGCTCCAATGACAAGAGGCTGACTATTTGAGATGCAGCCTCTTCTATGCTTGGATGGCTTTCATTGCTGGAAGTCCTTCCTTACATTGAGTGAAAATTTATTAACTCTATTTTCCACATCTTGGTACTAGTTCTACCATCGAGGACAATAATTTTGATTTTATATCCTTTTATTAACCCTTACTTCTCCAATATTTTAATAATGTACATAGAGATTTATGCTTATATTTTATTATACACACATCAAGTCAATTTCTTGTATTACTTATTATATTGGGCAGATGGTTATTTTAGACTCTAATTTCATATAGAAATCATAATTGAAATTGGACCTATAATTTTAGAATCTTAAAACCAAGAGCTCTTCAAAAGTATTTACCAATGTATTGATTCTTGTTTTGCTGCATGTCAGAATTAGTTTCTAAATAGAGATTTTAGAGAAAAAATATCCCTTCATGTATAAGTAGATTTGCTCATGCAGAAGCTTAATCTCTACAATTAACCTTAAGTTTGAAATGTAAAATAAGAGACTTGAATGAAATTTATATAAGTAAGCATTGTTTTTCTTTTTACATTTCAGAGGGATAAAATTTATTACAGTATAAAGATGTCAAAAAATAACAATTGTATATTAATCACTCATTAAAGAGTCAATTTCTGAACACAGGTGTTTTCACAGTGCACCCTAAAACAAGAGAACCTCCTTTTCTGGAACACCAGCCATCCTTCATGTGTCCTCACGCACAACTCACTTTCCTCCCTCCAGTTCATCTCATCTCCCAAGGTTTTCTCAGGTTTAATGCCTTTAGTCACATATTTGTATATCTGACTAATCATCCCTAATATTAAATCAACAATTTGCTTTTCACCATCAAACATATAGTCTAATAGAGAAAGTTGCAATTTTAAAAGGCACAGGATTCAATTTGCTGTATGAAAATAACTCCAGAAACCCGGCTTAATCTTAAATATTCCATGCCTACATGACTCCTTGTTAAGTGATAATATCTTATATATGTTTTCCACTACTTTCCCTCTTCTAATGTTATCCTTTTTCATTATTCACCTGAATTTCTTCAGACATTCAAATTTTAAAAATGGATCTGATGTGTGCACTTGAATGCAACTGGAATTAGGTTTACTGTCAAAAATTATATCTTTAAACCTTTTAGAATATTTAATATCCCTTTAACATTTTATGTATATTCTATGGTTCCAAATACTGTTAATAATACTTACTGAGTAATGGTCTTAAGTGGAAATTTTTATAGAATATCAAACTAAAAAATACCAGTCACTTTATGCATACCACTAAGAAAGCATTAATATAAGAATCACATAAAAACAAATGGATTATTATTATAAGAGATTTTGTGTAATAATAAGTGAATACAGAAAAATGTATTTAAATAATTGTATAGAGGTTATAGGACTTATTGACCTTCACAACAACAATTTCAGTTCATTTTCACTGATTGTAATATAGTTTTAGGGGTTTGTGATAAAATACAAAGAAGCATAGAACAAAAATATCCCTAAGGGTAAATTAAAATGATAGATTATTCATAATAAGAAATACTTATCATATATGCAATATTTAGAGATCACTTTTTGGAGGCCTGTATTAAACCTAATTTGGAATTCATTTGCTCAACCATGAGATCTTTAAATGGATGTACTTTTCTACAGTCATGCCAATAATGATGTGAAGTGAGGTTTTGGAGAGTGGGTGACACCCCCCAGACCAGAGCAGCTGTTTTACTCCAGGTGATGTCAATATATTTATAGAGCTATTACATCATTTTCCAAGGTACTCTGTATGCTGTATCTCACATACAAGGTGCAAATAGCAAGGTATTATTTATGTGACACAATGACTTTGAAAGTGACACCAAAATCCTTTTAAAGTTATTAATTTGGAACACAAATGCAGATTGTGTTCTACTTTTCTGATGGTCACATATTTTTTCACATATTTTGTTTCTCCTGTAAAAGGAGAAAGTGATGATACCCAGTCTACTTTAAATATTGCTTAAATTATTTGCTTGAATTTTGTAACATATAAACACAGCAAAGGAACAGTATAAGCGTCTTCCAGGGGCCTAGGTTTAGACTTGTGAATTATCATGTTTCAAGACATTTAAAGGAGTATGGGATAATTTCTTTCAAAAACTGAATTGAAGCCTAGGGAGAAAACACCATAGTAACATTATGGCTGTAAAAAACATGCATGCCAGATTTCAAATCCTTAGCAATTGCATTTAAAAAGTTGGTTGTGAAGCCATTCCTGTTTTCCCAGAAATAGGTGAAGAAAAATTAGAATAAGGTGTATCTAAGGAGTTTTCGGGATACTCAGTTTAGCCAAAATTGTGAGCCTGTGATTCAATGAAAGCTGTTTGAAAATATGATGGATCAGAATAGAAGGAGAAGATACCTTAATTTGACATCTGTTAACAGGGGCATGTCAAGGTAGTAGTTACATATATACAAACACACAAATACAACACACATTAAAGAGGGACACACATACACACACAGAGAGAGAGAGAGAGAGAGAGAGAGAGAGAGAGAGAGAGAGAGAGAGAGAGAGAGAGAGAGCTATAGAACAGGCATAACTGAGCAGGGGAAATGGAACAAATATTTCAGAGCCCTACCTATGATACATATATATATATATATATATATATATATATATATAACTTAAAAAATACCAATCCAAATTCCTACTCCCTCCAGTCTTCTGCTATCATTCCCTCCACAGAGCCTCCCACCCCACCCCCTCCAATTCTAAGAGAGGGCAATGCACCCTTCCCTCTGGAAAGCTCAAGACCCTCTCTACCACAACTATGTTGAGCAAGGTATACATCCAAAGAAAATAGGATCCCAAGAAGCCAGTACATTTAGTAGAGACACATACCTGTGTCACTATCAGAGACACCTCAGTCTGCCTCAACTGTCAACCCCCTTCAGAGGGACTTGTTTGTTCCCATGCTCATTCACTCCCAATCTATCACCTCCTACAAGTCTAAAATAGTTCTTTTTTGCTATTATTTTCTTTTATTGTAAGTAGATTTTTGGCATGTACTATGTCCAAATTGTAGCTTCATCTCACTCTATTCCATCCGGTTCCTTCCCTCATCCCCTCCCATGAAGACCTACTCCTTTCCTGTTTCTCATTAGAAAACAGACTTTTGGGGATGTAATACAATAGGATAAAGTCAACTCATCAGAAAAATCCAAAATTGAAAACAAAATAGAAGGAAAAAACCCAAGAAGAGAAACAGATGTAAACACAAAGATCTGCTCATTTTCACAATCAGGATTCCATAAAAACATAAAACCAGAAACCATAATATATAAGCAAAGAACCTATATGTTTAGAAGGAGAAAGAATTTAAAGTAGGAATAAAATAAGTAAATTTTAAAAAGGAAAAAGAGAAAAATCCCTGACATGACATTATGAGACAGGGAACCTCCAAAGATGCCATTGAGTTCAACTTCTGTTGTCCATTTACTGCTGGATATCTAGATTACACTTAATAATAGTTTGTTTCCCCAGTGATACTCCCTTAAAGAAAATTAATTTTTCCTTTTACAGAGGTTGTCAATTGAATATAGCTTCAAGGTTAGAGATGGAAGAATATGTCCATTTCTCCTTTCTGCTACAGGCCCCTACCTAGTGCAGAGTTGCTTAGTCCATGTGCATGCTGCCCCAGTCTCTTGTAGTTCTTAAATATGTTGATCTTATTCTGTTCAGAAGGCCTTGTTATATTGGTGTTTTTCATTCCCTCTGGCTCTTTCATTCTTTCCGCCTACTCTTCTACATGTTTCCCTAATCTTAGGGGGGAGAAGTTAACAGAGACATTCTATTTAGGGGTGAATATTCCAAGACCTTTCACTCTCTGTATATTGTCTGACTGTGCGTCTCTGAAATTGTTCCTAAGTGCTTCAGGAGGAAGCTTCTCTGATATTGGGAGTCAGTATTTTGCTAGGTCCATTTAGTAGAACGTTGGTTTATGATTTTTTCCTTGGTCCCTGGGATATGTAATATCAGATTCATGGTTCCATCTCATGGAGTTTGTATTAAGTCAAATTAAATATTGCTTGCTTACTCCCACAAGATTTTTTCCACTATTGATATGTCGTTTCATTTTCTCAGGACATCATTGTAGACTGAAGGGTTCCTTCAGGATTGCTGTTATGTTTCTTCTCTGGTAGCACTCAGAGTATCTTCTGATAACAAGAATACAAGCCAGAAGGAATAAAGGTTCTATGTAGGCACCCAACTAGATTGCTCCATGTTCATTGAGGTATGTAAGTGTTATCTTCAGCAAGGAGGCTTTGCTGTCAGTTTGTGTAGAGCAACCTATTATCTTGGTAACATTCTGTGTTGTTTGGAGGTTTCCATGTGACCTCTTTGCCCAGCAACCCCATTATATGTAACCCATTTTCAGTACTGGAATCTTCATTTGGGTTTTGTTACCCTACCCTATTCATTTAAATCTCCTTCATACATGTATATATTTTAAGAAGCTTCTACTCTGTTAGATTTTCATTCAAATTGTATTTTAGTTTATCTGCACATCACTGTAATCACTTCTTAGCTTCCCTTCTTCCTTATTCCTCCTATCTTGAGCCTGTTATTGCATTTCATTCATCTATTACATTCCATTCTGTTTATTTTCCTTAGGGAATCTATCTGCTCCCTCCAGTCTCCTACTCTCTACTCAACCTTTGTGGATCTATGGATTGTAGCTTACTCACTATTGGCTTGACAAATAATATCTATATATAAGAGGATACCTATATTCTTAAAACAACACCACCAAAATAGAATCCCACTTCTCTGATGAAATATAACCACTTTGATCTCATTTCCCAACAGTACTCATTGTAAGCCCACCAGAGATATAAATTAGTTGAATTACCTGCAATTTTATACAAATGGATACCTGTAGTTTGTTCATTTTTCTGTATACCTTGTACTTCTTTCATAATGTTCTATAATTTATTTTATGCATGGTAAAATGACATCATTTTAAATCAAAATATTAATCCATCTTATATAAATAACTTTAAATCAGAATATGAATCCATGATATATAAACAACTTGTCATCCTCATTAACTTCAACCATGAAACCTAATATGTGCAAGTTCAGCAGAACCACCATATATGGACTGCCCTTGGAAGCTTCAGCATTGTAAGGGCATAAATTTCAAATAATTTCATGTAAATAACTTATTACCTCTTTTCCAATTAATAGGTGCTATAGTTACTTCCTTTTTCTGATATTCTGAATATGCTGTAAGGGGATAATTTTACTTATAAATACATCTATTAGATATAAATCTGTATCAACTTGTTATATAGTAAACATGTTCTGTTCTGTTATATGATAAAGATATCATACTATATATTGTATGTCCAACAATAGCTCATTTCACATTAATATTTTGAAACACTTTGTGATGTATCAAAGAAAATTAAATTTTGAAAATTACTAATTCCTATTCCTGTTTCTCATTCACACTTTTCAAACTCTTGTGTGTAATTCTCACATTAAATTCAGTGAGAAAATTCCATTAGGAAGTCTGACAGAAAGGAGTATCATGGGACTCAGAAAGAAGGAAAGGACTTTAGAAGCAGTCAAAAAAAGGGACAGGAGTGCCATGGAGATTAAAGGATAGCATCATACTATAGAGAGGGAATATCATTGACAAGAATGACAAGGGTGACAACTGAGTCCTGCAGAAATCATAGAAAGTCCAGAAAATGAAGGGGAGAGCTTTTCGTTTGGTGTACTTTTTATGCAGGACATTCAAAAGCAATTTTTCATGCTTGTTAATAAGTAAGTGGATCTCTCTGTTATACATAAATACAGTAACATTTATAGTATTTTAAAACAATAATGTAAAGGCACACATGTTGATTTCTAGAAATGTCATTAAATTATTTTTGAGTTAGAAAAGTAAATTTTAGGAAAGATTGGAAGTAACATGATCTCAAGTTTAAAAATGAGTCAATGCAATCTGCACAGTCCATAATTCCTTATTAATTTGTAAGTCTGATATCTGTACTCCTGCTCATCTGGACACAAGTTCAGTACCTAGCTGTGTGATTTACAAATCTATGCTGATGTTCTAAATCTCTTACAAAAAGTGCAGGTGCTGCTGTTGCCTACCCACTATATATGTAATAAACACTTCCAGTTCTTCAGACCAACAACAATCTGTACTGCAAATTCTGTTCCCTAAACCAATTGACAGAGTTATCATTTCCCTGTATTATGCGAATCAGTTTCTTTATCCAGATGCCAGGAGCTGAGTAATCACCCTGTATAATGTTCCTTTTCTTGCTACCTGGACTCCTAACCAATTTGTAATTTATCAGCTGTTACTAATTCTATATTTAAATTCTTTCAGAACTAATCCATCCTTTCCTATTAATAAATGTTACCTCTCAGCACAGAGCTGTTATCTCTGTGTCATTACAAAAATAATACAATGTCTCCAAGCCTTTGTTTTTTTACCACTGAAATTCTTTATTATCTATAAACTTCAAATTAGACATATAGTATTCAATATCATATTGGAAATACTGGAGAAATATAATTGATACAATATATAATACAATTTTCTTTACCGAAACATTTTTACTTCTTTTTGTAACTTTGCTAATTTTCATAACATTTTAAATTTCATTTCCACAAATAATTAATTGCACAAACACACAAACAAACAAACACTGGCTCACATGTATAGCTATAATCATGATTATCAAATTCTGCATCATTTTTCTTTTTGCTTTCTTTTTATAAAGATTTATTTATTGATTATGTATACAGTGCTCTGTCTACATATATGTCCTCAGATCAGAAGAGGACACCAGATATCATTATATATGCTTGTGAGCCACCATATAGTTGCTGGGAATTGAACTATGGACCTTTGAAAGAGCAGTCAGCGCTCTTTGCCGCTGATGAATCTCGCCAACCCCTTTTTTTTCTTTCATCTGAAAGTTATAATTTTAGATTCTGTATTCTGTACTATTATTTTTACACTTTTTAATATCCTCATGTAAATCCCTGGGGTACTTACTTAAAAGAGATAACAATGTATTCTTACTTGAATTTGGGCATGTTTCCCAAAATATGAAAAGTCCTCATCAATCACACATACCGAATATTATTGAAAATTTTTCTTCAAATTGATTTTTTAACATGTGTGCATTCTTTTGGTTGTGAACATAAACTCACACATATAAAAAAAATCCCTGAGTATTCAGTACTCAAGGAAAATTCCTGTAAATAATTATAATAAAACAACGTCATTCTGGGTAGCAACTGCTATAAAGCAATAAATGAAACAAAAAATATGACATCAATAAATCAAACAGACTTCTGAAATATTTCAGAATATGGAGGGATTCTTATATGTAAGTCTGCTTTTCAATATGTGACACCATCATAGAATAGCTAAACAATTTGGACTTGTACTTAGGATGAAAATCTAAAGCCCTTGGATAGCAATACACAGTAAACTGAGCGATCAAAATATACTGAGTTATTTTGTGGTGGGACTCCAGCTGTAAAAAATAACTATTTCAGTTACTGTTGAGCCAGAAAATATAATGTAACATCAGAGACAAGATGACAGTTTGATGTACAAAAAAAATCCATCAATCCACATTGTATGTGTGACATTGATTCTATGGAATGACTCTAACCCATCTATCTAGTGGAAATCTTATGAACTCAGACAGGCAATACTTTAACATTTATAGGTAGAATGGTACAGATGAAAAACATAGTCTGTATTTATTCAATGATACAGCAGTTTTAACTTTTGTGACGTATTGAAGTAACAGGAAAAATACCAATTACGTCCCTACTATTCTGAGGTAGAAAAATCAGCTTTATTGACTTTTCAAAGCAACAGTGAGGCCACAAAATGAGACAAATAAATAAATCATCCTTTGCATACAAAAGCAGCAGCTTTACAATATGTCTACCATATTTATTTCTCTATATTTCAAATTGTTGCAAAAATTTCATTTGTAAAATGAAAAGTTTAAAAATGAAATTTCAAAAAGTTTTAATCATTTATTTAAAAATAAGTACATTGTATGCTAAATAATGTATCCCATATTAATGGTGAAAAAAACAAAAAAGAGAAAAAGACATAATTCTTCTTTTATGAGCCAGCTGCTCATGGCAAGTGAGACGTGGAAAGTACAATGTCTTCTGATTAGGAGACCCCTATTACTAATTCTAATGAACAGGTTCCTGAAAATAGAATGCATACACTGGAATCGTGGCTCTGCCTCCTAGGGACTAAAAGGATTGCAAAAAAGTATGTCACTAATATGTGCATATTCTTTCTTACACAAATATTAAGAGGAAGAAAATAATAATTGTATTTTAGTGTATTAAGATTAAATAAGGGGCTGGAATAATGGCTCAATTGGTTAAGAATGTTTGCTACTCTTGCAGAATACGTATATTCACTTAATAGTAACCACATGGTGGCTCACAAACATTAATTACTTCAGTTGCAGAGATCCAATCATCTCTTTTGGACTCCAGAGTTACCAGGCACATACTTGATGCAAATAAACAAATGCAGGAACACACTTATACATATATAGAAAAATAAACATTTTTCAAAAATGATTAAATAAGGAAGCATTTGTAAATATCCACATGTAGAGCTGAGAGTATATGGGCATTTTCAATAATTACTATAAATAATTAATATTCCTTTGTAGATAATGCCTAACAGTTCAAAATGGGACATCTGAGGATATGAGTATAGAGTTGCCTGATTCTCTTTAGAGAAAAATAATCAGAAAATAGTATCTGGAGAAAAAGTTTCTTCTGGAAATGTGAATATTGAGTAACATTTGCCTCAGATGATAAGTGAGTCACCATTTCAGAAGTAGGGTGGGGGAACATGAGGAAAGTTTGATAGAGAAGAGTTATCACATGCAATAATAACTTTAGGGAATCTGTGTGGTCTTCTTCTCTGGGTTATTAGATAACAATTACTGAGATGAGGATTCATAGAATCCTATGTGTTAATGTATAAATATATATTACCCTTATATTTTAATCATTGCATCAAAAAATTGACTTTTATTGATCATTTTTTGCTACTTATAACTACCATAATTATACAAATAATGTAAATAACACACAAAATAACTTCAAATTAAGTAGAGGTTATCATAAATGATTTATAAGTATCTTGCCATGATGTGACACTAAAATATTACTGTAAAAATAGGTGTAAAAACCACAGACATATTGAAGAGTTGATCATTACCATGAATGTAGCTCAAAAAATAAAAAATAAAAAGAATTCTCAGAAATTCTATCCATTTAATGAACTAAAGTATCAACATCAAGATTGCAATGAAGTCTTTAGAACCAATCAACATCAAAGGGAAAGTCAGTGTAACATTAATAAGAGTGTCCCTGTAGCAAATGTTTAACAACTGAGTATTTATCTCTACAGCTTGCTAGTGCGATGCTAATATACCTAAGCATAAATACCACTCAATGATCAGTGTACAAGAATTTTTGTTGTAACATGGTTTAACTAGGTTTAGTGATGTAAACTGTGACTATTCCAAATTGGTTGGAAAATTAAACAGAGAAATAACCTTCATGAGAAAATAAAATGCTCCTCAGGATATCCTGAAAGTCCCAAGCAGAATTTCATAAACACAATAATCTACAATATATAATAAAGTTAATTTTACATACCATTATTGATTGGCAGAATCCTTTGCCAGAAACCAACTGGAGCTATCCTTTGTTTCCAAAGGATAAAATGCAGTATTAGAATTTCTGAAATAAAACATGTCATTTTGGCTCATTTTACCCCATGAGTTTTACCTTGTCCTACAATCCTATACATCCTCCAAATCCACATTCTACACAGACTGCTGAGTGAAACGTTTTATGACATTTGAAATCAGTCACTCGTGCCTATATTACCCCATCGTCTGATTAAAATGCTACCGGTAAGACACACTGTGGGATAACATTTTGGCATTTAGTTCAAGACAAAAACAAAACAAACAAACAAGCAAAAACCTTATATCACCAGCTACTGAAATTTTCTTCAATACTACACAGCATAAATCAAGCATATTTCCATAAATTATTCTCAGCTATGTTGGCCAAAAATCTACATAGAACACTTCTGAATTACATGTTTATGATGTTATTCTTCTTTTGAAACAAATATTTTCTCCTGACTTTTGTGGTTGACACTGAGGAATTTTTCTGTTTGTTTTTGTTTATCTTTGGTGGTTTGTTTGTTTTGTCTGTATGTTTTGTAGTATCACAATCCCAGCCAAACTCGAAAGATATCTCAGCTTCTAGGTATCAGAGTAGTCTATTAAGACAAACTAGCATGAAAAATGAAAGTGACATCTTAGCTTTCCAGCCGCATCATAATGGACAAGGATGGGGAGGATGCTATATAGCATCTTCTGGCTCCACTTCCCAAGACAGAACAGGCAGAAAAGACACAGATATGATCTCAGTACAAAGAGTGCCCAAAAAAGGTTTCTACAGAAAAAGTAATCAAAAGGATCCTGAAGCTCTCTATGTTGGTGCATATTGTGTGTGTGTGTGTGTGTGTGTGTGTGTGTGTGTGTGTGTGTTTGTGTGTGTGTATTCACATGTATGCAGGTGCATATTCACATGTACAAATGTTTGAGAAAGCTAAAATTCAAACTTGGGTGTCACATACAGAGTTGTTGACAGATTTTTGAGATAAAGTACCTCAGTTTTCTGGAACTGCCAAGTAGGCTATGACTGGCTTTCCAATAGACCCCACCAATTTATTCTTTCTTTCCCTCCAGAATTGGGATTACACACATCAGCACATCAGGCTTTGTTCTTGGGCCTGAACTCAGTTCCTTCTAATTTCTTTTTTATTTTAATTTTTTATTCATTTTACACATCAACCACAATTCCCCCTCCCTCTCCTCCTCCCTCTGTCCCACCCACCTCCCACCTTATCCCCTCACCTAACCCTCAGAAAGGATAAGGCTTCCCATGGGAAGTTAACAAAGCCTGGAACATCAAACGCAGGCAGAACCAAGGCCCTTCCCCTTGCAACAAGTCTGAGAAATGCATTCCACCATAGGGAATAGATTCCAGTCCCACTATCAGGGGCTCAACAAACAAATCAAGCCACAAACTATTACCCACAAACAGAGGGCCTAGTTAAGTCCTACATAGGGTCCCAGCTGTCAGTCTAGAGTCCATGAGCCTCCACGACCTCCCATGATCTCTGGTCAGAAACCTTTGTTGGTGTCCTTATCATGATCTTGACTCCACTTGCTCATGCAATCCCTCTTCCCTCTCTTCAACCAGACACACTGATCTTACCTGTAAATCTCTGCTTCTGCTTCCATCAGTTACTGGATGAAGGTTTTATGATGACATTAGAGTAGTCACCAATCTGATCATAGGAGCAGGGCAGGTCAAGCACCCTTTTGACTATTGCTAAGAATATTAGCTGGGGTTATCCTTTTGGATTTCTGGGAAGTTCCCTGCTAACAGGTTTCTCCCTAAATCCACAGGCTTTGTCAAGATATCTCTTTTACTGTTCTCCCAAAACTTTCTGTCCAGCACCTCAACCACCCCATTTCCTCATGTTCTCATCCTTCAGCTCCTCCCTTATGCCTTCCTTCCTCCTCCAGTTTAACAAGGAAACCTCTTCTGTTTCACCTTTCCAAGGTGATCATGCATCCCTCCTAGAGTTATCTTTATTACCTAACTTCTCTGGGGCTGAGGATTATAGTCTGGTTATCCTTAGCTTTATATCTAGTACTCACTTATGAGTAAGTACATACCATGTTTGTCTTTCTGGGCCTGGCTTACCTTACTCAGGATGATTTTTTCTAGTTCCTTCCATTTGCCTGCAAATTTCATGATACTCTGTTGTGCAAATGCACCACATTTCTTTATCCATTCTTTAGTTGAGGGATCATCTAGTTTTTTTCCAGGTTCTGGCTATTACAAATAATGCTGCGATGTACATAGTGAGAGGGCATACTTATGGTATGACTAAGTATTCTCTGGGTATATGCCAAAGTATGGTAATACTGGGTGTTAAGGTAGATGATTCCCATTTTTTTTTTTTGAGAAATGACTATACTTATTTCCAAAATAGAAGTATACGTTTGCAATCCCACAGGCACCAATACTGGAGGAGGATTCTCCCTACTCCTTGTCCTCTGCAACATAAGCTGTCCTCAGTGTTCTTGACCCTAGCCATTCTGACAGCTATAAAATGATGTCTCTGAGTTGTTTTGATTAGCAATTTACTAAAGACTAAGGAGTTGAGCAATTTCTTAAATGTCTTTTGACTATTTGAGATTCTTCTGCTGAGAATTTTCTCTTTATATCTGTGCCACATTTTTAAATTGGGTTACGTGGTAGTTTGATGTTTAGTTTCTTGAGTTCGTTATATATTTTGAAGATCAGCCCTCTGTCAAATGTGGGGTTGAAGATCTTTGCCCACTCTGTAAGCTTCCATTTTGTCTTATTGACAGTATATTTGCCTTACAGAAGTTGTTGATTCTAAGTGGATGCTACTGGTGTTATATTTAGGAAGTGGTGTCCTTTGCCAATGCATTCAAGGCTACTTTCCACTTTCTCTTCTATTAGGTTCAGTATAACTGGATTTATATTGAAGTCTTTGATTCAAATGTATTTGAATTTTGTACATGGTTATAGATATTTATCTATTTGCAATCTTCTACATGTTGACATACAGTTATGCCAGAGCCATTTATTGAAGGTGATTTCTTTTTGCCATTGTATGGTTTTGGTTTCTTTACAAAAAAATAAGGTGTTCATAGGTGTGTGGATTAATGTCAGGGTCTTCAATTTCATTTCATTTGTTCACATTTCTGTTTTTATGCCAAGATTAAGTTGCTTTTATTACTATAGCTTTATAATAGAACTTGAAATCAGGTATTATGATGCCTCCAGAAGATCCTTTATTATATAGGATTGTTTTATATTCTGGGTTTTATGTTTTTCCATATGAAGGTGAGTATTGTTCATTCAAGGTCTCTAAAGAATTGTGTTGGGAATTCATTAAATCTGTTGTTAGCTTTGGTAAGATTATTTTAACTACTCCCATGATAAATCTCAAGTACAAATATTCACTAGCTTTCTAAATGTCTGCATAGAAGGAAAAATGTATACTTTACTGATTATATGTTAGTTCTTCATAAGTTTGTGACTTCATAAATTCCTCTTCATCTTACTTACTCTCTGATTTAGCAGTGTTTCTGGATTCCACTTCGATGTCAGAAACACTCTGGAATTCTTTCTCTAAATTCTACGATACCCAAAACATAAAAGTGCATTCAAATGGAGTCATACTTCCTCTGTCTCCTATATATTATTACTAGAATTACATATGCTGAATGTGCTTTGGATAATGTAGTACATATGCAACTTATTTCATAAGTCAGTATTTTCTGTCAATGTCTATTGTTACCTGTCTCAAAAATCAGAAACCACTACTCTGGTAAATACATTATAAACAATTATAAAGCTCTCTTAAAGAGAACATTTACAAAATAAGTTTTTAATAAGGTATTTTATCCATAATATATAAATTATTCTTAAGTAACAATTTTATTTTTAAAAAAAATATTTATTTATTTATTTATTTATTTATCATGTAAACAATATTCTGTCTGTGTGTATGCCTGCAGGCCAGAAGAGGGCACCAAACCCCATTACAGATGGTTGTGAGCCACCATGTGGTTGCTGGGAATTGAACTCAGGACCTTTGGAAGAACAGGCAATGCTCTTAACCTCTGAGCCATCTCTCCAGCCCCCTTAAGTAACAATTTTATAACTCACCCAGAAGAAAAATATTTGATTAAAATGGAATAAATACTTAAAAGACATGAAAAGAAGTCTTATCAAATGAGAAATATAAATGACAAACAAAAATTCATGCAATAATATTTATCACTAGTGTGACAGTATCACAACAGTAATGAGATACCAATACATATGTGTGATAATGTTTAAAATAAGCAAAGATCAAAGGTATCAAGAGTTTGATAAACAAAATCAAAACTTCCAGTGGCTATTTAAATTTTTAAGCTGGTTTTGTAGACAATTTTTGTGGACAGTTCTATAAGACTATAGGCTTCCGCAGAATATAATCCTTATAAGTATTTTCTGAATTGATAAACAATATGTGCTCCCGCAGTTACCTATTAACAAAGCTTTTATGAAAATCTATAAGCAATTAAGAAGATAATCAACACATCAGTATTCTTCCATAAACTAAGCAAAGGAAAAGTGCATTCTATGAAAAATAAAAATAAACTACTGATTCTTGAAAGTACACAGAAGGATGTCTAAGTACTTTCACTAGTCAAACAAATGCACCTCTGAAAAAATATGTCACTATTTATGGAAAACATACATTATGTGACTATTTATGGAAAACATACATGAATTTTTATATGTACCATTAATGTGTCATGACTGTTACTTTACTGTATGATGTTTCTTCCCCAAGTCCAAAACTACAGTTACCAAAGAAAAAAAATCTAAGGAACTGACACAAAAAAGTGAAACCTAGGGGATCCATTGATTAAATACAACATTTGCCTTGATATCGTGGGTGGTATGTATGAAGAGAGCAAAACATTTGAAGCACTATTTAAAGAAACCTAAGTGAAATATACAATTTAGCTCATGCTAAAAATTTAATATCAGTTGTTTAGCAGTGACCAGTACACTGTTTAGATACAGGAGGTTGATGGAGTTGATGAAATTTCAACTAGGTTGGTTTAAGAAAAAGTTATCAAACTACCTACAAACCTAAAACTGTTAAAAAAATAAATTTCTTTTAAATAATTCTCTACTGAAAAAAATTGGACCAAAGCAATAATCAAGAAGGAAATTTGAAATGTCTTAAAATAGAAAGAATATGAAACATAATACATCGTAAAATCTCTGTGACACAATGAAGGTGGTTCCCATAGGAATGTCAGGACAGTTCTACAGTCTTTTCATTAAGTCACTACAACTGTGATGTCAAATACACACACATACATACACACTTGCACACAAAACACACACAGAGAGAGAGAGAGAGAGAGAGAGAGAGAGAGAGAGAGAGAGAGAGAGAGAGAGAGAGAGAGAGGGAGGGGGAGGGAGAGGGAGAGGGAGAGGGAGAGGGAGAGGGAGAGAGAGAGAGAGACAGAGAGACAGAGAGAGAGAGAATGCATAAATTGTGTATTTCTTTTCAATTTGTGGGGGTGATGATATTAAGGAAATGATCAACATCTTTAATCGTCAGAAAAATGCAAATCAGAACACTGAGATTCCATCTTACACATGTTAGAATGACCAAGATCAGAAACAGTAAAGACAGCTTATGCTGAAGAGAATTTTGGATAAAGGGAACACTCCTCTGTTGCTGATGGGAGTGAAAACTGGTACAACTGCTTTTGAAATCAGTATGGTGATTTCTTAGAAAAATAGGAAGCAACCTACCTCAAGACACAGCTTTGAGTATATACCACTTTGAGTATATACTCAAAGGATGTTCAATCATACCACAATGACATGTGCTCAATTTTGTTTATAGCAGCATTATTCATAATAGCCAGAAGATGGAAACAACCTAAATGCCCCTCAACCAAATCATGGATAAAGAAAATGTGGTATGTTTATACAATGGCGTTCTATACAGCTTAAACAAATAATAACATCTGGAAATTTGTGGGCAAATGGATGGATCTAGAAAACATTAAATTGACTGAGGTAGCACACACCCAGAAAGACAAATGTAACATGTACTCAATCATAATTGGCTTTTAGACATAAAACAAAAAAAAAATCAGCTTATAATTCATAGCCCCAGAGAATCTAGAAAACAAAGAGGACCCCAAAAGAGACATGCATAGTCTAATATATATGTGAAGTAGAAAAAGACAAAATCCCCTAGTAAACTGGGAGGGTGGGGATCATAGGAGAGGGTAGGAGGGGATGGAAGAGGAAGGGAGGGGAGTGAAAGAAAAATATATAGTTCAATAAAAACAATAAAATAATATATAGCTTAAAAAACTGTCTCCAAATATTGAATCTTGTTAAATAAATTCAAATGTTTATTTAATTTAGGACATGAACAAAAGAATAATAGAGCTGAGGGGGGCATTCTGATGCTGGGGCCATGCTTGTCTGTGATAATATCCCAGTTTTTTATTTTTTATAATTCCTTTAGTTATTCTATATTTTTTATATGTGTTCACATTTGATGTTTACATTTCTGCATAGAATATTGTCTACATTTTGATACAACTTTCATTTAAACTATTTGGCTTTTGAAAAATTACTATCTCTAAAATAGTAATCACACAAATCCCAAAGGATGGTAAGTCTTTAAATCTTGTGTTTACCTTAATTTCTTCTTTTATCGTCTGAAAGTTTTTAACTTACCATTCTTATATTACTTAATTGTAGCAATCCAAAGCTAAGTTTTCCACCTTTGATGACACATATTGTTTCTCTTTAGTCTTTCTCAGTATGTTTATCATTTGTGTATAGGGACTATTCCTGTGTGCTTAATTTTTTATCCTGCTACATGGCTGACAGTGTTTGTCAGCTATAGAAATTTCCTGGTGAATTTTCTTAAATTTCTTTAATGTATAAAATCACATAATCTCCAAATAAAGATACTTTGACTTTTTCCTTTTTAGTTTATATCCCCTTGATGTTCTTCAGCTCTATTATTCTCTAGCTAGGAAGTCTAGTATTACATTGAAGGAATTGAGAGGATGAATAAACATCCTTTCTTTTAACTTATTTTAATGGACATTCTTTAAGTCTCTTTCCATTTAGAATGATGGGAGTTATTATCTTGTATATTTTGTCTTTCAGACTGTTCATGTTTTGTGGTATGTATATTGATTTTCATAAGTTGAACAATCCCTATATTTCTAAGATGGACCAAACTTGATTTTGGTGAATATTATTTAGGACATATTCTTGAACTCAGTTTAAAAGTGTCTCATTAAGAATTTGCTCATGAGGAATGGGAGGGACAATAAAAGGATATTTTCATAAGGGAAATTGGCCTATAAATTTTCAATACATTTCTTTCTATTGATTAGGCCCTTTGGTTTTTTTAACGTAATATTTTTATTTATTATTTGGGAATTTATTACAGTGCACCATGATCACACTTACTTCCAATTCCTCCCCAGTCCATCCTTCATGCCTCCCTTGTACCATCATCACCCCCACAAATTGAAAAGAAATACACAATTTGTGCATTCTCTCTTGCTCTCTCTCTCTCTCTCTCTCTCTCTCTCTCTCTCACTCTCTTTCTCTGTGTTTTGTGTGCATGTGTGCAAGTGTGTATGTATGTGTGTGTATTTGATATCACAGTTGTAGCAACTTAATGAAAAGACTATAGAACTGTCCTGACATTCCCATTGAAACCACCTTCATTGTGTCACAGAGATTTTATGATGTATTATGTTTCATATTCTTTCTATTTTAAGACATTTCAAATTTCCTTCTTGATTATTGCTTTGGTACATTTTTTTCAGTAGAGAATTATTTAACGTCCCTTATTTTGACCTTGTTCTGGCCATATATATACCCACACTGGAAGGATACAGGAAAAATTATTGTGCTCCATGAATTGCAGGATTTAAGGTAATGTTTTTGCGGAAAGTAGGAACCTATGGGCAGCAAGTAATGTTCCATAACTGAACATGAAAAGAGAATGACAATGTAGGTACTGTACATGTAATTACTAGTCACAGTGAAAATAGGAATCAATTAAATATTGTAGATGATTTTTATATGTCAGAACACTATTATTTATTTCATAGAAAATTGGTACCCATGGAATTTTTTAAATGTTGATTGCAGACAATATTTGGTAGTTGGTTTGGAATATATCACAGTGGTTGGTATACATTTTCTGAATTTGTAACTATAAATCTAAATCAAATAATATAGTTCCATATCTAAAGCCTAACAAATAAAAATATAATATATATAATATATAATAAATAAAAATAAAATATATAATAAATAAATAAAAATATATAAAATATATAATATATTAAAAATTAAATATACAAATAACAAGCATATGCTATATACCTCCTGAAAAAAACAAAATCAAACCAACTCTCTAAATATAAATGCTTCAGTATTTTTTTAAAATATTCGCTGAATCCATGGTATCTGAGTTTCATGTTGAACAGCATTTGTTCTCATTTTTTGAGAAACAGTGCTCTACAAAGAGCACAAAATATAAAGCCTATCAATATATTGTAAGTTTAGATTGACCAACTTTATCTTTCCCTTGGATATTAATAAAAGGACAAACACAGTAACACTGTTTCTATTGTTTGCAGTCAGAGTGGAAATAGCCAAAGGGGAGAAAAATTTACAAGAGACACAAAAGTCAAAACATCATCAAATGCTCAGTTTCTGATGACTTGTTTGTGAAATCTGTATCCCAAAACCCAGAAAAAATGTGCAGGCAGTCACTCAGGAGCCCACATTCCTTGTGTGCAGCCTATTCAGTAAGTTGGAGGAAAAAAAAGGAAGATAGTTGTTTACTCTGGATCCCCTTGGAACAATTTTTCAAATATATTTCTGCATGAGAATTGCCTGGGAAACTTGTTAAATGCCCCATCCTCTACAAATTATGTTATACTTGGCATTGATATTGCCCAAGAAATGCATTTTAACAAGTTACCTAGTGGTTCTAATTTGATACCAGACCAGTGCTGAGACATACTATAAGAGCCAAACAAATAGGCAGGACTTCAACTTGCTCTGCATCCTTTCCTTCTGTTAACTGCCTGTTCTCTTGGATACAAAAGAACTCCATAGTTCCAGTGAAGTTCTTGAAATTAAAGCTAGTTGCAAACTACATATAACACAATTGCATACATTTAGGAAGTTTAAAATATTAATTAAATGCTGTAAGGAATTGTCAATATTTAACTATGAAGTAGAACAAACATAACAATGTATTTTAATAAATGTTGTGTAAATATACACCACCACAATTTGCTGCTGTGTATGGATACTCAGCCTTCTTACCATAGTGTGAAATCAGATAATAACATTATTGTGGTAATATGATGGGAGGTGAAAGAAAGAACTATCATATACATAAGAATTACCCAGAAGTCCTGATAAGATAATTGATCCAATAATTATAAGGCTACTAAATAATTAAGAGGGAAATAATATAAACAGGGTAGATAATCTGAAAATAAGGATATTTCACATTCCTGATGTGATGGAGGTAGATAATATCGGATACCTCAGACATTGTTTGCAACTAAAAATGGTGACCTGAAATTTAGAGTGTGTAATTCTTTAGTTTATGAAATTTCCCCCGTAGTATTTTTGAAATGTGCTTGATTAAGGATAACTGGAGCTGTAGTAAATGAACTGTGGGTAAAGAGAAGCTACTTTATGTAGTGTGTGTGGGTATTGGACACAAGTGTGTATATATGTTCTTGTAAAGGGTATATGTGTGTACATGCCCATGGGGAGACCCAAGGTCAAAGCTGAATACCATATTCAGGAACCACACACTTAATTGAGAACAGGACATGCTGATTAGTGTAGACCATCCTTTAGCCAGGGCCACACATCAAAGAATAGATTGGTAACATGGGCTGTAATTGATGGGTTAAAAAATAGAGGGCATATCTTTTGAGATGGAGAAGGGAAACTGATGTATGAAGAGTCTGGTTATGGATGAATATAGTCAAAATACATTGTACAAAATTCTCATGGAACTAATAAAAAACTGGAAACAATAAAGGAAAAAGTAAATTAAATAAAAGTTGAGTGCTGCATACACTGTGTTACGTTTAACTTAAAAGTTACATTTAACAAAAGATATATATATATATATATATATATATATATATATATATATATATATAAATTATCTGGCCTTAATTTTGCTAACTAATAATTTTATCATAATGGTATAATGATAAGCTTAAAAAACAGATTCAAATAATGGCTCTGGTAATAAATGTATGTATGCATAATTTTAACTGATTGATAAGACTGCCAGAAGTAAACATGTCAAATGGTGCCAAGAAACTAGAAAGTCCAAAGTGATACTGAAGTTATAGTCTCGGTCATACAACCTCCAGTCAGAATAGGTGAACATAGAGAAACTGGATCCCTTGCACATTGTTGATAGAAATTCCACTGTGGAAAATAGTATAAAGTATGCTCAAATATTTAAATACTCCATACAATATTGTACAATAAATCCAAATTCTGTTATTATATAAATCTGTTATCTGCATCCCAATTAGAGTGTACTTCTTTTTTTTGTATCATATTGAGAGATCAACTATGGCATGCATTCTGAGCAAAAGGAAATATATAAATAATCAGTGCTAAATAATTCAAAACAATTCTGCTTGTCAGTTTATACATAAAATATTTCTATTTATTGAAAAATGTTAAAGACATTTATTTCCTATCACTTAAAATTGCTACTTAAAGTAGAAATTTTTTATAATTGTCTATGTTTGTAAACAACTAAAGAGATGCATAACCAAAGGATATTCTGCTTTACTGCTGAAGTGAATTTAAAGGATAATTATGAAGAAAGATTTTGGGGAGAACAAAATTTGAAGAACATCATGTACTCTAAAAACATTAAAATATGTCAAACAATATATAAATCATTTTAAATATTTTTGAAAGTGTATGTTGCTCTTTAGGATATTTTAAAATCAGCACCAAACAAATGGAATATGTGTTATTTTTAAAAAGAAATTAGAAAAATTTTATCCATGACTTCCTTTAAAATACAAATGCTTCATTTTGCATATTGCCACACAGTTTAAGTTCTGTTCTCAAGGAACTGGTTTTATCTGGATCACAAGTGAACTGTGGTCAAGTTATGGAAGAAACACTTTAATCCATATTTGAATAATGCACCAGTACTATCTGAATTACTTTACAAGGGAATAATTGGCTCATTTCATGCTGTTTCTCTTGTCAAACTTCTCACATTGCCAAATGTTCAGTCAGCCTAGGTTGTATTTAATACTATAATTTATAGTGATTCAGATTTAATCTTATAATCACAATTTTCAGTTAATGAGAAATTTCTTATTAATATCAACTATCTTGAGAAGTGACAAAATACATTAGAAGATGTCAGTGGATCTGTCATATATAACTACAAAATGATTGGCATTATTCCTCTCACTGATTTCTTTGAACATTCTCACCAAGTGGAAGGTTATTCTAATTCCTACATTAAGTAATGTCTAAATTTGTAATCTAAATTTTATAACACCGTGTAGTAGCAGAGATATTTGGTTGTGAGTCTTAAGAAACTTGCATGTTTCTTTTTTCCCACAATTTTGTTTCTGTCAATTAAATAAGTTTAAGGGAAATCATAAACTATGAACCATACATATCAGGCAACCATGACACTACATCTGGTTACCAAAATCTCTAGATGCAGAAAGGACTGAACACTGGATCAAATAAGGGTTGATATTTAGTACTCTAAAGGAACATCAGAAGGAAATTAACTATAAATTGTTCATATCTGCTGAATATCTGCTTGTATTGAATTTAGAAGCAGTACTATAGTTGCAGTTTGAAAATAAGAAAGCATCTTAGGTTTTGTAATGTAGCCACAGCAAATTGGTAAAGTCAATTAGAAGTCTGTATAAACTTTGTCTTGGTCCTCCTTTAGTCAGATTAAATCACTATGGATCTGTGTCATAATCAACTTATGATAAAATTTGAAAAGCATATTAAGTTGGTTAGAGAATTATAAAAGTGTTCAAATTTTGGTGAAATTGTGAAGCAAACCAAAAATATACATAATTTCAGTAATTTCCAAATTATGTGATAAAAATTTATAAAGAAATAAGATAACATATAATATAATGCTGGATACAAATGTGTTTGACAATTTACTGGAGTTAATTTTAATATAAATATAAAATCAATGTAGTAATAAACTTCATTTTCTAGAAAACTATCAATATTTCAATGTGGATAAAAACACAAAGTTGATAAGCTACCTACCACTATATTTTAATATTTTTAGAACAAATGCTTTAAAAATAAATCAAGTTGGACAATGGTAGCTCATGTCTTTCATCTCAGCATTCATGAGGCAGAGGTGAAGAAGGACACTTAGAAGAAATCCCACACTAGCTCTAATTAAGTATAATAGTGGGTTATTTATTTAGGAGTAGACTCACAGATTACAATCCTCTGGTGGAATGGAGAAGAGCAACTGAATTCTGCTGCTGGAAAAGAGGTCGAGCATGTGCTTTACATTTATAAATTTATAGTATAGGAGACTATGTCCAAGTGGCCTGGTAACCTAAATGCTATTGGTAGTAGGAATTCCTAAAGCACCTCCCTTTTGTTTAAATAAGAATGTTCTAAGACCAATACAAAGTTATATACAATAAGAACAAATATCAGGTATAAAAATTAGAATTACAAACAACATAAACAATATCAAGGAAGAAACATGTGATAAATGTTTCAATAATTATTCTATCATAATGAGTTTAAGTCTTATATAATAAATAACTTGGCCAAGTCATGAGAGGAAAGTAACTACAACTATCTAGTCTTCAACCCCAACAAAGATCCGAGAAGGGAAATAATATTACTTGAATAAGCAGGAAGTATAATCAAGCAACTTCCAAAATGTGCAACAAATGACAGAGACAACTGGATTCCTGGGCAACCACCCAAAGTCTCATTTGCAATCTGGGAGCAACCAACTTTGACTAAGGCCTAGCATAACTGACAGACCATTTTTAGAGGCAGGAAATTTTTCAAAAATGTTTTACCCTGTCTTGGCAAGATTTGGCAGTCTTTTTTCTTATATCCTGCCTGTCTTGTCCAGACATCATGAATTTTGTCAGTGGTGGATGCATGGGCAGTCCCTTGTCCAAAGGCTAGTTTTGCCAACAAGAAAACAAACTCCAAGTGTAGTGTTTTTGTGCTCCACATTCTCTCAGGAATAGATCGGTGCTGCCAGGAGCAATCATGTCTCACTTCAACAGAACCCTAAGTTATTTAAATGGCATATACTACAGCTCTTTAAAGTGGTTGAAGATTACCTATCTATGCAGAATACAATCTCTATGTATCTAGAGAATCGGATTTGTCTAAATATAAGTATGACAGAAATGGATAACTATTGAACTTTAATTCTTAATACCTATATAACTTAAAGACTAAGACTTCATTTTAGAGTTTTAAATAATCTTTAAACAACTGTGCAACAAATATTAGGGCAATACTTCAATATGTAAACAATGCATAGGTATTTTGATCAGAAGTAGAAATGTATATTGCAATATGATAAATATATCCTAAAATTGTATTAATATATAAAATATCTTAAGCAGAGATAGAAGCATTCATGCATACAATATATATATATATATAAATATTGTAGATAAAATAGGAACATATTCAATATAATTTAAGTTTGTATCAATATGCAAAAATCTATACCAATGTAAATTGCCTATAAATAATAGCTCACAAGTATTCACTTCATTACTCACTATTATTATTAATGTAAGTCACACTAATCTATTATCCCATCCAATTTCTTCTTTTTTTCAAAGAGATCCTTGATCCTACATAATTTCCCCCAACCCCCAATGCTATAGAAATTATAATCAACCCCTAAATTATGTCCTTAACACTGAGGACAAACTTTGTTGGGTGAGGGAAAGTTGTCTTCTAGAATTACTTCCAGCTGTCTTGGGAGTGATATTCTTTCTGTGAGATCCTGTGAGAAGTTAAATGATGGTTAAGTTACAAGATGACTGTCTGTTATAATTTCAAATAGTCTCTGGGTATTTGGTAGGTTTTTTCTGAGGTTCTTATTTGGAGTTCTGGCCATAACATTGTAAAAAGTAAACGATTTCAGCTAACCAATTTGGAACTATCTTGAGCAACTAGTATCTGGAACAGGTCTTATAGAAGTGCTATTAGCATCATGACATCATATCAACCAGGTGGAGTTGTTGTTGTAGGGCCTCATCTTTTTCCTGGAAATTTCAAAGATTACCTCAGAAAAATTCATTCTTCATTGTGGAAAACTTAAACATTATTTATACAGACATATATATTCAATGAAGGGATCAATAGAGACAAAAATAAGTATGAAGAAAAGTGAATTTTTTCTAAATACTTTTTTCTTTTTGTCCCATACTATGGTTGCTGACAGGAGAGAGAAACTCCAAATTTTTATTCTAGCAACAGTCTTGGATTTAGGGAAGGACAGAGCCAATGCCCAACTCCAAAGCCAGCATGATTTTTTAGTGAGTCATGATTGTTATTTTATTTAGTATTCAGAGATTCTTGCCCAAGAATCTCTATTACTCTGTTTATGCAGCATTATATTACTACTATAACATGATAAATCTATAATTATGATATAGAATAATAATTGTATATTATTTTAGCATAATTTTAATGAGTTTGTGGGAATATACACACATATATTTGTATTAAATGACAATACACACATAAATATGCATTCTATATGGATGTATATTATGTACACACACATTACATATCTTCATATATAAATATATCTTAAAAGCACTCTTTTTAGCTGTGTGTAAAAACTTATTTGACCATTCATAAAAGGATAGAGACAGAATTTGTAATGAAATATCTTGTGATATATTACCATCTTCACATATTGTCCTGACTACTTTTATTTCAATTTGATGCAAACTAGAGTCATCTGAGAGAAGGGAATTCCAATTAAGAAAATGTTTCCGTAAGATTCAGCTGTCGGTACCTGCATGGGTCATCCAGGATAAAATACAACCTTTCCAGTGCCAATAAGAAAGAGTAGGAAATGGTGACCCAGATAGCAAGGGGAAAACACAAGTGGTCAGGCACTGTGACAGTGAGCAAATACATGCTGTCATTATGACAACCATGAACATGGTGAAAAAATTCAGTGAGAGGAACTACTGGAGAAAACTTTCTGGAGGTACTTATTACTGAGCTAATGCAGGGACTAATGAAAATAGTTTACTTGGGAAATAATTGGAAAGAAAAGCCATGGACAGGTCTTTGAAAATTAGTCATATTCTGGAGATGAGATAATAACTCATTGATAGAGTACTTAGCAAGAATACATCTTAGTCACCAAAAAATATCTTCTGGTATACAAAGAGTAAAATGCAATATCAAAGAGAAGTAGGTTCAGAATCAGATACTTTTATTTTAATAAGTTGTTTCCAATTTGTTTTGAATATGTCTATTAATGGAATTATGTCTTCTTTAGTGATCTTAGTTGAAAAAGGTAATTTGTTGATTGAAATTAAAATGAAAACAAAGGTGTATGATTTCTTTCTGTGGGATTGTACTCTGTATGCTGTGAATATCATTGGTTAATAAACGATCTGCTTTGTGCCTATAGCAGAACTATAGGGCAGAAGAGTTAGGTAGGGAAAACGAAATGCTGGGAGAAAGGAGGCAGAGTCAGAGAGAAGCCATGGAGCCCCACTAGAACTGGATAGCACTTTACCCGGGAAGCCACAGCCACATGGCAATATATAGATTAATAGAAATGGATTAAATTAACATGTGTTAGCCAATAAGAAGCTAGAGCTAATGGGTCAATAAGTTATTTAATTAATACAGATTTTGTGATTACTTCGGGGCTGAGCAGCCGGGAACAGACAAATGGTCTCGTCCAACAATTTATAACATATTATATTGCAAAACATAAGCAACGTTTCTATTTATATGATTAAATTTAATTTTATTTATAGAAAAATCTAAAGCATTGCATGTTTTAAATAACTGAAATTAGAGACTTTACTGTTTTATTTAAAGTATTTGTATTTTACTTGGAAAAAACATTTATTGAGTTTAAATCCAAAATTATTCATCTTATCTGTATCATAATAATCTTCATTAAAATGTATGACATATTTATGTACTTTTTAAAAAAATGTAAGAATAAGAAATTATTTACTTTTGCAGGTCTTGGTCCATAGATCTGCATTGTATTACAGAACACTAGCTCCATCAGTAGATGCACATTTCATTTAGAAATAGACCAGTTCTGAACATATTATTAGTAACACAACATTTTAATCAAAATAATTTTGGGACATGAAAATGCATTGAAATCAGCATCCCTCTTTGTTTCACAACTAAAAGGCATACAATAAAATGAATGAATGTAAAACATTATGAAATATTTTACAAACTCTATTTTAATAACTGATATCTCAGAGGACAAGCTATTACTCATAAAATACTTTACAGAATCCAGAATTTGGGCAGGAGCTGTGATTAATGTGACTTTGATCAAACATTTCTCAAGACAGAGATTTTAATTTGACTTTTTACATTGCTTCTTTCTCACTATGTTAAAGTCATGCACAAAACTACATGGAAATAAATATCAGAAAAGAAAATCAACTTTGAATAAACAATTATATGATCATGTTCACTTTTAACTTCTTTTATATAGAGTATGCAACAACAAAAGAGTGTATATATCTTTTTGATTTGAATAATAACAAGTAAAAAGAATTAAAAGCAATAAAACTGAAATAATACAGTATGACATTCTAGAAAATAATTTCAGGGAACAAAATGGAAAAACTAATGCTCTCAAAGGAACAGAAACACACCAATCTCTTACATTTTCATCTTAAGGATAAATGCAAATTTACAAAATTTTGATTCTCTCTGCTGAAGGTAGAAGTTACTCTCGCTTTTCTTTTCCTTGTCATTTACTTTAAAAAACTATAAATATTTTCTGCCTTTGAGATTGATACAAATACTTTGAAGACTAATTTTTCCATGTAACAATTTTATCACACAGGGATATCTTTCTCAAGAGCCTGAAATATATCTCAAACTAAACACAAGGAGTACTCCATTGTGTAATGGAACCACATTCTCCTAATCCATATCCATTCTTCACTCGAGGGGAATTTAGCTTGTTTCCAGATTCTGCTTATGACAAATAATGCTTGTGGCACAACTGAGCATCCTTTGGATATATACCCAAAAGTGACAGTACTGGGTCTTGAAAGAGATTATTTCCTAATTTTCTGAGAAATCTCCACACTGACATCCAAAGTGGCTGTACCAGCTTGCACTCCAGAGCAGAAAAAAAAATAACATCTTGAATTTTGCAGGAAAATGGATGGAGATAGAAAACATCATATTGAGTGAGGTAACCCAGACACAGAAAGACAAATATCACATGTACTCACTCATAAGTGGTTTTTAAACATAAAGCAAAGAAAACCAGCCTACAAACCACAATCCCAGAGAATCTAGACAACAATAAGGACCATAAGAGAGACATACATAGATCTAATCAACATGGAAAGTAGAAAAAGACAAGATCTCCTGAGTAAATTGGGAGCATGGAGACCTTGGGAGAGGATTGAAGGGAGGAGGGAGGGATGGAGGGGGCCTTAGAAAAATGTAGAGCTCAATAGAAATCAATAAAAAATAAACACAAGGAGAAGCAGTATCCACGACGCTCACATTTTAATGCATCGTTCAACAAATCACAAAGCTTCTCTGAAAATGTTGCCTTTCTCCTCTAGATAAAACCAAGGTGGTCAGTGAGCAGTCAGTTTCAGGTAACTGGATTACCTGTATTTGACGGATGGTACCATCTAGCTCTGTTTACTTGAGAATCAACTACTGTCCCTCTTGTAAAGACTTATAATGAATAATACATTCTTATCTAGACTAAAAGTTTTAGTTTTCATTTGTTCAGGGGTTTCCTGAGATGTCCATCATACTTTCTTTCTCAAGCAAAGCTATTCTCTTTCTCTATTATGAAGATTTCTAGGTTGGAAAAATATTTGCTCCTAATTCATTTACCTAATTTGCCTAGTGATTTTGTGCCAACTTCAGATTCTCACTAGGAGAAGACAAAGAGGTCTGTGCTCACCAAAAAGCACTAGGAGAACCTAGAATGTTAGGAACACATGGTTGTCCCTTCATGGGAAGGAATATAATCACTGTTATCTGCTCAGAATGCTAAAGTGGAAGTGCTTCCTAGCTTGGTGATTTTTGCTCTAACTTTGTGGCCATAGACTTTTCTGGCTTGGGATTCACCTCTAGACAATTATAGTAAATTAGTTTTTTTTCTCTCCAAATCTAGACAACTCATGTTGTCTTACAAAGAATTTTGATGAAGACATGTCAGATCTGTTTTCATTTACTTTTTTCCTCAAGGAGATTTATGTATCCTTTGTTGTGCACATGGGTTGAGTTAATAATCACCAGAATAATTTTTGTCAAATTGTGTTGTACTTACATATGCATAAAAAAGCCTATTCAGAATCAGTCTCATGAATTTTAAGCTAACACTGGCCATTGATTTGTGTTGAGACAAAAGGTGTCAATGCCTCTCATGGTTGTTCACTCTGCTGGCCATGAAGGTTGCAGAGACTCACACACTCACCAAAAATGCACACTACCTGATGAGTTAAGATGGTAGGAGAAGCATAATGCACACAGTTGAGAGAGATTCTAGGAATGGATGTCATATTCCACCAAAGCTCACCAGAACAACTGTCAGCCTCGAAGAAGATAGTATGTGAAGTGAGACCTTTGCGGAAGTGATTATATTATGAGTAATTATGGAATTACTTTCTTACAAAAGAGAACAGAAACAGTTATATGAGCCTTTATCACTAGAGGTCAAAAAAAAGGAAGAAACCATCTCTGATATGCTCTCACTCTCTTTAGTATGGAATTCCTAGCTTATAGAAATGGGATATAAAAAGTCTACTGTCGCCGGGCGGTGGTGACGCATGCCTTTAATCCCAGCACTCGGGAGGCAGAGGCAGGCGGATCTCTGTGAGTTCAAGGCCAGCCTGGTCTACAAGAGCTAGTTCCAGGATAGGCTCTAAAAAAGCTGCAGAGAAACCCTGTCTCGAAAAACAAAAAACAAAAAACAACAACAACAAAAAAAAAAGCTGCAGAGAAACCCTGTCTTGAAAAACCAAAAAAAAAAAAGAAAGAAAAAAAAAAGTCTACTGTCATAATCCACAAATGTTACCATTTTCTTACAAAAAAGTGAATAGACAAAGAAAAGAAGAAAGAAAAATGTGTCCCTTTACACATTGCCATGAGGTCAGTTGGAGAGGGAGCTGCCTGTACATGACAAACCATCAAAAGTGAAGCCAATGATGACTAACTAACATAGAATTTTATCAGAACCCAAATTGTGCATAAATTTGGTAAGTTTGTTCTAGCTTTATACCAATAATATTGCATTTTAATATTGATACCTTTCATTTATGTTAGAAAATTTATTTGATCTATAGAATTTACTAAATTACCCCATATTTACAAGTTCAGAAATTGGGGAGATTCATTTCCTCTCCCTCTCCATAATTATTACCATTTACATCTCTAAAAATAACTTTTAATGTATAAATATGTAATGAGCATACTCAGAAATCATATAAAATAATTAGATTGTTCTGCATAATTATTGCTGGGTTTGAACAAAGATTATGTGAAAATATAATGTATTTGTGACTCTGGCCTGGAAATTTTTGTTTTTGATAGTTCTTAGGAAGAAAATTGGAATGCCAGAAAATGTGGGTAGGAAAGCAGGAATGACTGTGACCTTCCTCAATTTCTAGAAAATAGGAAAAATCAAGTTTTCATGTTACATGTTTTCCTGGAAAAAAAATAAAATTGATGTGCTTTATATTACCTTGGGCATGCCAGCCTTTGAATCAAGCATCTTCACTGAACTGTAAACGTGTAACTCTGTTATCAAAGGAGCTGTAATAATAAAAACAAACCTTGTGGTGCAGTTTGTACACTTGTGCTCATGTGTCTGAGTTCCCTGTTTTTCCATTTCAGTTGTCAGTTCAACAAGCCCCAAAGATTTTCTTCCCTTGCACTGGAATTGCAAACATGTACTATGAAATATGATTTATTTTTAAAGTAGATTCTGGAAAATCAAATTCAGATATTCCTATTTGCAAGGCATGATATCTCTCTTACTTTGTCTGGTAAGTTTTCTAAAGAAAATTATTTTAATTAATTTGTGATATAATTAATAAAAATGTAATGATAAAATGTTCAACAAAATACAGGTTATGTAAATTAACATCTGAGAATTATGTGACTATAGATGTTTTTCATTATACTTATTTTATGTAGCCGGACATCATCAACTTCTGCAAAAAAAAATAGTAGAAGCAAAATAAGCTCCTGAAAGAGCAACCTAAGCATTCTTTCCAATTTCTGTCATTCCATGTTCCTAGGTGCCTGTAATTGGGAAGGATAAACTGACACAAAATAATAGCATTTTCTCCAAGAAGTTTTCCTATCTTGGAAGCATAAAACACACACACACACACATACACACACACACACACACACACACAGTTCAAAGCCTAGCCATTTCTCTGTCCATTCACCTCTATAACCCCAATTTCACCAAAACACAGAAGCTTTCTTTATTATTCTTAAATATCAGAGATCTTCTTTATTACATTAGAGCAAGAATTTAAATTATGTTTGCTCCAATATGCCAAAGTGTTGAACTTTTACCTTTCAAGGTGCATTTTAAAATATTAATGTGTATTTGAAAAAGTAAAGTTTACATTCTTATCAATAAAATCAAAATTATGAAATTACACCTGACCTCAACAAATAAAATGAGTCAAAAGGCACAGAATGGTCAATGTCATAATTTTGTAAATGAGTTTGGAAAGTTCATTGGTCATCCAATGGACTTCAAACTCATTTACAAAAATAGAAAGGGTATTGGGTAAATAGTCAAGAATGAAAGCCATATGTAATGCTATGTTGGGACTGCAGTGTATAGATGGGGAGGAATAAGATTTTGCTTTAGATTTTTCTCTTGTTGACTCTTATCTAGTTTTAAAATACACAGTCTAACGGGTTCACTTCCATGAGTTAATTTTACGGGCTCACTGTGAGCCTTAACCTTCACCTGGCGATGGATGGAGATAGAGACAGAGCCCCACATTGGAGCACCGGACTGAGCTCCCAAAGTTCTGATGAGGAGCAGAAGGAGAGAGATCATGAGAAAGAAAGTCAGAACCATGAGGGATGCGTTCACCCACTGAGACGGCAGGACAGAACTAATGGGAGACCACCAAGTCCACTTGGAATGGGACTGATGGAACATGCGACCAAATCAGACTCTCT
Source organism: Arvicola amphibius (assembly GCF_903992535.2). Classification (NCBI taxonomy): domain Eukaryota; kingdom Metazoa; phylum Chordata; class Mammalia; order Rodentia; family Cricetidae; genus Arvicola; species Arvicola amphibius. The sequence continues at coordinate 33,825,609 of NC_052056.1, read as the reverse complement.
GAAAGTGGCTGATGGTGGAGGCTGACCGAGGAGCCAAGGACAATGGCGATGGGCTTGGTCTCTACGACATGGACGGGCTCTGTGTGAGCCTTTGTCAGTTTGGTTGCTCACCTTCCTGGACCTGGAGGGAGTTGGGAGGACCTTGGACTCAACATAGTGTAGAGAACCCTGATGGCTCTTTGGCCTGGAGAGGGAGGGAGTGGGGGTATGGGTGGAGGGGAGGGGAGGGAAGGGGGAGGAGGAGGGGAGGAGATGGCAATTTTTAATAAAAAATAAATAAACTGAAAAAAAAAGATCTATAATATTTACAGTAGAAAAAATTAGAGGAGTGAGGGAGAAGGGAATGTGACTAAGAGGGAAGAGTAAGGGAGTCATGTTACCTTAAAGTGTGAAAAATAATTCCATAGAAAATAAAAGTGTGCTTAATAATTTGTTCTATCAGATAATACCAGAACATCAGTTAGTTCTGAAAAATGCTGAATGATTTAAAGTTATCCTTCCATTCATTTACATCATATCAACGTTTACCTAAAAATTTAGTGCTTGTTTAATAACCATCTTAATCAGCCGACTAATCAAAGCAAAAGCAAAACTAGCAACAATAAGAAAATAAGCAATAAAGCAAATCTTCCTAGTGAAATGAATATCTCTGCGAAACATTTAAAATGAGAGAAATTTTGGAATAAATTTTCCAAACTGTGTGTAATAACTGAAAAGTCTTTAAAGGATTCAGTAACTGAGGGATAGATCGCTTTCTGCAAGAAAATGTAAGAGAAAAATGCAAGTACAGATGTGTTCTGCACAAATGGAGCTCAGCCGTGTCTTCAAGCACCAAGCACTGCCGATTAACTTTTGTAAGTCTTCCTTTTTACTGTATTCAATAGCACGGTCTTTGGGCTTTCTAGTCTACTTTTACTATCATCCATCTTTAGGAAAAGCTTGAAGTGACAGGAAAATCGGCTCTCCTTGCTTTTCTCCATCATTGTATTTACTGATTCACAGCTTTTTCTTCCAGCCCATCTATCTGTAGTCAGGACAGAATTGAATGCCTCTCATCTTGCTCAGAACAGGGACTTTCCGTCACATTGCCTCTATATTTAGTGAATCCTACAAGGCACAAATAAAGCAGGGAATTGATCTTTAAGATTTTGATGTTAACTCTCGGGATTGATGCCACATCAATGTTTCATGATTTTTTTGCACTTTCTTTACTATGTTTAGTCTTCTTTGACCCCCCGCCCCCGGAATTAGGACCTGCTCTATGAAAAGTCTTCACCAGAATTAACCTGGTTTTGTTGAGGTGCAGGATGGGTTGCAAGAAGGAATAGCATCCATCCTCACATTTTAAACATAATGCCAACCAATATATATTCTGCTCACCCCATTTAGACAGATTATTCCACTGAGGTAACACTAAAATCATAAGGAGTCATTGATGAATCTGGAAACCATATTACCAGACAGAGAGCTGGTTCCCAAAGCTATTCCACAAACAAATGAGTTTGTTTGCATCCCACAACTGAGACTCCTAGGAAAGAATTGCTACCATACAGATTGCTAAGAGATGTGCATAGGTAAGTACTTTACTCCTAATAAAAACCAGTTAGATAAGACAAACCTTCTCAATACTTTCCACTCAACTCTTGCCTGAGAAATTTGTGGAGACCCAGAGTATATAAGTATATAAAATCAATATATAAGCAAAGTATTGCCGGGCGGTGGTGGCGCACGCCTTTAATCCCAGCACTCGGGAGGCAGAGGCAGGCGGATCTCTATGAGTTCGAGGCCAGCCTGGTCTACAAGAGCTAGTTCCAGGACAGGCTCTAAAAAAGCTGCAGAGAAACCCTGTCTCGAAAAACAAAAAAAAACAAAAAAACAAAAAAAAACAAAAAACAAAAAAAAAAACAAGCAAAGTATTGGCAAGAAATTATATAGATGTCAGCCAATGTTGGCACAGCCTTTAATCTCAGTACATGGGAGGCAGAGTCAGTTAAACCTCTGAGTTCACAGCATCCCAAGTATACAGAGCAAGTTCCAGGATAGTCAGGGCTATACATAGAAACCTTGTCTGAAAGAAAACAATAATGAATCATAAAGAAATACATGTTAGGACTCACCTTTAATATATGCATAATTTTACAATTTTATAGCATATAAGCAATACAATTATATGGTACACTTATTTTTAAGGTACAAATAAATCTTGGCTGAGTATTTGACAATGCAGAACACAGAAAATCTTCAAAGCTTTATTCAGGGTTGATCCATAATTTGATTACATAACAGCTGATGGTAATAACTCTGCTTCACATATATACAATATGAAAATGCAAGAATTATGCTCAAGGTCATTTCAGAAATTGGAAAGTCTGTCTTTTTACCAAGCTAAAATTCATTTATTGGTACTTTTTTCAATTTTGAGTCAGCAACTTAATCATCAAATTTTTGAACTCTTACATTCTAACATATTTCAAACCAAATATATAATACTTACATACAGAAGGATGGTCTGTAATGGTCATCCCAGTTTGCATGAACTAAAATTCAGTATTGTTTTGTGTGTCTATGCATGAGTACCACATCTCCCTCCACCAACAAATATTCTTCCCTTCATCCCAAATCCATGGTTCTTCTTCTCCATCACTTCTGCACTGATGAAGCTGGTTATGAAAACAATTTGCTATTTGGTTTTCAACAACAAATGTCTTTATTCAATTATATAATTTGTCATGTAGCAATTAGGGAAATAATATAATTGGTTTTTTATCATTGTTGGTACTGTGACATTCCCCAAACTGATCCCAGTTATTTCATTTTTGTAATGAAATCACACACCTTCCTCATTTCTTGATAGTCATGTACATGTAATTAGATATAGAGTCATATAATACAGATATAAGAGTATAAATAAGTTAGGGAGAAGCCATGTAACCCCACCAGAGACAGATGCCAGAACTTTGCTTGTAGGGCAGGACCTAGTGGCAATGCAGATTGATGCAAATGGATTAAACTAATATGTAAGAGTTAGCAAAGAAGAAGGAAGAGCTAATGGGCCAAGCACTGATTTGAATAATATTGTTTCTGTGTGATTATTTTGGATCTGAGCAGATGGGAAAATGAACAAGCAGCCTTGCCTTCAACAAATTGGTACACCAAAGTGGTTGACTAAAATCAATCAATTCCTCTTAAAACCTGAGAAGACTTGAAAAGGAATTCCTGACACAAAAATACAGAGTTTAACATAGCTTCTTGCTGTTTGCTGGCAGCATGCCACAGCTCCTTTAAGAGAGGTCTTACTGATTCGTCAATAGCAGAAAAAGGCCCCTGTTTTGAAATGTGGATTCATGGGCTGTGTTACCAGCACAAACTCTGGCTATGGAACATTTGAATAGCATTTGTGTGCCCAGGTATTAGTGTGCCCACTTGGGGTTGAAAGGAAAGTAGCTGAAACAACACCTATAGCTCAGTTCTTTCTACATGGGCAAGCAGTGGAATCAGGTCTACTAGGCATGTACAAGCAGAAAAGCATGGAGGATTCCTGCCATCATACCCAGAGATATTTCCAGGCCATGCATTGTACTGCATTGTGAATTTATCTTTGACTCAGAAAAAATAGGGTTTATATGCTACTTGGTGCTACCCAGAGTTTAGGTGGGGGGGATGACTTCCACCTGGCAGTCAGAAAGCTTGAGGTGATCTACCTCTACCATATTTAAAGCCTGAGAGAGTCAGAACAAGAACCCAGAGCCACAGAAACCAAGCTACTTAGCATTTTAAGAAAAGTTTTTAGTAATTTATAAATGCATCTTTGTGAGAGTCTCTGTTTTCAAATAATAACTTCCATGAAATCCATACTTTCCTGGAATACAAATCCTCTTTTCTTCACCACATAAATGTTAAATTTGCAAGGATTTACTATCCATCCAGTTATAATAACTTTTAAAGTACTATAATTTCATTGATAAAAATAAGAATGTCAAAATTATTAAATAAAGTATGTGTTTATTCAACTGAGTCACTTTTTAACACATATTTTTATCTTTTTATTACTTTTATGAAAATAGATTATTTTTTACATAATATATCCTGATTGCAATTACTTCTTCCATTTCTTCCCCATTTCCCTTCCCTTTTCTGTGTTTCATTAGAAAAGAACAGGTTTCAAAGAGAAAACAACCAAACATAACAAAATAAAATGTAATTAAGATAAAACAAAAGTAGTCCATCACATCATAGTTGGACAAGGCAAACCAATATAAGCAAAAAAGACCAAGAGATGACAGAAAAGTCAGAGGCCCATTTAGCCACATGCTCAGGAGTCTCATAAAGGAACAAAACTGAAAGTCAGAATATATATTCAAAGGACCTGATGCAAACGCACTTTAGACCTGTGCATGGTACTTCAGACTGTAAGTTCATATGAGCTTTGATAATGTTGATGATAGGGTGTTGTTCTTCTGTTGTCTTTTATCCCTTGTAGCTCTTAAACTCTTTCCATTTCCTCTTTCCCCGCACTGGGCTCCCTGGGAAGGGATTTACTTAATGGAGACCTCCCATTTAGACACCCCCCTCTCTCTCTTTCTCTCTTTCTCTCTCTCTCTGTGTGCTTTGTGTGTGTGTGTGTGTGTGTGTGTGTGTATGTTTGTAATGCCTGACTATGGATTCCCTATCTGCTGGAGGAGGAAGTTTATCTGATGATGGCTGAATAATGAACTGATTTATGAATATAGAAGAATATCATTAGGAGTCATTTTATCACTATTTTTAGACCAGTAATATTTGCTTATACTCCCGATCTCTGGGCTATCTAGTCTATGGTTTTTGGTTACCCAAGCAGTGTCATATATGGATTCAGTTAGCAGGATGCTAATTGATATGTAGATTCTTAAGTTAGTCAAAGACATAAAATACCATAAACTCTAGGGACAGGTTGCAGGAATCTTATTGCACACCAGAAACCTGAGAATCTGTTGTTTATTAAATACTGATTTCCTAATAAAACTAAGTAACCAGTGGATCATCACAAGATTCAGTCTTATTACAACAAAGTAGGCAGGCAATAAAGAATTTATTTTGTATATGCAACAGTTATAAGGTCTGATCATTCAACATCACATCCCCCTGGTACTCACTCTTAACTGATCTAGTTCAGAGCACAAACCATTGCTGCTTCCAAGTTTCATGCAACTTGATACAATAACAAGTATTTTTTTTTTTGTTTTGACCACTGTGTTTTAATTGAATCAACTAAAAATATCATGTCATCCAAGAAAATTATTAGCAACAGTGTCTATAATAATTTGATGTCACTATTTGACGTTTTCAGAGTGACAAAGATACTCATTTCCAGGCTTTAAATCTCAGAAACATAAATGTTATTTTTATTTTTTATGTCCATTAGCATGTATGTTGATATTATCTTGAATCTCAAGACCAAAGGAAAAGTTGAGAGGAGTTAGAAATGTCAGAATGGCATATAAAACTGAGATACCTTCATGGGGGACTGGAGCTTACATTGTGAAATACAACATTCAACATGTGCCAAGATCTGAAATACAATATTACCAGAACATGAATGAATACAAACTATGCTTTATGGACATTGGTTCTGAATGTTAATAGCTCTATATTTTAATTTCCTGGTTAGAAAAAATAGAATATTGATTGGAAAAAGAATCTAAGATTTTATAGGTTTTACAAAAACACTGTTATAGTTTTTTGTGATGCTATAAATGCTGAAAACTATTATGGATATTATAAGAGAAATCTTCATCAATCCAAGAGTTGGACATAGCAGCAAGTGTGTGAGAGAGAGGGGGGAGAGAAAGAGAGAGACTACAGTTAATCATAAAATGTATTCTAAGACAATAAAAAAGCATTTTTCTAACAGCAAATATTACTTCATAGTCAATAATATCTATAGTGATTCAAGATTATGAGAATTCCTCTACTGTATTTCTGCTATTTCATGACTTTTATAGAAAGCTAGGTCACTACTTGGTCTTTTATATATTAACATATCGGTTTTCTCTAAAAAGAAAATATGGGGTAAATTAGCTAGCACTTTAAAATAATATAACTATCAAATAATAGTACAAACAAGGAATTTCTTAACCATGTAGAGTGATTTAACTGATCTTAAAAATGTCAGCGAATTAAAAATTTTGATAATTTTGAAATGCGTTTTATTCAGTGTGGGGCACAGGACACAATTTCAGCCATTTATACCTGTAAACTCAATTTTCAATTATCATTTTTAATAATGCTGAATTTATTCTACCAACATCCTTTTAGGTACTTTTTAAAAATATCATGTAGTTGTAACTGCATAGGATTTTTTTTTAGAAACCTTGAGTTTATTTTGATGCTTTATGTAACTGTCCTCAGAATACAAAATCCTATTTTCTTGATCAGATTCTAAAATAATGCATAAGACAGGCAACCTCAAAATTATTTGTCAAAATTTCAGTAATGGGAGGTGCTGTAAAATTGTGTATGGTCATTTCAGCTTCTACAGGACCTTCCGTCTGCCAAGGCTGCTATGATAATAATATGCACCATGATATATCTGATGAGTATCGAGTGTCAAGTTTACAAACATAAACTGTGGGTAAGCTATATGTGTCCAGAAAATAAAGCTCCCATGCATCGTGACATAGGAAACAAACCCCGTCTGGTGGACACTGGTAATGATTTTAGTTTATTTACTTATTTATGGTAGTTGGCATTTCTGAATTCTGTCTTAGTACAGTGTGCTTCTTGTCTTATTTTTTACTATTATCATAAAAATACACCATGTATAAATATATTTAATTTAATATCCACTGATATTGTTGCTTGGTACATTTTGCCTGAAACATTCAGAACACTGATTTTTTGTTTTTCCAACCACGAACAAAGATGTGAATGAAACCTCCTTTACGCTTTATAATTTAGTAAGCCAGACTGTTATATAAGGTTTCTTACATACTACTTCTAGAAGAACACAATCAGGGACTATGGAAAGAATGTGTAAACCTCAGACCAATAGAATTAAGTTGAAGCAAGTTTTTTTTTAACACACCAAATCTTTGACCTGGAAATTTGCATATGAACATACTCCAAAAGAGTTTAAATATATGGATTTTTAGTGTAAAAAGCCATTAAACTTTTAAATTGATTATATATTATCAAAATCAGTATGATTTAGGCTAACATTTGATAGACCAAATTATGTGTGTTTGTGTTTCTGTATGTGTAATGATGTTGGTACTTGCTCCCATAAAATGTATAAACAAACTAAAAAGTGCATACAAATTTACAGTACTTAAACACTTTTCCATAAGAATCAACATGTCCACAATTTTAGGGAACATGAGGATCATGTGAATCTTGTTTATTTAATAAACAAATATGTCCTCTAAATTGAATTTTGGATTTTCATTTTTAGATTTTCATTTTTAGATTCATGTTTAGAAATATATGTATTTAGAAATATACATATTTCTTGGAATTTTAATAGTTTTTCTGGAAAAGCAATAAACATAATTAGCTGGTAATGGTTTTAACACTAAAATTTGTTTTTACATATTTGTTTATTTTTATGGAGTGTTGTTATTTCAATTTATCTTTTGAAAGTAACTTGGAAATTTATCGTTTTGGAACTGCTTGGTCTAAGACCTGAATGAAAGGGAGACAATGGGGTTTCTGCCTCACTGAGTCACTTTCAATGACCCTTGATTAAAAAGGAGGAGGAAGGTCTCTTTCTTTCCCTCTTCATTCCCACATTCTTCCTACACTGGGACAAAGAACTTTATTCAAGGAAGCCTACAGGGCACCAGGTCTGAAGAAAGCAGATCGATCCAGCTTTTCGTTTTTCTCCAAACCCCATAAAGCATGAAGTCATTGTTAACAACACCATTATTTGGGGTCAGCTCTGTACAGATTTGAAGCTTGTGTTGGGAAGAGTATGACTTCAAATATAGAAATCATCTATATTGCCATTGCTTTAAAAAGAAGTGAGGTCTTAAATTTTAAAGTCCCCAGAATACATGCCCACTGCTTCTTCTTATCCTGTTGATTTTAAATTGTCTTTGAGTAATAAAAAAAAATTGAATATTATGGCTAACAAAAGGCCAATAATGCGATGGATTGAAATAATCTTCGTACACCTTAAGCCTTCAGTAACTGTAAAAGAGGAATATAAGCAATTATAGCAACCGCAATTGTAGCTTGCTATTCTGTGGTAAGGACACAAATAACAGTGAATAATGTATCCCAAATCATTACTTCAGTATTTAACCTGTGGTAAAATATAGCAAAATATTATCTTATTTCTATTCTCTAAATTCTATAAATGTATAATCCAATATGTTAAATGATCAGTATATTTTTCTCTCATAAAAAATAAAAAGACATATATTTACTAACACACACATGTATATGTATATATATACATATGTGAATGAATGAATATAGTCTATACATGTATTATTTTACATAAATAAAATGGGCAGCCATAATGAATAGCTTCAACAATGACATATTGGAGATATGAGACTAAGGGTTTATGTTAACATGATTAACATGTTCAAAAAAAGAAATGAATATTTTCTGATTCAAATATGACCTATGGAAATCAAATTTTAATTCTTTAAATGAAACATATATCATAAAGAATTTTATATTTTAAAAACTGAATATACATCACTTAAAAAATCAATAGTCAAGAAAAAAATATCCAGACTAAAAGACCAACATAAAAAACTATAAATATGTGGAACATTATTAAAAACTGATATTATTTTGATTATGAAAGTTTGAGAGACAGCAAGGTATAAAAATGAAAATAAATAACTTAAATAAATCCCAGCAAGTCATACATCATATGTATCAAATTTATGTCCTTGAAGTGCTTGAAAAAGTAATTTTAATACTTTTTATTTTGTACATAAGGGCAACATCAAATACTTTTAGAATAAAAAGAACCCCAAAATTTATTAATAAGCAATAATCAGATGCTTTAGCTACAAAAAAGAGCAGGAATATAAACATGGGATGAATTTCAAGAAAATATGTAAGAAATAAAAATCAATCTTGGGTCTGGAAAGGTGATCCAGTGGTGTGGAAGATCCTTCTGTCTCTGTGTTGTTTATATTGGTTAATGAATAAAGAAACTGCTTTGGACCTATAGTAAGGCAGAATTTAGGTAGGCAGGGAAAGTTATGTTGGGAGGAAGAAGGGCAGAGTGAGAGAGAAGCCATGGAGCCACTGCAGGAGACAGAAGCACTGAAACTTTGCTGGTAGGCCATGAATTCGTGGTGATGCACAGATTAATGGAAATTGGTTAAATTAATATACAAGAGTTATCCAATAAGAAGCTAGAGCTAATGGACCAAGCAGTGAATTAATACAGTTTCTGTGTGATTATATCAGTTCTGGGTGTCAGGGACGAAAAAGTGCCCTGATGCTATAACCCAGTAGGTAAGAATGCCTGCTGAACAAGCATGAGAATTTGATTCTGCTCCTCGATAAAATGCCAGATACAGTTGTGTGAGAGCATGCAACCTCAGCATTATGAGGGGAGGAAAGAAAGAAAGATTGAGATTTGCTGGAACCAGCAAACTTCCAGGTTCATTGAGAGGTCCCATCTCAAAACAATAATGTAGAAAGAGATAGAATAGTTGACAAGACACATGCACATTTTCATTAAAGAAAAATACACTGTCAGCCAAGAATTCTATATTCAATTAAACGACATTCAATAATTAAAATAACAGTATAGTTACAAACAAAAATCTAATTTACTACCAAAATAATTGTATTTGCCCACCAACCATCAAAAAAGAATAAATAAAAAAAGATGAGATCAAGTTCTTAAGGTAAAGACAGGAACTTACAACTTGATAAACCTAAAATGGCTCCCTTAATTAAGATATCTTCTTCCCTGCTCCCCTATCCACCCTTCCTCCATACTCTCCCCATCCTCCCCTCCTCACTTTTTTCTCCACATCTCCCCATCACCCCTTACCGCCCCCACCCCCATGTTCCCAATTTTTGCCTGGCAATCTAGTCTACTTCCAATATCCAGGAGGATAACTACATGTTTTTCTTTGGGTTCACCTTCTTATTTAGCTTCACTAGGATCAGGAATTATAGACTCACCGACCTTTATTTATGTCTAGAATCCACTTATGAGTGAGTACATACCAAACTCATCTTTTTGGGTCTGGGTTACCTCACTCAGAATAGTGTTTTCTATTTCCATCCATTTGCATGCAAAGTTCAAGATGTCATTGTTTTTTACCACTGAGTAGTACTCTAATGTGTATATATTCCACACTTTCTTTATCCATTCTTCCATTGAAGGGCATCTAGGTTGTTTCCAGGTTCTAGCTATTACAAATAAATGCATGGAAAATTTTAAGGTGACCTTACAAGGAACTAACAGAGAAACCTGAAACAGTCAATGAGACTGATAGGCAGAACAATAATCATGGACAACTTTATTACACTCTGGCAATAGATAGTCAAGGAATTGATAAGGTCAGAGAAGAGTTAAAATATAATAAATCATACTTTTCTAATAGTCATTCTTAAAATGACATTTGGAAATACACCATGCAAATTCATTTCAAACACACAAAAACTCAAATGGTAGAGCATAAAATAGCTGCTGCTGAACTCCTTAGGTTAAAATTATAACTTTCCAGATTGTCTAATTGAATTTGATAGGAATAGTAGCTGATCTACAGAAAAAGGTCTACATATCTATTGTAACACAAGGTAAACTGAATAACCCATAGGTTAAAATGAAAATCAGGAGATCAAATGCATAAAACTGAATGATACTGAAATTATATCAAAATTCATACATTGAAACAAGGTGCAAAAGTTAGAGAAGATTAAATGAAATGGAGAAGTGTAATAAAGGAGTGTAATAGGAGTAGAAAAGAGGAAAGGAAAGGATGGAATGGGTGTCAGGGTAAGAATAAGGAAACTGAGCACTTTTTCTTTAACTTAGATATTCTCAACTCTTCAGTGGTGTCATTGAAGACAAGAATGTATATTTCAAAAGTGTCCTTGTATCAGAAACTTCTCCATATTTTATTTTTTCCTATTTAATATTTTTTAATTGTAAATATTTTTAAGACAATACATTTTTATCATGGTTCCCCTTCCCTAACTCCTCCCACAACCTTCCCACCCACCCATTTTCCTGTCTCTCTTTAGAAAATAAAAAAGAAAAAGAACACAGAAAACACAAGACAAACATATACATACAGAAATACAAAGACACACAGAGAGACACTCTAACAAAATTCACAAAAAAATATAAAATTAGAAACCGTAATACAAAAGGGTAACATCAGTAAGAGCAAAAATATTCAAATAAAGTGATATGAGACAAAAAGTATATGGAAATATTCTACTTCATTTTGTGTTGGCAAGACACTGCAGGGCACAGGATCCACTTTTATGAATATACTCAGTGAGACTTTATAGAAGAAAACTAATATTTCCTTTGCAAGTGGATATCAATTAGAGATACCTTCTTGGTTTGGAATTGGTACATTTTTCACCTTTTCTCTTAACACTGGATACCCTTGAGCCTCTCTCTGAAGACCCTATTCATGCTGTCATATTCTCTTTGAATTCATGTGTGTCAGTAATGTTGTATCTGGGAAACATTGTTTATTTGGCATATCTATCCCTCTCAGGTTTTTACAATCTTTCTGCCTCCTCTTCCACATAACTCCCTAAGTCTAACAGGAGCAGTTTGATGAAGATATTCCATTTCTAACTGAGTATTCAAAGACTCTTTCTCTTTCCACACAGTCTAGTTACTGGTGTCTGTGTTGCTTTCCAACTACTGCAAGGCAAAGCTTCCCAGATGGTGATGATGCAGAACAAAGCACTGATCTTTTCATATGGCCAAATGTTGTCAGGAGTAATTTTATTGCTATGTCTCCTTAATAAAACAATGATATTTTTTCCCTAGATTCATGGCCTAAGTTCTTGCACACCTGAGTAGTGTCAGGAAGGAGTTCCTTCTCCTGGAGTGAGTTTTAAATTCAATAATAGAGTGGTTGATTGCTCCCACAACTTTTGCAGGCAGATCACTCCAGTAATTTTTGGGACTTGTAGAGGGATTGGTGGCTACTTTTTTCCTCTGATAGTATGTAGAATATATTTTATTGCTATGAACATTAGTCAAAAGGTATGAAGGCTGTAGTTAGGCATCAGTTCAGCTTTTCTGCATTTAGTGAAGTATGGAACTGTTATCTTCAGCATCAGGGCTTTACCAGAAACCCTATTATGAAGAGTAACTGATACCCTTAGACAGCCTGAATTGTTTGGAATATTCAATGAGGCCGCACTTCACATAAATTCCTGGATCTGATTGTTTTACTTTGTGGCAAAAAATTGTCTAGCTGGGAGTTAGACTCTCTTGTTATTTGGAGATTCCATTTAGATGTTTTTGATATACATTTATATTTTAAGAAGGGTCTACAGTAGTAGGTGTTTACTTCTCTAGTTGGGAATAGAACCTGAAGAAAAGGGGCCTAAAATGAACAAACAAAATGTCATGCAATAGTTAACTTTATTCAGAACATCAGATTCTTTATAATCTGACTGTTAAGGGGAATCATATGAGTAACATTTACAATAACAAAGACAAGCTACATGTACAAAGACATGTGTTTCCATAGAGGCATATAAACAAATAAAAATAACTAGTTATAATGAACAACCTTAAAGTAAACTCATTGCTATCTGCTATTCCTGGGAGAAACACATTCCAAGAATAATTCCATGTTGTTTAAAGAAACAGAGATCACAAGATTTTTGTCTTATTTTCTTGAAGTTTTCTTACAAAGATTCAGAACTCTCCACATACAAGTCCATTCTGACAGTGGATGGGCATTCATACAACCCCTTAAATGATCCTAAATGTTAACTGTCCTTCCCTGGGGGAAAGAGAGATGACTCAGTCATTAAAGGCTAGGCTCTCCACCAAAAAAAAGAAAAGAAAAGAAAATACTCCATTCTCTTAATTCAACTGAGTCACTCACTCCAGATCCAGCAAGAAGCATAATCAGAAGTCTGGGAAAGAAGGAACAGAGAGTTCTCCAATCGCTATTGCTATGGGACAATGGTCTGTTTATCTTAAATAAATGCTGATTTCCCATAGCAAGCTATGCCTATGACAGGAAATATTTAAGCAATTCTTCAAAAGCAACATCATTAACAAAGCCCAGACTTTGCCTATGAATTACTGTGATTACCTGAAAGGAGGCCTGTGGCCAATGATCTTCCTTTAGAGTTAGCTCATTGGACTTCTTACATATAAAATCTTCCCTTGGCTACAACCCACTTCAATGTGTTTGTAGTCCTCCATAGCAAATAGACTTCCAAGTGCAGCCCTCTGTTGTTGTCCCATTAACATTTTGCTAGGAAGACTATGTTGAAGTATCACTTAAGTGTATGTGCTTATAGCAAATTGTGTTTATAACAAATTGTGTTAGTCTAGCATTAGTATCTAATAATGTTTAGTTGCATATTTACCTGAAATTATATTTCAATATAAACACAAATTAACCTGAAATTTAAAGATATATGATACAACTAGCCAAGTAATTATAAAATATAGAGAAATAATTTAAAAATATGTATCTAAGCAAATTAATTGTTTGCAACATTCATACTTATTAATAATGATCTGAATTCACATTGCTTTTCCTGCATGAAATAAACCTATCACATTTATATAGTAACACTACTGTTGAATTCCTTGTAACTTAATTTATATTCTACAACAATAATTCTGAGAAATAGCTGTCTTTGCTTTGTCATTGAGATCTTTATGACAAAAGCAACACTAGAATAGTCTGTTTGTATGAACATATACCACTCCTTTCCTAAAAAAGTGAGAAAAAAAATTTGACCCATGGAGGGGTACTGTGTTTTAGATTACGAGGAATTTTCTCTACATAGTTCAAGATCACATTTATTTGTCAGTCTCCTTTCCTCAGTTTCCTCGGGGCTCAAATAAGAGATAAATATTTCAACTTGCATTTCAGTTTGGGTCGCTAATATAATCTTTTGGAGTATATGTTAATTTGTCTGAGAAGCATGACATTGTCTTCAAAATTATATCTCATGGATATTTCCATCATTTCTCAACTAAACCTTCTTCACCATAACATAAATCACTTCTGTTAGAGAAATAGATGTAAATCAAAATTTAAAGCTACAATATTTTTTGTTTCTGACCTTTAAAATAATGATCATAATTGTGCCACCTACATCAATTTGGAAGCAAATTCTTTTTTACCAAGCCTACTGTAATGATATTTGATAACAATGCCTAACTGAATTATAGAGACCTGAAAACTTAAACTTAGTCTAAATATCCATTAGTTAAACAGAGTATTTATAAAATAAAATTCCCTGTCTCAGAATAATTTAAAAGTTATAAACTTTTGTAATTACATCCCAACAGAATGGAATTAATTAATTTTCTTTCTTTTTTTTTTTTTTTTTTTTGGTTTTTCGAGACAGGGTTTCTCTGTGGCTTTGGAGCCTGTCCTGGAACTAGCTCTTGTAGACCAGGCTGGTCTCGAACTCACAGAGATCCGCCTGCCTCTGCCTCCCGAGTGCTGGGATTAAAGGCGTGCGCCACCACCGCCCGGCTAAGAGCAAAATTTTCAAAGCTGTTAATGATTATGTGACCAGGTAATTTTATTGTACAGCAAACAATAATGGAGTGCTTTAAATTTAGTTTAATATTTCTTTGATTAATGTAAACCTAATTCAAAAACACCTTTATTACTTTGTAAGGTGATTAGTTTTTATTTTCTTGGGTAGAATTTTAATATAATGGACTAGCAAAGTTTTATAACTATTGCTAGACTCAATAAATAATCAATGCTTTACTATATGTAATCCAAAGTCCTGTGTTGAAAAACATTAAGGGGAAATTATTATTGTGCACAAACTCTCTGGTACTTTAAGGAGTTAAATTTAAATAGCTTGGGTTTCATTTCCAAGTTATATCATTAAACTAGAAAGATTGGGAATTTTCTTATTCCTTATAACTTACCTTTTCAATATGTTCCCTGAGCAGTAGACACGGGAGCTATGATTTAAATATTTCCATTTGGGTTCTCTTCCAGTACTCACTGATGTCTGAATTGTTTGTAGTTATGGTTTTCTGAGAAGCTTCAATAGTAGCTACCTTCTCTGTGGGTAAAATAATAATGTTTAGAATACATTAAGAAGTGATGCTGATTTACAAAGTAGCAGCAGTAGATTCTTTTATGAGATCCAAGACCTCAATAACTACAGAAATCAAGGTAGGGTCCCAGTACCAGAAATGAATTCTCTGCCATTGAGTGTAACAACTTAAGTCCAGTTAGATAGCTGTTGGTTGCCACCAGTATACTTGGTTGGATGAGCCCTCCTACTGGCTGTCCAATGCAGAGTGGTCAGACTTTAACCTATGCACAAACAACAGAAACAAACTAATCAGGTTATATATACTGCTTAGTCCATATATTTCACATATATAAATATATATTTCTATCTGTATATATAATAGATGTGTTTTGTGTATATATGTAATAGTAGTTTGTTCACTTTAACTAAGCTTGCTTCTATGTCATTGGGTTGCTGAATTCGCTGTTTTGCTGAATTCGCTGTTTTCTAAGATGAGTATGTAATGTCTCACTCTTTTGAAGCTACGCAACTGTCTTAAGCATGCTTCTCATTAAAAAAAAAAAGTAAAAACATGAGCAGGCCACAAAATCCATCACATTGTCTCTTCATTGAATCCAACTTCTCTCAATTTTTCTATTATTCCCACAGCTATAACATGACTGGACACTGTAACAGAGAACCATAAAAATGCACAAGAACAATAAGACAACTTAAGGAGTATAAAGAGTTACAAAGTGTAAAGAAAAATTTAAAGTATCTCTATGCACAGGTGATAAATTATCTCAAAAATTTTAGCAGAGAGCTCCTATAACTGATGCATGCCTTCAGTGAAGTGCCTGGATACAAGGTTAACTCAAAAGAAATCAGTAGTCCTCCTACATACAAATGAACTGAGAAATGAATAACAAATGAACTGAGAAAGAAATAGGGGGAAATACTCCTTATAATAGACAAAAATAATATAAAATATCTTGAGGTAACTCTACTGAAGCAAGTGAATGACTTTTCTCATTTTTCCAAGACTGCTGATCAGATGCATAACTCCTGGTTTCTCTAGCACCATATATGCTTCCACTTTGTCATACTTCCCACTATGACAATAAAGGACTAAACTTCTGAACTTATAAGTTATTCCCAAATAAATATTTTCCTTTATTAGAGTTGCTTGCTAGTCAGAAGACAAGCTTCTTGCAGGTAGTCTCTACCCATTCTCTGTAACCTTGCCATATAACAATTAAAACACAAAATATACAGAATAAATAAAGAATATTAAGGACTGCAGTATAAAAAGGCCAAGTAACATATAAAGGCAAGCCTATCACAATTACACCTGACTTCTCAATGAAAACTGTGAAAGACAGAAGGTCCTGGATAGATGTGTTACAGACAATAAGAGACCACAGATACAATCCGAGACTACTAAACACAGCAAAATGTTCAATTACCATCAATGGAGAAATTAAGATATTCCATGACAAACCAAATTTAAACAATACCTATTTACAAACCCAGCCTTACAGAAAGTATTAGAAGGAAAAGTACAACCCAAGAAAGCTAAGTACACCCCCTCACACACACACACAATTCTAAAGCTTAAATCACACATCAAACCTGATGTGGGATTCCCTTCTTTACACTGTTAATATGTTTTAATGACATTGGTTAATAAGGACACTGCTTTTGGCTAATGGCTTAAGAGAATAGAGCCAGGCTGGAAAAAATGTAGCTACCACAGGAGACAGATGTACCAGAACCTTCCTGTTACACTATGAGTTTCATGGTAAAATATAAAATAATAGAAATGGGTTAATTTAAGATATAAGAGCTAGATAGCAATATGCTTAAGTGATTGGCCAAGCAGTGTTTTAATTAATATCGTTTTGTATAATTTTTCAAGTCAGGATATCTGCGAAACAAAAAATTTGTCTCTAGCTTCAAATTAGTGTGCCAGCATGGGACTGAATATATCCATGTAAAACCTGAGAAAGTTCGGAAAGGAATTCTAGACACAAAAGACAAAGTTAAGCATGGCTTCTTGGTAGCCTGCAATTTTTTTTTCCAGATGGGCTCTGTTTGCTGGTGGTGAGCAGGGCCACTGTGGCTCCTTTAAGAAAGGTCATTCTGATTTAACATTAACAGCAAAATACAATACAAAACAAAACAAACAAACAAACAAAATGTTTTGGAGAGATCAGGGATACAAGGAATATATCTAAACATAATAAAAGCAATATACAGCAAAGCCTACAGCCAATATCAAATTAGATAGAGAGAAGCTCAAAGCTATTCCACTAAAATCAGGAACAAGATAATCTCCATACCTATTCAACATAGTTCTTGAAGTTCTAGCTAGAGCAATAAGATAACATAAGGAGATCAAGGAGATTCAAATTGGAAAGGAAGAAGTCAAACTTTCACTATTTGCATATGATATGACAATTTGTATAAGTAACCCCAAGAATTCTACCCAGGAGCTCCTTCAGCTAATAAACAGCTTCAGTAATGTGGTAGGATACAAGACCAACTCAAAAAAAAAAAAAAAATCAGTAGCCCTCATATATTCATTTGGTAAAGAAGCTGAAAAAGAAATCAGAGAAGCATCACTCTTCAAAATAGCCACAAATAACAAAATATATCTTGTGATAACACTATCAAAACAAGTAAAATACCTGTTTGACAAGAACTTTTTTAAGTCTTTGAAAAATAAATTTAAGAAGACATAAGAAAATGATCAGGTCTTCCATCCTCTTGAAAAGGTAGAAGGAACATAATAAAAATGACAATCCTACCAAAAACAATCTATCAATACAATCCCCATCAAAATTACAACAAAATTCTTCATAGACCTCGAAAGTACAGTACTCAACTTCATATAAAAAAAAAAGATCAGGATAGCCAAAAAAATCCTGTATAATAAAGAAACATCCTGAGGCATCACTATCCCTGACATCAAGTTCTATTATAGAGCTCCAGTAATGTAACAGCTTGGTATTGGCATAAAAACACACAGAATAGAATTCTATTCTAAAAAAAATAAAATCAAAGACCTGGATATAAATCCCCACACCTATGAATACCAGAATTTTGACAAATAATCTAAAATTATACAATGGAAAAAAGAAAGCATCTTCAACAAATTGAGCTGGAATAACTGGCTGTCAGCATGTAGAAGAATGTAAATAGATTACTTATCCCTGTACACAAAACTCAAGTCAAAATGAATCAAAGACCTCAATATAAATCTGACCAAAGTGAACGTGATAGAAAGGAAAGTGGGAATAGCCATCAATGAATGAGCACAAGAGACCACTTCCTAAATATAACACCAGTAACACAGGCACTGAGAGCAACAATAAATAAATGGGACCTCCCAAAATTGACTGCTTCTGTAAAGCAAAGAACATAATCAATAAGACAAAAAGGCAGACTACCAAATGGGAAAAGATCTTCAACAACTCCACATCAGACAGAGGACTGACTGATTTTTCAAGACACATAAAGAACACAAGAAAGCAGACATCAAAATTTCAAATAATCCAATTTAAAAATGGGGTACAGAACTTAATAGAGAATTCCCAACAGATGAATCTCCAATGGCTGAAAGACACTTAAGTTATTGCTCAACAACCTTAGGAATCAGGGAAATGCAAATCAAAACAACTCTGAGATACCATCTTACACCTGTCAGAATGGCTAAGATCAAAAACACAGATGACAGCTTATGCTGGAAAGGATGCCAAGTAATAAGAACAGTCTTCCATTGTTGGTGGGGATGCAAACTTGTGCAACCATTCTGGAAATCAGTATGGTGGTTTCTCAGAAAATTGGGAGAAACCTACCATAAAAACCAGCAATACCACTCTTGGGCATATACCCAAAAGCTACTCAAACATACTACAAGTACATTTTTTCAGCTATGTTCATAGCAACATTATTCGTAATAGTCAGAACCTTGAAACAACCTAGATGCACCTCAACTAAAGAATGGTTAAAATGGAAAATGTGGTACATTTTCACAATGGAGTACTTTCTCACTGTTAAAAAACAATGACATCTTGAAATTGGCATGCAAATGGATGCAACTACAAAAAAATAAAACGTCCTGAATGAGGTAACACAGACCCAGAAAGATGAACATCATATGTACTCACTCATAGGTAAATACTAGCTTTAAAGCAAAGGATAAGGAGCCTATAGTCCATGACCCCAGAGAAGCCAAGTAAATAGGAGAACCCTAAGAGAAATATACATAGATCCCCCTGGGAAGGGGAAATAAAAAAGATCTCCTGAGGAAATTGGGAGTGTGTGGGTAGAGAGAGAAGAGATACAGAAGGGGAGGAGAGGAAGAGGAAGGGACAAGTAGAACTATTGGGAACACAATGGTCGAGATGGAGGAAGGACAGAAACAGAGAACAAGAAAAGAGATATCTTGATTGAAGGGATCAATATGAAGCTAGCAAAAAACCTAGCTCTAGAGAAATTCCCAGGAATCCAAAAGGATGATCCCAGGTAAGACCCTAAGCAATAGTAGAGAGAGTGCCTGAATTGGCCTTGCTGTGTAGTCAGATTTATGACTATCTTAAATGTCATCATAGAGCCTTCATCCAGCAACTAATGGAAGCAGATGCAGAGAACCACAGCAGAGCATTGGACCAAGATCCCACGGTCCAATCGAAAAGAGGAAGAAGTGAGAATATGAGCAAAGAGGTCAAGACCATGATGGGGACACCCACTGAAACAGCTTACTTGAGATAATGAAAGCCTTCCAACCCTGGCCTGACAGCAAGGGAACCAGCATAGAACCAAACTAGGTCCTTTGAATGTAGGTAATGGTTGTATGGCTGGGGCAGACTGTGGAGCCACTGGCAGTGAGACCAGGATTTTTCCCTACTGCTTATTCTGGCTTTTTGGAACCTATTCTCTCTGGAGGGATACCGTGCTCAGCCTAGACAAATTAGGGAGGGCTTTGGTCCTTCCTCAAAGCAATGTGCCTTACCCTCTCTGAGGAGTGTATGGGGTTGGGAGGGGGAGGGAGAAGGGCAAAGGTGGAGGGAGCAGGATGAGGAGTCGAAATGGAAAATGGATTTGGCATTTAAAATAAGAAAAGTTTGTTTTTTATTAGCCCCACTATTTGTCTGCCAAGCAGTGACATGAGCAAGGGAGTGATAACCCTAACCTTCTCACCTCTCAGCCTTCAGGCTTTGCCACTTGCCACCTATTGCAGGCTGAAAAACTGGTCTCAGGTTCATGAAAATAGGAGAGCTGACTCTGCCCCTCACCAGCTGGAGTTCTGGAGCAGAGAGCAGTCTTTGCACTTCACCTGGGCAGCACAATAGAGCTTACTCTGTTGAAGGTGGCAGAAGTGGTCCAGCCCACAAAACCCCACCCATCATCTGCCATTTGGTGGAGTAGATGAGGAAAAGATGCTTTCCTCCACTCTCTGCTCCTCACTGACTCTAGGGATAGCTGGCCATGAGGTCCTGATAGTAGTAGAGATGGCCCTGCACCTCACTGTCTGTAGCATGCAATAAAGTGAATTCTGCACCTTCGGCAGGCAGCACAGTAAAGGGGTGGGGAGGTGGGAAGGCCCTGGAGTGTGAGAGCAACAGAGCTGACTCCACTCCTTGCTGTCTGCTAAGTGGGCCAGGAAAGTGCTAGAGAGCTTGCCCCAGTGGTAACAATGAGAGAAACCTGGCATGCTGACCAAACCAGCTACCACCCAGGCCTGGAGCCAGGGCTCTGGGCTGACCCACGCAAACATTCATCACAACTGTGAATGTAAAGGAGCTGGACCTTCAGATCCAGAGATGCAGGATCCCCTTGAAACAAGGCAACAACAAGGTATCCCAAAGGAGTCCCAGTGAGGGCCCAGTAAAGAGGGAGCAGCAGAAGCCAGACGACACAAAAGACCAATGACTCATTTCTATGAACACTTACAAGCAAAGATGTTTGAACTAAATGGTATAATGTGTGACTCATGATCACAGCACAGCTTCCCTGTGAAGATTTTTGTTTGACTGTTTTTGTGTTTGTTTTTTTTTTTATTTTGTTTTAATTTTGTTTCATTTGGAGGAAAGGGTCTCAAGAGTAGATACAAAAAGATGATACAAAAAGATGAATGTGCCGGAAAGGCATGATGTGAAATTTACCAAGAATCTGGAAAAAAAAAACACTAATAAAAAAGTTTCTGTAGTCATGGTGTCTCTTGACAGAAATGTAAATCTTAAATATGACAGAATAACATTGCTGATCACATCTGTGAAATGATAAACAGTGATTATTAGACAGTGTTTTGGGGGATATTACTTTATCGACCACTTCTCTTGGCTGATGTGGCATTCCCTTCTGTGTGCTGTGATTACCATTAAGGAATAAAGTAACTGCCTATTGATAGGGCAGGACTTAGGTAGGCAGGGGAAATTAAGTGGCATGCTGGGAGAAAAGAGGCAGAGTCAGGGAGAAGACATATAGCCCCATTGAGTACATGGAACTTTAGCCAGTAAGCCACAGCCATGTGGCATTACACAGATTAATAGAAATGGGTTAACATGGCCAGGCAATGGTTGTAAATGCCTTTAATCCCAGCCCTTGGGAGGCAGAAGCAAGTAGATCTCTGTGAGTTTGAAGTCAGCCTGGTCTACAAGAGCTAGTTTCAGGACAGGCCCCAAAGCTACAGAGAAACCCTGTCTTGAAAAACAGAAAGAAAGAAAGAAAGAAAGAAAGAAAGAAAGAAAGAAAGAAAGAAAGAAAGAAAGAAAGAAAGAAAGGAGGGAGGGAGGGAGGGAGGGAGGGAGGGAGGGAGGGAGGGAGGGGGAGGGAGAGAGAAGGAGGCGAAAGAGGAGAAGGAGGGAGGGAGGGAGAGAGGGAGGGAGGGAGGGAGGAAGGGAAGGAGGGGGAGGGGGAGGAGGAGGAGAAAGAGGAGAAAGAGGAGAAGGAGGGAGGGAGGAAGAGAGGGAGGGAGGGAGGGAGGGAAGGAAGAAGGAAGGAAGGAAGGAAGGAAGGAAGGAAGACAGACAGACAGACAGACAGACAGACAGACAGACAGACAGACAGAAAGAAAGAAAGAAAGAAAGAAAGAAAGAAAGAAAGAAAGAAAGAAAGAAAGAAAGAGGTTAAATTAAGATGTAAGAGTTAGCCAATAAGAAGCTAGAGCTAATGGGCCAAGCAGTATTTTAAATAATATAGTTTCCTTGTGATTATTTCAGGGCTAAGCATCCAGGAACCAACAAGTAGCCTTCCTTTCAACCCTTTGCTTGTATGGGAGCTCCTTGACTTAATAAGAGATACTAAACAATATTTCTATTTTGTTTTCAGAATACTAACTTAAAATATGTCACTATTGATTTGAGGTCTATAAAAATAAAAAATAATACTTCTTTTATCAATTTGAAAACTGACTTGAATCTAATCAAATGGTTATTTTACAGTTAAGCTTGATTGAAAATGCTTGAAATTTAATGTTAAATTCAAAATGAAATCCCACTTCATTTACAACTATTAAGCTACATGTTTATCATAAAAAATATCCAAATAAATCTTTTGTCAGATTTTATTTTAACTAAACTAGCTGTAATAATTTAATTTTACAAAACTGCATTAAACAAATTAGAAATCTTAGAAAAATATAAAAATATATCTCCAACAGTTTTTTTTGTTTCATTAATGTAGTCAGAAAATTAAGTAGTTATAAGACAACATACATTTTGCTCCCAAGGAATTTTTAGATGATGAATTTTAGAAGTAGGTACAAATGGGCTTATTATAGTTTTGTAGAAGAATATGTGTGGATACAGGTATGTGTAAGTAAACAGAGACAGACAGACAGACAGACAGATAGATAGATAGATAGATAGATACATATATACATACATACATACTTACATACATAGAAATACATTATAGATGAGGTAAATAAATAGTTGAGAGATGAGAGACATATGATACATTTATATATCTGTAGTAATATTTATTAAATGATGGGGGTTGTTTATAAATAAATATTTTTAACTTTTCAGATATATTCAATTAGATATCGCTTTTGATGATTACGATTCAAGTAACATTTGAGAATTCAATACCGTATGAAAAACAGCCTTGCTAATAAACAGAAGTCAGAATTCTTGGGAGGAATAAAATCGTTTTAAAGGCTTAGCAATTTAATCAATTTGTAACTACAGAAGAACATTAGAAATGAAACACGTAGAATTTGATCATGACTCAAAATTGAAACAAAGAATAAATGAATTATCTGAGAAAATGAGCCGAAATTCAGTGACATGGAAAGGGACACAAATCAGAAGCTAGGCAGGAGCCCAACTCCCTAATTCCAACCTGTTGTGCTTTCTGCAAATTCACATGAATACTGAGAAGAGAGCATATGTGCACAAGCAAATACAGATCAGCCGCTAATACTTAGGGGTGTTGATCTGAAAAAAAAAAAAATGTTTGTGAAGGTTGGAGATTTATGTCACAGTTGAGCGCACAAATCTTACAATATGTATCTGTTTGTCTCCTGAGAATCCCATACAGATAACATGTGATAGTAACTATTGCAGCTTGAATGTCAGAAGGTGACCGGCACCCTGGGTTGTCACCACTTCAGAATAGCACAGCTGTCAACACATGTAATTAGAGAGATTTCCTTTACAAACCATGCAAAGACCTCATGGTCAAATGAAGTTTTCATGTAGATGTACTTGAAACAAAAAAAATAATTTTAAGTAAAATCAATTTTAAAATCAAATCAAACTATGCTTACTTGGCACAGAGATTCTTTTACAGTCACATCTAAGAAAATGCTGGATTGCTGGAAGTAACTGGCAGTTTGTGTAAACTCCACTTTAGTTAGGTTTAAGGGGAAATGATGCGCCCAATTCAAGTAAATACTGTTATTATCAATCAACAGTTATTAGAGAAGTATCCTGTTACATAATCAATAATATACTTCCTATAATTGAATATAAAAGGTCCATTTTACTGTACATATATTACACTCTTACTTTAAAATATTCAAAAACACAATGAAAATAAGAATACCTGTGATTTTACTGAGGTTCGCTTGTGGTTTTACATCCTTCCAAAATTTTTCCTTACAGGAACAGGAGAGTATATACTATGCTTACGTTTTTACTATCTAAATATTTCATTAGATCCTCAATTATCACACTATCATTAGTTTTTTTTTCTAAAAAACAAGTTTAATGTGTTGATATGACAATTTTTTGTTTTGCTTTTTTGTTTGTTTTTGAAACAGGGGTTCTTGGTGTAGCCCTGGCCATCCTGGAACTCACTCTGTATTCCAGGCTGGCCCTGAACTCATGGAGATCTGCCTGTCTCTGCTTTCTGAGTGCTGGGATTAAAAGCAAAAGACACGACACCTGTCTTATATGATAACTTATTGAAAGATAAAGAAACAAATCCTTTTTAAGCTTTCACACAAATAGAGATGTAACAGTAAGTAATGTGTTGTTTCCTTTATTTTCATTTTGATTACTACACCTTATTGCACTGAATTTAAAGTCACAATTCTTTAGTATTATAAAGCTTGATATCTAAGACTCAAACCATTATATTATCTGTGTATCACTCCTATACTGAGGAAATTAGGATTTTTCCCCTTTTCTAGCTTCTTATGACAGAATTCATTTAATGATAATTAACCCAGTGTTCATTGCAAATTTGGCTGCTTATGGAGAATGTATTATATAAGTAGTGGAATATTTGCTCTCCTTTGGGGGGGCATAGGGTGATTCAAAGTTGATAAATTTTCCTACTTTATTGTTATTTTGTCTACTTGTTGTATTGGCTGCTAATAGAATAATATCGAAGTTTTCAATAACATTGTACATTTTATCCTTCCAATTCTGTATTTGTTTTATGAAATATGATCTTCTGTTTATAAACACAATAATGGTTAAAATTGTATCTTTAGGAGAATATATCCATTTATCATTTTTGAAATGTTTTTCTCGTTCTGATTATAGTCTTAATCTGAAATTTGTATTGTCTTATGTTACTACCAACATTTCTTCTTTTGGTTGTTGTGTTAGTTCGGTGTCTATTTTGAAACTGTTTTACTTTTAAGCAATTTATGTTTCAACTGGATTCCTGAGAGACACCTTACACTTGGCCCTGCTGTTTTCAATTCAACTTGATTAGTCCATCTATATGTGACACTATTATTCATGTGATTATCTTGAAATGTGTCTCTTACAAATAAACATAAAGATGATTCTAAGAATAAAGAGAAGGAAGCTTCTAACGCCCCCCACAGATGACACCACAGAGTCTAAGAACCTGGTAAAGAGCCAAACATTCTGCCTTAAAAAGTAGGTTTGATCAGCAATTGTATATTGCTGCTTTCATTAAATTTCATGAAGTTCAGAGGCCAATCCTTTCTCAGGAGACTATCAGGTAAATGCTTATCTTAATCATGAACCCTAAATCTCAAAGCTTATGGTTTATTTGAGGGTGAAAAATGCCCCATAGCTGTTTGTAACTAAAATTTCAGTATAAGCTTAAATTAAATGTAATAGGGGATTAGCTCACACTGCTTTTCTTGGAATTCATTGTTGACAGGAGCCAGTCACACCGGGGATACTAAGCATTAATGAAAGCAAGGCTGGCCTGAAGATTTAGGGATAATCCTTACTCAGAAAGAAGACATGCATTGCTGTCCTACAGAGCAATTTTCTCCTAAGTAAAGGTTCCAAGAAAAACATAATTTTTTCTAACTCAGTACAAGTCTCTGTCTTTATATTCTGAAAGTAAAATAAAATTATGGACTTCATAGGTAAGATATTGTAGATAAACTAAAAGTATTATAACATCTTGGATAAATAGTTTCAATGTTTGGAGAATTAGGAGAACTGTGAAAAGCACCTTTCAATATATTCCTGTAGAACTCATAACCAAACCAAAAAAATATAAGAATAAACTGAAATATTAACTCATATAGAAAATAAGGTAGTATATAATGCTACTACTTAGTTGAAATTGATATCATGTAAATATATAGTAACACATTAAAAAGAAAAATGTTATCACAATTATTGTATCATATCAGGTGTAATTCTATGTTTGTAAGTAAGATGTTTGCTTTTTATGATTCTATGCAAAAAGATTTGGGGTAAAATTGGGGATATATTTTAGCAAAATAGGGGATTAATTTAATTGAATAAATACATTTGCTAAATATGATCATATGTTTTGAGAAAGAAAATAGATGATGAAGAATAAATGCCTGGTTATTTAGAGAGTAGACTTGGGGTTTTTACATCAGTTAAAAATATTTGTCTAGCACTTTCATTAAGAAAAGAACAATAAATTGTCTATCACAGGTAAAATAATTGAAATACCTGAACTCTGAAAAGATGTTTTATTATATTATTTAGTATAGAAGAGATGTTGCACTTGAGTGTTGATCTAAAATAAATTTCCTCTTCCCACCCACCCACAAAACAAGAATGATATTTGTTAAATCAAATTTCTGATTATAAGAGCTATTGAATTTAAATTACTTTTAAAATGCTAAATGTATAAAAGGAAGAAGTATAAGTATGAATTTGATATAGTGCTTTCAGTTGGACAAAAAATGTAAGAAGTTTGCTCTGCCCAATCCTGAAAGGAAGCTACATGGGTTGTGCATTTTGAAGATTATTGCTAAAGTTCTAGGTAGTTGAATAAGGCCTTAGAGAAGGGTTTTTAATATTAAGTGCCTGGGTAACTTTGTTAACTGGATCTTTCCTTTTAAAAATTAGTATATCAGTCTGTAAGAGATTCTTGAAGCTCCTGCTCATATACTATTTGTCTTGCTCAATAGTCCTCCTTCTGTAAGTTCTCCAGTCATTACCTAATATCTGAAAACTTTGATTTTTAAAATCCTGACTTCACATATAGTAAGTTATCTTTTATTTTTATGGAACTTTTCTGAATACATGGCTTAGTTGCTTATTAAGTTTTCTTAATAACATTGTCAAACTGTACATATATTCAGATTTTTCAACATTATCAGAATATAATGAACAAACAATACTTTCAAAGAAATTTGAGAAACAGTACTATGACACTATGCATTGGAAAGCTCATTTTTCTATTTTCCTTGTTCCTTTATTTTCCAGATGCCTGAGGATACTGTTCTCAGGTTATTTGATAGAGAACAACCTTCAAAGTTTTCTGCCATTGACCTTAAAAAACCCAGTTCATTCTCTGTGAGCTAATTTTTCCTGCCACTGATGATATGAACTAAAAAGAAAGATACCATGATTGGGCCATGGTGGTTCACACCTTTAATCCCAGCAAACAGGCAGAGGCAAGAGGATCTCTGTGTGTTCAATGCCAGTCTGTTGTACAAATTTTTTTCTTAGACAACCAGAGCTATACAAAGATCCTGTCTTGAAAAACCAACAAATGAAAGAAAAGAAAGAAAATACCACTATATGCATATGTTGACTGATATCTGCATGGATAACACTATAAAATAAAAAAAAAATCAACAAAATTCAATCAAATTTTCTTTGAAATTGTGTTAACATCCTCGGGGTGGGATTCTTTCACAGAATTACTGAGCTCATCTATCCCCCCAGGATGTAAAATCAGTATAGCAATATATCTTCAGCTTTTAGAAGGCAAAGCTAGTACACACTCTGTACACAAATTCTATCTGGATAAAAATGCAGATCACAAATACGCAGCATATCGTTCCAACTGTTTTAAAACTTTTTTTACCATTATTTTTTTAAAAATACTTTGAAGATATTTTTTACAGCATTCTGATATTAAACATTAAGTAATCTATATATTATTTAAACTATATAAGGGATATCTGGAGTTTATAAGCAAATGTTGCTTGCCTGTTTGTTCATTTTATAGTTCGAAAAAATCAAAGACAAGCCATGCACATTGTTGGTAAAGTAAGTGTTTTGCTACAAAGCTAAACCTCAACCTGTGAATTTTGAGAAAATTTAACACAGGCATCAGATTTGTCATCCTACTCTTTAATGATGGCCTTTAGTGATAAGATTAAAGTTTATGTTTATAGCTCTGTCATGACATAAGAATCTACACATTTAGGCATTTTTGGAGGTTCACAGTAGATATAGAAAAGTGGCTTTACTTACATAAGTTTACTGCTTGATAATCCTAGCAATGAACTTAGTTTTATATTGTAGTTAGAAGTTGAAGCAAAGGTTATATGAAATAAAAGGATGAAGAAACTAAGAGAGAAATACTTCAAAAGGTAAGCAATCTTGCCTCACAAGTGTGGCACTTCCCAAAAAGTTAGACAATGAAGCATCTGTACCTTGATTTATATAAGACAATTGTGGTTTGAAAGAAAATGGCCCCCAAAATGAGTAGTAATAGTGATAGATATGGTTATATTGGAGTGGGCATGGCCTTGGAGGAAGTAGGTCACTGTGTAGGCAGGGTTTGAGGTCTTTTGCTTAAGCTCACTAAGTGTCCCAGTTAACTTTTTGTTTCTTACAGATGTAGGACTCTCAGCTACTAATACAGCACCACATATGCCTGTTCTGACATGCTACCTGTCATGCTGTTTATTAGGAAGCTGCTTGTTCATTTCCTGGCCTCCCAAAGTCCTGAAGAAACCACACAGAAACTGTAGTAATTAAATCACTGCTTGGTCTATTTACCACTAATTTCTATTGGGTAACTCTCACATATCAGTTTAACCCATTTTTATTTATCTGTGTATCTCCATGTGGCTGTGGCTAACCAGGTAAAGTATCAAGTGCCATCTGTCTCTGGCAGGGCTACATGGCTTCTCCTTGACTCTGCCTCCTTTCTCCCAGAATTCAGTTTATTTTTCCCAGCCTAGTTATGCTCTACCCTATCGCAGGCCCCAAACAGCTTCTTTATTAACCACAGGTATTCACAGCATACAGAGGGGAATACCACATCACTTCCCCTTTTCTGTTTAAATAAAAAAGGAAAGTTTTAACATTAACATAGCAAAATTATATATAACAAGACAGGTATTAAGCAAAAATTACAGTTAGAATATTTATATCTACTTTATCTTTTATCATAACTAAAAAATATAACTATACATTTTTCAACTCCATCAAACACCCCAGAAAAATATGCCTAAGTAAACAGGAAGTACATTGTAAGCAATTTCCAAAATTTATTATTATTTATAATAATAAATAATTATTTATTTATTAATTATAATTAATTAATTATAGAAATAATTAATTTCTAGAAATTACAGAGACATCTAGAAATGACAGAGACATCTTGCTGCCTGGACAGGAACCCAAAGTTATGTAAGAGTGAGGCATCCATCTTCACCCTACAGGCCCACAGTATCCAGAAGACTTTTCAATAAAGTAGGAAATTTGAAAGACAGTTCTGCCTATATTGGCAGTTTGTCAGTAACTTTCTTCTGTGTCCTACAGAATGTTTGGCAGACTCTTTTATGAAGCAGGAAACCCAAAGGACTGTCTCATCTTCTTTAGGCAAGTTCAGCAGTCATTTTTACATGGGTCCTGCATGTTCACTTCACACAGCACACCATCAAGGAGTCCAGGCAAGAGCAGTTTCTTGCCCAAATTGCTAGGCAACTTCATAAGGAGTCTTGTTAATACCTATCATCTTCTTGAAGTAGTTGGGTGCTGGCAGGAGCAGATGTGTCTAATTGTCATGAAAAGTCCTAAGTTCTTAAACATTTTAAATGCCATATTCTGTAGTCTTTGCCAGGTTTGAAGAATTCCTATCCATCTGAGATACATCTCTGTCCATCTAGATCATCTAAGTAACATGATTATAAGCTTGACTATTATTATCTATTAACCTATATTTCTTAATTATACATTATATTTTTAAATGAGCTGTACAAACACAATATCTTAATCAATAACAGAAAATTGACCTTAAATAACAAAATTGACCTTAAATTTGTATTAATAAACCAATATATATACCAATGTAAATCTTTATATTATATCCTCCTTTAAATGTAGATAAACATTTCTAAATAATATTTGAGAATTTGGGCAGAGTTCTCTTCAAACTGCTTCCTACTTGTTAGGTGAAGTAATTTGGGGGGGGGGGGTGTTCACAGTACCCAATCAAGGGTCTTAGTTCATCAAATCACAGTAGTCTGGAAGGATTCCACAGGTTTTCATCCTCTGTGAAAACAAAAGAAGAATCTCTTTTGTAACATATCCCAGACTCAAATTCTGAAGTCAAAATATCTTTATGTTGTTTTAACTTAGCAGTTCATACAATGAAATGTCTCTTATTACATAACTATTTAATGCACAAAAAATTCAAAGAAAACAAAATAATATACACAATCCAGACTCTCCATATATAGTCCATCTTTAAGTGGCTTAATTTTTTAGCTCTATTACTTTTTAATATTTATTTTATTATCTTTACTCCTTTATTCTATGACTGCCTGTACTCTGTCTCTTTAAAGACTTTGTTTTATTATTTTAAAACCTTTAACTTCTTTTTATAACTCTATACTCTTTTTCTTCTATTTCCCAAGCCTATGTACATATTTTAAACACATTTTGTCCTATTTAGAGGTATTTTATGTCTGAATATGTCCTTATTGTGTATCCTTAATCCTTTTCTGACCCTGGCTAAGTGCTTCTTAAAAACCTAAGTGGCATCATTGCTAGAGGTAATATGGCCCTACCTGCTTGCTCTGCCCAGTCCAGCATGGAGGACCTGTTTGCTGCCTCTGAGAACCATGTACATTGCCCTGTTTTTAGGCACACAGCAGGTTCTATGTTGCCATTAAGCAAGTTATAGCACTCTGCTCAGAGACCCCATATAAATGCTCATTCTCCTGAAAGAGCCAGAGTTTGTGCTGGCAGTATGGCCCAGGAAGCTGCCACTTCAAAACTGTTGCTTTTTTCTGCTACTTCAGAATCAGAAAAACCTCTCTAAAAGGATTTATAACAAGCTCCTGTGTCCTGCATACCTCAAGCTATACCAAGATTCCCCCAAGGAAAGAGAAAGTGAAAATATTGTGTTGCTTATTTTCTTCTTTTCTTTTTTCCTTCCTTCTTTCCTTCCTTCCTTCCTTCCTTCCTTCCTTCCTTCCTTCCTTCCTTCTTTCCTTGCTTTCTTTTTCTTTATTTTTTTGTCAACTTGATACAAGGTATAATTATCTGAGAAGAGAAAAACTCAATTGAGAAAATAATCTCATAATATTGACCTAAGGCAAGCCTGTGGTACATTATCTTGATTAATAATTGATGTGAAAGGGCACAGTTTTGTGTGGTGAATGCAATCACTAGACAGAGATCCTAGAGTTTACAGGAAGTCAGGCTGAACAAGCCATGGGAACAAGCCAGGAAGCACTATTCCTCTATGGCCTAGACTACTTCAGTTTTGCCTCTTGATTCCTTGCCTTGAGTTCCTTCTAAGACATCTTCAACTATAAACTGAAATAAACTCTTTCCTCTCAATTTTTTCTTTCATGATCTTTATCACAGCAATAGAAGCTATACTAATTGTACAAAATTTTCAAAGAAGTAATAAAAGAGTACTTAATGGAAAAATTGAGTTAAGACTAAACTATACTAGAGTACAAAATGATTTTCCTAACATTCCCACCGAAACTTAAACTGCCAAATGATCTCTTAGCTTTAGAAAACTTTGAATGCCATCCTTCCTAAACGTATTTCTTCTATGTTCAGGCAAGGATGCTTCTTGCCACCAGTCTTCCTATGGATTCTGATGAATTCATTGAAGAAAAGAAAAACTAGATATGTGATTATACACACTGTGAGAATTTCTTTATTGTCACTCCAACACTTGCAACCGTCTCCACAGACTCTCTTTACTCTCAGGGCAGTAATCATATGTATAAGGAATGGATGACTGAGCCCTGCCTCTCCTTTTTCTATTATTTGAATCGTCCACACAGACAAATCATTTACTTTTGTGTCTATATGTATATCCATTCATTCATGATTTCATGATTTTATGTGCACAGGGAGAACATAGGTCATTTTCTGTTGTCATTCTCAGACTACATCTGCCTACCTTTTTGAGACATGATGCTGACTAATCTGGACGTTGTCAAGTGGGGTAAACTGGATAGTCATACTTTCCTATACAGACTTCTCACCTAAATAGCAATCCAATATTTTCCTCAGAAAATTCTCCTCAACTCAGCAAACAGAGCCGGTATAATGTGTGAT
Organism: Arvicola amphibius; assembly: GCF_903992535.2. Taxonomy (NCBI): domain Eukaryota; kingdom Metazoa; phylum Chordata; class Mammalia; order Rodentia; family Cricetidae; genus Arvicola; species Arvicola amphibius. The sequence goes on along the minus strand of NC_052056.1, from coordinate 33,793,225 downwards.
ATTAAATATGTATTTGTTCAAGATGTGAATCTCCTCAGAAAATAACAATGGAAATAAATAAAACAACAGAGAATCTAAAGCAAAGAAACATGTGCCACATGAAGCACTAAATAATAGTTACAAGGTATCTTTATTTGATAAAATTAGCTGGAAGTCATGTCATTGACTGGAAAATGGATGCCTCTGAAGGTATTTCTAATAAGCATAAGAAACAAGATTTAAAAAGAAAAATAAATAGCACATGGTTTTTATTTGTTTTGTAGATTTTATGTTTTAGTAGAGAGATAAAGTCATAATAAGTCACATATTATAGATCGATATATATATATATATATATATATATATATATATATATAGAGAGAGAGAGAGAGAGAGAGAGAGAGAGAGAGAGACAGACAGACAGACAGACAGACAGACAGACAGACAGATAGATAGAGGCATAATCAGTGAAACAGAAAAAATATTAAGAAGGTGGAGGGGAAAAGAAGGAGACTATGAGGGCTGGATATAATCAACATAAATAATATACTTGAAAGAAACAGTTTTTATGAAACCCCACATCATGTACAGTGAATAAAATTAATTCTAAGTTATTTCTCAAATTTCCTTTCATATATAGAAAAACTAGACATTTGTCCCTACAGAAAAATATTTAAGAACTTGAACACCCTGATAACTATTTCTTTGAAATCAAATATATATTATGTGTACTGTGCTCTACTTAATAACCTGACCTTAAACCACTTTCATACCTTTAAGAAATTCTAGATCTGTTCTTAAACAGTAAGTTAATTTTAGTGTAACATTTGCAAAAGAAGCATTGAAACAACAATCCCTGGTTTCTAAAAGTTTAAATGTAGGAATAGCTAATACACAGTATTCTCCAATATTTGCCCTTTTTATTATTTTTTCCATTTTAAATACTTATGGGCTAATGGAAAGAGAAGAAATGAAAAATGGAGGTAAGATATTTTGTGATGAATATTATTAATAAAATAAAGGGTATTGAGGTGCATGATCCACCATGAAACTCCACAAGGGAAATACATGCTATTGATAGATGATATTCTTGGTATTAGATTTTTTTTCTCATTGCTGTGACCATGTAACAAACAAGCAAAAACTACAGGAATGAAGAATTTATTTTGGCTCACTTATTGAGGGGACAGTCCTTTATGGCAGAAAAAGCATGATGGCAAATCTGCAAGAGAGTAGGTAATACAGTGTGGGAAAACAACCTGAATGCTGATGCGCAACTCACATCTAAATTTTTGATCAGCTGAGGATCCCTGTCCTTAGGACCATGCCCCACTTTCATGGTGGGTCTTCCATCAGTATTTCAATGTCTCTGGAAATTACCTCATACATGGCTGTGTCTACTAGTTATTTCAAATTCTATCAAGTCAACTATGAAAATTAACCACCATGCCCTCCTGAGAAATGCTACATAAATTCAGAAAACTGCAAATGGTTGAACTCAGTAGAAATATACAACATAGACCTCTAAATGTATCAGTCTTCTTCAATCCCCTTCGTTTGCTACAATAAAACACATAGATAATATCTTTGTAACTTTCCTTCAGAGTTTAGAATTCTTTCTTTCCATAACTCACAACTTTCTGTTCTTAGGTGTTTACAAGAACATTTACAAAGTAAAACAATACATTGGTATAAAGTTCATGCATTTCTCAACCACTATTTCATGTACATAACTATGATTCTATTATTTTTTTCAGCTACTTTATTAAGAATTTCACGTTGGTCTTGACCAGGGGCACAACAGAAAGAAGCAAGCAAGCACACAGCAGAGAGATGGAAGAGAAAGATGTAAGCTAGTATGTCATGGAGAGATGGGAGAGAAAGAGAAGCTGTGCTGTCTGTGTACTATAAAGAGAGGTGAAAGTGAGGGAACATAGTGGTGAGGAAGACCCTGATATAAGAGCCCTGCACAGTCATCTGGTCCCCTGATGTTGCCCGGCACCCTGCTGTAGCCTAGGTACTAATAGGTGTCCATGGTCCTGAAGCAGCCAGTGTCTGTTTTGATGTCAGTAATTAGTTCTATTACTGAAGAAGATGGAGATATATGGGGTTTTTACTACCAAAAACCATGTCAACATCCAAGGGACACCCTGAGTTTGCTCTGCCACCCACCAGACAACACTTAAGGATAATAGTGGTTACATGCATTTGGGAGAGTTGGCCATCATGGTATAGGTACTGGAAAGCCCATCCTGTTTCTCCTTGTCCCACACCATGGAGGTGTGGTTGCTAAGAGCTAGTCTCTTCTCTCTATGTGTGCAGGAGAGCTGGTCTTGTCCCGTGATTGGGCTGAGTGGGGAACTGGCCTCATCCCTTGCCCTGGGATGCTGGAGAGCTGGCCCAGAGGCTAGGAAATTTGACAGGCTGACCAACTGAACTACGCCCCAGGCCTGGAACCAAGACTTTTAAATGGTCTACCCAAACATCTTTCCTGTTTAGGAGCTGCTGGAGTAAGTCAATGGGTCAGCCCAATGGATCCATAGCTGCAGGATCCACCACAAGAAAGGGCAACAGCAGAATATCCAAGAGTCTCTATGAGCATCCAGGATTGACATTGTAGCAGAAACCAGAGGCCTTATGCAAGCCTAATGACTCATTGTAATGAACAGTCACAAGTAAATTTGTCAAAAGGGCTCACTTTGTAACACACTTCCTTTTCCAAGGCCACTGTAATAACAAATGGCAAACAGATCCTTAATAGAGATGTGGGAAAGGCAGGAAGTGGAATGGTTTATGTACAGAGCATTGTGATAGAGGAGCAAATTGTTGCCCAGAGGGCTTAATGAGATTTTTGTTTGTCTCTTAACTTTTGGGGGTAGAGGTTACAAGGGTGGAAGGTCTATATGGAAAGACTAAGAAATGAGTAGAATTGAGTGTATGATGTGAAATGACCAAAGATTCAGTAAAAAATTTTAAAAAGAAAATAAAATCTTAACAACAACAAAAAAGATTTTCCAGTCTCTTTGTAAGTAAGATGGATGTTTATCATCATGTATTGCCACAGTCTATGTGTTTTTGATAAGGGAATATATTTTTATTATAGAGTAACTATAGTTTGGTGCTGGGTTGACTCCGTACAATGTCACTTTCATATGTCAAATCAGTCTGTGAGTCCAGAGCATTATAATTAATGATTTTCATATGAATTAAAGTGAGTTTATATATTCAGAACAATTTAGTATTTCCTCATTTGTCTAAGAAATTAAATAAATATATTGCTGTTTCAGTTGAGTTCACAAATACAATCATAGACTCATGATGTTACTTAACTGAAAAAATAGATATAATAGTGGGTAAAATGACCTGATCCTTATCTTAGTTAAGTATTTAGATTGCATTTCAAATTTAACCACAATAGGTTAACATTTCCCAGAATAATGATTGTCTTGAAGATACCAGGTTGCATAGATTTCAGAAGTACCTAACTTTTTAAGCACATAACTTTGTACCAAGATAAGCAGCAGATCAACTATCTGTATTTCAACTGAAGTTTAAAATGAATCCTGTCCAGATATATACTGGCAACCCCCTCCCACTTCCTCATTAGCAAGTCTCCAAAAAAGGACCACCAATCGTCAATCTTGGATAGTTTCAAGTATAGGGGTATAGGGGTCTCTATTTTCCTTATTGCTGTTGGCCACCAGGCTATGAGGAAAAAGGGAACAGAAGTGGGAAGCAGGGTTCAGACAGCTGCAAATACAATGGAAATAGCTTTCTGGGAGTCAGCTTCAGTGAAAAAGCTCAACATTATTCCGAAGTAAGGGCAATATATAGGACAGGGATAGATCATAGTATGCTTCATTTGCATTTGGTAGCACTTGTCCCATCAAACAGACGGGAGCACAGCATCTAATAAGGGCAGCCGAGGGAGAGTATTTTCAGGCAACTGTGTCAACGTTTATACTTAAAAGTCAGGCATCCAAGCTCAGGGACAGATTCCCAATGATGTAAGGCAGAGAGTAGGAAGCCTTTGCTGATGGGAAGGAGTCTTCCATTTTGTGCCTAGCTCAGAGAACTGTCTGGTAATGGTAGACTGTATCCTTAAGCAGCAGGATCTTCTGACATTCAAATAATGTATAATTTATAAAAATAATTTACCTTAATCATTCAGGGTCAATGCATTTAAAAAATTAATTGTGTCCTCTAATACTCTGCTTTGAAACTGACGTGTAAATATGTCTGATGGCTTTGTTTCCATGATGCATTCTGCTATATATTATACGATTCTTATGTTTCAACAGGTTTAAAATAAATAAATATCTATGAGGTTTTGGAACAGCAAAGATGTAACTTAGATAATTACTTTAGCTTTTTTTTCTTCTTCAAATTATGTGAAGATGCAGAGTCCTGAAGATGATTTTTTTTTTGTTATTGTTACCAGAGTACCTGTCAATGGAGGAATGATGAGGTTCAAGAAAAGGAAAACAAATTCTTTTTTCTTCGTAATGACAATTATAGCTTACAGAAAGAAGGCCTTCTGCAGTAAACTGGTGTTGACAGAGGTTTCTGTCCTGCCCAGTTCTTGCAGTCGTTAAGTCCCAAAGAATCACACATTGGTCTGCATTAATTATAACTGGTTGGCCTAGTAGCTCAGGCTTTTCTTATTAACTAATTCTTACATCTTATATTAGCCCATTAATCTTGTCTATGTTAGCCACATGGCTCAGTACCTTATTTGGCAAGGTAGACACATCTTGTTTCTTCTGCATATGGGTCATGGCTGAATGGTAGATTGAAACTACCATTTTCCCATAATTCTCTTTGCCCTGCCTATACTTCAGGCCTGGCTACTGGCCATTCAGAATTTTATTAAAATACAATTGATAGGGTACAGACCCACAGAACTCCCCCCTCTTTTTAAACAAGACTCTGAATTGAATCCCCTTTGTTTAGATTTTCTACTGAGTGTTGTTCATAACAAGTTGTAACCAACATTCTAAACAATGTCAAACATCCGTAATCCATATTTTGGAAGTGTGGACATAGTTTTCCAGGCTACTTCCTGCAATTGAGGGTGCTGATACTCTTATGAGGACCTAAAGAAAATGTAAGATTATGGTCAACTCTTGACTGGAAAATTCTGTGAGGGTTGATGATCTCTGCCAGCAGTCTTGAAATTTTTCTGGATGCAGAACTCAGAGGAAACTCCAACAGAGGGCCTCTGAATAGTTGGATGAAATATGAACCATCTGTTCCTATTAGAAATTCTTCAGACAGTCTTCCTTGGTCAAACCTGATTTTTTCTTAATGCAGAATGAATCCACAGTCCCTCTTTTCCTGTGGAAATGAAAGCAAAACCTCTTCTCCAAAGTAACATATCTTTTGATTTAAAATTTAAAGTTTAAGATTATATATATATATATATATATGTGTGTGTGTGTGTGTGTGTGTGTGTGTGTGTGTGTATTCATATTATTTATATAGGATTAATCCAGCAGCATTTATAATCAAATATGATTCTGCTCCTTCCGCAGTCATTAAATAATTTAAAGACAACACAATAACAAACAGTATTCAGACTCTCTGTGTATTTTTCATCTTTACATGGCTTTATTTTAACTTCTACTTATTTTATTTTTATTTTTGGCTTATTGAAA